>NC_058033.1:3089883-5542600 GCF_019176455.1 Solea senegalensis
ATCAGTTTCAGTTTTTGGCCTGTAATAGGTTCAAGAGCAATAACCACAAGACCACTCTACTTCAGCGCATTATTATACATTGTAAATACGCAGTGGAAAAAACATTGTTCACTGTTTTGGTTCATAGCTTCACCCGAAAGTGTGCTGACCATATCTCAGATAACTCTTCCTTTAACCCTCGATAATGTTGCGGTAACACAGTCTCCTTATAGAGCAACAACACTCCTACACATTATGGTTTGTTCTGAATGTCAGCTCCTACGTGAGCTGACATTTTACTGTTGAAACAGACGATGAAAATCCCCGTCAGAAGAACATAATCTGAACTGTTGATCCAAAATATAGACTCATGTATATATATCTTGGTTATCGGCGACAAAAAAACAAAACAAAAAAAAACCTTGTACATCGCACTTATGACTAGCACTTCATTGTTTGTTCTACTTGAAGCTCTTACTTACTTCTAGCTCTTATATGTACCCAAATGTTTAAATGCACTTTTGTAAGTCGCTTTGGATAAAAGCGTCTGCTAAATGACATGTAATGTAATGTAATGTAATCTCCCTTCACTCAGTGTTGGCGTTTATACAAATCCCTTGATGATAATAAGTAAAAATAATTTAGTAACATATATTGGTGACATTGCAGTTGAATATCCTTCACCTCTCCCTTCCCTTCCAATCATGTTGGAGATTGAGAACCTATGTAGCCTACAATTATGTTTAATTGAAGTTATATATGTTTGTTTATTGTCACCATTATAGAGACATGGTGGACATAATCTTGATATAAATATTAGAGCTGAAACAATTAATCGATTACTAAATTAATCAACAACTATTTGGTTGAAGCTTTCTTCATAATTAAAACAAGATTTCCGATTGTTTAAGCTTCTTAAATGCGAGTATTTTGTTAATTTCTTTGCTCTGGATAACAAAGAATTTATTAAAAGTGAAGCATTTTGCTTTCTGGACAAAACGAGAAATTTGAGAACATCATAATTTCCCAGTTTGACGAACACGATCAACATTTTTTAGGGTTTTCTGATACTTAATGACCAAACGATTAATCGATTAAACGAGAAAATAATCGACAGATTAATCCATTATGAATATAATCATTAGTTGCAGCTCTAATAAATATAAAAGGCCCTAAAATGTCTATAATGAATTTTGCAAGTTCAGGATGATTTTAAAAATAAATTTAAAAAAAGTAGATAATGTGGTGCAACTTTCAAGACATTTTGTCACTATCACCACAAGCCCTGATATGTTTCAAAATATTATTTACATTTAGGATACACGTCTAAGAGTTAATAATTCATCAGAAAGTAGAACATTCAAGAGCTTTAACAGTTTTTATTGGGGTCAAGTCCAGTTGCTTTTAGCTTTACACAACACCTGAAGATGCAAGATAGATCACTGCATGTCTTCTGACATTTCTTTCCCACAATCATCTAAGATGTAAACTGATCTGTGATAATATACGTGATAATATAGTTGAATTTTGAATTGAAGTATTTGCAGTCTAAGCCTGTAACAGTAGAAAAAATGGCTCTCGATCACATATACTGACTTTCTTGAGTGAATGACACTCACCCGTTTTTTGTCTCTTATTTTGTCTTCTCTCGGTCAGGTCTGCGCGGGGCGATGACCTTTGCTCTCTCCATCCGCGACACGGCGACGTACGCTCGCCAGATGATGTTCTCGACCACGCTCCTGATCGTCTTCTTCACGGTGTGGATCTGTGGCGGGGGCACCATGCCCATGCTCTCCTTCATGAGTATACCGTAAGCCTGGACATCTGCTTGTATCCGTCCATGTGTTTCATCCTGTCATCTGTTTTCTGTGAAAAGTCAAAAAAAGTGCTACCGTTTCTCTTTCAGCGTGGGTGTCGACTCTGATCAAGAAAACGTAAGTTAAAATAAGTAACAATCACCCACATTGTGTCTGTTTTAGAAGTTTTCAAATCAATGCATTGAAAGACCGTCGATCATCATCATCAAAGTTTAAATGTTCTGCTGCTTAACAGAGTTCTGCGGTGTTGGACGGGTCTCAGCGGAGGAACACTAAACATGAGAGTGCCTGGCCTTTCAGGATCTGGTATACCTTTGACCACAAGTATCCTTTGAGCCGTGGTCCACTTATTTGATTTTCTTTAAAACCATAGATGCTGAATTCAGCTTTGAACACCAGAGGGTGCCCTTTCCCAATTTATAGAAACACACTGTAGAAATTTGATCTTTCTGTACAGAACTGCAAGTTTGCATCATGTTTTCACTTAGTGTTTACTGACTTATTCAGCTGTTTATTTGAAAGTAAGTGTGTTTAAATTGTAACGGCCTTGACTGAAGCTCGCTCACCAGCTACCTGAAGCCCCTCCTGACACACAGCGGCCCTCCTCTCACTGCCACGCTGCCATCTTGTTGTGGACCACTGGCACGGTGCCTCACCAGTCCACAGGCCTATGAGGTTCGGACAAAACGCTTCATTTAATACCGTCTATTTAAGAAATGCTCCGTAAATAGCTTATTTGATCAAATGAAGGTCAAACAAAAGTGGGTGAAGGGCAAGAAATGTTCATTATTTCATCGTACACCCTTCTGAACACTGAATGGCTTCACATATAGCATCATTTATAGCAAATAAATGATGCTGTCATTTCTATTTTGATATATTATGCTCCTATATTTTAATATTTATACATTAATGTGTGAAATATTAATTTAACAATACAATAGGGTCTTCTATTAGTCACACTCGTACTGCTAAGCACAGAAACTGCTAATTATTGATACCAAATACAAATATAAACAAATACTAATTTAAATGTCAGTTTTTTGTCTTGATGCCCCGATGTTTTCAAATGAAAAGAAACCAAAGAAATATGAATATTTTTCAATAACTTTTCTGTGTGAAATGATCACAGCAGCAACACGTAACAGTGCCATCTAGTGGAAAAAAACATGTTTTTCTCCACATGCCAAATATGGCCAAAATGACAACATCTGGGGGAGAGTACTAAAAATTACTAATACCAAGGCAGAAGCTCAGATTGACACCCAGATATAATAAATAATAAAATGCATTTATGATGCTTTAATGGAGGTGAGATCAAAAATAAAAAATACACAATCTTGCCAAAATTCATGCCATTCATGCATGACCACAGCCAAAATGATCACAAAATATGAATGAAACAGTCCCTATGGGTAAAGGAGATACAAAGCAATGGTGCCATTCATGTTTGTTTACTAGTTGCTATTTTCAATAATTATCTTAAAAGGAAATTTGAACTCATCTGGTGTTAAATGGAGCCATTTGTGTTGGGATTGCAAATCTGTTCCCATAATCCCAAACTGCTTCCTGATGTCATCCAACTTGGCCTTACTTTGATTGAGAAACCCTAGAAAAAAGTGACAGAAATGACATGCTGTGCATTAAAATTCAAGATTTTACATCATCGTCTACTTCTCTCCTTTTCTCTCCTTGCTCCAGAACGAAGGTCGCCTCCACGACGACGACTCTGACTTTGTTCTCAACGACGCCAACGTGAGCTGCATGTACGCCGACGTCACCGTCAGCACCGACGCATCCGGATCCCACACCATCAACCGCAAGCGCTCGTCCACCGCCAGCACCGGGTGCGGCCCGACTGACGAGGGACTGGATCAGGATCTCGCGCTGGCGGAGCACGAAGTGGCGATCAGGGGCACACGTCTGGTCCTGCCGATGGACGACCCGGTGGAGCTGCCGACCACCGTCACGCTGCCCCCGCCGCCGTCCCCGCCTCACTCCGACCCTCGCAGGCACAGACTGTGAGAAGCCTCACACACTCAAATCACCTGAACTGAATTCACAAGAGATCGACGTGTTATTTGGTTTGTTTGGATGTTTAAAATGAACTGTTTTAATTGTTCCTACTGTCTAACATTTTTAATATTGTCTCGCCATTTAGGTGGATAACTTAAATCTTCAATGTGAATGCACTACATGTAAGTTAAGGTACTGTAAATTACAAGCACCTGAAGTCTGTCGGCTTGCCTATAAATATAAACCATTTAAGGAGGCAGGATAAGAGGAGAAGTTGTGTAGGGCTGCAACTAACAATTATTTTCATAATCGATTCATTATTTGGTCTGTATCTTGTTTTCTTCTCAAACTACAGGTTTTCAGTTTTATGGATTTCTTTTTTTATGGAACAGAAAACAGAAAAAATTCACATTTAAGAAGCTGAGAAATCACTCAAACTGATTAATCCCTTATCAAAATAGTTGACCATGTGTTGCAGCTCTCCTCTCAAGTTTTTACTCCTGTGGCAATATGCCATTTTTTTGTTTTATCTGTGCTCCGTGTTGTCAGCCCTACACGGGTGTTTTAGAGCCTCAAATATGTCGACAAAGTGTATTAGTCTAGATTAAATTATAGAAAAGATTAAGCAGTTTCCTGCATTAAATTCCTGACCGGCTTTCTATTCAGCCACGACTCCACCATCTGCTGTGAATGAAAGTCTCTGTAAACATGTTCACTTCCATTCTTGTTATCCGTAGTAGAAGTACTTGGAAAAAAAGAGTTGCAGAGGAGAGAGTCCGCTTCCTGTTTACATCTGTGATATGTGGACGCAGATAATACTTCTGATACGGAGCTCGATACTTATCTCTGATAACACGATAGTATGGATGTGGTTTAAACCGGTTCGATATGCAGGTTTCTCTGTGGCGATAAAATGTCCAGGATCTGTTTAGCTTCTGTCAAATATTCTACAGTAGGTAGCGTTTTTACGGCAGTGTCAGCTAAACCCTGAGACTTCTCTCGTGGCTCATGTTAACTCCAGTCATTCGCTCAGTTGTCGCTTGTGTTATATTTTATTTTTTTTGTCAAGCTAAAACATGCTTTTCTTTATGAGGCTATGAACAAAATGTTACCTTATTTGGCTGGAGACGTTAAAATAAATGAATTGATTTTTAAAGACAATAATCTTTAAGTTGCAGTTGTAAACTACTGTAGATACTCAATGACCAAAACATTGTCCATCTTGCTCTTCAATGTTAGCATTGCCAACATCTTCTCTTCAGTTAGTCTTTTTGGTGTATTTATTTAACACAACATGATTGGTTTGTGCGTGATTTATTTGTTTGTTTATTTATTTATTTATGTATTGTTTTGCAATGTAACATAGACTGGTCAGTGGTGGGAGGTTGTCTTATCGGCACTAAATGAAGGTATGTGGTGTAGCAGGGAGGTGGATATTCATCATTCCCGAAGTTTGTCCTTTTCTCATACTGTAGCAAAATGCTTCTACTTTATACTTGGAAACGAGAGCTTCCGTCTTTGTGTGTGTTTGTGCGTGCGTGCACCTCTTAAGGCATAAACACTGACCTTGTCAGGACCAGTAGTCCTCATGGAGACCAAAACCTGGTCCTTATGAGGCAGAAGGAACTGGTTAAGTTCAGGGCTAAGATTTGAATTGTGGTTGAGATTAAGGTCAGGCATTAGCTGGTTATGGTTGAGGTGAGGGATAACGATTTGTTTGGGCTGTCCTAATGAATGGAAGTCAATGCAAGTCCTTTAAAGCCATGGTTCTCAAACTGGTACGTGTACGCAAGCTTCCTCTGGTGGTACTTGGAGTGGAGCTGAGGAATTTCTGTGTGTGGAAAATGACACGAACAACAAAAAAATGTAATAATTAGTGTCACCTTATCTCTGAAGTATGTGAGGATGAGAGAGAAATATCTTTTTGGGAATAAATCTGCCTCCTGTGAAAAGTCCATAGCTGACTTTGCTCAGACTGTTTACGCCACTGTATTTTAACGTGAGTGATAACGATGTTATTTCAAGAGGTCAATATTTTCCTCAGGTGGTACTTGGTATAAGAAGTTTGAGAACCACTGCTTTAAAGGATAGCTATGTGATCCTGTGTGTGTGGCTGATATGGCCAAATCTACTGATGTGGATTTTAGGGCTAATATATGTTTCTGGATTTTCTCACATCATCTGAATTTGTTTCTTTCCTCAGAAACTGTTTATTTTTTTTATTTTTTTTCATGTTGTATCATTAAAGATGACTTTTGAGGGCTGGCTGAACTGTTTTAAAATTTAAAAGTGCCTATTCTGAAATGAAATCATCTATTGTAGATGTGTATATATTTGATTTGCTTGTGTGCACAATGATGATGTTTGTGTGTGTGTGTGTGTGTGTGTGTTTTAATGACACAGATGTCAAATGTATTCTCAGTTGGTCTCTACCTGCATTTGACTGTTTGTTTTATGTGTCCTGAAGAGTGAAAACTAAAATATTGTACTTACATTAATGGAAAATGACACTCAATATTTTGGCTGCAGCTATCATTTTATGAACAGCATGTTTGTGAACAAAAAAAAAAGCATATACTGTATGTGTGTGATTCTTAATTAGAAGGTGAAATTGAATTTTGACGAAGGGACAGGAAGTAGCAGAATGTCTTTTGTTTAGATTTTTTTTGTTGGCAACCACACTCATCTACTCTGTCCCCCATTTCACATCCAAATAACATGTTTATTTTGATTGTGTTGTCATCTTAATCTTCATGCAGTATTTCGTAATGAATCCTAGATCACATTTACACTTGACTTATTTTTTGTCCGTATTTGACCCATAAACATTTTTGTTTATATAGATTGAAGAATCAGTTCTAATCTTACACACACACACACACACACAAAAACTGTTTAAACAACAGTTGTGTATGTGACAATAGATCTGTATGTGAATGTTTTTTTGTAAATGTGAACTCATGTTGAGGGGTAAATGGATCTCAGATTTAACAGATTTCCCCCCGTGTCGTCCTGAACTTACTAATGTTGTATCCTCATTCAGACATCTTGAGGTGACCTGGAAATAAATAAAACAAAATCTTCCATTTGACATGTTTTTACTCCAAGTCCAACATTCAATTACATGTGTCTGAGATTGTTTAGTGTTTGAATTACATATTTAGTTACTTAGTTTTAGATTTATTTCTGTTTTTGATATTAACAAAATATCAAATAAAGAACATCTATAAAGTCTCCAACAGAGGGCCCCATCGCGCACAGTCAAGACTGACACGGCTTCACATCACAATAATAGTGTTAATAATCATTGAAAATGAGAACAGTGCTGATGTTTAGCCACAGGGTGGCGCAGTTATTACATGAAGAGTCGATCGTGAGCTGCGATCGCGAGCTGCTCATTTCAGCCAAGAGGATCAGGTTGTTTTAATGGAGAGCTGTGAAGAATACAAAAAGTGATCACAGCCAAATATGACAAGAGATGAGGCCAGAGCCTTCCAAAGGCATAAGCGAACTAAGCGGCTGATGAGGGTCCCGTGACCACCAGGGGGCCCCAAGAGCAATTCAGTAAAGTAAAAAAAATCTTTTTTTTTTTTTTTTTTTGCGTGTGAGTGATGACACATATCAGTGTCCTTGGGGGAATAAAAGCAGCGAAACACAGTGAATTTAAGTTGAGACTTGATTCGGAGTGAAAACACAGCTGAGAGCAGCCCCGCGTGTGTGTGCGTCAGTCCAGCAGGTGGCAGCATTTCCTACAGGTGGGTGTTTTTTTTCTTCTATGTTTTAGCAAAAATGTTTTGAAATAACAACAATTTCAGCTGCCATTTTTCTTTGATTTTTCCAGCGAGGACATGAACGTTGATTAATTACAGGTGGAGCAGCTCCTGCACTAAGACACACTGATTTAAAAGCCTTTGTGTACTCTCCATGACTTGGTACATTCCACTCTTCCCCTCTGAGTCGATCTACCTGGAATGTTCCACTTCCTTTCTCGGAGGCGGAGCTTCTTCTACGCAGAGCCAGAAACGGGAAACGGACGAGGAGCAGTGGGAACAAACATGTGGACACTCGTTTGGTAATTGCTGTTTAAAAATGACCCACACATTTCTTAGATTCTCTGTTGACATCTGCTGTTTACATCTGACCACAGGTGTTCAGATTACACCTGCTAATGCTAACGTGACGTCACTGCTCCACAGCAAACACACGATTAAATGTGAACTTTCCTACTATAGTATGTCATCAAAAACGTTAAAACATAAATTCTCCACATGTCCTCAAAGAGCTGTCCAAAACTTCAAAGAATGTCCTCAACAAAGAATGTCAATAGACCATTCAAACTGTTCAGAATGACTAGCTAGTCTGGCCACTAGCAGGTTAGCTGCTGCTCATGTGACGTCACTGCTCCACAACAAACGTGTTTTCAAAAAACGGACTTAGTGTCAAATATATAATTATATAGTATGACGTCAACAACTGCCTTAATGCTGTCAAAAAGTGTCCTAGTACAGTATGTCGTAAAAAAAACCTGTATATTATTTAGTAAACTATCCAATTGTAAACTCTCAAAAATGTCACTTTACCATTAAAACTGTTCAGAATGAGTATCTAGTCTGGCCAGTAGGAGGCAGGTTAAGTTAAAAAAACTGTTGAGGAGCAGTGGTTTAGTGGAATTTCAAAATAAAAGTGTCCGTGTTGATATGGACCAATATATAGTTGACAATAAAAAGGTTTTCATGTATTTTCCTCACATCTTCACTTATTTACTGCAGTGAACACATTTGAACACTTTAAAGTGGACACTGCTTTTTCTCATCATGTCCTCCGACTGAACATCTGCAAACAGCTGCAGTTCATGTGTTTTCTAGCGTGGTTGAATGAGGTAATTGTCGTTAGAATTTAGGGCAATAAGAAAAAAAAACAAAACAAGCCATGACTTTACAGTGAAGAGTAAAAATATTGAGATTTTACAAATGTTTACAGGATTTTTAAAGTCTTTGTAACTCATCTACAGCTTCGTTTGGACCAGGACCAGGAGCCAGGAGCCAGGACCAGGACCAGGACCAGGACCAGGAGCTGGAGGAGGACAAGGAGCAGCGGTGTGTGGTAACTGGTGCTTAAAAATGATCCACACATTTCTTAGATGTTCTGTTGACGCTCTGTTCACGCCTGCTGTTAACATTCGACCTGAGAGATCCGATCACAGGTGTTCAGATTACACCTGCTAATGCTAGTGCTCATGTGACGTCACCGCTCCACATGTAAACACACACATACACACACACACACACACACACACCTTTCATTTCATTTCTCTTCACATACAAATGATTTTGTCTTCTGATCGTTACAGAAACACACAAAGAATCTAGGAAATGTTAATGTTATTATTTTCTCCATTAATCGAGTGTTTGTTTGGGCCAGAAAATGTTTGACAAATGTTGATCCGTGTTTCTCAAACCTGGAAATGATGATTCTCAAATGTCTTCTTTTTATCCACAAACCAAAAATGATTCAGTTTTAATTATTTCTTTGTTATTATAATAATGATGATAATAATAATAATAATATATAACGCCCATATATCAGAGTGCAGTCATTAGTCATAGCAGCAGACCTCGCACATATCCCATAAAACTTTTCAAAGCCAATATCTGCCCATAACGATAATATCGTGCATCCCGACACATTTCCATGTCAGATGTAAACTAACAGCAAACTAGTGTTTTTTAAAGAATGAAATCAAGCTTTCTGATTTTACAGCTTCTTAAATGGCAACATTTTATAACGTTTTATTTGCTCCATAAAAACAAAGAAATCATTCAAACTCAATCATTTTTGCTTTGTGAACAAAAACAACACGTCTGACAACATCATTTTCAATTTTAAAAAACCCTCATCAACATTTGAGCACATTTTATGCACCAAACCATCACTCTTTCACCCGGCATTTCATCACCTCACACGGACGATGTTAACAGCACTTGTCAACAGAGCCTCTGTTTAATGTGTGCACGTCATTTTTACATTGTTAACAGGTGAAAACTATGGAAGACACAAAGTCACAAAATTCAATCAATAAATACACCATTAAATAACGACTTAAATGTGCCATTCATTCATATTGGAATTAAATACATACACGTCTTATTAAATGTAACATTCATTAATTAAAAAAACAATTCATTTGATGTAAACAAAAAAAAACAAACAGAATTACTTGACTATTTAATGAATGATTTCATGGTTCTGTGTTGCAGTGCATCATCAATTGATTTGATGCTGATGGGTGACACATCAAATCAATTCATCATGCACTGCAACACAGGACCATGGAATCATTCATCAAAAAGTCAATTAACTCTATATGTTTGTTTGTTTTACATCAATTTGTTTTTTTAATGAATTAATGCCACATTTAATAAGACATTTATGTGATTAATTCCAATATGAATGAATGAGAGGCACATTTGAGTCATTATTTAATGGTGTATTTATTGACTGAATTTTGCCACTTGCACTCCTCCATAGTTTTCACCTGTTAACAATGTAAAAATGATGTGCACACATTAATCACACAGAAGCCTAATTGATGTGTTGATCATTTTTAAGCATCAGTTACTGGACACCGGTACCCTGACTGTGTGGTCAACAGTCCAGAGAGTGGACCCCTGTCAATTTTTTAAATGTTTTTATGGCTTTTTTTTGGCCAAAAATGTGAAATAAAATGATATAACCCCCTCCTGTCATCTGTGTGGGGGGCCGGGGGAGCACAGCCCAGCCCCAGCCCCCCACCATTACAGTGGGAGCGCACGCGTAGCTTGGCCCCGGGGCCAGGCATTCGAAGCGTCTGGATTTGAACCAGCCACGGCCGGACTGGCACAACCTTGCGGTTGCGGACAAACCCACCACACCACGAACCCTACTACGTTTTGGAGAAGAGCTCTTGGCGGTTTTGAATTTTCACTTTGGATGTGGAACCTTAAACCTTGGAGTATAAAGGAATTGACCTCTCAACGTCAGGATTGAAAGGCAGCTCTCTAACCAGTTGAGCTAACTGTTCACCTGTTCCTTATGTTTTCTCAGACTTATTTACTCGCTGCGTTGACTATTGTGCATAAAAAGTTGCTTCATCTGAGATTCGAACCTCTGACCTCAGGAACTCTAGTCTTTGACTTAAACATGTGAGCTATATGACCTCGCTGGTGTGTGCCAAACTTTGGAAGTCTTTCAATAATAGATTACCCATGACTTCAAAGACCTCAGACTGATGAGATATTTAAGGATGTCTGTCCGGCATTCTTGGCCTGATATTTGGTGTAGTGGTTAGTGCTCTTGCACTACTTTCTTTGAAACAAGAAGACCTGGGTTCGAGACCCACTTGGAACAAGCATCTTACTGTGTGGAGTTTTTCATGTTCTCCCCGTGTGTGCGTGGCTTTTCTCCGGGTTCTCTGGCTTCCTCCCACACTCCATCAATCGTCTACTGCGTTGTCCTCCACTGAAGGGACTCAGTGCTAAGCTCAGCTGTCATAGGGTGATAGGCAGGATAACCGTGGATTGTTCACTGCTGTATTCAAAACATCCAATACAGTGATGAGGTCAGTTTCCACTTGAACATTCACTTCAGGTAAGATTCGAACCCCTGACCATAAGGATGCCAGTCCTTGTCTGAACCATGTGAGCTATTTGTGTTTGCATGCTTTCCTGTCCAATTTGGAAGTCTTTCAATAATAGAACTCATGACTTCAAAAAAACGTCAGACTGATGAAATATTTAAGAACGTCTATCCTTCAGCATGCACAACGTGGTTGGTGTAGTGGTTAGTGTGCTTGCCTTTGAAACAATAAGACCTGGGTTCGAGCCCCACTTGGAACAAGAATCTTTGTGCATGGAGTTTTTCATGTTGTGTGCATGGCTTATCTCCGGGTTCCTTCCACAGTGCAACAACATGCAATATGGGGATTAGGTTAATTGGTCACTCTAAATTCACCAACTGAAGCTGAGTTCCGTGAAGTCATGGGTAATCTGCTCAGAGTTGTAAAGCTCTGAGAGTGAATGTGTTGAGAGGTTGTTTGTCTCTTAAAACACCATGCACAAAGATTCTTGTTCCAAGTGGGGCTCGAACCCAAATCCCCTCGCCTCGAAATCAAGAACACTAACCACTAAACTACCCAAGTTGCCCATCTTGGGGAACAAACGTTCTAAAATATTTCATCAGTGTAACGTTTTTATGAAGTCATGGGTTCTATTACTGAAAGACTTCCAAATTGTGTGAAAAAGCATACAAGGCCAAATAGCTCATGTGGTTCACCGCCAGACTACGGTTCCTATGGTCAGGGGTTCGAACCTTACCTGAAGTGGATGTTTAAGCGGAAATTTACCTAATCCTCGTATTGCATGTTTTGAATGGCCTGGCGAACAGTCCAGGGTGAACCCCGCCTATCACCCTATGACAGCTGAGCTTGGCACAGCACCCCCCGCGACCCTCCAGTGGAGGACAAAGCTGTTGATGATTGATGGAGTGTGGGAGGAAGCCAGAGAACCCGGAGAAAAGCCACGCACACACGGGGAGAACATGAAAAACTCCACACAGTAAGATGCTTGTTCCAAGTGGGTCTCGAACCCAGGTCTTCTTGTTTCAAAGAAAGTAGTGCAAGAGCACTAACCACTACACCAAATATCAGGCCAAGAATGCCTGACAGACATCCTTAAATATCTCATCAGTCTGAGGTCTTTGAAGTCATGGGTAATCTATTATTGAAAGACTTCCAAAGTTTGGCACACATCAGCGAGGACATATAGCTCACATGTTTAAGTCAAAGACTACAGTTCCTGAGGTCAGAGGTTCGAATCTCAGATGAAGCAACTTTTTATGCACAATAGTCAACGCAGCGAGTAAATAAGTCTGAGAAAACATAAGGAACAGGTGAACAGTTAGCTCAACTGGTTAGAGAGCTGCCTTTCAATCCTGACGTTGAGAGTTCAATTCCTTTATACTCCAAGGTTTAAGGTTCCACATCCAAAGTGAAAATTCAAAACCGCCAAGAGCTCTTCTCCAAAACGTAGTAGGGTTCGTGGTGTGGTGGGTTTGTCCGCAACCGCAAGGTTGTGCCAGTCCGGCCGTGGCTGGTTCAAAGCCAGACGCTTCGAATGCCTGGCCCCGGCGCCGGGGCCAAGCTACGCGCGCGCTCCCGCTGTAATGGTGGGGGGCTGGGGCTGGGCTGTGCTCCCCCGGCCCCCCCACACAGATGACAGGAGGGGGTTATGTCATTTTATTTCACATTTTTTTTGAACAAAAAAAAAGCCATAAAAACATTTAAAAAATTGACAGGGGTCCACTCTCTGGACTGTTGACCACACAGTCGGGGTACCGGTGTCCAGTAACTGATGCTTAAAAATTATCAGCACACCAATTAGACTTCTGTGTGTTTAATGAGTGCACATCATTTTTACATTGTTAACAAGTGAAAACTATGGAGGAGTGCAAGTGGCAACATTCAATCAATAAATACACCATTAAATAATGACTCAAATGTGCCTCTCATTCATTCATATTGGAATTAATCACATAAATGTCTTATTAAATGTGGCATTAATTCATTAAAAAAACAAATTGATGTAAAACAAACAAACATATAGAGTTAATTGACTTTTTGATGAATGATTCCATGGTCCTGTGTTGCAGTGCATGATGAATTGATTTGATGTGTCACCCATCAGCATCAAATCAATTGATGATGCACTGCAACACAGAACCATGAAATCATTCATTAAATAGTCAAGTAATTCTGTTTGTTTTTTTTTGTTTACATCAAATGAATTGTTTTTTTAATTAATGAATGTTACATTTAATAAGACGCGTATGTATTTAATTCCAATATGAATGAATGGCACATTTAAGTCGTTATTTAATGGTGTATTTATTGATTAAATTTTGTGACTTTGTGTCTTCCATAGTTTTCACCTGTTAACAATGTAAAAATGACGTGCACACATTAAACAGAGGCTCTGTTGACAAGTGCTGTTAACATCGTCCGTGTGAGGTGATGAAATGACGGGTGAAAGAGTGATGGTTTGGTGCATAAAATGTGCTCAAATGTTGATGAGGGTTTTTTTAAATTGAAAATGATGATGTTGTCAGACGTGTTGTTTTTGTTCACAAAGCAAAAATGATTGAGTTTGAATGATTTCTTTGTTTTTATGGAGCAAATAAAACGTTATAAAATGTTGCCATTTAAGAAGCTGTAAAATCAGAAAGCTTGATTTCATTCTTTAAAAAACACTAGTTTGCTGTTAGTTTACATCTGACATGGAAATGTGTCGGGATGCACGATTTTATCGTTATGGGCAGATATTGGCTTTGAAAAGTTTTATGGGATATGTGCGAGGTCTGCTGATATGACTAGTGACTGCACTCTGATATATGGGCTTATTATTATTATTATTATCATCATTATAATAATAACAAAGAAATAATTAAAACTGAATCATTTTTGGTTTGTGGATAAAAAGAAGACATTTGAGAATCATCACTTCCAGGTTTGAGAAACACGGATCAACATTTGTCAAACATTTTCTGGCCAAAACAAACACTCGATTAATGGAGAAAATAATAACATTAACATTTCCTAGACTCTTTGTGTGTTTCTGTAACGATCAGAAGACAAAATCATTTGTATGTGAAGAGAAATGAAATGAAAGGTGTGTATGTGTGTGTTTACATGTGGAGCGGTGACGTCACATGAGCACTAGCATTAGCAGGTGTAATCTGAACACCTGTGATCGGATCTCTCAGGTCGAATGTTAACAGCAGGCGTGAACAGAGCGTCAACAGAACATCTAAGAAATGTGTGGATCATTTTTAAGCACCAGTTACCACACACCGCTGCTCCTCGTCCTCCTCCAGCTCCTCCTGGTCCTGGCTCCTGGCTCCTGGTCCTGGTCCAAACGAAGCTGTAGATGAGTTACAAAGACTTAAAAAATCCTGTAAACATTTGTAAAATCTCAATATTTTTTACTCTACACTGTAAAGTCATGGCTTGTTTTGTTTTTTTTTCTTATTGCCCTTAATTCTAACGACAATTACCTCATTCAACCACGCTTGAAAACACATGAACTGCAGCTGTTTGCAGATGTTCAGTCAGAGGACATGATGAGAAAAAGCAGTGTCCACTTTAAAGTGTTCAAATGTGTTCACTGCAGTAAATAAGTGAAGATGTGAGGAAAATACATGAAAACCTTTTTATTGTCAACTATATATTGGTCCATATCAACACGGACACTTTTATTTTGAAATTCCACTAAACCACTGCTCCTCAACAGTTTTTTTTAACTTAACCTGCCCCCTACTGGCCAGACTAGATACTCATTCTGAACAGTTTTAATGGTAAAGTGACATTTTTGAGAGTTTACAATTTTTTTAATATAAACATACAAGTTTACAAAATAATATACAGGTTTTTTTTTTTACGACATACTGTACTAGGACACTTTTTGACAGCATTTAGGCAGTTGTTGACGTCATACTATATAATTATATATTTGACACTAAGTCAGTTTTTTGAAAACAGATGTGTTGAAAACACACGTTTGTTGTGGAGCAGTGACGTCACATGAGCAGCAGCTAAGCTGCTAGTGGCCAGATTAGCTAGTCATTCTGAACAGTTTTAATGGTCTATTGACATTCTTTGTTGAGGACATTCTTTGACGTTTTGGACAGCTCTTTGAGGACATGTGGAGAAGTTATGCTTTAACGTTTTTGATGACCTACTATAGTAGGAAAGTTCACATTTAATCGTGTGTTTGCTGTGGAGCAGTGACGTCACGTTAGCATTAGCAGGTGTAATCTGAACACCTGTGGTCAGATGTAAACAGCAGATGTCAACAGAGAATCTAAGAAATGTGTGGGTCATTTTTAAACAGCAATTACCAAACGAGTGTCCACATGTTTGTTCCCACTGCTCCTCGTCCGTTTCCCGTTTCTGGCTCTGCGTAGAAGAAGCTCCGCCTCCGAGAAAGGAAGTGGAACATTGCAGGTAGATCGACTCAGAGGAGAAGAGTGGAATGTACCAAGTCATGGAAAGTACACAAAGGCTTTTAAATCAGTGTGTCTTTGTGCAGGAGCTGCTCCACCTGTAATTAATCAACGTTCATGTCCTCGCTGGTAAACTAAAATAAAAATGGCAGCTGAAATTGTTGTTATTTCAAAACATTTTTGCTAAAACAGAGAAGAAAAAAAACCCCCACCTGTAGGAAATGCTGCCACCTGCTGGACTGACGCACACACACACACACACACACGGGGCTGCTCTTAGCTGTGTTTTCACTCCGAATCAAGTCTCAACTTAAATTCACTGTGTTTCGCTGCTTTTATTCCCCCAAGGACACTGATATGTGTCATCACTCACACGCAAAAAAAAAAAAAATTGTTTTTTTTTTTACTTTACTGAATTGCTCTTGGGGCCCCCTGGTGGTCACGGGACCCTCATCAGCCGCTTAGTTCGCTTATGCCTTTGGCCGGCTCTGGCCTCATCTCTTGTCATATTTGGCTGTGATGACTTTTTGTATTCTTCACAGCTCTCCATTAAAACAACCTGCTCCTCTTGGCTGAAATGAGCAGCTCGCGATCGCAGCTCAGGTCGACTCTTCATGTAATAACTGCGCCACCCTGTGGCTAAACATCAGCACTGTTCTCATTTTCAATGATTATTAACACTATTATTGTGATGTGAAGCCGTGTCAGTCTTGACTGTGCGCGATGGGGCCCTCTGTTGGGGACTTGTTTTATTTTATTTATTTATTTGAATTAGGACAATGCATATTCATCATGTCAACATAGAGCAACAACGTAAGCATGCCGGAGTTAGCAGAATAGCTAATTTTCATCCGTTGTCCTAAGGCAGGTTAGTACAGTAGACATTCAACAGGACATGATACAAAAGAATACATAAATCACAAGACATTACACATTACAAGTAAACCATAGACACAGACCATAGATAAGTTGCATGTCAGTTAAGATGAAGACTTTGGGGCCCAAGAGAATGGAAAAAAAGAAGAAGTGAATAATCTAACTGTGAGTGCATGTCTGGTTAGTTTTCAACCATTGTTTCAGTGCAATTTTAAACGTTGAATAGGTGTCACAGTTTCTGATTTGGGCTGGTAGCCTGTTCTATGACTGTGTGCCTCTGATAGACCCCACCATTTGGCCAAATTTAGTCCTGTGCCTTTGTACGTTGCAGTCCCCTCTGGTCAATTGTTTTTTTTTTGATGCTGAGAGCAAAATCCGTTTGTCCGTATTTGGTTCAATACAAAAAAGGAAAGGGGGGCGCTGTTTCCATTTTTGTCAAAAATACAGATTATACTTTAGTACCCTGACCTTGACACCCCTGGTATAAAGTATTTGAATTTTTTATTTGTATTATAATGAATTAAAACTAATTTACATCAACCATTAATTTATCATGAACATAATGAAAACATTATAAAAAATAAATAACGTGACAAATTTGTAGAACAATACATATACTAGATATAATAAAATCGAAGACAGAATTTTTTTCCTTTAATCTATTTACATTTATAAATGTTGTATTTACTGTATAAAAAAGCAGATTTAAAATGTATTTAAAGTTGTTGTTTTTTTTGCAGTGAATTACACCTTTCTCATGAAACGAAAACATATATTTGTTTTGATTGAACAGTTTAACCAGTCTTCTGAAAAAATAAATAATACAAATATTCTTATTCTTTGTATTGTTTTAATTTTTATTTTAACAGTAAATGTGCAAACAACAAGACACATTCAAATATCGTGCTAAATAAATGGAATAAACCGAATAGAAAAACATTAGTAAATAGACTGAAATACTACGGTGTCCTGGGAGGACGTTTTGCTTTAACTCCTGCCAACAGACAGTGCAACAGCGACGCCTTGTGGTAACTGAGGTAACTGCCTTATACATGGATATAAAGCGGTCTTCTACGAGGAAGTTACACAGTCACTTATATTAAAGGTCTATTAATTTATAATATTATATATAATTCAGCGTTTTTTACAGTGAAAACAACAAAGATGTTATTGAATTTTGAGACAGGGAGATTATTTTACGTCACAGGCGCGCTTTCCCCTCCCGCCCGGCTACCGTAGTGAGGAAACCAAACCCACGTGGTTAACCAAAACAACATGGCGGCTGGTTTTAAGTAAGTTTGAACAGAACGTCACATTGTAAGCCAAAAATAATAAATGCATTTGAATAGCATGTGACAAAACCTGTGATATTAATGTGATTCATTACTAGCGGTGTTTTGGAAACGACCGTTGACTGTTTATTTGAATGATTAAGTAAATGTACGTGTTTGCATGCTGCACTTAATATACGTATATAACGTAAATCTGACTAAATTTTCAGTCAATAATCTGTGTTTATTTATGTCAGGACTGCAGAGCCTCTGGAGTATCACATGAGTTTTCTGGTCAGTGTTCAATATGCTTATGTATATATATATATATGTTCTTGATTAATGTGAATGTCAGCAGCCTTATGTACAATTAAAACATCCAAATATCATTTTAGAAAGAAAACTGTCGGCCTGATGGACGGGAGTTGTCAGAATTCAGAACCACAACTCTGAACATAGGTGAGACGACACTAATTTGGAATATTCAATGCTTAATTAGAGTTTAGCTTGAAATATAATTCCACCCACTGTGTAAATTGGATCATATTTTGGATACTTTTGTGTGTGCAGGGTCCATATCCACAGCAGATGGCTCAGCCCTGGTGAAGTTTGGAAACACTACAGTCATCTGTGGAATTAAAGCGGTAACTGGTCATGAAGACAACAAGAGCGAAACTTAATTTAACATATTTCTGTTTTTAATTACTATTAAATGACCATATTAACTATTGTTTTTATTGTTTGTGTACAGGAGTTGACAAACCCCACAGTGGAAGGACCTGGTAAAGGCTACATTGGTAAACATGCCAGTAATGCTTCGATTTGTCATTGTCCTTTTTACATGTAACTTTGTATAATCCAAATATAATTCATTTTGTCTTTTGTCACATGACACACAGTTGTTAATTGAGATAGTACAAAGGTTATTACACTAGGATATATAAGAAACATGCATTTAGAGCTGCAACTATCGATTAATCGTTTGGTCCATAAAATATCAGAAAACCTTAAAAAAAATGTTGATCGCTGTTTGTCAAACCTGGAAATGATGATGTTCTCAAACGTCTTAATTAAGATTGAAGGATTTCTTTGTTATCCAGAGCAAAGAAATGAAGAAAATACTCGCATTTAAGAAGCTTTAACAATCGGAAGTCTTGTTTTAATCATGAAAAAAAGCTTCAAACCGATTAATCGATTATCAAAATAGTTGTTGATTAATTTAGTAATGATTCATCGATTAATTGTTTCAGCTCTACATGCATTCAAATTCAAATTGACCTCCCTGTCATTTCACTTAAACACATTCTTTTAAGTACAAATTTCTATTTTATATTACTGAATGTATAAGAGATTTTTAAAAGGGGAGAATTTTTGAAATCTAATCTGGCTTGTTACTAGGAAGTTTTAATTATAAAAGGAAGAAAACAAGACAATAAAGCAACATATTGTATACATAAAATCAATTTTACAGATTACTTAAGATTAAAGTAATGTAGTTAAAAATGTTACTGAAAGATCTATTTTTGTCTAATTTGACCAATCCATAGACATCCAATTTGTCTATGGATGAGTATACAAGCATAACTGTATTTTTTGAGCTGATGTTGATCTGAGGAAGAGAAGCAGCATCTCTGAATCCTAATATACAAACAGACAGGCACTAACCACAGATTTCTCTTCAGTACCGAATGTGGATTTGCCGCCGCTTTGTTCGTCTCGTTTTCGACCGGGTCCGCCGAGTGAACAGGCCCAGGCGACCAGTCAGCTCATCGCCGATGTCATCGAAAGGTGCAGCTGATTTAAACACACATTCCTCAGCTTTTCCCGAGTTATATGTGCCAGATTCCAACATGTTTTACATCATTTTCCTTGTGGGGTTTTCAGCTCAGAAGTGATACAAACCGAAGATCTGTGCATTGACAGAGGAAAGGTAAACTCGGAATTGTTGTGTACGTACAGTTTACGCAAACATCGATCACCGCTCCTGATTCTGTTGACTGTGCTTGCAGCTCTGCTGGGTTCTCTACTGTGACATCATGTGTCTCGACTACGACGGGAACTTGTTGGACGCGTGCATTGTTGCTCTGCTGGCCGCACTGAAGAACAGTATGTGCTGTAATACATACACTTTCACTGTAAAAAAACACCCACAATTATTAGTTTTAAAGTGTGTCCATACTCACTGGCCACTTTATTAGGTATTAGGATGCAATTGTTCTTCATTTGGAGAATCATCGAAACACAGGCTCCGTCTGGTTTGTCTGTTTGGGCTGCTGTTGAAACACAGCCGTAAAGAAAGTACATATAAAAGGCTTTTTCTACAGCTTTAAAAAACAAAAAAATACTTATTTTGAAGTGATTATGCATACAAAAACATACTTATTAGACGTTTAAATCACCTTTCGTCCTCATTGTGATGAACTTCAGGTCATCTTGCCGACATGCCTTGTTACTGTGATTGATCAGGCGTAGCCAATTAAGTGGCCAGTTATTTAGTAGATTTAAGCTTTTTTTAAAATCAGTACATTAACTTTCCAGTGTCTTTGTCTCCCACAGCACAACTTCCAGAAGTCGTCATAAACACAGAGACGTCTGTTCCACAGGTGAACTCGGACAAGAGATGCGCGCTGCACATTCACAAGCACCCTGTTTCTACGTCGTTTTCTATCTTCGATGAGTAAGTGAATGATTTTCCCCCCCCCAAGTTTATCGAGACGACATATAACAGGAGCTTCCAACTGTTCAAGTGTGAACCCGCTGCTCTTTTCTCTGTGCAGCTCCATCCTGACCGTCGACCCCACGGCTGAGGAGGAGAGTCTGGCGACTGCTCAGCTCACCGTGGTGACAGACGAGGAAGATCGCCTCTGCTCTGTGCACAAACCTGGTAAGATTAAACAGTGGTTTTCTTTCTTACCCGTTACAATAAAAATGTCATGTAAATGCTGAGCTGGAAAAAAATGCTGATGAACAAGCACAATATAGCAGAATCATCACAAATCTTCAAAATATAGTGATATATTTTACACACTGCAAAACACAAATATTACTTGTTTAACAGGAAGTTTAAACTACATTCAACTTTCGCTCAGGATCACAGATATGTATATTATTATCATGATAATTATCCACTTCAAATCTTTTACCATGACAACATTTTTGGCTATGTTGCCCAGCCATGTTAGATAGTATATTAAAGCAAATAAAAAGTTGAGTTTATTGGGTTACATTGTGTATTTCAGATATACTTTTAGACATTTGAATTATATAACGTATGGAGAGCAAGGAGGACATTTAATTTCCACTTTAAGTGAAGCAGTCGAGAAGGAAGCAGTTTAGTCATTAATGCGTATTCTTCAAGTTGTCTTTAGTTTGAAGTCTTACAGTTTTTTTACCCACTCAAACGTTTATAGTGCGTGGACAGAAACAGGAGTCACTATTACATTTATATACAATGACCTACTTTGAAATGGTTATTTTAAAGTTGGAGTCTGTTAGATTCAAATCCTTCTCAAACAAGTTCACACAATGCTGACGAAGACTATGACGAAGCGCTTCATACTGGAGCACTATGGCTGAAAACACCAAGACGTGCCCATGAAAAGTTTCAGATATTGCACACGTGACATGATGTAGAGAGAAAAAATTGCAACGGCTGTTTCTGTTGCTCTTGAGTGAGAAAAACTAGGTCAGATCAGGTCTGCAGTGTTGTGGTAATTACTCACGAGGTCACTGGAGCTTTAAGGTAAAGAGTTGGGTCCATATGGTCTGGAAGTGGACTGTGAATCTGAAAATTGTGTATAAATGAGGCTTCGGCTGTTAGGTGTTGACAAACATCGACGTTAACAATCTTTGGCTGCGACTCAGGTGGGACGCCATTGTCGGGAGAGAAGCTGCAGGAGTGCATCAGCCGTGCGACACTGCGACAGAGAGAGATCCAGAAACTCATCAATAAAGTCATACACAGTGTGAAGACGACACAATAAAGAACCAGAGGGAGACCATGTTTTATCTAAAAGCTGTATTTTCCACTGTCAATATATATTCTTTTTAATAACAATAAAACTGCTGACAAAGACTGCTTAAAAAATTATTTCTCAGTGTCCGGAAACATCTCACACACACACACACGCACACGCGCGCACACACACACACACAGTCAGTTGATGTCTCGTAAGAATACGCTCATGGCTCCTGAACTCATTAAAAAGGGAAATGCCTTTTTCAAAATGTGCTGTTCAAAAGCAGGTACACCGTCTTGCATGTTGATCTTGAGACCTCGGGTTTGAGCTCTGTGCCGGGAAAAGTGTCCTCAGAAGAAGAAAAGACTTCCAACAGACGGAGAGGTAGAAAGCTGCCCCCAGGCACTACTCCAAGATCGGGTTTGCATTTTCACATGTAATGGTTATGTGGAGGATTTGGTGTCAAGAAGCTCAGTGGGGATCCGTGCTTAAAGGGCAGTTTCTACCAGCGGGGTCAACCAAGCAGAGGGAGCAGAGGGAGGATCAGGATTATGATCCCCTCAGTCTGCGGGGCCTCCATAGAAAAAACAAAAAAAGATTTATTGTGGAAGGAAGCCCACTACTTACAAGAACCATTTTTCCTGTCTCATGTCAAAAAATATGTCTCAGGTTCTTTAAGCATAAGGCTCCATGTTGTATAAAAACCTCCACTTCCTCTATGGTGGACACAGTTTTGGTTCTCCAAAACCTCTGACAACCATTACATACAAATTTGTCAGCTAGAAAAAGACAAACAAATGGCAGAAAAAGTCCTTTTTTTTTTGTTTTTTCGTCTGTAGTCTCCACAATGAGGCAGACAAAGAGCACAGTATGGATCATTCATGACCGTGTGTAGCTGGGGGTGGGGGGGGGTCGGCTTTTAGTGTGTTTTCAGTCTGTCACGACTTAGGGAGGGGCTGTGGCGTGCTCCTCTTCCTCTTACTTCTTGGCTGGCTGGCGATATGTTGCCGTGGCACTGCCCCCTGTGGAGCCGCCGCTCCCATAGCCATTTGCTGCTGCTGCTGCATTTGGTGCTGCAAGAATTGCAACTGTCCAGTGTGGGGGGGAAGAGAAAAATGGACAAACAAACAAATATCAGAGGCGATTTTCGGTGCGCCGTTACAAGCAACAAGCACTGGGGTCTAAGATGTGTGTTTGTATGTGTGTCAGCCTGTGCAGTTTATGAATCACACTAACCTCAGTCAGTACGTTACCACGCACAGTTTAGTCCAGCTACAGTTGCCGTTTAACTGGACTGCTGCCCTTGTTCCAGTGAACTAGTGCGAGCAGGTTATCAATTAATCGAATGCAGTGTCGACCTCTGCTACGCTAGGTTAGGGATAAGCAGCCTTTCCTCTGGTTATTCAGGCAATTAGATGGTGGCCAAGCACCATTTCTTACTACTACCTGTCTTACTACCATCCATTTACTTTAAAATATCTGACTTTTTGAGCTGGCCGAGTATAAAATTGTCTTATCATGAGGGCAAAAATGGGTTTGCCATGTTTTTCCCCCACTGTTGTGTTTTTCTTCTGTGTACTGGTGACTTCTCATATTTCCATGTCGAAAGCCTTTGGGGTGGGAACATGTGGAACATGTGCAAAGCATCTGAGCCAGTCGGGGTCCGTCTGAACGTATTCAGGCAGTCGAAATCTGTCCAAATCGCATTATCTGGGTGTGTTAGTTCGATTTTGAGAAATTTGATTCAGCGGAGTTTCATTTGGACAAACTATGTTTTCATGTATAATAATAGTCCTGTTTTAGTCAGCCCATCGCCGTGATTAGTTGTTTTGTTTTAACGTCACATAAACATACTGACTGAAATTGGATTAGACGACTTGTGTCGGAGACGCATCGTCGAGTGGCATTGGTTAGTGAAGCTGAACTGAAGCCTGGTGCTGTGTACAGGAGTGTGCGGAGAAACACAGAAGAGTGGGTTAATGGGTTGCAGAAGGGAAGGAGAACGAAGAGGAAACAGATTCGGGGGTGGAGGGGGTGTGTGTTGGGGAGTGAGGCGGGATACAGTCAAGCAGCACCAGTGGCGTTCAGGAGGCACAGATTATTTGGCTGTGATCCTGGCAACGACATACATGCAGCACATGTAGCAGCCGCGCTCTCTGCTCACAGTAAGTCAGCAACTTCAACTGCGCAAACAAACAAACACAAATAAAACCTTCAATAACACCTTATGCTTCATGCATGCACTGGAACACGCCGCCTGCCGCAGTATGTGCCCGATAAGGCGAATTCATATTATGCTGCAAAGTGCTTTTGTGAGAACATGCCTCCCACTTTGACGCGCTGTTAGTCGCTGCCATCAGAAGTGCCACAAGCTCTGCTGAAAAGCACTGAATCTGCTGTGATCTTTAAGTCAAACAACATATTAACCAAGCATACAACACAAGATGGAGTGAATGATGTGGATCTATCCTTAACTAATACTAATAATAATGGTGATTGGAGTGTAATGAAAATGAGACTTTGATGATAAACTTCTAACTAGAGTTACAAATATTTCACCAAAAGTCCTTAAAATGCCTGAAAATCATTCAAAATCAGCCTCTTTGTGGCTTAATACTTTGGATTTGAAAAAATCTATAAAGGGATAGTTTAGGTTTTTGGAAGTCAGAGGTGCATAAGGTATTTATACAGAGTCAGTGTTATATTTGTGAACCGGAACACAATTTAAATATTGTTTTGACCTTAAAAGGAGACAGTGGAGAAAAAAAAAGTGTCAGTGCCTGGTA
The DNA here is from genome assembly GCF_019176455.1 of Solea senegalensis. Classification (NCBI taxonomy): domain Eukaryota; kingdom Metazoa; phylum Chordata; class Actinopteri; order Pleuronectiformes; family Soleidae; genus Solea; species Solea senegalensis. The sequence goes on from NC_058033.1 coordinate 3,114,621, forward strand.
AAAGAAGGCCCAACTGACAATTAAATGTTTGCTATACCTGGGATATTGGAAGGGAATTTAGGTAAAATCATATTAGCCTTTTTATTAGCTGGGTCAGCTCCCATTTTGGACCACCGCTGTTTTAACAAAAGCCCACAATGTCTAATCTTTTTAGTTTTGTTCCTCACTGAATACTACATTCAGTTTGGATAGAGGTGGGAAATATTCAGCTGCAACCTCACCAACAAATGTTGTCAAGTTGAAGACATTGTACCTTTAATTCAAACAGTTAAGCAACAGTTAAGAATGTGACTGATTATTTTGAGTTGGAACTTCTAACATGTTTTTTTCTGCTATCCCCGTTTACATCAAAACGCAAGACGATGACAAAGACAGCGACAGCGAATGCAAGAGCAAGAGAGAGCAGGCATTATGACGTTATTGTATTCACAAAGTAAGAGTGGCATTTTGAGATTTCTTTCACTTCTTTTCGAGCTCCAAAAATGCTTCTTCTGTGCGGATAAAAAGCCAAAATGACACAAAGGTTATGTGGATTCTCCGAAAACTCATCCTCATGTGTGCAGGCCTTAGGGCAGCAACTAATTATTATTTTCATCTTCGATTATTCTGTCAATTATTTTCTTAATTGATTAGTTGTTTGATCCAGAAAATGTTGAAAAATACTGATACATGAAACCAGACGGTGGTCACATTTAAGAAGCTGAAAAATCAGAGAACTTGACTGATTATCAAAGTAGTTGGCGATTAATTTAGTTACACATTAATAATTGATTAATTGTCCCAATCCTAATCTGAACGCGATAGCGCACCACTGTAGATATGGGTGTACAACGACATTTACATCACACGGACCACTGTATGACCCAGGTCAGACTCTGTATGAACACCTCCCATAACCCTGTTCCAAAAAACAGAACTACCGTACACATTTAAGGTATGATACAAATATTTATCATATGTGTAAGAAAGTTTAAATCCAAGTCTTTTTGCTCATTTATAGCTTTACTGTAGCTCATTATACTTCCTAAATGAAGGCATGGAGAGTTGGCTGATGATGTATTCTCAGTGTTGGACTCTTATAAAAGAAAAATGTACATGTGTATGACAGATGTTAAAGTTGCTGTATTACTTGGATCTGTGGCTGGTGCTGCTGCTGAAGCCTTGGAGAAGGCAGCGGGGGCCCAGACCCGTCCAGCCCACAGCCCAACTGGGACAGCACTAAGGGGGAAGGAGGACGAGGACGAGGAGGGAGACCCAGAGAGAGGGGTGTGACAGCGAGAGGGAGAGAAGCAAAGGAATGGAGGAAAGTATGAAAACAGAGGATGTAAATTACAGGTCAAAAGTGGGGCAGTGATGTCGGTGAGGATAAAAGTGGGAAGGGAAGTGGGCGTGGTTTCAGCAATTTGTAACCACGCACACAGCACAGGGAGGGAGGACAGAAAGAAGGAGAGACACCGACAGCACAGGCACAAGACCACGTGCGTGAAGGTCAAGTGGGAAAACAGTGTGAATGGGGTGAGCAGGAAAAGTTCAAGTGAGCGGGGAAGGTGGAGGAGAAGAATAAAAGGACAATGCAAGAAGTAAAGACATAAGGGTGGAGGGGGTGGGGGAATAAAAACAACAGAAAAAAAAAGAGAATGTAGCAGAAAAGAAGGGGAAGTTCAGTCTCTCCCGTCAGTGGTTACTCGTTCCGCTAAGAGGAACGACGACTAACTTCAGTAAAATGATCATGTTTAGTTAAAGACCATGATTTGAACAGTGATAACACATAATGAACACATTAGTAAATCTCATCTTATTAGTACTAGTTAGTGACATGGTGTCTTTTTGTTGTGACACAGTTGAAAGGACTGAACGAAGATAAGTGTGTGTGTGTGTTTGTGTTACAAGAGTGTGTGTGTGTGTGTGTGTGTGTGAGTGGGGCTGGCGGTGGTTCATACCTGCTGCCTGTGGAGACATGAAGCCTCCGACTCCCAGGTTAATGACCGCTGTTTGCTGGTTTCCTAAACTTTGATCGGACCCCTGGTCACCCTGCGAAAAAGGTCAGAGTTCAGAAAAGGTCATTATTAAAGCCATCACGAAATCAAGTGACCACAAAAGACTGATGTAAATCATTAAATTAAAAACAAACAAGTTATGTCTTAATGTTTATAACAAAGTTAAAAATCATCCATGTAACTGATTCAAGTAAAAAAAAAAATCAAATAAAATCAAAGTGTATATAAATGTTATGATTAAATATGTTTGGATATGTGAAAATATGCTGTACTCTTTGAATATTGTCTGTAAAACACAATTGACTCTTCCATACAGTTCCATACACACTTGTTTTGGCTTGAGTGTTTTTCTTTAATAATTAAACTTATTTTTCAGGTTCTGAAATGTGAATATTTTCTGGTTTATTTGCCCCATATAAACCAAATGGGACAAAGCAAGACATTTGAAAACATCTTCATTTTAAAGTTTGGGAAACACTTTTCAACATATTTATGGACCAAACAATTTATAGAATAATAATCAAGAAAAGATTGAAAATAATTGTAAAATTGTGAAAAAAATTAGTTGTAGTTCCATGTTTTTGTGAAAAATTAATCTTCAATGCAATCATGACACCTTGGAATGATGGGAATGTGACTGACTGTGAAAAAATCAATATTGTGGCGAACTAGACAAGAATTTTGTGTCATTTTCCTCTTTTGCAATTATCCCAATAATGCCATTCATAAATTCATCCCTGTCATCGTACTGCGAGTTTTTTATTCAACCTTTATTTAACCAGGTGAGTCAACACAGAACAAATACTCATTTGTATGAAGACCTGGCCAAAAGGCTGATGCAAGAAAGTAACTGCATAAAATAAAAACATTTTTACACCATATCATACCCGAAGAAAACAATAAATACAGATAGATATATTAAAAATTGATGGCTAAAAGCGAGTGCAACATTCTCGGACTATTGTTTGTAATGAATTTTTAAAAAGCGGAGAGTGGAATGAATGAGCCAAGCTTTAATGTCTGCTGTTTTTAATGAATGTATAATAAAACATTTATTAATTGTTTAATCTCACCTCCTGATCCTATTTATGTCTCAAGACCTTTACCTTTGCGAGACACCCGTGTTATTTTATGAGGAAAAAACGATGATACCATTACTATTTTTAAAGGTCAAAAGATGGTATTGATTGAAGTAGTTCTCATCTATGAGCCCAGAACATTATGTGATCATGGGATGTTCTGGCAGCAGTTACAGCTGTTGGGAGTTGCGTCAGTAATAACTTGGCACTGTTGTTGCCCGGGCATTTCTCCCATTACTCTTTGCAGCTTTGTTCAAACTCGATCGCGTAGCAGTAAGAGCTTCTTGAAGTCGGTGCGTACATTTTCCACTGTGAGTCAAGTGTTTGGCTGTCTCACCCGGGCACTTTCTAATTCTTGCTCGAAAGAAATGTATCAACACACTTTGATCGTTATCCTGTAAAATCACAGATTGTTGCCCTGCTTTTGGAGAAGAGTTCTCTTTTCGTGATCCTTCTGACATTTACTTGACACTCATTTCTCGCTTCCCCAAAACAAAACCTGTTGGCCGTATATATTTGTACGTGACTGCATGTGCAGGTGTGCCTCACCGTCTCCCCTTGCTGTTGGGGACTGGAAGTGGCTGACTGACTCTGCTGTGGGGAGAACTGGGACAACTGCTGCTGCTGCAGGGAGTTGAAGATGAGAGGACCCGCGGGGATCTGGGAATGTGAAAGAAAAAAACAAACACAAAAGAAGTGGAGACAAACAGGAAGGTGGGGATAAAGGGAGTGAATGGTGGAAGAATTATCAAATCAATCATAGAACATGGGGAAAGCTAAACAGCCAGTGCTATAATTAAAGGTCCAATGTGTAACTTTCAGGAGCCTTAATTGACAAACAAACTAGCTACAGCATGTGTTTGGGTTTTGAAGCAGGAGCTTATTATGCAAACAAAGAAGAAGAACAACAAAGGAAGGGAGTGAGCAGAGCAGTCGTCCACTGTTTACAAGAAAAAGTTAGTCTGCTGGCCAATCACATGCTTCACTGACATAATTCTGCATAGAACCCCGGAAAATGTCATATACTGAAGTCCAGGCCAGTGTCTCTGTTCTAAAAGTGTCTCATATTAAGGTAAATACGGTTACTGCTCCTTGTAATGCAGTATTTACGATATAAATAGTGCAAGATGTATGTTTATTTATTCATAACCTCTACCATGACTGCCTTTGCTGCTATAACACTGTAAATTTCCTGCTGTGGGACTATCTGTCATTAGTCACCAAGCAGCTTTTGCTATGAGGGTGAAGTTGGCACTGATGCCGTCTGGCTGAGTCGTTCAGTTTCAGCGAGGACATCGTGTTAAGAAGACTCGTGCTCCTGCTACAGGAACAACTTAATTCGACTACATCGTAAATAAAGTGAGCTGCAGAAAAAGAACACGTGAGGGAATTCAAGCTGTGCTGATGACTCACACACAGCTCGCTTCTCTTCCAGGTAACAAACACATACCCAGTGATAAATGCACTTGTAATTCAGACTAACTGGTGTAGCGTCATACCTGCAGTAGGTTCAGTGGTCTCAACCCAGCGCTGCTGTTCAGGCCAAAATGACTCCCTGCAACACAAAATCACAGTCAACTCTCACGCAATAATACAGGATAGGATCTATATGAATGTATCACACCCACTTGTATTTTCATATACCATCATAACTTTCTGTATATTCATATTTATTGGACATGTTTCTGCATAAAGATGTTGGGCTGGATTGGAAAGTTGTTATTGTAGGCCTGAAAAGCCTAGAAGAGAAAACTGCCTTTTAAGTGACTCACTTGATTCCTGGAATCAAAATGTCCTTGGCTGATAACAGTAACACTGCACTCATACAATATCAGGTTGGAAGTGTCAACTCAAATACTACTCATTCACTTTGAATGTGCAGCCAAACTACGGTGTAGAGCCGCTGCTTTTCCTTGGCTTCTAAGTCAATCAAATCACATTATACAAATACAAATATTCCAGCACAGACACGAGCCAATTAAATCATGTTTAGGCATTTAATGGAACTTTTGGAAAAGGCCATTGTCCCCTTTACAAGTGCTTTGTTCAGTAGAATGAGCCCAACAAGGGCAAACACAATGCCTTGCTTTAATAACATTAGCAACTTTGTGAGCCATTGTGTTCACTTCTGATTGCCGTAACACAAAATATCAGACACACTCACCATCAAGCAAAAGCTACAAGTTTTTATTTTATAAAATGGGCTTGTACTTTGAGGTCAGACGTCAGAGTTATCAGCTGGTATACACACTCTGTGACCCTGGACATCGCGTTCGTCTGCAGGTCACATGAACTTCAACAGTTTGGTACACATAAGTGTCTTACCAGTCTGTGCCGCGGATTGCATGGTGGGCATCAGCCCTCCAGGTGGCAGAATTCCACTCAGGTTAAGGCCTGGACCCAACATGGTGTTAGAGCCACTCATTAGGGTCTGAGGACTGCTACACAAATAAAAACAGGATGGTCATTAAAAAAAAAAAAAGCTGACAGCGACTAAGCAGGTGGCAGTTCGGAAGCAGAGATTGTCTTTTCTCACCAGACGGAGCTGACCACGTTGATGAAATTCAGCCCAGCAGGGTTGGCCATGACCTGTGATGAGGTGGTTCCTGTGGTGATGGACGTACCCATGGTGGGCAGGGGAATGGTCATGACCGGCAGTGGCTGGCTTAGAGCCAGTTGCTGCTGAGCGAAAGGCGTGAGGAGAGCGGGCTGCGACTGGTTCTGAACCATGGGAGGGTCAGACGGCGTGGGGGTCACCGAGAGGGGAGCGATGAGGGAGTCAGAGGGGTGCGGGGTGGAGCATGGTGTGTTGGTGGGTGTGGGGGTAGATGGCTTCGGGGTTCCTGATCCTTAAAGAGGAAAAAGTGTAAGAAGACAGAGAGGAGAGGAGAATACTTGCATATAAAGGTGTGTAAAGGTCCTGTGTGTAATATTTAAGATTTTTGGCAGAAATTGAATAGACTACTCATGTTGTCTATGTTTTGTTTAAACTTTTCCATGTACTTTGCCTTGCTTTATACAGGCTGTGTAAGTTTACTGCACAAATAAGAAGCGAAGCTCCACCCACATAAACCGTATCCATAATCCAAGAATAAAGAATAAGCATGAAACAGTAAAATTAGGAGGAGTAGAAGAGTGGATCCTGCAAGTTTACAGGCTGGTTACTTTTGGCAATGCAAACTTACCACAACATCGACTTGGCTAAACGGATGCAAAACTTCCAAAATAACGACCAGAAAGTGGAGTTAAAATGACGAGACTCTAGTCATGTTAAAATGTCAGCCATTTTTCTGACAACATTCAGGCCAACTGGCTTCAGTTGAAATACACAATATTACATAACAGAGAAAAATGGGCTTGTGCTTATGGTGAAGTAATTTTCTGTGTGCTTGACAAGTTACAGATATACGTCCCTGTAGTTTTAAGCTTTCATATTTTTATAAGACCTGGAGCCATGACAGGGACATTTTTCATCAGGACAAATTTCCAGGTCTGGAAAACATGGGGAGCTCATGCCACATATTCCACCACAACCAATTCTCACACCAGTAGCTGTACCTTAATGTTAGTCAGACTCAGCTTCACTTACTCTGCGTGGGGCCCATGGGGGAGAGCGAGGAAGGCGACAGCAGGCCCACCTGGCCCAGCTCCAATGAGTGCTTCCTGTTCAGAGACTGGCTTTTGGCTGGAGGGGGCGTAGGACACTTGAGCAGACCACTGGTGGTTTGTGAACTAAATGGATTACCTGCAGAGAAAAAGAAGAGTTAATACCCAGTGCACCCCTTTCATAAATGGGAAGTGTTCAAACAGATCTATTTAAACCCTACTTAAGAGATTATATTCTCTGAGCTTCTTCTATAAATATCTCTCTAACCCCGCATTGTATATTTATCTTAGGTATGATATTGTATGTGTCTTTTATGACACTTCTGTGCTGCTGTGGTAAATCAATATTTGACGCGGCCCAGAAGTTTTTCTTTTTGCCATTTAAGGTTTTAATTGCTCACCTTTTCAACCAATCTGTCATTTCTACTTTGCTTTCGAGTGTTCTACAATTTCCAGAACTCCATAACAAAGGGTGTGAACTTGGTTCCCTCACTTACAAAACATTTGTTATAACGAAAGAAGAATAACAAATAGCTGCAGCAGATATTTTTATTCCTTTCTTCATTTCAGTCTGTGCGTGTTTACCACAGTAATAAAGTGGAACCACATGATGTTTGTATTTCATCTTAGCAGTAGCAGATGTACCTGAGGAGCTGCTGCCTGATCCTGAAGGCAGTTTGATGGGAGGAGGTCTGTGCTTCACCCCTTTTCCCAAAAGAGACGTCTGGACTAGAGAAGAAATACCATCGCCCTGTGCATGGCATTTAAAACAGTTTGTTAGCCACAGTTGCATCATAAAAACTAACATTAGAATCACTCTCAACAGTCGTGACTCAGGCTGCAACATTTTATCCATTAGTAAGCGTTTTGCTCCTCTATATGAGACATTCACTGAAGTTGGGATATTTTCAGGAGCTGCATGTGAAAATGCAAATGTCCACAAAAGCTGTGGAGATTGAACTTCAACTCCGGATAATTTACATGAACATGCTTCTTTTATCAACCGTGAACAATAATCTCCATAAAATGTCTTGAAAAGTTTCTGAGCCATTTCCCCAAGTTTATGACAGAGGGTGTCATCATTGTGAGGTTTGGGGAAACACTTATTCAAATCTTTCATCATTCTGTGACATTTAATGGACCAAACAACTAACTGAGATTATTTGAGGAAAGTATGCAAATATTAATTGATAAAGAAAATCTTAATGTTCAGCCCTGGGTCCTGACAAAAGCATGGTCAATACTTCACTTTAACGTTCATTAGGATCAATATACTTCCAAAACTCAAAAGGGCGACACTCTCAGGAAAAAAGTTCAACTTATTATCAACAATTCTACTCATTAGTTCATCAAAAACAATACAATTATAAGAAAATTCAAGATGATACTTGTTTTTTTCATCCTCTATTAAAAAAAGCTCACACATTTACCTCATCTTTGCTGGGGGAGGGAGGCCCCTGTACCACGCTGCCTGAGTTATGGGACATCTTGACCTGACACTTTACATCCCTTTCATACACTCCTTTGTACTGATTAAGAAACCTATGAAATAGAGATAGAGCAAATGTCACACCATGTCCTCAAAACAGCTGTATATCAGTTTTGAGATTTCTCTTCTCAGCAAAAGAAAACATTGACAACTCACCGGTCTGCGTCTATCTTTGAGCCTATAAGAAAGCTGTGGATGAAATAACAGCGGCAAAGGTGAGTAAATGAAGAGACCGTTTTAAAATGAACCCACACACACTGAATTTGTCTCCTTACGGTGGATGTATGAGCTTTAGGTCTGTGCTGTCCTCCTCTGCTTTTGGTTCTTTAGCACAGTAGATTTTCCCATACACCAGTGGATCTCCCATCGACTGGAAGATAGACACCTTGGTCCTCTGAGCTTGACCGCCCACCTCGCACTCAAACGTGTAGTCGTCTATAACTTCCTGTGTACACAGAGTGGACAAAGGCAACTTTAACGGACAAAACAGCAACAAAACGTTGTGAAATTAAGTGACAAAAGGCAGAAGAGCAGGAAGGAATAATTACATTTTGATATGGACAAGGATAAGAATAATCAATAACAAACTAAACTGAACAATGACCTTTAAGCCCTTCTTTATATTATGTTTTTACACATACATTTTTAGTCAGTTAGAATCTTTCTGCTTCACCATATTCATATAAATGATTCAAACAAACCAGGACACAAACACAAGGAAAATAATCTGAGTGAGATTTATCCATTCAGTCAGGAAGCCATAAGACAGGCACTGGTAAATTAAGTTAGGCTATTTAATGTGTAGTCACGTAAGCATTTAGCTTTCTTTATGATCTTCACTGTGCCTCACACCACCTGTGACACTGCATATAAAACACAATTATTTTTCGAAAAACTTTCTCACTTTGAAAAGAGTAAGGAATATGACATGAACACGGTCCATCAACATTCAAATGTAGAAGCGGCTGTGAAAGTGTGACATTTTTCACATGGTTGAGCACAAAAATATATAATATAATATTCTATTTTCTTACCCATTTTTTTCAGACTTCAAACTAAAACAAATGAGGCCATATTGTAACTGTGAATTGTGCACACACAAAACACTCACTGCACATATCTGGCAGTGAGCAATTACCATCGATTTATACCCACGGAGAATGTTAATGCTGTAGCCACACTTACCTCAGCGGGCCAGATCACAGTATTGGGTTGCGAGTCCTCCAGTTGCAGAGATTTCTCAACCACAGCATACTTCTCCACCTACAACAACACACAAAACACATCCATCTGATATGGTATGCCCTGTATTATAACCACCTGCCTGGTAGATTAGTGGGTTTTAAGTGGTTTTAGTTAAAACGTTTAAGTAGACGGTACGACAGAGGAATACTGAGCTACTTACATCAATGTCCTTCGGTACAGTTAGTTGGCAGTTGTTCTGCTTCCACATGTCTACACACTGCAAGAAACACATAGATGTAAGAGCAAAAAAGTGTGAGAGAGGAGGACTATGACACCATGCCTTGACCTTTAACCTTTTACAAAACAGATACTTTCCTCCCATTAAAACTTGGCCGACACAAAAGCAACTTACGTTTCCGATCTTTGAGATCTTTAGGTCTATGGCAGGAGCAGGCTTCCTCTCCTTCCTCCTCTGTAGGTAGTCGTAGAGTCGTAGCTGTGGTGGCATAGGCAGATGGGACAGCTCCTGCTGTCTGTTCAGTGCGGCTCGAGAGTGTCTCTTGAAACACCTATGATGCAGATTAACAAGAAGCATGTTTCTATAAATGATCATTACATTATTGTTCCACGGCTTTCTCTTTCAATAATAAATGAGCTCTCATTTTTCATTTTCTTCCTTTTGTGAGTGCATTCTGTACCGTTTCATAGAGCGAGTGTTCATTTTCTGTTTGTTGTAGAGCAGGCGGTTTGCTGTGCAGGTGACAGAAATGGAGGGGTCTAGACAAAGAGGTTCAGCTGTGGCCAAAATCAACTGACTCTCGAGCTGTAATTTGTCATCCTGAAACAAAGAAAGAAAAGTTGGCAGAGAAAATGACACAGGTGCAATTTGCTGATTCTAAAAGAAATCCAGACACACAAGCGAGGATGGCCCATTACAATCAAATGAACTTCCATGAGCTGAGTCAGACTTGTTCCATGGATAAACAGTACAGTATATTTGTTGAGGACGAGGGCGACACAAGAGGAGGCAGTTCAAGATTGTGAAGAAGTGTTAGGATTTATTCTTTTGTGTCTAAATCAGTAAACATGACTCTTCACCTGTGTCCACTTGTGGTGATCACTAGTCATGGCATGGACATCACAGATCAGAGTCTGTAGAGCAAAACACAGAAAGGAAAACTCAAAATCTGATGTTTGCTCAATCATTATCTCATTGATTTGTTCTGAGTGAGAGAGGTTTCCTGGTGGTTTACCTGCATGGTTGGCCTCAACAGAACATGTCTGCTCTGATAGGTGGGCATTTTGGTAATTCCAGACTGCCTGTAGTCTCTCACCTCTACTATTACACAGCCACAGTGGAAGATGTTCACCTGAAACGCAAAGGAAGAGGTGAACATCAACCAACTGACAAGATAAAAAATTGTTTTAAACAATAACCTAAGCCTGAACTTGGAAATATATATATACATATATACACATATACACATACACTTTCAGTATATTCTCACCAGAGGGTCCAATCCGGCCCACGGGATGAATTTGTTAAAATTTCAGACTACGATTACAATATAAACGTAATGTCAAATGCAATATTTTTCACTTCCAGATACGTGACTAAATGTTTGTGCCTTTATAGATCCAGTGTGATGTGTAAATAGTAAATTTAGGCATGATATTGTTGAAATTGCACTTATATTTCTCAAGAAATGTCATGTTTTGTAAAAATGAAGTTCTTGTTGGTCATAGGTTATTATGCTATTATTTTACTGGTCCGGTCCACTGGAGATCAAATTGTGCTGTATGTGGCCCCTGAACAAAAATGAGTTTGACACCCCTGCCTTACATTAAAATGTAAGATAAATAATGTTTATCAGCACATTTGCATACAAACCTGTGATTTCTCCAGCAGATCAACCAGAATAGGAGGCAACTCCTCAGCATCCAGGTACTCAAGCAGTTCACCCTCTTCATATGGCAGACGGATTGTTTCAGAATCTAGAAAACAACAAAAATAGTATTAGCCAGACTGTGGTCAACAAATCTAAAAACAAAAACACCTTGGTGGACTTGGGAATCTGCTTATCTTGCTTCTCTTACCAGATCCATTCTTTCCCCTGAGCATTAAAGAATAGCCTTCATTCCCAGGGTACAGGTTGACCACCAGACATGATACAGACTCCTGAGATACCAGCTTCTCCAGTAGATTCACATTTCTTCTCAAATTCTGCAGGATTAGAAAAAAAGCACAAGACAATCTGCAACAAAATCTCAGTTGTATTTATGCCAGCTAAAATCTTTTCTTTACTCCCACGTCTGCTTAAAACTGAAATACAGGATTAATGCTTTTCTTAAAAAAAAGAACCACTGACATTTCATGAAAATAAAGATAAGACAGATATTTATGAATAAACATGTCTATTTTGATATTTTAATATTAAGACAATTAGATCAAAGATGAAATTATTTTTCACGTTCTTACTGTTAATGTTGTGATTTGGACAAAGTCTATGCTGAGTTAAGTTCAAGTCAACCAACCTGACGTCACTTAACAGAAAACAAATGCACAGACATCATTTTAGTTGCCTGTTGAAGTTAATAAACAGTGAATATTGCAGTTCTGAACCCAGGAGTAAAAAAGGAACATATTGCATTAGTATTCTTTTGTGCAAACCTGTGCAAAAACAGTAAGAAAGCACTATCAACACATTTTGATGTCCCCATAGTAAATTCTTCCATCATATTCTCTACAAGAGACCAGAATTTCAGCCAGTACAGTACAGAATTACTAACAAAGTACTGCTGCTAGTTTACAAAGCCCTAAATGATCAAGTGCCAGCATACGATTCTGATGCCGTCACTGACTACATTTGGAGTAAATGTGTGTACGTGATTCTGTTTTTCCTGTCTTCATCTATCATGTTTGTAAATGTTACATTTTCAACATTTTTTCACAAAGTACACTGCGTTTACCTGTGGAATGAAATATGTGAAATAAACAATGCTGATTTTACTGGATTATGCAGACGGCAATTACTAAGGTTTAAAAGTACTGCCATTATTACCACGTAGTAATAACTGAGAGATAATACAAACCTTTAACTCTGGCTCTTTCTCACATTCTTCTATGTACAGCTCATAGAGCTTCTGATACAGACTCTTCCTCCCACCGGATGTGATTCTTCTTTTGGCTGGCCGTTGTCGAGCACTTTCAACAATGTACTGAATAATGGATAATACACTGTGTTAGTGACTAATTGGACAGAATAATGTATGACTAACACTGGCAGAGCTTTCAGGTGTCGTACAGAGATACATGCAAATCATGTTTTCTCAGTCAAGAAAATAAACCTGATATAGTGGCATTTACCTCGGCTCGATCCAATGCATATTCCAAAACTTGTTGCTAAAGGTGAAAAGAAACAGCTCAGTCAGTTCTGCTGATGGTGGCTCAGGTGGAACATTTCACCAGCAATCGAACATCACAGTGAATGTCCACTGTGTTGAGTAAAGACAGAATGATCAGATGGGGATGAGACTCACCATTGTGGTCCACCGCCAGCTGCAAGGCGAGTGACGGGTAGACGATGCTGTCCTTTCTGCCCCACACTGTCACCTTCCTATAGTGACCATTCACACCCTGCACCGTGGACACAGCGGACACGCAGATGATGGACAAATCAAATTCACAATCTCAAATCAGTGATGCTGGTAGGTTGCCCTGACGCCAAATAGCTTGACTGGCAACCATCAGTTGCCATACACGAGCAGCCAAGAAAACTGGCGAGCTAAAATGTTTTCATGTCCATGATCACATTTTAAATGAAGTAATTAAACGTACATTTCCGCCAAGAGTGGGTGAAAGTGTGTAGCTACGGTTAGTGAACTCGGATAACTGAGAGAGCAGTGGAGTGAGTGGCTGAGCAGCAACAAGCTCGTTGATGCCTGACCGCTGAGGCTAACGCGGCTAACGCTAGCATGCTAGCCCGTTCCTAGTGGGCAAGCTGCTGTGAGTTACCCGCTACGCTAAACGATGTTAACACCGTTCGCGACACAAACCAACAAAGCGACGGCGACGTCAACGAGCAGGGTGGACTTGCCTTCTGGATTGCATAGCGTTCCACTGTAGCTCCGATGCAAAACAACGAAATGAAACTGAAATATCAGTGTCTTCATTGAAAAAAAGTCGGAGCGGCAGCCATTTTCTTCCAGTGTGACAACAACAGCTAAACTTCCGGTTTGAGGAGCGGTGGGCGGAACCACAGTCGGGGTCCACTTTACAATCCGGGTGCTTGATCCATATCTGATAAACAAGACAATATAGTGAAATTGTTTTTCTTTATTATAGCATAAATATTTAGGCAAATGTTTAGGAACCGATCAATCAAAAATATGACATAATACACATTTTACACAAACACACTTTTCATTTAGAGTATCTGCAACTCTTCAAATGGTTGGTTACTTATATATGATCAACTTTGAGATTATAGAAAATGTAAATCTATACACTGCATGGGCAATCACTTCCCCTGGTGCCCTAATGGACAAACACGCTGCATGCTAAAGTCTCCTCTAGAAGGGTAAAAACACGAGCGAGTGCCCTACTGACTGCCATTTATATGTGGCCCCTAAAGGAACATATAAATTAAAACAATTGACAGTTTTTAAAGGAGTGCCTTTCTTTCTAGTAGAGAAAAGTAATGCAGTGCCCTATATGGTTTACTTGCAACTTTGTTTTCTATGGGTGACCTTCCAATCAAAAATGGTGCCATTATAAAATTTCCCACCAAGCCGGACATAGAAAATGTCCATCGAAAGTGAAAGTCATGCTGTACTGTAAAAGCATGTCCCTTTATAGGGTAGGTGCCCTTTTGATTTTCCCCTCTGCCCTTCCAAATGTCTGTGCATGCCACACTGACTGTATATCTGTATATATTTAAAACATTGTGGGAAAATTTTATTTCAGAAAATAAAGGTTACTTCTTTCCTCGGCTATTTTCTGCTGGAGAGTAATTGTATTTTCTAATTCATCAGCAAAATATGTCTGCTAATTTTCCCATAGTGCACACAGTTGTGCATAAAACATATCCCCAGATATTCTGCTTAGAAACTACTTTTGAATAAAAGCAATTGGCCTTTAAAAAGTAAACACAACTTAGCCAAAGTTATGTATTTTTATGCAAGTTTGCCAAACAAAACAAAAATACATATTTTTTCAAGTATTTAATAAAATAGACTACAGACTAAGCCTCTGAAAACATTTTAAATTTAGATTGTATTTTCAATTTAGATTCACCGATGACGATGAACACAGTGCCAAAGATTGAAGTTATTGAGATTATAGCCTCAGGCTAAGTGGAATGCTGTCAGTGAATCAAAGTAACTATGCAACACAACTCAACAAAAGTTTACCAGTATCAACAATGGCAGAACTTCAATAGTAGTGACAATATACACGACAAAATGGACAAAAAAGGCCACATACTGTTGTTGCACATGTTGTAATAATGCTGTATAATAATAGTAATAGTAAAGGATTTGCTTTGTTAAAAAAAGAGCTTAAAATAGGTGGATTAAGCTTTTTACTTATGCAGTATATAATGTGTTTTATGTATAGTTTTCCATGGAGCGAAATTCCATAAATGTACAGTAGGGGGAAGAGCAGGATAGCAGATTCATTAGGCTGGCTGCCACAGCTGAACTGTCCATCAGCAGCACCATCAAGGAAAACTGTAGTTTTAATATGTTCACTCTTTAGAGGTGAAAGCATGAAAAGCACTTTTCATACACGTAAAATGTGTAAAACATGTGTCAATGTGTACAACAAACTCACTCAATTCACACACACATTAGTCATTAAGAATGATAAGGCAGAGTTGTCCAAATATGGAAAACAATGGAAAAGGATGAAAATAATGGGCATGATTTAAAAAAATATAATACATAAGAAGAATTAAAATGAGATGGAAAGACAAATACATAAATATTAACAGTACAAAATACTGAAGTAAATCAAATCAATTAATATAAACTTTATTGTCCCATAGGGAAATTTGTCTTGGACCCATGCTGTGCATATGAATGCCCTCATAATACAATAAAAATTGGTACTAAAACAAAACAATAAATAAATTGCACATAAAATGGTGTTATCACAACAACTGGCACCCTTAGGTTGCACCCACTCCTTGGTGGAACATATAACAATTATAATACCCATTGCACACACTCCATAAAACCCTGTAAAATACAACAAAACCATTGCACAATCCCTACGCCCGCAGGCAGCATTATTTAAAACTCTGATAGATGCAGGCACAAAAGAGTTTTTAAAACAATGACGTTGCTTTTTGTGTCTCTGTATCATCTGCCAGAGAGTAACAGCTCATATTCTATTCTGTCTGCTCATAAAGAGTCTATTACTACAGAAATACAATTTTAATTTTAATCCAGTTTTAAAGGTCAGCCTCTACTTTTATTAGTTTGACTTTTGATTTATTAAGACATTTAGATAAGTAATCTCAAAATGTTTCCATAAAGATCTGCAGTAAACGACTGGAGATCAGAGAATCAAACCAGTTTATAGGTTTAGATAATAAGAATTCTCTTAGTTATTACTGTTTTCCCACGGGTTATAATAAAAAAAAAAAGTTTGTTTGTTTTCTGTCCTCACTTCCACTGAGCCAATATTGTGTTCTGAAAGAACTTGCACATTTAAGACTGTTAGATGAGGGATCTGCAGGACAGGGCTTGCATAGGAGAAATCCCATTTCCAACTAAATGGAAGTTTATTTTGTAGGATGCATCCAGGATGCTATGTGGTCAGATATCGGGATGGATTTAAAGGCAGGGTAAGATCCAGCTGAAATAACATCAGATCGGGCAGATTATTTATCTCTCCACCGGTTCACTGATGTGATGCCTCACCGGAAAAATCCCTGCAGGTTTATTTTTATTTTCCTCATTAAAAGGAAATTCTAAAACATTCCTCAAAGCAGTAGGTGGAACTCAGATATCACAGCAGCAACCAACAGTTTCACGAGCGTCAGCAGGGAGCTTTATTACAAAGACAAAAAGCATTCATCAGCATCCAAATCTGTGTGTCCAGAAACACTGTAATACCTGTCAGTGCATGCAGTTTGTGCTTTGGTTTTGAGATCATATTGAGTTTGAGTTCATGATATAACACTCAGCAGCATCAGTTGCTGTCCTGCAAATGTGTCTTTACCAGAAACCTGTCATATTTGTTACCCCTTTAGGTTAAATTTGAGCTCTGTTTATGCCAGAACATTAACATTTAAAGCTGCAGTGCATAACGTCTGCCTCTTTTTTCTATGTGAACAGAAACGATGTACTATCACTTGTATGCTCCATCCTTCACCTGAAGACAGGGCTCCGACAGGCGATAATGTCAGACCTGAGGCAAGAAGCGTTTATCCCGTCAAAGAGCTGAACAACTGGGTTTTTTGAGCACTTTGTGTTGTCACTTTTTCAGTCTTACTTCAACCACATCGCAGCGCAGTGTCGATGTGGCCTCTGTCTGTTTTGGCATAAAAAGAATCATCTCTTGCAGTGTGTCACTGCAACACAACAAGATTTAAAGCTGATAAGCGCAATCAGTGACGTAAGAAGCCATCTGACAATGGTTTGAATCTCATGGACATTTGTTTGGATTTAAAACTTGTGTACTACAGTTTTAAAGTTACGTTTGCATTTGTTAGTCTCACATGAATATTAAGATACTCTCTACATTACACATGAGCACATACCTGCTGTTGGGCCAGTCAGGCTGCTCACAGTGCAAAGTTGAGTGTAATTTGAGTTGGTGTCATGCCTTTGCTTTGGTTCAGGTGTCATAGGAGGAGGAGGAGGATTTCAATGCTGTCTTTCCCACACGGTTGAATTCCCTGATGTTAAGGTGTTGCACATCAGGAATTGTGTCCACTGCATGGGTCCATATAGAGCTGTTCCAGCCCGTCGACTGTGCTTGGCATATTGTAACAGGAGTGACATGTGAAGCTTGTTTTATGGTCACAATGATGCATCATCATCATACTCAATGACTGCGCCTGAGCCTGTTGGGAGATGCTGATCTGTAATGGCACTCTCAAGACTCCTCACTCTCAGATGAGCTCATCTGGGACAACTCAGATGATCCTCTGCAGGTTTGGTTCCTCCTGTGGTTGGTATACAGTATGAGATGATGAGGAGAAATGTGTCCTCCACACGGGGCCATGTGTCCTATTTACAATTTCAGATGTCATAATTTGGTTTGATATTCTTGGCATTCTCTTACGATGATGTAATCTGGTCAATGGAGTCCATGTGTGTTGCTGATGCTGCTGAAATGTTGCTTGTTTTCTGTTTTTAAGAAATTAAAATGAGGCGCCACTAATGTTCAAAGGATTTGATCTCGAATTGTGATGAAAGATCCCTCTGTCAAACTGTTGGTTGAGTGATTATTTATGTGTGTAAACAAAACAATAAACTAAAAATTAGTGAAAAATGTGAGTCACACATTGGCAGCACTATTTTCCCTCTGACAGGTTTTCATCCAGTAGATTACTAAAAACATTAATCCCTGTCACAGTTATTCATTCTTTATGCCATCACCAGCCAATACTATGCTATACTATTGGTTTAGAATTTGGTATAAATTATTACATACACTCACCTCAATGCATTGAGGCATGTAGATGTAGTAAAGAGAACCTGTTGAAGTTCAAACTGAGCAGCAGAATGGGTGATTTAAGTGGTCTGAGTATTAGAGACACTCATGACCAATTGGGATCTTCACACACAGATAATGGTTTCAAAAAAGAGACCCCATCCTCTGAGCAGCAGCGGATGCGTGCTGAGGTCAGAGGAGCACATCTTTGGAAATCGCTGAAGACGTCTCTGGAGTCAGTGATGAGTTAAGTATGAAGGATTTACTGAAGACAGCTCAGCGCGGAGGAGAACAGCAGTAACATCAGGCATGAGCAGCCAGACGTCACCCCAGATTCTGACGAGGTAGCTTGGCCAGGGTTAGGGTCACCGTAGATTATTGAGGAGAACCACAATGGAAATGAAAGACATGTGAGTATCTCTGCGTGGCCTCCATACAGTCCTCCATACAGGATCGAGATCACGTGATGGTCTTTTCACTTTGAAGTTTGACTCAAAGGAGTCTGCCAAAGTTGCTATAACTAGATGCCAAATTAGAAGAGAGTGAGGGTCCAATTTGATAATGATGATTACAATGATGATGATGATGATGGCTGCAGGTTCTTTGTGAAACTCAAACTCCTGTGTGGAGAGACATTTTGGCCGACTGTCAGGAATGCAACAAGCCAGTGCAACGGATCTGGCTGACTTCATCTCGTTCCTGATTTCACGAGTCCTGTCTTCATCGACAACAGAGAGAGAGAGAGACACCACTCGAGTGTCGTGGATACAGGAAAGAATGGTTTCTTTTCTGGGTTTGCTTTGGAGACAGGAGCGAACAATTTGGAGCCATTGATAAAGTCTCGCTGGAAAAGTTAATAAGTAGAAACCAAGCCGTGTAGTCATGAACTCAGCCTCTACTTTTAACAGCTCTATTAACACACCTTTAAAGTCAATCTACCACCATCATTAGAACACACCAAGGAACCATGGAAAATTGTCTTTACAGGACTTCATCCATGTGTTTATCATCAGTCGACTTGACTGTTGTGGTGTAACTAGATGTTACCTTGCTGTTGAAATGCAACACAAATAAATGTATCCTTGTAGCCTTGAGACTCACAGACCAGTCTGATACACATGTTGTCCTCTTCAATCATGGAAATATATTTATAGTCATAAAAACTTTGGTATGCAGCAGAAATCTGTTCTCAGATTAAGGCAACGTGTTGGACCGTAAGCGAGTCTCATGACAAATCAGAACACTGACGAACCCTTGACTCGATCCGTGTATGGCGGCCAAGTGGCAAAAACCTGCAAACAATTATTCCGTTTTTTTAACGCAGCTCTGGCAAGTGGCTGATGATTTGCCGAGTGGGGCCGCCATGTGTAAACAGCATTTTGATTACAATGTAAACGGCTCTTGGATTTCACCAGGGCGTCCACAATTAAGGGTAACAGAAAGTGTGTACTTTGGTTTGTTTGGGCATGTAGAGCACATTTGTACAGAGGTTAACTCAGGTTGTCCATATTTGCCTGTAATGCATATTAAATACTGTTTATGTCCATTTACTCTGGATGTTGTAAGCGACTTTCAAGCCACGATAAAAAACCCTTAAACCCAACATTGCAAACGTCAAATATAAGCCATTTATTATTCTCAATGGTGACAGTGAATTCTACACGGTCTATATTTTATTCCTTGTCAGAACCTAATCCATTTACCAGCTGCTCCTACAGTAAATTTACAGGACTAGTGTGGTCCCCCGTTGTTCTGTATTTCCCAGATAAGTCCCAACCACTGCAAATGAAACATGTACGTAAGAAGAAAATGTTATTGATACCATGATTTAGTAATGAGAAACAAACATGAGCTGACTTTCCAAATTCCTGACATGTGAAAGGCTTTTTCGGCCCAAGCTGTTGGAGGCTTTCAAATCCAAAAAGTGTTGAAAGCTGATAAATCACTCACTGATATATATATATATATATATATATATATATATATATATATATATATATATATATATAAAGTTCTACAGTAAGACCCATGTTTTTTTGTTTACAGAAAACAGAGGCTCTTCCAGATGTGGTCATTGTGTTGCTGTGCCATGAGCTTTGGTTGTGTTTTGTCTTTTCAGTGCAGGCTGAGCTTATCCGGCAACAAACAAGCACACACAGCAGAGAGAGAGAGATTTAAACAAGAGATAACATTTAAATGAATGAAATGTACAACAGGGTGAATGTTTGTGGGAGACTGATAAGCATGTACTTATGAAACGCGCCGTGTTGACAAGAGATTGGCTTAATCATAAATATACTGTAGATTCATCCACTTATGATGATTTCCTCCCTGCTGCTCGTTAGTCTGTCTCCTCTTTGTTCTCTCACCTTGTTGGACATGAGACCTGGAAAGTGTGGGAGAGGAGACTTTTCTCATCTCCGTCTGTTTCTTCTCTTGGACAGAGAGATGAACGCCACAGCTGTGTGGGAGTTCATAACATCAATCTCGGCCCAAGAAAAAAGGATGTCACCAAGTTACAAATCCAACAAATCCAAAAGCAGATTAAACAATTCCCCGGAGGAGCTGGAATTATAGGAGTTAGTTCATTATGTGTTCCATTCATCCGTTGTCTGGCGCTTTATCCTCCACATGAGGGTCGCGGGGCTGCTGGTGCCAATCCCAGCTGACAAAAGCGGGGTACACCCTGGACAGGCCGCTATATCAACATATAGATACGAACACACTCACACCTACAGGCAATTTAGAGTGTCCAACTAACCTCTGCATGTTTTTAGACATGTGGGAGTGAAAGCAAAGAACGCAGAGACAGGGAGAACACGCGTTATATTCAGGTTTTTTTTATCAATAGAAAATAAACAGAAATCATTTCAAAGTAAAGTTTAGATAATGCAATTAAAGCTGGCGTCTACAAGTCTGGAGGAGCAGTAGCAGTACACTTTGAAAAATGCCTGTCTCATCAACGCAAAAGCCTCAAAACACATGAACTGTTCACTGAAGCTGTGTTCAGGAGAAAATGCAGGTAGGGCTAAACTTCACTGGTATAAATTCTGACTTGTATTCAGTGCTGAGTAAGAGAGATACAGGAATGTGTTTCAAGTTGTTCACTGAAGCGGAGCTGTTTGAAGGAACTCAGAGAAAGAAAAGTGTGTCAAGTTTTTTCAGTATGAACCAAATAGTCCTGAGAGTGGACAGAGGATGTAGAAGATGGAGCTGCCGGGCAGGTGGATGTTTGTGAAGGGGTACATGAGGACAGTTAACAGAGGAGGACACAAGGGGGAGGACAAAATGCCGACCCCTAAAGGGAGAAGCTGAAAGAAGAAGATATGATGAAACAGAGAGGAGAGAGGCATTTTCTGAAGCCTGTCTTCCATTTAGCAAGTGATTTTAATCTCAAAGGCCTCTGTTCCTGTGGCACTCGTTCAGTTTCTTGTGTGTTTCTTTTGCAGCACATTTCCCCTCCTTGTGAGGTCGGAGCTGAGCTCGTTCATCACGGGCAGAAGCTGACCAGACTCACACTTTCCCAAAGGCAAACAGGAATTCCACAAAGCTCATCATTCCCACCCGCAGGGTAGAACCTGTAAATTTGTTGAAGAAATTATGCCATGGTCAGGATGCGCACCAGCTGGGATCACAGCTGGATCTGGTGACCAGCATGTGCTCAATCTTCCAATTTTTTGACCAGAGGCAGGATAATGAAATCCACAGGAGACTTTTCCTGTCTTTGCTCCAGGCAGATGAGGTCAAGCCATAAGGCCTCTAGGGGGCCACATCACTTTATTATGCTCTCAGATGAAAATAAATAAATAAATAAAATTAAATTATTATTAAATTAAAACTAATTAAATGAAAGCCCTTCTACTCACCACAGTTGGACGAATGATTTTAGATTAGCTCAAACGAAAACTGTCTTTTGCTGTCTTTATGTCAGTGTTTCCAAAACTTTTCAACAGGGACGAATTATTTAAAGATGACAAATCATTCTGGATATAAATTGCAATGTTTTGGGTACTTTTGGCACCTCATAGTAACATTCATGAAGGTTTATTGTCACAAGCTGAAGATATTACACATGTTTTCTTTTGAAAAAGTAGGCTAAATAATCACTTTAAAGCCTCAAAATTAGATTATACAGTAAGTCATTGAGGCCTTGTCTTTCTATAGCAGTCAAAACCAGCCAGATCATGTACGCAAAAGGAGAAGGACTCTTATGTATATGAAGTGCAACGTAATTCCCTGATGCATCACTTAGATGTTGTTAGTTCTTACACATTGGACTGTTAATGTGTAAACCAGCCTCCAAATTCAGTGTAGATAAAAAACTTAAGGAAAAGGAAAAAAAATCACCTGCTCCCCATCCATGCATCCAGACCCAGGAGGTTGATGACAGCCAACGGTCTTATGAAACAAAAAAGTGTTGAATAATGACTCACTTCCAGAGAAGTTGTCAAGAAGACATTGTGTCAGACCGAATGTCAGATTTGGACATCTTCCTGAAAACGCAGAAACAACGTCAGCAAAAAAAGGAATAGAGAAACGAGGAGGGGATGATAGAAGACAAGAATGAGCGATGGATAATCGCTAAACCAACAAACACTGTTTAATTTAAGTGGTTTAGCTCCATGTTAGTTTTGGATGTATTTGCCCTGTGGAGAAATAAAAAACACAACTTTTTGTCTTCCTTATAACCACAAAATATTCAGACAAAGTAGAAAAAGGAAAGGAAAAGAATACATCTACAGGAAGTAAAACCTGCAAAGAGAATGAAATGTCGACAACTCAATTTGCAGGAAATTAATGCTGCTGAGATAGAATCAAGGCGTTATATATATGTTTTCCATGAATTGACACTTTTATTGGTTACATGATTTTCAAGCATTAAACAATCCAAGTCAGAGTTTTAAGCAATGCTGTATGTTGTCTAGTTTTTTTTTGTTTTTTTTAACAAAAATGAAGAACTTCCTGGTAAAATAAAGGTTATAAAAAAAAACAAAATTCACAGAGGCTCAGCACTGGTAGCTGCTCTCTGTGTCTTCATCTATCATCTCTGAAGGGGTTGTACAGGTCAGGTTTAACTGACAACATGCTGCGAACAGACACGTAAATGTAAGAATTCGTGCACAGACAGGAGCCGCGAGTCACAATCTTGATTTGTGACGGTATGATTCACACTTTCTGTCTGTTTTTTTTTATCTGTCAGCGAAAAAAAGACGGAGAAAACCGACAAAGAGAGCTCGTGTCTAGTGGAAACTCCTCAATGAGATTGAGAGTTCACATTCACACACAAACATCGAGGCCTGAGTGGAACACAAGCAGGCGCTTCCACAGAAAAGAGCAAGAAATGTCATAACAGAAGGGCTATTAAAATAGATGAATGATCGCTGCAGCGACAGACCACTTTGGCTGCTGACATGATAAAAAATGTCACCCATAAAGCCCCGGACTGCTTCCTGAGGAAATCATCTGTGAGCAGCTCAGATAGTGGATTATTAATGAGCCTCTCTGGATTTATTGTTTCAGCTGTGGCTGGGGAAAGCAGCATTTTTTATATACTGTAGGTACAGCAAATGGGTTAGATTAGGTAATGATCCGTTCTCTGTCCAGGGAGGCAACGACTTCATTTTAGGCTGTTTTCACATATGAATTCCTGAAAAGGTCAGAAAACAATGGGTCAGGATGTTTTCAAGAGATTGACGTGCAAATATGAAGAGCACAGCGATGAAAGCCTGCTTTGGAAGAGCTCAAACAATAGGTCATCATCACCTTTTTTTAACGTAACGCATGAATGTTCTTCATTCCCATAACCTCATCATAAGAATGACTTTTTTTTCCCAGGACCAGTCGAAATTATTTGGAATTGGAATTTTATTTTATTAATCCCCGTAGGGAAAGTATTCCTCTGCATTTGAACCATCCTCGAATTAGGAGCAGTGGGCTGCCACGGGTTGCCTAATTTACCTACATTCTTTCAAAGGCTAAGAGGAAACCAGGAGTAACAGAAGTCAGAGTGATTGAGGAGACAAGCGTCGAGTTCATCCGAGTTTCACTGTAAAGAAAATCACTCTAAATGGGTAAACGGGTGCCAAGAACCCAAATTGTAAGAGGATTAACCAGAGAAAACATGACATATTTTATTATACAAATTCTATAGACGGCACTGTGATGAAACACAGGAGAGTTGCAACATAGTTGGGGGCCCCAGATCTGAGAGCACCCTCCCAAGAGAAAAACTGATTACATTCGTTTACAGATACAACCCTTCAATTGTATGATCAGCGATGTACAGGAGAGTGGACTGACACCATAGCTGGAAACTTCCCAGCGACGTCCAATCCCACCTCCATGGTGTAGTTGGGTTTGAGCTTGTTTGCCTCCCAGAACACAAAGCAACCCTGAGCTGTGATGATGACATCGATGAAAGCAATGATTAATGTGAATTGGCCATAAACTCTACCGACACAAGTTCAAACTAACAAGGTGTTTGTTCACCTTTAATCCAGAAGCGCCGCTGACCTTTCAGCCGCGGAACACTGACCTTTCAAGTGCTTTTAAAGAAAAGGCATTTGGAATGTCCACTCTTAAAGGTTTCAAACGGTGATAAATTGAAATGTGACAGATTGCCGCTAAGCAGACTTTCTGGAAAACTCTGCAGGTTGTGAGTCAGTCTGAGTTGTGAAGTGGCTTTTAATTGAAAGTGTTGTTCGGGTTTGTGTCTGAGCATGTCCACTCTCCTCATTTCTTTGCACTTAATATGTTTTATATAGTGTATATTGTACTTTTGTCCATCACTCTAAGAGCTTATAAGATTTTATTATGAAAGCTTGTGGGAGCTTATAGGATGTTGTTGAAGTTTGAACTGAGTGTGTGTGCAAAGACTCTAAGATTCTGGAGCACATCACACATGCTGAGCTGGGAGATTGAGCCAAGATGTGCACAATAGAGTGGACTTGTGTGTGTGTGTGTGTAAGTACAACAAAGAAGGTGGAGAGAAAGCCAGGAATCAGTTCAGACAGGATCGGCCTGATGGGACAACACAGCATGTCTTGGCCAATGGAAACAAACAGCGAGCCAGTGAGTGATCGCATGTCCTCTCTGTTCCAATGCAGTGACAAGTTTACTCCATTTCCTCCCTGCCCACTTTCCTGCTCCAATTGTCTGTGAGGATTAACTGGACATTCGGGGGCACACGCTCGACTTCAACTGCCTTGAACGCGGTGAATGGAAACTACTGTCATGTAACTAAACCTGCGGTGACTGTGGGAATATTAGCCTCGCAGAAAGTCTTGAACGTGGTGATTCAATCCAGTCCAGATCATCATTAGTGCTTTTAGAGCTTTGACACTATGACTGTAAAAGTACAGTGGTGATTATACAAAGGCGTTTTAGCTGAACAGCAGCATCATCTACATTACTGAACTATATCATGGCACAGATTGTCGGGTGTTATTATTCTAATTGTAAGTTCAAGTGACGGGCCAAAACACATACACTAAATGGCTCCATAATATTTGAAGATGTGACGTAGGTTTTGGCATGCTGACTTCAGGCTTGCGTGAGTTTGTGGTTGAACATTTGGCAGCAAGAGGAATATTCATATTCCTTTGACTCACTTGCTTGAACGCATAGCAGATGAAACTGCCATTATAATAATGTAAATCAACCAGAATAAATGGAATGCAATTCTGTTACAAACAGGATACAGACATTTCCAGGTCATTCGAGGCAAATTTATATATACATTTAGTTGAATCTGCCATTTTATATTATTGCTGTGAAGAAACACAACGGACATGTGTGATTTTTTACTTTGTTTTATCCTGTTTCAGCATGTTGACAAACTGCACACGTGGCGTACAGAAGGAAAAGTATAATTCGACAGGCGTACCACAGCTGTGTGCAGCATACAATTACTCTCTTGTACGATATACTGTAATGCTTGCATCACAGCAGCTTGTTTGCAAAAACATAAAAAACTACAGAGATTAAACATTACAATCAGCCAGGAACCACACACACACACACAAACCTACAACAGCACACAAAGGTTTGGAGGAATCTGTATATTTAACTTCATTTATTTGACATAAAAACAACCAAAACTGCAAAATAAAATTTAAATACTATTACTATAGAACTTGTTTACATCATTCTGACTCACCACTGTCATTTCATTTTGGCATCAAAGCTGTGTCAAGGGTAGAGGTCATGTAAGGACAGCACCAGCATAATAAAGACTTCAACAGGAACCTTCAGTGTGTCTGTTAAACGTGCAGACAGCTGGAGCATTCCTGTCTGCCCTGAGAGGTGAACAATCCTAGTTCAGATCTTGTTGTGTGAGATTGATTTACGGCTGCTGGAAGTGCGGTCACTCCTCCCGCCCAGACTTCTCAACTCTTTGTTGACCCCTCCTCTCTCTGAAGTAACAAGATTTGTTACTGCAAATTGTCCAAAAACTGTGGATTTATCACCAAACAAATTGGACCAAATTCTGTAGAAAGCGTTGTATTAAATTAAAGTCAGTGTGCTATTATTATGCTATCTGGTAACTCCTGGTATGACAAGTTTACTTGGGAAAACAGCTTTAAACTATAAAAAGCAGACTAAATATGATCCTAGTCTGTATTTGAGACGTTATTTTCTTTTTAATTGTTAGGCCAAGTTTTGAATGAGACCACAAATCAGTGATTTAAATGTCTACTTTTGCTTTATAATGAAACTTGAATCCACATTTCCCGTTACCAACATTTTGCTGCTTCCCTGGGTGACTGAGGTGGAAGCCAGTTTGCTGGGGAGGAATTTAAATGTGTTTGGTATTAGTGTTCGGTTACTCTGCTCAACTCCTTTCATCACAGTAATGAATGGTCCCTGACAGAAGAGCATTAAAATGATGGCATGACACTCGTGCATGCACAAGTGCACCTTCATGACTTTTCACTGCAGGTATGTTCAGTCACACGTGGAAAGAATTCCCTGATGTCATTTAAAAATTGAGTGAGTTTGCTGGAGTAGATAATGGAAAGTGCATACTTTATATCACGATGCAGAGACAATATGCGCTTGAAACTTAACTGGATGTTTATTTGTATTTGCTGTGTGTACATTTTTACTTTTATGGCAAATTTTAGATTTATGTTATCAGGGTGTAATTGATGGTGTAAGATTCTACTAAGATTCCTTCAGGTAAGGGGCAGGTAAATAATAACAATTGTATTCTTGTAACTGCTCCTTTCCACTCATGAAAGATGTTGAATTGAAATATGTAAGTGAAGTAGTTAAAGTTTCCCCCGAGGGTCAAACATAGTTTGAATGACCTCATCATTTTCACACCTGTTAACATACGTTTTTTTTCTATGTAAAGGAATAAAGAATGTTGACATTTCCATTAGACCCACACAGTAAACTCACAAACACAGCCTTTCACAGATTAGACCTTATTATCTGAAATTATTATTATTATTATTGTTATCTAATTTCACTTTATTTACTTGTATAACAAGATATAGTTCTCAGTAAAAACCTCTCTCTGGTATGCAGACATCCAGTCTGACAAGATTTATGACAAATCTGACACTTCCAACTTTACAGCTGTTAAAACTAACACTGGAATCGTTTTTGGCATAACAGCTAAAACTGGGCTGTCGGCACATGCTACACTGACTACACTGAAATTTATATATAGACGCTGACAGATAATCAAAATCAGTCCCAGCGTAAATCAAATACCTGATCCAGTTTGAATACCAGTAAGGATTAGGAGCAATTGATTTACACCTGGCTGGTTAAGATAAGCACGTATAGGGACTGATGTAATATGATCAAGATGACAAGGGGAAAGACTTACGGCTTCCTCCCTTCTTTTTCACTCTAACAAGCTTGTGATTAATAGTTTTAAGAGGAGTCCGCAGGCAGGTAATCTCAGTTGGCCCACTCTCTCCTGTCCTAGCCTGGGATTGACATGTTTATGTTCCTCCCCTGTTCCGCACGTTGTTCAGTGAGATTTGGTGTTACAAGTGCAACAGAGTGGAAAAAAGGGGACAGCCCAGCGCAGGAGGATGAACAGGATCGACAGCTTCTTCGGGAATTGAAGATGAAAAGTGGAATGTTTGTTACATTAACGTAATTATTTGTGGTCCTTCTCTAACGGTTAAATTGTCATGTTTGAAGAAAGCGTTGGCAAGTCGGGTGATTTCTGTCATAACGGCTATTCATTTTCACGAAACCGCTATTGTTCTCAATAAGTCGTTAAAATGCGAGGGTGTTAATTCTTGCTCAGCCAACAACAGCACTGACTGATGGACTCTAAATTTCACGATTGAGTCAGGAAAACCATTATCTAGCACAGACGGCACTGATATATTCCAAAGTTCTGGGGTTTGGAACTTAGGAACTGCATTTCAAGTCAGAAACAGCATCTTCACAAACTTGTGCTGCATTCAGCGTATTTACGCTGCATCTTCCCTGCTTGACAATTATTCCTCATCTGGTTTATGTCATACAGTTTTTTAACAATGCAAAGTGTAGTGGGAACAACCTGTGCGGTGCTGGCTGTTGCCTTCGTGGGGTGTAAAAAATGAATTATAGGGAGCGATTATGACTCTGATGCTCGTGTGATTGATTCCATTGTGAATATTTAAGTGCAACTTTTATGTCAGAAACACATGCTGCCACATGCACGGATGCACGCCGACACAAACATACACACTTAGGTGGGGGGTAAGCCCCTACTGTCTGAGAGAACATGAGAAATCCCATGCCTTTCATTTCGTACAAGCTGTCATTTGAACTCCATGATACTCCATTAGCATCACGACTCCTTACTATTGCCAAAAGAAAAAAAAACAAAAAAAAAAAACCCTTTTGTGTTTGAGAGGGGGCTGGCTCAGACATGAAATTCAACCTGCACATGTCAATGGGAGCCTCTTTAAGAACCGCACTTGAACGGTTGAATTTCAAGGACGTTAAGCCGTCAAATCCTGCAGAAAGACGACAAATTGTACAAAAAGATCTCCTCGTTCACACAGAAATTACTTTTTAATATATATGTATGTATATATATATATACATATATAAAGCAAAACACAGATGAAATAAATAAAAACAGTTCTCCTGCAGCAGGTCTTCAGTCAATGATGTGACACAAACTTGCTATTCTGTTCCTTTTACACACTCCCAGGAATCTTGCCTCATTCCGCTCCACTCAGGAAAGATCCTTTACTTTGAAAAACACATTTGGTGCATTTCCAAAACAATGAGCCTTTATCACTATGTCTTACAAAGACATTTCATTTTGTTCAAATACTTTTGGGTTGTATCATGGAAAGTGCATTGTGAACTATTTGCGTTGCTTTCCTCGTGCTATGAAGCTGAGCCATTTCCAAGTGGCAACATAAGCACCAGTCTGTCAAATCATGTTCTGTGTTTATGGTCAAACAATAGCGTACATTGTCCAAAAGATAGCTCTCAGACAAGGCCATTCTCCCCAGTGCTGGTGTTTTTGCTGTAGATAGCGCACCCAACAATGATCGCCGTTGCTTTAGCAACAATACTCTTGATAAAAAGCCAGCCATGACACGCTATTCACGCAACATCAGGAAGCTGTCTCCAGCACCAAACATCAGGCTGGCTCGTTCTCTGTTACAGTCACACTTGAAAAACCCTCAGTTGGCAACTTCAACTCACTGTAAGTGCTTATGGAATGAATGCAGATCAGTGTCACACGGCAAATCGTGGAACAGCTTAACGGTGAGCTCATCATTTTGAAAGCAGAAAAAAAGATCCAGAAGAATGTACAGATTTCAAGACACGCACTCTTGCATTTGCAGCAAGAAAACAGGTTCAGGTTCATGAACCTTGCTGCATGGAGTTTGCATATTCTCCCAGTTCAAAAACATGGAGATTTGGGGCTCAAAATTGACAATAGGTGTGAGAGTGGATGGTTGTTTGTCTCTATGTGGCCCTGTGACGGACTGACGACCTGTCCAGGGCGTATTCTGCCTTCCGCGACCCTCATGTGGAGGATAAAGCGGTAAAAGATGAATGAACGAAAGATTTCAATACAGCTGGTCAAGAAAGGAAATGGAGGAAAGGTAAGGAAAAAACTAGTGTGTGTGTGTGTGTGCCACATTTACCTCGCCCCACTAAATCAAACAGTCAAGTACACTGTAGTAATGACAACGCTGTGTTTGCACTGCAAATAAACCTTGAACCTCTCATACACACTCTTGCTCAGCTGTCGCATGACCTCACTGGGCAAAAATGTCACGGCCAAAGCAACAAAAAGCGTGTGTGACAAGGACGGAGTGTGAGTTTTGGCGTGTTCTTGTTTGTGTGCAAAGCTCCTAAATGGTCTGTCATTCTCTGTATTTGGTCAGGGCCGGCGCGAAGTGATGATTTAACTCTGCATTGTGCTGGACGTGAAAGTGAAAGTCAAATATGTTGGGAGGACAAAAAAAGGGCCTGGAAATATGAGGATTGTGCCATGTACCAATTCATGTCAAAATAGACCTTTTTTTTTACTGGTTTATAGAAGGCATCTAAATCGGAGTCTTTAAAAATCTGTCCGTAGTCTGGTACAACCTCACATAAAACAGCAAACTGGTGTTTTTACACGAGCTATAAAATGTTTACTCATGAGTTTGGGGAGACATGGCATTTCACCCATTTACAGCCTTTATGCTAACTGGTAGCAAATCGCAGTTTGCTTGACTTTTTTTAAAATGTCCATACAGTAAACAACATTATAGGCTTTACATTATGCATTTGTGAGTCCTTTAATAAGTCAACTCTGGTGTTTTGGTGTACATTTCTTGCTATGTTAATACTGACATTATCTTTCACTGAATCACTCAGGATCACTTTACACATTTTGGGAGTCATTTAATTCTTGTATATCACTTTTTTCATGTGGAAATTCTTACCCCTAAGCTTTTAACCTGAATATTTAAATCAATAATCTGGAATTTAACAGATTAGCGATTTGGGATTATGTGAGCTCAGCAGTAGTGTTACCACATTATCATCCGCGACCAAATCCAGTATAAAGTTCAAGCAGTTTGCTATACATGAAACATGAAAAGGCAGAGGGATTGAAAAAGCTGCTGCTCAACAGATGTGGAAGAAATTGAAAGAAACCCAAAGGGATCTTAGATTCCGGGACATTAGCCGGGAGCAATCACAATTGCTCTTTCAAAACAAACAAACAAAATGAATAAACCAAAACATTTAATGCCTTTAATTTTGAATGATTATTCAGCACTTCTACACTTCTTCATGAATTATGTTTTGTTTACTGTTACTACACTTAATGTTTGGCTTCATTATGCATAGTTATTAACTGGATGTGTATAATTGTGGCTGTAGAAGTTTGTTTTCACATCAATCTCCTGACGGAGAACACTTTGTCTGCCTTGGTCGACGTGCACTCTGTGTGCAGAATGTGGATATGATTACATACAATTTCTGAGACTTCACATATGGTCTGGTTAAGTGTGACACATTTTATGCCCTGTGGTTTTTATTATTTCAGTAGTCAACACATTACTTGCTTCCTCCTACTTATATCAGTCCTTTATCAGTTCCACAGGGGAAATTCCTTCTGAGCATTTCTCCCTTCAAACTGGCAACCTGCCACTTATAAGCCAAGTTCCCTTTGCACTTGGCCATGGGCTTGTGTCAGATTTGACGTCTCCACAGATGCATTTGGAAAGAAACTATAGGTTATAGTTTGATTAAAGTCAATCACATAGTGTCTCAATTATACAAGGACACCGAATCCTTCAGTTTCAACGATTATAAACAACAAATAAACAAGCAAACGCAAAACGGGTGAAAACACCTCAGCTTTAAACATGCATTTTCAAATTTAACTGTCACTTGTGTCAGCTTTTTAAACCGGCGACAGTACCACATACATTTTTGCATCAGTGTTTTCAAATGTGCACGTCATTCAATCCAATATGTCATGTGCAAATTTGTAAGTCAACATTCATGTTTGAAAAATGCACACAGTAGCTGTCATGAGTTTCATTAACATGAGCGAGGCCATGTGGCAGAACTTATGGACTGCGTTACGGGGTCAGAAGCTCAGACTCGATCCAGACTGTTAAAATTCACACTCTCTTCTCCGCAGAGCTGTAGGAAAATGTGATTTCATGAAAAATAATAACAATACTAATAAAAACCACAGGTCACCCATGAGCTGCTGCTCCTTGTCAGCAGCCATTCTGCCAGTGCTTCTCTAAACACAGGCATGGAAATGTGAATATGTCTGTCGTCACAGCAGAGGTGAGGGTTTGCAGCGTTTCGGTCAGCAGCTAACTGGCAATGAGTCCGATGATGGAATTTTAAAGCCTCTTTTTCGGTTTTCTTATAATTAACTATGAGTGTGAGATAAAGCTTTTAGCAATCACACGGACGTGCGCCGCCCTGTTGCTTTTGGATGTCAGTATATGGGTGTGAGCTGACTCCACTCTCCATATTTTGGTGGAAATGTAATTTGCATGAGACCTTTTGGGAGCATCATTTTTGATTTAAGGGTGTCCAATTAAAAAAAAGTGAAACAGAACAGACAGATGTTCTTTAAACGTGTCATAACTCATGCAGAACTGTCCAGTCTAAACTCATAACTTGATACAATTGTTGTATTTCTGCTCCTGGTCTCTCTCTTCTGTCTCAACCTCACCTCCGTCTTGTCCTTTCTCTCCCCCTCCTCTCCTTTTATGCCTAGTGCTTGCTCATTGTGTGACTTGTTGGGTTTCTCTGCTCTCTATAATGTTGTCAGTGCCTTGAGATAATGTATGTTGTGATTTGGTGCTATACAAATAGATTTGAGTTAATTCGGGCAGGAAAACTCTCGATATAATTGAACAATTTATTGCAAAAATGGAAATATAAATAGACTTGGCACTGATGGCTCCCCTCTTTCGATGCTTCCTAGATTGACGTCAAACCTGGATTGCAATGCAGGAAACACCCGTACAAGAGCAAGCCCAAGCAAGTCATCACAATGTCTCTTTTTTATTGCTAATAATAATAATAATAATAATAATAATAATGATAAAAACCAACAACTTTGATACATGGTTGCTTCTTATATGAATGATATTTGCTACATATTGATATTGCTACAAAACAAACAACAATTTTTTTTTTGTGAAATATGCCAAAGAGCTGTCAGTCCATCTCTTTTATCGCAAACACTGATGAGGAGGATTAATAGTGAATTCCTTACCTTTAAACCTCTCAACATAGCTGTCAAATATGGGATGCTGGAAAAACAGAGCGGCAGCTTATGTCACAAAAGACAGAACAAAGGAAGGCTTGTTGACCAGTTTGACTGTTTGACCTTAGATTTTGGGAAAGTGAGGATCCTCACTTCTTCAAAGGGCTCGTTAAGGGTTGAGTTATTAAGCTGCGCTGGTTAAGGTCAGAGTAATTTGGCGGGGAATGCTTTGTGTCAACCTTTGTGACTGTTCTCAGAAAGAAAGCTGTACGAGCATGCGTGTAGGCGTTTGCATCTGCACAGTGACATCACTGGCGGTGTGTGTTCAAGCGTCAACGTCAGTCGTAGAGCGCCGTATTCCAGCAACAGCACATCAGAGAGATTTCATAAACGCACTGACCACATAAACCGAACATGGTAATTTGATAGATGACTAAAAAACCTCGGAAAGTTCGTACTCTGATCGAGGCCAGTGCATGAGAACAATGGGCCTGTGTACTCTCTGCCTCCCATTCTGAGTAAGAGAATAATAAGAGAATATGTCGATGTTGTTACTGGCAGGATGACTAGTCAAAACTTGGTGAAATAAAACAGCCAGAGGTTAAGACACCTACAGAGTTACTGTTACTGCTTTGAACTGGGCCTGAAAAGTATGTTAAAAATCTGTATTTTACTTCTGATCTGAAATGATTTTTATCAAATAAGTTACGTCTAATAATTCAGGTTCTTCTGGTCTTAACAAGACTTGTCATGTCAGAATAGGGGAATACAATCTGCTAGTTAGGTAAGAGTAGCTGAAGTTGGATGAGATTAGGTCGCGTTTCCTCACTGTGGTCTGTGTTACGTTAAATGTCTGGTGTGAGTGACCCTGAGAAAGCACATCCTCCCTGGAAAGAACGTCAACACACTCTGTCTCTCTGCGACTGGCTTGTTTCACGCTGAACCCTTATATTACAAAAACATCTTTGTGAGAGTCAAAATGTCTTAAATGTGCAGCAAATATTGTGCACTATACAGTCCAATATGATGCACCCTGACTTTTATGCACAACCCACATGTTGAAAACATCCAGATATTAGAAAGTGCTATAAAAGTGTCCACCCATGTGCAATAGAGACATCAAACAAGAAAGGCTTGTCAATCACTTTGAATGGTGGTGTTTAGTGATAATAAAGTGACGCATACTCATGACTCCAGTTAACAGCTTCCAACTCAAATCTAATGTTGATGTCCCGCTAAAGAGTCTGATTTATGTGTATACATAAAGTATAGTGTCCTTTGTGGGAGTTGGAGTGCAAACAATAAAAGGAATGAATACCCTGATTTTGTTAGGTTTTTGGGTTTTTTTTTACTTCACACATCATGACATATCGGGTCTCCTGGGGCGTCATGGAGCTGAAAGAGCGAAGCAGACATTTGGCTCTGACTGCTGCAGGGCTGGAAAGTTAAAAAGGCGTTTAAAATTATGAAAGGCACTGGGGGTGGGGAGAACAGGTCTGAGTCAGGAGCCTGGGGATGTCATTATTGCTTGGTCTGATCCCCACTGGGATTTCAAGGGGGCGAGTACAGAGGACAGATAGACTAGATTGTATTTGTGAGACTGGCTGTGTGTTAAAGTACTCTGCAATTCACAGTGTCAGCATTTAGAGGGAGAGTCTCCAAGATTAATTTCAGTTACATAGTGGGCAAGGGATTGTTTCAGTGGATTCAGAGGAAGCAAATGTGTATGAAACATAAAAAGTAAGGAGAAAAGGGAAATGTAAAGATTTTTTAAAATGCTTTTATCTCATTCAGACATGATATGTTTGTCTGGAAGTGTTTTAACATGATAATAAAACAGTTAAAGCTAAATGTTGAGGGGTTCTGGCTCCATTTTCAAATTTAACCTCCAGGTCATGGCTGAATAAAAAATAGAATTGATGTTGAAGTGACATCATTATAGTGATGTAACATCACCTAAATTAAATCTATTTAACATTAAATGTATATTTTTGTTTTACTCCCTTCTTTGTCCAACTTAACCATTATGTTTTCTTTTTGCAATATTGTCATAAGAGCATTATTTTAAAAGGCAGCAGTGGTTTGTGTGTGTGTGTGTGTGTGTGGGTGGGTGTCGATGACATCACAAGTTGATTACTCCACCGTGTTCCTCTGAATATGGATGTTTACAAAAGTTTTTCCAGTTAAATGTGAAACCTTGGGGAAGTCACAGGAGGTTGTTTGAAGTTTGTGTGACTGAGTGTTTTCTACACGAGGCCTTAAATGCAGAACACAGGCTTGTTTCACGCTCCTATAACTCTGGACGCCGTAAACGGACCTGACCCCTCTGGCACCTAAACACACAGTCATACAGAACATACAAACATGCAGGATTTTCAGCATGTGCTCAGCGTCTCCTGCAAATTCCCATGATGACAGTACATCGCACGACTTGTTTGGTTTATGCCCTCGGTGGTTGTTTATGGAGCTGTTAATCTCAGTTTGTATGGTTATCTTGTTCTTTTACAACAAATAAAATACAATCACCCATTTTCTAAGCCAAGGAAATATCAGTTATGCCTCTTTGATAAGTGTGTGTACCCTTTGACATACTCTGGACACATGCCCTTTCACATACTCTAGGGCAGGGACTCGTATCAAGTCTCTTTGGTCATAAAAAAACAACTGAACTTATGTAACACATACAATTTGTTTTGAGTCATGCACTTAGGTCTCATGTGTACCCAATAAAGTGGCAGCCGGTCTGGTCATCTGCTCACCGTGGTTGTGACTTTTGTTGCCTCTTTATCGTGTGAATCCAGTCTGGCCATTATTCCCTGATCTCTGGCATCAACAAGGAATTCTCACCCGGAGAATTGAAAGTCACTTAAATCACCTTTCTTCCTTTTTCCAATGCTCAGATCTTGACCATGTCGACGTGCCTTAATGTGTCGAGTTTGCCTGTATTGTGAGTGGGTGATTATACATTTTAACAAGTAGTCGAACAGGTGTCCCAGTGGGCGTATCCTCCACCTCCGCAAGGATTCCTATCGTCTAAATCAGTGGACAGAAAAGTGAAATAATCTGTGGAGTGTAACAGTGCAAACAGCTCACCGTAGCTCAGGGTTTGATCAGGTGTGACAGCTAGAGCCCTGCAGAGATTCAAATTTGGCATTCGAGACTTTTTCTTTTTTTTTAAAGGATGCAGCTGAAGTGATTAAAGTGTTCCAGCAAAGAAGAACTTCACCAGAAAGAGGTGAGTTCATTCCCACGTGGAATGACGCACGTCCGACATGCCCTTTCCTCTTTCCCAAGTGTGGCCAGAGTTCAGTGTTGTCTGTGGAGATAATGGTACACATTCTTTGAATGGGC
Source organism: Solea senegalensis (assembly GCF_019176455.1). Lineage (NCBI taxonomy): Eukaryota > Metazoa > Chordata > Actinopteri > Pleuronectiformes > Soleidae > Solea > Solea senegalensis. Next base: position 3,151,216 of record NC_058033.1, read on the forward strand.
TGATGAGACCCGTGTGTCTCACGAACTGTGGTGGGTCTTACGATGATCACACAAACCGCACACAAAAACAACACTCTTTCACGCTGGAAAAATGGCGTTAATCCACTACAGATTTGAAGTCTTAAAATAGCCATTATCTTGTCATGAACAGACAGCATAATACATTTTAATTCATGTGTGTCTGACTGCTAATTAGAGCAAACACCCGATCTCTGAAAAACAATATTCATGATTGATTAGTATCATGGGGTCCATCCACTTGCAGGCAATCATACTGGTATTGGCCACAATAATGGCAGTGGGCAGAAAATAGGGGCTGCTATGTGGGATTGTATGCCAGACTGGCACAAACCATCATGAGTGTAGCACATGCACAACTCTCTGCAGTAATCAGTGTTAAGCAACCTTATATTAACCATGTTTTGCTGCGTAATGCGCTCACAGGACCCGAAAATCCCTGTGCTGCCACCGTCCAAATTCCTCTTAATGAACAAAAACAAAGAACCAATGTGAATTTAAGAATCAGACATCACCAATCAATCACCCTAATCATCAAACACATTCGTGCGCACGTGCATTTGCGCGGCCTCTTCAGAGACCTGTCAGCGCAACACTGACGATCTCCATGTCTCGAGTGGAGGTGGAACTGAACGTTAGTCGTGGAAAAAGTAATGACCGCGTTCACGTGTGTGTGTGTGCACACGTGCAGATGTCAGAGAGGCACCTGAGCTGAATCCGATCCAGTGTGGAAGTTGGCAGAGGAGAATGAAATCATAAATCTTGGAGTCTTTTTTTTCTTACATCTCTTCCAGATGATTGAAACGACTCAATGATGCAGACTTGTTGCATGTGGGTCAGAGTCTCAGACTCTATCACTGTATTTAGTATTGAGCTGTATTACTATTTCTGGGGGGTTTTCGCCACCAGACTGCTCATGCTTTATTAAAAGAAACTCAATCTGCTATTCTTGTGGTGTTGTGTGCTGCTTTTGGGTTCAGCCCGTTAAACAAGTCAGCCACTGAGGAAAAACTAACAGATTCTGCTTTGTAATAGTAACAGCCGCAGTTTATAGACTGTAAATGATGCAACACACCCCATTACTCCCATTACTGTGTGGGGTCCTTATGGAAACAGTCCAAAATGGCAAACTGTTTGCATTTATTGGTGTGTGTGTTATGACTGTTTGATGGCTTGCAGCACACATTGTTGACTTGGTGAGGTGAGTTTGTTTCCACTTTTCAGCTGATTGACGTGATAGAAACTCTGATTATGGTGAGGGAAAATGGTGTGCACTTATAAAGCGCTTTTCTAACCTTGAGTTCTGCCCTTCATTCATGTATGTGCATGTTCTAACAGCACATCTATAAATATATAACACTTGTACACAAAGCACCAACACAGTTATTTGAAATAATCTGGGATTCAGCCCGGAGGAGGTAGCAATTGAACATATAACATTTCATGCAGTTTACATTCTAGTAATGTAAGGCATTCACATTTTCTGATCAAGGAAGACATGTCTGGCATAGTATCAGCATCAAATCACATAGATTTTCATTTGACACATTTGTTTTTCCCAATTTATATTCCTTTTTGGTTGCTGTCAGTCAGTCAGTCGATTGACAGGAACATTAAACTTACAAGATTTTGTCATATTTCAGCAGGAACTGTTTAAAACTTGTCATTTTAAAAATGGGAGTGTTGCATGTGGAATGAAGGTGTTACAGTCCTCTAATATACAGAGTTTATATGATCTATTTACTTTGTGCTGTGTACAACCAGGTTGTAGCCGTTTCTAATTTGTCAATGACAATGACAGATGCCGCAAAGTCCCTGTGATCTGGAATGAGCCGTAATGAAACAGGCTCTTCAGTTCCATCAAACTGATGTTATCCTGCAAGGGGTAATTAAAATAAGCACCTGAAACAAAGCAAGGATAAATCAAAGCAAGGGGGCTTAAGTAGAGCTTGTAATCTGCTTAATCTGTCCTCCAATTCAGACTTCAGGGAGCTAGAGAAATTACAGGTCGGTTCACTTGGAAACAACCAACTAGGACTGTCCTGTATCAGCACCAAAGTGCACCGGAGTCATTTTATTCACAATGACAAAGAATTTCATGTATTTTTTTTTACTCGAAAAAAACAACAAAAACAAAGCAGTTATCTATCGCTGTAACACGGAGATTGCATGTGCTGTACATTTCTTCCCCTGAGCAGGTTGGCGCACGAGACAGGGGAAACTTCACCAGGGTGTATCTTGCACTTGTGTTTGTCTTTTATGGTCTTCATCTGTCATCTGCAGGATCCTGCCATAACACACTTACATCATAATCATCATCATTATCATCATCATCATCATCGTCGTCGTCGTCGTCCTCTCCACCCTAAGGAAAGTTGAACACGGTCATGTCTGCATGGTCTCAGAGGACGATGACTTGTTCTAACCATAACTATCACTATAACTTGCACCACAAATGAATAACCCCCACACACACACACACACGTAATCGGAGAGAGTGATTTGGCAAGTGTGTACCTGCTCACCTTCTCATTCTCAGTGGAAAAAGGTAAACAGAGGGGATGTGTGAGAGCCTGTTCAACACTGACCCAGGTTTCACCAGAATGCTGTTACTGAAGGGCCAATAAGTGATTTTCCAGTGTAGTTCTCCTAAAAGGTTCTTCAGCAGTCCACGCCGTGATGATTTATAAAGATACATTTGTGTAATTTGGTCTCTCATTCCAAAGTCCATTGTGAATGTTTCACTTGTACATACTTAGATTAGATCTGATTTTGTTGATCCTGCGCATGCGAAATTCATTTCATTTGTCATACTTATTCGTCTTTTTTATGTATTTGTATTATGTACTTAGCATCTGCCTTACTAGATTTTGAACCTTGTAACATTGTGCAGAAAAGTGCTATACAAATAAATCGTAATATTATTTTTAGAGATTTTAGGTTTTGACACAGCTTTCTGTTGCCAAAAAGGACATTTAATATTTTCCTTTTACTGTTGTTTCCATTTATGGTAAAACCTCTGTATCAGACACTTTCTTTCAACCATGATGGTACAACACTGATCATCCATTTTTAACTCATTACTTCTTCTGCTGCATTTAATGTAAGACATTTTTGGCACCTGTTGAATACTCCATGTGTTTACATCACATTGCAGATTTTGACAAGTGTACGTGCAGGACTGATTGTTGAGTTCTACTTGAAGCTCTTACTTACTTCTAGCTCTTATTTGTACCCAAATGTTTAAATGCACTTTTGTAAGTCGCTTTGGATAAAAGCGTCTGCTAAATGACATGTAATGTAATGTAATGTAATGAGTGGAATCACAGCTTAACCTTTGTTTAAGCTGCACATGTTTTGCCCAGTTGCTGTTGCTGATCAGTTTCTTTAATCAAAGCTTCAATGAATCTTTGCTCTTCTCAGATGGCGCCTCTGAAGGGTTTGTTCTTTAAAATTTAAGGAAGACATAAGACTCTGGTTAAATATCTCCTTGATGTGAATACTCTGTTACAGACCCTGAAAGATTGTTCTACACACTTTACACTACTTGCCTCATTTGATCACAATAGCACTGTTTCTTTCAGATGGAAATGAAAACGCTAGAAACACAATAGACAAAATATAATGGTGAGAAATGAATTCATTTGTCCATCTGCTCTTAAATCTCAGCACATTTTGTGTGTTTGTGTGTGTTGTTTTTTTACTCTTAAGTCTTTTCCCATTTATATATTGCGAGGCTGCGCGGACCCTTCACTGTTGCATGAGTCAGACGTCCCTGAGTTTCCACATGGTCATTATCCTGTCCAGACCCCTGCTGACAAATGAAAATGCCTTGTGCAGCTTGCAATGAAAATAACTCCTCTGATATTGTGATGGCAATGCTTATTTTCACAGACTTAAGCTGATATATGCAACATGGCACACTGCTGTGAGTAGGTTTGTACGCTGATGCTCTTTTGATTGTTTACCTTTCAATGTTAATCATTTTAGAAGACGTTTCACGTGAATTACTCAACAGCTGATGGTAAATGCATGTCAAACCGACCGTTTAATGGCTGTTCATCCTGCGTGTTGAATGAGGGTGAGAATAGATTAAATCCCGGGGAGAAGGAAGGAACACAAACTATAAAAGCTGATGGGGAGCACTTTCCTTACAACACCTGTGCCGCAGGGGGGCGCGTTTAAATGCCAGCGCGGAATTAATTCTTGTTAAGCTTGTAATTCCTATTGGCAGACTCACTGGTGGCGCCCACACATCCTGTGCAGGAGTGTCTCTGAACGTGATTATAAATCCCTCAGTCAGCTCAAGTAATACATTTAATGACAGATGGGGAAATTATTTAGCTTTACCCACTTAAACTCGAGTAGCAGTGACGTCTCATCAATAGGGGGCACTAGGGTGCTACCCCACCTGTTCCACACTGGTCCCACATGAAGAGCGGTACCACATGCATGCATGTGTGAGCAGAGCGATTATGCAACTTGGGGCACAGTATGCAGAAAATATGGGGAGGAATGACGCAGTTTGTTTTTGCTGTAAATCAATCTGACATTTTTCCATGAAAACTACTTCCTGGTGGCCAAGAGAGAAGGTATGGCTCTGATTTAAATGTGTATGTTTTTTGAATGCTGAATGCTTTGCAATAGGTTTTACCGTCATGATGACAAGTTTAAGAAAGAAATTCACCAGGCTTTCCATGACTGCAGGTGTCATTTTAGCTTTGTAGGATTTGCTGCATAATCAGACAGTTAATCGTGGTAATAGTTTGCAGATCCGTAATCGTGATAATTAGTTGCAGCACTATCGAAATGAAAACTGCAGTCTGCAACATTTAAACGTAAACAAATGTTAGTTCACACAAGGCTGATGACCTGCCCACATTCAGGAGCCTGCACACAGGAAGCGACAGACGGAGACAACGGCAACATTGTGCTATGAAAGTGAGACAACTCACACTACCACTAAGTGAATTCTATTGCTTAAAAACCCTGGCTCTGCACTGTTGCTGTTTACACAAACTCCCTCAATCAGGTCTGGTAGTATTGCTTGACAGAGTCTGTTCTCAAATGAAGGATGCAGCGTACAAATAACGTTAGATCATTACTGTACATGAAGGCGAAACAGAGGCAGAATAATAAAAACACCAAAGATTACACACTGCAGCTTGAAAATTAGCAACAGGAACCACTTTCAGTTCTGAGACCTGCAACCTACATTCAGCTGGCAGTGACATTTGCCACATCTGGCAATAGTAAGTTGTAGTAAATAAACCAGCAGGTCAAACACCCAGAGAAAACACACTGTCTCTCTCATTTTCTTTACACTGGCAAGTCCAAACATGCAAACATGCATGGGTTCACTTAATGCACAGTTGTAAAGGCTCCCAAAAGAGGACAGAGGGTTCATATGACGCAAGCAGTTCACGTGTGATGCAGAAAATCATCGACAAAACAAGAGGTTTACTACCAGTAGGTTTACAACATGATTAGATATGATGTATCAGAAGCATTATGTCATGTGAATTAAGAAACATTAGCAGCATTAGCAGCATTAGTGCAGTGTTCATGTAACACGTGTTATGTGACATAACAACTGTAACTCAATACATGTGAAAGGACCAATCATCTCTGGAGTTTGAACTCAAATAGGGAAAGAAACCATTTGATGGAATGTCAGTCTGCAGGCAAGCAGCACGACAGTGGTCACCCTTCAGCCTTGGTAAGTGAATTTCAGGATTGTTTCTGTGATGAAATGAATGTGTTGGTTTTATCTTAGTGTTTATTCGATGAGTGGAATGTCCCTCAAGTGTAACGCAGTATTCCCCACTCCTCTGCCATAGGTTTCTTCTGGTGAAAAGGGATATGTGCTTTGTTGCTCTGCTGGTTTAAAGCTGCAGTGCGAGGAATGTACCTTTGTACCTTGTTCTTTGAGAACAGAAATGATTTGTAGGCTGTGTCATTTTGCTATGTCAAGAAATACCAATACCAGATTGAGGGAGCGTTTTGTGTGTATCCTTAATTATTTAGCCATCATTTACTAGCGCAATGTTGCTGTTGCCTCCATCTGTGTTGACAAAATAAATCGCTTCCTGTTTGGTTGACATGAGACCTGAACACCTCTATACTGAGAAACACAGAGAGTCATTTGGCACTCAAGCACTGTGTGAACTTGTTGAAAATGGTTTATGTATATGCTGTATACACTCACACACACACACACCCACACACACGCACACACACATATATCTTTCAGTGCTTGCTCCTTGTGAAAAATGTTGGGTTTCTCAATAACTTTGTAAAGCCTCATCTGTTTTGAACTCCTTAAAACACTCCATTTTCCTCACTGCTATATTTCAGGAAATATGCCGCTGTACCGCGTGTGTGGAATATTTGCACTCCTTAGCGTAGGTTTGATTTCCTTCACACCACCTTGTGATGGGGGGAACATCCTGGTGTTCCCAGTAGATGGCAGCCATTGGATCAATATGAAGATTCTTCTGGAGGAGCTTCATGCCAGGGGACACACCATGACTGTGATCAGGGCGTCCACCAGCTGGTACATTCCAGAAAAGTCTCCCCTGTTTACATCAATAACAATTGAACTGGATGAAGCTTTAGAAGACTTTTTTGAATTGTACCTACAGGAGCATATGAGGGTATGTCATCCAGGAAGCCTCACATGATAATGTAGTATTGGAATATCATGATTTGAAAAAATAACCAGATTTTTTTACTTTATTATTTTTTTCAGCTGCAGAGAGAAGGGGGTTCAGCATTTGCATTCTTCAAAATCACCAAGGATTTTATGTCTATGCTATCTACAGCACATTTAATGTGGTCTGAGGCCCTTGGCAAAATCCTTGATGATAAAACTATGATCAAAAGCTTAATGGATTCTCAGTATGATGTTCTTCTCACTGATCCAGCCATGGCACCAGGAGTGCTCCTTGCAAAGTATCTCAAACTGCCCCTAGTGCTCAACGTTCGATGGATCACCAGTGGAGAAGGCCACTTTGCAATCGCCCCCACTCCACTCTCTTATATCCCAGTGCCAGGATCGGGTTTAACCGACAAAATGACTTTCATGCAGAGGATCAAAAACCTGTTTTTCTACAGCACTGTAGTTATTCAGCAGAAATTCATGGTAGGGCCCCACTATGATGCCATCTGTGATAAATATTTCGAGGGTGGATGCGACGTCATCTCGCTTCTTCAGGAAGCAGACATCTGGCTGTTCAGGTCAGACTATGTGTTTGAATTTCCTCGGCCCACCATGCCAAACATCGTCTACATTGGTGGGTTTCAGTGTAAACCGGCCCAACCTCTGCCAGCAGATCTGGAGGAGTTTGTTCAGAGCGCTGGGGAACACGGAGTGATCATCATGACCCTGGGAACTTTGGTTAATGCTTTACCCAAAGAGGTGACAGATGAAATTGCCAGCGTGTTCGCCAAGTTGCCTCAGAAGGTAAAGTGACAATTGTTCAAATGTGCAATGGTTTGTATACTGAATTTGGTTTGTACACAACTGTTCTGGATTAAACTTTACATTATGATATTAACACTTACTGCACAGTGTAATGATAATAGAAAAATGAGAGCATCTGTGTTCATCTTCCTTTTACTCTGTAATCAATTTTGTAGAAAGATAGCAACTAAATGTATGGACTGTTGCACTTTTCCATTGGTGCATGTACTTTTCCTCACAGCACTTAAATTACTTGTATCCTTCCCACAGACTGTAGATAAAATAACGATTGTAGTCTTCCAGACAATACTGGCTGTCAGTCACATTGGTGTCCACTCATATTATGTGCTGCGTTTTTATCATCTATTTTCCTCTAAATGGGAACATAACTTACAAAACAGACATCATGTGCTATTGAAGAAGACCTGGAATAATGTATTTGAGTCCATGAACATTTACTGATGTACTGAAATCAAGTCAGAAGTAGGCATAGACTTCTATTCAAACACAATTTTAGCTCAGTCACACCTGGTGGCTAACTGCTACTTGTCTGCATGGGCTTCACATTTCAAACCAGAAGACTATGCCATTTTTATATCTAGTCTGTGCTCTTTATAGGCTTCTTGCTACTGTTATATCTTTATGACAGCGACCAAACAACAATATAAACACCTACAATCTAAGGGAAAGCAAAGGTTGTTGGGTTCTTCTGCTAATCATCTTGTACACAAGATGCTCTTGCCTCACTGTCTCTCTGCTGTCTGATGGACTCTTCTTGTTTTCTGATCAGGTGATCTGGAGGCACAAAGGGGAACGACCCTCCACTCTGGGCAACAACACACTGATCGTGGACTGGATGCCGCAGAAGGACCTCCTCGGTCACCCACAGACCAAAGTCTTTATAGCGCATGGGGGAACCAATGGAGTCCAGGAGGCCATTTACTATGGTGTCCCTGTCTTGGGGATTCCCTTGTTCTTTGACCAGTTTGACAACCTTCTGCGTCTGCAGGAGAGAGGAGCTGCAAAGATCATTCAGCTGGGTGAAGTTAATGAACACAGGCTTGAACAAGAACTGAAGGAGTTGCTCTTTGAAAAGTGCTACAGAGAGAACATCCAAAGACTTTCACGTTTGCACCGAGATCAGCCAATAACACCCATGGATCAGGCCATCTTCTGGGTGGAATTTGTCATGCGCCATAAAGGAGCTCCCCACCTGCGTACAGAGGCTTATAAGATGCCCTGGTACTCATACTACAATGTAGATGTACTGCTAGTACTGCTGACTGCAGTGGCTGTATCGCTGTACTCTGTTTTTGTCCTTGTCAGATGTCTGTGCTGCAGAAGTAGAAGGAAACCCAAAACCAAACAACACTGAGAGGTCAAACTTGTGTAGAAATATGCTTCAACAGGTTCTCTGAAGAACTGGTGTGTGACCATTTTAAGTGAGATTTATGTTTTAGGATCTCATTGGAGTTCGTTTTAATTTGCCAACATCTGATCCAGTCTTAATTGGACCAATAGAATTCCATAGAATTCTGTATTGTTTCATCACTTATTTACATCTTAAAGTGTCTCATTTTTAAGCCTTTGTAAAAATAACGATCAGACTAAGCTACCATGTAAGATGTACAAATAAATTAATCTCTCTTCAGTTTCAAAATCATTTGTCACCGTGGCAGATTTGTGGTGATACAATCATTAATCTCATTGCGTCATTTCTTTAATTTTACATTCAATGTTACACTAAAATATTTGAAGCAAAATTCAGATCACTGTCTCTATTAATCAGTGTTGTATACTATTTTGAATAGTCTCACATGTGTCACTTTGATACAAAGGTAAATGCATTTTCATCATTATAAATGGAACATTTTGACAGACTATTGCACAAAATTCAGTTTTTTTGATGTATCACATGTCCACATCCCCCTTTCCAAATACTGAACTAATACAAGAAATATTGTGCGCTGAAAAGAACATGCATCTGTGTATAGTCTCCCTTGATTTTAATGATGTAAATCTTAAAAAAAATCTAAATTTAATTATGAGTTGGCATTATGTCAAGCAAGTACCTCATATCATTCACAGTAGTTGACAAAACAGAAGCTTAATTGAGCAAATCTGCAAATATTAGCTAATATTTTCTTGGCAACAGCAACAATCCAATAGTCTTGCATGTGTCTCGGCACCAGTACTGCACGTGGCTCAGTCATGGATGTTTACCACAGGTGCCATTCGTTCTCGCTGACAAAAACGACTTTAACTTTAAGACTTTGGATTGCAAATGTTACTTTAATAACCCATTTCAAATGAGTATCCATAAATGTTCTAGAAAACCGCCAGAAGAAACTGCATGTAAATCACATTTTTATGACATAATGACACAGTATAAACCAATAAATGTGAAATTTTCTTCCGTGGACTTAAACCGTGCAGGTTTGTCTCTGTTGACATAAGTTTCCACAGTGCACATATTAAATTATTTGACTTCATTCGTAACTTCAGCTCTTTCTGGTCCCCTCTACACTCCCTCAACCTCTGTGTCGCAGCCCTTCCAGTGGAACCCCAATGCCGAACATGCCTTCAAAGAGCTTTAACGCTGGTACACCTCTGCACCCATTCTCCGTCTCCCCCACCCTCACTGTCAGTTCGTGGTGGAAGTAGACGCCTCGGACTCCAGGGTGGGAGTCATTATCTCCCAGAGGTCAGGTTCAGACCAGAAGCTTCACCCCTGTGCCTTCCACTTGAGAAAATGATCTCATGCAGAAAAATATAACAGTGTGGGGTACAGGGAACTGCTCGCCATGGAGTCTGCACTCAGAGGAATGGAGTCACTGGCTGGTGGGGTCGAAGCAACCATTTCTGGTGTGGACTGATCACAGCAACCTCAAGTATCTCTGGGCAGCTAAGCGCCTAAACCCCAGACAGTCCAGGTGGTCCCTTTTCTTTACCCGTTTTCACCTTGTTGTTTCATATCGTCCCGGTTCTCGCAATGTTAAGGCTGATGCCCTGTCTAGAATTCACTCCACTGGTTTTTCTCCATTTGAGTGTTGTTATGGCTACCAACCCCCTTTGTTCCCCATCACTTAACCGTGATGTTTGACTCCCCTCTGGGCAGGTTCTGGTAGGGCGGTGTCATCGTGTCTGGGCCCGAGCGTGGAGGAAGCTGCTCTCTACGTGCGAACTGTTCAAGAGGGCAGCTGATCGGCGTCGCTCCGCGGCCCCCTCCCTACGTGGGCGTGCACATCCCACTTTCCATGTCTCTCGTGTCAAATCTGTCAAAGTGTCTCCCTTGCTTCCCGCACCCAGACCCCCTCCTCTCCCCCGGGTTCTCGACGGTGAGCTAGTTGATACCGTTCTGTGGATTTTAGACTCTCGTTGCTGGGGAATACTTGGTGGACTGGGAGAGTTATGGTCCTGAGGAGAGGTTGGGGTCCCTGGCCGGGACATCCTCGACCCCTCTCACTAGGGACTTTAATTAGTCTCAGTCGGCTTAACCTCTCCCTTCCCCCATCCCTTCATATTTGTTCCCAACATCCCGGGATGTTTGTCTCTCCTCCTTGTCTTCCCAGAAGGTGTTCCATGTTTGATGTTATGTTTGATGTTCCATGTTATGTTTGATGTATGTTCTTGGTGTTTGTTTTGAGTCGCCAGGAGGCAACTCTTGAGAGGAGGGCTCTGTCATGCTGCGTTTGTTCATGTCATTTTACTGTGAAAATCCCTTATATTTTGAAGTTTTCTTGTCCCTTTTCTGTGTGCGCTTTACTTTTCCCCTCCTCGATTACCCCAACCTGTTTCACGTGTCTTGTTCGTCGTCTCCCTGATTCCTCTGTGTATTTAGCCACACCCCCTTCCTTTGACTTGTTGTGAGTTTGTCTACGTATGTCACCGACTCTACACATACTTTTTGAGCTCTTCCCTCCGTCTTATAGCGTTGATTAGCTATCTGAGGATCTTCGTTTCTGTCTACCTGCCTTGTTTTTTCGTGTTTTAATAAAGACTGTTACTTACCACCGTCCTGGTCCAGGTTAAAAACACTCCCATTTTCCTAATTTTTCATTTCAGGAAATATGCTGCTGTACCACGTGTGTGGAATATTTGCACTCCTTAGCGTAGGTTTGATTTCCTTCACACCACCTTGTGATGGGGGGAACATCCTGGTGTTCCCAGTAGATGGCAGCCATTGGATCAATATGAAGATTCTTCTGGAGGAGCTTCATGCCAGGGGACACACCATGACTGTGATCAGGGCGTCCGCCAGCTGGTACATTCCAGAAAAGTCTCCCCTGTTTACATCAATAACAATTGAACTGGATGAAGCTTTAGAAGACTTTGTTGATTTGTACCTACAAGAGATTATGAGGGTATGTCATCCAGGAAGCCTCACATGATAACATCATTATTGGAATATCATGATTTGAAAAAAAATAACCGGATTGTTTTTCTTTATTTTTTTTTCAGCTGCAGAAAAAAAAGGGTTCAACATTTGCATTCTTCAAAATCACCAAGGATTTTATGTCTATGCTAGCTACAGCACATTCAATGTGGGCTGAGGCCCTTGGCAAAATCCTTGATGATAAAACTATGATCAAAAGCTTAATGGATTCTCAGTATGATGTTCTTCTCACTGATCCAGCCATGGCACCAGGAGTGCTCCTTGCAAAATATCTCAAACTGCCTCTAGTGCTCAATGTTCGATGGATCACCAGTGGAGAAGGCCACTTTGCAATCGCCCCCACTCCACTCTCTTATATCCCAGTGCCAGGATCGGGTTTAACCGACAAAATGACTTTCATGCAGAGGATCAAAAACCTGTTTTTCTACAGCACTGTAATTATTCAGCAGAAATTCATGGTAGGGCCCCACTATGATGCCATTTGTGATAAATATTTCGAGGGTGGATGCGACGTCATCTCGCTTCTTCAGGAAGCAGACATCTGGCTGTTCAGGTCAGACTATGTGTTTGAATTTCCTCGGCCCACCATGCCAAACATAGTCTACATTGGAGGGTTTCAGTGCAAACCGGCCCAACCTCTGCCAGCAGATCTGGAGGAGTTTGTTCAGAGCGCTGGGAAACACGGAGTGATCATCATGACTCTGGGAACTTTGGTTAATGCTTTACCCAAAGAGGTGACAGATGAAATTGCCAGCGTGTTCGCCAAGTTGCCTCAGAAGGTAAAGTGACAATTGTTCAAATGTGCAATGGTTTGTATACTGAATTTGGTTTGTACATAACTGTTCTGGATTAAACTTTACATTATGATATTAACACTTACTGCACAGTGTAATGATAATAGAAAAATGAGAGCATCTGTGTTCATCTTCCTTTTACTCTGTAATCAATTTTGTAGAAAAATTGCTACTAAATGTATGAACTGTTGCACTTTTCCGTTGGTGCAGGTACTTTTCCTCACCAGCACTTAAAGTACTTGTATCCTTCCCACAGACTGTAGATAAAAAAAGATTGTAGTCTTCCAGACAATACTGGCTGTCAGTCACATTGGTGTCCACTCATATTATGTGCTGCGTTTTTATCATCTATTTTCCTCTAAATGGGAACATAACTTACAAAACAGACATCATGTGCTATTGAAGAAGACCTGGAATAATGTATTTGAGTCCATGAACATTTACTGATGTACTGAAATCAAGTCAGAAGTAGGCATAGACTTCTATTCAAACACAATTTTAGCTCAGTCACACCTGGTGGCTAACTGCTACTTGTCTGCATGGGCTTCACATTTCAAACCAGAAGACTATGCCATTTTTATATCTAGTCTGTGCTCTTTATAGGCTTCTTGCTACTGTTATATCTTTATGACAGCGACCAAACAACAATATAAACACCTACAATCTAAGGGAAAGCAAAGGTTGTTGGGTTCTTCTGCTAATCATCTTGTACACAAGATGCTTTTGCCTCACTGTCTCTCTGCTGTCTGATGGACTCTTCTTGTTTTCTGATCAGGTGATCTGGAGGCACAAAGGGGAACGACCCTCCACTCTGGGCAACAACACACTGATCGTGGACTGGATGCCGCAGAAGGACCTCCTCGGTCACCCACAGACCAAAGTCTTTATAGCGCATGGGGGAACCAATGGAGTCCAGGAGGCCATTTACTATGGTGTCCCTGTCTTGGGGATTCCCTTGTTCTTTGACCAGTTTGACAACCTTCTGCGTCTGCAGGAGAGAGGAGCTGCAAAGATCATTCAGCTGGGTGAAGTTAATGAACACAGGCTTGAACAAGAACTGAAGGAGTTGCTCTTTGAAAAGTGCTACAGAGAGAACATCCAAAGACTTTCACGTTTGCACCGAGATCAGCCAATAACACCCATGGATCAGGCCATCTTCTGGGTGGAATTTGTCATGCGCCATAAAGGAGCTCCCCACCTGCGTACAGAGGCTTATAAGATGCCCTGGTACTCATACTACAATGTAGATGTACTGCTAGTACTGCTGACTGCAGTGGCTGTATTGCTGTACTCTGTTTTTGTCCTTGTCAGATGTCTGTGCTGCAGAAGTAGAAGGAAACCCAAAACCAAACAACACTGAGAGGTCAAACTTGTGTAGAAATATGCTTCAACAGGTTCTCTGAGGAACTGGTGTGTGACCATTTTAAGTGAGATTTATGTTTTAGGATCTCGTTGGAGTTCGTTTTAATTTGCCAACATCTGATCCAGTCTTAATTGGACCAATAGAATTCCATAGAATTCTGTATTGTTTCATCACTTATTTACATCTTAAAGTGTCTCATTTTTAAGCCTTTGTAAAAATAACGATCAGACTAAGCTACCATGTAAGATGTACAAATAAATTAATCTCTCTTCGGTTTCAAAATCATTTGTCACCGTGGCAGATTTGTGGTGATACAATCATTAATCTCATTGCGTCATTTCTTTAATTTTACATTCAATGTTACACTAAAATATTTGAAGCAAAATTCAGATCACTGTGTCTAGTAATCAGTGTTGTATACTCTTTTGAATAGTCTCACATGTGTCACTTTGATACAAAGGTAAATGCATTTTCATCATTATAAATGGAACATTTTGACAGACTATTGCACAAAAATCAGTTTTTTGATGTATCACATGTCCACATCCCCCTTTCCAAATACTGAACTAATACAAGAAATATTGTGTGCTGAAAAGAATATGCATCTGTGTATAGTCTCCCTTGATATTAATGATGTAAATCTTAAAAAAAATCTAAATTTAATTATGAGTTGGCATTATGTCAAGCAAGTACCTCATATCATTCACAGTAGTTGACAAAACAGAAGCTTAATTGAGCAAATCTGCAAATATTAGCTAATATTTTCTTGGCAACAGCAACAATCCAATAGTCTTGCATGTGTCTCGGCACCAGTACTGCACGTGGCTCAGTCATGGATGTTTACCACAGGTGCCATTCGTTCTCGCTGACAAAAACGACTTTAACTTTAAGACTTTGGATTGCAAATGTTACTTTAATAACCCATTTCAAATGAGTATCCATAAATGTTCTAGAAAACCGCCAGAAGAAACTGCATGTAAATCAAATTTTTATGACATAATGACACAGTATAAACCAATAAATGTGAAATTTTCTTCCGTGGACTTAAACCGTGCAGGTTTGTCTCTGTTGACATAAGTTTCCACAGTGCACATATTAAATTATTTGCTTCATTCGTAACTTCAGCTCTTTCTGGTCCCCTCTACACTCCCTCAACCTCTGTGTCGCAGCCCTTCCAGTGGAACCCCAATGCCGAACATGCCTTCAAAGAGCTTTAACGCTGGTACACCTCTGCACCCATTCTCCGTCTCCCCCACCCTCACTGTCAGTTCGTGGTGGAAGTAGACGCCTCGGACTCCAAGGTGGGAGTCATTATCTCCCAGAGGTCAGGTTCAGACCAGAAGCTTCACCCCTGTGCCTTCCACTTGAGAAAATGATCTCATGCAGAAAAATATAACAGTGTGGGGTACAGGGAACTGCTCCCATGGAGTCTGCACTCGGAGGAATGGAGTCACTGGCTGGTGGGGTCGAAGCAACCATTTCTGGTGTGGACTGATCACAGCAACCTCAAGTATCTCTGGGCAGCTAAGCGCCTAAACCCCAGACAGTCCAGGTGGTCCCTTTTCTTTACCCGTTTTCACCTTGTTGTTTCATATCGTCCCGGTTCTCGCAATGTTAAGGCTGATGCCCTGTCTAGAATTCACTCCACTGGTTTTTCTCCATTTGAGTGTTGTTATGGCTACCAACCCCCTTTGTTCCCCATCACTTAACCGTGATGTTTGACTCCCCTCTGGGCAGGTTCTGGTAGGGCGGTGTCATCGTGTCTGGGCCCGAGCGTGGAGGAAGCTGCTCTCTACGTGCGAACTGTTCAAGAGGGCAGCTGATCGGCGTCGCTCCGCGGCCCCCTCCCTACGTGGGCGTGCACATCCCACTTTCCATGTCTCTCGTGTCAAATCTGTCAAAGTGTCTCCCTTGCTTCCCGCACCCAGACCCCCTCCTCTCCCCCGGGTTCTCGACGGTGAGCTAGTTGATACCGTTCTGTGGATTTTAGACTCTCGTTGCTGGGGAATACTTGGTGGACTGGGAGAGTTATGGTCCTGAGGAGAGGTTGTGGGTCCCTGGCCGGGACATCCTCGACCCCTTTCATTAGGGACTTTAATTAGTCTCAGTCGGCTTAACCTCTCCCTTCCCCCATCCCTTCATATTTGTTCCCAACATCCCGGGATGTTTGTCTCTCCTCCTTGTCTTCCCAGAAGGTGTTCCATGTTTGATGTTATGTTTGATGTTCCATGTTATGTTTGATGTATGTTCTTGGTGTTTGTTTTGAGTCGCCAGGAGGCAACTCTTGATAGGAGGGCTCTGTCATGCTCCATTTGTTCATGTCATTTTACTGTGAAAATCCCTGATATTTTGAAGTTTTCTTGTCCCTTTTCTGCATTCGCTTTACTTTTCCCGTCCTCGATTACCCCAACCTGTTTCACGTGTCTTGTTCGTCGTCTCCCTGATTCCTCTGTGTATTTAACCACACCCCCTTCCTTTGACTTGTTGTGAGTTTGTCGTCGTATGTCACCGACTCCACACATACTTTTTGAGCTCTTCGCTCCGTCTTATAGCGTTGATTAGCTATCTGAGGATCTTCATTTCTGTCTACCTGCCTTGTTTTTTCGTGTTTTAATAAAGACTGTTACTTACCACCGTCCTGCATCTGGGTCCAGTCGTGTTCGTTACAGTGTCGTGTTTTTTTTACCACCTCAACGGTTTTACTGTCATAATGACAAGTTTACGAAAAAAATTCATCAGGCTTTCCATGACTGCAGGTGTCATTTTAGTTTTGTAGGATTTTGGTTTGCTGCATAATCAGAATGGTAATACTTTGCAGATCCATAATTGTGATAATTAGTTGCAGCACTATCTAAATGAATTTAAAACTAGTCTGCAACTTTTAAACGTAAACAAATGTCAAATTAGTTCACACAAGACTGATGACCTGCCCACATTCAGGAGCCTGCACACAGGAAGTGACAGACGGAGACAGCGGCAACATTGCGCTTGACAGAGCCTGTATTCAAATGAAGGATGTAGCATACAAATAAAGTGACATCATTTCTCTTCATGAATGTGAAACAGAGGCATAATAATAAAAAAAAAACACCAAAAATTATTTTGTTTATTACCTGTAGGTTTACAACATGATTAGATATGACATGTCAGAAGCATTATGTCAGGTGAATTAACAACAATGACTTTGTTTGGTGATTGCAGAGCATTAGTGCACCGTTCATGTAAAACATGTCATGTGACATAACAAGGACCAATCATCTCTGGGGTTTGAACTCAAATAGGCAAATAAACTATTTTAAGGAACACTAGTCTGCAGGCAAGCGGTCACCCTTCAGCCTTGGTAAGTGAATATCAGGATTGTTTTCGTGATATTGTTTTTATCTTAGTGTTTATTTGATGAGTGGAATTTCCCTCAAGTGTAATTCAGTATTTCCCACTACTGCTATGCTGGTTTAAAGCTGCAGTGCGAGGAATCCTTTCTGCTCTTTGAGAACAGAAATAATTATTTATATACTGTGTCATTTTGTTCTGTCAAGAAATACCAATACTCGAGTGAGGGATTCTTAATTCTATCCAATCTTTCCATTCAAACTGCTCAATGACTTATTTTATTAGCAGAACAATTCAGTTCTGAACCTTTTGGTGGGCTCTTCTTTGGGTTTTCAGTCATGCCACAAATGTTTTGCAGGCATCTAGCTTTACTAGCGCAATGTTGCTTTTGCCTCCGTCTGTGTTGATAAAATAAATCACTTGACATGGGATCTGAACATCTCTATACGGAGAACTTCTTAAAACACTCCCATATTCCTAATTTTTCATTTCAGGAAATATGCCGCTGTACCGCGTGTGTGGAATATTTGCACTCCTTAGCGTATGTTTGATTTCCTTCACACCGCCTTGTGATGGGGGGAACATCCTGGTGTTCCCTGCAGATGGCAGCCATTGGATCAATATGAAGATTCTTCTGGAGGAGCTTCATGCCAGGGGACACACCATGACTGTGATCAGGGCGTCCACCAGCTGGTACATTCCAGAAAAGTCTCCCCTGTTTACATCAATAACATTTAAACTGGATGAGGTATTAGAAGACTTTTTTGAATTGTACCTACAGGAGCATATGAGGGTATGTCATCCAGGAAGCCTCACATGATAACATAATTATTGGAATATCATGATTTGAAAAAAATAACCGGATTGTTTTTCTTTATTTTTTTTTCAGCTGCAGAAAGAAAAGGGTTCAACATTTGCATTCTTCAAAATCACCAAGGATTTTATGTCTATGCTATCTACAGCACATTCAATATGGGCTGAGGCCCTTGGCAAAATCCTTGATGATAAAACTATGATCAAAAGCTTAATGGATTCTCAGTATGATGTTCTTCTCACTGATCCAGCCATGGCACCAGGAGTGGTCCTTGCAAAGTATCTCAAACTGCCCCTAGTGCTCAACGTTCGATGGATCACCAGTGGAGAAGGCCACTTTGCAATCGCCCCCACTCCACTCTCTTATATCCCAGTGCCAGGATCGGGTTTAACCGACAAAATGACTTTCATGCAGAGGATCAAAAACCTGTTTTTCTACAGCACTGTAGTTATTCAGCAGAAAATCTTGGTAGCCCACTATGATGCCATCTGTGATAAATATTTCGAGGGTGGATGCGACGTCATCTCGCTTCTTCAGGAAGCAGACATCTGGCTGTTCAGGTCAGACTATGTGTTTGATTTCCCTCGGCCCACCATGCCAAACATAGTCTACATTGGTGGGTTTCAGTGTAAACCTGCCCAACCTCTGCCAGCAGATCTGGAGGAGTTTGTTCAGAGCGCTGGGGAACACGGAGTGATCATCATGACTCTGGGAACTATTATTGATGCTTTACCCAAAGAGGTGACAAATGAAATTGCCAGCGTGTTCGCCAAGTTGCCTCAGAAGGTAAAGTGACAATTGTTCAAATGTGCAATGGTTTGTATATTGAATTTGGTTTGTACATAGCTTTTCTGGATTAAACTTTTCATTATGATGTTAAAATTAATGGCACCACGGCACAGTTTAAGTAGGGTTTCCACGAGCATTGTACCTGGTACTATTTTTAGTACCTGCTTAGGCGAGGCTCAAAAAGCGTGCTGAGTAGGTACTATGGGATGATTGGTCAGACTGCTGGTCACTGAGTGCCGTCACAGGAAGAGACGTCCCACACATAAATCAAGCCGAACAGTGCCGAATTGTAGATAAGTTAAAAGTACCAATTCCAAAAACATGGGTTAATCTCCAACAACTACAGAGGTCTAGTGTAAAATCACTAGTCACTCGTGTGTGCAGCAGCAATTACAACCGCGTGATGCTGCTTTTGCCTCACTGTCTCTCTGCTGTCTGATGGACTCTTCTTGTTTTCTGATCAGGTGATCTGGAGGCACAAAGGGGAACGACCCTCCACTCTGGGCAACAACACACTGATCGTGGACTGGATGCCGCAGAAGGACCTCCTCGGTCACCCACAGACCAAAGTCTTTATAGCGCATGGGGGAACCAATGGAGTCCAGGAGGCCATTTACTATGGTGTCCCTGTCTTGGGGATTCCCTTGTTCTTTGACCAGTTTGACAACCTTCTGCGTCTGCAGGAGAGAGGAGCTGCAAAGATCATTCAGCTGGGTGAAGTTAATGAACACAGGCTTGAACAAGAACTGAAGGAGTTGCTCTTTGAAAAGTGCTACAGAGAGAACATCCAAAGACTTTCACGTTTGCACCGAGATCAGCCAATAACACCCATGGATCAGGCCATCTTCTGGGTGGAATTTGTCATGCGCCATAAAGGAGCTCCCCACCTGCGTACAGAGGCTTATAAGATGCCCTGGTACTCATACTACAATGTAGATGTACTGCTAGTACTGCTGACTGCAGTGGCTGTATCGCTGTACTCTGTTTTTGTCCTTGCCAGATGTCTGTGCTGCAGAAGTAGAAGGAAACCCAAAACCAAACAACACTGAGAGGTCAAACTTGTGTAGAAATATGCTTCAACAGGTTCTCTGAAGAACTGGTGTGTGACCATTTTAAGTGAGATTTATGTTTTAGGATCTCATTGGAGTTCGTTTTAATTTGCCAACATCTGATCCAGTCTTAATTGGACCAATAGAATTCCATAGAATTCTGTATTGTTTCATCACTTATATACATCTTAAAGTGTCTCATTTTTAAGCCTTTGTAAAAATAATGATCAGACTACGCTACCATGTAAAATGTACACTAAAATATTTGAAGCAAAATTCAGATCACTGTCTCATCAGAGTTATATACTCTTTTGAGTAGTCTCACATGTGTCACTTTGATACAAAGGTAAATGCATTTTCATCATTATAAATGGAAAATTTTGACATACTATTGCACCAAAATCTGTCCTATTTTCTGATGTCTCACACGTCCACATCCCCCTTTCCAAATCCTGAACTAATACAAGAAATATTGTGCACTGAAAGGAATATGTTTCCTCGTAAAAAAACAACAACTATGAGACCGAATTTCCACTGGACTGGACAGTAAAATAGAGTTAATCATCTTTTTGGTTCGATTTTATATGGTACTACTTTACCTTTGGAGAAAATTGAAAGAAAGAACAGATGTGATTTTGTACGGACAATCAGGTTTTGTGGGAAACTTATGGATCATTTGTCTTGCACATGTTACTCTTTATATTTACATTGATCTATGAAAATCACATGACTCAGGACGAAAATACCCTAATGAGAAAGTCAAACAGCTGCTCCCTTCTCAAATAGTCTAAAAACAGATGCCGAGAAATAACCAGAGGCTTGAGGAGAAATCTCTCTTTGATAAAGCAAAAGCTCATGTGGTTTTTATTTATGAGTGAGGTCGATGAATCTCAGTTAAATCACATTTCAGTTCATTATTCAGTGATATACTCTGCTTGAGACGGTGATGAGAAAAGCACATATGCAAGCAGGGGGGTGAATTGAGCCCTGAAACCACATTAAGTAATAATAATGATCAAGAATCATCGTTGGATTTGTGTGTGTGGTTTGCATAACTAATGCATGTGGACATACATATATAATAGCATCTGTGTATAGTCTCCCTTGATTTTAATGATGTAAATCATAAAAAAATATCTAAATTTAATCATGAGTTGGCATTATGTCAAGCAAGTACCTCATATCATTCACAGTAGTTGACAAAACAGAAGCTTAATTGAGCAAATCTGCAAATATTAGCTAATATTTTTTGGGCAACAGCAACAATCCACTGGTCTTGCATGTGTCGTCACCAGTACTGCACGTGGCTCAGTCATGGAGGTTTACCACAGGTGCCATTCGTTGTCGCTGGCGAAAACGACTTTAACTTAAACAGGCTTTGGATTGCAAGTGTTACTCTAACACATTTCAAATCAGTAACCATTATTTTGTAGAAACCCCCCACAAAAAACTGCATGTAAATCAAATTTGTACGACATAATGAAACAGTACAAACCAATAAATGCTTTGTCTCTGTTGACATAAGTTTCCACAGTGCATATATTATATATTATTTGACTACATAGCCTCAACAGTGTTACACGAGGAGGGAGGAATTCAAAAAGTGGGAATACGTTTAATTGGTATTCACTTTCAGGTCAATTGACAACAATGCACACAGGCTTTTTTTTACATACAACATTGTAATCACTGGAACTTTGTCAATGAGCTCCATGAGGCTGCTGTTTTTTCTTACTCCCACACACTCAAACATCTGGTGTGGAAACAGCCCACTCACATAAAACAGGTGCTTTGTGTGCACGTCTCTGTCTCATTGCTATCAGCGAATGTATTTGTGACACACACACCAGCCTTCCTCCCTCAAATTGTTCTCATGTCCTGTCTGTCCGTCCCCCTCTCTGTGATCTCACACCCCTCGTTTCCTTGGAAAATCCTTCCTTTTAACCTTGGCCGCTGCTGGATGATGTCACTTTGCATGTTCTGTGTTGGAGTCTAGCCGAGGCTGGGCCTTGAACAAAAGCAATTGTAAGGTTCAATGCTGTATGATGTTATTGTAGCAGCCAATTAAATTAAATTAACAATAAAGACCATAAAAAGAAACAACTTCCAAATAATTAAAGGAAAAAGTTTATTTAAATGTGTAGAAATTATGTTATAAGAGAATACTTAGAATTCTGAAATACAACCAATAATATTTGTAAGGACCTAAACCAGTGTGTCTATCTATTAACCCCACTATGAAACGCTGATGTTAAGAGACTTTCATTACCTTATTTTGCTACGAAAAAGCAAACTTGAGCCTTTGTATTTATCTATACTTCTACTCACCAAGTGCACTTGCACTCCCACCAATCACTCAACACACCCTCGAACATACAGCCTCTGTGGCTCGAGCTCCCAAGAGTCATCTGCAAAACCTGACATCATTTGCTCCACAGACGAACGCATCACAGAAACTGCTCTTTTTCTCTGGAAGCAAAGCAACGATCCAAGAATCTGCACAGGCTCTGCTCTGATATTGGCCGCTTCCACGTCTAAATCACAGTCATAATTCAGCAATGTGAAATCCTCCAAGACTAATCGTGTTATCCATTCTCTCAAATCTGATGGACCATATGGCTAAAAAACATGGTGGCACACTCTCTTGCTGATTTTCACACTGGCACTACTCCAGCACTGGTTCTGGTTCCCGAGTCACATTTCTAACTGGAAGGTGCTTTTTACACGGACAAATGAATTGGATTGGAACCTGCAAAAGTGGTTCCCACTGAAAATACTTGTTTTTTGTCCTTGCGAACCATTGGGTCATCACTGTATCCAAACGTCACTGAATCGGTAGCAACTGGATTTGTAGATTTGTTGAAAATGTCGCCTTGTCTCCTTTCATCATGCAATGATTCTTCTGTGCTGCTCTCAAGCAGAAACACGTGTGCATTAATGCGGTCTAACAGTGCAGCTTCCTATTGAGGTGTTTTTGTAACATTTGGCAATTTACTTGAACCAACATTTACTTCCACTCTGCAGCATCTTGTTGTCCATTCATCCATGCATCGTCTGCTTCATCCTCCACATGAGGGTCGCTGGTACCAATCTCAGGTTGGACAGGTTGCCAGTCCATTGCAGGGCCAACATAAAGAGACGAACAACCATTCACTCACACCTACGGGCAGTTTAGAGTGTTTTAATGGTTTTGGACATGTGGGAGGCAATGCATGCAACAAGGCTACAGCACTTGCTGCATGTGCCATTGTGTGGCATGGAGTATCAGGTGTAGCTATAACTAAAAGTTATAGCTATAGCTATAACTCATTCTCTCTTTTCCCAGCTCCGACACACAGGTAGCAGAACGGATCACCGCTTGCCTGACTGACATCTCTCAGTGGATGTCTGACCATCACCTGAAACTCAATCTCGACAAGACTGAATTTCTTTTTCTCCCAGGAAAGGGCTCTCCCACCACAGATCTAACCATCACCCTCGACAACTCTGTGGTAACTCCTTCTCACACCGCAAGGAATCTGGGTGTGACACTTGACGACCATCTCTCCCTCACTGCCAACATTGCTGCAACAGCTAGATCTTGCAGATACATGTTGCACAACATCCGAAGGATTCGGCCTCTCCTAACCCAGAAGGCGGCACAGGTTCTGGTCCAGGCTCTTGTCATCTCACGCTTGGATTACTGCAACTCCCTCCTGGCTGGTCTTCCTGCATGCGCTATACGACCTCTGCAACTCATCCAGAATGCGGCAGCTCGACTGGTCTTCAATTTACCAAAATTCTCCCACACTACACCGCTCCTCCGCTCCCTTCACTGGCTTCCTGTAGCTGCTCGCATCCGCTTCAAGACTCTAGTGCTTGCGTTCCATGCTACAAACGGATCCGGTCCAGCCTACATCCAGGACATGATCAAAACCTACACCCCAGCCCGCCCACTCCGCTCTGCATCGACAAACCGGCTTGCTGCTCCCTCACTGAGAGGATCACAGAGGCACTCGCAGAACTCGAGACTGTTCACTGTCCTCGCTCCCAAATGGTGGAACGATCTCCCCATCGACATCCGGACAGCTGAAAGCCTCCACATCTTCCGACGCCGACTAAAAACACATTTCTTCCGACTCTACCTCGACTAAGACGACAAAAAAAAAAAAAAAAAAATTGTATTGCACTTATGACTAGCACTTCATAGTTTGTTCTACTTGAAGCTCTTACTTACTTCTAGCTCTTATTTGTACCCAAATGTTTAAATGCACTTTTGTAAGTCGCTTTGGATAAAAGCGTCTGCTAAATGACATGTAATGTAATGTAATGTAAAAGGATGCGCCCAGTATGACACATGCAAAGGATATGGTTAAAAGTGAATCCGTTACAGCCCAGACTTTTAGATCAGTGAAAGTTGCACACTTGGAGCATTTTGATAAAGCCTCTCTGCCAGAGTACATCGATCACAAAGCAAATCCTCAGTGATTCTCTTGCTGTTGTCTCTATCTGCAGTCTACCCTCAAGCTCCACAAGCTTCAGATCTGTGGCCCGCAGACAGCTGGGCTTAATTTGAAGTTGGAGGACAGACTTCAGAGCTGTCTGGCAACGAGCTGGGAGGTTAAGGAGTGTACTAAGCATCTGAGTCAAAGCCAGGGAGGAGACACTGTGCACTTTCAGCCGCGTCCGTGTGTTTATACGGGGGGGGAAGTGGTGGTAGTTACAGGGGTCATCAGTTCCTAAATACACGTGTCACAAAGAATAATGATATGTCTTCAACTTTTGTTTAGGAACTTCTTTTTATTTTATATAAGAAAAGGTACTGTGACACATACATGTCGACTACCTCCCCCTAAAAAACATGGATTATTATGGATGCGTTCCAACTCAGTGAGTGAGGAGTGTATGCTGTGGCAGGGTGGATGAGCAGAGTATATGTGAAGCCAAGGAGATGCACCTGGTGGTGGAGACGTCCTGACCCTGTCACACCTGCAAACAATCCCACGTGTGTGTGTGTGTGTGTGTGTGTGTTTGCAAAGGCCACATTGTTGAGGGTTGAGGGTTATTTTCACACCATTTACTCCTTAGAGCGCAAAGCATTTTGGCTGCTCTCTTTCATTACCATGTTTAAACATACAGTACATATAGAGGATATAAGAATAATGTGCAATATAGAGTGTGTTATACCCTTTAAAAAATAATAATAATGATCATTTTATCAACTATATAAACACACCTAAGCAAAAAGTACTTCAAAATTGGCGAAAAAATTTGCAAAGTTTGGAAATATGACACAGTTCAAAGCTTACTTGGTTTGTTTTTATGAATATAAATAAATAAATAAAAAGGTTGATTTTGTGGCTTCTGCACAAACTTCGGCACAGATCTGAATAAAGTCTCTGAAGTATCTGAATTGTTAAGACAGACACAAACACACACTGGTACACTCTATTTAAGATGCTCATTAATAGTAAAAGTAGAAGTAAAGTAATAAAAAGGTCAAATTTATATCGAACAAACATAATACAACTAAATCACTGAGTGTAAGTTAGGTCAGGATTCATGACCTTAAAGCAGGGGTGTCAAACATACGGCCTGGGGGCCAGAACTGGCCCACAGGATGAATTTGTTAAAATTTCACACTAATCTAAACATAATGTCAAATGCTCCAGATACCCGTGACTAAATGTTTGTGCCTTTATAGATCCAGTGTGTTGTGTAAATAGTAAATTTAGGCATGATATTGTTGAAATTGCACTTATAGTTCTCAAGAAATTTCATGTTTTATAAAATTATCCTTCATTAAATGTAAAACAAAGGAGAAAAAACAAAGGAGTTCTTGTTGTTCATAGGTTATTATTCTATTATTTTACTATTTTTACTGGTCCGGCCCCCTTGAGATCAAATTGTGCTGTATGTGGCCCCTGAACAAAAATGAGTTTGACACCCCTGCCTTAAAGAATAACGATATGTCTTCAACTTTTGTTTTGCAACTTCTTTTTATTTTGTATAAGAAAAGGTACGAAGACATATACATGTTGACTACCTGCCCACGACTTCCCTCTCATATTTATATACACAGATAAAGGTTGTTTTATTGATCCCACAAGTAAGTAGTACAGACATCAGGAAACAGAAATGAATAAATCAGTAAGGATTTCTAAGAAATAAAATGTTTTGACAGGAACTTAACACCAGAGACAGACATAAGAGAGTTTGTTGATCCTGATGAGGGTGAGCAGGGTGAGTCAGGTTACAGCAGGAAAACAGGAAACGCAGAAAACCAAGATTAGATTTCAGGTCAGGGAAAAAAAACAACTGGTTTATATTCACTCTCTCACACACACACACAGCACTGTGCATAAAGACTCAGGGCACCACCAGCTTTGTTGTTTTTATGTCTGTCAAATTCAGCATGGAATGATGTGACTGCAGTCCTGTTTGAAGCAAACGCGAAGAAGCGCGAGCATGTCTTGAATTAACCTGGTGTAATAGGTATTGTATTGTTTAATTAAGTCAAAGGCTTGACACTGTCACCTGTAGAAACTTGGAAAAAAAAAAAACAACCCTGACAAACATATTATTTTGAAAATCCCCATATATTCTGGATGCCTTCCAACACAGTGAGTGAGGAGCGCATGGTGTGGCAGGGCGGCGACGGACGAGCAGAGTATATGTGGCCGACTTAATTGCAGTAAAGGAGATGCACCTGGTGGTGGAGACGTCCTGACTCTGTCACACCTGCAAACAATCCCACGTGTGTGTGTGTGTGTGTGTGTGTGTCTGCAAAGGGAATCTTTTAAGGTATATATACACAAGCTGCTGAATTACATAATGTGTTTACTTTGCTTGTCTTATTTTCACACCATTTAACCCTTAGAACACACAGCATCTTGGCTGCTTTTTTCCATTACTATGTTTAAACGTACAGTATATATAGAGGGTATAAGAATGTGCAATAAAGAGAGTCTTATATCCTTTTTTTCAGCACAACCTAGACAACCTGATCAAAAACAGCAATCATTTTCGACAACTATATGAACACACCAGAGCAAAAAGTACTCAGAATGTTTAAAATTGGATTGAATTTGCAAAATTTGGAAATAGGACACAGTTCAAAGCTTACTTGGTTTGTTTTAATGAATAAAAAGAGGAATAAATAGGTCGATGTTGTGACTTCTGCACAATTATTGCTACTTTATAGCACTACTAAAAAACTCATAGGAAGACAAAAAAAAACCCTCATTTTTAAAGGGTTAAGTCTAATAAGATGAAAATGTTCTGAATAAAGTCTCTGAAGTATCTGGATTGTTGAGACAGACAGTACAGTGCAATGGAATTTGGTTTCTGGTTTTATTTAAGATGCTCAATAATAGTAGAAGTAGAAGTAAAGAAATGAAAAGGTCAAAATTATATAAAAAGAATAATACAACTAAGTCACTGAGTGTAAGTAAAAAACATGTAAGGACCAGCCAAAATGTCCTTAACACACACATAGACATAATGTATTCCCTAGTCCCTTACCTTATGCCAAACCCTAACCCTAACCTAAACCCAATTCTAACCCAAGTCTTAACCCCCAAAAGCCCTTTTAAGGGGTGACAGAATGTGAAGACCACCCAAAAATGTCTTCACTTTCCCAAAAGATCCATGGAGCTGTCCATGATATCTTCCAATAAACAAAGAAAAGTATACTTAAAACAATTAAAGTAAATTTACAAAGACACTAACCACTGGATATTCATGAACAATGTCATGGCTGATTTTTTTTTTTATTCCATTTTATTTGATTAGTTTCACTTGCTGTGCCCCTTAAGTAACAGAATAAGTAAGTCGAGTGAGTTCATACTTGGCCAACTGTCATTTCTGGAACGAGATGCACATGAGCTAAATCGTATCAATGACTTTTTGAGATTCATCCATCAATTGTATTCACGCAGTCGCCAGAGTGCGAGCACAAAAACCTCCTTTGTCATAACAAACATCTTCGAACAACATTTGATTTCAGCACAAGTTAGTGGTATCATAAATATTGCGTGGGTAACAGTGGTTTCTGTTACCCACCAGGTCCTGTGGTGTTAAAGTGGTTCGCACAAGTGCCTCACAGCGTGTGAAATCCAGTTCCAACATACCAGCGGCACTTCTGCCAACTCTCTCCTCTACATGCGACACATCTGACAATGACTCATGACATCAAATGGACGGAACGACAAGCAGATGTTCCTCTGGAAACATGGACTAAGTGGACACAACTGCGTGTTGCTTTGTCTTTGTGATTAATAAAAATGCTCCTTTGTTTTCAATCCGTACCGCTGATCGTTGACACATCATGCTGAACATTTTACACAAACGAGGCTCTGAGTAGTTGCCAGGCAGCCAGTGAAGACACCACAAACACTTTTGCACCACATAACTCAGCATGCAAAGAAACATAAAGCATAACATCCTATATACTATAATATATAATACTGTAATATACGAACCCAACTGACATCGTGGGTAGGAAGCGATTTCATCAACACGCAGGCTGCTCCTGCGGAACCGTGCTCAAGAGTACGTTGGGTACGCGCGGACAGCGCATGTGCAAAGTGAATTTCCGCCCCACCACTAGGTGGAGTATTAAGCCCTGCTCACCAAGCAGAAAACAAACATAAGAAGTAGTCACCAAGGATAGTCATCCAAGCCTCGACCTGGTAACCCTCGAACTGGCCTAGTCAGGACCATTGGTCCTCCATGGAGACCAAAACCTGGTCCTAAAGAGGAAGGACTACCTTTCTGAGTAACTAGTTAAGTTCAAGGCAAAGATTTGAATAGTGGTTTGGTTGAGGATCATCATCACTCGGCCAATGCGAGTCAGTTGGTGTCCTGGGGCTTCAGATTCAGTAACTCCATGCCGTTTCTTGCGCCTTCGTCGGTCTGACGCTTTCCTCTGCGCGTCCACCACTAGCTTGTTCGCGACATGCGCTCCGTAATCTGGGCCCCTTTCTTGGGGCTCCTCCGTGACTCCTCTGATCCGAAGCCGTTCCCTGACATGGTTGCTTCTAACCTTGTCCAGTTGGCCCTAGCGACCTGGCTGGCATCAATGCGACACGGTATGCTCTTGCGGATATCCTCCGGTCACAGAGCACGCCCGTTAATCCCTTCCATTTCGGCCATCCTGATTCCATCCAGGTCTGCACCCGATTCTGGCCCTTCGGGAGGGCTGTGCCACCTGATGCTTAAGAATAGGGTTAGATATTAAGTGGTTATGGTTAGGGTTAAGGATAATGCTTGGTTTAAGCTGTCCAAATCAATGGTGGTTAATGCACTGTGCTAAAAGGAATAGTTGCGTAAACCCGTGTGCGTATGTGCAGTTAAGAAAAAGGCCCCTACACTACATGACCACAACTCGTAAGATTTTACGATCATGAACTCTTTTCGTCACCATGTTATCTGCACTCGGTGACGTCAAGTCCGCAGTCCTCCTTGTGCAAACCGTAACTCCCCTCTGCTGCTGCTGCTGCTGCTGCTCTGGATCATATTAATCACGTTGCGAAATAGCTACGGCACACACCAAGAATTTAACAATTTCTCGCTCGGCCTCGGTTCCACCTCCCTCGCTTCTCAGGAGGGGCATAAAGTGCATTGTGTAACTTCTTCTTCGAATCTGCCGTGTTTTGTGTGCAGCTTGAGTTGTCTAAATATGTAATCACAAGCATAAACACTCATGACTCTTCTCTGCTCTGACTTTCTAACTAAAAACACTATGTAGCAATTTTACTTTGACAATATTTTATATTTAGGCTACTATACCAAAATAAGGGTCAATCGCTATATCTATATGTGTTTTTACCTCAAAAACAAGCCATATAGTAATTTAATTTCTACTTTCATTTGTTTTAGCTCATCTCCATGGAATTAATCATTTCTATTCAGGTTATAAACAGCATCATCACAATTAGAAAAACCTGTGATTGTCATTGTAGAAAAACAAACAAACATTGCACACTGTGTACAAATGAATTGTGTTTACTTTTTTTAATAACCATGTGATCATTTACAGAATTGTGGTACAGCATCTGTTGATTGCAAAACACCGTCTGACACGTTTTTCGTCATTTGATTCCTTTTAAAATGCATCCATGTTGCAGGATGTGAGCACCAATTACAAAAAAAGCATACAAAAATATTCCCAAGCCATGTTAACAAAGTGACATTATCATTATAATTATTATTTTTTAAAGCAAACATTATAAAAAGAAATCTTTACGGTAGAATATATCTCACCTTATGCACCATCTACTCCATATATCCCATGCACACGTACACACCATTACTGACATGAATTGTATACTAGTATCATTGCCTTGCTATTACACATCACGCCTATCACATACAGTTTGGTCCAGATGAAATAGTAAACAATCATTGCTGGTTTGGACAAAGCTAAATTGATCTGATTGTTCCCTGTAGGTCCACACATTTTTTTTCCCCGACCCTCCAGCGCTCAACCAGGAGCGTTTCAGATGCATTCAGTCTCTGCGGTGAGCTTGGTGGTGTTTTCTCTCACTCTCTGCCACATTCACTGCCTCGACTTGTGGTGGCGCCTGACCAATCTTCTTCTCCTGAATCCAGCTGTAAACAGGGAGACGGAGTTAATCTACATCCAGGGTTTGGTCTCGTCGGATGGATTTTTACAATTTTCCCGAAGCATAAATATTGTGCTTTTCAAGCTGTGTCAAGGCGACGAGTCGCATTGTTCAAATCTGATTCAGAGCTAATTCGCAACAGATGGTGCACATTCATCACCGCAAGTGTCTAACAGTGCGTCTGAACGCAACTGCCCTCCCACATGGCACGCAGCAGTAAACGTCAAGTTTGTGAGATAATGTAATATAAAATACAATGCTAATAAAGCCTGCATGGATTCTGATATGACTGTTCTTGAATGTGTTTGACAATTGCATTTCTTCACTAGTATGCTGGAATCAACAGACAATTGTTCTGACTGACTGGTGGGAAACGAAATCCAGGTATTTAGGCGTTTCCTCCGTATGAGGTTTTTCTTTTTTGTTCTTGATAGGTTTTTGTTTTGTACAGCATTGTTTCAAAAAACAACTCTGAATGCTGTAGTAAAAAATACCACAGAGAAGAAGACATGGAGCCTGTGGTGTGTACAAATTCAAAACACCAAGAAAAAGACAACAATGACATCATAAATCTCCCAAAGTTGCATATTGGTTTTACTTGAAAATGCTAGTGACCCGGTCTAAGAATAAAACCTGGTCCCATGTGGATAAAAATGACATACGACTTGCCGTTACCTGAGAGACACGGTCTGCTATAGCCTCTTGGATGAGGGTTCAAACAAGTCCAGTTCCCTACAACAAACTACCGAAGACCGAAGACCTCATGGATACCTTTCACGGTAAACGTCTAAAATGACCACCAGAGAAGTCTTAAATGCACACAAACTGACCTTTTATTACGAGGACTAAAAGACTGGGGATCACACATTTAACGACTACTTTTAAAGGGTAAACAGACATCGCCATTGTTGCTTTGATGTGATTAAGAACAGAGAAATGTGTTCTCTCTCCGAGGGCTGCGGGAATAAAGTCACCGTTCTTGCAGCTTGTTCTTTACACATCATCTGGGCAGAACTTTTTTTTCTTGTGTGGTGCGCGACAACTATTGTGCGATTGGCCAGAAATGTTAAGTGGTTGTGGTTAATGAAGAAATGTGGTCATTCCCTATAAGGTCTCCCCAGGAGTTCTGCACTTTTCTCATGAAGTATGAAATATCCTGGCCAGAACTAACTTTGGTCTTGTTCTTGCCAAAGAAAATACTACATTTCTCTGTTCTTGTGAAGTATGTACAGGAGTTAAGCATCAAAACTCAAGAGATGTTTAGATTGTCCATTGTGGGCTTTTGTAAAAACACGCTGGTTCAAACGGGGGAATGGCTGAGAAGGCAGTTTGACAGTTGATTTTGGTCTTGCATATTTTCCCCGCAGTAATTGTGTGTATTTTGGCAAATTCTTTCGCAACGTTGGTGTTGATGAACGTGTCATGGACTCACTGTGATCTCTTTGTGGTTTCCTGGGAGCTGCAGGTCCCTCTGTGAAATAAGAAGTCATGGTCAATCACTGACGAAAAGCATCAACGCGAATCGCACACATTTGCAGTTTAGTATTTACCTTTAATGAGTCTGGTAATTCTCTCTGTTTCGTCGTCGATCAGACCGGGGCTGCTGTGGATGGTGGTGATTTTCGAGTAGTCTGGGCCTGAACATTTGGAATAAAACCGTTCAGATCAAAAAGCTACAGAACTATTTGACCATCACACACACAATCAGGTATGTATGGTGTTAACACTTAAAAAATGCTCCACAGTCTCTTTCCCCAACCTTGAAGTAACCACTTATCTGGGAAGTGATGAATAGATTTCGGATTATTTCAAGGAGGAAAGGGCCCAAACTGAACAAGCAACCTGTTTGTGTGAAGTGTTCATGGAGTGTTCATGTAGGAGGAGCCTACCCTCAATGACATGAGGCTCGTTCTCCGTGGTGAATCTGGCTCCACCTTCAGACCGGGCAGCGGAGAAGGGGCGTTGAAAGTCAATTAACGACTTAGCAACTGTACTGACTGTACAGACGGACAGACTGACAGGCACATACAAGCCGCAGAGACACCTCCGATGCTCCCGCACATGCGTGTGCAGTATTTGTGAACACACACACACACACACACAGACACAGATATGATGTCACAGGTCGCTTTTAGGGACGTCACCTGGACTTGTAATCCTTAAACCCGCTGCTAAACCGAACCTTGACTTGCTTTAAAACTTTACGGCCTTGAGTGAATGCAGCTTTTTCTTCTTCAGAACATTGAGTTTTTTTCTTCTTCTTAGCTTCCTGTTTTATTTAGTAGCTCTTCCTCGTACGTGCCTCGTCTAGTTTCACTTCCTACTTCCTGTGTTTACACTGTTTTCCCTCCCTTGTGATTGCCTGCCTCCGCCCTGATTTGTTCCACCTGTGACCAATTAGTTTCAGCTGCGTGCAATTATCCCAGCCGAGTGGATTTAGTCTCTGTGCTCTGCAGTCTTTTAGTCGGCTCATCTATTCAGTTTAACTGCATTGTGTCTGTCATGCTCCTAGTGTATTTGTGTTTTTTGTCTTTTGCCTCATACTCTGCCCTCCTGTCTTTGTTTGTTAAAGACTTTTTTTTAATTATAAATGGCATTTGTGTCCTGCACACCAAGCTCTCCCCAGTCCTCAAATATTTCTTTAATTTAAATGATAATTAAGAGATATTTTTTGCATTTGACATACAATATACTACAAATACAATCACTAACAAAACAAAAGGAACAGGCTGAAGCCCACAGTTTATTTCTGCCTCCTAAAATGAACGAGATATTATAATTTTGAAGGCAAAAAAACCCAAAGACAAATATTGCTCTAAATTAAAGTCTTGGTATTACATGTACTCATTCATCAGTTAATTCATTTAAAAGTGTAAAAAACGTGACGTGAAATCTCTATTTTACATCAATTCTTACGTCAACTCTCTTAAATTATACTTTCCTTCTCTTAACTTTGAAAAGAAAACTGAATAAAACGGGAAAGGCTTGTATTCTTGGCTCTAAATCATATTTTAATGCAGAAAAAAAATTTGACACTGCAGAGCCTGATTATTGAGACACTGACGCCACCTGTTTTTTTCCCACTAAGACATTTATTTACCTTGGTCCTTATGTGTACAAATTCACCTCAGAATAATTTGCTGTTTATTCATGTCTGTGTTGATGTGCAAAGGCCTTAAACCTAACCAATTAGCCAAAATTCAACTTTCCTTTGGCATTTTTTGTTTTTTACCTCCGTCCCTAAAGGTGGCCTAAGACACACACAAACACACACTCACACAGGTGTGAGGGGGACACAGCTCACAGACAGAGAGCAGATTCAAAGACACCAGAGATGCAGCTGTGGCTATGAGCTCACTTGCCCCCTGCAACCAAACTAAGCCAGTCGCATTTTTGGACATGTTCACCGCACAGATACAAAAGAGCGTTGGCACACACGGGTGTGAGTCATCTGAGAGACAATAACACTGACAGAGAGGTGGAAACAGATGGGTTAAGTGATGAGATGGACAGACATCCAAATCATACTGCACCATCGGCAACAATTACAGAAACTTGGCTTTGTCTCTGTGTCACTGTACGACAAACTGTACAATTCAACCTCCTTCCTCTTCTACATAAACCCAGAATGAGCTTGTGATGTTTAGAATGGTGGCCGGCCAACGCTTGAAGCCAAGCGATCATTATCACAGTAAGTCATTATGGATAAGTGACATCGCTGCTGCAGCTATGAAACATTCATTTCCTGTGCCTCTCTGGCCCGAGCCAATTTACTTTACAAAATGTAGGCAACACAAAATGTTGAGTGAAACTGGAATGATGTAATAAATGTCATCAACATGATCTGATTTTCTTGGAGGTGGTTTAAAATACTGGCAGTTCCATGGGTGTGTCTATGGCCTCTTTCCACAGCAGCCATTTTGATGTGTTAAAGCAGGAAAAGCACATGTGTTACTGATCTCATTAACGACGCCTCTGTTCAGTTCATGCGAGTCAGGACAGTGTGACAGTGAACCAACGTGCACCCCTGAAATGAGGACGCTAAATAGAACTCGGCCGTCATTGTAAACAATCCAATTTTGATTATTTACACCTGTAGTGACCTGTCAAAATGACTGCTGCATAAAGGGCCCACCAGATTTGATTACACTGGTCTTTTCTGTTCGGTTAAAATGCGACAATGTCCATCACCGTAAGCTCAAAGGGCACATGTGAAGTAACCAAGTCACTGTTTGAGTTGCTAGTAAATAAAAAAGAAAGTTTAACTTTCAAGAATTTGAGCCAGACGTGGTGTTTTGTCAATTCAGAAGTAATGATGTTCATCTTCTGAGCCAATTCTGATGCCGATGAAGCAGAAATGAGTGAAATAATTCAATTTATTTGAATTTTGAGCACTGACAAGTGCATATAAAAACATGACTCCACATTGTGCGAGGCAGAAGACGCCTGTGTGTGTTCATATTTGTATGAACAGTTCCCTCCAGGCCAAAACGGTGCACACCATGAAAGCGACGTATCTGTTTTAATTCATGATTACCGAGGAGATGTAATGCGAAGTCCACGTGAGACGAAGATGCTGTTAACTGTGGTCAGTGAAGCTGTTAGAGGACAAACTCTTACCTGTAATTCTCCGTCCTTCAGCATCAAACTCGGCACCTGCGTTCAAATAAAAACACATTACATCATCCAAAAACATACAAAAAAACACTTATGGAGTTCATATATTAAAATATAAAAACACAAAACATGCCGTTACCCTCAATAACTCTTGTAACCTTGGTAATGGTAGGCTCCCCAGTCTCGATGACCCTGGTTACCTTGGTGACCACCGGCTCCCCCTTGACAACCACCTGAGTGAGGGTCGGTTCTGTCTCGATGACTCTGGTCACTTTGGTGATCACAGGCTGCCCCTCAATGACTCTGGTCACTTTGGTGACAGTTGGCTCTCCTTCAAAAACTTTAATGACCTTTGTCATGTCAGGGACTGTAGAGAGAGAGGAGGAAGAGGAGGGAGCAGTAA
The DNA here is from genome assembly GCF_019176455.1 of Solea senegalensis. Lineage (NCBI taxonomy): Eukaryota > Metazoa > Chordata > Actinopteri > Pleuronectiformes > Soleidae > Solea > Solea senegalensis. The sequence continues at coordinate 3,186,861 of NC_058033.1, forward strand.
CCCAAGATGAGAACCCTTCATGAGAACTTGAAGAACAAATCGAGGCTTGTGTGTGAGCGTGTGTAGGATATTAAATTGAAGAAAGAGAGGCTGCTTTTAAACTCCATGGTCCAGTGAGCTGCTCTCCTCTGTGGACACGTTTCATTTTCTCCTCTCCGCTGACTTTCAAAGCGTCGCATTTCCCCTTCATACTTTACACAACGTTTATGAGTTTTAGTGTTAACGAAGTACACGGACTCAGGTTTGTGACATGTAGAAAGAGCCGGGAACATTCCTGCTCCTGAAAGAGCCTTTGTGTAGATATTTTGTGAACAATCAATGCTTATTTACAGTTTAATCCATCCATATTAAGCCACTTTGTCAAGTTATTTTAACAAACTGTTGCTGCTTCAGAAACAGTTTGCTAGGGGCCTCCAAAATCCCTTAAAACATCCCTTTCAGACTGATAAGCACAGACAGTTTAATTAGCAGTGTTTGGTCAATTTATGCTTAAAAATGCTGAATGGACGATAAGCCATCCCATGCATTATCTCACTTAGAGATAATATAGTGATATGTTTACATTGTGTGCGTATGTGTCAAAAGTGGCCTCACAACCACATATATCAGATAGTATCACAGCAACCAAATATAAATAAATTAAAGAGGTGTCAAACTCAAAGGACCTGGGGGCCAATGAGCGTTCATGGGGATATTTCACAGAATTCCACATTAAAAGTGCTTGTCTTGAAATGGAATGATGTATACTTCACAATAAAAGCATATCGTTATCTGCATATGTAAATCGGTTACTGTCAAAAATGGAGAAATAAATCGAAAATTAAGTAAATAATGATAACGCTGCCAACTATAATTAAATGCCAACCAAGTTTATATATATATGTATATATGTGTGTATATATACATACATATAATGTAATGCTGAATGTAATAATGCTACATGTAAAGTAACAACTAAAGGTCTTATTGTTACTATTATAAAAATATTGCTCACCAATATACTCCGCATTATATTCTGTCGTTATTCTAATATTAAGGTATATAGAGAAAATGTAGAAAAATAGCTCTGTACATGCTGGATAATGAAGAATCAGATTGTGCGTCTCCTACGTTGCATCATAAATCGAGGCAAGTTTCCATCCGTGTGGAAATGCATTAAAAAATGCCAAACAGGAGAAACGGTGTCCAAGAGTTCTGTACAATCCTGGACCCTGTTCTGCCTTGACAGGCTAATTACCTAATCTCCAAAAGATCAGATTAAATATGCCAAGAGGTATGAGCTCAAGCCAGAGAGAGAGTAAATACACATTAGAGGAACAAAGAGAGTGGCCGTGCAAGACGCCAGCATGGAGAAATAATAATAGTTATGTACTCAGGTAGCTGCAGATTGGATTTCACTTATCGGCAGATTTTTCAACAAAGGACAAGTGTTCTTTTTCAAAGCAGTCACAAGTATTATTATTATTATTATTGTTATAATAATAATAAACACCACTAATGATAAATCTATTCAAAAGTTTTGAAAAGAGCAATCTTACCTGTTTCGTAATAATGCGTAGTTGTGATGGTCCTCTCTGTGAAGCAACAAAACAATATTAATATTAATTTACTGTAGACACATAACCAATCTAGCGATGGCGAAGCTAGGGAAACTTACTGAGGAAGGTAAGAGGGATCTCGGCGTAGGAATATCCAGAAACATACTAAAGGAACAAAATGGAAAAATTTACACAAGGTAGGAAATTTGAGCTCACACACAAACATGTTTTCTCTTGCCTTACCCTTATCTGGATGTACCTAATCAGCTTCTTCAGGAGGACCAGGAGGTCCTGACGGCCCACGGGAAGGTCTGTGAATAAAACACAAAATCAACCAAAGTAAAGTAAAGTAAAAAAAAAACCCCATCTCTCATCATTGTTCTTACACGCTCATTGTTCTTATACCTGCAGGATAGAGAACGTTCTTCACGACATGGATCACACCGTTTGTTGCCATCAGGTCACTGTCGGGGACGTCCACGGAGTTGACATGGATGGAATTATTCACCTGAGGAGAAAAAAACCCAAACAATGACACGTCTTTTTCTTTTTTCTTTTTTTTTCCACTCACTGAGACATCTGAATAAGCACTTTTTAAAAAAGGGTTTCACATGCGGGACATGATATAAATCCCAGACAGTGTGCGCCATTGTTGGAAGTGAGAACTGGGGGCGTTGCACTTTTGATTTCCTGACATTTAATTGTCTCCACAGTTGAGCACAAGGGCGGACATGTTCCCCTCTCTGCTTCCTCTTACTCCCTTTCACTCACCCGACTGAACCACGTTTCCTTTAGCCTCGATCTGTTTTTTTAGACTCAAGACACATTTCACTGGAAACGATGAAATGATTTGTTGTCGTGTCCTTCATACTGGCTCTAGGCTTGAAATACATGGCTTTCCTATTAGTGTATTATCCCAAACACGTTTCCTATGTCCTTTAGGCCTAAACTGTGACTTTGGCTAATATGATAGGAAACAAGAATGAGGGCTAAAGCAAAGTAATGGGTGAAATTAAAAAAGTTAGAAAGTGGGGGAAAAAATGATTTGGGAGACGAAGCATAAGTGGGTGTTGACAGAAATGTATCATCTTTCCAAATAGTACGAGGCTGATTGTACTTACAGACATAACTTGGAGGTTGTTGCCCTGGAGGGTTTTGAGCAGGTTGGTGACTCCTCCCTCCAAACCTCCATTGATGAAGACGCCATTACTGAAGTGGTAAAGCAGGATGGTTCTCAGAGCGTTTAGATCTTCTGTCAATGTCAACAAAAAAGAAAACAATATTTACATTCTGTGCAGGGTGTACCCCGCTTTTCGTCAGCTGAGATTTGCACTGCGCCCCCAATGACCCTCATGTGGAGGATAAAGCGGTAGAAGATGATATTTTTCTGCCCTTATCCCATACATTATGTACCGTTACAATCATTTTATTAGGTACATCTGTTTCACCGCGTGGTAACACACATTTTCTCAGCCACAAATCGCATGGCAGCAACGTAATGCATGATCTACTGGGAGTTTCATGCACAACCATCCGGAGAATGGTCTAAAAATGAAAGGCAAAGAGAAAATGCCTGAGGTCAGAAGAATTGCAAGACTGGTTCTGGAAGACTGGATATAAAGGTGACAGTAACTACTCCTGATACTTTATTACTGTGTACCTAATAAAGTGGCAGATGAGTGTCATTTCATAAAAAACACATTGGCTGACCTGGAAAGGCGAATATATGACATTATGTGTGTTTCTGCACTTACTTTTGAGCAGAGTTAAGTCCTCTCGACTGAGGCCAGCAAAGGCATCGTCAGTCGGTGCAAAGATGGTGTAGGAGCCCTCCTGCTTCAGCAGGTCAGTCAGACCTGCGACCTCCATCAGTGACAGGAAAATCCTACAATGAGGAGAGAAGACAGACATCGTGATGTGCAGTGTTGCCAGAGAGAAATCAAGTGCAAAAAGTTTGACCTTGTAGCTTCATAACAATGCTGATATAAAACGCAATCACTGAAACTTTATCTTGTTTTGTAACTATGTGGTCAACTGTGTGTTTTTAACAACAGTCCTGTTGTTAATGTCAACACAATGACCTCTGCACCTCTTCCAATAAAGAAAAAATAACTATAATAGCACGACTGTTGTTGAGGATAAATTATACTTTTAGTCATATTTGGATACAAACCAGCTCATATGTTGCTCATTTTTCAACGGGGGGATTTGTGGATTTGGCAGTGTGACACGGTGAAGTTGTGTATGTTGGGATTTGTGTGAGACATGTGGGCTTCTGTGGTCACTTGTTCACACATCTGCTTCATCAGTTATGCACCAACAGCTTCTCTCCTGGAGCCAGTATTCGTCACAGAGCTATAAAATGTCAAATCTATATGGTGAAGCACTTCCACTAACACATTAAATGGTAATTCTGTTGGGGAGAAGGGAAATGTTTTCCTTCCAGCACGACTGTTTTCTCAATTTCCTTATGTTACTTGGGGCAAACTCTTGACATCACTCCAGGAACCTTATGTCTGTTTGATTAATAATATGAAAAACAAACTTAACATGCATGACATTTTGTTGCGGCTCTTACTTGAAGCGTCCGTCAGCGATCAGGAGCTCGTACATAGATTTCTCAGCTGGTTTGATGAGGGAACTCATGACATGGAGGGCCCCATTGCTTCCCTCCTTACTGCCGCGCAGCATACAAGCATTTTCTATGCACACAGCCTAACAAGATAAGAAACAAAAAGAGAGGAGAGAATCTATTAAGTATTTAGTTTAAGGACGGGGGAGCGTTGCATGAACTACACTAGACAGTACAATACATTTCCTTCAGGATCCAAACCCATCTGATTCTAATATTTGAACCACTTAAGCAGAAACATACATCACCTGCCAAAAGCTGAACTAATTACTGTTTTTGTTTAGAGCTGAGGAACAACCAAATCATGTAAGGTCTTGGTAAGGTGCCTGGTAATGGCTTTTCAAATCTACAGCATTAGAAGCCAACTCTCTATTTCTCTACCCTGGTCTTTATTCACTTGGTTTGACTCTGATGCAACAAACGCACAAAGTTCTCACAGTGCGGTAAATGAAGACTCTGAGCAATTTGCCGGCCAGTGTTTCCAGCATCTGTCCATTGTAGAGCTCACTCAGTGTAACTTTGAGCTTCAGGAAGTGGTTTTCCAGCAGGATCCTCAGCAGGTTCTGGTCTGTTGACATCACCTCATCTGACAGACACAGAGAAGTTACAGATGTGACGTGACAGGTTGTCATCTTACTCATAGAACCCAGTCAAAAAACAAACAAAGGGTTAAACTAGATGTTCTATCCATGTGTGGTGAATGATCTTAGACAAGTGCAAAGAAATCTAAGGCACTCAAATAGCCATTTCATGGCTAGTGAATCATGTCAACTGACATGTACATATCTGAAAATCAAAATATATGCATTGAAAGGTCGAGTGTGTGATATTTATCAAGGTTTAATGACACAATTTGAGTATACGACTCATTAATATGTTTATATAAGTGCAGATTTGTTTCATTTTCATTGCCTTACACTAAAGCTTTTTATATGTACTTTTAGTGCGGGGGAGGCCCTTTTTCTTTCGTTTTTCTTACACACTGGACCTTTTAAAAACAGCAGATTTAAAAAAAAAAAATTTCTTATACTGTTGATATGATTATATACATACAGTACAGTGTATCGCCCTCTTGTGTCACTTTCACTTGCTCAGAACTCATTGGAAATCAACTCACTGGTGAAGGCGCTGTTGTGTGGAGCCAGAATCGTGTAGTCCGTCTTTGGGCGCATGGCGGCGGCTAAGCCCAGTTCAGACACCATGTCAGTGAAAGTGCTCTGGGACTCTTCCATCATCTCAATCACCTCCTTGGCTGTGAAAAAAAATCACATAAACGTGACTTAAACATGACAAAACCATGAGATAGTGAGGACATAATCAAATCCTGATTGTGTTCTTACCTGAGTCGGGGACGAGCACCTGGTCAATGAGGTGGATGACGCCATTGCTGGTGACAATGTCCTTCTTCAGCACCATCTTGATACCGTTGACTGTCACGCTGTCACCATCACAGCCGATCACTATGTTGCTGCCCTCTGCCGTCTCATACACTGATCCTGACATGATTGCCTCAGAACACTGAACACTGTTCAGCAGGTGGTAGTTCACCAGGGCTGATGGAGAACAAGCGGTAGAGGGTTTTAAAAATGAACCTGATGAAATTAGACTCAAATGTATCTTTTGTAACGACACAGGCATGTCAAACTGAACAATTTGTAATGGGAAAGCCCTTCCAAAGCCACAGGAATTCCAATTTCAAGCCATTATGGTCCGCAGTGCAGGCCAAATTACTGTGGCCCAAACCTTCTCTTGTAGAAATGAGACACTGGGTTCTACATTATCGCTACTGTGGTGGCTGTTATAACATGGATGGTCAGTAAATCTTGTTGGCCAAGTGTCTGAGAATGTATCCGAGGTTATATCGCGCTCCCAGAGGAAGCTGCTGACTGAGGATGCAGCTAACTGGATGTGTGTTTATAGACATTCCTGGACAGTGATTCAGCAAATAGGCAGATAAGCTGCTAGTGTGGAGACATGAGGTTCCTGCATTCACTGCATGGTATTTGGACTTAGTGAGTTGCTGTTTTTTTCCTTGAAATAAGACAGATGAGTAGTGTGAAGGTATTAGTTGGATTTAATTTAACTTTAGGTCAAAATGATAAAATATAATGGATAACCCCTTTCAAAAGGATACAGATCGACACCGTTTTTAGCAGAACATTTGCAAATTAAAGGTGGGGATGTTTGGTTATCTTCATAAAAAATCAAAATCATTAAATACAATTGATTCTGTTTGTGTAGGCAATTGTGCTGGTGATCTGGCAACCCATGCTGCTTTGAGTGTGTGTGTCTTTTTGTACCACTTATGCTCTCACTTCACCATGCATCACAGGGGACGGGACAGCAGTATACTTACTACAGTAGACCACATGACAGATGATGTACAAGTGATGCAAACATCACTAGTTTTGCAGGTAATTTGTGATAAATTTGCTTCTATTTTCAATCGCCCAAAAGAGTAAAGTCATGGGAACTCTGCCACATTATCCTGAATCATTCAACTGACATACATCATCCTAGTCCATGCTGAAACCATGAATGCCTCTACAAACTTATGTGCCAATCCATCTAGTCAATGTTACGCCTTTCAGTTTTATTTATGTGGTGTTGCAAATCCCAAAACGTGTAGGATTCATCCAACAGCTGTTGAGATATTTCCAAATTGCTGCAATAAACGTCCAACCCTTGAAGAGTCAGCAACTGCTCTTGACTGCTTGCACACACAAGTCATCCAAAGAACAATACACACACATTAAATGTCACTATTATTATTATTATTATACATGTTGTACAATATACGGTACCTGCAATAACAGCCTTGTCGCCCATGATGCGCTCCAGGTAGTCAGGGCTCAATTTGTCAAAGGCGTTGTTAGTGGGAGCAAACAGAGTGTACTGTCCAGGCTTGTCCAGCTTGTCCATCATACCAGAAGCCAACGCCGCAGCCTGGGAAACAAGACAGGACAGTGGGTCTAACATCACTGTGGTTTTCATTCACGTAGCATTGGCTTTGAAGAATATTGTGCATTTTACATACAGTGAAGGAGGAGAGCTCATCGTCGACATCCAGGACTTCTTTGATGGTGTTGCTCACAGTGGTGATAACCCGGTCAATCACGTGCACCACGCCGTTTGTGGCCACCTGGTTACCGTGGATGATTCTGGCACAGTTTACTGTTACAATCTTTAACAAAGAATAAGAAGAATAAATGGGGTTACTTCCACATTTCATTCCATCATATGTAGTATTTTCAGACTTTGGATTCACCGACCCCATTTGAGTAGTGGTTTATGTAGAGGCCCAGGTCATTGTACATGGATTTCACAGTCATGCCGTCCTTCATGTCTTTGGTTAGAAGACGGTTGTTCACCATGTGGAAGTGAAGGGCGTTGTACAGCTCGATATTCACATTGCTCACCAGCGCTGACCGCACACTCTGGGGAAGAATCACAGCAATCCTGTAACATTTTATTTGTTTTCCTGGTATTAAACATCGAGCCTCCACTCACAGAATCAAGCTGATCCCAGGCATCATTGCTCGGAGCAAACATGGTGAAGGAGCCTTTTCCTTCAATTTCCTCCCTCAGCTTGGACATGTCAGCATACTGCTGTGTGGTTGTAGCCTTGATGAGCCCCAGTGTGCCATACACATGGTCAATGGGAGCCACTATGGGAGGGGGAGACAGTTCAAGCTCAGTCTATATAACCAATGAACCGAAACTTTGAATTGACTTTGAAGCCCACAGGGATAGTTGAGAGTGTGGTTTGAGGCATGTACCTGCAGGACATCCTCTCATACCATCCAGCTTCATGTAGCCAGGGCAGCACTCGTACAGATTCATGCTGCCAAAATAAAGAACACAAATAGTGAGTCAGTTTATTATAATGATTCATTGTCTTTGCAAAAAACGAAAGGAAAATAAATGGGGGGGGCAATGGGCAATGTAAACGTGAGGCATGCTGAGAAAACAAAGGAAATCCCTCAGGTCCACAAAGCAGAACTGACAAATGAGAGGAAGAAGACAAATGTGTGGACCTGTGCAGGGAGAGGATGACGAGTGTTTGGACTGAGAGCAGTGAAGACGTGAAATGAGACGGAATCTTATTCTAAAGATTACAAAACCATAATTGGGCAAAGTGCATTTGAAAGCATGGGGGAGTGAATAAAAACTAGATAAAGCACAAGTCTCATGAGGTTGATGGCAGAAGAAAGGTTTCAAGAACAGATTTATTTATGAGATTTCCTACAATTTCAATGCTGTATCAATAAACTATGACATCAGGAAGCAAAAACCTTTGGCTCAGCAGCTCCAAAAAAACTATATATATACATATAGTATATACTTTGATGTAAACTCACAGTGCAGATGGGAAACTGCAGCTTGTGTATTTTATATTCACAAGAGAAGCAGACAGGCGTGTCTGTGTGATTTAATCTAACTTCTATGGAGCTCTTGATAAACAGTTGCCTTCTTGTGGCCATTTAAAAGACTTCGGGGGTTGGGTGGCGGGCGGAAGAAACAGTTTATGGAAATTATGTGGCGAGAGTAGGAGAAACGCTCAGGCAGGAAGCTGAGAGGAACATGCTCACAGACGTGGAGCTGTGCGAGCAGAGCGAACAGGAGGCCTATAATTAAATATTCCATCTACATTTCACTTAAAACTGTATAAACAAATGTCTGTTACATGTAAACCACTGTCAAATGAGTTCACACGTGGCTGATTAAGAGCTGTGTTTAGATTAATTGCCGCAAAGATTCATTTGACTTCAAGACTGTAAATAAAAAAATTGATACAGTAACAATATATTGAATAGCCACCAGGAGGCGACTCTGCTGGAAAAGAACTAAGTTTGAATTAAAGTTGATGTGAAAATTTCTCACTGATGAATGAAAGCTATTGTCCAACACATGAATGACCAGATGCAGGTGCGATTGAATTTTAGTTTTGTCGGACAAATAGAGAATCTCATAGCTTCAAAACAGGAGTTGAATTTGTTGTTATATACCATAACGTTGCACTTCGCAGCCCACGGCCAAGAGGACAGGAATTGGGCTTCAATGCAAATGTCAAATCTTTTTTGCAAATGCAAAGATGGCTTTGAGAAGGCTGCAAACAGGTTGGAGTATGACTGAAAACGCAAAGAAACGCCCATGAAAAGTCTCAAAGGTGAATTCTACTGCTGTGTCTTTCACACACTACACACAAACACTTGGTCCTTGACAAAGCCTGATTTCAGATGACAGACCAGGCATATAAATCATGTTACTGTTCGCTAAAACCAAGCAGAACCAGAATAATAACATCAACAAGGTCAAATATTACAAAATGCCACGCACTGCACTTCAGATCCTTTTTTGTAAAACTATAAGCAGACCTTTGTTTCGGAGTTACTCCAAGTTTACCACAGCATCTTCCAAATATAAATACAGTAGTGAGTCAACACTGGACGCTCAACAACGATTCACCGGCGTATGAGCCACAAATTTACTCAACGCTGGAATACATTTTATTGGGTTTCAACCAAAAAAACACTTCATAGATTCCAGTTGGATGTTTGAGTGGGTTTGTTAAAGAGGTTTGCTCACAGCTTATTCCACTTTCACTGCATATGGGGTCATTTCCATGTTTTCTCTTCCTTTGGATATGTGCAAAACACATATCCAAAACAAATAACGACTTCAGAGATGAACAGAAGTGGTATGTTCTTCAAGAGCCGATCACTCCCCTCATAGCCGACTTCAAACATCACTCACTTTCTCCCGTCGACTCCCAGAAATGACTCACGAGTTTTGGAACCGCTCTAATCCACTTAAATCAGTGTTTGAAAATATTCCGCGTGATAATAAATGATGTGAATTTCTCTATTTTAGCAGCTGCCTTGCTTACAGGAGAATCATGATGTGTTTTGACATTAATTGATATCATGTAACCCACGTGAAGAATCCACGCAGAGCTGGACGTCAGGGAGGCATGAAGTCATCGCTCTCCCGGCTGCGGCGCTCTGACAGGATAATGGATGCAGTTCAAGCCAAAAACAGAAACAGCAACAAGCCAATGCACAGGCGCCTGACAGTGTCACTGCATTTAGCAATGCAGCGTGGGCTTAAAGATGAGCAGATGTGCAGACACATACTGTACACACAGACACACAGCGGCATCTGGTGCAAACATTAGTCTTTTTTTCTGTTAGGTGATCAACAATTAAATATATATCTTTCTTTTTTGTTCCTTTAAAGTGTATTTTAAAGTATCTTACCAGAAAATTACTTTGGCAGAAGTTGAAGTCACTTTTTTATAATATTGCTTAAGTAAAAAGTCTTGATATGACATTTACTGTACTTCAGTATCAAAAGAAGTAATTTAAAAAAGTCATCCATGGTAGCTCAAAGTTGCTAGAAATACAAATAACAAAGCAACACACAGATACGTGAATTTTGCACTTAAGTACAACCAGGAACAAACCCAGAAGACTATATGTCAATTTATTTTAGACAGTTTATGCTCAGGATTAATACAATTTAACATGTATTCAAAATGACCAAAAATGCAGCTCTAAAAATGAACTTAAATAAGTAGAGATACTCCATGTGCACAGTGTAAAGAGACGTGCAGATTCATGTAACACACAGAACAGTGACCAAAGACGGACAAGTCTACGGCCTCTTCTGTTATTATTCTACTTATTATAACCACACATAAGCATTTAGCCTCTGCTCCCTTCATATTTTGTCCGTCACCTCGAGCAAATCAAAACACCATGGAAGATTGTTTCCACCTGCATCTCCAGCAGCTCACTTCAAAACATCTGTGACTTCACGTCGACATCAAAATAAGTTGTTTTTTTTGACCTTCGGTACAGGACTGCACGTATTTCTTCAAATGCTGCACACAGACTCACTCTAACACCCCTTCCTAATCAATCATCAACTCCAAATCCAAGTCAGACAGAATCACAGCTGGGTGGATTTCCTCCACTGCTGCCAAACAATGTCTCACTGTGACCATAGAGGGAAGCAAGTGTTTTCTGGCTGGGCGTCTGTTTCGCCCATTTTTGGTGATTATGTGTGGTCCGTACATCATGTAGATCCTGTTTTCGTTACATTCAATTTTTACATTTCATTTTAACATGTTTTATTCCTTCCTTATCGATTTCCTTCATTGATGAGAAAAAAATATCTCTCAAAAATAAAGTAAAATCAACATGTTTGACAACCTTTATCCTTCAGCCGACTGCATGACACAAAGCAAATGTGTGTTCTCGTGTGCGAGTGTCTGTGGAATATTGAGTACAAGGAAAAAAAAGGTGATTCTTTCCGACGTCTCCGCACACTACACACCTACAAGGTAGGGCAACACCAGCCGAGCCTTACACTCCACCAACACAACAGCAGCAGCAGCAGCTGTATTCCACACCGTGACATCATCTGAACATCAAGTCACAAGAACATGCACATTTGTAACAAATGACCAGTTTGGAGAGAAGTTAATAATCATAAGTGCAGTAAAATAATAGAGACATGTTCAAAAGTAATGATAAAATGTTTATCAATAACAAAAGTGATTTAACGTCACATTGAAACTAATGTATCAATAGAAAATTGAACAAACTGCCTCCAAATAATCACGTTCACTGAATTGTATTTGTATTTTATGTCTATTTATTTTTTATTCTGTTGGTGTTACACAAATAATTTACCCTTTGGGAGACTATTCTACTATTGTATTCTATTCTAGGCTGTGTCTAATTTCAAACAGAAGTATTACACAGTTATCATATCAAGATCTGCTGAAACTGGAGCCTGCAGCACTTATATCCTCTTTTTTCACACACACACACACACATACATATTATTTTTAAAAATGCATAGAGACTCAAAATCCTTCCTGAGCACCTGAAATCTGCCGGAGAGGAAGTGAGGCATCAATCACTGCTGAGCACGGTTTACAATATCAGCGAACTCTACAATAGAGAATGAACTTGGCCAGAGGCGACGCAGCAAGCCCATACATGGGGGGGGGGTATTTTAAAGGGGGTGGATGTATCCACAGAACCAGATATAAATGGCGATAGAGATTTTAAACTTGTGCAGTATAAAACAAAACAGATTAATGATAAGCTGAGTCCTCTTTCTTTTCGTGTCTCTTTAGGAGAATCAAAAACGTTAAAAAAGACATTCAATTAATGAAAATAGAGGCGTCTTTGAACCTCGGTGGAAGCTCAGGGAGCAACATGAGACATGAAGGGACATGCTGAGATGAGAGGAGGACAAAAAGAATCTGTGTCCGCACACAGACGAGGTCAAACTGTGCTCACTGAACTCTGCCGTTGCAAAGAAAAACGAGCGGGTGAAAGTTGAGGAGGTGAGTGAAAACTGAGCTTCTGATGTTTATCTGGCTTATTCGAAATGTCTGACCCACCGTCTGCAAGACCTATATTCTATAAGTAGACATCATAACATTACAATAACAATGTATGACTTGTCATTTATTGATAGGAAAGTAAGTATACCATCTTATCCCGTAGTGACAACTCAGTAACAGTGCAGAAGATTAAAGATGAATTAAACTTTATAACGTGCTAATTATCATCCTCAGGTGTTAGTTAAAGGAAAATTTAACTTCACAACCAAGAGGCTTCTTATACCAATCAATCTGAGAATCCTCTCAAACATGGTCATTGTGAAGGTTTTACACCGATGGTATAGCCTGCAGTAACTTTTACAGAGCTGGAAGCGGCTTAATGTTGTTGCTGTACTGCAATTGAATGTGTTACCGTTACTTTCCGGGGGGCTGTGTGCAAGCTGGGAGTGACATAAATGACATAAAGAGACTTACGCCTTCCTGCCACAGATGGAGCCTTTGTACCAGTTCCTACATGTGCTGAAGTATTTCTTCTTGGTCCCCAGGACCTGCTGCAGAGCGCACACGTTGGGTCTGTGAAGATTTGGGGGAGATTGGGGGATGGTGATGAAGGAGTGACATGGAAAGAAAGAAAGGAGCAAGGGGGAAGTGGGTGAGGCAGGTTGTTGGGGAGGAAGAGAGACAGGTAAGAAGAGGAGAGGATTAGTTGTTGAGTGAGGGTATGAGAGAGGGAGGGAGGGAGGGTGCATTCAGGTAAAGAAAAATATGTCATGTATACATGTCACTGCTTATGTACACTGCTTTCACAATGAATCATTTCACTTGTTTGAAGAAGGAAGCTTTTTTGCCCCCAAATGATTCCATAATAGCATTTATACACAGAAAAATAACAAAAACAATAATCCCCAACACAAGACTTAACTGTTAACAGTTATATTAACCCTACATAAAGCTTATCTACAGCTTTCTGCTTCAATAAACTGTCCCACATTTATATTATGTCTATTCTTTTAAACCTTTATTATCTCTTTTCACGTTACAACCCGTAAAAATTGAGTTTTATTTTTTTAATAATCTAGATTTAAATACTTTCAGATTGTCTCAATAATAATAAAATATCTTAAGCATTTTAGAAAGTAGCCATCAGAAAAGAGGTTGGCAACCGGGAATGATTTTAAGTCCAAAGTCTAATGTCTTTTTAAATGGCATTCAATGTAGAATAATAAATAAATGTTACATAAAGTTACTGAGAGCAACAGCTTCTTTAATTCACCGATAAATGAATGCTTAACTTGTGCTGAAAAAGAAAAAATTCTTAGCTCTCTTAATTTCTTTATCCATTTCAAGTAATGCATTAATTTCAAGAATGACTGTGAGACAATTTTCAGTTTTTGATTTTGGTTTGAATCAATTTCTTCACCAAAGCAGTTGCAGACTGACCTATTTCGGACCTAAAATCACGATGTAGTGTGTGTTTAAAAAATCAGAAAGAGAAGTCCTTTGACAATTGGTGATCAATTTATCTTTAAAGATGCAAAATACTTTTAAAAAGACATTAGACTTGGGTCAAGTGCACCACCCATTGTTTCTATCACACCAAAAAACAAATAAACAAAAAAGCATTGAGTATGAGTCTTCAAGTGTGACATTTAAAGACTAATGAACATTTTTTAATGTCACTCCACCCAAAAGATTCTAGAACCAGGCCTGGATTTATTTAATGTCACCAAACATCTGCTCAGTTACAAGATTTTTAAACTACACTGTCATCTCTCCCTCTCCTCCCTCACACATTTCCATTCTTTCATCCTCACTTTCTCACTTACCCTTCCTTCCTGGCGCGTATGCGACTGTGGGTCACTATCTTGTCATATGCCGATGAATCCACACTCCCGAGACAGCAGAGTGCCACCAGCACTGAGGTCACTGTAAGCAGCTGATGCATCCTGGACGGTTATGATCCTCTTTGCTTCACAAACACTCACACATACGTATGTATATCTATATATATATATATATATATATATATATAAATTTCCCAAAAATACACTGGGACAAATGGCAGTGCACATGAAAAAGAGAGGCTTTTATACCAACAGGTCTCTCTCTGTGTCTGTGTAACACACACCCATTCAACACCCACTCCCTCACTGTCTTTTCCATACCATTATGTCTTGGTCTCACTCACTCACGCCCTTCTCAGAATCCTCCCTCTAACCCCTCCCTCCCTCCCATTCTCACACATGACTTTCTTTACCACCATCACATCCCAGAGCACCGAGGACACCCTGTTAATTTTGCTTTGAGCTCTGCTCCGAGTCATGACAGCTTGTCTTGTGGCTGTGGATTGTCAATATACAAAATATTTCATAGGAATATTCAGGCAGAAGACAAGACAGAAACGGATTATCTCTCCTCCTCCAGTTAATTACAAACTGTCCAGAAATACAACATGGTCTTTGACGGTGAAATAAGTTACAAGTTGAATATTCCAGTCACACAGTCCTGTCATACAACACAATTTTTCCAGGGAGGCACACTGTTCAAATTCATAGACATGTATAAGCAGCAGCATATATACCAGGCGAAGTGCCAGGCAACTTGTTCCTTCCCTGGCTGTTTTCCTACAAAGTGAAGATGGTGACAAAAGTGAATATTCAATATTGTCCGAATTATTTATTTTCCGCGGATTTTTTTCCCATAGGAATGAATGAAGAAATGTTTTCAAACTTCAACATTTTCAACTCCTTCTACTCATTCAAATTTCAAAATGGTCACAAACATTTCAAAAATATTCACTGGATTCAACTTTTTAATACCGTTCATACTTTTTCCACAATCAGAGTTTAAGTTTCATCAAGTTTTTGGACTTTTCCAGCAGTGTGAATTAGTGTATTGCGTGAGGTTCAAAATTGCCTTTTCTAGTTATACATGCTTTTATTTTGACACGTAAGCATTCTCTGGAGCAGGATGAGGGAAAGTTTATGATAAAGTTGTAGATGGCGGGAAAACTACAGGTCTATAGGTCTAAAATCTATTTCTCTGAATATTTTTTGTACAGCTTTGTCGTTGTTCATATATATTTATTTACTGCCTTGTTTGTTATTTGTGTTACCGATGTGTGGCAAATTAACTTCCCTTGTGGACAAAAAAAAATATATCTAATCTAAAATAAATAAAGAAAAAGAAACAGCACATGACCACTAGCTGGAGTAACATAGTGTTTCCAGCTAATGAGATGCATTCAGTGACCCTGGTAAAATGTCATCACTTTTGCAAGCGCACGTGCAGTTCACTAACTTTACACTTGCTGCTGCTGCCACCTTGTGGTGATAGATGCACCACAAATTAGGTCGTCATTGGTGGGGAAATGTTTGCAATCATTGATAAAACTTTTTGATATAATCCCACATAGTTGCATTAACTGACCAATCAAATATTCTTCAAATATTTCATCCCTGCTGTATAATGATATTGACTACGCAGCTGTAAATAGACTTGATGTGAATGTATTTGTTTTTATGCGCTGAAAAGTAAGGCTGTGAATCAAACCCTGTAACACAGGATGATGGATCAGTGCAGACGAGAGATAAGTTCACACTTTTCTTGACAGTAGCCCGACTTTATTTTCTCTCATCCGCCCCCAGGGTGACGACTTCCCTCCTCATTAATCCTGCAATGTGGATTCACTCTTTCCCCCTACTAAACTCCTGTTCATGCTGCAGCTGCTCTCCTCTCCTCATCCCTTCTGCTGTCTTGTTCATCGTTCATCACCTCAGCTTCTTTTCCCCTCCCTCTACTGTTGCCTCCGTCTCCTTAATGTGCAGCCAAATCTGATACAACTTCAAAGGAGAATTCATCATGAAGCAGCAGGCTGAAATCACCCCGAAGTCGCCCCCGTCCCGTTCTGATTTATGAGCATAAAAAGGTAGATTTCCAAACTGGAGATGTGCAGGTCAGGATTCAGGAATTTCTCATTAGGTTATTCCTTTGATTTACTCCACAGGACAGATTATCTGTGCAATAATCCTGTGCCGCCGCACTCTTTTATGTTTAATGTTATGCAGTGAAGACTGTAAATTGTATAAATGTAAATAGTTCTAATAATATTTCAACACTTTCTCATATACTTTTATATTCCTGTTACATACATACATATTTCGGATTAAAATCTAAACACCTTTTGAGTTATAATGATAACTGGAGGCTACCACAGGTGTGAGACATGTAGCTGCCTGCAACGTGCAACTTCACCAGTAGATGTTGCTTATTCTTACACACTGTACATTTAAATATCATTAACAATCATGCAATAACTTCTAATATTTCTTCTGCAGTTACTTTTCTTGACTATCTGTGCTGCTGTAGCAATGCAAATGTTCCTGTTGTATGACGAATAATTATCTTATCATTAAATGATTTGCTTTTTCTATTAATTTTGCACTTTGCAATAGTTTTACATTTATTTGTCTTGCTTTCTTGCTTAGTTTATTCTTTTTTGCTGCAGTAACAAGTTAATTTTCTCAGCATGGACTCAATAAGGTCTCATATAATCTAATTTAAATCTAAGTTTCCCTGTATTAACCTTGTTCAAAAACATTAAATATGACACATTATGACCAGGAGAATAAATTCAGCATGTTTAGTTATATAATAACCTAGAAAAGGATATTTAATAACACAGACTTACGCTTCATGAACTTGCTGACCTCTTGCGTGAGCTTTCTAAAACAGACCTCCTCGTTTCGAGGCAACTTCCGGTCAATGACAGCGTCTTAAAACGAACGAGAAAAACAAACAGACAGATTTTACACTCTGAAAACACAGTCTGCAAATGACAACACATTAATTATACATAAACAGACACACATACACCAAATGGACTGCATATAATGCGTATCTTATGTGTCTTTTTTCTATTTCAACCAGTAAAACTTACCATCTTCTTCAGACTAGCGTACTCATATATCTATGAGCGTACTCACATCCTGCTGCTGGAGCCTTTTGTGGAAACAAGTAATCCATCCTATGGTGACATCTCCCTCTAGTGGATGGGACATGTCAGTGCAGTCTTCAAGAGTTTTATGCAATTCTTCAAATACATTTGTGAAGTACACATTGCAAATGCTTTAAAGGATATAAATTACACGGATTAAGTATATTTAAACTTGTTTGTATCTAAAAAAATAAATATATATATATAAAAATATACTGTTGTTATTTATTTGGTTGAACTGAATTCACCTTTTTCATACCCAAATTTGAGCCGGCTCACTTGGCTTCTTCTCTGGGAAGTCAGAAATTCAACCACTAAAACAAATGCAATTAAATAACATTTTTATCATTAAATAACTATGTGCTTGAACATGTGCTTTGCGTTTTAAACATTCATATATAACAATAATGATTATATTTTAACATTAATCAGAAAAATATAATTTTTATTCAGTAATATAAGTATTATATTACTGAATAAAACATACATTTTAACATTTAAATATCAGTGTAAGCATGTATATACTGTATATAAACTGTTTATGCACGTTTGAGAGCTTATATTTTCTGTGTTTCTGCACCTGTGACATCTCGGTTCAGTCCAGTTTGAAAACCCATCAAAAACCCAGGAGCTCTCCACTTCCGTTTGATCCCACATGGAACAGTTTCATCACCTGCTGAATATTTCATCTCTGCTCTGTGACTTGTTAATAAACACGGACGACTCGAGACAGAAACGAGTCATGGAAACTAAATAATCCGTGTTGTCCGAGAGTAAAGTGAATAAGTCAAGTTAATGGCAGGTTTTTGAAGGCACATACAATAATGCATGGATTTGAAACATGACTTCATTGACATTATGGCGATATCAAAAGAAGAATGCAGAAAAAAGAGTGAAATGTAAGGTTTATTTCTGATCTGGTTCAGTCTCTATAACATCATTCATACGAACTAACGTTACGTCTAAAGGTACCTTTTTAAAAACAGCAAAACCTTTCAAAATAAACAGCTCGTTTTTTTTATCTTTTTGTAGAAGTGATAAAACTTGAATAATATGTTGCTTTATATGGTGGATAGGCTGTGTTCATATCATATACCTCATTATTCTTCCACTGGCAGTCAACCACGCTTTACCCTTCATACGATTCCCGGAATGAACTGTCACAGCTAAATGTACACACGTTCCTTGCTCATCGCGATCCCCAAGTGTTTTGCATAGAAAAAATATCGAAGGAATTGTTGCATGATCAGAGCTCGACACATCTTTGACGGACTGAAAGCCAGTGTAAAGTGTGCAAAGTGCAGAAACGGACAGAATAAGGCAGAGAATTGGGTCTAAAACAGAACATCTACAATATCTATTGCTGTGGTGACATAAGGACGGGGGGGAGACAAAGCGGCATCGAGATAAATGGAAATTAAAAAGAGGTAGAGAGAGAAGAGTGATGAAGGAGAGGGCACTCATAGAATAATCCGAGTGATGGTTAAAGGTTAAAGTTCTAACGCAGGGCACATGTCAGGAAAGGAGAGGGGAGAAAAAAAGGTTTAATTTTCAGGCCATACTTGCTGTTTAATCATCTGTGGGGAAGAGATAAGATGAGATTATCCTGAAATCTAAATCCTAATGACATTACCACACAGCTCCATTCACCTTTGCTGCATTTCCACGTCAGCGTTTTAAAACCCTTAAACCAAAGACCTCCCTGAGTCTCCAAAAGATCAAAGCTGATCATTCATTTATAGTCATTATTGGAAAAAGTCTGACTCTTCTTCAGCAACATTTCCTGACTTATAGCTCACGTTGATTGTCACTCCTGGCCTTTGGTGATGTTCCTTTTAAGCATTTAAACATCTCTCAGCTACTGGGTCAATGCCGGATCCTTGTCCTTTACTGTTCCTCCTTTTCCTCCAAGCAGCAGTTGCTATTTAAGACTTTCATCTCCTCCATCTCCGCAGCCTCTTCTCCCATTTCAAGCCTTTTCTGACCCTCGGCTGCAGCCACGGCCTGTTTGTCCTGCTCGTCCGTGTCTGAGCCTCCAGACTCCGCTGCTTCCTCTGACAAAGAGTACATCCTTCTGGAAATGTCTTCCTCAGCTGATGCGGCGTCACTGCCACTCCAGTGATGTTTCTGGAACAGTGGAACAAAGTCTGCGATATCTTTGGGGAAGCTTCTCCTCTGGTTTGACTTTTCGCTGGGGCTCTTGTCTGGGACCAGGGACAGGAGTCCATTGGGGAGGCCGTTGGAGGCCTCGGGTGGTCTGGGTGAAGCTGCAGAACTGCCCAGCTTCAGGATGGAGGCGGTGATCTTGAATCTGTTGAGTTTGCTTTTTGCCTGGCTGCTCTGAGGACAAGGGGGATTCAGGAGAGCAAGACTGGAGTCCACCGCGCTGCCGCTGGCCTTTGCCGCCTGTAGCGCGGGCTTCCCCGTCTTCATCATGCCCATCACCTCATAACGAAAACTGGAGATATCTTGTTTCAGCTCCTGAGAAAGAGAGACAAAAAATATTTTTCATTTCACGATCGCTCCCTTCAGTCCTAGTTATTGGTGTCTGTGAAGCACTGCATAGAGAGTCAATTAATTGTCAACCAGTCTATATTAAATGGATAAAGAGTGACTCATTAAATAATGATAGAATGATGACACTTGTCTTCTTCTGACAAAACCTACAATAAAGTGAATCGGTCCAGTGTGTAACGCTTATTGCCAGAAATTGAATATTGCATCAATAAGTATGTCTGGAAAAGTGTGTTTTCACAATCTTACTCACAGCAGCCCAAATGTGTCTCATTTCATGATTAAAACAATTGTTTAAGTTTCTTAAATGTGAGTATTTTCTTTATTTCTTTGCTCTGGATAACAAAGAAATAACTAAAAGTTAATCATTTTGGTTTGCGGACAAAACAAGACATTTGAGAGCATCGGCATTTCCAGGTTTGATGAACACCGATCAACATTTTATAAGGTTTTCTGATATTTTATGGACCAAACGATTACGATTATGATGGATTATGAAAATAATCGTTAGTTGCAGCTAAAGAGTTGAACAGAGAGAGTCCTCCACTTGTTACCATCTGCAGTCTCCACCACTAGATGGCACTAATTCTTACAAACTGGACCTGATCTCCAAACCACATCATGAACAATTCAAGAATAACTACTGTTTTACTACTTATTACTATGGGAACACAGTGGAAACACAACACTCTTTTTTAAATTACTGTCACTCAGTTGCCTAGTTACATCTGTGTCTGCAACATTAGGATTCAACATAAGTCATTTTTATGCACCTGGTGACTGTTAGCCAGACTGTTGTTTGAAATTTATGAACCTAATTACATTAGGAGGGAAGAGTTGTAGCTTTTAAATGCTCCAATGTGTTCCCAGTTTGTGCTCACAGTGGGTAAGGTACTAAAAATGGGCATCAAAAGGTGGCTGAAAAACAGGCAAAGTCAAATTCTTTGCGGAGAGAACAATGTCAATACATGTTTGTATGTATGTGATCTATTGTTAAAACACATTCATATTTCCGTGTAGAACACGAGTTTACCTTGAAGTTCTCTTCAGTCAGCCCTTCCTCTGTCTTGGCATCTCTGATCATGGCAGCCACGTAACGCTTCACCAAGTTCCTCAGCACCTCCTACAACATTTGAACAAAATGGCATAAATTAAAATGACTATTTTATTCAAATTTTACTCACAGTCCGTCAGGAAGACGTTGTTTCCAGCTACAGTAACAATAATGAGAAGCACAACAATAACCCCCTGCAGATGCGGACAAAAATAACAAAACTGTCCAGAGGATAGTGATGAACAACCCACTGAGTTTTTATGTTAGATCTTTTGTACGAGACTGTATTGACTGACAGGAAATGAACGCACACATTTACCTGATACTGATGGTTTACTCTCAGATTCTCTGCCGCTCGCCTCTGCACAGTGAGTGAGTTGGAGATGAAAGGGGAAGAGAAGAACATGTCTTCACCAACCTTTTCTGTCTTTTCAAAGCTTTTATTATCTGGAAAAACACAAACCTAATTCCACCAGTTAGGGCTACAAAGAAAGCACTACTTTGTTTCGCCTCTCTTTTGAGTAGATCAATCATTGTCTCTGTGTAATGTCAACGGAAAATACTGCACTGCAAAGCTCGTTACTTACCCCGAGAGATCCGAAGCTTTCCGGCCGCTTGGAATTCGTCCTCTTGCACACTTGCCTCTTAATCCAACACATGAGGTACAAGAATGATTTGGGGCTGGGGATGATGTTGAACGGGGCCGGCAGAGTGGCTCCCTCCTCAAAGTAGCTCATCCACAGCTTCGTTCTGGCAAATTTCCACTCGATGTCGGCATGGTCCTGAAATCAAGGTCACGGCACAGGACATGTCATCTCTTACACTGTGCAGCGCGCGTGGGATTGTTTCTGTCGGTTTTCGTGTCTGTGCTCACTGCGATGTGCTGGTAGGAGTTGTTCATCATGGCGATGAGCATGTTCAGGAGGACGACCAGCGAGATGATGTTGTAGGTGCCGAACATGGTGGCGCCGACGAACTCCGTGAACTGGTGGTCCGCGTCCACGTTGGTCACGTACAGGCTGATCAGGCCGAAGATTGACCAGAAGAGAGACTGCAGGGTCTCGAATAACCTGCAGCGAAAACATTTCATGTCATTTAGCAGACGCTTTTATCCAAAGTGCATTTCCACATTTGACTTAGATAGTGAACCTGAGATATCACAAAGTTGAAACTAGAACCACTGCTCACCTGTTGGATGCCTCTGCAGATGAATAGGCGCCGTTTAGTTTGTTTATATTTATTTTATTTTCACAAATAAAGAAAATAAAAGGTAAAATGAGAATAAAAAAGAACATGACAACTAAAAACAACCCTTTGGAGGCTTGAAAATCAGCATTCTCCTGTGAGCATGTGTGGAACTCATGTTGGAAACATTGACATTTCACTACTGAAATTTAACATTCGTGGCAAATTTGATTGCTAAAAAAAAAAAAAACCAGTTCATCCATTTGTCTTAGTTCATCCTTGAGTGACTGTGAATGTTTGTGCCAAATTGGAAAGAATCCCCTCATGGCGCTCCTGAGTTATCTCATTAACAAGATTGGGACAGACGGATGGAAGGACAGATGGACAGCCAGACAATACACTGCCTCTGGCCATGGCTGCTGCCAGCACAGAGGAATACAAACATTCCACGACCCATGGGTTTATAATGATAAACTTAATTTGAACAACACCACACATCTACTCAACAGGTTCAAGCGGGTTTTTTAATCGCGTGGACTCACGTCGAGAAAGCGTTATTCTGCTCCACACAGCGGATGCCCTTGCATTTCCCCTTCTCATCTGAAGCCTTGGTCTCATAGTAGAAGTACAACTGGTTCAGCCCATTAGCAAAGGCGAGCAAGACCTGCGGAAAAAGCAAATGTTTGATCAAAAATGCGCGCAATTGTGACATAATATCTGCCAGCGTCACGTGCAAACGTCGCGCGTGTTTACCAAACAGTAGATGAAGAGGAACTTGAGGATGTCCAGCAGCATTCGCCCAAGAGAGATCTGCAGTGGCCCCAGATGAGAGTTGGCGGTGAAGAGCGAGATCAGACGCAGGGAACTGAAAATGTTAGCGATGGCGAACACTGCCTCAGCGACCAGCGTTGGGTGCCACATTTCCCACTGGTTTCTTGGTTTACTGCCGCTGTACTGAACAGAGAAGGCAGACAAAATGAGAACACGCAACACCGGATAATTCGACCGCCATTCATAGATCAGTGGTTACCCTTGTGTAGGCTACAATCTTGAGGGAGATGGTGGCCAGGTATAACGAATTCATGACAAAGTCCATGAGGTTCCACCAGTCATGGACATAGTCTTGGAAACCACCGTCCCACATTTGCTTGATTTCTGCCCAGATGAATCCTAGAAACAGACAGGGATTGGTTTTCATCATCTGCCAAAACAGTGTTCAGCAGAATAATAGGTCTTTTGTTATTCCGGGCATCATTTACTGTATCGACACATTTAAGGTGAGTGGGAGACGGAGATGAGCGCTGAAACTCCCCAGACTGAGTCATCACTTCGACAGATCAGATCTCTGCATTGGTTGTTTTCGTTGCACAAATAAATGCCTTTGCACTCCAGACACTCCAGTTTTTTTGTACCTTCAGTGTATAACCCTCTCTTGTTCAGTTGGGCTGTATCATTTTTTCTGCCTGTCATTGCCTGTCATTCGTTCCGTATGATTTATTCTCTTGATTGTGTTGAGCCAATTGTGTGGCCCTTGTCATGTCGCCGTCAATTTGCGAAGGTCACAAGTGTCCCAAAGTAGAGGTCAGTCAGAGGTCAGGGGAGAGATAATAGCCATGGGTGGGTTTGCAAACAGTAATGTCACCATCTCCACGCTGAAATTAGACTTGTCTTTGATGTTTTATTGTCATTGTCCAGTCAGATTCAGGTGTGAAGAAAGTGTCATTAAAATTCACATTTGTAACTTTCCCATCACACACAGTGGGAGTTTTTGGCTTAGTATCCGTGCACAAATCTTTCATCAAAGCATCTTTGTGCAAACTCGCCCCTCATTTGTTCACATTTAACATGAATTTGTCATGCAGGCTTATTTTCTAAAGGTTTACTTACAACCAAAAGCATTAATTAGCATTTTGTGAAAGTAAAAAATACAATAAAGTCAATTTTTAAAATTGCTACAGCTCTGTTTGCAGGTCTGATTTGTCTTCTTCATAGCAAGGTCACTTGAGACTCCTGAGTATGATTTAAAATAAATCAATTCACGGCAAAACAGTGATGAATCGCGCGATCCTGTAAGAAGCGAAGCTTAGCAAACTTGACCTTGGTGTCACTTCCATGCACTTTACTCACCCAGAACCCAGGGCAGGATCATCCACTCCACTGTCGTTGGTGCAGGGCCCTGCCTGTCCTGCCGGTCCTGCTCCGTGGTGACGATGTGCTGGGAGGCGAGGAGCAGCAGGAACAGGAACGTCAGGTATGACGACGTGTGGCAGATGAACTTGATGAAGGGCTTACGGATGAAGAGGCCGTAGCGGCTCTTCGGGGCGATGAGGTAGCTGAGGGCAAACACGGGGAAGAGGAGGCCGATGAAGACACAGGTAAAGAACTTCCCCGCCCAGTGTCGCCGTCTCCAGCCGGGGAACTCGTCATACCACCGGGACGCCAACAGCTGCTGGCAGTTTGGCTGAGCAACAAACTAGAAAAGAAAATATAAAAGAAGAAAGCGTTACCTGTTGTGGGCAATTTTTGCTGCTGATGTTGTTATTATTCTGCTTTTCTTTTGTTTTTGTGAACAGAAATTATGCAACGTTACTTATTTTGCTACATTCTTCATCTGACAATGGGCTCTGTCCGGCAAAACTATCAGACCTGACCGAGGGAACGTTTGTGTGTATACAGTGGTAGTGCAGCTGCTGAATGACCAGATTTTTTAAATAGTAGAACTCACATTTCTTTCCTTCCTCTACATGCAAAGCCAGAAAGTTGCTTGATGAAGCAAAATCTGAACACAGAGCGAGTGCGAGTTTGAATGTAACTGACATTTGTTTCTATCTAACATTTACACACTGGAGTTTAACTCCTGGAGATTCAAATAAATCACTGAAGAGAAGCTTTGAGAGACAATTTAGATAATAGACAAATAGATAATTTAAGGCATGACTGCAGCGTGTGAGCCTGTGTAGACAGCATCCTCAGCCTGAGGCTATGTAGTCGTTCAATAATATAATACAACGCTCTGATTACGTGCAAGAATTAGCATCAGTGGTAAATTCCAGGTCCGATCATCCAAACAGAAAAACTGGCTGATTATTTATTGCTTTTAATCAAGGTTACGACAGACTTGTGACCTGCTGTGTGGCCGTGCGTGCTGGTGTACACCATGGCCCTGTCTTCCTCCTGTCTCGCTCTAATGTACATCAACCCCATGGACAACTGCTCGGTCAGGGAGGCATCAGAGGAGCCAAACAGAGAATGGGACATGAACTGACTTGTGGTGATAATGTAGATCTGTGTTACACTGTTACACTGCTGTAATAATGCATAACACATTTACGCAATCGCGCTGTAAAAATGTTCACGTCATTTTGGCAGAGTGATATCAGAGTCAAAGTGTTGACCGGCTCCAGAGGGTGCCGAATCAAAAAACTCCTCAGCCGTGTTACCATGGGAACCAGAGATCTCTATGTGCATCCAGGACCGGAGCAGAATGGCTCATATCTCCATATGGATGAGTGGAGAAGAAGAGAACACCTTCCTGTCCTTTCCTTTCCTTTCTCCAAATGAGACAGAGAGAATTACGATAATAGGGACGATGAATGAAGAGGACTTTGGCTCTTTGTGTCGGGATGGTGGATTAAGAATAAAGAGGAAAGGAATTAAGAGAGAACTCCTGCTGCTTTTCTCCTTTCATTTCATCACTTTGTGTTTAGAGATAAAACATCAAACCTCAATAAGTGGCATCGGAAGTTTGAAGCAGAACAGTCGTACAGGTTTAGTCTTACTCTGAAGGACATAATAAATACAAGATACTGTTTTAAAAATCAACAGCAGGTATATTCTATATACACAGGAATTGTCCTTTAAGGTATACAAAAAGAGAACATTTTTGAGAAAATAAAATGCTTTCATTTTCCAAGAAGGTGAAGCTTCACATACCGATTATATCAAACTCCCACAGTCCAGAAATACCGCACTCTTATTATTATTGACCTCATGGCCCACAAACAGTAATCACAGCCAACCACGGGGTACAGCACACGCTCTGGGAATCACTTCGAGGATAAATTGCCTGGCTCAAGTCTTTATCTTCCCGCTCATCATATAAATTCCCATTTGAAAACCTTTTGCCCAAACATGCCCCGACGCAGCTCTTGTTATGCATCCCCCCTTTTCTCTTTGACACAAATTACAAGTCACTTCTACTCAGCAGTAGTTAAGTGACTTGTTCCCACAGTGTGGAAACAAATCGTTCCAGGTCTCAAGTCCATTTGTAAAAGTGTTTCTCACCTTTTCTTTGGCTGCTAAAAAAAAGTGAGACCAAGAGCTGATGTTCTCCTACAGTTTTACCAAAATAAAAGTCTACCCTCACTCACACACATACCACTGACACCCCAATACATTAAGCTGTCCTTTTTTATATTTAAATTTCAAATTAACAACAATAAAAGCCAATGATTTGATTTATCTCACTTATTGTGTCCAACCCTATTATTTTGACTCATTCATTATGTATACAAGTGGTGATTTTCTCCTTGTTTGACCTCGAAAAGATTTCAATCTTATTTGATTTTATTTCCCTTTACCTCTTTTAACACTTTTAATCGCCTTTAAATGTGTTGCCGTTACGTGTGACGTGAATCTGCCGCTGTGTACGCAAAGTGTTTTTATCTGAACATCATTTCAGTTTCTGAGATTATAAGAGTTTAGAAATCTATAGAAAGAAAGTGTATCGTGAAGTAATCTATTAAGTCATGAGGGAAGATCCCACGTGACAGCGAGTGTGAGGCAGAGTAAAGCGGCATATCACGCAGACAAACTTTCACACTCACATTCACAACCACGATCAATTCGGTCCCACTCTCTGTCTGTCACCTTTCATCTAACGCCGATTAAAAAAAAACCAGACCCCAGTGATGTTGACGAAGTTGACGTATGAAAGCAGGAGCGCTGGTGCTGAAAATGTCTATTTTCAAAGTGCAACCTCTAAACATATTCTTCCATCGACACTGCCTGAGGTTTAACTACGGTCGTAAATGGCATCAGTTATTATTTTAGTGATTTAAATACAAATAAACTTGTGAATGCATATTTAATACACTGAGCTGGGAATGAATGGCGTTGTTTAAGAAATCTACACTGGTGAACACTGGAGACTCACTTATGGAGACAGATATTGGCTGCAAATGCAGAAACCACTGAGGTGCTAATGGTCTTTCACTACCTAACACTTACTCATGCTCGGACGATTCCGTCTCCGCTTAAATGAAATATTTTTACTGCAGTTTTTATGTGATATCACAAGGGGGCAACGTCAAACTACAGCATGTAAAACTGATCGTTTTCCCGGGGGCGCCTGTAATAATTTAAAATACTAAAGAGACAGTCTGGGGGGTTTTTGTGTCAGTGAAATGAGGGTAATCCACTGTTAAACCCTCAGGATGATAAAGGGGCTAAACTGCACATGATGCTACTGATCATATTTATCTGATTTGACCTCCCACTGCATCAAAAGCAGCGACCGCTCTGTTAGCTAAGCTCTTCAGATGCTCAGGCCTGTGGAGATTTCTCCTCAGACCATTTTAAATTGCCTTTATAAACCCTGAGAGCACAGCAGCCGCCAAACTGGAACACACATACAGATGAAAGGATAAAGACAGAAACACCACAACAGGCATGTGCATCCCAGCCACCCACCCACTCTAACACACACACACGTATACACACACAGGTGTGCACAGCTTTTCTTCTTCAGACACTGCGATAACCTTAACCAGACCAGGTTTTGGTCTCCATGAGGACTGATGTCTAAAAGAGGTAACAAATACAGGTACGCACACATACACCGTCCTGCATTTTGTTCAACGGAGGGTCACAAACAGGTTTCGACATGACTCACTGGAACACTCAATCAATAGCCATGACCTTAACACACACACACACACACACAGACACACACACACACACACACATAAGTGGCAAACAAATTACAGCTTTAGTGTTTGTCTGCAATTCTGAAGAAAGAGATGAGAGGTGATCACACCATGTGCTGAACATAACATCCACTTCACTTTGCAAAAAATACATTAGCCTTTCCAGACCATCAAAGCGCCCACTTAACCATCAGCCACACGGGGAGTAAAAACCTTGTCTAGTTTAAAGATCATCTGTCACATCAGCACAAAGCAATCTGTGTAACTACCTCAGTGGTGTGTGTGTGTGTGTGTCAATTTGCACAGAACAGATTTCCCTCCATTCTGCGGGGACTACATGAAACAGTGTTGCAGTGTTAAGAGTAGTAAATGTTTCAGTAAAGAAAAAAAACAGTATTAAAACAGAATTCAACAAAAACAATTCTTGCCATTCCTGAAATGTTGTTATTATAAGATGAAAAACTGAAGACAGCCTGAATCGTGACAACGACATAAAGCACGCTGTATGAAAGAGCACACAATCAGCGACAAAATTAGCAATGTCTTTGTGAATTTGTGCAGAAAAGACGCTGGAGCTGAAAGAGCAGACTATTTAAAACTCCATTAAAAGCAGAAGGAACGGGAGAGTTGGAATCTGCTGTAGATACGACAGCAAAAACAGCATAAGAATAATAATGGTCATAATAATGATAAAGAAAACAATGTTTAAATGTCCAAAGCAAATTCTCATTTAAAAATAACAAATACTAGTACTTCTACTACTACTACTACTAATAATAATAATATATTGTATATTGTATATATTGGGGCCTTTCAAAACACTCAAGGTCACCTTAGATTTAACCCTTTAACACCAAGAGTGTTGGGAAAAACGTCTGTCCATACAGTGCACTGAACAAAAATATAAACGCAACACTTTTTGTGTATCAAGAAAATGTTTTAGAGCTTTGAGTGTTGCATTGATATTTTTGTTGAGTGCACCTTCCATTATTTTGGCCTGTTTTTGGTCATTGAGACCAAAACTCAAACAAACGTCATTTGAAATATGATTTAGACTGTTCAAATTTTCACAGAATATGGTGCTCATGTCAATAAACCTCTTTCCCCCTTCATTTTAAATTGTTAATACACTATTTTAACATGCAGTAAATTGTAAATAACTGCCAGATAGTGACATTTATTGTGGAAAAATGGGCAAAAGCACCTACTCACAGGATATTTTCTGCCCCTATTATGGTTAAAATAAGCCAAAAAACCAAAACATTTTGAGGCTTAGGTGTTCAAGTGAAGATGTCAGTTTAAACAGACATATAGCAACTCTACAGTCAAAGAATTTCAATGCAGAAAAATACGTCACACATTCCATGTTCTCGCTCTCCAAGTCAAATCAAATCAGTGAACTGTAGGACAATCCCACGAACCCCCACAAGCAATAACCTGCAATAACTGAGAACACCTTTATATAACCCAACATTTATACAAAATCCTATTTCACTCCACTGCCCTCTTTGCTTAATAACTAAAATCAATGAATGCAGAGAGATTATTATTTAACCCATCAACCTCTTCTCTAACTACTCAAATTAGCTGAGTTGGACATTTATCATCTGGAAAGGGCAGCTGGGTGGATTGTTACCCACATCACGGGACACTGTCCTCCATCAAAGTCTGCAGGCGATCGATGGGTGTTATAGATGCAGCAGAGGGGCATGCTGGGACATCAGCTGTATAATTTAAACACTGCCGGGGAGATGAGATGTGCAGCGGGGACAGTGGTGGCAATGGAGGGGGACGTTTGTTTGATGTCTGCAAGATCAACATTATTCACAAGAGCAGAAAAGGCTGAGTGACAACATGTTCACCTGCTCTTTCATAACTCAACGTTTGCAGAAAACCTGTCACTGCAGGTGTGAGGACGGGATTGAAAAACAGGAGGAAAGAGAAGACAGACTTGAGTCATCCCTTCTCTGACAGACAGTCAGCTCTCACTGCAAAAGAGTCTCCTGAGATAAAAGTGACTGCTCTCTCATTTAGTCATACAATAGCACTTAGAGCATGAAATAAAGGATATGTGATTTATTTCTGAAACACTTTTTTTTGTGTCTCTTTACAGATTTTAAAATACATTATTCAGCTCACTAAACACACCATTTGAGTCTGATTGAAGTACGTGATAGAACAACCTGGGGATGACACTAAACAATTCAAGTGTTATAGTGTTATATCAACCAACTTGATTTTATTAAAACCAGTGCCGTACCCACTGAATATGTGACACAACAACAGTGTAAAGGAATGGAAGTGCCTCCTTTAGTGACATTCCTATCACATTGCTACTGATATCTCTTGTATTTCTTATCCAAAGAACATCAAAGTCAGCACGGCACACACTGTTGCCCTTAGCCAGTCACCTGCCAAGTTTGAAGCCTGTCAAATCACCCGTTGGCGATTAAAGGCCAGACACACGTCCCTTGCATTCATAGACAGATGAAAGATCACTATTTTACGTTACTCTCTGATATTGGAATTCAAGCTTATCTGTGGAAGGTGCCAAAGCAAATGCAGATAAAACCCTTCCCTGAAACCAGCGCCTGGCAACCACAGAGGAAGTCCTGACACACTAAACATTGTTAAACAGATCCATAAGTGCTGAGCTTGCAGTTGCAAAGAAAAAGAAATCTTTCCTTGCCAAGCAACACACAAAAAATGTAGTCTGGGGCATGTGGCTCTAAAATCTAACAACAAACTGTATCGTAGCCAAAGTAGTAAACAATACTGACAGAAAAAAGAGTAGTAAGTGTTTCAGTAAAGAAAAAAAACAGAATTAAACAAAAACAATTCACACATTCAGCGACAAAATGAGCAATTTCTTTGTGAATTTGTGCAGAAAAGACGCTGGAGCTCTAAAAAGCAGACTATTTAAAACTCCATTAAAAGCAGAAGAAACGGGAGAGTTGGAATCTGCTGTAGATACGAATAATAATGGTCATAATAATGATAAAGAAAACAATGTTTAAATGCTAACTCAGTGTTCCCATGTAATAATACATGGTTCATCTGTATTGATGTATGATACAACACTACTAAAGTGGTTGTAACATTTAAAGTGGTTAAAGCAAGGCTGATAAATGACCGTTCCTAAAACAGTTGCCTGGGGCACCGGGCTGAAAGGTTTGTATTAAGAACAGCTGATTGCATTAGTCAACAGCAATGACAATCCTGTGAAAAAAGATTCTACAAATAGTAAAAAGGAGACAGTGGTGGGGGAAATGATTGGCTGCGTTTGTTTTGCGGCGCCCGAGGTGCTTTGAAAGCAAACCTGCAGGATGTGCTGTCACAGTATAGCAAACAAGCCAGAACGAGAGCAGATGTTTGACGACATCTAAATCCACTTGTGAACATCTCACTGACTCTCATTCTGTTCCTGCCCGTTCACCAAACTTCCACAGTGCAGGGACATAAAGAAAGAGGCGTCATGCTCACTCCTACGGGTCAACGAGCTGAACCACAAATGATTTAAAAGTAAAGTTATATTGTATTGCTTCAATTTCATGCACTGTATCATATCTACCTCTTTTTGGTGGTACTTGATAGCCAGTTTGAGTCTCGCCAGGTCATTGTTGCTTTCCTCCTCCAAGATGTTGGTGTCGTCTCTGTAGTTGAGGACCATCTCCAGCTCTCTGGAGCTGCGCGTCTGGTCCAGGAGGTCCTTGGCGAACTGCTTGCACTGCTGTGACAGCTCCTCGTACTCTGATTTAAACTCATTCTCCACCTAAAAAAAAGAAGAAAAAAAAAGACACAGAGCACAGAAATCCCTAAACAGCAAGAAGAACCTGGCAGCCGAGACATAAACCATTACATCAAGGAGAATCTCAGAGTGCAGGTTTGTCTTTAAAGCAATGTTCCTAAATCAAATGTCAGCTTGGAACTGTTTTGTGCCAAGAACAGTTTCAAAGCTTTTTTCAAAGCCACCAGAGTTATTTTTCATGCCTTCTATATAAAATCTGAATAAAACTTTTCGCAACTAATGTCAAGTTAGACCGAACAAACTGCCAAACAACGAGTGGATGTCATGTTGTCGTGGCTTCACTGTGTGACAATCATGCCCCCCTCACCTTGCTGAGCTCCTGCAGCTCCCAGCTGAGCCTGAACGCGGTGAGGAACGGGTCCTCGCTGGAGAGCGCGATCAGCGAGGGACTCGACAGCGCCTTGTAGATGTTGAGGCGAGAGCGCGAGTGCCGCAGACTGTCCACGTCCGAGCTGGACACGCACTCCACACAGTTGCAGCGCACCTGCGACATCAAACACAGCACGAGCACATTTTTGTCGATAAAGCCTTTTGATATTTGTAGAGTACGTCCTCTGAATAGTGTTGACTATTAAGCAATTAAGCGTCTTATAAAGTTAGGGATGCACGATATATCGGCATTAATATTGTTATCGGCCGATGTTCGTCATTTTTTAACATATCGGCATCGGTCCAATGAGTAAAACTGCGCCGATTTTAAAACCGATGTTTATACCCGTCTAACTGCTGTTTGTGTATGTGTGTCGGGAAGGGGAGGCCATGCGGCATTCGTTTGGGCATATGACAGCAAGCGCAGCACGAGGTGTGTGTGTGTGTGTGTGTTGAGGAGAGAGAATGTCAGCGGTGTGGGCGATTTTTCAGGGTGTCAATTGAAGATACGCGAAAAGCATTATGCAACACTTGCAAAGTCAAGGTAATGCGAGGAGGGTTCCGCGTCAAGTCATTCAATACCACAAATTTGATTATGTCATTTGAAAATCCGCCACCCAGAAGTACACAAACAAAGGCAGGAAGCTAACGCTAGTAACGCTAGTTGATAGCGCATATTGAACCCCGCAACAACCTGCCAAGTCGGCGCTACTTTTCCGATGTTTTGCATTTAATAAATATCTGGTTGCCATGAATACTGGCAAGTTTGATAAAGTATTTTAACATGTTTTTTTTTTTATTATGGCAGCTCTTAGTAGAGCTCGTCAGGTATTGTTTCTCATATCTGTTGTGTAGTTTTATTGTGAAGGGAAGTGGCGCGGTTGTTGTTGCCGGGAGGAAGGGTTGTTGACTTTATTTACATACCCAGTATAGACGCCCTTATCTCGGTTACAGTAACTTTGGCAGGGTATTATTTTTATTTATGTTCATGTTTGTAATTTATGATCCAAACTTTCTCACAGGAGTTTAGTGAGTTGAGGGAGTTAAACTGTACTTTCATTTAGTTACACACTTGCTACAAGTGGTAAAGGTTTCTAAAAACCTTTACTTGTAGTTGGTTACTTGTGTCTTATGTGACCTTGTTATTTGGAGGTAAAACATGTTTTGAAAATAAAGGAAGACATTCAAAAATTCAGCTTGCGTGATTTTCATTCTGTACAAACTTTTATCACCTCAGAAACTTTTTTTTAAAACATATATCGATATCGGTAGATATCGGTAGATATCGGTTATCGGCGGAAATAGTCATATCGGTGCATCCCTATATAAAGTACTACACATTTATCCCCTGGACAGTTGTTGACATTTTAGTGACACACCATTTTCAGGCCGCAACGAAACACAAACACAAAACCAATTATGGTTTACCGACCTCATGCGGCTGCGGCACAGAAACACCTTTCTGCACCAGAAGCTTGATAATTTCATAGTTGTTGGTGTGTGCAGCAAGAATGATGGGAGTGATGTCAGGGGTGAAGTCAGAGAACTGCTTGTCCAATAAGATTGGAGGAACCTGTGAACGCAGAGGAGCAAAGAAAAGCTTGAATCACATATACTTTGCACTCAATGAAGCCCCCGACGCACAGCGTCTGACCTCGGTATCGTGCTGTAAATATTGCCAATTTACACTCGTCTGAGTGTTCTTTCCAAAAGGTCTCTGCTCACTCCAGAGTGCAGCTCAAAGAGCTTTACGATGACTTTAAACGGAAGACCGCAGGATCTCAGGAAACATTTGTGCAGTTTATAAAAAATCGAATCAAAGTTGCAGACAAAATCCAGACCTCAGTAAACAGGTGTCAGTGTAGTAAAAATATTGAACACATTTCAGTTGGAATCATTATCCTCAGAACGAAGCTCATTCCACTTGATCCTCTTATCACCTCCTCCAGCTCGCCCCTTTAACTCATCCCATGTCTTTCAGAGGCAACACGTGGCTGCAGGCGGCCGAGGAATGAGCTTAACGCTTTTATTTTTTGAATTGAAAGCACGAGAGACGAGAAAGACAGGACGGTCAAAGAAGGGTTGAAGGATAACTCGCTTGGGAAATGGTGGTATTTTTGTTGGCATATTTTAGGATTTAGAATCATGTTTAAAACGGGTTAAAAATGTATAAAGCGTGTCAAATGTGAGCAAATGTGTGTATTTGATCTGTGTGTGTATCAGTAGCTGGGTGATGTATGTGTCAAAACCGTAGGTGCTTGAATTATAATGATGTGTTTTCAAGGTTTAAAAAGTAGCCTAATTGGGTTTTCGATTAAATATCTGAAAAAGCTTAAAAATAATGACTGCACTGACTCTACTGATAGATGGAGGAATACAATAAATGAGACGGTCTAAACATGTGTTTGTGTAAGTGTGGCTATGATAAAAACAGGATTTTGGTTGTTTCTAGCATAATAATATCTCTTTTATTGTCATAAAAGGAGTTCAATAATCATTCTGTGTATGTATGACTTCAGGTGCTGGAAAAGTGTGACTCTTGACCTTGAAAGAGCAAAACCGTGTTTCTTTCCTAACACATTGCTAATTTACTGAATATTTGGCTTGCTAGATGGAGGCATAAAATAGTGCAGGTCAAAATGAAACCTGCTCTGCCTGGACCTCCATAGTGTGTGTATTTGTGACTATTATAAAACACAATTTCAGTTGTTTAAAGTATATTATAATCGTAATAATTTTATTGTGATTAAAACAGTGGGATAATATGTTTTATGTATGTATACATGCATATGAATTTACCACAGCTGCAAGGTGCTGGAAAATGGATGTTGAAAGTTGATCCAAATAAAAAATCATATGAAATCCTTTGGGAACATGAGGCTCTTGTCGCGTGTGCACATGCACACACACTCTGGCTGACGAGAGCGGGTCCGATTCAAAATGACTGGGAAATGGTGATGACACAAACCTTGGGAGAGTAGAGATGTCAGATAAGTCTGTTTTATCCTCACCCACACTGTCTTGAGGTCTAATCAGACAAAAAAAAAAAAACACACTGGTGTGGGTGGACTATAGGTGTGAAAGAGAAGGAACTCTCCGAAGCTGCACAACCAGGGAAGCTGAGAAAATAGACTCTAAAGGTTGAAGGATAGTAGCTGTGCAACAGATACCGTAGAGAATTTAAAAACAACTAGCAGTCTTGGCTTTGTAGGGGAAGTAAACATTCCTTGAAAACGTAAAGAGATCACCTGCAGTATATATATATATATATATATACATATATGTATATATATATATATATATATATATATATTATAGTTAATAGACTCTTATCGCGCGATAAGAAAATTATCGCCGTTAATCTATTCTCAAAGTTGGGTCTGGGACCTGGGTCCACATAGTGAGCAAGCTATGAATTTCACTTTGATATGTTAGCGCGGATGTATACCTGGCCCAGAAGGCTCTGACCTGGCTGAGCGCGGATGTAGGTAACGTTACGTTATGTAATTTATTGTCATTTTTGTTTTATAACGGCCTATGTAATTTACCACGGTGAAAATGGTTTCAGGTTGGATATCCAACCGTCGCGTCCGACAACTGTCTGAATGAATATCCAACCTGAAACTAACTTCACGCGGTATAGCTTTAGCTAACGTTATCAACGTTTTGCTGATTAGTTGCTGATAGTTGCCTACTACTACTAGCAATCTTACTCTGATATACTTTTTCTGTCCTACTCCTAATGTTAGGTGTGATGAAAACAGAGGAGCGCCACTTAGCAGAAGAAGAATTCAAATGAGCCATTTTAATCTAGATTAATCTAGATTAACTCCAAGATTGCAGTGAGATTAATCTAGATTAAAAAAATTAATCTATGCCCAGCTCTAATATATATATATATATATGTACACGATTGTCTGGTCATCAATGGAATTTCTTGTACTTTCTTCAGATGTTTAAGTCTGAACCAAAAAGTGGACTGACCGCTTGCATCAATGGAAATGGGCGGCGCTGGCGGTCTGTAGTCTGGTTATATTTCTTCCATATATAGCACAGCCTTCTTGAAGCATGCAGATATACACTTAACGGAGGAAATACCACTTGAAAATCTCGGGGCGAGAGCAGCGTAGCCGCGACAAATTGAAAGGTAATGCAAAGATAATACATTCTCCCCCATTTCCAGGGGCGTAACATAACCAATATTTTCAAGCAGATTGTCCTCTTTCTTGGCCCCATACTATTCATGTCCACACACACACATATAATCATAAGCCCCTTTTCCACCAACATTTCCAGGAACTTTCATCACCAGGTAATGATTTACCTAAGAATTCTGTGTAATTATTTTTTAAATGACCCATAACAAACAAACACCTTTTTTCTTTCTTCGTCTTCTTTTAAAGGTCTTGTTTAACCCTTCTGTTCATCCGGGATTTGGCATGCGCAATTCTCATTACCGTAACTCCTAGACGGTTTGTGATATCTGGAAAAGGATCTCAACAGTGATTGGCACAGCAACCCCGTGTGACCCTCATGTGGAGGATAAAGTGGTAGAAGAAGAGAAATAGAGCTTTGCCCTCAGGACTTCCACAGAACGACAAGATTCACCATTGTACTGTAATTATTAATCCTAAATGGTTTAATAACGTTTTTTGACAATAATACAGCCATAAAATCACGATAAATCCAGGCAGCCTGATTATCTTGATGGTCATAAGAGGGTTAAAGGTGAGTTACAGCCACGCTGGCAGAATGTATTCCATTCAGGACATAGCCCCGCCTCTCTAGAGTTCCTGGTAATCTGGAAAGTCCCTGGTCACAAGTAGGTTTTTTTGTCAGTGAAAGTTTGGGGTCGAGGGAAGGTTTTTTTCCCCCAGGTAATTTCTGTGGAAACATGATGAGGTTTTTCAAAATCCTGGAGAAAGTTCCTGCGGTGGAGAAGCAGCAAGAGAGCCCACGTTGAAAAATGTCCTTTTTAAGAGTAACATTTTCACAACCTCCTCCACCGATTTTGTAAATCTATTGCATAAAAACCATGGCAATGTAAAAGATGCATGTCAGCATGTGGGCAGAGATAGTTACATCATTCCAAACAGACTCGTCTCTTTCTGCACGTGAGAGCAGCTTTAATGAGAACGAGCTGTGCCATCGATACGTGGGCAACTCATTCATTTTATCTGACACGCAAAATGCCCAAACATCACAAGTGACAGTTCAAGCCGCCGCTCGTTCTAAAAATGACTCGCTTCAAAGTCGTCTGTTATGGGTACAAACAGAAATAGAATCGGCGAGGCTCTCTCGTGAACAAAATGCCTGAACAATTGTTATCGTTCATTTTCTCAAAAATGTTTCATCATCTATTTACCGCAGCACAAAGTCATTTCATCATGTGGACATTAGTTCCTACTCCCGGAGGCATCGCAGTGCTGCAGGAACAAAAAAACCTGTCAGAGAGCAGAGTGGGAGCGTTGTCGTATTTTGCAGGCGATCTCATGAGCTATATGCTCTGTTCTCCGTGTGGGAGGAGGAGGAGGGGCATCAAATGGTCGACATCAAACAGCCTCGGCCTGTGCCCAAGCATGGAGCATGAGTGGTACATGGCTGGTAGATATGGAGCTGTGATGATGGCGGAGAAAGGAAAAACGAAATTGTGTCCCTCTTGCCGGTGTAATGTATGTCTGCTCCGCCATCGGCATGTTGATTAAATATACAACATTAGCATCTGCTGCGGGTGAGACTTCCGCAGTGTTTGCTATTGCTTTTGTTTTCACTGTGGCCCCATTGTAAAGCCTCCCCACTGGGTTTTACATCAAACACATCTGGATGAAGCAGCGATAAAATGTGACAGCGAAGCCGGGGTTTTTTTTTGGTTGTTTTTTTTTGAATGACACTGCGGAAAAAAATAAGTACCGAATCCTTGTGGATTCACTGCAGACGTGATAATGCTTGTTTATGCTCTGCAGCGTTACACGTGGGAGGACGAGGGATTCCCTTACATAACTATCCTTATGTAGGTTGCACAGTAACCTAAAACCAACATGGAAAATATGGACTATGAAAAACACAGAAAGGAAACACAAACGCAGCCACAGGCTATTTCTAATTAAGAAAAACTGAGCTCCAGTGTTTGTGCCGGATGCATATCTAGACTCTGCAGATAATGCATTAAGCTACTCACAAATGCCAGCACTCCTGGGTGGAAAACAAATAATCCACTACAGTTGCAAGATTCCTACAAACACATCATTCAGGCAGCTGGAGAAATAGAAAAAAAAAAGAAATAACACACACTGTTCGAGCGAAATGGAAGTCATTAAAATAGAACACACTTTTCCCTGGCAGCTTTTTAATACAATCATTGAGCTTCTCTTGGGGAGACTCGGTAACACTGGACTGAGCTATTCTCACAATCTACCCATGTGATGGGGAATCTTAGGACATGAAAGTAAAGAGGCAATAGCAGCTGATAGATGTCACAGCTAATTTTTGGTCCCTTTCACATTTAACAAACTATCGCTTGTGTTTTTTTTCTCCTTTTTTCCCGTCTTTGTTCCATCATTCACTTCATTTTTATCGAAGCCTAAATGCGCAAAAGGACACGACACGAGCGGCGATTAACACCATCTTCCCCCCCCAAAAAACATGAGCGCATTACTGTTGACAGGCAGAAAAAGAGGATGAGCACGTGTTCCAGCGTGTGCACAGAGCATGTGTGGCAGGAGGAAGTAGATGCAAAGAGAACTCTCCTTGAAGGGAACGCAATCAGTGCAAAGAGCGCCAATTTGAAACAAATGAGACTATTTGTTTTCAATTCCAGTAATTAAAGCAATATAACAAGCACCTCTAGAGCGCTTTGTTTGTGAGATTCATCTACTACACGAGGGCCGCAGGGCTGCTGGTGCCAATCTCAGCTGACATATGGCGAAAGGTGGGGTACACACTGGACAACATATAGAGACAAATGTTTTTGGACATGTGGGGAGGAAACCGGAAAACTCCCGC
Organism: Solea senegalensis; assembly: GCF_019176455.1. NCBI lineage: Eukaryota > Metazoa > Chordata > Actinopteri > Pleuronectiformes > Soleidae > Solea > Solea senegalensis. The sequence goes on from NC_058033.1 coordinate 3,226,251, forward strand.
TCTGATTGGACACTTGAGTCATCGATACCACCTCTCTTTTTCTTTGTGTCATCTACAATTGCAGGGATGGAAGTTCATGCATTTGAGTATGAACACACATTCTCATTTGTTAACATGGCCGCTGAAATGAAAACATGCCATACACAGTGTGAACTGAGCCTAAAATCGGTTAAATAATGTAGTATTTATGTTTTCCATATGTGTTTGTTTGCTGACTAACAATTTCAGTCTACAGAAGTGTGTTCCCGACGTGTTCGGAGGCCAAGAAACATGTTTTTGTGATCGGCAGAATTTCATCACGCCTTTGAGCTGAAGGGAACATTTGTGCCAATTGTGAAATTCCTTCGAGACCGTCTCGGATTGACAAGATTGGGACAGCTGGACGGGCAGACAAGCTGAAGACATAATAGTGCCTCTGGCCACTGCTGTCACTGGTGTGGAAGCACAACGATATATGGGGTTTATTGGTGGCGTCCGTACTGCACCGTGTTTGTTGGACAAAAGAGGGATTTCTTTAACAAAAAAAAAGTTAAACTGGTGCTAAAAAAACATGCTGATGCCATTTGGTTGTGTGGAAGACATAACTGTCCTTAGACTGATGCCCCACAGCCTCATGAATAAAGCACTCCTAAATTGAAAGTACCTCCATTCCCCTCCGCTGCGTCCTCACCTGCATTCCACCGCTGGGTTTCTTGTGGTTTAGCAGCAGCTCCACAGCTCCCACCACTTCCTTGCGGATAGCGTGCAGCAGGGCATCGCCGACATAGACGCCGAAGCTCAGCAGGAGTTCTATAATTTCAAGGTTCTCGTTCTCTATGGCAATCAGCAGAGCGGTGCGGCCCAGAGGGTCGATGCAGTTGATGTTGATCTTGAAGTAGATCTCCGCTTCCTGGGGGAAATAAGGTCGTGATTGGATGACAAGGGTTTGTTTTTCTTTTTAAGACCCACAACAACAACGTTACTGAGATCGGACTGAGCGACTCAGAGAGACAGTTTAGAGCTGAAACAACAACGGTGATAGCGATGCTGAGCGCCGCTGCGTATGAAACGGAGATGGCGCTGTGCAGAATCTGCCAAATTGTACCCAATTATGTCACTTGAGTAACCGTCAACTGAGCCTGACAACAAAAATTAAATAAATCTGCATGAGTACTGCCCAATTTTCCCCATTTCTACTTGAGGCTGCCACTGACATGCACCTGAATATTCAACTAATCTCTCTCAAATGGATCTGATTCGGAGGAGGCGGCAGCGTGCGTAAAATCACAGGGGCAATATCTGGTGTGGTTGCTTAGATTCTGATTACATTGTTTTATTTAATGGCCCGTTATAGAGAAACAATTCAGCATTTTCATATGGAAATTTGAGACAAAGCAATTAGCACATCGCAAGGCTGCAATTTAGTGGTTGATTGTTCTATAGTCTATGCAAGGCAAGTTTATTTGTGTAGCACTATTCATACTCAGGGCAACTCAAAGCGCTAAGGGCATAGAAATACATTAAGAAAATCAAAGGACATTAAAATGACATTAATCAACATTAAAAATGAAAATAGTCATTGAAATCACGAGAGATAAAAGTGTGATTTACCAATACAAAAGTGCATTGAAAAGACAAGAATGGATTGATAACTAAGAGAAAAAGCTGCAGTAAATAATAATAATAATAATAATGTTTCCAGGCCTGATTTAAATGAGGACTGAACAGTCTGAGCAGACCTCAGGTGTTCAGGACGTTTGTTCCACAGGTGAGGAGCAGAATAACCGAACGCTGCTTCACTTTGTGTGGTTCTGCCTCTGGGAAACACACGGTAATCCTGTCCCTGATGATCTTAGGGCTCTGAATGCTTCATAGGGAACTAATAAGTCTTGGGAAGTATTTTCAGTGCTTTGAAGACCAAGAGTAAGATGAAATCTATCCTTTGACTCACGGGAAGCTAGTGATCTGAGGACCGGTGTGATGTGGTCCAGGATGTTGGAGACAATTTATAAATTTAAGTTTTAAGTTTCTAATTCGTGGCATGTTTGACATATATTTGGCATACACCAAAACAGCGCCTCCTTAAATTGTGATTGTGTCAGACAAATCAGGAAAAGACAACTGTGATTTATTATGTAAGGCATCGATCATTATCGCCGTCCATCTTCATATCGACAAACTAATTCAGTCCCCAAGTGTCATCTGTCATTGTCACAGCACATCATCCTTTTTTTTTTAAAACATATTAGGCACCCAGAGTGCACCGTATTGTGTGTCCGCTAAAGCACCGACCCTTATCAAGGTAAATAAGAGTACCAGACGTTTGTGAAAATGAAGAGAACGAGAATCGTCGCGGCTGCACATGGAGCCAATAAATCTCCTAATCCTTTTTAAATCAAAGCAATTAGATTAAGGATTTAATATCCATCCATAATTTAGTGTTTCAGTGGCTGCATTCATTCCTCCACTCACCAATCAAAATGCTCCATTTTCCATATTATAGTCGCTCTCTCTCACACACAAACACACACTGTCGTACATACACACCTCCAGGGCGTGTTTGACACTGGCATAGTCGCCCTTCTCCACAGCTCCGAGATAGGCTTTCTCCAAAGGCGACAGCTCCGACTCGGCCCGCACAATTCTTAGTGGGATGCGGTCCCGATACGAGGAGCTGTCAGTGCGCCGATAGTAAAGCTGTGACATCTCCCCGGGTTTCAGCTCACCAGCACAGTGCTCACACTGCTACAGCTGCTGCCAGGCACGGGGACTTCACACTGGAGGGGATAGAGATAATGGCATTATACGAGGGAAGAAGGCACCTGTTGTTGTTAGTGGTGACTTTTGCAAAGAAACAAAAGAGCAGTGGGAGAAGCAGAAGAGGCAGAAGTGGAATCATTACACAGATTAAAAACGTAGGGAGAATATCAGGTCATTAACTTGACCAACTTCGTCATGCAACTGTAACACAGTAAATTGGACATAAGTGTGAGAAAACTGTGTTTACTGGTTCTTAATTTGCATAAAAATGTCCGTGTGAACCAGGTCTCACTTCACAATAAAATACAGCGACAGCATGTCATTTTAAAATAGGGAGGTAATATCAGGGTAATCGTGTTTAATTTCTAATATAGTTTCAGCTTGGTAATAACAGTGGTAATATAATGCCACATTATTTCCAGGTAATAGCTGTAACGTCCTGTTTTATTTTTTGAAATAATTCCCATTGCCTCTCATCTCAGTGTCCGCCTCCTGTCAAGTTTCCCTCCTCTGTGATTACCTGATTTGTGTCACCTGTTGATCGTTATCCCTCCACCTGTGTATTTAGCCTGCGTGTTTCCCGCGTCTGTTGCCGGTTCGTCTTGTCTGCCGTCCAGTAAGTGTCCTTTTCAGTTTCCAGTCGCCATATTTTTGTATCTTTTGTTGCCTTGTGCTTTTTGGAACTGGGACTGTTGTCGAGTTGTGCTTTTGAGTCCACGTCCAGTGTTTGTTCAGCCTGATAATAGCTTGATAAAATGTGAACGATATTTTTATGGATCCCATTTGATAATTACTGTGTTAAAAAACAGTATTTCCCTCTGTTACTACCACATGTTATTACATAGTGGTTGCAGCAGAAGTAAGATGAGATTAACATAATACTTCGATAACATGATAGTGAGAACGCTGGATGCAATCCTGCCTCCAATCCCCAAGTGTCCACCCACAGCACAAGTGAGTCCTCCATCATGATGTTACTACACTAACATACTGTACATGACCTTGGAGCATTTATTGCGCTATAAAGAGAAAAGCTGTAAACCTGAACGCTCAAACCTCTTACACCAACGAGCTGTCTTGATATACGACGGCGGCATCAATGGATAATTATAATTCTCAACTGTCTTAATCTATTTGCCTAATGCCATTAGTGATGCTCCGTAATTGATTGACAGCACTTGACTTTGTGGTTGCTCGGTGACAGGAATATTCCTCCAGCATTTTGTGGGATCTGTTAGTGAGATCTACACGTGTTTGTGTGTGTGTGTCGATTGTCATCATCACGTGCCGTGTGACGACCATGTGAAATACAGCAGTCGTCGCACCACAAACGAACCACCAGGATGTAAGAGGTTGACAATCGCCACCGAAACAATCTGCTAAAGAAAAATTGCTTGGTTGCTACAAGCCCCACTGAGGACGCCCTTTAAAAGCACAAGACAAGTGAGGACAAGATAACAAGACAGGACAAGAAGAGGGGGAAGAGTAAAAGATGTGTTTAATAACACAAAACAAAATAAAGTGGAAAAGTTCAAGTGGTTCGCGTCTAATGTTCCCATCGATCTCCTACCACTGTCTCCGGAGAACTCATTACTGCTGTGTATCTCGATACGATAAACGAGCGCGTTAATAGACTCATGGCAGCCCAGTTAGTTTACGAACAAGAAGAAAGAAGAAGGAAAAACTGTTCATCTCTATGAGAGGCGGATAGAATCTTCTAAATCGCCCTAATTAGCACGCAATATCTTGTTAATTTAAAAGATGAAGTGTGAAAACATGTTTTAAAGTGGTTTTTTTTGTGTTTTCTGGCAAGCACAGAGTTTTTGCTTACGTGTTGGGTCGGGTTGTAATTTTCAGGCCTCTATTTTGGACAGTGGGAGGAAGTTGGAGAACCCACAGAGAACCCGCATACACATGAGGAGAACGTGCAAACTCCACACAAAAAGGCCCTCAGTCAAACTGGGATCCAAACCGCTGACCTTCTTGCTGTGAGGCAACAATACTAGCGCTCATTTTTGCAATAATTCAGCAAATGAGATATCAGCTTGTTGATTACCCTGCCGTCTAAATTAGGCTAATTAACCTGGCTTCAGCGGCTGCTTCACTTTTAACTGACAGATTTGAAAGTTGTATCAAAGTTTGAAATTTTTTTTCCTCTAAGTTCATGATAACATGTGGTTTATTTATTTGTTATCTTTGGAAATTAGTTGTATACTTTGTGGACTTTACTTTGAAACAAATCCTGCCACTGAATAACATGAGTAAACATCATCCACTCTGCAGCGACAGCCCATGTATGGACTTTTTTGTGGGGTTTTTTAAATGCACACCCCACCAACGGCAGATTGTTAAAGGTCAGGATCAGGATTTTGAAGTGTTGTTGTATGAGGTAGTGACATGTAGTCTGCACCGCCTGAGCTGTGCGCGGCCCCCGTCGCCCTCTGCTGCCTCCCTCCGCTCTGCTTCCCTCTGCTCATTGTCACTGAAAACATGGCTGCCAACAAAGACACACGGGGAAAAAAACCCCAACTGATTTTAGCCAATTAAGAAAATACTGATTACATCTAAGATAGATTTGCAGCCTTTTGCGACGTAAAGTTGACACTCGCTCTTTCAAATTCCGTACAGAAAATGATGCTTTATAGCTCAAGGATGACAAGTGGGCTGCCGGTCTCCTGCTGCCTCATTTGGTTAAGTTCATGTCACTTAGTAAATCTCGACAAAGGCTTTCAAACGCTGAAGTCGCAGAATAACACAGTTAAACTGACTGATGGAAGCAGCAGTGGATCAACGACTTCTGTGTGCTGTGATGTAAAATAGATGATTTTTTTCAATGGAGTTTGGTGTGAGGAAGAAGCAGTCTGAAGCTAGACTTAAGATGATAGATTTTACGAGTTGAGTCTTTTGTTTCGAGGCTAAAATCTGGCTAAATCTGGTTTGTGTGGTCAAGCACCTGAATTTGAATTCAATCAATTTAATTTGGGGTTTTTGTGTCGTGAGTGGCAGTTAAAATCCCCCCACGGTTACTTACAGTTTCACCGTCGTGCTTGTCTAAGTGGCAGAGAAATAAATATTATACTTATTGGACACGAGCAATCAGGTCACACCACATACTTTGCTTTATATGGGAAACATCGCCACAGCCTTCGTAGACATGTTTTTGTTTCTCTGTTCTTATAGTATTGTGTAATAATCACCTTTAAATCCACACCGGGTTAATTGTGCTAATTTAAAGGATGCGTGGTTTGTCTGCTCATATGTGCTATTACTGAAACACAAGGGTGTGGGGAGGAGAGGAGCTCCAGCATCACACATGTTCTGTGGCAGTAAATATGTCTCATCTGTCTTTTATTTTGAAAGTTGGACACCCTTCATATGTGAGCTCTGCTCCTGCAGACACGCAGCACAGTTAGAGAACAGCCTGCCCTGCACTGTGCTTTTACCCAGAGAGGAAAAAAAAACAGTCATATAATTGTCAGTAGTCACTCATGAACAGACAACAGGTCTGTGTAAATTGGCAGCAGCAGCGCCATGTGTGGTGAATGTCGCCTGCGTAAACTCACAGGTGAGCAATTTGGACATGTTTATCTCTGTGTTTGTGGGCGAGAAATACGCCAGGGAGCCGCGTGGATAAAAATAAAAATGCTTCGAGGAGATAAAAGAGGAGTCCTCTCTTTACCTCTACAAGCGGAGGGACCCCGTTACATCGTTTATGTATCCATCTTTGCGCACCAAACGAAAGAAATGTGAATTTTCAAGTAGAATGGAGCAGAAAACTAACCTTTGGGATGTTGGACATTGGAACTTCGCTCAGGGAGATCGGTGTTGCTCTTCCTTTAGAACATATCCAGAGAGCACAGGAGGACTAATGCCATAGAAGAGGGTTTAAACTTCTTGAATGTGGCATCCGCCAGATGTGGAAACTGCAGTGGTTCTGCACAAGGACTCTGCGCGTTAATGTTGCGTTTTGTCCTCTTGGTTTTTAGTCTGAATCCCCTCTTCTCGTCATTGTTTGGACTTTGCAGTTTTCATCTTGTAGATCCACATTGGATTAGTTGTGATCACGACTTCCATCAGGTCAAATCTGGATAGGAAGAAGAAGGAAAAAAAAAAGACCGGCGCACACTATATTCAGCTCACCGCACAACACAATCCAAGAGGTGAAGATCAGCAGCCAAGTTTCCTTTGCTGGATCCGTTCCGCGGCTGCACGTACAGTTTTTCGCCCCTGCGTGTATTTCCGCCAATGTCCGACTTATCCACCTGTTGGGGGGAGACTGAGCGAGAAGCGGTGCCTGCGGGAATAAACGCAGAGCAGCCAGATGCCTGGCAGCAGGCGGTCTGCGGCGCGCTGCTGCTGCTGTTGCTGCTGCTGCTGCAGATTGGTCGTGCGCATTTGGAGACGCATTGGACGCCGTGGCACTGCAAGAGGAGGAACAGGCGTCTAAAGAAAATAACTCGGCCAGACATGTAGAGTTTATTATACCACAAAACAATATTCTATTCCATTTGAATAACAATGTCGTTATACTGCACAATTTGCACTGCAGACCAATTAATTTATTAAAAAAAAATAACTTGTCACTTTCTCAATATCTGCATTTGTTTTTTATCATACACATTTAAGTAAGACAGTAAGGTCATTGTGCAAACAACGTCTATACTCATTTAGAATAATAAAATAATGCATTATATTCATAAAGTTGCAAAAAAAAACTTATTTTTACACGTTTTATGCACTGAAACAAGAGGTTGTCTAAGAACAACTTTACCAAGATTAAATCATGACCTCTAATTTAAGATAAACTCAATATGAACACAACTCTCTCTCTCTGGTTTGCTGTTGATGTTGTAAATTCTTCCTAATAGTGTGTAATGCTGCTGAATATCCACTGACATGTTTATATAGTCTCCATGGCCTCTGCCTGTCTGTCTGTGTGTGTGAGACAGAGAGAGAGAGGTCATGCTGGCAGTGTTTGCATTTCATCTGCAGGTCTGATTACTGTGTTATGTCACAGGGGACACATTTTTGGATGCACAGAGCCTCTGACTGTATATGTAATAATAATGATTGTTTCATGGATTTTTATTATTTATAGGACAGAAGATGGATTTATAAGTTTGCACTATCACTTAACTTTTACTTTACCTTTAATCAGGATATTAATTTACTTTACTGTCACTCTTTAAGACTGTGTTATAAACGTATACACAATATACATAGATTTTAAACACTTTTTTTCTCATTACAGAAGCAAATACAGAAAAATCCGCTCTTCTACTTTTGGCTGCCTCTTGATTTCTTAATTGAAAGTCATTCAAAAGCATCACATCCCAGCAGCTGCTGTTCTTCCCTTCATGTTCTCCATAGACTCAAATTAAATGGTTGCACCAGTGTAATAAAGAGGTTCCCTGAAAGTGTGCACAAACCCCACTCTCTCTGTCTCTCGAGTCTGACTCTTTTAGTTCACTCAGGATGATCGACACAGAGCATGTTGCCGTCTATTATCATAAGGGCACTTCTTCTTCATCTGCCATTTTGCGGATCGATATCAGTTAATCTCATTGGATTTGATTGAAGAACTCGCGTATTCATAGACATGCAAAGCAGCAGATAATCAATCAGTGTATATGTTTATGTTGGTGATGTTTTCCGGGAATCAAATACGTGGTCAGGTTTCTTCATATTTAAAAAGCTGCTTCACGTCAGCAGAAACACTTAAGTTTGTTTCAATCAAAACGAACAGTAGATCCGTTAAAAAGACTTAAAAATCCTGAAAACTTGCATTATTTTCCAACATTTAGCAAGAACATTTCTAAAATCTCAATATTTAACGGAGGAGTCTGGTGTATGAGCCGCATCGCACCGCGATTTCAGTGTCAGACGGAGGAAGTGCTGGAACTGTAGAGTGGAAAAGTGTCATTATTTGCTCTTCATACTTAACAGTTACCTGATGATCACACAATAGCACATTTCAACCAAGCAAGGCTGCTTTCAGGAGTCTTTGGCAGCCCAAGGCAGAAGGGAACTCGGGACTTGTATCAGCTGAACTTGAAGAAAGCTGGAGGCAACACTACTAACTAACTTGTGGGTCATGTTTTCTGTCTTCCATGTCAGTCGAGAGTTCTACATCGATTTCTTGCCTCGGGTTCAGCCTTTATTCGTCGCTGTATTCTTAAAGTTTCTCAGTCATAATCTTCTTTGTTGTCTCCTTTTGACCAAAAACAAGAATTGTGTCACACGGTCATTAGAAACAATTTGGACTTAATTGTCTTGCCCAGTCTACATTGTCATAAAGAGGAGGGATCAAATGTGGAAGACAACCCTCCGACCACTGAGCCACGGCCGTCCATGTCATGAATAACCTAACCTTAACCCTTGGGTCTAATTCGGGGTTTCATTGCAGGTTCCTGTTACAAAGTTGTTGGTTTAGGACACTAAAAATGTAGCTGCTGGTGAGGAAAGTTTTCTTTTACTCAGGTGCAGAACGTATGTGTTGGCCACAAGTTAAGTGAGTGCAACTTTTTTCCCCGTGTAATGCGGTGAATTTATTTCACTAACTTTCCTTGTTGCACCTTTGCAGCGTTGTAGGAGTTTGATTTATTACCCTCGGCGCGACACTGTAGAGCAGAAACTTTCCCCGAGTAAAAACGTCCACATTTGAAGTGCTGAGGAGCCGGTTGATGAGGTTGTCATCAAGGTACAGGGGAGACCCGAGAGACGAAGCGACAGGATGTTGGTGCGGCTTCAAAGCGCTTCAGTGAAATGTACCATGCCTTCTTTTCCAGTACTCACATCCAGCTGGCAGTGACGTCTCCCTCTGCATAATCACCTCCGTCCACGTGTCTCCTCAACCTTTCGCCCCCTTTCCCTCGCCCTATCTCTCCCTCACACTCTCTCACACAGCTGCAGGCTGAACCCGCTTTTGTTGAGAGCTTGACAAAGAGTTGGAGTGCTTTCTGTCAGAGGCCTGTGTTCCCCGAAATCTAACCTGAACCCAGAGTTTCTCTTTCATCTCCATGGAAACACAGTGCCGTCCCCATGCTGTCCTGAGCTTTGGAGAATCGTCCACCTTTTGGAAAGTCGCCCCATGACATACGGAATCCAATTATTTATTTATTTTTGCTTCAAAAGGCAGCCACAGAGTCAACATCACAATTGAATAACTCTCAGGTTTTCATATTCCTCTTGTCTTCTTCTTGGTGCATCCGTGGGCGTCAAGCTATATTTTGTATCTGTGGGTTTCCTGAGGTTATTGAGGCCACCTCAGCTTTTTAAATCCCCATTGCTCCCGTGCTCGCCGTGAGGCTACAGGGTAATTAAAATTGATCTTTCTCCGTCCCCCCCCGGAGATGCACAGAGGCAGAGATGGCCACAGAGTCCATATCTGTACGTGAACAACAATTAGCAAGGCATCTGCAGGATATCTGAAGTGTGTTTCATTTTTATTTTATTCTAACTATATTAACTCCGTTCAGCCAGGACAATCTTAATGTCATTAAAGTGTATGCTGTTGCAGATTAGAGCAACATTATTAATGTTTTAGTTGAATAATGTCTGGTGTATAAAATAAACGTTAAGCTTTAAATCAGGGGTGTCAAACATACGGCCCGGGGGCCAGAACCGGCCCGCCAGAGGGTCCAATCGGCCCACAGGATGAATTTGTTAAAATTTCACACTAATCTAAACGTAATGTCAAATGCTCCAGATACCCGTGACTAAATGTTTGTGCCTTTATAGATCCAGTGTGTTGTGTAAATAGTAAATTTAGGCATGATATTGTTGAAATTGCACTTATAGTTCTCAAGAAATTTCATGTTTTATAAAATTATCCTTCAGTAAATGTAAAACAAAGGAGAAAAAACAAAGGGGTTCTTGTTGTTCATAGGTTATTATGCTATTATTTTACTATTTTTACTGGTCCGGACCACTTGAGATCAAATTGTGCTGTATGTGGCCCCTGAACAAAAATGAGTTTGACACCCCTGCTTTAAATCTTTAGGACACACAGCCGCACTGAAGTGCTTATTTAGAAAATAGGGACAGTGCAAAAATACTGAACATTTACATGTTAACGTGCCAAGGTGTGGCCCGAGGCGGGTTGATGGAACATGAATAACACATAACCTGCGTTATTGGACATGTGCAATCCACTATTACTAATGCACTAATTAATATTGCACATTATCTGCTTATATACAGTCACATTCTATATATACAGTCTAAGTTCACGTTGAACATTGTTGTATGTGTTTGCTTGTTTCATCACAATTAATGATCCCCATTGTAGTTACTATGCCAAGTTCACGTCCTATAATGAATGGACACTTCCTCCGAGACATAAATACAGTGAGTGAATATGCATTCCAGCCATTTTGACAGGAGTTTTCATTCTGCTAAAACACCGCAGTTGAATATTTCACCTTGTGAGTGACTCCAAGGGTAAACACTTCTCTGTGAGAAACCCCAGGTTGCAGCAGACTCAGCAACAGTCGCAGTGTTTTGCCTGTCCAGACCCCAGAGAGACGAAACAGATTGTCTCGGAGTGCACACGCGTGCTCTGTAAATACGCCCTGAAGCTCCGCGCTACTGTGCAGGAGACTCTCCGCCGATAGATGCTCTGTTTGAACGAGGGGCTTTGACTCAGCAGTGGTGATTTGTCAGCGACTTGGCAGTTATCTGCAGTTATCTTTGGCTTATGGGACATTCAGTGCGAATCCGAGATTTATTTTCTTTTTGCTCATTAAAGACCAATGATGGGTTCATTTGGATGATTAAAGAAACGCTCAGTATCGGAATCCTTTAAAAATACATGTGTGATTATCTTTTAATTACGTTCCCTTTGTTTTGCAAAAACCGTGCTATTATCATCGTCACTTGCTTTCACACCACAATACCATGTGCCTGTATGTCAACACTCTCATTAGTCTATCACCCCCAGGTGTACCTTTGACTCACCGAAATGGCCTGCTGCTAAATTGAACATCTACTCTCTGCTTTTAGGCTAATTTGCAAAAAGAAGAAGGATGACGGAAAATCAGTTTTCAAGCCTTTTACCCAGATGACATTATAATAACTTTACAGATGGTGAATATAAAAGAAAAAAAAGCCAGCAGCTTTTACTCTGAAGTTTGTGGAGGGCTTTCATTTCACACGTAGACGCACATGAGTGCATCACTTCACATCGACAAGACACAAGGAATAAAAGATAGTACCGTGTCATACAGTTTGATGAATGCCTGTTCTTTTCATCCGCATGCTTTCGTTTGTGAATTGACACGAGCAAGAAGCTTTCCATTGTGTAAAATTAAAGGTAGAGGCTGCACAGGACAAAGGCCCATTAAACCTGGACTCATCCAGGCGGAAAAAAAAACTAGCCTGATTATCTGAATCCTCTTTTTGCTGAGGCTGCAGATGGTCAGTGTTTGACTCCACAGCCGGTTGCGTTGCTGACCGTGTGCATCTCTTTATGGCCACAGTTTGTCACAACAGCAGAAGTCATCCCCCCCCACACAGCTAATAGAGTGGGGGGTATCGTTGAAGCTGGACACATTGCGGTCCATAGATTTGAATGCAGAGAATCCTCCTTTTATACGTGCAACAGTATGTGAAAAAGAGCTGTGTGTTTCCGTGCAGCCTGCAGCGTTCTTCTTATTTCCTCTTGTGATAAACAGCCACATGCCAAGACGAAAGTACTGCTGGATGTCTTCCATTATTGCTCTTTGCTTACTTTGTTGCCCTCTTTTTCTTTGTGGAATTTATTGGCGAGCTGCACTGTCAAGCTGCTATGATGTTGTGCTATTTACAAAGTCAGAGCCTATTATGTTGATATGTGATTTATTTATCGGGCCCACACATCCTGCAGTGGACACGCAAGTCAGATGAGGGTGTACCGCTCATAACTGCACTGGACAGCTTGGGGAAACAAGTCTTAAAAGGATGACCCACAGGGTCAGGTAATGTGGACTGAGGAGGAGTCTGGTACCACGGGGTTGCCCAGTGGTTAAAACATTGTACTTCGGTGTGATCGCCATGGTTTCAACTGCCTGTTGTTAGACAATACCACATTAATCTTTTTTTACATCATTGTCTGAAACTTACTGCCCAGCCTTGACTTTATTAGCCCTAACCCACATGTGTCAAACTGGTGGCCCGGGGGCCACATGTGGCCCTCCAATCGATTACATGCGGCCCGCCCACCACAATAGAGACAGAATATAAGACTAAATGTATTTGCCGGCAATATTTTTATTATAGTAATAAGACATTCGGTCGTGATCATTGCTTTATTAAATGTATTACACTCAACATGAAATATCATATATTTAAGCTGTTTTAATCATAATTATCCTTGTCATTATTTGCTAAATTTAATTCTCTGTTTATTGTGAATCATTTTATATCAAAACGAGCACTTTTACTTTGCAATTCTGTCTAATATCATAATAAATATCTTATATTGCCCACCGGCTACTAAATAGTTGTTTTTTTCCACTTTTGTGTATATATATATATATAATAGTTTTGTTTTTTCCTCTATGTTGGCCCCCACTTGACCAGACTGTATGCTCATCGGCCCCCAGATCATTTGAGTTTGACACCCCTGCCCTAACCCTAACCTCACTCCTCCTGTGGGCCCTAACATTAACCTTGCTAACCCAGTTGAGTTGTGGGTCCATTGCTTTGCTTCACTTGTGTTGTGGATGTTGATAGAACTCTCCAATAGAAATGTGAGGCACTATTATTCCAGCATTTTATTCCAGATCCACTTTGTTGGAAAGATATGAGTGACAATTTCATAAAATGGTCACTTGATAAAGCAGCGGCTGAGACATCCTGGCTTTTAGTCACCGGGGTGAGTCATGATGCAGACACAGATTACATTTATTTGTCCGTTATTTACAGTGGGCAGTCTCACTGGGATCAACATCTCTTTTTCAAGAGAGCCCTGTGCACAAAACACGAGTAAACATAGAAGGGAAACTGGGAGTCTTTAACACTGGACACAAGGGGATGATATCCAAGCAGAGGACACCTGGTCGGTGAAGAATGACGAAGAATGAAGACTTGGAGGGTGTGAGAGTCAGAGAGAGACAGCATATCTAAAAAAGACAGAAACGTGACGATTGGCCAACGTTGCAGTGCTATTGGGACGGACGAGATCAGCTGACGAGCAGCTGCATGCGACATTGACACCAGAGACATGACAGCCAGGAAGTGACAGTAAAGAGATTAAATCTGGAAGTGTGTGAGTGAGACTGTGATCGAATCATGCGACAGTGTTGTCTTCCTGACTGGGCTGATTAACATCAGTCCTTTCAGTTGTTCAATTCAAAGTACAATGACCTAAATGACCAGTCTGGCAACTTGATAGTTTATTTCCACAATACTGTTTTTACAGGTTTATGAAACCCATCTTTCTACTATAATATACGACTTTAAAAGCCCGGAGAACCTGAAGAAAAACTTGCCAGAGTTGTTGTTTCCAATATGTTGCACCCATTTGTCAGGCTGTCAGCCGTTCATTGGCAAAGCTATCACACAGCACAGGCTCTGAAATTGTGCCAGTGTTTGGATGAAACAGGAAGTGACATCAAATTCTGTCTGAGTTGTTTTCATTCCTGTGTTGCTGCCGCACCAGAAATGAACCAATTTACTGTGGCAGGCTGTGTGACCACAGGGGCAGAGTAATCGGCCCAACTCCGCGATAAGCATCAGACCAATTTCCTTATTCTTAATTGTTGCATTTCAGTTTATGCCAGTTTATTTATCAACAGTGTAGGTCGTCTTTCCTTCTCTTTATCATCTAATAGATGTAGAGCTACATTATCAAGGGAACAACCAATGTACTCTCCTAACTAACCACTAACTGTATCTTTATGTTGGTATGCATTGGTAATAACTACTCTAGATGTGTGCCTCGTCTATGTTTGGTTCTTTCTAATATCCGCCTGGAGGCCTGGAAAGCACTCATCTGAAATGATACCGTTTTCCTAACTATTCAATGAAGATTCAAGGACAAAAACGGACTGAAGGAGCGTTCACTTTTCAAAGCAGCTTCTGTCTGTTCTCTGCTCCGTTCTCTCCTGCGTGTTTTCTCGGTTTATTCGGCTGTGACCCAGGCCAAGGTCCCTCGCCTCTTTCCTCCTTTACTGGCGCTCTGGAACCTTAACGCCCACTGATCAATAACAGCACAGCTGCCCGAAATCATCTCATCATATTCATCTGCTCTGTCAGTATATAGAGTCACTCGCCAGCTATTCACACCATCCTCGCTTTGTCTGTATTTGAGCACATAACTCTTCTATGTTTTTCTTTCCATTTTAATGTTTCTGGACCTGAGTGCAGCTTTTGATTGGCGACCATGACATTCTCCTCCACAGACGAGAACATTCATTAACTGTCTTTCGTCCCATGTGAAAGGCAGATCTGGTTTCTCAATTTTAGGCCTCCTCAATATATGCTGCAACTTGATTCCACCACGCACAAGCGCAATACATCTTACCATTCAAATTCAGATGACACAAAACTGTTTCGTGATCATTGTCCTATAAATCATCTTGTTAAATTCATCATTGTGCAAGACAATACTGCCTGGTTTAATACCAGTTTTTCTGGATGTTTTGAGAGGAAAAATCAGCTGATTCACTGTTAACTGCCACATTAAAGCTTCGCGAAAATACCATTACATAATGCCCTTTTTGCTTGGTTTCAAAAACAAGACGCTCCGATCTCTTCCTTGGCTCTCCGTCAAATGCAGAATAGATCTCACAATAGTTTGTATGTGTATTTGGATGGTTTTAATACTTTAAACGTGTATGGTAAAAGTGTATAAAACGTGCTATTCAAACACAGTTTGATTGACTGGCTTATGTGTGCAACTCCGGTTTCCTCCCACAGTCCAAAAACAGGCAGATATGGTTGATTGGATACTAAATTGACCGTAGGTGTGAGAGTGAGTGCTTGTTCATCTTTGCACGCTGGTCCTGTGATGGACTGGCAACCCTGCCTTTCACTCTGTGTCGGCAGGGATTGGCTCCAACCCCCGCGACCCTTATGTGGAGCGTAACGCCGCGGAAAATGAATAAATGACTGAATTATCTACAAAAACACACAGTGCGATCGTTTATTTTTCCCCAGTCTGCTAAAATCAAGTCTTGCTGAGTATAAACACACCTTGTGTGTGTGTGGCTGCATGTGCGTGTGTGATTGTTTTCAGGTGTGAGACGATGAGCTGATTGGTCCTGCACAGGAGGCTCCAGTATAAGAGGTGTGCTTGTTTTTAAATAATCATTTAGAATTGTTTGGTTAGTGTGTTACTGGTGGTTTCTTTGGAGTTGGGAAGAGGAAGTCTCCACACATCCCTGAAGGCCTGGTCTTAACATGTAGGAATGGATGGAGAAGTTCTTACTGAGTTTCCAAAAACAGATGTTAACGTAATTGTTCTGAGTGTCAATTGTGAGAGCGATGAAAGGGCAGTGTAAAACTGAGGGGAGAAATAACAGGCGTAACACTTGTTGCTAAGGTTACCGCCGTCCCCGGCGATGCAGCTCAGTGTGTCCGAGTGTTGCAGTGAGGGAGCGCCCATATGTGTGCTCCTGTTGCGTCAGTGTGTGTGTGGATTTGATTCGATGACAGATCCTCTCACTCCAGCGAGTCGCAGTGTGAGCCTCGCGTCCCTCAGGGGAACTGCTGGAGAACCAGGTGTTGCTCCGTGACAGAGCCACTCTATCAAAGCGGGGGCAGGGGAGAGGAAAGCAGACGACAAGTCTCAAAGCCTTCCGCAGGAGAAATAATATTGAACAATGTCGTGGAGCCACTCCATGCCCAAACAGAGATGACAGAGAGTCAGAGTGTCGACATATCTGAAGGGAAATCATGACAAAGAGACCCTATGTTTCATCTTCTTCACCTTACATACAGGGCAGTGTGATATATATAAATATTGCTGGGCTTTTGAACAGACTGACAAACAGTGCTCTTGTCACCTTCTTCCAACTAACACTGAAGTTATTGATTTTTGTGACTGCCCCTCCACCCTCTTATCCATCTCAGAAATCATTTTCCAGTCACTGCACAAGCACAGGCGATGTACACGACTTTCATCAGCAATGGGTCTAATTTATCTGATCAAAAGTCAATTTGTCACAAAACAGATTTAAACTGTCTATATTTACTTTGGGCAGCAAATGTACACGGTATGAATACCAAACTTAAAAATGCTTCGATATAAGATCTCCATTTATGTTTGGTCTCTGAAAATGACAGATTAAGTCTGTGTAACATGGGTTTTGGAGAGAATTTGAACATTCAAACATGTTCGATATGATTTAGCTGCAGAATCCTAAACTGCTTTCTTCAAGTTTTTGCTTATTGCAGCTACTTCATTTTGACTTTGACATTGAAATGACTTTATCCGACATAAGTGCAATTTACTATTGCGAAACGACACAATTTGTTGTGTTTACACAAAGCGCAGGTGCCCTTGTTTTCACAAATCAGTCCAGTTTGCGACATAAATGCTGAGTCAGGCTCTAGTTTGCCGTTGAGATATCACATCTTATATCAATAGGGGTTTTTCGAAAACTTCTTCGTGATGTGACTTTTCCTCTTTGGAGAGGAAATTTAATTTGTTGTCACAAGAACACAGTGTTCACGGCGGATGTTTACAGGGAGCGTCTGCCGCACGTAGTCAAGAAGGAGCTTATGAATTTCATTTGTTCAGAGACACAGCGTTTAGTTCTGAGTTATTCTTCCGGAACGTTTCCAAACCTTTGTGAGGGAGAGAAAGTTTGATGAAAGTAATGTGTGGTTTTTTACTTTCATCCATCCATCCTTTTTCTACCGTTTTATCCTCCACAGGAGGCTCACGAGGGGCGCTGTGCCAATCTCAGCTGACAGGGTACACCCTGGACAGGGTATTTTTTGCTTTAATTTATACATAATTATATACATTTCAGCACTTAAACCTTAAGGGACTATAAAACGGCACAATATGCATTAATAAATGCATTTCCCAGTCTAATGTAAAACTACTGAAATATAAAAAAAACTTATCTTCTCTGCACTCGAGGAATCCTCTCCCTGTGCTATACCGCAAACCACTGTGGCACTGTTTTAAACCAAGAGGTGACCCACTGGGACATCGCTCATTAGTCTGTGAAATGCCGTTTTGCACTTTGTCCCCTGCCGAGCTATTTTTTATTTTTTTAATAAATCAACTGAGACACACAGTATTTGAATGAATGGTTTGCGCTCGAAAGGGAATGAGGAGTGGATCTTACTTGGTCAGTCATTGTGCTGTAAATCACTCCATAGGGACGCCGCAACGCATAAGCTGCTTTAT
The DNA here is from genome assembly GCF_019176455.1 of Solea senegalensis. Lineage (NCBI taxonomy): Eukaryota > Metazoa > Chordata > Actinopteri > Pleuronectiformes > Soleidae > Solea > Solea senegalensis. The sequence goes on from NC_058033.1 coordinate 3,244,336, forward strand.
ATCACTCTAATTGGGGCCATAACTTAATGCACATCAGGTTTTATTAATGTACAGCCCGCTAAAACCAAGAAGAGTTGAGCCAAAGTGCTTTTACAAAAGCAAATGTATGGACAGAATGAGAGGGCAGGGCTTTAATTTAGATTTGATTATGTTGTTTAATACACAGTTTTATACAGTCTGTGCTTGATGTAAATAATTAAATGTCATAACTGTATTTGTCTCCTTGTGTACTCATATTTTTACATATTACTCATCACTCTCCGTGATATTTCCACATATAATACAATAATCCCACGCGCTGGTGTTCAGCGGTGACATAATTGTAGGTGTGATTGCGATCTGTCCGTCAAACACACAAACACACACGCACACAATCACCACCGCCACTCATGCTCGGACTAATGCCCTGGGAGGCTTGTGGTAATTACCCTGATCGACCTCTCAGAGTCACTGGTTATCAGACAAAGAATCCAATCACAATGCAAATATAGATAAGTTGAGCAGACTGACGGGAGTCATGTCTCGCATTTGATTCCTTCTCCGTCTTTGCCTTCGGTGAAAAAAGGAAACAGAGAAATCCAATTATTAGCTCAACCTGCATTGATTGTGTCCTCCCCTAATAGGGTATTAAGAAAAACCTAAGGGGAAAAGTGCTGGCAGTGTCTCCCTCAATATAATAGCCTGCTCTGAGGAGGCAAAGGGGAAAGACTTTTATGGAACAAAACATATGTCATCCAATCAGACACTCTGCATCCTCGCGTATGTCGCTTGGCCCTGCTCCTGCAATTTAACCTGCTACATGTGCCAATTTGTCACGTAGACACACTGCGTATATATATATATATATATATATATATCAGACAATCACTGGATGTCAAACATGAGCAACACAAAGCATAAATGGCTGCTATGATGAGGTTGCGCTTTTGTTTGCAAACACCCGCCCACATCAAACACATGACTCGTGAAAATCGGATGCAAGATTTCATGATTTAGGGTCCGTGTTGACTGGATCTTTCTTTCTCTCCAGGGGATTGCATTTTTGAGGTACTAAATGTTGGCGAAAAACGGACGGAAATTGGCAGGCAAATCAGAACTGGTGGAAGATTTGAAAAATGTACGTAAAAGTGGTGCAAAATGGCTCAGTAGCTCCCCCAAACGTGGAAACCGGTAAGACAAAGCCTAAACTAAGTTACACCAAATTTCAGCGCGAGTTTCGCTCTCTCCCCCTATGGTTGTGCAGGCATCATACTCGACAACAAGATTTGTTGTTATGATTATTTAAAATATTGTTTTAGCTCCATAATCCCAGTGCTAATTTTGTATCTTTTTTTTTTTTAGATAAATGTTGGCCACCTGGCTGATAAAACCGTGCCTTGGATGTTGTCACGATCAGCTGTCCCCTGCTGCTTTGTCTCCATCTGAGTCTGCTTCTCCCTCTGCGGCTGTGTCGCAGCTTTGTGTTCGCTTGCCATTTTATTTTGATGTCTTTAGTTTAGGTTTATTTCGATTTTGTTTATTAATTTGATTGTTGTTTCACTTGTTTTGATTTCTGAGATTTATTTTGAATTAATTAACTGCTGTGTTAGATACATTTTAGGACATATTACTCAAGTGATCTATGTAGTGTTATATGTTTATTATTTTCTTTAATTATTCTGGGAAATTTATATTGTTTAGTTTGAACATAATTTGCCCTGTTTTATTATTATAATCCTGAGTTTATTTGCGTAATTACGTTATGTATCTTGTTTTAGAGCTAAGGCCGGTGGTGGTGGAGGTGTCCGTTTTTCCTGCGTGCTGTGTTCCCTGGGATTTGTGTATTCACTGTGTGTGTGTGTGTGTGTGCGCACCTGTCACAAATTAATTTAGACTCCTCCTCTCACTAGCTTTATTTCACCACAAGCCTAAGCCTGAACAGATTTATTTGTTTTGGTTTGAATGAACACATTGTGAACACAAGTGTGCATTATTTTAACATTGTTAAAATAAAAGTGGAATTTACTTGCGTGTCCTTCAATTGGGGTAAAATAAATCTTTGGGTGAAAGTCCCAAGTGGCATTGTCAGCTCTTAACTATAACAATATTCCATCACTTAGTTTGGTTTCCTCCTTACACTCGCCACATTTGTTCATTTATATACGTTGTATAGATACCATTTGTAGCTTGTAGCTTGTGACTTTGCTGTACAGTGACCAATCTGTTTGAAAAGTCATACAGTATGTGACACGAGAGCCTGAACCCTGAACATGTCCACAAACTTGAACTTGGCCCAACAGGAAGTCAGCCATTTTGAATCTAGCCACAATTTTGTCACAAAACAGGAAGTGGCCTGTAACTTTGCTGTATGTTGACCGATCTGCTCGAAACTTCACAGGGCCCCGATCCACAAAACATCAACACATGAAAACTTAATCAAGGGCAGAGCGCCACCTTCTGGCAGGGCAGAATCTGCAAGGGCCTGCACAATGCTGCTTCTTTTTTAACACAAACTATACTCCAATCTTGTACTTTATCATACATGACGAAGATAGAGGATAGACATAATCCAAACTTTACAAATGAAGTTGAGTCCAAGGCAGGAAAACACACAAGCAAAACATGGCCTTGTCAGATGATGTTGTTCCTGCCGCACTCGGGGAACAACAGTCTTAAAGGTCCATTCCCTAATTTACAGCATACAACAAATCAATAATGTACATGCAGTTTTCACTATCTGTGTATCATTATATGCACTGAAAATGACAATGCAGGTGTGGTGCTGGTTTATTATTGCTGGTTTATTATGGTCTCCTCTGGTGCTAGACAGTAGAAGACAAGGAGCTATAAAAAATACCTCTGCAGTCAGATAACAGGAGTTGACACTGTGGCATTATGGAGTTAACAGACTTGTATTTACACTTATAGTTACGAGTTTCCCCGAGATTATAAATTATGCAGCAAAGCCTGTAGTTCTTGGCTAAGTGAGTGGAAAAGGGAAGTAAAAGCAGTTTAGCATCTCGCAGGTCTGCGTTTAGAGTGTGACAGCAGAAACCGTCCATTGAATATTAATAACTTTATTAAACAATGTCTTAGTGCAAACAGGGGAAAAGCTATGTTGCTGACATTGTGTATTTATTTTTATACCGTTATACTAATTACTTACGGCACTGGACATACAGACTGGACAGAGTCGTTGAGACATAAATTGAGATGTCACGCAGAAGAACATCTGCGCAATTAACTTGTTCATTTTAGATAACGTTTAAGAATATAATCTTCAAAGGAATCATGTCCACAATATAGATTACCTTTTTTTTCAGTATCAGAAGCCAGCTTATACATCTGGTGAGAAAATGGCTTTGGGGCACAAGAGGCAATATTTAGGGGCATAGAGAGCACATTAATTTCCTTTTCTGTTCCCCATTTATTGTTCATAGTCCAATTTGTAACACGGGTTATGAGAATGGAGTTGCAGTTGAGAGATGTCATGGAAATGTCCCATTTAGTCCATATTTTAATATCTATAATATAAAATATAATATGTTTAACCAATGTACATTTAGAGGGTGCCATCATGTCCCACGTTTTGGGATGAGATGGCACTCGAGTCTCCACATTAAAGATTTGCCTATGTATTTCCTGTCAACATGAGCTACCACAGTCTGATCAAGCAGAATTTGTTTATAGAGATTAATGTGTCATATGATGAGATTGTGTCAGGGGGTTAAGTGGTCTGTTTGACAGTACAATAATGCTTGAAGGAGGTAAAGAGTATTAAAGTGCACTACTGATGACATAAGAGCAGCTGGGAAGGAGAATGCTTCAAAAATAATGACTTATATCAGGGAGTCCATAAATGGCCATAGTGCACGCAGGATATTTGCTCTTGTGCCAGTGATGTAAGCGTTTTGCTCTCTGGTACCACATTTTTAGATCACCTGAAATGGAGCCAAGACACATTAAAAGCAATTTGACATTTGCACTGGTGCATGATAGCGAGCATTAAGCGAAAAAGAAAGATGACCACCACAACACTCTCTTGCTAATTCACTGAGTTTAGGTTCCCGGGAAAATAACAGTGCATTATGTGCTGCTTATATTGTCCCCTTTTGTTTGATAGGATGCTGGATTTACTGTGTAATTATTGCACATATGAGACAAAAGCAAAACCCTCAAAAAGTGTATATTTAGGATCCTGGGAGGAGAAAGAGTTGGGCCTCAAAGGACACCGTCACCATGGAAATGACAGAATAACCAAAGTTATCAATGCACTCTAATTATAGGTGTTAAAAACATGCACTCCATAATTTATCTGTCTCTGTATTCTCGTGCTTGAAGAGACTGTGAGGCATAAAAGAAAATATCATACTATGGGCTGGTGAGATGTGTCTTTGTACATCATCCACAAGAAACTGCATGAAAACAATATGACACATTATTTGAATTTTATAGAAAGTAGACTCATATGGAGTGTCAGTGCAAGATTTATTTTACATTTATAACCTCATTAGGCACCAGTTTTGTATGATTCTGGTTTATATGAATTATTTAGCAAACAGGGATATATAGACATAATAATGATGATATAATAAAAACACTCTTCATAATTACAGTAGTTGCACCAACCACTGGCAATGGGTTCACACGGGTTCAAAAATGAAGAGTTATACCCACTGGTTTTAGTGTGAAAGAAACTTTAGTGAGAGATCTGATATTTGGAGATATTTTTTAGCAGCAGTATCCCGTTGTTTTCATACAATCATGGCTTCATCCTTATCTCTATTTATTTTGGGAAAATTGATCCATGTCAGTGATGTTTGTGAAGGAATCAACAGGGTGAAAAAGCATCCGGTTGCATGACAAAACAATCACTGAGATAACTGTAACTGTTACAACTGTATTCTTTTTTTTTTAGTGTGTTTTCAAAAAATTAAAAATGTCTTTACTAAGGATACAGTTTACTAACTTTGGTGTGTTCTTTCCATTGTTTAGTTGGTCCTGTTTCAATCAGCAGTTTTCCATTCGCCTGACTCCACCCCACTCTATCTGCCAAGACACGCCTCCTCATCAAGCCAACACAACTCACCTGTGATCACAGCTGCTCCTCATCTCCTGCAATCAGCCCTCCCTATATACTCCAGCTCTTCACTCACTCACTCTTTTGGCTGATTGTTCTTAGACCTCATGCAAGCGTACTCCAGCGTTTATCTCCGGACTGACTTGATTGCCGTCCTTGACCTGCCTCTGACTGAACCCTGGATCTCACCTCAGCCTTCTGTCCCTGGCCACGTTCAGTGTCTCTGGTTCCTTTCTGCCTGTTCCCTGGGCCGTCTGGTGAGCTTTTCCTTTGGTTCAACTCTCCGCATCTACCGACCTGCTTGCTGTTCCCCCCCCCCTCAAAGAAACGTCATGCCTCTCTGTCAATGAGTGCTTTTACATCCCTGCTGATTACTTGTCTCCTGTCTGTTTGCCATGTTCCTCTGCTGTGGTTCTAATAAACACTGTTACCAACTGTCCTGCGCTGCATTGTGCTGCATTTGGATCTGTACTACACCCGTTACAACAATCAAGTGTGTACTCACTGATTTTATTGTGAAAGAGGCTTTAGTGAGATATTTAAAACCCCTCCTATTGTCAATTTTTAAGCAGCAGTATCCTATTTTCCAATAATCATGGTTTTATCCTCATCCCTATTTACTTAGAAATTGATCTATGTGAAAATCATCTGGTTGGATTACAAAAAGTAAAAAGCCAACATAACAATGACAACTGATTTGAGCTCAGGATGCTTTTTAAGCACAATGACTCTGAACATACTAGCACTGGCTCTCATGCAGTGTGTTTTCAAATGACTTTACTTCGACAAAATAGTATTTGTGCACCACTTTTGGTGGTTTTTTTTCCCCCATTGTTTCGTTGGTGATATTCTGCTTTTTTGAACAGTAGAACTTATGTGTGAAATGCAAATGCACTTCTGTGTTTCTAGTCATATTTTAACTTAACTATCTCGCTTTATTACTGCAACGTTGCCCTTTCCACCAAACACTGTATTCTGTGAGGGCGAAACAAGATATAAATTCTACTTTTTAAGTAGTACTTTTTACCTTTTTAAGAACGAGAGCCACCATATCATTTTATGCAATTTGCTGTTTAAATGATGCATATTATGCATTCAATTGTGTACACATAAATACTATATTTATTTATTAAACCTTGAATATATGGAATGAAACCTGACTGACTTAACGGCAGTGCCTGCGGCCATCTTGTGTAACGAGTGGATGCTGCAGCAAAAAGTGACCGGGCGACAATGAGTCAGGCCGCTCGCAATCTAGTTGCAGCAATATTAAACACTGAAGACATCTTTAACACACTGGCGATTGCGTGTACATTCCAAAACGAAGAAGTTTGCTCCCTTTTTAACCTTTATGTGTGTAAAAAATGATAAGAGTATTGAATGTTGTAAACCTATATAATGATGGTATAGAATGACGGTATAGAATGTTGTAACCCCATATATAACGATGAAGGTATTGAATGTTGTAACCCCATATATAAAGGGCAGCCTGTGACCAAGTGGAAAGGGAACTTGGCTTGTAACAAGAAGGTCGCCGGTTCAAGTAGAAAGGGCTGTGGTACCCCTGAGCAAGGTACCCAACCCCCATTGCTCCCCTGGCGCAGACTACTGCTCCTAATTCTAGGATGGGTCAAAATCCAGAGAATTTCCCTAAGGGGATTAATAAAGTATCTAAGAAGTTATATATATATAACGATGAAGGTATTGAATGTTGTAACCCCATGTATGTGTGTATATGTGTATAACGATGAAGGTGTTGAATGTTGTAACCCCATATATGTGTATATGTATATATGTGTATAATGTGTAACCCCATGTATGTGTATATATGTGTATAATGATGAAGGTGTTGAATGTTGTAACCCCGTGTATATGTGTATAACGATGAAGGTATTGAATGTTGTAACCCCATGTATATGTATAACGATGAAGGTGTTGAATGTTGTAACCCTGTATATGTGTTGGGTGTTGAATGTTGTAACCCCATGTATGTGTATATATGTGTATAATGATGAAGGTGTTGAATATTTATAACCCATATGTGTATAACGATGAAGGTATTGAATGTTTGTAACCCTGTATATGTACATGATGTTGAATGTTGTAACCCCTGTATATGTGTATAACGATGAGGGTGTTGAATGTTGTAACCCCGTGTATGTGTATAACGATGAGGTGTTGAATGTTGTAACCCGATGTGTATAACGATGAGGTGTTGAATGTGTAACCCGTGTATGTGTATGATGAGTGTTGAATATTTGTAACCCGTGTATGTGTATAACGATGAAGGTGTTGAATGTTGTTACCCCGTGTATGTATATAACGATGAAGGTGTTGAATGTTGTAACCCCGGTATGTGTATGTATATATAACGATGAAGGTGTTGAATATTTGTAACCCACGATGTATGTATATCGATGAGGTGTTGAATATTTGTAACCCGTGTATATGTGTATATGTATGTATTGTATGTGTTGAATGTTGTAACCCCGTATGTGTATATGTATGTATATAAATGGTGTTGAATGTTGTAACCCGTGTATGTGTATATGTATGTGTATAACGATGGTGTTGAATGTTGTAACCCGTGTATGTATATGTATGTATAACGATGGTGTTGAATGTAACCCGTGTATGTGTATATGTATGTGTATACGATGGTGTTGAATATTGTAACCCGATGTATATGTATGTATAACGATATGTTGAATGTTGTTACCCGTGTGTATACGATGAAGGTGTGTTGAATGTTGTTACCCGTGTATAACGCATGAAGGTGTTGAATGTTACCCGTATGGAAGGTGTTGAATGTTGTTCCGTATATATACATGAAGGTGTTGAATTTGTTGTATATGTATATACGATGAAGGTGTTGAATAACGTATATATAACGATGAAGGTGTTGAATGTTGTTACCCGTATATATAACGATGAAGGCCCGTATATATAACGATGAAGGTGTTGAATATTTGTTACCCCGCCAGCATATAATTGTTGAATGTTGTTGTAACCCCGTATATATAACGATGAAGGTGTTGAATGTTACCCATTATATATAACGATGAAAAGGTGTTGAATGTTGTAACCCGTATATATACTATTGTTGAATGTTGTGTATGATGAAGGTGTTGAATGTGTTACCTATATAACCCGAAGGTGTTGAATGTTAGATTAGGTTACCCGTATATATATGATGAATGTTGTTACCCTATATATATGATGAAGGTGTTGAATGTTGTACCTTATATATACATGAAAGTGTGAAGAATGTTGTACCCGTATATATAAGTATGAAGGTGTTGAATGTTGTTCCCGTATATATAACGATGAAGGTGTTGAATGTTGTTACCCCCAGTGAATAATGTGTATATACGATAGAAGGTGTTGAATATTTGTATGCATGAAGGTGTTGAATGTTGTTTCCCGATATATATAACGATGAAGGTGTTGAATATTTGATATATATATTGTTGAATGTTGTTTCCCGTATATACGATGAAGTGTGTGAATGTATACATGAAGGTGTTGAATGTATATACTTGTGACCCGTGTATGTGTATAACGATGAAATTGTTGAATGTTTGTAACCCGTGTATGTATATACGATGAAGGTGTTGAAATTTGTAACCCCGCTATGTAATATAACGATGAAGGTGTTGAATGTTGTAACCCTGTATATGTATAATATAACGATGGTGTTGAATGTTGTACCCGTATATATGTATGTGTATGATATGTTGAATATTGTAACGCGTATATGTATATATAGCGATGGTGTTGAATATTTGTAACCCGGTATATACTTGATGAAGGTGTTGAATGTTTGTTACCCAGTATATGTATATATAACGATGAAGGTTGAATGTTGTTATACTGATATATAACGATGAAGGTGTTGAATGTTGTTCGCATATATATACGATGAAGGTGTTGAATATTTTAACCCCGTATATATAACGATGAAGGTGTTGTTATGTTGTTTCCCGATATATAACGATGAAGGTGTTGAATGTTGTAACCGTATATACTTTGATGAAGGTGTTGAATTTGTAACCCGTATATATAACGATGAAGGTGTTGAATATTTGTAACCCGTATATATACGATAGAAGGTGTTGAATGTTGTAACCCGTATATATAACGATGAAGGTGTTGAATGTTGTAACCGTATGATGAGGTGTTGATAACCCGCCTTGATGAAGGTGTTGAATGTTCAACCCGTATATACTTGATGAAGGTGTTGAATGTTGTAACCCGTATATATAACGATGAAGGTGTTGAATGTTGCTTATACCCGTATATATACGATGAAGGTGTTGAATGTTGTAACCCGATATATATACGATGAAGGTGTTTATTTATAATATATACGATGAAGGTGTTGAATGTTGTTACCTCGTATATAACCATGTGTTGAATGTTGTTACCTCGTATATATAACGATGAAGGTGTTGAATGTTGTTATCATATAGATGAAGGTGTTGAATGTTGTTTCCCGTTATATTCTTGATAAGGTGAATGTTGACGGATGAAGGTGTTGAATGTTGTTTCCCATGTATATATAACGTAGAAGGTGTTGAAACGTATGAAGGTGTTGAATGTTGTAACCCGTATATATAACGATGAAGGTGTTGAATGTTGTACCCGTATATATAACGATGAAGGTGTTGAATATTTAACCCGATATATATAACGATGAAGGTGTTGAATGTTGTACATTATATATAACGATGAAAGGTGTTGAATGTTGAATATTGTTGAACCCGTATATATATGAAGGTGTTGAATGTTGTAACCCCGTATATATAACGATGAAGGTGTTGAATGTTGTTACCCCGTATATATAACGATGAAGGTGTTGAATGTTGTTACCCCTGTATATATAACGATGAAGGTGTTGAATATTTATTTACCCGGATTGTTGACCCATCGATGACATATTTGCATGAAGGTGTTGAATGTTGTTACCCATATATACTATTGAAGGTGTTGAATGTTGTTTACCCGATATATACTATGAAGGTGTTGAATGTTGTTACCCGTATATATAAGATGAAGGTGTTGAATGTTGTTACCCGATATATATCGATGAAGGTGTTGAATGTTTGTTACCCGTATATATACTTGATGAAGGTGTTGAATGTTGTTACCCGTATATATAATATAACGATATACGTTGTTGAATCCCGTATATATAACCATGAAGGTGTTGAATGTTGTTTCCCGTATATATGATGAAGATGAAGTGTTGAATATTTGTTTTCGATGAAGGTGTTGAATGTTGTAACCCGTATATATACGATGAAGGTGTTGAATGTTGTAACCCGTATATATACGATGAAGGTGTTGAATCCCATACCCCGCATATATAAACGATGAAGGTGTTGAATGTTGTTACCCGTATATATAACTATAAAGGTGTTGAATGTTGTTACCCGCATATATCGATGAGGTGTTGAAGTTGTTGTGTGTTGAATGTTGCATATATAACCCCTGATATATACGATGAAGGTGTTGAATGTTGTTACCCGTATATATAACGATGAAGGTGTTGAATGTTGTTTCCCGTATGGGAAGGTGTTGAATGTTGTTTCCATATATATATTCTGAAGGTGTTGAATGTTGTTTCCCATATATACGATGAAGGTGTTGAATGTTGTTTCCCCGTATATATAACGATGAAGGTGTTGAATGTTGTTTCCCCGTATATGGGCCATTCTACCGAATTCGTGCAAAGTCCAGAGTTGGAAACACATTTTCAAAAGTTGTTTTTTTCCAAAAACCTTGTCCATACATATATTGTACCATATTTCTATGGTACATATCTAGTAAAGGCGCAGTCAAATTTCATATATTAATGTCTGCCTGTTCTTGAAATGTTTTTCAACTCCTGAAATTTGTCACTACCGTAACACAGCAACACACTGCAATAAAAACCATTATATTAATCTGTTAATATTGTGTGTCCATACACCCTCTAAAGAATAATTTTAGTAATTTATTATGAAGGGTTTTACAACTAAATCACTTAAAATTATTTTTTAAACAAAATTTCAAAGTTTATTTTCTAAGACTCATCAAAATTTAAATGCAATCTTTTTTGTAAAATGAATTACACTGATCATAGAGATCTCAGAGTTCATTAGTTATTACATTGAATGTATATTTAACCAATAGTTATCATAAAATGTTATTTAATGACTCAATTCTTATTTTATTTTACAAAACATTCAGTGTTACGGTAGTGACCGCACTGTTACGGTAGTGACCACAGTATTTTGTTTGCAAGGTTGTATTATATCCCCTCAACCTTATTGCTTAATATTAACTCATAACCTGCCTTTTAATGTGAATTTTACAAACACAAATGTTATGTCTCTGATAGGTGAACTTTAGATGTGGGTTGTCTGCAGTCGTGTTGAGAGCTGCCTGTCGGAGCTGCCTAGTGTTTCTCTGAGCATAGAAACAAGATTGTATTTTCTGAGCAACCTGCTTGTCAATGCGCTTCTTAATCCATGTTTCTCTTTATAATTGGCAGACTTGTATTTTTTTCTGCAAATTGTGCATGAGTGTGTTATGGAAAAGAAGGGTCTTTCTGATATGCACAGGAACTCTGTGCTTCCATACTTCCTTCTGAGTTTTTGTTCTTGCAGAACATTTTGACTTCTCTGGCCTCACGCACAATCTATGGCACCGTTTTCTATATTTTTCTTTCTTCCATTCAAGTTTATTTTTCTGTGGTCACGCATTCCAACGTCTCTTATTAGTCTCACTAGAAGTGCGTGGAGTAACAGTCTCACTAGACGTGCGTGGAAGGTGAGGCGGCATGGGAGAAGGCGTGGCAGAGGGTGTGGGAGGTGGCGTGGAAGTTGTGCACAATCTCTCCATCTCTCTTTGACTTTTCACCAACAGCCTGTGATGTTGCTGTCTTTTTCGCCATGATCTTCTGACCTTCCTTTGCTCCCTGTCAGATAAATCACTGATAGATTTGATCTTTCCTCCTTTCTTTCGTTTCTAGTTTCGTTCTCTTTCCTTCTTTCCTTATCATATCAAACATTATTTAGCACTCTGAGATTCTTAAAAATGAAATGTGCTTTACAAATCAAATATAATAACAATATTATTATTATTATTATTATTATTATTATTATTATCATGTTTAATGAGTATAATGTAATAATAATGATGAAAAATGTCCTTAAATATGTGGAACCGTACACCATAATGATTATGTCACAACCGTAACGTTACAATTTGTTACGGTTGTGACTGTTACGGTTGTGACATTTTTAGCTAATTCCTAGCATAACTCAAACATGCTAACAAGTAATTGGCTAGGAACATATGTTTGAACAGTTGTACACACAACAAAACATAATATTTTGTTTTGAGCCCCCAAAAGTGTATTTACTTGGAGATAATATGTGTACGGTTGTGACAATTATTAACGTAACATGCTGATTTTCAGACTTTGGAGCCCATTTACTTAAAAATTATGAGAGGTAATATCTCACCATGCAGCCATGAGGGACAGGGATGCAGTGTCATTTCTTGGTCAGAAATTCTGGGGTGTGACTAAAACCAGGCTCCACCCATGTGGTAAAACAACTTGTGTTACGGTTGTGACATGAAAGTGTGGGACAGCATTTTTTAAAGCATGTTTTGTAATTTTAAAAAAAATTTCAAAATGAATCTAAATGTTTTACATTCTGTTTAAAAGAAACCAAACATATATTTTAAAATACACCATTGGAAAAAATGACAAAATTCTTTTAAGTATTATTTTCATGGATTGAAATTTAGGGCTTAGAGATTGGGACAACTACTTCCCAATAGAAAGTACCTAGGAAGGTAGCATAAATGATGATTTTGTATATATTTAGCTTAATTACTAAATAGTTACAGTCTTGTGTTTACCTAGATCATAACATAATCTTAGTAAATATTGAAGGTCTGAATTCTTAATTGTTTTGTTAAATAGTTTTTTTATTGTGGGACAGCAATTTGCACGAATTCGGTAGAATGGCCCATATATAACGATGAAGGTGTTGAATGTTGTTTCCCCGTATATATAACGATGAAGGTGTTGAATGTTGTTTCCCCGTATATATAACGATGAAGGTGTTGAATGTTACCCCGTATATGTGTATATATAACGACGAAGGTGTTGAATGTTACCCCGTATATGTGTATATATAACGACGAAGGTGTTGAATGTTGTAACCCTGTTGCAGTGCCTTTAAACACAACGGCCAGTGGGAGCAGTGAGGCTTGACTCATGACTTACTGAGAAAGATCTGCTCCTCGGGCAATATTTAAAGGTCAGTCTTCCACTGGTAACGTTTATACCTGCAAAAACTGACTCAAGCTGATTACAGAAACAAAATGTTAAGTAGAAGTTATAACACATGTAATATCCCTTGTTATAATAGGCCCACAAGTGATGATTTTACATATGATTTTTACCATTTCATGACAGAATTATCATCATCCATTGTCAACCGCTCACCAGGACAACCTCACTGAGAATTAAGACGTGATCACCATCTATTTAGTGATATCAGAAAATGACCCAGAACGGCCGCATAGATGTCACTCCAATCTTCCATTAACATCAAGTTAATGGACTCGACTAAAGGACAACAAGAGGAATGGGAGGAAAAGTGGACGGCGGGAAAGTGGTTGTGAAAAGACACCAGCTGAGTGAGGTCAGAAATGTCTTCAAGGCTCCTAATTCGTCAGCTTTAAGAAGAGTAAAAGAACTCTTAAGCCCCCGAGTCTGTAAATGTCACAGCATTTAGGTTCTCACACACGGTTCGATATCCCCATGTCCATTTTACACGACAGAAGAAATTGCTTGAGAAACGTTACGGAAATATTTCATTTAGTAACACCTAAATGTTAATTTAATAATTAAAATGATCCTTCTGAGTCTTCACCTTCTTAAATAGTATTTTATGATTTTTTTTTTTTTTTGCGTCTTTTATAACTTTATGGCCCAAAAAAAAATCAATTATTAGATAAAGTAAATCAATATCGGTTTTGCTATTGCCAACGTTTCAATGACTTCCAGTTCATTTGCCACATTAGCATGTGGTGCCATCGTTGTTTTTCTCGGCGTAGCGAGAGCGTGTGAGAGTGCCCGCTGTGCTCGCTGAACCATATGATGCGTGGTCAAGTTAAATGGAATACAACAGATTAAATATGGTGCAGCACATTAGGGTAGTTGGCCAGCGTTCACATAAACGGTGAATAGCATTGATTGTGCAGAGAGTAAATATTCTTGGCTTGAATCTTAAGGACTAAAAGTGCATAATAAGGACATACATTTAGATATTACGCTTACGTTTAAGGTGCAAATACACAAACAGCTAAGACTGTATGTATATACAGTATATACTGTATACATCACTACTCACAGATTCTCATTCAGACAGATTTCAGGTTCATATTATGCATGTTGTATAAAGGTAGACACAAAGAAAAAAGAAGGGAATATTCAGATCCATTCAGGCTTAAAGCATTTTAATCATGCAAAATAATAAAAGCCCCACATAGACAGCAAATACAAATATGCCCAAAAACTAGGAACAGTTATACAAATTATGCAAAATAATTAAATATTAAATAATAATAATTAAATAAAATAAATTTTGTTTTTAAAATTTTAACTCAAACACCCACAGAAAGGAGATGTTGAATGGTGATTATCTGTTAAAGCTTCTGATCTTCAAGATACAGAAAACTTTATTTATCTCTTAGGGGCAGTTAAAGTCCAGTAATTTCCCCCGGCACATTTTTAGCTCCAGACTAAAAGGTCGAGGGGACAGAGCCTTTTCTGTGACACTGTGGAACTGTCTGCCCAGACCCTTGGAAAGTTTTAATACCAGTTTTTCCTTCTTTATTATTAACTCTTATCCTTTCCATTGCTTTGTTTTTACTCACTTTATGTCTTTACTGTATTTTATTACTTCCTCACCATGTAAAGCGCTGTGGAAGCAACAGGGTTATATAAATATATTTGACCCTGACTCATTCATAAACATTTTCAAGATAAAAATTAATGAGAACATGTAGAGTGAATTTGTGTAGCACTTTGCCTCGACTACAGGTGATAAGCATTCATCAACACATTCATATACACACACATTCATGGCAGAGCCTTTGAGGTCCAGTGTCGACTCAATCCACTGACGATCCAATCAGTGAACGACCTCCTGCTGCATTTCCCAGCACAGTATTTGACCTCGCGTCTTGAACTGACTGTTGCTCTGTTTTTCTGCTGGATGGTGAAAACGCATTAGAAGGATGCAAGGGAAAAAAGGGAACATGAGGATGTATCCTTGAGGATCTACAGCTTTATTTGCTGAGCCATATATTCAAATGATAAATAACATAATAGTCCCATCATGTGATGGAAAATGCCACTTACACAAACTCGTGTTCAACAAAAGTTCATGTATTTACGTGTATCATTTAATTTTTTTATAACTTGTATCCTTTATTTATATATCTGGCTTTATTAACAAAAATAAATACATGGATTGAATAAAATAATAAAACCTGTTTTTACTCACTGCTCTACACTTTAATTGCATGGGTGAAAAAAAAGTAGCCATAAGTATTTCCCATTGTTTTGTTTCTATAATAGTGTCTGATTGGCATGTTTCGGTTCTTAAAGGTCACCATTTTACTCCAGTGGTTTCAGCAGAGTTTAGTCTTGGTATTAACCCTTAGAACACAGAGCATTTTGGCTGCTTTTTTCCATGACTATGTTTAAACATACAGTATATACAGAGGCTATAATGTGCAATAAAGAGTGTCTTATATCCTTTTTTCAGCACAACGTAGGCAATCTGATTAAAAAACTATACTGTATAAACACACCTGAGCAAAAAGTACTCAAAATCTTTAAGTTGACTTGGCTCTTTTTTATGAACAAAAATAAAAGAAATTCAGTCTATTCTGTGACTTCTGCACAATTATTGCGATATGAAATGAATCATAACATTAAAAAAACACGCATTTCTTGAAGTCGTAACGAGTTGTGGCTTTAATTCCCTCGGCAAATTACCATGGGTGCACCTGCGGCATAGATCCGTGCCACGTGAACACCAAGGGTTAAACATTTTACTCACTGAGCACAGGTCCCTCTGTGTGTTGGCTAATGGCGCAGCAACATTTGGTTAATTGTGGGACAATTAATTCAATCGAATTGTCACGGCTATTGTTTCCAAACCTTTAAATTTAGTATGTGTGTCGCCACAGGGACAATGTGAGTCTGATGTTACAATTAATCACAGTCAGTGTAGAACAAAAAAACAAGCCTTGGGTTTTTTTTATCGCCACTAAACACTGATTAAGAATAATGTGTGACAATGTCTGTCTTTCATGCATCATGGCCAATTCTTGGTAAAGTACCAACTCACAGAAAATGTAATTAAGGAGCAAAAAACACACATCACTCAAACTTGGAGTCAGCATTTTCTACTCTGGAGTGTGAGTTATAAACCGCAGTCTTCTCCCAGAGTTGACAATCAATAGGTCTGCTGATGGAAAAATGGACGTGGCACCAAAAAGACCCAGTGCTGTCTGGGGTCCAACGTCAGCTGTGTGATTTAAAAGGTTGGCCATGCCGTTCCAAACTCTCCTGCAGTGCAAATCACAATCAATCCACACAGTCATTAATCCAGAGGTTCAAACTTCTACGTGTACTCAGTCATATAATCTGAGATTCAGTCAATATGAGATCCACCCGCAATTTCCTTTATGTGGTTCGAGGTGTTTCCTTTGCTCTATAATAAAAAATAAATAAATGGATATAGCATAGTTTGTCTCAGATTCTCACTCAATGTACAGAAACTTTCATGGTACATAAAGGGGAGCACAGTATTCAAATAATCACAAGTGATGTTTGTGACGCGTGGTGATGAAAAACAAGCAAAGCAGCGGCAACCGTTGCCACATTTGCCCCTTTACATGGCAAATGCTGTACTGTATGTGCAGGGCGAAAGTGACACACGAGGCTCGTGGGGCCTTTGCAGATTCGTGGGAACAAAGTGATAGAAATCTGCCTGTGAAGTAAAGAGAAAGGTCTGTCTTTGAATCCACCAAAGACTTGCCAGTGTTAGAGAATACGGCAGAACTGTATTTATTTTTATTTTTATTTTTTTTAAAGAACAAAGAGAGATAAGACAGCTGCAGTGTAAGAAGAATCTCATGTTGGTCTGGTAATGCATCATGAGGCTGGACACACAGGATCTCTCCCATTGTGTTGTCTCTAACATTGTTAAAGCATCACAAATCATTGTGTAACATAAGCATTATGGAAAAAACGTGCCACACTTGCTCTGAAGGAATAAAAACCTCCATTAAATTTGCTCCCCATCTGGTCGCATCGTCTTTTAACTCAACACCACTAAAACCTATTGCTCCAAACAGCGGGTAATCGATGTCACCGGAGATCATTAGGTGGGTTTTTTTGTGTGTGTGTGTCTTTGTTGTAAGATGTCCATGAAAACATCGCTCCATTTGCACTAATCACATTGTTCTGCCACGTCTTTAGTCCTAATGAATAAACACAGTGAAGCAGAAATCTCGTTGGCACTCTGGTCAAAGAAACGTCAAATCACGCGGGGAGTTTTCCGTGCCAGTGCTGCTAAGACGCGACGAGGCACAACACATAAAAGCCGTCGCAGTGGCTGTAATTGCTTTAGGAAGTGGCCGTAATTTTGGATACGAGTTTCTTCTCGAGGAGGCATTCAGCTGAGCCATTCGGACACAGAAATGTCAAAGCCACCACTGAGCTTAATTGAAACGAACAATTCTGCTTTCCGTTGCAATTTACTTGCACTGGGATTAGAGTTTGGGCACGGGCTCTCTCAGGCCTTATCCACACAGAAACAGAACTTTACCCATGCAAACCTTTTCTTTTTGTTCATAAAAAGTGATCCGTAAACACAGCGTACTTTCAAAAACGTCCTCACACACGAAACTTGAACATAATGCGAGGCCTGTATGTGGCACTGTAACGTTACCACAGTAATTCACCAAAAATGGAGAAGAAGATGTGGAGCATCAGTGACATTATTGTTTATACTTACATGAATATGCAAGGGTGAGATTATTTTCAGTCTGTCGGTCTCTCCACACTGGAGCTGCAACGAACGATTATTTTCATAATCGATTAATCTGTCGATCATTTTCCTGATGAATCGTTTGGAAATCTTAAAAAAAGTTGACTGTGTTCGTCAAACCTGGAAATGACGACGTTCTCAAATGTCTTGTTTTGTCCACAAACCAAAATGATTAACTTCTAATGATTTCTTTGTTATCCTGAGCAAAGAAATTAAGAAAATATTCACATTTAAGAAGCTTAAAAGATCGGAAGTCTTGTTTTAATTATGAAAAAAGCTTCAAACTGAAAATAGTTGTCGATTAATTTCGTAATCGATTAATAATCGATTCATCGATTAATTGTTTCAGCTCTACTAAAAATGTCACTGAAGCTTTGCTGTGTCACTCAAACACACCAAACCAACACACAAAAACAGATTTTGCACGGGCACTGCAGTAGCATTAATCATTTATTATATTTAATGCCGTTCCTCTTTCATGGGGCAGTTTAGGTCATTGTGTGTCCTACATTTGTCTTTTGACTCTTTGACCGGCTGCATGCAAAAGAGACTCCAGGTTCATAAACATCTTTGAACGTTGAAGAAAGAAAGAAAGATTGACGTTCACTACATTAAAACTCACGTGCTACCAAGAATCAAATGTTATTTACGAGCCTGGCAGTTGTTGAGTGAACCAAGGTCACTATTCCGCTGCTCATGCTCACACTGAGCTGAGTCGATGAGTCTTAATGACTCGTGTTCCTCCACACAAATAAATCAGTGGATCAATACATTCAGCCCAGATAACAACAACATGATTTCCACAGACATGCATTGTGGCGGGCAGACGACTCTTTGGGCTTCACGGGTGAATTTAGCAGCTCCAAGGATTGAAGACTTCTCTCTACTAATGAATAGATGCGGTTTTCGCCTCAGCCGGCATTTCATCAACGAGAAAGGAGCCGGTGTGCTTCCTCTCCAGGTTCTGCCGTGCTGTGGTCTGTTATGGAAACTTGTCCTTCGAGAGACATAAAGTTGTAATTTACGGGGAGTTTTGTTTGGAAGTGTTTTCTGCTTTTAGCTGTTATAACGAGTCAAGCTCTGCTGTCTGTGTGGTGTTTTGCACGTTGTCTTGCTGCGTCTCCGGGTACTCCAGCCCAAAGATTAGGTTTAATTTGAGGCTTATAATTGTAGGTTTGCTTTGTGGCTACACCCACACCACTACATTTTTTTTTTTTCAGCGCTGTGTCAGAAGAAACTGAAAGTACGAAAAACATCATGTTAAAACATTTAAAACAAGCATTTTTATTATGAGACTACTGTGAGCAGAGCTTTATTATTATTATATAATATGTTATTTAATATGTTATTTAATATATTACGAACCACTCAGGAAGTGAATGTGGTTAATTAAAATAATAATGTGGAAATAGGTTGTATACAGTTGTAAACAGTAGTGACTGGATGGTGAAGCATTGGGCTAAAGGGAGCATCAGTTTATATAATATTTATATAATGAAATGTCAGTTATTCAAGCACAACCTCATGCATTTCATTGTAAGAGCAACACTTGGTTCATATCATCTTTATTAAACGTCAGCTGAGCTTCGTGGAGGACTGTTGGTGTTGTTTTACTTGAGAGAGTTTTTGAAATGCCTTGCTCTGATAAATATTCCACTGCTGACATTTCACAGTTGCCACCAGACAACCCCACACACACACACACACACACACAGTATGCCTGGGCAAATTACTGCTCAGTATAAAATATAAAGGTGAGTCAATGTTGCCCAAAGCGGAGAAATCAACATCAGACGCTATAAAAAGAAACCATCGATTTTGGAGGAAGAGAACTTCTGATTTTACTTCACACAGCTTCATTTTCTTTATTGAATGATCAGTGAAATGTGTCCATGAGGTGACAAATAACTGTTGTGCATCAAAGTTTGACCACTCAGGATCTTTTTCTTCTCCAGACTTTTTTCCTGTCACGTCAGATCGGAAATGATCCTTGTTATTGTGAATGGACGGGGACCGAAGTGGTGACCTTTGGTGCTTCACAGTAAGCAGGTTCTTGGTTCAAATCCAGGCTTGACAGGGAAAAGTTTGAGACAGAAAATAGAAGTCACTGCAGCAGCAGTCACGTTTTCTGACATCAAACTGTTACAGTGAAGAGAAACAGTAAAAAGATGCACAATCGTTTGTGCTATTGGGAAAAATTCCAACAGTTTCTGAAAGATGAATAGTTGCACGTGAAAGTCAACATGGGATTATTGCGTTTCCATTTTTGGGCCTGTTCTGGCTCATTGAAAGACAAATGTTTTTATGCAGTTGAAATTTCAAATTTAACTGTTGTTCATGTACAACTGAAATGTTTTTTTGTTTGTTTTTTTTTCATTTTAAATTGTGAAAACAGTATTTAAACATGTAGTAAATTGTAAATAACAGATATTTGAAGGTATTCTGGAAAAAAAAGCACTTACTTACAGGGCATTTCCTGGTCCTTTTATGGTTAAAATAAAAATAAAGCAAATAAAAAAGGGCCAGATGGACAATTTGAGGGTTCGGTGTTAAAGGGTAAACGGTTAATAACAAAATCTAGAAAATGAAATTATGATTAGAGCTGAAGTTCTCATTTGGTTCGGTCCTAACATGCATTGTACATTTGCTTGCTTGCTTTACTTGGAATGTAAACTGTATGTTCCTTTATTTATTTTTCCAAATTGCTCATCAAAATACCTCATCAACCTTCCAAAGGTCTGACTCACCGGACTCCGATCACAGACCCTCAGTCTGCGCTGCCTTCAACCTTTACACTCACACTCATACATAAAATATTATTTCACTATAGAGCACGAGCAAAACTGATTCTTGATTGTCCAAATCTGCATTTTCGCTCCGTATATCTGATATGGAAATGTAAAAAGCTTCAAAGGAGGTCAATCCAGACATTTTTTTTTTCTGTGGGCATCCATATGTATAATTCTGCCCTTTTAGCTAACAACCATCCTTGATATGAAGTGGCTTACACATATTATGCTGCTCTGCACGGACCTTCATCAGAAGCTACACTTTATTGAAAATCTCTGCATGTGCATTGCTCTTGATTTCATTCAAGTCACATTCAAACCTGTGGTTTTGAGCGACGTGAATACAACAGTTTACACTAATACTAACTCTTTTGCAGCAAGGCATGAAAAAATACTACATATTTGTAGTTTATTTCCAACATGTTTCCTTATCTGAGTGCACTTTGCATTACCGTAATTACGCAACACTATGCTATTGGAAAAAATTCCTACAGTTTCTGAAAGAACATGTGGTTATTACGGTAATTTCATTCTCGCTGTTGCAGCGAGCCGGCGAATCCACGTCTTTGTCAGCAGAGAGGACATGTACATACATTCAATTTTTTAACAAATGTTATTTTAGATAATTGTTTTATTCTGTACAAATCTCAAATTTAACTCGCAAAATCTGGTGTTTGTGTGCAGCTACAACGTTTTGCATTTATTCCATTTCAAATTCTTAATACACTCTTTTAACATGCAGTAAAATTGTTAATAACTGCCAGATATTAAAAGTTATTCTGGAAAAATGGGCAAAAGCACTTAAGTCATACTCACACCAGCAACCTTTTTAATTCGAATCCTAGTTCGTAGTTCGTGCAACCGAACTCTGATCCGCACCAAAGAAGCGAACTCTGGTCCACCTAAAACATAGGTCTCGGTTCGCTTCAAGTGAACCACATGTAGGAAGCGGACTACAACGCAGGGCATTGTGGGTAAACACAACCAAAATATACGCACGTGAAGAAGGATAGCTGGGAGATATGTCTGAGCTCATTGTCACATAAAATAAACGTTATTAAAAGGTCCGTTTTATTAAAGTCAGCGTGTGAAAGCAAACTCGCACCGGCTCAATGCTGCAACCCCCAATTGAACCGTGTCCCCAATTGTACCAAGTCTAGCGGACTATTAGGTGTGAATACGACTTTACACTCACCTGACTCCGCCCCACTCTACCTGCCAAGACACACCTCCTCGTCAAACCAACACTACTCACCTGTGATCACTGATCCTCACTCACTCCTTCGCCAGATTGTTTTTAGCCCTCATGCAAGACTCTCCAGTGTTTATTTCTGGACTGACTTTTGATTGCTGACCCCGCCTGAACCCTGGATCTCACCTCGGCCTTCTGTCCCTGAACCATGTTTCTGCCTCAGTGTCTGGTGAGCTGTTCATTTCGTTCTCTGCCTCTCTGTCACCACATACCTGCTGGTTCCATAGTCTCCTGTCCGTTTGCCATTTCCTCTGCTGTGGTTCTGATGAAGACTGTTACCAACATTTGGGTCCATACTACACCCGTTTCACACAGGACTTTTTCTGTGGCCCCTTTATGGTTAATATAAGCAAAAAAAAAGATCAATATGAATAAATTGGAGTTAATACAGTATCACATTTTTGAGCATGCAATAGTTTTTGTCCAAGAGGTTTCCTAAATAAATATATTATCACATTTCTTCTTCTTCTGTATCCCGACAACGTGAAATTCAGACCATCCCGCGACTACCCCCTTCTTTTCACACGTGACCTTAATGTGAAACCTTTTTAAGGTTCACAAAAATGCAATTAATGTTTCCCCCAGTGATGTCTGTGGATGATGCTCGAAGTTACCCACTCATTAGTGTGCTTGACATTCCACATCCTCACTTTCCACAGAGAGGAGAGTGTCCTTCAGTATATGCTGTGTAGGTGTTTCCTCTTGACATGGTCAAACTAATTGTGCGATTGCTTTCATACCAGGACCCACAAGTTAAAGACATTTTTTTTAGTGCCAGTAAGTAATTTCCTGCTTAAATAATGGTTAGAATGATAATTTTTTTCAGTGGAGCTTCCTTTTCTTTTTCCTCCTACCCTGTTCCCATTGTTCGTCCTTAAAAGACTGAGCCTATAAATAGTTTCCATGGTTATCAGGTGTGTAACAGATAAATAGCTGTCTCGTGTGTATCTCTGAGCTGTCTTAATTGGCCTTGTTTCCCACAGCAGATGTTTTTTTGGACATGCTACAGCAGGAGACGCTGATGTGTCATTCATTTAATTAATTACTGGTGCTCTTCTTCTTTTTTTGTTTCTATGTGTTGCAGGTGTTCATTATGGGGACATAATCTGTTAACACAGTCACTTTTCGGGGACTTGTCTTGTCTGATGGCCGTCTATTATTTTAATAAAAATGTGCTTCTTCTTCTTATTCGCAGAAGTTGTGGAATGTTGTTTTTTTCCCCTCGTCCTTTCACACGTAAATTGTTCTTGCAATTTTTTTATTGATATGCTAACTTTTCCATTGCCCACAAGCTAGAAAATCACAAAACACAAAACAGGCTGATGAAAACGCAGCTACACTCTACACTTGATTTACAGTACACTGTGGTATCGACCAGGTTTGACCTCTCCGCAGTGTAACCAGGCATGTCGGTTATACGATGACTTATTACTTTATGGAGATGAAGATGAAGGGAGTCTTTCCATAAGTGATTAAATATGGCAAATGAGCTTTGTTCACGATCTATACCAGACCCCTCGTCTCTCTATAGCTGCAACATCTACCGCAATATCCATCAACTTCTACTCCTGCCATTGTGCACAAACACAGACCTACACACATGCATTAATGCAAGCATGCACACACACTCTGGTTTCTCTCAAGTGGTTTTTATTTTTCCCCACAGGGCACACAACATATAGAGGAAACACATTATATCAGAACACTCATTACTGTTGGCGCCATTAGAGATTTGTGTGAATTGAAAAAAGGGAGAAACGCTGAAATCAGTCACTGCAAAGCTCAGCGGCCGCAGGGTTTTATAAATCTCTTTAGTTTAGTCGCTGTCGCAGGCTCTCTCTGCATGTGGCTCTCCAAAGAAGCAAAACATGTTTACAGAGAATTAAAGTAGGACATAGTGGTGCACAAACATGCGGAATACTGAATTAAAAATAAACAGTTACTGGCTTTAAAGATAAGAATGAACTAATCTTATACGCAGTATTTTCTTGAGTTCTGGACTTTAATCAATGGTACGACGAGTATTAGGGCCACATTTTTGAGAATAAAGTCGTAATATCACAAGAATTTAATTGTAATATTATAATAATAAAGCCGTAATAAAGTCTTCATATCACAACATTGTTCTCGTAATATTCCAACTATTAAGTCGTAATAATACGAGAAAAAAAGTTGTAATACTACAAGAATAAATTCCTCCGTAATCTTATGGCTCGATTATCGTAATATTATAACTTTATTTTCGGAATATTACGATTTTATTCTTGTAATATTATGACTTTATTCTTGTAATATAATTACTTTATTCTCATAATATAACAACCTTATACTTGTAATGTCATAACTTTATTCTTGTAATATAATTACTTTATTCTCATAATATAACAACTTTATACTTGTAATGTCATAACTTTATTCTCATAATGTTACGACTTTATTCTCATAATGTTGCAACTTTATGCTCGTAATGTTATGACTTAATCTCATAATGTTACGACTTAATCTTGTAATGTTACGACTTTAATCTTGTAATGTTATGACTTAATCTCGTAATGTTACGACTTAATCTCGTAATGTTACGACTTAATCTTGTAATGTTATGACTTAATCTCGTAATGTTACAATTTAATCTCGTAATGTTACGACTTAATCTCGTAATGTTATGACTAAATCTTGTAATGTTATGACTTAATCTCGTAATGTTATGACTTAATCTCATAATGTTACGACTTTATTCTTGTAATATCACAACTTTATTCTTGTAATATTATAACTTTATTTTCATAATGTTGCGACTTTATTCTCATAATGTTGCAACTTTATTCTCGTTATGTTGCGACTTTATTCTCGTAATGTTGCGACTTAATTCTCGTAATGTTACGACTTTATTCTCAAGAGATTAGATTTTCTTTTTTTCTTTGTTGTTTGGCCCTTAAACTCGTACAATGATACACACAAAAACAGAAATGACTCCAGCTAGGAAGTGGTATGAAAAGTAACCTCAAACATCACATCACACTGCTGTTGTGATGAATATGCACAATGAGTTTGACAGACAGGTGCGTGAGGCGGCAGCAGGGTCCTGCCTTAATATTAGAAACTTGTACATAAAGTGACTGAACAGCTCCAAAAGAAGCGCACACAGATGGCTCCTTAATCTCAACCAACACAATGTTGTGACTCATCATTGACGATCAGAGAGCTAAAATAAAATCAGCACAATTTCCCATTGAGAACAAAACACCTCGTGCCTTTTCTGCTCAATAACGTGATCCAGTATTGTTCCTCCCTGCATATCACTAGGAAAGCTAAATAGGAACAATTTGTTATAATTAAGGCCATGTTATTGTAATAATTGACTGTTGCTCTCAGAAATTGAGTTTCTTAATAACCCAGCTGCAGGGGACAAGGTTTAGATTTTGTTTCTGAGAACAGGCAACATGGGCTTATTTAAAATTCTATTCATGTTACAGATTCATAAAAATATACTCCCATGGACTCTGCAGGGTTTTTCATCTTCAGCACCATGTTGGGTTTTGGTGCTTTCAGGGCAGAATCTGGATCTTTTTTTTTTTTAGATGCGTCAGGAATTTTGCATCATGATTATGTACCTAAGGAAGATCACTAAAGCATCACTCCGGGATAAAAACTGATATCTCAGAGAGCGGAGATAAATACCATGGGCTTATGTTATATATCCAAAGGGGGAAGGAGTATAGAATAACACAATTATTTCCAAGCAGAAGAGTAGACCAGACTAAGAAATGCTTTGTTTAAATTATAGTCAAACATATACAGTGTTTTTTTTCTGCAGGAACAATGTTATTAAGTCTCTGAAATCTAGCTTGCATTTTTGACTGGGCAATATATGCAACTAATCAAGGACTTGACTCACATAAATATAATAGGTAATTTGCCTTGGGTATAATTCACAACTCCTTATATGGACATCCTGGGGGTGTGTGTTTATAGGTCACATATTCATGCTTTAAAACATTTAAAAACATGCAACTGTGACGTATTTCCAAATTTCACAAATTCAATCCGATTTGAGTACGTTTTGCTCCGGTGTGTTGATATACTTGGTGAAAATGACATTTATTTTTCATTTATATCAGGATATAAAACACTTGCACATTCTTATACCCTCTGTATATACTGTATGTTTAAACAGAGCATTTTGGCTGCTACAAACATTACTATGTCTTCTAATGGTTAAACTCAAATAAATATAAGCAATTATTATTTCTTACTCAATGCAAACTTATGCGCCGACCATGAGGCTCGATGAGCAGATATATACTGACTATCAACAAAAAGGCGAATGGATTCAACCCAAATGGCACTTTGGCAGTGCGAACTGCAGACACGCACCAGCGGGTGTGAGAAACCAATGCCCAGTCATTTTCCAGTGGAAAGCCATTTAAAAATCCCACCACACCCCTGTGTGCGTGAATGTGTGTGTGTGTGAGAGAGAGGGAGTTTGTGAAAATAGCACGACCTGAGTCAGAGCTCCATCACTTCTATATAGTGCCTGCAGTTTCCCAGCCATTCATCCATTAAGCCTCTGATTGCTGAAGGAGGCCCTGGGTACATTCTGTACTGACACCCTGGTGTCAAAAACAGCAGGCGGATCATCACCAGCTTCACAGCCCTAACTGTTTTTCAGTCTCTCTCCATCTCTCTCTCTCTCTCTCTCTCTCACTTTATTATTGGGTTAAGTTCCTGCATCTCATCGTTCTTTAGCTCTGCCCTTCTAATGCACCCAGGGGGGCGCACACAACACAATAGACTAGAATAGAACAGAATAGAGTAGAATAGAAAGTATTTATTGATTAAGTATTTAGTGTTATAGTTAAGATTAGAGTAAGAGCTTCTTTTTTTCATTTTACTGGCAATCACAACTGTGGAACAAACAACAGTGGTTACAGGAAGTCGCCACACGTTTGCAAATGCTTAGAACAACTCGTGTTTCTGGTACGGATCAGGGAGTGACAGCTGGGCCAAACAGTTGAATAAAGCCATTTTATATCTTTGGCAATATTCCAGGTCCATCATCATCATCAGCACCATGATCATCATCATCATCATCATCCACACGGTTGATTCCTGGGATGACAATAGACCAAACACTAATCTCCTTTATCAAGAATCCACCATTCATGCATTAGAGGCTTGTTTTAATTCATTCGTTTTAAAAGAAATATAGTTTTTCCTCTTTGTACAACAGCGGATAAAGGTCAACATCAGTGTTCTGACACTGGTACAGGAGCAAAGCATCACTGATACTGGTGAGCAAGCTTGTGGCTGCTTCTCTGAGAGACGATTTCTTGAATTTCAAGGTGCAAATTTAGAGAGGGAAATAGATGCACAGTAAAAATGTCCATTCCACCATAAGAGCCAGAGAAAGAGAGCTCTCGTGAGCTTATGTTACCTTTTTTAAATTCGGTCTGTTTTATTACAATTCATTGAAGTGTAATACACAGTTACTGAATTCAGCAAGCAAAAGCAAAAATAGCCTGTGTGGCTCTTTTAAAGATGATTCCCCCTCTCGCCCCTCATTTGTGCAGCGTCACTATTCATCACGATTACTGACAGGGTTTCAATTTGGAAATCTCTATCTGTGCCACAGGTTAACCACTGTCAAGTGTTGAATTTGATGACAGACTCTGACGTGTCCCCAATATCAATTTGGCGTCCTGCAGGAAACCCAGAAACATATTAACGAAACACAGCGCGTCAACAGGAAGTCATGTAAAATAATGAAAACATACACATCAGCATGCATCCTACATATGTACATTCAGGCACTTGCATGGCGCGGCGTGACAATGCCGCAGCAGGTGATCAACCAAGAGTCAAATGAAGAAAATGACATCCATGAAATTAATTATGAGCGTGACAGGAACACGGGGATGATTGATCAAGCTAATGAGTGGCAGGAAAGCATGTGGTGTGTGTGTGTAAGTGAGATATTTTCAGCATGCCAGACAGAACACTGGCCATCTGCAATGACTGGCCACTGTTTATACGGCGGGCGAAGGATGAGATATTACTGCCAGACAGATTAAAACTAAACGCGGAGAATTAATCATAACACGGTGACCGCTCCATCACCATTAAACGCAGCTGAGAGTCTTACAGTGAGCACGAGACGCCTATAACGTTTCCCTGCAGGCCAGTGCGTCTGATTTGATATTCCTCTATACGAATCGAATTTGATTGACGGATGAACAACGAGGTCTTCTGTTGTCACGACAGTTTTCGGCTCGTATCGAATTCGCCTGCACGCGTTGAATCGATGTTTCAATACATGTCCCAGTAAGGTCAGAGACCATAGATTTGCAGTTTTTGAAAGTGGAGACTCACAGACGCTGCGTTTTATCATCTATTTTCCTCTGAATTAGAACATTATTCACAAAAGTGAAACTGCTGTTTTAAACCTAATGATTGATTGTAAAAATCAGCTCGCTTCCCAAAGACTTCCATTTACGCGGCGTTCTTTGTGTGAAGTCGCCCCCTGGTGGATAACTCTTTATTTTTGTTGTTAATCTTGTGGTTATATGTGTTATTTTTCTAGTTTGACATAAAAAAAATAAGAAAAATAACACATATATGTGCAAGAAGCATCCTAGAGATGTTTCTTGCACATATATGTGTTATTTTTCTAGTTTGACATGTGCCTGAAACTGCGCTGCTGCTGTAACGTGTCTGCGATGTGTCGACAGGCCGTGACGCTGCAGCTCCCGCGGTATTTACAGTATTTTAGCTGATGTGGCTATTTCATCCCCTTAATGCCCACTGCAATAAACATTTAATCTTCCAAAAAAAGGCATAATATGTCGCCCAGTGTGAATGAATCACTGCTCTCCGTGGATGGTTGAGCTTGCAGAATCATGCACAGTAAATATACTGTACACACACACACACACACACACACACAGTTTGATTAAGTCACTGACATTTGCAAACCCAATATGCAGAACAATGAAGAGCTTAAATGACCACAGGGGCAAATCCTCTTGCAATGCTTTCCCCACGTATAATGAGATCTGCCGCGTCGTTTGAAAAGCGTCTGGTTTCTCTTCACTTTAAATGAAAACCTGCAGGTTTCTTCAGAGCTGTTCCCGTCGCGCTCCAGTCATCAAGCAAACGAGTCCGCGTTGTGCCGATGAATAAAATGAAAAGAGATTTGTTAAAAGAGGGCGATTTGTCTATGACACGCTGCACAGGGGGCTGCTCTCTTCTTTTACTCCACAGTCAGTGATTACAAATTCTCTTGCAGAGCTTACTGTATTTTGCTTGTGGTCAGTATAAGCCATTCATCACAAATTATACCCTCGGAGCAGTATTCCTATTGATCTCACAACGGCTATCAGGACTGAAATGATTTATTTTCATGCTTTGACTTCATTTGATGCAAACCAAACTGTAAAATAGGTCTGTTTGCATAATCTTCAGCGATATCTTGACAGGTTATGCTCAGACTGCAGGCTTATCGTCTATTTTTCTGTAATTCATTTGTGTGCTCAGACATAACCAATCAATCCCCATTGGGTTGCTTTGGTAAAAATACTGCTGTGCTGTATCATCAGCACCTGCCGCCGCTGTGTGTTGTATAACGAGTGACACGAAAGACGGTTTCAAATCCTATTTGAGCAGCCGGAGGGTTCAGACTGACTTGAATCACGTTTCAAAGCAAAGCGAGCTCGAAATGTGGACAGACTCCAATTTCCTGAGAAACGCTGCAAAGATGCACATCCAAGACTAAACGTGTTTTCTGGCAGAGAGACTGATTTTCCTCCTCTAAATATACTGTAGCTGACTATCTGTGGAAGCGTGAGTGTGATCATGGAAGAAAGAGGGACTGAGTTACAATCACTGACACTCTAATTAGTGCTTTAGGCCGTGCACGTCTGCAGTGGCGTAGGCAGATGGGACACAAATAGATGCACTGCTGATGCTTATCTCACAAACTC
Organism: Solea senegalensis; assembly: GCF_019176455.1. NCBI lineage: Eukaryota > Metazoa > Chordata > Actinopteri > Pleuronectiformes > Soleidae > Solea > Solea senegalensis. Next base: position 3,274,551 of record NC_058033.1, read on the forward strand.
TGAGAAATGGGGGGAGTTTATGGTCTGTAAAATGGTTTATGATGCTGCTGCTTATCTTCACCTCCGAGAGCTTCCTGTCACATATAATGGTCTTATTGGTATTGATTCCACAATTGCTGATGCCTCTGTTTGACCTTTCGAGAGTCTAAGGAGGAGGAAGCCGTCATTATAGCTACCTTTAATGCTATTACGACTGCAGGGACTGTTAGAGGCACAGCCGATCCCCATCTTTGGGAAGGGGTGACAGAGAGACGAGCAATGACAAATTGGATGCAGAATTCTGAGGATGATCAGAGGAGGAGACTCTCAGTAAATGGGAAGAGAAGGGAGAATATAGGTATTCCTTTATTTTTCCACCAAAAAAACAACAACAACCTGTTTGAAAAAGCAAAAAATGATTACACCATTTACATTTTGTCTAAAAATAAACTGTGATCAAGCGTTGGCTGATGCTACTTATCTGTCTGACTGTTTGCACCACTGTTCTTTTTTAAGACTTTCATTCATCCATAAAGTTGAACCAATAACTATAAACTTAACCAGTTCTTCAGAAATGAGGTTCTTCCTCTTTCGGACCAGGTTTTGGTCTCCATGAGGTCTACTGGTCCTGACAATGTCATTGTTTATGCCAGAAAAGGTCCTAAAGGGGTATCAAATACAAGCACACGCACACATGGAAATGTAATGACGCGTGACAGAATAATTTAGTTCCGTACATGCTCTGTGTGTTGAGGAAATGTGCCTTTTACAGTAATAATCATTTCACATAATGCAGCGTGTTAATTATGCAACGTAAAGGGTTTATTTTTATATCTCAGAGTGATCCACGGGCCCCGTGACAACGAACCGGTGCTCAGGTAGCATGTGAGTAAAGATAAATGGAGGCATTAAAGGGCAACTGGGGAGCGCAGGCAAGACTCGAATTACATGCTTCATTCAAAGTGGATCGGAGGCTGCTAATAAGAGCTCCCCAAGGATGTGTAAAAGGACGTGAATTAATACCTCAAATAACAACCTGGAGCTTCAAAATAGGCGGCTGAGTCAGTCAACAACACTCGGTCCAAATGAATGGAAGTCAGTACAATATCCAAAGAAGAATCGCTGTGTAAACAAGTGTGTGTTTGCATTTCTGATTCATTTTGTTTGGGCTCTGTTTACCACCATGGATAATGACTTCTCAGGATCAGGAAGGTTAGACGGGAGCAGTGTCGTGCATGTAGCGTCTCCCTATTCATGGCAAATAAGCAGCATGTCATGTAACTGTGCTCTTTCTCCTTAAAAGGTTGAGGAAAGCTGCTCCGCTCACCCTGCCCTCGCTGTGTCTTAACGCAGTCCAGACAAGTTATTCCTCTGCTCAAATTTAATTACAGCTCACTCTGCCGGGGATTATGCAAAGTAAGTAAACATTGCTTCAGAGACATGGGGGTCGACTCCTAAAGTCTCTGTGCAGTCGTTTGTTCATGTTTTGCATAAACTGGGGACCAATCCGGTCCGCAGTTCAGTATAGAAGAACACAACTTTTGTTTGTTACTGATGTTTTTCGGAACACAATATTTAGAATGACATTTTCACAAGGACTGTTGTGGTTTTGTTTCCTTAGAATGAGCCGTCACATGACTCAGTTTGTCCACAGTGTCATCTTCCAATGCACACGTTCCAATACCCCTGTTTTTCTAAGCATTTTGCTAAGCATGCTGCACTACTGGTGCATTTTAGTTGTGGTCGGTAGTGAAAATCTCTGAGTTTAAGGAGCATTCCTATAACAGGAACGCCCCTTTAAGTTGGATTTCCGGCTCAGAAAGTCGGAGCAACCTCACCAATCCTGACATAGGATTCCGTGATTCCATGTGTGGTGTTGTGTGCACAAAAACATGCGTGTAGAGCATTGTTATCCACTGACATTACTAACAATGACGAGCCCCGTATTCATTGCATCCATGCTTTTTTTTTTTTGCTTTTCTCTTCGGTACGTGCGGTCAACTTGGTGACCAGCTCCGAGTTCCGATGTAAATGGAACGCAGCGTGTGTGACGCCAGCCCGCGCATCGTACACTGCTGCTCTGTCACGTCCTTCACCCTTCCATGTCTGAAAGACATGCATTTAGACGCACAGAGCAGGAAAATATATATTCTATTATTCATAAGTGTTTAGGATTTATTATTGGTTATGGAAATGGAAATATTAATAAAATAGAAGTCTGTCTGAGTGGGAGCCAACCTGAATATTTATCCGAACCCTGACCTCCGTCCATTTTTCATTCCAAACCACACTGTGGTGAGTTGAATTGTACTCGTACTGTGTCATCTTTTTGAAGGCAGGGTGAAATAAAAGGTAGTCAGTTTGTCGCACGGGTTGATTTACTGACCGATATGCTGCTTCTATGGGCTAGAGTCATATTTTCGATGGCAGTTATTGAGCTTTTTTTTTGTCGCGTGTTCATCACATTGTCGCTGCAGATTTATTTCCCTGCCAAAGTATGACAATGGGAGACTAATGTGTCTTTTGTGAACGCTCATCAAAGGCTATTCATCAGAGAGCATACTATCATTTAGTTGGGTTACGGCGTATTATTAATTGCGACGAACAGCAAATGCAGTCAAAAAAAAAAAACACAGAACTCTCAGCAACTTGGTTGTGTTTCATCAATTCTAGTATTTATATTATTTATTCAATATTGAGAAAAGAGCAGCTTGTCAGTGGCTGGGGAACAGAATCACAGACAGACAGATAGACGTTCCTTGCATTTGTAAACAGTCAGTTACAAACATATACATTTAAAAACTTTGTATTTCTTTATTTTTTTATAATCTCATAGTTCATCAGGAGACCACGGCCCACACTTTGGCAATCTCTGCTGTACATTCTGTCTGCTGCATAACATTATGTGTTGAACAAGAGAATTTAAAACACTGTGAGGAATCAAAAGAGTCCAAATAACTCTGCCAGAGATGATGACTGAGGAGAGAGAGATGGCAGACTATTTGCAGCAACAGAATGTCCCACATATAAACACAGAATTATGTACATTGGTAAGTGACTGACTTCTTCAGCAGCGACGAGACAATAAATGACATTTACACACTGTGTAGCACTTACCAGTCACGCTGCTTTGTTTCTTCCGCGATGCGTGTCTATGCAACAATGCCAATTTTAGTGCTGAGCCGGTGGAAAACACAATACAGATGGTTCTGTTTCACCTGGAAAATGTATGCACACCAACACACGTGTGCATGCCTGCTCATGCTTGCCTGCATAATCAGCGATATTAGCATTGATTACTGTTCTATCTCTGCAGGTAATTGGCATTTCTCTCTCTCTACACACACGAGACCTGCTTTTGGTATGTTAATATACAGCTTCAGTGGATGCTGCAGTGTGCACTCAATGCATCGGCTGTGTTTTGCATTTAGAATGCGCTCTCAGACCTCCTCCACCAGAATGATGGGACAGCCATATTTCAATCTGTAGTTTCTACTTCAAAGCAAATATTCCTGCTCTTCTGCGACGAAGGATTCAGACAGTCTCTGTGGGGGGAAAAAAGAGAAAGAAAAGCATGTTCCCAGGCTCATTCCACTTGTCTAATTCTCCTTACAAAGAAGGAGACTCAGTGACAAACTTCAAACTGAGTTCTTCATTAAAAGTTCTGCTGTGACTGCAATTAAGCCACTGTTTTTTTGTGCCAGTTTCTACTTTTTATATTTTCAATGGAGGAACCCAATTCAATAAAACATTCTACTTCAGAACACATTCGAGAAGACAGTATATATTCCCATGCACATGTCTTTACCATAAAATGATTTGCACTTTGATCATTTTCAGTCACACCACACATTAATCTGCATTTGTACTTCATTCACCACTTAAATCCCAGGGATGTGTGTGTGTGTCTGAGAGTCTACATTGTAACTCTGAGTCATCATTATACAGCACTTCTCTCTCTCTCTCTTTCTCTTTTCTTTTTTTTAGATAGATAGATAGATGCTCCTTTCATCATCTGTGATGTCTATTTTATACCAAAGGAATTTTATCCATCTAAAGATGGTTGTTCACAGACCAACGGGTCATATCAGTTCAAGTCATCAAATGTACTGTGTGTATTATACTTTTATGACATCAAAGTGACTTGGACACTGGCTGACAGACAAGGTTCAAGGATACACAGATAAATGGCAAATGCAGCATCTTCACCTCCTACATTTTTTCGCCAATTTAATTTCTCATATCGCAATGTTCACCTACATTCTCAGTACAATATCAGATGTTTCATGATTTTTATACTTATTTACTTTTTTATACTTATACCATATACGATTTTAAAGTATACGTAAGAAGAACACATACTTATACTCCACTGGTGCAAGTTCAGTTTATCTTTCATTGTAAAGGCTGCCAAATGTGATTGCGCTTTACCGTTGTCAATTACGGCAAATATTAGTAGTTTAGCGTGAATGCCTGTCCATTTTAGCGCGAATCCTGACTTCTTTTTTATTTATTTCTGACATTATTTGTGACCATAAGTGCTGGATTTTGTAAACAACAGTAAAAAAAAATATATATATAACGGACGGCATAAATAAGGCAAAAATAATATCACTAAGTGGATGACGTGTATATTGTGGGTCCTTCGGACTTCCGGGTTAGGATAAACAGTGAGCTAACGGAGCCGCCTCATAAAAATGTGAGTATTAACCCTGTTTTGTTTAAAAATTCCCCGGATGTTAATTATTGAGCATAACGATGTTTATAAAATTCGTTTCGTTTTGGTCTTTAGGTCTAAAGTAACGTTTAAAATCACGCTGACGTCGGATCCCCGGCTGCCATACAAAGTGTGAGTACTCTGACAGCTCAGCAGCAGACACTGCTTCATACCGTTACACGTTTTTATTCTTTATTAAATGATCTACTGGACACTGGATTTATCTTGCTGTGACCACCAATTGCTGTTTTTTTCCGCTGTGTAAACCTACGATGGTGTGTTTTGACGAGAGCTACAAAAACTATGGGAGAAGAGGGAACATCTGTTAGTGTGGTTCACCAACAGATATCAACAACTCTCATCACATTGTAAATACGTTGTTATTGTTATTATGTGTGTTATCAGGGCTAGAGCTGCATTAAATGGACCTGACAACCAGCCTTTACTTACACATGTGTCGTTGAGATCATTATTGATCTGTGTGACAACACTGATTCTTGTGACACAATCACAGTCATTGAGTAGTATAAAGTGGCCTATGATATATAGAGCATGTTGAAATGACAATACATTTTTGAAAAAAAACTGTATGTGGAAATATAAAGAAGTATGTGAGATGTATTTATTAAATCAAATCACAGACATGACCTTGTAATATTATTATACATGTATATTTTACAGATTATGTACCACCCCCAACATTAAAACTGGTAACTGGTTAATCGATTATATTTGTTTTTTAGGTTCAGTTTGTCCAGCTATCACAACATATTCACAACAACAGTAAAACCACTCACCTCTTTTAATATTGTGGCTAATTGGTGTAGTTCCTTCTGTACTTCTAGGCTCTATTATCTCCTTCTCACATGTGGAAAACATTTCATGAATATTGAATTGAGGTAAACCTTGAAAGCTCAGCTTGGTACACTTTATTTCTCCTGCCTGACTCTATATAGTATGTATATAGTATCAAGAGTGTGTGCTTTGGAGGCTCTGGAGGTTTCCATCAATAAGGTGCTCACTCAGAGACTAGTTTTGGATCCTTTTTTAAAAAATACTTCTCTTGTGCATGTTATTGCTGAGACACATTCCTCAAAAAGATCATATTCCCAATAGGTCAAACAATATTGACACAAATGACAAAAATGCCAGTTAAACATTTGTGGGTCATTTTTTTCTGCAGCCATTTTCCTCTTAGATGAGTAATGGTGGCACCCTGCTGATTATTCTAACCTTAAATGCTCAGTTATTTGATTATAATGACAGCTAATGAGGTATCATATTAAGTCTGGCAGAGGACTACGCGTCTGTTCAGCGTTTTAATTTTATAATCACTAATCACATTCACGGTACTCGCTGTAATCTGTCAGTTGCAAATATACTGTTTATTAAAATGGACGTAGTTTGAAAAGAAATGCCCAGGTGGTGTGTCAGACGGAAGTAGCAGTTTGTCACTCTGAGGCGACTCTACAGGTTACAATTATAACTTACTTTGACTGGAAGTATATGGGAAATTAACTTCTCACTTGCTTTATAACGTCAGCAAACTTTGGTGCATGACTTTTAAATAATCCGTCATATTCAAGCAACTGTCAAATGAGTTCAGACAATGCTGATTCAGCCTGCTCCACTTGACTCTGTGAAGAGTCAGAGCGATGTGTCTCACATCACAGCTAACAGAGGGAAGGCTGAATCATAACAGTTATGCTAGTGAAGTGAGACAACAGCGAGATATTGAAACCAGTGTCGTCCTTTCAGAAAGTTCTGCAGTCTCGACTGCGACCCGGTTCGATAGGTTAATTCCTGCTTTCATAAGAAAAATATTTACGTGTTGTTTTGTTACAGACTCAGTGTCCCAGACAGCACGCCGTTCACCGCAGTGTTGAAGTTTGCAGCTGAGGAGGTAAGCTTATGATTTGTTTACTTTTCTAACCTACCAGTGACTAAACAGGATGTGAAATGTGGACAAATGTCTAGTTGCAATTGTTTATACATGTTTGAGGTCATTTATAGTGTCATTATTGTTTTCTTTTTTTTTAATCCTCATGGAGGACAAAACTGGTTTGTTTTCCATCCTCTAAGTACATATAACTTTGTCACAATTATCACTATATTTATGTTTCAATGCAAATGTAAGACATAAAATAAGATGGCAAATTAAAACAGGATTAATACTCATGTATGTTTGTGTTTTACTCTTGGATATTGATTTCAGTATGGGAACTAGTATCCATCAGGTTCTGATTTCTATGTGGCCAGCAAAGCTCGCGAAAAGGCAGACTCGGGCGTCAGTAATTAAACATGACCTTTTGACGAAATTAAAATAAAATCTCATTGCAAGCTTTTCCGCCACAGTGTTCGGTCATCTCTCTCAATTTGTTAGAACATAAATCAATACAGCTGTCTGCATGTTTAGTTTAATGTCCCATGTGCTACACACTTTCCATGAACATCTGTTGTCATCTGTTATATTTTATGCACATAAACACACAGTTCACTGTAAGAGCACAGTGTGGCAGGCTGATGATTTTCCACAGTGGAGACAGGGTGTTAATGTGCTTCTGTTGCAAGCCGCCGCCGCACTGATGGAACCTCATGTTCACCTTTGATGTCTGGCTTTGCCGCGTCTAATGTTGGAGGCGCCATTATCAAGCCAACACAGTCAGTCACTGGGATGCGGTCGATTTTTAATTTAGTTGTTTGGCGATTGATCACTTCCCAAAGTGGTTTGTAAAATTTTGTGTGACTGGATGGTTTTATTTTATTAGCAGATGTTTTAAATGTCATCCTGTTTTGGTCATTATAACAATGGCTAATGTGTCACATGAAGATATGGAGGAACAGCTGACGTTTGCAAAATAACCTCATTAAAACCCTCACATTTCTTATGATTTAGAAATCAAAAGTGATAAATAAATCAATACCTGTGTTTAAAATAACAACATGGCTATATATGTTGCATAATAATCATAATAACATGACAGCTGATACTGATACCAATGCTTTGTTTCTTAGTTGTATTTTTGTCATTTTTGTTTAACAGTTTAAAAAAGTTTTAAAAGGCGTTCAGCCCTCTACACTATCACCTTATCTTTAAATGATCACAAATTCAATCGGAGTTTATTTAGTCTCTTATTCCGCTCTTTATTTTTCAGTAATCATATTCTAGATAAACATCAGTATCCGTGTCAGTGAATGTCATCTTATTTGTCTGTAGGCTGGTGACATTCAACGAGGTGATTGTTGATTAATGCAGATTAGCGTTTGTAATCGATGAATCTGTCCGTTACGGCGTCCTCCAATGTCCACAAACCAAAGATATTCGCTTTTATCGTCACTCGAAAGCAAAGAAAACAGTAAGTTCACTTCTAGGAAGCTGAAATTAGAAAACGCTCTTTTCATTTCATAAAAAATCCTTTATCAAAATAGTTGTTGATTAATTGATTAATTATTGCACTCCTGATGTAGAAGCACAACCGGTGCATGTGTGCATCCTTTACCAAGCTGTACTTTGTCCATGAGTTCAGTGCTTCCTCAAACAAAAGCCCATGAACAGGTTTTTTACTCTTGATATAAACTGTTTATCTCACTTGTGCTGCTCCTGGTCTCTGGCAGTCAGTGGCTGCGCAGCGCTTTCTCTCACTCTGTCTCCCTGGTGACAGGCTGATCCCTCTATCTTTTCACCTCAAATCCCAGCGGACCTCAAACACCTCAGTGGAACACTGAAGTGGGATGTGCATTGTGACCGCGTTGAGTGATTTTCCTCCAGAATTTCATGCGTGGCTATCTTTCCCGTAGGCTGTCTCCAACACTGTGTGTGTCTGATGAGCGTGAACGTTGGCAGACAAAAGCCTGAATACAAAACACTACGCAGCATTCTCTTTTCCCTTTTTTTATTTATTTATTCTTGAAGACTTTATAACTGCAACTCTTATTTTTTAGTTGTCACCCAAAAAACAGTGTGTGCTTCAGAGCACTGACTCGTTGGATGAAGCGCTGTGCCTTGATGATTTATTCATACTTTGGAGTTAAATCTGGCTCTAGCATGTCTTTTGATTATTTAACCAAAAATATCTGAGAGCTGCCGAGTTATCTAAAAAAGTAAAACCATGCCTACTATTGTGGATTTAAGTGTAACTGTTGTTTTCTTATTTATTTTCTGTTGACAGTTCAAAGTGCCAGCAGCAACCAGTGCAATTATAACTAATGGTGAGTTCTGGGGAAGGGGAAGTGTGTGTGTGTTTGTGTGTGTGTGTGTGTGTGTTAATGGTTAATAGTTCGATGCAGCGTTAGGATTGATCTTATTCCAGAGAAAACCTCAGTGGTGACATCCAGATAAGTGTCAGCTGCAGGAAGGAGGACAGAGCAGTTGACAGTCTTTGAACTGCAATATGACGCTGGGAATCAGAACAGAAGGCAGGGGGTGTAATTGGTTAAATAAGGTGTTGAATTAAATACTTTTGATCAGATACTGATCGTAATGATAAGTGAAAGCTCCTCCTGCGGTTACACTATGCATGTTATTATTTGACTGAAAGGGATAGTGTGGTATTTTTGAAATGACGTCGTAAGAGGTACGTATGGTTGCGTTTCCACTAGGTCAGCTCAACACGGCATGGCGCGGTTATTTTGCGCACGAGCAAGACGCCCAACACAAGAATCAAGCCGAACAATGCCGAACTGTAGATCAGTGAACAACCCTAAAAACGTGGGTTAATCTCCAACAATTACCAGGGAAATGTCTAAAATTAAAGATATTTAACAGAGGAGTCGGGTGTATTTAGCAACAGCTAAAATGACATACAAGTCTCAAGTGTCAATCAGTTTTTATTTATTTATGTATTTATTTACATAAACAGACATATTGCTCCTGTATTTTGAGTCACGGCGAGAAGACACAGAGAAATATATTTGACGTTACTGAAGTACGATTGATAATACATGACTTATTTATGAACGTATATATCTTGAGTCGGTTAAAAACGTTTTTCTTGGGGATTCTACCATCCAAGTGTGAGTCGACGAGTAGCAGATTTGAAGTAATCGCAGCTCATTTTCTGCTATTAATTCCGCTTCACCTTGTATTGATCCGTGTTGGCGACCAGCGGGAATCAAATAAGTGCTGATGCGGCTCGTCACAGTCGGCACACTAACGAGCCTTTGTCTATAATTGCGCATGATTTTTTTTTTTTTGCTTAGGCAAGATTAGAGCCTCAATAAAACATAAAATCAATGAAGATGTTTAGAAATATGTCACCTATTTAACTTAAATGACTGCCACCCATATTATTTCCATAATTGATTTAATTATGTTTGAATCATGGATGCATTGGTGTTCATTCAGTGCGGTGAACTTTCCTGCCGCTCAAATTAAACTGTGTTCATGCTGTTTGAACCCTTTCAAGTAACCAATATGTGGATTTTTTTTTTTATGTGTAAGATATTCAAAAAGATTCAGCCACATCCACATGAATCACTTGAAGGAAGTTTTCCAATAATTTGTTCATATTTTTCATATGCAGTGTGTCGAAGGAACTTTCCAAACTGTGCACATGATGCTGTAGTAACAAAGTGGACTCTTGTGTTTGTGTTGTATTGTCTGACATACGGCTAAAGTATGAACTTTACTTTTATCAGTTGCCGAGTGTGCAACATCATTATGGTGATACTGTAAATTGTCCCCCCTCTCTCTGTGCCTCTCATTTGCATGACAGTACGTTCATTTTACATTGTGTTGTTGCTTTTCTTTCATTCCCGCAGATGGAATAGGAATCAACCCTGCCCAGACAGCAGGTGAGTTGTTATGGTTCAAAGCTGCACACCTTAAGATAGTTCCTAGACAATAATACATTTTTTGTTGTTGTGCTATCACAACAAAGCTAGGTTTTTAAGCTCCCTGCTACGTGTCACTGTGCTTTCATCGACTTTGTAATAACCTGAGGTGTTCATAAAGACGCTTAAATAAAGCCTGCAGTAAACACCAATTTCATATAATCAACCCTGGACAGGGCTGAGTGATTAAACAGCAATTAGTGAACTGCAAAGAGTGCAATTTAGTTGTTCTATAGTTGATTGTTTACTTTTTATATGTATATATATGTATATATATATATACACATACGTGTATATATATATATGTTTATACATATGTATGTATATAAAGTATTAAACAATCAACTACAGAACAATTAAATTGCACTTTTTGCAGTTCACTAATTGCTGTTTAATTGCTCAGCAGTGTCCAAAGTTGTTTATATGAAATTGGTGTTTACTCATTCATGAATAGAGAGGCTCAGTAGCATTTAATGTTAAACTAAATAAAAAAAAAAGAAAAAGAAAAAAGTTGCTCTCTGACTGGAGGCGAAGAACATGCACTGAGCACTCGAGTCAGAGATGACTTGTCTTCAGATCAACTCTTTACCGCTGAGCCTCAGTGAATCAAGCGTTTTCTCCGCGTCAGCCTCCTCACGTCTGTCCCCGAGGATTGAGTATAGCCCACTTCTTCTTATGTAAGTCCTCATTTTCAACTGAACAGTGCCACTCAAGCATATGTGAATATATATATATATATATACATACACACACATATATATATGTACATGCCTCAGTTCAGACACCTCCTGTCAGATTACCTTTTCTCACCGACTGCAGCCTCATATTCGTAGTAATGAGTAGTGAGTACACGGGGGAAGCCCAGGCGTAATCTTACAACAAATGTTATTTTTTTTCCCCCTCCCACATATTTACACGGCTAATATCACACACTTCCTGTTGAACATTGAACAGCCGAGGTCCACGTTGACTGACGCTTCTGAGATTGATTCAAACAGGATTCTCCAGCATGATTGGCGGCTGACTGCACTCACTAATGAATGACATTGCAGTTCCATCCTGCACTATCAATTATTTATTATTAGATTTCTTTTTTTTAATAAATGGTTACCATAGACACACAAATAGGCTGGAAATTATGCACCAGCAAATGTTTTTTACCCTTTAATTTAAGTGTGTCTGACTGCCCTTTTTGAAACCCTTTGCAGGGATGTCGCCACACTCGGATTTCAAACATGATATAGGAAGATACCAGAGACGACTCGCATAATAATTGGATGGAGATTAGATTAGACGTAGAAAGCACTTATGGATGGGCGACACATTTTGATTCATAAAGCAAATGTGTTTTCCTTTTAATTTATTTTCCCTCAATTTACCACAGCTGTAATGGGCTGAAAAAGCTTGAAAATAAACATTGATAAACATTCATAAAGTGCTTGAAAAGTATCAATTAAAGGCACTAAAAGCACGATAACTCGAAATAAAGAAATACATATTATTAACTATTAATGATCCGCAGTATCAATGATCTTTTGAAGTGGTTTTGTCTCCCAGCTGGTGAGCGGCAAACAACATGCGTGTTTGTGTGTGTGTATAAAATCCTCCCTGCTGAAGGTCAGATTATAAACTGTATAATCTACTGCCCCGTCCTGTGTTGCAGGAAATGTGTTTCTAAAACACGGCTCAGAGCTCCGCATCATTCCCAGAGACAGAGTGGGAGGATGAGAGGACTGACGCGGCGGCGGAATGACTCGCGTATCACTCGAGACCCGGGAAACTCCTCAGCATGTGTCATCATTCTATTTTTTTGGTCCACAACTGACGGTGACTCACATGAAAATATAAATATATATATTTAAATCTGATGATGACTTGTGCTCACGCTGGCATGCCTGCCTGTTTTTTTTTGTTTAGTTCTTTTTACTTTGAATCTGTAATTACTTCAAAATATCAGGACATGGCACATTATAATAATTAATACAGACAAACACAGCGGCTGCTTCCTGGGATGGATTTTAGCAAATCATAATCAACAGTTCTAGCCTTTTTTTTTTATATCATTGTAAATGACAATAAACAACCGGTATGACTAACAGTTTATGCCCATTTGCAATGTTTACTTTTGTTTTTATAGCATTGTGAATGTTGTAATGTAAGAGATAATGTTTTTCTTAGTACAAGATTCCATTATCTCAGCATCATTTTAGTTTTTCCCTCAAACACACACACACACAAACAAATACTTGTTAGATGTTATAAACCAGATTATTCTGCATGTGTATGTACATGTATGTACATTTCTGCGTCGAGCCGCGTTGGTTCCGCTGTCACACACTGTGCAGCCACATGGATCTTTGCTGCCCTCTGTCAGCTTACGCATCAACATCAGTATTTACTCACCCGGATGCCTTGTCTTTGCATACAAAAATCATCTTGTGTGTTACTTTTTTAAATTAAGTGGCCGCTGAGGAAAACACATCAGTCACAAATGAATAACCCCCATATGTGGCGTTTTTAATGTTTTGTTGTCAAGGATTGAATAGCCCTTGAATTTTTTGATCAAGTGCTTGAAAATGCTTGAAATTGTAACTAGTTCTTTCACAAATAGCGACAGTATCTGCAAAGTTTGCATAGATGGAGACATATAAGTCTACTTTTTGACAGGCAACACATTTGTATACATAAAAATATGTTTTTTCTTTCATTTCTCGTCCTTACAAAGCATAACACCATCTCTTCAAATGACTTCAAACATGTGAAATAACCATTTAGAGCAGGGGCCTCAAACCCAAAATGACCTGTGGGCCAGTGAACTTCTAGTCTGGTCAGGAGGGGCCGGGTCAAGTGAAAAAAGTCCAACAATTAGGGGAAAAATGAAGGGTTTACTGATTAGAAATTAAAATTATATCCTGATAATCCATTATGATAAAATATTTAGGATGACATTGCACACCATTTCAAAGTAAAAAGTGTTTGTTTTGATGTAACAAAAAACAGTTTTGAATTTATGATGCAGAATGAGTCTGTAAATAACAAAAACAGAATTAAAACATCTAATCAATATCTCCATGTAGACAATTGTAATTAAAAACACTCGACAAGCTTCATTTCAAAGTGATGGGGCCGCATGTGGCCCGCTTGCCATGAGTTTGAGACCCCTGATTCAGTATAGACTATTTAATTGTATAAATATGTTATTTAAAAGGGCTATATAAGGGGAATTAAAAGTGCTTGAATGTGACCTTAGATAAGAAAAAGAGAAAGTCTCTAAGCCTCTGGAATATTCTCATCCAAATCAAAACAAAAGCATGACAAATAGGTAGAGCAGCAGGAGGGTGCTTTATTGTTTTTCTGACTGATTAATGAGGCCGGTCAGCTGATTACCCCTTTCACATTATTCATGATCTGACAAGGTCTGAGTCGTTTGTGAATCGGTGCAATTTTTCACGCGAGAAAAACAAAACCGAAAAAAAAAAAAAAGCATACTTAAGAAAGAAAAATGGACAAAAGAGAATAATGGAGCTCATCATCATCTATTAGAATGCAGGCTCAGATGGTGAGGAGGAGCAGGAGTCCCCTGTTACAAATGGATTCTCTCATTTGCTTTAATCAGAGTCACTCACTGCTGGACACCTTCAGCAGATATTTGGCCTCGGAAATAACAAAAGTCAGCAAAGTGTCACAGCAGAGTGCTGGCACTGCGGCTGCCAGAGAAATGCTTAAATACTGCACTTATTGCCCAACTTACTCATTCGGCAAAACTTGAGGGATTTGAACCCCCGGTTGTATACGTGAAAATGAGTTGAGGTATATCCCCTACGGTTTTCTTTTATCCACATGAAATATTGAAATTTTGAGCGCACTGAAACATTCTACTAATTCGACTAACTCTGGGAAACTTTGCTTTACTTTTCTCTTCCATTAGTCAGCCTCGTTTGGTTCGTTTAGTCTCTGTTTGAATTCATTTTAATGTATAAAAATGTAGTTTTAGTGTCTTTCTGTAGCAGCACCACAGCGCCACCTGCAGGCCTGGCATGTGTACTACAGCGTCAAAAATGCTGTGTTTAAGAAAAAGACGATCTAAAAAGTCCTAAAGGCTTCATAGTTTCTCCAACACACTTGGAAGGGAAGGGTGAGGTGTAGGATATTTAGCTGTAACATGCAACTTCACCAGTAAATTTTACACAATGTGCCTTTAAATGACACACAAGTTGTATCTATCAAATCATGTACACGTTTATTGTTCCCTAACCATCGCAGATACTTGATTGTTTTATAGGATCAGCACGTGCAAGACGAAAGACAACGTGGATTTATTTGGATAAAAGGGTTTGTGTCATCATCGTTGATTTTGCGCTCCTCCAGGCGTGAAATTAAAATTCCACTCTTAAACAAAAGGGACGCCGCAGTATAATCGTAATGAGCAACGGAGGAGAGAGATGCTCTCAAATCACCTTTCCGTTCGAGGTCTCTGTCCTGACGCCTGAGCCAAGTTTCAGAAAAGAACTGCTGCACAGACAAACTCACAGTGTCCCCGGGACAAAGTGGGTGAGTGTCCTTCATTTGGACAATGTAAAGGAGTGAATGTGTGTAACTGTGAGTTAATCCATCATTTCTGATGAGAACTACAGTAGCTCTGCCCTCCAACACTCTCCTTATTTAAATGTGATGTATGTAAAATATGTAGAACGTTTACACGCACAGCTTAATCAAGCTAAGGACATAGTCCGACTAAGACAGGCAACCGGACAACTTGTTGAGTCCGAGTATACATGAGGAGGAGAAAATCAGTTTACTTGCCGTGTACTGTCTGACTCCGCCTCCGTAGGTGGCGCTGTATCGCTCCATAAGCGAATCAGTTTTCTTTATTCTTTTCCGGCAACAATACTGCGAGAACTTGTCTATTTCTACTGGGGGGGATTTTAGTGAATTTTAGTCAGACTAATGTGTTTACATGACATTAAAAAACCAAATTATTGTCTTAGTTCCACTAAAATCGGACTTTTAACAGCACGTAAAGACACTGAGTGACCTTTAGCATTAACAAGTGAAAACAAAGCAAGGTCGTAGTTGCCAGATTTTCCAACAATACAGAAATAAGAAGCTGCACATGCCTTTTGAGGCTTATACAGATTCAGATCTGTGGTTTTCTTCTCTGGTCGAGACATTTTTGAGAAGGGTAACAAGGCTGTTCATGTTCAATAACATTCAGCAGGTTCTCCCTGGTGGCATTCTTAATGTGATAAATGTCTTACATATAGCACCTTTAATTTCCGTCCCTGCCTGTTACGACAGGCATTATGTAGAGCAGCAACAAAAGCTCTCCTCCTCCTCCTGCCAAGCCACACACAGCTGACACTGTTGACTCCGTCTTTTGTTGCTGTTTGTGTAACAAGGCTTTTTTATTTTTATTTTATGGGACTGATTTATTAGCCCTGTGATCAAACCCCATCCTCCAGGACATGAACTCTCGCCTTGTCCGACCTCTGTCCATTGACAGCACTTGACAAACTGCATCTTGGTATGATATTAAATGTGCTTGTTGCACGAATCTGTTTTTATCAAACTTGAGTTGTAGAGAACATGAAGTACGAGATGCTAAATTTGAAGGGAATGAGAGGAAAGAGGCTGCGGCGCCGATTTGGCATCAGAACCACAACTAGGAAAGGCCACTGGAGAGCAGTTCTCCGCCCAGTGGGGGTTGGCTGCACGGACTTAATTGCTTCATCCACCATCAGGTTGCTCAAAGACCAAGGAATCTATGGACAAGCCCTGCACCGGGCTATTAAAAACCTGCTGCCTCTGGCACCACAGATGAGGAGGAAAAACCCCCAAGTGGAATATTGAGGATACACAGCTGTGGGCCTGACTTAGCAGAAGGTGCCTTGTGATAAAATAACCAAAACACCTGATTGATGGTGTCCCTGGCACCCACTGCTGGATGCCGTTCAGTAGTGATTGGCAAATTATCTTTGAATATCAGTGTAGATTTTAAGGGGCATCTTCCACATTTTATGTTTTCGAATGTAACTGGTTCAACAACGGTGTAAGTGACTCACATGCAGAGGAGCAGGATCCTGACACTGATATCCCAAAGTGTTTACCGCGCTTTGTGTGTGAGACGCTTTCCCACCGGCTCCTCCATTTTCTCCATTTTCCCTCCTCTGCGCCCTTACTGTTTTACAAATGACATGGTGAGTGTGCTCCCATTAAAGGCAGCGAATCTAAAATGAGATCTCCCGCTCCTCCACAGACGCGGCATAGATAAGACCCCAGCACTGTGGCCACAACTCAGTGAGCCATATAAAGGAATGGCAAAAACCAGGGAGTGGAAACAGCTCATTTTCACTTCTTTCCCACACGTCTGTCACTCAAACACACACACACACACCTGCCTACATGCTGGTGTGTGTGTGTGTGTGTGTGTGTGTGCACAAACAGCGTCTCAAATTAGCTGGAATCCCAGGTGGTGTCACACTTCATGGGAGATATTGTTTTTTTTAAAAAAGAAGCCATTTGAGGCTCCACGTTAAGATTATTTAATCATAATAATGACCTAATTCTGCCCCCTTCTGTTTTGAAATAAGCATGGCAGCTGCAGGGAAATCCCATGGAGGAGTGCAGACATTTGTTTGGCTGCTCTGATTTATGTCCTTATGTCTCCTCCTCTGCAGAATGACAGTTAATTCATCTTGACAGAGCTCAGCCATCGAGGTAAGTGGCATTTTTTAGACGTGCTGCCATTTTCTCGAATTCAGCAATAAGACAGGAAAAAAAAAAGGAAGACATTTCTTTATCACTGATCCGACATTAATGTGATATTCAAACAATAGATTATTTCACCTGCCACTGACACAAACTGATCCATTTATTTCATATCAAAAAAAGTGACTCATCAACCTACAACCTGATGAGTTGATGAAAAATAACACCTGGCCCTTAGACCCACTCTCTCATGCTGTATTGTGTTATTAAAGTTTCTCGAATAAAACATGAAATAAGAGCTGAGGAGGAAAATGTTCCCTCTACTTTGACATCTTTTCCTTGTGAGTGAATCCATTTTCAACAAAAGAAGGAAATTAGTGCCTCACATTAGTAGAACTAAAGTGAGGTCCTGATGGTACAATAACTTCACGACCTGTATATACACAAATGACTCATTAGGCCGTTCACATAAAAAGGAGATTACATAAAATGTCTTAACCGAGCAGAAATGAGATGAAAAAAATGACCATTGAAATGCAACTTTTACTAAATTTAAGTCAAACAAAAGAAAGACACAATATCTTAACCAAACCATCCCCAAAGTGACAAGGAGTTGGTACAGCCTTGTTGTCACTTCCTGTATTTAGGACAATTGTTTCCTGGTGTTTCCCATTTGGTCCAATCCTGTCCAGGTCCCAACCCCTCTTGTAACAATGAAGCAACAAAGAATCCCAAGAACACTTTAAGGTAAGGCAACGTAACTTTGTTTTGAATGTACAGAAGTAAACCAGCAAACATTAGATATATTATATGAATCTAGAAACTCAGTTAATCATTCATTAAAAAAACGTGTTTTCAAAAGTGAAATCATAAACTATTAATGATGATTACCCTCATTTTTGTTGCAAAAAGTGAACTTTGACCCTGGATTACTCAAAAAGTAAAGTGACAGTAGAGTGAAAAACCTCGTTCTTCACCTTGGTCACAAGTCCCTGGTGCTCAACCCTTTGTGCGCCTGGATTTTAAAGTCGCTAACCTTCACACCTGGACATTTATAACAGATATTGTACTGTCACACTCTTGTGGCCTGCAGTTAAGTACAAAATAAGCTTGTGCAACTGAAGTCAGAGCTCAAATTCCACCAACACTAAAATAAGCATCGTTATCCAGAGCGACACTGAGTCTAACCTGTTCATATATATTATGCAAATGCCTGTTTTTAATGATGTTTGCATCATTTCTTGAGAAATCCGCTAAAACGTTGTGGAAAAAAATACCCCTTCTCACAACTTTCCATAGCCATGGCCTTAATTGGCTCATTTTAAAGTAATGTACTGGGATTTTTCCCATGTGTTTTTGTGTAATCCTGCTTCCAAACACACAAAAATAACAAAAACTATTTTTTGAAAACATATCCTGCTGTGTTATGGAGGAAATAAGCAGCACTGATATCGTTTCCCCCGGTATTTTTAACCAGTAAGCCTCAGATTATGATTCGTGAGTTCGTCGTTGTAGAGATATATGAGCCTTTTATCCACTGATTCATTAAATGCCTTTTCAGTCAATGACCAGAATGGGCTGCGATTTAAAGCGTCTGTGCTAAGAGAAAACATCTCACAAAATTGCCTCACTCCCCTAAGTTACAGTAAGTGCTCTCTTAAATCTGTTGAAGCAGTCCTCCAGCTAATCTCTTTTAATCCCTTCTTTCTTCGTATCTGTTCTCTGCCTGCACCAACTTTCTACACCAGTGTGCTTAAACCTGGACTTGAAGGGTTTTTTTTTGTTTTTTTTTTTCTGCTAAACTGCTCGCAGAGTGGGTCTGAAGAACACAACAGCCACAGGCGGAGTGTGGCTTGTTTGCAGTAGATCCATGAAGTTTGGTAAACAGAAAGTCTTCCTCAACCTCGTCTGCTTCATTTTGTGTCCCAGTGAAAACAGTGTTTTAAACTGTTCGGTCATGCTGTCGCCGCCGTGCAATATCTCGACAATCATCACATCGA
The DNA here is from genome assembly GCF_019176455.1 of Solea senegalensis. Classification (NCBI taxonomy): domain Eukaryota; kingdom Metazoa; phylum Chordata; class Actinopteri; order Pleuronectiformes; family Soleidae; genus Solea; species Solea senegalensis. The sequence continues at coordinate 3,293,787 of NC_058033.1, forward strand.
TTTGACATTCAGCCATCCCCAAGCTACAATACTGACATTTAATAGATCACTTTTTCCCAATAATCATGACAACTATTGATTCAGAGGTGCATCAGATTGGGTGCAGATTGTACAGGTGGAACAGTTTCAGTGGTTGTGCCGGCAGCATGTAAATGGGTATGAAAGATGTGCGACTGGCAAAACTGTTGTGTAAACACTCGAAAAGTGGTACCATATCAACAGTTTTGTATAAAGACACCTGAGTAAAAGTATCTTGCCAGAAAATGACTTTGGTAGAAGTTGAAGTCACTGTTTTATAATATTACTTAAGTAAAAGTCTTAACGTACGTGACATTTACTGTAAGTAATTTTCTGATATAAAATGTACTTAAGTTTTTGAAGTAAATGTATTCAAAAAAAAAAGTGAATGAATGGGTGAAAGCTATAGTGTAAAGCAGTTCATCAAGACTAGAAAAACGTTCCATTTTATTTGGTAGTAACGAGTAACAAAGATAGTTTAAGAGGAAATGAAGTGTAAAAGTAAAAGTTGCTCGAAATATAAATGACAAAGTAAAGTAGAGCTACATGAATTTCGTACTTAAGTTCAGTAACAAAGTATTTCCACTTACAACACTTTACAACACTGGCCACTTTATTAGGTACACCTGTTCGACCACTTGTTAATGCAAATATCCAATCAGGAGAACGCTATTTAACATGGACCAGTTGTTAAGAAACTGCAGAGCTTCTGCAGATATTTTCATGCACGAGTTCAAATGGAATAGTCCAAAAACGTTTTGTAATTTAAATGTAGTTGTCGGCAACGCTGAACTAAAATTCTGTCGATGGGCTTCGTGATATTTGCAGAAAAGTATAGGTATCATACACCGTCATAATGAAACTGTCAATTCACACCATCAGAATCTTAATGATTAGAAATGTTTCACCTGAGAACAGAAAACACCTTAAATGTAGATGATCGTGAGGCAGAAGTCTGAATAAATGTGAACAGCTGATTAAACAAAGATAAGGTCAGCGCTGCAGTGACGGGGAAAGGAAAGGAAAGGAAAGGGTGTCATACGAAAATGCTGTTAACCTTCAAAACCAGCTGCAGTGTATGTTCCTGCTGTTACTTCTGTAGCGGCTCAAACGTTGTCATTAAGGCACTCAGACGCTGTTCTATTTTACGACTGCTGCTCTCACACAGTCTGTGGGTAGCATTTATCTCTGCAAGGTGGACCAATCCCACCCATTCCCATAATGTCAAGTGTGAGTGTGAAAATCCTCACGGGTGGGGGGGGGGTGGAAAAGCTTTCGGAATTAAACATGGACTTCATTTTGTATCTTCTGAAGGCCTCCGTTGTGCCTCAAGAACTTCCTTAATACCCGACATGTGCTAGTCCTCCGGCTTTCTTCAGTCTGCCAAAGCTTTAATGTCCGTGTCAAAATCTTTGGAAGTAACTTTGTGTGAAGAGGATTTCATGACCCTCATTTTTCTGTCTACATAAATATGTGTATAAATATGTGCTTCACTCTACCAAAGTGGATTTTTTTCAGGTATATTTACTTTTTACTCCTTAACTGTCCACAAATATCGATACTTGCAACTCTTACATTGGCATTATCAGTCGAGACGTGGTTGAAGAAAGTGAATCAGAACCGATTCTGAATAGAAACACGTTCCTCGCTCAACAAGTTGTTAATAAATGAGGGAAACGACCCAGTTTTTTTCTTCTTTCATTTTGCCAAAGCTGTGTCTTAAAATTGCATTTTCACTTCTGCTTAGTACATTTCCGAGCTTTACATGATTACCTTTTACTTGAGGAAAGAAATTAAAGTCTGAACCTTTTAACACGAGCACACATTTGACTGCATTTGTGTCCCTGCAGCACCTGAACTCATGAGCTGAAGCCTGGACTGCTGCTACTGCTCTTCACCACCAGAGTGCAGTATTCTAATGATTAAGAACACCGCCCCTTTAAGTCCTCTGACAAATATATTTATATATTTTAAAATAAAGCTCATTACTGCATTTAATAAATTGGTTGATTTGCATAATTTAAATGAATTAGTTGCGGAGGTTTGTTTTCTTTTACTCCTGAAATCTTTTGTTTATACTGTCAGATGGAAGTTAATCTGCACTTATCCAGCCTCAGTACATCCTCAGTGTCGTAAGTAAGTGATATTTATTCTCGGGAGGAACTTGAGCAGTTTAATTTGTTCCCGTCCGCGGGCTGTCTCTCGTCTTTACTTAAGCTCCGAGAGGTTTGTGCGAAAATAGAAAACAACTAAAGTGGAAGTCTTAAAGAGCGCAGGGTTCTCAAATTGGTTTCAAAAAAACTTCTCTCCCGTAGCACAAAAATTACTCTTCACCAAAAACTGCAACAACAACAACCCAATCAGTGTGACGCCGCCTGCAGGGCCAAGTGCTTTGTCTAATGTGTGATGGAGTGTGGCGGGATTGTCCCTTGTTAGTCTCATCACCTCTGTGGTGATCACATGAAATGGTGAGAATTCACTCTGCGGGGGCCAAAATAATTCACATAGTTCCGTATAGACGCTACTTTTAGACGCTACGTTTGTAACAGAAATAAAAGTTCAAACCATTGTCAAGTTGGGCCTGTGTTTCTACAGTATAGCAGCGGTTAGATCGCCCCGGCAACCCTCACGCAGGAAGTGATTGGTTTATGTCAAGACAAACGAAAGGCGAGGCTGTAAAGTGAGACGACCGCAAACAGGTTGGAGAATGTCGGAAGACACAAAGGAGCGTCGCAGAGAAGTTTTAGAAGGGAATTCTACTGCGGGAAAAACCTCGTCTTTCCGCAGTTTGATGCAATAAATCCTTCTGGTCTCCTGTATGCACACGCGTACTCCAAATAGGAACGACAAATAATGTTTCATCGTGTTCACAAAGACCAAACAGAGGCAGAATAATCGCGTCAACGACAACAACCCGGGAAACGCGCTTTGCAGAAATACAGTCAATGGCAGCATCTCCATAGGAAACCAATTCACTAACGAGCCACAACAGATGTTTACCCAATTCACCTCTAATTCACGATAATAACCGCGTTCCTGTGACGGAAAGGCAAAGGTCTGCTGGAGAGTCTGTGTTTGTCTGTGTGAGAAAGAGAGAGAGAGAAAGAGATATGCAGGAAGAAACTGGCAGTTCCGCCACAGACAGTAAACGTTTACCAGACACTTTGTCTAAACTCACATGCTCATTGTGTCGGTGATTACAGAGCGGCCTGTTTGCGGAGAGGAGTTCCTGGTGTGTCGCTCCCTGAATTCACCGTAATATGGGGAACAAACATGGACCAGATGGACACAGACAAAATGTAATTGCAGGCTGGATCCCCATTTGGGTAAAATCAGTGGCTTTCGGCACGTCAAGGCGCTGCTTTTAAAGCGTGGGATTCCTCAAGAAGCAACAGGTTCTGAGTGCAGCTCTGGAGATGTTGAAGCAGTGAAGAGCACAGCAGTAACAGTGGCCTCTCTCCTCTCATTGATGTTAAGTGTTGAAAGCATGAGAGCCACAGCTGTGTGATCGAAAATAAAGGTGCTCATTATCCTGAAATGGCCTCTTCTGCAGAGTTCCAATACATTACGGTGTAATTATTCATGTTCCGTCTGCTGTAGCTGGTTGGGCATGTAGGATTATACTTTAAAGTAGGGATAGGCCAATATGATACTCGGTATCGATCCAATGTTGGTCAGCGGACGGATAAAAGCAAAAATTCACAGCACTTTAGCTGAGTCATGTTTTGGGCTGTTTATTTCTTCTTCATGCGAGTAGAATGTTTGTTAGTTGGAAATGGCTTGAGATGACTCAGCTTCATCGTTTAAAAGGTCTAAAATGACGGTATCGGGGGGGGGAGTGGTATCCTTACTTTAAACTATGGAAATGCATCATATTGTGGTTTAATTCACGGGCTGTGGTGAGACTGCACACGTTGTGGGAAAATTGCCCGGGTTTCACAAGTCGCGTGGAGCGCGGTTGTGGAGCTCAGCCAGTTCAGGGTGAAGGTGTTGGTCTCGTAAATCTGTGGAAAGAATATCGCTATTAAGTGGGCTGAAGATGTGAAGACCATAATGCCAAATTTGGCATTAATCCGTTGGGAAGAAATGCTTTGTGCAAATTAGACGTTCTCGACTTGGGTGTTATTATGCTGGCTCTTCAGGATTGAATTTTCAAATATTTAATCTCAGCAGTCAACAGCAGTGGATAAAGTGTGTAAGATCATGCAGTGAGAAATTGGCATTTAGAATTTTTAGGGCTCATGACGGTTTCGTGGCTGCACCAGTGGTGTCGTTTTGAAAAATGCACAGTTCAGATCTGCGGGTAGATGTAAGTAAGTGTAGGTAGGTAGAGTAGAATCGCGGAGAGATGAATAAATAAATTTAACCTGCACCGCCAGACTCGGCTCTGTCAGAGAATCACAGAATCAAGGACTGTGTGTGTGTGTGTGTGTGTGTGTGTGTGCCAGGTGTCGTTACACTGCAGTCATGTCCCGACTCTGTGGTGCTGAGGCTTTTTAATGGCCACATCTGCCACTAACAAGATAAAGTGATGCCATACAAGCAGAGTTAAAACAAATGAGTCGTTATGCTAAGTAGGGAATGTTCTGATTGGCGGGTTCCGAACCCTCACACTGTTTCATGATGTCACTTTTGAATCTTTCACATTCCCGTACAGGCTCAAACACCAGCATCTCCATGTGTGGCCTTATCAGAGCCGGGCAGCTGCTGTGAAGAAGGAACCCAACATCGCATACTGTATGAATATGTCATAAATCTGAGGCTGGACTTCCCAACATTTTCAAAGTGCTTGGTAGGTGATAGGAAAGAGCTGCGAGGGATGAGCTACAGTTTGGGCACTAATTAGTCAAATGAGAACAGAGGAAATCAAGTAAGCTCCTTGATATATTCCGGAGAACATCGTTTTGTGGCAAACAAACATTATAGATTAAAGTCCCGGCCTTGTAGCCTCTAATTTCGTCAGTTTACTAATAATAATTTAATATCCTTTGTTCCCTGATCACTCCCTCTGTCTCTCATCACACTTAAATATTCTGTGTAATCCGTCCAAATGTGCTCACTTCTCACAGCGCAGAGCCGACACACTCCAATCTGAGCGGCGTCTCTCGTGTACAGTCACAAGAAGAGACTTCCCTGCACCGTGTCGGGGGGGTATGACAGCTGGAAAAGCAGGGGTTGCCATGTACTTTGAAATAACAAGGCACCGGGAACCCTCTAATCACCTGGCATTTTGAAGAAGTCGCAAGCAAAATGCCGTCAGGAGCAGCACTTCTAAGGTTCTGGCTCGGGAGTGAGGACGTTTTATGACACACGACTTTCAGCTTTGTGAGAACAGGTTCCCAATTTCTCGGAAAGCACTTCCTCGACTCAGAAGTGATGGAAGTTCACATTTATGATGCACTTTGATGAACGCCTTAACCTCCCGCTTTAAAACCCTCGTGTCTCTCTGTCACTTCTGTTTCCGTCTGACTTGCGTTTGATGACCGGCGTCATTGTTTTACATTTTTTGGGCAAATCCAATGCTCTACATCAAATAATGGAGGTTTTCACGAAACAAAAAAAAGGACCGATCATCATCAAAAATGCCTGCAGGCAGAGCAGAAGGAGAGAAGTGGGTTTATTCTCTCATGATTTAGCTCTAACAGATGTTTCAGTGTGTGCTGTAGCACCAAAACGATCTGGCACATAAATCTTCAATCCAATCTTAAAACACAACTTGCAGAAGTTGTATTTCCTAGTTATGGCATAGTTTAGATCGTCTCTCTCTTCTTCTTTCTTTTAGCATCACACTCCGGCGTAATAAGAAGTTCCCTCCAGTTTCTTTGTCTTGATTGAGAAAAAGTTGGATGTTCCAGAGGCCAACCTTCAGACGTTATTCACCTAAGAATGAACGAGTGAATGAATGCATACATTAATATGAAATAAGCAACATAAGCCCTCGTTTTAAATATTAACACTTCAATTTACGTCCCCTTTTAGAGGAGGACGCCGAAAGGCTTTAACAAAGCTTTGGATAAATGATCCCACATATACTTGTTGAACTTTTTTGCCAAACGGTTTGGAGCTGGAGCTTAAATTTAAATCAGTTTTTAAAGGCACGTCCAAAAACACTTCTGAAAAGATGTAAGGATGGGGATAAGTGTTGACTGACTGCAGAGTTGGTGTAGTTGATCATGTCTGTGTGGTGTATATATATAAAAAAGGGGGGTAGCTGTTTTTATTGCATCAGGTTTATATCTTTTTGTTGTTGTTTTTACTTGGAAAATGTTCAAATTAATATTTAGATCATCTATAGAGCGGTGACCCTGCAATCTAAAACAAATAAATGCATTGCAATCATTTTAAATGATGCAAAAATAATCTGTTCAAACAAATGCTTTTTGATTCATTCCTGCTTTTATCATAGGAGCGTGTATCACAGAGGCAGGGACATAAAAAACGAATCTGCTTTTCCAGCACTCTGACAAAAAAGCCATCAGACAATATTTAATAAACCCTGATGTGCCCGCCTCACAGGATTTGTCCCAACTCAATCCCTTCACTCTATTAAATGACTCACATCTGTGTGATCATCCCCCCTCCTTCAGTGTGAATGTCAGCTGTGCTGCCTATTGCAGACGAGGGCTGAGGTACAAAGCCCCAAAAATCCTCCAATATGTGCAGAGATGGGCGGTGGCACTTTTACGCAGCTTCCAAGTGTCACAACTTAAAACTCCTGCGCGCTTTTCCCTCGCAGTGTGTGGAGGAACCGGACCAACGGACGCATGAGAGTCACCGCGGAGGCACTTAAGGATTTTTTGGCACCATTTGTTTTTCCTCCCTCACCTGTCTCTGGATGCTGTGGATCAAGATGCTGTTCCGCGGACTTCTCCTGTGCTCTTCACTGACTGTGCTTTTTGTCTCCGCGCAGCCCGACAGCTCTGGATTATTTTACGCACTCCGATCTGAACTGTCGGAGGACGCAATCCTGGTGGCCAACAACGGAATACGCGTGCCTTTCGGGAGATCCGTCTTCATCGATCCCATTAATGATTTGGTGATCCAGACGCAGCCGGGGGATCGATGCAGCGTCACCGTCCTGGACAACGATCCGCTCTCGCAGAGACCGGGGCATCTCTCTCCCAAAAAGTTCCCGTGTGATTTCGGTCCCAACGACGTGACGTACTCGCACTATGGCTCGAGGAGTCCTTCCAAAGACAGGGTGAAGCTGCAGCTCAGGTATGACGCGCAAACTGAGACCGTCATCATCCCGTTCATGATAGAGGTGGAAGTTGTTTTTACGCAGCTGGAGTTACTCACCAAAAACATGCCTCTCATTGTCGATAACTTAAAGAGCATCAGTAATCCCATAGATAAGAAGACTGTCGAGTTCACCTATGATAGAGACTCTTATAAATGCGAGGTGGCGTCCCTAACTGGCAGCAGCACTTTGCCCAGATATGGAAGACTCATTGATGGAGGGAAACTTTCCTCAGTGATGGACTGTGATGAATTCACGCAGGCTGGCATCCGCTACATGCACACGTTTGAGCGACTGTCGCCCAACAGGGATTATGTGCCAATGGTGGTGGAGCTGCACGACAAGGAGGGAAACCTAGTGAAACAGGAGTATTTCCATCTCATGATACGCATCAAAGAAGGAGAGGAGAATACGCCCCCCAAACCCTGCTTTGTGTGCATGATGATGATGGAGGTGAGTCAGTTTGTCATGACCGCACTCACACCTGAAATGCTCTCTGCAGAAGATGCAGAGTCGGACCCCGGTGAGCTCATCTTCAACATCACCTCTCCTTTATCTTACGAGGAGGGCTACATAGTCAGCACCGATGACAGAAATCTCCCCATCACATCTTTCTATCAAAGAGACCTGCGTGATTTAAAAATCGCCTACAAGCCTCCGTCTCTGGACTCAGACACTGAGAGGATTTTCCAGCTGGAGTTTGAGGTGGTGGACACAGACGGGGCTGTCTCGGACCCCTTCGCTTTCATGATCGTCGTGAATCCGATGAACTCTCTGGCCCCCGTCGTGACCCGCAACACCGGTCAGCTGCTGTATGAGGGACAGTCGCGGTCTCTCTTCAGCACCCACAACTTGGACATCAGCGACGAAGACAACCTGGACTCCGTCACCATCACGGTGGTGGACGGGCTGCGTCACGGAGACCTCACCGTGCTGGGCTCTCACTGGAAGTTCTTCACGCCCGCCGACCTGACGACTGGTGTCGTCGTGTACCAGCACGATGGGAGCGAGACGCACAGCGACAACATTGTCTTTAAGATGACAGACGGGAAGAACGAAGTCGAATTCCTTTTCCCCATTACGATCGTTCCCACTGATGATGAGCCACCCATCATAAATGCCAACACTGGGCTGCTGCTGTTCAAACACCAGATGATGCCTATATCTCCTCTCATGCTCAGCGCGGCTGATATTGACTCGGAGGACTCCACTATTAAATTCACTCTCATCCCTCCATTTTCCACAATAAGCACAGTGCTCCTAAGACAGTCCGACGCCCCGGAGGACCCTTCCTCTTGGAAGTTCAACGCCGAAGACGAAGTTTATGAGAAGGAGGTAAAAGAGTGGCTTCAGAAAGACATCACTGATGGAAAGCTGTATTACAAACACACGGGCCCTCACAACACGGACACCGTCACGGATCAGTTTGTGTTTACAGTTCAGGACGACAACGATCCTCCCAATGAGTCCGGAGAGAGTGCGTTTATAATCCGGGTTTTGCCCATTGATGACGTTCCTCCATCGCTGTTCCCCGGCACCACGCTGCTGATGACGGTCGAGGAGTTCAAACTCACTCACTTCAGCAAAGAGGTTTTACGCTACACTGATTTGGACTCTGAGGACCGTGATCTGAAATACACGGTCATACAGCCCCCGACCGACACGGACGAAAACAACCCAGTCACGTTTGGGTCTTTGGTTCTGACGGAGAGCCCGGACACTGAAGTCACAGAGTTCACACAAGCTCAAATTAACCACCATAAGGTTTCCTACGGCCCCCCCGATGTCGAGCTTGGAATCACGGCACACGTTGTGCAGTTTCGTTATATAGTTGAAGACACCGCTGGGAACAGCGTAGAAGGGGCTTTCACGATCTACCTGCAGCCGGTCAACAACAAACCCCCGCAGATTACAAACACTGGCTTTACTGTGCTGGAGCGTGGCGCGCACGTCATCACAATCGCCGAGCTGGACGCCACGGATCTCGACACAGACGGTAAACAGATTACTTTCACACTCAGCCAGCAACCCCAACACGGCCAGGTCCAGGCGCCGTTCACTGACCTGGAGACAAAAGGAGCTTTCAGAGTTGAGGACATTTCAGACGGCAAGATATCTTATATTCATGGAGGAGAGGAGACGACGAGCGATGAATTCCAGCTGGATGTCAGTGACGGGATCCACGTCGTCACCGTGACAGTCAAAGTGCACGTAAAACCTGTCGATGACGAGACGCCGACCATCAGCCTGCCCAGGGGGACTATCGGTTCTCATATGGACGTGCTGGAAAACGGAGCCACAGAAATCACAACTAATGTCATTCAAGGACACGACGACGACACAGATGACCTGCAGCTCACGTTCATCGTGGAGGATCCTCCGCTGAAGGGGGAAATATTAGTTAAAGGTGTGCCAGCAACTAAGTTTACACAGGCTGATATTATTAACGGAGTGGTGGTGTACGCACACACCAGTGGAGAGTTAGGCCTCGCCTCTGAGCAGGACGGATTCAATTTGACTCTTACAGACATGTCAGATGATTGGACCGTAGGTGGCAATAAGGTCAGCGGCGTCCACGTCCGCGTCTCGATACTTCCTGTTGACAGCCAGGCCCCTGAGGTCGGAGTTGGGACTCAGTTCAGTGTCATTGAAGGACAGAAATACGCCATTGGCCCTCAGCACTTGAATGCTGATGATAATGACACTCCAACAGATGATATCCTTTGCACTATCATTGCCCAGCCTACTGCCGGCTATGTGGAAAACATATCACCAGCCCCAGGCTCAGAAAAGTCCAGATCAGGAACAGCTATCAGTGCGTTTACCATCAGAGATATCAGAGAGGGGAATATCTACTATGTGCAGAGTATTCACAAAGGAGTGGAGCCAGTGGAGGACAGGTTCACATTTAGATGTTCTGATGGCATCAATTTCTCCGAGAGTCATTTCTTCCCAATTGTAATCATCCCTGCAAATGACGAAAAGCCCGAGCTGCATCTGAGGGAAATAGTTGTGATGGAGGGGATGAACATCGTCATTGACACGCCACTTCTGAACGGCGCTGACGCGGATATTCCACCCGAAGAGCTGATATTCATCATTTCCAAACCTCCCAAACACGGTGTCATTTTAAATCAGCTTTCAACAGGCTCCGTTCTGGTGACTAATTTCACTTTGGAGGAGATCAGGGAGGCGTCGAGCATTATTTATGAGCATGATGACTCAGAGACAACAGAGGACAGCTTTGAAGTAACTCTGACGGACGGAAAGTACTCCGTGCAGAAAACGGCCATCGTCATGATCGTTGCCGTCGATGATGAGACGCCCCGGATGCTCATCAACGACGGTCTGGAGGTGGAAATCGGGGAGACGAAAGAGATCAACAACAAAGTGCTCAAAGCGACAGATTTAGATTCAGACGACGGTACGCTCGCATACGTGGTCCGCTTTGGGCCCAGTCAGGGCTTCCTGGAGAGAAAAACTCCATCCGGGAGTCTGGAGAACATCACACTGGGCATGAATTTCACGCAAGCTGAAATTGACGCGGGGCTCGTCGTTTACACGCACAGCGGGCAGGAGGGCATCAGAGACTTGGTGAAGTTCGACGTGACCGATGGAATGAACCCACTGATCGACCGTTACTTCTACATCACCGTGGGCAGCATCGACATGGTCTTCCCCGATGTCGTCAGTAAAGGTGTGTCATTAAAAGAAGGTGGAAGAGTGACTCTCACCACAGATCTTCTCAGCACCACTGACCTCAACAGCCCTGATGAGAACCTGGTGTTTACCATCACAAGAGCTCCTGTTCGAGGCCACTTGGAGTGCACAGATACTCCCGGGATGCCGATTGTTTCTTTTACTCAGCTGCAACTGGCCGGCAGTAAGATTTACTACATCCACACATCCGACGAGGAGGTGAAAATGGACAGTTTTGAGTTTGAAGTCACCGACGGCTACAATCCCATTTTCCGTACGTTCAGAATATCTATCGTGGACGTGGACAATAAGAAGCCTGTCGTGACCGTAAATAGTCTGGTTGTCACCGAGGGTCAGATTAAGCTGATCACGCCGTTCGAGCTCACGGCCGAGGACCAGGACACGGCCGAGAGGCTGCTGAAATTCACCGTCACGCAACTGCCTGTTCACGGCAAACTCCTCTATAACCGAACCACACCTGTCACCAGCTTCACCAAACAAGACCTGAATGAAAACCTCATCAGCTACAAACACGACGGCACGGAATCGCCCGAGGACTCCTTCTCCTTCACCGTCACCGATGGCACGCACACAGACTTTTTCGTTTTCCCCAACACCGTTTTTGAGACTCGGCACCCTCAAAGCATGAAGATCACCATCGTGGCGATGGATAACGGCGTCCCGCAGATCGTGGTGAATAAAGGTGCACCCGCTTTGAAGACCTTGGCCACGGGTCACCTGGGGTTCCCCGTCAGCTCCAAAGTTCTGAGGGCTGAGGACAGAGACAGCAGCCCGGCATCGCTGGTTTTCCACATCACCACTCAGCCCAGACACGGCTACGTCATTCACCTGGGTCACGGAAACAACTCCGTCGACACGTTCAGTCAAGGTAAGCTTTTTTATTCGTTGGTTATTTGGCAAAAAATGCTTTTCATTGCAATTGCTTTGTACTGCAACAACTTCAGAGAAAAATGTTTAAGATAAAAATCTGTAGGTTTTGTGTGAATCTTTCACGCCAACAGTTTAATTTATGGGGCAATAATTATTCAGAAATGACAAATGTCGACTCGGGAATCTGAATAGTTAATTTATGATCTTGATTTAGATGTGCCTTGTTCATCAGACCGTAATTAGCGGGCCAAAGTTAGGGGCCGACGTTTCACACCGAGGTCTCGTAGATGGTTAGAGATGAATAATTTATTATCCCTTTGTCTCCAGGGGAAATATTCACATCTGACGCTCTCTACAGTGGTTTGTTAAATGAAGCAGGACAGAAGTAGAGGATTGTGTGAAAAGGTCAACGCAGACCTTTTAGAGAGAGGATGGCATTTGAAGAACAGCACATTTCTGCGGCTCCGCCATGTCCGTGCAATTTTAACCTAATCACTGCTATCTGTGCAGTGGAGAAAACTAAAACCTCTCAACACAGAACTACTTAGAGTACCCGGGGTATGATTTTGGAAACATTTCTGTGTGCACGTGCTTGTATTTGTATTGATACCGGAGACAAAATCAAGACTCAAGAATGCCACTGATTGAGGTTCAAATGCAACGCAATCAATGCAGCATTTCACACCATGCCGAGGCAATTATGCAAACAGGTTAGAACATTCATCTGCTCAAGCCACAGCTTGGCATGAGCACGGACAGCAGCTGAGAACACAGAGGGGGAGAAAGAGCTCTTAAGTCTGCAGGAGATGGACACTTCTGTCAGCCACTGTGAGGCTGCAGCCTTTGAAAAAGAGAAGGGGCACAGATGAGACAAGAGTGCAGAGAGGGAAGGGAGGAGAACGGGGCAGGAGAGCGGGCACGCCGAAGTGGAGGAGCGAGTGCTAAGGAGGGGAGGGGTGAGGGTGTAGGTGGCATGAGAGAAATAAAGAATGAGGGAAGGGGGCGTGAGAGAGAGAGAGCAGGCTCGTCAGAAGAGTCAGTCAGGTGAAAGAGACAATCCCTCGCTCTTTATTTACTCATCCCATTTCCAGGGCACGTCCCGTGAGGCATGCACTTTAAATATTTGATGAACATCGTGGCCGTCGTTTGCAGTGTCGACTCGAGGTTGGCGAGGTCCTCGGGTTCAAGGCTCCGACACGGGGTGGGGGGGGAGTTCCTACACAGTTGCATGAGATACACTATGTCACAGAATATCTAAAAACCACTCATGTTAAATGTCACTTTTAGTTAGTTAAACTTTCAGTACGATCCCCCGATGACATGTCAGAGAGAGGAGGGAAATACTCAGTACTGAGAATCATCCACTCTATTGTCTTTTGTTTTTTTACGTTATTGTTATTTGTCACTAATGGATCACGACTACTCATTGCCGCTCTGCATCCGTGGCTCTTCCTGGACGCCCACGATCGCACACATCATCAAAGTTGCTATTTTGATCAAGAGATTGAGTTACTTACTGTGTTTTTAATTGTCGTCACATTATTGTAAAAACGTAAAATCATTCATTTTCTGTCCGTGTTAGAGGGGAAAGCAGGCGTGTCAGTGATGTCGGGAAACCACTTTAGAGGTCGTCAGATGTGCCCCAGTCAGGACTTTATACTTTTATGAACCTGCTTCCTCTGGCATGTATTATTAAAGCAGGTGGTTCAGGCCAAATCCTTTCACAGTCTTGATGATTTCCCTGCACTGTAATAGATGTTTATGCACACAGAGCCCTGTAATTCAGAGAATATGGAAAAAACAGCTGTGGAAGTCTATATGTGCCCGCGTTGAAATCCTGTTTTTAACATTCTTGCCCTTGTCTGTCATTAAACATCCACTGTCACCTGGTTTCCAGGGGTGATGACAAAGGGGGCGCTGGTGGATTTAGACCAGAGGGCCCCCCCCACACGATCTTATAGGGCCAGCTCCTTAATTTCAAGTTATACTGAGAACTGGCCCCACTGAGCAATATTTTTATAATAATAATAGTCAAGGTTATATGAATCACATTTTTACATATATACTTTTATATAGTGTTGGAGCAAGTTTAGGATTTTTTTTATACAGTTGTCCATATTCAGTAAGTGTTTTATATAAATTTGCATTATTAATATGTTTTTTTTTAAGTGAACTGTGTATCGTTCCATATCTTAACAAACACTTTTACTTTGAAATTCTGTTATTGTGTTATTGTGTTATCTAAGCTAACTTTTTCCCCCCTGGACACTCATTTGAGTTTGAGGCCCCTGATCTAAATCCACACGACGACTGTGTGTTTTAATTTATAAATGGCTTTAAAAACAAGCATTACAGCTCAATTTCAGCTGTAATATGCCCGACAAAAAAACATGACCATTCAGATAAGTGCGGCTGTAAACAGGAAGTTGACTCTGAAGTTGTTTTCTAAGTTTCAGTGACTCTTTAATAATCATTGACAGAGAAAAGTCAAATTTCTGTGATGAGACCAACGACGAGATGAAATGAAAATGTCTATGTCGCAGGGGTTTGGACGTAGCCTCAAACGTCCGCTGTTGGTTGAGCTTGAACTCGCTCAAACTGGAGGTGGTGGCCTTATCATCCTGGATTACGGATGCATGACTTTCAGAAAGCATCCTCTGGTTGGAAATTGTTCGTGCTGCGTGCTGATAAGGAGCCAAATCAGTGTGATACTCGAGCCCTGCTGTTTCTGCACAGCTGATATGTTACTGAAGCAGGACAGCCTCCATCTTTGAACAATTATTCCACGGAAAGCGTTTGAAGTGGTATTATGGCCACGACGATGTTCAAAGTGTGTGTGTGCGGCGGTCGCTGCGGCCAGCACGGAAACACACATTTTGTTTTTGAACATTCAAATTCAAAATTCAGAACGTTTTTTTTGAACATTCGCAGGGAAAACATAATCTATATTTTTTCTTTTACCTTGAATTAAGTTGAAGGAAGATGATTTTCTTTGTTGTTATCTGACATTGACGTGATAGGGAGAAGGCTGCTCTGGCCCTCATTTGCATTCTATTATTAACACCATGTGTTGTTTAGCTTGTCATCCCTGTGTGATTGTTTTCCTTTGTGGGTTTTCAGGTGACAGGGTTTTATTGAAGTTTTTTTTTTTTTTTCTAGTTTAAACATTTGTTGACACTGATGATAAAGAAATATATTGACACAAAATGAACTCTTTTACAGCTGATATCGATGACCTGAACATCTGCTATGTGCTGAGGAATAAAGAAAACGCCACGTCCGATGTCTTCCATTTCTCCGTAGAGGATAAAGGTAAGTCTTCACCTTTTCTCTTTTATATTCACAATTAGGCTTCATCCATTCCCTCTTAATCCAGAGAAACCTAAAGGTCCAGTGTGTAGAATTTAGGTGGTGTCAGGAGCCGGGTCTTCTCTACTGAGGCCTCCATTTTGGACCACAGAGTTTTACAGTAGCCCACAATCAATAAACTAAATATCTTTTGAGTTAACTACTTAGGTTCTCCAACACAGGCAAAGTTTGCACACTATACTTAACTCCAAAAATATCTTTCCAAGTGATATTTGTACTAAACATTCAGTTCACTTCACCTTTTAGACTCGCCGCTTTCCTCGTATCTCCGCGCGTTTCTGCACAACCCCGCGCGGTTGCGGTGGACCTGCGAGTCAACGCTCAGGCGTCACGTTCCAGCCGATAGCGCATTTCATTTTCCAAATAGTTCCCAGCAGATTTTCGACGAGCAGTTTGAGTTTCTGATGTTTTCATTCATATTCATTGTGCTAAACAGAGGCCTCGCCTCTGTCAGGCTGCAGCTGCGTGTGGGCGCTGATATCTGCGCCGGCTTCATTTGATTCAGGGTTTTGAAAAATCTGCTGAGGCTAACCGAGGCCTTCCATCTGTAACCGTGGACTACAAATGATGCTCCATCTTATTAGCTCACTGATGAAGTGATAAGGCTTCCAGTTTTATTTAAGATCTGAAAACTCCTCCTCCGGTGCCGAGATTGGCTTCTGTCATTTTCTGTCACAGTGCTTTGATTTAATGGCACTGCTGCCTGGGTAATTTGTGAAGATGGCTGCAGGATTTATTTTTTGTTATTGTGAGCAGACAGAAG
This sequence comes from Solea senegalensis, assembly GCF_019176455.1. NCBI lineage: Eukaryota > Metazoa > Chordata > Actinopteri > Pleuronectiformes > Soleidae > Solea > Solea senegalensis. The sequence goes on from NC_058033.1 coordinate 3,309,767, forward strand.
AGGATTTGAAATGCATGTGCTGAAAATTGAAGCGATACACTAAAAAATATCAAATATCTCTTTACTTAACATTTTTTTTATTCTGAAATTAGCAAGTATATTAGGAATTTTAAACCTGTGTATGCCTGCTAAGCCAGGGGCTCGTTTCTGGGATGTTTTTTCACCACTGCCTCAAGTCGGCAAATTTCAGGACTTGAGACTTGCTTGACTAACATTGGCAAAAGGCTCGGCTTGACTTAGACTAGACACTCATGACTAGAGCTGAAACAATTATTTACGATTATTAATCAATTACTATATTAATCGTCAAGTATTTTGATTATCGATAATTTGATAAAACAAGATTTCTGATTGTGTGAATATTTTCTGGTTTCTTTGCTCCACCTAAGAAAGAAATCATCCTTTTTGGTTTGTGGACCAAAACAAGACATTCGAGAGCGTCATCATTTCCAGTTTTGACAAACACTGATCAACATTTTTTAATGTTTTCTGACATTTCATGGATTAATCGTTAATCTGTCAAATAATTGACAGATTCATCGATTATGAAAATAATCGTTAGCTGCAGCTGCAGGAGTTCAGGCTCGAATTAAACTTCAATAAAATGACTCGAAATGACTTGACTTGTGGAATGTTTACATTTTCTCAAGTATTTTTTACGGCCTTGTGTGCAAACCTGGCAACCGAGCGACGACTTGAATGTATATTTAACACTTCAAATCCCACAAAGGAAGGTGCTATTTTAATCTAATGTAATTAATGGTTAACATATTGGTGGGTAAAAAGTTGGTTATGATTAGTGTTGCGAAATGTGCAGTTTTCTAGCCAAATGTAGGTTAAATGTCAGTATTCTGTAAATTGTAGGCTCTTAAGTTTTATTTATTTACATTCTATTGTTGTTATTATATTATATCAGTTGTATGGGACCATGAAGTCCTTGTTGTGTGAGTTCTACAGTGTTTCTGTGACAAATAAAAGTCTAGTAACATATTTAAATGTGGAATATCTGGGAAATCATCTTCACCTTCTATATATGACTTGGCTTGATTGCTTGCAAGAAGATGAATGTGGGTCATAGAAATTGCACTTGCTGGCAAAGTTAGAGCAGATAAAGTAGAATTTAGCATGTTCACCCGAATCTTACGTTGCCACCAATGCCAGCTGGAGCTGATGCCGATAAAAACCTGCGAGCGTTGCACGATTTTTCAGGTCATTTCACATGAAACTGAATGCCGTTCAAACACATTACCACAGTTTCTTTGACCAGTGGGGGGAAAAAATATGAACGTGCATAAAAACGGTATCTACTTGTGCGTTGAGTGAGTATAAACTGGTTCCTTCTTTGCCAAGATAGCAGCATTAATGGTCGCTTTTATTCAACATTCAGATTCAGATTCAAGAGACGAAGCACGGCAACAAATTGAACTGAAAAAGAAATTATGGTTATTACATTTCAAAGCATTTGTGGCAACTGACTGCGAGACAACAACAAAAAGTGGAAATTATTTGCGACTATTTATGTCACTGGGCAGTAAGAAAACAAAAGGGGAAAACAAAGGGCTTTTTTCTTGTCTTGGCTTTTTTCCTTTGAGGAAAATGTGCTCATGTGGCCCTTTGTGTATATAACAAACATTACTCATAAGAAGGTAAAGTATTGACGTGTAATTTGTTAAACAGGCAACAGGCAGGCAGTCATAAAGTCCCAGCAGTTGTAAAGACGACAGACACCAAGTGAACGCTAATCTCTTTTGCAAACAGAACGACCCAGTTGCACAGTCACTTTCAACACCATATTGACAAGTTTGTGCACCAATTTTGTCTATTTAAGCTTTTTAACTTAATAAGCCACTGTATCACAACAGTATTAAGAGAAATCACAACTACATTAAAAGAAAACGCAACGTTATGACAACAACACAACGTAATTTGTCTTAATTACGTTGTGACCTCTCTTAATTGCGTTGTGATTTGCAATTATCGGCCACTGTAATTTCTTATTATTTCATATTTATTTATTTGCGGTCACCAAAAATAAATAAATCTCGCTCTGTTAAAATGTCTCAGTTCTTCCATAGACTCACTGTACAAGTGTAAATAACATGTAACTAAGTTGAATTTCTGTTGAAATTGTTGAAATACAAAGTATACAGTCGTGTGTTGTTATTGCGTGTCAAAATAAATGAAAATAACGATGTCAAGGTCATAGGTCACCTTTCAAGGTCACTTCACCACCAAGGTTGCCATTGTTCTTCAGTTAGAGAAGTTTAGGATATTATAATAATATTAATAATAATATAAAGTTTTTAATGACACAGTAATAAACTACTTGCATTCAAAAATTACAAATTGCACCAGAGGAAAACCACATAATATTATGCATAAAACATGAAATAATGGTTTTGTGAAGTAGCTTTGAGATTTCAGAAGACTCTTTCATTTTGTAGTGCTAATGCACATACACACAAATGCTAATGTACAGAAGACTAAGGGCTTCTTTATATGTACATGAAAGGAGGAACATTGACTAATTGATCGTCTTTGCTCCTGTAAAGTCTTTTTTTTTTCTCCTCGCTCTCAATTGTCTGGTTTAAATGAAAAGGACTAAAGCTTTTAGAAGTGCACAGGTTTTGAGGCTCTTGTCAATTCTCAAGTCACTGAATCTCCCTCCCTCTCAGGAGAGCTGGTTTTACTGCAACAAAGACCTTCGCAGTGGAAATCCAAAAATATTTTAAAGAGGGGAGTGGAAAAAAAGGATGTCAAGGCAGAAATGCAGTAAAGTTTGCAGCAGCCTCCACAAAAATCCCCCAAATAAACTGCAACACATTCTACATGACGTGTTCTTGTACGACATGAATGTACATGCTAACCTGTGTTTATAAATACATGTCAAACCCACTCGTGCAAACAGTCCCACATGTGCATGCACAGCAGAAGACGGGGTTAGCCCGAGGCTACGGGCCGGTCAAGCCTCCAGCACAAAGAGCTGTTTGATATTTCAGTGCACAGGCATCACTGTGGGTAATGAGAGCCCCGAGCGTCTGCGCCGAGCAGAGCTGCGAGGCAGTCACTGGTAATTACACAGCTCTATTACAGGCTCGTCTGCAGGATGAGTAACAGGAAGCACCTTCTGTCACAGGTTAAGACCAGCTGTGGTTCACTGTACTGGGCTGCAATGCAACTGTTTCCCAGGCTTCTTTTTTTTTTTTCCTCGTGAGGTCGTGGGATGTTCAGAGACAAATTACTGAGGATGAGGACAGCGAAAATATTCAAGTGCAGGGCTGACACTAAGTAGTTTTAGTTTTCTATTCCCTGGCCTGCCTCTAATTTTCTCCATTTGGTCTTTAAGAAATTGTCACATCTTATAGATGAATAGATGTGGAATTACAAGCAAACGGCACTTTTTAAGAAGCAAATAAAATATCGATTTAATCATTCAAAAGTATTGTATTTTACTGTTTGAAAATACAACTGTTCTATGACCATGGGCGGTCCTTAGGAAGCTGCCTGCTGATTGGCTGCTGAGTTTTGGATCCACAGCTCAGTGGACCGGATGTAGAGTCGCCATCGGCATCCGACAAAATATTGTAATATTAACTCAACTCTAGATACTGACAATTATTTTGTTCCAGACGGACAGCGCCTCCAAGCCCATGACTACTTCCTGTCCACTGAGCTCCAAAACTCAGTAGCCAATCAGCAGGCAGCTTTCTAAGGCCCGCCCATGGTCAGAATCGCAAAAACTGAAAATATTGGCTTCTATGCTTTTTAATGTTTACTTATTTAACACAATGAAGACAAGTGTGATATCTACATGTGCTGTGTCCTGAGTCCATAACATATTTTTATGTTAATTTCTCTACAGAAGAGACCACATGACCTCTGCAGTTGGGCAGATACATGGAATCTCTCCAGTCTGCAATTTCACTGTATTGCACTAAACAATAACATAATAACTAAATACTAAACACATTAACTTTGTCTAATACATTTTTTGAAAGCACGTATCAAGTTTTAGAGAAGGAACATAGGTCAACTTACATCAATAAGTAATAATCGTATATAAGTTTGCCTAATTTATCAGGATAAAGCAATTAATAAATGAGTTTTATTTGTCCCGGGTGTGAGACAAATGTCCCTCACGTCTCACTGACATTATGCAGTGGGGCTGAGTCAAGTTTAATATGTGGCACTCGAAAGCATTAAAAATGTATATATATAAAAAAACACCACCATAGTGTAAAAATCTGTCTGTAAGCAATTTTTTTTTTTTATTGGATTAAATGTAATATCAAAAAAGCTGATTTATGCAGAAATGTGAAATTATTGTTAACAAAGCAAAACAACAGCACCAAACTCAATCTCTAAGCGTGTCTGATAAGGGAGCATATTTTTATTTGTTGTTTTATTTAAATAAAAAAACAACAACAACAAAGAAGAATCATAGAATTAGAGTTTTCACCCGGATTTAATATTCCTGCGAGTTCCTTCTTTAATCTTTCTTCCCATCCCATCTTTTGTTCTCCTCGGCTTCTCCTTCTAATGGTATTGATCGTGTCAATATAGATTATTTCCGTCCCGTCCTCATCGCTCACGGCGTTGACGCGCCGCCACTGCTTTGTCTGGGGTTCCAACAATATATCCCCTTGAAAAACTCACCGCACGGAATGCACGTTGCATTTATTTTCAATCTTGAATAACGATAATGTGCGCTGAATGAAAACGTGTCGGTGGTAAAAGATTCATTTTTGCAGTTTCTGTATCGTCATAAATCTGTGGTGACATGGTGACTTTTTCCTTTTCTCTCGTCAAATGGCCTCGTTCTTTACATAAAAGTGGTGCAAACATCTCAGGTGAAATGACTTTTTGTACTGTCTCCGAGTGTGTTATTAACTTTTAAATTCTTCTATTCAAACGCGACATAAAGGATGTTTATTTCTAAGAAAGGGCCCTCTTATCTTTATTTCTCAGCTCAGCAATTTGAGGCCATCAAACACAACAAATGCAGTTTTTTTTTTTTTGTTTATTTAATTACACTTTCGTGTCATTTCTGGAAGTGTAAAAAGGTTTTCAAAGCTGCAGTGCGTAACTTTCTTTTGCAAAAACAGTGGAGCATCATTTGATCGTCTCTGTCAAGCAACACTATCAGACCTGACCGAGGGAGCGTCTGTGTGTGTGCATGGTCAGTGCATAAACTTTCCATGGACGCGTTTCTGTGTTTCATACTCCGACCTTTTTGCATCCGTCTTGCTTCACTAGTGCAATGTTGGCGTTTGCCTAACGCTAATTGCTGCTTTCTAATTACTTCCTAATGACCTTCCTGCCTGTCTGCTGACCTTTTACGTTGTTTTTGTTGACCTGTTCAGCTGATCGGGACAGAAGAGCAACACACACGCACAGCTTTGTGAGGGGAGATTTTCTTAATCCGTCTGCATTCAGGACTTTAGTGTCCAATTCCTCCATTTGCATTATCTTCACCGCTCCCTCCTCAATCTTGTCATTTTCAAAATTAAACTCTCCGTGTTCATTACACCATTTGTTCTTGAGTATTACTTTTGCGTCTTGTTCCTCAACGGTCTGAAAATCATTTGCCTCCCGCCGTTCCGAGTTTCATCTTGCAGTGTGCGATGAGTTATTGTGCCCAGTGTCAGCTCCATCGCAGGCATCAGGATTGGGTTTTACCGCCACAGCCTCGCCATCTTTTCCTGCCGCCTGTCCCCCGCCTCCTCCCCCTCCCCGCCTGCCTTGTTTGCCTGTCAGTGTCGCCGCTGATGGATGCCTTTGTTGTGGGATTACAGCACCACACTCTGCAGCCGCGAATGTCGCCGTCCTCGACGAGCGGCATCTCATTAGAGCGCCGCGATGAGCGCGCGAGACTTGTTGAGAGATGCGAAGGGAATTTTTCATCACGTTAATCATCTCCCAAGTCTTGACCACCCATCCACGACACCCTCTAATCTCAAGAATAAACAAATAATGGATATTTTTAACATTTAGGTTGCAACTGCATCATTGTTTTCTTTAAGGAAATTCTCGTAATCTCGTCTCACCTTGTCCTGCCCCCTCGGGTGTTTAATTTTCTCTGCACAGAATGAAAGATTGTAAGTGATAAGTCTGTCTCACATTACCCTGTTTTACCCCCCGTGCATGCATCTTGGTTACCCATTTCATTTTAGTGCACCTTAATGGGCCTTTAATTTATATTTAAATCAAATAAGCATTACTGTGCGAAATGATACAGCAGTTTAACTGTTCAGTGCTAATTGCCGAATAGAGATACACAACACCGGGGAGCCGTTCTCACCTCGACGCTGCATTATAAAGTAATAAAAAACATACATCCAAAAGTACGTCGAGCCACGGAAGTAAGAATTAAAACGCGGGAATGAGATATTGGAGGGGAAGTAGAGAATTAGATCAGAGATGCCTAGTTTATCTTCTCCCTCAGACATGGCTCTAAAGACTGGCAGATACATTAAAGCCATCCCTCTGCTTTAGTATAACGGTGGGGCGGGGAGACTTGTGTTTGAAGGGATTGTGGGGCTGCTGCTGTCATGAGGACAAAATAATCCTGCAGGAGGACAAATGCATTTAGGTGTGATATTCATGTGACACAGTGCGGTGGGCTCGTCGGACAAATGCGGCAAAAACGTCACTTCCACGGAAGCTCAGCTTCTCTGGGAGTCAACGGAGCAGTGTTATTTTCATTTGTACAAATACACGGTCAATAAAATCACTATTGTAGCATTTCAGTTTTACGTAATTGTCGCCCTTTCCTTGTTCTAGTTGTTTGTTTGCGGAAGTCATCCAAGAATTTATGTATAAATAACAGGGCCTGAAATGAGCTACTCCTGTTTCAAAGACCAGCAACCACCACTGCTATATATATAACAACTGTGCACATTCGCACACACATTTCCACATCCTTTAAGCCATTTTACCTAAAGCTATGCCCCGGGTTGTATACAGCTGTCTGTGCAGACATCACAGTGTTATGTGTATCACAAGAACTTCAAAGGGGTGAGGTTTCTCTGGTCTAGATGTCAGGGGGGGATTTTTGTGCAAGGTTGCTTAAGGTGTTTCTGCGCCGCAGTCATGGCTGATGGCTATTGAACGTGTGGGGGGGGAAACAATGTTTTATTCCGTTGTACGCAGCTTTTATTCCTTCAGGATGGACGAGTGTTAGCGATGGCGGGGGGTAAATTGCACTTCAGGTGCACTTCACTTCCTTTGTTGCCAGCGGGCATACGTGTTCATACAATCACATACATGAGTACAAGTGGCGGTAAAGCTTAGGCAGGCAATCTCTTTTTTTGTTGCCTTCCTGTTATTGGGCAATATTTACGTTGCTTTTCATCACGTTGGAAATCAAGTGATCCGAGGGGGAAATTAGAGTTCCGCGTAGACGGCGAATACGCTACGTTAGGAAAATGATGATCATGAAAAGTAACTAAAGTCAGTCTGAAAAGATACCATCACTAGAACACGTCCTGTCTTTAGAGAGTTCACACACGGGGGGGTGAAAAGAAAATGTTGAATCTTAAAATAAAAAGAATAAACAAAACCTATTTTTAAAACCGATCAGTGATTCCTGCACTGAACAATCTAGTGATCCACTAATTTTTATTGCCATTTCTGTACCATTATTTTGACTTGGTAAATTGGCAATTATTGATCATTGATAAATGACAAATAAATTGGCGACGACAAATACAACTCCAGTGACCCAACCCAGTAAATCCAGGTTAATTAACGACAAAGCAACCTCATGCACCTTGGTAGCAAATCAGCACTTTGGCAAATACAGATCCCTGTATTTGCCCGGGGCCATGACGTCTTGGTCAGCCTGCCGATGACTCGCCGCACCTCAGGACATGGCCACTATCGTGCTGCTTGCCTTGGGCAAAGTGTAAATGTGGCGAGATACACAAATAGAACGCTCACAGGCGAACACACACACACACACACAGACTGGATTATGGGCCTAATAAAAGGCCAGTAAAGTGATCTGCTTTCAGTCTAAACACACACACACACACACACACTGGTGTTTAGACGACAGGGACGGCTGAATGCAGAGCCCTTTTTTGCAATCCTCTTTGCCCACAAGTCGCACAACTGAGACGGTGACCAACACACATGTGACGGGATGAATTTAAAGACACCGAAACAACCTGAGAGAGAGTACAAATTTATGTAGAGTGCCACTCCTGTGAGAAGGACGGTGCGGCGGGCGCGTACTATTACTACAGAATATTGCTGGTGGTCAATTTCAGCAGAGACGGTGTCAAATTGATTCACAGGCCAAGTGAACGTACAGCAGGTTCAGCAGTCACAACCCGGTCCAGTGTTTCTCACTGCTATTTCGTCGTTATGAACAAGATCATCGAGCTTGTTGGTTGCATACAGCTGTTGGTTGCCAATTGCACAGGGAGCTGGGGACTTGCATACAAAGTAGTACACAGAGTAGATGGAGTCATAACAGAGAGGGAAGCAGCAGAACAAATTTCCTTTGATTTTTGTGTGTGTGACACACACGCAGCTGAAAACCAGAGGAAAAAAAAACAGCCCAGATTTTGGATTTTAAAAGCTGGATTTGAATTTGAAACTGCTAGTTCATTTAGCTCAGACGCACAGGCAGCCCGCTGACTTTCCTTAACTGCAACGCTGTGCTAGTGAAGTGAAACGTGAATTCTGCTACTTCCCTACTTGTCCCCACCCGCCACTGCACTGCTAGTGTGTACACACAAACTCTTCTTCAGTCAGGTCTGATAGTATTGCTTGACAGAGCCAATTTTACTAGTTTGCACACTGCAACTTAAACCCTAACGTCTTGTTCATCGCTGCTGTTGACATTCCCTTCCCTTCGACCTTTTGTCACCTTAAGGACCGCCTCTTTGTGGGGTTCTGGCTCCTGATTGGATAAAGGGTTGCAAACCCCTGAGACTTGGAGACCTATGTCACTGAGCAATGACTCAAGATCAGCGATTGAGCAGCTATAATTTTAATCAAAGTTATTTCACTGATTTTGATTTACATTATGGGAACTTGTGACTGGTTTAACAGGTTTAGGTCTAATTAACTTAATTTAATTTGCTCAGCGATGTGTAAAAATAAAAGAGAATGTATTTGCAGCATATTGTGCAGAAGAGGTAAGTCGTAGTGGTGGATGATGTTTGGTGTAATAAAAGTGGTGAGAAAAGACTAAATCTCTCCTCGGCGAGTTGTTATCACGAAATGCAAACAATCAGGCAGTTTTGGGATCCAGCTGATGTTCAAAGATGTTTTTGTTTCATTTTCCCTTATCCATTTTTTCCTTCTTCCCTAAACTCTGTGATTTTTTTACAGTTTGATCTTAGCTGACTCAGACAAACATGCATGAAAGCTCCGCGGTACTTAAATCATAAGACTTTGGCTCGAGTGAGAATCAGATCAGGATCTTGACTGCAACCGAAAGAAAAAAAAAGAAAAAAAAAAAGGAAAAAGCTTTCAACTCCACACGGCCTCGCATGGCCTCGTGTTTTATGACATGAAAGACTCAATCCTCTCACTGAGCCTAAAGTGTGAGAATCTCGGCTGGTGCTTAGCGACTTATAATTTAGAAAAAGAGCAAGTACTTGGGTCTGGCTGAAGGTCAGCGGCACTTATTTTTAATGTGCTTTTGAATGATTCTACCTTGATTACTAGTTTCTCGCACCAGTAAATAATCTCTTATTCCCACTGGTCAAAAGAACAGTTTAATCCCTGGTTTGAGTGAATGTGTTTCTTTAACATTGAGTCGGAAATCATTGTGTATCATTTCCTCTCTACCTGCTCTATATTTTTAGTGATTTCTTTATTAAATGGAGGAAAGAAACCTGAAAACAATCAGATAACTTGGTTTAATTATTAAAACTGTTTTTTATGATTAAAAACGATTGTGCAAATGGAGCCGCTTCGCTGAACAGTCAATAGGAGCAAACTCGGAGCCATTATATTCATTAATCCTGATTATCAGGTATTTGTATTGATTGTTTGTTATGGTTCTGGCGATGGAGCACGGGGGAGCGGCTGATCAGATTTGGAAGCATGAACAATCGGAATCTGACGTTGTCTAGTCTGGTCTTCCACGTGGATTTCCATAGTTACACCTAATTATGGACTTGCCTACCCCAGCTATAGAACAGTGAAAAGCAGCAGCTGTAGTCCACTTAACAAGAACATCTTTTAGTGTAGGTCTTCACTGAAGTGGTTCTCGCTACTTAACGTCAAGCTTTTTTTTGTAGCCCTTTGTTGTTTAGAAGGTAGCCTCATCTTAGTGGGCAGCTGTCAGTGAGTGTTCCATAAAGTAGACCCTTGATAACAAGGCAGCATCAGAACTGTAGCATCACCGTTTTTCTCTGAGTGCTCTGATCCTTGAAATGATCTTTTCAGAAACTATGATCCTTAATTGGTTAAAAGGAAACAAAAAAAAAAATGTGGTCAGTTTTTGTGGGAAAAGCCTTTGAAAGACTGAATTTAGTTCCATTGAGGATGATTTCAAAGCTGCTTTCTTGTATGGTCAGCACATGCGAGAGGTCTTTTATCTTTCTGCAAGGCTGGAGGAATGAGACAGTCTGAAGCCCAGTGATTCAGATGCCTATTGTCTGTGCACATGTTCCTCACCTCCAGTGGGAGATCACACAGAAGCACGCTCACACAACAAACACAGATCCATACGCACTCTTAGATTTCAGGCGGCTTGTGTTGCATTTACCACTAATCGGCCAGGATGAAATTCAAGGTTGTCGTGAAGATGGGGAAATAGGAGACGCCTCGGTGCCACACACGGTCTCTGTGTGTGGTTTTGTATTTGCACACATTACGTGACGCCTAAACCTGACCCACAGACTTCTTCGAGGATACAATCTTGTAACCGCTGTCTCCTCACAGCAGCATGTTGTGGCTACTGTGTCTGTGCGCCAAAGCGGAAAGTGCTGAACTTTTCACCTCTGCTGCGTTTTAGCACTTGGTGTCGGCACCAAGTCACCATCATAGACCTGGACCTGAATGTGTACTCTGTGTTTCTTGTTTCTTTAAATTATTGATCCGGGTGTCATTTGTTATCGGACCTGCCCTTTATCTTAATCATCGTTTGCATGAGCAAAATGATGCGTGACTTTACAGAGGCGTTGACTCTCCGTGAGTTTGTGTGAGTGACGGTGATGGAGAGAAGTTAATCAACACTCTACTTGCACGTCTGTAATAAGTGTTAACTATAGAAAAATCATATGGAGACCAGTGTTAAATGATCATACAAAACCTGGACGTCATCTCCCATTTTCTCTCAACGACGCCAAAGTGGAAGTAGAAATATACTGAATGGCCACTAGGGGGTGATTCTGCTGATTGAAAAATAATTCTGTTTATCTGTGGATGTCTTCTTCTATAACATATAATGTCACTTTATAAATGATGTTCCCATTAAGAGGAAAATAGACGATAAAGTATGGTACACGTGACAGCAGTGTGATGGACAGCTGGTGTCCTTTGATAGGCTCCTAGTTGCAGGCGACATGTCAACATAGCGCCGGCCAAATTGTGATTCTGGAGGGTTTCTTATGCGGAGAGAGTCTCTAATCCGTCCTCAGGATGGATTTACTTTCGTGCAGCTCAGGGATGAGGCCGCGCGCTTCCTTAAACCTCAAACCGCAAACGTCGTTTCTGTCGTCGGGAACCGAGGGCGCATTCAGGACAGATTAGAAGCGTTCACACCTGTGCTTGCATGATCTGGATATGATCACATCTCTCAGGGTGAATGTTGATATTAGGGTGTTATAAGACTGCAGTGTTTCCCAATCCTGGTCCTCGGGGACGCCTAACCCTCCATGTTTTTGATGTTTCCTCGCTCCAACACACCTGACTCAAAGCAGCTTGTCAACCCACTCATTAGAATCAGGCGTGCTGGAGCAGAGGAACACCAGTATACTGGATAAGTCAGAGGAGCAACGACCGCGTTCAATGACGTCTGCGTAACACAAGTGAAGTGCTACAGTGTGTGTTCTTTTCGCCGACATTTTTAAGAGGCATTTTACGACTTGGAAGAAAAAATATAATAGCTTTGAAAGTGCCCTCGATTGTGCTCAGCGAGATTTCCTTTCTGACGGCCCACACGCGACACTCGCACAAAGAGTCCTCCACCTCTGCGTTTTCCTGCCAGCAAAACAATCTCTCAAACACTTGGTTCAGCACTCACCGTTAAGCGTTGTGTTGTCACTGAACAAAAAAAAAACCCACCTCCGCACATTATACTCTATAGTTTTACAGTGTTTTCTTATTATGTCCATTCATCATTGCAAAAACTGCATCCTGTTTTCCAGTGTGTGGGCATATTAGAAACGCAAAGCATCCCTCTGAACGGCATCCTGCCTGTCTGCTTGTTGAAGTGATAGCATTGAGGTTCTTTAATCCCAGCACTAACCCTAGTATTTACTCTGCCAACTTCTGCTTTATACCAGTGATTGCCTGGCACACTCACATACTCAGGACGCTGTGCTATTTTTGTCAAAGCAAGGAGGGGAAATAAAAAAAAAAAAAGACAAGGCATTTTGCCAAAGGTGAATGTGAATTCATCTAATTAATTCTTATCCATCCAATCCAAAATAAATACTCTGCAGCAGATGAATATTTGGACTGCGTTTTTAAAAAATAATTCATATCATTTGTGTCATCGAGGTTTTCCGCTAATTTCTCCTCTGGGTCGCAAAAGTTCACGTTAAATCTGAGAAACGAGCAGACGCACAGCTCGTTCAGTATTTCCACAGAGACGGCGCGTCCACACGCCGGTGTTATTTAGCGTTTCGAGAGGCAGCACTCACTTAATTCCGAATTAAAATCTAAATGAATTCACCAACCCGTCCATCTTTATTTATACATCACTTTGCAAACAAATTAGGTGGAATTCAGAGTGCTTTACACATGACTCAGACACAATATAGGTTGTGAATATGAAAGAAATGCATCAATAATGGAAAGAGTGAGGATAAAAGAGAGTTAAAAGATAGCAGTAAAGATGATGTTAACGCAGTGACTTTATATTCATCATCCAGGTGGCAACAAACTGAAGGGACAGCAGTTCCGTTTGGACTGGGCCTGGATCTCTCTGGAGAAAGAGTACTACGTGGTGGACGAGGAGGACAAGTATCTGGAGGTGGTGCTCAGGCGGAGAGGTTACCTGGGAGAGACAGCTTTTATTGGTGAGTGTGTTTGTCTTTCTGCCTCTAATCCCCGAAGATAGGCTTCCTTTTTTTGCAGGGTGACGGTTCTGCTCTGTCAGGATTGCTCCACTGAAATTTTTAAGATGGATTACCACATTCAAATGTCATGCCGTTTGGTCCATTTTATCCAAATGTCCACAAATGTCCAGACATTCTTCTGCCTGAAGATAATTAGAGTTAATTAGAGTTGTTCAGATTCTGATACCAGTATCGGAAATGTCTCCGATACTGCCGAAAATGTGGGCATCGGTATCTGCGAGTACTGGAGTCCGTGCACCGATCCGATACCACATCATTTATTAGAGCTCCGTTAGCTCTGACGCGGTTCTTCTTCGCCGCTCTTGAAACAGTTGCGCTGTGCTGTTTTAGAGGTGTGAAGAAGAACTGATCACCTGTAGACAAAGAGCTAACGTTAGCTCATCATGTCGGCGGTTTGGCAGTATTTACCAGTTAGCTCCGTTAGCGCCGTTAGCGCGCCTACAGTCAAACTGGAGCGGCCCGTTTATTAAACGAACAAGAGCAGCGCTGCAACTGACCAGCGCCACGCGCGTCCTTTCCCGGTCTGTCGTCATGGAAACATGAAGCTCTGAGTCAAAACAAACGTACAAGCTGAAAAACAAAATACATATCACTGGTAAAAAATAAATGGTGTTTTTTTTTACTGTATTTGTTCATGTTTAAAGAGGGTTTAACTTGAGCCAAACCTTACCACCAATGATAATCATATCACAGTCATGCAGGCATAGCATGATACACACTGGTATCGGTATCGGTACTCTGTATCGGCCGATACCCACAGCACAAGTATCGGAATCGGTATCGGGAGGGAAAAAAATGGTATCATATTTCATATTCATGTTCATATTTGACCAACTGACCACAGTGAATTGAGTTAAATTTCTGCTTCTTGATACTTATAGCCTGATACATACACAGTAACTTTATTCAATCAGAATCACAATGGCTCCATAAAAAAGGTTTGCCTGGATACTGGTTGATTTCCACGGGTGGAAAGCGAGTCCTTCCGTTGTTTTGCTGCGTGTAATTCGACACTATACAGTAGCTGGGAAGCAAAAGAGCAAACATGTCAGTCTCACTTTGTGAAGCTGTTTTATGGAAGGTGGGTTTTGAAGTGTCAGTGCCTCAAAGTTGCCGCGCTGCATAAAAGAAAGAGGTGGGAGATTGAGATGACACTGAGATCACATGAAATTCAAGATGCACTCTCACAATTTTAACTTCCAAGTGTACTCGGTGTACTGTTGACTTTGTGGAATAAGCTCCTGTTCTTCGAAATGTTCGAAAAAAGACTGCAGTTACACTTAAACTAGACCCTTAAATTAAGACCATCGTCAATCTAAGTTCATTGTTTTACCTCAGGTCACCATCTTTAAAATGTCTTGTCACAACAGTCAACAGTGGCACCAGGAACATTTCACCTCTTTCTCAAAGCCTGAGCATTAACGAATCTTAAGTAGACTTTAAAATAAAATGCCCACAACTTACCGTTGGCCCTGTGGGTCTGGAAACTCAAATCCAGTCAGGTAAACAAACATCACTTTTCATTTTCGAGCTTTTAAGACCAGCAGATGGAGGTTATTTGTAATTGGCAGAGAACGGCGTCGCATATTTTTGTGCTCGTATGTCAGGAGGTTTCAGAGGGATGATGACAATGTTGTCCCTGAACGCACCCTTAGCCTGGACTCTATCATACGTCACCTTGTTTCGCTCTCAGAGAATCAGCAGCTATAAAGCAGCTTACACTCCCGTCGTCATTCTGATCCCTGTTGACTGCTGGTCTGGTGGCGGCAGTTTATGTGAGCTTTAAGACTTTTCTACCTGTGTGTGTAACTAGAGAAGGTTGTGAGTTGATCTCTTGGACACACATGAGAGCTTGCATCTCTTTGCACAGTTGGTGTGTGAGCATCTGGTTATCTCTCCCACACACACACACACTAATAGTATTATCCATCCCGGCCAATGTAGCTGCAACATGTTGCAGAAGATGGTTTCGGGGAATATTTAAGCGAAGAAACGAAAAGGTTTTACAGTATACAACATTTTAAATATTAATAAAAGAAATGTGGTTGCAATTTCTTTTACAGCATAGTAATAAGATGTAACAAGTAGTGTTGGGTGTATCTTCATATCTTAACTTGATGTGATGCCTGGGAAATGCAAATTCTAAGACTGTCTTGCCCAAGATCGCAAGGACAACCTCTTGGCCAGCTGCGGAGCGTGCTGCAAATCAATACAAGTGGACGCCGTGGGCGAAGTGGCACTCACAAAAGAGGAGATCATAGACTCAGCCAGCCACTTCACTAAGTACACCAGTTTAAAAAGGCAACAGCGCGACTAACAACTTGTTGTGAACAAAGTATGAAAAGACTCTTTCTGAACGAACAACACCTCGAATCGTGTAGCAGATGGTCTACAGCAGGAAGACCGCACTCTCGATAAAGTGACTCTATTTTCTTGTATTCGTGTGTCTGTATGTCCAGTGTGGCTCTGCTCAGCCACAGATGATGAAGTGCGGTCCAGTCCATGACAAACCCACGACGAGAAACTGCGACTGATCAAAGTCTAATAACTTTTATAGATTTCAATTTGCTGAGCCGGTGAACAGAAGAATGGAGCCAATGAGCCAATAATAGAGTGGCAATACTTTCAAAATGGACAAAGTAGAAAACACCGTACAATCTAATGCAATCCAATACCATACTGCCACAGTAATAGTACCGCCGATTGATTTTTGCTGTCATCTCGACTCAATTTCGAAGCTGTAGTTGGTGTTGTTGTCAAACCAGTATCTCATTAAGAGTCTGTTGCCGAGGCTCTGCTTGTTTCCCTCTCGCTGCTAATTTAGCTTTCATGTTGTTTGGCTTAAGTTTTAATGATTTCTTTCCACAGTAGATCATTTTGCAGCGCGTTTGATGAATGCGTTCAGGAGTTTGTCAGCAAGTGTTTGAAGCCGACACAGACTCACCAGTGGTACCTTAAATTATAACATGATTCACTTTTCCCGGGGTATTTGTCATTTTGATTTTTGACTGAGGATTGAGCAAACACAAAATTGAGACTGAGGAATTTAAACGAAGGGGAAAGGAGTCAATCGCCTTTGTGTGCGTTTTACCTGTTTTTGAATTTTGGATTTAAAGAGGTATTCAGTTTTCAGTTTGAAAAGTGAAACCTTGAGCCTTTTTCTCACTCGATTTGTAACATCAGTCAATATTTTCCTGCCGCGTCTCGATTGCTAGCTTCAAGTCTTTTGCAATGTCACATTTGTAAGTTATGTTTCCGTTTAAAAGGGAAATAGATGATAGAGCATGACACACATGAGTGAACACCAGTGTGGCTGACCAAACCATAAAAATGAAATAAACTGTTTATGATTGTGTTCATTTAGATTTGTTTTATATTGTTTAAACGTACTTAAACAATCACAAACTCTTGATATTTCGTTTCTTCAGCAGTGAAACAAATCATCAGTTGGACCGAAGTCAGTTAAGTGATTTGGACATTTGAGAAATGGCACCGCAGGAGACATAATTGAATAGATTTTTGTCTCTCTCCTTTTTTTTTGTCGTAACAGTAGTTTCAAAATCCAAACGTATTGATTTTACAATCATATAAAGCAGAGAGAGAGAGCAAATACTCACATTTGCGAGGCGCACACCAACACCGATTGGCTTGAAAAACATTATTACACTGTCAAAACTGTTGCTTATTTATTTTCAGTTGATTAATTAGTTAATCGGCTGCTTGTCTGAGCTCAAGGGAAATGAGTCGTGGCCTTACTGCATTTACATGGACACCTATAATCCCACTTTTTACCTCGCTCCGAGTGTTATTACGCTAAAGTAACTTTCCATTCATATTCCCTATTACACTAGACCCAGGCCCTAAATCTATAGCTGTAAAAAACAAAAGACATTAAAAGTTTCGGAATATGAGAAGCTTTAAAATCTTAAAAGGGTAAAAGAAGTTAAATAATAAATTAATAAGACAAGAAAGACAGAAATCTCTGTTATTGTTTCATTCTCTCTCTCTCCCTGACGCTCTGTGTTTGCGATGCACAAATAATTCATTCATTTCAGACAGTGAGTATATCAGCGATGTAGATGAACCCAGGATTGTTGACAGAGGCTTTGCTGATGAAAGCTAGTGCAGTGCCAGGATACGGTGAAGGACAAAGCTGTTCCAACGCGCTCCATCACAACAGGAGTGTACATGTGAGGAGGATCAGTCAAGGAGGACTGCAGAGAGGAGATCAAGGTTCAAAGATGCTTCCCACACAGCAGAGCTCAGGCCCAGCGCGGCTGGACACGAGCACTGGAACCGGGCTGGATGTTTTCAAGCTTACACGTGTAGCTGGCTGCTCGAGGAAAGAGAAATCCAAGCATGAAGAGCCAGGTCAGGGGCACGCGGTTCCATTCAAGTATCCACTGTTTGTTTGTCCTTATATTCTTTGAGCGCCGACCGTGATTGGACAGCAGTCGGATCTCGATGTGGACACCGGAGACGGTGGTGAATCACAGAAAACGCGTCCGAATGCCAGGTGTAAAGGAGTGGAGATGTATGCGGAGTCTGCATGGACCGACGTGGAAAAAAAGTCCGTGTCCACTTGTGTGCACAAAATGTTGCACTCCCAGTATAATTCTGCCCTCAGCTGTCAGATTAATTCTGCATGAGTGTTTGCCTTCCTCGCCCGCTCTGTTCCTCTAAATGAGTTCTGTCACGTTCTCTCTTTCTCTGACGCCCGTCCCACTGACTCGTCAACCCACTTAACCCGTCTCACTTCCATGTCTTTTCATCCATAATCTCATTTCACCTCATTTCACCATCAGTATACAGACAGCAGTTGGTCCTTTTTCACCTAACCTGCTTCTTTTTTTTTTTTCTCATCAAAGACACCACCACCTCTCTTCTTCCTGCTGCTCCACTCGCAGCCTCACAGTTCTGGTCTCGAGTCCTGTGCCATAAGCTCTCTCTTCCATTCTTCCACCTACTTTCCATTTCTCATTCATCTTATATCGAGCCCCTTTTCTCTCTCTTTTTTTTTGCATGCCCGTCTCACTCCAGCTCAGTTCTTTGGATTCTCACCTCCTCGTGTGCATCCTGTGTTTGTGATGCGATGTTACTTCTGCTGGCTGTCTTTGTTTTCGTCACACCCTCTCGCTGGGTGCTTTTCATAAAACACCCAAATCTGACGTCCTTATCTTGCCCACACATTTCCTCTCCTCTCCTCTCCTCTCCTTTACTTTTCCTGTCATTATGTCATTGTATCTTGAATAGTGTAGATGTTGGGCAACTGGACTTGCTTGAGTTTATTTGAAGAGATTTTGCCTGGGAAACAAGAGACAACTGGACTTAAGGGGTTATATTTGGAAGACATTTCACCTCTCATCCAAGAGGCTTCATTCTTTCCTTTCCTTTCCTTTCCTTTTCCTTTCCAACCCCACGGGGAAACAAGATGGAAATACAATTTCCCATTCTCTTTGAATAAATCAGGGTTGTGTTTTTTTTTTTTTGTCCTTTCTGCTCTGTCCTTCCCTGGTCTGTCCTCGCGCTGAGAGATAAATGGAGGATTGTTAACAAGGTGTACCGTTGCCAGGTTAAGATACTGTATATCATCTCCTGTGGGATGTATTCCAGCCTCATTATTGGTGCCAAGCCGGGTGGATGGAGAGATAATTTTATTTCACCAGGAGAGAATGGAAAGCGTGGCCCTTTCCTGATCCTTGTTTCTAGAGATGTCTGCCTCAATTGTCTCCTTGTGAAATTACCTGCGCGTTATAATGAGCATATAGGTGCCTGCAATCCCACAGTTTTATGATGAATTGTATATTTTACACTCAAGCCAAATGTGGCTCTGTGCAGTCTTGAAATGATCAACAACGCCAAACAAAAGAAAGAAATATTTGCAGCGTGTGTTGTGAGCAACTCTCTTTGTAGGTGTGTGTTTATGGAGACAAATACAATGGACTGTAGCTGCAGTGAAAAGGTCCTGGGTGAGTGTGTTCCCACCTGCTGTGAAGGAAACCTAATGCAACCCCAGGCAAGACACATACGTCTCTGCCCTTCAGGGGGTTTTGTACAGTAAGGCTTCATAACCTTCATGCGTCCTGTAGTGAGGATTATCTCTCTGTGTCTTTTATTTGATGTTGCTCAAACTGATCGTCAGGACAGAAAAGATGGGACATATAGAGACTCTTTTATGAGGACACCTAAACTGATAACAGATATAAAATAAATGAAGCTGCAGCAGAGAAACCGAGGAGAAACTGTTCTGCTGCTTGCTCCGTTTCACCGAATCTGTGAATCTCTGCCGGTAAATAATCTGTATTTATATAGCGCTTTTCTAGTCTTGACAGCCACTCAACGCTTTTCAACCGCTCACTCCCACTGACTCGCACGTTCATACAGTGTGTCTACGTGCAGTGCTTTTTCGATGGCACATCCTTAATTCCCATTCATATTTTATGTCATATTCACACTGCCGGCACAGCCGTCAGGAGCAACTTGTGCTTCAGTGTCTTGCCCAAGGACATATCGACATGAAGGAGCTGGGGAGCAAACCCATGACTTTCTGGCTTAAAGACAACCTGCTCCACAGCCCGGTTCATTCCTCTCTCCAACCCTAATATACAGAGGTGGAAAGAGTGAAATATTCCCTAGTCAAAGTACCTCTATTTTGAGTACAAGTAAAAGTACTGGTCTAAAAATGTATTCAAGTTAAAGTATAAAAGTAGCTTGTTTAAAATGTACTTAATTTACTCATTTATAAAGGCAAACCTTTATAAATGAAAGTGTGGCAAATTAAAATATGTAAACACATAATGTGTCAGTCAAAATGGGTCAAAAGTGCTTTAACTTTCTCGCTCACTCAGGGACCTGAATTAGCGCCAATTCACCTGTCCTCATCATTCACCTGTCATTCACCTGTCCTCGTCATTCACCTGTCCTCGTCATTTACCTGTCCTCATCATTCACCTGTCCTTGTCATTCCCCTGTATCACCTGTCCTTCACCTTGTCCTCATCATTCACCTGTCATTCGTCCTCGTCACTGTCCTTCACCTTGTCCTCATCATTCACCTGTCATTCACCTGTCCTCGTCATTCACCTGTCCGTCATTTACCTGTCCTCATCATTCACCTGTCCTCATCATTCACCTGTCCTCTTCATACTCCTGTCCTCATCATTCACTTGTCCTCGTTATTCACCTGTCCTCGTCATTCACTTGTCCTCATCATACACCTGTCCTCATCATTCACCTGTCATTCACCTGTCCTCGTTTTTCACCTGTTCCATCACCTGTCTTTCATCTGTCACCTGTCCTCATCATACACCTGTCCTCATCATTCACCTGTCATTCACCTGTCCTCGTCATACACCTGTCTTCATCATTCATACTTCCAAAATAACATACTCGAGTAAAAGTAAAATTACAGATTTTAAAAAAGTACACAACAAACCCCAATTACAGTAACGCAAAGAAATGTAATCCATTACTTTCCACTTCTGCTACTTTATATAATATATAACCTGTTTGAAACAGAGAAGGTAACCAGACTTTATCTCCTGCAAAGTGCAAATGTTTTTGCCGTTTAAAGTAAATATTGTGTGTAATTTTGATTTAAAATGACCAAATAAATATAAAAGTCCAGTTCATGAAGTCATTCTCTTGACTTTATCATTTGACAGCCCTAGTTTAAAGAAACTTAGCTTAGATGGAGATGTTGTAGAATAACTAATCACCTCAGAGGTGCCAGATCACCCAAGACTGAAACATTTCTTTCAACAAGCTATAACATTGTTCTCTTCATGCTACTCTTGGCACTGCCAAAGATATTGTCAGTGTATTATGTGCAGTCGTTGCCTGTGATTTCCTAGAGGGACTTGTCAGCAGTCCAGTGCGTTGTGTGTCCGTGCAGCTGCAGTGAGGAACGGCACCATCGTTAGTTTTCCAGTTGTTCAAACGCGGGCAAGCAGAGGGTGTTACATTTCCAATGATGCTCGGGTCAAATGTGAAACGAGCTGTGGAGACTCTCGCTGCTGCCGTTGAGGAAAAATGATCCAAAACAGTGAACCTCTAAATTATTCGTCATTTACTCCAAAGCTTTTACTCCGTCTGCAGCACAATACACAGCCACTTGAGCAAAAACGACAATATATATTTCATTCTTCTCAGTTTTGGGAATGATTAAAATCCCTTCGGGTCCTCGCAGGCACAGTAAAATGAGCGTCTGTGTAAAAGTTTGTATGCCTGCATGTGTGCGTGTTATTTTTGGCTCAGGATTTGCATACAATGCTCACCTCTCAGATCTCACTGTGTGCACAATAGAATGTATCCAGTCTCCGCTGCATGTGTTTGTCACCTCGCGGAGGGTTTTAGTGTCTGAACAAATAAAGACAAAAGGGAGCAAATCCTTTCTATATACACGTACGAAGCATCCACCAGACATCCGTCAGCTCTGGTTGGTGTTTGTGTGCATAGACAAAGGGACATGAGCAGCAGATACTGATTTACAGTATGGCTTTTCCCACCTGAGTCTCCTTTATTGTGTTTTATGTAAAAACCCAGTCGGAGAAGTGAGTGTTCCCACTTTGAAGCGGGAGTGTCGATGGGCATGAATGTTGGATGGATCCCTCTAAAGTGCATGAAAGACGTGTCATAAATGAAATAAGAGGCACGTGAAGAGAAAACACTTGCAAACACACACACACACACACGATCGCATGCATAGCCAGCGCTCGGGATTCAGCCTCGGTTGCTTCTCCGTCGCGGTGAGGTGAACATGTTTATTTAAACGCTTCAGTCAGAGAATTCATTTCACACGTTTGCGGAGAAAAGCAGATGCAGCGCTCATTTCACACCACTTTCTGAACAACATTAAAGGGTGTGAATATCTAATCTGATTTTCATTCCCCTGACTCGTTTTCATGATCGTTATCTTTGCTTCGTCTCCACTTTTTTTCTAATTTGCTCTCCTCTCTGTGTCCATCAGGCATTGGCACCCAGGATGCCACTGCTAAGAAGGATGAGGACTTCAAGGGGAAGTCTCAGAAGCAGGTCCAGTTCAACCCAGGACAGACCAGCGCCTCGTGGCGGGTCCGGATCCTGACCGACGGGAAGTACGAACAGGCGGAGACTTTCCAGATCGTGCTTTCAGAGCCAGTGATGGCCGTGATGGAGTTTCCTGCCGCAGCGACTGTAGAGATCGTGGATCCGAGCGATGGTCAGTATGACTCCCACTTACACTCAGACTGACTGTATTTACTTAATCGCTGTACTTAAAGGGCCAGTGTGTAAGAATTAATGACGTCTAATGCTGCGTAAGTGCAACAAACCATGGAACTACGGTGGCCTACAGTGGCCGCTGCGTACAGGAAAGGATGTAAACGTGCTTTCACAACTCTCCAGCTCTCTCTGACATTTCCTCCTTCTTCTTCTTCTTCTTCTTTGTTGGTTTATATGAGCGGAGATGTTCATTTCATTCAAAATGCAAAATCAATGTCCATTCAAGCTGCTGTTGAAAGTTCATGGAAAAGACAGATTTTAAGGCTGCGGAAACAAAGCAGTTTTTATTTTTAAGTGGTTGAACGATTCTTTTTGACTGAAATGAGAGGGAATTTTCATTTGAATAACATATTTACAATGATTACTGTGTGATATTTGTGCAGATCTGTGAGAAACAAAGATGTCTTTTTCAGTCTGTAAAATAAGATCCGTAGGTTAGGGCAGGATTTAATCTAAAAACGGTCATTTGACACATGTTTGGCTGTATTTTGATATATTATTCATTATTATATATAATATATTATATTAAATTCTTCTTAAATGTAAAATATACGCGTGTTATGTATGTACTGCACTGATCACATTAACCGTGTGACGGTGAATTAGCATGAACCTGAAACATTGTTCATTTATTTACAGCTGTGGTTTTTCTACTGTCACCTGTCATAGCAGCTGCTGGGCAAAAATGCACCTTTAAAAAAGTAGAGAAAAAAAATACACAATTGTCAATTATTTTTGCACATTTTTGCCTGAAATTGTTTCTCTACCTGGAATAAAATATTTATAGATATGTTGTTTACAAATGCAGAATATTAGGGGAAAGTTTCCTGTTTAGGAAGTTTGATTGGCAGCTTAGCGATGACTCACACAAACAGATGATAAGAAATGTTTTTCGCTATTTACTGTATGCGTTCGCTATTTTGCATCATGAACATGTCTTTTTATGCAGTTCTGTGTCAATATTCCACATCCGTTATTAAAAATGAAATGCAAATGCAGCTGCTGTGGAGCCACAATGTAGAGGATTTAAAAATAAGTTAATTATAATAATAAAAAAAAGGATAGGAAATATTTGTTTTCCCCACCTGAACAAATAGTGCTGATAACACTGACGGACATTTGTAATGAACACCACACAGACTCCCAGCTGTCACTCAAGATACACAGCGCTTTTTCACATAAATCACATTTGTTATGTGGGGGCATCAGTCAAAATGGCAGACGCAGAATGAAGATTTGTCAATATTAGCATTGACTTGTGTAGATGGACTCGCATGTCAAAATGTGCCCTAATCCAGGCAAGGAGGAGAAAAAAGGCTCAAAATATATCAAAAATAGCTGCACGGCTCTTTAATATTGTCTTCTGATGCTACGTTCAGGTTTTTTATTGTGTATGTGTGCGCATTACTCCCCTCAACTCAAGTTTTTGGTAATTAGAGATGTAGAGGAAAAAAAAACAACAACACAGAAACACTGCAGCTTTTTTACAGTGACACCCAACAGCTGCTTTCATCACTCTCATTTGTCTCCTCATTCGCTCTCTCTCTCTCCATCACTCCGCGTTGAGCTGTCTCTCTCTCTGTCTCTCTGTCTCGTTCCCTCACATTCGTCTGTCTCTATCTCTTCTCCCCTGTGGGTTAATTACGTTGTGTGTTGAGGGCAGGGGCTGGTTTGTTTTCCGTCTTCTCTGGGGATCGTCTAATGTGACAGAGATGTGCCACTCGGCACTCTAATGGGCCAGTGGAGCTATAGCTATGCCCGTGGCGTTTGCTGTACACCAGCCTCCTTTTGCTAATGATGAAAACTGGCTTTGTCTGGTCTTGTGGTTAGCCTGGAGATTCCCTCCCCAGAGGACATGTCAGCTAGGCTAATATCAGCTTTAAAGGAGGAGAGGGGATCACTGAGGTTTAAGCAAAAAAAAAAAAAAAAAAGTAAAGAAATTAAGGGAAGCATAACAAGCTGAATTTGCTCCAACAGTGCGGACACTCTATGTTTATCTGCATGGATGCCTGAAGCGCTTCGATATTGTTTTCTTTTTCTTAGAGTGCACACTCTCCATCATCCCTCTGTATCCGTGTCGGCCCGTGGTAACAACCCGCTCTAAGTGCTGCCGCAATAACAAACTTTGTGTAATTACAGGGTGTGATAGCCTGGCTTTCCTCCTCCAAAACTTTATGACTTTCTTTCATATATAATTCATGCACAATGCTGAGTAAAGATGAAGGTGGTAGCCTGCTGTTAGACTGTTTGCTGCAGCATCGCGCCGTAATCAGTGAAATCTTTCTTGCTTCTACCACAGCAAGGACACCATATATCAGTGGAGCTGCTCTACTCCCCCTGCGCTTGTTTTGCGTCAAGGTCATTCCACTAAATGATGAAGAACGGCTCTCTCTGTTGTAATGTTTTTCATATGGAACCACAAGGCCAGCTGCAGTCACTTTGATTGTAATTGTAGGCGCTTTGTCTCACTTTAATGTAAAAATCACGTCAGGAAACACGAAGCTGCTGTGTTGACCCGCACGTGTCGGCGCTGACCGATTCAGGCTGATTGGAACAACCCGCACTGCAAAGTAGTAACGCGTAAAGAGTGCGACGATGACAACAACAACATCCAAACAGTAAAAACAAAATGTCCCCGCTCCATGGATTATTCATGAAATGATTTAATAATTCAGCAGATTTGACCGAGAAATGAAAGCCAAACTGATTTTCTTTTTGTTCTGCGTATTTTCTTTTTCATAGTAAGATGCAGGTGTCCGCGACTTTAACAGTCGCTGCCATGTGTGTTTTCAGTCTTCACATTAATCTTTTAAAACAGTCGTCTCCAGAAAGACAACTTGATCCGCTTGGCTGTGAATTTACTTTCAGAAATGGCGAGTGTGTGAGCTAGAGGGGGAAAATAAGGGCTTACGCAGACTAACAGGTATAAACACGACTATATATATGACGACTGAAACTTGCTGAGGCAATTTGAACATCATTTCTGATATTCTGCTTAGAGTTCAGCGTTTCGTCTTGCTGTAACGATGCACAGATTGCCAGTTTCTAGCCGAAAACTAAACTGCTGATTAAAATTACAACGTAGTCAACAGCCGATACAGATTACAGTGGGGTTTGTTTTTGGAAAGCAGTTTTATATGTGTTGCTCTTTTGTGGCAGCGATACATAGAAATAATCATTGTTTTAAAGGTTTTTTTTTTTTTAGTCAAATAATCACAAATTCATACAAATATCAAGTAGGTTTTGAACACACACGGTCTTTGTGGTGCACGTTAATGGTGTAACAAGATGAGATTAAAGAAGTCTAAGGATCAAGATTATGAAAAACAATAATTGTGAAAAAAAAAGAAGGAATACATGTGTATATATATATATATATAGACATAATTCTATATTTTTCAGTTCCAGATACAACCACTGTAATCTGTAATGCAGGTGTAACCAGTAAATTTAGGCATTTTATTTTTGAAATTGCACTTATTTTTATCAAGAAATTTCAGGTTGTTTCATGTTTTTCAATTTCATTTTCAATTCAATTGTATTTATATAGCCCAACATCACAAACACAATTTGCCTCGAAGTGCTATACAGTGTGTACAGCACTTGACACCCTCTGTCCTTAGACCCTCACTTTGTGACAGCCATGTCGGACTGGCTGTCACAAATGGGAGAAACCTCAGGAAGAGCCATCTTTTTGGTAGAAATATACTTGGAGTTCTTGTTCTTCATAGGTGATTATGCCGGGATTTTAGTGGTACGGCCCACTTGAGATTAAAATGAGACCCCTGAATTAGCAAAAAAGAGACGTTCGATGACAAAATCCTCTTGTTTGAATACTAAACTCATGAAATTCCAATATATTTTCATCATGCATAGCCAGGATGAACATCATTGTCTCTCTCAGTCAGTCGTTTTATTTGCACGTAGCTCGTTAACAGTCAACAGGAAGAACACCCGCTGATACTGATGTACAGCCAATAAATCAGTGCGTCCTTTATGAATGGAAATCAATGAAAAGTCTTTGAAAGGTAGCTGTGAAAGTGTGTGTTTGTGCATGTGAATAAGTAAGCAGAGCCCAATCCCCTGCTATGAGCCGCTGAGCCTCCCGGGGAGTGACAAATTGTGGGCACCGTCAGAACGCGGCGCAGGAAGATTGAGCGGTGGAAGGACGATTTCGGGAGTTACCGTGAGAAGAAAGCAATGTTTGACCACCCACCGTGTGTAAGATTGTCTTTGATGATGACTCCATCCTGAAGAATCATCTCAGGTGTTGATCTCTTTTTATGCTGGGTGTTGAATCAAACGTCCAAATCTGTTGTTTTGTACTTTTAAATGCAAGTGTTTTGCTTCACGAGCGAGCCACAAGTGCCTTTCGCTTCCTATCATCCATTCATTTATACGTTTTTTTTTCACTAAAAAGAAGAGTAGAGGAGGGGGGGAAGCACTCACAAGAACATCTCGGATGAGCTGAGACTCAGTCCGCGCTGTATTTTTTTATTGGTCCCCCTGCGTCGCTGGAAAATAGCTGTAACATTTATTGTTTCTATAATGGCAGTAAGTTCTTCTCTTTGATAGATGATGCTTTCACTGACTCCAAGTCTCGCTCTCAATCACAGACTCCTCTCCGAGATGGAGCGAGGAGCGGGGAAAGCGAGAAAGAAAATAAGAGCGGCGGCTCGACTGACCCCTCTGTGCAGGGAGCTGTCGATACGTGGCGCTCCCCGGCTGATTCGCTCAGCGGCATGAACTGCGAGAGGCTCGCATGTGGAATAGTGTGCGACACACTCGGTAGCCAGGAAAAAACTTCCGGAGGGGTCTCTTTGAAGAGCACCTCTGGTTGCGTCAAACTGAAAACTGTGATGGAGAGTTATTTTTGAATATGAATAAGCACACTGCAGGAGTACCACTTCAATAGATGTGTAGGGTTGTTTTTTTTAGAAAAGCCAGCTGAAACTCACTAATGTAGAACCAGAACAAAAGCCTGTGTCAGTGCACAGTGGATTTTTGCAGATTGTTATACCATTTTTTTTTTTTTTCTTCTTCCTCTGTCTCCACTCTCCTCCCCCCACCAACCCACCCACCCCCTACTTTTTCTCTCTCTTCTCCTCCAAAACAGAGTCCACTGTGTTCTTCCCTGAACAGATCCACTCTGTGGAGGAAGATGTTGGGGAGCTTTTCATCCCGGTGCACCGCAGCGGAGACATCAGCCAGGAGCTTATGGTGGTCTGCTACACACAGCAGGGTATGAACTAGCCTTTTCTCCCCTCATATAACCCGTGATCCTCAGAATACTCACTGTCTGCTGCTTTTCATGGTCAAACTGAACACATCATCTCTGTGGTATCAGCGGCAGATAAGCACAAAAAAACAAACACAGTAATAATTAAAGTGTATTTAAAATTCCCAAAAACATTTTTTTCAGGTGAAACCGCCATATATATATATATATACATATATATATATATATATATATATATATACATATATATATATATATATATATATATATATATATATATATATATATATATATATATATATATATATATATATATGTATGTATGAAGTAATGTTATTTTTCATCCAGGTGCAAAAATTCCCAGTTTAGTATAAAGTATTAAAATTACACATTGTAATAAAAATCGGTGTATTGTGCACGGCTAGCCCTTCTAATTCAAATCCTAGTTCGTTTGCAGTTGTGTTTACCCACAATGCCCTGTTGTTGTCGTCCGCTTCCTGCATTTGGTTCACTTGAAACCAACCGAGACCTACGTTTTTAGGCGGACCAGAGTTCACTTCTTTGGTGCGGATCAGAGTTCGGTTCTGAACGAACTGGGATTCAATTAAGTTACCCTAATTAACTATTAGGGCCACATGCAGCCCCATCAATTTCCTCTGACCCACCACTTAATATGAAGTTAAGTGTTATAACTGTTTCTCTAAAACTTTTCTTGACTGGCCCTAGACACTCAAGTGGCCCCCGGGTCATTTGAGTTTGAGACCCCTTCTTTAAAGAGTCTGTGGTGTTTTTTTCTGTTTCGTCCTGGTGAACAATAATGATGTAACATTACTTGTATGCTGCCCGGCTTGTGTGTGTTCACTTGTAATAAGGATGGGTTAAATGCAGAGGTCAAATTCCCCATCACTAATTGGTGTGTGTGTGTGCAAAAATAACTCAAAGCAAGAAGCTCTTTTTACCTTTTGAAACTGCTAAATGATCCGGTTTTATGTAGAAGTTGCAGAAGTAATACGATGGTGTTAGCAAAAAGGCACTTAAGTTACTTTACTGTACAGGCTGGTTAAATGTCTCCAGGCGACATGAGATTTTAATGCACAGCCACACTGAGAAACACTGAGATTTATTTTTTTTACAATGGTTCGAATGTAAGAGTTAAAGTTTCCTCTATTGACCCGAATTGAAAACATCGCATAGTTTCACGGCTGCGTCGACAAACCTAATTACTCAGATTTAACCGTTGTTCAGGGGTCCGACAATTAAAAGGATTAAAAGAAACTGCGAGAGTCAATTTACTGTAAGTCCATTTAATGCTGGTGTATTATTTTATATAAATGCGACGTGCACAGCAGAGCACTGGGGGAGAGGCACTTCACATCCCATTTACATTTTGCACAAATAATAAGAAGCAGCATGAGCTCAGTAGTATCACAGTTCGCTGTTCAACTGTGCCCCGTCCATGTGTTACAGTAATCTCTTCAGATCAGTAGTGTGCTTCAATATGAACTCTACAGAAGCGCCACTTCACTCACTTTGCGATCATAAAAGCGATTTTCAGTTATTTATTTCCGTCTGATTAGAACGACAATGTGTGAGAATCTAAGTCCCGTGAAATGTAATTTGACAAAAACAAGATAAATCAACTCAACTCGGAGATAATCAACTCAATTCAACTTTATGAGTACTGGGATGAATACACAATGAATGTTTTTTTTTTTGGAGTGGATTTAAAAAAAAAAAAATCAGATAAAAAGAAGGAGAAGGTTTTACAAGACAGACGGTGAAAAAGGATAAAAGAATTGGAGCCGCGGTTTGTTTAACTCCCTGATGAAACACAGAAAACTCACATGTTCACTCTTCACTGGAGAATGTGTTGGTCACAAAAGGAACCGCAGTCTCTCTACTTTGAACAAACTTTGACGATGTCGCTTAATATGAGTGTAATCAAGGTGTCACAGGGTCTAAATGTGCCGGTCGTCTGTTCCCTTTGTGTTCTGATGTTATGACTCACGTAATGACTTCCTTGCTGGAATTACAAGGGCAAACTTTCACTTTTACAAGCCATAATTGTCTCTTGAATATTATGCATTTCAATAATCTGAAAGGGGGGGAAAAAAAAACATGTTATATTAATGATGTATGACAAAGAGAAAAAAGAAATCAATGGACTGAAACTAACATCACTTTCCACATTAAAAATCTGCTCAACATGAATATGGACATGAAAATAACTCCATTATAATTGACATAGCTTTTCATTTCCTCTTCCACTCCTCACACCTGACGCTGTCCCCTCTGTCCCCTCTGTCCCCATTGACCCCATGAAGGCTCTGCCTCAGGAACCCTCCCCACCACCGTGCTGTCCTACTCGGACTACATCTCCCGTCCAGAGGAGCACGGCAGCGTCCTCCGCTTCGACAAGGACGAGCGGGAGAAGCATTGTCGCGTGGTGATCATCGACGACTCCCTGTACGAGGGAGACGAGAGCTTCAATGTCACTCTGTCGCTGCCCGTCGGGGGCCGCCTGGGGCTGCACTACCCCACCGCCAAAGTCGAGATCTTGGAGGATACGGATGACGGTAAGGCTCGTCCATCGTTCGTCAACGATGGCAATCGCAACACTTGAAAGGTGAAGTGTGTAGCATTTGGTAGAAAAGGAATATGCATCCTTTTTCGACCACAACCGTCCATGTGACGGTGGTACTGGAATAATGACGCGACTGATACCAAACCGAGTCGAGTCGTGCTGGAAGTGTATCGTGGAAAAGCGCCAATGCACTTGAATAAAGGGAGCAGTTAGCAGAGGAGTACATTTTCAGACAGTTTCACCATTCGATGTTAGTAATTCTCATGCTGTCCTTCCTTAGTTGCCATTTTCACAAATGTGAAAATACCCTAGTGGTCCGCCCCCAAAAACTGAGAGTAAAAAGTAGAGTGTGGTCATATAAGTGTGCCTAAACAGCCGATCTCTATTTACACAGTCATGCACACTGAGATCGAGCACATGACGAAGCATTTTTCTCACTCTTACTCGTTCCAGTGATCTTTCTGTCAAAGTCAGAACAACTCCACAGAGAAAACTTTAAAATCCAGCCCTGAATAAACTTTTTTCTTTCCTTTTTGAAAGTGATGTACCCAAATCACACGGATGAGAGATCATAGCGAACTTTATAAAAAAAAAAAAGAATAATCAATTTTTTTTTTCCCCAAAATAGGTTGAGAAGATTTAATTTAATTCATTTCTGCATAGCAAATGTGTGTGTGTGTGTGTGTGTGTGTTGAAGGTTAAAGAACACATGAATATATGAAGGCACGCAGTCGCATATAAAAACAGTTTGTGGGTGTGAATTCACACAGTGCGAGAAGTCCCGCAGTCTTTGTCAACAGAGCCTTTATATCGCAGAAGTTCTCCTCATTAAGCTTGTTTGCTTGTTCGCTCAGTGTTGATCCATGTCGGATAAGAGTCCTGAAAACACCCGGACACAAACCCTGCACTCGCAGGCGAGACAGATGGAATACAACTCCTGTTTTACTGTCATTCAGACACTTTTTAATTACAGGGAGCCACGCGAGGGCGTCCAGTGGGACTGCATCATTATCACACATGTCCCTTGTCTGCTTTCATCAGCGTTGTATGGACAATATAGATTACATCTTAAAAAGTGAGAGAAATGTGCAGGAGATTTATCTTGGGACAGACGAGCCCGCTGGGAAATACCTATTCCAATCTCCAGGCTCTTTCTCCACCACCTCACTATTCTGCATTGATTTACTTTATAGACTGGGGAGAGTGAATGTCTCTGCTCAAGGTTTTTTGTTAAATGCCATGCTATAGATTATTACACTAGAAGTCATACTTTCCTCTTTTCAAAAGATGAGGGATGAAGAGCGCTGTGGTGTAATAAACTTTGGTCGCAATCTAACTCGGAGCCATCCATATACTGTATTATATGCTGGGACAAAATGTCTTTTTTTCACAAGTTCAAACGTATTGATCCGCCATCCAACAGAGCCAATGCAGGAAAAACTGCCCTCATGTTAGTTTCCATCAAAGTGACTGTGCGCTCGTCGGTATTTAAAGATCATCGACAAATGAGATGTAGCAACGCGTGTGCGCCTCAATTAATTTTTTTTCATCCTCTCTATTCAAGTTGTTATTTGTCACGTTCACGAGCGGGAAATTAGCATCTGCAATTTAGCTGCCGTCATGGATAAATATAGAGCAAAATGAAAGAGAATGTTGTTCAAGCGCGCTCGCGGCGAGCTTTTATTTCGCCAGACGTGTTCTGTTCTTTGCTTCTCCCTCAAAATGGAAATAGTGCTTCAGTACAACAGAAGTGGTGTCACACAAGGTAAACAAGAAAAACATTTTCAGTCATCGTCTGTAGATCTGTAGATGCTCACTCTTCATTTTTTCTCCATGAATTGACGAATGTTGTCCTCGATGGTTAAATAAAACAATGTGGACTTACAATGGAGACTTTAAGTGTGTGTGTGTGTGTGTGTGTGTGTGCAGGCATCTGGGGGCTAGTTAACAAGAAAGCAAGAGACGCCGTCTGATTGTTAGTAAATTGTCAGAAGACTTGTGTTCAGTTCAAAGGCATGGAAATGTGTTTGTGAAAAGCACGCCCCCCCCCTACCTCCCCCGTGAGACATGATGTGTCATTTTTAGCCTCTCGGAGGATGAAGCGGCGTCTGCTCGTGCGCCACTACCTGCACCCAACCACTGAAACACTGCAGCCTCCCTCACTCGAGTTCAACACTCCAACTCCGCAGGGAAGGAAAACAGTGAGACAGGAGATGCAACCCTCTGTGTTTACTCGTGTGCGTGTCCTATAATCGCAAAACAATGTATATATATATATATATATATATATATATATATATATATATATATATATATATATATATATATATATATATATATATATATACATATAGCATTATTGTGACTATTAGTTACTAACATTTGAACTCCACTGACTCGGGTGGAACTAACTGCTAAGTTAAAAGCTGAAAATATTTGCGTATACATACTTCCACACGCCACTTTTCTGCTCAGGTGGACGGTTAAGCTCGCATTTTCACAGCAAAACAACACCCGTAGACCATATACATATATATGTATATATACTATGTATACATGTATATATATATATATATATATATATACATATATATATATATGTATTAGAGCTGCAACTAACGATTATTTTCATAATCGATTGATTTGTCGATTATTTTCTCGATTAATCGGTTGGTCCATAAAATATCAGTTGACTGGTGTTCATCAAACCTGGAAATGATGATGTTCTCAAATGTCTTGTTTTGTCCACAAACCAAAAATGATTCGCTTTGAATGATTTCTTTGTTAACCAGAGCAAAGAAATTAAGAAAATATTCACATTAAAGAAAGCTTAAACAATCGGAAGTCTTGTTTTAATCATGAAAAAAGCTTCAAACCGATTAATCGATTATCAAAATAGTTGTTGATTTATTTAGTAATCGATTAATTCGTCGATTAATCGTTTCAGCTCTAATAAATATATATATATATATATAAGAAAGTAGACATAGACTCCTGAAGCTAATCAGGAAGTAAGAATATAATGAATGGTCACCATGAAAAGAGCTTCAATTGAATGAAAGTCTATGAGAAAATGAATGTAACTACTTCTCATTTGATTTGGAGCATAGGAGGCAACAGTCTCATTTTGAGGAAAATAGATGATGCTGTTTGTTATAATTCCTGTCTGTTTCGGTCTGATGCGCTTCCAGTCTGTATATTTTGAAGTCAAACTTGTTTCCAAGCTCGAAACCGAACAAATGTGAACAAATAAGTGACGGCCCCAACGCCAAGTCAGATGTCAAAGTCTGCATGAAAGGTAAGTGGCAAGAAAAGCACTTGAGCAACTCTTAAGTGTGACTGCCGCTGATCTCCCGAGCAACATTTCTCCCTTCCACCAGGTCAAAGTCACGTTCAGTCTGCTGTTCTCCTTCCATCCATTTCCCCACTAACACCACCACCTCTCTCTCTCTCTCTCTCTCTCTCTCGCCAGCACACATGCAGTTTTTCTCTCACTTTAGCAAAGGGGAAAAAAGGCCCAGGGGTGTCTGCTAGATTTAGTACTTTATCAGATTAAACTCTACAGTACCTGTCTCCCTGTGTGCCGCGCTCTGCATGGCTGCACACTCTGACTCGAAGTGAGTGTTGTCATCTCCTTGTACCCCGCCAAGAAGAGAGGACACTCTCTCTCTCTCTCTCTCTCTCTCTCCCCCTCTCTCTCGGTCGGGTACATATGGCCACAGCTGAGTTTGTGGAATTGTAGATGAGCTCCGAGTAGTTCTGTGGCGACACAAGTCCTTCGTATCAATGTGAGGGCGGACTTGATGTTGATCACGGTCCCAGAGCAGCAGAAGTACTCCCGTTATTGCCCTTGCTGTGAATAAAACGCGGGGTTATTTGTTTATTTATTTATTTACTTGCCACCTTCCGAGAGTGGATTGCAGCAGAAATACAAGGATTTTGTGTCACTGGTTGTCAGTCTAAATGGAACGGGCCCATTTATTTTATACACACCTCCCTCGCCTTAACAATCACTCAGAGCACTTTACGCTCCCTCACATCGATGTGACATCATTGAGGGCGATGTGTGGTTCAGCGTGTCTCCGCAAGGATACTTTCACATGTGGGCTGTCGAAGCCAGGAATTGATCCAGTGACCTTCCCATTAGTGAGCAACAGCCACCACCGCCATTGCATAGGATCACAGTCCCCAGTCTTTAACTATTTACAGCACATGTGGTTTTAATATGCCATTATACATGTTTCCCCCTTGTGTTTGATTTATGTTTTATTTCATCAATTTCAGTCTTTTTAAAGGCCTAAAATAGTTCAGATTACATTCAAATTGACATTTTCTTAAAGCTGCAGATGCACTTGTTTTCTGTGTGGCAGATGATTGCATGTGAATTCACCATCTTTGCATATTGACTGTCTGAATCAGTTTGAGACTCTCCATGTTTCCCTCACAGCAGAGGCAACGGTTGTTGATTGGGCAAAAGCCTCCTGTAATCTTTAGTTATTTATTTATTTACTTACTAATTCCGTGTATAGCCAGCGTTGTCCCCAGGCAGGATGCTGGAATGAAACACAATACACAATTACACGGAGGGAACGAGGAAAAAATAAGAATAACAATAACAACAGATAAGGGAGAACAACATAGGCGGTGTTAACAAAGATAGATTACTAACAATATAATATATGTGAGGCAGCAAACTGGGTCTATAAGATACTTCCCGATAAATTTATCATAGAATGGAAAAAAACTCATTCCTTCAATCATTTTGTGACTAAAAATTAGTTGGAATTTTAACCCCATGCATCGATGAGTGTGCGATAAAGCACCTTTAAGTGAAATGCCCACGGGCGTGAGTTTATGGTCTCCTTCAGAAAGCAGGGGCCCCTCTCCAGAGCGCAGCTGAGAATGCTCTGTAAACGGTGTTTAAAGGTGCAGTGACACACAAACGGTTACAGACATCCGCACGCCGTAATTATCACAATTTGTCTTTACACCCCGCCCCTCCCACAGCAGCCCTCACACACACTTCAGGAGTGCTAACCCCAGAGGGAAGAGAGGACGCGGTTCTCACTCATCGGTTGTCGCTCGACTCCCTCCCGTGGTGTTAAGAGCTTGTCGTAGAGGAAGCGTTAAAAAGGCATGTGCGTCGCATTGGTAATGTTTACAGATATGTGACATGTTTACAGCATTACAGCTGAGGCATGCCGGAACATGATACAGTAATAATCAACCCGTAAAACGACACGCGCACCTTTGTGTGCAGTCAGGTGTGTTTAACCCACGTTCTGCTGCTGCCGTGTGAAGACAAAGATGAAAAACAATACAAGAGAAACACAGGTGCTTTGTGTCTCCACATGAAAAGGCTCCACTTGATAGAAGATGCTCAGGCTGAGAGAGTCCCCCATGTCACTGCAGCAATTCCTCCCCCCTCTCCCCTCGCTCTCTTCATTATGTACACACGGATTAGATTCCGTTATCTGGCCCAGTTAAACAAACTATGAAAGTTCATGTATATTAGAAAATATTCAGGCTCAATCTGGACCGCTGTCTGCTTTTGGTGTTTGATCGCGACACAAAGAATTATAATATGCCCGCTATTTTTGGATGATGTGCCAGACTATATGAGAAGAGAGAGAGAGAGAGAGAGACGGTGGCATTTAAAAACAGAAACAGGAACTTTTATTCCAGTCAGCGAGAGATGAAGCTGTCAAGTACACATTACTGCATTCTGCTTTGCTGCCTCAGGAAACAATGTCGCTTCAAACAAGCCTTTGAGCAGTCTGGGGGGGCCTTTCTTCTTTTTTTTTTTTCGCTCCGACTCACTGTCTTACAATGCCACATTCACACACACACACACACAGGGGCCTTGCTTTTCATTGCTATCCTGATTCAAGTGCTTTTCTGTCAGAGGAATGATCAGGATGAGGTCGGAGGAGAGGACGAGAGGTCAAACCTTCCCCGCTGTTTAACCTCAGTCTAATGGGCTGCCGTCGCTGTTTGACCCCAGTGTCGGGCAGCTGTTTTTTTACAAATGCATCATGTCAGATTGCTGACAGGTCTGAGGTTACAGCAGGTGCATGAGTAATAAGTTAAGACAAGTAACATTACTACCGAGCAAAAAGTAAAATAGAAAGTTTCAGCTTCCACTGGATTCAGAGTGATTGTAGCATTCAGCTGCAGATAATGATTGTTTAATAATAATATTAATAATATAATATTCTATCTACAGACAGTTTCCTTTTGGTATCTTTGCTCCACAGCTCCAGTGTTCTACTTTGGAGAATCGGAGTATCATGTGGACGAGAGTGATGGATACGTGGAGGTGAAAGTCTGGAGGACGGGAAGTGATGTGTCCAAGACTGGAACAGTCACTGTCCGCTCTCGGAAAGCAGAGCCGGTCTCTGCTGAGGGTAAGACTTGTTGAATTTACCTGTAAGACTTTTCTCTCAGCTCACGTCTGTCCTCTCATCTTACTCTCGTGTCTTTCCTCTAGCTGGCATTGACTACGTGGGCATCAGTCGTAACCTGGACTTTGCCCCAGGTGTCAGCGTGCAGACGCTCAGGGTGTCCATCTTGGACGACCTCGGGCAGCCAGAGCTGGAGGGCACCGAGAGCTTCGAGCTGGTCCTGCGTATGCCCGTGCACGGCATTCTGGGAGAACCTGGCAAAGCCACAGTCTTCATCAACGACTCGGTGTCTGACTGTAAGTGATTTTCCCTTGTTTTATTGACAGTGGAGTGGAGTGGGTTTCTGGAGGGCATTTTAGATTCACACAGTGTGCTCACCGCTGGCGAGTGACTTTTGGAGTGAAAATGTATGAGCTTATCCTGGACGCTGGGGCTGAGGTATTTAACTCACCCCTCAGGCCGTGTGATCAGCTCTTGCAGCACAGGGTCACAACATTCAGTTTTCATTGACACGTGTCCTCATATCTCTCACTCCCTTCATCCATGCATTATTATAGAGGGGTGGAACACAAACATGGAAGCACAGCATAAATGATAGATCCCAGGCCCGCCTCATCGGCACCTGCTGCAACCGCCTTTGGTGACGCCATTTTTTTTCTCTCGCGCTTCTTTCAAACTAAAAGATTTGTGAACCCACGTGAACCTGCTTAAAAACATTTTATAATTAGATATTATTTATAATTATATAACATATATATTATATAATTATAATAATATAATTAAATAATATATTATATATATTATTTATAATATTTTTCATTCTTGTGTCAATCATGTATGACTCGTACGGAAGAGTATTAGGGCCACGTGTAAAAAAAAATGGAAAGAAATGACTTTAATCTCAGAATTCATGCTGTAATTTAAAAAAAAAAAAATTCACTTAAATGTGTTTTTTTTTAAACATGTGGCGTTAATCGTGACCTCATTAAGGCGCCAGAAACAAAATGAGGAAGAATAGGAGGGCCAAAAAAGCTAATAACACCATGGAGTGAATATTATGGTGGTTACTATTTTATATGTTGTACTCTCTCAGTCAATGTTTCAATTGATTTGACTGAAAATAGTATAATAAATACTGAGTGCTGTCCCAAACAGTCACGACTAATGACTATGCTTATGGCCAGTAAATGAATGTACGTCGTAGTCTTGCTCTGGACGCAGGAATTACAGCAAACGAAGAGGAAATAAACATGTTCACTTTGGTCCCATTGAGCCCAATCAGAGTGGTTTGCAGGATCATCCGACCCAGGACTGAATGCTGATCCAACTTGTCAGAAACGTATTAAAACCCGGGGTTAAGTTTGGGGTTTTGAGCACAGAGAATTTGGGAAACCTGTTAACAAACCGCACACACGACTGCGCGTTGTTATCTGTGCTCGGGTTTGGCACAGAGCTCTTATACGCTGCAGAGAGAAGCAGGTGTTGTGCTGAGGTCTGCCTGCCTGCTGCGCGTGGTAAAAAATGTATGAGTGTGTTGACGGCCCACTGGCCCACAGGCTCAGCGGGAATTCTCGCGGTGCCGATGACGGCCAGTCTTGACAGACGGGTCAATGTGTGTGTGTGTGTGTGTGTGTGTGTGTGTGTGAAAGAGACAGAGGAAGAGAAAGACAGACAACTCTACATTTAAGCAAATCACTCAGTTGATCCTCGAGGTGTGTGACGAGGTGTGAATCCTCACGTTCTCCTGTTAATGCTGCTTTTCACACATGTATAAAAGTTGTCATCTATGTTGTCATTTAAAAAAAACCAATAGTTTATTAGTTACATGTGTGACTTATCATCGTTTTGTCGATATCTTGAGATTGTGTACAGTTCTATAACTGAGCTACTTATAAAATACCGTTTATATAAAAATAATTATGAGTGAAGAGAGAAACGTTCAAATGGAATGTTCCTTGCATTTCTTTTTTACACCACTCCAGTGAACTGCACACAGAATGTGCTGAACCTCTTTGAACCCCCTTGAATTTGAATTTGCTCTGGTGATTTATGGTGTCAGTGAGCGGTGGCTGTACGGTCTGTTAAATGCTTACTGCCAAATATTAGCATTTGAAAATGAAAAGACTAAAGTGCTGAGCAATGTTAACAAGAGTCTCCCAGTATGTGATCCTCACTGTAGATTCTTGTGCTGGTTTGATTCAGTTTTATTACCTTTTTTCATGTCCAATGTGCTGCAGTATGGGGAAAAAGCACTTTCTTTACCATGTGACGATTGAACTGTCCCGTTGACTGACAGTGCCGAAGGTCCAGTTCCGCTCGTCGGTTTACTCTGGAGAGGAGAGTGACGGACAGATCGGCGCGACGGTTTACCGCAGCGGCGACATCAGGCACAAATCCACCGTGCGCTGCTTTACCCGCCAGGGCTCGGCGCAGGTCGCCACCGACTTTGACGAACGGCCCAACACAGACGCATCCGTCATCACTTTCTTACCAGGTACGTCAGTTATCACCCGTGCACATCACACATTTCATCTCTGTCTTCTTCTCGTTCTTTTTCTTTTTTGTCTCGTCTTGAGAGTTGACACCCTTTTAATTAACGAAACAGCTCCTCCAGGAGTTTTTTTTTTCTCACACCTGACTGACTGAGCTGGCATTTTATTAGATTTATTCTAACAGCTGAGCAAATAGAGAAATAGCTATTCCGATAAAAAGGAATAAAAAGTTGTGTAGTTCTGTAATTCGACTCTTGCCGTGTTCACTCCAGGTGAAGTGGAGAAGCCCTGCATTCTGTCGCTCGTCGATGACACGCTGTACGAAGAAGGAGAAGAGCTGCGGTTGGTCTTGAGCAGCCCGAAGAGCGACTCACAGTTTGGAGCATCAGTGGGAGCTCTGAATGAGACCCTGGTGAAAATCAAGGACACAGCTGACAGTAAGTGAAGTGGAAAAGCAGGCAGACAGGCAGGCAGTGGTGGTGGAGGGGAGTCTGAAATGACATTTATGGTAATGACTGCGGTGATCATTTGTTGTGAGTCGTTATCGTCATTGTCAGCATTGCCCGTCTTTTCCAGAACCCATCATTCGTTTTTCGGAGAACAAGTTCAGCGTCAGTGAACCGAAGGAGGTCGGCGCCGTGGCGACTGTGAGGGTTCCCGTGGTGCGAGTGGGTGACACATCGAAAGTGTCGCTGGTTCGCGTTCACACCAAGGACGGGTCAGCCGTCTCAGGAGAGGACTACTACCCTGTGTCTCAAGGTAAGAATAAAAATGAAAAGGAAACACCGGGACATGGTTAAAGGCATGCTATATTCATGATATATACTGTAGGGCTTTTGCTGGGGAATTAAAGAGCTGGGGAATTAAAAAGCAAAGCCTTGTAAGTAGGACAGGAACAGCAGTTAGCCACCAGGGGGAGACTCCGCCCCCATTCAAACTCCATTTAAATGGAAGTCTGCTGTACAACCTTGACCTTTGATCTCCAAAATCTCATTTGATGTCTTTGTTTAGCTTCTTTTTTTTCTTCTCACTGACTCGCAGATATCCCGATCCTTTCCCATTA
Source organism: Solea senegalensis (assembly GCF_019176455.1). Classification (NCBI taxonomy): domain Eukaryota; kingdom Metazoa; phylum Chordata; class Actinopteri; order Pleuronectiformes; family Soleidae; genus Solea; species Solea senegalensis. The sequence continues at coordinate 3,350,080 of NC_058033.1, forward strand.
TGGATTGTAGGCGTTTGGTGGAGTGTGAAACTAGGCTTTGTATAGGAATATTCATTTTAATGAAAGTGGGCATAGCGATTTATTTGGCCAAGGGTCGTTGATTTCTAATTTCATCCTAAATGGGGGGGACCGTTATTCCTCCAACAGTCCAGTGGAGGGTCATCTCGTCTTTTTTTTTAAAAATTTAATTCCAGCATTTTTCATGCCCTGTCAGCAGAAGGGAAGTCTTTCCTCACTGAACATTTCTCAGTTTAATCAAGGATTGAAATATTTATGTGATCCACTTCAAATCACACCTGCGTATCCACTCTTCAAATAGTGCAAAGCCCCGAGCTGCTCTGAATCATTTGAGGTTAAATGTCTCCTTTTGCACAATATTTCCTCAGCGAAGTGTGTCTCTCACGTAAAGCTGTGCATGTGTGGTGTTTTGTGTGTGTGTGTGTGTGTGTGTGCGCGCGCAGACATTGAGTTCAGAGAGGGCGACAAGGAGCACGTGGTGGAGGTGGAGGTGCTGTTTGACGGCGTCAGAGAAATGAGGGAGGCCTTCACTCTTCACCTGAAGCCGGATGAAAACATGGTGGCGGAAACTCAGGTCAGGCGCGGCGGCGATGCCTCGCAATCGCACAAAATCCAAACAGAAGTGCTTTTTTTGTTTGTTGTCGTTTTGATGAATAAATGACGAGACTGAAAACTTAAGTTTTTTTTTTTGTTGGGGTTTATCGGGGTCAGTCCCGCTGAAAGCAGGGATCTCTTCTACAAGGTTATTCCTGTCCAGACAACAACAGCACTTTGCTGGCGTTGCCGCAGGGTGATGGAGACGTCCCGCAATAAATAATGGATCATCTAAGAAAAGAAAACAAAAAAAAAGAAGAATAGGAAGCAGAAGAAGCAGTCGTTCACATTAGCCTCTGCTTTTTTTTAGGTGACGAAAGTGATAGTTTACATCGAGGAGACCAACAGCATGGCGGATGTCACCTTCCCCTCGTTGCCTCATGTGGTGTCTCTCCTCCATTATGATGTCGTCGCCAGAACGCCAGACAGCCTCCACCCACCAGCTGGCTACCCCGTCATCTGTGTGACAGTGAGTCAAAGTGACAAACTCTATATTCGCGGGACACAAATGGCTTTGGAAAACATCTTGAACTAAATCCCAACTGAAAGGAGGTCGTTATTGTTGCCTCATTCTCTCTCGATATATATATAAGAAATAAGATTTCTTATATTTTTGAATACCTGTATAGACTGTATATTTGGAGCATGTTGGGGCTTTTCCTGTGATTGCACCATGGTAATGAGATCTATTTCCGACTCCTCTCCTCTGATATTGGAGGGCATATTGTTAAACCCTGAGGATCCATACTTTTCTTGAGCCAAAGTTAAAATGTCCTTCCAGGGTCCGTCCTTAAAAGGCACATGAGACAGTTTAGTAGGCCAGTGACTCTGTGCTCTTATACACAGGAGATCCCCTCCACTCTTAGATGGATTTGCCTGGTTATTTGCTTCTTCTTAGGTGACATCAAAAAGCTTTTTTGCTCCGTCCCATGTTTTTATATTTCCAATTATGTGTATATTTTAAAAAACTCCTTTAAAACAACATAAAGCTTCAAAACATTTGCATTTTCTTGGCAGAAGTCGCTCATTTGTATTCGCTTCCTCTCTTTCCTCTTGTCCTCCGGCGTCTGCTGTGTCTCCCCCATCTCTCTCTCTGCCGCCCGTGCCCACTCGCCCACTCCATTTCTCCTTGTCCTCCCTCCAGGCTTGCAACACCAAATACCCAGACTACGACAAGACGGGCTCTATCTGTGTCAGCGAACAAATCAACAACACGCTGACCCGCTACCGCTGGCTCATCAGTGCCCCGGCTGGCCCCGACGGCGTCACCAGTCCCATGAGGGAGGTGGACTTTGACACCTTCTTCACCTCCTCCAAGATGATCACGCTGGACTCGGTCTACTTCCAGGCAGGCTCCAGGGTGCGCTGCGCTGCCAGAGCTGTGAATTCTAACGGGGATGAAGGTTTAGAGCTCAGCAGCCCGATTGTCACGATCAACCAGGAGGAAGGTGAGGAAGGACACAGCCAAATGCTCGTCTCGAGAAGAATTCAGGTTGAAAAGCTCCATTTAAAACTACTGATATATCTACTTAATCCTTGATTTGGCAGAAGTTGGAGGTTGTGTAGATATACCACTAAGTGTACAATCATCTGATTGTATGAATGGATGTTGTTACGTTTGCCCAGAGTGAGGTGGTTCAGCTCTACAGAGGCCGTGGAGTAATACAAATAAAGATTTGACTTATTTCATGAATAAATGATGAATAAAGACGGAGATGTATACAGGTCTTCCACAAAAACACTTCAATATATTATAAACACGCATCAATATTTGATCTATTATTAACAAAAATCCCTGAATTCACAATGTTATTTATAGATATATACTGTACATATATATATTGTACACAGCATTAAAATGATGTACCTTTACAACACTTTATTTATAGGTATAAAACATTATATTGAATTGTAGACAGGAGTTTAATCATTTTATACAACATTATTGAATTGAATCCTGGCGAAACGTCATCATATGCTGCAAAATAGTAATTAATAGTGTCGAATAAATATAGTGGTAATAAAAAGTAAAACATTTTACTCTGAAACGCCAAAGTACAATATCTTTGTACCTGAGTTCAGTCTTCTGAGAGTGAAATCTTTATAGATTATTAGAAGATAAACACAGTGCACTGTACAGTAGAATAAGCAGAGGAACTCTTTTCATTACTTAGAGTAGCCCAAAATAAACCCTTCTTGAATGTTGTTTAAAGAAGGGTCAGAGCGCTCTCTCTCTTCTCTCAGACATTTCAGTTGCCATGTTACTTTCACTGAAAGCAAGAAGCTCTCTTTTTCTCTCAGGAAGATTTTCCTAGAAATATGGAAATCACAGCCTGACTCACTAATAGATCAGGCAGGTGAGGAGACACGTTTTAACAGTATGTGCTTATCTTAAACACCCAGCCTGAGATTCTCTCATCTCTTCTGTCACACGAAGGCATGTGCCAACCGCGCAAGATGGGGACAGTCGGCGCCGAGCCCTTCTCCGCCAAGCTACGCTACACCGGCACCGACGACCCCAAACACCCCAACCTCATCAGAGTGACCGTGACCATGCCTCACATAGACGGTGGGTCAGCGCTGGGGGGCAGGACTTGTACCTCAGATGAAGTGTAATACAGTGTGCATGCAATATTCACATTTTTGGAAACCTCAGGAGCAAAGCAGCCAGAATATTGATCTCAATGTTTTGTATCGAACCTCACTGTAAGAACCCTCCAGCGCACTCTCTGTACTTAATATTCCCTTCATGATTTTTACTCAGTTTCCTTCTGCCTTGTCTCCTCCAGGTTTCCCTCCCCCTCTCTTTTTTTCCCCCTCTAGCTCCCCTGCTTCACTTTGCATCCCTCTTCCCCCTCATCGCTCAACTATTTCTTTCCTCCAAGTTCCCCAAATGCTCGTTTTTGTTTATCAAAAACTACTTGCATGACTTCAAGCCTTTTTTTTGTCTTGCAGGCATGCTCCCGGTCATCTCCACTCGCCCCCTCACGAACTTTGACCTGACTCTCAGCCCTGATGGAACGCGGGTCGGAAACCACCGGTGCTCCAACCTGCTGGACTACAATGAGGTCACCACGGGCCACGGCTTCATCACCGCGTTGACGCGCAGCGCCGAGAGCACGGGAGACGCGGCGCCGTATCAGTTCAGCGGCGCTCTGCGGGGGAACGGCACGCTGCGCTTCTACAGGAACCTCAACCTGGAGGCCTGCCTGTGGGAGTTCACCAGCTACTACCACATGTCCGAGCTGCTCACGGACTGCGGAGGCACCATAGGCAGTGATGGACAGGTGTGTGTGTTTGAATGTCCTCACCACAAATGCTGTGCAAACGTCGTTAGGTTAGATTAGGGAAAAAGGCTTTAACTGGGCTGTCCAAATGAATAGAAGTCACTGCATGTCCTTAAAAGGACGCGTGTGTGTGTGTGTGTGTGTGTGTTGTAGCTCTGTATCCCACCACGTGATTGACAGTTTATATTGTGCATGTACTCATAGGTGCACAGAAATCTGCCACTCACTGCCCAAGTCCTCGTACCACAGCTCTCGACATGGGGCAGTAAAGTGTAGAAATTGTGAAATCGTTAAAGAAAAAAAGAATAAAAAACAAAAAAAAAAACCCAGCACTTACTTGAAATATTGTTTCTTGAGCGCTCCAACATGCTCCTGAGGTCAAGGGCGCAGTTATGACTTAGATTATATCAGGCAGCTTTGCTCGGTTTTTCATTTACCGGCTGGCTGCTTTGACAGCGGCGTCTCCGGAGATGTCAGACATCGCAGCCGAATTTTGTCCAACAACTTCTGTTATTGTCAGCTGTCAGTGTGCTGCTAACAAACTTCCAATTGCTTTTTCTTTTTTTTTTCCGCTGCTGTTGCAGTCTATCGTCGTTGCATCATTGCAGCAGATGTTGCAACGGTTCTTTTTTTTTTTTTTTTGCTCTTCATTTCCTGTAGTGCTGCTGCTGCTGTTGTTGTGTAGTGCGTTTCTTGTTGTTGTTGTGCATCAGGAAACAGACCCCTGCTCCCTCGCTCGTGCCCTGCTGCTCTTTTGTGTTGCTTCGGCCTTTGATCTATGGGCTTCTTGTTGCTGATCAGATTCCGGAGTGTGTGTCTGTCTGTGTGTGTGTGTGTGTGTGTGTGTGATGGAGAGTGTGGGCGAGAGAGGGAAGGAGGAGAGGGAGACGGCGCTCTAGAGAACAAATAAGAAATTAATTTACTTGTCCTCGGTCACAGCAAGAAGTGCTTGCATTCATAGTTACCCACGGTGCCCGTCATCCACAAGACATCAAGTTCACCTCATTAAGGGACGTCACTGTCACAGAACACAGGTCCTGTTGGATAATTCATTCGCCGTTTGTCTACCTTTAACTCGTTTAGCTTTTACAATGTGGTTTTCATTAGCTGGAGCTTGATTAGAATTAAAATTACAATCAATTTCACTTGAGTGATTGTGAATTACATACACAAACCGCCCCCTCCGATGGAACTCCCAGCTACACTCACCAGCCACTTTATTAGGTACATCTGTTTCATGCGCTGGTTAATGCGAATATCGAATCAGTCAGTCACATCTCCCAGGAGTTTTCCCAACACACATCAATTTAAAATACATGTTTGCCTTGTGGATGCCAAAGGTCAGAGGAAAGTAGCCAGACTGGTCAGAAGTCAAATAAACGCTTGGTGCAACAAAGGCATAATACAGTGAATAAGTCGAATCTTATACACTGTATCTGCAGAAGACAACAACACCACACCTGCCACTATAAGTTGTCCTATTTAATGAATAAAGTTTGGGACAGGACTTTTTTTTTTTACAAGAGTTAATTTGTCTCCTCGTTTACGGTAATTTATTCTTCTAATTTGCCTCCTGATTTGCTAATTTCACGAGACTTCACAGGTACGGCGGCGCACCGAGCGGATAACAAATCCCAGGTCTTTGGTGGAGAATGTCTCCGCGCGCACAGATATTATACCTGACTCATAATGCAGAGATACATTCAGTTACGCTGTGTTGCTTTATAAGATTGGATGTTACCATATTTGTATTGAAAGGATGGAGAGTAATCGGAAAATAGTTTCATCTAAATAGCTTTTTTCTTGTTTTCTCTGGGCACTTAATCTCCTGCCCAGTTCTTGAGTCTGATGATTGTCTTTGCAAATCAACACATGTTCCAGTCTTTATCACACAAAACTCTGTGTCTAACTTGTACTGTGGTTTCAAGTCACGGGTGATGTTGAAATAATGTTGGCAAACAGAGACACCTTGTGGTTTGTTTATGTAAATGCAGCTAAAGGTTCAGGATTTTTGCAACCCAGCTTTGTTTGGCAGCTTTAATAAAACAAAATAAATATCATCAGATTATTTTCTGCACCACAATGTTAGTCGTCATGAATTGTCCGTTTTATTTTTTTTTTATATATATATTGCCGATCCACATCCAAAGCAACGTTTCTTTTTGATTAAATATAATTGTTTAATACTAACACATTTCTGAGTTTAAATTAGCATTATTGAAAAAAAACAACACTTATTTGTCTGCCTCTTCAATCTCCATTTTGGGTCTGCGCCGCAATCCATATGTATATGGTAACTAAGAATAAATAGATGTAACAGGTCATCTAAACTTGAATCATTCAAATAAAATGTCTTTTAGCACACTTTAGCTGTATTTGTCTAGTTTATGAGCTTATATAAATAAGGAATCATTTTCTTACATCTATAGAAGAGAATAATGCTGCCCACTGTTGTTCCTTGAGTACAAACTGGAGACTCTTTTGACACCGAGGAGGAGTGAAAGAGTTCAAGCACTCTGCGGAGGAGAACAGTGACCTCGTCTTTTACATCTTCTCGTTGCTTATTATAGCCCGATGGGATAAATGGATGTACAAGATTGCTTTTCCTACACCTGCAGCCGTGATATCAAGTAAACATGACGATGAATATTACTTTGTCAACATGATGAGGTTAAATTTGATATTTTGACGCACTCCCCTCACTCATTGCTGTCGATCGTGTCCTTGCAGGTGCTGAACCTGGTCCAGTCGTACGTGACGCTGCGTGTGCCGCTGTACGTGTCGTACGTTTTCCACTCGCCGGTCGGAAGCGGTGGCTGGCAGCACTTTGACCTCCAGTCGGAGCTGCGTCTGACTTTTGTGTACGACACCGCCATCCTCTGGAAGGATGGCATCGGCAGCCCCCCGCAGGCCGAACTCCAGGGTAAGTGCGAGCGCGATGTGACGCAACACGACTCACACAGATTACGACTTTTTTTTTTTTGTCCTTTTTAAACCCAGTGTGTTTGTGTGTGTGTGTGTGTTTCTTCCTCAGGAGCTTTGTACCCGGCCAGCATGCGTATCAACGAACAGGGACGTCTGGTGGTGAACTTCCGCACCAAGGCTCGTTTCCGCGGTCTGTTCGTGGCGTCTCATTTTGGAGGCAAGATAAAAAGAGCCGGTGAGATTATTGGCATCGGTATTTGTTGGAGATTTTCAGTTTGAAGCGGCAGTTTGTAAGATTATTCATGCACTAAAGATTTCTAACACCAATGAATGAACTGGGAATAAAAACTGGGACGTAGTAAATGGCTTGACTACGCTTTTTAATTGGACTGGTGTCCCTGTCCTAATATACAAGCACAAGTGGAACAATTGATTTATTGAATGAATGAAGAGTGTCCGCCTCAGCTATTCAGCTTGTTGATATTTTGTCAGTTTCTAGTTGTTTTCTTGTTTCCTGTTGCCTTTCCAGCACCATTCTGATTTCCGAGACTTCCTACCATACATGAACCTTTAAAATACTGAACTCTGGGTTTTAGCCAGAGTTCGACACCAGAGTGCCGAGGCCAGCTTGAGTCCGACTTCAGGTTTATGTGCAATAGTAATTTGACTGCCAGTGGCATCGTCTGGGCGTGTTAGTCCAGTTTTGAGCGTTTCAATTTCTTAACATTTCACAACTTTTGACCCCAGAAAAGCATTAACTGGGAACTGTTTTCAGAACTCACGTTTAGCTCCTCTAAGTTTTATTGAACCTTCGTTCAATCGGGGAAAAGGCCCACTGAGATTAAGAAGGAATAAAACATAATATTACAAACATAACCTTTTTTTATTTGTAGTGTGTTATCAAGAATCTAATCCTTCTCAACATCTGTCACCAGAAACCTCCATGTCGTCCATGGTGATGAGTGTAGATCACCCTGGCCTGACCTTTAACCTCACCTTGGTGCGGAGTGAGCCCACCTACAACCAGCCTGTCCAGCAGTGGACGTTCACCTCGGACTTTGCTGTGAGTACGGCCACGTTCGATATTTCCGCGTGCTGGTGCACAACCTGAAGAAGTATCTGACCGCTCTTCTCCGTCCATCCATAGGTGAGAGACTATTCAGGGACGTACACAGTGAAGCTGATCCCTTGTACAACAGCTCAGAATGTGGAGTACACACTTCCCCCTGTTTGCAGCCCGAGAGAACCGGTCACCTTTGACCTGGACATCAGATTCCAGCAGGTATAGGATGTCAAAATAATAATTATACTGAGACGACACAATGGCTGTTTTTCTCTCCTCATTGTGCTCTTCTGTTGTTAGGTGAGCGACCCAGTCGCAGTGGAATTCAGTTTGAACACTCAGATGTTCTTGTTGTCCAAGAGGAATCTCTGGCTGTCTGATGGCTCCATGGGTTTTGGTCAGGAGAGTGACGTGGCCTTTTCTGAGGGTAAACATCTTCTCTCAAAGTATAAAAAAAAAAGGAAGAAGAATCCTGTCTTATTTCTGCGATGATGACTGTAGCTCTAGATGTTTTCGTCCACTTATCTTAAGGTTTTGTTTGCTATATATTACTTTTGCAGTGTTGTTTTCAAGAAACAAAGTCATTTTTGACCTTGACATAATGTGGAAGGCCACATACAGTACTGCATATGCAAACATCACCATTTCCAAAACGATATAATGAATTTAAATGTTATGATAATCATTATATTGATTACTAGCTGGCAAGATTGTGTATTTTTATTTGCTCTTGTTGTTTACAAACAAGTGTACAAACAAGTGTCACACTCAGACCGTTCAGTGCAAAAAATGTCCAATTGAAACCCATTCAAACGGCAATCTGTTAATCCATTAAAGCATAATACGTGCATTTTATTATATCTGGGTGTCAATCTGGGCTTTTGCATTGGAAGTGATAATGTTTACTACTATTACTACTACGTGCTATATCCACTAGATGGCACTGTCACAATTCCCCCCTCCCTCTCTTTAATACAATAATATCCCAGGCATTATCGCATTATAAATAATCTCAATAAAAGTAGAAATATTAAGTATGATATTTTTTTTATAGCTTGTTTTTAAAAGGCACATTTTTGTGCTTAGGGGTACAAGGGTGACTAATATTAGAATGGGCCTGAAGGGTTCAAATAAACAGTGATTTGGACACAAAATCACAGACAAAACAATCTACTCATAAATGTCACTCTTCCTCTATTGCAGGTGATATGATATATGGACGAGTGATGGTGGACCCTGTGCAGAATCTGGGAGACTCTTTCTTCTGTAGCATCGAGAAAGTGTTTCTCTGCACTGGTGCTGATGGATATGTGCCAAAGTACAATCCAACCAAGTTTGAATTCGGCTGCCTGGCTGATTCTCCATCGCTGCTTTATAGATTTAAGATTCTCGTGAGTACATTCATCATTTTTTTATACGTCCTAGTTGTAGCCTCGAGCAGGATAAAAAATATTACTTTCAAACTGATAGAAAAATAATGTCCTTACTTTCTCCCTTTTTTCCCCCTCTTTCCCCTCCTTCCCCTCGCATCATCAGGACAAGGCTCAGCCGGAGACTCAGGCGCGTGTGTTTGGTGACGTTAGTTTCAATGCCGTGCTGGCAGTGGACGATCCTTCAGCCCTGTCCCTCGTCATACAGCCAGGATCTGATGGCTTCAGACTGGACTCTACAGCCATGTTCCAGGTATTCATGATTCATTATCATTGTCATAAGCTGCTTTTTCCTTTAATGTACAAACCGTCAAAGTCTGGGACTATGTTGAGATGCAGAACTCAGCAGAGTGTGTTCACCTGTGTAAATGGAATGGAATTAACTTTCATCCTTGATGCTGTTTTACGGACTCTGTTCAGACCTCTAATATCTGCCCTGTGAAATCTGATTACATGCACATCAGGCTAATTACAGGTCTGAGTGCTCCCACTTTGTCCTGAACGTGCAGAGCTGATCGCAAAATTCACATCTGGTCTAATTCCTGTAATCCCTCCTCAGCCGATGTCCTTTCACACACTAATCAGCACTAATATTTAAAACGTTCAGTTCAGTTGAATACAGGGTGCGGAAACCAGATCTGTGTTTTAATGTCAATTCGTTGTGGATATCCACACGCAAACGGACCATCGAGGACAGATGTTAACACCAGGTCTGAATGAGGCCGCTGTGAGAGTGCCGCATTTATTACAATCAGCCCGTGAAGGGAGACACTTGTAGGTTAATCGGACATTCTCACGCTTGTTTGAGGTACTCGTTCATTGGCAGGGGCTGTTTGGTGTGGGGTGATTGGCTTGAAACACCAGTGGAAAGAGCCAAGAACAGACTGGAAACTGTGGCAGGGATCACAGCCGTGTCTCTGACTCACTCAAAATGACTGTAGATGATTTATTTTACAAGATGTTCTCTGTTTGGACCTTTTGTGAACTGAGTACAAGATTAAGGTGCATGACTTTGTGTTTTTCCTCAGGTTGCTGCGGGTCGCGAGTGGTTTATTCACACCATTTACACAGTCCGCTCCAAGGAGAACGCTAACAGAGGCATTGGAAAGCGCAGCCTCGACTACCACTCCTTTGTTTCCACGAGCGGCGACCTCGCATTGACGCAGTCAAGCCAACGCTCCAGGAGGTCTGCCGGTGATGAAGTTCCAGAATTTGCTGAGGAGATTGGCGCCGACAACAACCGAGGTACCAACATCATGCGCATTGCTTTGGACCGCACCAAGCGGCAGGCAGGGGGGTCCAATCAGGTGTTCGCAGATGGTCTAGGACCTAGTGACCTGAAAGCAGAAGAGGAAGAGGAGGGTCTGGTGACCGTGGTGGGGTCACTGGTGGGGCTGCTGCTGACTGTCCTCATCGTCGTCACCGTCGTACTGGTGCTGAGGTCCAGACAGAAGGACGTTAAAGAGGGATGGAGGGAGGGGATGCAGGAGGTGGTAAAAGGTTCGGTCAGTACGGAGCCCATGTTGGTGGTGAGGATGCAAGACTGCCACAACAGCTCAGAGGTCTGAGCCACGGATGTGTGGAGGGACAGGTGGACAAAGGGATGAGGGAGCTTTTATAAAATTTTGGATGTTCTTTTCCTCCTTTTTTCTTTTTTTTTAAACAATATAAAGTTACTTTCACAACACCAAAAATCTGAGACTGATCATATGCGTTGTTGGGTTTGTGTACGTGTGCCTGTAAGTGGGGGGGAGAGGGGGTTTACACAGTATGGCATCCATTATGCAACACAAAACGGCACAGAAACACAGTCTTTCACACTGTCCTGTTCACTCCACGTTCCACCGCAGGAAGCACGGCATGTCCATTCTCTCTCACTGGCTCGACGGTGTTTAAGTGCCTGAAGACGCCACAGAGCAGCAAGTGTCTCACAGAGACTTAACGCTGCACGTGTATCCCCCGGTAACCGCCACTAGATGTCAGCGTGCACCATAAATAAACAACTCTCGAACGTGATCGCCTGCCCTTGTGTCAGCGAAGACTTCAGTGAAGTTTGTGCAATTCTGTCAAGAATGTCTTTGTCCTCACAGTTCGCAGACGATATACTGGAATCCCGCACACATGTTGTGTTGCATTTTAACGTCACTGATGGTTTACACTTGCAACGTGGATGTAAACGTGCAAATTTAAAACAAGACGCAAGACAACAGTCACCCTCAGCTGTTCTTTCAATCCATCCTTGGATTTCCAGTGGGAAATTCTGTTGTTTCACTCCAGAACATTTAAAACCATATTGCATGGGTCGTTTTATATTCATTCTGGGCTTGAATGTGTATCTCGGTCTATTTTCTTTTCATGGAATATTTGCTGGTACATTCGTTCTGGGTTACACAATGTTTAATGAAAAGCAAACACAAGATGCAACCACTTGTTTCTTGCCTGTGAACTAAATCTGCCTGCATGGAGAAGAAAACTACTGCTATCAGAATGTATGTTTAGTCTTTGGCCAGCTGAACATTCCCATCCTCTTCTTTAGAATATGATGACAAATGTCTTTATTTCTGTTGCTGCATATTGGGTTTTCCATTAAATTGTTTAAAGGGTTTCTTGTCGTTAGTCTAGTTCATTGCTGCTGCTGTTCAAACCACATTTCCTGCTGTGTTGTCCCTTCGTCTACTTCTCAATCACTTCCACGTACGGTGTCGTTGTTCATTTCTAAATAATAACACTTACTATGTATGTATGAAGACGCTCATCTCAGGAGTTATTTATTTTGCAGAGAATGGACTGTGAATACGTGTGGTGCTGTGAACATGCAAATGCTGTATCCAATGATTTGACCTCTGTTTTTCTCACATCATGTTCCTGTAAGCTTTATTTTTGTCACTCGTGCTGCGTGGGATTTCAAGTGTTCTGACTCACTGTTTTTTTTTTTCTTTCTTTCTTTTTTTTTTTTGAACTAAGTATGCAAACAAAATAGCTTCTTACAGATCAGTACGTCACTATGGAAAATAGTACGTTTGCAATTTCATAAGTCTTTTGATGTCACTGGTGAAACTTCTTGTTTTCATGTGCTGTTCAACCTGTGTCTTACTTTTCACTATGGCTACATACAACATGCTCAGATAAGTGTTCCTAAATATCCGTCTTATTATGGTGTTATGGTGAGTCATGATTACGTACTTGTTTCCAATATTTATCAGGGTCATTATGAATCAGTGAGGGATGTAGAGGGGTATGAACAGTCTGTGGAAACCTGAATGTGATATGCTTGGCCTTGATGAAATTGGAAATAACATATCTGACATCAAATGCACTTTTTTGAGTCACATCCCTCACACGCCAACCAAAGCTATGCAATGTAATGTATAACAGCCGGTTATCCCCGTATATGTGACAATTTTAGCACAAAAAGTCAATCTTGATATTCACTTTGTGTCTTTTTATGAATGGGTTTTTATGTACGTGTATTTAAGAAATAAATATTGTTGCTTACTGGTAGTAGGTTTTTGATTTTATATCCTGACTTCATGCGTCTGTACTTTATTTATATTTTTATATTATATAACTTTTACTTTTATTCCACTACATTTCCTCTAAATATCTTTGTTACTCGTTACTACCAAATAAAATCAGAAGAAGAGTTGGTAATGGTCGGGGTTTATATGGAACCTTTCTCGTCTTCATGATCTGCTTTACACTATAGTTTTGCCATTCAGCCATTGACATGCTGCTCAAGGACACAAGATTGACAAGCAGAGCCAGGAATTGAACCCACAACCTCCCAGTTGAGAGACAACTCACCTTACCACTGAACTACCAGTTATTTTCTGGTACACTGCTTGTACTTTTACATATAAGTATCCCTTTTAGGGACTTTATACGAGACTAAAACTCTATACGAAATAAAACATGTACTGTATATTATTATTAGAACAGTACTACAAAGGAGGAGCTTTGAACTGTGTTGAGGAACTTTGAAGAACTTTGAACTATTCTTATTATTATTTGTCGAAGAAGAGTGAATACATGTATCAAAGTCATATTTCCACCTGTTGCATGTGCGCTGCCTTTTGAATTAATAACGTCCATAAGAAATGATTTGAAGTCGAAAAAGACATTTGGATATGAGCTGAGCAGGCTGAACATTTTGATACACTAATTGTTGATTTTTTTTTTAATAAATAAAAGAGATATTGATCAAGAAAAGGTAAGGAAAAATAAAATATAGTGATACAAGTGATATAAATACGAATAAGGAAAGCAGGAAAAAACAGAGTGGGTGTTAAAACTAACTCAACTGTTCCCAAAAAAACTATTATTCGGCAGATTAACAGAAAAGGCACTTCTTGTCCCCGCCCACATCAGCCAGTATGTTTACATGCACAGTCTCATCCAGCTGAGGCCGTAGTCCGACTAAGACGGGCAATCGGACAACTTGCCAAGTCCAAGTATACGTGCGGTGGAGAAAGTCAATTTATCAACTTTTTTGGCCAAGTTTGTGCACACGAACAAGGAATTTGACTTGGTTCCACTTTTCTCTCCAATACAGACAAACAATAAATACATAAACAGAAGATCTTTTTTTTTCTTTTTTTTGGAGCAGAAGATATAAATATAAAAAGTACAAGTCATTGATAATATAACCGAAATGTGCAAGTGAGCGTAGGGGGAAGACACCCTGTCTCTGTGGCGGCTTGTTTTTGCAGACAGTGCTCTGTAGCTGGAGTTTAAACAGTTTGTGTCCGGGGTGTGAGGGGTCTGCAGAGATGTTTGCTGCCCATTTCCGTACCCTGGACCTGGACAGGTCTTGGATGGGTGAGGGGGAGATCAGCACCGATGATCTTCTCTGCAGGGGTCAGAGGGGAGGGGGTGAGGGTTGCAGGCAGTCCTTTTGTGAAGGAGTGTGGAGAAGGTGAGCAGTTAGGGAGGTGTGAAGTGCTGCCTTTCAAACCTGCTGAAGAAGTTGTTGAACATTTGTTTCGGGGGGTGGGGGGGGTCTCGGATGCTATTGTTTAGCATCAGTTTGTTTTTGGCCTGCTTGTACAGGGCTCGGTCCCCACGGCCTCCTCCTTGGTCTGGCGCAGCTTCTTGAATTTTGGTGTGAACCATGGATTATTCTGACGAAATGTCTTGGTTGGCACAAACAAGTTCCTCACAAAAACCGATGTATGATGTCAGTGAGTTCGTTCAGGTCAGCGACTGCAGTTTCAAAGACGCTCCAGTCAGTGTGTTGGTGTCCCTTGTCTGGGAGTTTGTGGGTCAGGTTTGCACTGTTAAAATCCCCAAGAATAATGATGTTTTCTTTCCATATCTTTCCATGTGATACACAGGCTTGTAAACTCCGATCAGAATGAATGAGGAAAACTCGGAACAGCCGGACGTGCGCAGTCCAGGATGAGTTCACTGAGCCACGTTGCGGTGAAAACGTGGCGGCGGAACGTGCACAGTTTTTTTGATTAAGGAGCAGCTTGTCCACTTTAAGAGTGGACGTTCACTAGGTGTATGGACGGGAGTGGGGCAGCTTCACGAGTGCTCCAGCGAGCTTCCCCTGTCTACATTTCCGGTGTATTCCACAGATAGCCGCAGCCCCTCCAACCAAATACTCAGAAATAAAGTCAGGGTTGATGGAGAAAGAAAAAAACACCTAGAGAGGACTGTCTTATGTTTAGAGAGTTCCTCTCTGGTGAAAGTGACAGAAGTACTCTGACTTTGCCTCCATAGGTGGCGCTGTATCTCTCTATAAGCTATTGTATGGAATCAGTCTCCTATTGACCTTAACGTCACAGAAAAACAAACCACAAATGGTTCATGTCAACCGTGATACAAAGTCTGACACTAAGTGTATGCATGAGTAATTGGACTATGAATGGTATTATCCAGGTGTGTTAGTCTGACTAAGACTCGCTTGTGTTGACGTGACAAAACTGAATTTTTGTCTAAAATCTGACTTTTAACACGAGTGTTGCTTGAAAGAGCATATATTATTACATCCTTTTTGTTCATGAAGACCAAAACGGTAACAAAAACAAAATGACCAAACGTTACGCATTGCAGCTTTAAGATGTGACCATATTTCACACAGGTGTAAAACAAGTGAGTTGAGGGATGTGTTGTAGAGTGTGATTGGCTAAGATGGACGATGACGCAGCACAAATATGACCGCTTCCTTCTTCCTCCTCCACGTTTTTGCAGTTGTTTTTGTTCCGCTGCCGCTGCTGCTGCTGCTGCTGTTGGCCTGTAAACATGGCTACCGCCGGAACAACTGGAGACGAGCTGAAGAAGGAGCTCACGTGTGCGATTTGTTTGGAGTACTTCAAAGACCCTGTTATCCTGAAATGCGGCCACAATTTTTGTCGCTTTTGCATTTGCATGCACTGGGATGAAAATGGCGAAGACTACGGGTATCAGTGCCCACAGTGCCGAACGGTGAGTTGACTAACGTTTCTGTCATCACCCCAAATATGTTTTCCTCCCCGAGTGTGTTTAGACGTTTAAAAGTTACATAAACAAACAATTCTCCGTTGCCGTTAATGCGCTTTGTTGTTACGCAGTGCTGTTTGTAGCTAACGCTGTCGCTAAGATACTTGGCTAGGTGACGTTTGCTAACTGCAGCGTTTGTACATATAAACAACCGTTTTTAAACGAGGACTTTTCAAATTTAAGATGTTTTAGGTATTTAAGAAATGTATAAAAACCTCGTAATTGCTAGCACAATATAGCACAAATAAAGCCTACGGCTGAAGTAAGGATTGTTTTGTGTCAGTTAGTTACCAGTAGATGATAATATCAGTGTTAAATAACTGGTATTTAACACTTAACTGTTTAATTAAAAAGAAAAAATAAGGATTCATAATATATGTTGAGTGCATTTTGTCGCTAGGCAGTGTTTAGTAATTTTTCAGAAGAAAAAGGCCTCTACAGGTTAAAGTGTCAAATAGTTGACATGTTATTCTAAATTGTTGTTTTTTTGGTAAAACCTATCTTTTCATGTTGACAAATCTTCCATGGAAAAACGTCATACTCTTGCTGACATAGGGCGAAAGGCAGGGTGCACCCTGGACACTGCCAGACTATCACAGGGCTACAGAGAGACTATCAACCCTCCACTCTCAAACCCATGGTCAATTTAGAGTGTCCAAATAGCCTAATCCCCAAATCTGCATGTCTTTGGATTGTGGGAGGAACCTGGAGAAAACCCACACATGCAAACTCCATGCAGAAAGGCCTTTGTGCCAACCGTGTCGCAAACCCGGGTCTCCTTGCTGCACTATGATCACATGACATTAAAACAGTGAAGCTGTTTGTGCCCTAAGACTTCTGCACAATACTGTACGTCAACAAGAATGTGAATTAAGTGAGACAACATATGTATCGTAACATTTGTCTTTAGAATAATGATTCATCTCTTGATTATGTTCTGTTTACAAACGGCTAATCTACTGTTTGCAAAGACAAACATGCAAACGTAGTCAGTGCTGCTCTGCACAGTATATTTGCTGAACTTCAATATACTCTGTACAAACTTTAATATTCTGTTTGCACATAACATCTACTTCACTAATTATATTGCACTAGGATTTTCTCTGCTATGTTCTACATATTTACTGTACATATTGTAACGTCACATGTATTACTTTGTAATGGTTTTGTGCTCTTTTGTTTTTGTAGGTGTTCAACAAGAGAACATTCACTAAAAACTACTTGGTGCAGAACCTAGTGGCCAAACTGGATGATCTGGAGTGTCTGGGTTCTTGTTCGACACCATCCAAACCTTTGAAAGTGGATGGAAAGTGTGAAAAACACGGCGAAGAGCTCAAACTGTATTGTCAGACCGATAAGAGGCCGATCTGTGTGGTGTGCCGTGAATCTAGAGCACACAGGTTGGTCCCGTTTTACCTTTTTATTTGGAGAAAGTATATTTCTTTGTGAAGACTCTAACATTATTATTTTATTCGGGCAGTATTAATTATGTTACTCTGTTTCTATGCAGTTTTTGACTACTGTCCTTGTCACAGTATGCAAGCACTAGTGGGGAATTCTTATAGTGCACCCTCCTCCACTATGCTTGGTGGTGACACACCCCCTTTTCAGCGGTTTCCAGTTAAGCTTGCGTTTAGTTATTAGCACGTCGAGTGCCATTCTGAGTCTTTATACCAACCACAGACTTAAAATATTCCATTCTTGAGTCTAAAATTGGTCTCCATGTTAGTCCACATAATTGACCTGGATGTTTTTGTCTCGGCTAACTTCTTTGTACTGACCTCTGCTATTTGTTTCAGACACCATGAGGTGGCGCCAGTGCCAGAAGTTGTGAATGATATGAAGGTACACTGTTACTCATACTCGTAACATTAAAAATCTTTTTGAGTTATTTTCAAGCTGCGAAATCACGCGTCCTCCTGTTCTGTTTCTTTGACGTTCATGTTTGGTCCAGATGGAGTTAAAGCTGAGGCTAATGGGACTCAACTGGCAGAAGTCTCAGTGTGAAAGCGTTCAAACGGCTGATGAATGCACCAAAAGTGAAGTGAGGGTAGGTCGTTGTTTTTATGTTTGGGTCAAGTGATCTTTCAAGATTAAATACGTTGACAATACATTTTGACTCTTATTTTGTAAGTTGTTATTAGTCATGATAACAAATATTTGGAGCTGACTAATTCAACATACTCATCTGAACCTCTGTCCCAAAGATGAAGAAACAGAGACTGAAGGATAAGATCGAGGCAGATGTCGGTGCCATGGTTCAGTTCCTGCTGGATGAGAGAGACAGCCTGCTTGAGAGCTTGGACGCCGAGGAAGCAGCCACCCTGGCGGTCATAGACGAGAACCTCAAGATGGTGGAGGAAGAGGCTGAGGATGTGGAAAAAACCATCTCTGACATCCACAGGCACATCAGTGGGAAAACGAGCTTTGAGGTCAGTTGGATTGAAGTGGTAAAGTTGTCAGAAAATGTGTATTGTCCGTTTTTTAAAGACTAAAATGTAAACAAGAGAATGATGTCATTAAAATATTTTTCTTTCTTTCATCAGAGCCTTTGTGAGGCATTTGATGAGTAAGTGCCTTGTTGTTTAACCTATAAATCTCCATTTCAAGAAATGGACCCTTTGCATAGTCATTCTTATTCTCTTCTTCTCCCACAGAGCCGTCCATTGCAAACCTTTCACATCTATGGAGGCAGTTAATTGTCAGACTGAGTTCACAGACTTCTCAGGGCCCATCCAGCTTATCGTGTGGAAGAAGATGATGCACGTGCTACACACCAGTGAGTTTCCTCAACATGTGTTTTGTGGAGTTTGCATGTTCTCCCCATACTAGTATGATTATGTTACGTTTAGTCTTATTTCTTTTCATTTATCTCTGTGTTCAGTGCCTCAGAACCTCACGTTGGACCCACAGACCGCTCACCCAAACCTGCTCATCACAGACTTTGACACCAAAGTGGAGGAGGGCCGAGTCCGTAGCCACGAGCCAGACATGCCAGAACGATTCACCCGCTTCTGTGGTGTCCTCGGCATCGCCAAGTATGCCACTGGCCAGCACTACTGGGAGGTGGATGTGAAGGACAAGGGCGTGTGGTACCTGGGAGTCACCACCGTGGGCAGCAACAGGAAGGGCTTTGTCAGCCTCACTCCCTCGGCAGGATACTGGAGCCTGTGTCTGCAGGACCGGCTCTATGCCAACGGGGAGGACGGACGCATCCCGGTCGCTGACTACTGGACCTCGCCGAGGGTCGGCGTGTACCTGGACTACGACAATGGGCGTCTGAGTTTCTATGACGCGGTCACGATGAAGAGACTTTACATGTTTGACACCTGCTTTGAGGAGCCGGTGTCTCCCTTCTTCAGTCCGGGGAAATACGATCCTGGCAGCAGGCTGCAGATATGCCACTATTACTGAGACACAGCCGCTGTGATGGGGGGGGGTTACATTATTTAAGAGTCGAGTCATGGATGCCGGTGGTTACTGATTTACTGTTGGCAAGGGTTTAGACACACACTGTAGCCTCATACCCCTTTGTGGTTTGGAGAGGTGCTTTGCTCTGTGCCACTGTGTCTGCTGGGAATACAGATGCCCCACATGCTATGCTACAGTATGTTGCAGTGTTGTTTGTCCTGGTAAGGTGGGTACTCCTGCCATGTAGGTGGAACCCCAAGGACATATGTTATTGGTAGATGCTGATGGCTAAGATTTCCCCTCATTAATGCTAAGACTGAAGAATTGGTGCTGATAGTGATGTGACTTAAATTGGCGAGCTTGTACAGATATTTCCCGCTCTCAATTATTTAACTTCCAGAAACCTAATGGCTCAGGTTGTGTTGTTTTTTTTCTTTTTTTTTCTGGATTTTATCATCAGTACAGATAATTTTATCCGCTTTTTACAATCCACTTAACCTTAGATTGTTTTAAATACTGTAAATATGTTTTGGTTGTTGATAATCCCTTTGTAAATTTCTCTCCGCTTATTTTTGTGAGCACATGTGATGCTATATTAAGCAAAGTTTTGAGATTTTGAATCAGCAAATGAAAGACAACGCCAACCGTTTTAAACCACCCCGATGGAAAATGTTTCCGCCACATGCACCTTGATGTTTTACTGTGAGAGACGTTCCAGTGCAGTCAGGAATGAAATATATGGAATGCCTTTCTTAAAGGTTATTGTTTCAGCAGCGTTTTCCTCATTTTCCATTACAAAATGCTTCTGCTTCTCGGGGCAGAGTTGGTCTGTTATCCAACTCACAGTGTGTGTGGTTTTTTTTTATTTATTTTTTATCATTTTTGATGACTTAATGCAGGTATTTTGAGTTCAATGTTAAAAAAAAAATTTGGACAATTTTATGAATGTTATATTTTCTTTCTTGAATGTATAATTTACACATTTTCCTGAATAGAATCTTTATGGATTTTTATTTTTGCTTGTACAGTTCCCCACACTTTTAGACGGTGGGGGGTTTCAGCACCAGTGCCATCCTGTACAGTGAATTTTTCTTTTTTTTTTCTTGTTTAAATTAATTTGAGGGGCATAGTAGAATCATTTCACATCCTTATCTGTGGAAAGAGTGGAAAAATGAGCTCTGTCCGTCCCGGCAGGCTCCTTTTTTTTCAATGTTATTTCACATACTGGTATGTACTTGGCTACTTTTTGTGATGTCTTGATAGGTGTGACAAAAATGATCATTGTGATTCCTGTGTGTGTGTGTGTGTGTGTGTGTGTGTGGGTGGCCTTTTCACCTGCAGTATTTGATGTATTCTGGGTTTTTTTTTTTTTCTTAGTTTCAGAATGAGATTAAAATAGGATTAAATTCTAAAATATCTTTTTCATGGTGTTTACAATTCACTTAATTTCTCACTTGGCTCCGTGTCTTTTAACATCGCTTCACAAGAGGCAACATGAAGGTGAATTATTGGCCTCTAATGAGATTTTTCTTTTTAAATTCATCTTTGAATTTATGAAATTAAACCCCTTCAAAAATGGACTTGTTCTTCTCATACTCGGGTCTGTGTCCTGGCTGTATATAATCACATTTTAAACCACCGTGTTAGCGTCATATGCCCAAGTTCCTGGTGAAGACTGTTCTGTTTTTACCACCTATAGCACTCCGTTTATATATCGTGAGAGTATTTAAGGAGGAGGTCTTTGTACAGATGCATGGTTTTCATAAATGTCTCGAAAGACGGACAAAATCATGTTTCAATGAAGATTTCAGGAGGGAAACTATGAGCTGGACCTTGTTGAACACGTAAGATGTTGGTGCGACGTCATCGCCAAAGAGACCAGACAACAGTTTTTTTCTTTTAATATTTACAATCATACCGTTGCCGTGATTACATAGTGCTTACTTCTTTGTAGTTCACCCCATGATGGCGATTGAATTTAAATGTGCTTCCTTTATTTTCAACACAGGCATGAGACGGTGGTCAAAAGTAGAGGAAAAGCAAAATATCAGATCACTAATAAGGGAGAGACCGTTTCATTGTAAAGCTGGTGTTGGTTTTCTCTTGAAGCCACACAAGAAACGGCCAAAAAACACAGAATTACGAAGCAAATGAATGAAACCACTGGAGAAGTCATGATAATTCGCTTTTCGGCAACAGCAAGAATACGATTGTGTAATTTACAGAGCACTTTTCTGATTATGATTAATGATAACTATACACAGGCATATATTACTCTTGCAAACTATAGAACTCTTATAATATTTGTGTTATGTGCAACAGCAAAAGTACTAATGTAAAGACATGGGCATCAAGTTACAAGGCATATATGTACAAATGGTGTTTGGCAAAGAGGAGACAAGTTCAAAATGCACCAATTAGAAAAATAATTTGTAGAACAAATTATGTAGAAAAGAAAATCAAACATAAATTAAATCCTTTTGAGAGAAAAAAAAAAAATACAGCAAGTAATGTGCATACAACATTGTTCCATTGATGTTTGTTGGCTGTTGTACGTGGTATGACGCTCTACTGTATTAGTTTATACTCCAGTGTTGAAACGTGTTGGAATACGGAGGCTATAGATAGTGGAATAACATGGACATCAAATCGGTATATACACATTTTAAAATTATATGCATATGTACAACTATATTGTGTTGATGTGAAAGTGCAGGAACTGGATTATCGTATGATAAGGAGTCTGTTTTGGTTAATAATAGAGAGAGAGCTTAGAAGAAGTGGACATCACTGTTGTGCTTCTTTGATGACTTTGGATGACAACAAAAAAAAAACGGCATATACTATAAATCATCCGAAAATCATTTTTAGGGCCACTAAGAATGTCATCATTATGCAGCTTTGATTCACTGTGCAGTCTCGAGTCCCAGAAAGGACTCCGGTGCTTCACTTAGAACTGACACACAAACAAAAAGGCCTGTTATTTAACTGTGTGAAACCTTAAAATCACAATGTTTCAGCTCTAGTGCACAATTAAGGTGACATCAAATTAATTAATTAATTAACAAACAAGCAAACTTCTGTGTCTTTGGCTCATTGATTGTAAGTTGCTGGTTTGGCTGCTGTTGCTCGTCTGCTGTGTATCAACAAGACTGTTTTGATTGGCATTTGTCGTTTGGTAAACAGCACGACAGTTTAACTGATAATCTAATCTGAGGGATTGGATTGGAAAATATCAAATTACAGGTTGTTTGCTTATGAATTTTGGCACAGCTGGCTTGCGTCTTTGGGGTTTTTTTTCTCATTAAGATAATTTTTCTTATATTTCTTTGAATTCAGCTCTGAATATGACATGTTGTATTCAGTATGCACAGACATGAATGTGTGAAACTGCAGCTCTGCGTGACATTCCGTGACACGGGTTGGTGTTCGGCGACGTCTTCCCTTTGGCTCTACTGCAGATATCTGTAAACCTTAAAGCAGTGATTGCCGGAGTCGGCGACGGCCACGTGTCCGTCCGAGGTGAGGGCGAGGCCCTGTGGGCCGTACAGAGGGTCCGCTGATGTGTTGATGTAGGATAAGAAGGAGCCGGTGCTGTCAAACACCTGAAACAGACAAAAAAGACGAGTGTTTGCATCAAAAATGACCCACATCTGCATGTTGGAAGTTGCTGTGACATAATTAAACAGTGTGTTTGTTTCACTGTTGCTATAGTCCTAATTTGGATATTTAGGGTGGTGTGAGGACCAATTGAAATCTAAATTTTTGAGGCACTACACGTTGGCAAAAACACGAAAATTGGCACACAAATCAGAACTGTTTACCCTCAGGGTTCTAATATTCGTATCGCTAAGCACAAAAAAAAAAGCAAGCGATAATAAAAATTTGAACCCTTTAAATGCCAGGTTTTTGTCATGATGTCCCCAAAAAACTGAAAACATTAATTATTTTATTAATAATGTTCGTACTTAATGCTGAGTGTAACATGTGTTTATTCACAATCTTGTATGGATGAACCAAAGTTATCAAAACACGAAAAGAAAAAAACGGCACAACCGGCCTTAAGGCTTGAAAGAGTAAAGGACGGAACATTAGTCAAATATTGGACACATTGGGTGCTACATTATTTCGTGTCCAACTGTCAACAAGAAAACATCACTTAATTGTAACAACAACAGTTTCCCATTAGGAGTAAGATATAAATTCAGTCTCTACAATTACTGCAAACAACTTCATTTAGTGAATGTGATATATATAGATATATATAGATATATATAGATATACAGGTTGAGTGAAAGAACCCGGAGTTACAAAACTACTTTTAACACGTTGTTATTGTTCCTAATAACATGATCAAGTCTGCAGGTTTTCTGGCCTGACTTTATTTTAATATTTTCTGATTATTATATTAACCATAAATTGTAGTTATGACGATAAGTTAGCTTTATCTGTAAACCACTGATACAAAAACAGTTACAAATCTGAACTTTGACATTAAAACCAAAATATAAAGCGTAGCAATGAGACCAAAAAATCCTATTCATGGTTAATAGTAAATGGAATTGGTTTTTTTTTTAATCATCATAAAAGTACTGAATGTTGTCATAATTTTCATGGGCACTAATATATAAAATCCCAGAGTTCTGTGACAGCAAACTTTTGTAATTTTTTGAAACTTATTAAGCAAATTTAAAACGTCATTACACTTTTCAGCTTACTGTATTCACTATCGGTTGGTTTTGCCATTTATTTATTATTAGTTTGAATTACATATTTTTATTCGTTATGGAGTGTTCCACGTAGACATTTATACAGTGGCCCTGAAGTGCAAATCACCACCACAAAAAGGAAGAAAACACCAGCAAATAACAAAAAAAACAACAACTGCAAAACGAGGAAAAGTGGACTCCTCCTGGCTGAGTGCGGTCCGCGCCCTCCCCTCTCGGTAAATCTAATTGGAATCATCCACTTCCTGTTTGCCACTCGGACCTTCCACGCACGCAGGAGCAGGATCAGCGGGGACTAACGTATGGTAAGTGCTGTTTAAAAATGATCCACACATTTCTTAGACGTTCTGTTGACGCACTGTTCACACTTGTCGTTAACATCCGACCTGAGTGATCCGATCACAGGTGTTCAGATTACACCTGCGACTGCCGCTAATGTGACGTCACTGCTCCACAGCAAACACACGATCACCGTAGAAACATGTACTTGTGTGTTTTCAATGCAACTGTTTTCAAAAAAACAGACTTCGTGTCAAATATGTCATTATACGGTATGATGTCAACAACTGCCTTCATACTGTCAAAAACTAGATTATTTAGTAAACTGTCCAAAATGTCAAACAATGTCCTCAACAAAAAATGTCAGTATACCATTAAAACTGTTAAGAATGAAAAATAAAAACTGTTCAGGAGCAGTGGTTTAGTAGAATTTCAAAATAAAAGTGTCCGTGTTGATATGGACCAATATATAGTTGACAATAAAAAACTTTTAATGTATTTTACTCACATTTCTATACTCATTTACTGCAATGACCACATTTGGACACTCTAAACTGGATACTACTTTGTCTCATCATGTCCCATGACTGAAGACCTACAAACAGCTGCAGTTAAAGGCACAGTTCATGTGTTTTCAAGCATGGTTGAATGAGGTCATTATCATCAGACTTTAGGGCAATAAGAAAAAAAACCCAAGCCATGACTTTACAGTGAAGAGTAAAAAGAGGCTGTCAGTAAATACACTAGAATCCTCTGTTAGATGTTGAGATTTTAGAAATGTTTTCAGGATTTTTAAAGTCATTTACAGTGTAACTCATCTACAGTATTGTTTGGTGCAGGTACAGGAGGACCTGGCTGACCTGGCTGACCTGGAGGAGGACGAGGACGAGGAGCAGCAGCGCGGACAATTGTGTGGTAGCTGATGCTTAAAAATGATCCACACTTTTATTAGATGTTCTGTTGATGCTCTGTTCACACCTGCTGTTAACATCTGACCCAAGTCATCCGATCACAGCTGTTCAGATTACACCTGCGACTGCTATTGCTAATATCACGTCAAATGATGATTCTCAAATGGCTTTTTTTATCCACCAACCAAAAATTATTCAGTTTTAATTCTTTCTTTGTTACAAGGAACAATGAAACCGGAAAATGTTCAACATTTATAATAAAAACAAACAATTAATCCATTATTAAAGTATTTGACAATTCATTTAGTAATCGTAATTAATAATGCTGTAGTCGTTGCATCCCTACTTTATATATATATATTTTTTTTAAATCATCAGAGACATCATATGATTTATTGCCATACTTGCAAAATCATCTGGGGGCGGGACTTGATAAGCTTTTGCTTCTCCCGCTTTCCCTTTTGGTTATGTGTATTGTGTGAACTACACGAAGATGATGTGTGATGATGAGTGATCTAACTGACATGACTGAAATAAACATATAAATAAATCATACACTGTGATACACTGACACAACAGCGCTAGTGAAAGTGACCACTTGGCATCATCTAGTGGACTGAAAGGTTCATGTATTGTGTTTATTTTTAATGCTAATCCACAAAAAACTTTGACGTTTATTTATAACATCAGTTCTAAACATTTTTATGGAACAAACCATCACTCTTTCACCTGTCATTTCATCACCTCACACGGACGATGTTAACAGCACTTGTCAACAGAGCCTCTGTTTAATGTGTCCACATCATTTTTACATTGTTAACAGGTGAAAACTAGGGACCACTCAAAGTCACAAAATTCTATCAATAAATACACCATTCAATAATGACTACAATGTGCCATTCATTCATTCATTCAAATTGGAGTGAAATACATATACGTCTTATTAAATGTGACATTCATTCGTTCAAATACCAATTCATTTCATGTAAAAAAAACAAAAAAAAAACAACAACAACATATCGAATGACTTGACTATTGAATGAATGATTTCATGGTCCTGTGTTGCAGTGCATCATCAATTGATTTGATGCTGATGGTGGGCGAGTTTGACACATCAAATCAATTGATGGTGCACTGCAACACAGGACCATGGAATCATTCATTCAATAGTCAAGTCATTAGATATGTTTGTTTGTTTGTTTGTTTTTTCTTCAAATTGGTATTTGAATGAATGAATGTCACATTTAATAAGACATGTATGTATTTCATTCCAATTTGAATCAATGAATAAATGTCACATTGTAGTCCTTATTGAACGGTGTATTTATTTATTGATTGAATTTTGTAACTTTGAGCCCTCCCTAATTTTCACCTGTTGACGATGTAAAAATGATGTGCACACATTAATCACACAGAAGTCTAATTGATGTGCTGATCATTTTTAAGCATCAGTTACTAGACACCGGGACCCCGACTGTGTGGTCAACAGTCCAGAGAGTGGACCCCTGTCAATTTTTTAAATGTTTTTATGGCTTTTTTTTGGCCAAAAAATGTGAAATAAAGTGACATAACCCCCTCCTGTCATCTGTGTGGGGGGCCGGGGGAGCACAGCCCAGCCCCAGCCCCCCACCATTACAGTGGGAGCGCGCGCGTAGCTTGGCCCCGGCGCCGGGGCCAGGCATTCGAAGCGTCTGGATTTGAACCAGCCACGGCCGGACTGGCACAACCTTGCGGTTGCGGACAAACCCACCACACCACGAACCCTTCTACGTTTTGGAGAAGAGCTCTTGGCGGTTTTGAGTTTTCACTTTGGATGTGGAACCTTAAACCTTGGAGTATAAAGGAATTGAACTCTCAACGTCAGGATTGAAAGGCAGCTCTCTAACCAGTTGAGCTAACTCTTCACCTGTTCCTTATGTTTTCTCAGACTTATTTACTCTCTGCATTGAATAGCGTGCCTAAAAAGTCACTTCATCTGAGATTCGAACCTCTGACCTTAGAAACTCTAGTCTTTCTCTTAACCTTGTGAGCTATTTGTCCTCACACAGTGTTTGTGTGTGCCAACCTTTGGAAGTCTTTCAATAATAGAACCCATGACTTCAGATAAACGTCAGACTGATGAAATATTGAAGAGCTTTGTCCCTGAGAAAGGACAACATGGTTGGTGTAGTGGTTAGTGCTCTTGCCTTTGAAACAAGACTTTCAGTGTTCGATACCCACTTAGAGCAAGCATATTTCTGGAGTTTTTCATGTTCTCCCCGTGTGTGCGTGGCGTCTCTGCTGGTTGCTCCCACAGTCCATCAATCATCTACCGCTTTGTGTTCCACTGGAGGGTAGCGGGGGGTGCTGTGCCACGTTCAGCTGTCATAGGGTGACAGGCGGGGTTCACCCTGCACTATACGCTAGTACATTCAAAACATGCACTACAGTGACGAGGTAAATTTCCACTTAATCATTGACTTCATGTAAGATTCGAACCACTGACCATAGGAACACCAGTGCATGTCTGAACCATGTGAGCTATTCAGCTTTACTTGCTTCTTCGCACAATTTGGAAGTCTTTCAATAATAGAACCCATGACTTCAAAAAAAACATCAGACTGATGAAATATTGAAGAACGTTTGTCCCTGAGGACGGGCAACATGGTTGGCGTAGTGGTTAGTGCTCTTGACTTTGAAACAAGACTTTCAGTGTTCGAGACCCACTTGTAGTGTGCATCTTTCTGGAGTTTTCCATGTTCTCCTGTGTGTGTGGCATTTCTCCGGGTTCTCTGGCTTCCTCCCACAGTCCAAGAACATGCAATATGGCGATTAGGTTAATTGGTCACTCTAAATTCACCAACTGGGGCTAAGGTCTGTGAAGTCAATCTACTATTGAAACACTTGTAAAGGTGTGGC
Source organism: Solea senegalensis (assembly GCF_019176455.1). Lineage (NCBI taxonomy): Eukaryota > Metazoa > Chordata > Actinopteri > Pleuronectiformes > Soleidae > Solea > Solea senegalensis. The sequence continues at coordinate 3,378,106 of NC_058033.1, forward strand.
AGTGAATGTGTTGAAAGGTTGTTTGTCTCTAAAACTCCATGCACAAAGATTCTTCTTCCAAGTGGGGCTTGAACCAGGATCCTCTCACTGCAAAGGTAAGAGCACAAACCACTACACCAACCATGTGGTCCGTGATGAGGGACAGACGTTCTTAAATATTTCATGAGTCTGACATTTTTTTGAAGTCATGGTTTCTATTATTGAAAGACTTCTAAATTGTGCTAGAAATCATGCAAAGACAAATAGCCCACATGGTTCAGACATGGACTGGCGTTCTTATGGTCAGAGGTTCGAATCTTACATGAAGTCAATGTTTAAGTGGAAATTTACCTCATCTGTGTAATGCCTGTTTTGAATGGACTGGCGAACAGTCCAGGGTGAACCCCGCCTGTCACCCTACGACAGCTGAGCGTGGCACAGCGCCCCCCTTCCCGCAACCCTCCAGTGGAGGACCAAGCAGTGGATGATTGATGGACTGCGGGAGAAAGCCAGAGAACCTGGAGATAAGCCACACATGGGGAGAACATGAAAAACTCCAGAAAGATCCTTGCTCCAACTGGGTCTCGAACCATGGTCGTCTTGTTTCAAAGGCAAGAACACTAACTCCTACACCAACTTGGTTGTGCGTCTCTGGGGACAAACGTTCTTAAATATTCCATGAATCTGACGTTTCTTTGAAGTCATGGGTTCGATTATTGAAAGACTTCCATTGTGGAAAAAAAAAAGCATACGAAGACAAATAGCTCACATGGCTCAGACCTGGACTGGCGTTCCTATGGTCAGGGGTTCGAATCTTACACGAAGTCAATATCTAAGTGGAAATTTAACTCATCAATGTAATGCATGTTTTGAATGGACTGGCCAACAGTCCAGGGTGAACCCCGCCTATCACCCGATGAGAGCTGAGTGTGGCACTGCACCCCCCAAGACTCTCCAGTGGAGGGCAAAGCACTCGATGATTGATGGACTGTGGGAGGAAGGCAGAGAAACCAGAGAAAAGCCACACACACACGGGGAGAACATGAAAGACTCCATGCAGAAAGATACTTGTTCCAACTGGATCTCGAACCCAGGTACTCTTGCTCCAAAGGCAAGAGCAGTAACCACTACACCAAACGTTTGGCCAAGGAGAGAGGACAGACGTTCTTAAATATCTCATCAGTCTGACGTTTTTTGAAGTCATGGGTTCTATTATTGAAACACTTCGAAATTGGATGAAAAACCATACAAGGACAGATAGCTCACCTGGTTCAGACAAGGACTGACATTCCTATGGTCATGGGTTCGAATCTTACCTGAAGTGAATGTTTAAGTGGAAATTTACCTCATCACTGTATTGCATGTTTTGAATGGACTGGTGAACCCCGCCTATTGCCCTATGACAGCTGAGCTTGGCACAGCACCCCTCACGACCCTCCAGTGGAGGACAAAGCGGTAGATGATGGATGGACTGTTGGAGGAAGCCAGAGAACCCGGAGAAAAGCCACGCACACACACGGGGAGAACATGAAAAACTCCATGCACAAAGATTGTTGCTCCTACTGGGTCTCGAACCCAGGTACTCTTGTTTCTAAGGCAAGAGCAGTAACCACTACACCAAACATTTTGCCGAGGAGAGAGGATAGACATTCTTAAATATCTCATCAGTCTGAGGTTTGTGAAGTTATGGGTAATCTATTATTGAAAGACTACCAAAGGTTGTGACACACCATGTGAGGACAAATAGCTCACAAGGGTAAGAGAAAGACTGCAGTTCCTCAGGTCAGAGGTTCGAATCTTAGATGAAGTGAACTTTTTAAGCACAATATTCAACACAGAGAGTAAATAACTCCGAGAAAACAGAAGGAAAAGTGTGTACAGTTAGCTCAACTGGTTAGAGAGCAGCCTTTCAACCCTGACATTGAGAGTTCAATTCCTTTATACTCCAAGGTTTAAGGTTCCACATCCAAAGTGAAAATTCAAAACCGCCAAGAGCTCTTCTCCAAAACGTAGAAGGGTTCGTGGTGTGGTGGGTTTGTCCGCAACCGCATGGTTGTGCCAGTCCGGCTGTGGCTGGTTCAAATCCAGACGCTTCGAATGCCTGGCCCCGGGGCCAAGCTACGCGCGCGCTCCCGCTGTAATGGTGGGGGGCTGGGGCTGGGCTGTGCTCCCCCGGCCCCCCCACACAGATGACAGGAGGGGGTTATGTCATTTTATTTCACATTTTTTCAAAAAAAAAAAAAGCCATAAAAACATTTAAAAAATTGACAGGGGTCCACTCTCTGGACTGTTGACCACACAGTCGGGGTCCCGGTGTCCAGTAACTGATGCTTAAAAATGATCAGCACACCAATTAGACTTCTGTGTGTTTAATGAGTGCACATCATCTTTACATTGTTAACAAGTGAAAACTATGGAGAACACAAAGTCACAAAATTCAATCAATAAATACACCATTCAATGATTACACCATGTGCCATTCATTCATTCATATTGGAATGAAATACATAAATGTCTTATTAAATGTGACATTCATTCATTCAAATACCAATTTGATGTAAAAAAAAACAAAAACAAAACATATCTAATTACATATGTTTGCTTTTTTACATGAAATGAATTGGTATTCGAATGAATGAATATTACATTTAATAAGACATTTATGTATTTAATTCCAATATGAATAAATGAATGGCACATTGTAGTCATTATTGAATGGTGTATTTATTGATAGAATTTTGTGAATTTTGTGTCCATAGTTTTCACCTGTTAACAATGTAAAAATGATGTGCACACATTAAACAGAGGCTCTGTTGACAAGTGCTGTTAACATCGTCCGTGTGAGGTGATGAAATGACAGGTGAACGAGTGATGGTTTGTTCCATAAAATGTGCTAAAATGTTTGGGTTTTTTTTAAAGGTGAAAAAGGAGGATGTTGTCAAATGTGTTGTTTTGACCATTAAGTTTGAATGATTTCCTTGTTCTATGGAGCAAAGAAAGCAGAACATGTTGCCATTTGAGAAGCTGAAAAATCATAAAGCTTGATTTAAGTCTTTAAAAAACAAGTTTAAGTTTCAGCCCTAGTTTGTTGAGAGCAAAAGATGTTAGGTTATACCTGACATTGAGATGTGTTGGCTTTGAAAGGTTTTATGGGATATGGGCAAAGACAGCGAGATGTGCCGATAAGACTAATGACTACAACAGTAAACTGAAAAAGTTTCTACCTCCTTGACTTGTATGCTCACGCCCCCTACAGCTGTCACTTTAATCTGTTACTGTCACTTTAAAACCTGAAACATGCCACTTTAAATCTGTGTTCACTTTATGTACAGTTCTTATTTTTACACTTATTTTATGCATATATGTTATTTTAGTCTCTTTGTAATATTTATATTTTTCTTATGTATATTTATCCTTTTTTTTACAAAAGCATCTCTTTTTTACTTTTTACTTTATGCTGGTGTTTTTGAGTGGACAGCAAAGTAAGAATTTCATTGTACAGGGAAACGTGTTTCTTAACTGTGCATATGACAATAAACACTTTGAATCTTGAATCTATTTTGCACAATAAAGATATTTCATATCCACACGTGCTGCAACATAACTATGAAAAATAGTCAAGTTAATTTGACTAGAGAAGAGACTTAATGACCTCTGCAGTTGTGCTAAAGGAAATATATATTGGTATTGATATCGGCCCCAGCACTGTGATATATGGGCATATTGGATATGGTCAAAAAGTCCAATAATCCCTAAAAATGCATATTTTCTGTGATGGGATTGTAATGGGATAGCGCATGACCACAGGTGTAAATGAGCCCCAAGGACAGGTTTTTATTAATTTTTTTTCGCGTATATTATTTGAACTGATGTTATAAATAAACTTCAAACTTAAAAAAATAACGAAATGAACATTTCATGTAATTTCGCAAATATCTTGATTACTTGTATCATGGAGTCTGTGATGATTTTTAAAAATATATTTATATAAAAAAAGTAGTGATGCAACGATTACTGACTTATTAAAAGATTACTAAATTATTGTCAAGTACTTTAATAATCAATAGTTTTTTTCCAGTTTCTTTGTTCCTTATAACAAAGAAATAATTAAAACAACATTTTTGGTTTGTGTGTTTACATGTGGAGTGGTGACGTTGCAGTGACAACAGGTGTAATCTGAACACCTGTGATCGGATCACTCAGGTGGGATGTTAACAGCAGGAGTGAACAGAGCGTCAACAGAACGTCTAAGAAATGTGTGGATCATTTTTAAGCAGCAGTTACGACACGTTTGTCTGCGCTGCTCCTCGTCCTCCTCCAGGTCCTCCTGCCAGCTCATGGTCCTGGTCCAAACAAAGCTGTAGATCAGTTGCAAAGACTTTAAAAACCCTGAAAACATTAAACATTTAAAAATCTCAATATTAACAGAGGATTCTGGTGTATTAACTGTCAACTGATTAATGTCTGCAAATGTTTCAGTTACAAAGTTTGCTGCCATTGTCAGTTGTGTGTCATGTGTCTTTTTACTCTTCACTGTAAAGTCATCGCTTGTTTTTTTTCTTATTGCCTTAAATTCTGATGATAATGTCCTCATTTAACAATGCTTCAAATCACATGAACTGTGCCTTTAACTGCAGCTGTCTTCAGTCAGGGGACATGATGAGACAAAGTAGTATCCAGTTTAAAGTGTTAAAATGTGGTCATTGCAGTAAATGAGTGAAAGAATTAGAGTAAAATACATTAAAACCTTTTTATTGTTTACTATATATTGGTCCATATCAACAAGGACACTTTTATTTTGAAATTCTACTAAACCACTGCTCCTTAAGATTTATTTTTTTACTTAACCTGCCCCCTACTGGCCAGGCTAGATACTCATTCTTAACAGTTTTAATGGTATATTGCAGTGGCAGCTGGCAATCGACAAGTCAGTTTTTCAGATGGACTGTGGTAACAGTGGTGATATGCAGTTACCGCATATCACCACTAAAACACACCAAAGCACCATTCTCATGCCTGATACAGTAATTTTATAAAAGATTCACTTAAATGAAATGTCTGTATTTTCAGACATTTGAATTTTGCCTTCTCTATCACTCCTTTGTTCGCATAGCATTTTCCATATGTATCCTTGTCTGTTTGTGTTTATTATTATTATTCAGAGAAATGTTTTAAGTCTGTATTACCTGTCTGAATCCAGGCTTGTTCAGTGTCCAGCATCTGAAAGAAGAGGCAGGGAAAACAAAACATGCCACTGGTCTGAGTGCAACCAGTTAGCCAGTCCTTCTTCTCATACCAGCTCCTGTCTTTCATTTGCTGTTTTATGGCGACGTTTGGCTGGTCAGGTCCGACTTATATAAGCCGAAGCTTTTCTTCTATGAAACGGCAGTGAGATAAAGTTGTTTGTACTTTTTTCCCATGATGAAATCGGCAATTAAGCGCTGGTAAAGTTCGCACATCTTACAGAGAAGTGAACGGAGGCATTTCCGTTTCCGCCGGAAATGCCATGTCCGCTCGGCCGTGGCAGTGATGCATCAGTGTGTGTGACGAAATCACGTTGGGGCGATGATGACATATGTAGATAATTTATATTTTAACGTTTCTGATGACATTCTATACTCGAAAAGTTCATATTATGACAGTTTTAACGACATACTATCGCATTGACCACACGTACATGGTTAGACGGTGATCGTGTGTTTGCTGCGAAGCAGTGACGTCACATTGTCAGTCGCAGGTGTAATCTGAACACCTGTGGTCGGATGTTGACAACAAGTGTGAACAGAGCATCAACAGAAAGTCTAAGAAATGAGTGGATCATTTTTAAACAGCACTTACCATACGTTCGTCCCCGCTGCTCCTGCTGTCTCCGCGTGTGTGGAAGGTCCGAGTGGCAAACAGGAAGTGGATGATTCCAATTAGATTTATCGAGAGGGGAGGGCGCGGACCGCACTAAGCAAGGAGGAGTCCACTTTTCCTCGTTGTGTTTAGTGATTTGCAGTTGTGTTTGTTTGTGTTTTGTTTGTTATTTGTTGGTGTTTTCTTCCTTTTTGTGGTGGTGATTTGCACTTCAGGGCCACTGTATAAATGTCTATGTGGAACACTCCATAACGAATAAATCTATGTAATTCAAACTAATAATAAATAAATAAATGGCAAAACCAACCGATAGTGAACACAGTAAGCTGAAAAGTATAATGATGTTTTAAATTTGCTTAATAACTTCCTGCTTAAAAAGGTCAGGCTGGTTTTTACATTCTGCTCCAGAAGGCATTCTCGTGATTCTTCTTCCTGATTCCTCTTGCTCCCAAAGTTTGGCGCGTAACTCGTCCCACAGTTTTGACTTTTCTAAGCATTTCGAGGAACCATGGCGACAAAAATCGCAAATAATTTCCACATATACATGAATGGGAAATGCCCGGAAAAAAATTATCAAAAACAAGCCAAATTTGTCGTACTTTAACGTAGAGACGTGATTGGAACTTCAAACAGGTCACAAGACTTGGCACTTTTATCACCACAGTCAAAGTTTTGATACATATTACGGATTTTCAACAATCGCAGTTGACAGTGTTTTTTTTTTTTTAACGTTTTCAGATTTTATGATGAGTGTGTGTGGCATGCAAAAAACACAAGGCTTTGCTTCCTCTACTTTTCTATTACCTGTGGATTATCAGCTAATTGAGTAAAATGACGTTGTTTTTTCAGCTTCATTAATATCTACACACAAATACAGTTAAGCTTTGCTTCTCCCGCATTCCCTTTCGGTTATGTATATTGTGTGAACTGCACTGTTATGTGATGAGTGATCTAAATGTCATGACCGAAATGAATAAATAAATAAATAGAAACACTCTCAGGAGTCATGCAACGATAAACATTGATATTCAACTTCTAAGGGTTATGTGAACAACCTATCAATAAAATTCAAAAGAATTCAATACATTTTATGTTATTGAAAAGAGAATTGGTGACATTTTCATGCAAAATAAAGAGAATGTAAAAATCTGATTCGGCAGAAAAAAAATCATGGGGTGCTGCGGCACCTGAGCATGCCGCTCAGGTGCCTCTAGGGGGAGATGAAGCACCAGCAAGCCCCTCCTCAGCGCCGCCGAAGAAAGGTGGACTCCCCCTCGCTTAGTGTGGTCCGCGCCCTCCCCTCTCGATAAATCTAATTGGAATCATCCACTTCCTGTTTGCCACTCGGACCTTCCACGCAAGTGAGCGGGAGCAGGAGGAGATAGAAGACGAGAAGCAGCGGTGACAAACGTATGATTCACACATTTCTTAGACGTTCTGTTGACGCGCTGTTCACACCTGCTGTAATCGTCCCACCTGAGTGATCCGATCACAGGTGTTCAGATTACACCTGCTATTGCTAATGTCACGTCACTGCTCCGCAACAAACACATGATCACCGTCTGACCATGTACGTGTGTATTTCCAATGCAACTGTTTTCAAAAAACTGACTTGGTGTCAAATATGTCATTATATAGTGTGACGTCAACAGCTGCCTTCATACTGTCAAAAACTGTCCAGATATAAACTGTCCAAAATCTCCTAGTGTAATGTCAACAAAAAGTTAAAATATGAACTGTCTAAAAGTGTCCTAGTATAGTATGTCGTAAAACTGTTTGTAAACTGTCCAATTCTAAACTCTCAAACAATGTCCAAATATTGCAGGAGGAGCTGGAGGACCGGGAGGAGGACGAGGACGAGGACGAGGAGCAGCATGGGACAAACGTGTGGTAGCTGGTGCTTAAAAATGATCCACACATTTCTTAGACGTTCTGTTGACGCTCTGTTCACACCTGCTGTTAACATCCCACCTGATTACACCTGCTGCTGCTGCTCATGTGACGTCACTGCTCCCCATGTAAACACACACACCTTTCATTTAATTTCTATTCACATAGAAAATTATGTTGTTTTCTGTTTGTTACAGAAAGACAAAGAATCCAGGAAATGTTAGTGTTATTATTTATTATTATTTGTTTGGGCTAGAAAATGTTTGAAAAATGGAAATGATGATTCTAAAATGTCTTTTGTTATCCACAAATCAAAAATGATTCAGTTTTCATTTTTTCTTTGTTATAAGGAAAAAAGAAATGGGAAAATGTTCAACATTTGTGATTTAGTGAAGTACAACAAACAATTAATCGAGTATTTGACAATTAATTTAGTAATCGTTAAATAATGCATTAATCGTTGCATCTCTACTTGTTTTAAATATATATTTTTTAAATAATCAGAGACCCCATGATACGAGTTATCACCATATTTGCTAAAATCACATATTGCGATATACGGACACAACAGAGCCAGTGAAAGTGACCACTTGGCACCATCTAGTGGACTGAAATGTTCATTTATTTTATTTTTTAATGCTCATCTACAAAAAAGGTTGACAAAAAAATATAAGCTCACCACCACCATTACTACTAATAATACACTCAAACAGCATCACATTCTGTGTGCAACCACAGCAGCATTAGCTGTACAGAAAGTTGCACTATTGACTTTTTGCCCATATGCAATATGCCCATATATCACAGTGCTTGGGCCGGTATCAATACCGATATACTGTATATGTCTTTCCTTTTGCACAACTGCAGAGGTCATTAAGTCTCTTCTCTAGTCAAATTAACAGACTCTTTTTTATATTTATGTCACAGAACATGTGGACATAAAATATCTTCATTGTGCAAAATAAATAAGCGGAAAAAAATAGCTGTAGGGGGGCGCTCGCATACAAGTCAAGAGGTAGAAGCTTTTTCAGTCTACTGCTGTAGTCATTAGTCATATCGGCACATCTCTGCCCATATCCCATAAAACCTTTCAAAGCCGATATCTGCCGATACCGATAATATCGCACATCCCCGCTCGTTTCATGTCAGGTGTAAACGAACATCTTTTGCTCTCAACAAACTAGGGCTGAAACTATTTTATTTAAAGACTTAAATCAAGCTTTATGAATTTACAGCTTCTTAAATGGCAACATTTTCTGCTTTCTTTGCTCTATAGAACAAGGAAATCATTCAAACTTAATCATTTTTGCTTTCTGGTCAAAACAAAACACTTGAGAACCTCATCATTTCCACCTTTAAAAAAACCCTCTTCAACATTTCAGCACATTTTATGGACCAAACCATCACTCTTTCACTCGTCATTTCATCACCTCACACATACGATGTTAACAGCACTTGTCAACAGAGCCTCTGTTTAATGTGTGCACATCATTTTTACATTGTTAACAGGTGAAAACTATGGACCACTCAAAGTCACAAAATTCTATCAATAAATACACCATTCAATAATGACTACAATGTGCCATTCATTTATTCATATTGGAATTAAATACATAAATGTCTTATTAAATGTAATATTCATTCATTCAAATACCAATTAATTTCATGTAAAAAAGCAAACATATCTAATTGCATGACTATTTAATGAATGATTTTATGGTTCTGTGTTGCAGTGCATCATCAATTGATTTGATGCTGATGGGTGACTTTGACACATCAAATCAATTCATCATGCACTGCAACACAGGACCATGACATCATTTATTAAATAGTCATGTAATTAGATATGTTTTGTTTTTGTTTTGTTTTTTTACATCAAATTGGTATTTGAATGAATGAATGTCACATTTAATAAGACATTTATGTATTTCATTCCAATATGAATGAATGAATGGCACATGGTGTAATCATTGAATGGTGTATTTATTGATTGAATTTTGTGACTTTGTGTCCTCCATAGTTTTCACTTGTTAACAGTGTAAAAATGATGTGCACTCATTAAACACACAGAAGTCTAATTGGTGTGCTGATCATTTTTAAGCATCAGTTACTGGACACCGGTACCCTGACTGTGTGGTCAACAGTCCAGAGAGTGGACCCCTGTCAATTTTTTAAATGTTTTTATGGCTTTTTTTTGGCCAAAAATGTGAAATAAAATGACATAACCCCCTCCTGTCATCTGTGTGGGGGGCCGGGGGAGCACAGCCCAGCCCCAGCCCCCCACCATTACAGTGGGAGCGCGCGCGTAGCTTGGCCCCGGCGCCGGGGCCAGGCATTCGAAGCGTCTGGATTTGAACCAGCCACAGCCGGACTGGCACAACCTTGCGGTTGCGGACAAACCCACCACACCACGAACCCTTCTACGTTTTGGAGAAGAGCTCTCGGCGGTTTTGAGTTTTCACTTTGGATGTGGAACCTTAAACCTTGGAGTATAAAGGAATTGAACTCTCAACGTCAGGATTGAAAGGCAGCTCTCTAACCAGTTGAGCTAACTGTACACACTTTTCCTTCTGTTTTCTCAGAGTTATTTACTCTCTGTGTTGAATATTGTGCTTAAAAAGTTCACTTCATCTAAGATTCGAACTTCTGACCTGAGGAACTGCAGTCTTTCTCTTACCCTTGTGAGCTATTTGTCCTCACATGGTGTGTCGCAACCTTTGGAAGTCTTTCAATAATAGATTACCCATGACTTCAAAAAACGTCAGACTGATGAGATATTTAAGAACGTCTGTCCTCTCTCCTTGGCAAAATGTTTGGTGTAGTGGTTACTGCTCTTGCCTTTGAAACAAGAGTACCTGGGTTCGAGACCCAGTTGGAGCAACGATCTTTGTGCATGGCGTTTTTCATGTTCTCCCCGTGTGTGCGTGGCTTTTCTCCGGGTTCTCCGGCTTCCTCCAACAGTCCATCCATCATCTACCGCTTTGTCCTCCACTGGAGGGTCGTGAGGGGTGCTGTGCCAAGCTCAGCTGTCATAGGGTAATAGGCGGGGTTCACCAGTCCATTCAAAACATGCAATACAGTGATGAGGTAAATTTCCACTTAAACATTCACTTCAGGTAAGATTCAAACCCCTGACCATAGGAACGTCAGTCCTTGTCTGAACCAGGTGAGCTATTTGTCTTTGTATGCTTTTTCACCCAATTTGGAAGTCTTTCAATAATAGAACCCATGACTTCAAAAAAACGTCAGACTGATGAGATATTTAAGCACGTTTGTCCCTCATCATGGACAACATGGTTGGCGTAGTGTTTAGGGCTCTTGACTTTGCAGCGAGAGGCCTTGGGTTCGAGACCCAGTTGGAACAGCGATCTTTCTGCATGGAGTTTTTCATGTTCTCTCCGTGTGTGCGTGGCTTTTCTCTGGGTTCCCGCCTTCCTCCTACAGTCCATCCATCATCTACCGCTTTGTCCTCCACTGGAGGGTCGTGAGGGGTGCTGTGCCAAGCTCAGTTGTCATAGGGCAATAGGCGGGGTTCACCAGTCCATTCAAAACATGCAATACAGTGATGAGGTAAATTTCCACTTAAACATTCACTTCAGGTAAGATTCAAACCCCAGACCATAGGAACGTCAGTCCTTGTCTGAAGCAGGTGAGCTATTTGTCCTTGTATGCTTTTTCATCCAATTTGGAAGTCTTTCAATAATAGAACCCATGACTTCAAAAAAACGTCAGACTGATGAGATATTTAAGCACGTTTGTCCCTCATCATGGACAACATGGTTGGTGTAGTGGTTAGTGCTCTTGACTTGGCAGCGAGAGGACTTGGGTTTGAGACCCAGTTAGAACAGTGATCTTTCTGCATGGAATTTTTCATGTTCTCTCTGTGTGTGCGTGGCTTTTCTCCGGGTTCTCCGCCTTCCTCCTACAGTCCATCCATCATCTACCGCTTTGTCCTCCACTGGAGGGTCGTGAGGGGTGCTGTGCCAAACTCAGCTGACATAGGGCGATAGGCAGGGTACACCATGCAAAGTACGCCAGTCCATCCAAAAACACGCAAGATCTATCTATGTTGCATACTGTACTTAAACAATCACCTCATCTAAGATTCGAACAAACAACCTTTGGATCTCTGGTCTCTTTTCTAACCACATGAGAAGTCTTTCAATAATACAACCATGACTACGTGAGAAAAACCATGAGGTCTTCGAGTCATACATGACTCAAAGTCATATATGACTTCAAAGACCTCAGACTGATGAAATATTAAGGAATATCTGTCCACCGTGATCAGAGACAGCACTGAGCAAAACATATATTGATTGAATTGAGGATGTGTGAATACAGTCTATAATCAGGGACACATTCGAGACCACGTCCTCATATGACATCCAGAAGATTTGAATGCACAACCTCAGAGATGCAAGTCTTCCTCTGATGGATGGAGTTATTTGTCCTGATGATCTCACTCTGATTTTCTTGGTGTTCTTAAGGTTCTCATCTTGGTCAGCATTTTCTTCTTTTAATTCTGCAGCTGTTTCAATCTGCAAGGTGGAAAGGTTGGTTCCACAACTGCGGGGTTGTCCCGGTCCAGCAGTCGACAGGTTCTGGTCCACAACCATATGACTGCTCTGAGCTTCATTACTCTGATTATTCATTACTTTTGTGTACATAGAAAATGTTTTAGATCTTTGATTTCAGCTCATGAAAAATGGGAGTAAAACAAAAGTGTTTGTATTTTTGTTCAGTGCATTCCTCTTATGTGGGATTGGTTTCCCTTCCAAGACAAGCTCATTGAAATTCCACCACTAGATGGCATCGGTAAATTACTAAAAATCAACCCAGTCCACACAACTGATCATAACACTAATACAGTGATGCAAGGAACTTTTCTCTTGTAAAAAAAAAATAAAAAAGTTGCATTTTTGAAGCACTAAATGTTTGTGAAAACAGACAAAAATTGGCACACAAAGTCAGAACTGTCGAAAAAGTTTTATATAAAATAACAGGAATATGTAAAAGCCATTTTCCACCACTTTTTTTTTTTTAACACCACTTCGTGTGTGAATGTTATTGTTGCTGTGCCCGGTTTCTTCTAACCTGACAAAGCCACTGTCCTGCATGTTTTAGATGGACATTCGAATCGTCAGCTCGTCAGTAAACTCTGCTGAAGCCTGATAACGACCCCTTTATTTGAATCAGGTGTGTTGGAGCGGGAAACCACCTAAAATATGCAGTTGCAGGACAGCGGCTGCCCAGGACCAGGAGTGAGAAACCCTGCTCTAAATTATAATCTGGTTCAGTGCTTTAAATGGTAGCAGTTATGTTTTAATGGGACACTATTCCCTGTAAATAAATAAATAAATAAATAAATAAAAATAAAGGTCCATAACCAAACCACACACTAAATTAACTGCAAACAGTAGAAAAGTCAAAGACAGAGACTTTTATTTCAGTAAAGATTTTTTTTTTTTTTTCTGTTAAGTGTTCATGTAGCATATTTTTAAACACACTTCTCCTTTATCGTGGCCAGCCTAAGGCACTCCTGTGCAATATTCCTGCTGGTTCATCAGCATCTTGATATGCCACACCTGTGAGGTGGGATGGACTATATCGGCAAAGGAGAAGTGCTCACTAACACAGATTTAGACACATGAAATGAAGACATGAGAATTGAATTCATTGTGTATATAGAACATGTTTCAGATCTTTGAGTTCAGCTCATGAAAAATGGGAGCAAAAACAAAAGTGTTGCGTTTACACCTTTGTTCAGTGCATAAGAGTAAACACTGAATAGTTTAGTACTTGAAAGAACTTCACTCTTTCACCTCTGGATGGTGCTGCAGTAATGCCATTTAAAAAAAAAAAAGGAATTATCAAAAAAATAAGGTGTCTATTCTAAAGCACCTCACCTGTATTCGGCTGTTTCCCCAATCAGCAACGATGATGTTTCCATTGGCATCTACTGCCACACCAGTGGGAGCGTTGAACTGCCCGTTGCCTTCACCATGAGAACCAAATTTGAACAAGAACTCTCCATCTGCACTGTACACCTGCGACAGGAAGTCCGAAAAAGGGAGTTTGAGTCACGCGATCGCTCTTAAGTATACAGAAAAAAAAGGATATGTGGCTAAAATATCGTGTTTTTCAACGTTCAGGATGTTGCATGTCTTACCTTCACAGAGTGATTGTGAAAATCAGTCACAATTATTTCATTTTTGTTGTTGACTGCAACAAAATGAGGACCTGGACACAAGGAGAGGCGCGTGTTAACGTCCTAATCTGAGCTGATTCATTAATTCTTTGCTGTTAGTCAAAGAAATTTGATCTAATCTGACCTCATGCGGTAGAAAAACTAAGTCCTATGAAACCTTCATCTGATACTGAAACGTCTTTCGAGTTTCAGGACTGCGTGTCAAATTGTCTCAGTTATAAATAGTTACACCGGCGATGAATTAAAAAAGGTATAATCTGAGATCTATTGCTCGCAAAACACTGATTGACTTATAGAAAAAAACAGCAGTTAAGTTAGAGCAGTGAAACAAATCAAACCCACCGATCCTGTTTTCATAGCCATTTGCACAAGACACAAAATGCATAAGACAACATGTTTGTTATTGTAATAGCAAGTGATTATTACAATGGCATGATCGAGTACGTTTGATCACGTATGTTGATCGTTACTGATCAACACAGCCTGGAGTTTCCAAGAGGTGAGACACATGATCAGGTTAGACAGAGGGCACTGCACTGTGGGATTAAGGTTGCAGCAAGGCCACACTTAGTACTTACTGAAAACCGAGCCAGATTTATTTAAGTTTGGGCCAAGTTTGTCTGAATTGGAAAAACAGGAGGGAGAACAGAAAGAGAGGGGTAATAAGAGAAAAAGAATAAGCAAAGAAGAGAATAGAGTGGGGGTGGTCAGCACAGCCACAGTTTGCATGTGTGTGTGTGTGTGTGTGTGTGGGGTACAGCATCACCTAAAAACTTTACACTTTTAAAGAGAATATAACATCAGAGAAGCACAATAACAGCACAAAATGGCAGTGGAGGCATCGCTAAGCATCACATTAATTACTTCTCTGGTCTGCAGCTCTTATGAATTGGCATACACATTTTTTTCTTAAAGGGATAATTCATCCATTTAGGTGCTTACGTCATATATTCACATGTGCAACCGGCCTGTCAGCATGGTACAACTCAAAATGTGCAGTGTCTTTAGAATGCGACTGGTGCTTTTGTTGCCACACCTTTAGTTAAAGTGTTTTTTTTTGTCCATTGCCATGTTATACCGACAATACTGTATATACTGTATAACTGTCCATCCATCATCTACCGCTTTATCCTGACCTAAAAAGCTGGTAGACATTGTCGTCAGAATTCTGTCCCTCACCTGCAAACTGTCTGTCCGCCGTCCCTCGGCCCCCGAACTTAGTCACAAGCTTCCCATTGGACTGGAAGATGAAGACGCAGCAGGCCTTGTTGTCCACAGTGATGATGTGTCCGTTCTTATCCACGGCGACTCCTTTAGGCCCCATGAGTCGGCCTGCGCCAATCTTATTCTGCAACAGAGGCCATTTTAGAAAGAGAAGTTTGAGACTCCAAATAAAATGTTCTTTTGGACTTTTACACAAACCAGAAAGGACGTAAACACTCTTTCACAACTCATATACAAACCACCAAAATGGGATTAGACAGGCCTATTCACTGGCGTTGAGATGTTGCTTTTATGTTGCTTCTCAGAATCTTGCCAAGTATATTTTTCTACTTTCTTGTCAAAATATCCCATCACACTTTATAAGACTAAATCACCTAAAGAGTAAGCTTTAAGTGAGATAAAGATTGTTTTGAGTCACATCTCAGATGAAACAAGCTTTTTTGACATGTCATAGGGTTTTTAAGCTGCTGTGTTATTTGTAAAAGATGTAAAAGACATCAAATCTGCTTTATTGAAAACTGCATGGTCCACAATTAATTATAAAACTAAAAATGAGTTAAATCCACTTGAAACAAACAGGATGATGACAAAAAGATCCTACCTTTGAGGGAAGAATACTATTTTTGAGCATCACATGCTTATTATGAGACACAAAACGTCACAATACGAGTAAAATATAGCTAAAAATGAGTTAAATCCACTTGAAACAAACAGGATGATAACAAAAAGATGCTACTTTTGAGGGGAAAATACTATTTTATAGCATTTTATAGCATCACACGCTTATTATGAGACACAAAATACGAGTAAAATATAGCTAAAAATTAGTTTTCCCAGCTAATTTCAAGATCACCCATATCTTGTAAGGCTTAAATATAATATCTTATTTCAAGAAATCTTACCAAGATAATTTTCACTTGTCCCATTGGCAGATTTATTACAAACAAACAATATCTTGCATTTGTATTTTCTTTGCTTATTTTTGAAGTGGCCTTTTTTTTCCTCCAGTGTTCTATTTGTGTCTTATGGCTTTTTATACTTAACATTAAAATACAACATTTGGGCCAACAACAAAATTGAATTGGAATCAGTTGGTCCTTGTGTGATTTATAAATATTTAAGTAAACATCGTAAGATGAGGCTCGCCGTGACCTCACCTTAAACTTGCCGTCAGAGGAGAAGATGCTGACCCATCGATTGTCGTAGTCGGCCACCACGATGTCACCGTTCATGTCCACGGTGACACCCGTGGGCCTTTGCAGTTGCCCCGGAGACCGACCCCTGACGCCAAAGCGCATTTTGAACTGGCCGTCGTTGGAGAAAACCTGTAATCAGATACATCACAGAGAATATGAGCTTTAAATCTACAGTATGTTTGCATTATGTGTGTGTGTGTGTGTGTGTGTGTGTGTGTGTCTCACCTGTATGCACTGGTTGTTGCTGTCAGCCACCACCACTCTGCCGTTACTGGAAGCAGAGATTCCCTGCAGATTGGTGAACTCCCCTTTCTCTCTGCCCCGGGAACCTGACAATTTAATTACTCAAATAATTATCTTATTAAGGCAAAGAAAAAAAAAGTAAAAAGAAATCTTAATTTTTCCCCTCCAGGCAAATGAAGGTTTTACTCAGGATTTCAAGTAAAGACTCCAACACCTGTCTGAGCCAGCTCTGCTCCCACGATGAGAATTTTAATTATTTAATTTCCACAAAGTTCACAAAGTTTCTTTTTCAAAACCCCTAAATATCACATAAATACTTCAATGACGAAGTTGTTAAGAGACTACAGCACCACTGTCATGTGACCAGAATTTAATGTATAAAGTATTGGTATCAGAAATGAAAAAGTGGTATCAAGTCATCCATATTTCCTACCTTCTTGACAGTTTCCTTTCTAATTGAACTTCTTTGTAATTCAATAACAATGTACATTGTAATTGCTTCTTTTGGTAAATATCAACACAACAGTGCATGTTTATGCACATAATTGCTGTCATTTTTTTGCCTCAGATTTGCAAAATGTGTCATTCTCTGTTGTTTTCTGTCCATAAAGACATTTTTCAACCACAATCAACTGGTTTATAAAATTTATTCTGACGAGCATAACTCAAACTTGACTTGTATAATAATAATATAATGTATAATATATAATAATGATCAATGTAAGCTGATTTGAACCCTTCTGGACAGGTCATGAGTGTCTTACCCACTCTGTAGATGAGCTCATCTTCAATGGGGTTCTCCTTCTTCTTGGTGGTGCTGTACATGCTGGACGGCCGTCGCACTGCTTTCTGCCGTATGTGGCCCCCCGTCCCACTGGGGGACTTCACCCGCCTCTTCACGTCATCTGGAGACTGCGGCACATCGGAGGGCTTCACCGCCCGCAGCCGGAACGGGCTGCCGCGGATGGGCTGGCCGTACAGCAGCAGGGTGAACGCATACTCTCCCTCAGAGCGCACCGTGTAGCCCACCTCATACGTTCCGTTCTTATTGTCCGTTATCTCAGTCTCTGCAGCTCGGTTTCCGTCAGAAGACGTGATCTCTGCTTTTAAAACGGCATTTCCTGTCCGCACCAGGTCCCCGTCCTGCACAGAGAGGTCACTGATTCAGTCTCATCACATTCTTCGATCAGACTTTATTTTTCACAATAATAATGACCAATTTTCAATGTGACTTTGAGGGATAATATGAACTCTAATGTCCACAAATATAACTCCAGCTTAAAATCCGTGGAAAACACACACATCATGGCTCACTCTGCACATGAGGCTTCAGGCTAAATCACTCTCAGACTGCACCTTGTCTTTTGTTGTCACGGTAACAGTGTGGTGCTGCCCGGTCGCTGCGTGGCGCAGGCCCTCTCCCGTGGCGACGGAGGTGTGAGCTACAGCCGCTGTGGTGAGGAGGACGCCAAGGTTTTGGATGGAGCGTCGCAGGCCTTCAGTCTCCACCTGAAACACACACACACAGGCAGGTTAGTACAGCTATTCATCTAAGTAAACTGCACTGACAGCCTAATAAAAGTGTTATTCCTGATCCTAACCATAACTAGTTAATGCCTAACCCTAACCTTCAAACTCACCACAATTCATCTAACCCCATAACTTGACCAGTTCCTCACTAGGATCAGGTTTTGGTCTTTTTATTATAAGCATACAAGAACAAAAGAAAAATGTTTATTAAACCAAAACTCACCAATATTTTTCTTTTCTCTTGTTTTGCGTTTCCTGTCTCTCTCTCTCGATACATCTCTGTTTATAAAGTTTATGCTTTTAAATTGTTTGCACACAGTAAATTGGTAAACAAAAGGGTTAAAATTGTTCTGCTACATGTAAAAGATAGACTGTGATGTCTATATTCCACAGTGATGCTCATCTTTACATGACAACTTGAGATCAATCATGACAAATCAGGCTAGGAAATGTTACATTACAAGGCAATTGACCTTTATTTAAAAGTACCAAACTGGCCATACCTGACAATCCAGGTGTGCGTTCTGATGTGGTCTCTCTGGGAATTCGTGTCGAGCCAGCGCCGTGACCCGCTCGCTCATCTGCTTCTGAACCAGCAGCACCTGCACTTCCAAGAGACAGACGATCAATTTGACTTCAAAAGGGAGCTCACGCATCCCCGCCGCATCGCATTATGACAGCTGATTCCCCGTGTGAGTAAAAATCAACCACTTCCAACCCACCTCAGTGGCACTGCCGTGGCTGAGAGCCTGCTCTGTGAAGCTGCAGCTGCTCTCAATGTGCTCCTTCCCCTGCAGCAGAGACGACAGCTGGGCCTGCAGCACCTGAACTCGGGTCAAAAAAAGGAGGAAGAGGATGAGGAGGTTACAGTTTCGAGTAAAGGTGGTGAAACACTGCGTATAAAAGGACGCATGATCGCACAACGAGACGTCACATGCCAACCTTCTGCTTGCTGCTGCAGATGCTCTCCAGGTCCGCGATGAGCGCCGCCTTGCGCTGATGCAGCGCTCGCTCCAGCTCCTCAAACGTGCCGGTGATCTCCGCGACCGCCCCGGTCTTCCTGTCGTTGAGCTGGCGCGAGATCTCGCTCACCAGCTCGATGGCTGCCGCGAGCTGAGGGAGCCTGCGGGGGACCGCACAGGGTCACATGATGAGGAATTGACAGAAATGATCATACTTTCATAGAATTACTGTATAAATAAATGAAAAGATGAAGAAATAAGCCACTAATAATCAGTCAGTCTATTGAGTTGTGTTTTATCTGAAGAATTAATTGTCCAAAAAAAGGGAAAAAGGAACAACGGTATTCAGTTTTAATGATTTTTTTTGTTGTTTGGAGCAAAGAAAAAAAACACAAAACAATGATTGTGTTGATTAAGATTATTGATTACTAAGTCTGCTTTTAACTGCTTATGTTTCCCTTATACCGTGTGTGTACAGTGTTACTGTGCATGACATGCCAAACACAGCAGACGCCAAATCTGGGCCAACATGCTTAACCTCTCAGCCTCCTGATGTGTCTGATGTGTATTTGCGGCACTAAGCCTTTTACCTGCTGTGTATCGCGTCCAGCTGTGTCTTCAGCGCCTCCTTGTGCTGTTCCACGACGTCCCGCAGAGGGACGGTCACGTGCTCCCTGTGCTCGCCCTCGGTGCACTCCAGACACATGGCAGTCTCACAGGACTCGCAGTAGAACTCCATCACCTGCAGAGGGAGACAAGCCGTTCAGTTCAGTTGAGTTCGGTTGCTCTCTGCAGCACACTGAGACCTCATATGACCAATGTGCTGTATAAATCCAGATATAAGCAGCAATGAAACAATACTTCTGAAATAAATAAGTGGCTAAGACAATCGAGAAACTGTCTTTTGTGTTCACACCTTGCCGTCGTGGTTCGGGCAGCAGAGAGGTTTCCCTGCAGCGGCGGCACTGACCGACTCCAGGACGCTGCAGGATTCTGGTCTCGAGCACTCGGGGTCTCGCTGGAGGACCTGGACGGGAACATTTCATAGAAGTTGGTCACTTTTCATAATATTACTTAAATAAAAGTCTTAAAGTAGATGACATTTACTCGACTAAAAGTCATTTTGTGTAATAAAATGTACTTTAGAAGTAAAGGTATTTTAAAAAGCTGAAGAGTATTGAGCCATGGTAGCTCAGTGGTAGGGTGAGTTGTCTTTCAACTGGAGGGTTGTGGGTTCAATTTCTGTCCCTGCTAGTTTATATGTGTAACCCCATGTTGCAGCATGTGAATGGGTAGAAACTGTAAAGGTGTAACACAGCTCATCAAGACTAGAAAAGCTCTATATACAGTAAATATAGACCAATACCGACTCTTCTTCTTCTGATTTTATTTGGTAATAACAAAGATAATTTTAGAGGACATAAAAGTTGCTAGAAATATAAATAACAAAGTAAAGTACGGTCTTTATTTGTGTCCCAGATAATTATTCTTTGTTGTTTCTCGATGTTTCTCCCGTTGTTTTTCACGGAATGTACTTGACAATCCTGTTGGGCAAACAGATTAGTGTCAGACTCCAGGGCTTGAAAAAAAAAGGGGGTGCGGATTAAGACGCAAACCTCCATGAGATTAGTGATGAAGAAGTTGTTCTGCAGAGCACACACTCCTTTCTCGGGCAGGATGGACGTCTGCCGGCACACCGGACACGAGAGCGTCAGAGACTCTGGGGGAATGTAGTTCTGCAGGCAACTGAAGAGGGAGGCAGCAGATAAACAAACACTGAGTCAGAGTCTGTAGAAAGTACAGGAAAAGTCATTAATACAACATCATTAGAGTCATACAGAGAGAACATGTTTACATACAACATATTTGTGCGTCGGCATCATCTGTGTATAAATAACAGACAGGTGTGTCTGTGTGCAACTCAACTGTTTTTAAACAAAAGGAAGTCTGTTTATGTGTAATTCTGATGAATTAAGAAACCAGTATGTTCATGTTTTTCCTCTTCACTACAGCACGGTGTCCATTTTGTAAATTACAGTGTACATTTTACATTTTACATTGTACATGTTATAATCTAATTATCTCACCAGGTTTTGAATTTCCAACACAGATTCTTTTCTTTTTTAGATTTTTTGTTCTTCTGAATTTAACTCCTCACATCTAATTTTGACATTTTCAGTCTTATACAAATGTGTGGTTAAATAAAAAAAAAAAGAAAAATCAAGGTTTAAGACAATCATATAATAACACATATTTTACATGCTCAAGTTCAACTTGAGCATGTAAAACGTTGGAATTTTTCCGAAAGTTCAAACCGCTGCGTAATTACGTTAACTCTAATATGTGTTCACTTCGATTCGCTCGGTGTTAAAGGGTCAAATCGAACGAGCATGTAGTGATCGGCTGAATGTTGGTGAGATTGGAGCCGGAATCACCTCAAACTTTGTCATCTGAATTTGGACTTTTGAACTTGTGCATGTTGAATACATACTGTTGAAATAGTCTAGAAGAAAATCAAAGACATAGAAAAGACTTAACTTCCTATCCTGTTCCCCCCCCCCACGTTCAACAAAAACACGTGTGTGTGTCTCCACAAAAGTGAGGAGTTGGATTGTGCAGATTATGCAGATCACACCACATTCCAGCTGCCATACTGCACATGATGTACAACTGCTTCTTCTTTTTTCTTTCTTCAGACTTTATGATCACTTATTCTGCAGCGGCCTGGGCTGCATGCTAACACCCTGCAGTTTCCCCCGAGCTTTGATGAAAGTCTTGGTTTACGTGTCACTGAATGATTTATCTGGCACACAAACAACTGGCAACCACAAACACATATGGCGGGGGGGGGAGAAAATATCCACGATGAGGCCGCGGCTAATACACAGTGGCTGAGTTTATATGCTTTGACACAGATGCACATGGGTTACAGCAAAATGGAAGAAAAGTAAAAATGATGCTATGTAGAGAAGCAGCAGCAGGGGTTGCCAGCTTAGCCCTAAAACCCCCTTAAACTAAAATGAGCCCACCCAGAATTAAAACATCTGTTCGACGACATCATCGTGCATAGTTCCAGACAAAAAAATGTGTTCCCCTCAGCAGGGCTTCAGATCACATGCCATGAAGTTAAACCAGGGATTTCAGTTGCCCTCTGGTGGGCAAACGTCCCCCTCACTGTGGAGGGGGGTTATACTTGTGTAACTATCCCATAAATATTTGTTTGATCAGGGAGTTTAGAAGTAAACCAATCTGAATATATAATTCCAGCTAGGCTCTTAAGGGAGGATATTACTGAACGGGAAATAGGATATTCAATCTCCTTTGTGGGGGCAGAAGAAAGGTACGAGTCGGGGGTTTGTGTCGGGTTCAGCTTGAGGGAACTGTAGGTAATTAGGACTTGGCATAGTTGCTTTTACCAGACATTAGAAAAAGAAATATTGGGTTTGCACAACTGAAACTGAACATTAAGTCTTTCTTAAAAGTAGGTAGGTAGTAGAAGGTAATTCAAATGTTTATTTCTAATGCTTAAATAATGAAATATTTTACAGATAATGGACAGTAGAAAGAGACTATTTGGTCTAATTCATTCAAAAAATGCTAATAGGACCAAGCTCAAAAGTGACAGATTGCATATTATTCAATAAATATTATTATTCAGTGCTTGTATACTGGGACAAAGACAGCAGTTTTCTCGTTTGCTGGAGGAAGCCAACAACAGGAGTAACACATATACTGAACAGCCAGAAGGGGGCGCTTCTATTTCTCACTTGATTTATGACATAATTCAACATTTTCCTGTGCAGTTCATAGTCTCAATCACTAGTTTTGCAGATCTTCTTCAGCTGCACATGATGCCAATTTTGGTCATCATGTTGTCGAGGAAAATAGAGGAGAAAGTAATACATAATATGAGTGGAAACAAGTGTGATTGACAGCTGGTATTGTCCAGTAGGAGCCTGGTTGCAATTCCATTTCAAAACCTCAAAATGGTTCCTTTGAAATCACAAATCTGGAGGCTTCAGAATAGGAATTAAGATTCTTATGGGTGATGTCATGACCTGTTGCCACATAGCTTTATTTAACTGTGCAGGGAAACTTAAACAAAGCGCAAAATGTCCTAAATTACCTTTCACAGAAGGTGTGTAGACAGGGCAGCACCTTGGGGTTGCGGTAGTGATCCAGACAGATGCTGCAGACCAGAAACTGCTTGTCTATCTGCCGCACCACAGGACTGGTGCTCCCAGCCTCACGCTTCGCCATGGCAGAGGACATTTAAAGCCGCGGACAAGGACAGCAGTTAGCCTGCGGGGAGACAAAGACAACTGTATGAATATTTACCTTCTGTATATAGAGGCTATTGTGTCCCATAGTGTCGGTTTCTGAGGCTGCTCGTGCTCGGCAAACGTCCCAGGGAGGGTACCAGGAACCACAGCTATTAAAGCTGTTAATACCATAATTAGTATAAAACTGTGACTATTGTTGCCGTGTTATTTCTAGGTTAATACCAGGGAAATTACAGCTGAAAAAAAAACCCTGTGTGAGGGGTTCATTATGTGAGGATTGAAGACTTTTCAGCCAAAAACATTTGTGTGCAAACTGCAGTTAAACAGTAGTATTTTTGTGTAAGTACACAACACTGTACATAGAGCTATTCTTCTTAGGCCACTGCACTGTCTTCCATGAATTTATACAGCTGAAAAAAACCTTTGTTAATTCATAACCCCAACTCGAATCTAACCACAATTCAAATCAGTTCGCCCCAAATTTAACCAGTTCCTCAGAAAAGAGACTCTACCTCATTGGGACCAGGTTTTGGAAAGGTCCTACTCAGGTAACAAATACATGTACACACACACACGCACAGACACACACGTGACTGCAAAAAGAATGTGCTGAGTCGTGCCTATGTTTGAGTCATTAGTGCGGTGTCACTCCTGCTAAACTGCATCTAGTCAATGTTAATGAGTTCATTTTTTTCATTTATTAACACAATTGTGTTATTAAATCTAATTAAAATGAAAAGGTTTGTGGTCGAAGGGCTCATTTAGTCGTTTTTTAATAATACACAGATTTACAGTGCATACTATTTATAATCAAAATGTTTGATGTTAAAAGGCATGCATATCAATCAGGAAGTGATTATATAGTATAGTATATTATCTAACATATAGATAATGGATGATATTGTCTTATCTTAACACATAATTTAATCTGTAAATGAAATATTGTGCAATATTTTTAATGCTACCAATAATTTTAGTTGAACTCCATTTAAAATACATTTCAAAACACAGAGTATGACGCATACATGTTGGTGAAAGGTTATTTACTCGGCCATTTGTCATGGAACTACAGCTGCGAGGTATGGATTTTCTGCTTAGCAACACACATCATCGCTGCCTCCAACGTGGCCCACTTTCACGTTCATCAGCACAAGCCCCGACACATATGGTGTAACAATTACAGTGGTATGTCGAAGATGCTACTGCGGCATGTTCACATTACATCCAGTGTGTCAATGAAGCCGAAAGATTAAGTGACAAATACACATCATAAAACAACATCCAGTCTACTGTACTTGTAACAAGGGGTTTGATTTGGAAGGAAAGTAATAAAAAACTAAGACATGGCACCAGGGCTGGCCCTATGCATTTTGGTGCCCTAGGTGAGATTGGGACCCCAACCACTGTGCCCAATAGACACACCACTAATTAATTTCTCATGCTCATAATGACTATTTCTAAATATGATTATTTCTATCTCATAATGACGCATTACCTTCTCATAATTATGACATTTAAACATTAATAAACAAGTAATAAAACACTATATGGCGTTGTAGTCAACAGTGACGTCACAAAGTATGGACACTGCAAGCAAAATTTGCAAAAAAATAAAAAAATACTCTGCATTGTATTAATAATAAAAATAATAATAATAATACTAGTAGTGCTGTCAGGTAAACGCGTTATTAACGGCGTTATTAGCTGCGTTATTAGCGGCGTTGTTAACGCAAACCCATTTTAACGGTGTCAATTTTTTATTATTCTTTTTGGCCTAGCAAACTTATTAGTTTTTTTTTTTCACATGCTGTGGCAACAACTAGGAACCTTAGAAAAACTACGACACCACATTGGATCTAGCTAGGCCAGAAACAAAACAACAGGCAACTTGCTAGCCAGCCAAAGACTAGTAGGCTATCCAACGCAGCCTGGATCACCGCTAGCTTCTTTAGCTCGGATTAGCTGGTTACGGCAACATTACATTAAACCACAGGAGGATAAAGCGGTAGATGATGACTGACTGACTGACCCCGTCTGCGCCAGGGTGGCCATTTCCACAACAACAAAAAGGAGGACACTTTGCGGCATTTAGTGAGGAAATGTGTAACAGAAGAGGAAAAAACTATTTGTTCACAGTATTTGTATTTATTCAATACATCTGTCTTGCAAAGCAGGACACTTATGGCCTTAAATGTGCAAATTAAATTTACATAAAAATAAATAAATAAATAAATAAATAAAAATATACATTCCAGTTCTTAATTATTATTTATGTTAACAACAAAAGACAGTAAGAAGAAAAACGTTTGCTTTACTTTACTTTTGCTGACACTTTTGCTCTTTTGACCATTCGTCTTTTCGGCATGTTAACGTTCAGCTAAAGAGATAAGTGACACAGTTAGCACATGGGAACAGGGGGCGGCTTGTTTACATTTTCAACCAATGAGAAATCAGAGAATTGAGTGACACCGCTTTTAGCCAATCATTTTTAACCAATCTTTTTTTTTCAACCGAAAGTCTTACACCATTGGACGATATGCAGCGTTGCGTTCAGGTGCAACTCTGTTTAACAAATAAGCGACAAATGGAACGGCACTTCATTCACAGCACTGCAGGCTGATACACCGCCTCTCTTATTATTGTGCGGCTCTCACAATAAGAGGAATAACTCAAAACATGCAGGGTGACAGAGACACTATCTCAATAAGAAAAAAAACCCAAAAACATTTGCACAAAGCAAGCTGATCCACTTTTCTGTGTTGATAAGAGCATTAAAATGAGAAAAAATAATGGGACAAAAAGAATTGACAGCACTAATAATAATAGTAAATGGTAATAAAAGCAGACACATTCGGACTTCCATACACTGCCTCAGAGCAAACACAGAGTTTCCCCAGGCCCGAAGTTTAAACCAGCACCTCTCACACAGACATGTCGCTAACTGACTCCAGCCACATTTGCCTCAGTAGGTCAACATATGTTTTATTCATCGCTTCAGACAGAGATACGCACTCATAAGCTCATCCACATGCAGGGATGAGTGGATACAAGAGCAGCAAAAAGACGTGTCTGGCTTTCAGATGCAGTTGTGAACACAAACGACAACAGACACCAACTCTGACCCCCATTTGTGCATCTGTCACTGCTGGATATGACACTCAGTCTCTAAACCCCAGCTCTGCTCATGCCCTATTGTCAGTTGTTGTCAGCTGTTCATGTCCTACACACACTGGCGCTGAACACTTACTCGTTTTCAAATCAAACATATGAAACAACAAAGTTAACAAACTGCAAATTATAAGATACAACGAGGTCCAACTGCTTTTATGAATGACAATGCATATTTTTTGCACACAGTCAGAGCTTTCGATATACTTGTTCTAATGTTTGTTTTTGTTTTATGGTTTGTACCTTTTTCAGTCAAATGGAGCAAAGAAACCAGAAAAATAGTCACATTTAAGACGCTGAAAAATCAGAAAGCTTGTTTAAATTAACAAAATTAATAATAGAATAACTGTTGCAGCCCTAACTGATACACACACACACATAGTGGGTACAGGCCAAGCTGTATCTTTCCAGTCGTTGCTAAGAGGATTCAGTGATACACAGTCTCTGTACCAGGAGAGTAAAGGTCACATCTTAAGCCAACAACCACACAACTCTCCGGTGAGAAACACTCAGGTGTCTAATGAAAATGATTCGTTGTTTAGTAGCTTCTGTTTTGCCAGAATCCAAATATGCATTGTTCAGTTCAAATCCTGAGCTTAAACGCGGCACTTCATGCATATCTGGTTGTCTTAAGGCTTGAATGTCTCCTGAATTAAAGACGATTTAAAGAAAGGGTCAACTGCGGGACAAAGTAAATGAATACTTATAAGTTCTCACACTCCCTTTCTCCCTCTGTGATGACGTGGGTCTAAATTTAGACGTGTATTGGTGGCATAAGCGATGACAGTGACACTAAAATAACAGCGATGGTCTTAGGAGTGCTGGGCAGTGTTGAGGCTGGCGTCCATTTATATTTGTGAAGGCACTTATTTTGGGTGGTGACGGTAAACAGGATTCCTAAATGGAAAAATCCCAAATTGGAATTCACTTAAAAGAGTGGGATGAAGAAAAAGAGAACCATCTGCTCAGTCTCCATCAAAGAAAATGGAAAAAATAACAACATTTTGAACTTCATTTCACATGTTGGCACAAGGGAACTTTTAGTTTCAGGTTAATGTCACACAAAGAACGACAAAATCTTACTTTATGGTATATTTTACAGCCATAATGAGGTGAGGGAGACTATTGGTCTGGCTTTCACTTGCAAAACACTTAGTTTTATGACTTTGAGGTGTTAAAGTCACCATCTCCACTTAACTGACAGGCTTGGCAAGTTAAAGAACATAAGAAAAGGAATGTTTTGAAGATTTTTTGACAGTTACAGCCAGCAGCAGCAAATGTGAGATTAGGCCAAGCCCAGGTCGGACTGCAGGGGAGCTTCACACATGACGTGTGAGAGGACGCAAGGCTGCAGGGAACTGTCACCAAATGCCATCAACATTAAACGTGTCATAATTCTCCCTCTGGCAATTACACATGCAGTAATAACAGACTGCAGCCTGAGTGATTTCCCCAAACTCTCAGGATTACAGCATGCAAAGCTCTAATGTTTGTGTGTTACTGCATTGGCCGCAGCCTGTTTGTGTGTGTGTGTGCGTGTGAGACAACGAGCTAACACTCGTGAAGGCGACACACAATGAGTCTATTCATCGCCGGCTTAATGGGATACAAAGTAATCGTATTCTTTCTCTCACTTTCTTTGTCTCTGAAACCTCGTGTGTGCAACAGGATCCTCACGGCCGATGTGTGCATCGTGACGCACACATGGAAAAATACAGGGAATTAAAAAGCGTCCTCATCAGGGGGACAGCAAGAGACAGAGAGCGTAGTGAGTAGAGGAGTAAGAGGAAATATCGGCAAAACACAACATTGCCATATTTCATTTTATCATACTTGAATCAATAAATCAGAATCAGTGTTGTTTTAAGTCTTCAACCACTAGTTGGCAGCAGACTCTTTACTCCTTCTTCTACTCCGCTGACTGCACTCCAGAAAACTGTATATTTACTAGAGCTGCAACTAACGATTGTTTTTCATAATCGATTAATCTGTCGATTAATTGATGAATCGTTTGGTCCTTAAAATATCAGAAAATCACAAACCAAAATGATTCACTTTTAATGATTTCTTTGTTATCCAGAGCAAAGAAATGAAGAAAATACTCACATTTAAGAAGCTTAAACAATCGGAACTCTTGTTTTAATCACTTTGCTGTTTTTCTTAAAATATTCTATTTAGGGGGAAAACAAATATGTCTTATATCACCAGATTCTGGCCCAGCCCAGCACCTGCTCTCTGCTCACTGTCATGCACCTGTACAGCATCAATGACTACGTGTTGACAGCTTGGACACACTCTCACACACTTTTGCTCTGTTGACAGCTGAGCTCACAAAGTCATACATGTACTGCATGAACATATGGACACACACACACACACACACGGAGTTGACAGGAAGACGACCTACTGTCAGAAGAGGGGAGAAGATCAGTCCAGAAGTCTCCATGGCAGCTGTGTGTTAGATCAGTGCTCCACTGAAGAATCAGCACACGCCCTGCTTCATGTTTTCAGACTCACTTCCCTCTCTTGCTTCTCCCTTCAGCTCCACTGACCACTCTCCCTTTTCCCTCCTCTGGTTTTTCCCCTTTTCCATACAGCACATAAAAAAGCTGAGCGGGGCACGACAGCAGAGGGTGGGACTGTAAATTGAAAGTCCCTCCTACTGTCAGAGCTGTTTACAAGCACGAGCTGACTGGACACCCTCCTACTGCTCTGCCTCCGATTGGCTGGGGAAACTCTAACTATGGAGAGCGGTTGCGTCATCGGCCAACAATGTGTCCTGAGCCAGAGGCAGAAGGAGGTAGAGACTGACAGGAAGACGGCGAGGGAAAAGTCCATTTGTCACAGCTGGAAACAGGACAAACTGAGTCCACGGTGTTGTATCGCATACCTGGATCTGTCATTATTTAAGTTGAGTGATGTTGTGTCTTATAGAACCTTCTATAGAACTTATAGAACTTATAGAACACTGAATGCGTCTCAGTGGAAGAGCAGCTGACGGGCGACTCTTATTTTAGCATGTGGATCATCTGGTTTTCAGTTACTATGATGAAAAGATGTGTAATTACTTAACCAGTACACACACACACATGCAAACACGTATCCTTTCAAGGACTCCCACTGACTTCCACTCAATTGGACAGCCTCACCTTATTATTATCCTTAACCTTAACCATAATCAGTTAATCCTTAACCATAACCTTAGACTAGATCCTAACTACAATTCAAATCCTAGTCCCAAATTTAACCAGAAATGGTTTAAACAGGTCAGTGTTTATGCAAGATAAGATAATATATGTTAAGATTTGGCGCTATACAAATAAAATGGAATTGAATTGACCTAAACCCTTAACTTAACTAACATGACAGAATGTGAGGAACAGAATGTCCTTATTTTCCAAAAATGTCTTCACTTCCAATGTTTTATGCTACAAAATGCTCCTCACAAAGATCTTCATCCATGTTTTGTACATCTATCTCAGTGAGGACACTTGCATTCTGTCGCCCCCTTACCCCTCCCCTTAACCATCGCAACTAAATGCCTAGCCCTGACACAGAGCTTACACTAAGCCGAACCCTAAATCCAGGTCTTAAGCCATAAACTGCCCTTTTAAGACATGACAGAAAGCGTGGACGCACGAGATGTCCTCACTTTCCCAAAAATGGTCCTCACAAAGACACACCAGTTCACGCACACACACATGCAGAGCAGAGCAGCCAAACGTAACAGAGTTACATAATTCATGATGTCACCTTAAAAAATGAGAATGCGTAACATATGTCTCCTCGTCTACGAGCGTTATCGTATGAAATTGCACACATGAAGTGATTAAGTCATGCCCCTGAAGAGAGGATAGTGACTCTGATTTTCAAGTAAAAGATCTGATCTGATTTTGTTCCCAATCTCTAAAATGAGCCGTCCTTGTGAAAAGGTCGGAGATTAATGTGGAGGAAGAGGTGAGGATTTTCTGACCGAAAAAAACAACAACTCAGTTAATCTGTGCAGATTGAGTCCATGTCATCCGTTCCTCCTCCCTCGCTTCCGGGCTCTGCTTTTCCTCCACACCCACGCACACCTTCTCCAAAATCCCATCAAAGCTGCAACTCGCAGGCCAACAATGAAAACACGATACAGAAAATGACAAAACTGACTCCGTTTAGTTTATTATGAAACAGTTTTTTTGAAACTTTTTTGTTTTTTTGAAACCTGTCAAACAATTGCTGGACATGATTAATCACCACATCGTTCTTCCAAATCACATCAACATCCCACAAAGACATTGCGACTTACAGGGCGTCTTGTTTTCATGCTCCACAATACGTGATTGGAGGGAGGTTATCTGTCATGAACAATACACCCGATGCAGCGCTCTGTGCAGCGTGAGCAGCCTTTTGTCATCGCTACAGTGAGCATTTGACAGCATTATTGGTTAAGTGCCGCGTTTCCTGCTGAATCAACAGTTTCATACCGCAGTACACAACCCCGGCAGTTATTAAATTGGAAGACGGCGAACCACCAGTGGCATCCGCGGTGATTCTCCGGCAACTAGTACACAGAATCTAATGGGACCCAGCAGCACTGAGGCAGCAGTTAGCTGTGTGCCTTCATTATGCAACATCAACTCCCAAAACAAACTGTTCTGCCCCAGGGTCACACAGAGGTAGAACAATATCCGCAGTGAAAGTAATGATAGTGATGTTCCTCATAATATCCAGCAAGAAAATCCAGACCCTCCTCAGGCAGGGATTAATAAATCACAGCGAGTCACGTATGCCTTTCATGTTGAACTTGAAGACTTAAGACGCCGTGGTTCGTTCTCAACAGCGGAGACAACGATCCGAACCACTTTAAAAAGGTACAGCGTGTACGATTCAGCAACAGGTGCTGGTGAAGCTGCACGTTGGAGCTAATCCCTCACCTCGCGCTGCCCTTCCAAGTGTGTTGGAGAACCCGTGTATAAAAGGCTCATTCTGGGGTGAATGAAAAACAACAATTCATACAACGATTTCTGGCAAATTCACATGATTACACACTGGACCTTTAACCCTAACCTTATACAAACCTTTAAGCTCTCCTGCGCCAATGTCCAAAAAGACGATAAGCACTGTTATCTTGCTGCCGTGTTTTGTAAGTTTGAGTCGTTGGAACCAATCAGTGGATTTGAAACACTGAAGTGTTGCAGATAATCACATGTGATCATATTGATCGAGGCAGCGATGGATCAACAACTCCTGTGTGCCAATGAGAAAACTGTTTTTCACTGTTTTTCTTTATGGACTTTGGAACACTGTACTGTGACACCATTGATTGTCTCGTTTTAGGGTTAGGGTTAAGTTAAAGGTTTAGATGAGGCATTTAGTTGTGATGCTTAAGAATAAGGTAAGAAGCTACAGACGTGTCCCCTCTGAGAAAGACCTGTGAGGACCATTTTGTCGCATTTTGGCACATAAACCATTGGAAGCGAAGACATTTCGGGAAAGTAAGGACATTTTGGCTGGGGTTAGACTTGTGGTTAGGGTTGGGGTTAAGTTAAGTTAAAGGTTTCAGCATTTAGTTGAGATGGTTATTTGGTAAGTTTGAGTCATTTGGTTCGAACCAAATCAAAGGATTTCAAACACTGAAGTGTTGAAGATGATCACATGTGATCCCTTTTTCTTTACTTAACTTTGGAACAGGTTTGCAAACGTCTGTTTTTCACATATGCAAAAGGCTGCACACATATTCTTAATATATCGTGGATTTAAGCAGGTGCAGATTGAACGTTATGTCATGTCTCTCCTGGGAGTGCAAGTGTCTTGAGTCCCAGGCTGGTTCATGGGAACAGTGGCACGTTTGGCTAAAAAAAGTAGTGTTGATAATGTGTCAATACCTCGTACTCTCACACTCTTAAAAAGCCTGAACTATCCCTTTAAGTTGCGAGGACGGCCGAAACGTTCTCACCTTCCCAGAGTGTCCTCACGCTGTTCGATCTATAACTCACGCAGGTCTTCACAAAGAGTCAAACCCAGCGACCTCCTTCTCTTTAGATCAAATTATCGCACACACACCCACACACATACCTCACATTTGGTCCCTATAAAGACATAAATAAGAGTATAATAGACGGTGTGTTTGCATGGGCCTGCATGTGTAGCCCTTGTTAGTATGCTCAGCAGGCTTCAGTTCCCCCCTGCACACTTCAGTCTTAAGCCTCCACATACATATACGTCTATATATAGAGCTATCAGTTCTCATCCCCTTCATGCAGGCACGTGCTCAGAGCTGCACACACACACACACACTGTGAACAAGAGCCGGCATCCTTGGATGACCAGCATAGTAATGACTCCAAGGCACTCAAGAAGAAGCCACATGTTTAACATTTACACAAGCTCGTCCTTGCTTCCATCGTTCACTCATCAATCGGATTCTTTTTACACGCCGACGGCACAGTAAGGTTTTGAAATGTGCGTCGTCAAAGTTACGACGGCAGGGCTTGACTTTTAAATGCCAGCAAATGTTCCGACGTTCAATTTGAGCCACTGCCAAATGAGTTCACGGCACACAGTTGCTGATTTAAGGCCGCACACGACGCTCCCAGTGCTTCTCTGTGGGGCTGCACGCGTCGATCACGTGTCGCCGTAACACTGAGCGAGTAAAGCATCTGTAAAGAAGTTGGAGTGTGATTGTTGTGAATACACAACTGTATGTATATATCTATATGTATATATATGTGTGTATATATATACATATGTATATATATATATATATATATATATATACGTATATATATATATGTAGATATATACATACTGCCAGTGTTTACACACGAATGCTCCTTAATAAACATCATGTAACTTAGTTTCTGTTCATAAAGACCAAAGAAGGCGGAATAATAACATGAGCAACAGCTAAAAAAAATCCCCAAAAGTTGCACATTGAAGCTTTGAGAATGAAAAAAACAACTTTGGTTTGTGTTTTTTGAGAAAATACCAAATATCTGCTCTTGCAAACACATCACATATCCACCATACATACACAGAAGGCCATTTGAGAATACGCAGCGGCTGTTGTGAGCACGTGAGACGTGTTTTTGCAGCTTATACCAAACACGCCCGCCTGCAAATGACTGACTGATTGATGGGATTGATGGAAATACTGACGCTTCCTTTCAGATGCCGTAGCAGCTGCTGTCAGTCGACGCCACAGCTGGCCTCGGGGGAAGCAGGTGTGTGAGCATAAATTGTTTTTTTGTTGGTTTTTCCAGAAAGAATTTCACCTAAATCTTGCATTTTGTGTCTGCACTGCAGCGCACTAATGTATTTAAGATCAAAAATAATGAACTAAAGGTGAAATACTTTTACACATTTAAATGTGAAACAGGTCTTTGTCATTTTTTTACTTTTACTGCATTTAATAAGTTTCTGAGAACCAAAACATGTCCTCTGACGTCATTAATAAAGCTTACAGCTCGGAAATTGACCACAAACGTTTTTTTGTTTTCCCCCGTGACCACCGCACTCATAAAACCACATCACATTCACTCTGTTGTAAATAACGAGTTCATTAAGCGGCGATTGCCTTTCGTCGACAGCAGCTCGACTCCGCTGAGCTTTGAGAAACAGATGCCACAGCAGCTCAGACAGAGACAAACACACACGTCCCGGAGATCATGGTGCAAATTCTCATCTTGATATCAGTCCAAATTTGGGAGAATTCTGTCAGCATAACCCCCCAGAAAACATTAGATAAAAGAAATACAGCGATTATAATCCACACTTCAGAAATCACATCTACAGATTAAATAATGTCATTTTTCACATACTCTCCATCGTCGTTCTTCCTCTGCAATCACTGCTCACTGAAAGAAGAGCACGTGCCACAGGGCAGAAGGAGCTGATCCTGAAATAATGTGTTTCTTTAAATAACTTAAGGAATGGAACCCCGAGCTAAACAAATAGTAACATGAACAGCAAGTTCACGACAAAACCAGAACACAGTGACGTAGATGTTTGAGTCAATGTGAGTAGTTTAGATGACGGTTAGGCCTCCAATTTACGGTTAGTGACATAATCGAATAATCTGATGATTATTCTCTCAATTGATCAATTAGTCGTTAGTCCATAAAATGTCAGAAAATTATGAGAAATTAAAATGACGACGTTCCTCTGTGTCTTGTCCACTTTGTCCACAGACCAAAATGATTCAGTGTTAATGATATTTTTATATTTTCTATATATATATATATATATATATATATATATATATATATATATATATATATATATATATATGGAGAAAATAAAGCAGAAAATATAATATATATCTAAAAAGCCAAAATATCAAATAGCTTAGCGATGATTTAGTAATCAATTAATGATTGCAGCTCTCGGTATCACTGTGTTGCGTAAGAGGCACAGCAGAAGAAAAAGAGCACGACATGCCATTTTGCTCCAACGACCTTCAGACAACGATGACTGAAAGAGGAGATGAAATACATTTTTACATGCTTTTCCCCCCTTTGCTGCACATTTTAAGCAGACATCATTTGTTTTTTAAATGACGACAGGGTCGGCAGATTTTCATTAACAGAAAGCCCTTCTAATGTAATTAAATCCGCCCTTGAAACGACCCCCAAAATTAAAGTAAAGCTGAAGAATCAAATTGCAATTTTTCTATTCCATTTTAAGTCGAGCTGCGGTTCAGAAATTCCCCGCGTTATAGAGAACGCTGTCAGTCACTCTGTGTCACCACAGACACAGAGAGACTCATGCGGAACTAAGAGGCTGAATCAACACTGTGCGAGCGTCTTTGATGATCTGACATTTGTTCATGTTGAAGTTGACGCGTCACTTTAAGCTGATTAAGTCCTATAGTATCCTATGGTATATTATAATAGTCTATAGAGCTATAAAGGCAGGGACTCCTGTGTGCTGACCGACCAGGCTTCTCTCTGGAGAGAATGATGTAATGGATGACCGACGGACATGAGTGTGGCTAAAATGATCAGTTTGCCCGACGTGAGACAAGCTGCACGGGAATGTGTCACAGGAAGTGCCTGTGTCCACACATATGCACCAAAACAAAAGCATACAAGGACAACAAGGACATCAGGATTTCCTCATGGTACCGCCACACAATCTCCATAGCCTACATTTTGCTTCTCACCTTTATTTTCAATGGGGGGAAAAAGGGATACCGTAATTACACGAAAGCTGAGAAGTTGGACGTCTACGTGTGGTCAAACGCCTGCACATAGTACATTTAGTTTTATACTGTTCAAATTTCAAATTTAACACGTTCATGTACAACTACAATGTTGTTGTTGTTTTTTTTATTGAATAAAACGTTTTGTTTTTCTTCATTTTAAATTGTTAATACACTATACCATAAACATGGGCAAAAGCTCACAGGACATTTTCTGGTTCTTTTATTGTTTTTGATATTTTAATACAGGGAAAAAGCAAAGACCACATCCAAACAGACCCATTTGGAAGACAGCGCAGTGTCTAAATCTGGAAGTGAACCATCAACACATGACTGGTTCAAGAATTCCCATTAGGACAGTGACCACTGGAGCATTGCGGTAACACGCGCATGAGGAAAAACAAATCGATCATTCACAAGAGTGAGCAGCTTTACCTCACCACTGTCACTGCCTATGATGAACAGAAACATCAATACACTCATCTCTGTTCCACTGTAGAGGTTTGAAAACCAGCAGCAGACATTTCTCCTGATTAAGGATTATGGGACGAGTGGAAACTAGTCGTGATGTGACTCGTAGGAAATCAGAATTGCTGTTTTTAAACCGTGACATTTGTAATTTAATTTAAAAAAAAAGATTTTTATTAAAGAAGACTTAAAACTAGCAGTTAAGACCATTATCCATTACATTTTCACATAGACTTCCACTCAAATGGGCTTCAGAGTCGCCCCCTGGTGGCTATTCAATATATTTTCACTTCCTATTTGGCTTCAGGTATAAACATGTCATTTACTCACATATACAGTTTGTAATGTAATGTTATTCTATAAAAAAAAAGCATCTTATTCAATGGCTGATACAAATATTTACCAAATTTGGAAAAGCAGCATTATGAAATGTGAAGGAAATGACATAATATGGTCAGTGCTATTACTGAGTCCTCCTCCCTCGAGGGATGATTCTAAATATAACCAACATGACATGACGGCTGCATCTCTCAGCTCAGTGACTGAGCTGTCGCCACATGGCCGTCTCCGCACGATCCAAAGTGAGCGCGGTTGAACGTGCACAAAAGAACACCTGCGCCATTTCTCCACACACGTACGGTCACACACAAGTGACAGTGTCAGAAGAAGACAGCGTCAGTGGCTATGACACAGCAATCTTTGTCCCAAATAGGAACCGAAACACAAATAAAGATGGTGGATAGCTGTTGGGCCCCAGGATACCAAAACAGTTCAGCAACAAACCCCTGAGAGAAGACAGGGTTGCACCACTGCCGTAAAACGTGCTCAAACCGAGCATAGACGACAGATGGATGGGTCCAACAGACAACATCTGTGGGTAGGATGAGGGGACGTTTATCAGAAAGTTGCAGACGTTCTGGAATAATGTCCGCTCCCTCTGTTGCCACACTGGTGAAAAGCACGGGGGGGAACTACAAGGGTCAGACACACTCAGTCTGACAGGTTCTGCGATACCTTGCTCGATCTCCAACGATTTAAAGTGCGCACTGAACCACTGACAGCACTGTTCATGTTTGCAGAAGCTTTTTTTAAACAAACTGGAGCGCCGTAGAAAAAGCAGAAAGAGTCTAAACTAGGCTAGATAATAATCAAAGCTATTTAATAGTCAACTCAGCTTTTACTGCAGAGAGCGATAGGTAACTAGAGAGAGCGCTCAGCTCACTGTCCCGCGGATTTCAATCAAACTACACAATTGCAAAGACCTGTATGACATAATAGTACGTGCTGTCTTTCAAAGTCCTGAATACTCATCCATATCTGGATTTATCATCCTCAGAGATGAACTTTTCAGGCAACCAAAAACATAACATATTCATAGATGAAGTCATACCAATCATCCCGGTAGGAGAAATCGAGAAATCTCCAGTGCACTTACACGGCGCTTGGGGTTTACATGAAAGCAACATGGACTTCTAAACACAGACCTGCACAAACATTTGCTTGACCGTGCAGAGAGCAAGAGATTTTCCCTGTTGCTGTTACCCATGGCAACACGTTCACCTTGACACACTGGGACACACACATTCACTTTGCACAAACAGCTGTCACAACTCACAGGTCATGACGGCAGATGCTTGCAGACACAACAGGCCAAGCATCAGTCATTCACGCACGGAATTTGTACTTTGGATGGTGCGACGGGTAACGTGTATTCATAGATGACACGTTTCCCTCATTCAGGAGTGAGCTGATGATCCAAGCCGTGCAACAGTTCTCTGATAACATAAGCACTCGTCTTTAGCGAGTCGCTTACAAGAGAGTTAGGACACAAATGAGTCCGAAAATCCTGTAGTTACTGAAGTGGTGACCGCTCAGTTAATCATTCCGTGTGTTTTCACAGTTGAGTTTACATCCCCTGCTCTCTTGACTCTTTCGTCCCTCCCAGTGCAGCTCCAGTGACATTCCTCCCATGCCAGTTGGACATTCCACTCCCCACTTCCCCCACAGACAGCAGAGCAAAGCAGAGCAAAGCAGAGCAAAGCAGAGCAGAGATGCCCCTGGTTCAAACTTCATGTACAGCTATGCAACTAAGAGTGTTGCAAGGTTTTCTAAATATGCAAACGTGCACATGTTAAAAATCACACATGATCTCCACCTACTATCATTTGAGTTATATGAAATCCAATTGATGTATAGTGGCAGAAATGTGTTGTTTTCTATTAAATATAAAAGACAAATTGTCCAAATGATCTTATCTGAATGATTAAATATGTGTAAACACTATTTGCATCAAGTTATAAAATGATATCTCAGGGTTTTCTTCCCAGTCTGCAACAGAAGTGAGAATGCAATTTACTATTATTATCATTATTATTATTATTGTTATTATTATTACTATTATTATCATTATTATTATTATTATTATCATTATTATTATTATTATTATTAGTAGTAGTAGTATCATTATTATCATTACTATTATTATTATCATTATTACTATTATTATTATTATTATTACTATCATTATTATTATTATTATTATTATTATTAGTAGTAGTAGTATTAGTAGTATTATTATCATCATCATTATTATTATCATTATCATTATTATTATCACATGAGCTGTATAAAGTATATTTAAATAGTGTTGGCAGAAAATACATTTTTTTTGCATTACTTTGAGAGCAAGTTACCTTGCATTTATTTACGGTAAAGTAGATACTATATGTGCTACTTTTACAGTTATTCTTATTCCTAATATTCAATGTTTCCTACGTAGACATACCACATTTAACGTTTGATGGCCACAATAAAACAGGAAAAACAAAGTATCAAATTATGGATTGCATCAGAAGGAAATCTTCAATGTAGACACACAACCAACACTTGCATCAATCAATCAATCAATCAATCAATCAATCCGCAGTATCAGCACATCTCTCCACCCTGTCGATAAACCGAGTCAGCTTGACCTCACAGACACCAAGAGCAGGTCAAACAAACACATTCTCTGCCGCACACACAACTGCATTATCACACAGTGTGTATTCATCCGTCCATCAGGTGTGTGTGTGTGGCCCATGAGAGAAGGTAAGGGATGCTCCCTCCCTTTGCTGAAGAGGAGGGAAAAGGTGTGGACATGGGAACAGCTGAGGATGATGGGAATTACTTACAGCAGGTTCCTGACAGGTGAGCGAGAGGAAGTTTTCAGCGCACTCTCCTCCAGCGGGAGCAGTAACTGTCCACAAAAGCCAACATCATCACAGAAAAACAGCACCTCATGCAGAGAGAGTGGAAAGGAGGCAGGCAGGGACAGGGAGTGTGTGTGTGTGTGTGTGTGTGTGTGAGAGAGAGAGATGGGAATCTGGCTTTAGAGTATGTATGTGTGTGTGTGAGAGAGAAAGAGAGAGAGATTGTATAAGCTGAGTGGCTGGTGTGAAAATGGGAGGGGGCTGGATTGTCCAATAGAGAAAGGGCTGAGCAGAGTGAGGGGGATATGGCAACAAAGAGAGAGAATTTTCAGTCCCAACTCTCAATCCTCCTTTCATATCTAACCTCTCTTTTTTGTTGTGTGTGTGTGTGTGTGTGTTCAAGGAAA
Organism: Solea senegalensis; assembly: GCF_019176455.1. Taxonomy (NCBI): domain Eukaryota; kingdom Metazoa; phylum Chordata; class Actinopteri; order Pleuronectiformes; family Soleidae; genus Solea; species Solea senegalensis. The sequence continues at coordinate 3,417,904 of NC_058033.1, forward strand.
ATAACACAAGCTCAACCTGTCAAAAACTGCTGATGTTTCATAAGAGACAGGTGAGAATCTAAATGAACACAACCTCGCCGGGAAATGTCAACGGCAATAGGCCGACAAGTTTGACACTGGGCTTTTAAAAAAAAAGGGTGATAAAAGTGGAAGGGCAAGTTCTTCCCAATGATAATGGATGTTTGTTTTTAATCTTACAATCATGCATACAATCTATTGCTGAGGGGGAAAAGAAAAGAAAATGAAGAAACCTTATCTGGCATAAATGCTGACCTAGTCAGGACCAGTAGTCTTTGTGGAGACTAAAACCTGGTTCTAATGAGGCAGAATGTCAATTCTGAGGAACTTGTTAAGTTAGGGCTGAGATGTGAATTGTGGTTCGGTTAAAGTTAACTGGTAATGGTTAAGGTTAGGGATAATACTTTGGTTAGACATTCGTCCTAATGAATGGACTCATAATCAATGAGAGAGTGTGTTTGTGTGTGTGTGTGTGTCCTCTCAAGCTTCTATGAAGCACTTGTGTGCATGCGCGGGGGGGTGAGGGGGTGGGGGCCAAGCCATCTTCGCAGGATTTTGCTGCGGGAGCACCATGTTGCCATGGAGACTGCATCCAGTGCAGCAGAACATGCAGATGGCTGCTCTCTCCCTCTCTCTCTCTCTCTCTCTGAATCAGTCCTGCTTGACCTGCAGAACACAGAAGCTCTCGTCTGTGTCGGTTCAGAAACCCCCGCAGGTATAGACGGACTCTTGACTCAGCATCCGGACAAAGTAGACGTCCCAAATGCACCATCGCATGCAGCACATATCCGTACATACAAGATATGTAGGAAGTGAAGAGGCCTCTTGGATGAGAGGTGAAACATCATCAAAGTTCAGTTGCCTGCATCTACAGTACACTTCTGAGGATACAGAGACCTGCATGACTGAGAACCTTCACAGATAGAAACATGCAAAAAATGCCTCAACTGAAGAAAAGGAAATCAAGCTTTGGTGTGCTAGATGCACGGCTAATACACTATCCACTTTATTAGGCATCCATGTTAACTCCTTGTTAACACACAATTCTAATCAGATAATCACATGGCAGCAACTGCAGTGCATTAAAATAACGATAAAGTGATCAAGACGAGCGGCTGAAGTTCAAACTGAGTGTCATGTGTACCTTAATAAAGTGTAAAAAAGACAACTCAATGGATCCTGACATCACCCAACTGCTCATCAGTGCAGAGCACAGCAATCAGCCTAATCAGATCAGCGACAGCCAGAGCAGGAGGGACATCAACACGAAGCAAGCAGCTCTATTTTAAGGCTACTGATGAATATAATGACTGTTTATGAAAATGATGGTGGTGATGATGATGTAAAACAGAGCCTAATATAACCGTTACAGCTATAAAAGGTGATGTTACCATCTTGTATAACTTTGATCTAACAACAGACAGATTTTTACAAATCACTTACCCGTCCATTTTGCTTTGAGCAGGCGGGTCAAAGGTTAGCGAGTCCATGCCTTAGATTCTGCACATACTCGTCTCTGTTCCTGAGGAGAAGAATAACAGTAGGGGTCAAAAGACAATTGAATTCACTCAATTACAAACTAATTGAGCATATTTGAATTAAAATCACAAATCTCAGTAATACAAAATCTATAATTTCACTTATTAATCTTGCAGAATTTAGAGCAAATAATGCAAACACAAAATGTAACTGCTATTTCTGCAACACCTTACATTGTTTTCAATAGGTATATGAGATGCATATTTCAAATTAATCACAACTTAATTCTATCCATATTATTTAAAGTATACACACAAGTCTTAAGTGAAATCCCCCCTCAAAAATGATATTATAATCCTAGTATTGTTATTATTATTATTACTATCAAGGGCCTCCGTAGCTCATCAAGCCTGGGTTTGTAGAATCGAATCGCTGTCAAACTGCGCCATCTAGTGACCGATTGACAGAATCATCATGCCACAACATTTTACGAGAAGGAACCACAGCGACACTTTAACTCCACAGTACAGTGCACTGCTACAGTACAGTGCGACAGACAAAACTCCACCAGCAGCGCTGTAAAGTCACCTTTTACTCGTCGTTTATGTGAAAACTAAGAGACGCGTTTCGAATCAACGAAACCGCGCGAAAAAGCCAAATCAAAAACAGCCAGGAAGTGACGCACAGGAAGTGTCGGTGTCCTGCGTTAAAGCTGGAGAAGTAGACGAGACACGGGTTCGATGATGACATGAAACGTACAAGCGAACAGAAATATTAATCAACACGTTACATTCTATATAGTTTAATATTAAATTAAGTTTTGCCATCCGTATTTCATCAGCAGACCTCGTGGCGCAACGGTAGCGCGTCTGACTCCAGATCAGAAGGTTGCGTGTTCAAATCACGTCGGGGTCATTTCTTTGACAAATTCATAAACAATCTTATGAACATATATTTCTCGTTTGAATTTGGGAAATGTGTATTTAAGGCTGTGAAATGTCTCTTTAAACCTTTATTATGAATTTTAGAAGATACTTTTCCATGCATCCATTTAAACCACAAACCACTACAACTAACATACAAACACAGTAAATTTTTATGATCTATTTCTGAGGTATTATGCATAAGATTGCTCATAATTATTTTGTTGTAGTTGTTTTAGATGTGTCTTATCACCTCGTGTGAGCTTCTATGTCTTTTATTTATTATTCTGTGCACTTTGGACCACTGTGGTTGTTTTAAAGTACTTTACAAGTGTTGGATACAAAAAGTTAAATTTGATTCGATTGGATTGTTGTTTTTTTTGTTAAAATAAACTGTACAAAATCAACATATTCTTTCTTTTCACGATATGAGGCTTATGGAGAGTCAATATGGTATAGACGCTATGTGTTGCCAATCTAATTTAAAATATCATGTGGACTAAATCATTGTTAAGAACATCACGTGAGAGATTTTTATAAAAATAACACACTTTATCACTATAGTAACAGTCACAGTTTCTCATTATTCTAATGATATTCTAGATACTATCTCATAATTTACAACTATACATATATATTAATATTTCAAGGCAGTCACATAATGATTTTTAAACTTTATTGTTAAAGCTGTATTCCAGAAAATCATTAGTTAAGACTTCTTATAAGTAAATTATAATATGACTAAAACCTGGCTAAAGGGGGGTTAATACTGAGAATAATATATTCCATACAGTTTCAATGCTAAAAAACTGAAATGTGACTTGTCTGGAAACAACTCAGTGAGCTGTTGAGTGGATTTGTCACGGTTTTCCTTTCCGACCACACAAACCACTCGACACCACCACTTGTGAACCGTCGAACACCCATGAATTGTTATGACGTCCCATGGTTTTACCGCACAAACAACTTGGCACAGCTGCCAGACACTGTGATCTCCAGTCACTGATAAGCAGAGAATTCGACGAATTTGCATCGGTGCCTTTTCATTTAACCATCACATCTGAAAGTAAAACATGTAAATACTGTACAAGCAAAGGACGAACTGAAACTGATGTGGAATAATAATCTACCTTTTTGATCCGGCCTCCAGTTCCTCACATTAAAAAAACATCCATGGCTGTCACGATACAAGCTTTAAAAGTTCCTTTTTTTGTTGTATCTGGACGTCCAGCACAGTCCCTATCTTTGTTTCCTCTGCATTTTGCAGATAGTGGCTTCCTCCTCTCTGTCCGCTCTCCCTCACAGTACAACTTGCTCCAAGTTTCCCCCACTCCACCTCCTTTCTCGTCTCTATTCATGCCCGTTTCTCGTCTTTCACTGGGACACACACACACACACACACAGTAACCTCAGGACATCCTCACATGTGATGATGGTACTCAGCAGAGTGAAACTAAACATCACAATAGTCTGATTGTGCTCTGGAGCTCTTGCCTCACTTCCTACAGGTCAGTTGCCACTGTACAAGTACAGGCTGTTTTCTCGTGTTGTAAACAAGGCCCTGGAAGGGGAGCCTGTATATTTATAACTGTTTGTTCATTCATTGTATTCACTCAATTCTTTCAACATTTTTCCAAGATTTGTTCTCTTCATGTTGGCCCCGGCTGGTTTGAAATGCCAGGCGACTGTAAATGTCCTCATTGAGGACCGGCCAGGCCAGTGGGAGGGAGGGAGGGAGGGAGGGAGGGATGTGGGAGGACAACGGAACAGTCAGACGGGAGCCTGGGTTGAGCAGTTTGTTCCAGAGTATTATTTCACTGCAAGGGCTCAAATGAAATGGGTGTAAACAAACTCTGTCGCCGGAGCAACTCAACTCCGTTCTTTGTGTCCAAAAGTTTAGTTACCGCTGAGGGGAGACACCACAGTGGCACAGTAACAGTGGGCAGATTATCTGGAGGCCTGTGGGGCGCTGGATTCAGCAGGAACTAAAAGTCTGAACCGGGTCACCACTCTTTAAATCAGGTTACTAAACTTTAACAGGAGACATTTTAAATGCACAGTGTGTGATTTTCAGTAAAAATGTTGGCCTGAATTTAAATGTTATTTCAAAAAATTCATGCACCAGCAAGTTTGGCTGTGAATGATGAGGACAGGTGAATGATGAGGACAGGTGAACTGGTGCCAATTAAGGTCCCCGAGTTAAATCATTTGTGACCTTTGACCCATTTTAACTAATCCATTATGCATTATATATTTTATTGTCAGCTCTCTAATTTGTAAAGTTTGCCTTTGACCATCAGGGGTTTCAAACTCGTGGCCCTACACTAACATTAACGTTATAATGAATCATTATAGTCAAAATAATAATACAATAATACATTAGCTTGCATTTATTGTACAAGCTTGTTTGTCTTGTGTTTTAATTACAATCGTCCACATGTTATTATCCATTTCAGTTATGCACTATTTTATATCTCTGTGTTTTTGTTATTTATAGATTCACACATTTGCATCGTGATTACGTTCTTTTGTGTGAACCATCTATCAAAACAAACACTTTTACTTTGAAATGGTGTGCAATACCATTCATTTGCAATATCATAATGGATTAATAAGTTATCATTCTAATTTCAAATTTCAAACTGTTTTCACTTGACTGGCCCCCGGGCCCCTTCCGATCTGGTGGAAGAACCCAAAAACCACAAGATACACAAGAGGTAAATTTAATGTAAGTGCATATTCCATTTCCAAGTAAATAATAATAATAATAATTATAATGTTTAAAAAAAAGGTTGGACACAAAAAGACAGAAAAGAGAGAAATGTGTTGCAATTTTTGAACGTGGTCCGACTTCCAAAAATTTAAGCCTTTCACAGTTCAAAGCAAGTCCCCGGTTGCCTCGGTAAAACCATGACAGTGAACAAAAACGGACCATCTAAAATAATAATTAAATATTAAAAATGAAAAGTTCTAAGGTCCTGTGAAGTGTTGTTGTTCTTCCACATCACCAGGCTTGCTTCTGCCTCCAATGCGCCGGAAGAAGGATTTAAACCCAGAGCTGCTCTCTTGTCCTTCTACGTGATTCCTCAGCGTACTGTGATGCAGTGAAACGTCTTCCCCCATATTTTCTGTCCTTGAACCCGCGGAGTAAGACCTCTGGAACAAGTCCCCCAGGCGGAAGCGAGATAACGGAGATGGCCTCGTTTCATCCATGGACAGAGACCTGATGATCGGAGCCTGCGACACAGCTCTCTGCTGAGGGCCGTCGGAAACGGACGCAGAACTCCCGGGTTTAGACTTTGGACCGGCTGGATTGGGAAGAAAATTGCCTTCATCGCTCTTCCACACACCATCATCATCATCTTCGCCACCAGATGGCAGTGACAGCCTATGGCGGTGCGCTTCTCTTCTTTGTGAAGACGTCAGTGGGCTCAGGATTGTCCACGGGGAGCCGATATCCCCGTTGTTGGCGAAAAAGAAGTTTCTGGTTCTAGGCCGGGGTGTGCTCGGGGTAGCTGGAGTGTCCCGCACTCCCTCTGAGCGACGAGGAGTCCCTGAAACTCTGTCCCCATCAAGACTGCTTTGGCTCTTCTGGTATTTGAGCACCTTGTGAGTAATCTTGCGCATAATCTCAGCCTCCTCTTTGTTCTCCAGCTCTGCTGCTCGCTCGTTCTCTTTCAGCAGTTTGGCTTGTTTCTTCTCAAGCCTCTCGTGTCTGGGAGAAGATCTCGTCTGGTCTTTTTCTGCCGAACCTTGGCCAGAGGGCGATCCTTCTATCCGAGGCAGCATGTTCCTCCTACATCTGGCTAGGCCTTCTGGAGCGGTGGACAGAAAGCTGTGCAAGGCCGACTCCAAGGCAGCCGAGTCCTGATCGGGCTCAGGACCAGGACCAGACACTGTGGAGCGTCGCTTGGCTGCAATACGCATGCTCTCTTTCCGCCTGCGCCTCTGCTCCGCCTCCACTCGGTCTCGGTTCTCCTATAAGCGAGAGTGGAGAAGATCTATTTTTGCCTGCTATACACAGATAAAGTGGTAAAGACACAGCAGTGTTGCCAGTTCCAAATCAATTTAGAGGGACAGAAGGACAGAGACTGTGTAAACATCACTGAACGGTCTACCTTGTCTTACCTGCACTGCTTTATCAAACCGCTTGCAAAAGGAGTGGAAAATGGAGCAGCACTCCCCGAGTTTGAAGGTCGCCGGGTCTTCACAGAAGTACTCGGCGACTGCGTTGCTCAGCGAGTTCAGCTCCTGGAGAGAGGACTCCACATCGGCCAGCATGGCATTAGCCCTCTGAGGATTCATGACAAATAAAAGGGTGTAAAGAAAGAAAGAAAGAAAGAAAGAAAGAAAGAAAGAAAGAAGTGCTTTGGCTCTATCGCTTGTGCAAACATTCACCATGAGAAATGTTTCCATCTGTTGTAAGAGGCCCGGCTGTCTGCTGCTGTACAACCTCACTTCTTTGACCTTCTTCATCTCTCGGTCGAAGTCGGCGACGACTTCCTCTTTACAGATCCTGCGGTTTTGAAGTAAGATTTACAGCGTTCAAAACAGGACATTACAGAACACTCTTTCAATGCACGGGGAGGTCTGACACCTTGCTGCCATCCCGATGTGTTCAAGCTGGCTGGGAAAAGTCAGCAACTCGGCATCGATGTCCTCTGCTTGCTGTGGAGAGACGGGTGAAGTTACATCACGTTGTTTTGCAAAATTTACGTGAGCATCCCGAGCTTCCTCCTCCTCCTCCTCCTCCTCACCTTGGCAACATAGTGCATGAGGTTCATGCCCGGCTTGTTGGCCTTGGTGTCTGCCAAATTGAGCAGAGAGGTCATCCTGAAGCCGATGGCGTTGGCAGTGTAACCACCCTGTGCAATAAAGCATAGAACACGTTCAGTATGAGGACGGAAATAAACGCAGTAAGAAGTGAGAAGCACAAAAAGAGCTGCTAAGTATGATTTATTAATGACGGTGTGAACAGAAAAATACCAACAGCGTTCATGTAATTCCCAGCTTTCAATACCAGCCGGATGACAGAGTGGAGGTCATCACAGTCCAACAACTCTAGGAGGAGGAGACGGAGACAAAGACCCATGAAGACAGAAGCAGCGTTTCTCCTCTTCACATCTCAGAATCATCAGAGTCAACACTGGAAACACTTTGTCTCCAGTTTCTAACTAAGTCACTAAGACACCAGAGCATTTAAGTAAATATTCCGAATAAAACAGTCCCCACTAAAGCGTATAAACCAGTATGTGTGCAAGTGTGTGTTTGGCTGAATTTGACACAATTTAACGTCTTATTTTACTTTTAAACACTAGTTTTAAATCATTCAAATTTCACAAGGTGATTTTTCCAAAAGTCAAGAAGAACTATTTTCGGGTGACGGAACGACAGCAGGACGCGTGCGAGGAGTCACCATTGGCAGCTTTGGTCATGACAGCGACAGAGTTCTTCACCTCCTCCATGAGAGGAAAGAATTCCTCCCTGAGCACCATCATCTTCAGACGCTCCTCGTAGCTGCAGGAGAGACATTAAAAAGAGAAGAACGTGATAATTACTGCCTCAACTGGAACATCTTCAAGAAACCAAGTGTCCTATGTGAAGTCTGTGACACTTTATTCATTTAGAAATGAGCTTTTTCCTTAGTTTATGCCCCAAATCTTCACAAAATATCATGGAAATCAGTGCAGTAGTTTTTGAGTAATCTTACCAAGAGTCAGACAAGGTAACAACGGTGTGTTGTTTTAATTTAAAATTTTTTATTTTATTTAAAATTTCAGTGAACTTTATAAGAGACGCTGCTGACTCCCTGCAATTTGTGTTTTTGTTTGAACTTAAAACAAAGATAAGTGAAAGATAATCTTACATTTCAGGTATAGTGAAATATTTGGAAAAATTTATTTAATCTAGGAAAAAAACTTTAACATGTTGCAAAATCTGAAAAGCTGATTAACAAACATATGCTTAACGGCATTTAATCGAAGTTAAGTGTTTTTATTATTCAAAATTTTGACCCCAATATTTTCACTTTTACTGCAAATGAATATCGGCTCCAAATATCGGTTATTGGTATCGGCCCTGAAAAAAACATATCGGTCTATCTCTAAAAATAATAACACAGTTCATTTTTATTTTAGTTGACAAGTAAACATGGAGCCTTTTTAAGCACAAACAAAACAAACATCCACACACTCACCCCGGCACTTTGACCAGCTGCACCATGAACTGGTCGGCTTCAGGTAAAACTGAGAGGTTCCCAATGAATGACAGCAGATGCTTCACCTGAGCATCGACAGCAACGCCACACAGACGTAAATCAGACGTGTCATTCACATGAAAGCACATGAAATAAAGGGCAATTGGTCGTGTTGGGGCAGTTGTTACCTCACTTTCCTCCGGCAGCAGTTTACAGAGCTCTTTCAGTTTCCCTGTTCCAAATCTGAGCCAGTTACCTTGATGAATGTCCTGCACCATTTCTGTCACCGGCCTGCAGACACAGACGGCGTTCCACTGGTTGGTATTAACTTCACATTAAAACGTGTGTGAACATTTCATTTGAGAGATTTCAAACATGCTTGAGGCAGATTATCCACCACAGTAGTTTGTTTTTTAATCTTTTTTTTTAATGCTGCTTTTGCACTGCATCCTGTAGCAGACATAAACCATATTTAAAAAAATGAAGTAGTACATAAAAATAACACTAATAACGATTTTTTTTTTGTGTACCCGATATCGATATTATTGCGATACAGTCATTTCGGACCGTTTATGAAGCCGTTAACAAAAAGTCATTTCAAAGCATGCGATATCGACCAGTCTGGATCGGACTGATCCAGATTCCATGCCGATAAAGAAATGGGAAGCGTGTTTCAATTTGTTGCCTGAGGCCAACCCTGTAAATGAATGTATATGAAAAAGCCACCAGGGGGCGACAACCCTAACTGTTTATGTGTTGAACACAATAATGATTTCAAACACACCTTAAATTGCACAAGACGCTGATGTAATGTGAATTGGAGTGAGACGCCGGAGCAAACGTGTCACACTTCCCTCCCGGGCACACATTTGATATTCAAAGTGAGGGACCGCGATATCATCTGGATACGTTTGAGACAAAGACCACACGATGCTTTAAAAAGAGCATTTCCATGTATTTGAATGTCGTCCTCGGAGATAAAGAGCGCGTTGGCAGGGAAGCGACGAGCACAGTGGAAGTAGTTAACGCATCGGTGGCTCTGTTTGCTTTTCACTGGATCCCTCTCTTTTTTTCTCTGGTCGATTTCACTCACCTCTTGAAATGTCTCAGGAAGATTCCAACATTCATGCTCTTTTTAGAGTCGAGGATTGTGACCTAACGAGAGACGGGGACAAAAGCATTTTTTAGCGTGATATTGTTTGCATGTAAAGAGCTTTATAGTCCGGTCCCATTTATCACATCATCTTCAGAGGAAGTATAAACTCTCATTGGTTCCTCACTGATGATGGAACTTTGAAACACCTCTTCCCATTTGTGTGTTTAATGACTTCCCTTGCTCTGTGGACATCGTTTCAGATTCATGTGCATATTTACAACCATCGTTTTCAGTGTTGTAATTTAAAGTACAAATCACTTTAATTTGTTATTTATATTTCTAGCAACTTTTACTTTTACTCCGCTACATTTCCACTAAAAGTATATTTGTTACTCGATACTACCAAATAAAATCCGAAGAAGAAGAGTTGGTAATGGAGTTTTTCTAGTCTAGACGATAGTTTTCGGGGTGAAGCGTCTTGCTCAAGGACATATATAGACTCCCAGGGCCAGAAATTGAACCCACAACCTTCCAGATGAAAGACAACTCGCCCTACCACTGAGCTCAATCCTACCGTCTCACTCTTGTAATTCTATTACTTCTAAAACTTAAGTGCATTTAATATCCGAAAATGACATTTGACACTTACATGTCATACACTTTAAGACTTTTACTTAAGTCATATTATAAAAAAAGTGACTTCTAAAAACTTCTACCAAAGTCGTTTTCTGGTAAAATACTTCATACGAGACTGAACGTTTCGATCTTTACCTGTGGCTCCTGTGGAAGGAAGTCCACGCCGTCGCCGCTCTTCACACCCGTGACCCTGGAGTGGCGCAGCGATGCCCGTTTGTCCACGTGACTGAACAACTCCTCCATGCTGCGGATGTCCAGCACCAGGTCCCTCTGCGTCCGCTTGCACGTCCACACATTCAGCTTGCCCAGGACGCGCTGGCTGGGGAGGGTGTCCCAGTTCAGCTTCTTCATGGATCTCCTCTGGACATTACGAGAGCCAAAGGCCGAGGTAGGAGGAGGAGGAGGAGGTGGTGGTGGTGGTGGTGGTGGTGGAGGAGGAGGAGGAGGAGGTGGTGGTGGAGCAGAGATAACACACATGGTGGGAGGCAGAGCCCGAGATACGTGGAGATCTGAATCTTCCTCAGCATCCATCGGCGGAGAAGGAGAAGACGAGTCTTGAGAGGAGCAGTCGGGAGAAGATGCAGATTTTAAAATCTGCGCTCCCTCCATTTGTATCTCCAATCCAAAAACCGCTGTTGATCAGTCAGATCTGAGGGGGACACAGACGTTAGAGTATTAGACAGATTATGTAATCAGATTTTAACCTAAAACTATGTCTGTAAATCAACATGGAGCCACGTGAGGTGAAACATCACACGCCTTGACTGCACGACATGGACGTACAAACGTGGTGGTGTGTCTGTTTGCTCTCTAATCTATTTGCTCTCTAATTTATCTGTAACATTTAGAATGTTCGAAGAGGGATTACGCTTGTTTGTCCGTTTTTGTTTTGTATGGACGTTGTTTTTTTTATTAAAAGTTTTCTAGGTAATATTAACCTCAGACATTATCATCATTGTGCAATTTCTGCTTTGCTGATTGGATGAAAAATTAGATTCATTAATTAGTCAAAAATATTACAACATAAATGTTTAAATCAGGTTTTTTTTTTTTATTATTATCTTTGATGGCACACCTTTATGTATACACTGTTTGTCAATGTTGTGCCAACATGTATTTATTTGCTGCACAAACACACAATTTGTTGTTGCTTTACTACTCTATGAATGACATCACAACATAGCATTTGCCTCATAGATGCACGTCTTTGTGGTTTACTCATAAACAGAACTCTAAAAGACCGTTAAACAAAACATCATAAGGAAAATCCTCAATATTTACTACTAATTATTTTCTCAGCAAAGGAAAATGGCACATTTAACTTTATACAACATACAGTATTATTCATTTTCTGAACTATAAAGGCATACATTGCATCCACCAAACATTATTTATAGAGAAAATCCATAGTACGGAATCATTTTCTCTGCATAGGATATATCTAACATCATTTACATTACACAACATTAAACATAAGATGTTTCAAAGAGTATTAAACAAAACACCATAGAGAAAATCCTCAGTATTCACTACCACCTTATTTCCAGGAAAGATAAATGTTTCACATAACCTGCATTGCACTAAATATTATAAATTAAAGCTTGCTGAAGTATTCGGCATAGACACAAACTACCTAACATCATTAATAATCATAAACACACGTATCAGTCTATCAAACGGAACGTCACTGGGAATCCCTTCAATATTTACTAGTTCATTTTTCACAGCAAAGAAAAATGTCTCACAGAGCTTGCTTTACATTTCACATTATTAAATAAAGATTTTTGAACTATTCGGCATAGATGCCATCAACCAAACGCAATGTTTACTCATAAACATAACTCTCAAAGTCCACATCAAACAAAACATCACAGAGAAAATCCTCAATATTTAATACATCCATGTTTTCAGCAAAGACAACTGTCTCACATAAATTGCATTGCACTTGATATTATTGTTAAATGGTTGCTTTAGTATCCGGCATAGATGCAAATCACCTATCATTAAGAACAAAAACACAATTCTCTAACTCTATCAAACGGAACGTCATGGGGGAACTGCTCAATATTTACTACTTCCCTTTTCTTAGCAAAGCATAATGTCTCATATAACTTGCATTGCACTTCCTTTTGTTAATTAAAACATTTTGAAATATTCGGCATAGATGCCATCCACCAAACACAATTTATATTCCACTCAAAGTCGATGAGACACAATTTGCTGCGTAGAATTCGAGTTTATTGGGAAGCTGTGGACCTGAAAGTCAACTAAATGCAATTTAATTAGGATTGGACCGAAATATAATGAGTTTGGTAGGATGACTAAACGTTGGCTATTCAAGCTGAGCCTGAACACATCTTTACATCCTCACAAAAACATGTCTCTGACCATCAAAGATCAGTCAGCACCAAAAAAAAACCATACAATTTACTCACCGCGCCTTTTAAAAATGTGGCTCAAGATCATCAAATGTGATAAATCCCCTCTCTGGTGTCACCTCGTGTTTCTGCTCAGAGCCACAGGCACAGTCTGGTTCACACACAGCCGGCACAGGTGCAGGGCGCGTCTCCACCAATCACATTCAAGCTTGCTTGGCATAAGGGAACGCCCCCTTTTTTAACAAAGCACTCAGAATAAACCAAAAAACATTCAAAACCAAGTAAAACTTTGCAGTACAAGAGCATGTGTGCATATTTGACTCCCATGTATTTTACTGTTACAGATAATTACGTACTATACAATATAGAATATAGAAATATCAGAGTTATTGTGCACATTTATACATCATTCAATTACTATATTCTGAAAACAAAATTGTGCCCTGACACTTATTGCAATAGATTTTAAAAAAATGAAAATAAAAGGTAGTTTTAATCATATATACTATAGATTTGCATATGCACCGTACAAATAGTTGAATAAATATATATACAGGGCAGAATTGCATCAGTATATAATAAAAACAAATGCTGCCACAGATAATTTATTGCTTTAGATGAAGTGTATGTACCCTATATAGGTTTAGACCTATATAATGTTGAATGCAAAAATACTGCCCGTCTCAAATTAATACAAATACAGCCAAGTTTTTTTACTGTAATAGATAAAATAAAGAGAAATTCAATCATGTATAGCATAGCTTCACGTCAGTAGGCTCGTTTATTGCTACAGGTAACTATAAAACCAGATACGATTTAAATACATGTGCGGACTATATATGCTGTATGCATACGAATGTAAAATGTCAACATATTGGCACTTGTTTCTCTTTGAAATAAGGTAAACATGTCGTATACGAACGGAAGCAAACGGTGGGAAAGAGATAAGATGGAAAAACAACAGCAACGCGAAGAAAGAAAATCCAGACAGAGCATTTGAAAATGTGTACTTTTAATTTTGCTCCGTTGGGGTGTGGAGGGATTTTTCAGGTCTGAGTGAGGAATGAGGGCAGAGTATTACATCAATCCAAGACAACTTCATTTATCATCTTAAATACCGCTATGTGCAATCAGTACAGTATACCAGCTTGACCTAGAAAATATTGATTGTACACAAATAAAATATCTCATTTAATAAATCTGCATTTGTAAGGGAGAGGAGTCTCAATGCGATAGGTGTGGGACAAGAGGAGTCACATTTTGTCACTATTGCTGTGTGGTGGTCAAAGAGACCAGGAGCTGGCCACGGGAACTGCAAACAAATTGAAATGTAATCTTATAATTCATTATTGATATTAGCTTTTCCATTAAAAAAAAAAGCAAATCCTTTTCCTTTCATCACTTCCTTTAATCCCAAAAGCACGGCGTCAAGGCCAAGTGAACGGCATCAGTGCATCCACGCATATCTGCGCTTCACGGCGCGTTCCGTTTACGTCGGAAGTCAGAATCTCCGACTTCCGACTACGACTGGAACAGCACCGTTACACTTTGGATCTCTGTCTGCCGAGCAAGTACAGAGGAAACAAATAGTTGAGGGTGAACTGACGCTAAATGCAGCACGGTAAAAACATTCATTATACTGGATTATCTTCATTTGAATTCACTGAGGTCTGAAATAAAAGAAATTAAATAGTTTGTCATAACTGTTTTTAGGAGGGGAGGGGGGGTATATCAATAAATAGTTTGTTGTCTGCAAAATGCCTTAAATCCTGCACTTGCAAATCAAGCATTTGCCCATCACAGACATTCCAGTGTAGAGTATTTTCAATTCCGACAGATCAACATTGTGATTAACAAAATAAATACAGTATTACATCATAGTTTACCTTTTACACGCGCAGCACGACTCCAACAGTTTTGCAAAAACCATCTTGTAATTGTCAACGATTTGATTGTTTACTATTATTATTATTACACCACGGAGATACAGCAAAAAAAAAGAAAAAAAAGATGAATTATTAGTGTTACGCTAATCACCACGATTAACAAATAAAGGTTGAAATGTTAGTCATTTTGGACAGCGGCGGTATTCTTCAGTGTGAAGAACTGTAAACAAGCGTATAGAGGGACACTAATCACATGCAGCCATTTTGAGAGGATATAGAGGGAAAAATCACAAATAAATGTAAATAATCAATTCAACGACGGCCCTGTTCCATTTCGCTTCCATGTGCACATGACGCGACTTACAGGAAGTGAACAGAGCCATCACTGATGTGATTGGTAACAGCCAATACATGTCAAAATGGCGGCGCAATGTTCTTTTAAGTCCTCGTTGCATGTACGAGACGAATTACTTTCACATCCGTAGCGTTTGTGAATTTTCTTTCTTTTTTTTTTTTACACACTGAACAACGCGGCGCTGTCCTATTCAACCAGTCATTGACTCTGAAGCGTAAAAACAAGACGACAATGTGAGAAAACAAAAGCAAAGACAATGAAATTAAACTAAAAATGAATACTAAACATATGCAAGCTAAAAAATAATGATATAATTATTTTTTTTTTAAAAAGGGGGGGGGGAAACAGTACATTGTTTGAAATATCTGCACGTTCCATTTTCAGAGTATCATACAAATCCCTCCATGTGAAGTTCCCCTCTGAATTTCAGCTTATGTACATAAAAGGAGGCACACCAGGAGAGCAGTAGCCATTCGGAAGAGTTCTGATGCGTTTGTGTAATTAGTTTTCTTTTGTCTTCCTTATTGTACTCCGTCCGTCTCTTTCACTGTAACTAGGGTCGCGTGGTGCCCCCGGAAAATTGGAACTCGGCACACGAGGAGAGCGGTCACAGCCGTAATATGACGAACACAAGCACACACGGTAACGGTAAAAGGGGGGACAGAGGGAGGGGGAGAGAAGAGACGAGTCGTTTTTCTTCAAGAACAAAAAGCACAAGGAGAAGGTCGAAGTGAGGAAAGGGGGGAGTTTTGAAAGAGAGAGGCACTGAAAGCCCCCAAACTGTTCATGAAACTGGCCGCGTTGTTTCCCGCTGTATTCAGCCCATTCACCACTAATAATACCCTGTTATTCATCTGTCCGTCTATCATCTCTTTATCTTCATCCACCCAGTTATCTGCATGTATTGGTCCTCTGTACGTTGGGGGGGCGGGGGTTTCAACAGGTAACAGGAGGAGGTGGTCAAGAAGGAGGTTGTGGGAGAGAGAGAGAGAGAGAGTCCAGAGGGCACTCTCATTTCTCACTGCTCCTCTAACCAGGAGGGCTTGTCGGCCCCGGGGGGCCTCAGCTTTATGTTGAACTGCTTCAGCGTTTGCTCCAGCTGCTGTTGGTTGCCCGCAAAGTACGCCGAGATGGCGTTGTGAAAGAGGAGGAGCTGCTTGTGCATCACCTTCACCTGAAAGACAGAGAAGAGAGTGCGAGGGGGGGTAAATGCTCACGACTTAAAAATGAGACGGACGGCAGAGGACGTCAAGCCACCGCGACACCGCCGAGCCTCCTTCAGATAGAAACGATGGCAACGGGCGACGTGTCACCTCCTAATTCACGGCCTTTTCATTTTAATGTCAGTCAAGACAAAAACAAACTGTGAAAGCGAACGACACCAGCGCCTTAAAGCCACTGTTACACAACGTCACACTCAAGGAGGAGAAAAGCAAAACTTGCCAATGGGTGACAACAGGGTGCATCTGTGCTGCTGTGAGTGTGAAATGACACGTCGTCACCGCGGCGGCACTAATTATAGCAGACAGACGCCATGGCTGCACTTTGATAAGCTTATGCAGCGACACGCTTATTTTGAATCCACAGTTGCATTCACGTTTTTTATTTCTCATTGCTTTTTATTCTGTGTTTTAATTGTGTAACTTTGCTATTTGTGTGTTCATTTTAATGTCACGCTGCCCATCTCGGCCAGGTCGCCCTTGGTTTAATGTCAGTGGCCTTTTACCTCTGCTGCTGATACAGGTCTTATCTGCAGTCTCACCTTATTCTCCTCCAGGAACTTGAGTTTAATGATGACGTCTGAGCGGAGCCGTTCGTACTTCTCCTTGTGCACTTGGTACTGTTGCTGGGCAGCGTCTATACGGGCCATGGCGACGGCGTCCCTCGGACCCATACTCAGTTCCTCCAGGTCTGACCGGTAGGCGTCGAACTCCAGTCTGATGAGGACAAAGCAGGGAAAATGTGTTTTAGTGTCTTAAAATTTGTCAGGAGGAAAATGTCTCCAAAGCTGCTGCATGTTACAAAATGTTCATAAGAAAATCTTGTAGTGATGAGTATGAGTATTTACATTTAGAGGGTTTTTGTAGCCTTTTATTTTTTTATCTAAAAACCCTTTTACCATCAAAGTCTCTTAGAAAAACAAAGAATAAATAATGCACTTCCAGTTTTTTGGGTTTTTTTACCTGGCATTTTCAAACATCTTGATGGTCATCAAGGTGTCCTCCATTGTCTTGTTGACCAGTGTGTTGATGCTGGACACAAAGAAGTTAATGGCACCAAGTAGAGTCTCCCCATTTTTACACAGCAGCTTCTGAGTCTCGGCGTTGTAGCCGAACTCGTCCTGTGCAGACGGAACACAGCGTCAACACACACGAGAATAGTCCAAATAGACTTAGATAAAGGTACATTTCGTGGCCTCACCCGTAGTTCGGGCGATTTCTGACTGAGGTCAGCGAAGGTATCGCCCAGCGCATGCTGCGTCTGCACCATGTTGTAGAAGTGGTTGGTCAGTGCTCTGGCCAATCGCAGCACACTCTCGTATTTCCTCTTCGTGTCCCTCAGCACTTCGATCTGGGCCTCGAGCTCCAGATCCACGGTCCGGGACGCGCGGCCGAAGCGCTCCGACAGCATCTGCTTCGTACACTGACAACAAAACAGGACACGGGCCACGTCAGGCGATTTCATTCCCGAGACTTTTTCCCCTTAGGAGACGACGTGCTACCTTGTAAGTGTTGAGACCCCACAGCTTCACCGTCTCCAGTTTCTCCACGGCGACGCCGCGGCTCATCTCCTCCGCCGTCATCGACGAGCTGCTGCTGCTGTGGTGCATGCTGGAACCTGACGAGAGCCCACAGCAAAGCAGAGAAGAATAAAAAAAAAAAAATGAAGCGTCATACATCGCAAGTCCAACACCACTTAGCCCTTACTCCACTGTGAAACATGCACGAGAGTGAACGAGAGAGGGGTGACAATATGCAGAGGATTCAACTGAGAGGAAATACGGCTAAATAACGACCTAGTCTGTTGAATGTTTGACTAATTCACTTCAGTACCTTGGTATTCATGTGGTTGACCTGCTTTACGGCAGATGACTGAACTTTTTGGTGGAACGCTACTTCGTCTGGCCTTCATACGCAGGTCTGTGACAGTGGATGGGTGTAGGGGAAGGTATGGATCAGGGAGTAGTTAAGGGGGTGAGTGTGTGTTAAGGGTAAAGTGTGGGAATGTTTGTTTTTTTTTTATTAAATTGGGGTTGAGCACGCACACCAAAAATGGAATCATAAATCGGAGGAATTTTAATCAGCAGAGGAGACAAAAGGGAGGAATGTGTGGGAGGGAGTGGTGAAAAGGAGGCGGCGGACAAAGATAGAAAAGAACAAAGATGAAAAGGCAAAAGTGAGTGCACGACAATCAATGAACAATGCAGACAAACGAGCGATGATGAAGACGGGGGCAGTTTGAAATGACGTGAAGCTGAAATAAAATGAATAAGCCCTTAACTGTAAATAAATGCCTTTAGAAATCCAAAAGTTTACACAACACAACACAACTTTTTTGCTAAAATAGGTAACTTTGACTATGTGATACATATAAACACACTTATTCTTTGCTCCAGGGAAGTTCAGACATGGTTTCATTCAAAGTAGAAGAATATATCGAGGAAGTGTCAAAACAGGAAAAGCCATAAAAAACAGTACATCCAAGGAAAAAGTCAGAAATAAGTACACTGCCCTTCACTGCAGTGGAAAAGAAGCTGGTTCCCAGTTAAAGAAAATAAACACTCTGCATCAACATCTTTCCAGAATGAGATCTCCATCATGTAGAGGAATAATATTAGCCCCAATTTACAGCGGGGCTGAACACAATCAGCAAGTAAACTATTCTGTTTTTGCTTAAAAAAATGTGATGTGCTAATGTGCTAATACGCCAAATTGTTTTAAATCTAGAAAATATTGAAGCCTGGAGAACACAACAACAACAACAGAGAGTCAGTTCGTCTCGATGCGATACACATGTTTGCATCTTATTTTGGAAATCAGCTCTTGACGATAATGAGGTCTCAGGAGCTACCTATTCCTGTAACTGGGATCCTTTTGTAAAACTCTGCATTGCAGCGCACTGCAGGTCCTGAGAGATAGATAGATAGACAGACAGACAGACAGACAGACAGACAGCGGGACACAGGTTCAGAAATATTAGCGCCAAATCAAGCAGAAAGAAGTTCTTGGTTCTTTCTGAAACTGTGTTTCCAGCCACACCGCTGAGGTCACTCACTGTTACGTGATCAGTGACAGTTTGAGAGGAACCAGATTAATACCATAGTCTGAAAAAGACTAAATCATGTCAACAGCATTCAGGTTACCTCAACTTGAATAAAAAATCTGATTAAAATGACTAAAGTATTCAGATTTTAGTCACGTGATCTGATTATAACACCATGCAATTTTTTAATGACCACTAAGCTGATTATTATTCATCGAAGGGACAATTATAGCATTTTACATTATTGTATAACGATAAACAGTTATTAATCAGTTAAATACACTGTATGGGACAAAATACTGGCACCAATTATCAGCCAGAGGTCAGAGGAAAACCAAATATCGGTCGATCTTTAGATGAGAATCATGTAAACAGGAATATCAAGAGAATTTCCTCTTAAAAACTACAGTAAACATCAAAATACGACTCATATCTTGTTAGTGTCATTTAAATGTCACCGTCTTCAACTGAAAACTTGCAGTATGAAGTTTTTGCTCCAGGTTTTCATCAAGGTTCTTTTTCTGTTGTATTGTCCTTTTTATGACAACATAAGAAATGTGCTTTGTTCTTCATGTGTACACATTTCTTTTAGTTGGATGATTATGATAATCCTTAAGTCATGCTTAAAACATTTTATTCACCATGCCTGGTGAGAGACATCAGCATATTTAGTTTGAAACGGAGCTGTGAAGTAACCTCTAATGTCCTGGGATTTGTTTCACCCTGAGTTGAAGGACTTGCGCGGCACGTCATGCATCGTTTTGAAAGAGAGCATTTGACACCTCGACAATTCAAACAGTAGTGCAAACACTGCAATTATGAAACCATGACGAATGGGTACTTTGTCAGCATTTGATCGTGATGTGAGAAATGATGAAGCAAACGTTGAGGAGGCTGTTTCTCACGGCATTCTCTCACTGAAGAATAGACTCAAGTGAGAGACGATCAGGTCAGAAATGGGGGAACAAGACTTTACCTTTGATTGAGCTTGTGGGGATTATACCCTCCGCTGTTCCTCCGTACCCCCCTGACACGATGCTCGTCTCGTTCAGATTGGGACCCGACACCATCACTTGCTGTAGGTCCTGCAAATGTTTAAATGTAAACACAAAAGTGACAAAAGAAGCACAAAGGGAAGGGTTTTCGGGGTGGTTTAGGGCGGGAATACACACACACACATCACGTAAACAGGAGGTTACAACATGTGAGTTTAAGTTAGAGACTCATTGACTAGAGGGGGACAAACACGGCTATGTTAGGAGGGTTAGTCAGACCACGCTATGTCCATACATTGTCTACTTATCTGCAAAGAGCCAAAGACAGGGGGGAAAAACACCACTCAAGTGCACTCATGAGCAAACAAGGTGACTTCTGCAGCTCTCATGTGTGAAGAGTCCAACCCACACAGCGACTTCAATGACCCGAGCAGCAGGAAATGCTCAAGAAAACTATTTTTTTCCCTTCAAAAACAATCACCATAACAGCTCTGGACACAAGGGAAAGACACGTGAGCCATCTTGTGTTTTTCTCCCTTTAATTCCACTTTTTTTTCCCTTTTGTTTTCTTTCCTACTTGCATATAATTTAGTAAGGGAAAAAACATTCATCAGGGATTTATGGTGAAAGGAATATGTGACGTCCCACTGGCCGAGCTAAATTTAAGTGAGATGTATTTTCCGAAAAGTTCCAAAACGTTGGATTCAAGCTTGTGCTGACGTGGCCTTATTTGCAATGTTTTACCAAATCGTGGCAAGTAAACGAGAGAGGAAAGCTTTGACTATTTCCTTCACGTAAACAAACAGAAATGAAATATACCGCTGTTGAGATTTGTGCTGTCTGGGATTAAAACAGCAGTCAAAGAGGAGAAATGTCTTCTAATATATCAAAGCTCTAGCTTCAGGGCCATTTCTGCTTGTTGGGACACTAAATTACATTTAATACATTTTGTTATCATGCTGGTGAGGTCGCAAAACTGAGGCCATGAACTTTTTATTGTAAAACTGTGGTGTATAGATGCTTTAACAATTACTATCAAACATTACTTACTGAACCATCATTGATCTTTAATTCATTTCTTTTCCTGCATTGCCTTTTGTTTTATTTTTCCGTTTCCTTTCTGTGCATTGAAGTGCATGAAAATGATCCGTACATGGAGTCTGAATTGGAAATAAATGAATAAATGAATCCCACCACGTTGATTTGTTAAGGTATCATCACCCAGGTGAACACACACACACACACACAGAGTCACAGCTATGTTAGCTCACTACTCACGATAGACAACACAATCTACTGGATGTATTAGAATCTACTGAATTCAATCCAATTGGTCAAGACTGAACAAATGGAGACTGATTTTCATGTTAGCCGTCAGTTGTTTTGAGGGGCTTCTCTGGTTTGAGAGATTCCCTCCTGCTAAAGTTAGTAGGAGCCAAGTTAATAACAGGCAGCACAGTGGTTTACCATAAAAATGACGTATCGTGCCATTTTCTGACATGTACCACCATTGCGATGCGAGGCAATTTACTGCCACATTAAGTCAAACCACTGAGCAGTGCCACACACCCAACATTAAAAACACACACAAATGCACAAATGGCCTGCTCACCCTGGTGCCTCTGGAGCTCCCTACTTTCTCATCTAAGCTCCACTGCAGCTTTGCAGCCTGCACAGAGATGGGGGGAGGAGGAGGAGGAGGAAGGGAGAGGGGGAGACGACAGACACAACAAGAACAAAACAAAAACAAAAAGGAAGAAACAAAGAAGACAAAAAGAAATAAATCCATGACTCATGTCATGAAACAAGATAGAACGCAAAAGGAATGCCATAAAACAAATTTGTTGACATGTGCACACGGCAGGGATGTAAGATGGAGCACGGTGATGATGACCGATACCACAGCAGGTCAAGAGTTATCGTTCAACTTAATAAGTTAGGAAGTGGATCATGTTCAAAGAAAATTCTGATTCAACAAAGTAAAAAATAAAACAACTCAATAATAATGTACAGACATTAAACAATTAAACATTAAAATTAAACAATGAGGAGTGGCCAAACTCTAAAACACAGCACGGAATGGTGCTAATTTCTGCAACATCCTGTCAGTACTATGATGTTTAAATGGACTTTCGTTTACAAGCACTAGCCAGGAATCAATTTACTGAATGAAGTTGTTTTATGTTAAAAAAGGTTAAAAAGAGGAAAAAAAAAAAGGCAAACTTAATCTTTTATTGAGTCTGTATTTATCTTTTTTTTTTAAAAAGCTTCCTTGTGCTGTGGCATCTGTTCAGTGTGGGAGACGACTGATGCAAACACTGATCCCTCACTGGACAATTTGTTGACACAAGAAACAAAAACTACTGCACCTTTAACTCATCATAAAATAATCCGGTTGTCGTATAACAGAACAGTTTGATAGGCTTATAAAAAATGTTATACCATAAAAAGAAGTTTAACAGTAACATAATATGCCTCAAACGTCTACTTTTGGAGTTGCAGTTCTAACAATGCAACGAGACGTTTGCTCACGTGAAAGCCGATGAGAAGATGTATTGAGAGCATCTTAAGATGCTGTAACATTTCTGAATAGACACCGGTGATCGACTGTGATGCATGTGATGATTTTGCCAGGATGTTGCCAGGAGTCAGTCCAATCTGTCACTGTCAGGCAGCCAGTCACCGTCCATGTTCTGATGCGAGCACAACGCTGAAACCAGACTTCTGCTCTTCAGCCTGTCAGTCTGCAGCTCTGTGTGCGCACGACTAACACAAACTGCCAAGTGCTGCACGGCAGACATCAATCTGATTTCAGGGGCTTTCACCCAAGGACAAAGCATGACCACTTTCATTAATTTGCCGAGTTGCTATAGCAACTGGTTGGTATTCATCCACTCAGCGGTGCATCTAGTGAAGATGTTAAACAGCAGCAGTGGCAACAAATAACTGAATGTTTATGTCACTATGCAAACTTGGCGGGATGGCAAAGTTACACGTAGTTTCGTTAGCAAACATCACTAAACTGCCAGAGCCTCGACCAGGATCTTGAGTCTGTTTGTCTAACAAGGCGTGCCTTACATGGCAAGAAAACCAGTTACCTTACATACACTGCACCTTACTGCAGTCCAACTGAGTCCAAGTGCTTTAAAACCTTTTCTTTACAAATTAAGCCCGTTAGCAGTTTTGTTTGACACCTAATGTTCACGTTAACCAAATACTACGGAGACGCATCTGCAGTCCTGATCATGAGGCCATGTGAGACGCTAATGGGAACAAGTGGTTCCCAGGGAGACATCTGGACTCTCAACACCTGATTTCCCAGTGGAATCTTTTTCCTTGGCTGTCGCTAAGAACACTAAGGAACACGAGAATTTGAAATCATGTATGACAGGGCAGGCAGTGCATAATTTATTAACCATTTTATTTTGCTTTATTTAGGAATGACTTTTCTGCTAAGTTAATTACCCATTCACAAAGACTGTATTTATTATAAAGCCTGAGTGCTTAGTGTACATGTATCCACAGTGTGGTTCTGTGGTGTGAAAAGAGTCAGCTGATGGCTTGTGTTGTGCGCGGTAAGAACAATACCACAACCGCTTTGTCGAATGTCAAACAACTGAGGGCACGCACTTACCCTTTTAAATGTAATAAACCAACAGAAACACCACATAGTGACATCCACAGCGTGCACGTTTCACTGCTGGCTTGTTTAGAGTTTGCAAATGCTCTTCTGTTGTGGGACTGACTGTGGATCAACACAAACAGCCTGCACGTTTTCCAACTGATACAGTCAATGTGACCCACCTGTTCAAGGCTGTCGTCTTCTGGTAGCGTCCCCGTGTCACCATTACTGTTGATAGGGATCTCCATTGTGGCAGCTTTGCTCATAATGCTTTCTGTCATAATGCACTATTTCTGAGAGAAGAAAAAGAGGGAAAACACAAAAAAACGCTGTATGTAAAATCTGTGAAAAAGGCACAGATAGAGGCTTTGAAGAGGGGGAGACCAAAGAGCATAGACAAACAGCCAAATCATTAAGCAGATGGGAGGATAATTGCAACAGATAAGCGACGAGGTGGTTTTCAAAGAGCAAGGCTAGTGTTCAGCATAGGAAAAAAAACATGCTACACCTATGAAAGCTCACAACAATGAGCTGTGCTGAAGTGGCCACTCTGCGATACTCCACTGAAGGACCGGTTGCTAGCAGCATCCACTTCCACAAAACTAGAGCAGAGACGACTAAAATGTTTTCAACATTGTCACTCTTACTGATCAGCCTGATGTGGCCTGATGTGTACATTAATCACTGCATAGATGCAGGGTAAGCAGTGCTGCAGCTGCTATTTATGATTTGAACAGCCTTATAATCACAGAACAGAAGCTTTATGTGCAGAGAGTTTTATAAAAGCCAATAATACAACAAGAAATTCTGGATGCCAATGTTTGCTGGCCCATTTCTCAAACAATTAAATAGAGACAATAATCTACTGCTACTTAAAAAGCCTGCACACGTATGAAAGTGGCCGCTAAAAGTGGTTAAAATAGTTGTTGTTGATATGTTGCAGACCAACTCACTGCAATCCTTAAAACATCCAACTCAGTTAAACAATGTGTGTGTGCAGCTCTGCAGCAGCTCACTTCACAGCCAGTGGGAAACAAAACAGATGTCATGTGAAGTCTGGAAGTCAAAAGAAGTGCATTTCCTTCAGTCACTGGTGGTGATATCATATTATAAGCATAAACTAATGGAATAACAGACAGTATCAACATATGTACTACAGTGCAATATAAGAAGTTTGTTTTTGTTTGAAGGACAACGCGGATCTCCTCAAATAATTCCATAACCCTGATCTCACTGGCATCTAGAATACAGAATATATTACATATGTAATATAGTTGTAATATTGATTGTGAACTATTAAAAGAAAAAGACACTGATAAGATTAGTATTTGCTTCTTAGAAACAGGATACCACATGTTTCACAGAAATTAAATCAGCTGTAACTGACTTTTGACAGTTTAGTCACATGGTAGCAGTATTGTTGCATGCGGGGAGTAAACAAGGCTTGTTTACTTTTGTTCTGATTGCACCACGGGCAGCGTTTGCATTATCAGCCATGTCCTGAACATATCCTGAAAAATGACACACTCGTTGTTGACAATACACAACATAATTGGATGTGATGTGAAATGACATCTCAATTGTTCATTCATGACATGTGCTGCCACGTTTTTGGAAACCATAAAAAGTCTTTACTGAGCCCATCGAGCATTGACATTATGAAACACTGAGTACCTTTTTTTTAAACAGGAAGTTCAGGTTCAGGTCTTAATAAAGTGGTAAATTGGTGTTGCGCATCAGACAGTTGGGCATCAGATAGTGCTTCTATCAGATATTACAGAGCAATATAAAACTATTACACTATTCAAAAGGAAACAGGGTGATGTGACTCCAGCATTATCACGTCAGTTTGGCATTGTATCCGTTTTTATTGATTATTTTACCCTTTGAGTTATTTATGCGACAGATGCATACTTTTATTAGTTTAATAATTTGTATTCCGTGATATTTATTCCATTGTAGATGCTTTATTGTCTCTGCCATACTGTGTATTGTTTTGCAGCTATTTTAGCATGTTCCGCCAGGGAAAATTCCCCTGAGCTGGATAAGAAATATTAGAATTGATTGATCTGACTGAATAAATTCGAGTCTCTCAGTCAAGTCACTTGGGACAGACTGATTGTGAAAAGTCACGATGGATCTAAATAATAGATTACAGTAATGGACAGATGACACAAATGACCATATGGTAGCGTAATAAACGTGTAATTTAGACCAATTAAGTAACACGACTTCAATGAAAAATAATGTCCACTTGTTTACGTTAGTCATTAAATATTTATATTCAACTGTAAATGTAAAAAGTGTGGATAGAGTGTTTTCGAATGGCAAACTGAGGGTTGGGAGCCAGCACAGGTGCACCACAAGCACAGGTGCACACTTAAGGATGACGCTAGCTTTTTCTCCTATAGCTGTAATGTGTCCAACACAATGAGGATATGTTCTGGTCAGTTGAAAAACAGCAAATATATACTGTATATATATCTATTTCTTTAAAAGATGTGCAAAACGTTGGGGCACGTTCATTTGTTTGCCGAAAGGGGGGCCTGTTTTCAGTTCACACAGGCAGCTGCTTAATAGAAGCGGATTAAATGGTAAAACCATGTGACAGTAAAGCCCCGGCTGCTTCACTCACGTCTTTCGTCCCAGACATAAAGCTAAATGATCGCTGAGAGAACGGTTTGACTTACGGTTTGCTTGGTCCGGTCGTTAGAGTGGATCTGTCCGGGAAGCTAGCCTACGAGCTAATAGCAGGCTAACGCCAGTGCATCCCAGTTCTTGCGCGGCTTTAGATGAGACCGACGTGTCTTTCTGTCAGTCCAATAAGAAGAAAACAAAATGACTGTGGGGAAACTATTGCACTCTTAATTTAGGGATATTTTAGTGACATGTCAATGTTTGTTCTAATTCTCGCTGCGTTTGTCTTGGAGCGCTCGTAAATAATCCTCTATCTTTATTATTGAATCCAAGAGGAACGCTTCACGGAACTGACGACACCGTGGACGGATTCATTTTGCGGACGCGCTCTAACACAAAGATCGTCTATGTAAGGGAAGATGAATCACTCCTTCAAAAAGCTAAAACTACTCCTTACTCCAGTTACTTATTTATTATTTAAATATTTTGTTTATTTTCTTTTTGTAACGTATGAATGTCTGTGTTTTGTGCCTATTAATTTGTGTTTAACAAATCTATCGCTTAGATTTTGGTTCCATTACTTTTTTGTTGTTGTGCTTTACTTTTACTTTATATCATTTTATAGGATTTCTTTTGCCCAATTTTATAATTTGTGAGTATATTGTAGTTTTTATCTATTGATAAATATCCGCCTTTTTATTGTGACTTAAACAAAATATTAATAAATCTAGTTTTACATATTTATACTTTTATATATAAGTGAAAACGATCTCACAGCCTTTTAAACAAGCTTTTTTTCCCCCCTGTGGTTTCGGTAAGACTTAATCTCAAGGAAATACAAACAAATACATTGATTTGACTAAATGTGTAGTATATTTTCACTTCGTGGTTTTATGTATTGATGTAAAAGGTAGTTCAATAAAAACTACTCACCACATTAAAGAATTGCATCTGGAAATGTGAGCGGAGTGGGATCTCTTGGTTGTTCCTTTATGCGTCGCTACAAACCAGCTTTGTGGGTTTCCAGGTGACGCCTGCAGGTCTGAATAAGACACTGCAGGTTGTACATTAACTCAGGTTAGTAACGGGTGACTTACCCTGTTCTTAAAACTATGCCCAGAGGATTAAATACCAGAGAGCCTTTTGAATCCAGACCAAAACATTAATACTAACTTTAACTATTAGTCAAACAAATCCTGCCCCAGTATCAGTCACTTCACTTTGATCACATTTTGTAGGCTTCATCTTACAGCTTCTCTGAAAAGTTGCAAGTGGTATATAAATATAATGTAATGGAATATAATTAGCACATGTATTACGGGAGAATAACAGAACATTTGACACTTTCAAATTTGACCTGAGTTGTGTTGTTGTTATTACTATTACCATTGTTTTGAATTAGTACTTACAGTAATTATTAATCACTTAAACCAATCACTATTTTTTTCTAGAAGATACTGAGATATGTATGCATACACTCTATACCTAGGTGTGTAAATGTACAATATTTATATATGTAGCACAGAAAAGCAGCAGTATTTATTACAAACTAAATCTGTGTATAAATAAGGATTTTAAAGATGACCTAAGGATTCAGTATCAAATAAAATGGAAGCTGTCTCTTCAGCCTTGAGGATGTGAGGTCACTGTGCCGGCCACGTCCTCCAGCCACCCTCCCTTGACTTTATCCTCCTCCTCCATCCACAGCCACCAGATGGGGATGACATGACTCCAAAAAACCCAACAAATTAGAATATGAAAACAATAGTTTTGGCTCCTACATTATTATATATAACAAATAAACACATTTTGATTTATTTGGATAATTACATTTAAAACCAGAGTGACACTTGGGCTATATGGCAAAGACTCTTTCAATGTGTAAAGCAGAACACAGGCACACGCGGCACTCACTCTCTGCCTTCATGAATGAGCCGTTGCTTTTTAAACTGGATGAAATCCACCAAACACTGACGGGCTGAGGACTTTCAAACCATTACCGCAGGCAACCGGAGCCTGAGGAAGGAGGTAGAAAGTGAACATGAGGGGAAAAGGGAACATTTCATTAATGAATAGGTGGGAAGCTGTAAAAACTGTGCAGCCAAAAGAAACTCCCATGGTTCTTTTTTTTTGGGGGGGTGAAATTCCATATGGGAACATTTTAGTAATGAAGGTGCGCTTGTGTCGCTTAAGAATGAGTTTCCCAGCTGTCGCTAAGGTTTTTTTTTTCTTCTGGATGCCAGTTTAAGTCACTCATTGGCAAATCTCAGGGCGGGGCCAGGCACACAAAACCTCAACCTGTCCTCAGTTGCTCGCCTGTGGCTCATACATGAGCTTCAGTGGTCATACTAATTTGAACCCATTCACTTGCATTTCTTGTGCAAACTTCAAAGTCGGCACTGGTGTCACTACACTCTGCACAGTAATATACATTTGTTCATAATTTACTTCTAATTTACAGCCACTTGATTGAATTGGAAAATAAAATCATTTCCAAAAGATGCCTGGTGAATTCATGAATTCATATTTTGCATGTTATTTAAAACACAGACACACAAGTCTTCCGTGACCCATGTGCAGGACTCCATGAGTCTCGGAAGTCATTGCTCTAAAGCAGTGGTTCTCAAACTTCTTACACCAAGTTCCACCTGGAGCGAGAGATAAGGTGACACTAATTATTTACCATTTCATTTACTGTTATACGTTTCATTCTCTACTCCAGTATTTCTGATTTTCCTCCAGGTGCCACCACAGGAAGCTTGCGTACCATGGGTTGTGCATACACCACAGTTTGAGAACCAACACCTCAAAAAAAACTTTTAACAAGGAAAAAAACACAATAATGGTAAGATGAGTTAATGTATTACAATTCACATACAGAGAGAGTTATACATGTACAGTATTAATAATGACTAACTAAGAATTATGTCCATTTGTAATAATAAACATTGCGTGTGACCCTTCATGGCTTTTATGGAAAATGCAGCGTTTGCAGTGTGAAGCACGGTGGGTTTAGGAGAAATCCAGTTTCTTCTGTTAAATGTCACGAATGTCGAAAGTGGCGCGGGGGGAAAGTGTTTTTGATCTCAGAGTTAGTCAGGGACCGCACGAGAGTGCGAGTTTGGCCGCGGAGCAACCGGTTACTGGAATCAGAGGATGTTATTCCTCACTCAGCCATTAATGTGCACACTCACCTGTTGACTCATTGAAAGACTGAACACAAATTAAGCACAAGTCTCATGCAGAGGCATTAATCACCCATGCAGACACAGAACAAAAAAAATATTCCACTGACTATGCTCTTTTTATTCTACAACTCTTTTCAAAAGAGTACAAATGTGTTGTGAATTAATGCACAATCATTACAGATGTTTGTTTTTCTACACTGCACTATTTTGGAAAGGACTAAGAGTTTAATTGTTGCATACTGGCACTGAATATATTACTGTATATATATAAATATTGTGCATGAGATGTGCCACTCTTCATATTCATAGTCATTTTTTCTTTTTTCTGTATGGATTTAATTCCATTATTGTTCAGCTCATTTTGTCTCAACACTGTTAGTGTGTGCTTTGATTGAAGCGACACATGTTTCTTATGATGAATGTACACAGGAACACAAGTGGACATTTAAAAATGTTTCCAATAAATATACTGCTGACAAAAAAAGCAGAGTATTTCACGTTTTAACACATGAGAATTCAGTCTCCGTCAGTTCCGTTCCCAACACGCCCTCACGATGGCGCCAAATCCCACACTTAAAATACAGAATCCTCCTCGGCGTGAGACTCGCATCTCCAAAAGCTGATGAAGCTTTTTTTTCAGATCAGCTTGATTATCATCCGTGTGAGGAAAAGCAACAAAAAGATGTGGCTCCATCGTGACGACAGCTGCCTGACAAAGGCTCTGCTCAGATTACCATGCTCAAGTGACTCATGTCTGATTCTTTTTTTCCCACTCATGTGACTCAGATGAGGGTTTTTTTTTTCCCCAAAACTGTGTGGAAAAAGAAATTCGATCATCTATTGTGATTTTCAAATCAGATTTGTGTCACTTCAGTATGTGGTCTGAGATCAGATATACGTTAGTTCCTTGTCAGAAGTCAAGTGGAATGCCTCCTCAGGTCGGATTTCCAACTCTGAGAGTCGGAGAAACCTCTCAAACACCAGCATAGGATTCCATACTTGCATGAATAGTAAAAAAAACTCTTGCTTTTCTGTTTTATTTCTATCACAGGAAGTCAGTCAGTCAGGCTGTTAGTTGTGGACCTGTTGCTACACTGTGTGCACGCAAAATATAGTGCAGAGCATTGTTATTGGGCCACATGGTGAAGTAGTGGCTCGAACTGTAGCCTCACAACATGTCCCTCGCTCAAATCCCGGTTGAACCGATGCAACCGAATCACAACCCTCTTGTCCCTTGTGTCGCTCAGGCGTTTTTGGACACTGCACGTGAACCGCCCCTCACAGTGTTTGTGAGTGAGGAAGTTACAACGATACAAGAGGCGGGAATCGCAGGGTAACTCGCGATATGATACGAGATACAGCGATTCTGTGATAATCACTATATTGCAAGACAATCGTGTTGCGACACGTCGCGATATCGGTGTTAAAAGTGCAGGTTTTGTAGTCTATGTATTGAACGTGGATGGAGCGTCTCTTAACGTAGCTTTTAAAAAACGGAACTGATACATGAGCCAAAATTGGCATCGAAAAATGCATCGTTTGTGAATCAGTACCAAAGTCCATACATCGATGTTGCTACTGTATTATTATTTTAATCAATAAGCCCTAGTGCTGTTTGAGTGTTCAGACGCAAGACACTTGCAGTTATGAATGTGACCTGTCCATAAGCCCATCCAGAGCCACTTGAAATCATCTGCTGACTACACATGTGGTCCTCTCGTCTTATTCTAAACACGACACATATAATGAACACGCCAGTGACCAGCGGGCTCCGGGCGACTGACACTGATGTATAGACTCCACCACCGTTGATTGCTCACGTTCATCGGCTCATCAGCCATGTCGCAAATAGACCAGTGTTCTGTTTGGAGTGTTTATGCTGCAGGGAGACACCCCGCCCTATACTCAAACAAAGAGCGCCTGACCTCCCCGTGGCTGTTTAACACCAGGCCTGTGTGTGCTCCACCACCGCACCTGATTAATGCAGACAAATTCCTGTACGGCAGCCTCACATACACACCAACACACTTCTCTCGTCTGTTTTCCTGACTCATATCAGCGTTTGAATATTTCTGACTGACCGTGAAGCTACTGACTGCAGGTCGTTTCCAATACTCAACAGCAAACAGACGTTTCGACCGAAAATAAGTAGGATTCTCATCTGTTCTGCATCAGGAGCAAGAACAACATCGGCCTCCTCTGCCCCGAGGTGCACGAGGCCCTCTGTAGCTGTGAGCGCGCCATTCAGGAGTCACCATAGGTAAATACTACAGGTCATTGCAATTCAGGGGTTTTTCTTTTTCCCCGCAGGGTGTCGCGCCGCTGTTTTTGCAAAGCGTGTGTTTCGCCGGGCTAAAATATTAGCACAGGAGCTTTCAGAGTCATGCGGTGTAAATCTTTTCCCTCCATTTCCCTCCAACAAGACACAGCCATCCCGTTCCAACACTAACAGTATGAAAGTCAATAATCGCGCTGGCGCCACCTTCCACATTTTGTTCATTTTCATATTCTCACTCGCGTATATGTGGCCTGATTGCAGTTGACAAATATTTGGCCTAACAAAGCTAAAGTGGAGGTCCACGCTCCAGCTTTGTCGAGAGCGTTCACCCACATCGACATGCTCTTCCGCAGCAGATGGGGTTTCCTCAGTTGCCATGGCGATACAGTAGCTCATCCGTCAACACAGGATCTGTGAATGATGAACGAGTTATCTCTATGACCACCAGCGAAAAATTTCCTTCCACTGACGGAGGCCAAGATGTGGTTTCGAAGTCTGGCAAAGAGTTGCAAGTAGACCTTGAGTTTATCTTTTTTTTTTTGGTTCAACCACAGTTTCCAGGATTAAGAATGAACTCTCACTGTGTAAAGTTTGAATTAATGTTCATGAGCCTCTTTATTGACTGATAACAGTAGCAGCCATTACCACAGCAACATTAGCCTGAACCATTACACCCTATATCTTAAATTTTTTTCTTTTCTTGAATGAGTGAATCCACTATGTGAGAAACAGTGACATCTAATGGTGAGACTGTGCAACAGAACTACAGTGGATCAGGTTTCTGGATGTGGAGCAGTTTTTTCGTTGTCGTTATATTGACCTTTTAACACAGAGCGTATCGCAGATGACAGGTTTTTGCATTACCGTAATTACACGACAATTTGTGCTCTCGAAAGCCAACATGGGGTTATTACGGTAATTTGCACGCGCTGTTGCAGGAAGCCGGCGAATTAGCGTCTCTGTCACCAGAGAGGTTTTTGAATACTGAGACAAAAATTCAAATTTAACATACAAAATATTTAGTTTTCCTTCATTTTAAATTGTTAATACACTATTTTAACATGCAGTAAATTGACATTTTGAGGCTTGGGTGTTTAAAGGGTTAAGCTCCCACTTGAAAATGCTAAACACACATTGAGCTGCAGTGGAAACATGGCGGCACAAAATGGTGGCTTCCACAAAGTTTGAAATGTTACACACTTTAAATATTTTGGCCCTTTAAAACAATGACTTTTTACCATGTGTGCCGTGATTAGAAAAATGAAAATGCAGGAAAAAACACATTTACATATGGGCACACAAAGGTACCGATTAGGGATGGGGGGAATAATTGATACGTGGCGATATTATATCACTTTAAGACACCAAGTATCGATTTTTTTTTAATCGCAAGTATATCGCAATATATGATTTCACAAATACTCTAATTCGCAATACTGCGATAATATGGTATCATGACTTAAATATCGCGATAATACCCCACATTATCCCGACACTAGATACTGACATCAAGAAATCTGTGCCGTTGATGGCAAATTTATGATGACATTAGTTATACCATAATATTTGGCCTATTTTTTCCCCCTCCAAGCTGAAAAGATAAACTGTTTAAAAGTTGAATAATAACAAATGATACACAGCACGAGTGTCCCAGTTTTAATGACTTTGCAGCTTTTTTTTCTGAGAACAAGAATGTATACATTTACTCAACTGATTCAATAATAATAATAATAATAATAATGATAATAATAAAATGCTAAGTAACCCTAACCCGTCTCACACAGACACACGCAGATGTGGCCGGAGGAGCAGGCAGTGATCCGACATGTTTGTCTGAGTTGTCAAGATTGGTGTTTTACAGCTGTATTTGTTCCTGGATCTGCCGGGTTTTTATGGCGCGCGGCGGGTCACGCTCGACCTCTAAACACTGCCAAATTAAAAAAGAAAGAAAAAAAAAAAGGAGGCCTTACAACTACCCCTTCACCTCCAAAATCCACCACACACATGCACGCAGGTGTGAGAGGCCTCTCCACACACACACACGACGCCGGGCACTCACCACATCAAAGCAAACACGCTAATCCCACCAGGAAGCAGGGGATGTGAGAAAAAAAATGCATATTAAATACAATAAACACGAGCTATCTCCTAAACATTTACACCAACTGCAGTTAATCAGTGGTTAATGAGCACAGATGATCCTTTATTTGACATCTTAAGAGAGTGCTCAGGTGATCCGTCTCGCAGAGTCATACCTGGGGGATTAGTGTGAGCTCATGCCGGAATCATTTCCACAGGATAATAATGCATTCATGTAAAAAAAATAATAATAATCATGAATGTCCATATGGATGGAGTGGGAAAAAAAGAGTTACTTTTTGAATGTTGAAAAAGTTTAAAGCGGTATATCAGTGCTATGTTTAGGACCTCCGACGTATTGTGTATTCCGAGGGCATCCTTGTCCCAAAATGAGGCGCTTTAAGACACCTCTTTGATCTTTTCACTGTCTTCAGCAACAGGACCACAGAGGAGTGATGGGGGAGCCACCTGGTGAGGCTGCGGGAGAAGGGGAAACGGGCTGTAATCAAACAAGCCGCCGTGATAAAAACACAGCACCAAGCATGCACTGGGTTTACGAGGCAGTTCCATGCAGCCGCCTGCGAACAATGAAGGAGGAAACACGGCTTTTGTCTTAAAGCTGCTTAAAGCATTGCATGTGCTTCTCTCATCACCGCGTGAAGAACTTCAAATATAAAACGTGTAAATGTAGTATATTATGAATAATATACTTAAGAGAGCTCGTACCGCAACCAGCAGGCACTCAGACAGCGTCCCTCATGGATTCGTCTGTGGCCTCTGTCTGAGCTCCTTGGTGACATTTATATTATTCAGCCTTATGAGACCCATTAAGTCTGACTGCTGCCGCTGCACTGAGCCCAGTCTGGTTTTGGCGTGGAGCTTTCCATTACGCTGGTCAGCTGGAACTGCAGGGAGCCGATAATGGGAGGGAGGGGAGGAAAAGACAGAAGTAGGACAGATGAATAATGGTGAAGATGCTGGTTTTGAGGTCTTGGGGCGTTCTTCTAGTCCTCAGAGGCGTCCAGAACCTCATCAAGAGCAGGTACAACTTCAAAAACAACATTTAGCCTTGTGGACGCGGCACTTAAATATAGGTGGGTTCCCATCAACCTGTTTTAAGTGCATGCATTTTCCATTTGTGCATAAAATCTAAAAACTTAAAAACATTAAAAGAGGGAGGTGGGAAAGATGGAGAATTGATAAAACCTAGACTTCAATGAGTGCAAAGGAATCAATTTAAAAGAAATAAACGAGGACATTTAGATTAAATCACATGACTCACTTCTACATTTCGGTTTACTGGAAAAACTGCAGAAAAGAGGAGAGACGTGTGTGGACCGGTGAGGAAACTACAATGACTTAGTGCAATAATGCAGTGAAACAGCAACAGAAAATTGAATATACTGTAATATATATACTATAAAACACAGAAAAATTTGTATTTTCTGTGACAAATTCAGCATCTGTGCAATTAAAAGTCTTAATTGTCAGAAATTGTGTACACTACACATAAGGATGTTTGTATGATGTATAATCACTTTATAATAAAGTTATTTTTGTTTTCATAGCCTCAGAATAAGCAATTGAAGCAAAAGCTTACTATGCATTGAAGACAAGCTCCGCCCACATTACGCTTAGTGCATAAACCAGTGAAGGAGAAGGAGGGAGCAGCACAGAGAGCGGGAGAGTGGAAAAGAGGGAGGGATGAGTTGTTATCTGCAGTCTCACCAGTAGACGTCACTAATTCCCACACAAAGGACCTTTTAAGTCATGTTTCCAACCCGACGCGCCAGGAATGTGTCTGTTTATCAGGCAACAGCGAAACACGATGCTCACTGGATTATTTGTCTTCGGGAATAATATCCAAACGTATGTCAAACACACTTGTGACAGGACGAATGTTATTATGGGCACCGAAGCCATTAATAAGTCTGGATACAAACTGCATAGACATATATATACACATGTGAGGAATGTGAATTAACCGCAGACCTGTGCGCAGCCACTAAATCTTCAAATTCATTAAGTTTTGTAGAAAAAGCTGCACAGAAAAAAACAAAAAACACACAAAAACAGCTGCCTGGCTCTGTATTGTGTCATCTCATGCCCCAGGAATACACAAGGGTTGTTTTGTTTTTTTTTTTGCCCTCCCCTCACCTCTCTCGCCTCCCTCCAGCCATAACAGCAGTGCACAAGGCCAGATGTGCGGGACATGGAGGTGCAGAGAGATCCTCTCCAGCCTCCAGAGATTCCCAGGTCCATTTGGCCCTCGTGTTTCAGGCCTGGGCTGTCGGCCCTCAGTGCCACGCTCCACATGACGTTGGCCTGGCGCGACGCGCTGCTGTCATGACGATTTACTCATTGATTTATGTGTGCATATCTAACTATATTGATTTTTTATTGTTTTTTTCCCTTTGTGCATTTCTCTCACACACCCTCGAGCACGCTGACGTGTCCTCGCTGAGACATGTTGTTCTCAGCCGCTCTGTGCGCTGTTTATATCCGCGTGTACACACAATCACAAGGGGATGAGTGTGATAGAGCGGTTTCAAGTGATGACAAAGTTCATCTACACACTTTTACTAACACCATCTCACGCTGCTGCTGATGATGAGTGCACTGAAGTGT
Organism: Solea senegalensis; assembly: GCF_019176455.1. Lineage (NCBI taxonomy): Eukaryota > Metazoa > Chordata > Actinopteri > Pleuronectiformes > Soleidae > Solea > Solea senegalensis. Next base: position 3,454,561 of record NC_058033.1, read on the forward strand.
AAACTGGTTTCAGGGGGGATTTTATTAATATGGAGTTCATCCCGGCTCGATGTCAGAGGAATGGGAATTCTGTAGTGATATTTACTTAAGTAATGGTATTTTTCCACTGTGTACTGGGGCATATCTGTTGAAGCTTGTGTAATCAGTCAAAGGCCCCCCGTATATGTCCATTCCTCTGGGGCTTTCTTCCCCTGAAACGCGTGGAGAGAAAGATAGATGCCTTCAGTCCTTTTAAGCCATTAAGAGGGTGAGCAAACATCCCGTCGACAAGACCATCTCCTCTCCGGCAAAAAAAAAAAGAAGCAGCTATCCTTTTGTCCACGGCTCTTCCTCCTTCAAAATTCGTCTTTTCGGGATGATAATACAAAAAGTAAAAGCCAGTTGCCAACCCTTTGCCTTGATGATTGCAAAGAAAGGAACGAGCCGCGTTAATGAACATAAAAGAAGGAAGCGTTTACAAACGTACGAGGTTTTGGAGTTCATTAAGATCCCGCGTATGGCTTTGGGAAGACACACATGAGCCGCGGTTTCATTTATGGAGAGCTCACAGGATAATAGGAAAATATGCCTCCACATTCAAGAGATCCTCCTCCAAATCTACAGAATGTCACTGCATCTCGACGTGATGAATTTCAGGGCGAGCACATTTTCTGACCCTTTGTTTCCCTCGGCACAAAGTGGACGTGAGTCAGATCTGGCACAGGAGGCCACCGTCGTCCTTGACGCAGACGTGATCGCCGAGCCCACCTGCTTTCTCTCCTCCACTTTCAAGACTTTACACTTTCTCCACTTCTTGCATTCCCTCCAAAACTCATTCCATGTTTTATCTCCGGGCTCCATTATGAAGCAGCGCCCAGAGCGAGAGAGAGAGTGAGAGAGAGGGAATCCAGAAAAGCTTCTGGTGGATGAGGAATGGCTGCATTTTTGGACCATTACGGCACAAAGCCGACATGATGTTTGGATTGAGCGCGCCACATGTGACGCTGTAAAATGGAGAAGTTATAGCGCACTGTCAGTTCTTGTTGACTTTGTTTTTGGGCAACAACACAGACGTAGGATGAGAATACAGAGCAATATTTTATCTGGGTAAGGAACATGATATTGCTAATAATGGGAAATCAACTTTGATATTAAACACGTTGACATATATTGCTTAGATAAAGCAGATTTGAGAAAACTATGCCATATATTATATACTATGTTATACACATGCAGAGTGTATTTATACGTGCGCACACTTTATGGACTCTCTTTCTCTTGATTTCCTCCCCCTCCTTCTCCTGGAATATACACAATAGATACATCATAAAAACACCCCGTACTATTACATATTCTCCTAGACTTGGATCATCTCATCATCAGTCACAACACACAAACGCAAAGCGCCTCACAACGAGCTGAACACAAACATGAATCTGTTTCCCCCAGTTTTGATCGTTGCCTGAAACTCCGACACTGTCTTTCGAAGAAATAAAAATGTCAGACACGAATAAACCTCAACGCTCAAGGTCTCAAACTCAGAGTAAAAACACACACACAGAGGCTGCATTTGAGAGTGTGGACAAGAAAAAAGATGATGTCCATATATGGTCATCAATGCTGCTCGCTGGACCAAACCTGTGTATGATGTCTACTTTCATACACAGTTTTTTTATTTTATTGCTCTCATGGTGAGTCTTTCTAAGTCGATCAAATATAATTAGCAAAGCTCACATGTGATTTTGTGACTCTGGAATTTCTCCCCGTCCTCCTCTGACACCCCCACAGAGACGGGATGTTCACCGGATCAACTGAAGAACATTAAAAACAATCAAACCTAACCAGAAAGAAGTGGAGTTGACCCCCACATTCTCCCTCAAATCCTGATCCCCGCTGACGAGAGAGTGCAAGAAAACAGCTGCGTCTTTATTCTGGACCAGTGCGAGCTTATGATGCGGCTCATCGTGGCGTCTCAGAGACTTCCACTGGGTCTTACTCGGAAAGCTGCTCATCTTAGCCCGGCAGTTGCTGCTGAGACAACCCCCCCCAGTCACACACACATCCACTCTAAGAGCATATAGGGTAAACCAGAAACAGGTATTGTATATCCATCTGTGGCGGATTAAGAATCAGTTTAATACCTTTGGATTGCTCGAAGCTCAACTCGGTTTAGCAGATTTCTGTCTTTATCCTGAATTTAAACCAGAGTGTACAACATACACTTTAATGTCTTCCCCTCAAACACACTCCCTGAACTCTCCATCTGCTAAAGGGACGTACACTCACCCAGCCACTTTAATAGGTACACCCCTATTTTAACTGCTGACGTTCAAACCAAGCATCCGAATGAGGAAGGTGATTTAAGCGGCTTTGAACGTGGCATTGCGTTCGGTGCCAGATGAGCTGCTCTGTAATTGCTGACTCATCTCTCGTGTTTACAGAGGATGGCCAAAAAGGGAGAGCAGCATCATGCCACGGTGCAAGACATCAGACTGGTTCAAAAACGACTGAAAAGGCAACAGTTATTCCCAATATTTACTCGAATAACCACTCGTTCTGAGCAACATTTGCAGAGGACCATCTCTGACCACGTGACATCACATTTACACTTGAAGCAGATGGACTGCAGCAGTAGGAGACTGCTGCAGCCACTTAATTAGGTGCGGTTTGTACCTAATAAAGTGACTGGTGAGTGTATTTTGACGCGATACCTGCGACGCACAAATAGCAGTTGCGAGTTCTCTATCCCAGCTGACTCAGTGTCGTAAATCTGGCGAAGAGGCCGCGTTTTTTAAGCCCCGTGAGTCACAACTTGGCGAATCGCTTTCAACCCAAAATAGATGCATATGTTTCCTCCGAGGTTTCCTTTTCACATGGATGCATGTATTGAAGGATGGGCCCGGTTTGTGACCAGCTTATACTTGCACACACACACACACACACACACACATGTGCATAAACACACCCATAACGCACACCAGAGGAATCCACCACATGTTTCACTACGACCCTGATTTACGGCCTCCTGTCGACATGATTGCGTATTCCATTTTCAGCTCTTCCTCCCAAGCTCATTCACATTGTCTGTGCTTTTTTTTTATTTTTTTTTATTTTGTTATAAAATTCAACTGAATTTAACCAACACCCTATGATGTATTTTGAATATTGTGTTAGGCTCATTACCTTGTGTTCCTGCTGTTTTATGTGGTTCTCTGTTGGGTGTGGCTTCCATCAAGGCACCTGCACACAGGCTCATCAAGCACCTGACGAAAAACAAACACATTATTCAGGATTGATTTAAAGGTTTTACTGCTTCTTTTTAAGATTAAATCTAATTTCCCTTCTTTAATAATTGACCCTGTTCTGCACTTAAAAAAAAAAACACTTTGACTTGACATCATGCCTTTGCTGTGCCTGTTAGGTCCAGTTTAAAAGTCAGTCCAGAGTCCGACCATCAGTTTCCGTCATACCTGCACTGAACTGTCCACACAGCTCTCGAGGAATGCAAATCTAAATCGGGCTAAACTGGGATTTTGGCTGCTTAGCTCTCCAGGAACCAGCCTCAGCCTCAAACCACACTCTTTAAATTCTACAACACTTTTTTTATTACACTGCTCATCTGTTGCTAGGTCCAAAAACATAGTTTTTCACTGAATGCAGAATTTGTTCTAATCTAAAGACATTTTATTTACTTATTTGTTTATATACCAGTAGACAAATAAGATTTTCTAAAATATCTTGTATTAAGTCGCTTTATTTTCCTTTTTATTTAACTGATTTATTTTCAAATTAATCGACGTGAACTATTCATCCATTCTACTCCTTTTCAGTTATTTTATAATTTTAAATCTTCTTTAACCTTCATATTCTCTTACACTTTTTAAAAAAAAAAAAATTGTTATTGATTGTATTTTATTGTTTTTTTGCCTTTGTATTGGTTCAGGATATTGATTTATATGTTCTACTTGATTTTAAGATGCCACGCTCAAGCTAAATCATCAATCATTAAGCTCTGATCGTTGAGAAGTAAAAAATGGGCAAAATCACGCCCGATAAGGAAAGTCAGGTGTGCGAGGCCTCTTCTGACATTTGATTTGACAAAACAGGAAGATGGTGTGGCCGTATTTCTTCTGGTCAGTCACGCTGCATTCTGAACTTTAAGGTTGTTCATGCTTCGTTTTGACTCACTGCACATTTTTACATAAATTAGTTCAAAGGGGCATCGGGTTACCTGATGAGTTTGTTTTCTTTTCTCTCATGGTCAATCATTCTTGAAACCCTTCTCACCCCTGTTAAGCACCTCAGATCTTGACCTTTGACTTTTCTATCCACATCATCCAGATCCTCTTCCCTTGGGGTTTTAGCCGAGACCCAGACTAAAATACATTACCGAGAAAAACAGACTGTATAAGCAGCACCTTATTAAAGGGGCTGTATTTAAGAAACGTATTAGATGAAGTCATAAAACCATGATATATCAATAACAATAGCGCACCATTTGTGGGCTACAAACTCTTCCAAACATTTCCAAACCAAAAAAAGCCCCATGACCCCTCTCAAAAATGAGAAAAACCACAAATGTGCACCAGAACTTTATCTCTCTCTCTTTCATGTACATTGTTGGTGGATATTTAACATATATATTGTTTTCACAGTCTGTTTTGTCTCCTCTCATCATGTGATCATTTTACGCTGCAGCTGCACAGTTATAATTGTGCATAAAAAGCAGTGACGCCTAACAAATCGTTCCTGCTCCTCTATGCTTGTACATATTGATTTATATACTAATCATCTGTCTCGACTTCGATCTACTCCTACTACGAATTTCAGCATATCTCACTCGGTTCGGCAAACCCCGTCTCTCTGTAACCAACCGAGAAGCCCACAGAGAAATCCCCCTCCCTCACGGGGGATAACAGGAGAATCAATAGATGAATAAATTGCCCTCTTCACCACAAGAGGACCCAAAGGAGGAATATAGAGGAGAGGGAAGGAGAAGAGCAAGTGTGCATCTCGTACAATAAAAGCTTGTCCTGAAGCAAATAAGCAATTTTTCCTGGCTTAATGAGGAGAGAGTCCCTCAGCGAATTTAAATAAGCAAGACGTAAAAAGAAATGGATGGAAAGGATGGGGGGGGTTGGAGGCAATGAAGAAAAAAGAACACCTCGGACAAAAACATGTCTGTACCTCATGACTTATTCATACACCCTGTGTGGCTGCTGGTTAGAGTCCCATGGGAACATTTAGATCGATGGGAGGCAGCGCATTCAGTCCGTCTGTGTCTATGAGCTGAGTAGGTAGAAGCGCTCCCGAATGAAGTCCGCCCTCCAGTGACCCTGTGATACCAGAGCCTGACAGAGACAGATCAGTAAACAGAATTACATTCTCGTTGGGAAATGTGGTGCGGCCCACAAATACATCAGCTTCTCTTTGTGCAGTGGACTTAAAAGAGCACTCCGTTTATGAATTATTTGTGTGGATGGAGGAGTCTTTGTTCCGTCCCTGTGATCCGTGTTATTTGAAAGTTGAACAAACTTAACATCAGAAATGAGCGGGGTCGGCTCAGACAAGCACAAACACGGCCTCTGTTGGCCGGTGGGAGTGAGTCCAGTGAGTGTGACAATCCAAACCGTACCATGCCGGGTTAGAGGCTGGAATGACATTAGCAGATGGATACGATTCTCAGTGTAGGAGCTCCCTCGGTCGACGTTGAACACGCAGACACTTACGCATGGATTCAAACAGAGTTTGGTCTTCCTCCAGCAGCACTGGAGCTGCAGTGCCTTTTATCCCAGTGAGAATTTAATGGGACTCACAGTCGTGGTGTTGACTCAGTGCGATCGCCTTGGTTTTTTTGTTTTTTTTTCTTTTCTCGTGCAGTAACCGTTCATTATGGTGAGAGACTGTGAGCACAGATTGTACTCAACAATTCTGTTTGTCAAACTGATATTTAATGCCGCTGTGCTTTCTCTGTGGTGGTTGGAGCTGCTGGGAAGAGTGCGACGCTAAAAACAAAGATGTCTTATGGCGATAAATATCATCGGGGACTCAGAAGCTATTGTGTCTGAGGCAAAACTTAAAGGATTTCAAACTTCAAATAGTCCTCTTGGACCAAGTGTAAATAGTTTGCTTGTCATCTGTGTCGAGAGTGTTTAAGTTTGCCGTGTTGTTAAATCATCCCATCCTCCGTTTGTGTTTATAAATCATGTGAATCAAACAATGTGCATACAATGAGCAATAGGTTATATATAGAAGTCGGGTTTGAAAGGACAAGTTACGCAAACTAAAGCACCATTGTTCTTTTTCCCTTTTCTCGCGTTTAGTTTTCTTTTCTTATATGAGCGTTTGTGCTTTGGAAGTCCTGCTTCAACATGTCAACAAATGCACATGTTTTATGACAGTTGGAAATAAACAATGCCTTTTACCAACTGTAAAACCACGTCTGAACAATCACTTCCTGTGAGCACTGCAGTAAGATCTAAACGCCACGAGAAGTGCAGGGAGAGTCATGTGGAGCTTCACTTTCAGTTTGAAAGTTACACATTACGTAGTGAGGCCATCTTTTGTCCAACTTCCTGTCTGATGCTGCTGATTGCATTCCCCTCCCGGCTCCCTACCAGCCCCTGAACCCATTTGGTGATGTGTGGCACTTCATATATCATCATTAAACAGCCCAACAAAAGTCTTCTTTGTGGAGTTCTCACTCTTGATTGGATAAAATGCAAACACTCAGTGGTAGCTGTTGGAACATAGAGCTATTTAATATATTCTGTATTCTAACTCAAGTACGTAACTGACAGCATCTTAAACAAGAAGTCCTTTCCGGGGCCATTTCAAGAGACTTTGGGGGCCCCAGGCAAAAGGGAGGCAAAGGACCCGACGCTGAACCAAAAACGAAGCGAGCTATGGGCACCAGGCCCAGTTAGGTAGTTTCCAACCATGGTGTCATTGCAATCTCCTGTGCATAAACCTATCATAAAATTTAAGGGCCTTTTCACAAAAAAGTAATTCCTCTACACTAATGTAATCAGTTGTTCTCAAGGGAACTCCCTCTCATTCGGGGCCCCGTCCCATTGTCTTCTTCTCTTACCCCTGGTCATTTCTTATTTTCAGAATAAGAGGAACAAATATCATGTTGTTTAAATTCATAAAGTGGAAAAAGAAAAGAACAAAAGAACAAGAAACATACATCAATTGTGGACCCATACCGACATAAAGGCAGGGACAACATTTGAGATGAGAATCGAAAATTTGAAGCAGCACACAAATAAAAAACAACCCCAAGAGTTGCATATGAGTAGAAATGGATCCTTTACTTGGGGAAGTTTCAACAGCACAGGACAGTTTAATTCACAACCACAGGGAAAGAGGGGAGTAAGTGTAGACGAGTCATATTCAAGTCTTTTCTCTCACGCTGAAACAAAGTAACAAGAAAAGAAAAAAGCTATGGCGATACACAGAGAAGGGTAGGATGAGAATGAAGAATGAACAGAAAGCGAAGCGTAATAAAAGTGTTCAGGAGGGATCTTTATTTAGTTTAGGACTCAGACTCTAAAGTGAAAGCAGATGGGACTTCAGCCCGGAATAGTTTCCACTTGAAGTCTTGGACTCGAGCTCACTTTGCTCGCTGTTTCTGTTTCGGTCCAGGTTTCTCCAACCTGTGTTCTGGGCCCTCAACAAGAGGCTTTTAACCACAATTACACACAAATCCTGCCTGTGCTTACAAATGTAGATACGCACACTTGAACGCAGACATTTGAGCATCAGAGCCTGCTCTGTGTACAAAGACGTGCAGCGAGGGTAATGCCTCATAAGCAAAGCCTGAGCCTGGTTGTGTGAGGTCAGCTGAGTGGTATTAGAGCGGCTGAGCGCTATGTCAGGGTGAGCGTGAGAGAAACTGCGACAGCAAAAACAATACGAGCACCGCAGCTAAACAATGCTGTGCGAGGTTCATTAGAGGTCAGTCGACAGTTGCTGATCTCGCACACAATAACATACAGTAACAGCTCACAATAGTGAGGCACTTTATCTTTTTCCCCTCCTTTAGGCGACAAGAATGATGTTTGCAGCGTACACATGTGTCATGTGACCCTGAGAAGAAAAGTCAGGCAAATAACCAAGCACAGTGTTGATGTCCACGTTAATGTGCATTGGGCTTTTGCATTGAGTTAAAGTGTGCGGGCAGATTTTCGTGATCGCTAACCCAAAAGAACATGCATGTACTGTATGTGTCCTCCGTCTGCATCCAAGCAACTCCTTTTTTATTCAACAGATCTGAGAGCAGAGCGTGTGAAAAGGGTCTCACAGCCACTGCCAGCACAACCCAGTCTCCAGATCACATGCTGCCATTGTTCATTTCTACAAAAACATAGACACACTGGAGTTCCCGCTTGTGTACCCAAATTACGTCACTTCTTACACATCCACAGACATCAGTAATACCGTGATAGTCAGTACGTTACCATACACAGCTACGGGTGTAGCTTGACAATACCCAGTACAAGCAGGGAAGTGATTTATTGGATGTGTCTCCTTCCACTATGCTGGATGCCCCCTTTCAGGATGGACAAAGTCCTCAGGGTTCGGGGCTCCTCCTGGAAGCCAAAAAGGAAGTAAAATATGTTGAATAGCCCCCAGGGGGCGACTCTGGCTGTCGCAAAAAAGAAGTCCGTTTGAATGGAAGTGTATGGGAAAATGAGTCTAATTCTCACTTCATTTACAACATCAGTAAACATTTTCCAGAGGAATTAATGGCCACAGACAGTCGTTTCAGGTCTTCTTCAATAGAACATCCCAAGTAGATGCCATTGTGATTGACAGGTATCATCCAATAGGTGTTGCCTCTGAGATTTTGGCTGCACTGGCTTGATTCTGGGGGCTTCACGGTTGGGTTTCAGATTCTGATAGGTGACATCACTTCCAGTTGCCGCTCGGTTGGAGCCATGTCAAAGGCCATGCTTTCTAGCTTTTCTAGATTAACTTGCAAATATTTACTTCAACAACTTCCCCGTCTCCTTCTGACCCTGCTACTTCTCCAGTTGGCGCTGCTGCTTTGGTGGACTTTATTCAGGTCTCCCTTTCCTTTGTCACTTGCGTCCATGTCACTGCCCCGACAATATCCCATCACGTCTCCTCAAGGATGTTCTTGATACAATTGGCCCTTGTACTGATGAGTTGATAAATTCTTCTTTGGTGTACCAGTTGCCTTCAAACATGCCCTTCATCAAGAAAAATAATCGTGACCCCTCGGTTTTATCCAACTTTAGGCCTATCTCTATAAACTCCCTTTTCTCTCTAAGGTCTTGGAGAAAGTGGTTTATGATCAACTGCAGCTGAATCCGATTGTATCAGTGAGAAATTCCAGTCTCATTTAAACAGCACAGAAACAGCCCTCATAAAGGTTTTTAATGAGCGACATTTAACTGTTGATTATCTGGAAACTCTGCTGTCTTGGTGGGAATCAGGGGCACAGCCCTGAATTAGTTCAGGTCCTATTCATCACACTTCTCTGTTTATCTAGGTCAACATTCCTTGGCCGTTTCTCTTCTTACCTGCGGGGTGCCCCAGAGCTCTATCCTGGGGCCTATCATTTTCTCACTGTACCTTCTCCCCTTGCAGATGATTTACAAATCTATATTTCCTTATCGTCAAACAGCTCGTCTGGACTGTCTCGGAGACATTCAGACATAAACTTCTTAACTCTTAACAAAAATAAAAAAACTGAGATTATTTTATTTGGACAACCTGACCTCTTAGATGGTTATCACAGTGCCATCAGTCTGTTAAGTTCATCCTGTCACGCATCGGTAAGGAGTCTTGGTGTGATTATGGACAGCACCTTGAAACTTGAGAAACAGATAAGCTCAGTAGTGAAAACAAGCTTCTTCCAATTGAGGCTCCTTGCCAAGGTGAAGGCCTAACTTACCTTAAAAGACCTTGAAAGGGCAATTCATGCCTTCATTACATCTCCACTGCACTACTGTAATTCCCTCTATGTTGGTCTTGATCAGTCGTCTCTTCGACGCTGGTTACCGGTTGTCCAAAATGCTGCTGTGCGTCTTTGACAGGGACAAAACGCAGAGACCGTATCACTTTGGCTCTGGATCCCTGTCTTTTTTAGGATTAGTTTTAAGATCTTAGCTTTTAAATGATTTAATAGCCTGGCATCTGCGGACTTCATCAAAACACTGAGGAGAAAGAGGCTTTTTCTGTGGCTGCTCCAAGTGGAACAGCCTTCCTTTACATGTGAGAGCTGCCCAGACCCCCGAGCAATTTAAAAAAGAACTTCTGAAGACTTATCTCTTCTCGCTGGCTTTTAACACTAGTTGGATTAGACAACTTGGCCTCACTGTACAGTCATGGACCGTTGTAATTTACTCTTCTATTGTTCTATGATTTCATCTTCTCTCTCTCAGTCATTTCACTCCTCTCATTTTTTCCTCTCGTCCCCAACCTCTTATCTGTCTCCCATCGTGTTTCTTTGGTGGAGTCTGTTCTAGGTCGCCCATTTTATTGTTCTATTGTTTTGTTCTGGTTGTTTGTGTTTTATTGCCGTTTTGTTCTGTTGGTATGTGTTTGCTGTATTTTCTTCCCTTTTCTTTTGTGTTTTTGCTTTTTCTATTATTTCTGGGTGAAAGCCCACACGTGGAAACTGTGGAGGATGCACAGAGCACTTAGTCCAATTTGGGTCCAGTTGAAAATATACATGATATAGTAACTCAACCCACAATCACATTATCTGGGTGCAACATCAGTGAGACTAACATGTTTCTATTTATTTATCCAGATTTGGGTGGAGTAACACAGTCATTTAATGATTTTCTGATGTCAATATAATGAGTGTTTTAACCACTTGTGGTACTTTTTTTTGGTGCCTTTGTGTAACCAGTGTTTAGACCCAAAAAAGTACTTCAGGCGAAAGAAAGGATTGAAATCCTCTCAATAAAAAAACACAGTTAAGTCCTCATAACATCATAACTGTGGTCGACGGCTTTCTTCTGTGCGAGAATTCTTCCCTAAATACTTGTGAACTACATCACTTTAAAAATGTTGATATGACATGCTTGCCATAACACGATTTTTTTTATGCGCTGAAATGAAAAATGCAACGTTTCCCATGGTGCGCAGAAAAGTAAAATAGAATTGTTTTTCATTTGATTCAGTTTTGTTTTGTGTTTTTATAGAAGGTATTAAGGTTATATGAGAATATGCCTTTAGAATTGAGTTGATTATTATATGTATTTATAGTCGACTGTAAATAACGTTGCAATCGACGCCTCTTGGGTTCTGCAAACAAACATAGGCCGCACCATGAGTTATAGTGTTATGGTTTTAGAACACGTATTTTATACTGTATAGCCATATGCACACACACACACACACACACACAGTATTAAGCTGTTTTCAACATCCTCAGCTGTACTCTCCAGTGACTCACTGTTTTGGTCACCTTCTCCATCATTATAGGTCTGTGCTTATGTGATTTATTTTTAGCAGGGGATTAACGGCACCAGCTATTCTTCTCGACGAAAAAAACCCAACAAAAGTCCTTTTTGTTCATTCTGCAGAAAACAAAAGCAGAAAAATGACTAAGTCAATCTGCTGCTGTGTGTCTGGATTCGTGCTCAACAACTACTTTAACGGAACACTGCACCATTTTCTGAGGTCAATCTAGTTTTGCTCAGTTTAAATGTGGGATTTGACATTTAATTTAAAAAAAAAAAAAAACGAGGGTGGAGGACCATGTAATACTTGGGGCTGCAAACAATTGGGACCAGACTAGAAATGCATACCATTAGGTTGATGCTTGAAGTGTAATGTTATTGTTTTTGGCGGTTTTCTTCTCCAGGCAATTTCAAAAGATGCAAGTTACACCGTCGTTTGGAAGATTAGAAGAAGATTAGAAGACTGCCTGGATGCTATTTTTGAAATGCTATATTTCTATACTTTGTGCTGGAATTTGATCCGTGCAAGTTTGGACTTGTGTTCCAGTTATACAACTTTAAATTTGAAATGTCATAATGGTCGCTATGTACGAGTGTGTGACCACAGAAACACATTTTTGACCAACATCCAACTACATCATGGGAAATAAAGTGCAATCAACATGTATCTCATGAGTCGTCATTTTCCCCATATGTGGCAGTTGCCTTTGTGGGATGAAAGGGTTTATGTTGTGTCTGCTCATTGTTCTTTGTTTTCAAATGTGTTTTTAATGGTGGTATAGCAGGTTTATATATATATATACATACATGTATATATATGCACTGCAGGGTTGCACAACATCATCTCGTTACATTATACACAATGACAAATGATGCTTTCTGTTCTATTCTATTCTATTCTATTCTATTCTATTCTATTCTTTTTCACTTTTGTACCCCATAGAGGATCAAACCTAACCTACTTTTGTGCCTGTGCAAATCATATACTGCTACTACCACCCCCTGCAAACCTCATGTAGAGGCTAGAGTGGTAGAAGATGGATGGATGCTTGAAAGTGTTAAAATTGAATTGGACCAGAGATACATTCATTTCACTTTAACCCTTTAAAACCGAGCACATCGCTGACTGCACGTTTGTACAAACGCACTTTGCATTACTGTAGTTATGCGACGTTTTGTGCCGTTGGAAGAATTCCGCCGGTTTCTGAAAAGCTGAGAAGTTGCACATCAAAGCCGACGTGTGGTTTAATGCGGTAATTTCACTCACGCTGTTTCAGGAAGGAGTAGGAATGGGAAGAACACCTGTACACAATGTTTTTGCACATTGAGACACGCAAAATCGGTTGTTCGTGTACAACTGCAGTGTTTTTCTAAATAAATCTTTTTGTTTTTCTGCTTTTTAAATTGTTTAAACAGTATTTTAACTCAATAAATTGTAAATAACTGCCAGATATTGGACGTTATTAGTTGTCTCTGGACATAAATCTATCCATCCATCCATCTGATCCCATCTGACATTAGGCGTGAGACACAGGGTTGTATTTAACTATCACTAATAGTAATTATCCCAGATAGCATGTGAATGGGGGCCACTTTGAGAAATGTCTGGCTTTCATCTGGCTCAGACAAAATGGTTGTGAGCCCATAGTGGGCCACATGTGAAATGGCAATTGTGGGCCGAATATCCTTAAAATAATATGTTCCTATTCTGGCCAATATGCAGTGCTCTTGGCAATCGTCAGACTAATGTGGGCCACCCTTGGTAAAGATGTGGCACAATCACTGACATGTGGCTAACACGCAGCACTGCGGTGGCCATTTTATGGCCCGGATCTGGCAAAAGAAGTGCCGACCGCCCACGTGCCATCATTCCACTGGCAATGTGGGCCAGATGAAAATGGTGAAAGTGGGCCAGATCTGGGCCACAAAAAATGTTTTACTATCCGACCGTATATCAGAAAATTGGCGTCTCCGTACGTCGTAGAAAATAATTGGACCAACACAAACAGAAAAGCATGCAGAATATTCTCCCAGTTCATAAATACATAAATGAAACATTCACTCCGAGCAGATTCTCCACGAACGTGAGGTCTCACCTCATCCATCTTATTCCAACTCGCAATCTCTAGGGTGGAATTTTCCCCTCCTTCCTTCACTCGGGTCTTGACATCTCACTGCTCCTCCGAGTGACATGCCACGCTGCCAGGAATTCAGTTCATGTGAGCTATGTACGACCACAGAGCGTATCCTTTACAACCTGGTTGACTCACGCAGCGGGAGCTGTGAGAAGCGAGAGGCAGAGGTTTAATGCTGCAGGAAAAAAAATCCCATCCCTCCTGTAGTTCCTCTGAAATGTGAGGGGATACGGTGTTTTGTATTTGGTAACATACTTACAAATGGCAAACGCATGTGCCGAGCGTTTCCTGTTAAATAAAAGGAGAGACGAACACCAATCTGAGACTCGGGACAACAAACTGTGCCGTGAAGATGATGCTGAGACTGAGAGGGCCAGCTCACCATGGAGGCTCGGTCAAAGCGGTCTTCTTCTTCACGGGAAGATTCGAAACCTTGACCTCCCAACTTTTCTCCTCCTGATCTCCTTCTCTTTTGGATTTTCACAACTTTCCCTGCACAAACCTGAATAGAAATAATATATAATAGAAGATGATGCTATAGTTAGCAAATTAAATAGTCTGAAATAAGACTTTTTTTACTGTCTGTGAGGTTTTAATGATATTACTAGTGATACAATATGCCAAAAAACTTAGATAAATGTTTAAATAACACTCAATGGGGATTTATTGAATAGAGAGGGAAAGAATTTAGTTTGTCAACGGTGCAGATTTAGATATACTCCCGGCAGTTTTCTTCATGTCAGCCTGACATACAGAATGGTTTAATTAAGTGTAAAGTAGACACATAGGCCGACTGCTTCTTGTATTCACTCCTTTGGCACCGGGTCGTGTTTATTCTTTACCGTTAATGGTTCAGCCGACAACGTCCACATCCAAAAATCTCCCCTGCGTTTCCAGGGAGAAGAGGAACGACTCAGCCATCTTTCACGCTGACACGCGCTGGAACACAAACCTCGAAGCACTGACAAGAAACATGTCTCAGTGCGTGAACGAAAAAATTAAAAATGACGGCCGACAGGAAGCGAATCTGGAGGAGACAATGACACTGTCGCTACATTCTTTCCCTGACACCAGATTGTTCTTCTTCAATCATCAAGTCTTAAGGCCTGCGGGTTTTTTTACACACTGGACATAATTCTTAATGACAAAGCACTGTAAGTATGATAGAGAAGGGTTTTGAAAAGGTGCAATAGGCCGGTGCATTCATCTAAATTGCTATAAGTGTTTGGGGAGAGGGGAGGAGAATGGATTCAGCAGGAGAGGACGACCGTAAGGGAGGTTGGCGATGATGATGATGATGATGAGCGTGAATTCTTGTGCTGAGATCATGCTTCCTTGGGGGACACCTCGAAAGATATGTCCAACGCCCCCATAAACCCCTCATCCCTCACTCCGCAGTGTGCCGGATGTCTCTATTCTGCGGTCTGTCACCGGTTTACGAAGCCAAACCGATCCTTCCGGAGTCCAAGCGTTCATCATTAAGTAAGAGAGTAAAACACCAAAAAAAACAACTCCATTCGAAGGGAAGCGAGCACAGCATCAATGGCTGCGGCGAAGTCTCACGCAAAGTTTAACACGGTTATGAATCAGTGAAAGTGATCCACGTTTTTATTTTTTTTTTTGGACGTCGCAAAAATCCCCCCAAATCGTGTTCGTTTATATGATGTTATGTCCCTGCAGTGCCGCGATCCCACCCTCTCTTACTCCCTTTCGTGCGAGAGAGAAGAAATGTGGTTTCATTAGTCATGCAGGCCAAAACAGATTGTCCTTTTTTTTTTTTCTCTCCACAGAAACAGCCTGTGAGAGACACTGTGGGAGACATGTGGAGCCCTGGAGACACTAGGTTATAATCAAACACAGGAGCCGCAGTATCCTGACTCAGCTACTATTACTACTACTACTACTACTACGACAGGCAGCTGCAGTGACTCAGGCCGTTCAAAGAACCCTGGAGCTGTCGTTTACAGTCATGATTTATTAGAGAAGGAGCCTCAAACACAGTTTCCCCCTGCTGATTTTATCATTTCAACGTCTTTTGTCGTAGGTGCATCAATACCACAATGCCATAGAAGAAAAAGAAAAACAATGTTCACAACCCTCGTCTGGATTTTGTCCATTTGAACTGTGATCACATAATATTTACTTGATTTTGAAGCAGCCTTCCAACTGGCAAATCATAAACTACTGACAAAAACACTGATAAAAGGATGGATGGATGGATGATGTATAGGAAAAAGTTGTTCCTCTTTCTTCCATTATGTCTATTTGTTATACGCTATGTTTGTTTGCAAAAAAAATAAAAAAAAATAAAAAATGAAGGGGTGAGGTAGGTTTAAAAAAATGCTTTGTACTGCATATAAACCGCAGAAGAACAAGCCATAATCACAGTGGGCCAAAAAACCGAGCAACATCAAAAGTTGAAAAAGTTTTCCATTGAAAAGGCTCCACTGAATCAGCCGATAACTAAATAACGACAATTATAACACAATTGAGTCAATATGCCGAGCTGCACATGCACTTTTCTGTTCAGTGAACTCAGCTCGCTGCCAGTGCCAACCAAAAGTGGGGTTAGCATTTCCACTGAAGCCTTGAGAGATGCTATTAGACACGGTCCAGGTCGGTTTTTCGAACCTGAAATGAACCGATATCAAGCGGTCAAATACGCTGGTGTCTTATCGCCTATTTTCCTCCAGATCGGCACATCATTTGCAAAAGTCACATCACGCTGTATTGAATAAGTCCTGAAACTAGTGCATTAACACCTCAGAGAAATGTTGACTGACGCTATGAATGAAGCGAGAAGAAGATTCATCCAGTAACCAACTATGTATACATATATATACATATATATATATATATATGTATATATATATATATATATACATATATATATATATATATATACATATATATATATATTCAGCCTTTGATGGTCATTACTTTCACATTGGATTCACTTTGTTTTCGCTCTGGAGTCGACATCACTTTTCTAAACAGTCTTGGTTTGAACCAAATAAAGTACAATATCTGAGTGACGCTGCCGCATGGAAGTGTGTCTGTCAAAGCAATTGCCAGACGAGGAGTCAATTTATTAAAATGGCGCCTGTGTGGATACGAGCCACGCTGCTTAGCAATATTTTCGAGCTCCAACTCATAATCTAAACAAAGTGTTGAGTAAAATTTTCTGTGCCTGAAGTACTTAAGTCGTCCCACGCTTAAACCTGAAATGACAAGCAGTTGGCTTGTCTCAGTGATAAGCCCGATCCACGTCTCTTCTTGGCATTCAGCAGATCTCCCTCTTCGCGGTAAATACTCCCTAATTCCCCCGCCTCACCTCTCCACTCTGTGCAGCCACGTGTGAAGTGAAGACTCGTCTGTTTCCGAGGACAGGAGGAGGACCGGTGCAGTGGCTCAGGTCTGGAGGAAAAAACAGCGACAGAAGGTTCAGAAAACACAGTTTGACTGTCAAACGGTCAAAATACCCGTTTTGTTATGCAAGTCAGATGTTGGATTTACACATTTCAGCTACGAGCACGGAAACGACACTTGTTGGCACACTTGGGGATGTAATATGAATTGTAGTACCTTCCCTTTTTTTGTTATTTATTGCTCATGTCAAAATAAAATAAAAAAATTGCAAGCTACTGTAACAGTCTCCCAGCTCACTGACCTCGCTTGAATTTCCTTCTATAAACATCACAATACTTCCCATTTTGGCAGTTAGAATTCAGCTTTTTTCGGCGTAAACAGCTGCTGCGGAACACAGGAATATGATGAGGAATCATGGGTAATGGTTGCACTGGTTGGTTGTTTTAGGTCGGAATTGTCACAGTCTCCTGCAGAGACTCTCGCTCCTCAGAGAATTAATCCCAAATCAGAACGCCAGTGAACAAATCAATTTAAAGAAAGGAATCATAATAGGGAACAGCCGTTTCCACAAGACAATAATGTGAGCTGGGTCATTCATGGCCATTCATTTCTCTTGATGCATTCTTTGTCGGATAACATGGTGGGGGTGAGAATAAAAAAAAACGCCGTGACTATTCACTGTGTCGCGGCCTAAATGAAGAACATTCGTACAGGAGGTCATTGAGATCACCGAGTCTGTTCCAAAGGATTACATGTGTGAGATTTCGCTCGGGAGTGAGAACCAGACAGATAATCTGAATGGAATGCAGATTATAACCCCACAAGTAGCTTCCAGCTCATGTTTTTATTTGAAGAATCTACAGAGTGTAACACCGAGGGGTCAGTGACCTGCACCTTTATTTACTACACTTTTATTTTTTTTTTTTGCAGAACTTTATTCCACAAAAAAACAAAAAAACAAAACACAAAACTGTGGTCGCAGCGTTTTTTGCATTTAAACTTTCCATTGAAGAAAGAGATGCTTGACTCACAGTCTATCAATCTATCAATCATAAATCAACATAATGGCCTGTAATGTGAAACATATTGTGTGTCCACCACAGTCACAGATTCTTTTTGGTCCACAGCACTGAATAGAAGTGTTTTTGTTGTCCTGTTGCTTTGCGTTGCATTGCCCATGGTGTTGGTTTAACCTCTCTGACAGCGGGCCAGCAGTGTTTTCTTAAGTTCGGTATCCGAGTCAGACTTTTGGCTCATTTCTTGGAGACAAAATATAGAGGGCAGAAAAGAAGCTGGGAGAAAACAAGAGGGGGAGGGGGTGGTTATTGTGACAAAGAAGTGGTGAGGTTTTTTTTATAATTGACACATAGACATAGAGGGAGTAGAAGATGAAGAAAACCTTAACATCAAAACAGAGAAAAAAAGCCAATTGAGGACTCCGAGTCCTACTGTGAACTCGGAAGAAGCTGCTGCTGACAAGAAGAAGCCGACAGTTGCCGTGCCTGTACTGTAAAAGTGCACAGTGGGAGAGAAAAACAGAAGAATGAAGTGAGGACATGACGGAGAGGAAGGTATGGAGTCCATTAAGACTTTCTTGGCGAACGCCGACTCGGAATAACCTCCCTTTTAATCGCCACTTTCCAACTGGGTGCCATTCACATGACATTTGACCCCCATCTTAGTCACCACGGCCTGTAATTGATGCGAATAAAAAATTAATAACAAGACAGACACCCCACCCATGTGTTGGCTGGCGGCACCGCAACCTGTAGGGTCTGAATGGAGCATTCAGGCCCTGAACGTGACATCATGAATAAATGGGTTGCAGCTCTTCATTCTTCACAATCGGCAAAAAGGGCGTGAGCGGCGACAGCGCGCATCAGTGATGTCAACAGGCCTTTTACACTGTATATCATTATTATTATTATTATTATTATTTGCATTTGTGTCGTGCGTGTGTGCTAATGTGCCCGGATTGTTACCCCGCTTGATTCCAGTGGACAGTCAGTTTACGTTTCACATTAACGTTCACCAGCCACTTTATTAGGAACAGAGGACAACTAATAAGTGGCAGGAGTGGAACCCAGTGTGGTCTTCTGGGCTGCTGTAGACCATCTGCTTCGAGTTACTGTTGCCCTGCTATCCTCTCGAACCGTTCTCCTCTGATGTCTGGCATCAACGAGGCATTTTCGAGAACTGCCGCTCGCTGGTTATTTCCTCTTAAACCCTGGAGGTGGTTATGTGAGAAAATCCCAGTTGATCAGCAGTTTGTGAAATACTCAGCCCAGCCTTTCTAGCACGTCAGCAGGTCGTCTTCAACACTTCTACACGCTTACAGTACACGCAGTTACCATGCGATTGGCTGATCAGAACTCGGAACTGGGGTTCTTAATAAAGTGGCCAAAAACAAGTAAACATTCATCCATAAACAAGACGTTTTGCTGTTTAAACGAAACCATAGAGTACGTTCCTGCAGGAGGCCTCTCCTCCTGAATGCTTCAATCATTTACATGCATGTTTACACCACTTTTGCATGTGCACTATTAGTACTAGCTGTCATTTCCAGCCGTTGTTCGTGGAGTTGTTTACCCACCGGTCTCGTTTATCTAATAGCACAGTAACGCACCTTCATTCTTGCAGCTGTTCTCCATGAGTCTCTGCAAGTCATCGATCACCATTGACACCAGTGTCTGCACCAGGACTTCCTCTGTGCCATGATGGCAATTACCGCAGCTTCTGACACCTGTCTGGTTGTAACCTGATAGCCCCGCCCCCTTGCTGTTATTGGCTGGAGGATGCAAAACAAAGTGGCCACTTGTTGCCGCACCCACAGACATGGAAACATTTAAATACCAGCAGAGGGCAGCGTTCCTGCAGATCAAATGCCACTCACCCTTTTTTTTTTATTTGTCCATGTCTGTAATAAGTAAATAAAAACAATTGCTGATATCTTCACCACTGTATTTTATGTCTGGTGTTTTATTTATGCTGCTTCCTCTCTTGGCAAAGAGAGGCAGAGAAAACGGTGATTCATTTCAATGGAAAACATGGTTTTCTCCGGTCATAAATAACTGAACAAAGCTCAAAACGCTAACCTCTCCTTTGAAAACAACTGATAAACAGTCATGTAAATGCTGCAAATAGTTACGCCTCAGCAGTACACGGAACAAACTGATAAACCTCATGTTTCATGTTTTGCCTGAAGGTACTTTCATCCTTCTACTGTACAAGCAAACACAGTATTTTGATACATGCGCACAAATAAATCCCCTTTTTATATTCCTTGCTGAGTGATTGCTCTGTCCTGGAACAGGTTCTTTTTTTTTAACTATTTTTAAAACCTACTTAAACGACATGCACTAAAAAAAAAAACCTGGCAATTGGAATTGTTCCCGTCAATTCTTGTAATGTCTCGCTAATTAGCCCCGGACCTGTCACGTTGGCTCGGGTTCACAGTGGTAACTCAGTTACAGTTTGTCTCCCCTGTCTCACTCATCTCTTCTGTACTCCCTCGTTGCAGCAACCAAGAGTGAGTGACACAAGTGAAGGAGTCCTCGAACACAAGGTCAGCGCAAATGAGAACCAGGCTCGCACTGACTCTGCTGGCTTCTTTCTCCTGTCAGTGTTTTCTCTCTGTTGACGCCGTCGGAAAAAAAAAGCAGCAAAAACTCACTAAATATAGCGATTCAAAGGCCACGAGCCAACAACCTAAGGGCGACTGGTTTTCCTCCACGAATCCTGTGAGTAACACACGCATCGCAGCACAAAAGCAAAAGGGAAAAGAAACTGTGTTGGTATGATTTTTTGTGAATTCAGTCCTGCAAACCCTGTGGTTTCACAGAATTCTTCGCAAGCCATTCGGATCAAGGCGATTAATTGTAAATCCAAGCTGTTTCACAAAAGCTGATGTTTGGAACACATGACAGTATCGGGCAGGGAGGCACACGTGTGCACAAACATCACACACACACTCATATACTGTATATATCTCACCATCTTTTCCTGTGCCAGCAGTGACAGCAACTGATAAACAACATGGTGCTGGATCCTGGCACTGCGAGCCTTGATGTCATTGGGGTAGGAGTGAACTGTATGTGTTCATGGTAACTTCATTTGTGTGGGATACCATCGAGGGAACCGATCCACTTTGGCACGGGCCTTGACCTTGAAGCAGAAGCTGCAGAAGAACTTCCACTGGTTTTGTTTGTAGCTCTGGAAACACGTTCAAAAAAAGACTTCCCGTTGAATAGAATAGAATTATGAATAGATCTTTCCGTATATAGATAGTCTTTAATCTATCTAATCTTAAATCTAGATGATCTTCAAACTGCTAAATATCCAGTTTTTTGAGCTGCAGAATCCACTTTGTGCCATGTGTAGTTACCGCACTGTTGCCTCCATCCTTCATCCACTCCATCAGTCGATATCATTAAAAATGCTCACAAAAAAATAGTTGTTTTTATTTTTATCGGTCATATCTTTAAGCATCATCACTCTCTTTTTACTTCTATTGGACACTTTGTGTGAATAATTAAGTTTAAAATGAATATATTCATGTAAATGTAACCGCTTCTCTTACAGAGAGCAGTTCAAGAAATCTGTGTTGTACCTCAGCCTTAATGAAATCTCTTTTTAACAGAGCTTTTGCTGTTTCTCTCTTTTCCTCTCCGTGCGCTGACCTACATTTGTGATCAGGAGCAGTGTGGTACCGGCAATAATCTGCAAAACAACTCGCACAATGCTCCATTCTCAACAGCTGCATGCATGCTTTGCTTTGTGGTGGCGGCACATTTAGATGTGAGTGTACTGATTCATCATTTATTCGCCTTGAGCCGATCAAAGTCAGAGCACCTGGACGCTAACGACGGCGTGGGGGCAGTTTAATAAGATGTTTACAGGCTTGATTCCCAGAGTGAGCAGCGGCGGATTATACACGCCAATAGAAAAAATAAAGTTTCTACCAGAGTGCGCTGACATTGGAGGAGAGTAAGATCAAAGTACTTAACTATGTTTCTCCAAAGCCTTCACTTCTGTTTCCAAACTCTTGAGGAGACTTTTCTGGCAGTTAGGATTACGCTGTCAGTGAAACACAGGATCTCTTAACAATTACACTGTATATGCATCGTTATTTGTATTCTGGGAAAGTGAAATCGAGGGATTTCTATATTTTCGGACTTTTATAAATGGACTATAAACGTGTTCCATGTTCAAGGACGACTTCAGTCACCTGTCTGACCCTTCGCAGGTCGTCTCGACTATCTCCACACGAGTTGCTGCAGTTGAGAACAGGTGTACCTAATAAAATGGCTGTGGACATTTCAGGTTAAAAGTAATTACACTCTGTCATCACAGTGTTGGTTATAGGTAATTACGACATCATAACATAAGCGAACGACCCCACTGTTGTCAATAAATCTTGATTAAACTGTTTGTGTGCACCGAAGGCAAACTTACATCATATTTTTTCCAACGCTGCTGCACCCACTTCCAAACAGTGAATGGAGCAAACACCAAAACAATATGTTTAAAAGGACCTGAATGGTTCTGACTTTCGTTAAACTAAACTAATAATTCCATCAGTGCAACTTCCATTTCAATTCGGCTCTATAATGTTATTTCGATCATTACTTTTAAGCGCTTACATATGAGGTGTCTGGCATCGCATTATGGCTTTCCTGTTGTCCACAGATGTTTTGCATATCGACATTATAACATGTCATAACAAAGGCACACAAACATCACACTGTACCGTGGATTTCATATTTCGGCCGACATCTGTTTGAAGTCTTCCTGGGACCGATTTCTTTTTTTTTTTACTTCAGAGCGATTTCTCCCACATTTGGATTAAAAATACCTGCCAAGTACTGAATGTGCCTGTTGGAGCTGAGCCAGAATTAGCTGGGGGAGATTGCTGTGGGCCATGCGTGTCACTGTGTCCATGGAGTGTGTGTGTGTGATTGTTTGGGGTTAGTGAAAGAGAAGGTTGCAAAAACAAAGTTGGGGAAAGCACGTTGTAATTTAAATTTTTCAATCCTACGGCAAGACTGTTGTGTCGTCCATATTGGGTATTTAGTTATTAAATGAGCCAGATGGGGTATCATTATATAACATGTGCATGTATATGAATGTGAATTATATTTACCATCATTTACCAAGACAATCATGCACAGCTCCTGTCTCTGATTCTTTCTCCTGCACCTTGTCAAAATCCATGTTTGGCTCCTTCTGTACAAAACAATAATAGAGGAACACACCGCGGCGGGCGTGTGTGTGTGTGTGTGTGATGACCAAATGAGGCAGAAATCCCCAGCAGCTATGAAAACATATCCCGTGCTCCATATGAAATAAACATTTTGTAATTATTCAGCTATATCAACATCATATGCCTGTATATGAGCTGGAGGACGTGAAGCCACCGTTGAGGGGATCCTGGCTCTGGTTCTCAGGTTTCTCTGATACCACTCGAGGCTACACTTTGCTTGTGTCTCCTAATAGAAAAAATACTTTTCCCACAACTTTGCAAGGGGTGCTTGGTTTTTTTTTCAAAAATCCACAACGATGATTTGCCGAATCAAAGCTATGTAGGTTTTGTGAAGTGTACAGAAAACCGTTGTATTAAACGTTTGTTATTGCTTTATTTTAAGTGAGGTGAATGTTGCTGCTCTTGCGGGCAGTCACCATATGACGGATGGATGTCCTCATGAGGTACATTGTGATTCTGCCCACAGGCAACGCTCCCTTTTGTACCCTTTTCATAAATGATTGGATTTAACTCCAGATCCAGAAACTTACCCCTCACAGCCCAGCTCACTGGAACCCTTTTAAACTTTAATTACTTTCCAGTTTCTCTCCCTCTGAGTTTTGGTTTGCATTCCTTAAAAAAAGAAGAAGTCTGACTCCAGT
Source organism: Solea senegalensis (assembly GCF_019176455.1). Classification (NCBI taxonomy): domain Eukaryota; kingdom Metazoa; phylum Chordata; class Actinopteri; order Pleuronectiformes; family Soleidae; genus Solea; species Solea senegalensis. Next base: position 3,478,391 of record NC_058033.1, read on the forward strand.
TTGTCAAAAGAGATCAGTCGGAATTTATTATTTGCTCTAAATACATATACAGCTCTTTTTTTCTTTTTTCTTTTTCTGTCATTGCTCCACTGATCAGTCACTGGCATTCATCTTGAAGTGAACTCCAAATGGACGTCCTCCAATGCCGAAAATGCTTTTGACACAGCGTGATTATGAGTCGAGAACATGTTGTGCTAGAGTTAGGCTCATGTGGCATGTGTAGCTTCTAAAGGAACCAGTGTCAGCCTTGCACGGTTCAATTTGTACAGCTATGGTGAACAAAGAACAGAGGTAGTTGCCATCTTTTGAACACAAGAAGACATCCAATATGCAATCACCCCGAAGAGATTAAAAACAGGCCAGAAAGGGGGAAGAAAATGCACATGAAAAAAGACATTCAACAGCAGAGAGAAAAGAGAGAAGGTGTCGCTAAATGGAACGCGAAAACACCTCCTTGTGTCGTTGAACGTCTCGATGTGAGAAGAACGGGAATAAAAATGCACGGAACACAGAGTTCACATGAAAATAAATACTGCACTGGTTGCTAAATCCTTGTACATTCATTAGGGTTCATGCATTTAGGCCCTTGTTTCCGCTTTGTCTTGCACGTGTGCTACTTTTCCACAACCTTTGCCACGTTTCCTCTACCGTTCGTTGCATGTTAATACCATTGTGCTGAGATGAAGAATTTCACAGTAAAAATGAATTTAAGATAATGACTGGCGTAACTGACTTAAGGAAGCACTTGTTTGTTTGTTTTTTTTTAAAGACACAGAGGTGACCAGTTAATTTAGCTGTCCCTGAAAAACAAAGGGGATGTGCTGTTGTGTATTACAGCAGAAGTAGGCATTTCGTTTTTGACCAAGATGTTTTTTGGATTTAGAGAGATCTACAATTTGACAAAAAAAAAAAATTATTAAAAAATGTACGGGTAACTGGGCAGGAAAGTCATTTTTCATATAAATAATGATAAAAACACGAATGTCTCCCTCTCACTCACAACAGAACTGTCACAGGAATCTCTAAAAACCAAGGAGACACATACAGTACATAATGTAGTCCGCATACATACAAATATACACAATATGCACAGAAACAAAAACAATAACCTCTCCACGTGGAATAATGGCATTTCTGGAAATCTGAACTCATAATTTCATACAAAAGTATAAAAAAATCAAAATCAAAAGAAGTGTTGTTTGTATTGGTGAGTAAAAAAAACACAACCATCTCCATTGCGATTCCTCTGTACGATGCGTTGGCAATTGAACCCACTGGTCGTCATGTCCATCAGTTTGAAAGCAGCCACTAGATGAGTTTAATACTGGAGTGTAAAAGAGAGAAACTAGGTCCTTAACTCCCTGGCCAGCCAGTGAGAAAACACGGAAACTACACATTTATCTATTTATCTACACACTAAAGGATCTCTGACTGCAGGGCAAGCTCGACGCGCAGTCCCATAAAGAGGTCACTCCACCTCTCAACCCTGATCAGTTCTCGGAGACCTGCGTCACTGTGGAATGGTGGGTTGGTCCAGTCAACCCAGGCACATGTTCCACTTTGGTGAGTTCCTGTGGCGACCAAGGGAATTACGCCAAAGCACATATTCCACCAGGAGGAGGTTAAGTATGTTTTTGTTTTTATTGTCCAGAAAAGTGGTCAGGCATTTGAACTCCGGACACATGTGAACCCTTCCAGTTCAGAGTCATTCTGGTTGTCTGTCTTTAATGTCCTACTTTAAATAGTCTTCTAATATTTTTACATCATATTCTCATCTCATGATCAGGACTCCGGTCCAGTGAGGGCTCCCTGGTGCTGATCATGGATGCCGAAGGACCTTGGTTGACTCCAAAGGGCGAAACCGCTGGAGATCGAGCTGCCAGGGGGGACAGAGATGGGGAGAAGCTGGGGGACATCGCTGCTGATGAAATGGACCCCTCGTGACTGATAGGGGACCTGCGAAGCGAGGCCAAATGGGGGAATGTCCGTCCAATTACAGGCACGGGGACCTTTGGTGGGACCGACATTGCCCCTGGATGGGCTACGGATGTGATGAGTGGTGGAGGGTCAATTCTAGGTTTGGGGTCCATTTTGGGCTTCGGGTGAAAGGGCTGGCGAGGGTTTTGGCTCTGCTGCGCAGTTTCATCTTTCAGCCTCGCGATCTCTGTAAAAACATTTGCTAGAGGCTGGAACTGTGGGCACCAGTTGAGCAGATAATCCCAGTTATAGCTTCCACGGAGCTCCTCGTCACTGGCAACAATAGCTGTGAGGGAACCGTCCACTGAAGGTTTACCATCTTCAGGGAAGGCGTAATCCTTGGGCAAAGTCATGTTGAGGCCACGGCCTACTCCCAGGTATCCACTGCCCTCGTCCCTGTACACTGGGAGCTGGCCAGAGAGCAAGGTCCCACTGAGACTTCCACCAAGTTTCTTTCCTTTGAACCAAGTGCTGCCCTCCAAAGCTGCAGGTTCACAGGAAATATCTGAGAGCTGGTCAGCATCCTGCTGAATTCCAGAGTCTGGTCCCCTGGCTGAGATGTGCTCCTGCATTGACGAGGTGATGGAGGCCACGCGGGGATACTCGTTTATCATCCTGATCTCGTCGTCCTCTGCTGCTTCAGCTGATCCTCTTCCACTAGAGTGAGAAGGATCCAAAGAGCCCCCTCTTGTGTAGGGACCGCCACCAGCTCCACCCTGATCTCCAGCGTAGCCTGGCAAGGCCTGGTGGTAGATCCTTTCAGCTCCAGGTCCTGAACTGCAGTCATCTAGTTTCTGCAGAGCAGTTCCCGAAGACGCAGTTCGGTTTGCTGCATCCTGATCTTTCTTTCTTCTCCGTGACTTCACGAGGAACACCACCACTGCCATGATCACCAGCAATACGATGAAACCAAGGGAAACTGCGATGATGCTAATAAGCAGGATGTTCACATCAGGTGCCAGGCCAAAGTTGGTGTTTGTGACATCTATGGAGATCTGGGCTGTAGAAGTGCGAGATGCATCCAGAGGACTGTGAGCTCTCACATCAAGATTCATCAGCCGGGCTTCTCTTCTGGCACGGCCCGACCCACTGCTCCCACTGCTGCCTGAACTATCCACCTTGAGATAAATCACCCCCGTGGTTTTGTTTACATCAAAATATGGAGAGTTGGCCGGAAGTGAGTAGAGAACAATACCATCCACACCTCCGTCCTCGTCATTGGCTTGGACCTGGCCGATGCTCTGGCCTTTTTTAGCTTCTTCGGGGACTTCAAAGTTGAAATCAGAGGATGTGAAGACCGGATCATACTCATCCTCACCTGTGACAAACACCTGTACAGTCACAGTGGCCGTGTGGTTGCCTGAATCAACTGCAATCGCTACAAAGTTAAAGGAGTTGACCTTCTCGAAATCGAAGGCAATTCTGCTCCTGATTTCTCCGGAGCTCTGGTCCACGGTGAAGCTGTCTCTTCCCACCCTCGACCGTTCCACCATGTAATACTTCAGCTGACCAAAAACACCCGTGTCATGGTCAATGGCGTGGAGAACGGTAACGGCCGAGTTGGCTGGCTGGTTTTCTCTGATGCTCGCGGTCAGGACTTCCACGGGGAAGAAGGGATGATTGTCATTGATATCTTTGACCTCCACAATCACCGGAGCTAGCGTGAAGTGTCCCTGCCCGTCCGCGGCCTGGACGATGATGACGTGAGTGGACTGGTGCTCTCGGTCAAGCGCCCGCTGAAGCCGCAGCGCGCCAGTCCACTGGTCCACAGTAAATAAGTTCACCTCATTACCAGAGCTGATAGTATACTGGACCTCAGCATTGGGGGTTGAGTCCGGATCTGTGAAGAAATACAAGAGAGTACAATTAATTAATTAAGTAATCAAGGAACAATGACAAATATCTAAAGGGAAATAAAGACTTTTGCTGACCTGTAGCTGTGAGTCGTATGATCTCTGTCCCGGCTTCAGCTCCTTCACTTAACGACACGGTATATTCGGCACTGCCGAACGCCGGAGAGTTATCATTCACATCGCCGATGGTTATCACGGCAGCGACAGTCGAGCTCCTCTGGGGCACGCCGCGGTCCGACACGACCACAGTGAGGTTGTAGAGTGGCTTGGTTTCAAAGTCAAGCCCCTCTGCTAACAGCAGAGTCCCAACAGTCTGAAATCCCCGCCCCTCCAGGAAGCGCACGCTGCTTTCGATCTGGAAAGCGTTTCCCTCGTTTCCGTTGGCAATGGCAAAGTCGAAGCCGCAGTTTTCTCGGGAGAGGTCACTGTCAAAGGCCTCGAAAGTCAATATTGTGGATCCCGGAATGGTGTCCTCAGCAACTGTAGCCCTGCAGGCAGGAACATATTACATATGTGAGAACAGCCGAGGATGTTTAACCATGAACATCCAGCATGTATGATGAATGTCAGGCTGACCTGTACTCAGATTGATGGAACACAGGCGCGTTGTCGTTGACGTCGGAGATTTGAACCTGCACTGTGGTCAGTGACGAGAGCGGAGGTGAGCCTCCATCACGAGCTTCAATGACAATACTGATCGAGGGTCGCTCGGGATCAAACTCGGCTCTGTGACTAATGAACAGGGTCCCTAGATACAGAGGGTAACACATGGGAGTCAGATATTGTGTATTCATTGAATTTTATATACTTTTTTAATAATAAAGCAGTATATTATTATTTGGCAGGGTTTTAAACAGGGCTGGTTTTGTTTTTTTTGAAAAATAAATGTTTGAATATGTTACATGAGGATAGAAGTGAGGATCACTATGAATTTTTTCCCTTATAACCCTTGATTATTTACACATTAAACAACTCCAACTCACTTTCCTGTAATTTCCTGTTCATTGATTGTCTGGCATGTAATGAGCAAATACTTTTGAAACAGCATGCTCTGTTATGATGGTTTTTGGTTGGGTACGTGTAGTGTGACCAACGCTATTTAGTCCGGTGCGACTGTGCTCGGTCGGTTTCCTCAAGTCGCTCGTTACACAATCCATCAAGGAGAAGGCCTGAGCAAACTTGGCTGAGGCTGGAAGTAATACTTCAGTGATTTCATAAAGACGGATGAACTTCCTGCCCTAGAAAACAATGTTGCGGTGGAAGCGGGAGGACGAGGCGGGAGTTGTGTGTGCTACAGATGCCTATCTGGCCATTTACAAGTCAGGCTTGTTATTCAGTGAGCTAAAAATATCAGGAAAGGCTCGAAATTGTTGTTTACCATTGTTGGGGTCGATGTAGAAGCCCTCCTGAGTTGATGACATGACTCTGTAGGTGATCTTTCCGTTGTCGCCGGAGTCTCTGTCAGTTGCCGTTACCGTGACGACTGCACTTCCCGGTGGCGTGTGCTCTTGGAGAGTCACCTAGAATGCAGACGTATCAAAAACAGTTCAGCATCTGTGCGGCTAATAAAAAAAAAAAAACAACACATAAACACCGCAATAAATTTCCTAGACGCATGGCGAGGAAGGTCAAGAAGCACAAAGCTTTGCATGTTATATTGTCGCTCGTGTTTTCTTGAACTCGTGTTCATGCTGAGGTCATTTCCTGCATCAGCGCAGTAAATATTCCACAGGTTCATCTCCACAAGCTCTCCCCAGTGAATATTAGGTAGTTAACTTTTATCACCCCCAGTGTGTGCACGTTGGGAATGTACTTGCGGATGTTGTTTGTTTTTTTTTTCAGCGTGTGTACATGACGATAAGTGTAACGGTGCTGCTGTGGCGTGAATGTTTCTGAAGAAAATTTTAATTACCTGTCAAACTTTATGAGTTGTGAAGAAATAAAAAATCCTTTCTGCACTGTTTTTACTGTAATGTAAACGCAGCAAGCATGGGTTTATAACAACACACACCCTGCATGTATAATTGACCTACCTGGTAGAGATCATGAGTGAACGCAGGTGCATTGTCATTAATGTCCTCCACCAGTATTGTAATGTTAGCCTCAGTCTGATGCTGGCTGTCTGTGGCTCTGACGGTAACAGTGTACCACGTCTTCTCCTCAAAGTCCAGAGGAGCGGTGAGCGACACGCCGCCACTGTAGCGGTGGATCCCGAACTTGCCCGAGGCCGTCGGGTCCAGCTGTAAGGTGTAAGACAGCGCCGGACTGGAGTCCACGTCGTTACCCGTCACTAGAGTGATTTCCGTGCCGATCAGTGTATCTGAGGAACGGAGAAATGCAGTATATTGTGTTAAAAAACAGGAGTTGCATTTAAAGATTCCCTGCAGAAGTACTCACTCTCTGGAATGCGGACTTCCTTGGGTAAGGGAATCGTGGGACTGTTGTCGTTCTGGTCGATAATGATCACCGTCAGCGTGGCTGAACCAGCGAGTCTTGGACTTCCTCTGTCGGTTGCCGTAACGATTAACCTGAGTCGGCAAATAAAAGTGACGGTAAAGACTCTTTATCGACTCCATTTTCCATTCTTTAGTTGACATTATTTAACACATATGGCATGCAGGTTTATACTGGCCCTTATGTCATCAACAGACTATGTCAGCTATCTAAACACAAACAAGTTGAGGGAATATGATTAATGGTGTCTATTTCTTTTTCTGTGCAACACTTATTACAGGTGACACATATGTCCGTCCTCAGTATGTGCACACAGAGTGGTTCCCGGTGAGGTTTATTTAACCAAAAGGTCTGTTCTCACTTGGTCTGGGTAAAGATTTCACGGTCCATTATGGCTGCCGTGGTGATGCTTCCTGTCATCGGGTCGATCTTGAACAAGCCGCTCATACCCGATGACTGGATGGAGTAGGTCACCTGGCCATTTTGGCCCTGATCCACATCCTCAGCAACCACCTAGGAAAAAAGATGACAAAGGGTTTTTTTTTAACCCTAAGTCTAATACAAAAAGTGCAAATATTTGATACTCCACTTTTTCCATTCGCAAGTACCTGTATGATTGGCATTTCATATCCCTGTGTCTCTTTCATGTAGGCCACATAGTTCTGCAGCTGAAAGCGAGGAAGGTTGTCGTTGACATCCTGCAAGATCAAGTTCACGGCCATGAAAGACGTGGAGGACATGGTCTCGGCCTTCACGACAAGACGGAGTCTGGGGGTGTCTTCAAAGTCCAGACCGTTCGAGCTCTGCACCTGGATTTCACCTGGGAGGGAAAAAAATTGAAAAAAGTGATCAGGAGATCGCGCACCTTGTAGATTTGTGCATGTATCTTTATAAAATCAAAATATTAGTGGCAACTTTAAGGATGACTACTTATTATCAGGTGAAAACCAATGTATTGTAGGGTTAAATATTTGAATGATGCATATTGGGCTAAATAGCTAATGTTATAGGAAAGGGTTAGTTATGCTTTTTTGGTCTTACCTGTTGACGAGCTGATACTGAATGAATGTTTTCTGTTTCCACTAAAGATGCTGTAGCTGATACCCCTTCGTGTCCCATCTGGGTGTTGAGCCTGAGTCTGCGCCACAGCTGTGCCTGAATTCAGGAAGCACAGAGAACATATTATATGTGTAAAAGCACAAACAGGGCTAAACGTATCCCTCATCACGATCTATTATCGTTCAACCTTTTGCGGCGTTCTCCTGGATGCTGACGTCTCTGGCATTCCTAGAGAAGCGAATGCCACTGTATTGCACCTCCTTCACGTAAATCACCACCACACCCTGTGCAGACTGAGCTGGACTGCCCTGATCCATGGCCTCCACGATCAACGTCCTCTCAGCCTGAGTCAGGTCCCCCAGGGGCTGAGTCGCCTGGATCTCCCCTGTCAAGGAGTTGATGCTAAACCCCCTCACTGGCATAGCGAAACGGTAAAACACGGAACCGTTGGCGCCGAAATCCTTGTCCTCTGCCTTCATCGTGGCAAGAACCCGCTGAGAATTCCTGCTGGACACTTCGATGACCAGCGGATCCTGGATGAAGACGGGAGCGTTGTCGTTGACATCCTGGATGTAGACGCTCACCTAGAGGGAAGACGTCCAAAAACAGTTAAAACCATATCTTACATTTGTGACATATTTCAACACTCTTGATGGCAAACCTCCTTTACCTGAGCGGAGGTGTTCCTGGGTGCCGCCGGTGAAAGGTCAAGCGCAAACACCTGGAAACTGTACGACGCCCGTTTCTCTCTGTCCAGCGGAGCGGCCGTGTTTATGCGACCGGTGTTTTCGTCCACGGCGAACGCTCCGTGTGTCTCTCGGCTGAGGAAATACAGAACCTTCCCATTCAGTCCTTCGTCAGCGTCTTTGGCTGAAACCTGGAAATAGACCCAAATATTTAAAAGATTAAATCAGTACACCACTGACACATGAGTTTAAAGTCTACAATTATAATAAGTACATAATATAAACCAGGGTTTCTCAATCCTGGTCCTGGCGACACACCTGTGTTGGAGCGAGCAAACACCTGAAGGACCAGGATTGAGAAACCCTGACGTAAACAACTAGAGAATGAGCCCCATTGTTGAGTGATTAATGCATTTGTTTGTCATCGTCTTAAATCAAATCACATTTCTGTTTACCTCCAGAACCTGTGTGCCTTCTGCCGCGTCCTCCGACACATCCACAGTGTAGCTGCTCTTGCCGAAGACGGGGCTGTTGTCGTTGACGTCGAGGACGACCACCTCCACCGTGGCGGTGGTGCTGAGAGCGGGGCTGCCGCGATCCGTGGCCACCACCTCAAGGGCGTATTCAGCCTTGGTTTCCCTGTCCAAGCCGCGCGAGGTCGACAGGGCTCCCGAGCTGAGGTCGAGTTGGAAATCTCCTTGTGAGTCTCCGGCTGAAACAGGAGGAATTAATGAGGCCGAGGAAGCAAAAAAAAAAAAACTTAAGTGATGTATCTACGCCAACTTTGCACTTAGGTCAAAGTTTGAGTGTGCTGCATCACCATATTCATATTCATCAACTGCACACGATAGAAGTTATAAGACTATTAGGGGTGAACCTATGCAACTCTGCTCTTTCACATACTGTAGGAGACAGAGCCAAGTAATAATGCAACACATCAGTCTGCAGTATGTGTCCCATGCATATAAAAACGGATGGAAAATAGTCTTCGTTGGCAAAACTAACTTGAGATTTATGACTGTGACACAGACCTGCAACCAAGAGTGTCCGCTCATCATATGTGCCGTACTTTGTCATCTCGTTTCCTCTGAATAACAAAATCATTTATAAAGCTGACTAAAATGTGCTACTGGAAAAGACGACTGAGACGAGTGATTTTGAGCGTTAACTCATCAGGAAAATGTTGACTGAAGTCGTGAATCACGTGAGAACTTGGAACATTTTCCATCATAGACTTCCATTCAAACGGTTCATTTTGCCCTCTAGTGGCTAACTGCTACTTCCTGGGCTTCAGGACAGTTATTCATTATTCAGTAAATTCATTATTCTCTCACCAGTAATTCTGTACTCCAGCTCTCCACCAGGACCCGAGTCGGGGTCTGTCGCCTTGAGGAAGCAAAGCTCTACAGGGGCCTGGTTCTCTGGCACCTCCAGTCTGTACCACGGCTTTGAAAAGACCGGGGCATTGTCATTCACGTCCTGCACTTCCACGCGGACCACAGCCTTGGCAAAGTTCGGGGGCAAACCTCCGTCCCTGGCATACACTGATAAGACGTGGAGATATGTTAAGCTGATGATATGTTGGGACTGATTTGGTGTACAGTGAAAATGAAACGGAGTCGTGCGAGACGATGAGATATTTTAGTACCAGTGAGAGTGTAGTGATCCTGTCGCTCTGCGTCCAGCTCCTTTGTGGTGGTGATCACTCCCGTGACTGGGTTGATGACGAAGCCCTCCTCGGTCACACCTCCGTACATCACGTGGCCGTTAGAGCCTGCAGTAAAAAGGCAAGACATACGTGTATAAAAGTCTGGGCACGCTACGAAACAAGCAATAAAGAAAATAAGCGACGGTTTAACATAATAAGGCAGTGATTTGATAAATCCAAAGCCACATAGTGCCTTTAGGAAATCCTGATTAAAACTCCAGGACAATAAAGCTCTGGACATGACTGTGAGTTTGTGGTTTGTTTTAAAATCGTGTGGTTTCTCTAAACCATTTGTACGTCTCCCAGTCTTGAGTTCTGCAGCATTTCGTCCTGAAGGTATACATACAGCATGTTCTGTATACAGTGCCTTTTATATGTTCCCGGAATTTGAAGTCTTTTACGATTTTATGGAATTATAAAGTGGAGAACGTAGGTAAAACATGTGCGCTGTTTGTCAACATACAGTAAGTGCACGTTGTTTAATAATCTCCACATGTTCTCTTGGATCTTGTGTATCCGTGTGATTGTGTTTCTATTCCACGTCGCACACTATATTAACGACTTTTTTTTCTAAAGATTTGGACCAACCTTGATCCCTGTCCGTGGCAGTCACCGTCAACACTGTCGTTCCCGGCCCTTGGTCTTCCATCACCTGGGTCTCGAACTCTACTTGTTGGAACACGGGAGCCTCGTCGTTCACGTCGATCACCTGCACGCACAGCACCTGAGAGGTGGACAGCTGAGGTATCCCATGATCCTCTGTGACGATGGTCAGATTGAAGATTTCCTGCTCTTCCCTGTCTAAGGCTTTAAGGATGGACAGAGCGCCTGCGAAAGGAGAACAATAAAGGTTGAGTTAGCAGTGAGTGAGGACTTTCCTTAATTACCTCACTGAAATACTTTCTTCTCATATGAGTTGTGTAATGCGTGTGTAGGTTTGTTTGTGTTTTAACAAACACATCATTTTGTGTACTTAAGATTGGCAGAGCTTTTCTAAAGGACCAGTAAAAACAAAAAAAAAAACCTTTCCAGCATTTGCTTTATGAGAGTTTCCATACCAAAACAAAATTAACAGTTAATTCATGCCAGCTATTCACTTCTGGCACTCTGGAGGAGCACTCGCATGTGAACGAGCGTTCTGCAGATTATACAGGAACAAAGACGTGAGCGTCCAGAGCACAACCTGCAACTGCACAGCTGCCAAGTCAAATCAACCTATGACCTCCACTGAGAGTTCTGAGAGACATCTCACGGGCATGTTGATTCCTCAGATTTGTCAGAGAATTAGCGCGCGTGAGCATTTTAGGTGGAAACGAATCGGTTGCGATACGCGGTGTTTTGTGAATCAGAGCTGCTGCACTGCTTCAGTTACTCCCCTCACTTTTTACTCGTGTTTCACACCTTGTCGTCACCGAGACTGCAAGGAGGGGCGTGCCAGTGTGCGCAACAGAAGATTATCTTCATTTAATGCAATAACTCTACACAGGAATTGAGTTTTAATACAAAAAGTATTTAAGGATACCGCGAATAAGCCGATATAGCACAATAAATGCAATGTTCTCAAACAGTAGGAATGAAAATGTGCTACACTTCTGAGACTACTTGGGGAAAAATAAAGAGATATAGAATAAATTAGCTTCTTAAGTGCACAATAAAAGCAGCAGTAAATAGGCTGTAATATAAAATAACAGAAATGTAACATTGGCAAAGGGCACATATGTAATTTATAAGCAGTGTAATGACAGTCCCAATATTAGCCAGACAGTTTGGTAAATGTCTTGGCAACACGGTGTCGAGCTGCTATTACAGCAATTGTTATTTTTTTTTATTTTTTACCAAAAGCTTAAGCCATGAGCACCGCGCAGTCTGTGAAACAGACCAGAAGTGAAATCAAGCCGTGCTAATGCACAAGAAGTTTGACAGTAATGAAGTAAAGACTTTCTTTCCATCTGGAAGCCGCATTAAATGTCTGTCTTATGGCTCCTAATCCCATGGCAGCCACAGCTGAGCACGCCAAAACCAGCCCGCTCCTGTGATCCGGAGATTACACGTACACATATATAAGATATCAAAGGCTGTCGGTGTCCCGTGCCCAAGTAAAAATCTGTTCCCATGAACGAAACGTCAAGAAAAGAACACTAAAGCGTGAGGAAAGTGAGATATTGCTCTGTGGCACTGGGAGATCATCTAGTAAAAAGGGATATGAGGCTTATGAGTGTTTTAGCAGCAGAGACTCAGCAGGCACAGCACTTCATTGGGTCATTACAATCTTCTGGAAACTTCTGTTCAATTAGTGGTCTTCGATGGTGGGATGCTAATCATGTAATAATCATGTGCCACAGGGAAAAAAAAAGAAGCCACATGGTGTTTAAACCTTAAACACAGATTGTAAATGTAAGAAATGATGTGGTGAGTTTTAGTTTAATAATCTCTTGATGGAGTGTGAATTGGAAATTTATGGAAAAACTCTTATAATGTATGACGTACGCAGTATTTTTAGACATTGGGCTCCAGAGGGAAAATAAACTCACCAGTGTTGGGGTTCAGACTAAAGCGACCAGCACTGTTTCCTGCCTGGATTCTGTAGGACACTCGGCCATTTTCACCTTCATCCTCATCTCGAGCCATCACGTACAAAATCACAAACCTGGTGAGATAATTTCACGTCAGTTGAGTTGCTAACTTTTTTAAGCTGCGAAGGCTGTTCGGGGATGCTGGGATTAAACCGTCTCACCCGACAGGCTGGTCCTCCATGACGCTGACCGCAGACGGCGAGCTGAAGACCGGAGCGTTGTCGTTCTCGTCCGTCACAAACACTCGCGCGGTGACTGAACCCCAGCGCCTCTGTGAGGGATCCAGCGGCTGATCCGTGGCCCGCACCACGAGGTAGAGCGAGGGTGTGGACTCGCGGTCCAACTTCTGCCCGAGGGTCAGGACTCCACTGGAGGGGTCGAGGGTCAGGAGGTCAGGCGTGTCGGGCCAGTGGTGCTCGATGGAGTAATGTAGCTCACTGTTGGGTCCACTGCCGTCCTGTAAAAAAGGGAAGTACAAGAATGAGTTGAAAGAAAACCAACATTTACTTCTATGGAACATTATTGAACATTTGTGTTTTGTGTCCTTTGCTTTTTTGTCTAGGAGACAGTTGTGCAAATTCGACTTCTACTTCATATGTGTTGTGATTTATCGTCAAATTTCCTCTCAGTAACAATATAATTACATATGCTATAGAAGAAGACCTGAAAATAGAGACTGAGTGCATTAAATCATCAGGAAAATATGGAACAACATTATAAATCAAGTGCCTGAGTTCTTTTTTGCAACCAGCAGTCCCCGCCCCCCCTGTTGATAACTGCTACTTCCATCCTTCTCCCTAAGCTTTACTTTTCAAACAATCCATGTTTATATACAGTCTATAATATGACAACTGAGGAAATGACTGTGAGTTGTGGTTGAAGGTTCCAGTTAAACAAAAACAAAGCAAATACGGGGAAAAAAAAAGATCCTTTTATTGCTCTCTAAATCAATGATTTCAAGAAAACTAAACAAATGAAGTTCCGATTGATGGTGCTTGTCCACTGTGTACACAGAAGGATTAACTATCAACTATCAATCACTTGCAAACGTGTCGCAGTTAATACGTTTCCCACCTTATCCACAGCCTGGAAGGTATATATGGAGGCCCCTGGCTCCATGTTCTCGGGGACCACAATAGTAACAGGGTCCTCCATGAAGTGAGGGGCGTGGTCATTGCTGTCCTGCACGTGGATGTCCAGCTGCACCAGGTGGCTGCTGGGAAACGCTTGGGAGAAGTCGGACACCTCGACGTGCAGCGTGTACCTCGAGCCCCTCTCGTAGTCCAGCTCCCGCACCAGGTACACGTCTCCCTTTAAGCGGTCCACCATGAAAGTACCGTCCCGGTCCGTGCCTCCCACCACCAGGTACGTCACCTGGCCTTCCAGTGGGGCCGCGTCCTGCTTGTCGTGCGGGCGGACGGAGCCGACGATGGAGCCCGGATCGACGCCTTCGATAATGTTCAGCGTCATCGAGAGCAGGTTGGGCTTCGGGCTGGATCTGGAGGAGCTGAGAACCTAAAGGAAAAGGAAACCAGAGTCAGAATTTGATCACGATGACTCAGATCAATATAAAAACCTTCCACTCTACAATTTTGCAGTTTAGCAAAAAAAGAGTACAGTGTCTTGGATCATATAGTATTTTCTTTGGTATTCTGCAGACGCTGCAGCTACACGACTCCCACAACAGCCCATCCCTAAACATAGCCTTGGTCTGCAGTGTGTATCTGTTGTTTGTGATGACTATAATAACTCACTGGGGCATTCTCGTTTTACAGGAAAGACATTATATTTCCATTCTTCCATTAAATATCTTTGACACTGCTGCGTCTTGGCTTCGGGGATGAGACTCACATGTGATCTGTGACCAAAAAAGATGGGTGTGACAGGAGGGAAAACTGTAAATATTCCACTTCAGATAATGCGGAGCAGTTAAGTGCAGCTGTCTGTCACATGGGGAACAAACACTGTCCATGCCAGTGTTTTTTTTTTGCTGCTACTTACAGCAACAGTTACAGGGTTTGATTTTGTTCTGGGGCAGATCAAAGAACTCTGAAGACGGCAAACATACGTAGATTTTTACAAGCTCTGTTTGCAAAACAAATATCCATACGCCCACATTCTGCGCTCTTGTTACCAAGTTCTCTTGCAATGAAGTGCATGTTTCTGGTGTCTTTAATGTGCAGAATTCAGTTTCATACGTGCTGACTTAAAAGATGAAGGTATTTGAAGCTGAACGTATGTTAACAATAGCTTTTAAAAAAGTATATAGTTTTTTTGCTCCGTGTTTAACTGTAATGATGCAGTGAGCCAGCCACAGCCATAGTCCATCACAAAACAAAACTTATTAGGGAATTCAAGTCAATTCAAATTAAGCAACAATTAGTGGATTACATTCAAGTTTGTGGTTTGGTTAATCTGTGAGTGTTTAAATAGGACAATTGGATTAAGGGAGGAATCTTTTACAGTTATTTACTCAAATACATCACAGCACGCTTTTGCGATGATTAAAAGTCAGAAAATGGGCCGTACCATATGTTTGTGGCTTTTTCCGGCAACTTAGCTGGTGTCAGGTATTTTGCGGTGTGCATCAATATCCCCATGTCCCACAGTTGTTTGAAATGTAATCTCAAAATCATTATCTGGAAATGTTGCCTGGTGCGCGTCTGTGTGCGCGTACGTATCGTTGCCTGCTACCGTGCGGCGGTTGTGTGTTCCCGCTCTCTCTCTCTCTCTCTCTCTCTGTGTGATTTGATGCAGCTGGCTCTCATCAGAGCTCATCTGGGAGCATTTGATTCCGAGGTGCCTGTTTCCCCTCTGTCTAATCTCAGCGTCGCACAAGCAGGCAAAATCTGAGACAAGCACTCCCGCTGTAATTAGCATCCTTTTCCTCTCTGAAATCACATCGCATGAAAACAGTCAAAGCAAACCACCACCCTTCCCTGGCTACGAGCCGCTGTGGCAGACCATTCTCTTTCCTGCTGCTGAATTCCTGATAGTGTCCGCTGATACACACGATTGACCCTCCTACAGAGAGTGCAGAACAATAACTCAAGGCGGGCCAGCTCCCTCCTGCAGCTCCGGGTTTCTCACCTTGGGTTTTTGATTACCTTGTGAACTTTTGGAGCAGGAAGCGCACATTAGATGGGACGCATGATTTTGTTTGTACGGGCAGGTTCAGTTTCCCTCCATCTCAAATTTACCTCCTTTTTCCAAATCCTTGAACAGTTATGGTGTTTCACAGTTTGAGGAAATGACTTGCAGTAAGGAATGCAAAAGAGTTGCGGAAAGCTGTGACAGTTCTTGGCTCCGTCACCACAGTGGCCTTTTTTCACAAAAAAGCATTTTCGTACAGCTGAAAAAAACCAAAAGAAGCACAGATTATGTTTTACTTGTATCTGTAGTTGGCAGGTGGAGCTGAGGCCGGGCGCTCCGTGGTCAGCGGCGGTCACTGCAAATATGTACTCGGCTCGCTCTGTCCATCTTAGAGGGGACGCCGTTCTCAACTCGCCGCTGGTCGGGTTGAGGGAGAAGCGCTCGGCTCTGGAGCCTTCAGAAGATACAAAACAGACGTGGTGACATTCCAAACTTGGATGTGGAAGGAAGTTCATTTCAATATAGATTTACTGTACAACACTCACCTGATAGAGAGTAGTACACTGTTCCATTTTCTCCCTCGTCTGGGTCTTTGGCTGTAACTGTCCCTAAGACTGTCCCAGATGGAAGCCCCTCCATCACCTACAACACAGAAGGATTGTTGTTGAGACCAATTCTTATCTGTGTACATTGTCTGACTATGACGTAGTGTTTCTTATCACGTCTCCAGTTCCTCTGTAATCGGTTCCTAACATTATTTTATCTTTTTTTGATGAAACCCTCCTTACATCCTTCTAGCAACCAACAAAAACAAAGTTGTCCGAACACAAACACGGCAACATCGCAACAGTTATATAAACACAACCAATCCTTTCGAGAACCACGCTGACTACCTGCTGAATATTTCAGGGATGTTTCTGTTGCATCAGTTGATGTGTAATCTGCTACTGCAACCTTTTCCACACTCTTTCATCATATTATAAGTAATAAACAAGTGTGGACTCAAGCAGCAGGTCCACTTATATTCGTGATGTAACATCCAAAAGCACCAGGATTTCACTCTGCTCCATCTTCTCCGCCTTGGTTCTCACCTGCAGGAGCAACTCCCGTTCCGGCCTGGCGTGAGTGAAGCTGGGGGCATTGTCATTTTCGTCCAGCACGGTGATATGGGCGGTGCCCGTGGCACTGCGGGGGGGCGTTCCCCCGTCCTGGACGACCACAACCAGCTGGTGACTGGACTGCTGCTCTCTGTCTAAGCCAAGGCGGGTGCTGATCTCCCCTAAAGAAAATAGACAAAGGCAAATTGAGCGGAGGTCTGAGCCTTCATTACTTGTAAGACTTGTAATTCTTCAAAGGAAATCACTCGACTATTAGTCTGAATTCATCTTCATTAATTACACTTAACCCAATGCAACACAGCTCGTCATTTTCACCTGTTTGTGAGTTGATCTGAAAGTGTCTGTCCGTGTGCAGCAGCCTGTACGTGAGGCGGGAATTTAGTCCCGCGTCTCTGTCCGTCGCGGACACTCTGCCGAAACCTGTGCCGGCCAGCACGTTCTCTCTGACGGCCAGGAACACCCTCTCCTGGCTCAGTCTGGGGGAGTTGTCGTTCTCGTCGGTCACCGTCACCCGGACTGTGGCGCTTCCGGTTCTCCCCGCCCCTCCTGGGCCCGAGGTGGCCAGCACAGTCAACAGGTACATGTCTTTGACCTCTCGGTCCAGAGAGCTGCGCACAAAGAGCCAACCACTGTCGGGCATGATGCCAAAACCGGCAGCATCTCCATCAGGCCTGAGGCGGTAGGAGATCGAGGAGGGAGAAGACGAGGAGGAGCTCCCGCCGTTCCCCGAAGCTTCTCTGTTGAGAGCTCGGACCTGGAGGAAACGCGTGTTGAGCGCCGTGTTTTCCCGCAGCTCCACGCGGTAGGTGAGGGTGTCAAAGTTGGGGCCTTGGGCATCCTGTGCTTGGATGTGGACCACAAGGGTGAACGTGGAGCTGAGCTGTGGCGCGCCGCCATCCTTGGCAACCACCTGAAGGTCATAGCGCGGGACACTTTCGTACGACAGGCCGCCAATCAGCCGCACCTCCCCACTTCCCCGGTCAACACCAAACGTCCTCTGACCACTGCTGCCTGCAGCTCCAGCAGAGAGGAGGTCGAAGCTGAGCTGACCGTTGTGGCCCGAATCCTTGTCGGTGGCTTGAATGCGGTATATGACGGTCCCCATTTTGGTGATTTCGGGCAGAAGGAGGGACTCTGATGACGAAGGGAGGAAAACGGGGGCGTTGTCGTTGACGTCCGAAATGGTGATGTGTATGCGGCTGGTGCCGTACGCCGGAGGAGAGCCAGAGCGAGCCTGGATTTCCAGGTCCAGACTGGAGCAGGTTTCATGGTCCAAAGGAAGAGCGGTACGGATGGTGCCAGAGGCACTGTCCACCGTGAAGTGACCTTCAGGGTCTCCGGAAGAGATGGAGTAGAAGATATCTTTAGAGAGGCCTGTAAAATAGAAAAGACTCAGTCAATTCCACTTCCACTACTATTTGACTTGAATGACAAATAAATGAGGCTTGTAATGACAATAATACTGCATTTATAATGCGGGCAGGTAATAACAATATTGATATTACATTTATTCCACCTTATTTCCATAGTCATTTCAAGGTAATGCTTGGTAATGAGTATCAATGTAGACTGCCGTCAGGGAAATTAGTGAAAGCTGCAGTCACTCAAAAGTTTGGACACAAAAGTGTTACCATGCTAAAGTGCCTCCAGTTAAAGTTTAAAAAGCAAAGAAAAAAAAAAACCTTGGCAGGTTTGCTGAATAAATGGTCAAAAAAGAGATTAATCTTCCATAAGTTTCTCCACTAAAAGCGACTGAAAGAGCTGAAAGTGTTGCTTTTCCACTCCACTCCACTTTAGGTAAGTGAATACATACCCATAAATAATTCACATGACAGCTACACATCCACTTTAAGTAGAAAGTTTATTTCTTCTCATTGGTGAGGGAGTTTGTCTGACGAGTGTCTGACGCACTGATCCATTTCTCGGTCATTAATAGTGAGGAAAGAAATGTGTGATGGATGTGATTTCTTAAGTGTATGCTCTTGTTGCCTGTGGTATATTTGTACTGTGTGAGAGATGAAGCGTCAGGCGCTCTCAGACCCATTAGTGGATTTCTGTCCCGTACTTGTCAGGAAGATGGAAACATGTGGAATGGAGAGAGATAAAAGCAACCCTGCAATGACTGGCTCTCCTCACCTGTCTTGGTGGCAGCGCGCACCGCTCCCACCGCCGTCCCCCGCAGGACGTCCTCGGACACGGTGAAGAAGTACTGAGCCTGTTCGAAGACGGGAGACGCCACGGAGCCTCCCACCACGCTCACGTTCACCCGGGCGGTGACCGGCGCCGTCAGGCCGCCACCGTCCTCAGCTGATATCACCATGGAGATGACCGTGTTGGCTTTGCCGTGGAGCGAGCGCGAGAGAGAGATCACGCCTGCAGAGAACAAAGGACACGTTGAATATTGATTATTCCATAAAACAGAGTGGACATAAAGAAACACACACACACACACACACACACCTGTGTCCTTGTTGAGGGTGAAGAACGTGGAGCCCCCTCCAGGCACTGTGCGGTAGGTCACCCTGCCGTTTTCCCCAGCGTCAGGGTCATTAGCTGTTACCTTGACGACGGACGTTCCCGGGGCACTGTGGGCGCTGAGACTGACCATGTAGAGGACTGGATAGAAAGTGGGTCGGTTGTCGTTGATGTCCACCACGGAAACCTGCACGCGGGCGACTGAGCTCAGACCCCCCTGAGAAAGACAAAGAATGGGTTTTATTTGAGATTTAATAAGATAGTTGACAGTGGCTAAAATATAAGAGGGGACAGTAGAGGCCACTCTCAGGACAAGAGGAGACAGGCAAAGACAGACTTGTATCTGTGGATTTCTTTTCTTAATATTTAGTTTTTCTGGGCCACAAAATGGTGGAGCCACAATAAGATGACCTCTTTTTCCATAAAACCTGTTTGAGTCCCAGATGAAAGCCTGGGGCCCGAAATACGTCAGTGTTCATGCTTTTTAAAAGGCCGAACATGACAATGTCGTTCCGTTCAAGGCATTTTAATTGGTTAAAAGAGAGCGGCTGGGAGTCTTCTTTGTATTTAGTTTCTTCTTGTTTCCCGTCATCAAAGCGACCTACTGTGAGTCCAGGAAGTCATCCTTCCCCGCGACCTCTAAAATCAAACCCTCGCTCCCTTGTTTCACCGTACATCCACAAATACAGTGTTCAATTTGCTTCCAATCCCACTGCTGACAGCGACAGTCCGGGACTTTATGAAAAACTTTATGAATCGGCGACAATAGATTTATGTCACGGCGTAAAGACAAAGCAGCTGTAAAGGAAGACAGATGAGTTCCCCGCAGAAGATCCCGGACATATGGAGTCAGCCGAGCGCCGCATTTGTCAGCAAGTCAAAGAGTTCACACTCATTACACCGTATCTGAGGGCTTTCCTTTTTACAAGACCATTAAAAAGGGGGATATTCAGGACAAAGGGGAACAGACACCAGCTGGCCTGAAGTGGGAAAGTGCCAGAACTGTGAGGGGAAGATGCATTGTGGGAGAATTCAACCTCTACCTGAATGAGAACGAGCACTACGTGAGCTAATAATGATGCATGCATGGCAATGGCTGTGAATCTATTTCTTCATGTAACCCAAATACACACACAAGAGCAACAAATGTTTTATTGCCCCTCATGTCGGGTTTCAGCGCCATTTTCAGTGCATCCATTGTGATTAATGGACGCTTTAAATGTGCATGGGTCTGCTGGGGAGATTCCAGAATAAAGAGAGTGTGAATGTGGTCAGGAATGGCAAATTTAAGCAAAATGATATCATTGTATAGTAAAAAGTCTATTTAAACTACTTCTTTATTTTTTCTATGCCCCCCTCCCTCTGTACTGTACTCGCTCAGTTCTCCTTTGATTGCTTTGCCATGCTGTTGAGGTTTCCCCTTCCATTTTTTTGAAGTCAACACTTAATACCGTGTTCTTCAAAACACACCCCGGACACATCTTTGATCAGATTTATTTCCCCTACAGCTGCACACATCTTTAATTTGCCTTAACCCTGCGGCTTTGATGGGATGGAACACGACACACACAGCGGGGAACGCGCATTCAATGCTTTCATTTTCTTCTCCTTCAAAAATGCATTTCAGTTATAGGTGAAATGAAGCCTTTTATTATACAAATGTTACTAATGTAGAGTCAGTGTGTCACATAAAGTGGGCCAGTTTGGACGGGATAACTGGAACATGAACAAGGACACCAGCAACAATGTGTGGGAGAACATGAAAAATATCAATAAAATAAAGGTGTTTTTTCCATAAAACTGAACTATCTCTCGGGGCCACACGGTGGTGTAGTGGTTAGCACTCTCGCCTTGCAGCGAGAAGACCCGGGTTCGAGCCCCGGTTGGAACAAGGGCCTTTCTGCATGGAGTTTGCATGTTCTCCCCGTGTGTGCGTGGGTTCTCTCCAGGTACTCCGGCTTCCTCCCACAGTCCAAAAACATGCAATGTGGGGAATAGGTAAATTGGACAAATAGGAGTGAGTGTGAGAGTGAATGGTTGTTTGTCTCTACTGTGTGTGGCCCTGCGATGGACTGGCGAACTGTCCAGGGTGTACCCTGCCTATCGCCCGATGTAGCTGAGATTGGCACAGCACCCCCCGCGACCCTCTGGTGGAGGATAAAGCGGTTAGATGATGACTGACTGACTGAACTATCTCTCTAAGAGTGGACGAGAAGTAAAGCCTGCGTCATTATACATGGTTTACATTTACGCTTTAATTCAAAGTGACTTACAAGCGATTAACACATGAAGGCTACAGTGTAATAGGAAACATTCATTAAAAACTCCATCGAGATCAGTGACCTTCATTAGCGTTACAGCGCAGTGAGAGACCATGAGGAGAAAAGAAGTGACATGATCTGCTCTGATCTGCTCCACCATCAGTGAACCACAAAGCGATATGAAGGGAGGGCAGAGAGATGCCATTCACTGCTGCAGATATAGAAGGACAAAAAAAAAAAGGTTCTTACTCCATCTGTTGCAGTGACCGTCAAGTCAAACTTGTCCAGTCCCTCGTCCCTGTCCAGAGCTGTGCTGGTGCACAACTGGCCCGTCTCCTTGTCCAGGGTGAAGTGTGCCGGTGCCAGGCCTCCGGAACCTGAGCCCAGAGTGTAGCTTATGGTGCCAAAGGAGCCGCGGTCCTCGTCCGTGGCTGACACCTGAAAAAGAAAAGAGGGAGACGCGTCACAAGGTGAGTCACGGACGGTCCAGGGGCATCAAACGGACTGTGAGACATAAGGATCACATAAACGCACCGAGCAGGTCCCAGAACCTGCGTGGAAAGAAAATGTACACGTGTCATAATTGTTATATACGAGCGTTGGGCCTTTCTGTTATCACAATAAAAGCCCATCACACAGGCACCTCACAGGCCCATACATCTGCACTTGTCCAAACATCACACACCAGAGCACTACTTGTTATGATTTCCAGAGTACTATGAAAGAAAAAAAAAGAAAAGCGAAGCATCTGTCAGAGCAATTTGTTTCTTTAGATCACGTATGTGCCGAGTATAAATTTAGTGAAATCCGACAGATCTCCCGGTGGTGCGTGCGAAAAGCTGGCACGTAACCATGGATACGGACGGATGGAACTGACAGGTAACCTTTAAAAAAAAGGAGATGAGAGTGTTGTGCGAAAACTGACATTTAAATAAGACGCACCGCGACGGGAAGAGTCCTTTTTCTCCCTCGGCTGACACTGAGACACCCTGGTCCTTGACCCACTTCTTCTCATCTGCCTAAAATCCCTCTTTCTACTGCAAACCCACACAAATCTATCCACTGTGGGCTGGACTCCTGCCACCGTCTGGAGTTTTACACTGGTCCATAACATTGTTTGGTGGCGTTTATGGTGCTTGTTTAAAGTAGCATTCCCCCCTCAGATCTCAAAAAACCTTGAAGGCGAGCCAAGATCCAGAGGAGGCTGCGTGATATCAGGCCTCCTCTGGATTACTGTCTCTTCTCATGGAGCACCCGCGCGAACAAAGGCGTTTTTGAGTTTCTGTGAATCCTAATTTCATTTTCTTCTGTCTGAAAACGTCCGAATATTTGTTCCGCGGCCAAAGCAAACAGCGTCTGAGACACCGCTGCGATAGCGTAGCGCTAGACATCGAGATTAAGACGATAAAAGCAGATTAAGCAATAAAGATAAGACACAAGTTGGAAGTGTCTAGTCTCAACAACAACTCTTCACATCGTGTAAATATCCATACGGGGCTTCTACAATAATACCCTTTGACAATATTGCTGCAGTTCAACATTTCCTGTTTACAGATTTAAAACGATGAAACTATGAACTACACTCTCATGCAAGGGTGAGAACTAAAAGATAGCACCAATTGCATTACTTAAATTGGCAGAAAACAATAGAACAATAAAAAAAAATAAAAAGAATTTGCATAGGTTATTCAGCCCTGATTTATACCCTGATGACGCAAACCATAAGGGGAAACTCTTGGTTCACCGTCTTTCTTCAAACACTTGGATGAGTCTGGAGTCTAGTACGCGCCCTCCTGCTCTGTATCCACTGACGCTGTCATATCGCGTTTTCCACCGCCGTCGACTTCTCAGGACGCGGGGGTTTTGAATTGAGTAAGACACTTTTTCATGTCTGTCCTGGTTGTTTTAATGAGTTCATCGTACGTCTGGATGCCGCGCCTGACCTCGAATCCCGCAGAGCATCAGACCACCGCAGCAGACGTCCACCAACACATGTCTTCACCATTACATACTGAATAACTCCAGCTATAGACCGAGAGACAGACGCGATCCCAATTTTGACTCCCGCTGCTGCTCTTATAGGACGTTAATGCAGTGGAATATTGGAAAAGCACCCTCTGTGTTTCAGTCTTTAGTCGCAGTGGTGCCATGATTGGACAGGTGTGTTTTTGGAAGGGTTCAAACCAAATCTCTCCCTATATGATGCACCATATTCAGCTGGGGGATTTCTATGTCATTGCTGGGACTTCCTGCCGAGTACAGTGTTGAGACCGATGCTATCTTTAGGATCTCGGCTGGGCTCACGTCTGGGTGTTCCTCATATCTTTCGGGGACTGTCTGCGACGGATTAGCCACCTGCGGTGATGAGAGCCGCTTTTAATGTGTACATGCTCTCACATATGCGCTCACAGAGACACTCGCATGATACGATGGAGCCCGCAAAATCTAATTAAAAGAGGTTTAAGACGGCCATGACGCCCCACCTGGTCATGGGGTGACTTCATTGTCACAGAGGTCTGTAAATTAGAAACAGGCAAACAAAGGGCGACTCTATCATTGATTACAGCAGTAACGTAGACCTGTAAGCATTGTTTTATAATAGATATTTTGACTTTTTTCGATCGTATTGGCTGGGAACAAGACAGAAAGCGAAGACATCGATTCTCCACACACTAAATTTTAAAAACCCTGGGCAGTATGGTATGGATTCTTCATGCTGGAGTGAAATATGCAACCGAGGGAGAACGTCTATTTAAGCACACTTTCATGAAAACCTTGGGAGCAATAAAACAAAACATGGAAGGATGTAGGCTCCGCACAGTATCGTGGGTTTGTGGCTCCAGACTTTAAAGCCATAATGTGTAACTTTGCAATGTAAAGGAATGTCACCGTTACATTCAAACATGTTCACACAGTGCTGATGAAGCCCATCAGCTCCACACAATGGTGCAGTTTTCATTACGACGCCAGAAGTCTCCACTGGAGCCCTGGAGCTTTCATTTGCTGAATTAGAACATGTATTTTTTTTTGTTTGCTCCTGTCGATCGATTTCAAGTTTTGACATTTACGGCACTTATATAAAAGTATACTTTTAAAGAGGTAGCACGCGTTTACAGCCAACAAGGTCACCTAGTAAACACACTAACTCTAACTGTACGATTCAGGAGGTCTGGTCGTCCAGACGAGGGCCTTTGCCAGGGAGGAATTCCTCCCACTCCGGATCCTGTTCTCTCATCCGTGACCAGCCAGCCAACTTCAGCTCTCTCACCTATTCCTCATCCCACTGTGATAAACACACACAACGACAGCGCATAGCAACACAAACAAAGACGGGCCACGGCTAAAAGCTGTCAACATCTAAATCTCCCTCGCTCGCAGAAATATGCTCGGACAATGCTCGTCTCCACGATGTTCCGTGGTCACAACAGCATATGGATCCAAAGTCGTAATAATTTATAACAGGGGTGGTCTCGTTGTTGGACAGCCTGTTCTTTCACGAGAAGGTCAAAAGTTTGGTCAACCATGTTTGTGTAAAGCTCGAGAGCAAGACCCTGAACCTTCCGTGCACCTCATTACCCGCAGTGAATTGCACAGAGTTGAGCTGCGGAAGATAAAACCGAGCTCTGCAACTCCATTTCCATGTATTATTGGAACACACTGAGCTATGGCAGCCTGGATGGTGGCAAATGCCTGGAGCAAGGTTTACTTTGGAAAAAGTTGGGCAGTAAATGAGTAGAGACAATTTATACTTAATGGCCTAAAACTTGCAAAACCAGCCCCCCCTCCCGATGTGGTTCTTTTCCGTGGGGGTGCTGATATCTCACCTCACGCCACTAAATTTAAAAGAGTGTGGAGAAAAGTTTGTTGGCAAACTTGGCGCGAAGCAGAGCAAGGTAACAAAAGGGATTAAGGTTAGTAAAACAGTCAAATCTCCCGAGTGCAATTAGCCGTGCGTAGGAAAGTGAGGTCATATCCGTGCAGCATAGCTGAGAATCCATGTCGCCAGTCAAACTTCAAGTTTAAGTGCTTTTTCAGCTCTGAAATGAAATCATCAAAACATAAACAGGCTTTAAAATGTTCGACTGCAGATCTGCCAAAATATCTGAGCTGATTGTA
This sequence comes from Solea senegalensis, assembly GCF_019176455.1. Classification (NCBI taxonomy): domain Eukaryota; kingdom Metazoa; phylum Chordata; class Actinopteri; order Pleuronectiformes; family Soleidae; genus Solea; species Solea senegalensis. The sequence continues at coordinate 3,503,764 of NC_058033.1, forward strand.
CGTGCAACATAAACTCATCCAGCATGGATTCTACCGCAGATTTTCATACAGCACTATGGTCCGTGATTTACACACTGTGCAACGCGTTGACCAAGTGCCATAAAGACATAGCACAAGTCTCATAGAGGACACGTCAGCCCGTTAGGACTATGTGAAAAACAGTCAGGAAGAGCGTGCCGAGTATCGGATTCAGCCAGGACTCAGGCCTGGAGTTTTGTTGTCCATAGAGAGCCATTCATCCCTGGCAGGGACAGAAGAGGAGCTATCACTCACTGGTGCATTAGCGAAGACCGAGACCTCATCGCTCATTTGCGTCACACACGACTCTCTCTTTGCTCGCTTTGTCTCTCTACCTTCCCACTTAACCTTTCTCTGTTCCCACTGTGGCTCTCATTCACCCGCCCCCCTCCCAGATGGAGTCGTGATCTCTCCAAGGGTTGACTCAGATCTTGGACACACGACTAAAACCCTCGCCAGTCTGCTAATCAACACTCGCACACATCTCGCATTTAGTGCTCCACGGAAGTCTTAGCCTCCTGCATGTGATGTGGTGCAGGGAAACACCGGCAGGTCAGCGGTTACTGTGCTGTCGACATCTGGTAAACCTCCAAACTCGCGAGCGGGTCAACTTTTATTTGCGTTTCCTTTACTTTAAACCATACACGTTTTTCCTGTTTTCTCCTTGTCTTTTGTTATTCTTTCCTTTCACCGTTGTATTCTACCTCGACTGTGTTTTTTTCTATGCTCATCTCCTCCAGATGTGGGCGCTGGTCCAGATTGGATCCTGCACTTTCGCTGCAGTTTGTCTCTGTAAAACATCAGTTAGTGTCAGAGGGAGTTTGCGCGCAGCTTCCCAGAGGCAGCTGCACTTCTGCCGCAGCTCAGGACTTTTTATCGCTTCTCATGAAAGAGAGGGAGGGAGTTCGGCATTCTATAGACTTTCATAATAAAAACTGTAAGACACACAGAGGTTTACTGATCGTATCTACTCCTTTCTTCTGACTGCTGCCAACGGCGGATTGTTTATGAAGAAATCATCGTCTCTGGGGTCAAACAGTCGAAAACAAAGTCAATATTAATCCATGTGTACTTTATCACAAATTCATTTTGAACATTTTCATCACTGCTTTTCAAACAAAGTGCCCATGAAGCACTGGGATAAAAGCATTGAATACTTGTTCTGTATTTTCTTCTTAATTACACAAAGTCTTTGAAGCGACTAGAAATGTATTATCTTATGTAATAAATCATAAAATGACTGTCAACAGTCATTTTGAGTGTCAACAGAAATTAAGGAAATATGTTTAAGTGAAATACTGCCCTCACTACGGTTTTAACAACAGACAATAAAAATGTTCATTTTCAACGGCTATGTTGACCATTACCGAACCTAAAAAGCCTCAGTGACCCTCTAAAAAACATCTTGACCAATGGAGTGGAAAAGCATTAAAATATAAGTTATCCCCCTCTCATATGGAATGTTTTTTAAAGCATACAGTGTTTTAAATGCTCGAGATTGCTGTTGTAATGTAATATTTCATTTATATCCCCTTTAAGTTGTGATTTGAAAACTTTAAAGTTTGGAAGTCTGATTAAAAATCAGTTTCAAAAGCTCTTTTTGAGCTGTAACTATCTGAGGCTTTGACATTTTTGGTCCAGTGTTTACATGTCACTGTTTAAACAGTGGATAAAAGCAGCTTTATGATAGTGACCGGCCAACAGACGTTAAAGCTCAGGTTTTATAGCCTATAGGCTACATATCATTCAGGTGATTTGTCAAGCTGCTTGTGCCACCGTGACAAACTCGTTTCAGACTGCATATCTGGCACACTGCCTTTGTCTTGTCATCGCTCCATTTAAAGTGTTCCCGCACAGCATTTCGTTTCCCTTTCGACGTGGACACCATCTGGGGGCGTGACATTCACGACAATGAGTGAGACGCCGACCTGACAAACTGACAGTCAAACAGTTAAATATCCTGATTCACCTCTAATTATTACTGATACAACGGTGGAAACTATGTGAATGAGATCCAAGACCAAATAAACCTTAATTATCCTTTAAAGCAGCAGTAGTGACCATAAAAGTGCATGTGAAACCTGAGGCTCGTGCGCTGGCTAATCCAACACACGCTGATGTTATTTACTACAAACTGAAAGTCGACGCATCGGAGGATTTAAAACTGATCTGCACTGATGTGACGCACGGAGCTAAAACCTTCATTTACTCGCATTTCTTCCACCGACACACACATTCCTTCGCTCTCCAGTGAGCAGCATTTGTCAAATTAGACATTCTCGAGTCTCCGAATCAATTTCTGTCGCGCCGTTGCCGATGAGTTCAGGCACCGTGGGTACAATTAAGATATATGGCAGGAAAGGGAGAGACGGGAGGAGAAGGTGGGAGACGGGGGCTGGCAAAGGAACAAAAGGCATGTAGGGCTAATGATAACACGAGACCTTGAAATGGGAACGTGGACCAAGGCTTCATCTAACTTTCTTATTCCATCTCCATTCCTTCCCTGACCTCCCCCTTTCTTTTTTAGTGTCCCCTCCTCTGCGTTCGCTCGCTCCCTCAGCACCCTATTATGGCAAGTGGTTGTTGTCTTTCATGTGGAGTTCACGGCTGGAAATGATTATGGACATCAAACCACCGAAGGGAAGAGAAGGAGAGGGAGGTGAAAAGAGACGGCACAAGAGAGATTGACTTCTATATTTGGAAGAAAGAATGCTAATGTTATTAATGAACATAATAAAGGATGATGGCCACTGGAACTTTCTCTTTTTTGTCTCCCACAAATGTGCATAGTTTCATACACACACACACACACACACAGCAGGTTGTTCCACACTCAAAGCTGAACAATAAACTACACCATAGAGTTACAGCTTCATCCCATGGGGCTTAACATGCAGACATGTGGTGTGTGTTAGGAAGTTTATCTTTAGGCTGCATCTGATGTTAAAAAAACAAGGCCACGATTTACCCACTTTGGCCTAACAACATGTTTTCACTCCCTGCGCCTGCTCTTTCTCGAAGCTTAGCAGCAAACAAAAGACGGAGCCTGGCAGCAACGCGATACTCTGACTGCAGACGACTCGAGTCCAGAGGAACGGCGGTGAAAAAGGGTGAATGTCGCTTTACTGAAATAAAGTCTTTATTCTCCGTAACCCAGTCCTGCATGTGGATATGCAGACGAGGTAGACATGGGACAGGGTTTGGGGGATGAATGTCTCTCAATTTCTATGATTTATGGGGAGAGCAAAAGAGGCGGAACACCTGCATCGACTATTGACTTTTCAGTTTATTTGCATTTCTGTATAGATAACTGTTACTAGAGAGATGCCAAAGACTTGCAAGTTGCAAAAAATGATGCTGGTTGCAGATGTTGCCTGACAATGGCAACTCCATTCTTCCATTCAAGTCTTGGCCTGTCTCCATGGGAAAACCCAGAATGTCAACTATTACCCCAAGACGCTTATTCGTCGGCAGAAAATTGATTGTTAAGTCTGTAACAACCAGACTGTACATAAAAATGGACAGTTTTCACAGATGACATATGCAACCAGGCTCCTATTGGACAATAAGAGCTGTCAATCACACCGGTGTCATTATTTAACAATCATTTCACTTCATTTTCAAACGTTATACCATGTTCTATTGAAGAAGACCAGCTTTGAAGAACAGTTTGATATGTATTTGTTAAAATGGGCGGAGAAAGAAAAAGAAAGAAAGAAAGAAAGAAAGAAAGCAGATGGATTGGACTGTGAATGGAAGATAAAAGTGAGATCAGAGTTGAGATAATAAATGGTTTTCAACCAGGGGATGACATCATCCTGCTGGACTCTGAGGACTGATAAGGGATGCAGGGGGATTTAAACGGGAGTGAGCCGATCTTGTTAAAACCCTGCAATGTGCCAACTTGTGTGTTGGTGTATATGTCTACTGTACATGTGTGTGTGTGTGTGTGTGTGTGGATGCCTCCCTGTCCCCGACGACGCATTAAAGATTCTTTTCAAAGTGAATCCTGTGGGCCTTGACTGACAGCTGGCCTAATCAGTGTGGAAATCACCCCTATTTTCGACTTATTGTTAAATATTTATAGGCATTTAAACCCCCGGCTCCCTCTGTGTCCTCATCCGAGGCCTCAGCACGACTCGGCCCGGGCTGGTGCAGCAGCAGCAGCAGCTGCCGCTGACAACAGATCTGCATATCTGTGAAATGCCACAGATTTCGGCGTTGCCATCGGCTAACGGGGACGCTAATGAGGTGCCCGGGGTCAAGTGTCAAAGCTAAAAGGGTAAGTGTGCAGGTTCACCACCCACAGAGGCAAATAAAAACCGTCGCGGTATATTCACAGTCAGGTTATAACGCAATATACAGCCATTTGAGTTAGAAATAATTATTCAGTGCAATATTTACCCTGTTATAGATTGGAGCATTATCAAACTCCATGTTATAGTTTAGTAACTCAGTGTTACTTTTCATGGTAACTACTACTTCCTACTGGTTAAAGAAATTAAATGACAAAAAGTACATTACTGAGTAACGTGTTAATGCCCAACACTGATTTTGACTTGAAGACGATTCAAACAGATAACAAAATCAGAATCAAATGACACACCTCATCTTTAAAAATGGTAGAATAGAAGCAACATCCACGGTTTTCAAGACTTCTTAACATCAGAGTTGTTTTTCTTTAAGCATAATTAGGGAAAATGAACATTGCGTTCCCTGTAACTGATCCTCGGTTCGCAATCAAATTCGGAAATTTGTGAGCTTAATGAGGCTCAACGCTGTTGCGCTGATAACAACCAGCGCCACTGTTCTGTTCTTTGTCAAAATGCTGCACTAGTGTAGAGAAAGAGAGCGAACACAATGCATGAAGGAGAAGTTTTCGCCAGGGCTATCATCTTTGTTTTACACAGCGAGGTCTGTAATATAGTGAGTGACGATTTTCGCTTTATTGTTCCCCGAGATGCAATTTTGCCGCAGAGATGAAGAGAAAACAGTAATTAAGGAGCGAGGGAGCGCACAAAGACGGACCAGAGTCAGACCTCAAACAGCGAACCGCTGTCTGAGACAGTCTGAGGATGTTGTGTTTCGGGATGAATGGGAGGAGGAATGATTGAGAGCGAGCGGCCCACGGATGCCTCGTGGACAATAAACTGGGTAATTTGAAATCCTCTAAACCAGCCAGCGCAGCAGTGTGTGTTTGGAAGGATGCATGTGCGACACTGCTGCAGCTTTTCTCCACAAATGGGTGCAGACATGTGTGCATGTATATATAAATTTTGGGCATTTCGGCGGTTTATCCAATAAAAACATGACAAAGGAACGGACAGAGTGTGGAATCTGTTATGATTTTTCCTCCACTGAGACACCACATGCTTTTATTCTCTCTTTCATGCGTGTGTGAGACTCTTTGACTGATTTAGAGTTGAACATTGGGAGTGGGTGTGCGGAAATTGAGGGTTAGCGTCTTTTCTGACAGTTATTGTTTCCAATTTGTATTTTATTTTAAAGCACGTCTGCGCAGAGGGAGAAGGAGCTGTTTCACGCTGACTCAGACGTCTTTGTGGGGAAGGAATTGGCTAAATGTTGTTGTTACGGCACTCGGCTTCTGAATATGGATATTGATTGACAAACTGCAAGAGCAAAAACCACAGAGAAGACGAGATCCATAGGTGCTGAGAGCTACGATATTCTAAATAATATCCTATCATCATCAGTAAATCAAAATCTTATCAAAGGGAAGGCCAAATGTTTGAAAATGTAATATTTGAAGAGGCGGTGAGAAAACATCTGTTATCCTAACGTTTACATTCTGCTGGCGAGTTTCCCCCCCGATAAAGATGATGTCTTACTCGCTTAAAGTAAACATTATTACCACCACCTCTGTGTTCCGTCTGAGATGTTTGGACAAACTCAACTCATCTAAGGGCCAACGGGGGGAAACTCCCGCCGCTCCCAGTAACACGGTTCAAGGTGAAACACAAATAGAGATGCACATATCTTCTTAACAGTCTGCACAAAGGTTTCCAGCTTATCCCTTCACTGATTGCGCGCCTTCGCTCCACTTCACCAAAAATAGCGTCTCTCTAAGCTCTCGTGGAACCTCCACCCATCGCGGGGTGCTTCCTGGTTGTGATCCCTGAGGTCATGGGCCACAGTTTCATCCCGGTCTCATCAGTCAAGGGTGTCAACAGGGAACTCTCCCATTAAAGGACAAAAGGAAGAAAATGATTTACACCGCAGACTCCCGCCGAATAAAGTTAATTAAACGTGTCAATCAAAACGATGACGTTCTCAAGTGTCAGGAGGAGACGACCGAGTATTTGACCTATTTTGATCGACTATATCAACAGTAGACAACTGCGCCATTGTGACTTTATGCATTTTGTCTTATTTTCCATGAGGCGCAATCCATGTTTGAACTGAGAAACCCAGCATGACCGACTGTTTGAAAAACCACAGGAGTTTTTATCCACCACTCCCCACCGTCCACAAGAAGAAGCAGAAAACATGGCAGATAAAAATGGCTGACCTCATGCAAACACAGAGGTGAACTCACAGAAATCATTTGTCACTGCCACAATGACTCCTTGTATCTATCGGTTTCGGGCATTGTGGTATGTAACCAGATGGAAGCCTTTAACTTAAAGATTATTTATCCGTTATTATCTCTGCCCGAGGGATGAGAATGTAATACATCTAGCCCAACTTGGGTTAAAGGATTATGTGCTGACATGTTTCCAATTCAAACTAAATCTCGGGTTTTTAACGTGAATCTCAACAGAAACCGAGTACAGTACCTCTCTCTGTACCAACACGCAGCATTGTGGGAGGCGGAGTGTGTTTATTGAGTGTGTTATTTGGGACAAACCAAGTCAGAACCAGTCGTGATGTCACAATGGAACAATCTAAGATTCGCCCCAAATGTTTCCAATCAAAATGTTTTTTGTTTTTTTAAAAATCTTTTTTCCTCTAATTTGCAAAGCCTTTTGTTTTATTAGAGAATTAAGTTATTTCCACAACAGGAGAAGTCGCCCCCTGGTGGCTACTCAATGCACTCTTACTTCCTTATTGGCTCCAACCAGCAAACTGGAAGTTGACTACATGGGACAAACTGAAGCACCTTCCAGAAAAGGTCACACAAAGAGTCATCTGACAACGTTAGTTTAAGAGATGAGAGTCATGACTGGCTGTGTGTGTCTGTTTAACCAAATCAGTGTGACTCTTCGGGGTCAAAGGTGAGCAAAACATCCAGCCCCGCCTCTATTTCTTTGACTCTTTTCCTGACAAATAAGGAACGTATAATAAAAGGAAGGAATTTTCTTTGTTTTTTTTTTTAAATGTGGGTGATGTCAGGGTTAATACCACTTGATTTTCTTCTTTCACCAGCTGTGTGCGCTTTCTTTCATCTACTGCTCTCGTCCCTCATCGATGCCTGCAGTTTCTCCACGTTTCCCCTCAAACCTAATGAGGTCAGGCAGTTGGCGACCTCCACCTTCGGAGAGGTGGTGGTAGTAAAAGACACTCAGGACAAACCATCTGGTGTGGGGTTACCGCGATCGGCGTTGACTGCGGAGGTTTCGGGAGCAGAGCAGGACTTCAAACTGTGAGATGTGATGTTGGCTTGTAAGCGGCACAATTTACTGCAAACAGTAAAACAGGAGATATAACCGTGTCCATCTGTGTTATAGTGTCCGTGTATAAAAATAGTTGTTTTTTTTCCAGAGAGAATATTTATACTCTGTGTTCAGCTTTGTTGAATTATCTTAAATAAAACGAGACAAATCCGGTTTGAGGATAAAGAAGGAAACGACCATTGAGCTTTTCACACAGCCAGATACACATCACAGTCAAATAAAAGGATTTCCTCATAAATTAAGAGGCTCATACTTGATAGTTGAGTTTCATCTACGAGGTCTTTAACCTAGTAAAGTTTTGGCATCAACCCAACCCAGACTAACCTTTTGTATGCAAAGGATGACCAGAGTTCATCTCTGCATCTTCTGCAGACATGTATATCACCTTTATTTTTCTTTGCAGCAAAGTACTCCAAAAAGGGAGAAAGAGTAGTTTTAGTTGAATAGCCGATGCTTATTTCTCTCTCTCTCTCTCTCTCTCTCAGATTACTTCATTTTGCACTTTGCTGAAAGATTATTCTGGAGTTGCTGATCAATGACGCCGAAAATCCTGCCAACTGCACCTTTTAAAAAAGGCCCACTTACACCACGGCACATCATTTAAAGGAACCTCGCGCGGCCAAAGCACACAGTGGTTTTCTGTTGGAAAAGATATTTCAATAAGCTAATTAAATTGGCCGGGAATTGTGCCGGTGTTCATGTCAAACATTAAACACGGTTCATGAGCAGTTTCACAACTATCGTTGACGGCCTTTCACAACATTCCAGCGGATGAAATGTGAAATAGCACGTTGTCACACACACACACACACACACACTCATAAAAGTAAGGCATGTTGGTCGCAGATGCCGTGAAAACCATTCCATTTATAATGTTTGAGCCACCCTGTGGTATTCTATGTTCACTAGCTGCAGTCTGCACATTTAACAAAGTCGTTCTTGTCTGCTGCTGCTGCTGCTCATCCCTCGCAGACATCTGTGGATCTTTCAAATTGGCAAATTTAAGGTTCGACTACAGCGCATCGCTGCTGCTGCTCCTACGGCGCAGTCATGTGCACGATAATAGACCTTAACGTCTGCTAATATTAAACCTGAGACTGACAATGGCGCTGAGTTGATTGTGCAGTCCAGGGAAAACGGGCAACTATGGTAAATGAATTACCCTGCGATTGACCCGGGCCTGACCCACGAGCAGAGTCAGAGACGGGTCACCCTTTTGTGCGCGTTAATGATCATTAGCATCGGGGTCACCAGCCAGATTAAACTTAACGTTGTTAGCAAATTTAACGTTGAGAAGGTTAAACTATTTGGGCGCAACGCATGACCCCGGAGGTCACCATCTCCAGACGCCACAATGCCTGATGTGTGTTTAATTTAAAGGTGCGTTTAAAGTGCGTAACTCTCATTAGTATCAGTGTCTTGTGGTCTCACATTTGAATGAATACTATTGATGAATCCTATACTGCTGAGGGTACAGTAACAAACCCTGTGTCCACTCTACTTACACAAACGTACACACGTGCATTTAATTGACCCACAGACACCTGTGCGTGTGTGTGTGTGTGTGTGTGCATGCGCTGGGGAGTAGAGTATTAGACTCTGTGATTACATTTTCGTACACAGCCTTGGGGGTTGGGGGGTGAAAAACTTGCTTATCCTTGTTAAATTAATTTCCTGACTCGGCACATGTGCGGTGAATATGAGGAAGTGGTGAGACAAACACGGCGCTGATTCCTTAAGCACCTGTGAAGTCAAAGCTCGTGCAGGTCCAGAGATGATCCCCAGAATTTTTGAACATGCTTAGAAGAGGCAGCCAAGCTATTCTCAGGATAAACTGTGCTGTCTGAGGCTGCCCCGAGCTGCTTTAAATCATCTTTGTCTTTCTCTGCAATTTGTGTTTGCCTTCGTTTCAGTCCTCGCGCTTTTCATGGGCTCTCATCAGAAGAGGATTGTGGCTTCATTGTTCCTTCAGGTCTCTGTCTTTCTGACTTTTTTTATACAAAAGCAGGTAATTAAAGGCCTTATAAGAAATGTCGGTGAGGAAGTGCACCGATTGAAGACCCGTGCATGTGCAGAGAGGTACACAAGTGCACATGTGCATGCATTATCTTCCCATCCTCCACGCTTAGCTCAGCCAGCTGGAATTTCCAAGAAAAACAGGTTGGCTGTGCATGACGCAGCCCTGGGGTCAGAGACGCAGCCAACTCCTGCAGGGAGCGAATCAGGCGGCAGTAAAAGCGAGAGGAGAGGATGAGAGTGACAGAGGAAGAAGACGGAGACGGGGGGGGGGGAGTTAGCGTTGCACACCTACGGACGCGTTGAAAGACGCCGTAAATCAGCTGCGCGTCCGCACTTCATCAGTAAGATGAAGTAAGACAGACACACGCTGCAAAACTCCAAACTTCAAACACCGCAGACATCAATCGATTATCTCCAATCGTCTCCAATAAAAATCTACAGCAGAGGTATTCAAATGAATGTTGCGTGCTTGGACAGTTGCTTTATCTGAAAGTTGGGAAACTCAATCTCTTAATTGCTTTAACAGAGAGGAAGAGGCAGAGATAAACGAGAACCAAGATTAACTTAAAAATCGCGCCTCCACACAAAGAGACTTAATGAAAATCCATGGACTGATTCATTGAGGAGCGTTTTCTATCTTCATTACCCAATCATGCGTGCTATCTGTCTCTCCGCTGCTTTCATCCACTGTGCTGAATAATGTCCACGCCATCGCCGACGTGATTACGGCAAGGGGGGGGGGGAATGGACACATTGGTGATTACCTCATCTCTCATGCAGAAAGTTTGAGCTAATTTACGTTCATGGGGGATAGAAAAAAACACTCCACGAGAGAGAGATAGTGGTAAAAGTTGGAGAGGAAAAGCAGCAGCAGCAGCAGCAGCAGCAGCAACAGACACACTACTTCCAGGCTTTCCACGTCTCAGTGGACACGGTCGGCCGTGCTCTGCTGCGTAGATCACGAACGCACCTGTCATTTTCATCCCGACGTTGCAAGGAACGGGGGGGGGCGTTAACAGAAGTCAGGAGTTAAGGGGATGAAAGAGAGATTACGCCAACGGGTGTGACGCTGCGATACTGAGAGATGAGGTGGCGACGTGCAACGAAAGTGTCGGGTACAGTTCGTGTCGCGTGGGAGTGGAAAGCGTCGGGGTGAGGAAAAGTGGGAGCGGAACTAATGTGGTGTTTGGGAAAATGTGCAAAAGAAGTGTTGGGAAAGGAAAAATCAGACGGGATTGAAGAGTGTGGAAGAGATTAAGCCAAACGAGATGATGACACGATCATTTAGTGTTTGTATTTTAGACACAAAACAATTGTCTCACTTGCTTTTAATGTTAGTCATTTTTGCTCACAGTCAGAGGGAAAGACAGGCAATGAGGGGTGAGCGGTTTAGTCGGGAGTGAGACAGGGATTGTCTTCAAGTCACGGGGTAAACAGACCTCCAGCCTGTGTAAGCCAAGATGTTCAAGGCGGGAGGTGCTGAGTAAGATGCACTAAGCTGCACAGTAATGGGAAATGATGGAGTCCCCGGCTTTCACATGGCCGGTCACACCAAAGCTGGGGTGGCATCGGATCAAAGGAACATTTGAGTGGATTTAGTTTTTAGAAAGAGAGAAAGTATTTGAACACAGTTTCAAATCGTCTTGTGTTTTTTCTGATTCGTTTTCTGTTTTCACTCTGTCGGTTATCTCCTTCAGATATTTCGTCTGCTCCCACGCTCCGTCGTCAGATCCGTTGTTTTATATCACATCTTCACCACTTTTGTCTCCTCGTCTGTTTTTTGTTTTTTTCTTGTTTTTTTTATTCAAGCCTCCTTTGTGTAGTTTCTGTCACAGTAAATCTGCTTACCCGTGACAATTACACACTCAAAACCCATGCTATTAAAAATAAAAACACAGCATTTACAAAGGACGAGCCGATATGATAGTCGGGTCCAATTCTGGTGGAAAAACACCAAATATCACACAAATGTTTCACTTACCACATGTTAAGGAAAATGTAAATAAAAAGCAGTCACATCATGTTGTAGTCTGTTTTTTTTTTTTTATGGGAGTCTCATGTTTTTGAAGTAGTACACGCATCATCACAAATTGACCATGTCAAACTGTCCACTTGACCTCCAAGAAGGCTGTTGATCCCACCCGTGAGCCCCCACCGGCCCAGCTCGCATAGCAGCATCGTACCTGAGACAGCACCGGAGTCACATTCAGCTCCGCTCAGCACTTACAAAGGAGAATAACAGAGAGGCAACTGATACAACTGCAAGAGAAAACAGAGACAGACGGATGAAAGAGGAGGAGAGGGATGTAAAACTCAGTGGGGGGAAGAGGAAACGGGGCCCCTGCTGTCTTTAAAGTCTCGCTGCATTTCTCTTTTATCGCAAAAAAACACGTACGCACAAACTGAAGCACGCATGAAGGAAAACATACAGCGCGTGCAGATTTATGCACTCCCTCTAATTTCATATCAACATGATTTAACCCTCGTGAATCTCCGGCAACAAAGTAGCGACTTGTTTCAGCAGCAAAAACACCAGCGTGTGGACCACACGTTCCACTCGGTGGCAGATTTGCCTCCATGAGTCAAACTGGTAAATATCCCACTTGTGTCTCTTACGAGTGAAGCGTGACGGCAGGGGGAAACGCGGCTTCTTATACGACGTGGAAACAACATGGCCCTGTAAATTTCTATCTTAAACACATTGCTCCCCGCGGGGGCTTGTCAAAACAGTCCTGCCAAACCCAGTTAGCCGACCACTAAAGACGCACAATGGGGCCTTGTGTGTTGAGGACAAAACCGAAAATGTTGCTCATGTTGCCCTCGTCGGCTCATCTCCGCAATGACAGGGTGTTTCCCTTCAAGTCTGCGTCCTTTTTTGACTCTTCTTCCTCCTTCTTCTTAGCACGCCGATCGTAGCGAAACACACTGACGAAACACACCCAGAAATCTGCTGAATTCTGCGATTGCCAATGTGCTTTTCCTCACACATCTCTGGGACGTGCTCAGAGTGGAGACGGCGATGTGGTTTTGCAAATGGACCGCGGACTAAAATAGACTCAAACCCCCTGCTGTTCTAAATAGAGAAAACACACACAACAGCGCGGCCACGCAGATACATAACGTAAACAGAGTGTTTTACCAGCGGGCAGATGGAAATGTTCGACTGTGTCCATGACTGTCAACAAATTTGGACTTTTATTTTTAATGTCTTCCTCACAAGATGCTGGTTTTTGTGTCCAGTGTTACACACAGGTAATAACTAATGGGTTTTCAAGCCAAAAAATCATTTGAGCACTGTCCTTGAATCATTTGAGCACTTTTATTTCATTCGCACGGTGACACTGGTCTTAAATTTTGATCGAGGTGACATTAACAAGGTTTGAATTTACATTTATGAGCCCCAACGATGCCAGAGCTAATATGAAAAATTTGCATGCGATATGAACTGGCTGTAATCAAGAATAGAGGAGCCAAGGAATGCCGTTTAAATCAGGGAAACCTCTTTTAAGCCTTCATTCCTTCCACACTCCTACAGCCTGCATGGCTTTTTGTCCCCTGGGGTTATTAAATCTCTGTTTTTCCTCTAATCTTTTTGCTTCCCACTCCTCTGGTGTCTCACTCTCTCTCTCTCTCCACTCTCCGGTCTGTGCCAGCCTCCGCTCCCTTTGTTCTCCTCTAGGTGTGGCCGGTGACAGAAGGCTGGGGAGGCGGTAAACTCTGGCACTGCCTCAGTGATTCACCGCTTTGGATCTGTGCTCTTGCTAATCTCCAGACCTGGCACACACTGGCACAGACTGGACTCCACATGCTGCTCCTCTCTCTCACACACACACACACACACACAGGCCTGTGCACATAAGGATACGACCGCCACGAACAAAGCACCAGTAATCACAATCACGCAAACACACACGGACGTCTTTAGTGGGAACCTGCGATCTGCTAAATCTGATCTTTCCATCAGCGTTACACATATTGGAATCTCATATTCAGCAGAGCGGCCAGCTGCGGCGCACCTTCCATTAATCGATAGATGCAGCGTTTCCCCGGCTCTGTGTTTTCACCAGCACAGCAAAGTGAGCAGTGTCGGGTTCAGACAACAACAAAAAAAAAGGCTGAGTGGAGTCTCTCACACACACACACACACACACACAGGTTTGCACAGCTATCCTTTTCAGGACTCATTCATTTGGACCCGCCTGACCAAAAAACTTATCCCTAACCTGAACCAGTTCCTCAGAAATGAGGTTCTGCCTCATTCGGACCAGGGTTTGGTCTCTTTGAGGACGACTGGTCCTGACAGGGTCAGTGTTTATGCCAGAAAGGGTCCTACAGAGGTAACAGATACAAACACACACACACACATCTAGACAGAGTTGATTAAGTTACACATCATCATCATTACCTCAGACTGGACGATCACACATGAAAGCCTTCTGTTACACACACACACACACAGCAACACATACATCACACACTCTTCCAAGATGAGAATACTAATAACCTGGCAGATAAAAATAGAACTGCAATTATTTCAATTAATAGAAGAATGTCTGCACTTTGTTACCGGAATATTGGGGGGAAAAAAAATGTCCACAGCTGGAATAAAAATGCACTTTTTCTCAAACAGAATCATAGGACAGACCCGGAGTCATTCTTCCATGCGAGTCACCTGAGGACATCCTTAACTTTCCCATTCTCTCTTTGGCAGAGTTTCCGCTCTCCAATTATCAGAAAACCCCAATCGACTTGTTTTTGGCCTTTCCCGCTCACGCAGGAAGCCCGCGCAGAACATGCAAAGTCGGCACAAAAAGGACGAGGATTTCAACCAGCGCGTCCGCACAATAGCAAGAAAAAGACCGTTTCACTTCCCTGGATTCTATGAGCAATCAGGCCGTCCGATCTAAACACAGCGGCGTAATTGCACGGTCACGATATGCCAGAGTTTTTGATGATGGATGCAGAAGCGCGACCAGGATGATTGCACACAATCAGAGCGCTACATCCACGAGTGTTCGTCAGGAAAAAGTCCTCAGGAAAGATTCCACACGTGAGTGTAACGCGTACGTCTGTGTCATTACATCTGCGCGCGTTCCCCCTCCAAACCCCCCCTGGCATCTGAGACGGCGTTGGACGAGGTGCAAGGATAGATTAAGTTGTCAGTATTGTGCTAGTTGCTGACCCGTTTTCCGCAGACTCTGCAGCTGATGTAAACAAGGATCAGAACCTGCAGCGGGACTCAGCCTCACTGGCATGACTTAATTCAACAATGATGAAACGCGCGGCGAAAGGGGAGCATCATGGTTTTTGTCATTCTTGAGCATTCCCGATCGCTCGCCCTTACAAGGCCTTTGGAGCAAAACCATAAACGAGGGGGGAAAGTAAGAGGAGCATCTTGTTAGGTCTTTGACTGGAAGGCTTGGCGTATTCTTTCTGAGCGCGCGGGACCACCCGAGCAGCACGATCATGAAGATGGCAGATAATCCCTGAGATAGCCCTGCTTATCATCCCTCCACTGCACACACACACACACACACAGGTTCACGCACCTATCCTTTTAAGGACCTGCATTGGCTTCCTTCCATAACCAGTTCACGCCGAACCCTAACCAAAGTTCAAATCTTAACCCTGACCATAATAAGTTCCTCCAACATTAAGTTCAGACCAGGTTTTGGTCTCCATGAGGACGACTGGTCCTCACAAGTGTTTACGCCAGAGAACAAATACACTTACTTTTATTTCATTTCTATAAACCTCAGCCAGTGAATTAAAACACCATCCGTAACAGCTACGTGCAAATTAAAGTGCGACATTCGAATTTTACGGTGAGCTAACACTCTGGAGATGACCACATATGTGTCCAGGGCTGAGGTTAATGGCGGCGAGCACATGAGTTCATGTTGTCCAACGTTAATGGAGGAAAAGATTTACGGCGAAGACAGTCATTCCGCTCATAAAGCTGAATTATCCTGCGCTTCGTCCTGCAGCGTTTCAACCTGTCCTTGGGCTCTTGCGGGGGCCTGGGGTGGACTTGTAGTCTCTCGGACGAGACGGGAAATGATGCGATAAACCAGGAAGCTGCCACCATTGTTGAGGACGTGAAGAGGAAGGCCTGCTCCTGGCGATATGCTCAGGAACTGGACCCGTGTGCAAGAAATCACCAGAAAAGCGCCTGGAGACGCCGAACACACACACACAGACTGGCCTTCGTGCAGACTCAAAATAAAGATAAGCTCATAACTTCATCAAACATTGGATTTGACATCTGAATACACAGAGTCTCGACACTCTCGCTCTCTCTCTCTCGTTTGTTTCTTTTTCCTGACACACATTTCACACCTCCCCTCGACAGATTCAATTAAAACCCTTTTACAGTGTCACCCCGGGAGAAACACACACACATACAAGCACTTGGCATTCCGGCACAAGCCTTCCCTCCCTCCCTCTCTCCTCCCGTTGTCCGCCTCTAACGCGCATAAATGGATTGGTGAGATACATAACTGGCACACGTATAGACTTCAAATGGCACCCGTCTCATTCGCTTTACTCCCCGAAACACATCTGCCACGTCTATTCAGCATAAAGGACGCCTGTCAATCAAATCCTGATTGCACAGCAAACGCACAAGCGGCGAGAGTGTGAGAGAGACGCACAGATGTGAGCGCGTCGGCGGGCGCCCAGCGGTGACGGCTACAGACTGTGGGAGGCTTCGGGGATTAGGTACGAAAACCAATCTCGGCCGGCCGTGACCACAGCGCTGTGAAATAATAAAGAAGAAAGGCCTTTACAGACTGACGCTGAGACAGAAATGGGCCTTTCGTTGGTTCATTGTACGAGACGAGTCGCTGGAGAACACATCTGGTTTGTGCATGTGGCCTTAATCAAACAGCTGGCTGTGACTGGATTCAGGAGGAGGCGACGAGGTTCACGGGCATCGCGGTGACCGCGCGGCTTCCCGTGGACCAGGTTAACGCTCACGCGTTCGGGCTCTAGACGTGACTGTGGCTGTCGCCCGCGCGTGTTACTATGGCAACACACAAAGGACACGGGAGAGAACTAAGTCAGCCTCTAATAATAAATGTATCATTATATAAATACTGCATATACTCAGGTGTTTGTTTTATTTTGCTGAGGTACCATGAGGGCTTAAAGGAGTATGTTATGTCTACTCACGGGTGTTTTTCTGCACCGGAAAACATCCAATTAATGTGATAAGCTGCTAATGTTCACTATTCTTGTACAAACAAATCAGTGCATTGTTATAATACAACTTTTACAGACAGGAAACAACAGTTTTTAATCCTCCAATCATCTCGGGAAACACATTCCCCCGCTGAAATTGAACACTTGTCATCATCGCGCTGACGAAACAAACGACATCTTTGAAGTGACGGCATAATGATTTCCAGAGAGGGTGAATAATCTCGGGGCTCCGCTGCCAAGGTTAGACCTGTGATGTACACGCACTCTGAATACACCCAGACAGACGCCACAGTGAGAGGAGACGTAGCATAAACACGCGGGGTCGGTGCTTTGATGCCCCCTGCGTCTGGTCCCCCACACCCCGAACTGTCCCTTCACACTCACGATCGATAGGCCTGTAAATGTTTTAGGGCGCTGACGCTACGCCGGGGCATAAAATATTGACGCAACAGAGTGAAACACAACCTCTGTGGCCTGTGGAAGGGAAGAGGGAGGAACACTGGAGAGAGTCAGCGTTATAAACCGCCCCATCAGTCATCCTACACCAGTGTTTGTGTGAGGGGAGAGAGAAAGACTGACTGTAAATGTCAGGGCAACTTAGACATAAACTGTTTCTAGACCACTTTACGTTCAGCGTTCAGTTAAGTAGCCGATTCCCTGATAGGAAGTTGAACCTACATTTCAGTAAAAAAGCTTTATGAACGGATGAAAAAACACTCTACTCTCTCGCTCTGATGCTTCATAGAGTTTGCACTGAAAGTTGTAGCAGAGTGGCGACCAAAATACAACTGTTAACGATTTTAATCACTCAATATCACATTAGTCTCATCATTCTTTCAATATTTGACTTCATATTATATCTTTAAATCAATAACACTTAGTCTCAGTCAAACGAGCACACACAGGCTACGTTGTCTGTCCTCACAGGACTGAACGCACACAAATAAACTCCAGGTGATTATGTATCACGTGTTTATATATGGAGCATTACATCGCTCGGACTGCGACGTGAGGGATTACCGTTACCCCGCTCCTGTTCCGCTCTCCCACTCGCTCGCAAACTCTCCACTCCAGTCTCCCAGTCTCCACATGATTTACTTCAATCTATACACACTGTACACAAAATGGGCTCAAACCCAAACAGGCCTCTTCACAGCGGACAAACCCCACTGTAAGGGCTTCAGGTAAATGCAAACAGCAGACAAACGTGTGGCGCGGGTCCGACCTCGGGTTACCGGAGGGTGTTGAATGGCAGGGCGACGCGCGTCTTCCTTTTATGACACGAGCAACGCGATACGCTGTGTTGATAAGAAAGGAAACCGATACGATAACTCAGCGGGAGGCTGCGTAGAGAGGGGAGATTAAGAGTAGACTGAATTCAGCCGTGATCTTGTTATACAAGAGCATCACTCGTCATTGTTAACACTTACAATAATATTTTCTGTAAACCAAAAAGCAACTCATGACACAACACGTGTCCCACGGTAATAACAGTATCACAATACGCTAACTCGGCATTAAGAGAATCACATCATAACATAAAGATATCTGTCTGACTAAAGAAAACATGCACCTTAAAAGGCAAAGTGGAGGATTTATTTGAGTTCCTTTCATTTCCCCTGCTGGATTCACAGTGTATTGATGCTGGTGAGTCGAAATTGGCAATGCAATCTGTTTTAAATTGCATGTTTTTTTAGATTAAATTACCACTCTTTGGTGCCAGCACAACTAGATATGAACAGATATGGGTTCTTCGATGGCAGATGCCAATTTTTTGCCGATATAGTGCAGATTTCTCAGATTTGTTTGACCTATTTTTTTTCTTTTTTGCCCCCACCGTCAGTTTAATAACAACTAAAGAATTTCGCCTCCTCATTAATGACTTTCCTTCACCTCGTTATCTTTTTCTTCCCTCACTCGCATGCACGGCCGTCGGCAAACTGCGCGTCTCCGAGCTGACGACAGACGAAAGCCAACATCCCGCGCTTAAGAGAGTAAACACTTTACAGATGCCGATGCATCATATCCTCCCCGCAAATGACTTTACACAGGCGTTAAGGCCCTGAAACACGACCAGCTCGGAGAAAAACGGACCGTGTAATGTTTCAACCCAATGAGACAAAGATTGAGATGTTTCTCCGATGAATGGCAGCGTTATGAAACGTGAGCCTTTGTGCGAACGTTGGAGTCGCCGCGTGTGCGTTATGTGAGAGAAACAGGGCTGACAGATGGTTTCGGGTCCCGACTCACCACTTGATGTGAGTCGAGGGGCCTCAGACCCTGCACCCCTGTCTCTGCCCGGAGCCCAGTCCTTAACCCAATCAGAGAGATGGATCAACCAGACATACACACACGTGTATATTTACATACATCTGCTTAATCTGGTCCTTCGGGGGGGAAAGAGAAAATGAGTGGATGAGAGAGACAAAGAGATTTAAACAAACTAAATGTTGGGACTGTCTCCTGCCAAGTTTCTAAACCTGATCCAAATCCTCTCCTTGTCCTCTCCTTGTCCCCTCCTCTGTCCTCTGGGTTCGCAGCTAGTTCGTCACAGCAAATTCAGACCAATAATTAGACTAATTTCCTCACAGTTGACTCACCCTGGAGGCGGTCAAGTATTAAACTGTACGCCAGATGGAGAATAGAGCGCTACACTGCTGAGCTCACTGTTGATAATTCACTTTTTCCCACTATGCAGTATAAACCAACAGTAACAAGGAGCGGTGGAACATGTGGGAGTGTTGAGCGTGGCAGCGTGTGATTGCTTCCAAGTGTGAGCGCGAGAGAACCAGCGAAAGAGGGAGCGGGGGTCAGATGGCAGAGAAAAATATCGGTCGACTTATCACAGAAAATGACTCATTTAAAACATAATGAGGAAAAATATGTGTGTAAATCAATCACATTACTGATATTAAAATCCAGGTAAATCCTGTCTGGATCATTTATTACATATAAATTAGATAAGAAGCAGTTGTGTTGGGGTCGTTTTTTTTTGACCAATTTCTTTGGTCTATGTACCAAAAGATGCACCTTAAGCACTCACTGCGTTCCAAAAGATTGAATATTTTCATCTCAGAACAACAGACGCGTGTCGCAACCAAAAATGCCCAAAAGACGCTAATATGTGAAAAAACAAAAAGGTCAGAGGAGATTGAGTTCGGAAATGGAAGCTGAGGAAGGAGTGAGTCATCTTTATGTGAGCATTGTATCTGTAATTGATTAGGACACTGGCGTGAGGTCAGGGGGTCACTGGGGTTAAAAACAGGGGAGTGGTGGGTTACATCAGAGACATACATCATGGTTTCAGTGGCCTGCGTACGTCGTGGCTCAGCCGGGTTCACAGGTACGATAAGACAAGACAAGTGAGGGAGGAGAGCGGAAAGAGGAAAAAGAACAGACGCCGGACAAGAGTGTGGATTATTTGAGAAATGCCCACTGTAAATCACCGTAATAGTTCTCTTTAAAAAATCCTCCTCGAGAACAGCAGGGGAGGGAGAGAGAGAGAGAGAGAGAGAGAGAGAGACTCTCCTGGCCATTTTAATAGTGTGGATTAAATCTATATTGCTGCACTATAAACGGATGCCTCCATGTTTCCATAGGCCCACAACGGCCCGCGTCTCAAATAACCTCTGTCCTGATTTCAGGGTTCACAAGTCTGATAAAATCTGAAAATCTGAAAGGAGAAAGGTGGATATGATAATTATTGCACTATCATCTCCAAAGCTTCACACTTTAAGTGCATGCTGCAGTGGAAAATGCAGGATTTTTTTTCAATAGACTTTCCTAACATTTATGACAGAAGCAGGAGCAGTAAAACAATGTACAGTAAAAAAAGACATAAAGAAAAGTCCAAATGAACTACACCAGTATTTAGTGTGTGTGCCATTCATACTTTAAGTGCAGACCGTTCATAGGTTCAGCCATTAAATATGTTTGTAATGTGAAATGGCTCCCAAAGTGCAAAATCCTGAAAACTACAGGGACCGAGCTGAGGGAAAAGAAAAACAACGAGCACTGAACGCAGTAAACAGTAAAACTGACTCTAATATGTACAGTTTATGCTCAATGGTCCGTTTTTTTCCCCCTCAAAATACTTGATATCAGCATTCATTTCTCAAAATGTTCTTTTAATTTGGTTTGACATCAAACCTGGCAACTCCCTCCGTGTCATTCTAAACTTCTCTTTCCCCGTTACTTTGCACATTTCTTTCTCGCGTGTGCTCGGAGTGTATGACCGCGTTTGTTCCCTCGCGTGAATTTGAATTCGGTGGAAGTCGTGGCCGATGCCTCGAGGGCGGAGCTGCCAGCTGTAATTCCGTCAAATACGTCTGCGCGTAAATGCGCCTTTGTCTCGCACGCCTGTAAACTGCCATTACATCTGACACAGTCATCCTGTTTTGACCATGTTGAGCGTGGGCCACGGGGACTCCCCTACTCAAAAGTGGAAGAGAGTGATGGCTGATCCGTGCCCCTGAACCAGGTCTCTGATAGTCCTCCAGTACTCCACCCAACAGTGGAATCCAAAGGTAGTTTTTGGCACCATAGCTGAAGCTGCAGTGTCAATGAAGCATCCTTTGCACACTGCGAACGGGCTCTGTCAAGCAATACTATCAGACGTGACTGAGGGAGCGTTTGTGTGTATGCAGCAGCAGCAGCAGCAGCGCAGGGACGGACGTGCAAGAATCGTTGTGGACGCTTCGCTGTGTCTTCTCGCTTTGAAGAGATCTAAACGCGGAAAGAGTTGCTGATCGGCTTAATCGACACCGTGCGAACTCGTTTGACAACGGCGTCAGTGTAACAGATATTTGTTGTTGTTTAAAAGTGATATGCACGACAATGATAATGAATGAACATAATAAAATGAGCCTCTAAATTTGTCTGCTTCGTGTGTGTGTGTGTGTGTGTGTGTGTGAGTGAGCACATCCATGCACAAATCAGTGAATGACTGATTTATTAGGTGTATAACTGCCTCAGCTCCTGCTATCTAGGCTGCAGATCTGTGTGTGTGTGTGTGTGTGTGCGATAAATGGAACACTCAGCACGCTCATGCAGACCACCGGCATTGCATTAACCTTGTGTACCGAGATACTGACTCACAAAAACCATGAAATTGTGCGTACAGCAGGAATATGGGCCTGTTTTCCAGTTCACTGGCACGCCTGTCCATCTCATTTTTGTCTTTCCATCCACTTGTGTGCTTTTTCTTTCTTTTTTTTAAATCCTGGTTGAATGTTTTTTTTTTTTTTTTGAAAAATATCAAAGTTTCATTCAACGTCCAGCACAGAGAGGATCAGATTTTACGCTCACCTGGACGAGACCGTGGTATTTTTCTGTTACCGGTGAATCAGTGCATCAAATACTCTCTGGTGTATATCATGCCTCACCGATGTAACTCAAAAGATGAGAGACACAGAGGCAAAGCGCTCACAAAGGAACACACACACACACACACACACACGTGTGCTCGGATGCCTGGAGAGCCGTGCCAGACCAAGTCTTACTCATCAAACCTAACCTTGTGAAAATGGTGGACCGGACTGTAGAGTCCTTTAAATCACCGGGATGAAACGGCAGAGGGGGAGAGAAGCATCCAAATCACTTTATTACACATTGCACAGGGTGAGTGGTGCTGGAGCCATGACTGAAAAAAAAAAAAGTGGTTGGGAAAATTGAAAGCTTTCCTCCAAAACTAGGAGAAGCGGTTTGGTTTTTTAGAATAAATGCAAATTGAAGGAAATGTCCTGAGCTCAGCTGCTCGTTGACAAACTACTCTTGCCAGATTGTTCAATTCATTTCTCCCTTTTTTAACCCCAGATTTCCTTCAACGCTTTTGAGAGCCGACAGCTGCGTCAGAGAATGAGCCTCTGATTGGACCACGAGCCGAAGTCCTCGCTCTGGTGAATCTTAAACCAATAAAGGCGGCTCTGAATTCGGAGCCTTAATTGTGTGTCTTTGGGGCCGACGACATTAATTAAGCTAAACGATCCCAGCATTCGTCAAAGAACAAGCAGCAGCATCACTCCTGCAGCGTGAAACGTAAGGTGTGTTTTGTGAGGAGACGACGTGACGGCCTCCAACATCCACTCCACTTATAAAAGAGAAGCAGCTGGAGGAGACTAGTGTGTAAAATGTGATTGGACGCAGAACAGGACGTCTGCCGGGCAAATAAATATAAAAGAATAATCACCCGTGAAGGGGGGAAAAAAAAGGGAAAGAAGGAAAAGTGCCCGACGTTATTCCATCTTGCAGTTTTCCATTTTGGAGGCAGCTCACTTCCTCCTTCGTGTGTCACACACTTGCAGAGCTGGGATGGATAAGGTCTCCGGCGGCACTTGGGAATTGGACGTAAACATGTAGGCACACACACATGCACGCGCATCCTTGCATTTACATGCTCGTGGATGTGCTGACACACACACACACACACACACGAGCATGAGGCTAAGGCAGCCTGTGAGGTGATGGTTACCAGATGAAGGGGTCATCCAGTCTCACTCTCTGTGACAGACAAAAGATTGCACCGACTTCTCTTCATCTTCCCCTCAATCTGTGTGTGTGTGTGTGTGTGTGTGTACTTGTGTATTTGTGGCCTCTCGAGGACCTTTTTCTGGCATAAACACTGACTCTGTCAGGACCATTAGTCCTCTTGGAGACTAAAACCGTGTCCTAATGACACAGGAGTTAAAGTTAACGTTAGGGATAAGGCTTTGTTCCGGATGTCCAACTGAAGACGAATAGCCGCACAAACCTGTGTGTGTCGTCCCAGTGAGTAACATTTATTTTATTGTGTCTTGATTGAATAAACTCACGGCGCTCCAACCCCCGCCCCTATTTCCCCCCCCCATTTGGATGAACTGGCAGCTGGCATACGTGTGTGTCCCATCTAAATAGAGTGACATGTTTAATTTGACAATTACCAAAACAAAGGAGCCCATTTAACTCCACGGTTGGAGGCTGTGTATATTGTGCTCGTCCCGAGCCTCCACTGAATTGAAAGAGACAGACGGGGGGGGGGAGGGGGTGGGGCATTGTGGACGCAGCAGCTTAGGGAGCCGGAGAAAACCTAAACCATCAGTTTAGACGCGCGAGCGCAGAAAAGAGGCCGTGAGCAGAAGGGGGAATCAACTTAAACGTGAATTTACTTTTCTGTTAATTGAAACCACGAGGCCCGGCCCGCACTGCTGTGTGCCAGTCATTTTCAAAGTATTTACAATTGTGGGCAGCACGGCTCTAAGGCCAGTTAAAGCATTACCTCAGTTTACCTCAAAGCAGCGGCAGACCGCGGGGATTCAAAGGTGACGCAAATAAAACATGCACGCGGTGTTCCTTTCAAACTGCGTGGCTGAGGATTGTTAACCTCACATTAAGCCGCACTTTAGCTGCAGGATAAGGCAAGACGAGCACGCACGCACGCACAAACACACACACACACACACACACACACACGCGCACCGAAACACAGTATTCCTTACACGAGGAAAGTTCTTTGGTTTAAAGAGTGAATTTCTGTGCAGATTTAAACACATGCGTTACCTACAGTGGAGCCGTTGGATTTCACACTCACTCTGCAATTTCTCGCATTTGGATCCAAAAACCCTCCATTAATATGGATTTAATTAGCTTTTAAAAATCTGCACCCCAGAAAAAAAGCATGCTGCTCCCCATTTTGGATGAGTGAGGCCCAAATTTCCATTATCGCTTATCATGAGACGCAGACCCCCAACCACACTCCCCCATAATTCCCCCTACCCTCTTTTCCCTCCTCCTCTCTTTTCCCCTCCCTGTGGTCCTGAGAGTCTTGTTACCATGGTTACGACGGCTGCAACCCTTTCAAAACCCATCACACACGTACACGCCCCTCTCACACACACACACACACACACATATATATACATGCTATCTGTATGAAGTAATGGCCGCCATCCTTCATGTGGCTGAGTGTTCCTGTGAAGACTGTCTGCCTGCTCCACTCTGTGCCCAGTTACAATAACATGACCCCACTCTCCCCCTGACAGAGATGAAGGATACCTTTGCAGGGAAGATTCCTCCCTTATACACACACACACACAGACACACGCACACACGGTAGAATCCACACTCGTTTAATTGTCTCTCATTTGCAGAGACAGATAAAGTCCCCTCACCGCAGCCACCAGCGTCAGATCAATGAGATGCATGTTGTCGGGAGATAATGTCAACGTCGAAGACGCTGGGGAAGAAAAACAGTTTGGCGTTGGGGTGAGGTGCACAGCTGGCCTTCCCCTCTGTACCAATCTGTTTCTTGTCCGAGTCTCCACTGGACTTTCCTTTAAACAAATGTGTGCGGAGTAAAAAAAAAAAACAACACGCGTTCAAGCGAGAGACAAATAGCCGCGTATCAAGGGCATCGTGAGACAGGTAGAGGTGAAATCTAGCCCACAAACACACACACACACACACACAAGAGTAAGTGGTGATGAATTGGTTCGGCCCCACCTCCCCTGTCCTCCTTCCACATCTCTCATCGTCATGGTAACCACCAGCACTTCTGTTGCATCCTGCGCTCATGCTTTCACACCACACGGAGCCATCCCTTTTCATCACACCCTCTTTTTTTTTAAATTCGTCCTCATCCATACATGCATTCAGCACTTTCGTTCACTCGTCATGACTAAAATATTATGGTGTTTAAGCAAATAAAGCCATACATTTCTGGGACATTCAATGTCTCGTGTGCTTTGCTGAATAAGATTCTGCCTTTTTTTGATCTCACCCTTCAGTGTGAGCTGTTTTACTCCCTCAGTCACTAAACCCCGCAGCAAATTATAATAAGGTAATAAGGGAATTACTGTCACACCTGTCTTGGGTCACTGGGATGTCTTTTTCATTATGATCACCACAACGTTCTCTCACTTCAAACTCCTTTACGTGCAGCTCTTTGTCCCGTCCCGCCCAAATTACATGCAATGCATGTAGTAAACACTGATTTTTGCCTGAACCCTCTCACGTTGTGTCCACGTGCACATGTTGATACAATGACACCCTCAGTAGCACGCTACAATATGAAATTTGAATGAGATTGTGCTACATAGGCTTGATATAGGGTGTAAAGCATATATAAGAATGCAGAACGTAAAAGGATGTTTTTTGGGGGGACTGGGGGGACGGTAACGGGCAGCCTCATTTGTTCTGCACTCACTGTGATCTCATATCCTGTGTTTGCGTGCCTGGACAGAAACATTACTCAGATAAGAAACACAGGCTTGCGCTGGGAGAAAATGCCCTTCGATGGATTCACATTGGCTCTTGTCTTCAGCAGCATACTCACAGGTTTGAGCCACTCGTCTATAATCATCCCCCCGAGGCTCCAAACAGCCTGCCAGTGGTGTAGGTGTGTGAGCAGGCCAATATTTGCATGGGTATGAATATGCATGTACTTTATGTGCGTCTCACGCTAAATCCAGAAAGGAATTTGGAAAATCACTTCCAGCTTAACTTCCATTACCCTGCAGAGTCGGACGCAAGCCAAAACACTAATGTCTGCCTCTGCCGAGATACGGTGAGATGTTCTGTAGATACATGGTACAGGCTTCCTCCATTAAACAAAAAGGGTTTGACAACTTCTCATAAGAAGATAAAAGCTTTCCAGTTCAGCTGTGTTTCGTGGTATCCAGTCTTTACGAAGCGCAAACATTTGTGAAGACATGAGGAAAAACGCCAATCATCGCACTTCCTGCGCTACGTCGTGGCTCCGAAGCAAAGCCATTTGTCAAGCGTATACGATTCAATACAGCTGATGAAAAGCCGTTGTGAGTGACAGCGGCGACGAGACCCCAGATGTTGACATTTAACGACGACTCGTGCAAATCGCAGCTACTTTCCCCGTCGTCAGTCCCTTTAATCGCTTCGGTATGAGCGGAGCAACATCTTTGAGCAATGACAGCTCGCGGAGAGCGTGATTGCAGAGATGCATCTCAGGTCGCGTGTCTGTGCAGAGTGAACTAACATACACCTGCTTTTTCTCCCCTCTCTGGTATGTGCACTGTGGGCTTGACATTGTGTTTTTTTTTTTTCCAAAACCAAGAGTTTTATTTCAACTATTATTGAAAAAAAACAAAAACTTCCTCAACTGCACACTAGGGTGTGATAGGAAATCGGATCCAAGCCCACCGAGCTGAATTTGCGCCACATGCACCAGAAACCGCGCTTCTATTAAATTGATATTTAATGGGACTCATTTCTACTCTAGTATAAAATCGCTGACAACACCGAGACAGGCCAAATACGATGATTTACCTCGTGTCAGCCAAGGTGGATCATCTGGATTAAATGACCGCCAAATGCATTCATTATGAGGTTAAAACAGCACAGAGCAGTTTCAATTTTAAAACTTCATCTTTCTACATGAAAAATATGTTGTTCACAATATAAATCACAGAGCATAACATGCAATTGCTTTAGATAAGAATAGATTTTAGAGAAAATGGTCAATAAAATGCCTCTAACACTGAATTGTTTTCCCATAATGACACTACAGTATCTCTAAAAATTTGTAAAAAAAAAAAGGAAATGTTTTGGGTGAAGTGACCCTTAGTTTAGTTAGTTAGTAATTGATGGTCTCATTTAATATAAATGGATAATAAGATCAGGGAGATTCCTAACCTTATTTTAAAGTGGACAAAACTATAACTTCTATAAAAACCCAATTTACAAATCACTGCTGTTTTTCCTGCCATTTCTGTGACATATTATATCACTTTAAATGGATAAATCATCCATTTCCAATGGATATGTTGGATAAATCACGCATTAACTTTGTTTTCTGCGCGTGTCATTTAGTAAAAGGCTGGAAAACACTTTCAAAAATAAAAAGTCCTGTAATCCATCTGTGGGTCCAGGCCCAGTGTTTGGGAATCACAGCAGTATATCATCGTCTTTGCAGGGTGGAAATACTGTTATACTGACAGGAGAGACGAGGAATCAATTTCCCTTAATAATAATAATGATGATAATAATAATAATAATAATAATACAGTAGTGTGGTTGGTCAGAAAAGAAATGACCACCCTGAAGCAGCTGGAGGCAAAGTTTTCAATGGCCAGAGTTTGAAAACCAGTGCAGCTTGTCAAGAATGTTTAAACTCTAGAGCTTAGAGAAATAATCAAAGCCATTACTGATGGATGTTAAACTGTGTTTATAGGTATATTATTAGTGTTAATGTCAGTGGAGCTTTACTGATATTACAGCGAGCTATAAACGAGACCTTGGATGAAAATGTATAAATGAAGAGAAATCATGGACAAGACTGCAATAAACAGAGTGATAGTTTTCACAAATCTGACGCACAAAGAGCTGGTTGTTAAGTTTAAAAGAGGGAAAACACACACACACACACACACACACTCAAGGCTTATTCCACATCTCAAGGCTGCTTATTAAATTAATATTCTTCTCGTCCTGGATGTGGGGGTTCACTGAGTCCAAGCTACAGTGCAGGGGAATCTCCTGGGCACGTCTGAGGATGAAACTGCTTCGACTAATGGAAAAAGACAGGAGTTTATGATGAAGATTAAGTTAACAATCGGGCGCCACGAATCATTTGTCTTGTGTCGATTGATTTCCTGTTCCCATATTTCTAATCCCCCGCTGTCCGATCGCCTCTCTCCATCCGTTGTCATCACTCTCTCCTTCTTTAACGTCCCGTCACACTCGCGGTCCAGGGTTTGTAAAAGCTCGCTCCGAAACACAGCGCGGCAGCTGCCCATGCAAACAGTGGAGCTATTTCCACTCCCATACGGTCCCCTCCAGCTCCTGTCTGACAGACCGCAGCCAGCAACCACAAACACGTGTGCACGCTCACATGCACCGAGGCCCACAGTGAAAACAAGTCTCCCACTTTTCTGTGGTTTTCATTACAATCGCTGGCACTCGCTGGGTTTTTTTTTTTTTTATATGTTATCCTTTGATTCTCTTCTCCCAGTTGCGCTTTCATGTATTTGAATTTCAACATCGACCGTGCAATTCGTGTCATCTGATGACAAACCTACAGTGTGGGCAGGTGGGAAGTAGCAGCAGACCCACTATGGGCCGAGTGGAAACTTTCCTCCACTCGTTGTGACGCTGCGTTGACCTCGCGGTGAGCGCTCTCCTTATAAAATCTGAACTGCAAAGAAAAGACAACATGAGGTTCACGCATGGCAGAAATGCATATGGGAGATGTAAAGAAAGTGATGTGGACCACATTGGATATAAAGTTGCGTTTTATTTGGTCAGCGCCATTCCTGTGATCTCATATAGACTGCGGCGAGATGGGCAGTATTGTTTAAAATACTGTGTCTTTTGGCACGACTCGTGTAAAAGAACCCAGATCTGGAATAGCTATGTGCGTCCCCGCTCTCGCCATCACTCCGCGTCCGAGTTGCCGAGGTGAGACGGAAAAGAAACGCAAGTGGACAAGTGAGAGGATGATGATTAAATGGGCGATTCATTTGAGAAAACAAATATGCGTAGCTGCACTGTCTTTGACCCCTCAGAGGAAAATACAATGCGTGGAGTGAGCTGGGCCTCAGACGCGGAATCAGCCAGATCGCTCCGAGGCAGAAAACCCACCCACGGAGCCACACGTGCGCACACACACACACATACAGTTAAGTCAGGTTATAGTTGACTATGCTGTTTAATTTGACGACTGTACTTGTTCCAGTGAATAAAAACCAGCGGGGAGTCAGTTTATTGAGTAAAGTGTGTCACCTCCACGACTCCAGGTGGCGATATGACCCCAATCGTCAGCATTAGGCGGCAGCATAGTTCTAATATGCTATACCATTTATGAACTTATATAATATTCTGTTATTTAAGCTGGCAGAGCAAGTGTGTGTTTAATTGTATATATGGCTTATTAAAATCCCCTTTAGTTCAGTTTAACTTATTCTACATTACATTACATTACATGTCATTTAGCAGACGTTTTTATCCAAAGCGACTTACAATGGAATTAAGTACAATTAGCCAGGGATGGGATCGAACTTGCGACCATGATGTCTTTCGCACACAGGGTAGGGTCTTAACCACTGAGCCACTCCACCCATTCTATTCTCTTATGTATTCTTATTTTACTGTATTTATACTGACTGGCCAGAGAAGGACAGCAATTTTGTTCTGTTCTATTCTATTCTAAGCGATTCGGCCAGCTTGAGTCCAACTGAACATGCAAAGGTAGTTTGACGCCCAATCGCATAATCTGATTGTGGTAATCTGACTTTGAGAAATTTGATTTAGTACAAATTTACTGACAGAAACATTCAAACACAAGTGAATGCCCTGGAGTCCAATGAAGATAACGGCAAAGACAACAGAAAAAAAAAGTAAATTTGAATAATTCTGATCTACGAGGAGACAACACAAACTCAGGCCTGTGCGAATTACATCCATCTGTGACTTCAAACCAAACATCAAACTCTCTGTAAAGCCAAAATAATATAATATGATACACTGGGAAATCCCTGCACCACCCTTCACCTCTGACTTATTGAGCACCTGCTGCTCCAGACTAGAACCTCTCCCGAACATCAAACACAACCCAGAGAAACGCAGGAAGCACACAAATGTACACCAACTTCAATGAACGTGTCACGAAATTAGATTGGAGTGACCTAATGAACTGTGGTCGACCTCAGGATCACCACACAAGTAATAGTAAAAGTGAAAGAGAGGACATCTGGGCGACTGATACGTTTGAAAAGGAGACACAATGTGAACGCAGACCAGAGAGAGCCGGAACACAGAGATAGGCAGGAGGGAAAAGACAAGTGTCACTGTTGTCTGTGATCTCCATAGAGGACACTGTCCCTGCAGCTGCTTTTATCTGCATGTACTTCACACCAGAGGAGCTATCTCTGCTGCATTCTTGGTAAAGATGAATGTGTCCACTTTGTCGGCATCAGGCAGGGAAAAGAAGCAAAGGCTTTGCAGATCATGTCTTTTGAGATTGCATGTGCAACATAAGGCAGTAGTGCCTCTTGGTTTAACCCCCAATTGTCCCGAAACATGCATCCGTTATCTGCCGTTTACTAGTTTTCCTTTCAGGATTGCGGGGGAAGCTGAAGCCACTCCCAGCTCACAAGCTCAAAACCCATGCAGACACATGGAGCACATGCAGACGGCTCATGGGGCCACAGAGATCATGGGCAGAGCAGGTCGACTTGCAACCAGAAGGTTGGGGGCTCAATCCGGTTGCCTACACACCGACGTGTCCCTGGGTAAGGCACTTATCCCCAGCTCCCAGTGCTCGCCGTGTGTGAATGGCTGCATAATAGAAAAAGTGCAGCATATGTAAAGTAGAACGTAAAGCTGTATGAATGTGTGTGCACCGTAGAGTGAAGCACTTTGAGTGGTCATTAAAAATAGACACAGACAGTTTTCCATGCAAATTCCACACACACTAGTGCCTCAGAGCAAGTGGTAATTGTATATTGAATGCTGTTAATTAGGTATTTATGAATCTATCATTATTTTCTTGAATACTCAATTATTTATTTATTGCAATGCTTTCTTTGGAATAGAAGCAAGAAACCTGTATCAACTGGGACTTCTTACAATCTGCCATTTACTGAATGTCTAAAAGATCAATATTGTCAATTATCATGCAGTCGTGCAGTGAAATGTCACCTCTGTACAGTTCTTGTATGAGAACTGGAGACATGTCCTCAACAAAAGGCTCTACATTTCTCTTGATTTCAAACTGTGTCTCAACTGCTGAACTCAAGGACTTTAACTTCTCTTCCTCTGATTGTTATTTTTCTCTTTCTCAGCATTAATGAGACACTGGAGGGGAAAAACATAATTGAATTACTGCAAAGAATGCTCTGCAACAATGACACAGTTAGCTGCATGGGGTGAGAGGAAATTCTTCATCACCGCCCCCCTCCCTCTGAAACGCTGTCGTCAAACAGTTCTGTGACTGCGCCGATCCATCTTTGTTCAATAAAACTCATTAAATCTCATTCCAGTGCCACTTTTAATGAGTCACTATTGACTTGTGATTCTGCTTTTTACCATGTTTGGGATCTTTTTGCAGAGCACTCCACCAATAAAATACGCCATCGCGTCTTGTGTCATTGCGTTGGCGCCTATGGAGCGACAACATCGCGTCGCTGCACAAAGAAAGGAACACAATAGTCTCACTCACTGACGGGGGAGATTGATTCCTTGGCAGGGACAGAGTTGCCAAGAGCAGCAGAGCGGCCGTGAGGGTATAAAAGCCATCGAGACATGAGATCCAAACAAAAGAAAGAATGGCGAGCATGATACTCACTCACAGATGAGGTGAAGAAATGGAACAGAAAGCCGTCGTAGTGGAGAGAGTCAGGAAACCCCTCACCGCCATATGGTACAGACTATTGGGCTTAATGAGGCATGAGGCCATCCTCTCCACAGAGGCATCAGCCAGTCAGATCACACATGAATGAACGCTGTGATAAGTTTAAAACACAGCATATGCCAACAGCTAGTGATATGGAACCAGACTACTGCTTCTGAGGGAAAAGGGAAGAATGAAAAACGAGACAAACTGATTTATCAAATCCGGGCCACAAACCAACAGCCAGCGAAGAAGGGAAAAAAATGCACGCGTGGAGAGAAATCTGCCTGATAAGTTTGACATTTTTAAGCTTTGAAGCTTTTTGACCGATCATAAAAGCGAGATATTATCAAGACCAAGCACCAACAATTTCCACTGAAACCAGGTTAGTGCAGCGGTTGGCGGTGAGGGGGAACGTCAGAGGATCACAGAGCTGCTTTCAGACACGCACCGAGGTCTGGGCATTTTCCCGAAACTGTCTGAACACAAATGTGAGAACACTGCCATTTTTTTCTCCTGCCAGCTCCTGAGTCAAATCTGAGTCAAATCAGATAATCTCTGAGCGAGTTCGTACGACAACAGGCAGCAGGAAAAGCTTTGAATAACAGTCAAAAACGGACGTGGTCTTCTAGCAGCCAAACAAACTCTGATTGAGAAGCCTGAAGAAACACAATGGGACCTGTGCCACGTCAGATTTAGTCATATATCATCTTCAACTAGGCTCCAATTGGACGATTAAAATCTGTCAATCACACTGGTGTCCCCTGTTCTATTGAAGAAGACCCCAAACTAGTGACTCAGACCAGGAAGTAGAAGCTCATCTTCCTCTGGACTTTTCAAACTGGAGGACTACATCCATTTGTATGCACAGTCCATGTTCACAGAGTGCCAGAGGCAAGTTCTCCACCTCCTTTAATGCCGGAGCCAGAAGCCGCTCCTTCCTCATCTGGATGTTTCAGACAGTCTCCTGCTGTGTTGTGAACGTGCCTGATCCCAAAGTCTCCAGCTGTGTGTCCGTCATGTGTGAAAGACAAACTCCGAGCGCAATTTCCTGGACGTCGTCCACCTTCCGTGCCTTCAAAGCAGCTCCGGCACAATTAGAGACACAAGCAAACTCCCCCCCCTACAAATAAATAAATCTCAAGGATTATCTCTCTCGTAAGGTTGGAACCTTCTGCTCATCAAAGCCCATCAAAGCCCATCAAAGCCCATGTCGTTATCAATAAACTTTAGGGCTTGAGCGTGAAACCTGGCATGGGTTTGGTTCATGGCACCAGAGCCTCCAGTAGCGAAAACAGGTGATGAATTCACACAGTGCGTTGATGGATGTTATGAGAATAGTTCGCATAGCAGACACACCATCTTGATCCCTGGTCACACACATGCTGTCGACATCGCCGGCAGCTGAGAGGCGTGCGAGCCGGCGAGAGCGAGTGTATCAGAACAGGGTCCAGCTGTTAACGGCACGGAGCGACTCGCCAAAATCTCCAATGCGGTTCGTGTGAGGAGCTGACCATTAGGGGCCGATCACCTGTTCCTGAGGCGCCCCACCCCCGCACCCACCCCCCAACAACCTGTAGCCGCTCTGTCACTCGGCTACTGATCCCTGGGCCAATTAAACACACTGACAGAGTAATTAAAACACACAAGACAAGGACTTCAACAGAGCGTTAGAGCACAGCTGCCACTGCGAGCGAACGAGCGGGACGGGAGACAATAAATTTCATTCCGTTTTCTTACACCACATTTTCAAGCTTAATAAAAACCGGAGTGAGTGTGAGTGTGTGTTGTGAGTCTGGGCCGGAGGAGAGCGTGGAGGCTCCAAGTGGAAGCTGTGGTTTGGGTCTGGCTCCGGTTTTCCTCGGGGTCGGTATTCAGAACAACACCAGCAGGAGACGCGGTCCAGAGTTACAGGAAACCTAAACAGAGCGCCTCGCTGCCGGTGCGTCACCGTACGTCTCTGGCTCTATTGGTTTATCAAATGTGATTAGTCTCGCTGCGTGCGTGTGTATATGTTTTAAATATGATCAGCCTGCCGTTAAAGAGAAATGTAGACTTTAGCCATGGGCTCCCCAACTTTGGACTTCACACTAAAGAGTCTAATTACTCTGACAGACACACACGCTTTGTTTATCTAAGTGGTTGAGTTAAGGAGAGTTAAATCCACCCGTCAAGGTGACTTCATGCCACATGTGTGACTTTTCTACTCTTTTTCTTAAACATGCTTCTTTTCTTAAACTCAAATATCCATGAAACTGCTTGTGAGGAGTTATGTTCTGCTGTAATTTGACGGACACACAACAATAACATGTAGTTACAGGAATATTTTCAACAGCAACGACAATTTCAGCAGCAAAACGTTCTAATTCTGACCACCGCTGAAGACATTTGGAGCCACTATGGACCCGGAGCGCAGCCTCCAGCTGTTACTCGTGTTTCAACTCGTTTGTTTTTCATTTCTTAAGCACAGTATCGGACTGAGCCCTCACCGAAAAGAGCTCGCACTACCATTACACCGGTACACTGCAATGCCAGCAAGCCGTTCTCCACCTGTGCGCGTCCCAGCTGAGCACATCTGTGCGTCTGTCCGTGTGATTAAGTGCCGCTTAACAGGCTTGACCGGGAAACCACATGTTGGACATCACAGGGGAGACGCGTCACCTGCTCGAAAAGTGATTTCTTGGCTTGGACAGTGTACACAAGCACACATACACAGATGTATGAAACGCACGTACAGGCGCGCACATGCACATATACACGAGGAAGCACGCATGCAGACGGTTGATTCTGCCACGCTGTCCTCGGTGATCTCATTTCCATTTCGTTTTTGGGATGGATTCAGACTGGAGAACGACACGGATCGTGCAGTGGCGTCATGCTGGGCGTGCATGTCGCTGGATCTGACGGAGACTCTGCACAGGGCACAACCCACACAAAAAAGACTGAAAAGTACAAGATTATACAAGAAGTAAAAGATCTGAAACTAATTAGACAATCACATAGCCATTAGCACTTAGAAAGGCCCCACACACATTAGAAGATTTCATCTTTTGCATGCTAATGACATCTGTGTCTCTTTTTTGTCACAACTCACGTCGTTCTCATGACCCTCTTCGTCCTCAGGATATGAACCTGATTCATATGAATGTGCTTACAAACACACACACACACACACACACACACACATAAACACACGGGGCACCGTAACCTCTCCTGCCTGGGAAATACTTTAAGGAAGTCGGGGAAAGAGGAAAGCAGGGGAAACCAAGAAATAAATAACTCCTTTGTGTCACGGCTACATAAACAGCGCCGCACATTACAGATTACTATAACGGACTCACTGATAAGAAGCTTCCTACACACAAGCACTGCAGGCAGTATGTGTGCATACTGCGAGTGCACACACAGAGTGGAGTGGAAAGAAAACAGGAGTAGAGAGAGGGGAAGATAAGAGGGTGAAGTGAATAGAAGAAAACTGAAAAACTGGATTTGGCAGAGAAGAGAAAATATCCATCTAACTTATATATACGTCCCATTTCTTCGTACACTTCTGATAAAACATTTTCTTGTTTAGATATTAAACATTTGCTGGTTTTCACCCATTTTTCACCGTCCACATTCCCACTCACGCAGCCAGGCCAGTGTAATGGTTCCAAAACCCAAATGTGATTGTTATCTCTTATAAATATTAGTACAATTCTGCAAATATTCTTCATCTGGAACGCGACACAATCTTTCAACCGACGCGTCGGCGCCAAAAAAGCATTATAGAAAAATGTAAACTGGGCTCAGTGCACGAGCAGATCCCGGTTCTTCGATTTGTCACATGCGCCACAATCTCGCGGGTCAGTCGGCGGGGGCAACGGAGAACATGCAGAGCAAGTGAGGAATGGTCTCCATGAAGCTGTGATGTCAGGTCTAACATGACACCTGTGTGTGTGTCGTCCACGAGGCCACACATGCCAGTGACGCCTCAATCACAAATCTCTTTCTCAGGAGGACTCACACTGAGCGAGTTTCAAGGAACGTGCCGGAATGAGCAACTCCAGCCTTATTCATTCACTCAGGTATGCTGGAAAAACCACCCGTGATGTCTGGCATGGGATTATGCCTGCCCCTAGTGCCAGAATAACCGCCGGCTAGGATGAGAACGACGACCAACGTTTCATTTCAACTGTTGAAACAACTAAAATCAAGGTTTTGTGGGGGTGGGTTGGTTGGTTGAGTGATATAATAATTCAACAGAGCAGCCTAATTAGGAGGAAATTACAGGGTTCAGTTATTACACAAAGGGCAGGCTGAATCTATGGAAAATATATAATAAATCATGTCATCTCCCGTATTCTTTTCTTTCTCCTTCCACAGCTCAGTCCGTTACTGTTTTCCACCTTTTTTTTTTTATTGCATCCACATTCCATATCATTACTCTTCATCAGATTCCCTCACTTCTGTCGTCTCCTCTCTTCGCTGAGCAGCAGGCCCATGTGCCACTTTTCCACAGAATGCCAACCAGCCATTCATTCCCAATACAGACTTAATGAACCTGCAAGAATGTGAAATCCAACTATTTATCTAATTCCAGTTCGGGTTGGCATGTATACAGGGACGCTCAGAGCCTTTTTTTTAATATTTTCTTGGATAGGCTACCATTTTTTAAAAACGCTGACAAACAGAAATGCTGCACTGTCTGCTGCTCCACGTCTCAGCAGAGGTACCTGTAAAAACAGTGGGAGCGTAAATGGTGCATGATGCTAAGTTCAGACCTTGCTGGAAGACAAACAGCTGGTGACCCTTTCTCCCCTCTCGGAAGAGGTTCCCACTTATAAATAAGAGCGGGCTAGACTCGAGATAAAAGCGAGGCGGCCAAGCTGAAGCGAGACGGTGCGCCGACACCGAGGGCTCACCCTACGCTGCTGGCTGTGTTACCATGGCGACTCGGCGAGGTGAGAGAGAGGACATCGAAGCGCAGAGTAAATCTCCTCACAGCAGCTTCAGGAATGCAGGTGAAGCCTCACTCCCGTACTTTCTATTGCTCTTTGTTTCTTTTCTTAAATTCTTTCTTTTCTAAAACGTCACACTGAATGGCTGCATCACTCCTCTTATTAACCCCTTTTTATATGAATCACATCGCTGCTTTTCACATTATCATCCACATGATTTTGAGTTCTCATTTATACTGATATATAAATCAGTCTTCTCCCAAGGAAGTAATCCGACAGGGCTTCGGGGAGGTGTGTAAGTGAAAGGAGAGAGTGAATAAAGAGATGAGGGGACAGGGGAGGCAGTGAATACTTGGTTTTGGCTGCGTAAGTAGGACAGCGGTGTGGCCAATGCGCGGCAAGACTGAGCACCATGAGAATTGAACACGGCAGTTCCCATACACAGACAAGTACAGTGAAGACAGAGCGGTAGAGGATGATAAAAGACTCCGAGGGAAAAGCGAGGAGGGTGCACTTGTTCGGGGGTTTCTCTTACCTCTAAGAAGCAGGTCCCAGCTGGGGTGTTCTCCTTGATGGAAGCGCTGTAGAGGCTGCTGGAGAACACAGGTGTGTTGTCGTTAACATCCTGCAGCACGATGTCCACCTTGGCTGTGGATGACAGCGGCGGGCGGCCATTATCCGTTGCAATCACAGTCACACTAGGAGCCGGCTCCGATTCGAAATCAAGAGCTGCTGCCGTGGTAATGATTCCCGTGACGGGGTCGATTGAAAACCAATTAGAGTGCGAGTTTTTGCCCTTGAGGAGACTATATCGGACGTCTCCGTTTGGACCCTGGTCTTTGTCCCTCGCGGTGACTTGAAGAACAAAGGATCCAGGGTAAACAACCTCAGGAATAGTTTGTCTGTAAGCCTGCTGGTCGAAGAGAGGGGGGTTGTCGTTCACATCAGTCACCTGGATGGTAAAAGACGACTCCGCCCTGAGAGGGGGCGTGCCCGAGTCTGTGGCCATCACCCTGAGGTCGTATGAATCACGTTCCTCTCTATCCAAGACCTGATCCACGTATATCAGGTAAATGATGCTGTCTTTGGTTGTAAGAGCAAACTTGCCGTCACCGCCCTCCAGGGACACGTTCACATTGGCGTACTCTCCATAGTCCGGGTCAGTGACAGATATTCGGGCTACATACTGGCCTGGTTGGGCTCCCTCTGAGATTCTCGGCGAGCCGTCCTCACTCAGGAAGATGATGGTCATGGTGGGCTGGTTGTCATTGAAGTCACGGACGTGGATAGTCACAAACGCATTGGTCACCTGGGAAAAGACGGTACAAACACACCGCTCATTAGAACTTCCTCCATAGTTTCTCAGAATTCTTTAAAAAAAAGATGTAAACACAATTACCTCGGGGTGGCTGGCGTTATCCCGGGCCTGGACCACCAGTTCATGTACCCTCTTTAGTTCATAGTCCAGTGGTCTGTTCAGCGTGATGACACCAGACTTGACGTCGATGACAAAGTAGCGTTCAGGGTCACTCTGGCGCCGGTTGATTTCATACAACACTAGACCGTTATCGCCTTCATCCTCATCTGTTGCAAACACCTACAAAGACAAGAAAGTGGATCTGCATTTACTGAGGCGAGCACATTTACTGGAGCAACAACAAACTGCTATATGCTAGGCTAACCTGCAGGATGCTACTTCCTTGTGGAAGACTTTCGGAGATGATGGCGTGGTATCTGCTCTGATTGAACAGTGGCGCGTGATCGTTGATGTCCGTCACTGTCACTTCCAGGCTCATGGATCCCATCCTTCTCGGCGAGCCCCCGTCGAAGGCCTCAAGGACGAGGGAGTACGAGGAGCGCTTCTCCCTGTCTAGTGGTCCATTCACCACCAGGTCCAGAACCTTGTTGGCAGCTTTCTTGGTCTCCAGTCTGAATGCCTGGCCTACATTCCCCTCTCTGATAGCGTAGCCTTGAGTCGTCAGCTGGTCCTTGTCTGCGTCAGTCGCAGGCTCCAGGGAAAACCTCGTCCCCACTGCCGTGTGCTCGGGAATCTTAAGCACAGCTTTCTTTTTAGGGAACATCGGTGCATGGTCATTGATGTCGTTGACAGTGATGGACACCTCAATAGTTACTCCCGTCATTGTCACGGCAATGAAGCTATAGTGGTCCCTCTGCTCGCGGTCCAGGCGGCGTGCTGTGGTAATGATGCCTGTAGATTCATCAATGTTGAGGTCACTGCCAACAGTTTCTTCATGGTCAGAGATGAAGTAAAGATCTGACGTTTCGCCAGGTGGTAACCCAGCGCTGATATCCCCAACGATGGTCCCCGCGGGCTGCTCTTCATCCAGCTGGAGCTCCAGCGTTCTGTGAGCAGTTGAGGACTGAATAAGGACAGCGCAGAGGTAAAATAATGGCTTCCACCACCAGAGACACACGCAGGGTCCACTGACCCATGCCCTCCGTCTTGACCCTTTACTTGTTATTGGCATGGCTGGGCTCTGCTATACCTGAGAGAAAGAAAAATAGAGACAAAACAAAGACAAGACGTCAATGTCGTATCGTGTTTTTTTTTCATTCTTTCCACAAAAACGTAATAAAATTTGGTTGCTGTGAGCACAAAATGAAAACAAAAACGTCTTTCAAGTGGAGCCTCTATATTAAATCTGTGTGTGACAATGTGCTAACACTTTAACAACCCAGATCCTATTTTACACACTCTGTTTGATGCATTTCAGCTATTTTCCAGTAAAGTGGATATACATAACATTTTAGACTTTGGAAAAGAGCTGGACCTGAAAAAGCATGAAAATGGAAGTCTAAGTCAGTCCAGGATCCACAGTGGCTTGAACCACATTGAGGACAGAGTCATAAACTATATTTATCTAAAGGATAACAGATTTTATTTACTGGGTGAGAATGCTTTAAAGTGTCCAGATAAGTCACACACTCAAATCCTTTTGGGAAAACACATAAAAGACAAAGAAAGGAGCATCAAGTAGATTTTTATATCCAAAAAAAACGCAGGTCACAATAGCAAATGCCTACACACAAACACACACATGGAATGCATGGGAACGTGAGTCTATTGCTGTGTCATGGGGGAAAGGAGCCATTTAAAGCAGTAAGCTTAGCCTCATATGTTCCCCAAACTTTAAATCCTGCACACATCCATAAGATCATGACCAGATACAGTACACTCACCGCTTGCCACTTTATAAGGCACACCTCCCCAACTGCTTGGTATAATGCAAGTGCATTTAGGCCAGAGGAGGATATCAAGACTGGTTTCAAAATGATAAAAACTTGATTAATTGTATGAAATAAAGTGGTCAGAGATGTGCATGTAACACTTTGCTGTAACCAGCATTGCCACTTGGGTATGCCTAATCCGATGGCAATCACTGGAGTGAGAAGGCAACTGAAAACTCACCTGACTCTACTTGAGCAAAGCTATAATGTGGTGCTCCCAGCAAGTTTAAACAAACACCACTAATTATTTGCAAATGGCGCTTGACCCAGGTTACATACTTTTGCCCAATACCATACAATTTCTGGAAATATGTTCCTAGGGTTGTCATGTACGGCCGCACTAAACTCTCACGAGATACAGAAGGTGCACATTTTATCCCCCGGTGACGTCTACGGATATTTATATTGCGTTCGAAATTGGACTAGAATTATTTTTTTCCTCTCGCAATTATAATGGAAGATTTATGACACTTGTAACTCTCCAAAACATCGTGCATTGAGGAGAATCAACGAGCCCTGACCTAAGTCATTCATCACACTCAGAGACCAGGAGGATGCTGTTTTACAACAATCTTCTACACTCATCTGAACATTAATACCTAATCTCTCAGGAATGTGAATGAGTCCTGCCTCTATTAGCTCACGTTTGGGACAAATGATGAAAAACATGGACATGCATGTACCGCAGGCAAAGGGCCCAGTAGCGGAGAGGAGGGTAGTTTACCAGAAGAGGGTGTTGGCCCTTGCTGGGCTGCCACGTTCACCCAGACAATTACTCCCATGCTGCATGTATAATGTGGACAGTTAACCCAGGGAATGTCAGCCACCTCTGCCAGCTGCAGGATATGCACATATGTACATTGAACTGCAGCGTTCACACTCACACGAGCAAAAAGATCATATATCCACTCGCCCTCTTCCTGCAGACAGATGGCAGTACTACTATCCCCTATACAATAGCAAGATCAAAACCGTCTGTAATAGAAAACATTTGTTCACATGAACAAAACACAAGTAATTAGGGTATATCAGTATCAGTATACTGAGAGGCAAAAATAAGCAGACTCCTCAGGTTGCAAAAATGCTAATCACTTTGAATGGAAGTCTATGGGAAAATGAGCCGAGGAGTTAATGGTCTCAATTGCTAGTTTCAGGTCTTCTTCAATATAACATGGGCACGGCACATAAGAGTGCACCCCAATACGATTGTCAGCCAGTATCATCAAAGGTCACAGTGCTGGTCAAAACACCTTAACGTGAGCTTGTTTTGCAACTGGAAGACTAAGTCCATGTTTACATACAGTCTACGGTGTCAAGCCATTCCCTATACAATAATGAAAATACTGTTTTACATCTAAAGAATCCTTCTACAGCCATTAAATGCAACAGTTTTTTCCAACGACCCTGGCCTCCTGCAGAAGTTTCTGAGGCCTCTGAGGAGGAGGGATTAATAAAGTCTATAGCTCCACAGGGACAGGGAGAGGGACGTGTATACTGGGCCCTCTGCAGCAAGTCGCTGACCTCTACATCTGGTCCAGACGGCTGCTCTGGACAGTTGCTTCACTCCGACGCAAAAGAGGAAAGCTGAGCTAAGACTGAGCACAGGCTGCGCGCACGCCCTTCTTTTGTTGTGTGTGTGCTGCAGTCGGCGAGTGTTTGTCTGTCGGGCTATTTTCGGTCAAGGTGGAGAGAAAGAGAGAGTGGATTAAACGTTAGGAGGAGAGGAGAGGTGGAGATAATTAGGGGTGCGATGATGATGATGATGATGAGAAGGCCTATTGCTGAAAAGGAAAATCAGAGTCAGAGCTCAGGCTTTGTGTAACACACTTTGACAATGAGAGGGAGGAAAAAGACGGATAAAGCAGAGAAATGGAAAGAGTGGATTTGGGACACCACAGAAAAGGTTACATTCTGAAGGGTGATTGCACTTTAATTTGTCTTCAGGGACGACTGAGCCGTGAAGGTGAACCTTATGATCGAACATAAAGTCAGAAGGGCTGTGTTCCAGAGTACGAGTACTTGTTTTTTTTCATTTCTTCTTGCTCTCCCTCATTGCTGTAGCGGAGCGTCAGTGGAAGGTTACATTGATGAACGAATCTCAGAGCTGCAGTTTGTCACTGTCGGAGAGCAGGCGGCCCATGACATCATCTCCCTTTTTGACGTGTGCTGTAACGCACTTGTGTTTGTCCTGGAAAACATAATGTGACAAGGAATGGAGGGAGCAAGAGCTAAAATATAGCTCATGTTGAAAGAGATACCTGCTTTAACAGATGGTAAAAGACGGCCTCGTGATTTACTCCATCTAGCGGCGCTCTTTATAACCTTTGGCTAATTAAGATAAATTGTGTTTCTGCTAGTTGAAGTGGATTAAGAAAGTATGTCATCCATGTAACACACATATAAAATAACTCAAATATAGCATAAACACTGACTTTCAACCTGTCTGGTTACATGGTTTTGTTGTGCCGGTTGCCGTCTGCGCAACACATGTGCAGTGGAAGAGTGACATCATCTCTGTGCGACCACATTGACAGGCAGGACCGACCCAGTGGGCTCCACGCAGTCTCAGCCACATTATATCTGGCAGTGCACCCCCATAATCTGCCTCTTCTGTGCATAAGCCTCAAAGCCTCAAATACATGGGCCTCCCTGCTTAAGTGCTGTTAGGAAACCATAGTGTTTTCTATAGGATGTGACCATTTAAAGTGGTAAAGTGTGTGCGTACGAAGATGTGTGCGATGTGTGTTTATGCTGTCGTATCTCAGTTGTGAGGAATGGGTTTTCCTCATGCGGTGCCAATTCTTAACGGGCCTCTCTATCTCCCTCGCCCTCACATGCCCCCATCCTCCTCCTTCCACCTTCCCTCAGCCCGTCCCCTTTAATGGATTTAGCAGATTGGAGTCGGGTATGCCACAGCTACCCGTGGCCAAGCTAAACAGGACCCAAGTAATATGTGGCCGCTCCATACTGCCTCTATCTCAACTGTGCTCCTTGTGTTTTGACGGAACAGCCTATGGTTGAGAGGTCTGGCATTGACTGTAAATGGTTGGCAGCCACTCATTCAGCCCTGCAACTGCTTCTGTGTCACGCCGGGGGATCGACAGTAAAGTTAGATTGAGGCGAGAGTCGTGAGGAATAAAAAGGGGGCAAGGCTGTAAAATTAAATACACAAAGTTTCGGAATCAGAAATATGCCCCGCCACAAAGACAAACACTGCAGCCTGACATTTGCATACTCAAGACCCCGACGGCAACCTTTTTTTTTCCTCTCAACATGTGCTCTATTTGATGCTAAGAAACACCACGTCTTTAAATGACTGCCAATGAAAGGTTAGATTAGGCTGCGGCGAAGGCTTCAGCAGACGACTGTGGTACCAAAAGGGCTTTGTGAGAAAGCAGGAGGGAGGGCTGGGGGTCTGGCGAGGGCGAGAGGATGGAGGAATGCTTTGCATCTCAGTTTTCATGTCGTTTGGGTTATGTGTGTTTAGGGGGACGACAACTCTGACCCTGTCTCCCCTTGAGTTGCCTTCCCCCGGATCCCTGGATATAGACGTTCCATTTCTTGCCCCAGCTGTCACCAGTGCAGTGTGTGTGTGTGTGTGTGTGTGCGAGTGTATATTTGGGTCTCCTTCCATGTACATAAACATCTGCTTCCTCAGTTCATCATTTACTTTTTCATGCATTTAAGAGTCTACCCTATAAGTGGATATCAGTTTCAATTTATTTCAATAACTGATCAAATTAAAACAAAATCAAACATGACTGAGTGTTTCTAAAGCTGCGGTGGAGGCCCCCAAGTTGCGTACGGTAAGACAGTTCAAATCTAGAACTAAAAGAAGCAACTCCAAAACACGAGAATCTCTC
The DNA here is from genome assembly GCF_019176455.1 of Solea senegalensis. NCBI lineage: Eukaryota > Metazoa > Chordata > Actinopteri > Pleuronectiformes > Soleidae > Solea > Solea senegalensis. The sequence continues at coordinate 3,548,027 of NC_058033.1, forward strand.
ATAAAATAATAAAACAAACTTGTGAGATAAAAGACTAACGTATCCTTCAGGGTGGTCTCCTTTAGCCGGTCATGTGTTGCGGTCAAAGCACGAGACGCATGTAGCCATTACAGGTCGTTGTTGACAAGCATTATTGCAACTGTCAAGAAAAGAAAATAGATGCAGAGTGCTGCGGTTTCCGCGAGAAAACGCAAGAAAACACAAGTTAAAGGCAAGTGTCTCTGCCAAATTTGTGATGAGTTACAAGGAAACTGCACTTGGGCGCCCCACAAGCAGGAATAAACTGAGACAGAGAGGATTCAACCAGAAGGGCATTGCGGGGATTTGACAATACAACACCCAGTGTCATTTTTGTCAGAATAACTGGATCACAAAAGTATCTAGAGATGGGCATTTCATGCAAAATGTCCTAAAGTCGTATCTAACAGTCGAATAATCGTCAAAAAAATCAGTCACATATCTTCAAATTCTAAATGTCTCACTTCCTGTATCGTTATCACCTTTTAAAGATGGAAATCTGTGTCAGGCTGTAATCAGTATTGGAAGACACTCAAGGCTGTGACATCAGCATCAGACACTAAAAACTATTCCCAGTGCATTGTTACCATTGACCCAGGCAAAGTAAAATTGTACTAAAGTGTCACTTTACCTTTCATTTTAGTGCATTGACACACCTGGAAAACCAGCTGCAACTGGCATCATCAATACCATGTGACATCAGACACCTCGCCAAAGAGGAAACACTTCCAGCCTCGCTTAGTGTGATATATGTGTTCGATAATTTAGCGTGACCCTCGGAGGGTGTTATAAAACGTGAAATGGCCCTTGATAGGAAAAAGGATCCCCACCCCGCTTCTAACATATCACAGCACCAGGCCCCGCAGACAGCCAAACGACCAGTGTCTGGACACTCAGACACACGCTGAAATATACATGCACATGCTGCACCGAAGCACAATCAATATTTATACTGCGGCATATAAGGGAGAGTTTCACGACTGTGTCGCCCACAGGAATCCTGCGGCCATAAAAGCCTCTCACGACCGGTGAAACCCAACCTACGCGGACTGTGGAGAGTTTAAGTAAGTAAGTTTGAATTAATCGTGACGCTCGGCCGCACTTTGCAGTCGATGAAAAGCCTGTTCTGACAGAGTGACGACGAATACATCCGCAAATATTAACTCCACAAACATGAGTGGACCAGATTCTTCCCCCCCCCTTTTCTTTTCATTATTCACAACTGGAGCACTTGAGCAAAGAGGAACAAAGCTGTCATATTTTCCCAGTTAACTGTAACTCTAAAAGGCCTTTGTTTCTAATTCTGTCCATGTCATGACACTGAGCAGTCTTCTTTTAGGACACATTTCCTTCATAAACGTCCATGTCAGTGACATCAGCGAGGCTACAGAGGAGGATGGACCGCATGAGAATCGTGAGTTCCCAGTAGAGCGAGCGTCCCTGCCAAGATGTCCACCAAGACCAATAATCCGAGGATCATGAGCACCTTCATTTTTTTTCTATATTAGAGTATTTGCTCTGGTCTGCTTGCCAGGCAAAACAGAGGAGAAGAAAATCAAAGTCACCAGCCTTATTCTCTGATCGGGTGAGAGTTAGTGCTGGTTGCATGTGAAGACTTTTGTTCCAACTCGAAAAGGTATTTGGAAAGTGCGATTTTCTCTTTTTCTTTTTTTTTCTTCATGGTTTGGCTCCACATGCTCATTTGGATGTGAAACCATGCAGCGAAAATGAGGTTAAAGTGCTGACTTGTCGTTTAACTTCTGTTTTATCCTCGGTCATAAAAAGACCAGTCCTGTGTCCCCGTTTTTGGCATCAGATGTTTTTCAATAAAATTTGCGTAATTGCACGGAAACCCATCATGAGTTTCCAAGTGCATCTTGATTCATCCCAGTTACGGACTCCATTTGACTCATTTGTCTGTATTATGGGTGAATAAATAGCAATACAGCAATATTTCATTGTTCTGTTCTTGAGAGACTTGATTATTAATGCGCTGGCACTAAATACAGATTTTAATTTTAGTAATATATCAGTCTGGCCTATATGACTCACTGTCCCTCACTACTTCATGATTCCTAGTGGTACTTATTACAAGAACCGGGGAAACATTAAAGGTCCAGTGTGTGCATTTAGGGGGGGTTTATTGGCAGAAATTATACTACCCGTAAGTATCTTTGTATGTGTCTTAAAATAAAGAATGTGTGGGTTTTATTGCCTTAGAATAAGCCTTTAAAATGTGCTGTGTATGTACGAGCATTCTTCCTGCAAAGGCCACCGTAGTTTGGGTACGGAGTCTTGTAACTGACGTTTTCAGATCATCTCACCAATATTTTCCTTACTGAGATCCACGAAGGATAAAAAAACAACTGCATGTGATTTTGAAACGTCACTAGTGCATCAAAGCTTTTGTGATGCCTCAAACTGTGGCTGGAAAAAACAAACAACCTCTCGCGCTTACAAACTGCACCAGGTCCCATGTGACAGGACGTCCTAGATTTTACTCCCCAACAGGCCACAAGGAGAAGTGAATACAAGTGAGGAGTGGAGGAAACAAAGTGAAGTTTCATCGTGAATGAGGAAAACACCGACACAATGACAAGATACAGAAACATGATGAAGTTAAACTTAGTCTGAGTGCACACATAAGTAAAAAGGACCCCCCAAACCACAGAGAGCAAGTGAAAACACAGCCGGAGCAGATTCACTCTCCACTTAACCTTCAAGGCCACGGAGAGAGTGAGCGGATCGTTTTGTTTTTCTGATAATAACAGTGATTTTTGTGGGGGAACATTTGTTTCGAAGAGGAAAACCACAGAGAGCAAGAAAATGAGGGGGAAACCAAGAAGTAATGAAACTAAAGCAAAAAAAAAAAGAAGGCCGGATTAAGAGAAAAGGGATGGTGTGTGGGGAAGTGTGTCCCTGAAGGTGAAGAAGCAGCTGCCATCTACCATCACTCATCGCCCCTCCCCATCAGAGCATGTTTAATGTCCCACAAGGGCAAGTTGACGAGCTGAACCATGTCCAAGTCTCTATGTCAAACATTATTACCTCACTGGCTACACTAGGATAAACCATATATATCAGAGTAATTAAATATCTATTCATTCTCCAGTGACAAACATTAAATTATCTTTAATGGAAACAAGAACATTATCTGGGAGAGATTAAACACCAGAAAACCGTCTGTTTTGAATGTGGAAGACGTTCAAATGTACAAACATGGTCATTTATTGGTGAGTTTCTTGGTTACTCACTATATTTGGACGTTAATGTGCAGGAAATCCAAAACTAACAACCGCTCAATTACAGTTCAATTATAGAATTGTAACTCGATTAACAATTACAATCTCAATATGAATGTTTGCGAAAATGACTTGAATTCTGGGCATGGTTTCAGAGTACTTACACTTGTAAGGACAACGTATTGATTTACATTCATTCCCTGGAGGGATATTCTAACTTTAAATGCCTCACCCCAACCTTTACCCCAACCTTAACCCCTGCCACATTAAAACTGAAACTTTAAAATGAGCGTCCAAGTTAGCGGGGAGTGACTTTTTGCTCAGAGTTCGATGGAAAAGAAAACATTCAGCTAATAGCCTAAACAGGGTCAGAGGAAGAGAAACCAAAGCTCCATCTTGTAACTTAAACACACACACACACACACACACACACGTAGACACATTTGTGAAATAATCCGCACCATGGATTAACAGCAAACCAGGCCCAAAGTCATACCACGTTGTGTTATTGTTGTAGAACCCAGAAAAATTAATCAAAGTGATGACATATTTTTGTGAAATGTTAGGGTGCAACTATACAGCTTTAAGAGACAAAGGAATTGTTCTTTCAATCAAAATCCGTAATTAGTCATATCTGGTTCCGCATACAGGAGAGTGACTTGGCTTATTAGTTATTAAATTCTCCATCAACTCTCATGTTAGTGGCGCGCCAACAGCTGCTCCACGAGAGAATGCCTTCGTATCGTGTTACGCCATTATATTTCTCGCGGTAAGCCCCGTGAATTAAGTCCGTCTGTCTTTGTTTTAATTTATCCTACAGAGTTAAACAAACGTCAATACTCATCAAGATCGAGAGATATACAGTATGTATAAAAAAAAAAGACTGAAATGTGGTATGTGATGAGCTTTTTTTCTTAAGGAAAGAGAACTCACTGCGAAACTGCTCAGTAGTGATACGATTTCCTGACATCGGCGTCAATGGAAAGCATCAGAATCCATTTTTTTGTCAAGAGTAAAGGTCAACTTTTTCAGTCTTTAAATTATCTTTCCCCCCCTTTTGTCCTCCTACTTTAAAGAGCGTAATACATCGCTCTACCTGAGCCGTGATGCCCTACATGCGGCTCTGAGCTCTGTGCGAGTGTTTGAAGTTACCAGAAGCTCGGATCATCTCGCTCACATCATTAAAAACACATGTGACGCTGCGCAGACAGGCACTCTCCTCCTTTTACCTCCTCCTCGGCCTGCACGCTCGCCTCGAGCCAGCGCTTAGACGCGTCTCATCCATCAAGCGGAGCAGATGGACAGCAGTTACCGCGATTCATTCATCTTTACTCCGAGACATTCCGATATTTGTCTCTTTCCACGTGAAATTAAAACATCACTTCATTCGGAGATGCACGCATTCGTGGCACAAGCGTCACTGCAAGCCAAGGCTTATAAAACAAGTGAGGATAGAAACAATCTTTTACCGTTAACAAAGTTTGTGGTTGCGTTTTGGCTAAAATCGACATACTTCAAAATGAAAGTATCACTGTTGGATACTGTCATTAGTTGTACGCCTGCTGAAATGCATCTATCAAATACACAGGTATATCTTACATCTGTTTCTGTGCACGCTGAGGAACAGACACGTTTCTTCCATCCATCTACCGCGATAACGAGAAACCCAGAGGTCCAACGATTTAGCCACACTTTGGCACCCGGGAGCCAGTGTCACAGGTCCAACCCACGGCAGCAGCAGCAGCAGCAGCAGAAACTCAAGACAACACCGGGTTTAGTGGACTTCCATCTGCAGCTTCCTCCAGTATTATAACAACCCATTTTTCAGTCATCATCATCCCAGATCTTAATCATGAGCCAGCTAACGGTCTGGCTACACTGTTCTGTTTGGATCAACGCTTGCTGTCAAATTTTTAAGATTGCACTCTAGTAAGTCGCGCCATTAGAAACGTGGTGTTTCTGAAAGGGCAGTAAAACAGATCCAGAAGCTGTCTTCCAGTACATAGCCTTGCATACAGAACCTACTGTCTTGTACTCACCTGACCTGATCTTTAAACTCACAGGATTCCTTCGATGCCAGAATCAGGACCATGAATAACATCAAAGCCTGTTCCTTCAGAACTGGGCTTCAGAACAAACACAAATGGAATTTGACCAACTAGAAGGTTCATCTTGGTTTTGAGTGAGTCCATCATTCAATAATATCTTCTCCAGATCAGCAGATAGATGGCTCTTCATACGGCACGTAGGAAGGTAAGATCTGTTCAGCCCAGGGAGTACAGTACACTGTCCAAAAAAGAGACTTCAGCTGGAGCTAAAATATGAGGTATAACCTCAGACGATTATGTATGAGGGTTTGATAAAATCCCTTCCAACATAAACACATTTCTCTGACCACACATAGAAAAGTATGGACTTCATAATTCAAACACTATCTCCTCATGTGGTTCCAGCAAGGATGGAGGGGAAAATTAAGCGAGGATTGTAGCTGCTTAGAAACTATTTTATTTGATTGCGGGTGGCCAGCTAAAATAAAACAGCCAAATTAGAACCTAATGGTTTTTATCTTTGTTGAATTTATCATACATACTGAGACAACGCCAGACATTTTAGTGATACGCTTGAAGCTCTGCTACACATGTCACAGAACCAACCTGAGACAGCTGCATTTGAAAGCCAGAGAGGTTTCAGATGCCACTTTCCCACACGACAGCACACACACACACACACACAGCCCAGATTTTACACTGCCATAATTAAATTTCACGATTATAATCGCGGCAAGATGGCAGACTTGGTGACTGTCGCTGCCGTGGCAACCAAGAGGGCCCTAACACTGGAGCTAATGAAATGTGAGGCAATCAACGGAGGGGAATCCTTATCAATGGGAATCTCATTTGTTCCGTCTCTACCACCGATGCTATTAATAACCGTGTCTGGCCTTCCTCTGGGTGAATGATGAAAACACGAGGAGCTTTCCAGGAAACTGAAGCTATTCCCTCACGCATCCCTTCACCACAGCACCGGGTATAGTTTACATGCTGGCTTATAAACTGAAATCAATTTAATCCCCCTCAATATTGAGTATTTAGTTCGTGTTATGTCTAGGATGGTGGTCCGAGGGGTAAATAAAAACACCAACACGGGTCCCAGTGCAGTGAGTGAAGGACGGAGCTCGGGTAAATATTTCCACTGGCTCCTTGCGGAGCCAGAAAAAGAGGAAAACAATCTTATTTATGTTACCTTAGGTTCTTAGTTGGCCGTCGATCTGCTTACCATTCAAAAATGTGGTGAGCGGGTTTCTCCTTTGTTAGGACAAATGTTACTTCGTTCAACTTGTTTTTATTGTGCAGATGTGGCACTTGGGTGTTATGGGATCCCGTTTAGTTTGGCATACAGGACACAATCAGGGCGAGGATGCACGCGTGGAGAAGGAGGAGGCGTGTATGTTGTGTGTACACGCGCGCGTGAAGTAACGAGGGAAGTCGCTTTACCGATATTTGTACTCATACGCCGTTTCCCCATGTGCGTTCTGGGATACAATTAGACAGCTTTTTGTTAGAGCTGCAACATTTGGGTGGGAAGATGCTTTCTGTTGGCAGCAGAGCTCCGTGATGAGCTGGAGCAGATAGTGCACAAAAAGCCTCCACTCTATTGTACTTGTCGAGCCTTTGTGTACAAAATTAACAATTCAGAGTCAGAGGCAGTAACAGAATAAAATCATGCACACAATAAAACTTGAGTGGAAAAGACAAATTGTTCTACTTATGTGGGTTTCGTGGGCGCCACAAGGAGGACAACAGTGTATACAGCACAAGCAGGACCCCAGCGTCAAGGTGGGTGGCAAATGCACAGTTTGATTACACTGTATATCTAAAGGAGTTTAAAGTAAACTCTCCAGATTGCTTGAGATTTGCGAAGAAATAGAGCCTCAACATTCCCTATTGTAATACCATTAGAATAAACAAAACAAGTCCCTGAAGACTTTGAACTGTGGGATCAGATTTCATCGTGAAAATAAAACCCCAAAACACAAATGTGATGAAGTCATTGCTGTGACAAAGCCAGATGTGACACGACAGTTCCCGCAAACTGACTAAATACTAATCTCTGTCATGCGATTATGATCATGTCCTCCTCCTGTGTTTTGGTCTCAGTTTTGGGGAGATATTAAGGGCGCATTCACGCAGACCAAACCAAAAAAAGCACGAGAAAGAAGGAAATCCAGCTCATCGATTGGCCCGGATTGAAAACGGAAATCTATCCCCGTCAGCCGGCTTGTTCACCACCAAAACAAACAATGGCGTGACATCGAGCTATCCTCACTTCCTCTCTTTGGTTCACTTCCACTCTAGGGTTCGCTGGATGGTCCGTTTGCATTTCCCACTGTAAACGAACCGCACCAGAGTTCGCTCGCAAGCGAACCGAGACCCATGTTTTCAGGCGGACCGGAGTTCGCTTGTTTGGTCCGCACCAGAGTTTGGATGAGCTTTCACACCTGCCCAAAAGGAAGGGTGCGAGCCGATCCGAGGGAAACAAACTCTGGTCCTTTTAAAGCAGACCACACCGCTCTGGGAGTAACAATATAAAACTGAGTGGACACCAGTGTGACTGACAGCTGGTATGGTCCAATAGGAGCCTGGTTGCGGGTGAACTTTTGGAGGCTCATGCAAAGGTGAACAGTTACCACACGATAAAGACCAGATAAATGGTGATGCAACAAATGAAATTGGTCTATAAAATCAATAAATAATCCTTCTAAATAATGACATCATCGATACTGATGGAAAATATAATCACGACTGTCACTGTGTGCTGACCTGTACCAAAATACACCCCAAAAGAAACATAATGGATACCACTCAGTCACCTGCCCAAACAAACTGCTATATAAAGTCATTCAGCAGATGCTGTTGAAGTGCGAGTCTTTAGAGCCCATCAATCTAGCAGAGACGGCATCATATTCACCCATTCATCCGCACAGATCCACATTAAGTGCAGGGCAATCAGTGCAGTGTTTACTTTGCTGATAAGCTTGACAAAAACACTTGACATTGCGCCTCGATCCACAGTGTTAAATATGGGCAGAAATGACAGAGCACTAACATTCATCACCGCAACCTTCATTGGCAGTTAAATGAAGATGAATAAGGACACCCTTCAATGGGAGGGCAGAGGTCAAGATGGACACATCAGCTGCTGCAACTCCAACCAAGTCACCACAGCATCATATGAAGCTCAAGTCTGAGCTCAATCCATTTGGATTACACATCTAATCCGGTAAAATTGCATTGTGACTTACACAAAGAACTGACTGTATCTGAAAAGAAAAAGGTCTTCATTGCTTTGTTTCGTTTCAGTTTGTTCCTGTGAGGAAGAACTTGTACCTATAAACAGCTGATGTGAGTGAGTAAATAATTGTGAGATGTTTGTACAAATATGAGCTCGAGTCAGTGGCAAGAAGACACCCATATGGTTCCTGTTAGAAAATGTCTCGCTGCACGCTTCATCACTCGACCAGAAACCAAACTCTCTTACTGGTCTGGTTGCATGCAGACCAAAGGCTGAGGCCAGCACACTGCAGATCTGGAGCACACAAGACCATGTAAGTGGATAGTGTAATAACACAAAGCTCCGTATCCCTCCTCAGAGCAGAAAAGAAAACCAGGAGCCGAGAATCGCCAGCGGACACCAGATATGACCATTGTGGTGAGGTTCTTAAAAATGCCTCTGGGTTTTAGATTTTGGCCGTGTAAACACATAAAGACAGCCCTGGCCGCTATAAATACACCTTGTGTTGGAAAAAATGTCATAATTATGTCAGAGTCTATTTGCTGGACGATAAAAAACGACCTAAAAGCATCTTTGTCTTATGCATTTTTCTACTTTTCTACTCCACTTATTATAAGGTCTTTCCACTGAGTCTCTCTGCAACACTTTTCTTCTATTTTCTTTTATCGGGGATGAACCGAAACAACACTCAGTATCAGTATCGGTCTGCATTGCACATTGGTACAATCTGAAAAGTCTTAATGTCACACAAATGCTACCCTAAGCACTTTAAAATGTAAATAAATGAGTCATGTGGTGGGCTGTTTATTTCTCCTATGGTCGCAGAATATTGCTTCCACAGCTTGAGCGTCATGTTTTTGAAAAAATGTGATGTCAACAGTTAAGCGCTTCAAAAGATGTGAAAGGATTGCATCGGATTCATAACGTACTGGAAGATGCTCCAGGTTGCGGTATCAAAGCCAAACCTATTCTTCATTATAAAGAAAACAGGAAACCTGAGCCAAGTGCCTTGCTCAAAATGTTACCAACAGCACTTCAGACCCTCACCACTGGTGGTTCCTTGCACACTATCACATCACTTGGTTTCCTCCAGGAAACGGTTAAAAAAAATGTGCTGGCCCACTTTGTGCACTTCATGGTGTTTCCCATTAAGTGGTTCTGACCTCTCTCCAAAACAAAGTGTATTCACTCTAAGTTGCCAGCCCTGGGGAAGAAATCACTGACTTGCTGTTATTAAATAGTTCCATAAGAAATAATAAACCCCTGTATGGGCCTATTACACTGATATCCCTTTCATGTTCAGCATATAATTTAAATGGGGGAGCCACTCTTTTTCTTTCCTCCTTCCCCCCCTGCTTAGCTGGCTGGGATATGAATGGTAATCAATAATCAATATGAGGCTATATGCTGCATCACCGTTTCTTTCACTGATACAATTGCAGTCCATCTGGTCTCTCCCAGCAGCGAGAACCAGCCCCTGCATGCAAGGTGCAGACGCAGCGGTGACCACTGAGCCTCCACCTCAGTTCGAGAGCCACTGTTTCCAGCGCATTTCATGTACATTTACAGAGGGTGTGAGAATAAAAGGAGCTGTCACTTACATTCATCTGACGGAGCCGCTCCGCTGCTGCTCTGGATGTGCGCTCTCGATATCCCCTCTGGATCCTGATTAGTATGCAAACGGTTTTCCAATTCCCTTCTTCAGCCACAGACAAATCCACCAGCTGGCCCTTCTTTCTTTCTTTCTTTCTTTCTTTCTTTCTTTCTTTTTTCCTCCTCACATAAAATCCACAAAAATGACAGTTCCACAGATTTCCCAAATCCGGCAGACCGGTGTACTGGATGTCTCCTTTTGCGTCCTGGTCAGGTGAGCGCGTCTGGATCAGCCTGCAGCTCCGCAGTGTTCCCACTGTCTCGCGCTGATCCTCCGAACGGTTCCACTGCTCTCGTTCTGTCCTTCGCTCAGCATCCAGTCACTCGGACCCGGTGTGTGTGAAAATGTGTGTGTGCGCTCCGCAGCTCCAAGGCACAGTGCACCTCACCGACTGAAAGACGACTCCTCCGATACGCTAAGGCCCAGCCCCCCTTTACTCCTCTTCTGCCTCCTGCCTCCTGCCTCCTCCTCCTGCTGCTGCTGCTGCTGCCTTCACGGACTTGGGTTGCTAATTTATTCGGGGAGCAGCAGCAGCCACACAGAAGTGGGCAGACAGAGCCGAGCAGAGAGAGAGGAGAGCAGACTCTGGTGCCCCCAAGCTCCGTTCAGTGGAAGTAGTCTTTGAGACAAAGGAGCAGCAAGCAGCATCAAAAGAGTTCCTCAGCTCAGCATGACACATTATTCATGGCTGTGAGTCACTGGTGTCATCATGTTTTTCATCTTCTTACTATTAGAAAAGTAGGACACCAAAACAAAAACAGGAAAAAAGAATTCACAATCTCTCCACTCAGTAAATGATACAATAATCATAGTTTCAGCATGTGAAGTTATGTATGTGGTGGAGGTGCATATATTCCAAAACATAGGATAATAATTGATAATCAATTGAATAAAAATGTCCGAGATTCCCGTTTCCCATGTTTTTGGACACACACAATGGTAGGCAAAAGCAATGCACATTGATGAAGTTTGTTTAAAATAGTTTAAAATAGCCATAATTGTTTAAAAAGGTCCAGCGTGTAAGAATTGGTCACATCTGAGGGACTTCTCCTTCTCTACAGCGTCTTAATTTGTGCTGTAAAGCAACTGCTGCTGAAATATGAGAGTGCAAAGCCCTTTCTTAAAGTAAATAGCTTTTATGATACAATTAACCATTACTTTAACACCTTAAATGTTGGTTTACCTTAAATGTTGGGTCATAGATTGACAATGACCCGACCTGACTTTCAACCTTGGCCTCCACATGGAATAGGAATCATTAAACAGGGTTCCCACACCTTGGTTGACATCAAATTTAATGACTTTTTAAAGGACTTTCCAGGACCAATTCCCTCAAATCCGAGGATGAAATGTGCCGACACAACTTAATGGGAGGGCAACTTGTAAGAGCGTCCGTGGCGTCCACTTTTATTGATTTGCAGCACGCTCTGCATCTGGACAAGTGATTGTCCTTGAGGTCTCGGTCCAAGTCGGTCTGTAATTTTCTGCGTGGAATCTCACGTCAACAGCGGATAGAGACAGGGGACAGTGTCCGCAACACCGCGAGTAATCACGACTCGACATTTGTCCTGCGTCGGTCTAGTACATGAAAACAGTAGGTCACAAACTCAAGGACCTGTGGGAACCCTGATTAAAACTCGTAAACTAACTACTGCCGTTATATTAGCTTTATATAGCCAGCAGGTTCTTTACTGTTTTGTTGGGCACACTCACATTTCTGCCAATAAAGCCAATAAAATGTCACAGACTGGACCTTTAAAATGAACAAACTCTCTGAACTGCTCAGCTTACACTTATTTTCCAAAGGATAATTTTATACTCTTATTAATGTTCTACTTTTGTTTTACTTTTAGGTTATAAAAAAAAAAAAACAAAAAAAAAACACCTTAACACTGAAGTTGCATTTAAGATATAATTCGAAATCCCTGCGTGTAGAAGCTCAAGACTATAATAAGAAAATAGAAAATGTACTCACTCTTTGGATTGCTTGCATCAGCAGGATGGTAGTCATGCATCACCCCGACATTTTAGGTCAGGCGTCCACCTGCATCACTGCAGCACGAGGGAGGAAGAGGAGGAGGAAGGGGAGAGACGGCGCGAGGACGTATAGTGACTGCAGGGAGCAGAGGAGGGAGCTTCAACAACGACGACAGTGATCAATTCATCACCTCCTCCTGCACAAATAAGTCACTTCGACGGTAGAGCCGTGTGTCACAAATCCTGGTCCTCGGGGATCCACTGCTCCAATGTTTGCCCGCTCCGAACACACCTGATTCAAATGGAGCTAATCAAGCTCTGATAACGAGCCACTAATTGGACTCAGGTGTGTGAGGAGCAGGATTTGGGAGCACTGTGTTGCAGGAAGTTGTTCATTTACACACTTTTGACACAGTTTACGTTCAGGTCTATGAATCTATCCGCCTATGATTTATGGGAAACCAAACATAGTAATGTCCCACTTTTTACACACTGGAGAATGAACCGCCGAACATTATTTTAAGGAACTACTCGATAAAATTAACAAAGTATAGAATTAAATCACAGGAACAACAAAGGTCTTGGTTAAAAAATGGTTAAAACACAATAAATTGATTATTGTATAGCATTGTGTCAACTTTTTTCAAATTGTTGTTATTTTTTTTTACAATGCTGATCTTTAGAAATCAGTGCAGTGTCCTCAATCTAGTGGTAGTGTTAGCATTCATCAGTTTTCTGAGAACAAAAGACTTAAAATAAAGTAGTAATAAATAACTGTCAGGAAACTACGGTGGCCTTTGCATAACAAAAAGGAGGGAGCACGTAAAATGCTTATTCTAAGGCTACAGTAAACGTTTTAAAGCGATTACATCAATACAAACATACTGATGAGTCAGTATGTTCCCTTTCTGCCAATAAACCATCCTAAATGTTACACACTGGACTTTTAATAAACAGAAAAATCACGTAAATCACAACCTAAATAAATTCCCTGTAGGCTTTATTTCTCAAACTGTCATCTTTGTCTTTGTCCCGTGTGTGTGTGTGTGTAGGTGTGGGTTCGCGTGTTTCAGAGCAAATTTATCCGGCATCAAACTTGTTGTGTAAAACTGACCACAGGGTTGCATTTACACAGTTTTAAGCGGGAGCAGATGGCGGCGGAGTGATAATTTCGGTGGGGCTTCCCACGACGGAGGAGACCAGCGCAAGATTTATATCTCTGCCGCACACACGATCCTCAATGTCAAATCTCCCTCTTGTCTCTCTGGGACAAATACAAACACACATGTGTGTACACACACACACAATCACCCACATATCATGATTTTCATGAACAGACATCCCTGTTCCTCATTTTCTCCCTCTACCCTCACGATCCACAGCCTTGACCGAGATAACCCCCGCTCCATATTTCAAACCTAATAAGCACACCGCCGAGATTTATTCCACCTTCCGCGCATTCGCAAGAAAAAACAGATTAAAGCGGCAGATGCAGAGCTGTAAATTCAACCATCTTTTGAATTATCGCACGTCTGACCCTTGCAGCTTGTGGTCGCCGTGAACACAACATAAGGAATAAGAGGGACATGGTGGTTAACCAACAACTAAAGTGGCTGCAAGGTCATTTAGAAATGCCTCGTTAGGAGTTAATGGAGGAGCTTGTATTTACTGGCTGCATAATTGTACTCGTTGGCTGGGCCTCCCTCCCTCTCTCTCTCTCTCTCATATACACACACACACACACACAGAGCAATGCAACAAGGCCTCTGATGTGATGTGTAGCCTAACAGGTTTGCATCCTCTGGAAAATGCATCTAAACGGACTCCTTGACTGGCAGGCAACACAATATCCTCGTTCTGTATTTGCCAGAAAAAGAGACTTAATGTGAGTAATTCCCCCATGTTTTATTTCATTTAATTCTTATCGCTTCATCTCTTTGGATTCAGTCCCTTTCCTGTCACACACACACACACATTCATATCTAACAGCAGTGTGTGCATATTGACTGTCCCATTTGTGTCATTTAACTCAGCGTCTTTTCTCCCCCGTGTCTCCCCACGGACACCGTTTGACCCTGTGTGTGTGTGTGTGTGTCCGTGCAGGTGTGAGCTGTGGCTGATGTGATCCACCTTTCCTGTTTCGACAGGATGAGATGAAGTCACGGCTTCACCCGGTGACTCTCGGGCCAAGAAAGGAAAGAGTGGTGGCTTAATCAGCGCTTCCTTTCCCAGAGTCAAAATATCACCGAGTGTCATTCATTTGAGTTTATTTCAGGGACAGTTTTCAAGCAAGTTTTTAAGTTGTTGGTTTTTTTTTTTTTTAAAGCTGCAGTATCTAACTTGTTTGTGAGCTACAACACTATACTGAGAAACATTTGTTCAGCTATAAAGTACAGTTTTAATTAAGAGTCTAGCTTTTCGTGACTTTACTTATTCAATTCAGATGAAAAAAGAAACTTAGAAAATACATTTATTATGCTGCAAATGCTCCACCAAGTCATAATATGATGTGACTGAGCCATGCTGCTAATGAGAGAGATATGCTTTAAGTTAATTTATTTGAAATGGAGTGAAATCAAGTGGAAGAGTGCATTTGAGATTGGTTTTAACACATTAACACGTTTCGTTGGAGTAAATGAGCACCAGATGCAGGGTGGGGGAAGTCAGAGAGCATTCGCTCTGTTGCTTTTGGTCCTCTCACGGTTTTACTGTCTAATATGAAAAATAAAGTAGAACACCAGCAGTCACACATTAGTTCACAGCCACTTATCACATGGTGGACACTTTCACCGGCTTGTCTCTTTGTCTTTTTGTTCCCCTTTGCCCCTGGAAACCAATGGAGTTGTGTTTGTCTTCATTCGTGCCTGCAGGGTATTCTTAGGGAGACTATTATAGGTTACTTATAGGGCCAGTCTCCCTTCCGTGCAACCATACATTGGCCCGATGACTTTGGCTGTTCTTTCAAAGCGACGCAGTTGTGCATTTCTGCAGATGTCACTAAAAAAAGGGACCAATGCTTAAGTATATAGGAGTAAAAAGTATTGGATTTGAATTCACCGGAGGAGTTCCAACAGAGACAAAAACAAAGCTTTTACCTCCCTTTGCTGTTGGCACACACTTCCCGTTGGTTGTGTGCAGTTTCCTCACAGATTTCTACTCGTCCGCATGGACACGTCCAGCCTGCAGACTATTTTTAGGGACTCGGAGGATATATAGAGTGAGGGATGACAGACCAGGAAGAGGGCATTGTTGTGAGGAGATCAGGGAAACAGAAAAAAAGAACAAAAAAACGAGATCTCACAAAATCTTCCACATCCCAAGTGGAAATTGCGTCTGACGTTGAATGATTACAGTTGTGACGTCGCTACGGCTGTTGCACCGTAAATATTTTTCAGGATTTTAAAGGCATGAACTGTATATCTCACACAAAGGAAATCCATTATTGTCATTTCACATTTGATTTATGTCTGTGTTTTATTGTGAGTAGTGAGTTTTTCAGTTAAATAAAGTTGTCATGTCGGAAACTACTGCTACTTACAACAGTAAAATACCATACGACATACAGTGTCTTTAAAGAATAAAATACACAGTAAAATATGGCAAGTCAAATATTTAAAGTGCAGTTACAATAAAAGGAACATTTTTCTTCATTGCTAGTAGATTGCCATTCGATTACAGTGAATGTACAGATCTGAACCTCATATTATCTTGAATTGTGTCACCTATGAAGCAACGTCTATCCCTGGCTGATATATACACAGTATATCTGATATATAATAAAGAACTTATGCATCTCAAGCTGGCCGTCTTCCACTTGGCAAAGCTTCTCCTGAGAAAGGTCTCCCGCTGCATCCCTGCAGAGCATCGCTGACAAATGTATCTCATATGTTCGTGCGTGAGGGAGATAACTTTAATAGATAACTTGGAGGATCATCTCGAGGTAAAGAGTGAAAACAGGAAGAGGTTTTTCCCCGCAACTGCCATGCCCCTTACTCTCTGGGCGTCTTCGAATGTGGACTGATATCAGAAAAGGAGATTAAAGAGTTCCTCTGACGAGTTTCCAGGTTTTGTGTGACGGCATCCGACATCGCTCATTCATTCATTCATTCATTCATTTGTCTACTGCTTCATCCTTCACGTGAGGGTCGCGGGTCGCTGGAGCCAAAACCCAACTGACACAGGGCGAGAGGCGTGGTAGACCCTGGACAGGACACCAGTCCGTCATAGGGACACATGGAGACAAAAATGGAAGAATCCTGAGAAAACACACGTACACACACGGCGGAACATGCATCAATTCAGTTCATAGAGCCCAACATCGCAAACACAATTGCCCCCGAAGTGTGTACAGCAAGTGACACCCTGTGTCCTTAGACCCTCACACTGAGCGAGGAGAAACCTCAGGAAGAGCCACAGAGAAGGATCCTCTCCCGACAACATATTTACAAAGAGAGGGAAGAGAAGGAAACAAAACCCTCTCACTGTGAGGCAACAGTAATAGCCACTTATTCGCCCGCGTGACCTCATTTCTCTCGTATCCCTCATACATTGTGCCGTATGTGTGCGCTGTTCCTGCTTCTTGTTGAAAACCAATCATCATCACATCCCGCTTAAGTGCGGCTCTCCCACTGGTTCAACCCCGGGAGACAAATCCTAATTCTTCCACAGGGATTGGGATTTTCATTACATATGAGCAGTGGCAGGTGGTTTATATATCACCGTGTTCATAATGCACGATATGAAATGTGTTTTTGGCTGCTATCGCTGTACATCCCATCGCTTTGGACGGATATTTTTTTTTTTTATGATGACACCTTTTACAAATCTCTTTTCCGCTCCCTTTCCGTCTTCTCATCGCCGTCCCGATCTCTTCCTGCGTGTAACTCATCCATTACATCAACACCTGCAATATAACTGCAATCAATACCTGCATCGCCCCCCCCAATCCGGTCACGTGACTAATTTATCTCCATGACACCCACGCTTCCTCCTTCCTCCCTTTATCAGAATGTTTTATTGTTCAAAAAAAAAAACAAACAAATGTGAGAGACGCTTTAAATCAAGATGGCCTCAGTTTAACGAGATTGTTTACGCTGAGAGAGAACTATTTAGCTGCTGGCTCACTCGCATGCCATAAAACCCTGGTGACCATGAAACATGAGCTTAATGGATTGATAAGAATTATAAAAAAAAGAAATTACACTTTGGCACAAATTTGGTTCTGTTTTGTAAATGAAAAGCAGCTTTTGTGCTGGAGCAACCGCAACAGTGCCGTGTGGGCGCAGCATCCAGTGCTCTCGTCCCAGTTCATTACACGTACTGAATAGCTGCTGAAAGGCTTCTTCTACCTCACAATGTGCTTCTAATACAATTGTCTAGCAAACAGGAAGTAGCCAAGGCAGAGAACTTCCTGTATACGCCGATATACAGGCCAGCTCCTGCACTACGGGCACATGAGGTTTCCTAAATGTGTCCTGAGTGTGTGTGTGTGCCATTCAGCATTCCACCCCCGCTGCTTCCTTCCCTGCCCTTGCACAGCATCGTGGGAAAGAGCCGAGTCTCACCTCCGAACGCCGAGCTCGCTCACACGGATAAAGCAGCAGCAGCAAGGACAGATTTAGTGGCTTTAGTTGTGAGGCCAGATGTGACGCTGTGTCGTGTCGCGTTGTGCCGTGATGACGCCGTGCCACACAGACTGCCGCGTTCCCATATTTAGAGCGAACTGCAGCATGAATTACAGCGTGTGCGTGTCTGTCTGTGTGTGAGTGTGTGCGAGAGAGTGAAAGGGGAGGGAGAAGTGTGTTACTTTGTTTGGTTACAATGCACATTTTTCGCTCTTATCTGATTTTTCCATTCATACCGAAGGTGAATTTCCTGAAACCAAACGCATCCCACTGGAACAAACATGATACGCACACATTCCTTTACATGTTCTGCCTTTAATAGGATCAGATTGAAGCATGATTCTTTTTTTTTGTCCATCCAAAAACTTAATGAAAAGCTTAAAGCGAGGTCAAACACAAGGTGAAATGGTTTTTCTCATCTTTTTTTTTTTTTTGCCGCGATGGTTCGGTGTCTGTTTGTCTAACACTAAAAGTATCCATCTCTTATCTCCGTTCTGTCTTGACCTTCGCTCGGCCTTTAAAATGTGTCCGCGGCTACAGAGGAAGAGGAAGATGAGAAGGTCAAGTGCACGTTGGGGGGAGATAAGTCGTCCCTTCGCGCTGTCCGTCTGGATCGGCTGCTTCCTGTTTGTTGTTGCACCAAAGTGTTGTGCCGCGGAGATAAGAGGGCTTTCGGCTTTCGACTCAGGCGGAACAGGAGCACATCCTGCGGCGGATGCCATATTGTTCCCAGTCGTCACACTGTGACCTGCCTGTTACTACCTGTCACTGTGTGCAGCACAATGAATCAATGGCTTTAACGAAGCCTTCAAGACCCAAGACCGTCGTGCCATGCGCGCGGTGCACATTGGGTCAATGTCGCAGCCCTACATGTAGACTGTAATCGTCACCACTCCAAATGATTATGTGGACCCAGCGTATTTGAATCTGTGCAGTCTGCACGTCTTATCCAAACAGATCTTTCAATGCTTCTGGAATTGTGTATAAAAACCCGGGGCAGAATCTGGTTTTAACATACAGAGCCCGGAACTATGCTCTGAGCCCATTCCTTGTTGTTTTTTCCGTGAAACTTCTGGGATACGTTTACATTAAGGCTGGAGGAGCCGATACATTATATTCACGAGGTTGCGCGATACAGTTTTCTGAAAACTTAAACTGCTTATCTCGTTTTGCAATCGGGGACAGGAACTTAAGGCCACTTTCAGTCTGGAAAATGGTCAAGAAAAACCTCCAAAAAAATCGGCTTTGTAACTCTCACAGCTGTCTGTGGCTGGAGCCAGGGCAGAAGCTGGACGGAGCTTTTTCCTCATTCTTCCTTGAGTGTGATTTATGTTGAGACGTCTCCCTCCTCTTCGACTGTTTTTGATTGTTTGCTTTGTGGAAGAGTTTAGGATTTCGTTCCCAATAAGTTGCTGGCTGCGGAAAGACAACAATCAAGATACAGCAATTTTTGGTTTCTGACCAGTGCTGTGTGCAGCGGCGGTCGTAATGTGTTTATATTGTGAAATTAGAGCCACGGGATGGAAAGTATCCAACAACAAAAAAGAGTTAATATTGGTTCATAAGGATGTTTGGGTTACTTTGGCCAATTGACAAAAGTACACAGTCTTGGAAAAGAACAGGGAGAAACAGTGAAGTGAAGTTGAGGCCACAGCATAACAAAAAAAAAAAAAAAGCAGCTCAGGTTATGTGTGTGAGTAAATCTTCATTAAACCTGAGTCCAGAGAATGTTTTATCTGTTTTGGACTGGACTGCCGTTACAGAGAGGCCACCGCGTGCACTCTCAACTGCTTCAACTATCATCAACAGTGATGATGATTCCAAAAGTCTAAATAATGCTACTCAGTTTGGCGGAGTGTCCGGGAGCGCTCAATCAATCCCAACCACGACACAGAGAATCATCATTTATCTCTGTACCGTGGAGGAGCATCCCATCCCAACATGTGACGCACCGTGCAATCATTACATTATCCACAGTCTCCTTTAACTAAGTGGTTCGTGAAAGGCACACACACACACACACACACAAGTGTATTTTTGTAAACACGTTGAGCTCGACTTGGATAAACATATTAAGGTTAAGTCTAGACTCGGTGATAAGAGCTGGAGCCGGACAGGAGCCACTGATGATGTGGTGTGAGAGTCCTTTTTTCTTGCATATACAAAGTTCTAACCCATTCGATTTCAAATACATACACACACTCACAGGCTTTATCCTTTATAAGGACACAGGACGTGGTCTTCTGCAGCTGGGGCCCATCTGTTTAAGGTTTGAAGTGTTGTTCGTTCAGAGGAGAGGGACTTCTGCACGTCTTGAGTGAACATTGCAAGATACTGTTGCCTTTCTGTCACGCCAAATCTGGCCGCTCTCGTCTGATGTTTGCCACGAGCCGGGCCTCTTCGCCCCAGAGATCACGTCCACGTGTCCTAAATGCTCAATAATCGATAAGCTGAACAGGTGGGATCGGCGTCAGTCCCTCCTCACCTCAAGGATTTAGCTTTTCCTTGTCCCCGGCAGCTTGGTAATCAGCAAGACCCAAATATTTACAGCAGCTTGTCCGCCATCAAAACACCCTCTGTAATGACACGTTTATTCAATTACCCTTGAATTCACGGAGATGAAATGGGCTCCGCGGCTCTCGGGCCAGATTTGCGAGCATTTTTCCACCGACAACTGTATCGTCCCAGCGGCTTTGATTCGAAACAGACCGGGAGAAACTCTGGATGCTTGCATGACATTTGTTAAATGCTCTCCGTAAAGCATTTTGACTGGTGAGGAAATCATAAACACCACTTCTGCACGATTCCAGGGCCAGGTAGGCTGCTCGGAGCCAACAGGAGGGTGAGGTGTTTCTTGGAAGGAAGCCTTTGGCTTGACAAAGACCACTGTATATGAGCTACCAGTGATTACCGACAACGGGGGAGGTATTTCCCAATTTACAGCCATATTTCGCTTTTATTTCACTTTTCTTACATGTATTCCCCCTTAAAAGTTTATGAATAGGCCGGCCACAACATAAAATAGTGGGCCTTCCAACTTGCTCCGCGGAATTAGTTTTAGATATTTCTTTTCAACGTTAGACGAAGGGTCGGCGTGTAGTATTTTTATTTGAATAACAGCAAATGTATGAGATCACTATGAATGTACAAGGAGGCCAAGAGTGGCAGCTAATTTTTCATTTTCGTCCCAGAACGGCCCGCCTCCATACGAGTCTGGAACATAATACATGTGGTTACACGGTTCAGCAAGAGTAAAATAGCGCTCGAGAAGATCATTCCGACATCTTGTCAGGGCAACCCTTTTATCACATTTGTGTTCTGAAACAAGAGGAATGGTTTTAGTTCCGCCTCTGTGTGTTCATTATCTGGCTATTTCCCTCCAGTGCATGAGTGTGTAACAACAGTGCAACATTTGCAGCGTGCGACGGCGCTCCCGGCTCTGAGGCTGAATTTTCGATTAAAAAAAAAAAATGCAATTGTGAAAGTGTTAATTTTACAAAACGCAATCATCTGGTTCAGACCACATTCTGTTACTTTCACCCACCCATTTCCCGGTGCCTTGCATTAAACTTAACGAGGCTGTCTTCATTTCTCTGCAGTAATGGCAACTGTCAGGCCGAGCGTGTGCTGCCAGGCACCTTTGAGAACAAGACACTGACATCATGTTGACTTCATTTTTTGCCTGGTCTCTGTTTCTCAAAATGAGAGAAATCTGCAAATCTGGATTCTTGAGCGTAATGACAATGGTTACACAATCCACATGGCCTTGGCTTGCACTCGTCCCTTTTTCCTATTTTGTCTCCTCCTACATTCTTGAACTAATCTTTGCTTTTTACCTCAGGGGCAACAACTTCATGCTGTCCTTTGAAACATCACAGTGTGCAGGCAGTTTTTGTTCACGGCGGTGAAATATGCATGTCAGGTGAGGGGAGCGGGGGATTGTGGAAAAATCGGGGTTGTGTGTGTGTTTGTGTTTCTGCCAGGCAACCGCTGTTTTCTTCCCCCCCCGAAAGTTTCCAATGCATTATTACTTAATTGTGCGCTCGCACTCAAACACAGCGTACACATGCTCGCCATCACGGCCGTGCCACAGAGGCAGCTGCGAGCATGGCTTACATGAGGACAGAGCGGTCACTGTGTTTCCCATCATTCTCTGCACATACAGATAGCCCTAGATGGAAAAGCAAGGTGGTGTGTGTGCATGTGTGTGTGTGTCTGTGTGTGTGCAACCGCAACCAGAAAATCTGCTGCAGTGCTTAGGATACCCACCGGCTGTCCACATCACAGTGACCACTGATTTCAGAGCTCTGTAATCACCGCACACGGGACTATTTTCGTGCAATGTGACTATGGATTAGACAGCAAATTGCCAGGCATAGTGAGCGTTGCCATGGCGAGGGGTGGAAGTTGCTTGTAAGGAATAATAAACAGGGTCCGATTGAGATGAGACATGACAGTCTGAGGGCAGCGGCAGCTGGAGACGTGTGTGTTTGTGTGTGTGTTTATTTAAAAGGGGGAGATCGTTACAAAGCAAGAGCGAGAACCGAAAGCTTTTTTTTTTTATTGCATTTCGTCCTCGCATTAAATCTGTTGACTCCCTCCTCATTGACTATTAATCAGCTGGGTCTAATGACAAGCTGACACAGCAATAAATGTTTAAGCTCAATCACATACATATGTGTCGGAGGCCCGCAAGTCTTCCCAAAGTTGAACTCTCGCAGATCTTGTGGTTGTAACTGTCATGAAAGTCAGCGCAAAGCCAGTAATGAGCTCCTTCAATGAATTGGAAAACTGTTCCCAAACGTCAGAATGTCCCAGTCCTTAAATAAGACTTAAATCAGATATTACTTATTTCATAGTAAGACTTCTGGATATCTACACTGTAAAATGTGTTAAGTTAACCTTACTAAAAAGAAAGGCGAGTAAATGTAACTAAGTCGGTCAATTAAAGCTGTAGTTTGTAACTTTTAAGTAGAAACAATGCTGATTGAGCCTTTTAGCCCAAACATGACTCTGTGAGTGTTTCTGTCCAGTAGAACTGTTGTGCACGTCGTCTGAAGACACCATGAAAAACAGCAAACTGTCTCAGAAGTGGATTCTACAGCTAAAAATAAACCTGGACGAAACCTATTTTAATCAAGATCACTATTTGGTCTCCGCTATACCAGGGTTTCTCAATCCTGGTCCCGGGTCCCCCACTTTCTCTGCCCTAACACACCTGATTCAAATGAAGGGTACTGTATATTCTAATAAAAATAAATGAATGAGTGAAGTTAACATTTAAAATGTAAAAAAATACAAAAAAACAATCTATATATACAGTATGCGTTTATTAAAAGTATTTACATGTTAATTTATGGGTAAGGAGGCTTAAGTGATTGGCGCCACCCACCATTCAAACAGTAGAACAAGGACGTACACTGCTGTTCCAATTGCATCGATCATACTTGGTGAGTATGTACTCCAAGTACGTACAGGTTGAGAAACGGCCAGACAATCAATCACAGCTGCTGCTGTTTCCTTCACCATGCAGCTCCAATTAAATGAGAAACGCACTCTGAATGATCTATTAAATGTCCTAATGAACGTAACAACGTGCAAAGCAGAAAACGAATCCCAAATGTTTCGCAATCATTTGAAACTCAATGACAAAAGCCAGATTTGAAAACCCATACGTTAGCAATCAGTAAATTAGAAGATGAAGACGCTGCTTTAAAGCGCTTATTAAATGGGACTCCCATTAACCGTCAGACTGCTGACAGAACGGTGCACATCA
Organism: Solea senegalensis; assembly: GCF_019176455.1. NCBI lineage: Eukaryota > Metazoa > Chordata > Actinopteri > Pleuronectiformes > Soleidae > Solea > Solea senegalensis. The sequence goes on from NC_058033.1 coordinate 3,571,610, forward strand.
GCCACATGTGCGTGCACACACGCAGAGGATGGAAAGATTCGGATTGCACTTGGGCTGCTTTCAAAGAATCGGAAAAATAAACTGTGAGCGCATGCTGATGCAGACAAACAAAACACAGAGTGGCAGAGTTGTTTTGAACTGGAGGCACCAACAGGCATTCGTCACTTGACATCGCCACGTCTTCTCTCAGCTGCTCATCCGGCTCACGCGTCACATCTTCAGCAACAACATCTTTTTCTGCTTTGGCGAGGAATGTTCACTTACGTCGTGATGGGGTTTTACGACACGATGGATATATTAGGTGTGCTGTTAGAGTTTGTTCATGGGACGTAAAAGATGCACGGAGCTGGTTAACCCTGAGGTGTTGTGGAAATCATGCCAAAGAGGAAGAATCTGCTCTGGTTCTATCAATGATTTTCATGACTGGAGAAATAACAACTGAGTCACCACATTGAGTTAAATTCTCCAGCGTCCTTTGTTTCTTTTTTTACCCAACAGTTTCCAGAAAATAAATGTAACACAAGATAAAAAGACTGTCTGTTTTTTATTATTAAATCAAATACAAATTTACAGTTCTATTTTATTAATTGTGTGTGCGACGCTGACACTTGAAAGTTGCAACCTCACCCAGATTCTTCCTTTCTTCTTTTCCACAGCTCCCTCAGATTCGCATTAGTTGTCAAAATCCAAGTCTGTCGTTAATCATTGTGACAACGAGCTGTTGATTTGTAGACAACCGGGTGATTGTTGTTACCAGCTTCACAGCGGCTGCGATTATAGGGTTATTAGCTTCGTAAACACTTTTCAAAGCAAGTTACAACTACAACCACAACAGCAATAAAGAGTGGACCGGTCATCTTAAAGGTCCAGTTTGTAAAGTCTGTTGTTTTTTATGACCCCAAAATGACCCCTTTTATATTTATATAAAGAGCCAGAGGCCACAGTTTTGGACCACTATGATTTTACAGTAGCCCACAACAGAAAAACTAAACATCTTTTGAGTTTTGTATAGTCAGGAAGGATATGAAGCCGCAACTTCACCAATAAATATAAATTTAAAGTTAAAAATACAGTACTATTTGGCTTAAAATTGTCATAAAAAACTGACACTGTCACTGTTATTTACTTTGCAGAACCTGCACACTTTTACTTTTATTTTGAAAATAACCATGGAGTTACTCAATGCAAGCAGGTCCTCCACTCTTCAGAGGATGGTTTCTGGTTTAATCGCAGTCCTTGGGCATGACGCTGAACTCAGATTGGCCCTGATGACTGTGTGGACATGTGCGGGATCATGTGAATGTAACTCACGGTGTAAAGCGGGTCAAGCCGTAAAAGCGCTTGGAATGCGTCACAACTTTTCCGTGAATTCTTGAATTATCATGTCAGGCTTTCCTTTGCCTTGTATTTGTGTTGCAGGTTAATCGGAGTCAGATTGAAGGCACCTGCTCAGGGAACACAGACAACGATTGGTTCCCAGGTTTTTGAGGAGGGCCAATCATCAACCAGGGCATTCAATAAATACTCCTCACCTGAGAGCATTGCCTCCTTCTTTGCTCCTGCTTTAGCTTCTTCCTGTACTGTGTATGTGTGCTGCTGAAAATGTAAACACTGCTTATGTTAAATATTAGTTGTTTCTTGTGGGCAAGTCAGATCGGGGTTTACTGGATTCCTCCCAGCTAACATTTTGCTGTCACAATTGAACCCCCACGCCCTGGGAAGTGAACGTCAGTCGTCACTTTCAGAACCAAAGCCAGTTCACTGAGCCTCTTAAATGTCCAAACCTAGATCTCTGAAAGCCCCGTGGAGGCTTAGTTTCCTCTGAACATCACAGAGAGCTGGGGTGGGTCGGACAACAAAGACGGGAAATAGTGTTGAAAATGTGAGCACTTTGATTGCGAGGAACTTTAAACACTATGGGTGCCATGTGGGCCTGAAGGTGTTAGAAGAAGCCTAACAGGCCTTCTCGTTTGTGCCGCATTTGATCTGCCGCTACGGGCGCACACTGAAACTCTGATGACTGTGCGGTGTGCACCAGGTGGGCAACCATTAAAGAAACTCCACGCTGAAGACAAGAGTTGTTGTTCATATGATTAAGTTAAACATGTATTGTCCTTTTTTTATGATATAGTTACATACATAGAACATTTTCTTTCCCTTAAAGCTGTAATGTGCAGCTTTTAAATCATCCTGTGTTGTTTTGTTCAACCCTCCATTGTTTACTTAACGTAATGTCTGTTCCTGTTTTATGTCCTTGTGTGTGTACGCACTTGATTTAGACACTGATATATTTGTTCATTTCTAACAATTGTCAGGGAGAAAAATTCCGTAGTTCCGTAGTGAATTCTACTCCTCAAAATCCTCAGTCTTGTAGCAGTTTGACTAGAGAAACACCTCTTGTCTCCGCTCGTCCCTGTGTTCCCGCTGTATACACTCAAACGCTCCCTCAGTCTGATAGTATTGCTTGACAGAGCAGATGAACAATGCAGCATACGAGTCATTTTCTTTTCTTTTTTTTTCCATGAAGACTAAGCCAAAAAATAACATAATCTCCAGAAGTTACATACTGCAGCTTTAAAATATCTGAAATCTGCATTATGAAATACATGTGCAGCAGTTCAAAAAGTATTCAAATGTTAATTATAAATTGCTTTCTAAAATTCACCAGAGAGACAAGAGATGGAAAAACACCTGTGTCACACACTGAGACAAAAACTCAAACATAGACATTATTATACTGTTAAAATTTCAAATTTAGCACGCACAATCTGGTTAGTGTTTTGTTTATCAAACTTTTTTTTTTTCTTAATTTCAAGTTGTTAATACGCCATTTTAACATACAGTAAATTGTAAATAACTGCCAGATATTGAAAGTTATTCTGGAAAAATGGGCACAAAAACATCCAGACGGACATTTTGAGGGTTAGGTGTTAAAGGGTTACGAAAAGTAAAGATGTAAATATTTTGTCCTGCTAGTTAGCCAGTGTGTTATAGCTTTGTTTTTCATTTTATTGAGTGCACGTTCAAAAAAGTCAAGATTTCAATTCCCATGGTCCCACACAAGCTATCGTTTGTTAGACTGGCAGAAATGGCACACTGTGCATTTTAAACTACATCAAAGAAGAGTTCTGGTCAAATTCATTTCATCAATTTGACATTTAAAAAAAAATATAGTAAGAAATGTCAAAGTAGTCCTATATTAATTACGAGGCGCTTCCACGAGTGCACCATGTTTGTTTAAAGTGAAACAGTGAGGGTTGGGTGGAAGTCAATGGGGTGAATCAGAATATTCCAATAACATTTCACTGTGTATTATATATCAAGGGACTTGAAATACTAAAAGTGGAACTTTCTTTTATTCAGCCCAGTGTGTTGACTGTGGTCCAGCAGCGATGGCAGGGTGCTGCGATGTTTACGCTCCCCCCTCACGTGGCTTCAGATGGCGCTCCTCCTTGTTCTTGCTTTCATTCTGTCCATCTGTCACACTGCTGCACATGCCAGCATTGTTCAGTTGAGGCTAATGCTAAAGGTCTGTCTGTCCTCTGATGTGGTGCTTCTCCGAGGGCGATTTCTCTTTTAACTGCGGTGCAGCGGGGGGATCTGGGGGGATTTCAGATTGTACTTGAGAGGAGGCGAGCGAATCACCAGAGAAGCCTAAGGGACACTATCGGGAGTTTGTGTTTTCTGTGAGCGCACGTTTGCTTGTGTGCGTGTGAACGTTAATATATGGCAGTTTGGTCTGGATGCTCTAATTCATTTCTGCTGTATCGCTATGTGTTAGTGTGACACAGTCTAATTCGGGGCTAATTCTGTGGAGAAAATGTCCCGAGGACACTGTGATCAGTCCCAGGCCACGGGGGAAGATTCCATCGCTCCACTTTTTTTTCAGGTGGTTTTCATTTTAGTGACAGTATCATCCTCGGAGTCTTGTCCTCCTCAGCTGTCTGGCCGCTGCACCCGAACCCACTTTTCTTTTTTTTTATGTTACCTAACTCGTGTGTCCTCACTTGCCCTCTGTTTTTGGCCATTTCCCTTGTTTTCTCTCTCTTTCCTCCTCAGTCTCCGACGTTGTGTTGAAAAAAAGAAGGTGCTCCAAAGAGTCAAAACTCTTGTCATTCACTGTTTACAGTCGTTAAAATCGCCGTGATTCACGTTCATTTTTATTTACTGTTTCACCTGTTTTTAGTTTAGAGTGAGTGATGTGAATGAATGAAAAAAGGAGTTCCTTTCACTGGCCGCCGGGAGGATTGGAAACGTGACACTGACCCCAAACGTGTTTATCCTTTTCCGTAAGGCACAGAAAATGTCGACCGCACAAAAACAATCAAGCCGCTCTTCGCGAGAGGAAGCAGTTTGTGGAAAATGTGGTCAAACGTTTAGAGAAAATGACCGTGTGGGACGGACGCTGCAAATTATTTTGTGTAATCGCGCCGCTTTGCTTACATTTGACTTCTTACGCAGGCGTTTTTTCGGTAGAATTGTTTAAAGGTGCTATATGATTGTCACCTTTTATGAGATTGAAGCGTCAAATAAACACAAACTGGGGTTTATGTTTCATATGCGACAGAAAACTGTCTCTCCAGACGACTTTCCTTTATTTTTTTTACGTTGCTTTGCAGTGTAGGCAGTTGGTCGAACAGATCTGTTCTCGTTTTGGCCCAAAGAAAGAACAACAAAGATGGTAACCATGGAAACTTTTGTTTTATGAGGGAGTGGCCACACATGTGCAAGTCAGCGGTCAAAGAACGCGAGTGCGCATACGTGGAACACTCGACCGACACGGACACTCGTTACGATCGGAACACGCGTGCGGAAAATGCGAAGCCTCGCCCCTTCTCTCTAATCTGTCCTGTGATTGGTCAAAGTCTCCCATTCCGGGGCCAGACTTTCCTCAGAACTAGAAACAAAGCCCAGAGGGAGTGCGAAAGTCTAGTTCTCAGATCGCTTGATTTATCAATACTGAAAGGTTTATTATGGAATTATCGATCAATAATGCCAAAAAAATATGTTCCCTCGTCCGGCTGAAGCTTTTCCAAATGATTTTTGTCCGACTTACAAACGAAAAAGTCACAGTTCTGGAGCTGCAGCTCCTCGAAAATATCTTCCAGAGGCGTTTGGTCCTCAGTTATTCATAAATCTGACTATGCAATGGAATAAAGGCGTTGTTCCAGTTTCGAACAATCTAATAACACTTTGGTTTATTGATCCATTTAGGTTTATTGATCCGCTGAGACTGTTTAATTCTTTCCTTCACCTACTTCATCATTTCCTTAATTTGTGGAGTCTGGACATGCTCATCCTCTGCACAACAACAACCCGCCCCAGATACGAGCCTCACCGCAGGTGAACTCTTTGCATTAGCGGCAATTTCAAGAAACATATGTACATATTCATGGGTATTTACGACAAAATTGAGAGAGAAATGCACCAGGTTTTCATTTAGTGTCTCTCAGGTTCCAACCTGACTGTAGAGTGAACTGTCGGAGTGAGCAGGGATCCTTCCAGAGCCAGAGAGCGAAGGTTTCTTTGTCAGTGGATCAAGGACTTATTACGTCAGCTTTGCAAGGATTTAGGCCAACTATAAAGGCAATGCCTTTTGCTTTCGCATTCGCTACCCTCACTTTTCCATTGGACACATCGTGTCTCGTGTCAAAACAGCGGAGGGAACTCTGATGTTTAATAATACATAACTTTTTGCTCATTTGTATGTCATCTTGTTCCTTAAACTGTAATTTAATATCGGAAACTCACCGGAGAGAGAGAGAGAGAGAGACATCTGTGAGCCGTAATGTTTCTCTTTCAGCATCAAAGTGTCACTTAGCGGCTCCAGATGTGTCTCAACACCTTAAATCCCGCTCTCATCCTCCAGGGTGACATCAACAGGACATCCTGTGCCGACATTGTTGACCTGGTTAGACCGCAGTCCACTGCACACATGCCTCGCACATATATCTATATGTGTGTATGAAGACAAGCTGGTCTGCTTTCCATCGAGCAGCATCAGAGAAAGTGTTCTCCTTTCTTTTTTTTCTTTTTTTTAAATAAGAGCTTTACGTGCAGGCTGTAATTTGCAAAATCTGTGTTTGTGTTGTGTGTGTGGAGCTGGTTGGCCGCTTTGGCACAGGTTCTTCTTTTTTTTTCTTAAAATACCGAGGGCAGTAGCAGACCTCATCAAAGCCGGGCTTCTGTTTAAAACTTTAGCCGCCAGCTAAACTTATTTCAAAGGTCGTGTCCATTCACAAACCTCCTTTATAAACAAGCCCAGGCTGCAAAGTCAGTGATCCATGATGTGCGCACAACATAAACCAGTACATTAGACGCAGAGATATGATATGAGTATGATTTAAACTGAAATGCTTGTTCACTTAATTAATATTAATATCACTCTGATATTAGTGTGTTTAGTTGTTTATATGATACTAAACACAGGAAATAAAGCGAGCATAGCTTTGCGCAAACAATGAAACTCAATAATAAACAGAGATAAATGAAAAAAATATAATATAACGCTGAATAGGGAGGTCATATTTTGTTAATAACATCTTATTTCTAATGCAAACAGTGTTGTATTAAGGAGATAATATTATCATGATGTCATGTTACAATAGCTTAGAAATAAGAATTTCAGTGTGATGTCTTCCCATGAAGATGTTTGTGAAAATCGGCAATTGCCATATTGTTAAGTTGAAATTCGCTTTCATTGAAGTTCATAAGATGCTTTTAAGACTTTGTTGGACAGGACAGGATAGCATTAAAGGGGTGGGGTGGTGGACATACAGCAAATGTCGAATCTGGGTTGTGACACGGGGTTTTGGCCCATGGAGCATAAACGAATGACCTGGCCAAGAAAGGCAGCAGCACACGTCATAGTTCATAAAACAGGGAGATAACAGTTGAAAACATTGAAATATAAAAGTGCAGGAGTTACGGTCGCACTCGGTCTTTTAAAATAGAGCGGCAAGCTCCCAGTGAAATAAGGTTATTCCAAGCAGAGGGGGGCAGGGAAACGGAAAACTCTTTTTTTCCCATTTTGGTCCAAACACAGGGAGCAAAGGCATGGAAGGTCTGATAGTATTGCTTGACAGAGCCAGTTTTCGGGGGAAGGAAGAAAACACTGTTGCATCATTTCTGTTCAGAGTCAGAATAATAATAATAACAACAACCACAGGTTACGCACTGCAGCTTTAAGCTCTCAGTGAGAAAGGTCACCCAGGTACAGTCACTAAGTGGAAGGAAATATGTCAGCAGGGCTAATTGATGACATATTTGCCCATAAATTTCAGAGAGCAGTTGCGTTATGGTCCATTTGTAGATCTGACGCAGAGACCAGACGCTACTTGGCTCTTAAAAATGATTTTTATGTTTTTTGTTTTTTTTCTAAAAAGATTGGAAGTGCTGATTTTCGGAAAGTGTAATCGTTGTGCAGCAGATGGGATGGAAAATATCAATGGCATAAATCCGTCTTCGATCCCCACTAAACTGACCTTCCCTTCCCCTTAGAGAGTTTGGCACGATAAGGAGATGAAGCGATTACCACTCGATGTGTATATCAAATGTTTCCCCTATTATGAATGTGCCGCATGTTTTCGGGGACATAGACTGGGAGCATTCCGGAGTTAACTACCCATCTCCACATCCACGTTTTTCACCACAAAGCAGCACTAAAGAGTTGTAAGACCATGCTGATAAGGCATAATCAATAAGGTCAAATGAAGGCCGGCCACTGTCTGTGGACGACTGCTAAACATCACAGTCAGCACACCGCTCACGCTTCATCACAAAAACTGCATCTGGTCCGAGTGAGATAATAGAATCCACAGCCAGATCATTTGGGTCAAATAAGTTCACTTTTTTTTTTAAAATGGCAACACATGTTAAGGCTAAAACCGACGCGCAGCCAACATTTCAGGCGAAATATTTCCGTGTAATTGGAGGAAACCCCAAAAGATTGTCTCAAACAATAACATTTAGTGCAAAAAAATAAAAGGAGGGGGGCATATCTCGTGCATGTATTAGGATTGTTTAACATTCAGCCCATGATTGTGGCCACTGACCTGCATTTACATATCAGTGGTTTACGGTGTTCAAAGCATCTGGTTCGGCCCCGGTGTGGCAGTTAGCATGTAACAGCTGAAACACAGGAAATCTCTTGGCAGAGTTTGTACAATTCCAGGTGCGGGGGAAAAGTCAAAAGCACCCTAAACTCTGCGCGGACAGAGAAGAAATATAACGTCTTCCAATATGACATTAAAGGCTGTGGGAATGAGTGAGGCAGACTTGGAGGGGGAGGGGGGGGAGTTCATGTGTTTGCATGCAAACTTACATGCAACGTGCACACACTCACACACACCAGCAGCCGACTGGTGAGCTTGCAATGGGGGCGGGGTATTTTTGGAGGTCCACGTCTTAAATCACACCGTAATTGCGTCCAAAGCCGCTCTGATAAAGCGATTTTAATTTAAGACGCGACGGGGGGGACCCGCAGGTGTTCGCGGGTCAAAGTTCAAACTCGGCACTGCCTCTGCAGGCGGCAGCGGGGATTTTAACGACTTTCTCACACGGTTTGTTTTTGCACACGCCGCGGCGGTGGCGTGAATCAAATCCGGGCCCTGGCAGGCGGGGATTGATTTAACAGACTGTGCACACTGAGGAAAACAGACTCCATGAGAAATAGAAGCGTGCTAATTGTATTGACATTATTGTGTTGGGCTATGATATAGTGTGTTACTACAATATTAAATAATCCCACATTGAAAGACACTGAGGAAAGTGTGTGTGTATTCATGTTCCTGTCCGTATAGAACGCTGCAGGCCACGGAGATCATAAAAGCAGTTTTTACAAACTTTATTTTCATAGAAAACTATATTTCTTTTTGGGTTTTTCTTTTTCAAAATGACTAGAAATAGCAGTCGGTTGGGGTAGCCGGACATTCCACCGACGGTTATGTTGGAATGTCGCTGTGTTTTTGTGTGTCAGTGGTCTCCGATCGTACACTTGAAAGTGCAGTCTGGTAGACTGACATGGATTGGTATTCGTCCAGTGGTTTCCTGTCAGTGAAAACGCAAAAGCCCGTCGTCTCTTTAGCTTGGCATCATCCGGACGAACTATATATATGTATACTGTACATCAAGAGGGACCGCAAAGACATCTTGGATGAACCGGCGTCTATGTGGACATCTCAGAGCGGGGAATAGCCGACATTTTTCCGCAGCAGCTGAACATCGAGTTTAAACCCCAGAAGAAAAATACTGACAAAAGTTTTTCTTGTTGTTTGTTTTTCTGCTGCAACTTTTTCAATGGGTTAAACTATAGGCCGAGGAAGATACCATGAAACTTTGGTGCAGATCTGGATTAAAGGGCAGGTTTAAGAGCTGGAGTGCACACACTCTACTGAATGCAAAGTCTTACGGTTGCTCTACGTGCAGCATCTCCAGGCTTCAGATTTCCTTTTTATAGCTGATTTAACTTGCAGTTGTCACTTGGTTTGTACTGAATCCGCTTTTTTTTGTCTGGAAAGTTTGGCTCTCATTACAGTGCAAACGTATTAGATTATTATCAACATCATTCCCGAGCGCCAAATCTTCCTGATGATCTCTCCGAATTTGAGGAAATGAGCACACAGCTGTGACAACAGTCTGTAACGGAGGCTCGCTTATGATGATACATTATTACAGCGCGTAAAATAAGTAGACAATTCACAGTCTTGGCTTTTGTTTGAGATGAATTGGCAGATACATTTCCAGGCCATCAAACACAGCAACTTTGCTTTTTTCACCAGACCAAACTCCTTCCCTTTTTGTAATCCTCGTGATGACAGACGGACCGTATTTCCAGGCTGAAAACATTCCAAAATTCCAAAATGGGGGCTTGAACTGTGATGTAAGAGAACATAAAGCCGTCATGTGCACATGTTTGCTTGTCTGCGTACGCTGTCATGTATATGGGCACATGTTCGCGTATGTGTTTGTGATTTTTTGACGTGAATCAACGGCAGACGTGGAACAGATGGTAGAGGAGACTTCTGGGGAGAAGGTCTGTGTCCCCGAGACCGTCCCCTCCTGGTTTCCCTGTTTCTGCTACACACGGCCTCACGTACTCCAGGCGGTTTCTGTCCCGTGAAAAAAGAGAGGCTCAAGGACAGCGCAGTAGCCTCACTCCAGGTCTAAGTTTCTCCCCTTGAGGACTCTCTGTTTCTTGAAGAGAAACACAGGAAAGAAGAAGGAGGAAGCCCCCCCCCCGGGACTATACTGTACATTCCAAAAAACCATCTCGTTTACAACTGTACCTAAAGCGATGGAGACTTCCCCTCTCATGTTTGGGTTCACGACAAAGGTCCTATAGACAAAACACGGTCCATCTCCAATTAATTAAAACATGCTCCAGATGAGTCCGGTGGGACTGGTGGGTTGATGGAAATGAAAGCAAAACAATAACATTTAAAGGGGGTCGACGAAAGGGGGGGTTTCCAGTCCGGGATTGTTGGGAAAAGATATAGAACATGATAGAAATACAGAGAAACCTTCAATTAGGTTATATTATGTCTTCCTCTGAGACTGGACGACTGGAAAACTGGATTTAATCAAATAGTTTGATATATGTTGTACTGAATTTTAACTTTTCTTTTTCAACCGATAAGTTTCCACTCCAGGGCCATAATCAGAAACCTGATGCTGAAACCAGGCTAATACAAAAAAATGTCTATTAATAGACCCAGTGAAAACCGGAGAGGAAGTGAAGTGCAGGCCGTTTAAAAGAAATGAGCTCATTACAAGGAACGGAGGTGTGGTTTGCTCGTGTGACCAAACAGGAGATCTGCTACTGGATCTGTGGTTCCTGTAATGTTAGACTGAAACTTCAGACATACACCTCTCCTGCCCGTCGGCCTGTGCGCCTTTAATAGCGCGTATACGGATCAAATGCAATTAGTGTGACGCCACTTAAGACACATGTTGCCTTGAACAGACCCCAAGAGACAATAAAACCCTTCATAGGGAAAATCAAACCCAGGGGGAAAAGACACCGGGGACCAAAGAAGAAGAGGAAGAACCTGGACGTGTGACAACTGCGAAGAAAGCATGACAAAGAAAATATACAATAACTGTGTCATTTTAATCCCTCCGCGGTGAATATGGCGTACACAGTGAGGTATTCTTTCCATTCCTCCCTGCTTCTCGAGTCCAGCTGATTAATCTGACGCACTGGAGCAGAACAGTGAGCCGCGTATTGATTGTCAACGGCGACCTTTTTCCTATTGCACTGCTCCAGAGATGAAGGAGATGGGGGAGGGATTGGGGTCGCCAATCTTTAAGACCCCCTGGCTCAGCAGCCGAGTAAAGACGCGGACACGCCTCAGCGCAGATGACAACACTTTCACATTCTGAACTGTGATCTTCAAGGTCAAGTGGCGCCGCCAAACTACAACCCTCAGCCAACCGCCTTCTGAGTCGACGTAGGTTGATAATCACTTCAGTAAGTGGCTCTTTGCGGCCGTGAGCAGCAGCAGCAGCAGCGTGTTTGTCTTATTTTAGTCTTTTAAGAATTATGGACACCCGAGTTGCTGCTCGCCCGAAGCTCAGTAGATTCAACGGGAGAGAAATTTAACGTTAATACGGGATAAATGTTAAGCTTGTAGAGGTTAAAATGGGCCTTGCGCCTTGTGCCGGTAACCCAGTGAAGCTTTGATTATTTTTATTTACACATTGTTTATTCTTACCTGGAAGGCAAACAGTGCAAAATGAATATTTAAGTATTTAAGTTCATTTCAAATACTGCTGTACCGTTTATTTCCCAGAATGAACATTTAAAAACACGGTTTTACTTGCAGTCTCTCCTGATGGTCAACGTCGGGTTTGTGATCCGCAGTGGAATAGACCACTGCGAGATGAGGCAGGGGGGGGGAGGAGGTACCACAGGGAAACTGGGGCAACTGGGCAATGTCCATAATTCAATATGTCTTGTTTCGTCTATTTTTACAAAATGCTCTCCTGTGAGACTCAAAGTACTTCTTTTACATGTTTTGCACTCATTTAATTTGCATTTAATCAGTATACTTTTGATATGTTACACTACTGTGCAGGGTGTACGTCCACCTTTTGCCCCTGTGTCAGCTCCTCACAACGCTCGTGTGCGGGATAAAGCGGTATAAGATGAATGAATCAATGAATGGAACGTTACAAAGTTTACAAGGACGGAGGTGGAGCATGTGTGCAGGAGACACACACGTACACACAGTGGATGTGCAGGGTGGGGGGGAGGTGGAAACCACTTCTGGAGACTGGGGCACGGTTGTGAAGACGGATGGAGAAAGCAAAAGGGGAAGGAGCGAAGGAGAAGGGTCTGTGGTTGAGGCGTGTGCCAATAATGGCGGTTGCAGATCTATATTTGAAGTAGATCATAAAAGGGCCAGTCAATCCCTTCAAGTGAAGTGGTGGAGAGAAAATAAAGGGGGAAGTGGAAGAGGGAGGGAGGGAGAGAGGGAGTATGGCTGACGGGGGAAAAGACATTATTGGCAGTTAGGACTGGTAAAAGACATCTGTTCAAGGAGAGGGTAAATGTATGAAGCCAGGCGATTCATATAGAAGAAAAACAGGTATAGATGCTGTAAGTGTCGATGTTAGTCATGAAAACAAACAGGGAGCAACATGTAAAGGAGGGATAAGGAGAGTTGGAAATGCAAAACAGACTGTTTTCCATACCACTGATTATATATATATATATATATATATACCCATTAGGGAATTGGCAGTAATTAAGGGACAGGGTTCAAACATACCGCCAAGCATCCACAAACCTAAACACACAGATAACTGTCTGCAGTCAACGATGATGAGAGCTTCAGAAAAGAAAAAAACGTCACCAGCGCACAGAGCACGTCCGCCAACGGAGCAGTGAGATCTCTGGAGGAGGGAAAATGAGAAGAGGAGGTTTTCCAACTGTCTTTGACCCATGATAGATGCACACACACACACACACACACACACATACATGGTGAAAGTTCAGTGGAAGTACCAGAAACCCAAAGCTTACTCACCCGCCACTGTATTAGCACTCGGTACGTTTAAAAATGTACGTTTAAATGAATCCGTATTTGTCAGTTTAAGTGGAGAAAGAGAAATACTTTGAGGGGGAATCAACTCCGTGTCTCCTGTGCAAATAAAGACTGGGATAAGGATTTGCTTGCAAATCAAAATCAAGCCTCTTTTTTGTTTTAACCGCCAGTCTCATAATTGAGTTAATTCCCTGTGCTGTTGCAACTGAGAATGAATTTGTGGATCCTGATGTCTTCAGAGCTTCCTCACATGCTCACATAACTCCAGAGTCGGGGAGGCTGCAGTCACGCAAACCACCTCAAATGGGTTTTTATATCGTCGTGAATTATCTCCTCCCGGGGAACAGGAGGATGAGATCTGGCTGCACTGGTGATGAGATGTGGTGTAGTGCAGACGCCAAAGACCTTCCAGAGCCTCCATGCTCCACCATACACTGTCAGACGCCCCCCCTTTTATCCTTCATGACCCAATGTATGCCAGACACACAAAGCCACTACCCCGACTGTCTCCCTCGAACCCCCTGGGAAAACCGTCAGTGCTCACCACACCTCCATCTCTGATTCAACCCGAAAAAACCTCACGCTCGTTGCCAAAGTGCTGCCTCGGATGATCCTTGAAGTACAACCTCCGACGCTGTGTGTCAGTTTGACTTTACAATCAAGCTGCAGTCATGGATTTGAAGAATTTAAGGATGGAAATCAAATAACTGCACATTAGGATCAGACGTCATATGGGTTTTCCGTGAGTGAGGCCAATTCAAACTGACGTGCCTTGTATGAAGTCCTTTAAAACATGCGAGGGGAAGGGATCAGAGACACTTTTAACTGGCATGTTCCTCCTTCTTCGGCGATGCTTTAAAGCAACAAGGTTTTATTTTTATTAGGGTGCGAGAGGTCAGCCACATGTTTTCAAATCTTATCTAACCAAGCGTATCCAAGTTGTGTTTGGGGCTGGTAGTGAATGGTGGCCTTTTACATTCACATTAAGTCATTCAAACGTTTGACAGTTAAGGATCGACGCGCTCACAAAACAGCCCAGAAATAAACAACTCAATTTATAGCTGAGCTGATAACTATACCTTGTGATGCACCATGTGGGTTTTTAATCTCATTTCATGTGGCGCATTCAGCGCAGTCGCACATGAGGGAATTGTTGTTGTTTTGTTTTTTTACGTGTGTGTCTCCCTGTTTAGCTGAGCAGTAATGTGATGGCATCGCCATTCATCATCCATAAGACACACATTGTTACCCAGAGAGTCTGAAAACACAACACCAACGATGTTTCTTAAAGCTGTAGTATGTAACTTTAAAATATAACCAAATGTCACATGTTTCGTGTCCGGGGAGACACGCGGTTTAGGTTGGTTTTCCACCACAAAATAATACCAACTCAACATGGGCGGAGTCAACGCTGCACGGCTGCATGAAAGTGCCATGACTTTGTTTTGCACGCGACGCACACAAACGAGTGCCGAGTGAGACATGAGCACAAATACAGTCACTGTGCCGTGCCGTGCCGTGCCAAGTTTAGCGAGTGGAAAAACACCATAAGGGCCACACGGTTGGTGTAGTGGTTAGCACTCATGCCTTTGCAGACAGAACAAGGGCCTTTCTGCATGGAGTTTGCATGGACTCCCCATGTGTGCGTGGGTCTTCACCAGGTTCTCCGGTTTCCTCCCACAGTCCAGATTTGGTCAATTCTACACTCTCAATTGGCCGTAGGTGTGTGATTGGATGGTTTTTTGTCTCTCGGCTGAGCACAGCACCCCCCGCGACCCTGATGTGGAGGATAAAGCAGTAGAAGATGGACGGATGCATGGATGGGACACTCTAAATTGACCTTAAATTGATCTAAATTGAGAGTGAGAGTCCCTGTGATGGACTGTACCCTGCCATTCGCCCTTTTGTCAGCTGGGATTGGCACCACATGACCCTCATGTGGAGGAAACAGCGGTTGAAGATGAATGAATGAATACATTTAACTTAATTTCCGAGGTGGATTCTCCTGCTAAAAATAAACCTGGACAGTGTATTTGAATTTTAACCTCTTGTGATCGTGATTCCACTGAAAGTCTGCCACTGATGCCTTAAACGCCTGTCTGACCACGTGTCTGCACCTCACAGCTCCACACTTCCTGGACGGAGAGTCTCCACTCTCCAGCTTGTTTTTTTTTTTTGTTTTTTTGTTAAACAATGCCTGTGAGCGCACACATTCAGCCCCGTCTTTGAGGAGGACAAAGGCAGGAGGTGGAAACTTTGGAAAACTCAGTCCAGGAAAAATCGAATAAATCATCACCGTCGAGGCAGTGATGAGTTACAACCGAAGCCTTTAAGAACATAATATTAAAAGAAACAAGGTCAAAAACACAGGAGACAGATGGACTTTAACCAACGCCGACGTGTCATGCTGAATATGGACAGAAGGGACACTTGTCTTTGACAGGGGACGACAACATTATGTTTAGAGATGTTTATTCAGTGGTTTCCAGACATTAAATAAACATGATTAAGGTTCACAGTGATATGTGGACACTCGTAACAATTAATCTAAGAGAAAACACCAGGATATGCATCATTCTTAAGGGTGTTGGCTGTTGATTCAGGTACAGCGTCTCAATGATTCGGATTCTCTGGACCAACATCGCCATCTCGTGGTTGATAAGAGAAAGATCACCTGGACACTTCTTAGATTTGGATCAATTTATTCTTTTCTTTTTAAGACATGTTCAAACCCACAAGTACTGTGACCTAAAATACAAAATAATTTACACCGACTTCAAAAGAAAATGGTCACGTCCTTTCCCCCCCATCCGAGACACGGCAGAATTCATCAAACTATTATATAAATATGTTCCAGTTTGCACTCTTTTAATTGTAATAAACAGCACATGACACAACTTTAAACTGTTATTGCACTCTTGAGAGTATCCCTTGTTGGACTTTCAGCGCCCTCTGAGACAAGTATATAAAGCTTGTGTTCAAATTTTACTACTAGTGAGGTTTCCCATCGTGTTGCAAAAGAAAACATTTGTCATTACATTTTTTGCATTATTTCCACTTTGTTTTGAGTTCAATGACACAACATTTGGAATGAAATCACAGAGCAACACACCCACACCTTTTCATTTGGAACTAAGAAGTATAGAACCTGTTTGATGAACACCCCATAAAATCCCTTTAAACGTTTTGAATTGTCTATCGATGCTGCCGCGTTAATGTGAAAATAACCCTTGCACTTTATTGTTGACGCAGGACATGTTTGGCTACAACTCCTCGATGTCTGTCAGATGAATCCTTGACCTGCACCAGTAAAGTAAAGACCTGAAAACAACAGCCACTGAGGTACTTTTGGAGAACGTATCTCTGACTAAACAACTGAAGGGAAAAAAAATAAACAAAGTGCTGGGGGAGGTTGTGGTGGTTTGCTCCTGTGGCTCAGCTGAGGAGAGGACTGTTTTCGTTCTCGTCGTCGTCGGGATCGCTTTCAGGCTTCGTGACCTCTTTGGCAACATCCACTCCTATCACTCCCACCACCCTGAAACATGGAAACAAACAGGGATGACATGCTTTCTTGTAAATGGTAGCGGCCTTGAGGATCTCGAGGCGGATGGGTTACAGCGGCAGAGAGACCGCACCGCTATATAAGATGTACCTCATTATGTGGCCACTGAGTTTACATAAGTCGAAATGTACCTGAACACAACCAAGACCAGGCAAAGTCATTAACAGGAAACAGACTCTATTCAAAACTGCTGGGTTTTCAATGGAAGGAGATTGTACAAGCGGTTGTTGGAGTTCAGTGACGCGAAATGTCCCCTTAATTTTAAAAAATACTACACACTTCAATTGACTTCACGATCGAGTTCATCCAGTTGTAGAAAAGCAACATATCAGACTATTAAATAATAACAATAGTTTGTTGTTTGGCTGCCTGGTAGCATTGGTTTATGTATTGATTGTTCTGTTTTCATAACCCAAAACGGGCGTTTTTAAAAAATGTTTGTTCTGTTTATGCGAAGCTCACGTTGGCCTGAGTCCGCCGAACCATTTCCTTTGTCATTCCATAACAAAACATTATGTAAGCAAAGAAGTGGCACAGTCATGAAACTGACTCAGCAGCTTTTCTTTTTTTTACCGTCAGTGTTGATGTTGTAAAAGACAAAATGCAAAGTAAATTTCTTTTCTGACAAGAAAATGTGTTACTTAACCAAAATATTAGACCCGGTGACAACATTTTTATTGACTACGCTGCGAAGAAACGTTTCCATCATGTTGCAAGAAAACTCTCTTTTTTTCACCTATACTATTTACAAACATACTGTATATAATGCGTTAGAAGCCGAAACGCTGCCATTACTTTACAAGCACTTTAAGGCCTAGTGTGCGTGTCATGTGCTGCGTATGTGATAAGTGCAGAAATGTGGAACTGAGAGGCCAGCAAGTCAAACAAGCATTTCTCTTTTTCAGTCAAGTAAAACGTAAACACTGACTCGGCACAAAAAAAAAACAGAAAGACGTGTTTGAGGTGAAACTCAACTCGCAGAGTGAAGCCGCGCACCTGAAGCATAACCACACCGCCTTAACTGTTCCTAAACTGAACAAATCGATTTGGAAGAGTACCACATGACACCGCAAATCGCACACAGCTCGAGGGGGAGAGTTCCCACTTGCAAGTAATCGATTTGGGAGCCAGTGTCGATCAATACGGCAACTCTTTTATCAGAATGTGATTAAGAAAGTGAACTTGAAAATGGGAAAACGGGGGGAAGAAAGCTCCGGCTCAGACGGTGTCGCAACATCACTTGGACAAAAACAACAACAACGCAGCTGTTAAGGATGTGTTTGGAGGCTACAGTAGGAAATTACTTCGTTAGGGTTAATTTAAGTTAGCAGGTTATTTTAATTAATTAAATAAAACATTAGACATTATTAGTTATATAAGGGATAATGAAGGTCCTACGTTGTTCATTAATTCATTAACTGATTCATTTGTTGTGCTTTTATGTTGCATTATGGGCATTAACAACATGACAAACTTACCCGAGGGTAATTAAAGGAATGATACAAAGTCCCGCAGATAACAGGAAGCAGAAGCCCGGGAACCAGGCCACTGTCGCGGCATAGACACTGCTGAAGACTGAAGCTGATGCACTGTTAATGAAAGTCTCCAGACAGGAAAGACAGGCAAACAGGGCTCCTGAGGAGAAACAAAACATACACAGAAAAGCATTTGAATTGCACATTTCTCATGCTCCAAAAAAAGGGGGGGAAAAAAACACTGAAACTACAAGTGTTTTGAAAGGAACTTTGGACTCTACAAACAACACAGACATGACACGGCACAGTGGCTCATGCAAAGCCCACTCACCCTGCTCAGACTTTGAGATGATCTTTGACATCATCGAGCGCAGGACAGGGAACGGCATGATGGACAGAAGCATCGGCACCTTCACTGTGGTAAACAAACGGCCAAAAGGGACAAAAGACACACGTTACATCGCATAGGATGTGACACTTTGAGCTGTACAGCAATTTATATACTTATTGCAATGTCCTATCATTCTACACCCATTCATCTCAAGTAAAGCACATTATGTTACATGTAATACACCAGAAAAGATGTTAAGTGTGATTAGCAATAGATTATATATAATCTATTTCCACAATGCAATTTACAGTAGCTGACAAAAACTAACTTCTGTCATGGTCGTCAAACTGAGTGTTCATGCAAATATCTCTTCAGCCAATCACATGGCAGAACCTGACTGATCAAGATGAGCTGCTGATGTTCAAACCAAGCATCAGAATGGGGGTTAAGAGTGATTAAAGTGCTTGTTCGTGTCGGATGGGTTGGTCTGAGTACTTCAGAAACTACTGCTCTGCTGGGATTTGAACTCACAGCCATCTCGGTCAGTAATAGTTAAAGCTAGTTTAAATTGATAGAAAGGCTATGGGAACTCAATTAATAAGTAGTTGCAACCAATGTCATGCAGAAGAACACACAACATGTCAATCCATGAAAAGGATGAGCCACAGCAGCAGACAACCACACGGTGCGCCAGTCCTGCCACTTTTTTTTAGGTGTACCTAATAAAGTGGCCATGAATGATGTGTTCCTGTCTTTTTTCCAAAAATTGTACATCACTTTTACAATACAGGGCTGTTTGGTCTCACCTATAAACATCATTAACGTGGTCCTAGCAAATGCCACGAGGGTCATGCCTGTCACGACGGATAGGATCCCCATCAGGACAATGAGCAGCTGCGGCACACCGCAGTACGTGAACACAAACACTCCCACGAAACTGACCAGGAACACAGAGGTGGACAGAGCTGAGCCGTATCCAATCAAGATCTCAGTCCAGCACAGTGGCTCGTTGAGCTCATATAGTGTCATCGGGGAGATCCCGCCCACATAAGCAAAGGTGAAGCTGGTGAAGATGAGCATGAGGAGGATCAAAACTGTTTTACACCTTCTGCTGGCATGTTTAAACATCTCCGAGACTCCAAAGATCATCTGCTTCAGGGCAGAACTCTGAGGAGGCTGTCCCAGAGTGAGGACGTCAGCTGGTACTGACTTCACAGTCTCCTCCAGGATGAAAATTGCATAGAGGAGGTTCAAACACTGGAATAAAGCCGAGGTTAGGAAGGGCCAGTTGAAGCCTGCGGCTCTCAGGAAGTAGCCAGTTGATATCAAAGACACTCCAGTCAACAGGCCGATCATCATGTCCAACCTTGCCATGCGCAGTGTCTTCTGAGGGCCATCCTCGCACAAGTCCGCGATGTAGGCGAAACAGCCGCCGAGGAACGTGCCCAGGCCGCCAAACAGAGAACTGAGGAGCGACGAGCCGAGTAGCAAGTAAATGTTGAGCTGGAAGTAGGACACCGCCAGGAAGGACAAGGTGTAGATCAACGTGCCAAACAGTGGCAGGATGATGGTGATCTTACGTCCACCGCGGTCGCTATAGGCAACGAGCATAAAAGTGACGATGAGTGAGGGGATGAGGGAGAAGAGGTCTGAATAGAGGGAGAAGAGCGACGCCTGTCGTTGAACCTCCTGGAAACACAGAAAAGACACACGGCAGGTGTGAACGAACAAAAAATAACACTTTAAGATACTGGCAAAATATTGTCATGAAAGAAAGCACTATGGTGTGTGGATTATGAAACAGGAGGTGAAATATAAGAACCAAAACTTTCAGCGCAACAGGTGCAGAAACTATTTTAACTGAATTGTGTTTGCTCTTACTTCTCTATTTGGTTTCACGCTTCCTCTGCAGTATTAATAAATGCTAATAATAATAATAGACCAACATATGTACTGTATATAGATTATAGTTATTTCTATGCACTGCACAAACACACTTTGAGTCACAACACATGTGAATGTTTTTCCACATATTTACAAAAAAGTTTCCGCCATTTAACAACTGTATGTGGTTTCAGGTCCATAGAGACGCTTAAAACTACATTTTCACTGAATGGATCTTAAATGATCAGATATTTAACATGATAATAACTGTGGGTCAAACACAAACTGTTGACGTCAAAAATTGTCAGTTATTTTAGTGAAATATAGGTGATCTATTTCATTGTTTCTTGAAAATGCAGTGCAAACATTTAATAAATAGCTGTATAATGAGTAAAAATAAGTGCTAATGAGTAGAAACTGATAAGTGATGACATAGTGTTTCTGTTTAGAACTGGAGTTTTCTATTTACAACAGTACATAGATCAAAACAAACAGCTCAAGATCAACCACGATGGCTGGATTATGTATAATAGTTATCAGCAGTTACAGTTTAACAAGAAGTTAATAAAGAGGAACTGATTCTGAAATGCTATTATACCAGTGCGTGCTCGTGTGTATCCGTGTGTGTGAGTGTGTGTTCATGGGACTAGTAGTTGCTTCCTCTCGGATGTAACAATAACTTTTGGTTGTTTGTCGTCACCAGAAAATACCGCCGAGCACACTTCAGCTTACTCTAACTATGCCAGGTACTTTGCCGAGCTTGGAGAGAAGAAACAGGAAGCGGGTTTGATGGTTAGTCTAAATGTCATCATTTGTGAAAGGAAAAGTTTATATAATGTGAAGACTTGAATCGCTGTGATGTCGGCGCTGACCTCGTGAAAGCTTGAGTGGTTGTCGCTGCTGTTGCTTCCCGCACACCTGGAGTTGTTTTGAGAGATGGGGTAGGGGGTGTTGGTCAGCTCTTCCCAGAGCCTCCGGTACACAAACTGCTGCACCAGAGGGTAAATGAGAAAGCTGGAGAAGGCGTACAGGGCCACAAGAGGCTCCACCAGAAAAAGGCCCCTCATTTTTGAGCCTTGACAAAATGGTCCCTGGAAAAAGAGCATAAGAGGTCAACACAAGCACAGATAATAGGGTAAAGAGACATGTGACTGCACATGTCTGAGCAGATATGACGGGGATCTTTTAACCATAAGCCTGAATGTAAATAAGATAAGCAAGATAGGATCAATTTTGCAATATCCTGTAGCTGCAAGATACTGTATTGTACAGTTCAGTCTTACCCCAATGTCTATTTTAGAATGCCTACAAAAACAAGTATTTCAGAGCTTTTAAAAGTTTATTTTATAAGGCGAACTACTAGTTTTCATAGTCTGTCATAGTTTATCTTACCCAGTTATTCTATTTATTTATTTTTTTTACCTGTTGCCACTTTTCACCTATTGTTGTCTTTTTATCTTGCGTTTCCTTGTTAGGAAACTTGACTCCTGAAACTAATTCTCAAGTGGTCGAGTCGGTTGTTTGGCAGCTGAACACAGCATTCCTGTATGAAAGAGAAGTGAATTTAAACTTCTTCCTGCTGGACAAGGTTTACAGTCCCAACAAAAGTAATCTAAAAAAATCTTTGTCCCACCAGCCACTGCACAGTTTAACAAGTACTAAAATTAAATATAGGTCCACAATCACTGGACCAGACCAGCGATTGTGTTATTCATGATACATTCTTCATTAGCAGGGCCAGAGCACTTTTATATCAGTCTTACTACATAGTTATTTTATAACATTTGTTTATTTATAACACTGTCATTTCACAAGTGCAATCCTGGTTTACACTGTGAATAATAAGCTCATACTGTATATATTTTGGTTACGTAATGTATATCGTATTATAATATTATATTATAGTAGCGCTGAAAGAATTAATCGATTACTAAATGAATCGACCACTATTTTGGCAATCGATGAATCGGTTTGAAGCTTTTTTCATGATTAAAACAAGATTTCCGATTGCTTAAGCTTCTTAAATGTGAATATTTTCTTCATTTCTTTGCTCTGGATAACAAAGAAATCATTAAAAGTTAATAATTTTGGTTTGTGGACAAAACAAGACATTTGAGAACATCATCATTTCCAGGATTGACAAACACGGCTCAACATTTGTTAAGGTTTTCTGATATTTTATGGACCAAGCGCTTAATCGAGAAAATAATCGACAGATTAATTGATTACGAAAATAATCGTTAGTTGCAGCTCTATATTATATATATATTATAATCATAGTAATCGATATATTTCGATAATGTACATTTACAGGTATGAAAATGCATGTTTATTATTCATTACCGTTACTGTCCCTGTTGCTGTGACAGTTCATTTCCCCACTGTGGGGCTAGAAAAGGGACTTATAATCTCTTATCTAAATGTCTGTCACATGTATGACAACGGAAGCTTCTGCTCTAAGGCTGCATGACAAATACAGTAAATAATGTACTTATTTACTATATATTTTTAGGTTATTCAGGTTACGGTTCAGTGTTATGAGAGTTTTCTTGTTCTTTACTGTGCTATGTGACTTGAGGTTTTAAGACAATAATTTCAGGAGAACTTTAATTTGAAATTAAAGTTGAAATGTCTTCAATGATTATCAACTTCAGCGTTCAAACCATTGAGGTACAATGTGAAGGGTGAACTCAAGTCAAGTGATAGCGTCTGCATGGATGAGCATATTATGTCTGCTTGTTTATGCTGTTTGGAGATCTTCGATATAGGCGGTGTTGCACATTATCGAGCCAACATTATCCTACATTTTGAAATATTAAAGGAAAAATGAAGCCAGTAACCACTGGACTGTTTGTTCCCGTGACACTCTTTGTTGCAGGACGAGCTTGTTCGGTCACTGTTTACGTTTAACACTGACGTTGACCTCATTGTCCTAAATCATGTAAACAAGAACAGGTGGAGAATTCCTACCTTTCACAACGTTGTCTGCGTCATGTCTTCATCCCCCAATTCACACCTGCAAAGTAGCGAAATTACGACTTCTGTCACGGCTCTTCTAAAAGCAACAAAGTGGGCAACGCTGTTGTGAAAGGCAGAAGCTCCGCCCCCCTTGATTTCTGATTGGGCACAGCTTTCCGGGAAATGTTTTTATTGGATTGAAGGAATTGTCAATCATGAGGGGAACTTTAGACGGAAGTAAATAAAACCTTGCACAGATATGCAACATAAGTCACATAATTAATTCTCGGTAATTATTACCAGCAATATACTGTATTGGTACGGAATCGGTGAGACAATTATACACATTTATACGTTTACGTAACAATAAAGCTACTGTAAATGCCACCAAATACACTTCCGGATTTCATAATAATAGTATCTGTTTTATTTGTTCCGTTCGGCAGAAAAACAACGAGATTTATTTTGCATGTAGGTAAAGTGCTAAGTGCTCATACACTTAGATGTGTTTTGTATATTAGTGTAATTCATTGGTGCAGCAGTCCAATATAATTATAAATTTGGTGTTAAAAATAATTTATTTTGAAAAACGGATGTAGACAGGCTCCTACTGAATATTACGGTAGTAGCAAAGCCGTTGCTGTGATGACTGCGTGTATTACGGTAACGTCAGGTAGGCGTGCTTTGCGTCGGAATGTACCATTTCGCCAACACACTGGGAGGGATTTTGTTGTGACAGCAGTAGAGTCACAAACCGGCGGGGGAGACGGTAAGGATTTATCCATCATCATTATCTCTGTAATTAAACAAAACATAAGACCGTGAGATAGCGCTGTTAAAAAACACATACAATTTAATATATTATACATGTACGAATCGGTCAATTGCATTTATTAGGAAAAGCAGAGTTTGTCATTCCGGTCGCGCAGGTAGGTGCCACCACGAAAAGATCTTAAGCTAGCGAATGATAGCAATCCCTGTAATCAATCTAGGATACTTGGCTAACGTTACCAGCTAGCGTTAAACAAACAGAAAGCTACTTTCTCTTTGGCTCTTCATCTCTTTCGTTGTCGGCTTCTTATCACACCAAACCCTGCCTTAAAGTTAGCTGGTGGGTATAACCGCTAGCAGTAGCTGCGTCTGCTGCGGTTGTGAACGTTAAGTCGTGACTGTCTGTATCAGGATGGATGATATTTCAGCCTCCCGGCCTGACTAACGTTATGATACACAATCATAAATGCCACAGCTGCTCACTTTAAAATGCGATGTGTTTTGTGATATGAATGACCGTCTAGATAGTATTCTGGGAATTAGATTTCACAATTTTAAAAGTCAAGTCGCATCGTGCAATTTATTGCCCAATAACACAACATATTTCCACATTACATACGTGATTCATTGTGAATCCGAAGTGCATGCACAAGTGTCGAATGAACTGCAAACAGAATGATGCTCGTTTACAATTCCTCTTTGTTTCCGCCAATTTGCATAGTTGTTACCAATTTGCACACCACACACATGCATTGGCTGATTTGGTTTTCTCATGGCTGATCTGATGTCTTTCGTTGTTTTTTGGTCTCCAGGTCTGATCGTAGGCTTTTTTTCCATCTTGAGTCAACAATGGCCTTCAGCAAGGGATATCGCATTTACCACAAGCTGGACCCACCCCCCTACAGTGTCATAGTGGAAACTAGGACCAAGGAAGAATGTCTCATGTTTGAATCGGGCGCTGTTGCTGTTCTGTGTAAGGGCATATTGCTTGGTTGCATGGTTATAAGCCTATAACCCTTGACTCAAACAAAGCAGCTATAAGTTGAGCGGAGAGAGATACATCATCTCCTTGAATAATAATTGAATGCTCTAAATGAATAAGAACTACCCTCCATCTTCAAAGACATGCATTGTTCTGCCACAATATTAAAAAACCTGTTTCTGTGTCATGACTGATTGATGCTTATTGCTTTTTGTTTGTGTTGTAGCGGCCGCAGAGAAAGAAGCCATTAAAAATACATACACCAAGATTGTAGACGCCTATGGAATCCTTGGAGTCCTCCGCCTAAACCTGGGTAAGAAACGTCACAAACGTCTTCTTTATTTGTTGCTCGTTGTTGGAGAATTGTCCTGAGCGGTGCATGGTTCTCATAAAGTTTCACGGGGAAAGCCCTCTGGTTTGTGACACTGTCACTGCTTATTTATAAGCTGCTTTCTGTTGTCCTCTGCGTGACCTTGGAGGCCCTTGTTATCACTACAAGGAAAAAGCTGTGTCAAAGATTATAGCTCAGCCTTATCAATGGCGGAGATATGACTGACCTGTGTTTTTGGATAATTAGAATTAGTTTTATTTGCACACACAACAATTTAGTGATTTTGAATTTGACCTGCATTTAATTTGAATTTGAACTGGTGGCCTTCTGGTTACAAGCCCAATTTCCTTCCACTGCTGCATTTTTTTGTGATTCTGTAATGCAGTTATTTATATAAAAACACTCCCCATTGTGGGACTAATAAAGTCTTATCTTCAATCCTATTTGTGTAAAAATGCATGTAGTAACCCACTTTTAATCTGCAGGTGACTCCATGCTCCACAGTCTGGTGGTCGTGACAGGATGTAGTTCTGTGGGGAAGGTCCAGGAGTCGGAGGTATTCAGGGTCACACAGACGGATTTTATATCACTGAAGAATGATCCAGGAGATGAGGACAAGATCGCTGAGGTGCGAAAGGTCCTGAACTCTGGACACTTCTACTTTGCCTGGTCTTCCACTGGAGTCAGCATGGATTTGAGTCTTAACGCACATCGCAGGATCCTAGAAGATACGACGGATAACCGCTTCTTTTGGTGAGAACCATGAATTGGTTTCTGAATGTGTGACATGGCGACACAAATCTGCGCGTGAGGTGTGAAAATGAACTGTTAACACAGAATGTGTTTTTTTTTGTCTTTTTACTTTCAAATCTGTCTCAATGATTAAAAAGGAACCAATCTCTGCACCTGCATTTGAAACATTACGGCGTGAACTGCGACGACTGGCTGTTGAGGCTGATGTGCGGCGGTGTGGAGATCAGGACCATCTATGCCGGCCACAGACAGGCCAAGGCCTGCATTTTCTCCCGCCTCAGCTCCGAGCGAGCCGGCACTCGATTCAATGTCCGAGGGACAAATGATGATGGACAGGTGGCCAACTTTGTGGAGACTGAACAGGTGAATCACATTTCATAGAGCTTGAATGGGCTTCTTTCTGTTTGTGAAGTGAGTCATGATGAAAGATGACTTGGACTTGCAGTTGTTTGGTGAAATGGTGAAAACGGTATATCAGCTGAGTCAGTGTGTTGCATAGAGAGACGCATTAATCGAAAATGCAAGCTTGTGTTTCTGCTCTTTGAGAGGAAAATGACTCAGTGACTCAGATAGCAATTTGTCCTGTGGAAAGTTCCTGTCTGTGGAAACAAACAGGAAGCTGCAGGTTGTGCAAAGTAACTAGAACTACTTCAGTACAATTATATACCATTAGCGTAATTACCAGAGAGACGGTCTGGATTGGAAATCAACATCAGAGGGTTCACAAGTGCAGCACAATTTGCAGCTTTTTTGTGGTAGTCTAGTTTTCATAATCGTTTGTGATTATTTGGAGATGCATTTATCATAAGCGCGTTTTTTACGCAAATATGTCACTAATGTCTCTGTGTTTTGTCACTTTGCAAACAAACCTGACGATGTGTTCCTCTCGTCTCGACACAGGTTATTTTCCTGGACGATAAAGTCTCATCCTTCATACAGATCCGTGGGTCAATTCCTCTTTTCTGGGAACAGCCGGGAATCCAGGTATTTAAAGAAAAAGAAAAAATCCGTACCACATCAACATCTTTGATCTCACCATCAAAGAAGAAGCTACATGAAACCGTTTTTACACAATGTAAAGGGTTGTAAAGTCTCCTTGTTATTGTGTCATATTCCTTTATCCCATATTTAACACATTTTGTCCATGCTGTGCTCAGAAAAAGTCCATTAAGGGTGTTTTGTTGCAACTGAATGAGAATCGGAACCTTAATGGACTGGATGAAAACCCCCACCTGGTATAACCCCCTTTTTTGGCTCTTTGCTGGTGCTGGCGCTTCAAGGCTGCGGTTGGGAATAGTTCTGTGCAATGCCAAAGAACAGGGGTGAAAACTAAAGCAATCCTAATTAGGATTTATTTTGCCCACATCCTGTACACAAAACCTGCACAGAAATATACATTTAGAGCTCTAAAGGAGGATCAACCACTGAATGTACACTATCATCAAAATGACTGATGCTCCCTGTCCTGACATTGCACAGACTGGTGGATTAGATCAGATGTGGGGGAGGTTCATGATAGATATTTGGTGAGAGGTTGGTAAAGGGCATTTTTCTGTTTTCCTCAGCTCCCAGACTTCTTTGGTCAGGTGAGAGCCTGGTCTGAAAACATCCCCGGCCACCGTGCTTCCACTCAGACTATAAATGTTCCCCAAGCTGCTGGATAAGTGTTAAACTCATAATAAGGAAAGGCTGTGGCATTCACAAATAAGCCAAAGACCAAGATTAGTCACCTTTTCACACTGCATGGTGTTTGGGTTTTGTTAAAACTCGGGGAAGTTAGCTTGGGGTTGTTTTCAGACTGACCTGTAGTCCTCCTGCTTAAAAATCACCGTTTTAGCTCCTTGACCCCCAACCAGCTGTGGCTTGTAAGCTTACTTTCTCTTACCCATACTCTCCAATTCATTCCTTGAGCCAGATAGTTCCGGTTTGATACAGAAGACTAATTGAGAATTAGATTACATGACACATAGTTGTAAATTAGATAAAAAAAGAAGATGTAAAACAGTGAAGTTGTTGGTTTGCTCCCTCTTAGTCAGTTAGTTGTTAGAGTCCTGGTTGACAACAGATTTTTACGTCTCTCTCATAGCCGTTTTGGAAATCTAGAGGATATTCACAAATGCTTCTGCATTCAAGCATCTACTGTAATCAATTCCATTTCAGCTTCTAACATTGTGATTAAAAGACGGCCATTAGTGTCTTTTGTCAAGGACAAACCTTGCATACATAAAAAAATGACGATATGACTGATTAAGCACCTGTGTAGCAATCGGGGGTTTTGGTCTAAAGCTTGCAGCTGTAACCCAAGTCCTTTCCGATGTCATGTCAGGAAGTTATTAAATATGCATAGCGCAGACCTGCATGACAGCAGAGATGGTGAGGAGTGACAAAATGGCAGCAGCATGAAGCAAAAATGCCTTTGCCTCCCCCTGCCAAACACACAGGAGTGAGATCCATGCTGATAAGGATACGATTAGCACCCACAGTGCAAAACAAAGTCAGAAACAGAGACCAGAGTTCAAGGAAAAGGAGAAAATCCACACATGGACACAATGAGCGTGCACTCAACAATGTCCTGAGAAAAAAAAAGGCCAGTGGTAATGATGAATGGCTGAATGCCACTGTGACAGTAGAAGGAAGTGAAACAGAAGGTGGCAGGAAGTTGTTGTTGTTTTTTAAATCTGGTGACATGATCAGCGATTATGGTTTTATAAGTATCAAAGACAGTAGCAAGGGTTTAGGGTTATATTAACTCGTTTATTTATTGCACATTTCACCTCAACCACAAAAAAGGCGGAAATATTTTGATGCAGATGCTCCCTGTAACTTTTCCCTAGTTGTATTTGAATGTGACCTGTGTGAAAACAAAGCCTAATACGACACAGACCTAAAAAAACGACTTTTAATGAACAGTAACATAAGAAGAAAATAGGCTCTTTTTACAATGAGGTGAGAACAAGTTAGGACCTGCAGTTTGGATTGAGCTGGTCTCACGGTAATAGCCAGTAAACGTGTGTCGTAAACCTGTGTCGTCATGCTCTCTGGTGTTTCTCATGCCTTAGTCAGCATCAGGATGATTCCAAAATGAGAGGGAATGAGTGAGATAGAGGCACAGACACGTTCTGTAAAGGTGTTGGGAGTGAAATGACAGATGATGAGATAAGATGTTTTCTGGCCATCTGCAAAATGTGTCTGTATGTCTGTGTGTCTGTATGTGTGTGTGTGTGTGTGGGTTTTCCATTTTATCATATTTGCCAAAAGAGGACGTCGTGACTTGTGTCTTCTTCTTTTCCTTTGTTTCGTCTCTGTCCTGCAGGTTGGCTCTCATCGCGTCAAACTGTCGAGGGGATTCGAGGCGAACGCACCAGCGTTCGAAAGGTAATTAAAATGTTCTGTATGTGTACACAAAAGTGTGTGTGTGTGTGTGTGTGTATATAACAGTTTCCAGCTGCTTAATCTGGCCTCCAAAAGAGCACCACTCCTCTGATGCTCACTGGACACTATAATTCCACACTCACTGCCGCTGCTGTTGTGCAAATACAGCAGTGAGAATCTCTCCAGGCTCTTGAAGGAGATGAAGTTAATTGAAGTCTGTCCCCACAGACAGGTTTACTGCACGGAACAGAAAGGACACATTAGTAGTTCTTGATTAGCTTTCGACCTCAGCAACCTGTATTTTACAATTACCGGAGACGGCTGCTTTGTGAAAGTCCCTCCTCCACCTTTTGAGCGCCTCTTTTGGAAGTCAAATTATTTTATAACACAACGTCTTTGTGACAGAGCGTTTTCACTGGAAAGGAACACAGCATGAGATAACACGTTGTTTCCGTTTGTGATGATGTTTGGTCGTGCAGCTTTAAAGGCGATTAAACCAAATGGACAGGCCGTAAGATCCAGACCCAGGCCCTCTGGAGAATAGATAATTGCTCTCATCACTTAGCCACAGCTGGATAATTCCCTGCTTTTCTGTTGCTACTCTTTATTTGTCTCGCCAATGCTGTTCTGTAAAGACAGTGAGAGCGAGTGGTTGTTTGATTTCCAGATAAAAGGAGAGGAGGCTACAGGACTGAGCTCGGTATTTTTGCCGTGTTTTTGCCAGCTTTTTTCAGATCGCTCAGTTCACATTTCTTATAGGGCTGGGCAATATGGCTTTAAAATAATATAAAATAATCCTTTTTTTTCTGCAAATGACAAAGAAATCATTCAAAACAATGTCCCAACTTTCAGGGATCTTATCTTACATACATACGGGTGCCAACAGGAAGCATCAGCCGTGTAAGTTAAATACAAAACCGGTTTTCATTAACAACAAATTCTCCGAAAAAACAAACGTGTAGTGATCGAGAAAATCCATTTACCGTACCGCCCAGCCCTTGTATCTTTAAATGGAAAGCATGTATTATATAAACACAGACAGCCTTGGGTTCATATCTCAGTTTTGTCATGTTTAATGTTGTGCCTTTCTATATATATATATATATATATATATATATATATATATATATATATATATATATATTTATATATATATCCATTATCATTTTTAGTTTTGTTGTTTTTTTTGGCTTTGCACTGCCTTATCTTTTTGTTCCACACCGCACGTGCAGCTTCACGAAACAAAAACACGCTTGCATATTCGTTTTATACCAATACCGCACGTGATGACTTCACTTCAAAGTGCCAAATTAGGAAAGGTAAATGCCTGTGATGTGTATTTTCCAGACACTTCACTGCTCTGCGGCAGTTGTATGGCAATCAGGTGATCATCAACCTGCTTGGGAGTAAGGAAGGGGAGCACATGCTCAGCAAAGCATTTCAGGTGAGAGGAACCGTTCTCTGTCCGTCAACATATGATGCTCCCTTTAGTTATACGTCTTTTTCAATGCTTTTAGTACAATTACACAAACCAACAATTTTGGTACGCTTTAAGCGAAACGACCTGTGGTCCCTCGTGTCAAATATTGCTTTTAAAATGTGTGTTTTTAGCATCTCTTCTTTTAACAAGGAAGCATGTTTGATTGTTTTTATGAGATGTCAACAGCCACAACTGCCTGTTCACTCATGAAAAATATTTCCGTAGAATTCAAGCTATGTATTTTATGTCATTTAAATAAGTCAGTTTAAAAAATCTTCTTCTCTATTTTTTTTTTTTTCCCAGAGTCATCTAAAGGCATCGGAGCACTCAGCTGCAGTGAAAATGGTGAACTTTGACTACCATTACAATGTGAAGGGAGGCAAAGCGGACAAGCTCCACAGTGTCCTCAAACCCATGCTTAACAAGTTCCTAGAAGAGTGCGGGATCTTCTACTACACCGGCGAGACGGGCATCGCAAGGTAAGAATTAAATACAAATGTTTATGATGTCATGTTTTGTTGTTTTTGTCTCAATCTGTTCACACGTCTTTGAAGGACTCAGGGTGGGACCATCAGGACCAACTGCCTGGACTGTCTGGATAGAACCAACAGTGTACAAGCCTTCTTTGCCCTTGAGGTAAGATTGATGTTGCTATGGCAACCTTGCATTGCTTTGGTCAAAGTCCATTATCTTACGTGAGGATGCTTTTACTGGAACCCTCTCTGCTCCTCACGACTCCAGATGTTGCCAAAGCAGCTGGAGGAAATGAGCCTGACGGAGAAGCCTCAGCTGGTGGCTCGGTTCCAGGAGGTTTTTCGGACCATGTGGTCGGCTAATGGAGATTCCGTCAGCAAGATCTACGCCGGCACCGGTGCCCTGGATGGCAAGGCCAAGGTACACAATATGGAAACACTGAATACACACAGCTGCGCGCTATAATCGGAGCCATGCGGGCGTATTGTCGTACGATTGAAGTAGGATTTGGATTGTAATGGAGTTGTGACGGCTAATCAGTTTAAGTAAACTGATTAGAAACAAGAAAGCGTAAAGTTAACGACATGCTACAAGTTTAGAGAAATTCTGTGATACTATCATATTGAATTCTCATGGGATGATGTGCTGTGACTGAGAGAAACTCAAAATTGCACTCAGTTGACCCCAACAACTCATTGCCTTCTAACTGGGACCAGTTTTATCTTAAACAATTGAGGTTTAAATATGTTGAACTTAGTAATAAAGTATGATTGCGCGTGCCGTGACAGAATTCCACATGAGCACTTGAACCTCTGTGAGTAGAACTGAGTGCTTTTTGTATCTTAACTCTCGTGTGCTGTCTCTTCCTGCTGTCCTCTGGACCTCTGTTCCCGTGCGGTAAGTTCACAAGCCCGTCAATGTTGTTTTGGTGAATCATTGATGACAGTGTCTGCGGGTTTAATGATTATCATGGAGGATGGAATACAGTAGATGGGACCTCTGTTATCATGTGTCTATGGACACCACATGATTTTATCCCCCTTAAGGTTTCCCGGGACCTCTTTTTGTTCCTGACTGATCATTTTCTCACTGTGGTATCATTTCAAATTGTTGACATCTGCTGTGTTGATTGATTGAACGAGGAGGAGTCTTATCAAATGTCTCACATATTGGCAGTGAAAAATTAAAATGTTGCACATCAATCATGAAAAATGATTTATTAAATCATTCACAGCAGGTTTACATGGCATGAATCTCTCTGAGGTGTCTCCCTTTCCCTTAAATTCTTAATTGTATATATTTGTATACTTTTTTGTAATTTATGTGCATGTGTCCTGTTTCATTAGGCCGGGAAGCTGAAAGACGGAGCTCGTTCTGTGACCCGGACCATCCAGAACAACTTCTTTGACAGTTCAAAGCAAGAGGCCATAGACATCCTGAGGCTGGGCTCCACACTCAACAGCGATTTGGCGGACAAAGCGCGGGCCTTGCTCACCACCTCAAGTCTTTATGGTAACTCATGACGCAGCTTTTTAAAAGTCCAGTGTGTAAGAATTAGTAAACTGCAGATTTTAACTAGGGCTGAACAATTAATTGAAATGTTATCGCAATATGGCGTACTGCAATTTTCAAATCACACGAGGCACAATATGTGTTGAAGCCAAAATGTGTCAATTTTAGATGAATTTTTGTCCGGATCTATACACATCTTATTCACAGATCTGCAAAGATATCACACGGTAATCATTTTAAGTATGTTTTTCAAATGAAAATCATATCACAATCGCAATTCCTGTCGAAATAATCGCAATAAGATATTTATTCAAAATTTGTTCAGCCCTAGTTTTAACAAACTGGAAGTCTCCTTTGTTTACTCCTCCTTTTATCATTAATGTTAGCAGTAATGGAACTACGGTGGCCTTCATGTGCCAGAAAGGATGTACTTCATATCCTGTATATTGTAAAATTTCTCTACTGCTGGCAGACTTATTCTCAAGCTGTCAAAAGCATTTATTTTTAATCCAAAGCAAACATATACTTCTGCAAATCCCTGCTAATGAACCCCTCTAAATGTTACACACTGGTCCTTTTAAATTAATTTAAAAAGATCACAACTTGGCGGGACGTAATTTATTAAAATTGCAACAGCTCCATAACTTTTATATTTTGTATTTGTACCTTTCAAACTAAATTCCCCCTTTGCTCCCTCAGGGGTGAAATAGTTTGACTAACCCTGACCAGTTCTGGCCTGTATCTGTAACTCTGTCAGCCAGAAGCGCCTCTGCACAATAGTCGGGTTTGTCTGTGCGGTAGTAGGAAGTGTAATCTCTCTGTGTCAGCTCTCTGTCGCGGTTAGATTAATGCTGACAAATGCTCTGCTCGCATTATCTGTCAAAGCAGTGGTTTAACCCCGCCCTTCTCTTCCTTCTCTCCCACCTGCTCACGCGCACAATCATAGTAACTGAGCCCGTCTTACAATCAGGTAACGGACAGACTGGCCTCCAGTGGACGGATCTCGTCCTCACATACTGGTTTTATCATCTGTGTTTGCTCCTCTTTGTGTTTCATTCATATATCCTCCCTGTTGGTAGTGGTTTTTACGCTCTGTTGCGTCTTATTTGGCTCCTGCAACGGTGGAATACCAATTACCAATGTCAATTATTGGAATTTCGTCTACATTTCAGTAAAATGCAGATGAAATGCCTTCCATGCCCCATTTTTTTTAGAACATTGTTGTGGATTTCCTTTGTTGTATTTGGATGTTGTATCTTTACTTTTTGTTGATTTTGATGAGCATTTTCCTTTTCCTCATTTCCCCCGTAAGTGTGCCACCCTTCCCGCAGACACACAAACACTCAAAAATCTTTCGCACACTAAATCAAACTCTCCTCACCATCTCCAGCCTCCCCGAGAGTGCTGCTGGGAATGTGTCAGAACTACCAAAAATACACCAGGCCCAAGCAGATCCGAGTGTGCGTCGGCACCTGGAACGTCAATGGAGGCAAACAGTTTCGCAGCATCGCTTTCCGCAACCAGACGCTCAACGACTGGCTGCTGGACGCTCCAAAGAAGGCGGACTACGTTGAGTTCCAGGGTATGTTGGCATTGCTTTACGTGATGGTGAATGTCATCTCGGGCTGCAACGAACAATTAATCGAGGAGTCGTTATGTCTTGTTTTGTCTGAAATCTGAAAACTTGACTTAGTTATGAAAAAAACTTGAAAGGAAAATGTTTTTTTTAATACTTTTGTCTAATGTCTTGTTCATTATCGATGCCGTAATGAGTTAAGTTCTTATCTTAATACAGCTTCGTTATATTTTACCCGTCACTCTTGTGTGTGTGTATTTCCTTACAGACAGCAAAGCCAATCCTATAGACATCTTTGCCATTGGCTTCGAGGAAATGGTTGAACTGAACGCTGGCAACATTGTCAGTGCCAGGTATGTGTGCAACATCCTAACCTGAAAAAAACCCACACAAGTTAATGCTATATTAGTAAAGATACTCCACCCATGGACTCTAATCCTTACCAACTTTTCACTTAACCGGACCTAAAGGCCTGAAATAGAAATCTGATTATTGCTATAATGTGACCTCATTTATTTCCTTCTTTATAAGCCGTCTTTCTCTTCTTATTGCAGCACTACTAACCAGAAACTGTGGGCAGCTGAGCTCCAAAAAAACATCTCGCGGGACCACAAGTATGTGCTGCTTGCTTCGGAGCAGCTGGTGGGAGTATGTTTGTTTGTGTTCATCCGCCCGCAGCATGCGCCCTTCATCAGGTATGAACTCGGCACTCTTCA
Organism: Solea senegalensis; assembly: GCF_019176455.1. Lineage (NCBI taxonomy): Eukaryota > Metazoa > Chordata > Actinopteri > Pleuronectiformes > Soleidae > Solea > Solea senegalensis. Next base: position 3,606,836 of record NC_058033.1, read on the forward strand.
CGCGCGGATGTAATCAACTTTAATCGCAGGTGCGCTAACCTGCGTCATGTGCTTCGCGTTCCAGGGACGTCGCCGTCGACACTGTCAAAACCGGAATGGGTGGGGCCACGGGCAACAAAGGAGGCGTGGCCATCCGCCTCCTCTTCCACACCACCAGCATCTGCTTCGTCTGCTCCCACTTCGCTGCCGGCCAATCACAGGTCAAGGAGCGCAACGACGACTATAATGAGATTTCGCGCAGACTCAGCTTCCCCATGGTAAGCTCGTCCGTCAAGCCTGCCTCATGTACGGTCTGAAGGAGGTAAAAACATAGAATTATTCTACTTTTCCACTAATAATAGAGGATAGCTTTGGACCGAACTGTGGGCAGAGATGATGAGCTGTTTGGGCACATCGGAACTGCGTGATTGACCACCTCAGCTAATAATTGCACGCAGCAAAGCACAGTGAAAGAGGCTGTCAAGTACTGGCTTGTAGGATTTGGCATTTATGGATGAGGCTTTCTGGTGCTATTTGGATGAGCAGGCGTGCAGACGGGGTGAAGTCAGGTCAGTGATATCTGTCAAACGGTTCACTTGACAGGTTTCAAATTTGGCCGGTGACTTGAGGGCATCAGATCTGATCAGATTAGCATGTACTGTGTTTAAATTGAGTAAGCACAGCGAGTAATAACACACCCCTTTTTGGACACTTGGAGTCATCAGGAGAGCACGCACAACACACACACACACCCACAACACAGTCTGTTCACACGTCTGCCATCAGTGAGACATGACAAGAGTGTGAAATCAAGGACAACAAGGCTCACAAACGATTCAACAATACCTCCAACACTTCCACATACACTAACTATTCTTTATCTGTAGTTTTGTTTATTTATTCTTGATCTGTACTTACTATATCATTCATGCATAACCGAGTCTGTCTTCTCCCACAGGGTCGCCTGCTCTACTCGCACGATTACGTGTTCTGGTGTGGAGACTTCAACTATCGTATCAACCTGCCCAACGAGGAAGTCAAGGAACTCATCAAACAGCAGAACTGGGACGCCTTGACGGCCGGAGACCAGTTGTTTGATCAGAAGAGCGCTGGAGCGGTACGACCCACAGAATATTTGTACATTTATAGCCGTAGTTGACACCGAAGAGGTTTCGCTTTCTGTGACCAGAAAGCATATTGGTTGATGAGAAACTTCTCTCTTCTTTTCTTCCGCAGGTCTTCCGGGGTTTTATCGAGGGAAAGTTGGATTTTGCTCCCACTTACAAGTATGACCTTTTCTCTGAAGATTACGACACCAGCGAGAAGTGCCGCACACCCGCCTGGACCGACCGCATCCTCTGGAAGAGGAGAAAGTGGAACTTTGACAAAACAGGTGTGACACAAAGCTGCTAACCAAATTATTTTGCTAACCAATTTATTTTGCTAACCAAAAATAAAAACTAATAATATCTATTTGCCTTCATGTTTGTTCTGCAGCTGAGGAGATGAATGTAGTCGGTGCAGCTTCTACATCTGAGGATGATGCAGAACATCCTTGGAGCCCAGGCACTCTGAAATACTATGGCAGGGCCGAGCTTAAAACCTCAGACCACAGGTAACTAAAATCGATATTGTTCACCTGTGCAAGTAAAGTTCTCTGCAATCCGTGACAACTCAAACCAAGTCATAATTTTGACTCTGACCCTTTGACTTCAGGCCTGTGGTGGCAGTCATTGACGTGGACATTCTGGAGGTCGACCCCGAGGCTCGGCACCAGGTCTACAAAGATGTCATCGCCCTCCAGGGGCCCCCAGACGGAACCATCCTGGTCTCGCTCTGCACCTCCGGCCCCGAGGACTACTTTGACGACGCACTCATAGATGAGCTGCTGGACAAATTTTCACATTTTGGGGAGGTGATTCTCATCAGGTAATCCTGCTGTAACAACACAGACGGACTTATGTCACCATCAGACACTTAGACCATATTTAATGTGTCCTCCTTTGTGCAGGTTTGTTGAGGAGAAAATGTGGGTGACCTTCCTTGAAGGTTACTCTGCTCTTGCTGCACTGTCTCTCAGTGCGTCCACTGTAAGTCATCGCTCCTTAATCGTAGCATGTGAAATATGTTTCTGTCTCTAAACTTTAAACTCATCGTGTGACTGTATCTCAAACACATCATCTCTAGGTCCTTGGTAAGATGATCGACGTCCGTCTGAAGAGTCCAGGCTGGATCAAGAGTCTGGAGGAGGAGATGAGCGTGGAAAGAATCTGTGGGAGCATCCCCACCTCAGCCAGCTCCACTCTGCTTGCTGAGGACACAGACATGGGCGATGATGATTACGACATGGAGGGTGAGCACTGACGTAATTCCGACCCCCTTTACTTTGAAATGATAGCTGTTGAATGCCAGTTTATTCCCGACCTCTTCCATTCCGCACCAGGCGACGTGGACGAGGAAGTGGAGGAGATTCTTCCCCAGCACCTACAGCCTGGAGCAGGCTTTGGCCCTGGATCCTCTCCTCTCCCCTCCCCCCGCAGTAGCCCCTGTCCCTCCCCGACCCATGGAGAACCAGCAGCTCCCAGCAGACCCAGTCGCGCACCACAACCTCTCCGACCATCACAAGGTGAACACGGTGAAAGCGGCGTGACACATAAGTGGAATCACCTGGCTGAAAGTCCAGACTAATTCTATGCTCAGGTTGCAGCCTGCTTGAACGTAAACTGTAATTTTGCTCTGTTTGTAATACGTGGAAGCAGATTTAAGTCCATCAGCGCTGAGGAAAGAAATTCCAGGTAATGTGTAACGTGTGTTTTAGACTGAGTTTCGTGCTAGGAGGCTTGTGTTGTGTCTGTTCTGTCCTTCTGATGCTTGTTTTATACTGAAGTGTTAAAATGTGTGCAGTGGCCTTTTCCTTGGTCAGCAAATGGCTGCTTGTTCAAGGAAATCTGAGTGTAAATAAATGACTAGTTGCTCCTTGGTTGAACAACTCAATGTTCACTTTTCAACTTCTTACACATTTTCTTTGTTTTTATTTTTAATTCCAGGGCCTCCTGTTGACTTCCAGCCTGGCGCCCCTACATCTCTACCACTGGAGCCCAGACGCCCGCCTCCCCCTCGTCCCAATGCCCCGCCAGCCAGACCTGCGCCCCCTCAACGTCCGCCACCGCCTTCAGGTAAATTATCCCACGCGAATCACACAATCGGAGCAACTAAATAGCATCCTTCGTTTGACATATAGGGCATATTTCATTTCTCCACGTTGTTAACATTTTTCACCTTTATCCCACGTTATCCTTCCTGAAGGAGGCATGAGTCCTCTTCCGGTTAGAAAGGACTCTGGAGGTAAAGTGCTTGTAGTGGAGCTGTTTGTCTATGTGCTTACATTGCTGAAGCATCCAAAGTAGTGGCTGCTGTTTCCCATCAGATCCCCGTTCACTTAGAATCACATGGCTTTAGTGCTGATTCAACAAGCTCTCATTAAAATGTCTTTGTATTTTTTCAGCCTTTTAGTTAAGATAACATGTGTAAAATAATAAGTATTAATTAACTTACCATACATGAGCGTGATTTTAGTGAGTATTAAATTAGAAGTTTGTGTTGTCGATGATCTGTCGTTGAAAGATTGAGTTTGCAAATCCAGTTTGTGAAGTCAAGCTTCCACGATGTGTGATTTTTGCCTGGTGCGAGTTGGATAAAACTATGGTGGCTCTCGTCTGCAGTGATATTTACAACTGTGCCCCGTCTGTGGTGTGAGAGCGTGCTGCTGTAAACGTGTTGTTTGCTTTCCTAGATAATTAGAATTTATTAAATGTGGCTTTTATTTATTTATTTACTTTTGATTCTTTTTTTTTTTGTCATGTACCTTGCACTACTTTATTTTGAAAATACTGTTTGCCCATCTTTGACTTCAAGACTGTGGTGAATGTCGCAGCCCACAGCTCGGTAGGAGAGGCAGCGAAGGTAACTGGTGGTTGTGTCTTTGAAATGTCACCTGATCCCTGTAGTCTTACACCAAAGAGATCGGTGTTATTGACGCTGTTTTATTATTGATGGTTCACCGGTGACCCATTGTGCACCAACGTGGGCCACCTTAGTCATGTGTGTGTTTGTGTATGTGTGACAGACATGTGCTTGGTAGGCTGTTGCAAAATTGTGTTTAGCTTTATTATCCTGGGAGTGAGGCAGAAAATAAAAGTCTGTTTTTCCCTATCGAGATGTTTTTTTATTATTATTTTTCATAACATAAGAATTGGGGATAAAGAAGAAACATAGCACGAGTTAAAGAAACTCAAACTGGGTTTGAGTGGTCTTCATTTAAATCGATCTCGGGGGAAATAAATATTCAAATGTCATCATCTCAGGCTTCATTGCTCTGCTGCATTATTACCACCACATGCTAATCTTAGTGCTTCTTGTTACGTGTCGTCATGGGGAACATCTGCCTTCTGTGATGGGTATTTTAATTTGTTTATAACAGTAATGTGGTTTGGTTTCCTTTGTGCTGCAAAGGACCAAAAAGCCCTGCTCTCTCTCGGCCAGACGCTGCTGCAGGTGAGTCCCCCGAACCCCCATGACGCTGTAAGACTCGAGTTAAGGGATTTTTACTCAATCAGTCAGTGATCTAGAATTGTATTTGTTCTTTTAAATCTGGTCTTTGTTTGGTGTTTACTTGTGTGAGTGAGATCGGGGAAGGATTATCATTCTCTGTCTAGGATGATCTCGTGTAACGTGTTTTTACTCACTCTGTGACTTTGGCCTGTCTTCACCTAGCCTATTTGCACAGTTTGTTGTCTGTGTGTGGTCGAGCTAAATCCTTTTGTCACAGCGAGGGTGTGTGTGTGTGTGTGTGTGTGTGAACAGAAGCTCTAAGGTGACGTATCACACAGAAGGAGACACACAAGTGGCGTGGGAACACGATCACAGGCTCTGAGAGGAGCTCAGTGAGAGAATAGTCAAAGAAGAGGTGTGTGTATGTGTGTAAGAGCTTTGTCGTAAGCAGGTGGTGCAAAGAACAAACCCTGCCTCCCCACAAGGACTCCTGCAAGTCAGGAATGACTGAGTCATCGTTGTCATTAATAATAAAGTCAGGCACAGAGATTTTGGTCTGTTATAGACCACAGAATGGGTCTGCAGTGGATTCATTTGTGATTTTGGTGCAGTATCAGTCACTCCTGCTGTTGCGTGATTAATATTAGACTCATTTTGTTATCGGTGTGTCTGTTTTAACATTTTGCAGGTCGAGGCTCAGCAGCTGCAGGATCTCCTGGACCTCCCGGAGGTGCTCCCAGACCGGTGAGATCACAAAATCTGAGGATGTATTCAGACGATGGCAACGCTGCGTATCGATACCGTATACTTTTCTTTTTCTGTCTTTATAATTTGGTCCTGCAGACACTTGAACACAGAGGTGAGATAGAGAGTTCTGAGGACAACTGTACTTCACCACCAGAGGGCAGGCTCCTCTGTTTAAACCAATAAATCCCTGACAGCAAACCTGGCCACAGCCCTGTCACTTCAGCAGTGTTTTGCTGAGTCATGTTCCCTCATTTACACTGACCGATGTGGCTGTTGCTTATCTGTCGTTCTCATCGATTACGTCAGTGAAAGTTAAATCAGAAGTAAGTGTCAGTGGAGCTTTTGATTCTCCACTGGTTGATGGAAACCAGTCAGGAATCAAGACTGAAATGCAGCCTCTGTGTTTTCTAATTAAAACGGAGAGTCTCTCAGAGGCTAGGGAAGCGTGAGTGGCAGGTGTGTCTGCACCTGCAACTTTATTCATTTTCTACAAAAACAGAGTAATGTGGATATAATAGAAATGGAATGTGACTATACTTTTGAAGATTTCTTATTATTTCATATTATATTCCCTTTTTTGTCTTCTAGAATATCCCTCCTCGAGCAGGGGTGATCAGTATGCCGCCACAGTCTCGCCCGACGCCTCCCTCTCACCCCGGAGCACCCAGACCTATACCAGAAACGCACCCAGGGGCCCCTCGGCCCATCCCAGACACTCACCCTGGAGCCCCGCGGCCTGTGCCTGGTGCCCCGGAGAAACCAACTGACCTGCCTTTGGGTAGCAAACTTGATCATCAACACTGTAATATTATCAATGCGATACAGTAAATAAAACCTTTAATCCTGCTCTGGTTCTCCCCAGGTCCTCCGCTCTTAGGACCACCTCCTGCAGTGAGACCCCAGGTTCCATCACAAATGCCCCCACCGGCTTCGTCCCAACTCCCACCACCGATGCAGCCCACACTCCCAGCTCCTCTCCTGCCACAGCAAGCTGCGGCTCCTAAAGCAGGGCCTCCTCCTGCTGCAGCTCCCTCTCCTCCTGCTCCTGCTGCTGCTGCAGCTCCTGCTGCCACCGTTGCTGGAACTCCGCAGGGTCTATCTTCTCCTAAACCCCCACCACGTTCCCGCTCCTCTCACGCCCTGCCACCCGATGCTGCCAAGGCAGAGACGGCCCCAGCTGCACAGGTTGGTGCCAACTTAGTCTTTAAATGACAAATTTAAGCAAATTGACCAAGGACAGACATTTACCTTGTTCTTATGCTTGTAGACAAGTCCTGCATGACAGATGACTGTATATTTCATGCTGAATTCTGATAATAATCGTACGTGGAGCTTCTCTAAGAGCTTCTTTTCTGCTTCATCATCAGATGAGCTTACTGTAGTTGTCTGTCATTTTCCCTGCTTTTGTCTTTCTGATACATTTGTCTCTCTCTCACAAGCCGGAGAAGCCCTCAGGGTGACAGGTACTTTATATTAAACCACCTCTTTGTCTCATCATCCGTCCGTAGCACTGCCGTCCTCTGTTAGGACATAATCATGCATTACACCCAGCAACCTCCTCCACGTCTTCTTTCTCTCATTTTGTATTTGATTTTTCGTTCCTTTACATCACCCACAGTTGTTTTTGTTCGGTCGACATTTCAAACCATAAATAAGTTGAATGGGAAAAAAAGAAGCGAATGAAAATGTGATGTTTGTCGTTGGCCATTTTTCCCTTCACTCGTCCTTTCATATCTGCTCACTCTGCATCAGGGCACATATGCAACGACCTCACGATTCAGAAAATGTTTCTTTTTTTAAATTATTATTATTATTATTATTATTGTTTGTATAACTTCACTCATCTGTGTTAGAGTTAGTATGTGGATTGTGATACTGTACATAAAGGAGCCAGCAGATCACATGCCCGTATTCGTTTTATAGGAATTAGATTAAAGGCACCCTGTGGAGTTTTTGTGGGTCAGTGTTTTGAAGAGCAGGTCTTTGAGGGTGATGCACTGCAGAGGGAAATAATGCAAATGTGTAGTGGACGCACGCCATGAAGCACCAATATGTAACAGTAGGTCAAACAGCTGCACACATAAGCCATTTGTCCACCTGTGTGGAGAATTTGGTTTGGTGGACATTCTTTATTCTCAGCAGGAGAATCACTGCAGGACCGAGGGAAAAGGGTGGCACTTGGATACATCTATTCAATCGCTCACATACGGCCCCTATGGATACTCTGCACAGAATGTCTAAGCTTCAGTGCATGTCTGAAAGTAGCTATAATTAGTTTCTCGCTATACCTGCATGTCCATTTACCCTTTGTGTCATTTTTCTTTGTCCGCCTAAAACGGTTTTGCTCCAAAACACATTCTCGGGCCAGTTTATCCGTTTGGGCACGGCGGCCTTTGCAAAGCAGCGATATATATATATATATATATATATATATAGAGTACATATAAAAAGCTCATCTAAGGCTATAAACTGATGGGTAGCAGTTACAATTTGCAACTTATAGGATAATTCACATTTCTATAGATTTTTATGGACGTACTCTAGTTTTAAGTACCAAGCACTGAATTGTTCAAGCTCCACAGGGAATCTTTATGCTTTAAGGTAAAAAAAAAACCATGCATTTTAAAATAACTGATCGGGACTATAGTTAGTAAAACATTCCAGTAATTAGCTTTGGTTTTTACACTGCAGTTGTTGTGACTGCTGAATGGTGTTTTTCTGTTTTCTTCACCTTAGACCAATGGACTGAATGGAATCCAAAGCGAAGCACAATGGAAGCCTGACCCCTTCGACACACTTGCATCGGATTTCTTCTCCTCTTCCTCGTCCTCCTGGCGCACCACCCAGTCCCTGACCAGAGGTTCTTCTCTGCGTGCTCCCCCCTCCGTTCCTCCACCTTTATTTACTTCCAGCACTCTCCCTTTATCCTTCTCCCTCCAGCCATTCGCCCTGTCAGACCAGCAGGCACTCAACTCCTCATTGTCGTCCTCCTCACTCTCCACCCCGTCACCGTCTGCCTCCACATTGCTCCCGCCTCCTCCAGTACCGTCTCGCAGTCGCTCACAGGAGATGCTCCGCGCTTCCCCCAACCCCTTCCCGACTGACCCGCTTCCCGCGCGACCCAGCAGCACCAATCCCTTCACGGGACCTCTGGCGCCGCAACATCAGCAGCACCGCTCGCTGACCCCAGACTTCAGCACCCAGCGTCCCGGCCTCACGCCGAACCTTCACATGTCCCTTCAGCCGCTCATCCCCACCCCTGCTTCAGCTGCACCTGCACCAGCCTCCCAGCTCCAGAGGACCATGTCACTTTTCACACCATCATCCACTCGCAATCCCACACCTGCTTCTCTGCCCCCCTTCACCCGTGACCCATCTCCTGCTCTTTCCTTGCCTCTGGCACCGCCCTCCTCTATTCCATCCCGCTGCCAGCCTCCTCCAGGAGGAGGCAAACTCACGCAGCAGTGGGTCACTTTCGATGATGATTTTCCATCCACGACCAAAACGTCACGTCAAACCCCCATCTTCCCTTCCGCTTCCCTCGTGCCCCAAACTCAGACTCAGCCTTCACTCTCCGCGCTCGACTCGGAGCCCGACTGGTTGTCCGCACCCACGTCGGTATTCCCGACCCCTCCTCCTCCCGTCCCAGCGAGAACTGCAACTGGTAACCCAAAACTCCCAGAGGCGCCCAGTGACAGCTGCTTCTTCCCCAGGGAGACGACAGAAAGATAGGTTCACCCTCAGTGTGTAAAGGGCACATGGAGATATGTATAGATCTATGACAAATGTGTATATGTTTGTGTGTATAATAGAGACAATATTTAAGAAGTACAGACCATTCCCCCCCCCTTCGTAATCACAGGAAGTGATTTATATCTGGTGTAGTAACATTGTGTTCCAAGTTTACCACAGATATATTTGCTTGTTCCCTGTTATTAGCATTTATTCTTGAATTTATTTTTATTTGTAGCAGCACACGTGTCCACAGTACACAGTTATACAAAAGTATATCTTTGCGGACAAATCGTTTTCGTGCGAGCACCGGTGCAATATTGAGACACACCTCACTGGCGGCCGCATTCGTCGTGCGAGGTTTCACTTTTAAATTAACGTCACCTTCTCTTCATTTACTAAAGATCTGCGGTCGGTATCCCTCGTGTCAGATTCTCAGAGTCGTTTTCTCTGAAAGCTATGCACTGCAGGTTTCGCGAAGAGGAAATCGTCCTTTTTCGGTAATGACTGAAAGGTTCACATTTTTAACGTCGTGTGTGCGCTTTGCTTTCGTCATGAATGTACTTTATAACTGCAGCAGCATGAGTCGGTGTCATAGTCAAACTGGTCACTGCCGCGGGACTGATGCTCTGTTATATCATCTCATCCACTCGATAGTCAGACTTTTTGCGCTCTCTTCTTCATCATTCTGTCTAAAGGTCTTAAAGCTTCGCTGGATATATTTTCTCGCTCTATATCAACCTCATACATAGCAGTTATGTATACATTTACGTTTTCAATTTGGAAACTGCTCGTTTACGGTGCGTGCGTGTGTGTGTTTGTGATGACCGTATCATTGGTTTTGCACACTGTAACTGATACGCACTGATGCTGTTTGTGCTCTCTTGGTTGTATTGTTGTCAGTGGCCGAGTGACAAAAAGAAAATGTGCAGACGGAACTTCTTTTCCTTCACCTCCATTTTGATTTATCCAAACTCATACTCTTGTAGATACAGAGGATGTGTGTGTGCTTGTGCGCGTGGACTTCTGTTCCTGGAAGTATGATGTAATTTGAGTCTGTGGGCATGGCCTCGAACACATGCTGTGCATAATAATAATAATAATAATAAGAGGGCACATTTTTTTCTGACTTTGTTTACAGGCTTAAGTCATGCTTTTAATTTCCAGGAACATTTACTCTAAATAATCTATTGTTGATACTGTGGTGAGAAGTAATGTGTTGTGTTTGAGGTACATATTGTCCTGTTTATGTGTTTGACAGTGTTTGTGTTTGGCTGTGCGTGCGCGTGTGTGTGTGTGTGAGTGTGTGTGTGAGAGCGTTCTCCCCCCAGGAAGTCTTCTCATGTAAGAACACACTGTGTATTTCCTTACAGGCTCTCTGAGTCTAACAGCCACTGTATTAACTCACTCATGGCTGTAATTGTGTTTTGGGGCTGACAACAACAGGCATCACTGTATGTGAAATATTAACAATACAGTACAAGGGGCTTTTTCCCCTCCGTTATATCGCCTGACACAGATGGAAGCTTACTCGTCACTTGCACTGCAAATATTGACTCAAATATTGACTCAGCGACACCGTAAGCTCGCACCAAAACACATCACCACGCGAACATCCCCATCTGGCCATTTGTTGTGTTCTTCCGTGACCCACATTCCACACAGGAGTGTGATTTGAGTGTTGCAGCTTCCGCAGGTTCACCTGTGATATTTGACCCATTGCTGTTGAGGGTAACTGTTACTGAGCCTCACTGAAGGTGTGCGTGCGTGTGGTGTTGTCAGTATTTCTTTGACGCTGTACGACTTTACTCTTTGACTGCCGGTGAGTTTTATAGGTCAGCAGCCAATGATAAGCAATATGTGCGATGATGTAAAGGATCAGCGAGAGCGTAATCCCCCCCTTAATATAACAACTGTCGGCTGTTGCAGATGAATCAAATGTGGTTTCTCTGAAATCTCCAGGAAGTCATGTAACCGGCTGAAATATCTTAAAAAAGCATTTTCATGGTTTATGGAGCATTATAAAGGTATGAACCAAGAAAATACCAGCTCAATAATGCTTCTGCGCTCTGTTTAACCATATGAATATAATAAGACACTATATCTGCATTAACAGTAGGTGACTAGCCAGTGCTTTGTGTCATTGTTGTCATGTTCCAGGTTCAAATTTTATAGGAAACAAATCGCTCCTTTTGTGAGGTCATCGTGTCGCCTTTTTATGGCTATAACCCCCATAGTAAATAAGAGTCTGTGTTGTTGAACATATTCTGTACGTATTCAAGAGAAAACATGAAGCTGCGGTTCATGTTAAATATCCAGCGTTCCATATTTTATGTGCACAGCTGATTGCACATTTATGTATGAAGCAGTTTATGTTGTATGTATGCAAAAAATAAATGTATGTTGACCTGAGTGTTGGTGTCTTTTCTTTTTTCTAGTGCATAAAACCACATACATTTACTTAAAACTTTGTTTTGGAGACATTTGTGTGTCTACAGCAGATTTAAAATGCAGTTAATCTATAAGATTAAACCGTTTCCATCTGTATATATCTCATTTACTTCATTTTCTATCAGTATTCAACCAGAAACTTCTTAATATGCTAATTTCCTTGATTAAATTGTGCTCCAGAGAACTGTTTGAAGGTTGGAGTTGGCAGTGCTGTAATAGGAAGTGACTGCAATTACAGAGACAAATGAGGTGAACAAAATAACTGAAAGACTTGACCTTTTATTTTTAGTATAGTATAGTATAGTGTAACAGCACCACAAACTGCAGCTCACAAATATATCACGGTTTATTGAAACTAGTGTAAAAGGTTTGATATAAAATAAAGCATATGATAACAGTTGCATATAATATATAAATAGTAAGTAGATTTTATGTATACATATATATGTATAAATATATGAATAAGTTATTGTGTAATAAATAATACACAAGCTGTGTTACCATAATTTACCTCTAGAGGGCGGTAATACTGCATGGCTTTGATGTACACTGTCGTAAATACATCACAAACGAAGAATGGTTGCGTGGCTAGCATGTCACCGGTTGTAAGCAGAGTGTGAGCCCAGTTTAAAAAGTGGAGTCGTGTTTTCATTGCAAAGGTACGTGTTCATATTTAATATACATAGAAATAAGAAAAGAAAAGTGTCAATTTATCAGACCGACTCGCTTAGAGGTTGGTAAACACTTCATGTCAGCCGGAAAGCTAAAAGCTAGCTTGTGGTGTTTTCTAGAAGTGTTGTTGCTATGGTTACAAAGTTTGTCTCGGGGGAGAAACCGTCGAATGGTTGCGAGTTAATTCAGTTCAATAACTCGAGTAACTACTTTGTCTTCTTTTGAGCAGGTAAACAGAGGTGACGCAGGTTTATAAGATGGTGCAGCTGCACGTGAAACGCGGCGACGAGAGTCAGTTTCTGTTCAGCACCAGCGTGCACGCGCAGCTGGACACGGTCATCCAGGAGATTACAGCCATTTACAACGGGAGACTGAAAGTGGACAGAATATGTTCAGGTGATAATGACATGACAGCTTCACTCTGTAGAGCTTGAGAAGCTGCAGTAAGTTTTACATGACACTCACGTTCTTTGTTTTGGACTTTAAAGGTCTAGTATGTACAATTTAGGAGGGTTTGCAGTAGGGCTGAACAGATAATCTAAATTGTATACAGCAAAATGTGTGTCAAATTTCCATATTAGAGTACATTCTGTCCTGCCCTATACAAATCATATTCTACAGACTGAAGAAAACATCTTTGTTTGTCATAATTTCCGAGTTCCTAGTAGGAGAATACCTCAAATTGAATGTCAACTTTCAATGTAACGGAACCTCTACTGTACTGTGTATGTTTGCATGTTTAAAGTCATTTTAAAACAGAAACTGTTTGGGGTTTTTTAGTCTTAAAATAAGCCTTTTATTTTATCCTGGAGGTCATTACTTTCCTAAGAGACAAAACCAGTGTTTATAGCCAGAGTTTTTAAGAGGAAGCTTATAATTATACAAATGGAGAAGAACAAGATCCTTTCTGATAGTTGTTTGTTTCACAAAATGTCTGAAAACTTCATAATGGGCTCTTTGTTTAATTTAAAGACATCATTATTTTGATGTTTGGGAAACACCAGTTATCAGTTTAACCGTTTTCTGATACTTTCTGGACCAAACACCTTATTAATTAAAAGGAACGTCAGATTCATCGCCGATGAGGACAGGCTAACCTACGTTTGCTTGTTCTTGTGTCGTTTCTTCAGAGATCCCAGAGCTCGCTGACCATGGCATCAGTCTGCCACCCAACATACAGGGCCTGACGGAGGAGCAGATTTTCGAGCTGAAACTGAGAGATGAATGGGAGGAAAAGTGCGTTCCCAGCGGAGGACCTGTATTAAGGAAGGATGAAATTGGCAGGAGAAATGGACATGGTGAGACTCGTGTCTAAAGGCCACTGTTACAAATACATTTTCTGGTACACTGATTATTGCAGAAAGGAATAGTTATTTCAATTTCAATTATTTCAGCTACCGATGTATCTAATGCCTCTAAAAGACTGTAGAAAGGTTTATTCTTTTAATATAATGTCTAATTTATTTTACGCTGGCTCACTGGTCCATATCGCTGGGCATAATCCACAACAAAGAAAATCATAGTAATTCGAGAAAGTTTTAATTTGATGAGCATGTCATATCTGCCATGCATTACATACTGTATGATATGCTACTCTAAAAGGTTTTGTGAAGAGGTAAAGAAAGCTGCCCAATAAGGTCTGAAATATCATGTAGGAATCATTTTAACAGTTGCAATTGTGATGATTCAGAATTTGTGTGGCTGATCATTTGAACTAAAAATTATGTCCAAATTATAAGATGTTTTTTGACTTTAATTTCAAGTCTGTTAATGAACAAAACATACTTTCTCATCTGAGGAGTTTTTTTCCCAAGTGAATTCCTGCAGCACTGCAGAAACAGAATCACAATTCTGTTTCATCATCATTTTATTTTATTCTATAACTTGCAGTGTCAGACTTGGGTATTGGATTTTATATTATTTTGAGGTTATTGTGTCATTTTGTGTCAAATAATGTTAAAACAGTTATTTTTACAAAGGCACTCACATGCATCTTTCTCCTACAGCTCCAAATGATAAAATGAAAGAGATTTTGACGAGGACAGTGGACGAGGCAAAGGCATTGATCTCAAATGTGAGTGTGAAATTTAATCACTAAATTAAAGTCATTTGTTTTCACTGTGGCTCACATTTTGGTTTTCAGTCTGACAATTGTCCCTCTTTATTCTCCAGAATCAAGTCAAAGCTAATGTTTGCGTCACGATGGAGATGGTGAAACAAGCCCTGGATCAGCTCAGGGGTGCCGTTACGATCGTGTATCCCATGGGGCTGCCTCCTCATGACCCCATCAGGATGGAGTTCGAGGAGCGGGAAGATCTCTCAGGAATGCAGGTAAGCAGCTGTGTTACAACCCTTCAGGTTGTTGTTTTTTTCAAGAGAGTATCACAATCAAGAGCTTTTATGAGTCATGGTTTCATAAAGGAAGGTTTTATTTGTGAGCTACCAAAGAAAAGCCATTGACAATAAGAATGCTTCTGTGGGGGAGGACAGGACTCGGGTGAGGTGCCAAAGAAAACACAGAGAGAAACAGAAACAGAAAAACAGAAAACAAAACACAAACCCTACTCAAACACACATACACAGGGTGGAACTCACCATTTACGTAGTGTCTCTAACATGTTCGGTTATGTCGTGTGGATGAAGAGCGTACCCCGATCTGGCCTACATCCTTCCTCCCACCACATACCTGAGGCTGAATGCTGCAGGAAGTCAAACAAAAGAGAACAAGCACCTCTTCAGGCCTGAGGATGAGTGGCTGCCTCAATGACCGGAAACCACCAGCTCAGGTGGAACACAGTCATCATCACCGTCTGCAAGGAAACCTCGGTGAGGGAGAGACTGGCGGAGAGAAACTCTATGTGCCCTACCTGGCACATAACATGCTGGAACTTCCTGGAACCCTTTCCTAATAACATGTTATGGAATTTTACATGAACACAACAAACTAAAACAAAAAAACAGCACAAGCTCCTTTTGTAAAGATTAATGGACTGGACATTGCCAGATACAGTAATACTAAGTTCCCTCTTCTTTTTTACATACAAAGGGGGGAAACTGGGGGTTTATTTAATGTAGAAAGTCCATAGTGTGCTGTACTCTCTATTGTATGTAAATATTTTCACTGATACAAAGGCATCTGACCTCACCTCTGAATTTAGCTCAAACTCCAACTCCTCCCTTTTTAATTTCCCAATTGAAAAGAAAGCTTTCAATGGGATGGTCTCCTAGCAACTATTGGCTAATGTTTACTAAATGTTAATTTTCAGACAAAGGTTTAAATTGTTGCAGGGTTTGTGAAATGTTCAGCGTTTAACGTTCTCGTTAGGAAGTGAAATGCATGAAGCGTTTGCGACCGTCTCCCTCACTTTTCTCTTGCGTCTGCCCTCTCTGCGTGTGTCTTCTCCGCAGGCGTCTTTGCAGGTGATGACGGAGGACGAGTGTCAGCTGTGGTGGGCTGGCAAAGAGATGCAGAGGGGGAAGAAGCTGCAGGACTACATCGGCAAAAACGAAAAGACCAAGCTTGTGGTCAAAATCCAAAAGGTAAAGAGCGTATGTGAGCGTCTCGGTGCTTGGCCGGTCGTGCGTTTGTTGTTTCATGCATGTGTTGCTGTTCCATGTAGAAGGGACAGGGGGCACCAGCGAGAGAGCCTCTGGTCACAGATGACCAGCAGAAGCAGATGATGATGTATTACTACAGAAGGCAGGAGGAGCTAAAGGTGAGGAGAGCATTCTAAAAACAAAAAACCTAAATGTTGCTGTTTGTACTGACTTTAGCTTTCTAACCGTCTCCTGTGAATTTAGAAACTGAACGAGGCAGATGACGACACCCACCTGGACTCAGAGTGGTCAGACAGGCAGGCTCTCAAAAAACAGTTTCAAGGCCTCAACAACATCAAATGGGGACCAAGATAAAGACAGGTACCACTCTGATACCTGTCTTCAGGCTGCTGCCTTCACACAGTACTGACATCTGCTTACTACTGTTATTTGAGGACATCCATAGGACGTTGTACACATCAGACATTTCCGTATGATCCAGATACACTGTATATATATTTTAACCAAAACTAAATGTGAAGAAATCATCTGGACACAAGTATGACAGCTAATGACGTCACATGAAAGCTGATATTTGGTTATTTTATCTTCATTTTCCATCACTCTGTCTGTCATAAGAATGGAAACTTTCAACAAAATAAAACTGCAAGATAAATTTACAGTAGTAAAAGTCTCAGATGTAGTGAGTCCGTCGTAGCAAAGTCCGTCCCTTGTAGTGCTGGAATAAGGATGCTACACCTTTCCTCTCTTTGTCTCATGTCAGTGACACACACTCGCAGAAATCTCTGAAAGTGTGAGCTGTTGTGAGGCAGGAAGTTGCCACACAGTAGGTGGTTGTTCCAGTTCTGGTCCCAGCAGGGGCGAGGAAGCAGTAAAGTGAGAGTGTTTCAATCACCGGAGCCTTGAGTATTAAAAAAAACAAGCTGAATTATAATCTCTGTATTTGAAGGATACTCCACCTCAGATGTCTCTGTAAACACTGTTCGGGCAGTGATCAGTTGTGGCAGGTGAAACTGGGACACATATCTTTGGGCTCTGGTATGAACAGCTGCCAATTTTAATAACCAATGATACAGTTAGTTATACTGTAGGGAAAACACAAATGTGTCTATTTTTATCTGGCATGCTCAACCTTTCTTCTTTTTTTCCCCAAATGAAAAACATAACACTTACTTAACAATGGTTTGAACGATAATCCTTTACATCAGGTCAGCTGGAATTGGCACCAGCACTCCCCACGACCCTCATGTGGAGGATAAAGTGATAGAAGATGAGTGAATGAATTCATTTATACAGTATGTGTATTTTTTCTAGGTAAAAATAATAATAATCACATGTATATGCACTAAAATAGTATCTGTTAATGCTGTTCTTTTCCTCTGAGGTAGAAATGCTCCATAAAATTTAATTAATTTTGCTGGGCAGGAAGTCAGCTAAAGAAAGATAGATAGATAGATAGATAGATAGATAGATACTTAAAAAAAATAAAAAAACATTTTCTGATAGAGAGATACAAGACAAAGCTGTTATATTACCATGTTAACGCTACAAAAATAATATTTAATTAAGGAAACCTGGGTTCACAGTACTTTTTTTTTTAGTTAGACCTACAACAGGGTCAGTTAGAAGCCTCATACATGTAGATTTGATGTGTGACAGAAGGAAAGCACTGCATTTAATAGGCTAAATGAATATGAATGGGTGTGTATGACAAAATAATGCAGTGTAAAAGTGCTTTGAGTGGTCGAACTGCGATAAACAGTAAATGCAGACCATTTAAAATGATGCATCGATGTATTTTCCAGTGTTTAAAGCCAGTGAGTTACATGGTCCCGTCTGTTGCTACACAGATAACGCTGATTTGAGACACAGTGGTGATGAATGAGCACAGTATAAATTCAGAATTAATGCGACAACAACTAAGTGACTTCTGTAAAGACCAGCGTGTGTCAGCTTTTCAACATATAAAACACGTTATGTCATAAAGTAACATCACGAAAAATCCCATATGTGACATAGAAAAGTGTTTCAAAGACTTGAATTTTGATCACACCTCTGGTTTCCTCTGACTTCTCCACCTAATCTGCCCCAAATCGACAAAAGGTGGTGGTGCAGTAACATCATCTCATAATTGTCTTATAATACAGTATACACCAAAATATGCTTTGCATGTAAACAATTTCATATTATAATACAGTGATTTAGTCTTCTTGCTACAGTAAACCTCTTCTCAGCTTCATTTGGTGGTGAATGAGATAAATAAAAATTAACAGAATTGACTTTTTTAACATTATAAAGCCCTGTTGATAATTTAAGAATAATACATTTAACGGCTGGTACGGCAGTTTTACTGAAACTTTACATTATAAAATGCTTTACAGTGTAAAAAAAAACTTTTTCCAGTCAATAAAAAACAATTCCTGAATGTTCGTTTAGCACGAGCTGCCGTTCAAATACGCGTTCATCCAGATCTCCTGAATGACCATGTCTCTGCGCTCGATTCTCTCTGCGCGTTCGGCTGCCTCGCTCACGTACGTCACTTCCTCCCAGCTGTACATCGCCGCTTTCCTCTCCGCGGCGGAGATTAAAGAACTTCCTGTTCCTTCTTCGACATTGTTGTCGTCGTCGTCATCATCTTCTGTTTCATCGTCCTCGTCCTCCTGGAGAGTCTTGGATACGAGTCTTTGATCTTTAGCCTGGCGCCCCCTGCAGGTCACTCGGACCGAGACGGCCAGCAGTGTGACGAGAAGGCCGACACAAACGCTGGAGGTGAAGAGCAGAGCAGCCATTTCTGGACGTTCTGATGGGAGGAGATGTAAGAAAACAATGCTTATTCACATGTGTGCACAACATGAGAGCCTGCATACGTGTCAGTGATGTTTACCTTTAATATAAGCGTAGGCCAGGAGAGAGTCACTCATCATAGCGCCTGAGCTGCCCGGTCTTCTCTGACCTTTGGAGAAAATCTCGTCCAGATCTAGAGGAGAAACCGACGTGGAAATTTGATTTACGACTCGGAGAAGAGCCTGTACAGAGGTAGAATTACAACAGATCACATGATGCGGTTACCGTTACCTGTTTTGACCGTCGGAGATGAGGTGGAGCTTGATACGTTGGGGTCTGCCTCCTTCAGTAAAGAGTGTGGTACTGGAAACAAGGCACAACAGTAGTTTCATTTCATGTTGATGTAGACTCTGTAAGGGCTGCAACCTAAGACTATTTTCCCTTAATATTGAGTAATTGCTTCGCTCAGAAAATGTTAAAAAACGTTGACCAGGATTTTTTTCAAACCTTAAAATAATGACTAAAATTCTCAAACGTCTACAAAGCAAAACTACTCAGTCTTTCTTTTGTGATAAGAAGCAAAGATGAAGCTGAGAAAAATCAGAGAACTTGTTTTAATCATTACAAAAACATTCAAACCAATTAATAAATTATAAAATGAGTAAAGGATTAATTTAGTAATCAATTAATAAAAGATTCATCTTATTCATTGCAGCCCTAACTGTGCACCACCTCCAAGGTAGTACACTGTCAAAAACTTTTCAATTACTCAATTTGAAATCACCAACTATTTTCTTCAATTCATAAAAGGTACAGAGTAAAATTTAGGGAATTTGGGAAGACTTCACACCAGAGCTTTAGAGTTTTGGGAAACCGTAATTGACATTTTTCCTGATTTTCTGACACCAACGCACTCTGTTGAGAACCTTCCTTGTGTCATGGTGGATTGAGACATGGAGCATGAACCAGCTTTCACCACCAACCTTAAGCCACATTTATGATTGGATGACCTCACTGGCATTTGTGCCAATTGCAGGAAGTTTACCAGGATGTCAGCCTTAAAGCTGCAACTCTGAGCTCACAGTCTTTTATTGCCTGCTACTTTGTTGTTGGTTCTGATGTGTTTAGAGTAGCTGATAACTGAGATCAGATAAGAAACAAACAAACTGTTGGAGCTGTCAAAACAAAAACAAATAAGGTGCATTTTCTATTTTTAAAACCACCTTCAAATTTATCACAAGGTCTGTAATTATACTCGGTACGTGGGGAAGCACAGAGAGTCCTACCACAGGAATAGATCACACTGAGGTACTTCCTAGTTCCTGGAAAGCACGGGTCCCTGAAGGTCTGGTTGCTGACGGCAACGGCACACCGCGGTTTGCCGTAGCAGGACTGGGACACCGAGTGAACAGCCTCGTGGTTGAGACACTCTGTGGGACGCAAGACAGAGGGGAGGACTTAGGAAACGTGCGTCCTGAAAATAAGCTGAATTAGATCTATCTCTATCATGAACATGTTATAGTATTAAAAAGGTACAGTGTAGTCATCATCATCATCATCTAAAAAACTCAACTTTTTGTGTAGCACTACTCAAAACAGAGTTTAAAACAGGATAAATCCAATCACATAGTTGGAATACAAGTAATAAAATAAATTAAGATTATACTATGTATTTAATTGCAGAATATAACAAAGCCATCAATTGATTTTCTTAGTAATACCTATTAGGGTTGCACAGTTAATAACAAAATAATCAAAATTGCAATATAATCAAGTACAATTTCTAAATGAATAGACTTGGCTAGTATTTGAGAAAGATAAAATGAATGAAATTCTGCATTGCTGTGAGAAAACTCTGGAAATGAGAAAAAATTTTTTATTATTACTATTATTATAAAATCCAAATCATCATGACATCAGTATTTATTTTCTGTCACAATAACAGTTAAATTGCAAAAATTCAGTCCAAATAACCACCACATTGTGCAGCTCTAGTACTTGGACATCAGTGTGTGGCAGCTTCAACATAGGTGCTTCATTTCAAAGTAAAATAATGTGGGAAAGAGGAAATATGAAGGAATAAAAGGTAAATGAGGAGCTAAATTTAGCTGCTGTATTTGTGGCCTTATTTTGGATGTTGATAGAAAGAATCTCCAGTGAGTTTCTGCCACGCGAGAAAACCTAAATATCCCGTCGACTCACCAAAAGGGGGAGGTCTGGTCAGGTGTGAGGGGCAGGTGTTACTGTGGCTCAGACCTCTGCCATAGACAGCTGCATAGATGTTCAGCACCCTGGGAGGTTTACAGCGCAGGACCATGGTGTCCCCCTCACATGCCACGTGTCTTTTGTGTTCAGCTGCGAGAGGGGACAAACGGTGACGAGGAGGAAGAGGGTGAAGAGGGTAAACCGACTCGACGAGGAAGAGATAAGGGAGTTAAACTCACTGGGTTTACACTTGTAGTCCACATGGAGGTATTTGACGGTGCCGGGACATGGGTCTCTCCCAAACAGCAGGTGACTGACAGGAAGTTGGCAATCTCTGTTGCTCTGACACTCGGAGAGCAGTTTCTGCAAACAACACACGAGACGGTCTCCCTTTAAAGCTGTAGTGCGTAACTTTTAACTACACTGTGACCTGTCAATGAAAAAGGACATCTGGGACTAAATAATTTAACATTCTTGTACTAAGTCTAGGTGGGAACTTACCCACCCAGGAACTACCTGACTGACAAAATAGAAGGAAATGGGCCAGTGCTTGAATCTCCATGACTAATGGTGCGTTCAGGACAAATGTTGAACACGTTTGGGGAGAAAACCGCTCCGATAAATCAGCCGGAACTGGTGAACACCCACCGTTTCACAACCTGACTCAGTGAGAGTGGAAAGTGCCGTGAAGCCTCGTCACACACCTGCAGGGCAGTGAAAGCGGAACAGCTGTGGTTTCTGAGTGGAGGGTCTGAGCGCGGGTCTGCTCTGCACAGCGACGCCTCGCCGCTGCCGTAGAAGGCCGACTGGATGGAGATGGTGGAGTGACGCGGGCAGTGGAGCCGCAGAGGCTGACCGTCGCACGCGTGAGCGGAGTGACTGGTGATGATCCTGGACAGATAGTCTGTGGCACAAAGAGCATCGGTCAGACTGTAAAACACATGGAAACGTAGTGTACAGGTGCATTAAAGGGACATTCAAGGGGTTTTAAAACAGAACGATGTCGAATTATTTTCCCTAATTTAACAGCTTCGGAGTCATTGTGATGCAAATTGGGGTCTGTCTCCACTCCCCCTACAGAAACACAAATTGCTTCACAGGACGACACACATCCTAGCCAGCTACCGCCTATAAGATCGAGGCAGAACTGGTGAAGAAGAAGCAAAGAAAACCATCGGAGGAGGAAGTGAGGAAGAGGAAACGACCTGGCGAGGGGCCACACGTGACTGGCTTTTTCCGCATGGCGAGAAAACACAGAAACATGTGAAATAGATGCAGAATGGCATGGACATGGCTCCGTTGAAAACAAATGCACATCGCAATGGCAGATAGTTCACAGAATTTCAAAATAAAAGTGTCTGTGTTGACATGGATTCTATATAACATATAGTTCAAGATAAGGCGAGAGTAGACTAAAAACATAATTTTAAAATATTTTTATCTTTGGAACAAGTTTGAAATATATTCTGTAGTTTATGTAATTTCATCTGTGGTTTCAGGTCAGACTCTCGGCGTCCTTGGATCTCTTTTAGGTAGAGTTTGTCTCATGTTGCTCTGAAAAACTCTCTCCTTGTGGCCAATTCTGCCAACTGGCATCCAACCCAGCTTGACCCACCTTTGTTGGTGTGGGTGCAGATGTGATTGAGTTACTTATGACTCAAGGCCCTTTTTTATCTTGAGATGTTTACAATGATAGAGTTTGTTTTTTGGGGGGAAAAAAAGTGAATCTTGTGAGACAGACAGAGTTGGATGTGGATCACATAGTGACAGCAGAGGGTGCCAAAAAATTGGCGTCCGGCTCAAGTGGAACACATTGTTGTGTCTTGTTGAAAGATGTGTATTTTGGGCTACATCCACATGACATATCCTGCTCTGGAACGTCAGGCTCTATCTACATGGTAATCGAATAAAACCCATTATACTTTGACTTTTTTAAACCCGCACCCCTCTGTGACTATTATGATGCCACCCATACTAGAACTTTCTGACAGAAGGTCAGATGATGATCTTTTCATTCTAATCCTGATTTATTCACCTCCTCCTCCCTCCAACATCATCATCATCATCTTACTTGAGAAGTCAGCCAGTCCACTCATGCGTCTGGTCCACAGGAGCAGAGTCAGGTAGAAGAGGCTGTGGCTCCAGTCCAGTGCGTGACCAGGACGCGTCCAGCTCATGACTCTCATCTCCTGCCTCCAAAATCATATTAGTCAAGAGACTCCCTCCACTCTTCCCTATGCGATGGAGGCAACAGAGGGGAAACTCGTCCACTGATCCACGATGTCTGCTCTCATCCTTCCCCCTCCCACAAACACACTTTTTTACCACGCTGAAACGTGGAAAAGTGTTTCCACAGAAAAGTCTGAGCACTCGGAGACGCAGCAGCACAAAGCAGCGCCTGTTCCTGCGGTGATAATGGACCAGAGAAGAGAAGAGAAACAGCCGAAGCAGGAGCAGCAGCAGCAGCAGGAGGAGGAGGAGGAGGAGGTGGAGGTCAGAAAATAGCAGCTGCGCAACAAGTTGCTCCAAAAACTGACAGACGAGCCGCGCAGTGCGACGCGTGGTGCGGTGTCACGCTCTCGCTCCGCGGGTTTGTGAATGGATAAGAGTGGAACCTGAACGCGTCTTCACTGTGACAGCTGAGTGGGAGTTATAGCGTGGGCGTGGCAGATAAAACTATTTTAAAATGGGGGAGAGAGAAGGAGAGAGACGCGCTCTGAGGAATGACGCACTGGCAGCTCCTTTTATTCCCCCCCCTGCTCACCTCCTCCTCCCCTGTTCACCATGAGGCACATGTTTACCTTTTGGATTCTTCCTCCTTTTCTGCTTCCATAACCTCAGAGGAAAAAAAAACATTTATAATTTTAAGACTTGTTATTTTCTTGTGACTTTACCAAATATCTACCCAAACTTAAAATATACATATTCATATGGAGTCGGTGCCCCCTTTTGCAGCTATAACCCACTTCTTGGAAGAATTTTGAAGTGTTTCTATGGGAATTTGTGTCCATTCATTCTGTAGAGCATTCCAGTTCATCCAAAAGGTGCACGATGGGGTTAAAGGTCAAGGCTCTGTGTGGGCCAGTGAAGTTCTTCCACACCAAACCGTGTCTTTGTAGTCCTTGTTTTGTGTCATATTGGAATAGAAAAGGGTCTTCCTCAAACTGTTGCGACAAAGTTTTAATACGTGTGGACAAATACTTTTCAATATTTTTAATGTTTTTATCTTACATGTAGCCCATGTCAGTGTTTCTCTGTAAAGTATGAAACAAAACCAAGTGTCAAGTGCACATTATTAAGATTCTGTGTCTTTTTTTTATAAACCATTGATGTCGTTAGTGCCATGGGGTTGTTGAATGAAGCAGGGGGCCTACTGGGTGAATTGCCTCCTGGGCCCACATCCATGACCCACTCCATGGTAACCGGTCAATCCCAGTGTCAAACGGCAGCACAGACCTACAACAGTCAAACTGACGAGAGACGCCGGGGTCTCCACGCTCTCTATGCTCCGTGGGGGTGGGGGCGGGCTGAGAGGTGATATTTTGCATCCAAACGTGTCCTCCCCCAAGTTTGTTCCCATTTGCTGTACTTAAGCTTTATGCATGCCATGCAGGGAGTGGCTCCAAAACCCCTTTCATCTGCTGTTATCCCTCTAAAGCCGGTGGAATTTTGTTGTCAAACTCCAAACGTTTCCTGATCTTTGTTTTTGAGACAAATTCGTCGTATAGGTCAAACAGGAAGGTTGGGGGGGAAATATTGTGGAATGGTGGGGGGAAAACTGCAGAGTAATGGTTTGAGAAATAAGGTTACTTTTGTAGGTTTACATAAAACAACAGTTATTCAATTACAATTATTCCCATGTATTAAAATAAATGACTTTGTTAGGCACCACCTGTACTGCAGATGAGTAGGTGAATGGCTTTAAAACCAACAACTTTATTATTTTTCCAAACATAGAAAAAGTACAGCACAAAACACAGACAAGATTCCTCACAACAAACTAACGTCACTTGAAATCCACATTCATTTCAAGCTGGGAATCGACTGCAGCCTGTAATTCAGGAAACATAAAAAGCATTAAAATATAAAGCAAAGTAACCGCATCTTTTGTTATCATCAAATAAACAATGTAGACACTTACCAGTTCCCTTTTTGCTTCTTCTACTTTCACTATAGCAAGAGACGGACTCTGTTGTGGTTTGGAGAGGAGAGAAGTATTTAGTAAAAACCAAACACAGCAACACAATGTTGTTTTCAAACATAAACAAACATCTTAATTATTAGGCTAATTTTATATCGTAAAGTTAAATATATGCACATTAAAATAAACAATAAACATACTGGGCTGAGGTCCATGTACGGCTCCAGTTTCTTTTTCAAGGGGATTATTTCTTGTTTCAGTGTGTTGACTTCCTGCAGAGAGAAAAATAGGACGACACATTTTAATCCCTGAAAGCAGACAGTGTTACGTCTTCATTTCCATAGCGACAACTGTTGCGGGACATGTGTAGAAGCTTGAATACCTCAGCGAGCTGCACAATAGCCTGGTGGGTGAGAGACTTGTCCATTTTCCGAGATACAAGTTGAGCCTGTGGGATTGATAAAAGAGAATGAAATGTTCGTGAAAGCTCTGCCATGGTTACCGCTGCAGCCTGAATTGTGACAATAACCTGAAGGGCATTAAGTATCAGCATCATCTCTGTTTTTCTAAACCAGAGGCAGTAACATGATGCTTAAATTATATTCAGGTCAAAATACACAATGGGTAACAAGTAGAGTGGCCTGTCAGGTTATCTGCTTTTTCAGAGGTCAGTTTCTGACCCCTTGGGGGGTCAAATATACGTACATGATTTTCAAGCCAGTGGGGGCAGTGACATGCTCTGGGATTACTTCACTTGGTTAGGTCTTGGTTACGAGCCCACAAAATGAGGTCAGCTAATCATCTAGTTTGTTAGTCCATGTTAACAATGTTTAGCAACTTTTACCAGTATCTTTTAATTGGGAATGATTTCAAATCATGAGGCGGTGTGACAATCTGTCAGGGGTAAAACTTTAGTTTACGCTTCTCACATACCCACTGACATACATTTTCAACCTTGTGTTACATATTTAAAGTATATATTAGTATTACCTCTGCTCTCTCCCATCTATTGCTCAGCTCTTTGGCTTTTGCTTTGACAAAATCCATGTTGAGTAGCCTCTCCTCTGCTTTAGCACTCTCTACTGCCTGAGCCTTGGCAGTCTTGTTGATATCCCTGATGACAAACAACAAAACCAGTTACAGAGGAAGTGACGCATGTCGCACCAGCAAATGTTTTTTCTGCTTCATACAGATGGCCCAGGTTGTTGTGTTTACTATGACAATGTGACAAAGCAGTGGTGTCGCATTGTACGTCATCAACCATGTCCTTACTCTTGTAAACTGCTCCGCAGTACCAGCGTGGTTCCGAGTCTCTTTCTGAGGGCCTTCAGTTCCCTCTCAAGTCTCCTGTTTGACTTCTCCGCTTCCAGAAGCTCATTGGTGAAGTTGTTCACTGCTGGCATGAAGCTACACAAGGAGCAAAAATTTCTCATTATGACAACTGACAGTATTGGCTGAAAATAGACGTCAACAATGCCACCGCAACACCTTACCTGCCCAGCGATGTGTCTCTCACTCCAAGCACCATGGCGTTGTCCACTAAAGCTGAGAGGTAATCAGCAGCAGGTTTTGACAAGCTGGCAGAGGACAGGCCAACACCTTGGAGAAGAACATCCTGGAGATGTGCACCTGGATGCAGGAAACACAGTTAGGTTCTGTGAAAGTGATGTCAATTCATTGTGGTGTAAATTAGAGAACACTGTATTATAATTTCTGTAAAACAGCCTGGGACTCAGATTTAGCTAGTATCATCAGGAACACAAGAAACAAGGAAATATCTATGATATCCTAAGAATATGTTTAATAGTTTGTCGCCAAGTCATGCTATTTAACATTCTTTTCCCACGAGGAACATACATTTGTAAACCACTCACCATCAGCCTGATACTCGGACGCCTTCTGTCTAATGTCCTCGATGAGCAGAGAGGTTTCACTGCAGCGGGCTTGACTGGACTGAGCCAGCTGATACAGAATGTCCACCGTCCGGGTATTGACCTCGAACTGCGGCACCGGCTGATCCCCAAACACCGAGCTGAGCCAGCTGTTCACCTGAGGAGGGGAATGAAACACTGTAAGATAAACAGTAGAAAAACAACAACCACTGAAGATAAACTTATGTTCGCGATACTCTGCAACATTACCTTCGTTATCTTTTCACACATGACGAATCAGTGTCACAAAATCAAAAAAATAGGGCTTAAAGAAAGTGACAGCGACACTTTTCCTCCGATGATAAATCAAAACAATCGTTGCTCTTCGGCTTCGCGCCGCTAAACTCGAATAATTAACTTCCGGGTCACCAGGCGATGAAATTAGTGTTCCAGCTAATAACGATGATTTATAATTTTATGTACATAAAATAACTTTCTATAAAATTATCAACTTTTTTGATCAGAGGTATTCAAACACACGCAAAACAGGCGACGAATAAACGGAATAATTAACAATTAATTTGGCTTCAAAGTAAAAGTATTTCCGGTTCAATTTAAAAAAAGTTTAAAAGCTGGTCAAGATAGTTCATGTACCGTTACAAACTTTTTTTTAATCTCATAAACCAACATAAGTGCTGTGTACATACTCAATTTAGTTTTATGAATCTAATACATTAACTATCTGCAACACACACACAATATTTAATTAACTGTACATATGGACATTATGGCAAAAAGGGGGAAACGCCGAGGTGGGTTAGACGAAGACGGAAGTACATAGCAGCAAACATCCCGTGTGCCAACCACCCGCCAAAGTTTGAAACGGTTTGTTTGGGAAGAACTCGGTGAAGATGGCGGACAGAGAAACTATGTCAAAAACGAAACACCGACAGAAAAAATTGGACATCACTTTTGAGACGTCCAGCACAGATTCCACTTTCTGTGGATTCTTCAAAAAGCACCAACAGAAAACGGGAAACGGCTCAATTGACTCCAGTGTTGTGGAAGAGAGACTGTTCGGCCACGCAGAGGAGGACGTGGACGACGGACCTGTGGTCTTCATCTGCGGGAAATGCAAGTTACCTGTGGGGGATTCACTGTCCTGGGACGGAAGTGATGATGGACAAAACCAGATCCGACTGAAGCGTGAGTCGTTTTTTTTTTCTACACTGGTTTATAACTTTGTCCAAATATTTTTTAAATATTGTTTTGTATTGACGTTTATCCACATGGAATCAGCGCGTTGGAAGACCTACATTTAAGGAAAAGGTTGTGTCCCAGAGTGTCCTAAAATGTTTTTAAATGCTTCCCTTTGCGTTTTCATGTATACAGTCAATGGGCAACTTTGAGAAAAAGATGACCTCATAGCCCACCTGACCTTTCTAACCCTTAACCCTGCTATATGTCATTCGTCTTCTTGTGTTTGGAGCTGGTGCACAAGTTTTATTCACATGCTTCATAACATCCTCTCTGATTTTTGCTGTGTTTCTGTGGCAGCATTACAGCGCCACACACAGGCCTGGCATATATACTACAGTATTTTGGGGCGTTTTTGTGTATGATGACATTTATTAAACTATTCAACAACAGAAAAGTAAAAAAAAAATCTAATCGTGAAAGTTGATTCTGTGTAGATAAGGCCTCAGGCTCTTTCCTCCTGACCCATAGCTGTGGCCACTGCAGCGTTCTGCAGTCTGTGATGTTTATTTTATGGTCTGACATAGAGTTCGTCTCTTGATGTCATGCTGAGCTGCGGTACTGATGAGTTTTGTGATGTTTTGATCTTAGGGGTCACTGACAATGTCATGGTCGGGCAGGAGAGTCGACTGTATGGAACAAGGAAAGACTCGTGGTAAGAAACGCTCATACAGGTTACCACAGGAAAAAACACTTGACTTTGAAAGCCTGGAAAAACCAACCGACTATTGAGAAACTAAGAATGGGATTTTTGTCTCAGAACGCCAGGGTTCTTGTCTCATCTACCAGACAACTTGAAGCGGGTTAAAATATTCTGCAATTTTACAACAAAAACTTTAATGTTTAACTTCTCAAAAGCAGCCTCTTGTGATTTTACAGTTAATGTTATAATGTTATTTTGACATGGTCTCAGATGGCCCTTCATCTATTCTACAGCAATTCAATAATTGTTGCATTTTTGCAGACATTTCCTAGGAAAGAAAATACTCAAATGTCGTGCGTTGCAATACATTTTTGTCAGGTTTGGGTTTAACTGTCTTTTTTTCGCCCCTCGACAGTCTGATCATGGATCTCGAGTGTACATCCTGCCAATCTGTCATCGGCATGGTTTACACGTCCACGCCGAGGCAACTGGACCACAAGAGATTTGCTTTCTATTTCAATGTTGCAAGCATTGACAGGTACGTTCACTGTTAGAGACGGATGTTTCCTTTTTTAGGGAAGATTTTATTCTCGTTTTACTTGGTTTTAAAAGTCACACTGGAATGTAATTTACAATAAACAAAAGTTCACTCTCTTTTTGACCTTACTGATAAGCAAGGTAACCACAGCAAACACTGAGGTTTCATGGTCAGGTACCATGTAAGGATATTCAGCATCAGCAATCTGCTTCTGTATACAATATTTGTTGTACTTCGTAAATTAAACTCTGTACATTATCTGAGAATGTAAAAAAAAAAAGGGCATACACTTAAAAACATGGACACAATTTTCTGAAATCAGAATCAGAAGAGCTTTATTGCCAAGTACGATTTGCACATACAAGGAATTTGTTCTGGTGTCATTGGCGCATAACAAGCATACAAAATTTTCAAAAGTGAACAGTAAACGTATATATACACAGTATATAAGTGTTTTTAAAGATGAAAAAGAGCACTACAGAAAGAGCAGTAAAGAGCAGTACGACTGGGCAGAAGTGAGTAACAGTGCAAGGTGCAAAGTTCACAGTAATGACGTTAATATAACGCATAAAAAGGATGTAATGATAATGTGACATGTAGAGGCAGAGGAGGAGTGTGAGGAGTCAGAGTGTCGGGGGGGACTTGTGGACACAATTTTGTGCCAGTCAAGTATTCTTTAAATTTAAGAAACAAGAGCATTAATTCTGTACATCAGAACAAAAATATAAAAATGATTATGATTATTGGCTTTGGTTATGGAAGTTAACATGATCATTTCTTCTCATTTGTTTAGGGAAACAGAGTAAAATAAGGTGAATTAAAATTTTATTTTATTTTATTTTTTCAGGTTTGGTTAGAAAATGCATCGGAAACAAACTGCAAATTAATTTATCATGAAACACAGTGGTACTTTTTTTTGAGGCGCAAGAGTAAATGAAATTGAAGCCCATATGATTGACATAATTGTGAATCAAAACTGAAAACAGAATTGCTCGTGTGTCATTAGGGGTTCAAGGGTTAATTGCACATTTATGATTCCTGTGCTTGCATTTACTGCCTTATCAAAAAACTGTATATTATTTTCCAGCTATGTTCTTGGCTCGGCAAACCAAATGTTGGCAGCAGAGGGCCCCGAAGAGCAGCCGGTCACACTGGAGCACAGAGGCATTGTTGAACAACAGCTAACGGAGGTAAATCACTGATGCTGCTGCTGCTGCTTCTCTTTGTTTGGCTCCTCTGTGAGATAAAATCCTACACCTTTCAGACACATTATAATAATAAAAAAAAACCACACACAATAATAACAAGGCAATTAAAAACAAAATAAATAAGATATTTATCTGCTGTAAAAAATTTTAGTGAATAACCATCACTGTTTTTTTCCAGTTCAGGGGAAGTTAAATCCTTAAAACATTACGTCAGTTTGTTATAGCAGGGGGAAGTAGTAAAAAAAACCAACCTCCTGACGGTAAATGTAACTCGACTCATTGATTACCAAAGCACAGGTTGGACTAACGATGACATCAGCTTCATTCTGGGAAGCCCTCACTGCTGTGATGTGCAGACTCTTGTATCAGACATGACCTCATCCCGTCATGTCAGCCCCTTATGCTGAAACCCTTATCAATATACCAATACTATTAGTAAATTGTCTGTACAAATTAATTGCAATATCCAGAGCTTGTATTCACTTGTATTACACTTTTTGTGTTACTCCTTCCCTTGTTTCATCCATGCAGTTATTACAAGTGTCAAATGAGTGTATTTTCTTATGAAAATGGTGATGGAATTCACATTTTCTCAATGGATTCCCACAGTTGATCCAAATCATTCCTTTGTTCAAATAAAAAAAAGAAATCCACCTATTCTCAATTTGGCCACTAGGGGGAGATAGCACCGCAGCACTGTGTGCAAGGGGGACAATAGATGGAGATGGGGAGCATGTTGAGGAATCTTTGTTAAGAGGAAAAACATGTTTTGATCCGGAATGTTTTTGTCACTGTAGCAGCGTCTATAACCCACAGTGTGGCTTTGTCGTTTGTCTTTTTTTAAAATTTTTTTTTACTGTGCTTCCTGAAATTCCTGCAGGTAACATATGATTTATCGTCCCATGCCATGTAATCTCCACAACAGTAAATTTTTAAACAGGTTCAACGCGCTTGTATAACGAGGTGAAACAACAGACTAGTTGTACACGAGCAGCTGAGTGGTAAGTGACTCGGGCGCGTGCAGAGACTCTGTGTCTCCTTGCATGGGTTTAAAAGCACTGTAAATACTGAGCCATGCATTATTCTGTCAACGACTTCTTCACTTAGTCACCACGTGTATAATTATCTCATGTCGTCTGTTCTAGTTTTGTGACCCACCAAAACAACGCGATGTCATGTGATACTGTTGCTACACCAATGTGTTACCTAGCAAATAAAAATAAATAAATAAAATGGCTACATAATACATTGACAATTTGACTGCACACGGATTCAACAGATTTATAATTAAGACAATTATGTTATTAAATCCTTTCACAAGTGATTAAGTTGTTTTACCTGTAAGCATCTGGTTTTCCAGCTTCTTAAATGTTAATATTTGCTCCATATAACAAAGAAAGCATTCAAACGGAATCATTTCGTTGACGTTTAAAGGTTTGGGAAACACTCAATTAATGGAAAAAGTTGCTGATAGACTAATGATTTTAGCCTTAAATGGTTAAGTCTAAACAAGCAGTGCTGCAATATGTTTGTCTGAATAAAGTCTACAGGCTAAAATCGGCACAATACTACATTTAGAAATATCTGGTAACCTGTCTTTGAGATGTGTTGTTACTCGTTGAGCAATCGCTCATGACAGTTTGGGAAGAAAACCGTCTGTGTTCGCTGGGAAAAACAACTCAGCGCTTTCCAAAACTGATGGAAAGTATTGATAGGAAACTTCAAAGAAAAACCTAACAAGTCGACAGATGTTATTCAAGATAAAGCCAGGTTTTAATTTGGCTCTGTCTGCAGCGACAATGATGAACCACTTATCTCAAGAAAGACGAGAGTTACAGTCAGTGCTGCGATTGTTCAGGAGAACAAATGGAGAAATGATTCTATTCAGTCGTTGAAGTTTCTCTGTTGTGGAACATTTTCTGTTTCCACAGTTGAAATGACTGTCAATCGAATAACTTTGGACAAAACATGCAGACATCACCTGAGGCTACTGGAGCTATTCACTACACAAGGGAAATAGTCAATTACTCCGAAAAATAATTGACTATTATAATACGATTGGATGGAAATAGCCAGTATTGCAGCGCTGACTTATTTAGTTCAATAATGTTCCCTTGATCTTGAAGAAAACACTGACATTTGTCAGAATAATGGTTCAGTGATGTTGCTCTTTTCCTTTAAATTAAACTTCGCAGACAAATCCCCACCCTCAAGTCACGGCATATAAAGCAACTAGTTGTAATGACTTCTTCGTTATCTGGAGCAAGGAAATGAGAAAACATTCATATTTAAGAGACTGTAAAAACTGTCTCTTAAGTGCTTGTTTCAATTAAAATATAGCAATACAAAAGTGGAAGAAAGCACAAAAGGATAAAAATCAGTCTTAGTTATCTGAATCTGTAATTAATGATGAGCGGATACACTACTTGGTATTGATGTCGGGCTCACACTGGCCAAATAACTGGATCCGATTTGGGAAAAATAGTGAAGTAAAATCTGACATTGTCCATAAATCCTTAATATGAGACTCACATACTTCACTAAATTCAGGCTGAACGGTGTAAAGAGAAATTGTCTGCAGTCGTTTTACAAATGGCTCGTTACAGCTTGGTAGTAAATGCCTCAGCACAGCTGTTGTATTACAAGATCAGAAATAAAATCCTTTAATACATGTAACACCAACAGGCTGAAAGCCGGAGCTTTCGATGTATCGCTCTCTAAATGTCTCTCTGTGTCTAAAATGCCGTTTAAAGGGGCATCAGTTGGCTCTGTGTCGTCAGGGGACGCCGAGATGTGAAGCTGTACGTGTATAAATGTATTCTGTGTGTCTGACTCGCAGACATCCGTGCCCTCAGTGACCTGACCTCCCCACACGCTTCTTTCATACTCATCCACCTCATTCTCCTCCTTTTTCAAATTATCCCGACTCCTCCCTCCCTTCTTCCTTCCTCGCTGCGTCCCACCTGTCCAATTTCCTCCTCCATTTCTCCCCCCTCTCTTCCCTCTTTACAGAATCTACCATATCCACCCCCTTTTCCGTCCTCACTTTTCAGCATTTACTCCACCCTTTTCCCATTCACCTGCAACACTGAAACTCTCCCCCCCTTTTCTCCCCCCCACCCCATCCTTTCCCAGATGAAAATGCTGGTCCTGTCCATGGCGCAGAGGCTGGAGGAAATCGAAGTTGCCACTCAGGAGGAATGTGACGGGGTGTGACGGTGATGGAGGTCAGCCTGTATGGGTGGTTCTCATCCAGGTGTATTTGTTTATTTTCACACGTATACCCTCACTCATTGCATTTACATTAAAGCTCCCTCTTAAGTTTTAATTCAAGGACGTTCCCCTCAGTAACACATTTCGTCTTCGCCTCACCTTGTACCCACACACACACACACGCACGTAGCCTCCACGGCGCTTTGTTCTGATTACCGATGGCGAAACAAAGACTGCCTGCACTTGTAATCAATCACGCTGTCAGCTCGGCCCCAGCGGCTCGTGGCACCATCTCCTCTCCATGCCTCAGTGCAGAGCCAGTCTACTACAGCGAGAGCAGAATGTTTATTTGGGCAGGATCTCATCAGGCAGGCTGCACACTCAGCACTATAACGGTATCGATCGGGACACTCAAGGCCACAAATGTGTTTCTTTGTCCTCGTTCTTTGTTCGCTCCTCACATATGGGTTCTTGGAGGGAGACCGGATCACTGGGATACATGTTTGCCATGGTCACACCTGAACAAAAATCGAATTAACTAAAAATTGTATTAATACCTGTTTCCAAATATTGCCAGAACTGGATTATACTGATAATTTTTTTGGTTTGTTCATTGACGTTTTTGTATTTTTGTGTAATAAAAAAAAAAAATGCAAATTTTTCCTAAAATGGAGCAATTATGTGAGTTTTAATTAAAAAAAAACAAGTTCAAACCATCAGGATAATCTCATTAAATGTTTCTCTCTCTCTGAGAAAGTCAATCAGGTTGTCTTAAGAATTAAACTGAAACGTTTAAGGTCGTTTGAGTTCAGAGGGCAGGGTCAATTATGTGGTAATATGCACGCGTGTTTGTTTACCAACTGACCTCTAATGTGCCCAGCAACACTTTCTACCCAGGCGGGAAACAAGCGCCACGCTGTACAGCTCTCCCTCCCTCCCTCCCTCCCTCATCCACGAGGTTTCA
This sequence comes from Solea senegalensis, assembly GCF_019176455.1. Lineage (NCBI taxonomy): Eukaryota > Metazoa > Chordata > Actinopteri > Pleuronectiformes > Soleidae > Solea > Solea senegalensis. The sequence goes on from NC_058033.1 coordinate 3,641,350, forward strand.
TCAGCCTCGCAGAACAACAACAGCCAGAAACGGCCAACCAACACGCTGTATCCAAGGGCAGGTTGCGATGGCAACTGTGAGCACGTGCTACGCTGAGTGCCTGTTGCCATCTCGTCATCCCCGTGCACTGCCGGAGGAACAGCCAGCCAGCTCGCTCGTCCGCACGCCTGTCAACAGACGTTGCTTAGGCACATACGTGGGGAGAGGAGTAACCACCCACCCCCCTCATTCACTCCTTAATCCCTGCGTGGTGTTTTTCCTCCCTCACCCTTCCTTCTCCCTCCCCCTTCCATATGATTTCTGCCCTCCCTCAAATGTAGGAGGACAGTCAAAACAACAACAACAAACAGGCCACATGGTTTTTGTTGTTTCTGCTGGTGTTGTTGCCTCTATCCAGTCCTCATCCTGCACTGGTTGTGTGTGTGTGGTTGTCCAGATGTGTGCTCCTCCTCCTCCTCCCTGTAACACGCTCATTTTGGAGAACAGGTCCCAGCTTCTTTTTTTTTTGTTCTTCCATTCAGATCCAGTAGAGCATTAAGCCTGCGAGGTGAATGACCTCTGAACTCGTGTAGCCCCTCTTATATATATATGTATATATATATATAGACACTGTGTTGCTGGATGCGTTGCACCGCTCAGTGCAATTATTGCACCGGATTCACCTCGTTCACCTCTTAAGTCTCAGCCAATCATTGCCACTCAAACCAAAACCGACACGCGCACACACATGCATCCGCCGGTTCATCCACACACACTCTGCAGGGACAAAGGATGAATAATGCAGAGGTAGCGTCTGAGTGAAAGTCGCCTCCCCTCTTTCCCTTCCTTTTCACCTTCCCTAAGCAATAAGGAAGCAATGTTGCCATGGAGGCAATGAAGCCTCGGCGCACCGGCAGCCAATTACAGCGGCCGCTGTGTGGAACACCGGACCAATGGCTGATCAGTCTTGTGCTGCTGTTGCCACAGACACTGAGCTCCCATTGGCTCAGATCCGCTCTTTGATTTAATTTCTGATCTTGTTTTAGAGAGCAGAAAATATCTCAAGGAGTGCCACCTGTGTGCCAACTTACAAAATGTTTGTTTTCATGGAAGGAAAAGGATTGTGGGAAGAATTAGGCCTATGTGAGGAAATGAAGTCAGTGTTTTCTGCAATAGAGCAATAAGGTAAATTAATATTCCCCCTGGCAGGTGAATGGGTCTGGGGTTTTTATCAATCAAAAGAACGATGGGTTAAAAAAAGAAGAAACAAAATGTAATCATAATTACAACCAGTGTTTACTATTTTACTTCAAACTTCATCTTTCCCGTCATTATAAAGTGGTTATTTTGGGACAAAAGAGCCACACCCCGCCATTTGCTCATAGCTCGTTTATAATTAATTTTCCACTTTTTACTTAAATAAAAGTCTGTGTTTGTGTTCAGTTCATTTTTGAGTGACTATAAATACACTAGTAAATAGTCTCCAAACAATATTTTAACTTTAATAATAAACAATTCTCGGTAGACCTTAACTTTTTAATAATTGCACTCGCTGATTATTATTTATTAATCTCCATTTTTACAACGACAACAGAAACTTGATAAATGTTGCTAATAAAAGTCACTCAAACTTTATTTTTTCATCCAAACATTAGTTGTTGTTTTTTAAATACCTGTTTCAATTTATTTAATATTTACTTTAAATATCATTTTTACTGACGATAATGTATGTATATCATATATATAATTGAACCACAGTAGACACCACCTTAACACTTTAAGAATCTAAAAAAACAAAGTGTATTACAGCATATTTTTACTATTATTGCTATAATTATATTGTGAATCACAGTTATCATGGTCGTTGGTTGTTGATGCGTGCACAGAGTCGGTTCTGGGGTTCAGTTTCTCAAAAGAATCTCAAGAATCGGCAGCTGTCAGACGATCATGGAGTCAAGTAACCTTGGTAAACTTGCTGACACCACCCCTCTATGATGTCTCTTTGATAAGCCACAGCCGCCTTGTTTCATTCATTTCCTTCATTGGTGTGCGTGTGATTGGACGGCGTTGCCGGCCAGTCAGTGACTCCTCTGACTCCCCCGTCCCAAATCCCCACCGAGTGATCAACGCCTCCAACCTCAGCAGAAACATCTGCTTGTTTATTTTCCCCCAGCGTCTTTGTGTGCACCTCAGTCTGCCTCTCACTCTCCTCTCTGTGTGTGTGTGTGTGTGTGTGTGTGTGTGTGATGTTTTCTGTCATAAACACTGACCTTGTCAGGACCAGTCGTCCTCATCGGGACGAGGTCGAATTGTTTGATTTGTGTGTGGGTCAAGGTTAGGGTGAAGCATAAACTGGATGAGGCTGTCCAAATAAATGGACTTCATTCAATGCAGTGTCCTCAGAAGAATAGCTGCACAAACGTGTGTGTGTGTGTGTGTGTGTGTGTGTGTGTGTGTGTGGGTACACCTTTCCTGTCCACCACTGTACAGCAGGTCTAACATCTGTTGTGTCGTCAGACACAAAGGCCCCTGTTTTGTTGCCAGACACAAAAGCTCATCGTCTCACTGCCAGTTGCTCCCCGGTGTGAGTGTGTTTGTGTTTGTGCGCTCGTAATTGTGATGAGAAGCGGGATTAATGTCATCAGGATCTAAGCCCGAACAGATTGTCAAAAACAAATGACAGTAAGTGGTCAGTTTGGCCCTTACATACATACAAAAAAAAAAAGTCCATGTTTTATGCAAGTTTGCCTTGTAATATAGAGCAGTTAAAGGACCAGTGCGTAGGTTTTAGGACATAAATTGAATACAGTATTCAAAATGATTGACGTCTTTAGAATAGCGTGAGTTGTAATAACTGTGTCATTAACCCTTTTACTAAGTGAGTCCTCTTCTATAATCTATAATCTATAACCCACTGTCTTGTACCTAATGTAGCGACTCATTTACAGACATACCTGTTACACCTAATATTTTGAATTGATTTTTTTTTTGACATAGACGCATAAATCTTAACTCTAAGGTGGGGGTTTTTGCGTGGATGGGGCGTCTCTGAACGTACTGTAGCTTTCGCTGCCATTATCCCGCTGTAAACTCCCTCTTTGGCCACGTAACTCACTTTAGAGCGCCTTCCTTTGTTAACCAAAACAACAATATTAGTCCCGGCGTATTGATTATCGTATAGCAAGAGGAAGGACAACGATATTTCCCCAAATCCACATTTTGAGCCAGCCCTATTCGTGACTGTGACCTGTTTTTCTGAGTAACAAGCTCCACTGCATTTCAGAGCCACTCTTGCCCCTCGGGCTACATCAGCTTAGCTATGGTGATTTTAATGGGACGACCCTGTTTGTGCATGTTTGTGTCAGAGCACCGGTGACCCCTCCTTTGTCTCATCAGAGAGGTTTATGATGGGGACGCACACAGCTGAAGAGATTAGTGTCTACAGTATGTATGAGGAGGGGTCATTGTACGACTCTGTGTGTGTGTGTATCAGTCCCACAAATCCTTCAGCTGTTGCGAGTGTGTTTTTCTTTTCTTTGTCACCCACCACAGGTGTCTTGTGGGAAAACGCGAGCGGCATGTGAAACTGAGCAAACACAGGACGCTTTCACAGCTGATGAGCCAATTCACACGAGCCGAGAGTTATTAGGAGCGTACCATGCACCTCGGGGACCGTGAACGCCTCACGTTCATTTACAATAATGTTGGCGTGTGTGACATTATATGATTAATGATGATCATTTAAAGGCGCAGTGCATATCTTTTACACGATGTATTGTTATTTTTATGCTGCATATTGTTTTACAGGCTCTCTGAAGCAATGCTTTCAGACCTGACTGAGGGAGCATTTGTGTGTATACACCAGCAGTGCAGGGGCGGGCAGGGACAAGAAGCGCTGACCCCCGTCTGAAACTTTCCGTGGACGCTTCTTTGTGTTACTTTTCAAATTATTTGGCTCCTAAAATGTCAAAAAAAGTATAATTGGTATCTCCCAAACCTCAAAATGATCTCAAATGTCTTTTATCTTGTTCATAAATCAAAATGATTCAGTTTTAATGATTTGATGTTTGTTATATGGAGCAAAGCTTTTGAAAAATCAGAGATCGAATCGAGTCATCATTGCAGCCCTAAATTGTGTGAATGCAACTGATGTTTATATTTAAGTTCCTCACTTTAAACCCGTTATATTGATCCGAAGATGAAGCCAGACAGGGAACAAGCACCAGACAGAGACGTAAGAGGTTTAGTATAAATATTTAAAATACTTTATACAGCATAGAAATCTCTTCAACAGCCAAAAACAAAACCGTCCATTACAAAAATCTTATAAAAGATTCCCCCCCCCTCAGAGTCTGTATCAATCTCAGTATCAAGCAGGGAAAAAAAAAAAAAGGTACAAAGACACAATTTCATATGTCGACAATACGGTTTGACTCGTGAAACATTTGCATGCAACTTTTCGATTCGAAGAAATTCTTCAGTGTTGTAACAGTGAGACGCCTTTTGTGCCTGTGGAAGCTTCCGTTGTTGTCAAATAGTTTTATACAGTAAGGTGTGGAATATGCCAGTGAAGAGCTTTTTTCTCTCTCTCTTTTTTTTCTTTTCCCCCTAGAATCCGTCGTACTGTTATATACAAGCACACCTTTTCACGTCAGTCTCGGAGAGAGAGATCTCTTGGCAGAATACTCGTCATTGCAGTGAACACTTTTAAGACTATTGCACAAACTACCGCGTTAAGACAAAAAGGAAGTGAGTTATTTTCCCGGACAGTAGATCCTGGTGCTCTTCCCACCTACATACCCCTCAACCTTTGGCGAGGTTGATCAGTTTCATAAGGCTTTTGTTGCTCTATTTTTTTCTTTTTTTCTTTTATTACCTCCTTTATTTCCCCCCTCCTCTCCCTTTTCTTCCAAACTGAGTATAAATAGGCAAATCCAGCTGTGAGAAAATCACAATTAAGACTTTCACACTTGTACTTTCCCTGTGGGTTTAAAAAAAGGTCTTGCAAAGACTTGTCTATAAAAAAAATGCCAAGCCGTGATTTATTAAGTGGCGGGTTTTATTAGAGCGCTATAAAAAAGTGTGAGCTTGACTCTCTACTCCCGCCAACTGCTACTACTTCTATCCTACGATGGCACGGACGCTCAGACGCCGCAGCATCGTGGCAAAATCCACACAATCAGGTGCTGTTGTACAATAATGTATGAACAATGCAGTGAGGTAAAAGATGGTAAACACCGTTGTTACTCGTTAAGCTTTTGGTTTTTCAAGAATAGTGCAGTGAGTTTGTCGTCCAGTCCAGCAGTGGAAGTCTGTGGGGTTTTCTTTGCGGATTTTTCACAGAGACGAAACATTTACACACGTCTTCAGGGGTCAGGGTTAGCGTTGGGATCCAGTAGCTGGTGCGAATCAGTGAGAGCAATGTTACATGAGCGAGTATCTCTGGACTCAGTCTATAATACAGGGGTTTTGGCGTGTATTCAAGTGCGTACTGTACATCACTGGACGTCCGCTGTCCATCGCCGTAATCTGGGACGGCGCCAGGTTGAGTCATCGCTCTGGGATCCGTTTCAAATCTCATCTCCTCAGTGTCACCACCTTTTATGTTACATAGTGAGAGCAGTAATAAGAGAGGAAACACTCTCACTTAAACCCCTTTTTTTTCCCCTCATTTGAAGGATTCGTTCCCTTAAAAAAAAAAGTGGCGTAGTAGTAATAAAGGGACAGTTCACAGTTCAGAAGGCCACTCTGGAAGACCTCCCCAACAGAAACAAAAGTGTTGAGAGGGGCCTTGTCTTGTCATTTCCTTTCCTTCTCGTCTTTGACCCCTCAGCAGAGGGTCTTGAGTGCACCTGAGGCACAGAGAAGAGTCTGCATGGGGTAAGGAGGTGGTGACACCACTTCCTCGACGACCTGTTCCGGCCGGAAGGAGAAGGGCTGCAGCTGGACCTTCTTCTTGAGGATCTGACCGATTCCCATCGAAGGGAACTTGCTGCGGTGCGTCGGACTTTCGGGATCGCTGCTGCTGTTGTTGCTAGGCGGACTGAAAGCCGACGTGGGGTTTAGGGGACTGAAGGCGGATTTTGGAGGACTGAATGCTGAGCTTCCGGGGGGGCTTCCTACGATGCTGGGGGGACTGCCACTGGTGTCGGAAGAACCACACCAGTCTGTGGAGATGCTCTTCTTGGGCTGTGGGTTGACGATGAGGACTGGGGGGCTGGGGATCGTGGCTTTTTTCAAGTAAGAGGAGTCCGGTTGGAAGGCAGATACGTGGCGGGGTGGGGACAAAGTGCCGTTGGTGAGCTTGTACCAGGGGGAAGCCGGGGTGTCTTCGATTTGCTCGGCTTTGGAGAGGGAGCCGAAGGAATGCATACCGATAGGTGATGGAGCCGGTGGGGCTGGAATGTTGTGTTCTGGACTGGTGTTGGCGGGCGGGAGGGTGGCCAGTCGCCTCCGTTGCTGAGGGGTGTTGGGCAAGGGAGGTTGGATCTCGAGATATTCCATGGACGAGGAAGCGACGGTGCCAGGCGGTGCCAGAGGGGAGTTACGATGGCCACCAATAATGCCACGCAGTAGACCTGAGGAGGAAATGAGAAGCGTCGTTACATTACGGAAAATACCGCATGTGTCATCAGTGGCAGGATGAGGATAAGGGATGGAGTCTCGCTCCCCCCTTGTGACTGACTTTGCTTTGCTCATTTCAACTTATGTTGAGTCACAGTCATGTACTTACATTCAGACAAAACGTTCTCAGTCAAGATAAAAATTGAAAAAAAAAAAGTGGTTTGTCTTATGTCCAAGAAGTACCCTCACAGATGGATGGATGGATGGATGCAGGGAAGGAGGGGTGGAAGGATTGATGAAAGACTGGGGAACTACATAGGTTGTTGACGAATAAGAACATGCATGCTCAGTCAACCTACCCTGTATGAATACAAGTAAATAGAATAAAGCATTTTTTTAAACAACCTTTTTCATGATAAATCATTTCTTTTTAAACGAGATCATATGATTTCTCACCTGTCCTGTGTTTCTTCTTCTCGCTGGGCTTGCTCACAGCCAGGTAGACGGGCGTCTGTTTTGGGGGTATGGTGAGCTTGTCGACGTGCTTCCTCCACTGGGTCTGGTAGTATTCGTTTTTCTTCTTCTCGCCTTTCTTCTTCTCCTGGAACTGCATCTCCTAAAGACACGTGACAAAAAAAAAAAAACTCAGCATTTACCAAACCTGTTTTTTTTTTTTTATCACCTTGTAAATCCAACCCGAAACACCCAAGGAATGTCCTCCCACTTACCCTGTACTCTTTAGAGAGCCTCTTCATCTTCTTGTTGAGGAGGAAGTACACGGCCAGTGTGTGACACGCGCGGTTGGTGAGGACGGCGCTCAGAACCTCGCTGTGCTTGTAGCCCATTTTCTCCGTCATGTGCAGCAACACTGTGTGGTTTATTTCCTCAATGTGGATCCTGAACGCACAGCGATGAACGATTAAGGGTTGTGATGCAAAAAAAAAAGGGTTAAAAATTCAAACTAAAACACATGTTACAGTCTTACCTGTTGAGGTACGGCGCCCCCGTGTTCTTGTTGGCGAGCTGCAGCCAGGAGTCGGCCATTACTTGATGGATATTGGGACGCTTGTTTGGATCTGGCTCAAGTAGCTTCTTCAGAAGACAGATGGCGGCTGAGACACAGAGAGAGAGAATAAATATTCATATGCTGACACCAACTAATGACATTTCGTGCAAAGTTTTCCAGGATTGAAAAATGATATGAGCTAAATCTGTGTTGTATGGCCTCAAAATGAAATCTCAGCTTTATTTTAATTTTGCACCAAACTTGATGTATGGTTTTACATCTTCCTCTTAAAAACACTTAAAATGACACATCTATTTTTCAAACTCTGGCCGCAAACGATTTAATCAATTACTATTTTCATAATCAGTTTGACTGTTTTTTTTTTTTAGCTTATTAAATGTGAATATTTCCGGGTTTCTTTGCTCCATATGACAAAAAAAAATCATTAAAACCTAAAATAAAAAGTCTAACATCCAAACAAAGTGAGCCTTTTTTTTAGCAACAATTCCTCACTGCCTGTGACTGTCTTGTTAGTTCCTCTGACAAAAATGCAGGGTTGTTGGAGAGCGTCACTACGACGGAAGTCCAAGTTAATTAAACCGATGACTCGCCCCAGTATTTCCTCACGTCTCTGCCAGTTTGTGATTAATCTGCGAGCGCGTGTGACAAAACACACATCCACTGTACGCGCAGGCAGTGGACTCATCCCACTTATCCGCTTTCACTCCGTTATTGCATAACCGCGATGAGATGACATATCCGTCATTAAGCGCCTCTTTAATCGGGTTAATCTTTTCCTTGCTTGGCGGTTTTGAGAGGTGCAAACATGGGCGTCACGGCTTCCAGAGAAGTGGATCACACCTGTGTCACACATTTCCTCATAATGGTTTAACCCGTGCCAGGTAAAGGTTCACTGGGAGTCTTTTTTGTTCTTGATAAACGGGAATTGTTGACGTCACATGTCCTGTTGCAGTTCTTGAGAAAAGTTTATCAGGTGATTATCGCCGAATCAATTTATTGTGCATGTGCACGTACGGGGATTAACTAAATGTTACCTTTGGAAAAACGGCTTTGAATGTTTGAATGCAACCACAGTAGCACAGGTTTTCTAGCAGCAGCTTATCTTTGAATTACAGTTTTTTTTCTTTTTTGTCTCTTGGCAGACACTAAGACTTTTCATTACATTTGGAAATGTCAGCATTCTTTCGCTCTCTCACTTGAGCCAAAGGCAACAATAGTCACTTGGCACATTCATTTACACTCGTATCTGTTCGGTGTAATTACGAGGACCTGAGAGAGCAGCTGAGTTAGTGTGTGTGTGTGTGTGCGCCAGTGCAGTGTCAACACGATTTACAGGTCGCACGAAGCGGTATGTGCACACACCTGTGCAGAGCGAGGGAGGCAGCGGGTTCATCTCCTTGTCTACCATTTTCTGGTGCAGGGCTCGGAGGCTGAAGGGTTCCACGGTGAACGGCAGAGTCCCCGTCAACATGGCGTACATGTTCGCGCGCTGGGGACAATGAAGGAAAACACATCAGATTCTGATGCATAAAATGACAGTTTGGCTGATAGCTGATGCTAATGCTATTGTTTTTGGTAAATAATGGTCTGACCGATCACCGTAAATGTCTAAATCCTATGTTTTTTACAATGCTGTAGATGAAAAGGTAGCGCATTACCACGTGAAATCAAAATATTAACTACAATTTTAAACAACTCTAATGATATGAATTACTGTTTTATCCAAATAACCTTTAATGCAAGCCTTTTAGCCAGTGTCTGTGTCTGCAACTGTCACCACATTTGCCAAATTGTGGGACTCGCCGCGCGATAAATCAGCGCATCCCTTAAACGACATAGGACGAGAACTGAGCACACTCACATGGACCAGACGTCCACCTTCGGCCCGTACTTCTTCCTGGAGAGCAGCTCGGGGGCGGCGTACGCCGGACTTCCACACTGGGTGCTGAACGGGTCGGAGTAGCCCAAGATGCCGGCGCAGTTGCTGAGGCCAAAGTCTGCGAGGGCGACAGAAGCGGCGAGATTAGCACTCGGGTGAGAGCCCGTGAGGGGTTTTCAACAGAATATTTAATTGCTCTTTGGCCTTCACCACATGTGGTGCATTGTAACACTCTACTGTGGCATTTAACTCTTTAAAACAGCAAACACATGGGACCTTTTGTTGCGCTTAAAGACTCACCTATGAGCTTTATGTTGTCCTGCTCGTCCAGCAGGAGGTTTTCGATCTTCAGGTCTCTGTAAGGCCAAAAAAGAGACAACAGATACTGTAATCAGTGCCTGCACAATGTCAGTGTTTACATGAGATAGATTAGTCTTATCTAAGCCGTCTTCATACAAAGCAGACACAGGAGAGGTCTATGGGAACCCCCCCCTCCCCTCAGACACACATAACCCTCCTAATGTGGGTCACACTGGCTGATTTTCTGGATCTATTGTGTTCCTTTAAATCAACGTAAAATCCTGTTTCACAGATATTTACCTCGTCCATCTCAGTGTGATGGAAATGTAAGTTCCCAGGCTCTAAGTGGGAAAAAAAGCTTGGGAATTTATATGTGGAATTTATTCTGTATTTCTTTTTAACTTTATTTGTGAAAGAAATAAACTGGCGTGATTGACTTTTGGTTAAAGATAACTTCAACACGGTCCTTCCCAGAGTCTGGATGTAAATTGGTTTATCTTCCCATAAATAAAGTTCAGGAAACACTGACTCACATCATGTCTTTTGCAGTTATCAGGTTTGTTTATGTGGATTAACAGTAATGTGCACAATAAGGACTTAGCCTACACTTTTGAGAAAGAGGATCATGTCTGACTCAGAGATCTTAAACTCAGCATGAACCACACAAAACATCTGTGAGGTACGGATGACACGCCCCCGGTTTATGCTTCTTTTTCCACTCTTCTGTTACTTCCTTATTCACCTGTGCACCACGCCCGCCCTGTGCAGATGCTCAACGGCCAGCACCAGCTGCCGGATGTACTTCTGCGTCTCCCTCTCGTCCAGGCGCTTCTTGTCGTAGATGCGGTTCATGAGGTTGCCGCCGGGACACAGCTCCATCACCAGGTAGTAGCTGTTCTCCGTCTCCAGGATGTCGAGGAGCTGCGTGATGTTGGGGTGGCGGATCATCTGCTGGATGTGGCCCTCCCTGCGCAGGTTCTTGGTCACGTACGAGTCCTTCTTGGCCTTCCGCTTGTCAATCACCTTCACTGCCACCTGGAGGACAGAGGACACAGGAGGGGGGAGAGAGGCGAGGTGAGATGGTTTCGAGATAGTTTGCACTCTGCAACGTGGTGTTATATGATATTGTGGATAATTCCCATGAGAATACAGCACTAGAGCAATGTAGGTTGTAGTGTAACAGGTGATGAGGGACTCCAGTCTCCATTGCAGGGAATATAACACGACTCTGACCTCTCCCTCGCAGCTGCTGCCAATGTGGGGCAACTGAGGCGTTACAGGGCATCGACACTGCTGGGGGAGGTGTATATTTGTGTGTGTGTTGCAGAGGTTACTGAACCATTATAAACTAGGGTGGAAAAGCAAATGTTACCCTCTCTGTTCTGGAGGCGCCAACACCAAATGGAGAGTTAATATTCCCCCATTTGCCACAGAGCTGAGTCGCAGCTAAACACACATGAGGAGGTGACAAATGTGGACCCAAAGCTGGGGCAGAATAACTCGTCCTCTCAAACTGATTCAACTAATTGAGGAAAACTGATTTCCAAGCAGACATATTAACTTTTTATGTCTTTATTGTGTTCTGGACGTCTTTTTGTCCTTTGTCCTTGTCTCTCTCATGACTCTCCTCATAAAAGCGACAGATGTGTCCTTTACCTGAATGACAAAAACACTTTGCCTTCTGTCCGTAGCTTGTTCCAGTCAATATTATACTCTTATTTCATCCGTCGCCCGCGTCTCCTTGTCCCCTGTCTAGACTGGAGTTCAAGAACGTGGCCACCACACACAGCAAATCATCTCAAGGAGAGTCGAGAGACATGGAAAGGCATGACCAGTGAAACTAATCACCATATCCATTTAATGGCACGGCGAGGCCTGAAGTGGTTGCGTTTATGTGTATGCGAGTGTGTGTCCTTTCTTCCTTTTGTCCTTCAGTGCGTCTGTCAGTTTGCTTTGGTCCTTTCATCTTTGATAATTCATTCTCCTCTGAAAACCTTTTTACGACTTCTAATTAAAGCCGGCCGAACGTGCGTTTGTGTTTTAGTGGCGGCGCGATACGTGACCTGGGTTTCAGACCACCACCGCGAGACGTGTTTGGTACTTTCCACTGATTAAATTAAATTACATTACTATTGCACATGGCCATAACTTTAACACGTATTTGCTGGCGTTTCGCATCTTGCCTTTCATTTTCACAGAATCACAAATCTGAATCACGATCGTTTGTCTCTAAACAAACAAAATAAACATAATCCTGTTTTGTCACAAATTCTATCATCATCAAATAACTGCCTTAAGTGTCTTTCATTTGGATATTGCACTCAGTCTTATTGTGATATTGATTATATTCCTAGAGTGTATGATTACTTGTATCTGTTGCATCTTTATGGCATAAACACTGACCTTTTCAGGACCAGTAGTCCAAAACCTGGTCCTGATGAGGCAGAACCTCATCTCTGAGGAACTGGTTAAGTTTAGGACTAAGATTTGAATTTAAGTTAAGTCAAGCTTAGGGTTAGACGTGAACTGGTTATGGTTTAGGTCAGTGATAAGGCTTTGTTTGGGCTGAGCGTCCTCAGAAGAATAGCTCTGCCAACCTGTGTGTGTGTGTGTGTGTGTGTGTGTGTTCACAGAGCCAACATAATAGAATAATAGATGACCCATGTTTACGCCAAGCAGTAGAGAGGGGGAGGTGGTGTATGTATGTGGGGGGGTGGGGGCACTGTATTTACAGTAGGCTGATCTACAGTATATAAGGAGACAGGAGGGGAGAGGTGGGGGGGGAGGGGTGCACCCAGCCAGCCAGGGGGCTTCTGGGGGATTCAGTTGTTTTTCAACCGCCCTCAGACAGAAAATGGGGGTGGTGGAGGGAGGAAAGTGGGTTACAGACATCAAAACACATGCATGTGTCCTCGCCCGCCCCCTGACCACGACAGCACCATCTCTCACCTCTCCTCACTTTCAAACCTCCCCCCCATGCCTTTTAAACACACACACGCCCTTCTCATCCCTGCTGACTTTCTAGTGATGCTGATCATTTATCTGGGAATCCTTCGGTATCTTCTCCCCCCCCTCCTCCTCCTCCTCCTCCTCCTCTCTCTGACTGACCACCCTTGTGCCTCCTTGAATAAACTCACTGCCCCTCCGCTCCCTACCCGGCCATCGCCACTGACTGTGTCCCTGTTTTCCTCTGAATGAGAGAGTAAAGAGAGGGGAGGGTTTCGGCGATTGCCAGCGTTTGCATCATCCTCAACAAAGAGAGCAGAGGAAGGAGGGATGATGAGGTGAAAAGCAGGAGTGCTCTCTTCTATCCTCGCAGCATGGAGGTGGGGTTCATTTTAATATTATGGTTCATGTGAATATCATCATGTGATATATAATGTGTATTAATACGCACAAATATGCAGTACATGGGGTCACAGGTAGGAACATAAAGGAACAAGGGCAGCACTTGTTTATCCAATATGCAAATGTGCTGGCTGTTCCCTCAAAACAGCCTAAAGGAGACAAAGGCAACCAGTGGCCAGTGGTTGTTGCCCATATCAAAGCCCCCAATGTGGTGTTGGTGGAATGGTAATGAGGCCAGAAAGCCCATTTATCAACGACATGATTTCATATGTAAGTAGCAGCCCTGCTCCCTCATAGGCCAGGCCACTTTACCTTGGTGCACCTATCACGGGCTTGCGCGCCCATGCACACAGAAGTGAGGTCACCAGCATCGACAGACAAAGCATCGCTTAGTCAGTCTGCAACATGTGTTGGATGCAGGAGGTTGAGATGAACTCTCTTTGTCTCTCCCCCAAAAACGCACACACTATTCCGTGTTGTCAGTGAGGCTGAGCTGGTAAAACAAGCCCTGCTGAGCATGAGGCTGAGTTCTCCAGCAGCTGCTGCTGCTGCTGCCTCCTGAGCTCATTAACCAAAGGTTCTCAGTGCAAACCAGAGCTGATCACTTTCTCAGCTCAGAGCTGATTAACCGATAACACCTTTGACTGACATGTTAGAAAAAACAACAACAACAACAAAAAGAAATGTAGAATGTATGATCACGCAACAGAAGAAAAAAACCCAAAACAAATTGCCATGCAGACGTGAGCCAAGTGACAGCTGGCACTGCAGTGAAATAAGAGCTCCTTCCAAATGCCACACAAATTATTTTTAAATGTAACCAGTTTGACTGTATGTAACCCAACTTTTTTTTTTCTTTTAAAAGTTTAGTTTCCCATACTTAATTATTATGCCATGCTATTATTATACTGCCATGAGAAATAAAAACACATTACGCATGACTTCCAACACACACAAACACACACATGACATTTCTACACCACAGAACCGTGTTGCCTTCACGGTCAGTCAGCTCACCTTCTCCCCGGTCATCGCATGGAGACCTTCTCGAACTTTGGCGAACGATCCCTCTCCCAGTTTCCTGCCGATCAGATAGTTCCCGACCCGCTTGGTGTGGTAAAAGCTCTTGAGGATGTCCGCCGCAGGACTGCACAGTGAGGCCGGGAGGATGCTCTCGTCCCCGCCACAGCTCGGGGTTTTGCCCTGCTCGTGGCTGCTGTCCACGACCATGTCGCTGTCCGCAACTGGCATCGCAGCTCCTCTGCCCGGTGACTCCTTTTAACAAAGGATAAAAAAAAAGAGGCAGGCTGCTCTGTTCTCTCCCACCTTTCAAGGCAGGTATTAAACGCTTAACGTCAAGTGCGTTAACCTGCGTCTCGTCCCTAATGACAAATTAAGGGAAGCGGAGCTTGCGCCACCTGTTCATCCAAAAGAATCTGGTGCGCGCACTCAGCAGTTTCCAGGGAAGTCTTGTGGAGTGAATCAGCTTAGATTGAAATGACACGCACACAAATGACACCTCCAATCATGGCGAGGTAACACCTGACACAGACTGTCTTCGTACATAAAAACAACAACAACAGAGGTAGGTTGGATGATCCGTCTCCAGACATGAGCGCGTCCTGATGAGTCTGTGCGCAGGCAGCGTGTTCTCTTCAGTTTGAAGCGACTTTCCCGGTCATCAGAGTGGGCGTTTCTTTGACTGTGTGAGTGTGAAGGAAAAACACACACACGCACACACAGCCCCGCTGCCTGACATCGTGGTGGTAGTCGGGGGTTGATTTTCAATCCAATCAGCGCGGGCGGGCGGAGCGCACGGTGAGAACAAGGGCGACAACTCCTCCCGACTCCGCGGCTGCCCCACACAGATACGCACGACGCACTCACACTGTACACGACCAAGAACAAAGAACACATTAGCAGCCGGAGCTGAGACACAGCAACGCCATCACTACATATATTTATTTATTTATTTGTCCTTCATTGCTGTGCGTCTGGATGGGATTTTCTTCAGTCGAACAAGGGTCGACTCGTGCGTAAAAGGATCCAAATGCATTTAAACCATGCGTTGTTTACATCAGGCAGCACAAAGGTTTTCTCTCTCCATAACATGTAAACATTTCCATTGACACATACATGTTGCCAGTGTCTTATCTCATATTGACTCATCTTGAAATCAGATGACTTCATAGACACATCATGCATGCACCATGAGGCATAAACAAGAAAATACAAGCAACCATTCTCAATCTGACTAATAATCATAATCATAATAAACTTTATTGGTATGGCTCTTTCAAAACACTGTTACAAAGTGCTTTGGGATATAAACAACCCATCAAAATGCAGGTTGTGTATAGAAACTCAAATATATAGGGTGAGGCAGAATGTTTTATTTAAATAGATATAGTTTTTTCTTTTATTATTATTTGTTTTGTCTTTAATCTCCTCCTTCATTTCCCAGTAGAAACCTGCCGACTTTGCACCTATGATACGTTTATAACAACAGTATATATGCCTTTCTGTATAGTTTCACCCTGCCATAACTTGCCACCTCGCAAGATCACAAGACGGTTAAGTGTTGACATTTGGTTGGCGTTGTGTAAGCCTGCTCATGGGTTGTTGCCAAACTTGGAGTTGTGCCAGCGGTTTTAAACTTGTACACCAGCTCCAACAGCACACACAAAGGAACGCTCCTCCCTCCTGCTCCTGCTGGAGGTGATCACTGGCCTAATTAACATGGTGTTCATCACTCAAAGGAGGTCACCTGCAGGGAGGGGCAGCACGTTGAGACACATTCATTTATCCTATATTTCACCTGACTGAATAATTAAAGGAAATAAAGCTTTTTTATTGTTGTTGTTGTTATTTGAGTGTGTACTATCATCGCGTTTAATTACACACAGGTGCTCACTCTTAATGAGGATTCCTGGAGGGAGGAGGAGGGAGAGGAAGAGGAGCTACACCTTCACATTCAATACACATAGAAACATTGCTTTTTAGGCACTTGACCAAACAGCCAGGCATGAAACCAAAAAGTGTAAGTATACCACCATCTATTGGGCTTCTACTACACTGCATGAACATACACTCAACAGCCACAGCATTAACACCAGTAACAGTGTTTGAGGTTGTAGGAGAACAGCCAGTCCCACATGTCTAGACATGTATTCTTTGTCACCTTGAACTCACAGCCACTGTTTTTCTCCTTCGTTCTATATTTTGATGAATTAGAGTTATTTTGTGTACGCACTGTATATATTTAAAATATGGCATGCGTATTTATTTTGGAAGTACCTCTTTCACAAATTATGATCTGAAATGAATGAAAAGATAAATGTGCTGTCCTGATCCAAAGAATATCAGGCCATATCAGACTTTGTTAGTGTTTGGACGAGTAATGCATGAGATATTACCAAATGAGGCACTTCCACATGCATCAAGATAAGATACACAGGGCAATGTGCAATGCATGTGATGCTGAGACTATGTATAATAATGTTATAATGTTTTTGGATGTCTCGTTTGTCTCCTGCATTACTTTTCCCTTTTCTGCTTGATACGACAGGGAAGAGGGGGGCTGGCTGGTGTTTAAAGAAATAGTCTGTGCACAAGATGTGGTCTACATTGTGTCCACACCTGGGATCTCTTAATTCCAACATGGAGCAGAACTCTTTGTTATTATCCTGGTTTTATCTTTGTCTTGTGTCATCATGCTTCTGTTTATGAGACAACAGGTGGTGTATAATGATGCCCTCAGGATTCTACCTCTGAGGCCCAGATGCTGAAGTTGTGCCAGTGAAATTTGTATAACTGCATGAGTCACTTTGAACGAGGTCATTTTGGTCCTGTCCAACATCAGATTCAGCTCTGATCATTATCAAACCCAGCTATGGAGAGTTATTTATATTTACACTGCATTTTACAAACTTGCCTTTGAAGTATTTCTTTTAGGAATTGTGTTGTTTTCATGCTTATAATAAAGTATAAATTGTGGTTTGTTTAACTGTCTCTATTTGTAGGACTCAACCAAATAAAACAAAACAAGATTTTTGTATTTAATTGGGCTGCAACTAACTTATTACTTTCATAATCGATTAATCTAAAAATATCAGATGTTGATCAGTGTTCTGAAGAACAATTTCTTCTTTTGTCCACAAACCAACATTATTTCGTTTTAATGATTTCTTTGTTATATGGAACAAAATATTCACATTTAAGAAGCTGAAAAATCTGAAAACGTTTTTATTCGATTAATAATGGTTGCAGCCCTAATATTGTTCATATTTTACATTGTGTATTATTGTAAGTAGTATTTCTTCTTATTTATCCTATTTTGTCTATATTTTCCTTATACTCTAATTCCTTTGAATCTCTTATTACATTCTGCTGCTGCCTGTTGTGCTATGTGTCATGTACAATATTTATGAATTACAATACGTTATTTTCAATCCTGACCACACGCCGCCATCTACTGGACAAAACTCGTAACTGCAGAATAGCGTCCCATCATGCTTTGCCGTACCCGCCGACCCGAGATCCACCGATGCTAGGCTAACTACCTTTAGCTGCCGGGAGCGGACATGTTGTACCGACCCCTCCTTGGATAAACATTGTATTAAGCGGGGAATCGGGTACTGGGGAAAGGCTAGGGGGACCGGGACCATGGAGGCCGTCAACGCCTTTAACCAGGAGGTAAGCTTCCTTTGGGGCACGCCGAGACATCGGTTGAACCGGGGCTGGCGGCTCTCTGGTCGTGGTGTTTCAGTGGAGCTAGTCGTGCAGGAGGCAGGAGCGACCTGTGGGGCCTGCTCGCCCAAGCTAACCGGACATGTCCTCCTTATCTGTGGCTCTGCTAACCGCGTTAGCGTTCGTGCTGCACGCCTTTTGTGTCAATAAGACAATTAACAATATATTCTGTTAAGGAGAATGTTAGCGCAACCGTAGCCAGCCTGTAACGGCTACTGTTTTCATGCAAGTGTTAGCCAGTGGGTGTTTGTTGGTTATCAACATTGGCAACGATGCTAACACTGTGCGGCCATCAACGCTATAAGCTAGTTAACTGCCTCAATAATATAAACAGCGTGTGTCTGGCAAGTCAGTTTAAATCAGAGGTCTCAAACTCGTGGCCCTTCATTTGATTTCATGTGGCCCGCCACTGAATATAAAGTTATAACGAAGTATATCTCTGTGGTTTGCTTTTGTGTTTTTTCAAATGTACCTGCATCTTAAATGTGAACTTTCTTTCGTTTCGTAAACACTTTTATTTTGAAATTCTGTGATATAGTGTACCACATATCATTGTTGCAGCATCATAGCGGAATATCGTGATATAATAGACTGGCCCCAGAGTCATTTGAGTTGAAGACCCCTGGTGTAAAGCCTGAGAATTGATTAAAAAAAAGGCCAGTTAATAAAAGGTGAAATCATCCGCTGGTGTATTTAGTGTCTCCTGTTTGTGATGATGGCCTCTTTGACTCTTAAACATAACAGCCACCCGATTTTCTGATATTCTGTTTATTCATCACAGTCATGCATTAAGTCTTGGTTTCAGAGCTGGGATTACATTGGGTTTAGCTTACGATTAAGTTAAAGGTTATGGTTAAGCATTTAGTTGTGGTGATTAAGCTTAGGGTAACGGGTTAGGGAATGCGATATATCAATGAGTGTCCTCACTAAAATGTGTGTGTGTGTGTATGTCTTTCATCTGTTTGTGTATTTCCATTTAAATGTGTGTTAAAAGCAGTCATTAATTAACTAATGTCTCATACCCCTACTGCCAAAACGCACTAAAAAGGCTCAATTTAACCCGTCAACATCTTGCGCTTTTATTATTCCCTATGACTGATGAAATGTTGGTTCTGTAAGCACTACAATGCTTTTTTGTAAACTGACTGTGCTTAATAATCCCCCTCCACTCAGTTTTTCCTGACACTCTTAATGCTAGATAAACATGGCCTCACTGACATCAGTGTGTTTGAGGACGTATTGTCAAAAATCTATATGCTTGAGAGCTGCATAAAGCACTGTGTTGAAGAGGACATGTTTTTCTACAAAATGAGCTATAAATTGTGTACTTGGTGGTGAATCATGTGGCAAACATTCTCAACTTTCTTCTCTCTAGTTATTCTCCCTGATGGAATCCAAGCCCCCGATCTCTCGGGCGAAGATGATATCCATCACCAAATCAGCCATCAAAGCTATGAAAGTAAGATTGAGTTTGAGTCAGTTTTGAGGTTGTTTTTTTAAAAAAATTATGTCCCCCTGTGTTTTGGGTAATCTTCTTTCCTCCTTTCTCCCTCAGCTCTACAAACATGTGGTCCAGATTGTGGAAAAGTTCATTAAGAAGGTGAGAAAAACTGGTCTAAAAGGAGAAACTGCTGTGTTTCTCCTCAGCAATTTTGTACACTGAATCTTTGTTCTCCCTTTACTCTACTTAGTGCAAGCCTGAGTACAAGGTAGCAGGTCTGTATGTGGTGGACTCCATTGTTAGGCAGTCCAGACACCAGTTTGGAGCAGACAAGGACGTGTTTGGCCCAAGATTTACCAAAAACATCGCAGGAACTTTTGAGAACCTCTGCCTTTGCCCTGTAGAGGACCGGGTAAGGACTGAGAGACCTGCTATTTTATTCTGAAATGCTACAATGTGATTTAGTCTTCCTCTCATTTTGCTCCATTGCCTCCATATGTTCCTTTGTAGAGTAAGATTGTGCGAGTGTTGAACCTGTGGCAGAAGAATGGGGTGTTCACGATCGAGATTATTCAGCCTCTCTTGGACATGGCAGCTGGTTCTGGCAGTGCTGCAGCTCCGTACACATGCACAGACGAGCCAGGTAATTAGTGAAATTGTGTATACGAGGATGGAGCAGTTCCTCCAGGAATTTGCAATGTTGTGTTCCCAACAATTAACACAAATTCAAACAATTACCACAACTGTTGCAGAGCTTTGCACTTTTCCCTAAACACTACAACTTTGACCCATCACTTTAGTCTCATCATTCTTCAATGATCAGGCTTTCTCAAATGATGAGTTGGGACTAGAGGTACCAATATATGCCATTTTAATAATTGATGCTGGCTGGTTATTATTGATGAATCGGCCCTGATTTCCACAAACATTGGCGTCGGCATTGGCCTTCGAAAAAAACATATTCATCCACCTCCAGTTGGGACCATAAAGTACTGTTTACACCGAGATATGACTGTGACAAAACATGCAACCGAAACTGGAAGTGTAGTAATAATGATGTTGCAGAAGTTGCTATATATTGTGTCAACATAATAGGCCTGTAGTTAGCCTTTCGTTTTACATTATATTGAGAAAAAAATAAAAACATCATGACAAATAATGTCTTAAAATACTAAAACAACAACGTTCATTGCAACTTTTTGAATAAACGGCCCCAAATTTAGGCATTTTTGGTCACAGCAATCACAAAAACAATCTGTGAAATCATTGATATAATAATGAATTAATAATATAATGATTAGTTAGATTTGAATTCACAGGTACAACTTTATAAATTGTATTTGGTCAATTTTTCTGTAATCTCTGACTGATGGGTTTTGAGGACACTGACAAAGCCTTGCTTCCTCCACCAGGTTCTTCTCCACCTCCAGCCAAAGAGCCAGTTACTGCAGTAACGGCAAACTCCACCATAACACCCACTGCTCAGCTGCAGAACTCTGATGCCTTTGCTGCTGTGGCACAACTCTTCCAGTCGTCACAGGGTCAGCAGGTGAGTTTGTATTTGGGTTGAATCAGCTTTGACTGTAGTCTTGTTGCTTGTATTGTTGTTATTAATTGCGGATTTCTTACATGTCGATGTTTTTCCCATTCTCTGTCAATGGCGTTTTATAGCTTCAACAGATGCTGCAGAACTTTCAGCAGCAGCCTGTGAAGCCCGACATCCCCACTCAGCCTCCTCTTCATATGAGCCACATACAGACTCAAAACATCAACCCTGTCCTAGGCATCAGCACTTCACAGCCTCCCCTGCCCACTCAGCCCACGCAGCAGAAATCTGCCTTTGACACGGTGATTGTGTGCTTTTGTTTTTACATATACCACCCATGGTTAAATAATATCTGATATGGCAGATTTTATTTGCAGAGGCTGTACAAGCTCTGCCATGCAGATAATATCATTTGTGTATTCTTGACATTCATATCCTTTCTCTCCCTGTTAGAAATTGCTGGACCGTTTTGACTATGATGATGAGCCAGAAGTTGGGGAGGAAACAAAGAAGGATGACACTGCAACTCAGCCCTCCTTGTAAGCCTTAGATTTATAATATCTGTGTGTGTGACGCCAGGAATAGCCAGACTTTGATTTATTAATTGAATGGTATGTTTTTTAAATCACAGTATTCAGCAGCCTCCAGGCTTCCCACAACAGCACATGGAGCACTTTAAACCACAGATGATGAACATGTCACAAGATCTCTTGCAACAGGTAAGGAGAACAAAAAATTAATTGTGAAATAATTAATAGTCTTTTATTATCCTTTAAAAAAAAAAAAATTTAACCACAACTTCTGTTACATTCACAAGTTCAGCTCCACACAACTCTCTCGGAGTTTCTCGGTATATCGGTGTTTAGATCTCGTACCACCATGCGAGACTCCCACTGTGCACACAGGAAGTGATTCTTTTCATGTCAAGACAACAAATTTGCTCTAGCAGAGCAAGACAAATCACAAAGAGGTCTGCGTTTGGCACTGCTGCTGTATACACACAAATGCTCCCCTGGTCAGGTCTGATAATATTGCCTCACAGAGCGTGTTTTCAGATGCAGCACACAAATACTGTAATATTATTTCTGTTAAGACGAAACAGAGGGACAATGATGATGACACCAACAATAACAAAAAATCCTAATCATTTCATATACATATATAGTGTAACGCTATATATTGTACATTATATGCACTATATTGTAAGAGGCAAATCAATTTATTTTTTAAATGGTAAATTTATGTAAAAGCTGATTTTGCATAGTATTTACCAAGGTTGTATTCCTCAGGTTCCACTCCCTCCTAATGGCCAGCTCCAGGCCTATGGTTTACCACCAGGACAAAACTTCCCAGGTATCATGCCTCCTATGGGGCATGTTCATCCTGGGCAGCCCCTCCCTGGTTCCACTGGGCCTCCAGGTTTCCCAGGAGTATTTCCTCCACATAATGCTGCCCAGCAACAACAGGTGAACCAAACTGTGATACAAAATATTTGGCAAAATGGTATCTACCACCTAGTCGTTTTCAGTATACAGCGTATTAACCATACTATCTTCATACCATACCAGGACTTGTCGATGGATACAGACCTTTCATCTATGAGGGATGGCAGACACGGTCAAAGGTCGCGCTCCGGCTCTCGGTAAGTGTGTTCTTTTTTCATTTAAAAGCTGCACAACATGTCAATTTGTAATGAACAAACCATTAAGTTAAATTTCCTTTTTTTTTTCCACTGCAGGTCTCCAAAGCGGAGGAGGTCACGGTCTAATTCCCGCACACGGCGGTCGAGGCACAGGCGTTCCCGCTCACGCTCCAGAGAGCGGCGTCACCACTCCCCACGCTCTCGCTCGCAGGACCGTAGGGAGAGAGAGAAGGAGAGAGAGAAGGAGCGAGAGCGACGGCAGAAAGGCCTCCCACCATCCAAGAGCGAGACGCTAAGCAGTGAGTCATAATCTGTTCAGTCTCATATTTATTTCAGTAATTACATGGACCAAAAACGGTCTGTTCGATTTTCTTAAGTGGTTTCATTTCTTTCTTTTTTTTTAATTTCTATTAAATCTTTGCTCATGTTATCTTTTTTACTTCTCCATTTCAGTTTGCAGTACGACTCTCTGGGTGGGCCAGCTCGACAAGAGAACACAACAGCAAGATGTTGCATGTTTACTAGAGGAGTTCGGGCAGATAGAATCCATCAATGTAAGCTCACTTGTCTAAATTTTATGTTTAGATATGACACCGACTCCATGTTTATTAGTAAAATGCTAACACGTTTATGTTTACCATTTTTTCCCCAATTACAGTGACAAGAACGTGCCATAGGGCAGTAATAAGACGATTACTAAGTTATTAAATGAATGGCAATCACAAAGTCTTTGCTTTTTCTCTTGTTTAAAGATGATCCCTCCACGCGGATGTGCCTATATAGTTATGATACATAGGCAAGATGCCTACAGGGCCCTTCAGAAGCTTGGCAGAGGATCTTACAAAGTTAATCAAAAATCCATCAAGGTCTGAGAGCTTCACACAATTCTACCTTTCAAAGATAAGATCTATAAAGAAGGAATTGTTGCTTTAATCACCACTTTTTTTTTTGATACATTTCTTGTCAGATTGCTTGGGCTTTGAACAAGGGCATAAAGCCTGAGTTTAAACAGTTCTGGGACGTGGAGCTGGGTGTCACTTACATACCTTGGTCTAAAGTCAGGGATGATCAGTTGGAGGAGCTAAAAGAAGGAGGAACACTGGATGTCGAGACATTATCACCAGGTAAACGCTGATAGACACATACTTATACAACACATGCAAGTATGAAACTCTTTGTTTCAACAAATCTGAATTACGTTTGTCATTTTCAGAATGGAGTGGGATGAGGAAGATTTTAGATCTTCCAGAGGAACTGAACCACAATGGCCGTTCAGAGCCACAGGAGGAGACACAGATATTACCTGTGTCTACTGCTGCTGCTCCTCCTGCACAGGTAAACAATGGCTGCATGCTGTTTCCAGTATTTTAAATGTAGAGGTATATAACAAAAACAATTTGACAAGCAAGTGTTAAACCTGACCTATAACCTCTTAGAGAACATTTAATCGGGTCCTCAAGGAATACATTATGCTGCGATTGCAACAATTAACTCTGACTTAACTGTAGTTTTCTGCAATATACTGCACCGTGACAGTATGTTTCATCTTTTGTTATTGATCAGTCTTTCTCTAATTGGGTTGGGACAAAAAAGTGGGACCCGCAAATGGTCAATACCACTTACACTCCGCCTCCATCCATGGATATCCTGGAAGGCCTGGTTCAATTGAGAGTATAAAATGATGCAATGAAGAAATAATTGTTTGACAAGTGTAGTAAAACCCTGTAAATGTTCTCAGGTTCCACCAATGCAGCAGCCAATGATCGGTGTGGGTTCCCTCCAGCCTCCTGTCTTTCCTGGACCCATGGGCATGCTCCCTCCTTCCTTCCCCCCAGGTGTCCCCCCTCCTCCTTTCATCAGACCTGGCTTCAACCCCATGCAGATGCCTCCAGGTAGCACCACCCTCACCTGACATCAAAGGCTTTTCATCTCTTAAGGCTTTTTATTTAGTCTTTTTCTGTCACACAGTTCAGTTTATTTGATAGAACATTTTTTTGACACCTTACCTATAGTTACTTACAATCTGACATGCTTCAGAGTAACCATGGTTTCTAAATGATTTTCAGTTTTATGATACTTCTTATACAGAATTCTTGTAAATCTATCAGCAGCCTTTGATCTGTGTCAAGTTGTAATTGAGTCCTGTGGTAAGTTTGCTTTACAGTGAAACCACAACAAACCAAACTATTCCACATTTTGAAAGACAGATTTCACAGAAACCTGGGATTACTGAATCAGTGCACAAGAGTTTTGGAGAAAAAAGTGACCCAAATTCATAATACCGCTCTTCTCCCAGGTTTCCTTCCCCCTGGTGCGATGCCTTTAGGTCCCCCACCTGCTGCCAAAGGTGGAGTTGAGGA
Organism: Solea senegalensis; assembly: GCF_019176455.1. Classification (NCBI taxonomy): domain Eukaryota; kingdom Metazoa; phylum Chordata; class Actinopteri; order Pleuronectiformes; family Soleidae; genus Solea; species Solea senegalensis. The sequence continues at coordinate 3,666,185 of NC_058033.1, forward strand.
CCAACCTCTGGACCCAGCAAGTCTGGGTAACAGGAAAAACGATGAAGGCTCAGAGGGTCCCAACATCTTCAACAATCAGATGGCACCTATGGGTCAGTCTGTCTTTCTTTTTACCTGATAGTGTGAATATCGCTATAATAATTTGTAAATATGTTTCTATTAGAGGGAACAAATATAACTGGACACAATATCCCTTTAAATCTTTTAGAATAGTTTAGCTTATATCCTCCATTTTCACAATTGAACAACATAACATCACTGTGTTTGTCTGCTTCTAGGCTGTACTAGAACTGAACGTTAGATCCACAAATTTAGGATAAAAAGGGACAGCCCTATTTTACAGTATTTGCTTGGTGATGTCATGGGTTTATAGTAAGGCTCTATCTGGTTTCTGTTTCTCCATCAGGCAACCAACTAGGTGCACCACCAGGTGGTCTTTCAGGTATACCTCCAGGTGGTCCTCCAGGAAGCATCCAACCTCCCACTGGTGGCCTGCTTGGTGCACGGCCTGGTATAATCCCACTGCAGCGTCCTCCTGTTCCTCCACTACCACACATGCAACGTTTCCCTCCACCCCATGTGACACGACCTCCTCACCCCAACATGCCCCCTATGCCCCCACAGATGTTACCAAGGGGGCCCCACCCTCAGCCCCTTGCACCCAAAGGAGGTTTTGGGATGCTACCTCCCCTCAACATACGTGCTTCTTTCCCCCCACATGGGCACGGGCCACTTCCTCAGGTTTCTCTTCCTCAAGTTTCTGTTCCTCAAGTTTCTGTTCCTCAAGTTCCTCTTCCTCAAGGTCCTCCTCCTTTTATCAGACCAGGAGGACCTCGTGGCTTGGAAGGACCAGAAGAAACAGAGGGTAGACCTTTTAGGGGAGAAAGACCTGGATTCAGGGACCGAGAGCCAGACAGGGAGAGAGACTGGGATCGGGACAGGGACAGAGAGAGAGACCGGGGTTTTGGAGGTGGAAGGCGAGCATTTGGTGATGGACCGAGAGGTGGCGATGGAGGAAGGGGGGCGGGTGGTGATGGAGGAGGAGGGGGGTGGTGATGGTGGCAGGGGAGCGGGTGGTGATAGAATGGAGGGGAGGGACAGGCTTGGAGGCTGGCAGGAAGACGGAGGCAATCACCGAGGAGGATGGGAGAGAGATCGGGACAGGGATCGGGATCGGGACAGAGACCGCGATCGGGACCGAGACAGAGACAGACGAGACTGGAGGGAGAAGCGAAGCAGTCTTGACAGGGACAGGGAACGAGGAAGGGGTGATAACGGGGAAAGGGATCATGGGAGGGGGGAAGGAGGAGAAAGAGGAAGGGGAGACAGAGGGAGTCGAGAGCGAGAAAGAGGGAGAGGAGCTGAGGGGAAAGAAGGGGACAGGCCCAGGCGATCAGAGCGGCGAGAGAGGATCTCGCGATGGGACAGGGACGATCGACTAGCCGAACTGGAAAACATGGAATTTCGGACCTCTAACAGCACAGAGAAACCCTGTGTGACTCCTGCGCCTACTGTGGAAGCTAGTCAAAAACCCAGTGAGGAAGCTTCTCAACAAAAGCCAGACTCAGAACTCCTAGCTCCGCCCCCCGAGGCAACTGCTGCTGCAAAAGAGCCGGTGCCGACTGAGCCTTTACCTTCAGTTCAGAGTGAAACTACAGACATAAAACAGGAATCAGCATCATAGACTGGCTCAGACTGTTCCTAATCGCCAGACATTGCTGCTGAGAACCACTGAAAGATGACCCAGGTGTTTGTCACCATGGTAACCAGTCTCAACTCCTGGAAAGAATAATAACTAGCCACAGTTTATCAGATGGGGTTTGTTAGTTTCTGGGAAGAAACACATTTCTTGAAAGCAAACATCTCCCACACATAGAATTTACTGTTTTTACGGTCAAGTTTCATTTTGCATCCTTGTCTCAAACCAAAAGAACACAATGAGAGAGAGTCAGTTTGGGGGAGAAGTGATGCAGTAATGCATTGGTTGTGACCACTAATGTTTCTCCTCACATGTGATAATGTTGCTCTGTCCACTAGAGCTTAATGTCAGCGTAGGTTTTATGTTTTTACTCAAATTGGTTCAAAGATGGCAAACAAATTATGTTTATGGCACCGCTTTAGTTCAAGGCCTCATCCTTTCACCCCTCAACATAGCAAATCCATTCATTTTTAAATTCATATGTTTTTATTTGCTAAAAGATTCACGTCAAACACTGAATATCTTGAGCGTTTCTGTTCTTTTATTTTTTTTTCATCCTGTCTTGCCTGAAGGGCACTGCTTTGAAAGGACTATGGTGGCCTTAAAACCTATTCAAGATACTAGGTAATTGGATGCTGGCCTTATGATTTAAACAACATATTCCTTAGTTTACATGTTTTGGTAAACTTCCCAGAATTTTACCAAAGTCTATCCGTGTTTTTGACATATGCACATTTTCTGGCCAACACCTCGAGTCTTTAAAAATCACTTTAGAAGCCGAGCTCACATGGTCCCTGAATCTAACAGTGATTATGTTCAGTTTCCTTTCAAAAATGTAACACTTTCATTCTCATTATTTTGACCATGACTCAACGATACCTAACATTTTTGACACAACTGTGTCATTTTATAACCAAACTGTCGTGAGAATCTTTTAATGCTATTGTTTGGTTACTGAAATATTGAGCAGTGGCATAGGGAAACTGACTGAATGGCCGAGAGGCATTTCAGATGAGTGATTTCAACATTAGGAATGAAAGAATCCCAGGTTTCTTGTGGCATAGCTCCCTTGGAATATTTAAGAAATAATCAGTTTTGATGCCATTAGATAATCAGACTTTGTTTCAGAAGTCAGTAGGAACTAAATGTGGAGATGTTATGCAAAAATTCAACTCAGTTTTCCCATTAATACGCTCTTCAATAACTTACAAATTTTTATTTTGAAACGAAATGTTTAGGTCATTTTTTAAACATTTACATCTTGAAAGTGCTGCTGAAAAAAATCATGTGTACAACCAAGTAATTATTTCTGCTGTCTAAATTTAATGCAGTTGTCTAAAGGTGTGTATTTTATGTTAACAAAATAAAGCAGAGTCCTTTTTTTTTGTCAATCCAACTGAAGTACGTCCAACCCAAGTTAATTTTATCTATTGTACTCAACAAAAACAAGCGTAACTCCAGGCGCCAGCTCTGTCATTTTGTATAAATATAAGTTAGTAAGTGGTAACGTGATCTTTCCCTGTGCGTACTGAAGGAAGGGGGAATTACCTTGGCTCAGATGAATTATGTTTTGGAATCTTTATCGATTTGTCTCGTATATGTGTCAAACTTTGATATAAATTACTTTTGGCCACATGAGAATTCATTTTTCTTTGGTCTTTGACAAACACAGCCTTCAAACTTGGTGTCCATATCACTGAATACATATTGTGTCTGATATTATTTTACTTTTTTAACATATCACGCCCATGGTCTGCTCAAGCTCAAGTCTTGTTCTGTAGTCGTTCTAACGCAGAGACACCAAGGGCTAAGCTTAAGTGATGAATTGAAGAGTATTGCTCGGGACACTTTGCTGTAAATATGCTTGTAACACTGACACTCCTAGGGCGTCAACAGTGATTGTTGTTAATAATCTGTGATTCATTTACTGGGGAGTAAAGGAAAAAAAAAAAAAACCTGTTGACATTGAAGGAATAACAGAGGCCCTTTGCTTTAATGTTTTTAACTCCTCATGGTTTGAAAGTTGACAGATGTTTCTATGACTTGTAAAAAAAAAAATGCAAAAGACATGGACATAAAGTCTTCAATATTTCAACCATAGGAAATTGTTTTTAATAAACTATTTTTTTACCAAAAACATTTGGCTTGTTCAGATTACATCTCTGATCTGGTAACACTTAAAGACTTGATGCAACCTTATACACTTATGTACTGAGATTTTGAATTATATTATTGTACGGGACACCCAACTTCCCATCCCACCTAACTCTACACAGTTGTTCACCTTCATAAAGTGGGACAAAGCATCAAATTATCTTTTGCACTTGTGATACACTTCAAGACCATGGTTCTCAAACTGTGGTGTGTTGACCACAGGTCATACGTGACCTTACTTGGAGGAAAATTGGAAATACTATTCTAATAGTTACTCTACTCAAATTGCTGGCTTTGCTCAGCCTATTTACACCACTGTATTTTAACGTTGGCAATAATGGTTTTACTTGGAGCGCAGTTGCGTCAAAGAGCATGTTTTAACATGGTGGTCCCCAAACTTGAGGATAATGTGTTATAATAATAACATTAATAATAACGATATTGAATAAGTCTAACGGTATGTATTCTTGTATATTATTTTGTAATATAATATATTAGGGGTGTGTGTTGATTTAACCACTGTCGAAAACCAATCAAAATCAGTCATTTTGATCATGTTCGTCTCTGATTGGCTGGCTGTGTGATGCATCCGCCTCTTATAAAAGCACATAGTTTGGTTGTCTCCGGTGGCAGCAATAGCGGCAGTGAGTGGAACGTCAGAAACTTGTGTGTGTCACTTGAAACCGCTACGAACATGGTGCATAAAGCCGTGTGTGTGCTGAAAGGAGCTGGAGAAACCAGCGGGACTGTGTATTTTGAGCAGGAGGTAAGGCGTGCTACAGCCCCTCTAATCCAGTGAAGGAGTCTCAAGCTCGATATTTATTTTAATATATTGATTTGACAGTCATTCGCTAAGTCATAGCTTGGGCGCACGGATGCTAAGCTAGCTACGCTCATTGAATAAGTTGGATGTGGAAGTAGAGGCTAAGCTAGTACCAACTCTACTGCATTTTACTTTATAGTGTACTTGGAGTCGATGTTAGTTGCACACTAGTTGACGTAACCCTGTTATGGTTAAATTATGCAATTTGACGTTTGCGCTCACGCCACCTTAACGTTACCCTTAAAGTGCGCATACATACTGCATGACGCTTAATTCGGATTCGGCTGCTTGTATTAATGTGTCGTATTTGCAAAGCTAATTCAGTGTAAACAATTTCAGTTGACCGTCATAACCTTTGAACGTTTAAGGTCTTTTCTGTTGTTAATGATCAACGGCACGTGTATTGCGGGAAAAAAACGCCTGTTGCGTAACTGAAACGTTAGCGTCAGTTTCCAGAGCTAAAACCTCGACTCTTTCTTTGTGGTTTGACGAAACTTACCTTAACCTTAAATGTATAATCTGTTGTGTCATTTCAAAACGGAATAAGTGCTGAGTCATTGGGTGTCACTCTTACTGTCGTTATTTTCTTACTTATCATCTGATATGGGTACAAACAAGTCTTGTGTAGGAGATTAGATTTCCATGTTTTGAATACTTGCTCTAACAAAGCATGGGTTAAAAATTACCCTTGCATTTGTCCAAAGAGTTTGAGATAGATATTTGTATGATTGTTCAATGTAGCGACCATTTATTGAGGTGACTGTGCATCGGGCTGCACTTATTGTACATTCTGCATATTGATTAAAATATATTTAATATGGAATACTGGAGAAAGCACTCCAAACTTCCACCAGTGCCACTTAGTCTCTCTATCCCCTCATCTTACAAGGTTAACAATTGAGGGAAAAAAACAAATACTGAGTCCGTGTCCCATGAACATCGTCCTTGGCACATGACTTGCATCACCAGTCAGTCTTATAAAGAAAACAGTTTTACTTTGTGACCTCAAACAAACAAGGAAAATAAAACTGTCAAAACAAATGTTTTTTTTAATCATGTATGCACTCTTAAGTGCACAAACCTATGTAGATAGCTCAGTTGTGGTGGTTTATACACTCAAATCATACAATTTCTTCCTTGGGCCAGAAAATTTCAATCTTTGTCTTTTTGAGTTATTCTGCTCTCAACCAGACAAACTGACAGTCTAATAAAACACAATCTACCTTGGGGAGGAAATACTATTATAGTCCCATCAGTATTTCAAAATATGTAGTGTATTTGATTTTGTGTAAAGATAGATTTTTCTGACATCTATCAACTCTTCTTTGTTACATGTTTGTTTGTTAATAAGAATGTGATTGTGGTGGGGAGAGTAAATATGCAGATAATACTTGTTTACTTCAAACCTCCAAGTCCTTCCAGCCACCTGTCTTTGACAGCTCTCAGCCTCTTCTGTGGTCTTGTTCGTTCTTCTGATGAGTTGTAATCCTAATCTCCTAGAATGATAAAGCCCCTGTGAAGCTGAGTGGAGACATCAAAGGTCTCACTCCTGGTCTCCACGGTTTCCACGTCCATGCGTTTGGAGACGGCACCAATGGTGAGCATCTGGTGAAGATTTCGTATGTGAATGTGTCGTCTTACAAATAAGTCCTGCAGTGCTCGGTTGCATTATACTTAACACCCACTGTTTTCCACACGTGGGAAAAGTGGGCCTACTTCCTTCTACATTGATAAAGATCTACACTGATGTCTATTTCCCAGGGTGCATCAGTGCAGGACCTCACTTCAATCCCTTGAACAAGAGTCATGGAGGCCCTACTGATGAAAATAGGTGAGCTGGTGTTATTTGAGATGGGAGATGCCTCAAGTCCGATTTTTGTGGATTTTGGCAATGTCATTAACTGAATTATGCCTCTAAGTAATGAAGTCGAATCAATACAAGAACAAAATTGTCCATGTACTATCATTTGTTGCTATTTGACATGCATTTTGTTTCCTTGTGGTTTTTTTTTTCTTAAATCTATGTAAATAGGCACGTTGGAGACTTGGGCAATGTGACTGCCGGAGATGATAATGTTGCCAAGATAGATCTTACTGACAAGATGATCACGCTCTCTGGCCCTCACTCCATTATTGGTCGCACCATGGTGGTAAGTTCTTATCTGTCTCATTTTGAAGTAAATATCTGAGGGGAGTGACCTCTTGTTTAAAGATACAGTAACCAGGGCTATTTAATCACAAACTCAGTTGGGCCACATCAAGAAATTAAAGCTGGGACAGACATATTCTTCAAACTGTATGCTATCACAAATGTACATATTGAAGTATAGTAATTCTTTCCCCTTGTTTAAATATTGTCACATGTGACACAGGGACATCATGGTGTTCATAAAAAGTATAACTGAACAGAAATGAGTAGTAGCAATGATTTCCACTTTAAATAAGCTGGCAGGAGACCATTGTTCTGGTCTTGTTAATGTTCCTCTTCCCTAATTTTGAAATGGGGACCCACCCAAATGTTTGTGCCTAATATAATTGAATTCAATATACTTTATTGTCCCTTTTTAGGGAAATTTGTCTTGGACTCATGCTGTGCATATGAATACCCTCATAATACAATACAATCAGTAATGATAACAATTATAAGACAATAAAAGCACTTGAGAAGCAACTATTGTTAAAAGCACCATAAAAAAACAATCTATATGGCCTTGAGCATCTTTGTTTAAAAGTCTATAATGTTTTACTACCACTTCTTAAATCCCAATATAATTTGAATGAATAAGTCATAACTTAATTTTGCATGTTGTTTGATAATTCTTACATAAAGGACTTAAGAAGTTCTGCAAAGTTATTCGGAAACCTGTTCTCCTGCTTTTTAGATCCATGAGAAAGCTGATGACCTTGGAAAAGGAGGCAATGAGGAGAGTCTAAAGACAGGTAATGCTGGTGGACGTCTGGCCTGCGGAGTCATTGGCATCACCCAGTAAACATTCTGCCAAAAGCTCAGTACACTGGAGATTGTTTGCCCCCGTAGCACTTATTAATAAGACCAACTCTTGATGTGACAACATGTCTTTTTCAATATTCTGCGGCTTCTTATTGTCCTAGAGAGTTCATGAGTCATGCTTTCCTGTTCTTGTCCTGACCATTGTCTGAATGGATTATGTCTGTTGTTTTGGTCCCAAAGAGCTAGTTCTGCACAATATTAAACACATGTACACTTTACAAAGTTCATCAATAAATTGTCCCCTTATTTGAATATGGTGTGTTTCTGGAAATTTGTGATGTGTATTATTGACTGTTATGACAAACCCACATGAAAAAGACTTATTGAAAAGAATAATTTTTTTTATTTAAGTCCTGAATAATCAAACTGGTTGGTTTCTAGGAGACTGATGGCAATTTAAGGGATTCCTGATCAACTACAATTTGGAGTGAGTATTAACCCATCACATCCTCTAGGAGGCATCGCACCTCTTCATCTTGGCCAGTTAGTTCTGGTCACAGCTTTACCAAAAACCAAACAAGTACTTTTTTTAGTTTTAAGAGACGAGGATTAGATCCAAAAAATGAGGATAATACAGAGTTGTTGTGTTGCACAAGTTTAATTTAAATTATAATTTTACAACATACCACTAACACTGTAAATGTGTGATGCTAAGTACAGAACTCATATGAGAAATGTTAGAGGTTCTAGCTTTTTAAAATACAGAGAAATTACAAAGTCAAGTAAGTTCAAGAGGTAATCTTTAAAGTCTCTCTAAATACACAAGTATACATTCTCACACAGTGTGTGTTTCTAGGGGACTCAAGCTCCAACTGTGGAAGTCTGTATTACCCAGTGTCATCCTCTAGAGGGCACTGTGTTCATAAACGATCATTAACTGTAACTTGGCTTGATATTCAATGGGGAGGGATTGAATCACATTTAGTCCTCGTCAAAAAATGACCTCATGGGGATTTGAGTATTTTTAGATTGTTGGGATTTACCAGTGGCAGGAAATGTCCACATGTCAAAGCTGGAAAAACATGTCCCATCATAGAACTTTCAATAATTCATTGCAGCTACACATACATGAAAAATCAACCCACTGAAATATAAATAAGTTTTGATGGAAAATTCGGTTGTAATTAGAATCTTGATCTTTGCTCTTCCTGCATGATATTAAAGGGACCAGCTGTGCCTCGCAGTGGCCAGCTCTTCATCTCTCTCACATACAGCGTACGCATCCCTCCCAGCAGACAGCCTGTACGTGGTTGTAGAAATTGCATGCTCTAAAAGCCTTTTTTCCTTTGCATGGGAGTGACAGATGCGTCCATGTGAAGTGACTCTCCGCACTTCAAGAAGAGATTTGACGGCACTGAGATGGAGCAAATACACGCGGGAGCAATCCACAGGCAAACTGCTAAGTGTGCGTAAATTCACACATGATGTATATTAACACACTGGATATGTTTCTTGTTCGCGTTTATGGAAGAAATTAAGAATGTGGTGTATTTGCTAGTGAAATCCACCTTTTGACTTTTACATTTCTACAGTCTTTGATCAAAACAACAATCGAATCAACCAAGGATGTTATGTTTTTGCCCACATTCATCTGGATTCAACATTTTTTTTTAAAGAACGCTTGCTTACCTTGTGATATTTTTACATATTAGAGAAATCTATATATCTTTAGACATATTTAGATATCTAAATACTGTTGAGCTTTAGTAGTTTGGTTTCATTTTGGGGTTGAAGGTGGCTCATTGAGTGCACATTTGCACATCCAAAGTCAGACTGGTTTACTTGTTAAATTTAAGGTAAGACCACTTTATTGCCCTCTAAGGTAAAAAACAAACAAAACCCAAACAATAGTGACACTGGTTTGGTGTAAATAACACAACTATAATTTATGCATAATTAAACACTGGCAAAATTTGAAATTAGGGCCCCATAAAGGCTTGGACCAGCCCTGTACATCATATAGATGTAGATTTGTCAAGTTCTTGATCCGTATTGACACTGTGGGGAAACGGAGCAGTCTTGGTGGACGTTTGTGTGTTTTCCTCCAGATTCAGTTTTGTTTTGACAAGACAGAAGTCCAGCCTTTTACCGCCGAGCAATCATCTGTGCTGTTTGGAGTCGGGAGAATGCTAAAATGTTCTTGATGTTTAGCCCAAAACTGCGTACAAGTACAAGTCGATGTAGCTGTATTAGTGCGGACAAAGGCGGCCAACAGAGCGGAAAGACAGACTGACTGTAAAAGCTTATATAAATAGCCTGGGAGTGGAGGTGATGAATAATGGAGACGAGCAATGCTGCCGACAGTGAGGGAGTGAAGTCGTGACAGCAAGTGAGACAAGTCGAACTCCGTAGAAGAAAGCATGTAGTATAAAAGAAGAGAATCAAATGCTGGAGACAATGAGGACTGGCTAACCGGCTGTCGACAGAGCATCACAATGAAGGTCATATGTCAGTATATTGTAATATTAGCCTTGTACCATAGTATCACTTTTCTTTATCATTCTACTATTTTAGATACACAATGTACCAACTTTTTTTGGATTTATACTTATCTATTGTCACATCTCACTTACCTTGTAATGACGAAAATATGCCAACAACAATGTCTGCGTCGACCAAATTCTGTCAAACCCTTGAATGAGCCAATGAAATTAATTGTGTAACTGTCACCCGCAACAAACTTCCAGGTGAAAGGTAACTCTCACGGTGTATTCATTCATTTAATCGCCTTCGCTTCAGGGCTTTACGCGACATCGCAGTATCTCCCAGACGTGCCAGTGAACCAGTCTTGCCGGGTTCAGTGCGTCTGGTTTGTTGCCTAATAGCAGGGCGGGCATGTGTGTGTGTGTGTGCATCATATTGGGAAAAGAACGGCACAAATGCTGTTCACTGTTATCCAACTCTCGCATGTTCCACTCAGATGTTCTGTGGGGGAGGGCGTGTGATGTGGTCTTCACCCAAAATATGACTCAGAGGTGGAACAACTTCTTCTTTTCAACCAAGTTATGTAAGTGGATGGGGGGGAGAATGCACTTCAGTGGCATGTGGGCGCATGTGTGCCTGAGTGTCCATGTGTGTTTCCCTCTTCTGTGAGGACTTGTAATTTGTTTATGAGCAGCAGTCACCTCCAGCTTTGCACTCTGAAGCACTGCTGAAGAACCAGTGTGGTCACATTTCTGGAAGTGTCTCTCTCCTGCCCCCACCCCAGCAGCAAATGTATATGGCCCACTGAGCCACCTGTTGGTGTGGGTGATAACTTTATGCTATAAAGCGTAGAGCTGAAATGAGTAATCGATAACTAAATTAATCGACAACTATTTTGATGAATCGGTTTGAAGCTTTTTTAAATGATTAAAACAAGATTTCTGATTGTTTAAGCTCCTTAAATGTGAATATGTTATATTTCTTTGCTTTGGATAACAAAGAAATCATTAAAAGTCAATCATTTTGGTTTGTGGGCAAAACGAGACGTTTGCGAACATCATCATTTCCAGGTTTGACGAATACCGATCAACATTTTTTTAAGGTTTTTCCTGATATTTTATGGACCAAACGATTCATCGAGAAAATAATCGTTAGTTGCAGCTCTAATAAAGCCTTTTATTACTGTCAAATATTTTCTGTATGTGTCAAACAAGGTGGCATCAAACTATAGTCCCACTGACTTCTGCCCGTTTCCCTGAACTGAAATCCCACTTGCATCATCACCATTTTTAGACTAATGCTGAAGTCATCCATGTTATTGAGGAGTATCTGGACTGGAGGCTCATGGTGTGACCTTTTCCCTGCATAGCGACCTGCAGAGCTTGAAAATTGGTGGACTAAATGCATTGATGTTAAAGGAGATGTTTGTTTGTTTGTTTTCTACTGCTAATCTGAGTGCGGGTTGTGGGGGGCATCAGTGTTGGGAGCGAGGCTCCGGCACTCTCCTCTCCAGCTCTCCTGCTTGGACACTCGGTTGCTCCCAGGCCAGCCTGGAGATGTTATCACCCCAGCATGTCCGAGCTCGGGTCTGGAGCCTCCTTCCAGTTGCAGATACCAGTGAGCTGCGATGTGATTGGTTGATTAGATATTTGTGTTACCCAGCAGGTACAGTAGGTGTCTCTGTGTATCTGTTCCTAATGGTTCAGCCTCAGTCTGACATGATTCATTTGGTATTTAGGATTAATTTTGAAGTACGCTTGTATATCTGACGTGAGATTTCATTCCAAAGGTCATATGGATCTGTGGCTCTCTAACGGAGTGGTCGGTCTCATCCGGGAAGCGTGTGTTATGTTGGTGTGATTTAGGGTATGGCTGTTAACTGCACACACACATAAACGTGTTTTGAAACAAACAATGGGGAACCTTAACTGCACTCTGGCCTGAATGCTCCTATTGATGTATTGACCCTCCCTCCCTCCATCCCTTCATCCCTCCGCGACTGTGCACTTTTCTGAGGGGTGAAAGTTCACTTTCCGGTACTCGGCGTCTACCACCGACACTCGGGGCATATTTTAGATACTATACGGACCACAGGTCAGGGGTGAGATGCCATAAATGGCACTGGTTCCACGAGACATGGTTGGTTGGTAGACGGACTAATTACAAGGCCCCTGTGACCTAACCTTTAACCCTGAGCTCTGTGTCATGTGATCATGAGAGTAGAGCCTGGGCTGTTCACGCTTCCCTTTTCTGCTGCTGGCATAATTCTTTCCTCATCTCATGATAGCCATAGTCTGGGCAAGGGAGCAGGAAAGGAGATGCTTCGTGTTTCAGTCCAGCAGATCTGCCCATTGATTCTGTATGGGGGACACACTGAGTGCACGGTGTGTGGAGATGACTCCAGAGGGATTCCAAGGCCTTTTTAACACGTTACAACCTCCGTCTCATCCATGGTCAAACTGCAGTCTTGGGGCCTGACCTTTGAACTTAGTGACCTGCTCAACCTGCGCAACCATAACTCTCACATTGGCTCCAGAGGGTGATAATTATTCTTTCGGGGATGAATGGCTGTCGTGTTGTCTACATTGTTAAGTCGATTGCTGCACGAGGAAGAGGCGGAGAGAGGGACTTGATTGGATATTTGATGATGGAGCATTTTGCCAGATGCTGACCTCATGTTGCATTCCAGAGATTCCAAAGATTCTTTGCTGAACTCCTGAATAGTCAGTGGCAGGTCACATCACATTATGTTGACCACGATAAAGACGATAAAGCAACAGCAAAGTATCCCACCAGATGAAAAAATAATCGAAAATTCACACACTTACGCATACCTAAGCAGTTTAAACTTTGCATTTTTCTATATTTAATACCACTGATTTAGTCCCTTCCACCCATAACAGATGACATGACCATAACTAGTGTTTTAAAGGATTTAAACAGATTTAAAGGTTACCGCATGAATGAATACATAACAATAATAAACAGTTGATAATGACGGCAAGACTCAAAGCATACCTGACACTGATAGTCATGTCATTAGCTGGTGTTTATTTATACACGAAAGTATTGAAAGCATGAATTAGTCATAGCGTTATAACCTTGTAAATGATCTATCAAGGGTAGGACTCATCCTCGGGAACCGTGGAGGCATTTTGAGCCAATCCATCCAGTGGATGTAATTATATAAGTGAAAATGTCCTCACTTGTTTAGTTTATCAAGGGAACAGTAAAGTCAGACAGAAAATGAAATACTATTACTTCCTATCACTATTATTAGAATTATTTTCTGCGTCACTTTTTCCCCTCACAATGTTCTCCCCTTTTTTTTTTCCCCAAATAAAAAAACTCCCCAGAAGTAAAGGAGATTGTTTATAGCAGAACTTTTAAGTTACACATAGTCATTTGTCAGCTGAAACCTTTAAACAAACTAAACTACGACTAAATTATGCACCTGTATTCCTCATGATGTAAATGACCATTGTTGAACAGGATGAACAGATGGGGATATGGTCTGTCTAGCCCCGGGTCTGTCCATTCAGGTTTGTGCCTGGAGACAGATTCCGTTATTTAAATTTGAGTGTTATCTAAGCAAATATTTAAGTTGGAGTTACAGAAAAGGGAAGTAGTAAAGTGATAAAATAAAGAAAGAAGGGGAAACCAGCTCGCCAAACATTGATTATTCGAACCTCTCATCCTCTACAGCACAGGCCTCAAACTCAGAATGACCTGGGGGCTAGTGAACTTCTAGTCTGGTCAGGAGAGGGGTTGGCCAAGTGAAACAACTCTCACAGTTCGGGGAAAATGAGCTGTTTTATAATTAGAAATGAAAGATGTTGCAGTTAAATATTTATAGGATGGTATTGCACACCATTTCAAAGTGAAATTGTTTGTTTCAATATATGGTTCATAACAAAAAAAGCACATTTATGATGCAAAAATTAGTCTGTAAATTAATTAAAATGTAATTAAAACATTAGACAATCTTATAATTAAATGTAGAATTAAATATTTTGTTACATATAACCCAATGAGACTCTTCATCGTATTTTTGGTGGGCCACGAGTTTGAAACCCCTGCTCTACAGCAAGTGTGTTTGTGTGTAATTTCTCTGTTGGATTATTCTGTTTTCGTGAGAGTGTGCACGTTTGTGACTTTTCCATTTAAGTCTCTTGTACGTGTGTGTGAGATGTGACGCTCACGTGTGAAGTGTTCGGCGGTTCCCAGTAGAGTGAAGATGGCAACACAGGCCTCTCATGTCAAGGAGGGAGGGAGAGAGGGAAGATTCAGAGGCGATGGGAGACAGAAGACGACAGAGAGAAAGAGGGGAATTAAAGAGGGAGAGAAGGTCACTGACACTCTGTACTTCTCAGAGAAAATAGAAACTCTACATTGTCTGTGACCAGACTGTTTTTTTCTTCCCTCCCAGACTGTCCTTTCTTTCTGAATTTTTATTTCATTTCCTCTGCTTTTCTCTTTCCTTCTTTCTCTCCATTATACAGATAATGGTAGAAAGCCTGCATGCGCTCTGACCCTCATGCTCTTTGAGATGAAGGATGAAATTACCGTCCTTATATGCGCATATTTTGCATTCTTTTGAATTACCCAGCCCCGGAATTATACACTTCACCCCACATTTTGCTCAATTATTCATCTACTCGTGGAAAGATTTTGGAAAAGTGAAACGATACAGTGAGTGCTTCGGCGCTGTAACAGGTCCAGGACGGCATCTGCGGGCTGTTTTCTCAATTGATCATTTTTGTTTTGTCCGAATAATGACAAAAACAACCTGAGAACTCGAGAGAAGCAGCAGGAAAAGTGCAATTTGTGCCTTTTTTCTTCAAGACTAATATGATGAATCCAGTAAAATGTCCCCTGTGTTGTATACTGTATCTAAGGACAGCTGATGTATTTGTCTGGCATTTACCACAGATAACCCGCTCTGTGTCGAGCATGCTCATAACGCGTTTCCTCCACTTTCCTGTTTGTTCTCTCTTAAATATGTTAGTGGACATTATTTACAGTTGATTCTATGGCACAGCGGTAGTTAAAGTCATCACATTAATTACTTACATTGCCCTCAGCCTTGTGCTGGACGGCCCGTGAACCTGTTTTAATTAAAGTTGTGTCGCCAGAGGAAGTGAAAGTACAGCACCTGCAAATGTACGGAGAGAAGGTTTGGAGTCAGAGTGATGATTTTGCCACTGGCACTTGATTTTCCTGCTGTTTTTCCCGTTGCTACTGGTAACCGCATTTAGTGCAGCTCCAATACAGTCCTTATGAGTTAGTCTTCTCATGGATGTTTGCAGGCATTCACATTTGGTTAGAAAAGTCAATTTTGGAAATAATCTGACATGATCAGTTTTGCTGTGTGTTTACTAGATATAAACTTTATAAACTGAGGGACATTATGATCCTCTAGTGAGGATCATTGTCAGGAGTCAAATAATAATTAAAGAGAAATTAGAGTCACATTAGGGTAAAGGTGAAATATAAATTGGTGAAAGTTGGTCCTGATGCTTGCGTGAGCATTTAGTTCAGCCTTTAGTCTTCCATTTCACATCGATGCTCTCCACCAGGATCAATCGCTGCTCATTAACTGTGGCCCTGATGCTAATTTCATGCTTTAGTTGTGGTTAAAATGTTAATGCTCAATTAATCAGGCAGTAGAAAAAAAAAAAAACCCCAATAGAGATTATCAGGAGGGGGCGGCCTGTCACTTATCCAGCAAACCCACCTGAATGTACTTATTTATGGCAAGTACAATATTTAGCCACGGCTATCTGAAACGGGGGCTTAAAGGTCATATTCTTCACATATGACCCAGGGAAACCTGTGTGTGTGTGTGTGTGTGTGAACTGTATGTATTTGTGAGGTCGAAAAATGTAAAAACCTTTCTTTGTGCAGAGATTTTGACTGGTCCTCATAACTTTAAAGGGCTTTTTCAGGGTTAAGACCTGGTTTTAGGTTAGGTTTAGGATAAGGGTTAAGATTAGGTACATAGTTGTGATGGTTAAGGGTAAGGTAAGGGGCTCGGGAATACATTATGTCAATGGTGTGTCCTCACTAAGCTATACAAACAAGTTTTTTTTTGTGTGTGTGCTTGTATTTGTTCCCTCTTAAGGACCTTTTATGGCCTAAACACTGACCTTGTCAGGACCTGCAGCCCTTATGGAGACCAAAACCTGGTCCTAATGAGGCAGAACCTCTGAGAATTTGGTTAAGAATTGTAGGTTAGGATTAAGGTTAGGGATTAACTGGTTATGGTTAAGAGATAGTACTTTGTTAAGGCTGTCCAAATGAATGGAAGTCAATGAGAGTCCTTAAAACGATAGCTGTACAAACCTGTGTGTGTGTGGATCCACTCGATTTATGACAACGCACGATTGAGACATATGACCAGCGTTCTTCATGCAATCCCAGTAATTGAAAATCAATCCACCATTCCACTAATTCGATGTCGGGCTGGCTGCTTAAAGGCCATATTTACAGCGGGAAAAGCTAATTTGCCAAATGGAAACAAATCCCGATCATTTACGCAGGAACCCTATAATTTACATCAATAATAATAATAATGATGTCTGCGGAACACAAGAAAGCAATGAATCAGCCCTTAAACGTGTCATTAACAAAGCTGCCGCCTAATGAATTAATGAGGGGCGAGAATGCAATAAGTGTATGAGCAAAAAACACCTTACTGCTTTTCTTTTCATCAAACTTTGACGTCTTCAAGGTGAAGTAGGACATTTATCAATTTCTTTTGTCTGCAGTTCTCGCAAAAAGGCGAAATCTGGTTTGCCCCGAGGCTGTGTGGGCTTCACTGAACTAAAACCCTTCAGTCGCTTCTTGGCAGCGTCTCTCACCCCCACTAAACCCCGTCTCTCTCCACCTTCTGTTGTCTGCCTCTCTCTGGCCATTTGTGCCTCTAATTATTTAGAGGTTGGCAGCGAGCGTAACATAAACCCTATCAAAGCGCGCCTGCGTTCATGCGAGGTCACACCCATTCGAAATCCGCCGCAGAACAACAGAAGCACTCCTGTTTTGTTTGTTTATTTTGTCGTATGGCAGAAGAACAATGGTGCGCAGTGTTGCTGAAAGGTGTTGCAGTTGGAGCATGCAGTGTCAGGTGTCCTCTCAGTCACTTCTACCTCTTTAGACTGAAGGATTTATGATTTAATATAGGATTGTGGAGCTGTAATTAGTTTTTTTTACCATAATCAGAGTATTATTGTAGTTTTCAGATTGTCACACAGCCTCTCTGTCTTTACCTTCAGTAGACTGTCGATGTCGCACAGGTCCATGCACGTGTTTGTGTGTTTCTCGTCTCTCTCGCTGGGTGGTAACTATTAAACGCTCCCATTTGGTGGGATTACTCTTCCAGTCGAGTCCTCCGGGAGCAGCCATCAGCCCGTCATCTTTCAGTCAGAGGAACACTATACCTTCTGATGCTTTAATCCCTCCTTCCCCTCCTTTTCCCACACCCAACCTCCTCACCTCATCTACCGTTTTATCCTCCCTCCCTCCTTCTATCATCAACCCCCCACCCCGTTTTTTTTTTTTGCTGGCTCTGTCAACTTTTAGCTGAAGCGGCTGAAACTCAGTCGACGCAGCAGTGTTTGTGTTAACATTGGAATATTACGGCTCCGTGTGACATTATTTGATACCAGGATGTCGCCGTTATTTACTTTCATGTGTACACGTAACTGTCGACTTTGTGCTTATTTTAGGTGTTGGGACTTTGAAGTCTAAACCGACGAAAACATCAAAACTTGTGAATAATATTCAGTCACATTTGAGAGTCATGTAGAGTTTAATGCGACACTGGACAGTTTGAAATAAGATTAGAAAATGTATAGTATATGTTCTGTCCTTTATTATCTATTTTCCTCTAATTGAGGATGTAATTCACACAATGAACAGTATGTTCTGTTGAAGAAGAGTCAAAACGTGTGACTGAGATCTTTACACCACAGGAAATTGTTTACTGATTTGATAAATTTAGTGAGATGTTGCCTTATTTTCCTATTGATTCCAACCAGTTGAGTCGCCCCCTGGTGGCTAACTGCTATTTCTCTCCTACTTCCTGGGCTTCGCATCCATTTTTCTATCCAGTTTTTTGTGCTTTCATGGTGCTAGATTAATCGTGCATCGGAGATCAGAACAAGGAGTTGCGTCACCTTCGTAAGTAACATCCTGCACAAAAAACATGGACATTCTTAATAAAGCCTTTGTTGTTCTTAGTCTTACTCGAATTTTTATGTTACATTATTATGAACAAGTTCAGCAGAGTTCAACATTTATCGGTGGACATGTTGCTTTGCTAAGTAATTTATTCCTTTTTAGAGTAAGAACAACAAAGGCTTTACTGTGAATGTTTTTGTACAGGATGTTGCCTATGAATTATTTTTAATCCAGCACCATGCAAACACAAAAAACTGGAATCTAAAAATGAATGCAGACTTTTGCTGGCCACAGATGTTGTTGCTGTCAAAGACCCTTTGTCCTTTACTTCACTCACACACACAACTGCCAATGTAACATGTGCTATCAGAGCAGTTCCTGCAGGATGTAATGTCAGAATCCATATCCATTCATGTCTAAGAGCCTCAGATGAGCAGTGAAACCTTTTGATGCTGTGTGATAAGGGTTTGAGCCAGTGTCTGGAGTGTGCTTTAATAACAAAAGCACCCGATGATGTGTGTGAGTGCACGTGTGTGTGTGTGTGCGCTATTGTATCACCAGAGCGGCTCCGGGTTACTGGGGTGTGTGGGTAATGAAACGAGGTGTGCAGTTTGTGACAAGGTCAGGAGGTTGTGTGGCGGGCGTGCAGCCTGTCTCTCATATCAAAATAACACTGCCAAACATATACTGTGTATGTATATACTGTACTTACATGCACCGATAAAGAAAAACAAAACATAAAGAGGGTATATGATGATCTCAGATATCAACAGTTTTGCTATTTAATAAAAATTCCCTCACCTGTCATGGTTTAGTGTTTTTGTGAAATAGAATGAGAGTGAAAAGAGAGACGAGCGATACACAGACTTGTATACACTGTTCCCGCCCCCCTTCCCCTGTGCTCTGATTCTGGATAATCACCTTTGAATGCAGCACCCTAATTAACGCTGCTCCGTGTTTACATTGATAGGGATTATGTATGATAAAGCATATTGACATCACTGATCTGGAGGTTTTTCAGCATGCACAGTTTACGCCGCCTCGTCTGACTAATTATATGTCATTTCGCCAAACTCTTTATCCGCTCATATCCTCATGCTCTCTTACTGAAATGAGCTGTCGTCACGATAACCAGCCTGGCTGGGGTTTGCAGGTTATTTTTGCATTTACTCAGGTTTATCCAGCTTCAGTTATTTTAAAGACGCGTGTTGTTTTACTTTAGCGACACATAATTATGATCTTAACGGAACTGCACACATTTGAAAGGGATTACCGTGTGAATACAACAGACTTCTGTCATGTCCTACAGATCACTATTTAAGGGGTTTTGTCTCCGTTGATAGAAAAACATGACTGAGTCTTGCAACACAGTTTGAGGGTTTTGTTTTTGTGGAATTACATCCACATTGTTTTAGCCTATTTCAATCTTAATCTCAGTGGATGCTACAGAATCTCCCAGAAATAAAGTAGTGCAGACTTCTTTCTTTTCAAAATCTCAGCTCAAAGCTTTAACAAAATAATCTTATTGAGGGTGAGAGTGATTATTAGTAGGGATGGACATTTGTAGCAAAAATTCTATTAAAATATTCCATGTTTTTTCTGTGTTGAATATGTTAAACTTCAACGAAAAAACCCTGGTAAATTTCATCGCTTCTGAAGGATCTACAGTTAGGGGTGGGAATCCCTCGCGATACGATACGCGATACATGGTCCATGATTATTCTGTGATAATGGATATATTACAGGACAATTACAGTATATAGCGATACATCATAGGATGATAAAATCATCCTTCCTAATCAAAAGGAGGAGCTTTAAGATGCATTCAAGAGACCTTGTAAATTTCATCACTTCTGCAAAATAACTAACTAAGGTGTCGCAGCCATTGTGATAATAGATGTACTGTAAATTAGGTCGTCATAGAAAGAACTGATAAAACTGATAGAACATTTAAAACGAATGCATATTGTACTTTTACAAATAGTCATTGTCACTGATTGACTTTTTAAAATGAACTTTATTAGTTTCTCAAGTGCAGTGTATTATTATTTAAAGTTTTTGCTGCATGTGTCAGGGCAACATCTGCAAGTTTCGAACACGCGTTCAGATCATTTGACATTTTTTCTGGACGTACAAGTGCGTCTTTGTTTGCAGTGAGTTGCTAAGTATAGCTGACTGAGGAAGAACTGGTTTTGCGTACTGATTTACATTCAGACACATGATAAAGGTCACTGGTGCCACATTGTTTTCGTGTTTGTTTTAAAAGAGATAAACGTTACACTTCCTTGATCCACAGTCTGTGGAACCGTTTGATGTGTGATGATCAGACAGCATGTGCTCAGAATCAGACACAAGGTCAAGTATCTCTGTACTGTAGCAGCATATTAAAACCACGCGAGTGCAGCAGCAGCAGCAGCAGCATGGTTAATGTAATGGCGGCCAAAATAAATAATAGCACGAAACACAGTGTTCCTGCGTTATAACAGCACTGCAGGTAATCAGCAAAGCTCCCCCACGTGAATATTCATTAGACTCATAGCTGTGGGCTAATGTTGCACAGATGTGCGCTGCGTGACCTTGAAGACAAAAGGACAGAAATATGCCAGTCCATTAGCAAATGTTAACATTAACTTGGCTGTGTGTACTTAGCAGAGCCATTTATTAGCCCTAATATGAAAGGTTAAAAAAAGATAAGATTAACCATCCATTTTTTTATTTTAGATAGTTTCATAAATTATTTTCTCCCCAAGAGATGTGATATTTGGTTTACCTCAACAAGCAAAATGTGTTCATCAGTGTTACTGCCAATCCAGGGTTTTGAGAAGGCTCATATTTATTTGGGATGGCACAATATCGCCAATATACCAATATTACAAACTCAAGTATCTACCGATATCAGTCCGATACAGTCATTTTAGGAAATACGACACGTCAGTTATTGTGTTATGGAATCTATCGTTTAATTTTGGTTCAACAAAGAAGAAAATCACAATTATTGATGGCAACAAATCTAATTTAGCCATAAATCAGAATTGAGATCCAAATCAAATCAGCACGTATTTTGATCCAGTTGAATCATGACATTGTCCGAGCCTCAGCACCTTTGCTGTTCGTTGTGCATCACATTTAACACTGTATCCCTGATGTGTATCCCATCAGGCTGTTACACCTGACGCATGTCATTGTTTCTTTGTGTTGACGATGAAGGGATGCAGTCAACACCTGATGCCTGTGTGTTCTCCAGTCTGAGGACCTGTCAATCATATCTGTCATCCCCAGTAATGAGAACAGCTGTGTGTGCGCGTACACACACACACATATATATATATATATATATACCTGTCCAATTTATTTTTATGTCTAGACGGTGCATGTGTGTGTGTGTGTCTCTCCATGTGCACGTGCATACATGTGGGTGTGTGTGACATGCTAATGGAAATTGTAATAGCACTCGACAGGGATTAGCTGACATGACCCTGAGCAGTGAAACTAGCAACTGGTTGCTCATGTGACTCTTAACAAAAAGGTATCAGGCCAGTATAGGGATGTGCTATTGTGGCCCAGCAGGTCATGCATTATTTATGAGCTCAACTCCCCTGTAATGATTTTTATCAAATCTGGTGAGGTGGGTGTTGATGGGTTCGTGGTAAATGGCCATTTTCAATCAGCCTGTTTCCATGCGTGGTCTCAAATACACTATTTCATTTGAATACTGTCCGTGTCCCAGTATAAAAGCACAAGCTGGGAATCAATTTACTGAGTGAAATGTGTCCGACTGGGTCACACGGCGGGGGCAGTGGCTATAGCATTGTTGCCTCACAGCAAGAATTTCACCGGGTTTAATCCCAGGTTGAATGAGGGCCTTTCTGTGTGGAGTTTGCATGTTCTCCCAGTGTGGACACTGGACACTATACATTGACTGCAGGTGTGAGTGTGAGAGTGAATGGTTGTATTTTGTTCCTGAGATGGACTGAGTGTACTGTGTCCCTCCTGTGTCGGCTGGGATTGGCTCTAGCTCCCCTCGCGACCCTCATTCGGAGAATAATGTGGGAGACGATGAGTGAGTCCGACTCAAAACAACCTGTTTAGCTGGCGGCATGTTATTCTCATCTCATCCAGGGTCACATGATGAGCTGCAACCAATCTCAGATAGTGTTGGGGCAAAATCATCTAATCATCTGATTAGATGATAGTGATGATGATGATGATAAGTGTTATTGTTGTTCTATCGCTCCTCTTTCTTCTTCTCTCCTTTCCATTCTTCTTTTCACCCACCTCTCCTTTGCTAACCGCCTTCTTTGTCTCCTCTCTCCTACCTCAACCAGTCGAAGCAGACGGCCATACACTTGCCATTCTCTGTCTTTGTAACATCCATTAACTTCAAAATATTTACTTCTTTAAGTTGACTGAGCATAAATTCAGTCTCCTCATCAGCTCAAAAAAAAAAGATACTGGCCTAAATTCCACCATGTTTTTCCCACTGTCCTCTCTTAACCAGCTTCTGGGTCAAACCCCGTGGGGGTGGGAGCTGTGGAGGCCAGTTCGAGCCCGACATAACGTACACATGCGGTAGTAATTCGACTCCAAATCGCATTATCTCGGTGTGCAATACGATTTAGCACAACGTCAGTCAGACTAACGCGTTTCCATGTTATTTTAAAAGTCAAACTTACACAAGAACTCAAAATATGTGTATGTTGCCCCCCCGATACCGCGTGCGTCCATGAATTTCAATGCGATATGTTTAGCAACAGAGATGAAATTGGAAACCAATCTGTGTCTCATGCCTTCAGGCCTTATCTGATATTGCCACCCCCACCCACACAGGCTCACTGCGATAACGTCTGATAAGGGTTGAAAGGTGGAGTCTATTGTGCTGGGGGGGGGGTGGGGGGTAGAGCAGGCATCTCAGGTGTGCAGTAAGGCAGGAGAACAAAAACAGCGCCGCCGCCATACAGTGTGTTGATGGAACAGAAAACGTGACCGACGAATGGGCTCTGATATTTCTTTTTCCTCGTCGCCGTCCCGGCTGCCGGCTGCTCGGCTCGTGACGAAACAATAAGCGGCGGGTTCGCGTTACAGACGCAACAAGCGAACGAAAAGAGAAACGAGGCGACGTCCTGATGCTGCAGAACCAGCCGCTCTGCTTACATAACATCCTCCACCTGCTGCTGTTATTATTACCTCCTCTGTTTTCTGCTTGTGCCTACATGCCATCGCAGCCGTTGCTTCCACCACACTCCCTGGATAATTGCAGTACAGCCCAATAACTCTGTGTTTGGGTTTGGATTGTGGGAACTGGTCGTCTTATAGTTTCAGTTCATCCTCCCGGATTGGTCGCTTCCTGTTTCAGGCAGCTCCCAGCAGGACACGACCTCTGTCTATCTATAGTGTTAGATAACACATAAATAAACATAGAGGGAGCTCAGGAAAAGAAAAAAAAAACAGACTGGGAAGAGGATGAGTGGTGAAGAGTGGACGGGCGTTATTAAATGTCATCATGTGCCTCGTGGTAAAGGCCTGTGAACATGCGCGTCTCGCCTGCATACCAGTTAGTGACTTTGTGTTTGTAGCTGCCGTCTCTTTCTCCCCCCGTGGAGACAGTGTCAGGTCCTTTTGTTCGGTGAATCTGTTTCCTTCACGACTGCCCTTTGTCCCGACATGTTTGCCCCTATAAATGTTGAATACGCCCAAACAGCAGTTATTTCTGTAGCCTCACAGTGACACAGGCGGAGACAATGGGGATCGCTGGCCTGCTGTGTAATCACCCCCAGGTCTTTAAGCCAAATATTTTGGTAAATGATTTACTCATGCTAAGAAATTTGACACAGTTATCACCAGGTTTTTACACATGAAAAAATCTGGGAAATCAACAAGTGTCTTTTTATAGTTCAAGGAACGATAATTCTTTCATTCTTTGGGCAGAAAATCTTGATTTAAAACAGTTAAGGCTTTAAAAAAAAACACCTTAGTGTTGAAAAAATTTAAATATGTTGAATAGATTTTATGATACTATATGTGTGCCGAGATTATGGTGCAGATTATTTTATTAGGATTGCCCAACGTGGTGTTGGACAGTGCAGGAGTAAATAATGTTGCATAAGTGATTTTAGAAGTTTCAGTGGTTATCTTCATTTGAATCTTGCAGGTGGTGATGTTTTTGGGCTTCTTGGGCTGCTCCCACTTGTTGTGGATGTTTTCTTTTGACGTGACGCTTCCGTTGCAAGACGCCTGCAGGGTTATGATGGGTGTGTTTGTTGCAGTATCACTGTTTTGTGTTTATTTATTTAGATCTTCACGAGCTTTGCCTTCAATCATTCCTCGTCGTCCTGTGGTCCACTTGAAAAACATACTGAAAAGATGGCGCTTAAAGTGATAAAAGTGATATGAACAGTAAAATAAAACACAGAAATTTAAAGGAACTACAGCAAGACAATGATAGCTTTAGTTGAATAAGGTACTTCTCTTCTAGTGAACTGTTCCAGGAAGCTCTGCACTCAACAGTTTGTTGAATATCATTGTTCTGCGGCTTAGATAACACCCGCTGACCTTTACTGATTTGACGTGTCATGTGTCCGTGACAAAAGCCGCTCTATAGTATAGTTTTTCGCAAATGAATTCTGGCGTTATTGTTCTACGTAACCTTCTGAAAAGCATTCAGTTTGAATGATTTCTTTGTTACATGGAGCAAAAAAAAAAAACATCCAAATAGCTGATTCATTTCAGTAATTTGATTAATCAAAGTTATTGTTGCAGCCCCAGATGACACTGCTGTCTTTTCATGTGTCCTCTGTGTCTGCACGTCAGTGCACAGCTGTGCTTGTCGACTGTGTCTCTCTTTGTTTTGGTGTAGAACTTCTGGGGCCAGAAGAGCCAGCAATTAAAAAGAGGAGTGGGACACCGAGAGGCTTAGAGGCGCAGACCCGGCACACACTCTGACAGTCAATTGGCAAACGGAGGGAGGGGGGGTGAAATTGGAGGGAGAGAGAGAGAGGGAACTGAGAGCAGCAGCAGGAGGAGGAGGAGGAGGGCAGGGTGAGCGCCTGAGGGAGAGAATGGAAGAGTCACAGAAAAGAGGGAGGGCTCAGACTCAGGCAGAGCGCACACACCCTCTCCTCAACCTTCAGTCTGGTTTAGGCGTGCTAGAAGGCAGCATGTGTGGGTATGCGCTGTAAGTATGTGTGTGTGTGTGTGTGTAGAGTCAAACAGTGCTGCGCTGGAGTGCAGGAGACGTCTCATTGACACGAGGATTCCCCTGTCGGCTCCGGAGGAGGACATGTGCTGACAGTGTTTGAGCCAACGCGCGGAATTAACTGTTCATACACAGGTGTGGAGCACAAGTGGAGGTAAAGAGACACTGTTTATTTCTTATTTTAAAGGGCGCTTTGGGGACTGAGTTGAGTGATGTGGATCTGCTGATGTAGTGTGTGCGTGTTGACATGATTTATGAGCTGCTGATATTAATATTTGTGTCAAACACGCAAAAGGAGATGAGGACTTATGAGAGTATATATGATTCCATATGTGTGTGTGTGACTGACCTTGTCAGGACCACGAGTCCTCATGGAAAACCTGGTCCTCATTTGTGAAGAACTGGTTAAGTTTAGGGTTAATATTTGAGGTTAAGGTTAACCGGTTGTGGTTACCACTCTGTTTCGGGCTGTTCAAATGAATGGGAGCCCTTAGAAGGAGTGTTAATGTTTATAAAAATGCACACTCTCTTGCTCAATGTGTCTCTGTGTGTGAGTGTGACTTCCCTCCTTCTCCAGTACAGTGTGCCACTGTGTGGTGTGTGTGTGTGTGTGTGGTTCTCACTCACTCTCACTGAGCCTCAAACACACACATAAATGTGAATAAATGCACGGAAAAAGTCTCGTGCCCGTTATGGCTCCCCGCACGGTCCAGTGCTTTTGTTGCTGAAAGTTTTATCAATCATTAATGCTCTCTGTGGGACGCTGCCTCGTTTCTCTATATGCAATGGGGGTAATTCAGTGATGACGGCCCTGAGGGGTGTCTGCACCTGAAATTTGCCCACCATTCAAGAGAAAACCGCAAAGTGCATAGTGATGCATGCTTTGCTACATTACTGCACTGTGGAAATGTGCTTGAGTTCACCCAAGAGAAACAGAACAAATAAAATGAGGATTACACTCCAGATCTGAAAGTCAAGTGGCACTTAAAGTAACTGTGAGTTTTAGAGCCATAACACAAGAATTGCAGGCCGTGCACAAAGGTGCACAATGCAAAAATGAAGAACAAGGCATACGTAGAGGGATATTTGGGTCTGATAAAGACATTAGCCTACTTGTTGTAGTTTGTGTGAGGTGGAAAACGTGAAGAGAAGAGAGGGGGGAACAGCGAAAGAGCAGGAAGACGCGCAGACAAAGGAGGAGACGTCTGGAGCGAGCGGCACTTAAAGGCTGTGTGGGATTGAAGACATGTGACCATCATGATAAAGGACAAACAAAGAAGGGGAGCCACAAAAATGTGCACTTTTACCTGCCTTCATCTGAATACTTAATGCCTCGTCAGCATTTGTCACTCACACACACTCTGTGTGTATATGTGTGTGTGTGTGTGTGCGTGCACAGAAGTGGAAGTGTGAGGTCTCAGCTGTGCACAGGGTCGTCTTCAGGCATCCAGACGGCCGGAGAGTTACGAATGGTCAAAGGGCACATTGTCTCTGCTGTCCTTATCCCCCTCCCTCGCTTTCATGCTTCTCCTTCAGCAAAGTAAAGAAAACACACTGGACAGTCACCTCGTCCAGTGTGTGGATGTGTAGACCAGGCTTGTGACAAGCTGATGCAACTGTCCCACAGTACAGAATAATAAAGATAATAATGCGTTCATATACATTTCACTCTAGATTATTAAGCCTTTGCAAAATGCTCACTCTCTCATCATCCATATGTAGGGTTTGTTTTGACTTTGAGAAGAATGAAAATCTCTCTCTCTGCTCTTATCTTCCCGTCACATTATCTTTCCTGCTGCAAGTCCCTGCTTCACTTTGCCGCTACCAGGAAGTTGAATATTGGCGGGATGTTTTGAGGAAGCGATCCGTGAAGGGATTTATAGTGGCAGAGGAAAACTGCTGTGTGTGTGTGTGTGTGCATGTGTGTGTACATTTTCTTTTTAAAATTGACAAAGACTTGGTGAAAGCCTGGAGCTCTAAGGTATAGAAGCCATTATCTCCTCTACGGTTACACATTGCTCATTCAGGCTGACGTGTGTGTGTGTCAGTTTACTACAAGTGTGCGTTCAGGACAAATATTTGTGTGGCGTGTGCGTGGGAGGATGGGTGGGTATATGTATGTATGTCCACTCAACCATGTGCTCCATGGGTGTACAGTAAGCTAATATAGTGGGTAAGCGTGAACGGGGGTGGGGATGAGGCTCCATTATGTGAGCCTGTGTATGTGTGTGTGTGTGTTTGCGTTGTGTGGGAAGATGTGTACACACTGACCCAGATTGATCCACTGCACTCGTGCACAGTCAGCTCACCTACAGGGCAGATACAGGTATCGTATAAAGAGGCCACAGTGAAACCAAAACCACTGTATGACTTCTGTACATTCAATTTCTGAAACTTAAACAAAAAAACGAGTTTTAACCCTGACATTTCATGGTTTACCTTGCAGGGATGGGCTCTTAACTCAGTGAGGCCAAATAGGAAGCAAGAATATTCTGAATAGCCACTAGGGGGCTCACTGCAGTGGTCACAAAAATAACTATTTGAAAGGAAGCGAATGGGAAAAATTGCAGTATGACATATTTCTGAGGAATTAATGGTCTAAATTGCTAGTTTTCGGGCTTTTTCTATAGAAAAACAATGTCAACTTTGCAAATTATGTTCTCAGGCAAATAGATAATAAAACATGGCATATATGAGAGGACACCAGTGTGATTGACAGTTTGCATGGTCCAATAGGTTCCCAGCTGCACAACCTTAACATGGCACTGGCACAATCATGAGTTTTGAGGATTCAAAACAGTTCAGATTCAAGAAGTATCTGTTCAAGTAAAGCTCAGGGTTACATTATAATGGAGATAATCACAGGTCAAACCATTGGCGATTACAGCTCTAAGGGATGGTGCAATTAATATTAAAAGGATATGGTCACTCTTTTTTTTCTTCG
Source organism: Solea senegalensis (assembly GCF_019176455.1). Classification (NCBI taxonomy): domain Eukaryota; kingdom Metazoa; phylum Chordata; class Actinopteri; order Pleuronectiformes; family Soleidae; genus Solea; species Solea senegalensis. The sequence continues at coordinate 3,694,612 of NC_058033.1, forward strand.
CCTTTTTGCTGTTCTTTCAACTGTTGCTTTGCTCACGCTTCATCCCTCTGCCTCAGTGGTCACCTCATTTGTTGTTAAGCAAATATGGGGCTTAACCAGCCCCAGTGTCCACCATCTTCGCATATGCAATCAAGCTGTTTAAATGTTTGAGTTTGACTGTGTGCTTGTGTGTCTGCCCTCTCTAGACGTGTGTGTGTGTGTGTGTGTGTGTTCCTTTCTTTCACTCACTCTCTGAGTTCTCCTCACTTGCAGACCAGTACCAGACAGATGATGTGTGTTTCGGGAAAGCCATGACAAAGCTGACAGCCGAAGGTGGAGAGATGCTTTGAATTTTGTTTTTAATCTCAGCATGTGTATATGATGGAAGCTGCAGCTGTGGCAGCTGTGTGAATACAGGATCCTGGAGTTTGTATCATCATTTGTATCTCACCTGATGTTGACGCGAAAAACCCAGACATGCTGATGTGGGACCCAAAGGGTCTTAGTATGCCTTTGAACAAACAAGATTTTATCTTAACAAAAAACAACTGACCATTTTTCATAGCTTGACCGTCTGTAGCGATGGAGTTAATAAATGGATGTTAGCTGAGGCCATTTCTTTAGGTCGTCCTCCTGTCCCACATGTTCAGTTTCACAAACACTTGCGACAGCATGTGCCTGAAGTCTAGCCCATAAATTCACATAAGGTATCGTGAGGGATAGGAATTTATTTTAAATGTCCACTGACACAGTGTATGAAAGCTCTTCTGATTCTGATTCTGATTCTGATTACTGCATGTATACGCTTAGTCAGACTGGAGTCGGACTTGGTGTTCTGCACATGCACCAAAATGTCCTCCCCTGTCTTTGACCCCGAAGTGTAAGGAGACATGGTATAACCTGCAGTTCGTGTGGGAACCACACGGCCAATAAATCCATTTTCTCCTCCACATGTACTGTATAGTCTGACTCGGCAAGTTGTCCGATTGCCTGTCTTAGTCGGACTACGGCCTTAGCTGGATTAAAGTGTGAATCTGAACACAGAGACACAAACCTCTCTAGTAATACATTCATATCTATGGGAAATGTATGAGATTCTCAAATTTCTAATCAACCGAACCCCCATTCGACATGTTTGTGAGCTTTTGATTATCTGGAGTCTGTATTCAACTAAGAACCTCCTGCTGTGACTTATGACATTTATGTGTTGTATGTGTTATTTTTAGTAGCAGTGTTATTGCTACTAAACTAAACTGAGAAACTGAGCAAGAGCGGAGCGGCAGAACACGTCAGTGTGAGCGGTGTTCCACGCTGACAGACGTGTTTGCTTATGTGCACGCGTATGTAATGTCACCCTTCCGGTTGAGCGAGGCCTTTGAGATGTGTTGACTGGGGAGTGTGTAACGTGAGGTGGAGAGCATTTTGTTTTTACGTGCCACACACCTCAACGCTCAACATCAACCCCCTGATGAGAAGATGCATAAAGAGTGGGAGATGCAGAACGGGATGCCTCTAATTTGAGGGGGTGTTGTCTCTGAGCTGACGCGAGTTGGCATGTGTCCTCATTCATTTCTTCCCTTTTGTGTCTGCTGATGAATTGGGAATTTCCTCCTTCCTTCCTTTCATCACTCCCCCTCTCACTCTCTCCATCTCTCTCTTTGTCTCCCACACCATCATCCCTCCTTCCTTCCTTCCTCTCGCGGTGTGACAGATTTGGCGTCTCTGTCGCGTGTGTGCCCATTATCTCTGATCAGTGTTGTGTTCAAGCCCACACACATCAGAGTGAGTGTGCGTTCATACGTGCATCTACGTCTTGATACAGTTGCGTCCTCACATATGGCCGCAGTGCCTTAAACACAGGATGGAAAGATGCAGAAGATCATTTTGTTTACCGAGTGTTCAACAAAGAAAGTGGGGAGTGTTTTCCTGAAGTATTTGAGATATTTTTGGTGGAAAAGGGAGAGACCTCACTTCATATGGTACAAAAACAAGAAGGTGGTTTTATAACTTCAGAGTGAGCGAGCGGAAAAACAACGGTGTGTGAAGTGTTGAGTTGGGATTTAAGGGAGGAAATATGGTGGGAGTGCAAAACCACGTCTTCAAAGATTGTGTTAATGCTTTGTTTGCACTGATGAGATTTGGCCTTCCTGGGATCTTTTCTGTTATCTCTGCTTGGAAATCTGAACACCCGGCCTGCACTTAGTGTGTGTGTTGTTTTTTTTTTTGTCTGTCCAACTCTTGTCCTCTTCTTCCCTCTCGCTCCATCTTCCCTTTCAACCCCTCACATTACATTAGTGACACTTAGTTAGAGAGTTAGTTAGGGAGTCACGGTCACGTTTGCTGCCCGTTGACCTGGAAGCGATGCAGTGGGGATCGTGCGACGGCCTGTGAGTGCATATTTAAGAGTGTACATGTGGAAATATGAATGCGAATATGTCGGCGTGTATCTTGCGCGTTTGTGTGGCGCAACAAAAGGAAGAGTGAAAGCTTAGGGGCACAGCTGTGTGGATTTTATTGTTCTTTGGATTAAATTTCTTTGGAGATACAAAAAAAAAGCCCTGTGGTTAGTGCTGTATAAGGTTTCTTTTTAGATTTTGTGTTTTTGTTATTGTCCTGTGGTGCATTAGCTTTTAGGCACATGACTTTTTGTTTGTGTGTGTGTGTGTGTGCGTGCGTGGTCAGATTGCTTTTGTCCGCTCTCCTCAGGCCTGCACTCAGATGTCAGTGAGTCGTGTGGTGCCCATACAGGTCACTAATGCTTAGAAAGGGAGGAGGCAGGCTCTATTCACTGCAGCCACTCAGAATCCAAACAATAACGCTCGGCTCAAGTCCACACAAGAGCCTGACTCCCAGGAAATGGACCCATTGACCTAGATCAAACCCCGTCCACTGGAGAGACACTGCACTGCTGACATGTTGTTGACATCCTGTTGTTGTTAGCGGCATTGTTGTTGTTGTCACAAGACATTGACAGAACTTAAGTGTTTTCCCCCTTGATGAATTGATTAGTGTTTTATGTTAAGAGACGTTGATCGGTGTCAAAATGATGATGTTCTCTAATTGTCTTTGTTTGGTCCATATACCAAAATGATTCAGTTTGAGTGATTTATTGTTATGGTGGTAAACAGATAAACAGGAAATATTCACATTTAAGAAGCTGCAAAATCAGAGAACTTGTCTTGTATCACAAAACACACAAAAAACGATGACTCGATGATCAAAAATAGTTGGCAATTAATTGTTGAGGTCTTATCTATATTGTGTACTCTATATTGGCTGTCATTGAGTTCAAGTCATATGTACAGTATGTGTAAATATTAAAATATTAATGCACAGGTCTATATTGCATTCATAAACATAGTTACCTGTATCCAAAAATAATTTATCTTATTTATGGTATTTCTTATCAGCTTTGACTGAGTAGCAATTTGGACAAATATTGGAAAAGATTAACTAAAGTTAATCTTAAAACAACAACAACAGATGTGCAGGTTTATTTTATGCAGACTGAAACTAAATTAAACCATTTGGGAGATCATGTGTCTACTGAAGCAGTTAGTTGTTCTAGAAATTAGCTGAACATTGATCAGAAAATCTTAAAAAATGTTGATTGTGTTCGTCAAACCTGAAAATGACGATGTTCTCAAACGTCTCGTTTTGTCCACAAACCAAAATGATTCACTTTTCATGATTTCTTTGTTATCCAGAGCAAAGAAATTGAGAAAATATTCACATTTAAGAAGCTTAAAAGATCGGAAATCTTGTTTTATGAGAACATGAGAAAAGCTTCAAACCGATGAATCGATTATCAAAATAGTTGTCGATTCATTTTGTAATGGATTAATAATCGATTAATTCTTTCAGCCCTGATATTTTCTGTACTTCTGGCCAGTAGAAGTGTTTGCTGATACACTTAAATCCTATAAAATGCTTCATCAACATCAAAGGTTTGTGAACCACAGCAGCACTGTACTGTATTGTCGGGATTATGCGCCTGAGAAGCAGGAGACACAACACAGTGAGCTGCTGTTTGTCCGTCACATTCTTGCAGAACATTTTGAACCCCCATCCCTCACTGCACTACATTGTTTCCTGTCTCTTCTTCAAGGGGGCACTCTGTGTGCAAGCGCCGCTGTTGACTCAGGTGCAGGGATGCACTAAGACGTCCCCCTCCCCCCTCTCCCTCCAGTCCAGTTGCCTCCTCCTCCTCTGCCTCTAATATCTTTATTAACATTATCTGCTTCCTCGCCTCTGTCAGGTTTACGCTGCTGTGGACTATGCATCTCTTCTCCTCCTCCTTTAATCTCTTCTCCTTTCTTTCTTTTCCCATGGCGTTCCTCTCTCCATTTTCTCTTCCCTCTTCACCTGTCCTTCTGCAGCCGCTGCCTCAGACAAAGCTTTTGCACGGCCTCAGCAGTTTTCTTAATTAATAAAGTGACAGGAGTTCTGCTTTATTAACCGTCTGCAGTATTTAAAGCCAGGGTTTGCAGTCAGGTATTGACCAAAAGAAAATCCTGGTGTTTGTCGCCCAATAAATACAACCAATAATAGAACCATGGGATATACTGTATCATACTACACTTCTGTCAATGTTAATTGTATTCTGCTCAGGCACCAAAAAGGGATATTTTACTTTCCTTCTATTTTAAATACATCCTCTTAGCAGTTACTTATGTTTTATTGGAAAAGACAGGTGTAAACAATTCATATTATTAGCTAAATCAATCTGTATAATCCTAGTTTTGAGTGCATGTGAGTCAGGATTACAAGGATGAGGAGGAAACTCTTTGTGGTGTTTTCAGACCAGGAAGTGGCCAACGACATCAGTCTGGCCCATAATCCACCTGTTCTTTGCCGTCTCACTGTCTTCTTAGTTTAGCTGTTAAGCTTCTGCCCGCGCTACGTCACCTGTGACATGAAATACGGCACAAACACACACACACACACACACACAGAAAGAGAGAGAGAGTTGTGTGAAGGTGAATTTTAAAAAATGATTTCAAAGAAACTGACAAGTTATGCACTACAGCTGAAAGGACCGAGTTTTGCTACGAAATGAAAGTTGAAGAAACCAATTCATTGTGGTTTTAAACTTTTTTTAATGGACAAATAACAAGACGCACTAATTGGAAACATTTCACAATGTATCATATATATCTATATTGGTTACCCATACCCTCTCCAATTGTTCTTTTTTGTGTTAATTCATTTTATGAATTATGAAAAATATGTTAATTTAACTTCAGAAGAAATCCTTAATATACAGTACGTTGAACCGTTGATATTTTGATATTGAAGGAAACCCCTAAATATGTTGTTTTAAAGATGTTCCCAGATTCACGCCCTTGCGTGAACCTTTTATTTTCTTCCACAAGATTGTTATTTCTGTGTCTCACAACAATATAGCTCTCCACTTAGTCTCGTCACATCACCGGCGACAACAATAACAAGTCGAGCTCGTTCACGTCTGACATGACATCCATCTCTATCAGACCCTGCAGGACCTATCAACACCACTCCACCTCTTTACCTCTCATGTCTCCTTCCACCTTCAACACACATCATTTGTCTGTCTACCTGTGGCCCAGCACTCGTTTCCAGCCGCTCTAACAACCTCTCATCCCCCTCTCAACGCCATCATCCTTCCCCCCCCCCGACCCTCTCCTGCTGCTCTCATCCCCTCCCCCTTCCTCAACCTCCCACCTCAATCATTCTACCTTTGCCTAAAACCCTCTCATCCCTGTGTTGCACCCACACATCCACCCTGTTATTTCATTTCTCTCTCCAGACGGCACAAAGAGAAACAGGAAGTGCTAACCGCCAATTTGGGCTTCATTCACACCTGTCTTGTGTTTGTCTGAGGGACCCCGTCATTGTCTGACTAACTCGTAGGGATTTCCAAAAATAGTATTTGGTGCCATATTGTTTTGTCAATATTTGGCAACTATCAGACAGCAAATCTTTCAATGTTTCACTGTTTTTTGTTATAAAAGATATTATCTACATGGAAACAGAGCCTAGTTTCAATAAATGTCTGCATGCAACCCCAATTTTATGGCAGATTCTCCTGAAGTCCTTCTTCTTAATACGGTCCCTAAAGACATCACAATAGTTAATTTAGGCAACAGAAAAAAAAGCTAAATAAAGGGAAGGAGTTCCGTTTCAAAGACAGAAGGCCTAAATCTGTCCATCTTAATTCCAGGATTAAAAAGCTCTTTAAAAGCATCGTGTCCAATCCCACTTTATTACTTTATCACCATCCCAACCGAGCTGAAAGGAATTTGCCGATAACGCAGACAGCAACACGTTTCAGTGTCTTTAAGTGCATCTTTGGGTGGGAAGCAGATGTAGAAGAAATATATCATGTTAGATGATTTGTCCTCCTATTCCGTGAAAAAAAAACCAACAAGGGAATCTCTACAATATATGATTGAGAGACATGAGAAAACAGAAAAAATTTTGATATTGGGTTTGGCTCGGGCAAACTGGAGGATTTCTGCTGCATAATAAAAACCCTGTAGTTGCACGCCATCGCCCACGTGTCGTTTAAAGAAATCCAAATCTGCTGCCACGTCTGCACAGAGCTCTCCTTGTGTTTTTAAAATGCCGCTCTCCATCTTGTTCCTTCGCTCCCAGACGGTCCTCCCCGGCGGCTGTGCCGTGGCCCGCGGGGTTTCTACGGTTACCAGCTGAATGTGGAGCACAGTCACTGTCTCACATCGCTCCTCCTGAATAATTAAACACTTCTCTTGCAACCACCTCTCACATATTGGGAACCGCAAATCACCTCATCAATATTCAGCTGATTGTTTTTGACAACTTGTCTGTGCAATCACTTTTTTTTTTATCAAGACCAACAAGTGTTGATTGAGGTGTGGGGGAAAAAAAAAAGCTGGAAAAAGGAGCTGATTTAAGAAAAAGAAAATGGTAATTTTCATTCCACCTGCTGCGACGAGGATTTCAAGTGGCATCGAAACTTACAACAGAGGTCCATGAAGGATTTCATTGAGGCTGACATGCCTTGATCTTCTCCTTCATCTCAGAACATTAAAATCTATATCTTGAAAGGTCACAGTAGGAGGTTATTGGACTCCCTGGAATCCCCTTTCTTTCAAATTCATATACGGATTTGGACGATCGCTAAAGTTCTTCGCACTCATTGACTCTCATGGGCTCTTTTCACTCATCGCGCTAGAAGGATATTTGCTTCAAAATATGGTAATCCCTGACAGCGCCGCGCTGCAGAGGCAGTCCGCTGAAATCTGAGTTAAGGAGCGAGCAGCGTAAGCTCCTCGAAAGATGGAGACGCGTATTTAATGAGGTTGCTGACACTTGAGGAGCAAAGTGGAGTGAACTGGTTGTGACTGTACTTTTTTTAAAATTGATCCCTAGATACCGCACCCACCCCAAAATCTGAAAATCACATCTTTCTTTTTTTTTTCCTTTTAAAATGCATTTTTGTTGAATTCTCAAGGTTTAATTGCTCTCTGGTGTATAAGATGGCTTGACACCACTTTTTCGTGTCACACAGTGTTCATTTGGTCTTTTCCACAATCTGGTCATAGGACATTAACACTGTCTTCTACTTTGGATCCTCACTGGATCTTTCTCTTGATCCGACTGATGTAATAGATCTAAAAAAGTAAAGTTCACGGCAAACGTCAATGGCCAACACTCAGACGATGAATGCATGTTGTAGCGTTGCACTGGAAATGATGTGTCACTGCCAAAATTGAAGCAGACGAAGAAAAAAAATATGAAGTCTGAAGGTTTTCCCGTAAAATGACAATCTGAGCAGAAACTGGTCCTGAAAATCCTGCATGGATTGCACAATTGAGTCATTTGACCCTGAAATAAACACATTCTCATTCTCATATGATCAATAATATGGGATTAAACCAGTGTTGTTTACAGCCTGTGCTCAAAATTTGATGTGATTTTTGTCTGCACACATGTTTCCTCACAGATCTGCACAGATATCACACAGTTATCATTTCAAATATGTTTTTTTGAATAAGAATAATGATGTAAACATTACCATTACTTCTGATATCGCGACTCATATCGCAACCGCAATTAGATTCAAAATCGTTCATTACTACGTGTGCTTTTTGCATCATTTAGGATTTTCTGCTGTTCTTTCTTCTCATATCAATACCAATCTGATACTGATACTGAATATTGCATCACTGATCCTCAGCTAGCATCCCCACTATGTGCTGTCATTTTTCTCCCTGAAGGATTTTTTTAAAACTTAAAGGAAAAAAAGAAAGAATAATGTTTGACTTATGGGGGTGGGGTTGTTGGGGGGGGAGGGTTTGGTGATGTCAGATCGTGAAAGGATGAATAAGAAGCTAATCTCCTTCTTCCAGGGAATTCTGCCAGTGATGTCTGAGACGGTCCGTCTCTGAAGGGAGTGCGTGAGTGCAGTGGAGTGTGCGCCTCCATCTCCACGATAGGATGATTTTAGAGCACGTCTGACTGTTATCTCAGCCCGAGATGGATATACTTCCTCTTCAAACGTGAACACTCACACACACTCACACACACACATACAGTAGGTGTGCTCCCGCAGGCACGCGCTCGCGGATAAGTCCTTGATCCTTATTTGATTGGACCACTGAGCCAGACTGCACCTCGTCTTAATTCCCATGTCATTCGCAGTAGCTTTTGAAGCCGGTTTGGTCAACGTAAGCAACACGGAAGCCCCCCGACGTTCCCTTCATGCATGTTTGTGGGTGCAACTTGTGTGTGTAGTTGAGTAAGCGTACGACTGCTTGGGGAGCGTGGAGAATTACTGATAAATCCTTGTGAGGGATTCCCATGGTCGTCTATTTTGACATGCGGAGGAATGAAGTGTCCCCCAATCTCAAATTCCTTTGTCTGCCCCCCAGAGAGTTTGTTAACCTCAGCGACTTCACTCCCCGCCTACAGGGACGGGGGTACACTATATATGTGTGTGTGTGAGAGGTGCGGAAAAGCTCAAGGGAAGGGTGAGTCCTGCAGTGCTTCAAGATTTTTCAGGCTTTATTCTTTTGGGGTTGTCGTGGTTCGTGAGTGCAGGGAAAAGGTCACAGAGGTCGCGAGCAAACTTGGAGCTTCTCTGGTTACGGCGGCGTCTAGACAGGTCACTGCTGCTCCGTGTGTCTTTGAGGTTGGCTTGTTTTCATTCAGTCAGTCACTCGCGGGGGAAGTCGGGCCCGACAAAGGAATCACACTTGGGTGACGAAACGCAACATTAGGCGCCGACAATAAAGGCTAGCATTTGAGGATTAGAGGAGATTAACAGTTGGTAAACGGTAATCGTAATCTGTCCAGAACTGGTGTGAGACTTAAATGCTCAGTGACTGATACTTAGTGGGAGTCACTGGATACATATTATTAGCCAATAATGTGTCACCTCTACCTTTATTTATTTATTTATTTATTTACATAATTTTCAAATAATTACACAAATTCCAGTTCACGATTCTCTTCATTTACGTCATGATTTCACATTTTATTTTGTGCTAGGTTATATGGTGTTTACTAGAAGAGTTCGACAGCCTCTCCAGAATGTGTTGCAGACAATGACACGCTTTAAAAAAAAAAACAAACAAACAAAAAAAACAACTGAACAACAATGTGACAGGTTTTGTTCGGCTGCATTCAGCGCGCGGTGTCGTACAGTAGCGCACATTCGCGTCATGTGGTTTCAGTCTGGAGAGTTGAGCTGTGTGTCACGTTGGGTGGGGCTGTGAGACAGGTGCAGAGATGAAAAGACTGGCAGAAGAGGGTGTGTGTGTGTGTGTGTGTGTGTGTGTGTGTGTGTGTGTGTGTGTGTGTGTGTGTGTGTGTGGTATCTTCCTGCTCTGTAGCTGTTCTGACAGGCCTTTGGTATTTTTCCAGAGAGTGTGAAAGCACATGTGTGTGTGTGTGTGTGTGTGAGTTGGGGAAAAAAAACGCACTCACATTTCCCCAGAGATTGTGCAGGTGTGTGTAACTGTCTGCTTCTCTGCGTGTTTTTCGCGTTGTCGGTGATACAGACGTGCGAGTCTGTGGATGTTCAGCATCTTAGCACCAGGGCTACATAGTTTTCTCTGACAGTGTCCCATAATAAAGATATAATATGGAGCATTTCTTTATTAAATTATCAAAAAACAAAGAGGATAATGTTATATATTTTATTCCACTCTTTAACACTCTTTAAATCCATGGACTGTTCAATTTCTGGGACAAAATGTCAAAGAGAAGACAGAAATTTTTGGTTGGGCTGAACAAACAATAATTTTCAAATCAAAAAGATCCTTTTATGTTATTTTCCCATTAAAAACATACATTATACTGTCTAAATGTTGAAAACTGTTGCATTGGAGCAGTGGTTGGAGGAACACTTGAGGAAATATCGAGCTCTTAAAGTAACACCATTATCCTATTAACACCATTAAAATACTGTGGTGTAAATAGGTCGCGCAAAGTCAGCCACGGACTTTTCACAGGAGGCTGAGTTATTCACAGTCAGATGTGTTGCTCTCTCATCATCCTCCTCTTCCTCACATGTACTTCACACACTGGTGTCGTGAAATTAGATTAACACGTACCAGTTTAAGAACCATGACATTAGCGTATATTAGCTGTTATTTTGATGGTAATACGTCTTATGTGCTGTACAATGTAAACAGTTATATCACGATCAAATCGCATTCTTATCATGTCTCTAAAATTACAGCTGGAAATTCCCTACTTGTCAGCCAGTGTCTTGTGTTATTTATTTATCTTTATTGTGGCACAGAAACTCTCCTCATAAAGTGCAAAAATGCACAGGGGAACCAAAAAGACAACAAGTCAACAATTCCCATGATCCCTCGCTGCTTCCTGACTTTTATTATTGTTTTCACTGGGAAACCCCTAGTGGCAGCAACTGCATGCTGTTGTGTTGTGTTGAAGCTGCAGTGACAGACCTGTGTGTTCGTCTTTCTCCCTCCCCAGTGTGTGTCTGTCTGGCGAGTTAATAATGATTTGGCTGCTGATGCAGAGGCCGTTGCGTTAATACACTCTGTCAGTGTGTTAATATACTGCGAGGGACTGAGAGAAAGAGAGCGAATAATTATGTTTCCCCCTTTTGTCTCGGCTCCCTCAATTAAGCCTGAAGAGAGGCAGCGAGAGCATGTGTCTACTTATCCACTTCAAGCTCAGAAACAATAGGACCCCCAATTTCTCCCTGTCTCTATCTTTATCTCTGTGTTTTCATTCTTCCCTCCCCACATTTTTTACTTTTCCATGTCAAACTTCTATTCATATCCCTCTCAGTATTATTTTTTTCCCTCCCCTCCATTTTCCCCTTTTATTCTGCACCAACGTCTGCGTTTCGCCTTCAGCCTCGCCTCACCTCTCGGCTCCCCAGAACTCCCTCTCCTCGTCTCTCCATCATCCCTCTCCGTCTCCTGTGCCCCGCTGCAGGGCACAGGAAGAGGCAAAACGAGGAGACTAAACATTTTCGAGTTGTACACCGCTGGAGGGGACGCGGGTGGTTCTGATTTCCCCCGTGCTGTGTCGGACAGGATTGTTTTGTTTGTGTGCGTTTGCGTGTTTGTTTTCAGACATATTGATGCAAAAATAGCGATCTGTAGTCGATGCCTCTTCAGAATGCTCGAGTTTACATTTACGAACGTCAGGAGTAAAACCATAGCAGATGTGGTCCAAGTTGAATATTCACTACCTTAGTGAGTGCTGATGTTGCACATTAATGAACATTGACATGTAAATATGCCAGAAATAGAAGAAAAAAAACATATAAGGAGAAGTGATATAAGAGTCAAACCAAGAAGTATTAAGAAGAATTGAGGCACGGTGATGTAAAGTGCACCAATATTATGCATTTATGATAAAATTGTATCTGTGTCTTTGTTTAGCGGAGGTAGTGGGTGGTCAGCAGCAAAACTCATTGGGCCAGATGGGATGAAGGTTGGATGAGAAGTAAGAAAGAGCGGAGTGGAAGAGTCAGAGCGAGGAGGAGGAGGTGGAGGAGGTGGAGGAGGATCGGGGTCAAGTTCAGCTTGTGTAACTTGTTTTCCCACAGCTGGGGCGAAATGTGCTGCCGTGGCGAGGTTGAAGTATGTGAGCGCGGATGCTCGCGCGGTGGACGACGTCAGAGAGATGCTGACGATTGTCCACCTCTCCGTCCCTGAAGAGAGACGACTCAATATTACAGACACTGATATCGCCACCTTGAATTCCTCAGATATAGTGTGTCGAATCATATAAATACTTTGTTTACTTCTTTTCCCGATGTCTGACCCAGTGATTTTGGGCAGTAATGGACCAGTGCAGATACTGAGTGTTGTATGTGCTCAACCCTATTCCTGAACTCTCATGTCCGTGTCTTTCTACAGACACATCGGCATCAGCACCAATATTTCTTTTCTTTCTTTCCATTAGCCTTTTAGCACATAGAATGACAGACGCTGGTGTTTATTTGGACTGTGCATACTGAGAATTCATTCTTGTGTTTAAATAATGGTAATAATGTACACTATAATAATGTATTTTCAGAGATAATGTGATAGTTTATCGGGCGTGAGACTCGTGGGCTAACCCCCCGAACAAAAAACAACTAGAAATAACAGTCTTAAAGGTATCCCAGGATAACATTTGCTGATATTCTCACAATCTGCACAGTCCAATACCCATTGTGTTTCAAGTTTATTAAGGTGTTAAGGCAGACTGTCCTCTCTGTCGTGTATTGCCCCAGAATTTACCAAAATAAAAGTGCATTATTAGTGTTTTCAGATGTTTAACAGTATTAAAAAATCCAATCCAATCCACTTTATTTATATAGCAAATTTAAAAAAACAACAACACATGCTGTAGATAGAAATATATAGACTAATGACTGAAAAACAAATCTTAAAATGAATCTTAAGCCAGTGGAGAGAGGCCATGTTTAAGTCGACTTAAACTGCCACTGTTGTCAAAGTTTAATCACGTCAGTCCGCGTGAACGGTGAACACCGGTGTGCTTTGCGTCTACTCTGCAACACAGGAAGCGGTAAAATCATCTCTCTTACATAATAAATGTTGCGCCTTAAAGTCTCCCTGAAACAAACAACTCTGAAAATAGTGTCTGCCGCAGCTTAAGTGCTTATAATGCCCACACTCGCCAAGCGAGAGCGATCACGCGCGCACACACGCGCGCGCACACGCATAAATGTGTTTTTTAATCTGACTGTTGAACTGAAAATATGCACACACACACACACAGTAAGCATGCTCACACTTGCATACCTTCACACTGTACACAGCACATTATGGAAATCGCGGTCGCCTCCGAGCAGCTCAGGGTTGGTATTAGAGGAAAATGAGGTCGTGTTGGCAAGGATCATTTAATTGAGTCTTAAGCAGGAAAAAAGAAAATCACACTTCATGGCTGCTTTCATCTTCTGTCATTTTTTGAATGTGTGTGTGCATTTCTTTGTCTGCAGGGGGGGGAAAAAAAGAGGTGTTTTCCAAAAAATGTTTTGTGCACAAGCCCGTGCATGCCTTCTCCTCTGCAACGGTGCAGTTGAAATACTCTGTAGAGTACGTGTGCATATTATGGATACCTTTCCTGCATTATCTTATTAAACGTGTTCCGTGCACGGTGTCTTTCATCTCAGATTTCCTCTCACGGCTTTGGCCTCACCTTCGTTTCACCTCTTTCACTGAACTCTGTGTAATGCACCTGGCAGATGCTCCTGGAGTCAAAAGAGAATTCATTCCCCTTCTCCTCTCTCCTCCTCTGTGTGTGCGTTTGACACATCGGGTCACTTTGAAGCTGCACTGAGCCACCACCAATCTCTCCCCTTCTTCTTTTTTTTGCTTCCTCTCAGGCCAAAGCGACGACGACAGCGACGCGTTTGAAGATGCGCGGTGATACCGCGATGATGAAGGGACGCTTGTGAGGTGGAGGCTTAACTTCAGGTGAGGGTAACTTTTACACCAAAAATATCTCAGCACTGGTCAACAAATTGAATTGTTAAACACTATAATACACTATATTTGTAATTGCCAGTCCTCATTGATAAGGAATCAGCCATATCAAGTAACTTTAACCAGCTTAGGTTTGTCTTAAAGGTATTGAAAGTTTGAGTTATCTTGGGAAAAGGAGGCAGAAGCATTCACTCAATGAACATTTTTTGGCAATTCTACAGCCTTAAAATCTATATAAATCCAGGCAGCCCGAATATAATGGTCATAAGAGGGTTAAACCAAATTGCGAAGAATGTTTTCTAAATCTTTTTGCTCAGTTTGAGCCCACACTTAGAACAAGAAGTACTTCCTAATGAGCTGCAAAGAGCTGCATCTAACGATTATTTTCATAATCGATGAATCTGTTCATTATTTTCTCGATTAACCGATTGATCGCTTGGTCCGTAAAATGTCAGAAAACCTTCCGAAAACGTCGGTTGGTGTTCGTCAAACCTGGAAATGACGACGTTCTCAAGTGTCTTGTTTTGTCCACAAACCAAAATGATTGACTTTGAATGATTTCTTTTGTTATCCAGAGCAAAGTAATGAAGAAAATATTCACATTGAAGAAGCTTAAACAATCGCAAATCTTGTTTAATGGATTAATTGTTTCAAACCATTCTGAATACTTCAATGGGACAAAACCACTAAACTTCCATGTTCTTTAATATCTAAATAAACCCTTTTTTTTTGTCTGCTCGCTGCTTCCTAGACTGCGTCATCCTCAACAAATTCCTTCACATCCAGTTACTGTTGAAGAAGCCAATTAGTGTTAAGGGAATTTCCTCTTCAATGTTGGATACCTGATCCACGATATTCTTTGTCTGGGGATGACTCACCTCCGACAAAGCACTCGCAGAGATCCTGTGTACTGAAACCGCTGCCATCAGTTCAAGGGACATCAAAGGCTGCGCACTCATCCAACAAAGTAATAGAGCGGGTCATAATCATTTGAGAGCGCGGTCGGAAGTCGTTAAAGTCTATTTTCAGTCGCGTTCTTTGTTCATTAAAGGGCACAATCTGCTCTTTGCCGTGAAATATTGCGTGAAAATAGATAGACGCCAGTGTTAAGACGAGCAAACTGAAAGACCGTCTCGTTATTGGATGTTTTTGCAAATAGAAAATGCTCAAGTCAAGCAAGTGAACACAATAAATCATGATACAAGTAAAACGGGAGGATTTAAATTTAAGTATTGAGCTGTGAACACTTTAACTTAGGAGTCCTCTTTTTACCTTGAAAGTCTCCACCCAGATCTTTCAGTCGAAGTTAGAAGATGTTGCATGAAAAGTTTAAAATAAAAAAGAAATAATCTCACACATTAGCCCTCCACTCTACCTCTAAAATGCCTGTACATACATTTTTGGCCTGTTTTTGGACATTGAGACAAAAACGCAAACAAACGTTGTTTTAAATTTCAAATTTAACACGCAAGATCTGGTGTTTATGGACAACTACAGTGCCTTTTAAATAAAATAATTTTTAACGATTACTGCGTGTTAAAATAGTGTATTAAGTTGGAAACTGCCAGATATTGAATGTTATTCTGGAAAAAGCACTGACTCACTGGACATTTTCTGGCCCTTTTATGGTTAAAATAAGCAAAAAAAGTCCAGGCGGACATTTTGAGGCTTAGGTGTTAAAGGGTTAGAAGATAAATCACAGATGTGGCACTAGACCAGTACATAGCTGTAAAATAACAGAAACCTGTCCCTTATTCTACAGTTGAATCATGGGAAACGTGGAGAGTCAGAACGGGGACAGTGGTTTCTACGGCGACGTGGCGGGACAGCTCTCCCGCAAGCACACGTCCCGCTCGCTCCGTCTCTCCAACAAGCACCCGATCACCCGCCGCTCCCGGCACTCCTCCTCCGTGAAGCAGGAACACAGGAACTCTCAAACCTCCACTCGCTCCTCCAGCACGCCGAGCATCCCGCAGTCGCTCGCGGAGAACGGACTGGAGACTTTCAACGCCACGGATGCTTTCGGAGAATTCGGCATCAACCCTCACTGGACACAGCGCGTGGCCATGACAATGAGGCCAGAGTCCTTTCAGCAGGACGACGACCCTTTGGCCACGCCGACCCCTGAAACCTCGGAGGCGGAAACGATAGCTCAGGACGGAGGAGAGGACTCCATGGGGGAGGGAGACGCTGGTGGGGAGGAGCGGTACCTGCAGCGAATGACTGAGGGCCCCAGAGAGGGAGGGAGTTTCAAAAAGAAGCGGTCCAAGTCGGCGGACATGTGGAGAGAAGACAGCCTGGAGTTTTCTCTGTCCGACCTGAGCCAGGAGCATCTGACCAGCACGGAGGAGATCGTTGATGGAGGAGAAGAAGAGGAGGAGGAGGAGGAGCGGTTCACTCGGCCCGGAGCAGGTGAGGATGAGGACGTGTCACACATCCCCACATTTTTATTTGCCAAATAAACCCTCCATGTGTTCCACACATGACCTTTAAAGCGATCACTCACAATTGCTTTAAATGTTTTAAATTGCTGCTGTGATAATGTATCACACTCTCTTGTTTTAAAGAGGACAGTTGATATTCAGGATTTTTTTTGCTTTCAAAAAGCACCACAAAGGACTGACTGAAAAAAAAGAGAGACATGGTTTGATTTGCTGTGCAGAGGAGGAGGGAGTGAGAGAGAGAAAAAAGAGAAAATGATCTGAGGGAAATCAAGTCGACTGATTGAAGCTTATTTTCACTTTCGCGAGTTGCCGTTGAGTTCAGCTGATCACGGGATTGTTCGCTGAACTGGTGCTGTGCTTCGGCATGAAGGTAGACTGGAGCTGGCTACGAGATGTCTACGAGATGTAGACGGATGAATCAGTCGCGCTGATGAATCAGGCTGATATTTGTTATGATTTTTAATCATCAGCACTGGTCGATTATTATTTATTAATCAGCCCGTTTTCACAAATCACACATTTTTGTTCTAAGGAACATGATAAATGACCTATTTCATGTATTTCATATTTAGTTTATACATTTTCTTTTTATTTCAAATACTATAATTGCACTCAACTCGACACAAAATGTAGATTGGAGAGACCATTACATCTATGGGCCAAAAAACTGGCATCAAACAAGCCCTGATTTCTAAAAAAAAGTTTCCCAGAGACATGGCGGAGGTTAATTTGACTCTCAAATCTGCTCCACCCTCACACTCTGCCCTGCAGTAACCACCTGTGTGCGTTCCAGGTTCAGCTGAAAGAGCATCGTCCCTGGACCATCTGTGCAGCCAGCAGAGTCCCGGCCTCAGGGGCCAGAGGAGCCGCTACCCTAAAAACAGGAAAGAACCCGACCGCGACGGCGATGGAGACGGGGAGGAGGGGCTGATGTCTCCCACCGAGGAGGATGTCGGAGGCTACGGAGCATTCACGCTTCCCTGCCGACGTTCCCACTGCCTCTCTGAGGGCCTGGCGGGGCTCGGCATCCCGGCCGCGCCCCGCCCTGCTTTCCAAGGACGCCGTGCACAGACGACTCAGGTTAGATCACGTTACGAATCAACACGCGAATAAATACGACAACGCGGATGACACGAGTGGTTAAAGGTCAAAGGTTAAAAGTCTCAAGTGTAGAAAGAAGGCTTTGTTTACCAGTTGTATCCAGGAAGTTCTGGGGGTTCAGGGACACGACAGAGGACACCAGTCAGTCCAGCCATTAACATTTTGTTGACAGCGGACACTTCCTGTGTCTCCACATGCTTTGCAGTTGTGTGTGTTTTTGTGGTTGTATGTTTTTGTGAGTCACTGTGGGCGTTCTTCTCCTTAATTGACAAGAATAAAGAAAGGCCTCCACGATTATCGCGTCTTTGTTGAAAGCATTAGTAAATAAGAAGGAAGTACAGAAAATAGCAAACCAAGTTTTAGTCTTAAGTTATTCCCAGAACCTTTAAGCGCCCTTGGATAGCAGTGCACCCTAAGTGCTCATTATAAATTCATCCAGTCAGGCTGAGGGGGATTTTTGAGCCTGGATATAAATAGATCAACAACACAGCAAAACAAAGAGGAGAGAAACAGAGGGAGACTCAGTTCTGTGAAGGGGAAAAGTGTGAAAGCGCACACAGACCCCCTGTCACTTAAAGTGGGAAGCGTTCATGGAGCAGAACTGCACGACTAAATGTGTGCACATTGTGATGCAGTAACACTAATGCAAACACACACGAACCAGTAAACCTCTTGAGTAAGCATGAGCTGTCAGGTTGATTCTTGCACATGGAGTGAAATGACGTCTTGCATCATGACTATTTTTTACTTCCACCTATTGATTATTGAGTTTCTGCATGCTGATAATCCAATAATGCACAGTTGTGTTTTTTTTGTTGTTGTTGTTGTTGTTGTCAGGATATCTCCGGCGTTCTGGGCGAAGGCAGCGAGTACGGCGACAGTGGCATAGACGGCGTGGCCGCAGAGCTCGACGGCGACGGGGAACTGGTGTCGCGCCGCTGCAAGGCCATGTCGGCCTCGTTCTCCGTGTACTCGACGGCGGAGAGCAGCGTGTTCAACGGCAGCGACAGCGGGAGCAGCAGCGCAGGAGGAGGAGAAGGACGAGGTGGGGAAGGAGGAAGAGGAGGAGTGTATGAGAACTTCAGGAAGGAGTTGGACAATCAAGCCTGGGTCAGTTACCTTGTGCATTTCATCTGAACGTGCTGCCGTTGTGCGCCATGTGATGTACCTGCTTCATCTCTCGATGACCTTCTCTGCAGACGCGGGGTCGGGACTGTACGGAGGAGGCGGGCTCGGCTGTGAGCGACGAGCAGAGCAGCGGCACGCTCAGCAGTGCGTATCCGTCGGACGCTCTGACTGGCTGTGCACAAGGCACAGTGAGGAAAGCTGGAGCTCTGGCTGTGAAGAACTTCCTGGTCCATAAAAAGAACAAGAAGGTGGAAACAGCAACGAGGCGCAAATGGAAACACTACTGGGTCTCTCTGAAAGGTGTCCCACAGAGTCTTGTAATCTGTGACTTGTGTTTTTGGCTTGGAATTGTGACAGGAATTGTGAGGCAGCTTCAAACTGAGGATGATTTATTGACATGATGATCCATCTTAGGATTTAACTGACCAGAATAGTCACAGAATGCCATTTATCTTTTTCTTTGATGCTATATTTTCTCAGTGTAATAACCTTAAATATGTAGGATTCAGCTAAAAAGAAATCTAGGGCATAAAGAAATGGCTGTAGAGTTTTTGTAAGGCGATGACATCAACGAACAATCCTTGTTTATGATTAAATAATACATAGCTCTTGCTCTTATATACGGAGCACTGTGTAGTTTTAATCCGAGGTTGTGTTTCAATTACAATTGTGGCCCCAAATGATTACAAAAATAGTCGAAACAAATCGATTATTCCAAAATGGGGGGCTTTTACTCTGAAAATAACGCTTTTAATGTGGTAATGGTGTCAGGCATTAAAGATTTCATGTTCAAAGCCACTTTTTTTACGTACAATAAATTCCATTTGTTTCAGGTTCAAGTCGATGAGTAATTGTAAACTTTGACCTAAATCATCGCGATTAGGATTTTTTTTCCATAATCAAGCAGCCGTGATACACGCTGCCACTTTAAGAAACCCTGTACTGTCCCCTTAAAAGCTTCTGCATCTGAAATCAAATCAATCCAAGACTTTGTTACCTACAATATTTATTAACAACGAACATATATTTGAGGGGGAAAAAAACAATTTATTTTAGTCGGAATCACTCAGCCGTGCTGTTGCATTCAGATAACATCTTAACCTGGACCTAACCTACTTTATCTCTCCTGGTGCGTACAACTGTAATCACATCACATCCCAGCACAGCGCCTGCCCTTGCTCGTCACCTCTGCTGTCCTCTCTCGCCCTCGTGTGAGTGGCCTTATGTTGCCTCTTCTCGGGCCTCATCTCAATCTAATCTTACGGTGGCACCCGTGTCTAATCCAATCTCATATTCTCAAAATGCAGATGCGGCATCTGCAGCTGCTTTCCTTGGACCCATCCCCCCCCCCCACACAAAAATAAATAAACTTGGTCTCCCAGTGTTCCTCCTCCATGTCATGTTGCACGTTAGCATCAATAAGTAACAACGCAGGGCATCATTGTTTCCATTGAGGGATGAAATAGCAGCACATTTGGTGTTGGGTTTTTATTTGTAGATGTTCCAAACATATTTCATTTGATGTGATGTCAGTAATAAAAAAAAAAAAAAGAAAAGAAGAAAGAAATAACTGTCTTTTCTGTTTTCTGTTTTCCTCAAGGCTGCACCCTTTTCCTGTATGACTCAGATAGTCGCTCGGGCATCGACCACAACAGCGTTCCGAAACACGCGCTGTGGGTGGAGAACAGCATCGTGCAGGCCGTACCTGAACACCCCAAGAAAGATTTCGTCTTCTGCCTCAGCAACTCGGTCGGGGACGCCTTCCTCTTCCAGGTGAGAGAGACGCCGGTATTTAAAACATCCCGTTTGGTATTTAAAACATGTGTGTGATGTAAGAGTTGAGTTCCTTTCAAAATCAAGTCTGCGCAGGACGGAATTTTACTCAATACTTCATGAGTCAAGGCTGAAACTACAGTCGTAAATTATGCCATTATTCCCTGGTACTATATAAATCAGCAGATTAGGACCTTTTCTGGCATAAACACTGACCTTATCTGGACCAGTAGTCCTCATGGAGGCTAAGATCTGGTCCTAATGAGGCTGAAACACATTTCTGAGGGCTCAGGTTAGGGTTCGGTATAATGCTTTGTTTAGGCTGTCCAAATAAATGGAAGTCAATGCAGTGTCCTGAGAAGAATGGCTGCCCAAACCGTGCGTGCGCGTGTGTGTGTGTGTGTGTCATGTACATGGACATGACATTTAACCATGTGGGAGATAAGCCAGTCCTGTGTCCATGTGTTCGTTTCACGTGTGACACGTTTAAAGGCCACACTGTCAAACTGACGGCGATCCGCCACAGTCACCATTGTGTAATATTCAAATGTGTCTAATTATATTCATGGCATCTGTCCACAGTGACATTCAATCAGTGACGGGCACGATAAGTGATGAAACAGTGATGAGATTACGGCGACTGTTGTCTCTCAGAGGCTATTAAAGTGATATTTCAATTCTTCTTGTAGCCCTCAATCTCAATCTCTTAATTTCCTTCTCCCCTGCTTTTCTGACCTGTTTTCTTATGGTCTTTGATTGATCGATACCTTTTACGTTGTCAGACGTCGGGCCAGACAGAGCTGGAGAATTGGATCACGGCCATCCACTCCGCGTGCGCCGCTGCTCTCGCTCGGCAGCACCACCGCGAGGACACGGTGCGCCTGCTGCGGACCGAGATCCGCAAGCTGGAGCAGAAGATCGACATGGACGAGAAGATGAAGAAGATGGGAGACATGCAGCTGTCCACCGTCACCGACGGCAAGAAGAGGAAGACCATACTGGAGCAGGTAATATTCGAATTTATACATTAATCATAGTCGAGATGAAAGAAGTACGAGTGATTTTACTTCATCACATGCCTGTGTGATGCTGATACGAAGCAGGTTTGTGATCTCGAGTTGAAAGAAAACACCTGTCACACTTTGCACATGCACATCTCCGCATCTTTGAAGTTGAAGCCGAAAATATCTGCAATAAATCCCCTTTACTGCTGTGGCGTCATCCTGGCGAAAGAGACGTTCTTCAGGAGAACCTCGCGCCCCGACAGATGTTTCCAAACATATTCTGACCGGCGCTCGTTTCTAAACACATGTCGGAACACACGCGATGCATACATGAGCAGGCAGGTGAAAGCTGAAATATCCCTCAGTCGTGTAATTGCTGTTTTTTCAAACAGGTCACAGCTGCAGGTTCAAAGCGTTTCCACTCTCAGGTTTTTCCATACGTGTCTGGAGTTACTGTTGAGTGTCAAAACAGATTTGTATGTAAACATCGCAATGGGCCTCATGTACTCACCGACAGTAGGCGGTTTAATATTTCAACCACATATTAAAGAAGTCTAGATGTCTTCAGATATGTTTAGATATTTAAATTGTGTTTATCTCAAGTTATTTTATTTTGGAGTTACAGATTGTTCATTTAGTGCACATTTGCACATCAAGTCATTTAACATTGGTTTACTTTTTTAATTCAAGTTCAGTATCGCCACACTGTCACTGTTTCACTTTGAGAGTGACATTGGTTTGGTGTAAATGTATATAAACTATAATTATAACCTATAATTTATACAGTTACATTTGTATCTGGTTACTTAGGGCCCCATAAATGCTTGTGTCGGCCTTTTATTCTGTGTTTTTATATATATACGTGGCATTTGTTTCAAAGTCAATCAAATGGCGTGTTTTCCAATGGCTCTACTCGTCTTGCCTCGGCACGGCACGGTACAGTTTAGGTTTCATCTCCACTACAAAAAAAGTACCTAATTGTTTACTCTATATCACTGTGTGACTCAAAAACCTTTAGTTTTATTCACGTATTCAATGTGATAAAACAAGAAAATAAAGTATGTAACATTTTCTTTCAAAAAACAAAATGGAATTTATTTATTCCGCACTTAAAGCTACGACCGATTTGTCATTCACCCATTCATACCTATTGCCTCACATTCGTGGAACTGGAAATCAAATCCGGTTAAAAGACATCTCCCTCCACCATTCAATGTATCAGGGTGTTTTTCTCGTCCCACGAACCCTTTTCTGTGTCTTCGTTTTATTTAACTCTTAACAGACGAATCAAGGCTTCATGTTAATCCAATCCAGTTCAACGTCCCTATATCTGTTGTCTGAAAAGTTCTGTTTAAACTTATTTAATGTTCTTGTTTTCCTTTCTTCGGTGCAGTTGATTAACTCCTTTTGTTGCGATGAAATGAAGTTTGGCACTTGTTGTCACTTGTGGCTTTTCGGGAACAATGAGATTCCCCTCGGACGATGTTTTCCCTCCCTCATTTGGAAGCTGTTGGTTTTTAACCCTGTACATGAGGAATAGTAAAGAAAAAAAAAGATCTGTAAAAATGAGTTTACATAAGAAGACAGGCCTGGGATTAATGTGTGCATGCAGGGAAGGAGATGATGAATAAATGAAGCAGTGTTTCTGTGTTCCACCTCCCACAGCCCGCTCTCTGATACATAACACAACAGGTCGGTGAAAGGTGGGGGGTTGTGTTAGTGAGTAACACTCCTTCATCACTCCCACATCGCACTCTTGCTAAAAAAGTACAAAACTCACACACTGATCATTTTTACGCACATTTTTCCCCCCCTCTTTATCTCTCTTGTGGGTTTTCAACACTGGCCATCACCAGTGGATAAATCTGGATCGAATCAGCTCCGTCAGTTACATAACCGCTAATGCATCCCTTTCGCTGTTCTCACACGTCTTCCCCTCTTTTAGATCTTCTTGTGGGAGCAGAACTTGGAGCAGTTTCACATGGACCTGTTCCGCTGCCGCTGCTACCTGGCCAGCCTGCAGGGCAGCGAGCCGCCCAACCCCAAACGCCTGCTGGGTTTCGCGTCGCGTCCCACAAAGCTGGCCATGGGACGACTGGGCATCTTCTCCGTTTCGTCCTTCCACGCACTGGTATGAATTTATACCTAATAACCTAATCAAAGCTTCTTCATCCATCACTGTCAATACCAGCTTTAGCCTGGAGAGTGGGTCTGTTTATCAGGCTGTTCTTGTCACTTACGCCCACTGAAGGCAATCATTTTTTTGCCACTGCCTGAGAAATGTGCAAAAATAATAGACGCCGTGTGTTGCCTTAGGTTAAAACATATTAGAACCATGCAGACAAGTATAAAGAAAGGAAAGTGAATGCTAAATTATAAGCAGATATATATCTTCGATTGGATTCTTGCAGCTGGCCTGATATCTGCCGTGTGTTAGATGACTCATCACAAATAAAGGCCAGCGCTGAGTCACTTTTCGGTTCTCTGATGCCAGAACACAGATAACATAAAGTTTGTGACAGCTAAATGCTCGTTTGATAAACAAAGATACGTGTTGGACAAATGAATCAGCTTCATTTTAGGCGTGTAATTCAAAGTAAATACATATGAATCTTATGTAAATGCAAAAATATCCCCATCTGTGGATCCAAACCAGGCCTCTGCGAATGACGGATCTATGGGATTATGGGCATAAAACTCGATGTATCTTTGGGATTATAACTAGAAACTGATTTTTTTCAGTCCAGCTGCATCTGAATAACCGCAACGGTAACATATGTTTGCAACATGATTTATTTTCTTTACCTTTTCAAAGGCAATTTGAACGCAACACAACATGAAGTTGAATGGGCCAATTTCACCCCGGCACTGAGATAAAGAAGATAAAACAAGAACCCGGCAAGTTATTAAACTGTCCTCTCTTTGGAGACGCGTCCTCATCTTTCACATTCTCGCATACCATAAACGACAAGACGGGGACACACCTGCGCACACTGATGTCACCTCACGACATTCAGAACATTCCCCGCTCAAACTTTCCCATCACAGATATGGAAAACAAGACATTCGGACCGTTTGTTCTCTTTTACTGGAGCTGCCTGTTTCAGGCCTTACAGTCTCTGTGCTGTCTGCATCATGCTCTCGCTGTTACCTCCGGGCCTCGAAAAAATGTAAAGAATGAAATGCACAACCTTCAGTCGAATGATCTATGAGACGAAAGCGGTGGAAACAGTATCTCTGCACAGGCAGCAGATGGATAAACGCACATTCACACATCATTTTTTCTTTTTTAAATGGTGGATCAATACAAACTCTGTAAGTAAGCTGCCATCCCTGAGGCACTTTCCCACAAACAGGCTTAACATCCTCTGCTCTGTTGCCCCCGCGACCCCCCCGTCCCTTCCTTCACTGGCCGTATCTCCACTTCCTTTGTCTTTGTCTGTCTCTCCCCTTCTTCCTATCTCCCATATTTTCTCCCCAACAATCTTTTCTCCCCTCCCCTGCTCCCAGTGCGTTAAATATTAGGGATTCTTGATACCACTTTTTCACGTCCGGCTCCGGATATCACACGCTTGAATCTTCTGATACAAGTCAAACGGTCTTCTTTTAAATGACATATAGAAACATAATGCTCCAACAGTCTAATAATTACTCTGCTTCCAAAGACATTAGTTAAGTTAAAGTGTTGTTTCTGGTGTTTATTTCCATTTTTCCAGTCTGTAAATTGAGAATCTTAATAGTTTCATATCATCATATTAGAGATTAATGGCGATACAATTCGATCAATACTACCATAAATTAGGACATATTTAAAGCAGTGTAAACTGCTATATACATTACATACGTGAGAGTTTTTGACATGCACATGAATTTAATCTGTTTTTCCTTTTGTTTGTCTTTTCCTTGGGTTTTTAACCGTGTAAATGTGTAACTGTGTTGAGTGTTTTGATATTTGCTGCTGCCTATCTTGGCCAGGACTCCCTTGAAAAAGAGGTTCTTAATCCCAATGTGATTTTCCTGGTTAAATAAAAGAAAAATACAATGAAATACTGTTGTATAAGTCTCAGTCGCTATAGTTTTTGCAGTAACTGTGTATTCATTAGAAGATATTTGTGGAAAAACAGCAGCTCTTGCATGCCAGCTTACCCAAGACGTGTCTTGAAGACAGTTCGACCTATTAGGTTTGAAGTGAGTGTCTCTCATTAGTCTGTCGAGGGCGGGCTAACAAGCACACACGCGCCTCACTGCAGTGTGTGAGCGCTTTCACACCAGCATGTGCATCAGACGATGTATTCATGCACCATATAGGGAGTCCGAGCTGCTCGTAGCCCAGCGGTTCAATGTGAATTAACCCAGAAATGCCACGAGTGGTTGTTCTCTCTCTCACTTTGTGTGTGTGCAGCAGGTCAGTGAGGGAGAGTGAGAGGTTCAAAGGGTTCAGCGCGTGCCATTAGCTCATAACGAGATGCTGACAGCGTGTGATTTTGAGTGTTGGTGTGTTTACAGGCCCCCAAGTGACAGCCACCGCTCAATGTAGCCCTTTATAGCCCATTCATTTCAACACTATATGAGTGTTGAATCTGAAGTGGCCCCAATAAAGGCAACGCATCTCTTTTAGAATGAATTATGTGTGAATTACTGTACACATGAGCCTGCTGATCAATCTATCTACATGTCTAAATGCTGTCAAAGCCTTGTACCTAATAAAGTGGCTATGTTTTCTTTTAATTATTCGGCTGTTATCAAACACACTTTTAGTTTTTAATAGCATAAAACTATTTTTCTGTGCAACTAACAAAGTGAAACCATCATTTTTAGTATATATATATGTAAAGGTACTTAAAAAATTGACCTTGAAAGTGCTTGAACAAGCAAAAACTATCCAAAATGATCAAACCAAATGTGTGTTTTCTGTGTTTATCACTGTCACAGGTGTCGGCTCGCACAGAGAACAACATCAGGAGGAGAAATCAGGCCGCGCCTCGGACCTTCAGTAAACGCCGGAGCCGATTCTCGTCCCTCTGGGGTCTGGACACTGCGTCGAAGAGGAAGAGCAAGGGGCATCCCTCCATTAACCAGGTCTCTCCACAGTGACACATCCACACTACAAGAGTTTGCTTAACCTAACGACCTTTGGTATTTAAATTGGAGAAGAGCTGCCTTAACATTTGGTTTAAAACATCTTAAAGTAAATGCAGCAGGATGATTTTTTTGGGGGTTTTTGGTTGGTTTAAAAACATAATGCAGGTTTGAATGTTTTGAACTTTGGGATCGAGTTGCAAATGTAATAAAAAAAAGCTGCTGTGTGCATTAACAATGCAACATTTGATTTGTGTGGTTCCAGGTGTTTGTCGATGGGACAGAGTCCACGAAGAAGCCCCTGGAGCGCATGTTTGAAGACGCCGTCAGTGAGAAATCTGTAAGAGCCCGTCCATCTTTATCTCATTCAGAGTTTACTTTTGACATGAAATCAGTCCTGCTTGGGACAAAAGTCTGCAAATGTTTTTTATCCACATTTATCGGCTTTTTATTCACACAGAACTTGTGTTTTGGGAGTCATAAAATGCTATTTTTGGAAAACAGTCTCAAAATCTCAACAAAAAAAACAAACCTACATTATATTTGTTGTTGGTGTATTTGTGTCGCTGAGTTACAGCGCCACACACAGGTCTGGCATATATACTACAGTGTTTAGAGTTGGTCTTAAGTGTTTGAAGAAACTTATTTTGGGCCAAAAAGAAAAAGATCATACAGAGAAAGTTGGTGTCAACTTCATTAAATACGTCTATTTCTCTTTTTAAAGAAGGCACAAAATCTCCTTTTGCTTTGTGGTCGTTATCTGTCCTGTTGCCAAACCGAGATGACAGAGACCAAAACAGATATGATGGTTGTTTACTGTATGTCTCTACTGTAATAAAGCTCCCGGGTCACAGTACAAAGTTCCTCCTTCCTTTCCTTTAGTTTGGCATTAACTTCTGAGAAACCAGAGCTCTCGTTGCTGTAGGCTAATTCCTCGTCATTGTTTGCCTTCCTCACAAGCCGACATTAAAATTACTGGGGCATCTGATGAACCTTTGTACTCGTATAATGGGTTATGGGCTTCTGAAGCCCCCCTCAGGCCAGACACATCCCTGGATTTTCCACTTCTTTTGACTCAGCTGACATCCTTTTTGGTGTTCCGGCTCCTCGGTTGCAGGGTTGTCTGGGAGAATCCGTGCACCACCTTCCACATCAGTGAATGTTTCTCTGAGGTCATTATCAAGTTTTAATGTGTGCAGACCTCCACTTTCTCTCCAATCAACAATGAGTGAGATAATAACCAATCTTATTTCCACAACTGTGTCTCCTCCTGCGTCAGTTGTCAAATGATTTGCTTCACAAATCATCCCCGGACTAACTTGTCTCTGTGTTGTTGTCTCACTATTGACCGGTCTGTCTCTGTGACAGAAGTAATGTCTGTTTTCTCTCCCCCCCCTCACTGTACTCTCCTTCTCTACCCTCCTTTTCAACCAATCAAACGCTATTTCCAGACCGGAGTTGACAGATTTCCATTTCGCCTTTTTTCTATTTGCTCCAGGCAATTCCAACTCCATCAGCATCACAGGTTATCGACCGCGGGGTTATTTCTGTCTTCTAATCCTGCTGAGAATAATAAGAAAAAAGATCTGATGCGTTCAGATCATTAGCGCTCTGATGTTTCGACAAATTATGCAGACATTTGTTACCAAAGGGACAGGACACTTTCACGCCATCTGTGCTCTTGCGAGTCTTGTCGTATTGACCGCGCTGACCATAAAAATACCTTTCGTTAGCAACTAAAACCACCGTATGTTTCCACACAGCCTGGTAAATGATGAATTTATACGGAGGGAATAGAGGCCTCGGTCTAAGCTCAGCACATACAGCAGCAAATATAACTAACACTAACCCTCTCTGACTGTGGAAGACCCCAGTGGCACCATGGGAGATTGATTTCCCTCCACCCACGCCCAACTTAAGCTGGCAGAGTGTGTGCGGTTACACTAAAGACATTTATTTTTATATCTGGAAGTGAAACAACCGTGTTTGTAACATTCCGCTGCATCAGCCTAACATTCTTTAATTCTACAATTGTTTTTGGGCGGGGAATGCCACTGAAAACGATCATTAAAAGGGAATAAGGGAGATAATAGTGAACCACCCACCAAGCAGAGGCATCTAGATGGGCCAGGAGGGGAGCCAGATGGTGCTGAGAAGAGCTGGGGAGTTCAGGGAGTTGGGGGGGGGGGAGGTTCTTCCTATGGGCCTCCGTGATCCATGTGTCTGTGTTTTGTTTTGTCTGTGAACATGTTTGTTTGTGCACGCAGGCAAAAAAAAAAATTTCATTTGCTCTGATATTTTTCCCTGAATCCGTATAAACAGGGAGCGCTGCCCCAGTCCGCAGTGTTCGCTGTCAGCAGATTGTGTGGCGTGAATGAAAGATTGGGACGAGGGGAGATGATGGAGTGACGCAGAGATAGAGGGGAAGAGGGCGCCAGAAGGAGAGACAGTGATTAGTGGGGCGAGGGAGCGTGGGGAGCGACGGAGGAATGAAAGAATAAACGTGGCCGCGGTGTTACTTGATAGCGCTTGATAAGGTATCAGTGACAGACAGTGTGAGGTCGAACAGAAGAGGAAAGAGGCCGACATGGCTGCCAGATTGTCAGAGGTCACTCTGATGGGCTTAGAGGTTGCGAGGAATGCACAAACACACACACACACGTGTGTAACACATACCCACACAGGGACACAAGTGTTTCAAGAGGCTCTCATCAACACAGATGAATTAGATTTTGTAATCAGATCCCCTGCCACTTTCAGCCCACCAACACTCTCGATCACGTTAGTCTCATCATGGCAAATTAAATCTGTTTTCTTTTGTGAGCTGGTGGACAATATTAGGATGTGTTACGGGGGATTAGTGCACCATTTTTTTTAATGCACAATTTCGACTGCGTGTAACGTAATCACTGTGTTTGTCGGCTTTTTCAGAAGGAGAGAGGAGAGGGATCTGTGAAAAGCCCTCCCCAGCAGAACGTGGACAGCTTCGTTTGGGTCCCCGATTACCTGACTCCCTCCTGGGTGTGTTTGCCAAACAATCAGCCCGTCCTGGCCGTCATACAGCCTGGGGACACGGCGCTGGAAGTCCTCAGCTCCATCTGCAAGGTGGGCTGTTACAAACGCTGATACGAGATCAGTGCAGTATTTATATATTTTTTGTGTGTGTTTTGTTCTTTTTAAAAAATTGTCAAATAAGTCAAAATGCTGTAGCTCAAACTGTGTTTTCATGATGTTGATGCTGCGTCTCTTTTATGAAGCATTTGTGTATTTCTGACCAGTATCAGACTGAACATTGTGTCAGTGCGCTGAGCGACGGCTTGAAACACACGCTGCGCGGCACACCGCGTGTGTGATTAATGACTACAGACCAGATGTTTCACACCTGAACACATACAGGACACTCATAGACTCCCCAGCCCCTTACCCTAACGTTATCCATCACTAAATACCAAACCCTTAATCTAATCCTAACCTGAACCTAATTCTAACCCTAAAACCACGTCTTAACCCATCAACAATCCCTTTTTTAAGGTGTGACAGAGCGTGGAGACCAGCCAAAATAACCTAACTTCCTGTGATTTCCTCAGTTTATTTGGTCCACGCACACACACAAATATGTAGATGCATCAAGGCAACAAATAAAACCGGTGTATGTAAAAGTCAACTTTTTAAAATTCAGCTCAGGTGAAACAGTGCGGATAATTGGATGCAGATCTGAATATGAATCTGAGAGATCTAAGACCCTGACAGTTTTTCCTTCCAGGAAGACAGAGGAATGAACATGTACATGTCACCTGATCTTTTCCCAGTAATTCTCTTACCCTACAATATTTACCGCCGCGTAAGACTCAAGTTCTCGTGCGGTCTTGTCAACTTTCGTTCCACTTCATCGCCTTCTTTCTCCCTAATTGATCTCCGGCAGAGCCGCAGCAGAATAATGATGCCTAATAATAATACAGTTGAAGTCTTTGTTGAGGAACAAGCTCAGCGACGCGCGTGTGCATTGCATGCCGTAAACATGTCAGGAGGAACTGGAGCGTCTAATCCGCGGCTCCATGTGTGGTCCATGTTTGCACATACATGTGGATTATATACATGATTTAGCACACGAGTTTCCAAGTCTTTGGTCTTTTGTGAGGGGACGCCATGAGCTGTTTTGTGGTCGCGGTAAAAGGAAACTCTATTTTTGTGTCATATTTGATGACAGCATTGGCAAATCAGTAGAAGGATTATGTTTGCTGGTTTATGTAAGCAGCATTTTGACATTCTCATTCCCCTCTTTTCTTGTCACCTTTTAGACCCACAAAATAGACCGATCCGGCCACTACCTGCGTCTGAAAGTGTGCGTTGACACCCAGATGCTCTACTTTGTTCCCCAACTTGAAGATGACATCTCTGATGTGGTAAGGAAACGCACAAATAAATGATTGTGGTAATAATTTGTATTTGTTTTTGTTTTTTTTAAAAATACCATGTGGATTGCGTGGCCTTGTTGACATTATTACTAATTAACTTTTACTTCATTTCTGGCTGGATATGGACGCAAGCTCGTGCAAGTTTAATGATTTGGCTGCGGCCTTGATTTATGAAATGCATATAAAATTCCCAGGCTGCAACAAAGGCACCGTTGCATATATGATATAAATTATGCACAATAGCGTTTGGACTCTTATTGTGCGATTTGTGTGCACATTTCTGTTTGCCCTTTTTCCTTGTTATTCATGTAAATGATCTCGCCGCAAAAACAAGGACCTCACCGCCGCATGCATGAGCCACTGTAAAGCTGTGCGACGGTGCTTTGTAGGTGATACACTGAAGTCTTTCTCTCGGAGCACAATCATTGTATTTTCCCTCCGCGGCTCTTTTATCTCGCCGCTTTGATCAGTGACTCATTTCACCCTCTTTCATCCCGCGTCTACGATATTACATTATTATTTCTCGGCAGTGAAGCCCCACACGCCGCACACTGCGGACTTCTGTTCCCGTCTGTTGCTTCGCACACACAGCTGTGTCTGTGCTCTTGCCCACTGTGGGGTCTAAACCCCCCCCATGTGATCACCCACTCACTTTGGAGACGCGACCTGGATTTTGACCCCCGCAACCTTCAAATGCGATTGCTCCTTTAAGGAGCCTGAATAATACATGAATCTGTCCATTCTTTATTAAGAGCGAAAACATGACCTTGACTGTTTTCATCCAACAACACTTACTCTCGTCATAATTCTCCTGTGTTTGCAGGTCTATAAAGAAATCGAGATTTGCCCCAAAATGACCCAGATGATCCGGTTTGACAACGCCGAGTCCTGCACCATCGGATACGGTATGTTAAAACCGGTTTTTGTCACACTCTTAAATCTTCAAATCCAATTCATTTTGTAATGGACTTCCCCGGGTCATGCTTTGGTAATGAGTGTGTGGGGGGGTGAGTTTCTTAAGTGGATCTGATTGCTCAGCCGTGCACACTGTCAAACTGCAATATTTCAAAGAAAGAAAAATTAACGACAGCATCTCTCTCTTTGCATCTAATTATCTGCAGGTTTTTCCGTGGCTGTCATAGACGAAGATGGGACGCAGCAGCTTCATATTACCGAAGTGAAAGCAGGGGGACTGGCCTCAGCGAAAGGTTTCTATTCCTTTCTTTAATGATAACTGACATTGTTTATGCATTTATTCGTATCACTTTTGACACAGAAGACAAAACAGAGGACGTGCTGTGGTATTTCTTGGAGGTGATGTTTCACACAAAACCCTCAAAACACCTGAGCTGGGAAACACCTGGTCCCACATGACATCTCATCAGTGCAGCTCTGTGTGACTGCATCGCATCAGCTGCTGAGCTGACACAGCAGAATACCTCGTATTTGAGAGAGAGAGAGAGAGAGAGAGAGAGAGAGAGGCGCTCAGTCGAGAAGAGATAAAAAAAAAAAAGGAAAAACGCAAACCTTGGTGTCTGCTGAGAAATGTGGTCCATGGGGGAAAAACACTCACAGGCAGAATAAGCTCCAAACGTCAAACATGATTGAAAAAAGTAAAGGGAAAAATTCAAATATCCTAATATCTAAAAACCACTTTCAATGTAAGTCATTCTGTGGATTTTGTAAGAGACGGATTAAGGAGTTGTGAATTTATGGTTTGTCTGTAGTCCCTCGTGAGAGTGAAGAAGAGAAAGAGAACTGCATTGTCTGCACCGCGCTGACCTCTGAACAACCGGGTCAACCCCCGTCCACTCGCTCATATCTTTTTAACGGAGCCTGAACGACCTAATGGATTTGAGAATACACACAGCAGCTCTGTAGATACAACATTGTAATGTATAGAAAATAACCACACACACCCCCCCGCCCCCTTCTCTCTATTACTGTGCCCCAGGGTCAGACCAAGGTTACTCAAGTGTGAGATTGTGTCCTCTCGTGTAATAGCAATCCTAAAAGCTGCCAGGTTAGCAGGCTGGAGGATACGACTGTACTTACTGTCTCTATAGGCAAGGAGAGATGAAAGAGGCGTGCGGCGTCCAGGCCACACAATACACATTTTTGGAAATATGACACTGTATTTTGCTGAATCACTGAATTAGGTTGGCCAGTGTTGACATAAGTAGGTCCACATTTATGCTTGGGATGAGCCCTGAATGTCTGTGCGCCTGTGTCTCACAAAGAGAAAATGAATGTGCGAATATGAGAGAATTTCTGCAGGGCGTGTGCAAAAAAAAAAAACCAGGTCAGAGCTGGACGAGGAGGCCTGAGGGCTCTTTTCTCAATCTCTTCTTCCCCCTCCCCCCAATGCAAACACACTTATATACACACACACACAGTCATATAATGTTCAGAGGGGTTATTTCGCTCTCTCTCTCTCTCTCTCTCTCCAATAAAGCCTCTTCTACAGCTGACATTTCACATCCCGGACAACTAGGTCATTACTTAGGGCTAAATGTGTGTGCGCACACGCCTGTGCCGTCATTCCTTTATTAAAAAAAACCTCACAGTGTGTGCACAGTCTGTTATTCCTATCACTGTAGACAGAAATCAGAGGAAGGAATAACAAATATGTGCCCATGATTGATGGCGTAAACAGAAACCACAACACTCTCTCTCTCTCTCTCTCTGGTGTGTTGACATGTGAGACCGCTGCCAGGAAGCCACAAAACAGCTGTCACCACCAATCAGGTCTAGTGGGTGAGGCTGGCTGCTAATTGGTCAGCCGATTGAGTGCTAATTCTCAATTAGCAGAGCCAGGCACAGGTGGTGCAGGGGAGAAGGCAGGAGATAGGAAAAGGGAGCCTCAAACTGGAGTGAAATCCATGGTAGCTCTGCACCCTATAGACTGTATACGTGCACGATGACAGGACAGGTATAGACATGCATTTCACCCTCTGTCTCAAACTCATCCAGTCTTGTTACATCAGTTGTAGCCTCAAGCAGTACAAGCATGGAAAGATGCATTTTTAATGTATTAGAACACATGAGACGAGCTACATAATTAGCCACAGACCTGCTGTGGAAGATTCTGTCACTGACGTTGTGTTTGTGTCAGTCTATGCACAGTAAACTGACTCCGTTTTGATGGTAATCCGTCAGTTTTTTAACATTCCTCACTTGGTTTCCGTCCTGTCATTATCTGCCAGGCTTGCGAGCGGGGGACGAGATCCTGCTGCTGAACGGCAAAGCTGCGTCGACGCTCCAAATGGACGACATGAGGGCCGCGTTCGCGAGCCAAGCGCTGACCTTGTGTGTCAGCGCCCTGCCCCGGCTGGACCCTCAGGTGCTGTGTTCCCTTCCGCCTCGACGCTCAGACGGGGAGCAGGACCGCAGCACGGACATCTACTCCCAGAGCCAAGGTGAGGCTTACTGCGGTTTTTGTTTAACATTTGGTGAAAGTCTGTCTAAAAGTGTCACTAATGGATGATGCAAACAAACAGTGTCCTCTAGTGACAAATGTAGTGAGCTGTTGAGAGTCAGAGGTGAAGAGGAAAATCACTTTTGTTGCATTTTCTATTTTTCCAGGGCCTCAAAAAGCTTTTTCTGGCTTTAATCTTTTCACACCTGGGAAACGAATGCACTTTTTACACGTGTTCGTCCACACACTCCCTTCTCCCTTCACGGGTTAAATTTAGGATTGATTTGTGTACAGACACACTCTTGAGGTGATTGAATGAGCTCATGAGCATTATCCATCGTCCTGATGCACTAGATCCAACAGCAGGACAGGATTTTAGAATCTTAACACCTTAGATTTTGGTTTTAGTGGCACATTCTGTATAGATTTCATGGACCGTGCACATTTTTCCACATTCCTCACACGCTTTAGTGGCGAAAAGCGGGGAGAATATAGTTTATGATGCATTTTTTTTTTTTTCCTTCCAAGCAGAGGGTGAATAGGACAATCTGCTAATTATGCATGAATGCCCATGTCTTCTGCCGAAACCTGCAGGCGGCTGCCAGCTTTCCTCTGACCCGCTCTTTTTATCTGAGCAAGGGCACCATTTGTATTCCTTATAAATTGGGGGGCTTACAGTGCAGCGGCTGACAAGCTGGCATTGTTTGTACAAGCACTGAGAGCGCTATGAATATTAATAGGGATCGTTTGAGCAGTGTGGGGTGCCGTCATAGTGTAGGATACACCGCGTGCAAAGGGGTCAGACTGGAATAAAGACACTACAGATGGAGGTTAGCGATGGTATCATTCTTAAGAAGACAAAATACCCTTAACCCGGGGGATGGATGGCAAAATATTTTGATGATGCAGTCACACATTATAACATTCATGAGGAATGTAGATTATTTTATGAATCTAAAAAAATTCACAATATTACTGTGTGTATATATATGATAAATCCCAAAATATGTGGTAACTGTGAGCATTTATTTTCCCCCTCGTGAAATAAATGTCAATGTTTAATGAGGAGCTGATGGAGAGAGACAAATGACTGCTGCCAACTAGTGGTCGGAGGCTTGAACACGACACAAAACCACTGTCAAAGTGTTGTGATGTTTTATTACATCGTTCTTTTCTTTTGTCTTTATCTGCAGAGGACATCCTGGACGAGGTGTCGGGGCTGACGGTGGAGAGTCTCGATGAGAGCATGGACGACCGAGCTGCGCTGACACTGCAGAGCCCCGAAGATCAGGAAGACAAAACCCTCGCAGGGACGGGACAGAAGGTAGGACATGAGATTAGATGTATTTTTGTGTGGGGAAGACAAAGACGAGCAGTTGTCCGTGTGTGTTGCTCGGTGAGTGAATGATGACCTGCTTTGTCATGTTTGGCTGCTTGGATCCTGGTGAATTGTGGTTTTTGGGGGAAATGTGGTTAACTTTTGATCTCGGGTTCGTCAGAAGAGGAGACACTGATGTAGCCGATCAACAATGGACTCAGATGTGTGTGTGTGTGTGTGTGAGATGTCCTGATGCTTTTTAAAATGTCAGATTTGAAACCTTTTATGCGGAAGTTGTTTTCTGGGCATCATAAGACAAAAAACATCATAGTGTAAGTGGTCCAACGCAGTCATTTGCAGAGAATTAGCACAATTGCCCAAAATGTAGATGGCAGAATTAACTTAAGGTTTATGTGTAGATGTTTTTTTTCTATTTTCATGAAATAAGTAATCACTTATTAGTCATTTCTCCTGGAAAGTGTGTGGTTTACCTGTTCAAAATGACACTAGGCGTTACAGAAATATGTGAATAAGTTTGTCACCACGTGATGCCATTCTGCACACATCCAAATGACACGCACATTCCATTACTTTGACATTTAATTCGTACTTAAAATCTGTAACCACGCTGACGTGAATGAGAAACGATGAGCTTTAAACACAACACTGTCCTTTTTTAAGGTGCGTTCAGTAGCAGACACATCAGCTGTAGCACAAACACAGATGTGTGTTTGTGATGTGTGACTGCTCTGGAGAGCAGGGATGACAGATATGTGACAGAGTGACAGAGCAGCGTCATTTTTGCAATTAGGATCACGTCTGGTCCGATCAGGGCCCGGCGCCGTGATCGCTGGGACGCGGCGTGTGCCAGCCAGTCTCTTTTGGTTCCGGTTGTCGCTTCCATTACCGCGGCCGAGCCTGATAACCAGTAACCAGCGGGCACGGTTTTCTTCTTTGTGCTTCTCTGTCGATAACGTGGACGCGAAGATGAGGAAAGGGAAGATGGTGTGTTTTTTTCTCTTGGATGTGTGTCAGTGAGCTTCAGTCAGGAGTGGGTCAGAGTCGACTCCAGTCTAGACTCCATCCTGTGGGAAAAGTGGTGGTTCTGTGACTCCAATGTGCCATTATCAGTAGGAAGCAAGAGCAGGCGAGGAAGAGAGAAATACTGACAGATAGGGCTGCTGTGATGGCTGGAGACCAAATCGCTCTTTCAGTACTCTTGATATTTTAATTGTGAGAACAAGTAACTTGCAGGGCAAAAATCCAATGCCACATTTTCTAAAGCTCTCGAATTGTATTGCAAGACACAACATATGTCATGTAATCTTAACTAAATGGAATTAAATATTAAAGTTTCATCATGAAATGAATCCATTAACCAGTAAGTTGTTTTTTAAGATTAGGGATGAGAAGGATAGCGCTCACTCTCCATAATGTTGTCCTTTAGTGTTTTCATGCTTTGGAGTTGGAGTCGGAAGTTTCAAAAGGAACGACCTCGTCTTTTCAACTTCGAAAGTTCAGTGTTTATCCTCCAGAAGAGCAAGAACAACAAAGGCTTTTCTGCGAGCGTCCATTTTCTCTCTTAGTTGGAACATGATCAACGTCATTCCCAGTTCTTCCGATGTAAACACAAATGGTGTTTAATGATCTTTCATCAGTTCTTCGTCTAATTCTACTGTTGCCGTCTTCCGTGTCCTTCTTTTAATCGCCCTCCATTTTAACCCTTTGTTTCTTGTCACAGAGTTTGTCTCCAAAGAGTCTCTATGTCGTCAGAAATGACAGCTCAGTGTTTTTTTCCCCTCCTTTGTTCTCTCTGATTGTGGCGTCTCCTTATCTGCCGTCCTTTGTTTTGTCTGCTCCTTCCTTCCTTCCTTCCTTCCTTGCAGTTCTTACCTGATTCTCTTCTTTACCCTCCTCCTTCACACTAACCCCCTACTGTTTTTTGTTTTTTTTTTAAACCACAAACGTGGCTCTCAAGGAGCCGTTCTCCCTCAGCTCTCCAGTCAGCTGTGACCTCCGACCTTGGTATGAAGGAAAAAGGAAACGTCGTCGTTTTGCCTGAAGATCGCGTCTCACCCGCGTTGCCTGCCGTTCGCGCGGCGGGCAAAACTGAGGGAAAAAATTGGCAAAGTGGGGCAATTTTAATTATCCCCACTTTCTAATTACTACATTCGCCAGTGTTTCACATCATTTAGTGGAGATAAATGGGTGTCTGGCTCGCCGGAGGAAACGCGGGGTGGTTCATTATTTGAGACAAAGCACAGAGCCACCTCCTCAATGTGATAAACCAATCAGAGAATAAAATTGCTCGGGATAACAGTGATAATGGAGATAATGGAGATTGCCAGTGTCCTCTGAGGTGTAGTCAGCCTCACTCGCAAGGGCTGCTTATAATTTAGGAACCTTTCATCAGCTTTGCTTAAGGCCAATTTAAATGGAAAATGCATAATTTAGTATGTAGAGGGTGTTTTTATGAGACGGTTTCCATCATG
The DNA here is from genome assembly GCF_019176455.1 of Solea senegalensis. NCBI lineage: Eukaryota > Metazoa > Chordata > Actinopteri > Pleuronectiformes > Soleidae > Solea > Solea senegalensis. The sequence goes on from NC_058033.1 coordinate 3,732,709, forward strand.
GTTTGTTCTGATTGACTCCTGATGGTGTAATTTTGGACGCACGACGTAGTTACCGCTCACGAAGAATTCATAAACGTAGAGTCGTTTTGTCTTTAAAATAATTATCTTTAAACACTCAACTCGAAAACAGCTTTTGTTTCAGTTGTTGGTGTAATTCCACGGCCGGCCACTGGATGGAGAACTGTGCTGATTTATGGAGCCTCACACAATGACACAAATGCATGCAACCGAGCACAGATGTGCATGAAAATGAATAAATATGTAGATTTATAGTATTTATAATAGTTTTTATTTGTAGATAGGATTCTAGGATAGGATCTTGTGTAAAAAATATAGGAAATCCAAATATGTATAAATGTAATAAAGTAATACCCCACATTTGACACTGACTTTAAAGCTTCTTCCTACAGATGTCCAGAGTCTTAATGTCCATATATAGATTTGTCAGGTCTCCACTGTCACAACGTAATCATCCCCTCCACTTGAGATGAAATGATTAAAGCCTCTCCTCACCGACTCCCTGTCAAGACGCATATCCTGTCATTCCATGCAGGGATTTATGGATTTCCATGTTTCCCTGACTTCAGACAGAAGTGAACACTTAAGACCCCCCCCACCCCCCACCCCCTCTCCCCATGTGTTCGACAAGTTTATACCTGTCCTTCCTGAGGACAAGTGTCCAAGTATTTTCAGACGTGTGCCATTTCATTTTCCCCCTATGGCACACTTGTGTTTTCCGAGTGTGCCGAAATACGTGGATGTGTGTAATCTCTGTGTGTCTTGGCTCACATGGTTCGAGCTGGCGGGTGTGAGAGCAGGTTGGAGCTCGCCTCCACGCTCCTCCCTCATGCTGCACTTCTCCCTCTCTCCCTCTCTCTCTCTCCCTCTCTCTGTGTGTTCTGAAGGGCGGGTCAGTGGTGTTGTACGTTTTATAAAATGGTGAGTATTTGTTGCCGGGGTTAGTGATTGCATGTTTTGGACTCACGAGAGAGAAGGTACACGGTGTTTGTTTCTTTAATCCTTTTTCTTTTTTCCACACGTCTGAGGTCAAAGTGTCATGTGCTGCATTTGTTTACAGTAAGTGAGTGGATGTTGCACATGTGTCGTTCACCTTCATCCTTCATAATCATAGTTCATAGTCGTCTTGTTTCTCTGGCACGACAAGTGTTGCAGCAGGTGTGGTATTGAAAGTCATTGCTGGGGCCGATGACGGTGTCGTGTTAAAAGTGAGTGGAACTTCAGGGTGAGAACTTGACTCTCCAGTCAGACCTGAAGGCGAATTAGCATTTGCAGAATTTGCCTTAGTAGAGTTTGGCTCTTCTCCTATTTTTATTCCAAGCTTAAATCGTCTTGTTCCAAACTGAATTCTGTTGTGATTTCTTATACACGAGAGGCTGCAGTCTGATTTGAATTTCTTTCTTACCTGCATTGAAAGAGGGCAGTGTTTGACTCTCTCCCCCAACTGCTTCCTCTCCTCCCTCCTTTCCCCTCCCCTCTCTTCCATGTGATGTGATGTTTGATCTTGTTTTTTAATGTTATACTCTACACTGCTGCTGCTGCTGCTGCTGCTGACACACCTGGACACAAGTGAGAGAGGCGACGAGGATAGTGTGTAAACAAGGAGTGGACGGGGGAGAGAAGGCAAAGACAGTCAGAAGGATTGAGACAGAGAGAGACTGATTAGATAAGATGACATCAGACCACCGCTGTTTATTGCACTCTTTATGGTACAGTCTTTACGTCGTGTCTTGTGAAAGCAGACTTTCATACTTTTGATCGGTTTCGGTGCACAAGTTCAACCTCCTGGGCAAAAGTGAGCCATGACGGAAGCTACCTGGGACTGGAGTAGTTGTTGAACTCTGCTTGACCTTCCACAATGTCGGCCACACGCAGGAGCAGGAACTCCAAGCGCTCGACCGAATCCATCTATGATGTGTTTCAGCTGGTGAGCCATGCAGTCTGATGTGTGTGTGTGTGTGTGTGGTGGATTCAGTCTTGCAGAGATCAGTGATTATGTCATAGTACAGCAGTGTTGACACGGTTAGAGATTCAGTGGGGGGGGGGAAGCATTCTTACCGTTTATGTAAGATTTACATCACACGGCTGCAAGTAACCATTATTTTTCACAATCGATGAATCTGTAGATTTATTTTCTTGATTATTTAAGTTCTTTTTTGTCTGTAAAATGTCAGAAATGTGGTGATCGTGTTCCCCAAACCTGGAAATGATGATATTCTCAAATGTCTTATGTCCACAAACCAAAACGAGTAATGAAAAAACCTGTTTATACATGTTTTTATCTGACGTTTGAATATTATTTTGACATAAAATGATGATATTCAAAGTAGAAGAACACGGCTTTATCTTGAATTATTCATTTTTAACCAAAGCAATACAGATTTCCTCTTGTATTGCCTGAATTATTCTGACGACTTCATTAGCATAATAACCCCTCACTCCCTAATCAGCGGTGATTGTGAAGCGTTACGCGGCGATCCGTCTCCTCCTGCTCATCCTTCCCTCTCCGCCTCCGTCTCCTGCCGTCATCTGTCTCCGTCACGCGCTCCATCTGTCACTTGGCTGTCACTAACTCTCCCTCTCACTGTCAAGGGGAAGACTTTGACTCGTGAGCTGCAGAACTGTAAATGTCATCATCACTCTGTTTTGGGGGGCGCTTGGTTTTTGCATATTGATCCTGGCGTCGTTTCTCATCTCGCCATATGCTTCCTGCTTGTTGAGAACTGAAGTTTGTTGAATGAATTCAAACACTGGCCACAAAGTCAATCATGCTTATTATATCAGTTTTAAATTGTCGCTCCAGTGTGACAAACGTCTGCAACAATCAATCAATTGCTAAATTAATTGTTATTGGAGTTTTTCAGCGTCTTAAATGTGAGATTTTCTGATTTCTTTGCTCCATATAACAAAGTGTTCAAACGGTATAATAATAATTTTGGTTTGTGGACACAGCAAAACACTTCAGAGCGTCATTTGACGGTCGATTTTATAGATAATGAAAAACATTTTAGTAGTTGAGTTGCAGCTCCAGTTTTTATAATGCTCAAATTCCCTGGATTGGATATGGGAGAGATAAAAATGCAACAATTCTATATTTTGCGTGCTTCAGTTTGCACAGGCTGTAAAAATGTTAATCAATACCACTAACAGCATTTTAGCTGAGTCATGTTTTGGACTTCTTTGGGGCAGAACGTGTTAACCGCTTTCTAGTTTGAAAGGTCTACAATGTACAACGTATCGGACTGATATCGATATCGGCAGATACTCGATCATGTGATTTTGGTATCGGACATAAATATGTGGCATCGTTCCATCCCTACTTTTGGGATTTGTCGGAGGTTGTTTTTGTTTGTCTGCGTGAGCGTCGTAACTTAAAAAGTGAAACTCAAATTTTGAATGGAAGGAAGAAATAGTGACTTTTTTTTCATGAAGTTTCATTATTGTTATTTTTTTGCCCTTTGGATGTAGAAAAAAGAGACGGTCAATGCTGTGAGATAAGGAAGTGAAGCAACACATGCTCCTCTCTGGCTTGATGCAGCAGTGTTGCAAAACTGGTTTGAATACCATGATGGAAAGCCGTGTTTGTCATTGCCGCAGTTTGACAAGGAGGACGAGGCATGGAATCGGCAAAGACAAGCCGTGTCCTCCGCCTGCCAGCTGCCTGCAAATCAGCCAGTGGAAATGCACATGCAGAGATTACAGAGATTACACTTAATGAACACTTTCCCTGACCCTCCACATGGAGCTGAGGGATGAGTGAGGGTTTGAATTGGATGAATTAACCTCATCACACTGTAACACACACCAGCAGTTTATTTGTTCTTGCTGTACTTCTTGTGAGGATGAGTCACTCGTGTTGCCCTGGAAAAGCTTCCTTGTGCAGGTTTGTGCCGCGGAGTCAAAAATATGAGGAAACACCCCAGTAATTGGCCTTTCGTGTTATTGAATGATGTCCGCTCTTTATTTCTTCTCAAGGTGTGTTTCACGGGTGACGGTTACATTTGGAGTTTTGTAAAGGTCGAGGATTATGTGCGTGACGTTTTGTTTTGACAGCAGTTTGGTGTGTGTGGTCTAAGATCTTTCATTCCTCTGTGTTTCAAGGGGATTTGTTCCATCTTCTGTGTTTCTGATATCCATTTGTAAAATAAATAGATTTTAGAGCATCTCTCGCAGCAGCAGCAGCAGCAGCCTGTCTGGACTTGTTCCAGAACCACTTATGCACAAAATGTTTCCTCTGATTCCATAGAAAAGAGGTGGAGAAGGAAGTTTCACAACGGGCTTTAAATAATAGCATCCGTGTTCCTGTGTTGCATTCTCTCTTTCTGCCCTACGTGCAGAAGTGTTCACCCTTTGCAGCCGCGGGACGATGAGAGCCTGAACGCCTCGCTCCTGACTCCTTGTGTTGCCGCGTTTGTTTTCCTTTAAACAGCTGCTGCACATCACTGTTTAACACAGTGATTAGTTTGATCGTTTTCCAAAGACACGCTGCACATTATACCACAATCAACCGTGAATATTTAAAGTATGACTTGTGTGTGCGTGTGTGTCTCACACACCCTGCTTTTCTTTTTTAACATTAGTCCTTTGACTAATGTTAGCAGGTCTGCTCATGCTTGGTATTTTTGATACCAGGTGGGTGTTGTTATGGCAGGCTCCGTGGGAATGTGCTGTATATATTGCTGGTGTTTTGTATTTTCCAGGGATTTTTTTTTAGCGTATGTTTATGTCCCCACTATAAATAAAAAAATAAAAATATCTATGTATGAGGTCGATGCTTATTTTGCACCTTCAGTTCTTGGATTATCATTTGTTTCTGTTTTTTCCAACATTCAGAAAGGCTCTAGTTGCCGATAGGGCTGAACAATTAATCTAAATTTGATCAAAATTGCAATACGGCCTACTGCAATTTTCAAATTGCCGGATGTGCAATGTTTCCCGAAGCCAAAATGTATGTTAAAATGACCATTTTTAGATTATACAGTCCGTAGAAAACATCTTTGTTTCTCACAGATCTGCACAAATATCACACAGTAATCATTTTAAATATACACAAATGTCTTCTGTGTGTCCCCGTCTCTTCAGAGCACGGAGCAGGTCACCGCTATCTGCCGCAGCCTCCATGACTTGAACCCCCTGGAGTGCCCCATGTCGTGCTCCTCGTCGTCGTCCTCGTCCTCCCTGTCGCCGAGCCCCGTGTCGGCCTTCCCGCCCGCGAACGGGACCGCCGCGCAGCGGCAGCTCTCCCACGCGGACAAACTGCGCAAGGTCATCAACGAGTTGGTGGAGACGGAGAAGACTTACGTCAAAGTGAGGTTTTTAAAAAATCTGTCCCGGGTCAAGTACTTTCCTTTATTATGCAGGATGTTGACGGAGCTTTATGTGTCATTGTGGGATGTGTTGATCCCTGTGTGAGCAGATTTCTCAGTAATGACTCAGCATTAACGAACATGTGATCACAGGCTGATTGTGTTTGTGCACCTCATCTTTTTCAGGACCTGAGCTGCCTAATAGAGTGCTACTTGACACCTTTGCAGAAGGAGAGCTTCCTCACACAGGATGAGGTACTTCCTCTTATAATCTGAGAATCATCCTGTCGATGTCGTAAGAGCCGATTTGTATGACACTTCATGTTTGTGACAGTTGGACGTTTTGTTCGGTAACCTCGGGGAGATGGTGGAGTTCCAGGTGGAGTTCCTCCGAACGCTGGAAGACGGAATCCGACTGGTGCCAGATCTCGACAGGCTGGAGAGGGTGGAGCAGTTTAAGGTACGAGAAGGTCAAGCTCTTGAAGTTGATACAGATAACGTTGTTTATCCCCTTAGTTTCCACTGTTTCTCAGCACTATATTAACCCTTATGTGCTCACACGGCACAGATCCATGCCACAGGTGCACCCTTGGTAAATTGCAGTGGGAATAATACACAACTCCTTATATGGACATCCTGGGGTGTGAGTTTATGGGCTTTAGGCACCGTCAGGCTTTAGAAAATGCATTTTTCCTGGCTTAGGGTTCGGGTCTTATGTGTTGTTGAGTCAAATTTATGATTCATTTTCTATCACGTTTAAAAAAAAGTAGCGATAATTGTGCAAAAGTCACAAAATAGACCGTTTCTATTTTATTTTTGTTCATTAAAAACAAGCCAAGCGAACTCCAAAAGTACTTTGTGTTTGTATAGTGAGTGAAAATGAAAACAAATCTTTTGCATCAGATTGCCTATACGTTGCGTGGGGAAAAAAAAGGATATAGGACACTCTTTACTGCACATTCTTGCACACATGATGCAAGGTACAACAGTGTGTAGCCAAACTGGGTTAAAAACAAGGTAAAAAAAACAAACAAATTTATAAAACTATAAATACAGGGAATAAAGACACATCATTACATCTTCTGTCTTTATATATGTCTTGCTTTAGTATTATGGACACGTTTGCTGCCGTCCAAACCAAAAACCTTGTTCACTTTGACTCTAAAGGGATTGGCCGGGATCGAGGGGTTTTTACTGTTACATAAAAACCAAATAATAAACGCAAAGGTGCTCGAGACGCGATTGGATTACATGTTGCCCTGTCTCCACAGAAAGTGCTGTTCTCTTTGGGCGGCTCGTTTCTCTATTACGCCGATCGCTTCAAGATCTACAGCGCCTTCTGTGCCAGCCACACCAAGGTTCCAAAGGTCCTGGCTAAAGGTAAAAAGAAATAAATAAATAACCTGCAAACCGCATTCATTCATTCATCCTGCCGTCAGTGACATAAGACGGCTGAGTGTTGTTTCAGTCTTGTGCCTCACGGTGCAGCGGGCGAGCTGGAACTCGACCCGACACACGGTGAGACTGACATCGTGTGTGATCGCGCTGTCCAGACACATTTAGAAAAAACAAATACCGTCGACTTCTGCACAGCTGCAGCCCCGAGGCCTCGTGTAAAAGTGTGTGTGAAGAGAATGCAAAGATTCCCCCTCCTCACACTTTACATATGTGTTTGCATATGCTTGCTCAGATTTATTTTAAAATTCCTAAAGATGAGGAAATAAAGACAGAAAAAGCTCCTGCTGTGAGGCTGCAGTACCAACTGGTGGGGGAAGAGGGAGACGGAGAGCAGAGGGACTGTCGCTGAACCAGCTCTGTGTTTGTGCACAGTATGTTGTTGAACTGCAACCAAAATAATGATACTGTGCTTCATTCCAGCAAAGACGGATCCCGATTTCAAGGCGTTCCTCGCCGAGAGAAACCCCCGACAGCAGCACTCGTCCACTTTAGAGTCTTACCTCATCAAACCCATCCAGAGGGTCCTGAAGTACCCGCTGCTGCTGAGGGAGCTCTACTCTCTCACCGACCCGGACAGTGAGGAACATTACCACCTGGACGGTGAGCGGGCGTCCTTACATTATTAAGCTGCTGTGAAGACACTTTTTTTTTTACTCAATTGCTGTCGCTCCCATTCAGTGGCGATGAAGGCCATGAACAAGGTTGCCAGTCACATCAACGAGATGCAGAAGCTGCACGAGGAGTACGGCGCCGTTTTCGACCAGCTCATCAACGAACAGACGGCGGACAAAAAAGAGGTACACGTGAAGATGAAGCCCCCAGAATGTACTGACCGGGAAACCCAAACAAACCAACCGACTGTTGTGTTATTTCGGTTCTGTCTCAGGTGGCTGACCTGTCGATGGGGGACCTTCTGCTCCACTCTGCTGTGGTTTGGCTCAACCCTCCCGCGTCTTTGTTCAAGAGCAAGAAGGACCCTGATTTGGCAGCATTTGGTAAGAATGGACGTGGTTTCAGGCGACACAGAGGCATTAGGTTGTATTGTTTTACATGTTTAGACATGTCTTTAGGATTCAGAACATTGTTTTAGAATCAGAATACTTAAGACGTGAAGTTTATTGCTTTGCTGTTGGGTTCGTTTTCTTCTTCTTCTTCTTCTTGCATTGGGTTTAACGGCAGCTTTTATCCATGATGTTGCATTACCGCCATCTGCTGGAGTTAAACTCACTACACTATCCAGCCACAGTCGCTTAGAGGTAGAGCACGTTGGTTGTCGGGTCGTTGCTGTGCCCCAATTCTTAATCTGCCTTATGCTGTTTGATAAACAATGACCTCAAATACATCAAATACTTAACAGCAGCGTTGTCTCCAGTGAGACAAATACTGTTCTATATAAGTGCATCTTAACATGTAGTGGCACGTGGCACGTGGCACTCCGCTGCATCTCACATGAGGCCGTCATGCATCGCGAGGTGCTGTGTGGCGATGAAATGGACTGGGTAGGAAGAGAATCCAGTCTGATATGATCCAGGAAGAATTTAAATTATAAATAGAAATCCTCTCACACACACAGACAGATCTCCCTTCCTGTGTTCACGCTTCTCTGCGCTCTGACACTTTTGTCTATAAATTTTACATGTGCACAGAGTTGAGTCTTTCTTTGTGGAGGTGAAGCTGAGGGTAATGGCTCTGCGCTCTGCGCACGCCATGTTGTGCCTTTGGTCCATTTTCATCTTTTGTGCCTGCTGATTGAGCAAATCTGAGGCTAGTTTTTCTTTTTTTTTTAAAAAAGCAGCCTTTGACACGCTGCATTAAGCTGTCACTGATATAAACTGGTTAATAAAATGTCTTTTTGATATATGCGGTGAATTAATGCGGACGCGCCCTAATGGTTTCCTTTTGATTTCCCTCTTCCCTCCCTCCCTCCCTCCCCTCGCTCTCATCTAGTGTTCAAAACCGCAGTTGTGTTTGTCTACAAAGGCTGCTCCAAGCACAGGAAAAAGATTGTAAGTACAGCAGGGTCAACTCTTTTAAAACAGCTGCACTCTTCTGCCCTCTGCTGGCGTGTTGATGCACTGCAGCTGTTTCATATTTGAAATCTCTCTTTTGGCCCAGGGCGGATCTCACCGCGCGTCTGTGAGTGATGACAGGGATCCCTTTCGCTTTCGTCACATGATCGCCACGGACTCCCTGCAAGTCCGCGCCCTCGCAAGTACGTCTATACACACGTGAAAACGAGCACAAAAGAAGACTAGATTCCCCGCTGGAGTCAAAGCTGGCACAGGGATTAGTCCGTATTAGAGTTAATCATCTTTTAATTATTCTGTAATATCTATTTGGCAAGAAATTGAATGCTTACATAATAGTGTTGAGGCACCATGTGGAGATTTGGGGTCTGAATTATTGTCCAGATGTCCATAAATCTGGGAAAGTGAAGAAACTAACGAAGGGATTTTGGATTAGCGCTACAGATTGTGTTTAATGCATATGTAAATAATAATTACACATCATCATGTCAGTGAATGTGTGAATTAAGTTGCTTGAATCTGCACTGAAAATCTATTTTATTAGTCAAAGTTAATCTACCAGTGAGAAATTGGATGTTACCATTATTTTCCTTTCATATGAGAGAGTTTGTGACCCACGAGTCACAAGAAGTCATTTCTCATGACCCCTAAGAAGTCTTGACGGCAGCTTCACTCGGCCGAGTCTCTCCACAGAAAACAAATGATATCCTGTGAAAACAAAACCGATAAATACTCATTAGTGTGTTCACCCTCTGGCGATGTGATCGTTTATCTGCCTAATGACCTAAAGGGAAGGAAAATGATGTCGGAAACTAACCGAATATCTGCTCCTCTCGACCTCCCTCAGACTCCGAGGGAACTGCAGTGTGTGAGATAGTTCACACAAGATCTGAATCTGAGGGACGACCAGAGAGAACCTTCCAGCTGTGCTGCAAGTAAGAGTTCTCTGACTTTTTCGAAGACCCGCAAACTAAAGGTTTATGACAACCGAACCAACTGGAAGTGTTTTTTTTATGTCAGTTCTCCAGAAAGTAAGAAGGACTTCCTGAAAGCGGTCCACTCCATCCTGAGAGAAAAGCAACGACGGCAGCTTCTCAAAACTGAGTCTCTGCCACCGAACCAGCAGTACGTCCCATTCGGGGGCAAACGCTTGTGTGCCCTCAAAGGGGCGCGACCCGCCATGAACAGAGCAGGTGACACATCCTCAGTATTTCCTCTCGTCAACAATATCCTGTTAGGACTTTGTTTATTTACTTTATCTAATACAATATTTGCCTCCTTCTGTTTGTGTCCGCTCAGCTTCAGCTCCATCCAGAACGCTGGCCCGCAGGAAGCTGGTGCGGAACCGCTTCACCATCGATACCGACCTGGTCTTCCACGGTAACAACAACAACAACGGCAGCGACTCCGACCCCGCTCACCGGCCGCCGTGCCCGCCGCTCTTCCAGCACGCCCTCCTTCAGTCCCGCAAACCTCAGGGCGAGGACACGGACCGCTGGGTGGAGGAGCAGTTCGACCTGGGCTCCTACGAAAGCCAGGGAGAGGGCATCGACGTGGGGCAGGTGAAGGAGACGGACATTTTAAGCGACGACGACGAGTACTGCAAGTCCGTGCGAGCGGCGTCGGCAGAGCCGGGCGACCTGCAGGGAAAGATCGAAGGGCTCAATCTACAGGGCGGCGAGACGAGGAGTCACAACCTGAACGGACAGTTAGAGACGAGAAGTGAGATCATACGGGGCCTCACGCAGGATAGTGACGGTTCAGGTTTAGACTCTTTGCCCTCCTGTGGCATTTCTTTGTCCTGCTGCACAACACAAACTCTGAAGCTTGCCCCCTTGAAGCAGTGCGCCGCGGAGGAGGCCGCAAACAGCGACCGCGACGTCGTCTGGGTGCGGCGGGACGACTTTGCAAACGGGTGCAACAGTGACGTCTTCTGAAAGAGCAGCGGTCGACGAGATGAAGATGGAGTGGACGCGAGCTTTAAATATTTATGAGTTGAAGGAGAACCTTTGTATTAAACCTCAGTCAGTCCTCCACGTGTAGACAACCTTCTTCTTCTTCTTCCCAACCACACCTGCATCTCCCCGTGAGAGAAAAGTGCTATCTTGAAACCTAGAACTTCTCATCCTGGAGCTGCTTAAAGACGTGAACTATAAACACACACCCACAGATTTGTGTGTGTGCACATGAACACAAAGACGCCACACAAAAACGACCAAGCGCGTGTCGTCCACAGAAGCGCAGACACGGAGACTTGCGACGTGTGACTTTTCTGGCCAAAAAAAAAAGAGACACAAAAGACAAAGCTTATTTTTAACACAGGAATGTGGGTGTTCTATTTTTTTCTGACTCAGAAACTGTGTTTGTATTTTAACACTCAAGGGCTGCGTGTAACTGAACTTTCTCTTCAGGGCGTAACGAACGGCTGTGTCAAAAAAAAAGAAAAAGAAAAGACGGTGAGATCCGACTTAGCTTTATTGTGCTTGTTGTCGTTCTAACGTAATAACAGCAGGCGTGCGACAGAGTGTCGTGTACATAACGTTTTGACGCTCACTTTTTTGTCTCCTATAGAATATCCCTTTTTAAGAAAAGTAGTTTGGAAACAGATAGTCTACCAATTCTTTATTTAATTACTGCATTTTTTTTACTGTCATTTTCTAAATGTTTACACCACATTTAGAAGCCCAGTGTTACAAGCCGCCTCTCGTGTGTGTGTGTGTGTGTTCCAGGTGCCAGAAACCAGCATTTCCTTCACATGAATGTCCTGCCTTTTTACTTTTATTCCTCCAAATAAAACTGTATTTTTTATCTTAGGTCATAAAGCCCCAGTTGCCATACTCTCTCCACGGTCTGTGTCTTTGACAATTAGCATATTTCCTGACAACAAATCCTGTTTTACTTGAATTTTCTGTGTTAATATTAAAAAACAAAACATACGTGTGACTGTATTGTAGTCCTCAAAGGAGAGGAGCGATCATGCACTCGTCATCTTCCAGCTCATTTGGACCTTTTTTGTGAGGCACACAAACTGGCCGTGACGCTCCTGCTTCCACCTCATCCTTCTTGCATTTCTTCCTCCAATCCACCAGGCTGTGCTGTTTCACTACACGTCACCACATCTGCACACACTTGACCAGATCAGCGCAGTCATTGCACCTTAATGGATGTTTTTAAACATGCACTTAATAGGCAACTGTTGAGGGAGTTACTCCGAGGACATGATAATCTGGATGTTCTTAATATTGTGATGCTGGTTTCTTAGATTTGGGTGATGATGATGATGATGACGACGCCCAGTACAGACGCTAAACTGTGAGGTACAATCACCTGTGGGAAACCCCTTTGACTTCTCCCTTTGTACAAAAAACTGTGTTTGTACGTTTTAGAAAAAACAGTGGAGTATCATTTTTATGTTAAAATAAATTTTCTAAATTTAGCCTTTGTGTAAATTTGATTCTTTTTTTATTCTTATTTTTTACTGACACTAAAAAGCTCCTTTCCCCTCTCATCATTGATATAAAGTTTTACAACCAACTTTGGAGACCTCACATTAACCCTCTCACATTCAATGATCAAATAAAAAGGATTGATTTGAACTATCAGCTATAAATAACCAAGATTAAATATCTTTTGAATTCAATTTTGTGTGATCGGATATACTGCAGGTTGAACAAACTCCAAAAAATCTTATTGCACTAATTGTTTACCAAATAAAAGGCCTGTGCATTCACTGTTATAAGTGTAAAATATAGAGTTTATTCATTTTAATAACACACTATTCCCTCTTTATATCGAATGGCTGCAAAATAGCTTTATTAACTGTATTAAGTGCATAATAAAGTTTATTTATGTTAAGAATCTGCGCATTCGCTGTATTATGTGCATATTAAAGGGTTTTATTAGCCTTTATAAGGCATTCATATTGATTTATAACCTATTACTGTCATTGATTATCATCAAAAATGATTAATGATCTATAAACACTCATTTATATTAAAATTAAACATCTTATTCAAGTAAAAAAACACATTCAAAACATGTTCTAGCCTCTAGGAAGTGCTTATAGGGTTGCTAATAAGGAAAGTTAAATGTTAATTAAGATTTTAATTACAACTAACACGGTCTTATTAATAAACATTGCTGTTTATGGCGGTATACAAACTGCTTACACGTTTCTAGTAAGAGCCTGTGGGTGTCTGCACAGCAATAACAAAGTTAATTCAGCTTTTACAATGAATTTATTAAGTTTACAAGCTTCTGTTAATTGCAGCTTATTACAAGGACTTTAACATAAACTTAATTTCCACTGTCTTTAAAGTAAATAAGGAAATGTGTTCCTTTAATTCACTATGTGACGTTTGTTTTTGGAGCCAACGTTGACACACGTGTGGCATAAACAGCGTCTCTGCTCAGTATTCATACGAGGCCGGTGTGGTGTTACGGCCGCTGCCCAAGGACTCTTTCAGCAGAGGCTGGATTGCCATTGTCTTAGTTAATTAAGTTTGTCTATAGGCTGTTTGTCAGAGGTCCAGGCTGACTTGGCAGATCTGTTTTTGTTTTTTTGGCTCACAGCTGTGAGAGAGTGCGTCTACAAACATTGTGATAAACAAAATGTCAATGCTGATCTAAATGCAGATTTAAATGAGGAGTAAAGACTTTATGGAGATGACTGACACTGGGAATTTTCCATTTTCACAACTAGAGGTCGACCAATGCGAGTTTTCTATAGCTTAGAAATCAGGGCAGCCAATGGCCAATAGTTTATGCCAATTTATTTTTTTTGGCTCATATATTTTTTACATTTTGTTAAAGTAATGATAATAAATAATATTAAAAAAAATGCTTAAATTCAGTAATTAATATTGAACAACACTAATGGTCTGTGTCACCAATCTAATAAATAATGAATAATATATACATGAAACAGGCCTTTAAAAAAACAGGTGTAAGGTGTCTTAGTGATTTATTAATATGTTTTTCTGCAAAGATGCATCATTTGTGATAATATGCCAATTAATAATCAATAATCAGCAAATTCCGATTATTAAAAAATGCTAAATATCAGTCTACTACTCACATCAAACCAAAGTGGAGAATGGAACAATAATCATCAGCAGATTATGCAAAAAACTGTGTTGTGAATTGTATTTCAAGAATCCTGAGAGTGGATGAGAGAACATTCGTTGCTCCTGTGAGATATCAAGGCCTTGTTTGTCTGCCAGGGGATAATCTGTCATCTGCCATGTAACCTGAAGATTATTCTCCTCTCTCTCATCAGGACAGAACCGCCGCCAATCCATCTGCTCCTTAATCCAAACCAACTCAAGCCAAATTAAGAGACGAGGGACAGACCGGAGTGAAAAACTTTCAGTGTGAAATCCAATCTGTCAAGTTAGAAAATAAGAAAACAGAGAAATAATCCTGCTTTAAATAATGCAAATATCTGGACTAGTTGGAGAAAATGACGGTATGTTAAATGTAGCCTGAAATGATTTGTCTGAGTACCTGAACGCCACATAATCCCACACTACACGCAGCCTCAAACATCCAGGGGCGTCCAATTAGGAGAGATAAAGAAAGCAAATGCATGGGGACCCAATCTGAGAGAGGACCCCGGGCCCCAGGCCCCCCGACAGCCAATTATATTAGTCAAGATCAACAAGAATTCTGCGAGAAAACCCCTGTGATCAGCTTTGTACGAGGTCATGGTAGAAAACACATCGTGTAACTCGTTGCCAAAAGCTTTGTTCGTTCAGAGCAGCAAATGAAGGCACGAGGGAAGACAAAGACAAATCTGAGACTGGAGCTTCAGCTCGGTTTGTAAAAACCCTTTTTTTATCTGGTTTATTGAGGAAATTGATTGAGTGTCATTGATAGTCAACATCAGTGGTCAGCAACTGGCCAAAACTGGCCTGGAAATCAGATTTTTAAAGTGATTTTGCTTATCCTCTACGACACACCTTATTCTAATAAATGGCTCGTTATCAGGCTTTTGCAGAGCTTGACAACGAGCGGACTATTTGAGTGAGGTGTGTTGGAGCAAAGAAACATCTAAAACATGCAGATCAGGGTTCACTGAGGACCAGGATTGGGAAACACAGGACTGAATCCTGCAGAATTCACTGCCTTTTATTCTGGAAAAAGATGAACGGAGTCAAAAAGCAGTTTTAAGACACAAGTAACAGTCTTTTTTAGTTTTAAAATGTTACACACTGTAAGTAAACTATTAATCAAAAACACAGTGAATTAGGTTAATAACTTAATAACTTAGTAATCTTGTTTAGTTTCTGCATAACAAAAAATAAAGACAATTAAAGGCACATTGTGTAAGATTTTTATTAAAATGTATTTAAAGTGATTATTCAAACAAGATTAAGACATTTAGCCTAACTCAACCACTAATGGAAACTTAACACAATTACAATTAATCAATTTAAATTATTCACTAATTAGTTATAACACATTTTACAGAGTACAACTTGGTAATTGTGATTTCCGGCTACAGTCGGCACACACTATAGTTTTAGTCTTTGGTTTTATAGTGGGTGGCACCCACAAATTTGGTAAAACAATAGCACCACAAGAAAAACAAATCGATTTTTTTTGTGTGGCGGATCTGGAATTTTATTCTGAAACTCCTGCCGGATGTTGTTTAGATTGGGTCCAGCTTGACTCGGCTCCCTGCACACACACACACACACATCACTGTCCTCCCTCTGTGTGGCTCCTGCGTCGCTGGAGGCTCGTGAACTCACCAGTGAGCTGCTTTTCTCTGACTTTTCCTTTTTATTTTGGACCCAGTTTTCAGTGAAAGGATGTGACTGGTTGGGAATTTCTTGGCGGACACTTCCGGATGATGTTTTTTTTGGTTTGTTTATATTTTTGTGTTTATTAAGGATCGGCACTGGGATTCAAACTTAAAACACATGGATGCGGTCGCTGCTGGTGTGAGCCGTCAGGTGTGCGAGTGCCCGGAAGCAGCTGCTGTCTCTCTGTCATGGTGTCAGTGTTCGCGGTGAGTTCGCCCGGAGCACGATGGAGGAAAGAAAGACACTTTTCTCTTTCTTCTTTTACCTTCTCATCGCGACGCAGCTGTGTCTGAGCTCAGCTCAGGTCCTCAGAATCGGTGAGTGCAACAGCTGTTGATGATGATGATGGTGGTGATGATGATGATGATGGTGGTGGTGGATGATGCAGGTGTGGCAGCATCTTGTGTGTGGAACATTTCAACTTTTTTTTCTTCTTTTGTCTAAGTTATCACCACAAATATAGTTAAATTGTCCTCATTACTTAATCAGAATCAATCAATCAGAATCATACTTCAATCTCTTTTATTCTGTTCTATATGAGGTGATGTTAAAACTACACTGTACACAAAGTCAGGCTCTTAATAAATCATGAAAAGCTTGTCAAAAAAGAATGACTAATAATAATCAGTAGTGAAATTATGAACGCTATAATTAAAGTCTGTGGTGGATTGATGTTGTAATATTAATTCTTAGCTCATAATAAAACTCTCGACTTGATTAAATAATAACTCTGAACGTCTTATTATGGATGTCGATAAATGTTTTCTTTCAAATTATGGTTTGAAAGCTAATCGGACACCTTCGCTGTATATGTTTTATCATCTGCAGCTTAGTGTATATATATATTTCATTAGTTGCGGGGCTGAAGAATTATTCAGAATTTAATCAAAATCCAATATGGCTGACTTTGTTAAAGCCAAAATGTGTGTCAAATGACCATTTTTAGATGAAATCTTGTCCTGACCTGTACATAAAACATCTTTGTTTCTCACAGATCTGCACAAATATCACTTTTCTAATGAAAACGAGAATAATTCTGTAAAAATGAGTCATATCGCAGTTGCACTTTCCGTCAAAATAATTGCAGTTAGATAGTTATGCAAAATCCTTTAGCCCTAATAAGTACGGATGCGTGATATTGGACTTTTTGCAGATATGCCGATATATCGCGAGTGCTTGGACTGATAACCGATACAATACAGTATATAATCTGTGCTGTATCACATATAATATATAGTATATAGTATAGTATACTATAGATTTTCCCTGCGCCTAACTGCAGAGATCATTTAGATTCTTCTGCAGTAAAAATGACATTTTTCCATACTCATGTCACCGAATATGTAGTAGATAGTAGTGAATTTTCCTCATTGAGCAGAATAAATAAACATAAAACGGAGCAATTGTAGAGGACGCCAATGAGGTAGCAGCTTTATTTAACCCTTTAACACCGGTAATTGTAAATAACTGCCAGATATTGAAAGTTATTCTGGAAAAATGGGCAAAAGCACTTTGTCACAGGATATTTTCTGGCCCTTTTTATGGTTAAAATGAGCCAAAAGGTCCAGACGGACATTTCATAGTCATATCTGTGTATATTGGTGTGTTTACGATATCCGCTGATACATTTTTAATGAAAATCTGCCAATACTGATATTGTGCTTATAATATGTACTGTATCTCTAGGGATGCACAATATAATCGGCCCAAGCGCTTATAATATATTGACATATTGGCAAAAAAGTCCAATATCGTGCATCTCTCTGGGTTTTATGTATGTATATATATATATATATATATATATATATATATATAAAAAAATAAAAATATTATTAAATGGAACCTATAAAGTAGATAAAAACAAACAAAAGCTTCCTCAAACAACCACTGAGAACAATACCAGAAACAAACACATATTTCACTCCCTCCATGCACATGTTACATACGCTCAGGACACAGCATCACACTGTACGCCACCGTTTTCACAGTTTTCAGCGGTAAAACAGTGTGCATGTGTATCTAGTTAATGTTATTTGTTCATCCCGATGCAAATCTTCACAGATTAGTGTAAAGTATTTAAATTAAACATGTCGTTGTGTATAAATATGTGGATCTACTGTGCTGTGCCTCTCTGGTCAAACACCAGCGAGTGCATTCACATTTCACCATTGGCTATTTCAGTTCATGCTTGCATCACCGGTTCACTCTTTCACGACTCTCTTGTCTTATCAGTGTGACGCTCATTGTCCCAGTGTGTCAACCTTTTTGTTTTGTTTTGTTTTGGGAGGCGGAACTGAACCTGCCCTGGCTGTCACACAGGAGGATGTCATTTGCGTGTGTGTGTGTGTGTGTGTGTGTGTGTGTGTGCGCATGTGACAGATGATAAAGGTTATCGTTACATCCCGGAGGAAGCAACTACACACACACACACACACACACACACAGATACACACGAGTCAAAACACCTCACGAGTTTACCGACTCTACCATTAATGACCATCAGTTTAACCGCTGATAACTATTCAAAACCCATGGATTTAATAGCGTAGTGTGTTGCGTTCACTGGCCTGTCGTAAATAGTAAACTGTGGTTCTCAGGGCCAAGCAGGAGTACCAGGTGCTTGACTTTTATTGACGCTAATGTAACACTATAAATTGTATTAATTACGGTTGTGTTATTTGCACCAAATCAGTGTCACGAGGGGGGCAGTAAAATCACAAGTGGTCTAGTATTCATTTGCACTTTCAAACAAACACGAGTTAAACAAGTGTTACGACTGTTGGGGAAGGGGGATAAACGTAAATAACCAAAATTAAAAAGTTAAATATTGTTTTAATGAGGATAAATCTGTGTTAAACAAAACACCAAAGAACAGGAGGAACTCAGGGAGGAGGATGCTGTTCAGAATAAAAGGTACAGGAAACTAAACTGAAATACAAAAAGCAGTTGCTAATTTAATGCACATTTGTCACATCTGATCCAAATTTTTTTAAAAAAACAGTCATTAAGACTGTTTTTTTAAAAAAATTTGGATCAGATGTGACAAATGTGCATTAAATTAGCAATCGTAAACTCCAAAATAAAACCAAATTACTTAAGCTCAATAGTATTTAGATGTCTGACTATATCTAGAGAAATAGAATTCTTAAAGATGTTGATGTAAGCAGCTGCTTAGTTCACTTATGCCTTAGGCCGGCTCTACTGGGTCTAAACAGACACTGGGTCAATTACTTCTCAGTTTCTACTTATTATTGTCACAAAAACCTTAATTTTCTTCTGTTTAACTTGACATTG
This sequence comes from Solea senegalensis, assembly GCF_019176455.1. NCBI lineage: Eukaryota > Metazoa > Chordata > Actinopteri > Pleuronectiformes > Soleidae > Solea > Solea senegalensis. Next base: position 3,751,621 of record NC_058033.1, read on the forward strand.
CCGTGTCACTTCATGTGGCTGAACCCTGCACTTCCCTCCCTCCCTCCCTCTCTCCTCTCACTCAGGTCTCTCACTTCTTATTTTTCATTTTTGCAAAATCAGGCATTAGGTGGAGTCACCTGTTGAAGAAGAAATAAGAAAGCTGTAGTAAAACACTCTGTTTGTATTGAGTGCATCTATTGCATAGGACTGCATGTGCTTATTAATACACACACACACACATTGTGAGGTGGGAGTAATTGATTATTGATTGCTCCCTCTATACTCCTCTGGGCACCAGGGACTCCTGCAGCACGGTGGCTTTTTCATCCAAAAACACTCCCCTGATATATATATTTTTTTGTTCCCGACACTTGTCCATCATGGACGTGTGATGATGTGAGGCAGTGAGGGTGATGTAATCAGTCTCGCTGTCACAGCCTGTGCAGCGGTGTTAAAGAGGAGCGAGAGGAGTTCACCGAGACTTGATTAGATGGGAGGAGGAGGAGGAGGAGGAGGAGGAGGAGTGAGCGCCGCGGGCTGTGTTCATTATCCCGGTGTCTCACTTTCACACCGGAGAAGAGAAGTAATATGTGCATCTAATTGAGTGAATACTTAAAAAAGTAAACCTGGTCTTATTATCACGTTACTGGTGGACCAGTGCACACATACAGCAACATACGTGTATTTCTTATAGTTTTCCACTATACAGTTTCAGCACGGCTTGGCATGGCTTGACTCTGCATGGCTTTGGTATGGTTTGCCAAAAGAAACTGACGGTCAAATCAGTTGTTTTTAGCTGTAACTGAATCATTAGAATTGGTTCATTAAAAAGATTATTTCAGGACTTCCTGCACGACGATGAATTAGGACTGAGCGGGTTGTGATTTGCTGGCTTTTGGCAGTGCTGTTGCTAAATACACCAGACTCTTCTGTTACTTATTGAGATTTTAGACATTTCCTTGCACATTTTCAGGATTTTTAAGTCTTTTTAACTGATCTACAGTTTGGCATTGTCCGGTTTGACTCCTGTGTCGGACGTCGCGCTTGTGACTCTTCCAGTGACAACACTCTCTGACCAATCAGTGGCCGGCAGTCTGATGATGTCATGTTCTAGTGTCGTCTCAGCTCACTTGGAACCTCACCAAAGCAGGTACTAAAAAAACACACCAGGTACTGGGTAGTATCACATGGAAAAGCAAAAAAGAGTGCCGTGCCGTGCCGGAACCGTGGAGTGGAACAGCACCGTTATAGTTTCAGGTGTTGTGAGAACATGTATGAACATGCAGCGCAGTGTAAGAGCAGCTGGACTTTACTCAGATAAGTTTGAAGGTGTTTCACCTGGTATAAACGATGTATGTATGAATAGATTTGTTTTGCATCATAAATATCTTTTATTATGGATATTATATCATAAACTTTTATTTTTAAAATCCTGTGAAATATCATCGCTCATGTTGTTATTGTGATATAACACAATACTGAACAGTAGCCAAACTTAAACCATTAAGATCAGCATTTGCATTTTGTGTAATTATTTGTTGACTCATTTTAGAAAGAACTTTTAAAGCTCAAATGCAAATTCAATGAGAATATGAGGCAGCATTGCTAAAAAAACCAAAACAAAACAAAACCTCATTAAGGCAGAGGTCTCCCACTCAAATGACCTGGGGGCCAGTGAGATTCTAGTCTGGTCCAGAGGGGGCCGGTCTAAAAACTTGACCGTGAAATCAGGTGTACAATCACCTGATTGTATGTTAGTGTTTTTATTCTGCTCTGTCTTTTTGTTTTGTTTTCCTACTTGCGCAGAGACCTTGGGTTTGGTGAAAGGCGCTTTATAAATCTTATAAAGTTATCATTATTATTATTATTATTATTACTGCAGTAACTAAAACAAGCATGATATTTCAAAGGATTTCAAAGTAAAAGTTCTTGTTTTGATATGGAACAGTGTATAGATTGAAATGAAAAAAACTGAATGTATAAATAATAAAAAAAATCTAGTGTATTATTACATTATAAAATATTGCTAACGGCATTCTCCAGGAGGTATATTATGGGATATGCGAACAAAAATGGCAGTGCAACAGAGAAAAACATGTAATATATAATATAAAGTGCTCATTCCAAGGCAACAAAAACACAGTTCTTAAAGTTAAAGTTACAAAAACTTAATTTGAAATATTGCATGACAATATCTTTTGATAGATCCAGCCTAAATTCCACACACGGGTTCTTTCAAATTTCCATCCAAGTTGCTACTTCACTTTTCCGAGTGTAATACACTCGTGCACTTTCAGGCCACATATTCTCAAGTTTTCAAGACGAGCACAGTGGCGCTTTTATCCTCGAGTAAATAAGGAAAACAGCCCTCTAGTGTTAAACTCTGCACATACATCATCCTGCACAGTCAAGGTCAGACATCCGAGTGAAGGAGCAACGAATAAATCACATGTTTGGGTGAAGAGCTTGTTTAGAAGACAGTGAAGGTTACACTGAATTACAGAGGGGTTCACACCAGACACATAAATCTCGTTAGAACTCATTTTAAAAGCATTATTATTCCTCCAATTGTGTTAATACTCTTGAATTTAAAGGTAGATTTTATCTGGGGGGAAAATTAGCAAGACAGAAAAAAAGTAGACCCCAATTTAATCTCAAGTTTGAATGGGTTTTCCATGCAAATGTGTTTAATGGGCACGTACGTCCGAGGTCGAATGTCTCGTTTAAGTCACACGTTGGCTTTAATCCGCTTCAGTGGGAACGTAAGATCCAGACGACAACGCTGAGGTGTAAAACATCTGCTCTCATTTTGACGCAAACGTTACGACATGCATTCATCTTCCGTCCGTCAGTGTCGCCGCCAGCACAGTCATTAGCATTTATGTTTGTGTTAATGTGTACTTTTTAAAACTTGGGACAGCACTTCACATGGGGCAATTTAATGACTCATACAGTTCATTTGCACATGTGGGTGTTGGATGCGACTTTGAGAAATTGGATGTAGTACAATTTGAGCTGCAAGTCAAGTTTTAGTTTTTTTATAAGAATTCATCTAGGGCTGAAACAATTACTTAATTATTACTATTTGTTCCGATTTTTCAGCTTCTTAAATCACAAATATAACAAAGAAGTGATTAAAACTGAATCATTTTGGTTTGTGGACAAAACCAGACATTCGAGAACATCGTCATTTCCTGGTTTGAGGAAACACTGATCCACATTTTTCCACATTTTTGGACCAAAAAAAAAGACTTGATCATGGAGAAAAGAATCAACAGATTAATCAAATATGAAAATAATCGTTAGTTGCAGCCCTAAATCCGTCCGTCGTCCTTAATCTACTGTTTATATTAGTCAATCCAGCCCGCAGTTGGCACAAGCCTATTACAACAAACAACCGTTCACACGCTCAGTCACACCAACAGTTCATTTGGAGTCTGCAGACACCATTAATGTGACCTCAGTTTGCATATTAGCAGACAGATCTTGCTCAGAGGTCCACAGATAACAGTACTTAAGATCATGTGTTAAAATGGCTAAAATGTACCTCTGTAGTTCTGTATTTATTTTTTCCAGGAGTTCAAACGCACCAAAAGTGATATTATCTGTGATAAAAACAAGATTAATCTATTAATGGCAAAATCTAAGTTGCATAGCTTGATTCCATCATGTCCTCGTTGTGAGGTTTTCGTATGTGCAGCATCTGTTGCTTTTCTCTGGTGGAGTCCACGGTTGCACATGCACCGGTTCCCTGATGAGGAGTTTAGCTCTGGGTCACACATTCATATTCAGGACCACTCAGGACTAATACATTAAGCTTTGATGGTTCGGCTCAGAGCTCTTGAACAACACAACTCCCGAAATTCGCGGCGCTCTAAAAGCTTTGCATAGACACTGCGATTGTGTGTGTGTGTGCATGAGAATTAGAAGGTGAGAGAAATGATAGAAGAGCAAACGTTGGCTCGAGGAGTCTCTTCATGCACTTCCTCCTGTGGTTTTATGGTAATTTAAAAAAAAAAAAATCAAACTGTCAATATTCCAAGAACCCATCAGGACTCATGTTCATCACCGTAAGGATAATATGCTGCGGTTTCATTTCGCATGTTCCGCTTTCTCCTTGTCCCATCACAATTAACTCTGTGAGATTATATATTTATATTCCAGTCAGATATACGAAGAAAATTCCCGTGGCTTTCCCTTCATCGTACAGTATCTGTAATGTGTACTAAGTAGGGGTGGGAATCACAGGGTGCCTCATGATACCATATGATTCTTGTTTACCCTGCAGCCCAAATCAGATTTGTAAGCATGTCCGATCAAGCTGTCAATAGATAAAAAAAAAAAAAATTATTAACTAACCAATCTCACATTTTGAAATTCGTTAATCTAGATTAAGTTGTCTTCTAATGACTGAACGAATGAGTAATCAGACACCATTGTTTAATTGTATTGTTCTTTTTAAACACAGAGCTGCACACAGAACTATGTGATTTCAAAGAGACGCACTTGAAACCATGTGTTTTTTAGCTGTCCATTTTAGATACATTCTGGATACATTCTGCTTAAAAAGATTAAAACAAGATTTCTGATCTTTTAAGCTTCTTAAATGTGAATTGTTTTCTTCATTTCTTTACTCTGGATAACAAAGAAACCATTTAAAGTGAATCATTTTGGTTTGTGGACTAAACAAGACAATTTGAGAACATCGTAATTTCCAGATTTGACGAACACAATCAACATTTTTTAAGATTTTCTGACATTTTATGGACCAATCGATTAATCGAGAAAATAATCGACAGATTAATCGTTAGTTGCAGCTCTAGGCTGCCGTCTAAACAGGGTGAGCACCATAACCCTGATACTTAAGCCAAACTCCCCTTTCTACCACATCCAAAAGTTAGCTGGACATTGGATTCAGATCTGCAGACTGAAAGTTCACCAAACTCTGTCATGTGCAAGAAAACCAGAGATGAGACAGTCTTTGGTTTTGTGACACGATGTTGGACGTAGAGAATATGAACATGTGGTCATTAAGGGAGACACATGAACAGACTGTGCAATCAATAAATGATGGATTGACCATCAAAAACCTGGACACGAGACAGGTTGGATCCATGGATTCGGTGTCGAAGATGCCAGTTTGTGAACCTGCCATCTGCAGACTCAGCAGAAATCCAGTCACATCCATCAGATCCGTCTCAATCTGTCCTCAAGCGGACCCACCATGAGGTTTGACGCGTGCTCATACAGTAACACCACTGCTTACAGAGTTACCGTTTGTCAGATCAGACTCGTCGTGTCTTTGGGGAGAACTGTAAGTTGAAATTGACAGTAATTTTTCTCTGCTTCACTCATTTCTCTCTGTCTCAAGCAGCCATCAATAAAACATATTAATTTGTCCTCGGCGAAAGTGAAAAACTGCTCGAAAGTTGATACTCACTGCTGTCAAAGACGTATATCAGTGTCCCGAGTCGTGTGATCGTTTGTCATACTGGCAGTTGCAGGAAGAGGAGCTGTCGCTGTGGAGCGTGTTGTCATGGCACTGCATGATAATACTGGTTTTCATTGGTATGTATTGATCCTGTGGTCTCAGGGTTTGGTTTAGTCACTGCTATCCTTCGCTGTCTTTGTTTGATGTCTGTACAAACCGTAAGACATGAGGATGTTTTGAGAAATTGAGGACATTTTCGTATGTCCTTAGAACTTTAAAGGGCTTTTTCAGGGTTAAGACGGTTTCAGGGCTGGGGTTAGGTATTCCGTCGTCATGGTTAAGGTTAAATAAGTGGTAACGTTATGCACGATGTCTATGAGTGTCCTCACTGAGAATGCTTTACACGAATGTGTGTGCTTGTGCAAAAAGAATAAATCAATATGGAGCTTGGCAGAGACTCGGTCTGAAAGGAAGCTGCGGTTTATTGCCAACTGTAACACACGCTGCTTTCACTGTAGAAAACTAGTGTTTGAAAACTGCATCTAAAAAAAAAAAAACAAACTCCATTTTTCCCCAAAAAGCTCTTTGATATTAAAGCTGCAGTGCGTAGGTTTTTGGTGTGTGTTTTTTTTCTCGACATTATTATTCTGCCTCCGTTTGGTCTTTGTGAACAAAAGGGTTCCTATATCCTTTATCTGAAATGGGCTCTGTCAAGCAAAACTATCAGACCTGACCAAAATTAAATAAACCAATGGAGTGTTTGCTACCCAGGTGTTGCCCGAGGACGCCTGAAACTCATTGTTCACTCTTGAATAAATCTCAGCAAAGTCATTTCGGTGGTGCGGTGGTTTTCCACCGTCGTGTTATTTCTGTCCTCATTCTGTTCCTCTGTTTTCCTCTTTTCTCCTCCATCTCATCCCTGACTGCGTCTCTGCCTTGTTTGTCCAGTTGTATATCTCATTCAATCTGTTGTCCCCACACACACACACACACCCCCACCCACAGCACAAACAGAACGACAGAGTGCCATGACAATTCCTGCGACTTAGTTTGACACCTGAGACCCTTGTTTTTTTTTGTTTTTTTTTCAACCCTCCAAATTGCATTTCCTCCCGCCTGCAGCGACACCGACTCTCTAAAGTGCACAGCGAACCCTGTTTTCAGACACACAGTTTTCAGGCAGTGGCGTCTGGAGAATGGATTTTTTTTTTTTTGTGGCTTTCTGATTATTTCAACGAAGAGGAAACAATATTAGACACTAGAGTGTATCAATAATAATTTGAAAGTAGCTTTTCATGCTTCTAATGTAACAAATCACACCTGACAGTTAAAATCTATCAACCTTGTTGCATGTGCATGAAGAACAGCCAAAGCCAAAGGGGAGTTTGGCTTAAGTATTAGGGTTAGCGTGCTCACTGAGGCCTTGTTTAGACGGCAGTCTAGAGCTGCAACTAACGATTAATCTGTCGATTATTTTCTCGATTAATCAATTCGTCCATAAAATGTCAGAAAATCTTAAAAAATGTTGATTGTGTTCGTCAAATCTGGAAATTACAATGTTCTCAATTGTCTTGTTTAGTCCACAAACCAAAATGATTCACTTTAAATGGTTTCTTTGTTATGCAGTGCAAAGAAATGAAGAAAACATTCACATTTAAGAAGCTTAAAAGATCAGAAATCTTGTTTTAATCATGCTTCAAACTGATTAATCGATTATCAAAATAGTTGTCGATTAACTTAGGAATCGATTAATAATCGATGAATTGTTTCAGCCCAAATCTTTTTCAGCAGAATGTATCCAGAATGTATCTAAAATGGACAGCTAAAAGAGTTCTTCATGCACATGGACGCCTGGTTCCTCTCAGTTAGATTTTTGTTTTTGAGCGTCAGAGATTGTGTTGAAGTGTGCACAGTGAGTGAAAATGAAAAAAAAAAAAGGCTCCATGCTCTTTATCACAAGTCAATGACCTGTCACCATCATTTTAAAACGGTGAAAATAGCGATAGAAAAATGACACTGTACATTTATTGGTCCCTTAAAAGCCTTTGGGACCAGTATAAATGGCCCTATAAACAACTACGCCAACCTAACGTGTTTTCACTCCTAGGAATAATAGCTGAGGCTGCAAATTTAAGTTGGTTTTGAGGGCAACTTAAATTTCACTACATACTACTTCTCCTCCACTGGCGGAGATTGATATTGGTGATTTGGCCATGTTGACTGGAACCCATACATTCCCAGACAATTGGACAATATCAGCTGTCAATCACACTGGTGTCCACTCAAATGTGCATTGTTTTATCATCTGTTTTACTGATGTAAATCAAGTGCAAAATAAGCACATTTTCCTGTAGATTTCCACTCAAACTTCTTTTTGAGTCACCCTCAGTGATTATTCACTCTAATCTTAATTCTGGGTCATCCTCGACTGCCAAACATGAAGATTATACCCACTTATTATGTATCGTCTATGGTTTACATGCATGTATAAGTAATGTAGTACAAATACCCTTATTAATCCTTCAGGTGCCTGTACTTTTACTCTTCCTTACATGCTCAAAAACAGGCTTGATACTTTAGTTGTAAAGCATGTGAAGGGAATTATTGATTACTTTTCATTTTGCTCTCTGATGAACAACATAAAAGATGAATAGTCAACCCTTACTGTAGAAAGTGAAGCAGGGAACTTCACAGAAGCAAGACTTTCCCCACTGTGCACATGGCAATAAAAAATAATAAATCCCATTTTGTGAGGCTAGAACTTTTTTTTATGTTCGGTCATTAAAAGCGGTATCTCGTAACACAAAAGTATCTTTTACTCTTCACTTTAAGTACATTTCAGAGCTTGTGCTTTATTTGACTAATGTACAATCAATATTTTTTGTTAATGCAAGTATTGGTACCTGTCGCCAAGTAAAGAATGGTTTTCCACCTCCGATTACCACTGAGGAAAATGTGTTCACTGGATCTTTGCAACTGCTGCGTCTTTACAACAAAATACACCTGGAAAAAAAGTTGAATTACACAGTTTTACTGTGAAATATTAGGGGTGGGAATCCGATACATGGTCCACGATACCAATAATATCGCGATATAACGATTCTGTGTCAGTCAATCTATTGCGAGGCAATTATATAGCGATGCATAACGATTTCTGTCTAACTGAAGAGAACTGAAGTGCATAAAGTCTATGTATTGAACGTGGATGGAGCAGGAAAAAAAATACTTAGTACTTAAGTACATTAGTGAAGTAGTTCTACTTTGTTACTTTACATCTCTGCAGGGACTGTTTACTCCATATTTTGACCCACCCCTATATAAAATATAGTGGTTTACTTTGTCAAAACACGAAAATACTCCTTATCCTGTGTTGATCTCCGGACTCTTCTCCATGTTACATGTTCTCCCGCCTGTCAAGTGTTGTTAAATTAAAAAGAAATCTCACAAATGAAATACCCAGTGATGCAAATGGAAAACCGCATCCTTAATTTCAAGCATAACAAGCTGCCCTGTGTTTGGAAAGTATCCTCGGTGCATCTTGAGTGCACAGGCTTGTGTTTTATGCAGATGAAATCGTACCTGCGAACCCCAGGCGCATGTTAAAAGGCATTGATGGAGTCCTGTGGGCGCTCGGGAAACTTTGAACACCCATTTATGCTTTCCTGTCGAGCAGATGGATGTGTTCCTGAGGCAAATTATTCCTCATTATTTGAGAGCTGAGTGAATGCCTTTAGTGCTCCGAGGTACATTAATTCATTTGTGAGGGGGAGTGGGGAAAAAAAGAAAAGAAACACACCTTGTTTTGAAAAGCAGTCACAACTCACGGCAGAGTTCACGCGGCTCCGCAGGCATTCATTAATAGTAATTAAATAGTTAAATGAGTGTTGATTGATTTGACAGTCTCCTCGGGCGCTGTGACGTCGGCGTTCATTGATCATATCGTGTTTTTCCCTTTTCGCAGCGTCGTTTATTCATACATCTCATGTTTGTGAATGTGATATTGCACCGAAATACGTTTCATTCATTCCGGCACAGATTCACGGATGAACTGATTTGAATGTAAAGGTCATAACTCTGTGAAGTGATGAAGACCAACTCCATTGGTACAATATCACTGTGCGACTCAAAAAGCACTTACGGGGGGGATAGATGATTTTTTTTTTTTAAGTGTGTTTGTATTATGTATCGACGTTTTTCTCCGGATCTGCTTTAAAGCCAGACACTCACTGATAACTCACCGCCGCCAGGGACAGAAGGACATTTTTAACGCTGAAGAAAATCTCATCAAAAAGTGAACCTACACCTGCTCAAGTCTCACATGTATCAGGAACATGTCTGCTACTTTTCCATCTCTGCTAATACTTAGGATTTGAACATCTGATGTGTCCGATGACCTTAAAAACACGTCTGATAATCCCTCACACTACAGGATAATTTGGCCGCATAATCTGTCCAAATCGTCAGAAGGGCTGAAGTCTGGCCGAACCTTCGTCTAGTATGGGGCGGGCTTGTTCTGGGATGGATGACCTCATTTACAATCAATTAAACTATCAAAGTTCAGTTTAGCCGCGGACGTGAAAACGTAACTGATCGAAGAGGTGGTAACTGATGGGATGTTGAGCCAAGACGGCGGCTTTGAGTTCTAACCACATGTATCATCGCATGAGCCTTTTAGTGATGAGTGATGACGTATGACGGCGAGGACCGTGACTCTGCCGTCGTTATGTTTTCCTCCGCGCAGCTGTCAGAGCGGCCTCTCGTCCACTCGTTCTTCGGCGTTTTTACATTCACGGTTAACGTCCCATTACTGTTCTGTGCTTGGTAATTACTGTAATTTGCGGTAGAAATGACATTTTTATGGTAATAAACGTAATGGATTTTTGATTTTAATTGCTAATGAGCCGCCGCTTCATTAGCGAGGATTTATTTGTGACCAGGGCGTCTCGTCGAGTGTCTGCGTGTGTGTTTAAGGGTGTTTGTGTTGTGTAAACAAATTAATATTCCCTTAAGCGTGCGTTGAAAATCAAAGCTTTACAGACTGCATCACACACAAGTCAGATGTGCGCGTACAGTGTGTCGATGCATTCGTCTTGACGTGGCACGTGTCCTGAGGCTCTTTTAGTTGTCGACCAGCAGCTGTTACCAAGTCTCTCATCTTATAACGTCTTGTTATGTGGAAGCAATAATTAATCATGTTGATTTCATTTCCCCCCTTTTGGGATAAGCCAATATTTCAGTCCCAATTTGGCCTCACACGACTCCACCCGGGGACTTTTTATCACTGTCTGGTTTGTGGAATTGAAAAACTGGACTTTGCTACGAGGCATTTCGAGGTTTTCATCATCCTCTCCAGGACTCTCTTCTTGTAGTGACATTTGAGCTCCGTAATGAGCCACAGCAGCCCACTGACTACATTAAAATCACATTACTTCTGCTTGAATAATATTATACTTGCTGAAGTTAAGCCTTATGTCAAGCAGCGTTTAAAATATCACCAGTTTTCTGTGCATCATTGTGGTAAATCTGCAGAGCTGTGGTGCTTCAGAGCAAAATACACTATATATCACTGTGAATATGATGTTGTCGCCGTGTTCGTCCATAATTAGAGGGTGCAAGTCTGTCTGTCTGTCTGTCTGTCTGTCTCTCTGCGGCAGGCCACTCGTCATTTGCACGTCGTGTGACAGAGGCTGCAAAAGGAAAAGTGCATTCGAAGGAAGAAGAACATACAGCAATTTCTTTAAAATCACATTTAGCAACCGAGCAAATTGCTGTCATGCTGAGGAAAGTGGCTTTTAAAAGTCACAGTCGGGTATAGATGTGACCTGACTTCCACAGGTAGTCCAGAGACTTTATTTCATGTCCTTTCACACCAAGAGTAACTATGCAACTCGGACGTCATCCTGTGCACCTGGATGGCAGAGCTCTTTCTCTCCCTCCAGTCGTTAGAATAACGCCGTATGCCTCGGAGAAAAATTGAGATTGTTCCTCTTCTACCGTTTAATATTCATCTTCATTCTGCTCGACTCTGTGGGGACGCCAGATAAATTCTCTGCTCATAGAATATTGAAGCTAGAAGAATTGCAACGACAAATATCATCTTTTATTGTGGACATAACATTTATAGATTTCTTTACGGCGAGGAGATTTGGCTTGCATAAAAGCAACTGTGTGGAATGACCCTCATTATGTCAGAACACGGGATAATTTTAGATTCAGCAGATGGTTGCGCTGTTTTATGTAGCAGATATATATAAAAAATGTTGTTGACCTTGTCTGGTTTATCGATTTACTGACCATTCACTGTGTGTCCAGTGAATCCTTTCCATCTCTGCTGCATTCTGTCATCCTTTATAGACGTACAGATCCATTTTCTAATGAGGCGGTGATTCCTGAAGACTGGGTCAACAGAAGTAGTGTTTTAGTGAAGGTTCTAGTGTATTTTATGAAATATTGCTGTGTTTTACTAAAGGTTGTCATATATTTTATTAAATATTGCTGTGTTTTGGTAAAGGTTGTAGTGTATTTTATTAAATAGTGTGTTTTTGTAAAGGTTTTAGTGTTTTGTGTAATATTGTACTGTTTTTGTAAAGGTTTGAGTGCATTTTATGAAATATTGTAGTGTTTTGGTAAAGGTAATTGTGTTTTGTGAAATATTGTACTGTTTTGATAAAGTTTGCAGTATATTTTATGAAATATTGTAGTGTTTTGGTAAAGTATGTAGTGTATTTTATGAAATATTGTAGTGTTTTGGTAAAGGTAATTGTGTTTTGTGAAATATTGTAGTGTTTTGGTAAAGTTTACAGTATATTTTATGAAATATTGTAGTGTTTTGGTAAAGTTTGTATTGTATTTTATGAAATATTGTAGTGTATTTTATGAAAGATTGTAGTATTTTTGTAAAGGTTATTGTGTTTTGTGAAATATTGTAGTGTTTTTGTAAAGGTTATTTCGTTATGTGAAATATTGTAATGTTTTGGTAAAGTATGTAGTGTATTTTATGAAATATTGTAATGTTTTGGTAAAGATTGTAGTGTATTTTATGAAAGATTGTAGTGTATTTTATGAAATATTGTAGTGTTTTGGTAAAGATTGTAGTGTATTTTATGAAATATTGTAGTGTTTTGATAAATATTATTGTGTATTTTATGAAATATTGTAGTGTATTTTATGAAATATTGTAGTGTTTTGATAAAGTTTGTAATGTATCTTATGAAATATTGTAGTGTTTTGATAAAGTTTGTAGTGTATCTTATGAAATATTGTAGTGTTTTGGCAAAGGTTGTTGTGTTTTGTGAAATATTGTGGCGCTTTGTGAAAGGTTGTGGTTGATTTGAAATGTGTTTATGAAAATGTCGGTTTGTGTTTTCTTTTTTTCTGTCTATGTGTAATTTGTTGACCTGTAAGGCCTCAGTAGTTTAACCTGTTTGACCTCTGATCATCGAGAAAACGGCAGCAGACACTCTGGAAAAATGTCCACCTATTAACATCTAATTAAGTCTTGTGTTATATTCCGAAACTTTGAAAGTAAAGAATTGAATCGTGAATAAAAGCTTTTCACGGAAGACTTAATGGGATGTTAATAGGTGAATAGATTTTCAAACTTTCATTAATTATAACTGGACTACTGAATGACTGCATTAAATTAAAAGGATATTCCACATGATGTTGATTTTATTTTATGCAGCAACTCCCCATTTGCTTAATGGCCTTTATTGATAAAGCATTACAGAGTGCTTCAGTCACCATTAGTGAGGCCATTAAGTACACACACACACAAAGACTTAACAAAGTGTGTTTTGTTAGAACACGGTGTCTGGAATATTAAAGAAGAACCATGCACAGGACGGAATCACTTCATTTCAGAACCATCTTGTTTGTTCCTCCTTCTTTAATTTCCTGTCTGCCTTAAAAAGAAGTGGATTCAGTTGTAACTAACTGGTTGTTTTTATGTAGAGTACATATACACCAGTGTGATGAGAGGAAATGTATGTGTCGTGTTTTGTTCATTCAAACCCAATAAGTGGAAGACATAATTATAGATTCCACAAATTAGACCGCTTTCCTTGTTCGTGTTATTCATTCGGTTGCTTTCAGACACTTTCCACTGTGCACAAAGCAAGAACACCAGTTGAAAAAGTATGTTTTCAAACAAAGGTCGACAGAATCGCTTCAGCCCACGCACACGAGCTCACACAGCCGTCAGTTTCACATCTGTTGTCATCTCGACACCTGCTCATGGTCGTTTTCTTTTTGTTTTTTTTGTATTGAATATGTCAGATTTCACATTTCTCTCTGTGTTTCTCTGCACAGGTGGCATTTTTGAGACCCGGGAGAGCGAGTTGGTGAGCATGGACGAGCTGGCGTTCAAGTTCGCCGTCAATAACATCAACCGCAACAAGACCCTGATTCCCAACACCACCCTCACCTACGACATACAGAGGATCAACCTCTTCGATGGCTTCGAGGCCTCCCGCAGAGGTTAGAATGATTTTAAAGACACAACACAATCACTAACTCATTACGCGAGTACAAAACCGCACTTCATTTGTTTGTATTACACTCTATTATGATGTAGTGTTGTGGTAGCCCACAGTGCTGTGTGAGTGACGGGGGGTGTGGCTACAGTAGAGCGGACTTGAAATCAAAATCGGACTATCGGTTCAAGAGATATGCGAATAACACACACACAGACTTTCCGGGAATTTATAGATGGATGTGTGTATATATATATATATATATATATATATATATATATATATATATATATATATATATATATATATATATATATATATATATATATATATATATATATATAGATATATGTATACATATATATCTATATATATATATATATAGATATATATGTATATATACATATATAAATGATAGGTGTAACATGATTACTGTTGTCTATTTCTGCAAAAACCACAAATGTTTCCATGTGTTCCTCATTGTAATAAGTAAATTTTATACGTTTTTTTTAAATCTTCATCCATGCAAAGTAACTTGCTGAATAAAAACAAATAAAAAAAACAAGATAATACATAATCAAATATGTAATTCAAGAAAAAAAATACATAGAAAATACAAAATAGTACATATAAATATCTATACTTTTAAAAGAAGGGGTGTGTACTAATGTCTCCACAGCCAGGACTGATCATTTTATTAGATATTAGACAGGACCATGTTGGGAAATAAAAGGTATTGACTTTTGCTGACATAAATACACACATAATATTTCAGAGAAGAGAAACAACACCTAAAGAATCGGATGAAGAAAAGTCTGTATAACAAAGATAGTACCTCATATTGTGTACTGAAGTACAGTACTTAAACTTAAGATATTAAATAAAGAAATATTAATCCAAATGTTTCTGATTAAAGAAAAAAAATGCTCTTGTTAATAACTTCTTGGCATCTGTAATTCACTTTTTTACCACCAGTGTGTGACCAGCTCGCTCTCGGGGTGGTCGCTGTGTTCGGACCTTCTCACAGCTCCTCGGTCAGTGCCGTTCAGTCCATCTGCAACGCCCTGGAGGTGCCGCACATCCAGACCCGCTGGAAACACCCGTCGGTGGACAACAAGGACACGTTCTTCATCAACCTGTTCCCCGAGTACACCGCCATCGCCAGAGCCATCCTGGATGTGGTCTCTTTCTTTAAGTGGAGGAAGCTCACAGTGGTGTACGAGGACAGCACAGGTAGAGCCAAGTGTTTTTTTATTTTTAGAGCGTGAGTTCGAAAACTTCATCAGTTTCTGGATTGTATCAGTTTTTAAAAAATTAAGAATAAGACTTGAAACTAGTCACAAAATTTCAAAATAAAAGCATTTGTTTTGTTCTGAAACAACAGTTGACAATAACAGACATATTAAGGACGCAAAATTAATGTAGAAAAAAAAAAAAGGTTTAAGTATAATCTGCGTGGGTTTAAATGGAGCAACAAAGGCCAGGATCGAGGAGGAGTGAAACCAGGAACTGATCTCCTCAGTATGAAGGTCGAACACAGACACTTAATTACTTATTCTCATCATAAAGTCCTTTATGATGAGAACTTAACTTATAATTAAATTGATGTTAATTGGTGGGCCGCATGACAGTGATTGGGTTGCTCTCCAACAGTCTAATTAGAGTCATTTTAGAGAATACAGGTTTTACGTACTTTTGCGTCTGTTTGTTCATACAGTCTATGGTTTTATGGCTGTAACAGCTCATCTTAGAAATAGGTAACTCAAAATGGAATATTGTTATGTTTTTAAGACCAGGAAACACATACAATTTATTTTATTATCATTTGACAATAACCAAAATCCCAGAAAAAGATTGAATCATATCATAATAATCACTATTTTCCCCTCAGCTGCCCACCTGACTGTGGAAGTGGACCCTGGTAACGGTGTTATTTTGCACGGCATTATTGGATATCATAATAACACCGCATGATATTTGAAGCAAAGCGATAACAGAGAGAATGGGTCAAAAGTGCCACCTCTTGTTTCCTGGACTTTACAGTCTGTTCAGATGTCATGTTTAGAAAAACTCACAAAATGCAATTTCTGTTCCCCGTCACTCACACCGGCCAGTGAACCCAGTGAACTGGTTTTTAAACCTCCAATCCCGCGGTGCTCCACACAGATCGCTGCCCACTGCCCTGAAAAATGTTAAATGCCGCCGTCGAAATGTCATAGTTTATGGATATGGATTTTTTCTCTCTCCTCCTTTTAGTTTTGATCAGATGTTTATTTTTCCCAAAATGTCACATCGACACTCACCTGCACAATTACACACACGCGTGTGCAGAATTGATGTGACTGGGGAAAAAAAGCATCAGGAGTTAAGAGGGGTGAAAAAAGGGTGCGTGGTCAAATGAGAATACCTCCATCAATTCATGTGAAATAATGTCTTATCTTAAACGCTGTGAAACAGGAGTTATTAAGTTCTCAGAAGTCCAACCTCCAGTTATAATGTGTCTTGACAAATTGAGAATTGTGTCCAAATTAAACTCCCGTCTTTTCAGGTTCAAAAATAGGATGAGAGGGGGTGGTGATAAAAACCTGGAGCCAGCACTCTAACTATGAAAGTGTAATGAAATTTAAGTTGACAAGTCCATCCACAGAGGACTGACAAACAGACAAATGAGTTCATTCATTCAGTTTGATGCTGCAGTGCATAACGTTTGGTGATTTTTGTTCTTATTCTGCCTCAGTTTGGTCTTTGTGAGCAGAAAGAATAAATATATTAACACCGAGCGCAAGCACACATTGCATTACCGTAGTTACGTGATGGTTTGTGTGGAAAGATTCCAACTCTTGCAGGTCAAAACCAACATGTGGTTATTACGGTAATTTCACTCACATTATTGCAGGAAGCCGGAGAATCCGTGGAGAGAGCTGGAAAAGGGCCTGTACATCATTTCCATTTTTTGGCCTGTTTTTGGACATTGAGACAAAAACTCAATCAAATGTTACTTTAAATATCTTTTAAACTGTTCAAATTTCAAATGTAATACATCAAATCTGGTGTTCATGAACAACTACAGTGTTTTTCTTCATTTTAAATTGTTCATACACCATTTTAACATGCAGTCAATTGTAAATAACTGCCAGATATTGGAAGTTATTCTGGAAAACTGGACAAAAGCACTTACTATGAGCAAATGTCCGTCTGGACTCGTTTTGCATATTTTAACCATAAAAGGACCAGAGAATGTCCTGTAACTAAGTACTTTTGTCCAGTTTTCCAGAATAACTTCCAATATCTGGCAGTTATTTACATTTTACTGCATGTTAAAATACTGTTTTGACCATTTGAAATGGAGAAAAACAAGGTTTATCTAGAAAAACGAGTGAAATTACCGTAATAACCACCTGTTGGCTTTAATGTGCAACTACTCAGCTTTCACAAACCGTTGCATAATTACGGTAATGCAAAGTGTGCTTGTGCCAACGTGTCAGTGATACGCTCAGTGTTAACAGGTTAAAAGAAACAACTTATTTTGAATAACTAGCAATTTTAAATTGCTAGTTACAGCAATCTGAATGTGTTTGCTTTACAAGATATAACACGTTTAAACTGCTAATATCATAGGTTGAGCAATTTAATCCGGTGTTGAGTTGAGATCAAGTTTTCAAGGCAAAAAGTTTAAGGTAAAAAGAAAGTTTGATAAACTTCCTTAAGAGATTCCTTAACAAAAAAAGTTAATTCAAACTAAATTTAGGCAGTTATTTGAGGACAGCTGCCGTATTGTGGACAGGAATTGTGAGTGTCCTTGAGGAAGACATTAAACCTCCACCATGGTATGTCGTGTGTGTGGTTCGCTGACTGTGACCTGGTGCTCTGTAGGTCTGATGCGGATGCAGGAGTTAATCAAAGCTCCGGCAAAGCTCAACCTGAAGGTCAAGATCCGCCAGCTCACCCCGGGTAACCAGGACGCGCGCCCACTGCTCAAGGAGCTGAAGAAAGACAAGGAGTTCTTCATCATCTTTGACTGCTCCTATCGCATGGCTGCCGAGCTCCTGAAACAGGTTTGAACGCAGTTTACAACGCATTTATGAGTCATTTGGGGACAACGCATTTAATGATTCCTTTTAACAGAGTGTCTTTTTATGCCGTGTCGTAAATCTTTCGGAACCTATTACCTTGTTTACCAAGGCTTTCATTGAGATTTAAATGGGAGCCATTAAGAGATGTGATAAAATTTTTTTAAAAAAAAGTTGTTAAATTGCCTCTTTGAGATAAAGTGGCACTTCTTCGTTTAGCTGTCAATATTTTAAATGGGCTTCTGCTCGCTGCAGTTTTGAGGACGCTCCTTAGACACTGTCGCTTATGACATAAATTGACTTTTTCCCACTTATTTGTCAAAGATAAGTTTCTTTACAGTGTTTCTTTTCTTGAATCGTGTCTGTTTTTTTTGTTTGTTCATTTGCATACAGTAACACAAACTCATACGAGTATGTTCTGCAGTGTTCTCCATGTGTCTGTGTAGGCTTTCTTTTTCACAGAGGGTAGATCAGTGGTTTGATATTGGTACCACTTTAGAGCAAGGAACACATATTCACCATTAACTAGGTGCTTACTAACATGCATAAGTAGCATACTAGCCCTTTATTAGTAATTATTAAGCATGTATTAACACCTTAATCAGGAAAACTCTTAATTTACGTTGTAATAGAGGTAGAATAAGGTCCTAGTAAGCTACTTATGCATGTTAGTAAGCACCTAGTTCCTTAATATAAAGTGTTATCAAAATATTGAGCTCTCAAAGTAACACCATGATCACCAACAGGCACAGGCAGATTTATTCCCAATAAGAATCCTCCTCCTCTCCCTTCACGCACTGGTACAGTGACATTAGATTAAGATGGACTATTTTTTAATTTCTTATAAATATTTTCTTATTTGTTTCATTTTCACCCTGGTATAAACAGTAAAACAGTATTTCTGATTGAAGTACCACCAGAGACAGCTTGGGTACCACTGGTGGTACACATACCACAGTTTGAGAACCATGGCTGTAGATAGACAGTCCCAACCTCCCTCCCAAAACTGGGAAATATTTAAGCCTCAACACCTTCAAAGAAGAATTAGTCATATAAATTAAATATTAATAAAATAAGATATACAGGGTTCCCTTGAAATCCATTCAAACAAATTTCTCAAAGCCCTTGAAAGGTTTTAAAAAATCGCCTTAAATGGACATGGGTCATTGAATTGCGTGCAAGAAAGAAGTTGATATTTAGGTACATGTCTCCCTACTGTTCCACGCGCCCTGCATTCCTTGATGTGCGCAGACGAGGCCGACAAAGAACAGACGTCGAGTCGTAATTACTAGCGGCGCCGTGGCCACTGTCCACTGTTGGACGTGTGACTCCGTGCAGGACAATGAGCGTGTGACCTTTTAAAACGATGCGACGCCTGAGAAATGCAAATTTCCAACATCTCCGGTTTCGCCAAAGAAAATTACAAAGGCTGACTTTGACCAAGATCCCAAGGACAATCACTTGTCCAGATGCAGAGCGTGCGGCAAATCAATAAAAGTGGACGCCAGGGGCGAAGTGGCTCTTACAGGTTGCCCTCTCATCTCAAGCTGTGTCGGCACGTTCGGTCCACGAGTTTGAGGGAAATTGGTCCCTGGGAAAGTGCTTGAAAAGTGCTCGAATTTGAAGTCAACTAAGGCGTATTTAAAAAGCTGTACATGAGAAATGACAGGTATAAAAATGTAAGGACATCTATGCAGAAAATGAGGAGTAAAATATCTGAATCCAAGTGGAATTATTGTGCAAAGTCTGGACAGTGCAGAGTCCAGTGATGTGGCCGGAAGGAATAAAAAGGAATTGAAGACTGTGCGTGTTGATGTTGGCATGGACGGCTGTTTGCTCCGTGATGGATTGGGGGACGTGCCCAGTGTCGACCTCGCCTCCCGCCCAGAGTCAGCCGGGATTTGACTCCCAAGGATACGTGGATGGATATTTGATGCAAAAGAGAACCGCTTCCGTTTGTGCACCGTGTCGCTGCAGTGTGGGAGAACATCAATATTTAAAATCAACATGCCTTATTTTTGAAATTGCTTTTTTCTTCTTCTTCCTTCGCAGCTTTCCTCTATGGGAATGATGACAGAGTACTACCACTTTTTCTTCACAACTCTGGTGAGAAGTTTGCACTCGGCAGTAAAACCGAGCTCATGTGGATCAGACTGGTTTTCGCTGGGAACAGTAAAACACCACACTGTTGTTTTTACACATTCGTGTGCATTTCCTAGCCTCTTACCTTAACCTTAAACTAAATGCCTTACCTTTAACATAATCTGAACCTCTTGACTCTTAATCTAAACCGAGTTTTAACCTCCTGACCGCTCGCTCTCTTCCTCTCTGCTTGCAGGATTTGTTTGCACTGGATTTGGAGCCGTACCGCTACAGTGGGGTCAACATGACGGGCTTCAGACTGCTGAACATAGACGACCCGTGGGTCTCGTCGACGATGGAAAAGTGGGCCGCGGAACGATTGCAGGGTCCTAAACAAGAGAGTGGCCTGATGGATGGAGTCATGACAGTAAGCTTCCTGTTTCCATTTCATCAAAATGTTCCAGTATCGTTGCAGACGCCTGCTCAGGCGGATTCCAATCACGCACATTTGCATACAGCTGTAAACCAGAAACATCTGCTCAGCTCAGTCTTTATAGGAGCTGTATTTCAGCGTGATGAAAATGTCAGAGCAGAAATGACCGGTGATATTTGCGTTAGTTTCATCATGAGGACTCGCTCTTGCCTCTCTTTATATGTTTACAGTCGGTCTTTACTCCCGTGAAAATAAACATCGTGCTCTCCACAGACGGACGCGGCCTTGATGTACGACGCCGTGTTCATGGTGGCCGTGGCGTCTCAGCGAGCCACGCAGATGACCGTCAGCTCCCTGCAGTGTCACCGCCACAAGCCCTGGCGCTTCGGACCGCGCTTCATGAACCTCTTCAAGGAGGTCAGTGTCGGATTTGAAGGCGTATCTGATCAGAATCTGATCTTCCCGTTCTACTGTTCACATTAAATATTGCGTGTGATCCGATCAGATATGTAGTTGTTGAAAATGCTGAGTCGTGCCGCCCCACTGATGGAATGGCGAGGGCTGCAGGCACGTAATCTCCTCCTACGCCCCGCAGTCTGTTGTTGACTCCCATGCTTCTACGTCGTAGTTGCTGTTACTTTGAAATCCTGTTCAGACTGAAACGGATCTGTAAAAATCCGGTCAGATTCGCATTCGTGGTTGGAATCAAGTTATTTTTTTAGCTGTCCAGATACAAATCACATCAGATACAACATGGACATGCTTACAAATCCATTCCGGATGGCAGGATTCAAACTTGGCAGGCGCCAGTGTGTGCAGTGCTGACTTTGATTGTTAGGACAACAAGAATGTGAATGTGATTTTCAAAAGTCCAGTGTCTAAAAAATGCAGGACTCCAGAAAACATTGCGGCACAAGATGGCAGCCTCTAAAAAGCAAGGTTCAACAGTTTATTCTCCGGCTATGATTTGTATTTGAAAGTCACTTATGCAAACATTCGTATGGGTAGTATCGTCAATATCTGCCCGTTATGTCACACTCCAGCTGTCTGATAATAGTATATTGCATCACACAGGTCAAGTGTGCCGTGGCTGTGCTTTGCTCCTGAAATGATACGGTATTTATGTTCTCATGACTGTCAGACTCGGATGCCTACAGACAGAATTTAGGCCTTTGATGCGCGAGTGTTTTGATCTCCTAAGTCTTAAATCCAGAGGACTGTTGCCAGCCATGGAGAGGGAACATTATTATTCAGTCCCCTCATATTTACCACCTCACCTCACCACCCTGCCCTCCCTGTCTCTCCCTCTCTCCCCTTCATCACAGTCTCTTTCTCATCTTTTTTTTGTGCATCCTTGTGAAGCATTTTTTGCTATTCATCACGAGATGATTGTGAGAAGCAGTAATATATCACACACCACACTCATTTAAAAAAAAAAAAAACCCCACTGTTGACAAGAGAGAGCTGAATGTAGGGTAAAAGCTTTCATTCAAAAATTCTACGACTATTTCTGCAGTAACAAAATGAGATTTCATTATTATTTTGTGATTCACTGAGCGTATAAACCCACAAAGGATTTTCAGTGTTGCCATATTTGAAATTCTCCAACGGTATCAACATGTGTGTTTATTTTTCCTTCTGAGGACTCGTAGGTCATCGGGACCTTTTCCTCCCTTTTTTTTTACACGAGGAAAGGAAAACTTTTTTTTTTTATTTACTTTGCAGGACTTTGTAACAGCCTCAAGCCTTTTAGCATTTTAACAAGTTGCATTTATTCATGGTGAAGCCATTTTACTTCCAAAGGGGGGAGGCCAGTTTGCGGCAAAGCATTCAATTATGTAAGGTAGAAGTGACTTGGTCCATAACATGGCATTGATCATGTTTTAAATGTAAGCGACCCATTTCTCCCTCGGTATTTATTCTCCCACATATGTATGAACAAAGTGGTTTGAAATTAAACAATCATTTTTTAATATAAATCTATAAAACTAGATTGTTTTTTATCATTGGAGGTTTGAGTCCGACAACTTGTAAAATACACTGAACTGTATACGACATGTTTATCTTATCATTATAAGATAAGAAATTATTATTATAAATACATTATTATCATATATTTATATAATGATAAATATTATTATAAATGATTATAAAATTGTAAATATACAGATAACAAAATCAACCATCACCATGAAGAAGCTACTGTTGACTTGAAAAATGATGAATATGATCATTTTTAAAGATATTTCTGTTAAATCTTCAGACATAAATGCATATATTGAAATAATGATGTAATAATAATATTGACAAATAATGACAGATTGGATAGTAATTGGGTGTGTGCTGTGAGAGCCAAAGAGGCTCTTTTAATGATTTCTATGCCACATTTTAAACCGATATCTCTTGCATTTCTTATCCAAACATCACCAGAGTCAGTACGGCACACACTGATGTTCTTGGTAACTCACCTGCCAAGTGAACCGTTGGACCGTTGTGCGATTAAGTCATGACATTCCTCGCATTTATAGATAAGCTGTGCATTTTAAGGTTTCCAGCGGGTAAGAATGAGTGACATCTGTTCCTTCGCATACTTGAAAGGATGCAGAGTTAGCGTCTGCTTTAAAGACACTTCTCAGCCTATGAACCACTATTTAAAGTGATTATTCTCTTGTATGAACATGCTTATGGGGGAATATATTACATTTCTGCCAAAAAGCCTCCCTAAATTTCCCACTCTGGACTTTTGAAATATCATAGTTAGTGCACGTCTACTGTGACTGTGGCACAGAGGAATCTTTTGACCTCATGTGACCCTGCGAGCCTCGCCGCTGTCTTTTCATCGCTCTCCTCCTCGATCACGCTCTCCTCACACACAAGAAACTCAGACGGCATCTCCCACTTCTCTCTCTTTCTCCCCCTCTACGTCTCTTCCTCCGCAGGCACAGTGGGACGGACTGACAGGACACATTGTTCTTAATAAGACAGATGGCCTGAGGAGAGACTTTGATTTGGACATCATCAGCCTCAAAGAAGACGGAGCTGCCAGGGTGAGCACAGAGGCCTAGAACAGCCTATTACACTACTCTCATGCGGCTTCCACGCTGGCTGATTCTTTCCATTAATGCGTGTGTGTGTGTGTGTGTGTGTGTGGAAGACACAGAAATGTGGATTTTCATTCCATACATTGATAATTTGGTTTGGATTACTAACAACAACTGCAAACGACTGATCATTTCTCTCCACGCTGTCTGTGCTTCACGTCGCATTTTCAAAAGGGTAACGCGGAGGCCGGAAGTCGCCTCACGAAGCGGTGGATCAAGGTTTGTGCCGTGTTTGTGCCTCGTTTGGTCCGCAACCTTTGTGTCGTCCGCCGCCTCCTCCTCCTCCTCCTCTTCTCCCTGGTTCTTCCCTCACTCTGTATGCCACACTCGCACCTCCCCGCTCCTCGGCTTGTCAACTTTGTTTCTCTCCACCGGTTTTGTGTACAGCAACTCCATGTACTATATTTGACATTTGGGTACTCTCCATGTTTGGGTCCGGGGGCCATGGCTCTTGACACTTGTCAAAACTTTATCAGCATCTGTAGAAAGTATTACATCCCTTTTTGGGTTTCATAATAATAATAATAATAAAATAAGTTAATTTCTGCAGTTTTAATATAATGCAGCAGGTGGCTGTGGTTAATTAGAGGGTGGATTGATCCGGCAGCTACCCACACTTGTGCAAATACATGTCATATTTCACATTAGCTTTTTAATGCGCTTCACTATTCCACCGCAGTGGCAAGTTTCATTGACCTGACAGAGGCTGACAGTGTTTAATTGCAGCCGAGAGCCGGATCCGGTTGGCAGCGGAGATGACAGCCGTGACAATTGAAAGAAGCAGATTTCATCTGACACCGCGTTAGACTGTATTTAATAAAAAAAAAAAAAAATAAAAAAAATAAAAAGCAGAAGTGCCTGAAACCTGCTTTTTTGTTGAATGTTCATCGGGGGCAACTCCACTAAAAGTGAAATTAATTATACTTTTTAATTACATCTATGGAGAAATTCTATATTTCTCACCTATGACATCAGGAGTCTATATTATATTCTCTCTGTTGTCCCCAAAAAAAAAATGAAATCATCTACTTTTATTAAATTATTCCTGTCTTTGTCGAAATTTCAGCTCTGATTTCTAGTACACAAACGAATAGATAGCACTTTATTGCAGTCTTGGATACGTAGTATTCAAAAAGACAGACGGCACTTCCTTTATATTTGATGCCAACATCCACTCTTTACAGTGAATGAAAGAGTGGATGTTGGTTTTATCCACTCTCTCAGACACACTGTCCGTCTCCAGTCGTCAGACAGACAAACGGGTCGTCAGTCAGCAGCTGTCGACGTGCAGTTTTAAGTTTCCGTTTGAAGTTCTGAACTGAACGGAGTGTCTTTCAATGCAAGTGCATCACTTTGTGGTCATGAAAAATTAATTATCAGTCAGGTTAGTTGTGTTAGTTCTTGGGCACTGGAGTGTTAAATAATCTCTGAAGAGGATGATGGGACGAAACAGAGTGAGAGTCTCCGGGGTAATAAATTATTTTCTCTTGATACTGTTGACGTTTTGCGGCTTCCTCTCTCCCTCTCTCCCTCTCTCCCTCTCTCCCTGCCGGGCTGTTTTTCTTGACTTGCAGTAACGGTTTTCCACTCTGATTTGGTTCTGGATGGAGAAGAGCTTGAGGATTCATAGATACCGTTTGACTCCCAGCATATGAGAGAGGGAGAATTTCTGTCAGTTTTTATGGCACACTTTGTCGTCAGGAGCCGCACTGAGAGGCACGGTAAATTTGCGAGGTTTCACCCTGTAAATCCATGACGTGGGAATGATGACTGTATTTTGTGCAGTCGTCCTGGGTTGTATTTTAGCATTGATTTCATTGGCGCACTCAGATTCTTTTATGACCTCAACTTCAGGCTGACGTATGTGCTTGATATTTCACAGAAGATGACGTCTCCACAATTTATGCTCTTCTACATCATGAAACGGCACAGTCTGGGACCAGACTACAACCCTGGCTGATCGTTTTTACTATCTTTTACTTTGAGGACAATACAATGAATTCATTCGAAACCTTGTTCGCCGCGTTACTCATCTGCTGTGTCTGAAGATAAGACAGATTTATGGACTCGTGCAAAGAGCGCACCTTTGCACGAGTGTCATGGAGGAGACGTAGTGTGTGCTTTTAGTGAGGTTATAAGGGAGAACATATTCTATCTGCAGAAGAAGGTGCAACATAATGAGAAGCATGTTATCTTCTTGGAAAGGTAATCCCATGTAGACCTGTTTGAAAAAGTACTGTGATAAGAGGTTCTGCTGTGTGTTGGAACAGGTTCAGACTAAAAATATCCAGATTCTCTACTTTCTCTACTCTGAAAAGCAAAAGAAGGAAATCGTGTCTCACTTATTCACTTGGTTCTATTACCAATGAACCTTGATCATTTAATGCCCTCGACCTCCATTGCATCGGTGTCATGAGCCCACTTGACCTTTTCTCGGTTTTTGACCGAGGGGATTTGAAAATCCAGCTGCCAGACGACGCCACTAATCTGCTAACTGTCCAGATTATACCAGCTTGTTTGATGAGCCCATGTGCAGCTGCTGTGACAATAGAGTAACAAGTCGTCGTCTCTTTCCCGTGATACAACACTTCTCTGTTCTTACCATCACTGCGGGTGTGATTTCTAACTTTTTTTAATCGTAGATTATTCTTTTATTTACCCTTATCATCAATTAATCATTTAGTCTGTAAGATATCAGATCTCCTAAAATCCCAGTCTCATTAAAAGTCTTTTTTTGCGACTAAACCTAAAGATGTCCAATTTATCGTCGCATTAAAAACCAAATTTAGCGAATTCTTATAAGCGATCATCTAGGAAGCCTTCGCAAAAAAAAAAAAAAGAAAACTAAAATGATTAATTGACCAGATTAGAACATAATCAAAGATAAGGGCTCACAGATGTCGGTGCCAAATTGAAAGCAATAATTCATCATACAGAAATTGCCATCTCCGCGTTCGCGGTGAACGAAAGCGTTGCTTTTCCTCGTGATATATGATCGAAACCTGCGAGGCAGATAAATCACGGCGCACAACAGGAATGATATACCCATTCAGCAGCTCGCCTCGTTGAACAAACTACTTCTTCATTTTCTTATTGACTGTACATAAAGTGAAGTTTCCGGCTCTTTGCCCAGAATCATCAGAGCAAAGCTGAGCAAAGGGAAATGAATAGTGAATGGAGCGGAGGTTTTGAAAAGGAGCCAGGAGTGTCGGGTCTTTTAACCTAATTTTTCATGTTCGACGGAACAGAAAGTGTGATTAATATGCTGCATACTTGATCAGTTTCTTGTTTCCCGTTAAGACTTAATCATTCTACGTGTGTTTTGAAATGGTAAAAACAAAATATCAAGAATATCAAGAGGTGACTCGTCCAGCCTGCAGGCGCTAAGTGCAGCTTCCCGGGGGTTCCAATCAAAAGAGAATATATGTGGTCCGCGACGTCTGAAGCCCTGTTTACCTCTCCAGATTGCTGTGTGGAACTCGTACAAGGGGATGAAACTGATGGAGAAGTCCAACCGAGACAAGAATAACAATGTGACGGACTCTCTGGCGAACAGGACTCTTATCGTCACCACCATACTGGTGAGGGTGAAGGAGGGGCGGATGTACAGAGGGACATTAGAGGGAGGGGTTCTAAGTAAGAGCCCCTGTGAAATATGTTTTGGGGCAATTTGATCAAATATTGGGAAATAATGTAGCTTGTTTTGTCTATCATGATACGGTCATTGTTTCCCAAACCACATTTGACACTTTTAAATACCACATATAATAAAATGTAATACCAACTGCACTGGTATACTAATTTAAAGTGGATATAATGGAAGCCAAAAAACTATCATTTATCAAGTTATGTTGCATGACAGTTGAAAAAAAGCATAAACAAACAAGCACTTTACGATAATACATTTCTACAATTTCTAACATACGTAATCTGTAATCCTACAACAATTGTGTAGGATTACTTAATAGATTTTTTTTTTTTTGAATTATTTTTAAAAGCTTCTGCCCCGAGCACTCGCCAATTTCCCTACTCTGGTTGTAGGTGTAGAAAACAGTTGCATAATTTGCATAAACAGAATTTCTTATTGCGTAATCATAACTTTAGCTCAGAAAAAAAAAACACATTTAAAATCAAGGTCAGAATATATATATGTATGTGTGTGTACTTATTCAAAATGAATCACCAGAAAATATCTTAAATATACCTTGAAAACATTTAAATACAGCATTTGCAGTTTCTATTTCCCTTGTTCTCCAGGAAAACCCATACGTGATGTATAGAAAGTCCGACAAGGAGCTGGCGGGTAACGATCGCTTCGAGGGCTACTGTCTGGACTTGTTGAAAGAGCTCTCCAACATCTTGGGGTTTACGTATGAAGTCAGACTGGTGGCCGACGGGAAATACGGAGCGCAGAATGACAAGGGGGAGTGGAACGGGATGGTGCGCGAGCTGATCGACCACGTGAGTGGCATTCCGTCGTTAAATCGTTCATTTGTGCTTTTTGTATCTTACGACATTTCCTGGCGTGTCCAGGTTGCGGACCTCGCTGTGGCCCCTTTGACCATCACTTATGTCAGAGAGAAAGTCATCGACTTCTCCAAACCCTTCATGACCTTGGGCATCAGCATCCTGTACCGCAAGCCCAACGGCACCAACCCGGGCGTGTTCTCCTTCCTCAATCCCCTGTCTCCAGACATCTGGATGTATGTGCTGCTGGCCTGCACTGGGGTCAGCTGTGTGCTCTTTGTGATTGCCAGGTAAGAAGATGGATTGGTGCTTGTGATGAGGAGATGATGTATGACTGACTGCTGAACTGCACATATCCACTTTCTGAAGGATGGAGGGACTCCATGATTTGTAACAGCATTGTGAAGCATTGTGAAAGAATATACTCGACAGGAATCCCAAGAAGTCTGTGCCAATGGGCTTTATACTTTACTTAAAGGCCCACTGTGTGACATTTCGGAGGGTTTATTCCAATAAATTACAATTAAATACAATATGTACGTCTGTAGGAGTGTATATGTCGCCATGTTTCAACAATAGCTTGATGCATGGAAACGGAAGAGTAAGTGGTGAGAGGGAAAAAAAACGCATCCCTTCTGACATGTGAAGGCCACCGTATGCACTTGGAAATGGGAGGGGCCAGATGCAGCGTGAAAGGTGTGAGAGAGAAAGGACCGAGGTGAAGTGTTGATTGGAAGGCTGTGCTTCAGTGATGTTGTGTTCCGTTTCTCATCTCTTTTTCTCTTTTCCTGCCGTACAGGTTTACTCCATACGAGTGGTACAACCCGCACCCGTGCAACCCGTCCTCCACTCTCATCCAGAACAATTTCACTCTGCTCAACAGCTTCTGGTTTGGCATCGGCGCGCTCATGCGGCAAGGTATTTCGGCACGCGGCTCAAACGGCGAGAATCAATATTTTGAATTTAACAATCCATTTAACAACGGATCAGATGATTACCTCTACCTCTAGTTGTTGACACAGACGCAGTGTTAACACATCATCTGGGGAAATGAGCCTTAAAGAAGGAATTAAACATATTAGGCATAATTTGTTTTAGTGAAGAGAAACGGGAGCAAACCCGAATAAGCAACTGCAGGCAAGAAAACAAGCCCAACGTTGCTTAAAATAGACAGATCTGGCAACAGCGGACGAGTACAGGGAAGGAAACTCAACCAATAGACACTGAATTTACATTTGGGGCCAAATACCACGATAAAAAAAACTGTTATTGTAAGTTTTAAGAGTTCCAGAGATACAGAAGCTGCATAAGTCACAGGGCTCTTTCTGCAAAGCTGCCGACTGAACTCCCTGTACAGCATGAAAATACTGTACTGACTCTGTAAAGTCTGCTCTAATCTGTTTAAGTCAATATCTGTCTCCTAAACTCTGCTACTGCCCTCTCCACGCACGTCTGGATTTAGACCCCGCGAGTTGCCACTGCGCCCCGTTAGCGCAATTGTGTTGACGCGCTTGCTGGACATGACCTCCCCCGAGGCGTGAGATTTGGAAAAGGATAAGTGTGACACACTTGATGCACCGACCGACAACGCCGGAGTCCACAGCGATGTGGCAACACTAATGAAATGTTGGGATTTTGCTGACAGCGAGCCACATTTGTCAAGTTTGTCAGTTCCCCAGAAAGGCATCAGTTTTGAAAAATGAGGAGACAGAAGGGAGGGAAGCTTTTGACGTAAACCGTGGTTCCAATTTTTTTTCCACCCTGCCATTTTGCTCCGTGCAAAACGTGTCTCTGTTGTTTGTCATAATCTGCATGTGTGTTTTGTGGTTTGGGTTAGATCGAGGACGTGTCTGCGAAAAGCAGCTCCACTGAGTCCGTGTCTTATCCCAGTGAAGTCGAGCGTTTATCAACAGAGAAAAAGGCAAACGCTTTATAAAAGACAGAAACACTTGCACAGGAAAAGTGTTTTACTTTTCTTTACACAGAAAAACGACAAATCCTGCTGCTCATTTCAGTGTTTTGGTTTTATATTGCATCATTTGCTCTACACACATATTTCTATTGACTGTTATTGCAATTCTTTTTGCTTTCTGACACTGTTCTGTTTCTTTTGTAATGACCGTATTGTTGCGACGGAAGAAAGAAAAATAATCCAATGAAAAGTGACACAATTTCTCATTGAGGTTTGAGGTGGAAATCCATGTAATTGCACCCTATTAAAATAACCCCCGTTGAACCAGTGGCTTTGAAAGAACATCGTTTTCCCTGATTGTGATTTGAACATTTTACTTCCTGCTCCGACTCTAAATCCATTCTCTTCTTATTTCTTCCATCGTCGCGCTTCCAGGCTCGGAGCTCATGCCTAAAGCCCTGTCCACCCGTATCGTCGGCGGTATCTGGTGGTTCTTTACTTTAATCATCATCTCCTCGTACACGGCCAACTTGGCCGCGTTCCTCACGGTGGAGCGCATGGACGCGCCCATCGACTCGGCGGACGACCTGGCCAAACAGACCAGGATCGAATACGGGGCCGTGAGGGACGGATCCACCATGACCTTCTTCAAGGTAAATGGATTGTTGGAACTGCGTCGACAGTATAGCATGTCCACGTATAGATCCTGGATTAGACTGTTTGGCTTCAATTTACCATTGTACATTAATCCCTATATTATGTGTTTCTCCTTGCCGCCGGGACAGTAGCAGAGATTACTCGATTTACGAGAGATTATTGTTCACCTAGTGTCGACTGGGCTCTTGCACATTACTTATCAAGTTACTGCTGCGTTTTAAATGGGAACTGCCGGGGACACGAAAGGTTTTAAACGAATGATTATTTTCAGCACCAGATGTGCGTACGACTCCGTATGATGGATATCACGAAATGAGATTCATGTTGTTTTTCCACTGCGTCTCTCTTGCATCCTGAATCGTCGCCAAACCTCCCGGAAAAGACAAAAATCGACAGTCCCTTTAAAACGAAATGCACGGTTACATTCGTTAACGTTGAGTGGAGAGAATGCATCTCGTCTAAGTTGAGGACAAACATGCCGTTCGGCACCTTGTTAGTTTAAATCATATCTGTGTCCTTGTGTCCTTAGGCAGATTTTCAGGGCTGTCACTCTGCCTCACTCCCTCTCTCTCTCCTTGCTTCCTGGAGGCTCCGGCTCAGCATGGGTGATCCATGCAGGGCTTTATCCTCCCAGATTGCAGCCAGTGATTACGACTGCCTGGGTAGAAAGAAGCAGACTGTGTTGATGGCTTGAACAAATTGAATCAGCTGGAGGAGATTTGGAGCACAGCTGTCCCATTTTTTTTTTCTGACTGAGCAAGAAACACACACACACACACACACACTTACACTAAGTCCTGCACATCCGCCTTGATTTGAAATATAGTATTATTGTACATGTATGGTGACTTTACGCCCCGCCTGCATGACACTGCCCACCAGCTGTCGCCCGTATTTGGCTCCTTTTGTTGCAGAAATCCAAGATCTCCACGTATGAGAAGATGTGGGCGTTTATGAGCAGCAGGAAGAACACTGCGCTGGTGAAAAACAACCAGGACGGCATCACCCGCGTCCTGACCACGGACTACGCCATGCTGATGGAGTCCACCAGCATCGAGTACATAAGCCAGAGGAACTGCAACCTCACGCAGATCGGAGGGCTCATAGACTCCAAGGGCTACGGGGTGGGAACGCCTATCGGTAAGCGGAATGAGAGGCGCACGCTTCTCCACCATGTCCGTCAAAACAATACAAATTTGACTGAATTCTACTGATACTGATCAAGTCACATGACATGATTTAGGCACATGTCTGCTGCCTGGTGATGCGTCGATGTGATATTTAAGGTTTTCAGATCGCGTCTGATCCGATGATGCCGGTGGCTCGGGCTCGGGCCGACCGGGTGATGATATTGCACAAAAATGCAAAAACGTGCACATGGTGCAAATGGTATGAACGCGTCAGTACAGCCACTGTGTCTGAGCGCGACATGAGAGGAGGAGCTATAAGAGGACGGAGGGTGTAAAAATCCCCAGTTCCACGACCGATGACAACAACTTCATGGTTTTGGGGCGGAGCTTTGATGAGCGGATGACGGGACTTTCAAGCCTCCGTACCGTAGCTTTTTTCTTTTTCTTTTACCATGTCCCGTCCATTTCTTTTTCTTGTTATTCTCTTTTTTATTGATCTTCAACAGGAAAAAAGACATGCATACATACTTACATACATGCTATCTGAAACGGAACAAAACAATACCACAAATAAATAAAAAAAATAAAAAAAAACTGAGGGAATACAACAGAGAGACAGCCTATATTTATGTGTATGTGTATGTATATATTGCTCTAATGAATCAAATTAAAAGAAAAGCTGCATGTTCATCTGTATATATATTTTGAATCTTTATCTTTATAAATAAAATAATTATTATTAGTATTATCATAAGAACCCCATATTTTCATGTAAATGTCTTCTATACACCTCCTTTAGTTTTCCAATGACGTAACACTATTCTGCGTCCAGTAAAAAGTGCTATTCTACACATTTAGACCACTTCCTGTCTGTATCACTCCAAATAGGCAAAGCGTCGGTAGATGATCTTATCCCACAGAAGATCAACATGATGTGAGAGAGCGCCACACGCCGCATCACATCTCCCAACCGTGCCATCTTACTCGGGGTCCAGTAGATCCTGTTGATAACTTCCATACCATAGCTTTAAATCAGTTGGCGAAGTTTGAAGTCGTCATTTTAACTTCCACGCGGACGGTTTCTCCCGTTTTGTGAACTCTCTTGTATTTACTGCCTGCTCTCTGTGGTACACTGCACACATTTAGCCTCTAAGTTAGTAAAAAGAAGCAGGAGACAAAAAAAAGGAAAGAAAGAAGAAATACAGCGCTGCACAAATCACATTCATACATGCTCTCCTGAGAGTTTTAAAAGGTAATGAAGGCCCTTTTGATGATTGTGGGACTAGAATAGAATTTTAATGCCGCCTCTTTAAATGGAGCCCCTTTAAATGTGCTGCAGATGCAACCTTCAAATGATTTCCAGTTTGCATTTCCCATTCTTCCAAAGTTCAAGTGCTGAGATGTCGTCCCGTAATCCTCGACATACAAATGCACTTCAATTTGAAACCTCTGCCAGCTGCTCGGTGCAAATGTTCAGCAAAGTGAATCCATATCAGCCTGCTGCTATATTTACAGACAGAGCGGTTGGGTGTTTATTTAAGCCGTCCTTAACATGTCGTCCTTTGGTCTTTTATTTTGTTGTTGTTTATTTGTTTATTCCCCTACGTTACTGCCAGAGACACCAAGAAGACTGACTTCTGCACACAAGGAAATGCAACATCCAGAACAATACAGTATATCTTTATATTCTACATTAAGCAATTTATACAATTTATAATTGGTGCTGGGGGGATGGAAATAATATACAGACACAAACAATGACTCACATTTGCATTCACACCTACAGGCCATGTAGTTTCCAATTAATCTAATGTCTGCCTTTGCGATGTGGGAGGAGGACGACGGATTATCTGGAGGAAACCCACGCTCACGCTGCGACTTCACGCAAACCTCCTGAACGAATATTGGTTTTTAATTGCAAGCCAAATGTAACTTTAGGAGAAGTTGAAAAGGTCAAAAAATGAGACACTCTCACATCTGTGAGTCCAGTTCCTCTCTCATCGCGTGTCGCGTGATGTCTCGCGCTCTGATATGAGTATTCCGCTGTGTAGGAAATAATGATGGTGACCAAAGGACGGAAGAAAATCTGCAAGACAGATCCTCGGCGGAAAGTTTTCACTGGCTCTCACACTTCCCGCTCGAGTCGGCGGTGTTGCTAATCCAGTCTCACTTTGATGTAGACCTGTATGAGTTTCATTGAGCCTTTTCATCCTCCTGGTACAAAGAACAGAGGAGGCGGGAGAAAGGAAGATGTAAAAGGTGAAAAGGAAGCAGACCCTTGCAACGCATGTGCCACATACTGTGGCGAAGTCTTCTGGCATCGTCGCCGTCTGAGATGGAAGAAGAAATCATTTATTCATCTTTCCAAATCCAGCTTGTGGGGAAACTGCAGGAATCCAGTGATGGTATCGTTCTGTACATATCAATGACGTCCTGTTGGACTCCTGCCCTTGTCCCGGAATACAAACGCCGGTGGGGAATCGATTAATGGAATGAAGTGTGTCGACATCAACTTCCTGCCGTCCATTAACTTTCAAATATTCATTCTTTAAGATGACGAGGCCTAAAATCGAGGCTGTGACAGCGCAGAAAGCTTCCAATTCTGAGTTGTCATGAACACGGCGATGAACTGGATGTGGACGCAAGTCGCAGCTGTTAGTCCCTCACCAGTCCACAAATGGAGTGGACTGAATTTTGCCATTGTATTTGTTGCCTTTGTCTTAAAATTCTTTTCAAACACTGATCGTATACACGCAACACGCAGGCTGCGTTAATCCAATTTAGAGAAATGAGATAGTCAGACTAACTGTACCTGTTTAGGATGAAATAATAAATAAAGGCGTGTCGAAGTGCAACACAGCCCTGAAGAGACACCAGGGTCTGGGGCTGAGAGATGGAGAACGCTGGGCTTCATTGGAGTGTGCTTGGGTAGAAGCCTATTTTTATTCAACCTTTAAAATTCCCTTAATGACAAACAAATAATGGCGTGTCATGACTCTCATGCTCCGCTCCAGGTTCTCCATACAGGGACAAAGTGACCATAGCCATTCTCCAGCTGCAGGAGGAAGGGAAGCTGCACATGATGAAGGAGAAGTGGTGGCGAGGAAACGGCTGCCCCGAGGAGGACAACAAGGAGGCCAACGCTCTGGGCGTGGAAAACATCGGCGGTATCTTCATCGTCCTGGCTGCCGGTCTGGTTCTGTCTGTGTTCGTGGCCATTGGAGAGTTCATCTACAAGGCGCGCAGGAACGCAGACATCGAGGAGGTAAGCGAGGGTGAGGAGGAGCGGTGGCGACAAGTGAGAGGATTAAATGTTGCTCTCCGCTCCCGGGAAAGTCATCTTTGTGCTCAGTCAAGAGTAATTCAGTCAGAATCACATGTACAATGACAGGTTTTTGTCTTTCTAATTATAATAATATCAGTGGCAGGCAGTCCTTCACGGACTTAATTAAAGAACTGAGTGAGTCATCAGCTCCATATGAATGACACAATCATTCACTCTGTTCATGATCCGTTTCTTAGCCTTTGTTTGGTGTCTTTTATTTCTATTCTTTCATTTTTGACTTTCTTTCCACATCTGGTTTCATCTCTTTTTGTGTGCCGTGTCTTCTTCTCCACCCTTGTTTCTTTGCACGCGTCCGTCAGGCCTTTTGTTTCTTTTACGGGGTGCAGTCGCACCAGTTTCAGCGGCGGGGCTCCGCCTCCTCCACTGGCACCTCCTTATCTACTGATTTGGAGAGCGGCAGGCTGCTGGGCGATGACACGGGGTAGCCGTGGCGGCCCGTTGACGACACGATAGGTTTGTAACCAGGCCACCCTCTCTGTGTACCTGCACCTGTCTCAGCCACTCCCACTTATTATGACTCTTTTACCTTCTATATCTGACCCTGGTGTCTGTCGTGCTTCCCTGCTGAATATCTGTTTTGGTGTTGTGCTTTTAAATTCTCGTGATATCCGTCTTCATTGCAGAGTTTTGGGCCATTGCAGTCCAACTTTCCTCTTATTTACTGTCGTATTTATTGAGCACTTATGCTAATAGAATAAAAACCCACCCAGTTTATTTAAAGCAATGTTTCTGAAGTTATGGGCTTACTTTTAAACATATCAATTATTTGTTTTATCGTGATCAATGTGATTTCATTCCATTATACTTCGTAAAAATGAGGCATTTAACTTCAAATAACGAGTTATGTGGCTCCCTCCCCGGGGGAATTAGCTGTTTTGTGGGGTTTTTCTTGGCTCGCACTGGTTAAGTAGCTTTTCAATACATGCAGGGAAGTTTTTTTTCGCCTCATTTATTCCACGGTCTCCGTAGGCATGTGTGTACACTTCAGATGTAGACTTTGAAATGTCTTGAGGGAAATCAAAAGATAGGAAAACGTTGTTTTTTTTCCTTCATATTTTCCACCTCATTAAGCTCCTTGGTCGGCTGAAATTTGGGTAACAGTGACGGAGCTCCGTGTAAAGTTAATTTGTCCCATGGCACAAATCAAAAAAGTTCTAATTTTATAAGTGACTATGACTGAAAATGATGGATGAGGGACACTGACTTATAAGGTCATCACTGCACCACTGGACTGCCTGTCGTGTCGCGTCAAGATCCATCTCATTCATTATGGTAAAAAGAAAAAAAATCAGCACACATAATCATGTAAACCACCGGTTGCTGTGTCCAAAAGTGAATCATTAAATGCAATGAAGGTGACATGAACCTTTAATTTAATTCCAATTCAATTAATTTCCGGTTCATGTTTGATTTCGCGCCTGTTCGGTAAGTCTTTCCTTCAATCTGTGGTTTTTGCTCCTCGGTCTCTCTCTCTCTCTCTCTGTCTCTCATGGGGTGAATTGTAAAAGGTTTTGTTCTTCACTGATACCGAAGCATTTATGGGAGACCAGCAGGAGGCCACATTTGTGTGAGAGGCCTGAGGATGAAAGAGGAAAGACCTTCAGAAGACGAGGTGACACCGTTCTGCAAATGCAGACTAAATTCAGCCAACACACCAGTGAAAGGAAACTTAAAAAAAAAAGAAAAGAAGGAAAACAAATATGATTGAAGGTTGATGAGTTCAATATAATTTGTCGTGCAGAATCAAGTAAACCTCCGGCCTTTATTTGGTAATTAAAGTAATTACCATGTTATGAGTTTGTAGCTTCAGAAACTGACCTTTATCTTTTATCTGTGTAATTGGATTTCATGATCTCGTCATAAACAAATGATCTGCGTTTATTTATTATTTTACAAAAATAATCTCTTGGTCAGACTTTGCTTAAACTCTAGTGAACTAGTTAAGACTTTATTGATCTCTCACTGGGTAAATTAACTTGTTACAGCAGCAGAAAAGGTCAAAGGCAGACCGAGCTTTCACTTCATTTTCAAATGAATGGTTCCCTAGTGGAGTTCCCGGCCCTCGTTTGGACACCCCTGCTCTCAGTATTTTTTATTTTCGTCAGCTATGACGATAAAACGATGGAGGATGAATTCCCCAACAGTGTTTTTTCTTCTTCTTTTTTTTGTCATTTGTCTTTGGTGACCAAAGTGTAGACATTATATACAACATTTTTAATTTCTTAGAAGGTCCACCATTTAAGTATACCCTCCCTTTCCCAAATGTGTCAAGGAACTACAGTGGTCTTCATGTACCAGAAAGGACGATGCCCTTCCGAACTGTTATTTCTAAAGAAATTATACACTCATCCAAACATACTTATGGTTAGTATAAACCCATTTTGACCTGTAACCCAGGCTTTTACTTGCTCTCACTGACAGTGTGTGTCGTTTACCGCCGTCATGGAGGACTTGGGAATCTCCCTGCAGTGTTACAAAGGGATCCGGAGGAGGTCGCCACTCAACACCGGAGTTCGGTCAACTTGCATCTTCTGTCAACCGCAGCCCACCGCGAAGAGGGACGGACGGAGGCGGGACTCCAGCACTTGAGCGTCGGATCGGAAAAAAAACAACAACCGTGAAGATCAGAGACTCTTTGGCTTCTGTGTTTTGGCGCATTTCCACCGGCTCGACTCGCCCCGCCACGGCATGGCACGGCACGGTTTAAGTAGCGTTTCCACTAGCATTGTACCTGGTACGGAGGCGGGACTCAGCCGTGCAGTGACGACTCCGCCCACGTTAAGTAGGTACTTTTTTTGTCGTGGAGAAGCAACGTAATCGAGTCGAGCCGGTGGAAATCGGCCATTTGTTTCCTCATTAAACTTGTCTTTATACTAAACGTGAATGGATATTATGTTAAGTGTTATACTGTTGGTGTAGTTCACAGCGTCTTGGCCTTGTATTAACATTCGATTGTTAAAAGAGATGATGGTGAATAGAGTAGTAAAATCCGCAGCTGTTGTGAGCAGCCGGTAGAGTTGAAATCTGCAAACTTTATTGATACTCCCATTGTGTAAATGTACAACATCTTCACAGATTTTTTTCTGTATAAAGACTTTTGCATTTTTTCATTAAAAAAAAACAAAAAAAAAAAACTTAAAGGTTTTGTCCAGTTTGTTGCGGTTGTTATTTAGTTTTGGCAGCAGCGTGTGTGTGTGTGTGTGTGTGTGTGTTTCTTTGTGGCAGGCACCAAAGCAGCTTCAGAGCCAAACTGTGAAAAAACAAGATAAGGACCTCCAAGGAGAGTGAGGAACACACCTGCTGTTCTATAAACTTCAAATGCCAGCATTACAAACATCAAATCACACACACACAGACACATGTAGCCTCACTGATGCTCGGGACCATGAAATATTGCCTTTAGAGAAGGAGAGGACAAATTGGGAGGCAGTTTATTTCATCCCAAATTCTCTGGAGGTCAAAGACAAAATGCAATTTCCTCGTTCCCACAGGAGCACGCGCTCGTTTCCCTGCACGTTGTTTGCTGTTGTTGGATTTTAAAGCCTGAGGCGTCTGCCGTGACGACTTTATCTCGTCTTTAAATACATCGCAATCTTTGGCAAAAATAAGATTAAATATAGCACATTCCAACAAATGTGTTTATGGAAATCGTATTTACAAGGATTTTGTTTTACTCATGTCTTTTACTTTTGCACATAAAGCACATTGATCGCTGTAGTGTAATAAATAGTCACACAACACAGGTGAACCCAACCCAAGTCAGTCAGGTGACACTAAGGTCAACTCAAGATGTTTGACTGAAAAAAACCTTCTCAATGAGAGGATGAAGGATGACCTGCTTCAGTTATCTCTTAAATTTTGAAAAGACTAAATCAAAGACTTGAAAATATTAACCGACTGGTTTCAGCTGGTGGGTTTTTCCATGACTGTTTAACGACTGCGACTGGATCAGACGACGTGATTTCTCAGACCAACTAAACGCATGAAACTCTTGCGAGAGCGACCACATCTACGAGAGAAGCGGTTTAAATATTAACAGATGTGTGCCAACCGGCCAACCGTGCCGACTGTCCCCAACTCATGCTGACAGGTGCAGACTCCGCCCAACTGTGAATCGCGGGTAAAATCGAGCAAAGAAATCTCGTAGTGTGTTCTCAGCTTTAGATGCAAGGTTAAACACCTTTGACTAAAGGATGTCCAGCTGCCTCCGGCTAACTCCGATTCACATAACGACTCTCTTGACTTTCCGCCGGTGAGGGCTGAGGAAGCCTCTCGCATGAGAGATGAAACATCTTCAACCTTCACTCAA
The DNA here is from genome assembly GCF_019176455.1 of Solea senegalensis. Classification (NCBI taxonomy): domain Eukaryota; kingdom Metazoa; phylum Chordata; class Actinopteri; order Pleuronectiformes; family Soleidae; genus Solea; species Solea senegalensis. Next base: position 3,791,015 of record NC_058033.1, read on the forward strand.
GCAAGTCCAGTTGCCTGGAGCTAAATCCTGAAGATGACTATGACCTGGACGACTGAGAATCTTCACGGATGAATAATGAAAATGTTCTCAGTGGAAGTATCTCTGTGCGGCAGGAATGCAAAAAAACATCAAAAAAGTCCAAAAGTGTGGATTTGAGGAAATTTTGACTATAAAAATCTTATTAAACTTAAATTGTATCCACCTAATTTAAAATCTGCCTCGCATCCACCGCTCAAAAAATTTAAACCAGGAAACTGTGTTACCTGATAGCTGCATAGAAAGCACACTGAAGTCTGTCGTGCTGGTAATAATCAGAATGTGAATTGAAAACGCAGCAGGAACGAAGAAATATTCATGTCTTTTAGGAAACTGTGTTCATTAAATCTTGATTTTGTTTGACTAATTTACAATTTGCACTTGTATTCACCGTTCAAACAAACAAATTTAAACAGGGAAGGTGTTTCACTTGGAGGTGATGATGCAGCAGCACATTTTGATTTTCTGTTGTGCAGATAATCAGGAGTCAGGAATGAAAATGTTCTGGGTTCAATTAGCTCCGTGCGGCAGGGACGCAGAAGGGATCGACGGCAACCATCAGCCACTGACATGTTCATTTGAACTAAACTCCAGTCATCAGCAGAATAATCAACTCTGATGCTCCAGCACCCACAAACACATCACGTAGATATCAGCGTGCTGCTGCTGCTGCTAAAAAAAAAAAGAAAAAGAAAACTAAATGTGTTGCCGTTAATATATTCTCTCATCGTGTTCCCGGTGTTTAATGGTAGCCTACAGCAGTCGCTCCCCTCATTTCCTCGCTTATCTCGTTTGAAGATGACCTCATGGTAAAATATTTAATCAGACATGAAGACGGGGGGCGGGGGGATAAGAGTTTTTCTGCCGTGTCATGGCCAACAGATTTTATCTTCTTCTTCATCTTCTTCATCTTTTCTGTGATTCAGTCCCCCTGGTCTGACTGCACACCTGTGGACTAAGATATAATGATTAATCATTGTGGATTAATATATCCATTCATTCGATTTGGCAGAGATTTTTACACCAGATGTGTTTCCAGATGCGACCCTCTCATTTAGCCAGGCTTGGGGCCGGCACCAGGCTTCCCTGTGACTGCGCTCACTTAAGATTGTCCACTTAATTCAATTCCATTTTATCTATATCTATATATATATATATAGATGTGCGGGTCTAAGGACGTCTAAGGAGGTCTAAGGGTGTCCTCTGTCCTTAGACCCTCACATCAAGTAAGGAAAAACTCCAACTAACTAGGGAGAAAATGTTAACAATGAGCAATGGGGATTGAGTACGATACTCACCCCTTGACCGGGCATGGACTCCAACCAGCAACCCTCCAGTTACAAGCCAGTTCTCCTTTCCACTTGGTCATGGGCTACCAAGCAATGATATTAAATATCGACACAAAAGTAAAAATATTGATAAACAGCAACAACTAATTTACTTAATACTTGATTTGCTTTTTATTGAAATAAAAGTTAGTCACAGATTTACTCAAATAAAAGTGTCAAGACATATTCTATTTGGTTTTTGGTGAGTTGGACCATCCGCGTTAATGAGTACATCTATATCTAATCTATATGTATATGCAGGAAAATATCAATATCTTATCCTGAAAAAAAAATCTGTTTCATGTACCATGTTGAGAATCTAAATCTGTGACATTTCTGAAATACAAAAAAACACAAACATACATCAAAGATGTATCTATCTTAAAACAGATGATTTACGGACGGGTATAGTTAAAGATTAGATTAATCCAACAAATGAAAACATAAGTTTCATTGGTCAGAAACAAATATTAGAGGGAGAGAGAAAACCAAATGTGAAAGGGCATCATAAGCCCCTTAAATATTAAATCAGTATTGTAAAGACCTTCAACACTGACCTCTGATTCTTTCACCATCTAATGTGACATTTCAAACAAGAAATACTGAATAAAAGACTTGAGTCCAAGGTTTGTTGGTGACATTTCTGTGGGTGGATTGTGTGCAGGAAGGTTTGACTGAATCCTGCGGGAATTGGACCGAGCTTTTCTTAATCTCTACATGTAATGAGTTTTCTCTTTTTTGGTATTCAGATTAACTCTGGGATTGGGCTCAGGACGATGTTTGGTTGACGCTAATCTCCTAACCCCATAATTCTTAATCAAAACCAAAGGCAGTATTTTTCTTTCTTTTTTTTTTTTTATCATCATCTAATCCGTCATGAGTGAGAGCGTGGATTACATCTGTGACCTTGACGTTAACCTAAGACGACCTCACATGAATAACTTAATTTCCCCGGTACACCTGCGTTCATGTCCTTGTTTGTTTCCGTCAGATTATCTATTTATCCAGTGTGCAGCCTCGGTGCTGAAGAAGAAGAAGAAGGAGTGAAGGTGAAATGTAGGAAGGATAAAAGGACGGTGGCATCTGTCTGCGTTTGCCATTGCTAAGAAGGTTAGCGACTATGATCCATACTTATGTTCTTCTTTCTGGACAGATGAGATTGAGAAAAGGAGATTGAGAGAACAATCCTGAGACCGAGCAGAAAGAGCTCAAGGAGTCGGCTGTTTGTTTTCTTCGTATATTAAAGTTGGCTGGAGTGGGCAGCGGATTTTCCCCTCAGGGTTCATTGAGAGGACAGGTCAACAAAGAAGACAATGAAGAGACGGAGTTTGTCATAAGCCCTCGACTCTTTTGACATTCATTATTCTTGTTTGGGTTACTTCCATCAAGTCTGGTTATGTTCACAACATTTAACAGTAATCTCAATCCTGGTCCTGGCGACGTCACTGCCCTGCGTGATTTAGAGGTTTCCCTGCTCCAGCACACCTGATTCAAATGGTCTGATAACGAGGCATTTATTTGAATCAGGTGTGTTGGAGCAGGGAAACCTCTAAATCACGCAGGGCAGTGGAGGACCAGGACCAGGACCAGGACCAGGATTGAGAAACCACATTTAGTTTACTTCCGTTGGTCATTTCACCGTTAATATGTTTGTCCAAAAGATGAGGCTGAAGGTGGAGCCTGGCTAATTGCAGAGGCCCAGGTCATTGGACCAAACCAACAGCTGACAAGCAAAGGGGAGGGGGATTTATTGTGTTTAGTATTGAGTGCATGGTCTGATCTGTCCCCCCTTTGTCAGGTGAGTTTATTGAGTTAGTGCTATGTTTAGTTAAGCAGCATTGTTGACTAGAGGTTTGTTAAACTTGTTAAAAATCATCCTGTGTTCCTTTGACTGACGTTTGTCTCCCATTCTTCATTAATGGTGTATTTATATAATTAGTTTGACCTAAATCCTGGTACAATTTCTCCTTTTTTGCTTGTGTTTGTGTGTTTGTCTTTCCCTGGTGTTCGTCGTGTTGTATCAGTCACACCTGTGTCTCACTCCTGCAGCTCAGTTTCTATTTTCCACTCACCTGTCACTCCCTGACAGGTTGTCTTGTCTCTTTCCTGCAAGCTTTGGCAGCCATTTCCACCCTGTGTCTGTGACGATCGTTTACCACTTTGTTAAATTTGAATTTTTCCTGCATGCGTTTCGCAGCATTACAAAATGTAGGTATGCATATGTTAGTTGGTTGTTTTTATTTTTGTCTCATGGCTCACTCATAAAACATACATGAGCAGAATATGATCATATATTATAATAGATCATCAAAAATAGTCCTGTCATTAATTTGGGACAACATGTCACAATTGTGTTGTGTCACGATGCTTAGTTGCCAAGTCAATGCACATCACGAAACAGTCTGACATCTAAATTTAATGGAACAGTGGCTGATAACAGAATGTCCAACAAGCCCAATGTTTTTCCAATTAACTGCTGCATTTCGCTGCTCCTGCAAATAAGAGGATAAATAAATACAGTTAATCAACGGAGGAAATGATGTGCTTCTTTTTTAGCTTTGACTTCTCAGTGTCCGCTGAGCGGGTGCTGTAAGAAAGTCAAACAAAGACAAAAACTGAATAAATTCTGCCCCACGCTAGAGGATTATTGGCCAGATTTCATGTCCCGTTTCGACAATCGTCTTCCGATTTTAGGCTGATTTGAACAGATCGTGTGGCCAAATTATTCTGTCGTGTCAGAAATTTCAAATAAAGTAATAAAAGTGTTTGATATTTGTGACTGAACAGCGATCGGAGGCATGGCACAAACGTAACATGCTTCAAATGAAACTGAAAAGTGTCTTTTCACAACCCTGGATTACAGACAACGATAAACAGAACTTCCAATACTTTTTGAGGTAAATTGGCAGCTGTTGCCTTTTTAGATGTTGCCGTTCATCAAGCAAGTAGAAATACGACAATTCTGGGGCAGAAAATCATATTTCAAAAATCACCGCACACATCGCAATATGCCACAGTTCCATTTCCTTCCGTTCCTTCTCGGCAAATATTTACACAGAAAGGAACTCGTGCATTTCTTGAGGAGTTTGCAGAGTTCCGACCTCTCGGTGCATCTCAGATGTCACACATAAATCCCCTGAACCTGTCAAGTCTGGTTCGTGTTCCTCGACACAAGGCTCTGAACTGTAACTACAAGTGCAGTCGAATCAAATCTAGAGTATGACTCCGGCATAAAAGCGCGGCAGACATTTGAGTCCGTCCCATCCATCACAATGAGATGAACAGTCTCTGGGCCTGATAAGCCAGGCCCGTGTCAACAGCCTGTCAATGAAGACAAACGAGGAGGGAGGAGGACTCTTGGAAGTGCAGCGTGTAATTTATCTCTCTGTCTCTCACTCTCTTTTCTGTCTGTGTCTGCCTTTCTCTCACGCCAGCACCTGTGAGCCTGGCAGTAAATAATTCAGAGGGAATGCTGTCATCTGCTGGTGTGCAGGTGAAGTGGCCTCATGGACGTAAAGCAGAAACGGATCACAGCAATAAATCAGAGCGTTAAAAAAAGCGCCCAACGCTATTTCAATTAATGATGCGTCCCCCTTTTTTTAAAAAGCCCATCCTCACTTGCTTAAGGTCAGCTCAGCTTTTATGATGATGTTGTGTATGGACCTATATAAATTCAGATCATAAACATTCATACCAGCCATAAACACGCCAACAGATGGGAAGAAGTATAGTGCCTCTTCATCCGTTTTACAAGTTGAGAATATCTGGACTTTTTATTGTTTTGTTTTTTCGTTTCTGTTTCTTGTTTCCTTGGACACATTGGTTCAAAATCCTTTTCCAGTTCCTCTTCATCGATCTTTACAAGTTCGGAGCCTCTGAAATTCTTATTGATTTGTATTTTGGGCAGTTTAGTGTCTCCGGCCTGGTGGCCATGCATGTTTCAGATGATCCAGCTGACCTTTAAATGGTGTGTTTACACTGAACTTGCTTCATCTTCTGAAAGATTTTAAATAATCATGCGCTCTGATACAATTTGGCCAAGCTAATATCTAATAATGATGCTAATCTTTAGAAATCAGTGCAGCCAATGGTTGATAATTGATGGCCATTGTTGTCCCTGCCAAATTGGCCAGCTTGCTTTTTTCTTCCATCTGCGAAAAGTAATAATAATGGGACTAAGTATGGGCTAAATAAAGGATAAATCAAATAAAACCTTTAAATAAACACTTAGCGTCTGCCTCTCCAATCTTCATTTTCAGGCAGCGCTCCAGTGCACTTGTACATTTTAAATAAGAATAAGATATAAAATCTAGTCATTACGAAACAGGCCAACAGAATGTGTAATGTAAATTAGATGAAAATGGATAGAAGTTGGCCAGATTTACAGTATTTCCCAAACCCCTGAATCAGTCAACTGAGAAACTTCACTTTTAACTTACAAATGAACACTTAATCTTCATCAAAAGAATAAAAATCATGCACTTTAGAACTAATTGAAGAACATTTTGTTGATAAAACATAGTTTTTCTCTCATTGTTTATGTTTATGCATCACTGTATTATATCTTATTGTATTTATACAAAGACAGTAAATCTCTTTATTCTTTCTATTCATGTGGATAAGGTTTCTTGTCATTTCTGGGTCTTAAAAAAATCACCCCCTGTACCCCTGTTTCAATCTAATTTAAAAGTATTCAAAAATGGCTAAAGTTGACCAGATTCTGAAGAATGACTGTAAGTTTTAACTTACAAGAATCATACACTTTTAAGCACATTGTATTGTGTCTATGGACACAATGTGTCTGTGGAATTCCTCATAAAACAATCAGTCTAAATGGATGTCCATCTATTATCCCGCAAATCTTCCTCTTGCAAACACCGACACTGAAGTTCTCTATTTTCTTCCGCAGGAGCTTTTATAGCACGAGATGTTCATTCTGAGCCACTGCCTCATTGCACAGCTATTGCAGCAGAGCCAAAGTCCATCCCGGCGGCATGACCGCGTCTCTCAAAACAGTGCCGGCTCTATGGGCATTTTTGCGGGCTAAAGTCATGTCATCTGAGACATTTAATTGGACTCGGGCCGCCGCAGGGGGACAGCGGAGCGGCATTCCACCACCGCTTTTCGCCCTGTTATGTTGCCCTCCGCCGCGTGTCTGCAGCAGTCCGTGCGCAATCACGCGTCCGTGCGCATGCAGGCAACGTTGAGCTGCTGGGGTTTCCTCTGACTGACACAAAGGCAGTGGACGCCTCACGTACGCGGCGGAAAACTTGCGGGAATAACCCACCAGTATCAAGTGGAGTGAGTCTCCGTGGAGACCAGCGTTTGGAGAGAGACGTGTGCCATCTTTGCTGGATTTGCGCGCAGGGGCGCATCCGCAGAGAGACGAACTGCGCGCTTTCTCTGGAGACACCTCAACTGTGGTTCGACTGGGGACGAACTTGAGGACAACACTGCTGATTCAAAACTTATTACGCACTAAGTTTCCTGCTTCGGGTCCGTAGCTGCTTCAGGTAACAGGTAACATGCCACCCTCTTGGCCCAAATAGGCCATTTTCATAGGAATTGTCCATAATGCACTACCTTCTATCATAATGTGAATTATGTGCTTATCATATGAACAATAGTGTACTTTTTCATCTTCTAATACTGTATCACATTTTATAACAGCACTAATAAGCCAGTATATTATCAAAAAAATAACATTCTAACGCTTTCCAACAACAGAAAGGGACAGTAATAAAATAAAAAAGGGTCTTATTTGTTGGTGTGGAAGGTCATTGAGGTCTGCTGTGTGAGACTGGGGTTTATCAGGGTTAAAGTAGCCAAATGCTCTGATATAAAAAGCTTGTATACCTCTACTGGAAGAGGGGACAAAATCCAGACCTCGAACCAGTCTGTCAGAGCTCACTAATTATTTAATCCCACCGCAGTAACTCCAGGAGCATGATGAAAGTGTTGGTCAGTGTGGGTGGCCTTCATAACTGACTGGACACCTCATACACATCAAACTAAGGTTGTAACTATTTTTATTTACACATCTACTGCTGATTTCCTTGCAGTTAAAGCTGCAGTAGAAAGGATCGGTTGATTCAAGGCAATGTTTGGAATTATTATGTTGACACATTTAATATCCAAATCTTTCAGAATTGTCATTTTTTTCTAGGTTTCTTTGCAGCATAGGGAGTTGTTGCCAGCTATGGAATAGAAATCAATCCACCAAAGAAACGTTTATGCAGAGTCGACTGAGTAGAGCAGCCTATAGGAGCAATCATTCTCTTTGTCTGAACTGCAGTGTGATTGGTCAAAGTCTGCTGTGATGGAACAGAATGAGCGAAGGCTGTAAAGAAGAGGTGGAGAAACGTTGTTCTCTGTCGCTCAGATCACTGTTATGATGAAAGATGATGAAAGATTACCGTACCTGTAAAGGTCCAGTATGTAACATGTAGGACGGTTTGTTTGAAGATATGAAAATAAAGTCTTGTAGGAATCTATGTATACTAGCTTTGCTTTATTTATATATATATATATATATATATATATATATATATATATATATATATGTGTGTGTATATATATGTATATATATATATATATGTATGTGTATATATATGTATATATTATTATTATTTTATTTATTTATTTATTTATTTATTTAACAATAAAAAATATATATTGGACTTGTTTTCCTTACGTGAAAACAAATCGTCAGTGCCCACTCTATGACAAATCTCATGAATATACTGTGGACGTGGCTTTGTTTACAACCGCCATGTTGGCAGGAAAAGCTTCATTTCGGTCATTTGACATCTTTACCTTTGTGATAAACTTCCCCTCGTCCTAATCTGGAGGAAGCTCAGGAATTGCAATAAAAGCAAGTCAGTTCTGTACCTGATTTGAGTGGAATCCGTCGCCTGTGGATTCCCGTCACTCCGTCTTCTACGCTCGCTTTGAGCGCGTTTCGCAGCCGCGACACAACTCTACTGTCTCTTTTTTAAGGGAACCAATCAATGTTTGATTTACCCCGACTAACATATTGCCAGCTATAAATGTTGCCTCGTATATGCATCTATGGCGCTGTACATCGTTGGCTTCCTGCCAAAAAATGGCGTTATTTAGGTTGCATGACAGGATTGCGCGATGTCAGCGACTCGGCTATTCTATAAATACATTTTTAAGAATATTTTTGCGAGTTTTAAATCTTTTTATTGTCCTAACAGCTCTGTTTTTGTTTCTTGTGGCCTCATGAAGGGATAAATGATCACCTCAACCAGACGAGTGTCTCCTGATAAATCTGAAGTTAGAATCGCCTTCAGCCTCAATGACACATCAGGTAAACACACACACACGCACACACACATTACTATGTGTTCACATCATGCAGAGATCCAACAACAACTTCATCTTCAGTCCTATCTAATTGGTAAGTTCACATGTGCTGAAGCCTGGAGCTGCACTGCCACTATGTGCGGAACACGTTCTTGCATTCTTCCCAACAAAACAGAGCCAGCAACCCACCCGTGGCGAAACACCCCCCTCCCCCTCGCACCCTATCACTTTAACTGCGTCGTGCTCCGCGCTGAGACAGGTGTTCGCTCTATTTCTGTTGGACCTCATCATATTAAAAACAAACCACACACACACACACACACACTCGTGTGTGCAGCTGTGCACTTCCAGAACGCACATGCATGCAGCCTCACAAAGCACATTGCACAATTGTTACCCGGAATGGGATTATTCCATTATTCAATCTTCGGGGCCTAAATTTACACACTCACGTACGCTCACCTGACACTTTATTGGGCACACCTGTTCCCCTGACCGTTAATCGCTCAATCACATGGCGGCACCGCGGTGCATGACCGCGATGCAGACATGGTCGGGACGAGCTCCTGGAGTTCAAGTCGAGCATCAGGATGAGGAATAAAGGTGGTTTAAGGGACGTTTGAACGTGGCATGGTCGCATGGAGTACTTCAGGGACTGCTGATCTTCTGGGATATCTGTGTAAAATGATCTCTGGGGTTTTACAAATGGAAAATATCCACCGAGCATCACCTCTCTGGGTGATAAATGAGTTGCTGATGCCAGAGGTCAGAGGAGAAAGTCGAGAGAGGTTTGCAATGATAGAAAGGCAACAGCAACTGAAAGAACCACTCATTAAATCACTGGACACACTTGTTTCCATCCATATGTGTTTTATAACCTATTTTTCTCTAAATCAGAACATCATTTACTCATTTAACGGTAGAGAACATTGGACTCATTCTCCCATTGACATCAATTCAAAGAGTCGCCCCCTGGTGGCTAAATTCTACTTCTGAGGCGTCACTTTTCAAACGTTCACTTTTCAATATACAGTCCATAGTTTGAACCAGAAGACAGGTGGGTCAGAGCAGCAGAAGAGCACACCTGCCGCTTCGCTGGGTGCCCCGTGTACCTAATAAAGTGGCTGGCGAGTGTATAATGTGCGGTGCTCGGTGCTGTCTGTCTGTCAGGATGTTTTACTGCAGTGAGGCCAGGCCTTGGGACAGCAGCTGCAGCGATGCAATGGCAGAGTCAGGTTTCCCCCCACTCTAATACTAACAGTGTCCTGCAGCCTGATTCACTGTTCAGCTTTTAGAAACACTGTCCTATATTTATAAGCAGTTAACACTTACAGTCCTGCTCCACCCCTCCCTCCCTCATGTCTTTCTCTCAGGATGAAGGACTGCAGTTGAAAGAGCACCCTCAAATCTTGATACACTTAACGTCCTGCTTTTAATTTTTTTTTTTAGTAAGTTAAATTAATGCTGCCTCATTTTTAATCACAAACTATGTTAAGGTTTAAGAAACAATGCCTTTCTTTAGAGTTATTGTACCTATATTCACATTACATATGTATTTATTATGCATTGAACTGCATTGATTAATCATTTCTGGTCATTTGAGTGTTAAATTAGGTTTGTTTATTATCTTTTATGCTCTGAACTATTATTATTGGTTTAGGTATTTATTTTAAATACATTTTTGCAGGTTTTTAACATGGTGAATTACCTTATATATCTGCTCTATTTGGCTACGTGTCCTGTTTTAGTGTTAGTTGTGTCTCCAAAGACGTTTAGACTGGATGATTTCTCCATCTTGTCTCCTGAAACCTGGTGTCCACTCATATTTGCTTTATTTTATTGTTTATCTTCCTCAAAATTGGTCAAAGAAGACCAAGAAGTAGAGATTAGGGCTGAACAATTTTGATTATTTTGACAGGAGTTGCGATTGCGATATGATTCCCAATATCAGACGGAATGGTAATTTGTCATTATTCTCATTTTCATTGGAAAAACATATTTAAAACGATTACCGTGTGATACTTGTGCAGATCTGTGTGAAACAAAGATGCTCTCTTCACTGTGTAGAATGAGACGTGCACCTGTATTGCGATTTCAACAACATTTCCATGAATTCTTCAGCCGTACGAGAGATTGAGACGTTTATCTCCTTTTGCAACCAGTGGAGTTGCCCCCTAGTGGCCATTCAATATATTGTTTCTTCCTGATTGACTCCATTTTCTTTTCACATGAGGTGACCCTACCGTCTAAAATCTAACTCCGTATCTGGATCCGTCCCAGACAATGGTGTTGTTGACTCTTTCAACCCGTGTTCTCAGTGGGTTGACTGAGACCCGATGGACCGTCTGGGATCATCAAACTAGGCCCTTCATGACTTAGTGCCAGACATAGTTATAACCCCACACTGAGTGTCAATCCTGCGCTTGAGCACTGTATTTATTCCTCGTCATAATTGGCCCCATGGCTGCAGGCCGGCCCGCTAATACTCCCGCTTTTAGAAAGTTGCATCATCCCCTGGATTCTCCACATGTGTTCCACCTCCGGGACATTACTGGCGAGGCAGAGGCTGGTGCAGACAACCTGTCTGTTTCTGTCTGTCTGGCTGTCAGTGTGTCTGGGCCGTCGCTCTCTGTCCATACGTCTGGTCTGGCCTGTCTGTCTGTCTGTCTAGCTGGCCCTCTGAATTCTTCCCCCAGCATGTATTCAGTGTAACGGCTTATCAACGCTGTTCCGCTGAAGGCGACGGCTCATTTATTAGTGCGCCGCTGTGTTGCTATGTCGCTGTGTCATGTAATTGGCCCATATAATGTTTCATTTTGGGAGATTTTATGAGACGCGTGGACATTTATAGGAAATGCCTGAAGATTAAGTGACTTGGCTGCACACCGAGGGCATAAAGCCAAGAATAAAAACGTAAAAAAAATATATATATATACATAGTTAAATGAAGATGTGCCATATGTTGTCTTACCAATTGAAGTTTGAAGAGAACTCTATAAAAAGGATTAGCAACTTTTTTCATACCTTACAATAACAGCTTTTAATCATTAGATGGTGGCGATGGGTCACTGACAGTCAACATCAAATTCTCGCTCGCTGCAGCAATAGCTATAATGCTGCTTTAAATAAACCCCCTCGCATTGTTATTCAACAGCAGAAGTAAAAAGATAACAGAAAAACTGAGGCATGCCAAAAAAAAAACACTTTAATTGTATACAGCATTTGAATCTCTGCAAGCTGACAATCAATTCGTACTTTAAATTTATGGATGTAAAATATATAATTATATAACCTTTAGAAAGGAATCTTCCTGTGCACCAAATACTTTCACCTGTATTCTAACTCGTATTTGTCGTATTTTGCAGTTTTCTACTATCTGAATATGTATTTCACCACTACAGTCATTCAGCTCAGTGTGTAATAAATGACTCTTGTCTTTTATCACTAGATGTAAAAGATGTGGAGGACCTCTCTCAGACTTTCCCGGACCTTGAACAGCGATTACAGGTAAATTGTAATGTATTATACTCATATACATGGAATATAATGTATATGGCAGTGCAGTATAAGAGGGGAGCAGAACACAAAACATCATTATTAGTAGTTATTGAATATTTCATGACTGGCTCTGTTGGTGTGGTTTTACATTTTCTTTCAATACAGAGGATTATTAAACACAAAAAAGGAGATTTTTTTTGCAGAGAATTCAGTTTTGGACACAAACACAATTTTATTTTTTTTAAATTAGTTTAGTGCAATATTTAATACCTTGCAATATTTGCCAGGTGCAAAATTCAGAAAGGTCATAATAAGTATTGTGTGTCATTAAAAACCCAGCAAAAGATGCCATTTAACAAAGTTTATCAGGACACAAGAACAACCATCTCTGAATCAAATAAAATAGTCTACAAGAAAGTAACCTGAAGTGCTAAAGGTGCATATTGTGAAAGGTAAAACATAGATTAACAGATTACACGTAATAATGATAAATTAAAAAAAACCCTCTTGAGACAGTTTCAGGAGCTCAATCTGTGGAAAAAAAACAAAATAATCCCGATCAAAGTTGTTCAAAACAATATACTCCTTAGACTAAAGGTTTGATTCACTTAGATGAACTTAATCCATTTAACTACATAACATCTTTAACCCTTAGAACACAGAGAATTTAGGCTGCTTTTTTACATTTTTGACTATTTTCTGACTATATAAACACACCTGAGCAAAAAGCACTCAAAATGTTTAAAATCCGATATACGTCACAGTTCAAAGTTCACTTTGAAAATGAAAGAACTGCACAATTATTGCTACTTTATATTAACACTCAAAATTTGATATAAAATGAATCATTACTTTGACTCATAAGAACACGAGAAAAACATATTTTGTAAAGCCTGAATGTGACCTATAAACACACAGCCCCAGGATGTCCATATAAGGATTTGTGTATTATTCCCACGGCAATTTGCAAAGGGTGCACTTGCGGCACAGATCGGTGCAGAGTGAGCACGAAGGGTTAACTTTTTTTTCAAATTTTATTTTTATTTCAATTAACGAAAACGTTTTTTTCAATTTTAGTTTTTGTTAACCATAATAACCTTGACACACACACACACACACACACACACACACACTCGCTGAGTTGCTAAATAAGGAGAAGCCTGAGGTGAGTTAACTGTAAATCAATGGTTTCACAGTGTGTGTGTGTGTGTTTGTGCGCTATTAGTGTATAAGTGTTGTCATTGAATTATCCTTCAGCGAGTGCCAGTGCCAGGGTCACACACAGTGCACAGAGTATCAGATGAGGACAGTAGTAGAGCAGTGAATGTTCGCCGCCTGCCATACACTGCACAAGTGTGGCTTCTTTTTTTATTGAGTAACACGTGACCTTAGAGTACAATAACAATATGGTAACAATATAGTCATTTTATTTTATAACAGAGAAGTATTATTATCTTAGCTTTGTGCCCCTTCTTTATTATGGAGATATTATTTACATGACTTTCTCTGCTCGCTCAGATTCATCACACCTTGGACTCTCTCGTCTGTGCACAGATTCTTGCATTGATATCATTTTTTTTTGTTTAGTAATTCTCATAACCAAGCTGTGACTTTGGAAGTAACATCATATCATCCCCTTATTACCACACTATTACCTTTTTTTTTTTAAATTAAGCTGGAAACAGCGTTAGGAGTGAGATAATCATTCCTCCCTTCTACAGAATTCTTAGATTAGATTAGATTCCACTTTATCATCAGAATTTGTACAATGAAACGAAGCGTCCAATCCCAAGTTTACACAGATCTTTAACTTTAACCCTTTATCACCTAAGCCTCTTTTTTGCTTTTTTGCTTATTTTAACAATAAAAGGTCCAGAAAATGTCCTGTGACTCATTGCTTTTGCCCATTTTTCCAGAATAACTTTCAATATCTGCCAGTTATTTACAATTTACTGCATGATTCATTGTAGTTTATAGATGAACACCATGAATTTGAAACTTGAACAGGATAAAACCTATTTAAAATAACATTTGTTTGTGAGTCTCGGTGTGCAAAAACAGGCCAAACAATGTCAAATTTGCACAGGTGTTTTTCTAACTCTCTCCTCTCTGACGACAAAGACGCTGATTGAAATGACCGTAAAATAACCACGTGCAACTTCTCAGCGTTTCAGAAACCGCTGGATATTTTCTGACCGCACAAAGCGACGCGTCCTCTTCGCGACACTCTGTCTTTTCTGTCTTTATGTCCCCCGAGGGTAACGACTGTGACTCTGTGACGTCTCTGTTACAGCCGGTTCCTCCCTGTGTGTCCCTGAGGGAGAGCGTGCAGGTGTACAAGGAGCACTGCAGGATGGCCAGAGAGTTCCATCAGGTCAAACACGAGATCTCTGTGCTCGAGGAACACAAGTAAGATCCACGCACGCACGCACGCACACACACACGACTCACTTCAGTATGTTTTATGAATTAAAGAGTTTTTGTCACCTATCCGTTTACACCTGTACGATAGATGGATGGATACTTTATTGTGGGTGACACAAACACAGCTGTCAGGGAATCAAATCCACAGCGTCACAGTTGAAAGACGACTCGCCTCACCACTGAACCCCACGTCTCCATGATGGCCATAAATGTTGTGAAAATGTCTTTTATTTATTTATTTCTTAAATGTATAATAATTATACATGTTTGAAGCTTTAAATGACGGCCTTTAGACGCAGTCACTCACCTTTCCTTCAAAGCAAACACTTGGGAGTGTCGTGCAGAGCGTTTGGATTAACAGTCCACCAGATGGCGCTTATTGTTACTAGTCTCTAGTACACAGCTGCTGTTGTTCTGTACAATTTTCATTTCAGATATTCCATTCTTTCTCCTACTATTTTCTCTCCTGTAGTTTATTGTGCAAATAAGTGACTGCAGGGCAAGTGAGGACAACTACAAAGTACAAAAAGTAAACAACAAATAGTGTAGAAGGGAAATAAGACGCTGCGATGGACCCCGCCTTTCGTCCTACTGTATGTCGGCTGGGATTGGCTCCAGTCGCCCCGTTACCGCCCATGTGGAGGATAGCGCGTTAGGCAAAGGATGGAAAACAAGACAAGTTTAAAATAGATCCAGGTTTCCACTGGTGTATAGTGGCAGTTTGGAGAAGACGGAAGAGAAGAGGAAGAAACAAACCAAACAATACACAACCTTGTTTTTATATCTTAGTGAGAACACATCATTGATATACTGTCATGCATTCCCTCGCCCCTAGTGCTTAACCCTAACCCTAACAAAATGACAAAATGTCCCCTCAAAGATAGGTTTGTACATTTTTTGGACCTCACAAACATATAAATACAGTTTATTGTTTATTTATTAGGACCAGGTCCTGCCGGAAAAGGTCCCAAAGACACACAAACATACAACACATATACACACATTACTTGTTGATACACAAGAGACTAAAAAAGTCAGAATTCAGAGATTAAAGTCTCATTCTGACTTTTAATCTCAGAATTCATGCAGTTTTTTTTGTTATCTTTCTTTCAAAAAATCTTTTCACATGATCCTCTTCTGTAATGTTCAGTGCGATGCCGTTGCCTCGGGGGAAAAAAACAACAGCACTGTTGTCGAGAGAGTGACACCTGCTGTTCGCTTTCATGAACGCGCTGAATGTTGAACGCACACGAGCCTGGGTGTGTAACACTCTGTGTCCCCTGCGTCCTCAGCAGCTGTGGGTGGACTTAGCAGTGGGATTTTCAAGGTCTTTCGCTGTTACCCTACCGCCACACACACACACACACACACACACACACACCTACACCACTTGGCAGCTCTTAAATAGAGAAGAGCAGGCAGACAGATGGGATGACTGGAGTACAGCCTTGGGTTCAGATAAGAACATGATGAGTCAGAAGAAACTCTTCACTCTGGACACATACACATTAAAAAGCCAGATGCACGCACACACACACAAACACACACACACACACTTACAGAAACTCAGTGACACACAGTTTGTGGTAGAGTAATGACAATAACTTTATTTCTACAGCACTTTTCAAAACAAGGTTAAAAAGTGTTTTACATAACACCTATATATGTATATATATATATATATATATATAATAATAATGAAAGTGTTGAATATGAGGCAATAGTACAAAGTACAATAATAACTTTAAACACGAGTGAGAACGTCACTGTCATTTCCAAAAAAGGATGAATGTTATTATCTTTCAGTTTTTTTTGTTTTTTTCTTGCCATCATGTGACACAATAGCAGTTTTACTTCCTTCGCTGTTCGACAGACGGACAATGGTGAACCGAACTAAATGTGAGGAATCGACTGAATTCATTTCGCTTTTGTTTGGTATCACGTCGGCTGACGGTAACATGTTAAAATGTCCAGTTTTGACAAAATCAGTCGGGGAAATTAATCTTTTTCCGACACAGATGAACGTATATGTGCCAAAGTTGCTTGCCTTACCAAAAAATAACCATCTTTAGTGTTTATAGAAGCCTTATATAAGGTTAAATATAGTTTTAGATGATGTGTGAAATATTGTCAACATCAACTAATGTGATTTTGTATTGATTTATAAATAAAAGTCACATTTTTTTTCTGTTGTAAACAATTATTAACCATATGTGACCCTTACTGTAAGCCTACACTAATCTGTCATATTTATTTACATACAATCGCACTAAGTTGTACGTAAGTAGTTGTAAAACCTCATCATTCAGTGATTGGCCAGCTGGACAGTTTATGTTTTTACGAGTGTGGTAGTCTGTAAATCATCTTATGAAGCAATAAAACTTTGGGGTTTTGTCTCAAGGAAACCATTAAATATTTAACTTTTCATGAAACTCTACTGCTCGTAATGATGATGAGCCCTGACTGCGGCTTTATGGAGATATACACCAAACCCGACGGAGAATATCTCCTTGCAGATGAGTTTTACGAGTCGTATTCACTGTCCCTGTTTCTCGCTGCTGAGTTACAAGTTGTTTCTTTTTTGACATCAAACAGGATCTGTGGTTTACTTTTCCCAGCTCAGCTGGTCCTGTGAGGTTACGCTTGTTTCCATCGTTCTCTATGTCTCCGCGGTTTCCTCCCGCAGTCTAGAATCAAGTCATCTGGAGACAGTAATTTCCTCATAGTAATGAATGTGGGTGATAATCTGCTAATCTGCCCTGTCTTTGAACTGCCAACCAGTTATTGGTGATTCCCTGCCCTCAGCCTTGTGAACTGTGTTCTTGGACTGTTTCCAGCTTTAAATAATTAAAGGAAGCGGGAGGGGGAACGGATCATGTAAGAAAATAAACAAACGACGAGGCTCCAGAGAAATACGACTCTCTGTTTTATTTCCTAATGCATATTAATGATGTTTTTTTAAATTGAATTCAAGAAGTTTCAATGCATTGTTATTTAGCTTTTATTAGGATCCACACGAACTGATGCAGAACAAAATAACAAAACAATGCTTTGAGTTCTCTTTGAAAGTGAAAACATTGCAGGGGGACGCTTGCCATTTGGTTGAGTTTAGATTTTAGCAAAGATATTAAATGTTAAATATCCTCCTCTCCACTTTAGGCCATCAATATTTGAACGCATCTCCAATGCAAGCTCTCATTTTCTCCTCTGGACTAAATGTTTTTGAGAGGCATAGGGAATCTTTTTAGGTTTGGTAACTGGCGTCCTGCGTGTTGGGTGGTTGGTGTCAGTGGTTGTGCCAAATGAAAACATAAACTTGGAGTTCGTGGCCAGCAAATTCAAAGTGTAAACTGTAAACAGTGCAGTCTGATGACACATCATCTTAATATACACGTGACAGAATTAAATGATTAGATTTATTGGAGTGAGAGATAAGGCGACTATTATTATTATTATTATTATTTTATTTTTTATGATGTGTGTTTCATTTTCTACCCACTGTGGTCATAATTCCTCAGCTCCACACCGATCACATACCCTGGCATATACAGTAGAGCAGTATTTCTCAATTTCCTCCAAGTACCACCAGAGGAAGCTCGCGTACCACCGGCGGTGCACGCACCACAGTTTGAGCACCATGGGTATAGACCTAAAATCTAATAATATTGACACATTATTACAACTGTGGAGCCATTCGCTGGCTTCACTGTGTGTTTCAGCATTTAAGTGAGTGTGTCCAGACAAGTTGCTCCTAAAAATCTTAATGTCACTTGTCCGTGTAGGCGTAAGTTGCTGGCAGAGATGGTGGAGGACGAGAAGGTTGCCGTGGAGATCGCTCGCCTAAAGGAGGAGTTCCGGCGCCTCACGGAGGAGAACCGCAACCTGGTGACCACCCACAACGAGCGCGCTCAGGAGCTGGAGAGGCTGTGCCTGACCGGCGGCACGGGGCCGGACTCCTCGTGACCTCTGAACTCTGCAGAACCTGAGACCCGCAGCTGACTCCAGGCCCAGAAGCAGAAAAACACCGGCTATGCCTATGAATCAGCTAATTACACAGAGAGGTGCAGTGTTTTCTTCCATGTCTGAGTCATTTGAACCACAGATGCCGCGTCCTCATCAGTGTGAAGTTGTTTCTACTCAGCTATGACGCCCCCCTTTCTTTCAGAGTACCGTTTTGTTATGTTGCAGAACCATAACATAACATTCTGACCACGATTACAAAGCCTTACAGTACATATTGACGCGTCAGCTGCTGTGCATGTGACCAGTTATCTGTCTCAGGTCCTGTGGAGACTCTGATATTTGACCTGAAGTCGGTGGAGGGAGCCAGAGGTTGAGAAAAATGTGGTCCAAATGTTGTATTTTGAGGAGTTTTCCCTCCTTCTCCCTCCGTCCCACCCCAGCTACTTGCCTGTCAGGTTCCTGTTGCAGTGAAAAAGGAGATGAGTGTTGACCACCATGATAGGGATCGGGGGGGAAGTGTGTAGCGGTGACACAGCACTGTTCAGTGAGTTGTACATTTTTTTGACGTAGCATGTCTCACTCACCTGTAGAAGAGGAAGTGTACAACAAGGTAAAAACTCTTACATGTTTTCCTTGTCAAATAATAAAATGTGTTTTATTTTAACACCAGCTTCAGTTCCTTTCAGTAGTTTCATTTCTCCCTAGTTCTGTACTGCTTTTGTGTTTGTTCTACACTCAGTATTGTGTCGCTTACATGGAAAAAGGAACTAGTCGTTTTTTTGTTTTTTTTCTTCGACATGGATGGATTAGCTCATTCTGGAATTATGAAACGGTCGTCTGATTGGCTAGCCTGAGTCTGGCTTCCTTTTTCCTCCTTGAAAACATGTGACATAATTTGCAACAGTAAAGAGGATTATTCTGCTCTGCTGTGCTTTACAAACTCCAATGTGTGGGACATTTAGGAGCATCGATTTGCAGATATTGACTATACAGCCCATAAATATGTTTGTAATAAGTCCAGAATCACTTTAAAATAAACAAAGAATTTAGTTTTTGTTGCCGTAGAACACGCGCTTTATATGTACGTGAGGCACTGCCGTGTTTAAACAATGGTGTAAAATGAACAAAGTGTCCTTTTTGGTTTGTTAAAGTGGAAACTTGATACACATAGAAAAAGGAACAAGCGTTTTGTTTTTTTTGTTTTTTTTGATGCCTTTGAAAAAGGGAAGGAGTCAATGTAACTCACCTAGTTACAATCTGCAGTCTCATCTGTAGATGTCACTATTTATTACACACCGGACCTTTAAAACTCTTTAAAGTCATCGGCATAGAGGAGTAAAATGTTTGATTTTATTTGTTGCATTGATACAATTTTTACTGTAATTGTACCTTTAATTGCAGGGCACCCTCTGGGCGTCTCTCTCTCCCTTTCTCTCTCCCTCTCCCTCTCTCTCCCTCCCTCTCTCTCTCTCTGTCGCGCTCGTTCACACACAAACACAATTAAAACCTGAGCTGAGCTCTGGAAAAACAACAAGAGCCTGTTGAGACACATTGACATGGGCCATAATAGCTTGTTATTATGACAGCTCAATTTCATTCATCTTCCAACACCTTTTATTTGCAGTCAACTGAGGACGTCCAGACAAACCTGAAGCCTAAACACAACACGACAACAGACACCTCCCTACTTTAATCTCTCCATTGTGTTTGGGTGAAAATCTATAAAAGCTTCTTCTGGGGAGGAGGAAAAAAAAAAGAGAAAGAAGCCCTGTTACTTTACCCTGTCGGATCTAAGGGTGGATTGGTTTGGAGTGGGAAAAGTGCTTGCTCATCCTTTATCAGCAAGAGTGCATGAGTCAGCGTTTGCTCTGTTCCACCCAGGGCTGTTGCAACACACACACACCCTCCCTCCCTTTCACATACTCACACACAAACCATATGACTGAGTCAGTTTTTAGTTTGTAACTGAGTTGAGATAAGGTTTTCTGGGAAGCTTCGTCTGGTTGGACAACATTCCATTTCACATAAAACATGTGTGCTCAACAGCTGGGACGTTCTGAAGCACTTTAAGAAACTTGGATATTTAAAGTCAGCTGTGTAAGGTAGGCATGTTTCTGTTTTTATTATCATTATTATTCTTATTAACCAAGAATAGTGGAGTTAATGGTGAACTGTAAGTCTGTGTGTGTGTGTGTGTGTGTGTGTGTTTACAAACAGATGTCCCTGATGGCCATGTCTGCTCCCCGCTCCTCTGTGTTTACGTTTGAGTCGAGCGCGCATTCCTCCCATGTGCTGCGCCGCCTGGACGACCAGCGTCGCCGCGACACGCTGTGTGATGTGACAGTGGTGGTGGAGGGTCAAAGCTTCAGGGCCCACCGCTCTGTGCTCGCCTCCTGCAGCGAGTACTTCTCGCTGAGGCTCTCCGGCCTCACACAGCACGGGGCTGTGATCACTCTGCCACAAGAGGTGAGGTGTCACCTCGTGATGTTACACAGATTTAACACCAATAACTAGGCCAAGACGTATCTGCCAGTTGTGTTCTTTATGAATGAAACGATTAGAAAACCATGAAACCATTACATTTGCCATTATTTGGTCCCACATTTGTGGTATTTATAGAAAAGTTGAGTCATTTGCATAGAAAATAAGTCATTTCTCTTCTCTTCCAGGTGACGGTGTCTGGCTTTGAGCCTCTGCTGAAGTTTGCTTACACGTCCAAACTCCTCTTCGGGAAAGACAGTGTCTTAGACATACGTAATTCAGCGTCAGTCCTTGGTTTCCGAGACCTTGACGAGGCATGCTTTGATTTCTTGCTGCCTAAGTTCTTCTCCCGCAGCAGCGGCGCTGTCGCTTGTCCGAGAATGACCTGTTGCGAGAGGAAATACAAGAGGCTCCTGTCAAAGGTAGAGATTCCCACAGACTCTGACGTTGTGTTGTTGGACGAGAAAGAAGAAAAGCCGGTTGCTGACTCACCCCTTCAGCAGGAAGTGGCTGAGCTCTGCAAGAAATCGTTGGAGGGCAAAAAAAGGGGAAGTCAGAGCGACAGGGGTGCACTCACACCTGGAGCTGCGGGGGTAAATGTGAGTTTCGTGCAATGTCCGAAGTATCGCAAGTTCCAGCTGGCGTGTGGGAAGGATGCTTGTGTCACAGAGAGGAGCAATGTGAACAATCTGGCGACGGTTGTCAGGGACGACTGTAATCTATCCTCCTCGCCCAACTTCAGTCAGAATGAAAGTGAAGTACAGATTCCCTCCAGGCGGAGCAATTACCAGACTGATGAGCCATGGAAAACTGAAAGAAATGAAGATGGTGTGCGTACACAGGAGGTCAAACTGGATGAGAACTATGTTGTGAAAATGGAGGACGACACCACTGGAGTCAACTCTTTGGACAGAGCCAGTGTCAATGCAGTCTCCTTGGGGGAAAGCACAGTCCCGGGTGAGAGGTCACCGGGGTTAATATTGCACCATTGCCCTCTGATGGCCTTAGCTGGAGGCCCTGCTATCACCAGGTCACTGGAGCAGGAGAGGTCGGTCGTGGACCTTAAAGAAGAGAAGAAACCAGTGGACTGTGGTGAACAAGAGCCGGTTCATCAAGACGCAGACGCTTGGGGGGAAAGACGAAAAGAAGGACAGACAGTGAGTGAGACGAAAGAAATCGGAATCATGGAAAGAAATGTAGAGTCTGGTGGGAGCTTGAATGTCCTGGACTCTGACGCAGGAAGTTCCTCTGATACAGGAAGTGGACAACCACAGCCTGTATCTTTGGAGTGGTTAAAGCTTCACGTCAACCTCAGCTCCAGCAGCAGTGGCGGAGGCGGCGGCGGCGACGATGGTGGCTGTCCCTTTCTCCAAGATTTGGACCAAAGCAAATGTTTATGGAAGGGAGCAGGACAGTCCGAGAGCGAGGGAGCGTCTCTTTCAGGCGTGTCGTCGCTAAACTCGGGGGAGGATGGAGAATCCGAGACAGAAACTGAAGGAGACAGTGAGTCGTACGCGAGGGAGAGGGCCAGACAGGTGAGCAGCTCACCTCCTCCAGGTATATAAGTCACCACAACTGTGCTCTCATCATTTCCACAGTTTTCTCACTGTAAGCTGATACTACTAAACGATGAGAGTTTTCAGGTACATTCACATCACAAAAAGCCAGAATGCCACAATGCCAAGTTAATGATTCACCCGAGCACAGATGATGTGTATGAGTCCACGAGCGTGTGCGTCACGCACAGCAGTTCAGAGTCCGACTCTGATCAATTTGACACCTCGGGCCTGTTGTGAGCGGCGACTCCGTGCGACACAAACGACGGCTCTGAGGAATCTCTGGCTGTTACTGTCCAGAACAGTGACACACAAACAGTGACACACACTAACAAAGTTAAGGTCGTCCCAGTGCAACCGGCTTATATTTACACAAGATAACAAACTACACCGTTTACAGCAAACTGCTCGGGTGTGACGACGTTTCCTGTCACACATTAGCAGCAAATTTAACCCGGTACCTGACCTTGGCTTTTTTTAAAGGTAACATTTGGTTAACAATTAACCGTTTGGTAAAAATATTACCACCAGAAGTCATTTATCTAGTGCATTTTTGTCCTTACACAGCAAGCTCGACTCGAATGATTAAATTAGATGGATAGATAAAATAGAATAAGATGATACACACGTTGTTTTCAATAGTCTCTAATATATACAGCCACTCAAACATGTGATGTACATCTGGACATCTTTTAAAAAGAATGCTGTTGTAGGTGCTCATGCATTGATGTCTGTGCGTAACACTTATTCCCCGTCTGGACGTCCTCAGGTGCAGTTGCCGTTCTCTGTGGACTGGATCGTGGATCTGAGCAGGAACGACTTCCAGCAGCTGCTGAAGCAGCAGGAGTTCACGCGCGAGCAGCTCGACTTTGTCCACGACATGAGACGCCGCAGCAAAAACCGCCTCGCCGCCCAGCGCTGCCGCAAGAGGAAACTGGACTGCATATACAATCTGCAGTATGAAATCAACAAGCTGGTAAAAATGACTCTTTTTTGTCATTATTATAATTACTGGGCCATTTCTTGTCTTACATACATGTTGACAAGGTCACGTGCTGTATTGTCACAGAAGGCCGAGAGGGAGAAACTGATGATGGAGAAGAGCCAGCTGAGACAGCTGAAGATGAAAACATGCCACAGTGTCTCTGCCTTATGCCAAAGGGTCTGCAGTGAATCCAACCTGCAGCCAGAGCAGCTGCAGGTGTTGACCAAGTCCTCAGACTGTCCTCTCTCCTCTCTCTTCCCCCACATCGACGCTCTCCTCTCACAGCGTGGGTTGCAGGTCCAGCCTCAGACCTCACGCTCAGTCTCCTCTATGGACCCGGACAAGTTCGAGGCATCTGAGGAGGCTTTGTCCAGCACCAGCAGGGACACAAGAGAAGGTCATCGCTCACTTAAGCCACACACTGAAAGTCCTCATTAAACCTAAAGCTCAGAGGGGTCAGAGGTTAGGACGCCAGGCTGTCCGTTTAACCAAAGGTCACTATTCTGTCCGGTGCGGTATCTGAGGACTTTGGACTGAGTATACACTGCAGAATCAAACAATCACACACTTGCTGCCATATCAAAACATGATAAGATGCGCTATCACTGCATTTATTACGACACGTTTTATCAAACTTTTCTACGTGACATAATAGAAGGCACCAGTGTCCTTCTATAGCAAATGTTTCCAGTCCTGCAAATGGCTTAGTTTGTTTTCTAGATGAAGGTGAAAGCAATGAACAATGAAACAATCACATGTTTGAACAAACAGTAAATCAGCCGGAACTGTCAGGGGTTCCTACATCCCAAAAATACAATGCAAGCGAGTGGCTTATGAGCTGCACAACCCTCTGTTTCTCAGTACAGCAGTTAGAGTATAGAGAATAGAGTTCTGCACTGGAGCTTTAAGGGATTTCTTCACTGAAGTGTCGTTGCTATGGACAAATGTAATTAGCTCTGGACTCCAGGCAACTGTTGTTGCAACGCCACTGTGAGTGTTTAATAATTACCTCAGGATCATTTAAATGTGTGTGTCTGTGTGTGTGAGAGTAAGTGCGTGTGTACTTGTGTATTTGTTACCTCTTTAGGACCTTTTTTGACACAAACACTGTCCTTTCTAGGACGAGTAGTCCTCATGGAGACCACAACCTGGTCCTAATGAGACATAATTTCCTTTTCCAGGTTAAGCACTAAGATTTGTGGTTAAGTCCAAATCAGACAGGAAGTCAACGCAGTGTCCTTAAAAGGATAAATGCGTGTGTGTTTTCATACTTGTGTATACGTTTTTGTGAGGACCTTATAACTTATAGGAACTTAATAATAATCCACAGGAAGTGAAGTCACTTTGTGAAACTAAGGACATTTTGGCTGGTTCTCACTTCCTGTCACATCTGTTTTTAATGTCAGGGTTAGAATTAGGTTAAGGTTAGGCATTTACTTAGGGCAGTGTTTCCACATCCAATCCTGGCTCTCTGCTCCAAAGCTCAGGTCAGCTCGTCATTTGAATCAGGTGTGTTGGAGGGAAGTATTCCCTGAGGACCAGGATTGGAAGACACTGAGTGAGACAAAAGGACATGTGAAGCATTATGTCTATTAAACATGTGTGTGTTTTTTATTGTTTTTTTTTTTAATTTTAGTTTGAATCAATATGATGTGTTATAATTTTCACAGGCCAAAATAATGACGCGTTGCACACGGTGAGGCTTCTGTGACGTCTCCATGTGCAACACACACCACAGCATTTTACACCAAAACCAGAACACGTGTGTCTGTGTGTACTTGTATTAATATTTTTTTTTGAGGTCGAAAAAACTTTTAAAAAAACCTTATCTTAGTGAGGACATTTTGTCTGAGCCCCATAACTTTAATGAGCTTTTTCACTGTTAACACCTTGTTTTAGAGTCAGGGTTAGTATTGGTTTAGAGTTGTGATGATTAAGGTTAGGGTAAGGGGTGATGAGTCCTCACTAAGATATATAAACAAAGTTTGTGTGTCTTGTTTACACTCTGGTTGTACCGTATTTCAGGCTGTCACTGTGGTCACCTCTCCTCAGCTGACCACAGTGACACAGCTCTTGGAGGCTGCGTCAAGCTTTCTTTGACCGGACCTCACTAAATTTGACTCAAAATGCTGCAAAGCAGTGTTTTTGTACTTGAACACAGCTTGTTCGACACAAATTATGATCACATAGTTTGTATGTGGCAGCCACTGGACTCCTGCTTTTATTAGACGGAAATATTAACTTTGTTACTCACCTCATCTATTTTTATCTAAAACTTGTCAATGATCAAGCAAACAAAGTAGCAACAACCCAGATTATGTTAATAGATAGTGTGTATACATATATATATGTACATATATATAATGTAAAGTTTCCTGCACTATAATTGTTTTGTGCATCCAATTCTTAACTTCATTTTCTGCAAGTTTTCTATTCACTGTTTTTTGTTTTTTGGAAAACATAGACACTCAGGCTCTCTCTCAATACCCATGTATGCACGTATGTACTACTGGGAAGTACGTGCTTGAGAAGTACTAGTACAAGTACGGGAGTACAAAAGTACGATCTCTTCTATTGGAACAGCGGCGTACTTGTGCCTAAGCCTCATTATCGTCACCCACAGAGTGTTGATAAATGAACATACAAAAATACTTTTATATATTGTTATTATTTTCACATTTTATACGTTGAACATTTTGAATATTGAACTTAATTTATTAATACATTTTTATTAAAATATACAGTACCATGTGGAAAATAGATATATTACATCCTTGTAGAGTAGTGTATATATCTATTTAGATAGATGTATATATGTGTAAGAACTGGATAGGGCACATGGATGTTTGTTGTAATGTTCATTTATCCACCAGTAAACAATCAAATAAATAATCAATTTTTCACTCTACAAATAGCTCAACCTACAAATAATTACCTTAATAATTGATTTTGTATTTTATTGTCCAATTGAATTAGGAGATATAAAAAATGATTGACATGTAACACATATTTTATTGATATGTGAGATGTTAGCAGGGGTGTTGTTATGGATTTTAGGGCCCTGGGCAAAAGTTATGCATTTTAGTTATGGTCACTGTATGTTCATCATCATCATCGTGATCAAATGAAAGCAGATGTCTTAGCGAGCTGTGAGAACGACATGAATGAACACGGTGGAGGAAAAAGAAAATGTGGGGGTCTGGGAGAAGATGAACAACACAGGCTCTGCTTTGGAAACTGATGTTTGGCCCTTACATGTAAAAACATGTCATTGTTATCAGCTGTGTTGTAATGATGACAACACAGCAAACCCACGGGAGCAGAGAAAACACAAACTTGCACGTCACAGGCGTCATCCGTGTCATTTTTTAAATACTCAAACAATCGCTATAAAGAGAGAACTATGATCACATTTGTAATATAATAGAAAAACACAAACAATATCATCTTTTAAATGTACATATTTAAGAGCAATACTCTCATCCACGCAGTCAAAATACTTTTTTATTCCATCTGACATTATATACCTGCTGCATTGGCCTATACTTTTGCGCCATCCAGTGGACATGCGATGGAAAATAACATGAATAACATTTCTAATTTCTGTGAATCAGATTTGATTATAGCTCAATTTTTTTTTCGTCTTATGTGTTGTTGAGAAAGTTCTGAATCATTTTATATTGAATTAAATTAAATTACATTTTTAGTAGTCATATAAAGTAGCAATAATTGTGGAGAAGTCACAAAATGTACCTTTTTTTTCATTCATTTTTGTTCATAAAAAGCAGCCAAGTGAACTTTGAACTGTGAAGAATCGGATTTTAAACATTTTGAGTGCTTTTATCTCACGTGTTTACATAGTTGGTCAGATTGTTTGGGTTATGCTGAAAAAAAGGATTTAAGACACTCTATATTGCACATTCTTATGGCCTCTGTATATACTGTAGGTTTTAACGTTGT
This sequence comes from Solea senegalensis, assembly GCF_019176455.1. Classification (NCBI taxonomy): domain Eukaryota; kingdom Metazoa; phylum Chordata; class Actinopteri; order Pleuronectiformes; family Soleidae; genus Solea; species Solea senegalensis. The sequence goes on from NC_058033.1 coordinate 3,818,575, forward strand.
CAAATGTGAGAGAAACCTTAGAGAAAGCCCTTGTGATCACGTGTTCTTATTTTGATCCTTTTTATCGTCTCTGTAGCTGATCTGTCACTGGTCGATTGCGGCGAGTCGAGTGCATCTACCTGGTGGGAAACTCAGCCCAAAGCGACCAGGAAATACCTGGAAGAAGAGTTGAGCGAGTGGGCTAAAATGTATGTCAAATCTATTTCCATACGAAGTCCAAAACAAAGTGCTTTTTCCTGCATTTGCATAAAAATAAAGTCTTGTTCCAGGGGCTTTCATGGTCACACTTTGGGCTGTTGACCCCAGGCGTGGCCAGTGTTGTTGGTAGGACAGACTTTTACTTCTACAACAATGTGTGAAGATCTTAAAACAAGTCAGATTCCCGGGAAACATCCTGGCTCTCTGTCGAGGAAAAGAAGCCCACTAATTGTCTGTTGATTTTGTCACCTGAAGATAAAATCTGGATTTTTTTAAAAATGATTTGCAGTTACATGTTTAGCAGATGTGTCGGGCCTCTCCAGCGCTGGTTTTGGATTTATTTGCCCAAACTTAAACTGCTAAATCAGGGTTTCTCACTACTGGTCCTGGGGAGCTACTGTCCTGCATGTTTTGGATGTTTCCCTGCTCCAACACACCTGTTTCAAATGGTTAGCTCGTCAGTAAGCTCTGCTGAAGCCTGATAACGACCCATTTATTTGAATCAGGTGTGTTGGAGCAGGGAAACACCCTAAAACATGCAGGACAGTGGCAGAGGAGTGAGAAACCCTGTGTTACAGTACGTCCAAGTGCCACCTGGTCGTGAAATCCGTTCTGAAGACTCCTAGTGGATAATACCAACTGTCAATCATATTTACTGCACTTAATTATTAATAATTGCACTTATATATTAATAATAATACTAAGACACAACAAGGAAAAACGTCAATTTATTGTCATAACATTTATTGTTGATAACTTTAATACAAAGAGCTAAAACGGGATAATTTGGGCAGCTTTTATAAGAAGAGGGGGAGAAAGCACGTCCAGCAGGTGGCAGCATTTCTTATAGGTGGTGGGATTTTTTTCTGCTTTAGCAAAAATGTTTTTAAGTAACAACAATTTCAGCTGCCATTTTTTCTTTTATTTGACCTGCGATGACATGAACGTTTATTTTTTTCACAGGTGGTGCTGCTCCTGCACAAAGAAACACTGATTTAAAAGCCTTTGTGTACTTTCCGTGACTTGGTACATTCCACTCTTCCCCTCTGTGTCGAGCTATGTGGAATGTTCCACTTCCCTTCTCGGAGCTTCTCCCACGCCGAGACAGAAACAGGAAGAGGACGAGGAGCAGCGGGGACAATAATGTGGTAACTGCTGTTTAAATGAGCCACACATTTCTTAGATTCTCTGTTGACGCTCTGTTCAAACCTGCTGTTCGATTACACGTGCTACTGCTACGCTAATGTGACGTCACTGCTCCGCAGCAAACACACGATCAAATATGAACGTTCCTCGTATAGTGTGTCATCAAACACGTTAAAATATAAATTGTCCACATGTGTCATCAAAACATTGTACAAAATGTCAAAGAATGTCCTCACCAAAAAATGTCAGTAGACCATTAAAACTTTTAAGAATGAGTCACACTAGACTAACCATGTACTTGTGTGTTTTCAATGCAACTCTTTTCAAAAAACAGACTTAGTGTCAAATATGTCATTATATGGTATGATGTCAACAACTGCCTTCTCAAAAACTAGATTATTTAGTAAACTGTCCAATTATAAACTGTCTAAAATGTCAAACAATGTCCCCAACAAAAAATGTCAGTATACCATTAAAACTGTTGAGTATCTAGGATCTAGAATATCAAAAAAAAAAAAAACCTGTTCAGGAGCAGTGGTTTAGTAGAATAAATAAAAGTGTCCGTGTTGATATGGACCAATATATAGTTGACAATAAAAACCTTTTAATGTATTTTACTCACATTTCTTCACTCATTTACTGCAATGACCACATTTGGACACTCTAAAGTGGATACTACTTTGTCTCATCATGTCCCATGACTGAAGACCTACAAACAGCTGCAGTTAAAGGCACAGTTCATGTGTTTTCAAGCATGGTTGAATGAGGTCATTATCATCAGAATTTATGGCAATAAGAAAAAAAAACCCAAGCCATGACTTTACAGTGAAGAGTAAAAAGAGGCTTTCAGCAGTGCTGTCACTAAATACATCAGAATCCTAATTGTTGAGATTTTAGAAATGTTTTTAGGAATGTTTTTAAAGTCATTTACAGTGTAACTCATCTACAGTATTGTTTGGAGCAGGTGCAGGAGGACCTGGCTGACCTGGAGGAGGACGAGGACTGGACGAGGAGCAGCGTGGACAATTGTGTGGTAACTGATGCTTAAAAATGATCCACACATTTATTAGATGTTCTGTTGATGCTCTGTTCACACCTGCTGTTAACATCTGACCTGAGTCATCCGATCACAGCTGTTCAGATTACACCTGCTACTGCTATTGCTAATATCACGTCAAATGATGATTTAATTCTTTCTTTGTTACAAGGAACAAAGAAAACATTTTAATAAAAAACAAACAATTAATCCATTATTAAAGTATTTGACAATTCATTTAGTAATCGTAATTAATAATGCTGTAGTCGTTGCATCCCTACTTTTCCCTATTTTTTAAAATCATCAGAGACATCATATGATTTATTGCGATACTTGCAAAATCATACATTGTGATACACTGACACAACAGCACTAGTGAAAGTGACCACTTGGGACCATCTAGTGGACTGAAAGGTTCATTTATTGTGTTTATTTTTAATGCTAATCCACAAAAAACTTTGACGTTTATTTGTAACATCAGTTCAAAACATTTTTATGGAACAAACCATCACTCTTTCACCTGTCATTTCATCACCTCACATGGACGATGTTAACAGCACTTGTCAACAGAGCCTCTGTTTAATGTGTCCACATCATTTTTACATTGTTAACAGGTGAAAACTAGGGACCACTCAAAGTCACAAAATTCTATCAATAAATACACCATTCAATAATGACTACAATGTGCCATTCATTCATTCATTCATTCAAATTGGAGTGAAATACATATACAGTACGTCTTATTAAATGTGCCATTCATTCTTTCAAATACCAATTCATTTGATGTAAAAAAACAAAAAAAAACAACAACAACATATAGAATGACTTGACTATTGAATGAATGATTTCATGGTCCTGTGTTGCAGTGCATCATCAATTGATTTGATGCTGATGGTGGGCGAGTTTGACACATCAAATCAATTGATGGTGCACTGCAACACAGGACCATGGAATCATTCATTCAATACTCAAGTCATTAGATATGTTTGTTTGTTTGTTTGTTTTTTCTTCAAATTGGTATTTGAATGAATGAATGTCACATTTAATAAGACATGTATGTATTTCATTCCAATTTGAATCAATGAATAAATGTCACATTGTAGTCCTTATTGAACGGTGTATTTATTTATTGATTGAATTTTGTAACTTTGAGCCCTCCCTAATTTTCACCTGTTGACGATGTAAAAATGATGTGCACACATTAATCACACAGAAGTCTAATTGATGTGCTGATCATTTTTAAGCATCAGTTACTAGACACCGGGACCCCGACTGTGTGGTCAACAGTCCAGAGAGTGGACCCCTGTCAATTTTTTAAATGTTTTTATGGCTTTTTTTTGGCCAAAAAATGTGAAATAAAGTGACATAACCCCCTCCTGTCATCTGTGTGGGGGGCCGGGGGAGCACAGCCCAGCCCCAGCCCCCCACCATTACAGTGGGAGCGCGCGCGTAGCTTGGCCCCGGCGCCGGGGCCAGGCATTCGAAGCGTCTGGATTTGAACCAGCCACGGCCGGACTGGCACAACCTTGCGGTTGCGGACAAACCCACCACACCACGAACCCTTCTACGTTTTGGAGAAGAGCTCTTGGCGGTTTTGAGTTTTCACTTTGGATGTGGAACCTTAAACCTTGGAGTATAAAGGAATTGAACTCTCAACGTCAGGATTGAAAGGTAGCTCTCTAACCAGTTGAGCTAACTCTTCACCTGTTCCTTATGTTTTCTCAGACTTATTTACTCTCTGCATTGAATAGCGTGCCTAAAAAGTCACTTCATCTGAGATTCGAACCTCTGATCTTAGAAACTCTAGTCTTTCTCTTAACCTTGTGAGCTATTTGTCCTCACACAGTGTTTGTGTGTGCCAACCTTTGGAAGTCTTTCAATAATAGAACCCATGACTTCAGATAAATGTCAGACTGATGAAATATTGAAGAGGTTTGTCCCTGAAGTTGGACAAGATAGTTGGTGTAGTGGTTAGTGCTCTTGCCTTAGAAACAAGACTTTCAGTGTTCGATACCCACTTAGAGCAAGCATATTTCTGGAGTTTTTCATGTTCTCCCCTTGTGTGCGTGGCGTCTCTCCGGGTTGCTCCCACAGTCCATCAATCATCTACCGCTTTCTGTTCCACTGGAGGGTAGCGGGGGGTGCTGTGCAACGTTCAGCTGTCATAGGGTGACAGGCGGGGTTCACCCTGCACTATTCGCTAGTACATTCAAAACATGCACTACATTGATGAGGTAAATTTCCACTTAAACATTGACTTCATTTAAGATTCGAACCACTGACCATAGGAACACCAGTGCATGTCCGATCCACGTGAGCTATTCAGCTTTAAGCGCTTCATCGCACAATTTGGAAGTCTTTCAATAATAGAACCCATGACTTCAGATAAACGTCAGACTGATGAAATATTGAAGAGGTTTGTCCCTGTAGTTGGACAAGATGGTTGGTGTAGTGTTTAGTGCTCTTGACTTTGAAACAAGACTTTCAGTGTTCGATACCCACTTAGAGCAAGCATATTTCTGGAGTTTTTCATGTTCTCCCTGTGTGTGCGTGGCGTCTGTCTGGGTTGCTCCCACAGTACATCAATCATGTACCGCTTTGTGTTCCACTGGAGGGTTGCGGGGGGTGCTGTGCAACGTTCAGCTGTCATAGGGTGACAGGCGGGGTTCACCCTGCACTATTCGCTAGTACATTCAAAACATGCACTACAGTGATGAGGTAAATTTCCACTTAAACATTGACTTCATGTAAGATTCGAACCACTGACCATAGGAACACCAGTGCATGTCCGAACCATGTGAGCTATTCAGCTTTACGTGCATTGTCGAACAATTTGGAAGTCTTTCAATAATAGAACCCATGACTTCAAAAAAACGTCAGACTGATGAAATATTGAAGAACGTTTGTCCCTGAATTCGGACAACATGGTTGGAGTAGTGGGTTGTGCTCTTGCCTTTGAATCAAGACTTTCAGAGTTCGAGACCCACTTGAACCGAGCATATTTCTGGAGTTTTTCATGTTCTCCCCATGTGTGCGTGCCATCTCTGCGGCTTCCTTCCACAGTCCATCAATCGTCTACCGCTTTGTCCTGCACTGGAGGGTTGCGGGGGGTGCGGTGCCAAGCTCAGCTGTCATAGGGTGACAGGCGGGTTTCAGCCTGGCCTGTAGGCCAGTCCATTCAAAACATGCAGTGCAGTGATGACTGAAATTTCCACCTAAACATTGACTACACGTAAGATTCGAACCCCCGACCATCGGAACTCCTGTGCATTCCTGAAGCATATGAGCTATTCGTCTTTACGTGGTTTTTGTCACAATTTGGAAGTCTTTCAATAATAGAACCCATGACTTCAAAAAAACGTCACACTGATGAAATATTGAAGAACGTTTGTCCCCGAAGTTGGACAACATGGTTGGTGTAGTGGTTAGTGCTCTTGCCTTTGAATCAAGACTTTCAGTGTTCGAGACCGGCTTGGACCAAGTATATTTCTGGAGTTTTTCATGTTGAATGGACTGGCGAACAGTACAGGCTGAAACCCGCCTTCCACCATATGACAGCTGAGCTTGGCACTGCACCCCCCGCAACGCTCCAGTGGAGGACAGAGCAGTAGACGATTGATGGACTGTGGAATGAACCCTGAGAGAAGCCACGCAAGCATGGGGAGAACATGAAAAACTCCAGAAAGATGCTTGGTCCAAGTGGGTCTCGAACACTGAAAGTCTTGATTCAAAGGCAAGACTACTAAGCACTACTCCAACCATGTTGTCCGAATTCAGGGACAAACGTTCTTCAATATTTCATCAGTCTGACGTTTTTTTGAAGTCATGGGTTCTATTATTGAAAGACTTCCAAATTGTGCGACGAAGCACGTAAAGCTGAATAGCTCACATGGTTCAGACATGCACTGGTGTTCCTATGGTCAGTGGTTCGAATCTTACATGAAGTCAATGTTTAAGTGGAAATTTACCTTGTGACCGTAGTGCATGTTTTGAATGTACTAGCGAATAGTGCAGGATGAACCCCGCCTGTCACCCTATGACAGCTGAACGGTGCACAGCACCCCCCACTACCCTCCAGTGGAACACAAAGCGGTAGATGATTGAAGGACTGTGGGAGCAACCCGGAGAGACGCCACACACACAAGGAGAGAACATGAAAAACTCCAGAAAGATGCTTGTTCTAAGTGGGTATCGAACACTGAAAGTCTTGTTTCAAAGTCAAGAGCACTAACCACTACACCAACCATCTTGTCCAACTTCAGGGACAAACCTCTTCAATATTTCATCAGTCTGACGTTTATCTGAAGTCATGGGTTCTATTATTGAAAGACTTCCAAATTGTGCGACGAAGCACATAAAGCTGATTAGCTCACATGGTTCAGACATGCACTGGTGTTCCTATGGTCAGTGGTTCGAATCTTACATGAAGTCAATGTTTAAGTGGAAATTTACCTCATCAATGTAGTGCATGTTTTGAATGTACTAGCGAATAGTGCAGGGTGAACCCCGCCTGTCACCCTATGACAGCTGAACGTGGCACAGCACCCCCCGCTACCCTCCAGTGGAACACAAAGCGGTAGATGATTGATGGACTGTGGGAGCAACCCGGAGAGACGCCACGCACACACGGGGAGAACATGAAAAACTCCAGAAATATGCTTGCTCTAAGTGGGTATCGAACACTGAAAGTCTTGTTTCAAAGGCAAGAGCACTGACCACTACACCAACCATGTTGTCCAACTCTCAGGGACAAACCTCTTCAATATTTCATCAGTCTGACGTTTATCTGAAGTCATGGGTTCTATTATTGAAAGACTTCCAAAGGTTGGCACACACAAACACTGTGTGAGGACAAATAGCTCACAAGGTTAAGAGAAAGACTAGAGTTTCTAAGGTCAGAGGTTCGAATCTCAGATGAAGTGACTTTTTAGGCACGCTATTCAATGCAGAGAGTAAATAAGTCTGAGAAAACATAAGGAACAGGTGAAGAGTTAGCTCAACTGGTTAGAGAGCTGCCTTTCAATCCTGACGTTTAGAGTTCAATTCCTTTATACTCCAAGGTTTAAGGTTCCACATCCAAAGTGAAAACTCAAAACCGCCAAGAGCTCTTCCCCAAAACGTAGAAGGGTTCGTGGTGTGGTGGGTTTGTCTGCAACCGCAAGGTTGTGCCAGTCCGGCCGTGGCTGGTTCAAATCCAGACGCTTCGAATGCCTGGCCCCGGCGCCGGGGCCAAGCTACGCGCGCGCTCCCACTGTAATGGTGGGGGGCTGGGGCTGGGCTGTGCTCCCCCGGCCCCCCCCACAGATGACAGGAGGGGGTTATATCATTTTATTTCACATTTTTTGGCCAAAAAAAAGCCATAAAAACATTTAAAAAATTGACAGGGGTCCACTCTCTGGACTGTTGACCACACAGTCGGGGTCCCGGTGTCTAGTAACTGATGCTTAAAAATGATCAGCACATCAATTAGACTTCTGTGTGATTAATGTGTGCACATCATTTTTACATCGTCAACAGGTGAAAATTAGGGAGGGCTCAAAGTTACAAAATTCAATCAATAAATAAATACACCGTTCAATAAGGACTACAATGTGACATTTATTCATTGATTCAAATTGGAATGAAATACATACATGTCTTATTAAATGTGACATTCATTCATTCAAATACCAATTTGAAGAAAAAACAAACAAACAAACAAACATATCTAATGACTTGAGTATTGAATGAATGATTCCATGGTCCTGTGTTGCAGTGCACCATCAATTGATTTGATGTGTCAAACTCGCCCACCATCAGCATCAAATCAATTGATGATGCACTGCAACACAGGACCATGAAATCATTCATTCAATAGTCAAGTCATTCGATATGTTGTTGTTGTTTTTTTTTTGTTTTTTTACATGAAATGAATTGGTATTTGAACGAATGAATGTCACATTTAATAAGACGTATATGTATTTCACTCCAATTTGAATGAATGAATGAATGGCACATTGTAGTCATTATTGAATGGTGTATTTATTGATTGAATTTTGTGACTTTGAGTGGTCCCTAGTTTTCACCTGTTAACAATGTAAAAATGATGTGGACACATTAAACAGAGGCTCTGTTGACAAGTGCTGTTAACATCGTCCGTGTGAGGTGATGAAATGACAGGTGAAAGAGTGATGGTTTGTTCCATAAAAATGTTTAGAACTGATGTTATAAATAAACGTCAAAGTTTTTTGTGGATTAGCATTAAAAATAAACACAATAAAATATTAACCTTTCAGTCCACTAGATGGTGCCAAGTGGTCACTTTCACTAGTGCTGTTGTGTCAGTGTATCACAATGTATGATTTTGCAAGTATCGCAATAAATCATATGATGTCTCTGATGATTTTAAAAAATAGGGAAAAGTAGGGATGCAACGACTACAGCATTATTAATTACGATTACTAAATGAATTGTCAAATACTTTAATAATGGATTAATTGTTTGTTTTTTATTATAAATGTTGAACATTTTCCGGTTTCATTGTTCCTTGTAACAAAGAAAGAATTAAAACTGAATAATTTTTGGTTGGTGGATAAAAAAAGCCATTTGAGAATCATCATTTGACGTGATATTAGCAATAGCAGTAGCAGGTGTAATCTGAACAGCTGTGATCGGATGACTCAGGTCAGATGTTAACAGCAGGTGTGAACAGAGCATCAACAGAACATCTAATAAATGTGTGGATCATTTTTAAGCATCAGTTACCACACAATTGTCCACGCTGCTCCTCGTCCAGTCCTCGTCCTCCTCCAGGTCAGCCAGGTCCTCCTGCACCTGCTCCAAACAATACTGTAGATGAGTTACACTGTAAATGACTTTAAAAACATTCCTAAAAACATTTCTAAAATCTCAACAATTAGGATTCTGATGTATTTAGTGACAGCACTGCTGAAAGCCTCTTTTTACTCTTCACTGTAAAGTCATGGCTTGGGTTTTTTTTTCTTATTGCCATAAATTCTGATGATAATGACCTCATTCAACCATGCTTGAAAACACATGAACTGTGCCTTTAACTGCAGCTGTTTGTAGGTCTTCAGTCAAGGGACATGATGAGACAAAGTAGTATCCACTTTAGAGTGTCCAAATGTGGTCATTGCAGTAAGTAAGTGAAGAAATGTGAGTAAAATACATTAAAAGGTTTTTATTGTCAACTATATATTGGTCCATATCAACACGGACACTTTTATTTATTCTACTAAACCACTGCTCCTGAGCAGGTTTTTTTAGATATTCTAGATCCTATATACTCAACAGTTTGAATGGTATACTGACATTTTTTGGACATTGTTTGACATTTTGGACAGTTTACTAAATAATCGACATACTCAAGTTATATTTACAAACACAGTTCATATTTTAACTGTTTGTTGACATAGTAGGACATTTTGGACAGTTTTTGACAGTATGAAGGCAGTTCTTGACATCATACTGTATCATGACATATTGGACACTAAGACAGTTTTTTGAAAATAGTTGCATTGAAAACACACACGCACATGGTTAGACGGTGATCGTGTGTTTGTTGCGGAGCAGTGACGTCACATTAGCAGTAGCAGCCTCGCAGGTGTAATCTGAACACCTATTATCGGATCACTCAGGTCGGATGTTAACAGCAGGTTTGAACAGAGCGTCAACAGAGAAGCTAAGACATGTGTGGCTCACATTTAAGCAGCAGTTACCATATGTTTATTCCCGCTGCTCCTCGTCCTCTTCCTGTTTCTGTCTCCGTGTGGAAGAAGCTCCGACAAGGGAAGTGGAACATTCCATACAGATCGACACAGAGGGGAGGAGTGGAATGTACCAAGTCACGGAAAGTACACAAAGGCTTTTAAATCAGTGTGTCTTTGCGCAGGAGCAGCTCCACCTGTGATTAATCAACGTTCATGTCCTCGCTGGACAAATAAAAGAAAAATGACAGCTGAAATGTTGTTATTTGTTATTTTAAAACATTTTTGCTAAAACAGAGTAAAAAAACCCAAAAACACCACTTATAGCAAATGCTGCCACCTGCTGGACGTGCTTTCTCCCCCTCATCTTATAAAAGCTGCTCCTTATCTTAAAATGATCAACAATAAATTGATATTTTATCCTTGGACGTTTTTTGTCGGTATACTATTGTATATTTTGCCAGTTCATATTTTAACAATTTAGTTTTTTTGACATATTATACTAGGACAGTTTTTGACAGTTTATAATATAAACTATTTTTTGTTGTTGACAGTGTTGTAGGATATTTTGTGATGACTTACGATACTCGTTTCATGGCGAAACCGCCAAAATTCCAATGGTTGCTGTGGCCACTCACAAGTTTCACCAAACGATTATATTAAATAATTCCAAATCTGAATTTGTTTTGTTTATATATATATATATATATATATATACATATATATATATAGATGTTGCATGGTGCTGATCTGTTTAAATAATCACTTGTCATGTGTGTAAACAAGGTTGTTGGAGACAAACCCCTGCTGGTGTTTACCTGCCTCGCTGTGACATTTTTGTGGCTGTGAGATTTTAAAGTATCACTATCTCCCTTCAGCTCATTTTTCTTCCTCCTGCTTCTCTGTTATCCTTCTCTCTCTCTCTCTCTCTCTCTCTGTGTGAGAATATGTGGGTGTTTTCTTCCTGTAGGTGGTTCTCTGGCAGTGCGACAAGAACGACAGAGATAACAATATGTTCAGCTCATAATTCCCAGTAATGAACGGTTAGATCTGAGCCAGGTGTTTGTTCTACAATTAAATCAACGTGATAACCATTGTTTTAGTTTTAATTATACATATACATCATTTTTTTTAACAACAAATAGATTGCTTGATTATTTTCAGATGACAAAACTCTTTGCTTGTTCGGCATTTTTTTCGGATCATTCGAGGCCGTTTGTGGTGTAGATGTCTGAGCCAAGAGCAGGCGACTAAATCTAATCCCTCAGGCAGAGAATAATCCTCTCAGTCATGTGGCGTCCTAATGAGAACCTGAGAGTCCTGGATCAGCCCAAAGTCACATTTCCCAGTCTAAACTAATAAAAACTTAGTTCTGGTTCACTCTCCCTCTCTCTCTGTGCTTTCTGGAGCTCCACTACAGTGACCATGCGCCTGCAAAATGGTTCGTTCCAGCAGGTTTAAAAGTCCAGATGAAAAAAAAAAGGTCCCGAAAGAAGCATGAAACAAGATGTGTGTGAAACCAAATCATTTATTTTGCACATCATCGCTCTCATGATGATCCCCACTGACACTGTGAAATTAAGATCCTGAGAGGAACGCATTGTTTACATCCATCATGCCCTGATGTGGATACTGTAAAATTACGGCCATGGCGACATGTGACGCTGCCGTAAACCGAGGGGAAATAACATAACGCATAATGTCCTCACTGAGCATTTACTGTATGTAAATGTGGAAAAAGACAGAGAAGGAACAAAAGCCGGAGCATTTCCCATTCAAAGAAGAACCGGTGGGTGAGGAAAGGAGAGAAAACCAGGTCATAAATGGAGAAATATGTACGTATGATGTTTAAGGACAGCCATAAGAATAAATAAAAAAAAAACTTAAGCTGTAGTTACCATGGTTACAGAGGGCTCAGCTTTCTCTCAGACAGAAAAACCTACATTGACCCTTTAAGTCGTCTAAACTGTCCACTGGCCATTGCAAGACGAGCTCCACTCAGAAATGTGTGTTCTCCAAACCAAAATGATTGTGCCGTTACTTAAACAAGCCTGCACAAAAAAGAGAGGGACTGTAAACAACACAATACAACTCGTTAAAAAAAACAACATACAGTCTGTGCAAAGTTCACACAATCTGGGCTCCAATGAACGTTTGCATTACAGGACGGCAGCACGTCTCCCACACGAGCTTATGTTGAGGTGAACAGAAGGAGAACAACAATAAATTAAATCACACAGACTTGAAAAGTGAAGTTGACCTTTCGTTCATTCTCGTTGGGAGTATTTCTGGCTCCTTTTGTTCAGTTCAGACCCAAACGTTGATGGCACTTGAAATAGTCTTAATATAAAGAGCAAGGTGTGGTTCGGCCTTACTGAAGTTCAAGATTAATGTCTTTAAAAAAGAACAGAAACAGAACGTGCAGCTCTTCTGAATCCATGTTACTTTGCAGTCGGCTGCAAATGTTCAGCTTCCGCTTTGGACCAAAGAGGCCAAACTGTACCAGGCCGCGTGGTGTGCATGTCCCTCTCGGTCCTAACGCTATTACTCCGCTCCGTTCTGTCCCGCCGTCGCGTCGCCAGCCGCTTCCTTCACTTGGAGCAGCCGGAGCAGCTCGACTGCCTGTCGGAGTCGAGCTGTGGCGACACGGTGTCTGGCACGATGGACTTCAGGACGTCGTTCTCCGTCGCCATGATGTGCTTCACCAGGAGGTTTGCGGCGTCACTGATGTTGAGATTGTCCTGCAAAAGAGAAATGAAATGAAAACCTACAGAGTGCCGTGGAAGAATGTCTTGGAGAACTTTCTCGTTCTTTGTCGCAATATTTTGTCCATTCATTTACTTAGTGTACTCATAATATCTCTATAAAATGTCAATATACGACAAATACAGCGTGGAAAACTAATTTTATCGCTTCTGTTTAGGGCTGCAACTAAACTGTCAATTATTTTCTCAATTAGTCCAGAAAATTGCCGAAAATGTTGGTCTGTGTTTCTCAAAATTGGAAATGATGCTCTCATCATCATTTTACTTCTAAAAATGATTCCGTTTTTATGATTTCTTTGTTATACGGCGCAAAGAAACGTGAAAATGGTTTTCATTCTTTAAAAAAAGCACTCAAACCTGTATTTTTGTCAGTAAACATCCTGTAAAAAAATGTGATTAACTATCTTCCTCTCACCGTCACACCGACTGTCTTTAAAACACTTATTTAAAAAAAAAAATAAAGACGGATGTATCGTTTGTTTTGCTCCATACATCCTCCGGCTTCACCTGCCCCCTTCTGACCTTCTGACCTTTGACCTTTCAGAATGCTGAGCCTCGACGCTAGATGAAAGGTGCTGTGGCAACACATACATGTCAGCAGAGGATGTTTGGAGGAGGACATGTGTGTGTATATACACATATATATGTGTATATATATGTATATGTATAGATATACGTATATATATACACACACACGTATACATATATACATATATGTATAGATATACGTATATATATATACACACACAAGTATACATATATGTATATGTATGGATATACGTATATATATACACACACTCAAGTACACATATATATATGTATATGTATAGATACACATATACATATACATATGTATACATATACGTATATATGTATACACACACACACGTATACATATATACATATATACATATACATGTATACATATATGTGTGTATATTGTACAGCTTTACTATTTCAGCACTGGTAATACTAACTGCCAATGCTGCAAATAAACCTCAAAAAAGGAAAACAAACTTAAAAGAGAGTCAGAAAATGTACGTAATAACATTGCTTATGTGTCTGTGGGAGGGGCCTCATCCCAAAACATATACTGTATTTAACAACGTGGTGAAGAGACTGTTAATACTTTTACCGTTTCATCTCAGCACCTTGTTCTGACTCTGCTGTGTGAATTTATCTGAGCCACTTTCCATCAGGGTATGAAATTCCACTCAGTGGCAGTTTCACTTTTCCCTTTCACTGACCTCCACTTACTGTACAGACATCTTAAGAAAAGCATTTAAGAAAACAATACTTTAATGACACACTTATCGTGCATCAGCATCACGTGATGTTGGGATAATCTGAAAAATAGTTTTTAATTGTTTTTTTTTTATTTTTTTTATTTTTTTTCCCCCTCGATGGCTTTTTAAGTTAAATAAAAAATAAATAAAATAAATAGAGTTGATAGGCTTAATCAGCATTGTGTGAAATGACTTGGCAACAACGTTCATGTAACAGACACACACAGCGGAGGAGTGGCTTTAACTGTTGTGTTTCCTCCCACAGTGCAGAAACATGCACAGTGGCCCTGTGATGGACTGGCGACCTATGTCAGCTGGGATTGGCACCAGCAACCCCGTGGAGGACAAAGTGGTCGACAATGGATGGATGGAGACCTTTACGTATATTTAATAGCGAAGCACTACCTTTTTTAAATGTATTTTAACTCAAATACTTCACTGGCAGCAGCTTTAACCACTTATTTTCATTCTGTCTCTTCGGTTTCTGTACTGTACTGTTAGTAAATCAATCACATGACTTCAAATTTGAAATGATTGCTAAATTATTTAGTAATTAGGATCAATTGTGATCATTTATTGACTCACAATATCTACACTCTGCAAATGGCCGCGTTCACACGTCCATCTCACCTTAGCCGAGGTCTCAAACCAGCCCACAAAGCCGTGGTCCTTGCAGAACTGGTCCATTTTGATCCCGTTGTTGGTCAGCTCTCTGCCCTGGTCGCACTTGTTGGCGAGCAGCACCGTGGCGATGCTCTGTCCGTTGCCCAGCATCAGCTTGGAGTCCAGGTCCTCTTTCCACTTGACGACCGCCTCGAAGGTCGTGGGCCGCGTCACGTCGAACACGATGAAGGCTCCCATGGCCTCGCGGTAGTAGACCCGCGTCATGTTTCCGAAGCGCTCCTGACCTGCGATGACACACACACACACACACACACACAATCTCATTGTTGTCCTACATTTTCCTTCTTGCGTTTTCTTGGGAAATGCAGCTGACATTTTATCCGCGGTCGTGTTCTCGCGAAGCAGCGCATTCCTGGACTCTTACTGTCACGTTGCGCCAAACAAGGACAGTCAATACAAGCTTTTGTTCCCGCTAACGACAGGCCTGACTTGAAAATGAAACCTGCTTTGTGACATTGACCTCAGGCTGAAAACGACTGAAAAAAAAAAAAGAAGCATAAAATGTCACATTATCTGTGAAGCTTTACGCAATTAAAGAGCTTGTGTGCGCCCAACCTCGGAAATGAGGTTCTGGAGGAGCAGGTTAGAACACTTTCATGATGATAATCCTCTGCAGTGTGTGTTCTGCTATTTAACACACACACACACACACTCCTTACTCCCAGACTGAGCATGCAGGTGTGTGCGTGTGTGTATCCTGCTCGTTTTGCATAACACGCCCTCGTCTCAGCAGCAGCGTTTACACAGCTGATGTGTCCTCACTTCACGTGTGTGAAGGGACACAAAGAAACAAAACAAAACGCCACCTCATGCTCCACGAGGAACAGGAGAACCTGACAGTGACGGGTACGGAGGACGTCCTCCTTCTTTGGTTCTCGTGCCGGGGGAACGTGTGAATGATTTTCATCGATCACGTGGACTCACATCGTCTGCAGTCACACACGTCACTTGATGCTAATTGTCATTCAGTGATGCAAATGGCGTGACGCTCACATACACTACTATTACAACATCTGAAAACACTCTTTAAAGCGACAACAATACACATTTCCACGCACGTTAACGGGCCCTTTCATTTAGTCCGCCTTTCACTTTGCCGTCTCTGCTTTAATTAGTGGAGCAAAATCCTTTTTTTACTCCTATTTTTATCAATGGCGGAGCAAAACCGCTCTTTGCCGCTTGCTGCGTGAGCTAAATGAGACAATAAAACAACAATTCCCATGGTCTCGCGCTGCTTCACGACATTATCTGAATAACTGATTGATTGACAGACCCCTAACCGCACAAATTACATACTGTGCATTTAATTTTACAAGCCTACGGTGCAGCAAACACAGAGTTCCTGCTTTGTTCCAACACACTTCAATTTACCGTGGAAGGATTATTATAATTTGATTTGCTGCATCAAAATCAACTGCTGAAAGCACGTGTGTGTGTCTACGTCTTCAGAATGTCCTCTGGTCTCATCTCTGACCTTGTCATGGAGACCAAAACCTGGTCCTAATGAGACACAACCACCACATTTATTTCTCTGAAGTTTGACGTATGAAGGCATTAACTGGTTATGGGTAAAGTTGGGTTAAAACATTTAAGGTTAAAGGTCGGGGGTATAAAAAGTGATCTTGTCAGATTCAGTCGTCCTCATGGAGACCAAAACCTGGTCCTAATGCGGCAGAACTTCATTTCTGAGGAGCTGGTTAAGTTTAGGGCTAATATTTGTCTTTGTGGTTAGGTTAAAGTTAGGGTTAGTCATTAACCAGTTAAGGTTAAGGTTGGGGAGAATGCTTTATTTAGGTTGACCAAATGAATGGATGAGTGCAGTGTCTTGTGTGTGTGTGAGACGATTGAGGCTACAATGACACTCCTGTGACTGGACTTTAAATCTCCCTCACATGGACCTAATCACATGATGCGGCGGCATACCTATGACAAATGACTGAGTGACAGTGTACAAGAATACTCAAGTGTGTGTGTGTGTGTCACACACAGTGACTGTGCATCCTAAAGCTGTGAATGTTTCACAACTTTGCCGCTGTCATCGCAGAGTCAGTTTGAAGAAAAGCATCATCTGCCCAAATGATCATTTTTATCAAGAGTGTATATATATATATATATATATATATATATATATATATATATATATATATACATACATATATATACATATATATATACATACATATATACATATATATATACATATATATATACATACACATATATATACATATATACACATACACATATATATACATATATATATACATACACATATATACACACATATATATATATACATATATATTTACACACACATGCATATTTGAAACTTTGAAACTTTGAAAGTTTGACAGCAGGAGGAGACACCTCCCCTTATGTCCTCTGCTGTCAAACTTCCACACACATTACACACACACACACTTCACCTGCAATGTCCCACAGCTGGAGCCGGACAGTCTCGTGGTCCCAGTTCAACACCTTCAGAGCGAAGTCCACTCCAATGGTCGCCCGGTAGTTGTTGGAGTAAGTCTGGTGCACGTAGCGCCTGATGATGGAAGTCTTCCCGACCCCGAGGTCACCGATCACCAGCACCTTGTACAGGTGCTCCGTCCGGAGGCTCGGCGTGCTGTTGGAGTATGAGGAGCGATTGGTCATCATTCCACCTGGCGGATCTTTCAAGCCAAAGATGTCCCTGTTCCTCCGTGTGTGCGCGCGCGCTGAGACTGAGTTTGTCCACCTCAAAGTCTCAGGAATAAAAGTCTCTCACCCTCCGCGTGGATTAGGAGCCGCCCTCCCTGTAGGGAAGCTCTCCCTCTGTGTGTGTGTGTGTGTGTGTGTGTGTTGGGGAACTTGTGACCTCGCCGTGCGTGCGTGCGCGCGCGCAGTGCGCACGGTTTATTATAGCACGCTGTGGTTCCTGTCATGAGGACGTCGTGAGACACAACCTATTGTGTAACTGTTGTCACGCTTTTAACCCTCTGTGTGTGGCGGAAAATCCGTCGCATTGTTGCTTTTCCCACAAAATAAATATGGAACGGGAAGGCTGCCTGCTACGGAAGAGCACGAGGGCCACATGTGGGTGTGTGTGTTTTTTGGAAACAAAATTAAAAAATATATTAAAAAGAACGAAAAGAAGTCCAAATTCTGAGGAAACAGTGATAGAAGTCAGAATTGACTTTAATTTCAGAAGTCAGACTATTTTCCATTTTTTGATATTTGGCCCTTATCCTCGCTTTGGTGTCTTCACACTGCAACAAGGTTTCATTAAAACAACTTAACCCTGTTAAGTTAACTTTACTGTTGTGTGCATTCTATGCGTATGATATTTTTATTGGATCTTTATCTGATCTCCTACAGTCAGGCTAAATACACTCTGTATAAACAAGTGTTACGCTCGTACCGTTAAGCACAAAATATGTCCCATTGAAACCCATTCAAACTGCAATTTTTGATCTCACTTCCATTAAAACAAAATACATGCATTGGGCATCTGGGCTTTTGCTTTTTTGGGAAGTGATCATTTTTACTACTCTCCACCAGATGGCGTCATTTTTGCCCATATTTGGCAAATGGAGAAAAAAAAACATGCTATTTCCACTAGACAGCACTGTCTGCTATCTACTTTGCATGTACTATATTGCAAATAATTATTTTCAGGTTTTTTTTCCCCATCCAAAAACATGGTGGCATCATGACAAAAGAGGGATAAAATCTTTCAAAATGTGTTAGTATTTGATATCAATAATTCGGTGAAGGAGTGTGTTAAACTCCACACATGTTAACGTTTTGCCTTCACAAACTCTCTGTCAAGCAATACTATCAGACCAGACAGGTCAGTTACTGTATATAAAGACCCTTTTTTTCCACGCAAATTAAATTACGGTCCACCGAATATAAATGGAAGTCCAAATAAATCATCTTAATGACTCAGAGAAGAACAACAGACGCGGCGGATAAAAGTTCTGACTCACTTTACTGGAGTTAATAGCAGGCAGGAATCAAAAACACAGAGTAAAGCAGTGCAATACATCCAGGCGACGACAAAACATAATAAAATAATAAAAAAATAATAAATAAAGACAATCCAGCAAGGGAGTTGTTGTGGCAGAGGAGCTTAAATACACGGAGGTAAATTGGCAACAGGCGTGGTTGAATCTTGGGGCGGAAATAATGAATTTGCACAGCAAGCAGCGTCCTGACAATTCTATATAAACTCACTACTATGCTAATCTATACAGGGGCGTTGCAACAAGATACAGGCACAGCAGGGAACTGCCTGGGGCCCCGAGCTGAAAAAGTCCACAGTGAAGATGCTTTCATGTTTGACAAACTTCCTCACGAGGCTCAATGCCACCGGCTCACTTCAGCTCAGTTTCAGGCCCCCAGGTCCCTTTTCCTGGGACTCCAAGGTCTCTGTTCAAACATGTTTACTGAGTTAACATATTCATGATGTGGATACAAAAATGTTTGGTTGACACTTTGGATCATTTATTTATTTTGTTTTAAATGTTGATATTCTGGGCTGATTTTCCACTGGCATCTTCAAAAACATCATCCAATTTGCTAATATAATAGTTCTTCCGGGGATGTGCGGAACATAATTAATTAACAGTCACAAAGGTGAAAAGCAAATGATCTCAAACTTAAAATATCTAATAATGAACGAAACTATGCAAAGCTTATGTGAGTATGTGTGTGATTGTTGTGTGTATGTTATTTATCTGTTTTTGTTTCCTTTACATGTGAATAATCACCTTTTTTATACAAATGTTGAATAAAATGATTGTTTATGGAGCACAGGCATAGTGTTATTCGGTGTTTATAGAGGAATCTCCTATATATATATATATATAGATATATATATATCTATATATATATATATATTTATATATATGTATATATATATATATATATATATATATATACATACATATACGCTATATATATACATATCTATTTGAAATGGTGAATTTTAAGTGTGTTCACACAACCACTGAGGAGCAAAAGCAGGCGCCAGTCTCTTCACTTCTTCCTCAGGCAGCTAATCACATGATTTGCATTTACGGCGACTGTGAAGAGTTTTTGTTTTTGAGAGAATCAAAACAAGAGCCATTGTGTTACACAAAGGATTTCCCGCTGAGCGACATGTGGTGAGGACTGCAGGTAACGTGATAACTAACCATCAGTCCATTGTGACCGTGCTCTGTCCCTGGACTCATCAAAGCTGTTCCTCTCTTGACTATAAATTAACTTTGCCCGCCATCATGTGACTTATTAATTTCACCGAACAATTACGGTCTACAATTTATGGCATCGGAAATGATATCCTGTTATTTAATTTAAAGAGTGGCCTAGAAACCTTATTTCCCACTTCCTGTTTTATTCATTATCGCACACAGCGATTTTGACACAGTTATCTTCTTATTTAGAAATGGTTCACAAGTAGCATCAACAGGTGGAGACACATGGTGAATTATAAAACGGCATGCAAGTATGGCAACTGTCTATGGTATGGTTTTTACGCTGAAAACCACATTGTGAACACAAGAAAAACAATAGCTGCGAAGCCATGAATCTTAACTATAGCAATAAGTGTAGATACAAAAAAAAAACAAGATTCAAAGAATATGGTCAAGCATGAGAAATAACACAGTCACAAGTTAAGTAAATATAAAAAATACTGTTCTCCTTAAGTCGTAAACTGTTGTTTTTTTTTAAGATTAGACTCTAAATGGGATTATAATGAGATTTTTAATTTGAGCCCATTTACAAAAACTACAGGGGGGGACACATTCTGGAAAACACATCAATAACACAAATACCATCACCTACATCTGTATCTAATCATCTTAATGTGTCATGTTAAAAACAAAAAAAAAACAAAAGTCATCTTTTACAAAAGCAACTGAAATTTCGAAATCATGCAAACAGGGGAAAAAAAAAATGATGAGCGAGCAGAAAGTATTTTGGTCCTGAGGAGGAAGATCCTTTCTGTCGTCCACTCTTTTCAAGGACACGTCTTCTGACATTCAACCGTCCGGAGACGACGTTGCGTCCATTAAGACAAAGTGTTACGTGTCCATTAGGTGTAAAAAAAAATGTGTGTCCTCTTAGAGTCAGGAGGTTTCATTTTTAGTTCCAGCAAACGTTTCCTTTTCCAGTGAAATTACAAATGTCTCACAGGATTGACAGCGAAACGATTGTGTTATATAACCAGAAAATCAGTAGCAATGAAATAAATCTAAGTGTTTAGAATAATAAAATGCAGAACACACGACTGCAACACAACTATGCTTCAAATAAACACTGAACATACAGTTCATATTTGGTCACTTTTCATCACTTACGTTTGATGCCTGATATTACAAAGAAGGTGTGTTTTCTTTGGAATTTAAAAAGTTTAAAAGTGAGTCAGTATTCAAAGAAATAGTCTGTAAAATGCCCGTATGGCTGGAACTTGGAAACAAAAGATGACGCACTTAATGTTTGCAGTCATCTTCAGGTTTGTTCCTCTCTGTCCTCTCAATGGAGGCATGCATGGGTGCACACGAAAACACAATATTTAAAAAAAAAAGGGCTTAAACGTAGCATCCACAGGTAGAAAGAAATCAAAGTGTTTGGTTTGGTCCGTGTCTTGTCTTTAAACATGAAGGTTTAGAGAGAGGAGGAGCTCTGGCTGAAGTGTCTCAGCAGCAGCTGGTCATACTCGGCCTCAGAGGCGGGAGACGAAGGTGAGCTGCCGCTGGAGCTCAGCGACGAGTCTCTAAACGGGGAAGGAGGCGTCAGAGCCATGAGCTCCTCCATGTCCTTGACCCGTCTGCCGCTCACGCACGTCCCCCCCAGGTGCTGGGTGTAGATCTTACCTGCGGGTCGATTCTCGCAGAAGCTGGGAACAGCCATGACCTCGGCATGCGTGGTGACCACATGGCTCATGGATGTCAGGTGCTGAGGAGGGGGAGGAGGCGGAGGAGGAGGGGGCGGAGGAGGAGGAGGGCAGGCGGCGGCGTCTGCAGGTGCAGGCGGAGCTGCGGCTCCTCCCGGCAGCATCATGGTGTTGAGCTCACTGATGTTGGCGGTGAATCGGCTCACCACGCAGCTGATTTGGTCCATGATGGTGACGCCCTGAGTTTGACTGACGAGCAACCCCGTGCCGATGTCCCCCACGCCTACAGGTATGAAGCTAATGTCCGCGCCGTTGTCCCCGCCTCCTCTTCTCACCCCGGCGGCGTGGTTGGCGGGTAAAACTTGTGGCTCGGCTCCATCGTCTCCTCCGTGGTGACCCCTCGCCTTCACTGGCTGCTGGCTGACAGTGAGCAGAGGTGACTGAGGGGGCGAGCAGGTGAAGGGCGGAGGCACCTCAGGTACATCTCCGTCTTTGGAGAAGGGTTTGATGATGGCCGTCTGGTTTGACTCCACGGCGCCTTTTTTCTTGACGTGGAACGACATCCTCTTCCACAGGGTTGGTCTGTAGCTGCGGTCGTTCTGTGTCCAGTTCACGGATTTCCCGTTGGAACTTCAAAAAAAAAAAAAACAGACGCATAGAACAATTTGTTCTCACCAGGGGGGGGCGACTTCCTCTAGTTGCAAAAAGAAAATGTCAGTAGAATCTTCCCTGAGGAATTACTCTTCTCAAATGTGTCACTGACAGCTGGTATCGTCCAATTCTAGTGCCTGGTCGTGGGTGACATTTGAGAGCTTTTTTAGTTCTAAAAAAACTGATTTCGAGGCTTCATTTTGCAACCAGAAGACTGCGTCCACATTTACAGTCCGAATGTGAAAGATTTACATCCAATAATACTCTTAACCTGCAAATAAATGTCTCCTGGTGACACGTGTGTATCATAGCAGATATAAGAAAAGAACTTCCACCGTGTTCTACTTCTTGGTGTAAGTATTTCTTCCGTCCCCCATTCTATATTTCGCTGTCTGTGTAATTTTACGTCTCCCTCCATGTTCCCTTCATCTTTCCCTGGAAAGAGAGAAGTCCTTGAAGACCGAGGTTCTCCTGTGGGAGTACTTAACCCAAATGAGGTAACGGCTTCCCGGCTCGCATTATCCAGCCGCTTGTAATCGAGCACGGACTCACTGACAGAAACAATTACCGTACATAAACCGAAACCATGTAGTGAGACGGACATTTACCCCCACGCCATTAATAATATAGTGCCACAGGTGAGTGCACAGGCTAATTTTACAAGTGTTTTATAGTGTATAATAATTAAATGTAAGTGGTAACAATGAGCAATAATGGATTTTACATTCTATCCCCTTTTTGAAAGCTTTATCCAACTGGGAAAATGTGTTTTTTTTTATGCTTAATGGCCTGTATGGGGACCTTTCTGTTATAGTTATATTGTCAGGTGCAATTTGGGTTACAGTGTCTTAACTCTTTGGGAAGAATGATCCAATATGAGACTCGTCCAATACGGGTCAAAATAACTGGATCAGATAAAATGAATGGGAAATTAAATGGGAAATGAATGGAGTTTGGGCCCCCCCAAAAAAAATCTCCCGGGACCCTGTTTTTGGGAATCACTGTGTTTCACATGTGATCTCTTTGGTACGCTTTCATACACAGATCGTGAGGAGTTGATGAATGCATTCTACACTAACTATACCTGATGTCATCCTGCGCAGAGCCATTGCGTCGAAACAAATTGGCCATGCTGCTGGAAGGCTTGGGAGTCTTGGCGGCTTTTTTGGCGTCACCGACGTGCATGCGCACCACTGTGGACGTCGTGAAAGCACTGCGGACATTCTTCTCAGGCTTGGCGAGCATGATGTAAACCTAGCGGTGGAAATAACCGACAAATAACTTTTAGAATAATAATAATAGTGGTGCAGGGAAAAAAGAAAAGCGTGGAAGATGTAAGCGTCTCAATTTCTTGCCTTGGGCACGAACATGCAGCACAGAGCCACGGTGGCACTGAGGCTGACGCTGAAGCACATGGTTATGATCTTGTAGTTGGAGCCAAAGTAAATTGGAACAAAGGCCAGCCAGATGATACAGGTGGTGTACATGGTGAAGGCAATGTACTTGGCCTCGTTGAAATTAGCCGGTACATTACGAGTCTGGAGGAGAGACAACAATTAATGGAACATTTCAATATACAGTTTATCAGAAGTGACTAGAGTTTGCATTTTGGCTGATGCAGATGATTGCCTTTATGGTAGCAGGGGTCTTAAGATGCCACCTTTTAAATGTGTTTTATTTTATAAATCATTATGTTATACACGCTTAAAGCTGGGCTAGGGTTAGGGTTACCTACTGAACTAACCTGTTTAATAACGATACGTATAGCTATAACATAAATTCCGTACAAACACAAATGTTTTGCCTTAGATTTGTGAAATGTTTTCTTGTGAAAGTAAAAAAATAGAAGCGCAGTTTATCTGGTATTTTATCGCAATCATGATCAATATTGACTCGTCTGAAGCTTTTCAATTATGATCAAGTCGCTTTCTTTTTATCTTGACATGAGGAAAGAACAAACAGTATATTTTTTTTAGTTTGAGGATTTATAATGGACACGGTCCTGAAGGTCACCGTCAACATCGGCAAACATGAAGTTAAAATATTATTATTTACTTTCTTTTGTCTTTCTTTATGATGCTTTCCAATACACAGATGCTTAATACACATATTTAAGTTTACATTGCACAGTAATTCACTTAACTTTAATATACCTTACAGTACGTAAGTAAGTCTTCTGGAGCTGGACCTCATTCTTAATAGAAAACGCTTCTTAGATAATGTTGTGCTGAATTACCTTGAAGGCATAGAAGGTGCAGCTGAGGATAAGCAGGCCGTTGTAGCCCAGAGGAGCCACAACCCCCAGAGTGGTCAGATTACAGATCAAGTGCACCTCACGGATACTGGGATAGTCATAGATCACCTGTCGGAGACACGGATCGAGGTCATTCGCGTGTGTCCACGAGTGTCTTTTAATGAGCATTGCATCGACGCGCGTACACACCTGCGGTGGCTCGATGATAAGCAGCGCCACAATAATCCCCAGCTGAAGCAGAATGAGTAGGAAGGCGATGACCAATTGTGCGCAGGCGGACATGAAGCGAGGCTTCTTGGTGCAGATCTTCTTCTTGCTGCCTGCCAGGATCCGCGCTATACGGTTGGTCTGCATCAGAAAATAGATTAAACGGTGATGCAGGCAGGCATCACATACATCAACATCGATAATACTGATTCATGCAACCCCCCATCCCTTCAACACTTCTCAGATCTTAGACAACAAACTCAGCCCACACACAGACACCTGACTTCTACCATATCTCTTTTACAGTTGGCCATCACTCAATATCTGGCAGTTTTACTCCAGTCTCTATCCTTAGATGGCCTTCTGTTTGTGCTTAAAGGTTATTGGCACGCACTGCCACTAGATGTCGTACTAGGGCACAGGCGTCTCAGTCCACACGAAAGGTTTGCACTGTCGTTCAGCAGAAATTGATGCTTCAAAAAAAAATCCCCCTCTCATCTTCAACTCAAACTGTCGTTTAAATGTCCAGTGTGTAACATTTCAGAGGGTTTACTGACAGAACCTGAATATAAAACCCGGAAAGCTATCTGTATAAGTGTATAACCACTTCAGACTTCAAACTTTTGCAGCTTTGCTTGGTGTTTCTATGAAAAGTCAACTCAGTCCAGTTGCCTCACACACACACACAAAGTGCGACACGCAAGAAATAAAATCCAAATATCGATAAAATACGATGAGATAATTGAAGAATTTAACATTTAATAGAATCAAATGACACAAGGAACAAAAGTAAAGGAGCAAAAAGGACGACAAAACTCCGGTTTGTCGTCACTTACATAGCTGAACCCTGGACCTCATCTATGTAAGTGGGGTGGTAATCCATTAAAACATTTAAAAACAAATAACAAAATCTCAAAACGGATCCTTAAACATGCATGCGTTTTAACTCTGATCGGGAAGTACCTTGGTGACCAGAGCGGAGTAGCTCATGGCCGGCGACAGACCGATTCCCAGCCTCTGCAGGTAGCAGTAGATGAGGTGAGGCTTAGCGATGAGGCTAAACGTGCACAGGTAGCCCAGACATATTCCAGCCAGGATGATGTAGCAGAGCTCACGGCTGGACGACTTGACCACAGGAGTGTCCCAAAATCTACAGATGCAGATTCACAAAACTTAAGAGATCGTTTCGCACGGTTTTGTTTGACCACACATTTCTGGTTTCAGCGATTTTTGACCTTGGAACAAAGTTTAACTGTCATTTTATAGCAATATGAATTTATCTAATTAGCAAAGGACATGCAAATGATACTAAACACATATCAAGAGTGACAAAAGCATGAAAGGAGCGAGAGCTATGCTTTGGTGGTCCATTAATCAGAATCAGAATCAGAATCAGAATCAGAATCAGAAGAGCTTTATTGCCAAGTACGATTTGCACATACAAGGAATTTGTTCTGGTGTCATTGGCGCATAACAAGCATACAAAATTTTTAAAAGTGACCAGTAAACGTATATATACACAGTATATAAATGTTTTTAAAGATGAAAAAGAGAGCACTACTAAGTATTAAGGTATTAAGGTATTTTAAATTCAGTTGTGTGATTAAACTTCATATAATTGAAGTCATTTTATTTATTTATTTTTACAAATTGTTTATTAAATAAATAGCATATCATTTAAAGTTGGAAGGGCTGAGCTATAAAATCTTATATATAATATTTTAAAACCATATCATATTTCTATTTTGAGCAAACAAACAACAACAATATAAAACACATTTAAAATGACAAATAACTTGGTTTTTAGTGTAGTACGATATTTACTTGATGAAGACGGATGTCACAAAAAGTGTTGCCATGAGGCCCAGACACGAGAAGACGACTGCAGCGATGGGCTCTGGATCGCCCCAGCGTACGTACTGAACTGGGATCGGCTCACAACCTGAGACCCAGAGAAACGGGGAGTGAGAAAGCAACACAGAAGAGCTCAAGTGAAACCCTGACTTACCGTGGAGTACAATAAACATCTTATTATTATGATGAGATATTCCTTAGAGGACGTGCATCAAAAACAGAGAAAGAGGAAGTGGAATATTGTGGAGAGAAAAAAAGTGTCAAACATTTCTGGTCAGTTAAGAAATCTAAGCTTCAGCCAAATCCTGTTTTCTGGCAGGGACCTAAAGTCTCTCAGTCTGTCATGGTTTGAAGTGGTTGTGGTCTGTAAAAGGATTTTCCATGCACCATTGACGTGTGTGTGTGTGTGACCCAGATCTGAAGTATTTCTGACCTGTTTGGCATATTCGTAAAGGCGACATAAATAAATGGTGCTTACCAGTGAGGTCGTCTGTCGGCCACGAGCCCAGGACACAGGCCCGACACGTATACTCATCAAACACATACTCATTCTCTTTGCAGGGAGTGCAGGTCCAACAGCAGCTCACCTCTCCTTTACGGATCACCTTTACGGAGACACACGGAAATACAATTCATTAGGACAGCCCAAGCAAGTCGTTCTTAGACACTGGGTTGGGACCCACAGAGGGGTCACGGGAGAGTTTATTTGGGTCACCAAACAAACATGCATCCTGACCTTTGCTGATGATTTATATCAACACAGCACTCCCTGGCCCTTTATCCTGACCTTTACCGTGACAACCAAAATGCCTAATCCTAATCCTCAGTCTAACCATAGCCTGAATTTGAAGTCTAAAACCAGGTCTTAACCCTGAAACAGCCCTTCAAGGTGTGACGGGAGCAGACAAAATGTCCTCACAAACATAGGTTTTTACGGTTTCTGGACCTCACAAAGTTATAAATACAAGTGCACGCGCACACACACACACAATATTAAAGGGCAGGGAGGTTTCAAAGCTCCACCGGCACTTCTCTGTAGCTAACATTCATCCTGTAAGCAAAGAAATGAGGATCTGATCTCCCTGTCAGGGGATCAAAAGAAGAAAAAGGCGGAGAATCTCTTTGGGCCTCATTACTTTTAAAGAACTTTGCTTTAGCAGCCTTTCACTGCAGAGCTGTGGATGTACAGTGAAGTGCTGTTTGCCTGGGACTCTGCTGCATTCAGAGGACATCATCCGCACCTCTGCTTCAAAAGGCAATATGAATCTTTTTTTATCGAAGTACTGTACTTCACTACGTTTGAAATCACATCCGTTACTGAGTAAAATTCATGCTCCGGAATGATGAGGACAGGTGAATGACAGGGACAGGTGAGTGATGAAGACTGGTGAACGATGAGGACAGGCGTGTGATGAGGACAGGTGAGCACAGGTGAATGACGGAGTCAGGTGAGTGATGAGGACAAGTGAATGATGAGTGATCAGTCATCATTCACCTGTCCTCATCGCTCACCTGTCCTCATCACTTACCTGTCCTCATCATTCACCTGACTCCATCATTCACCTGTCCTCATCATTCACCTGTCCCCATCACTAGCCTGTCATTGTCACTATGAGGAGAGGTGAACGATGAGGATAGGTGAGTGACAAGGACAGGTAAGTGATGAGGACAGGTGAGTGATGAGGACAGGTGAATGATGACTGATCACTCACCTGTCCTCATCGTTCACCTGCCTCATAGTGACAATGACAGGCTAGTGATGGGGACAGGTGAGCGATGAGGACAGGAAAAGCTATTCATGTGAGATTTGTGTCCCCTTGTCCTTTTTGCACAACACAAGAAAGAACCTTGTTAAAAAGTAACAAAGTAAACAAGTTACTTTTTTACTTGAGTACATTTTTAGACCAGGACACTATTAAATGTTATCATCATAGTGGTACTTTTAGTTGAGTAGAATATTTCCTTACTCTTTACACCTCAGTAAAAATTATTTTAAATATCAGTTTTGCATTTAAGTTTCAAATAATACAATTTTCATGATTCGTATAAAAAATAATGCTTCTCAAACTGTGACGTATATGTGGATGCACCCTTATAGACAACAATGTATAGATAATTTATGGAACAATTGGTTTTATATATCTAGTACTTCATATATATTTAATTACTGTGGTTCAATATCTAGACAATCAAAGTTTTGATGTTATTTTCTGCCAGTTGAATATTTGGAATTGAGCCTATAATAATGTGTCGATCAGAGTTTGGTGGGCTGCCAGAAAAGTTTTTAGAATTTAAATGAGCATCATTTGTGTGGGAACGGCTGCTGTACAGATAATGAAAGCATGTACCAGTCAGCCTACTGAGCAAACAGTTGCACCACCTCACATAGCTACAATATTTAAATGATGGTGATGTATCCTAGCGATGGTAACAATTATGCAGTTATAAAATACAGCATGACACATACAGGGTATTTCAGCCCATGCAGTGAGGCTTTTACATGTCCAGGTTTGGGGGATAGTGTGTACTTTTACCTAAGAGCACTATCTGCTCTGATGGAGAGAAGAGTGAACAGAGTGGAAACACTGAGAAGGTCACTGCAGATCACAGAGAGCCAATCAGCTGTTAGCTACAGATGTGGGCTGGGCTGTCGGGCCTGAGGGTGTGGGCAACACGCTGTAGATCTTCTTTAAAACCTCGTGAGACTGGACTTTTGTGAAGTTGCTTCTTCACAGGAAGTTGGTGTAAAGTGTGTGGGCTGGGATTAATGTTGGAGATGTTTGGGATGATACAGAGGAGACAGATTGCATTGTTCCTCGTGATTCTGACAGGCTGAGGGGAGTATGAGAAACCCAGATGGGAGATGATTAAAGCCCGAACAAAGAGTTACTGGTAGAAGACTCCAGGATCTGATTGGACCCATGTTAGTATCCTAATCCTGAGGGATCAGTTAAAGGCTTCTGTGTGGGACTTATTTGGTAGTTCAAATCTTTTCATATATTCTCTGGTGTATTTGTCATCATAACAGAAACAGGAGTCATATTGGCAAAAGTGAATTAAACTTTCAATTTAAAATAATTTATAGCCTGAGTGGATAGAATACGATTTAATATCTTAAATTCCAAGAAATGTATGTTTGCTGCTCATTGTTTTACACGGACATGTGGAACTTTTGTTTCCAGTTGTGTGTTTCCCTAAGTTTGTGGCACTTTCTGCTGTGATACACCAGGGAAGACGCAACGTTTTCATTCCTTATGGAGGCTCTACTATCTATCTACTATCATCTTGTTTCAGAATCATGCTAATGTTGTAGAGATTTGACAGAAATGTCCATTAATAAACATTATCCATGCCTAACAAACCACAAATAAATGAACCCCTTTAACCTAACCTGACTTTGCAACGACCCTGTGTTTGTGTGCATGAGTGGCATCTACCTTGATCTGTGCCTTCTGGCAGGGCTCTGAGCAGAATGACTGGATGATGTCACCGTTGTCGCTCCAGATTTCCTCATCATTCATCTTCAAGCCGCCCTGATCCCAGCTTCCCACGGGGATGTAAGCAAACTCATCCTCACCGGTTTGCTTGAAGTTCATGATTTCATACCTGCGTCACACACAAGTGAATAATATATATATGTATATATCTCTATATACGTATACCTGCAGTACGTAACGGCATATGCATACATTCAGTGTTTAGTGGTCTCTGCATCATCCTCTCCCATCGTGATGCTTACCTGCCCGGCGAGTCTCCATTCTGGTCAAAGTGGATAATCTCCCCAGATACTCCAGTGAAGTTGGTTTGCATCAGAAACTCCAGCAGCTTGCGGCCGTCGATGGGTCGCATGTTCTCACACAAACCCTGTGGGAAACAGCGAACGCAGTGACAAACCTTATAGCTCATAGGAAAAGAGAAAAATACCGACCGAGAGGAAGAAAGGAAAGAGAAAAGGAGCTCTGCCATTTTTGATAATGAGATTAAAAACAAGTTCCCCAGTCCCACAGGTAAAGATCCTTGAGGGAACTGTAATTTTTGTCATCATGATGTAAAAACGCATATGTTTAAGGAGAGCAGCAGATCCAGAATATATTACATTCATTTGTGAATTTTAACACCTCATATGAGGCGTATAGGTTGTAGTGTGAATGCGGTTATTTTTATATGGAGCAGGTTTATGCCACTAAGATGTCTAATATTAAACATCTCTTACAAGATTTTCAAAATAAAAGCCATGATTTGGGGGGCTGAGCATGAATTCTTGTCACTATAACCTTTGTTTACCTATTTCACAACACCTAAACGAATAGTCTTTATATTTTGCCATGCATTAGCCATGATAATAAAGGATTTTCACCTCTAAGAATGCCTTGGTTTTCAAGTATTTTGCTAAAATTGCATACTGCTTTACCTTAAATCCTGGACAGACGGCTTGCTGCATGGTATGTAGGCCGTAAGCCATGGAATAGATGGCATTAATGACAAATCCCATCTTGGTGTCTTGTGCGTACTGTTGACGCAGAGACTCTCTCCCTGTGAAGAGCAGGAATATGCTCTTAAGAATAAACATATCAATGTAATAATAACAATATATTACAGAGAGAATGGCGTATAAGAGTGTGTGTGTGTGATGTACTAACAGGTGCAGGTGCGGTTGTATGCAGTGCTCTCCAGCGGATGCCCCCTCAGCCTGCACTGGAAGCGGTGCTGCCAGAACTCAGGGAACCAGGGGTTCCTCAGGTTGGCGTCCGGCTTCAGGTTCAGGTAATAATCATCGAACCAGGTCACGTGAGCAGACTTGAGCTTTATCGTGATCCCACCTGCTGCCTCCCTCTGGAAGCCGTCAGTCACATCGTACCTGTCGGCCCAGCCGTCACTGGAAAGGAGGAGAAAGAGGCAGAGGAAGGCAGACGTTGTAAAACTTTTCATCAAATTAGCAACTCTAGCGTCACTGGTACAAGCTTCCAAACCCTATTGTTGAGGCTTGTTGTCCCAGACTCCGGCACATTTTTATAAACGTCGGAGATGTCACTTTATCTTCCTTCTCTCTCCATCCCTGCTCAGCTCTCAGCCCACGTTCTTGGCATTTTTTTCTTCCAAAATCAGGCATTGGGCGGAGTTAGTTCCAGAACATGCATCAAAACAGTGTAGCACGGTGTATAAATGCCCTGTTTCCGTATTCTAGATGTGGCACACTGCAGGCAGTAGGGTCTAATCACCTCCCACTTTCAAGAAGGCGTGAAAAACGAACATAGGTTAAAATGCCTCTGAACATGATTGTATAAACCTACAACCAATCAGCCCAATGATCCGGATGACGTATGCAGAGTGACAAAAATACATCCGCAAATGTGCTTGCTGTATAGTTTTCTAGCAGCGATGGTGTATAACAACTTTTACCAGGGGAGCTCCATGGTGCAAATCGCTTAAAATGCAGCCAAATCAACTTCTGTGGCTCCCACTGATTCTGAAGTTGACCAAAACGGCACCCTTGTCTGCAGAAATCTCAGATTTGGCCGTGTCCCTCCAGGCTACTCAGGCAGTGGTCAGAAAAAGATTCACAACATGGACAGACATTAATAGGACCAGAGCAGACAATGCAGTAATCTGATCTGCTGTTGACTCAATAAGCTTTCATCAGTGTAAAGGTTACTGTTCCATCTATTATTATCCATCCCTGTAGACACATGGCGTACAATCAACAGTGTGATTACACCTCTACACGTGTGCATACATGTAAACACGCACACTTTAGTGACACAAAGAAAATGCAGCCTTCTATTTTTGACCGACAAAAAAAGATAAATAAGTCATTTCTGGGAAAACTTCGCCGGAGTTACACAACAGCAGCGTGGGTGTTTTTATGATGCCTGGTTCTCTGGTCGAGGTAGGAGATCATTTCATAACACATCCTTAGAGAAGCGAGCGCAGAAATTGTACACTGGCATGAAAACGGCAGGACTGGATATGAAAAGCACGGCGGGCTTTGACTCTGGATCGTTTGAATCACTCTTGAACGAGAGCTCTGAAACCCACACATCGACCTGGGAGGGCAGCGTGCTGGATGCAGCGTGTTGCTGCACCACCTACGAGCCAGAAGACACACAAGCACTCTTGTTTCTCCTCGTGCGGTAACATAGCAGTCGAGTTTCCAGCTATAGCTCGTTTGTGAGTGGACACTTTGTAACCCTGCAGCAGCTGGAACTGGGTCCATTTCTAAAATCATTCTAAACAAAAGGCATGAAAAAAAAAAAGAAGAAGAGAGAAATAGTTGTCTGGACAGAAGAGAGAAAACATTTCCCACGACCTGAGCAACCTTGATTGTTGTGTTTCCAGTTTGGTCAGGTGCTCCATTTAATGCGAATGGCAGTAATTGTTGATAAAATTAGTGCGGGATCATGATGCTTCACTTGAGGCTCCAATTAGATCAAGAATATAACTGGATAAATTGCTTGCGTGTCATAGGAGCACGACGGCGCACACAGAGAGGGAAAACTACCCATTGTCAAATTAAACTAAACAAGATAAACAAGATCATAACTGTGATGGTGGAACCTGAAATGCCATTCATGAATCGTCTTGACTTCAAATTTGAAATTTAACTTGAAGAAATGATTCATTTAATTTACGCACAGAGCTAATAATCTGTGTTGATGTTTTATTTTAACTGTAAAGTCCAATGAATGAGGTATTGGAAGACAAAGATTCCCACCATCATCTTAGTTTAGCTTGTTGGTATTAAGGCATAGCAGTGGTTAGTTTTGCAGGTATTTGAATATACATTAGGATTTATGTTCTGTATGTACAGTGTGTCCTTAAACAAAGTCGGTGAAAATGAGTCGGTAAAACCAGCACTGGGTTATGTATAAAACTATAAAACAGCTTTGACGGTTGGGTTTTAAAATGTTAAAATGTAGACAACATGAGACATGAACAAACACACACCCTGACACTGATGATTCGTTTCTCATTATAAATACGTTGTTATTGTGAACAATATCATTCCCTATCAACCCAGACACTTTTATTTTGAAATTCTATGAAATATCTATCATTTGCGATGTACATGATGTACGTACTGAAGCTCAGTGGCCAGGTCAAACACATCTTTACATTATGTGCATAATAATGAACAAACTACTTCCCCCACGCCCCCCATATGTAGTTCAAGGTTATTTTGTTTCCTGCTGTCAGTTTTGAGCGACAGCCTACATATGTGGCTCCTAATGAGGAAGGGCATTTATAGAACACCAGGGACGAGAGTGAGCCAGAGAGCTAAACCTTAAAATAAAACGTTATTCTCGGAGAGAGTGAGACCTCCTGTGAAATCAGCCCCCTCTTTCCCACTTATTTTGCCTTCCCTCATGTTTTTAATTGCGTACATGTTTCATTTTTCTCCTACACTGTACATGCGCGTTGCCTGTTTAATCCAACCTATGAACGATTCGAGACGTATCTGGAGCAGAAAATGGCAACATTTCCTCGAAATGTCTGTCCTTTAAAGATAAGTAAGATCATCACAGCTTTGTATACATCTACCAGCTTTACCATATTTCCCCTGAGTTGTTGATTTCAATACTATTTAAAATGTATTTGTGATTCATTCACTGTATGTATAGAATCTTAGATCTTAGGGATTGAATGGGAGTGAAATTATTTTGTGCCTAAAAAGTGTTTTCTTGCTGAATTACAGTCAAACCTCGGCTGCTCCAATAAAGCATTAGATTTGAAAAGGTAAACAAACACAGAGCTAAATTAACCGTTATCAATGACCGACTGAATTAAAAGAAAAAAAAGCATCGGCAAAACAGAAAAATACAAAGACATACCTTGAATTTTCCTACGGACCACCAAGAAGCAGATGGATGTCATGAAGATCAAGATGACAAAGATGGTGATGAGGATGATGAGGGTGGTGATGAGAGTGTGACAACACACAACATGTCTGAGGACGCTGGACATCTGCAGACAGTCTGGACGGAAAATTAGAAACATGACGCACACAGATTTCAGTGGGTTACATGTAACACCTCAGTCCAGTCAGTCCAGTCATTTTTCACGATGGAGGTAGTATTATAGTAATACCACCTCATTTTCAGCCTGTGTAGTAGTAATATGGGGATTGATTTACAATAATAACATGTCATTTCCAAAGTAATATCCAGGTAACACATTGATAATGAGAATTACTGTGGATTTCCATGAGTGTAATAACTTAATATTAAAATGTTTGGAATTATTAGCCTCCCTTTATGGCCCACACACTTTTTTTGCATTGTTATTAACAAGCTACTACTTAACTAGTATTAGTATGTAGTAACAAGTAGTAACAAGTACAAGAAGTCCCAATTATTACCGCTCTATTATTTAAGCACTGTAGTGTTGAGTGTTACTTTTGAGTGAGTGCGAATAAACGCAAAAATCATGAGGGAGAGAAATCCACACACACACACACACACACAAATGAAAGTGATATTTATTTTCTCACACACACACACACACACACACACTCACCTTCCGACCAGCAGAAACTCTCCCACCAGGCGCTGTCGCCTCATGGCCATCAGAATGCCGCGGACCGTCATGCCCTCGCAGAAGCAGGCCACCACTCTGGCTTTGGGCAAGTGACCTCGCAGTTTCTGCAGCAGCTTATCGAAGCCCTGCTCCCCTGCGTTGCTGTATATCTTGTCGGAGTGGGCGATGCAGATTCCCTCCTTCGCTGCCATGTCTTTGAATGCCTCCATGCCACTCTCTCCATAATTACCTATGGACAGAACCGCACAAATGGAAGGTTTCTCGTTATATAAGCACCATGCCACACACACACACACACACAGACTCCTAGCTTTCACTCCTTATTAAATATAACAAACTGTTATGCATTTGTCTTAGTAGCTGCTTGTGAGTAGGGGTCAGTAGTGTGCCGCCCCACCTGTCTCACATGAAGAAGAATCACAGACTTACATAATCTGCAGTAAAAAGTAAGTTTTATTTGGTTTATTTTAGTTTATTTTTCTCTCCCTTCATCTCTTTTCTCTATTTGTTGATAAAAACAATCACAGAAAAAACAAGAGAGAGAGCCTCACACGTGCAGTGTGTGGACATTCAAATGCACAACACAAACCATATTTGAAAATGTACGGAAACTGTCGGGGATGACAGTTTTCTGTTTTCCGCGGGAAACGAGGTCACCTACTTTCTGTTGCGTGGCATGTTTACTCTCATTTGGGGCACAACACTGTTCCTGCGAGCATCATCATCTTCATACACACATGTGACAGGCCTCCCGACGTGTTGACATGGCCCTTCATCTCATCAACTCTTTCACCTCAGTTACATACTCAGTATCCGTACGATTCCAAATATTTGCAAAAAAAAAAAATAAAAATCACTGGATCAGGGATCACATAAACAAAAAAGTGAAATCCCACACCACAATGTGATATAAATGCTTCAATGAACTTAGAAGACATAAGGATATAAATAAGGATATGGCTGGTTATAGTGAGGTGGTAAATGCATCTGAATGGATATTGTAGTTTAAACCTTAGAACACAGAGTTTTTAGGCTGCTTTTTTCTATTAATATGTTATACAGAGGTGATAAGAATGTATATCGTGTCTTATATCCTTTTTGTTCACCACACACCTGAGCAAAAAGTACTAAAACATTTTTTAATTGGATTAAATTTGTGAAATTTGGATATACGTCACAGTTCAAAGTTTGCTTGGCTCGTTTTAATGAACTAAAAAAAAATAATAGAAAAAAAATGGTCTATTCTTTGACCCCTGCACAGTTATTGCTACTCTTGTTTTGGTTTGTTTTTCTGTTTTTTTTTTAAATGCAATTTTAAATTAATCAAAATTAATCATAACTTTGACTCAACAGTACATAAGAAGACGTAAAAATGCGGATACAAGCACTAAAGAGATGAAAATCGGTATTACTGGTCAAAGTCACTGGATCGGATATCGAACTGATAAAAATTAATTGTTTATAAATGGTCGACTGTGTCGGACTAATATCATCTTTATCTTTGTCTTTGTCAGGAAATATTCAAATACCATTGATAACATTCTTCAAACACTGTTTCGTGTTTTGCAGCTGATTTGGTGGGAAAGTGGAAAGTCATTCACGTGGTTCTGAACCTTGTCTGTGGTCTATGCAAATATCATGTGGTGTAACAGGCGATGACAAGTGAGAAAGTGAGTAAAATAAATAATAATGCACACACACACACACACACACACACACACACACACACATTTACCCTCTGTGTGAATTGCGGACACGTAGCTCCAGTTGTACTTCTTGACAATGTCCACCATGGCTCTGGCTTGTTGCATGTCTGACGGCACCACCCTCATGAAATATTTATACAGGCTCTGTTGGAGGAAATTCACATTTCAGATAGACTTTCATGCATCTATAACAATCTCTATTATCAACCTATTCTACAAACCAATGCCAAATTGTCTTATTGTCCCGGGCAAACAGGAAGACACACCCCTTTGTATTGGCTCTTAGTGCTTCATATAATTTATATCTTTATATGGTTAAATAATTAATCTTTTGTTGGGTTTTATGATCATTCTTCTGATTTCCAGTCCCAGGTCAAATTTCATTGCATGCAAAGGGGACCCAATAGTCCTGATGGTGGCGCTACAGCAGCCATCATAGATCCAGACAAAACACCCAGTTTGATTAGATTGGGAAGCAGCGTGGGATCATGGGAATTGTTGTCTTGGCTTGTTTGGTTCCGCTGTGCTTTTGCGTTTTCACTCTTTGGTACGGTGGCCTGGAAGTGCAAACCATTATTACAAAACATGACACACTTTTACAAATCCAAAAACAAATGAACAAATGTTAAAACTAATTTACAAAACATGTCAATTCTGGCCTTTTTCCACGTTTTGTAATAATGCCTTGCACTTCCAGGCCACCATAGACCACCGTACTTTAACAAAAGAATGCACATTAGAGAGTTGTTGTGATCCAATAGACAAATAAACACAATAATAGGAAAAAACTATTTGATACCAAATAGTACCAAATATTTCCTTCATCCATCAGACTTAATCAATCACAGCAATTTGACATATTATAGCATTTAAACCGTCATTTAGATGCATTTTTGTACTTATCCTACCTTGTCACTGAGATCCATGCTTGTGGCTGAGTAGGCTATCTGCGGGATGTTGAAGAGCTGGAGGAGATTTTGCACCTGGATGGCAACAGAGCTGGATCCTGGACCAATCAGACCCACGATGGGCTTCTTTCCCTGAACCAGCAGACTGCCCCCCTCTGCGGCACACCTGCCCTGGTTCTCCTCCTCTTCGTTGGACACCAGAGTGTCTCGAATGAACTCAATGCTCTGCTCCAGCGCCACCGCAGAGTGCCAGCAAGAGTCCCTGGTGCAGGGTGGTAAAGATCACGTTGTTGTTTTTGGGAAGCAGAAGAGAAAATAAAGGTGTGGTGACAGCTACGAGTGGCCAATTGAATTCTCTTTAAACACACAGTGTTGTCGCCTCAGAACCACATGACAACAAGTCTGCAGTCCAGAGCCTCGTCCAGAGCTGATGTGATGTTCCATCAGGATGAGTCAGTCAAATCAACCTGACAGCTTCACTGTGCTTTTTGTACAAAAAATCTCTGGTTGTGTCGGCGTTTCCTCGCTGGAGTGGAGAGATACTTCCTGCCACCGTTATATTAACTTGAATAAATGAATAATGAATAGCTTGCGGTATTGGTTGTCCAGCTGCTATTGCCTCTTCTTTTATTTCTCCCTCGTTGACATTATCACAAACAGTGATTACAGTAGCAGACATCTTTTTTGGACGATAAAAATGTAATTAAAGAAATGACATCCTATATATTGAGAATTTCCCTTTGTCTCTCGACAAATGGCTAAATGGCCAAACTAGTGAACACTCTTTGGTTACCTGACTTAAGTCTTAATTCTGCAGCTGCAGTTTCTTCTGTGGTGAGACTTCTTCAGTGGAAGCTTGCCCACTTCAAATCTCCAATCTGTCCTTCCCTGCTGCCTGAGAACGCCCCCCTCCCCCCCATTCTACTCCCAAAAAGCACCATAAACCTTCCATTTTGGCTTTATTGTGTGTGCATCCTAATCACAAAGAGCCTTACATCTCTACGTTTAAGAAACAAAATACATACATACTTAATGTATGTGTAATCCCAGGGATTAATTAAGTATTTCTGATTCTGATTCTGACAAATAAATAACAATTTACAAATGTATAATGAAGAAATAAAGAAATTGCACATTTCAAAATTGCACATTTGCATAAACTGCCAAAACAGCATTGCAGTCAGCTTAGGAATTCAGCGTAAAGAGACACTAATGGACAAACCACGCTGAGTGATCGCACAAAGAAGTTGTCAAAGTCTTTAAAAAGTTGCGTGATTAAAAATAGCGGGTAACATTTGCCCTGATAAGACGCAAGAGTTGGCAAATGGCTGTCTGAGTGGCTTGCCTTGAATGGCACTGTCGTTTGAACAAAAGCCGTTGTTATGCATTAAATACATTATGTAAAATGCAGTGCATTTGTGTGCAACCTAATTGTAGTCTTCATGTATCATGGGCTCTCAAGTAATTATACATGATCGAACCTGTCCCCCCCAAAGTGGTTGGTCCCTATTTAGCTCCGTACTTTGCCGCAAAACCCCAAAAGAATGTCACAAACAAGTAATCCCCATGTCAGATTAAAATATGAGGTGCTGTGGTTGATTCCTGACCTGATCTCGCAGCCCAGCGTGATATTTGGGAGGATGGCGGGGTCTGCGTTGATTCGGTCCAGAGTGTGCATCATGGCTTCCACCCTCTGGATCCCGTACTGCTCGCGCACCGCTCCACACTTTCGCTCGTGCACCTGAGCAGAGTGGAGCGCAGCTGGATTCATAATGAACATTTATCAGGCAGAAAATGATCGTGAAGCGTGAACAACCTCACAACACCAGCGCGTACCTTGTCTGCAGGTGGCTGGTGGTGAACAGAGAACAGAGCTCCGATAATGATGTCACCTGGGATATGTGCCAGTACTCTTCTCTCATTGTTCTGGCCGTTGACCCCGACCTGGTGCTTTCGGGCGAGCCAGCTCAGATCAGACATCAACAACAAGCAGACAAACAACCACCTGACGTGTAACGCCAGTGTTTTCCTCTTCACACCTCCTGCCATCCTGCGCCTCTTAGAGCTGAGTGTCTGATGAATGGTTTGTCCTTGTATTTCCAAGGGTAAGGGTTCGTTTCCTGATAAAAAAGGATACGCACACTTATCAAAACAATGAACAACACGGCGAGAAAAACAGGCAAAATATCGAAACCAATATTCAGTAAATCCAATCTGATAAAACCAGAATAAGCTTTTAGATAAAGGTCTTAAATGAAGATTGTATTCCACGGGCAGGTGATTCCAGAGCCTCGGGGGCCCTGATTTTAAAAGCTCTGTCTCCTAACCTGGAGTCTAGAACAAAGAGAAGCCGGATGCCTGAGGATCTCAACTAACATGACAATGTCTAAAATAGTGAATAATCTGGAGCCGGGCCATGCAGGGCTTTAAAACACTTGATAATATCTTTAAAAAAAAAGACCCTAAACATCCTATTAAATCAATGATGCATATTTATTTTGAGGTACAGCTATAAAACATTTTGATTATTGGGGGAAAAAAAATATGATTATTCATTGGCAAAACACCCAAGTCACAGTTGCTATTGATGAAATGAAGCTGCAGGTGCATCATTCAGCATCATTAACAAGGCGAAACTGACATCTGGGCTGCTGTTGCATTGACGTATGAATAATAAAGCTCATTTATCTCATCCGTATTGAAGCATTCCGTCATTATTAGGAGCTCGAAGCACAAAAACTACCAGAAAAAAAAAACTTCCTACCTCTTTTCTGCCAACTGCCTCGCTGATGCCATCCCTCGTAAGCGCGTCTCCTTCACGGAGGAGCAACAAGGAAAAGAGCTGCAGGTTTCTTCTCAGGCTCAAACTGGCGCCTGGCTACAGCAAACTGCAAATAGCAGCAGATAATGTAGACCGTTATTGGAACATGTTTGACTTACTGACGCACATGACGAGACCAGGCCCTCCTCTTCCTCCTCCTCCTCCTCCTCCTCCTGCTGCTTCTCCCTCTCCTCTACGTTCTCCTCCTACTCCAAAACAGTGGGAAAGTGCTGCGCATCAACAGTGAACGCTCCAGGAGGCGAAACCCACGGGGAGGAGAAGAAAGAAACAAAACACACAAGTGAGCAAACAAGGGAGGACTAAAGTTTGGGAGTGTATTTAATCACAGGATGATACAGTGACTATTTTAGGCAACAGTTGTGTTCATTAGGCTGCAGATGTCTCTCGCTGTCTCTGTCTGTGGGCGGATGGCGAGTTGCAAATGTGACATCCTCACTGCCACTGACCCAAATTCATCAAATCGTTCACTCTTTTTCATATAACGAGAAACGATCAGTGCATTATTCATCCGATCGGACGGTGAACGCATGTTCTTCATCACATGCGGTGAATCTTCAAAGTCACAGACTCTCACTTCTGCCCGAAAAAAAACATTGAATTTTCCGACATATATATTGCAATTTGATTTGTGATTTCTACGATTTTGCGATGTTGAATCAAACTTGCTGCCTAATCCGTAATCTGGATGAGATCGGGATGAAATTTTGTCTTGATCCTGCATACACACACGCCACATCCAATCGCTTTTGACAGAGACGTGATTTCTTTTTTAGCTTTGCCCAAAACTTGATCGATCAAAAGAAAACTGTGGTCACAGAACAACTGACAATGAAAACGTAACAAGATATGGAGCCACATGAGACGCCGTCCAAATTGTATCCAATTATTTCTAACATTTGTACATCATCAGAGATGTGTGCACATTTTGTGAGGCTGTCGCAGACAAAGAAGCAGATGGAGCAGTGGGAATTGATGACACTCAGATGCTTGTGAGGCATGTGACGCAGATCCAGGAATAACAAAACCTTGTTGTTGGGTGACTTCACAGAACCCGAAAGACACCAAGGTCAGACGCATGACTGAAAAGGATTTGCCTCATTTCTTAGAATCAAAGGAAAGAAACTCTGAGAAGACATGTGATTGACAGTGAGCATCAGGTAAAGACAGTCACGTGGCACCCTCTGGTGGCTGCCCCTAATTCTTTATTGTTTTGTTTTTTTCCTGTGACAATCACATGCAAAAATGTTAATGTCTATGAATGAAAGGTGAAAGGCCTCAGGTATACAGACAGTCATGTGAGAGACATCAAGGTTTTCCTCCAAAAACCTCTTCAAATAAATCCAGACTTTTATTGTTGCCACGGGCATTTTATGCTTTACTGAATGCGCATCAGTCGATTCTTTGTTTTTGGCCTCCGACTTAATCTGCACGTCTTTGTGTTCTGAAATGTGACCGTATGCGTAATAAATGTCATTATTTTGAAAACAAATTAATGAGAAATATTTTGTCCTCAACTGTCTCACAGTTCATCTCTCCTCCCTTCATATAATGTGCCATTTGTTTCTTTGGATTCAGTGTTGTCATGGTGATTTTCAAACCATAATGCCAGAGAAAACTGTTTGCTTTCTTTCTGTGTGTATGTGTGTGTGTGTGTGTGTGTGTGTTCATATATCTTTGTGAGGACCAAAAACGTATAAACCACAGGAACTGCGGACATTTTGAGAGAGTGAGGACATTCTGGCTGGTCCTCACGTTCTGTCACACCTTAAAAGGTGTGTCTGTTTATAGTTTAAGACCTGGTTTTAGGGTTAGGGTTAGAACTGTGTCCTCACTAAGAATACTGTACAACAACTGTGTGTGTGTGTGAGTGTGTCTTACCTCTTTGTTTCTGGCATAAACACAGACCTTTTTCAGGACCAGTAGTCCTCATGGAGAACAGAATCTGGTCCTAATGAGGCATAACCTGGGTTGGGGTGGAGATTTAAATTGTGGTTAGATTAAGTTTAGGATTAGACGTTAACTGATTATGGTTAAGGATAAGATAGATAAGAGAGAGAGAGAAAGAATGAGTTCTATGTCTTCTTTTCTGCTCATCAGTGAAAGCAAGCATAGCAGAAAATTGCAAAATACACAACCTACAAACGGTAAAAGTCTAAAATACAAAAACTACAAATGGTAAAAGTCTAAAATACACAACCTACAAATGGTAAAAGTCTAAAAAGTCTAAAATAGT
Organism: Solea senegalensis; assembly: GCF_019176455.1. Lineage (NCBI taxonomy): Eukaryota > Metazoa > Chordata > Actinopteri > Pleuronectiformes > Soleidae > Solea > Solea senegalensis. The sequence goes on from NC_058033.1 coordinate 3,861,469, forward strand.
CTAAAATACAAAATGGTAAAAGTCTAAAATAAAACTTACAAATGGTAAAAGTCTAAAATACACAACCTACAAAAAAGTCTAAAATACAAAACCTACAAATGGTAAAAGTCTAAAATACAAAACCTACAAATGGTAAAAGTCTAAAATACAAAACTTACAAATGGTAAAAGTCTAAAATACAAAAACTACAAATGGTAAAAGTCTAAAATACAAAAACTACAAATAGTAAAAGTCTAAAATACAAAAACTACAAATAGTAAAAGTCTAAAATACAAGAACTACAAATGGTAAAAGTGTAACCCACTTTTTACAGAGGGCAAACTATCACGACCCAAACAACAATATAATTTGGGATGAGGGCAAATTAAGTAAAATCTCTCATGACCCATCTGTGGGTCCCGCCCCAGCCTTTGGGAATCACTGTGTTAAACAGCCATACCCTGTTTATTTTAGTTGTATCATTAGGCTTCACGATCAGGATAATGATGATATTAGGATGTCATTAGGGACTCTAAGTGCAAATCCAGTCCACTTTAAATCACTTCTTTTTCCAAGAAGAGTCAGTGCTGCATTTTTGAGATTTTTTTGGGGGCACTAAACTGCCAGGCATTCAAAGGAACTAAGCTTCACCCCGAGGTTAAGCGGCATGTGATCTGCTCAAAGAGGAGGAGGAGGAGGAGGAGGGAGGGGGTGCATGTAGAAATATGCAGTATTTAAGCGTGACAAATCACATGAGTTCTTACAAGTATGGCTGATTTCTCGCCGTCTTAAAGTAAAACCTACCCTTGAAATGTATTCACTGATTATAATTAGTTTCATGCTCTATTTCGTTCCGAGCCATCAACAGTTCCCGCGTCTGTGCGTCACGCAGGAGGCCCTGCGCACCAAGGAGTGCTGCCCGGCTTGGGAAGGGGACGACTCGCCCTGTGGAGTCAACTCAGGCCGAGGCCAGTGTGAGGATGTGGAGGTGCCGGAGCAGCCCGACGGGCCGCAGTACCCTTTCTCCGGGCTGGACGACAGAGAGAAGTGGCCTCTGGTTTTCTACAACCGCACTTGCCAGTGCGCAGGGAACTTCATGGGTTTCAACTGCGCGGACTGTACGTTTGGCTACTTTGGCGCAGACTGCAGTGAGAGGAGAGAGTCTCTCAGGAGGAACATCTTCCACCTGTCCAGGTCAGAGAGGATCAGACTGGTTTCTTACCTGAACTTGGCCAAACAGACAGTCAGCCAGGACTATGTTGTGGCCACGGCCACGTACGCACAGATGGAAAACGGCTCCAACCCGATATTCGCCGATGTGTCCGTGTATGATGTTTTTGTGTGGATGCATTACTACGTGTCCCGCAGCGCGCTCCTGGGGCCGCCGGGAAACGTGTGGACCGACGTGGATTTTGCGCACTGGGCGCCTGCGTTTCTGCCCTGGCACCGCGTCTACCTGCTGCACTGGGAGCATGAGATCAGGAAGCTGACCGGAGACACGAGCTTCACTATACCATACTGGGACTGGAGGGACGCGCAGGACTGCGACGTGTGCACAGACGAGCTGATGGGGGCCCGGAGCCCGCAGGACGCCAATCTACTCAGTCCTGGATCAGTCTTCTCGTCCTGGAAGGTAATAATTCAACTTATTTTACTTGCCTGACAGCGTGTTTCTGTTTGAGAGGTACGCCGTTTAATCGTTCGGCCGATTAATTGATTATTAACCTGTAAAATATTCCCATGGTTTTCCCATGGCGGAGTGAAGTTTTAGCTCATTTTGTGCAATTCCACCCTTTAATCCTTTTATATGTTGATGAATTATGAGTGAAAGTGAACAGTTCTCCGAATGCTTTCTCTATTTTTGTTTTATTCAGTTTTTACTTATTTTTGGCTCCTTTTTTTGTGTGTTTGCACATCTGCAGGTCTTGTGTTCCCGAGCAGAGGAGTACAACGAGAGAGGCGTGCTGTGTGACACAACACAAGAAGGACCAGTGCGTCGTAACCCTGGAAACCACAACCGCAATTTGGCGGAACGATTACCGACTTCGGATGACGTGGAGTTCACGCTCAGTCTGACCGACTATGACACTGGAGCCATGGACCGCAGCGCTAACATGAGCTTCAGGAACACTATGGAAGGTCAGAGAGAGTCGACATAAGACACATGATAAGACATTATACATTAGGATATCATACTACGATTTAATAAGATATGACAAATAATATGCCATTTTATATACTGTGTATATTTACAGCAAATTCTGCTGTATTTTCACAGTCGGTTACTGAGTTATTCACAATTTAGCAGTATTTTCCTGTATAAAAAAAATAATTTAACAGTGAAATTCTGGTAATAGCAGAAATCTGGTAATTGTAGAAATAGTACTTACTCGGAAGACGGAACTTGGAGTGACGTCACTCCCCGAGTTCACCGCATTGAAGCTTAGAAGTCGGAGACGCCGGTGAGCTAGCTACTGTTAGCAACAGCAGTGGATAACAACCGCTCTACGCGCTACTTTGCGCACATAAACAGCGGAGCAACGCGTATGCGGTTCAAAATCAAATGACTATGTGTATGGCTGATCCTACAAAAGAAACGCAAAGTTTTTAACGTTTACAAAATGTTTACTCACCATCCATATGAAGTCAATATGTACACTGTCGCTCATGTGCTCCCTGGTGGTCTAGTGGTTAGGATTCGGCGCTCTCACCGCCGCGGCCCGGGTTCGATTCCCGGTCAGGGAACATCTGTTTTTCCGACTGAACTTATACTTACTTGTATGTATCAACTGGTACGGGTAACTAAACATATATACCGTTTTCTAAGTGAATGTCCTTGAAAGTGTAACATTATGGCCTGATACTCTCTGACAACACAAGTCTATATTATTAGGATATGTATAAACTGTAGAGTCGTTTAAAAAGTAACAAAAAGGAACGCTATTAACATTAAAAAATGACATGATCTATTTCAACAAATAGAAGGATAAATACAAACTTGTTGATCAGATTATCTATGAAATTATTTGGGTTTACTGGGCCAATACAGCCGATACTGGTTAGATTTAGCGCATGCAAAGTCTAACCAGTATCTGTTTACAATCCCTGAGCTGCACTAATGGTGCAGATGATGACACAAAGATGACAAGTCTGTAAACATTCAGTTTATATAGAGGGGAAACTGAAGTAAAAACTAAAAACGTGTTGTTGGTTTTTTTTATCAATAATTGATTGAATGTCACCACAAAAGTGTCCAGAAAAAGTGCTGCTTCTAATATACTACAGCTTCAGAGGCTTTTAGTACGTCCCAGGGTATCTATTGAGGAAATTAGGTCTGATAGCTGATTGACGAAAATAACAGTAAATGATTCTTATTGAGATTAGATTAAATCAGGATTGACATTATTGATCTAGGCAATAAAAAGACTAAAAAAGAGAGAGTAAGGTATATATAAATGCAAATACAAAACAGGAATAGAATGAACAATACAATAAGAATACTGAATACTTGAATTATTATTATTAAGATATTTACGTATTTATAATTAACACCTTTCATGGAAAAGTGGCATGAAAATGCAGGACAAATATATTTTATAGTTTTATTCTGGTATGGGGAGACGAATGTGGTAAATGTATGAACCTGTTTCACAATGACGTAAAGGTATATTTGTATGATTTTAATCTCATATAGCTTCAAAAAGGAAAATAAATGATCACAACTCACTTAAAATAGTAAAGCTAAAAAATACTAAAAAATATTTTTAAGTGGAATAAGAATGAATCTTATCTTGCAGGATTCGGGGATCCTCAGACCGGCTTTGGGAGCAGTTCTCGTCTGGGCATGCACGCTGCTGTGCACGTATTCATGAATGGCTCGATGTCGTCGGTGCAGGGCTCGGCAAATGACCCCATATTCATCCTCCACCATGCTTATGTCGACAGGTAAGAGAGGGCAAGTACACAGGAGATACAAAAGAGCCGCATTTACACAGTAATCGCTGCATTCGCTTTCCTTTTCTCTCACTGAAGCATTTATGAGCAGTGGCTCAGGAGGCACAGGCCGTCTCCATCCCAGTATCCGGACTCTGACGCTCCTATCGGGCACAACAGTGAATATCACATGGTGCCCTTCCTGCCCCTGCACAGAAATCGAGAATACTTTGTTTCCAGCAAGGACCTTGGATACGAATACTCCTCCCTGCTGAATGCCAGTAAGTTCATTTCGGTATAGTGGAGAGTTTCCTATTTTCATTTTTTTTTTCCATTTACTATTTTCCATTATCTGTGTTGATCTTTTTTTCCACCCCAATCTCCCTCTGCATACTAAATAACTACCCCACAGTCAAAACACAGAACAATAGTTCCTTATGTTTCACAGATGAATATTAAAGGATAATACCGTCACGAGGGATGGGACGATACCGATATCATAAACTCGAGTATCTACCGATAATTCAGTCATTTCAAAGATATAGTTCTCCAACTGTGTAACAAATATTGTTCCCCCCAAAAAGAAGAAATAAACAGCCCAAAAATGACTCAGCTAAAATACTTTTGCTGATTTTTATTTAGTTTTTACAGTCCGTGCATAGTGAAGCATGCGATATATAGGATGTTTTTCATCCGTCCTAAATGTAACCTGTGCAGATTTTGGTTCATCACCTTTAATGTTTCCCTCACCTTCCTGTTCTCTCCAGACCAGAGACTGGCAGAGTCCATGCGTCCGTACCTGGAGGAGCTGCAGGACGTGTGGCCCTGGATGCTGCTCGCAGCGCTTGTAGGCGGGATTGTAGCAGTGGGAGTCGCTGCTGCCACTCTCGCCGCCAAACACAGACTCCGAGGTTCGCTGTGGCCTAAAAAGAAGACTCGGAAGGACCTTTTTTCAGAAAGACAGCCACTTATCTTGACCAAAGACAATGTGGGAGACGACTACCGAAACTACCAAACATCTATGTGATACCAGGAATGCATGTTCGAGCCAAATCTGAACTAAATCACCCTAAATAAAAATTTAAAAGTGCTTATTAGTGATATTTAGGTAAACGTCTCCCTTGTTCGTTATTGTAGAACCTGATAATGTAATAAATCCCTGATAATGTCATAACCCCGATAATGTAATAAAACAGGAAGTAAGCCAATTTCTCTGCAAGCCTTTAACATATTTTAACCAAACTTGGTACATAGATTCATGACATCATCATTTGGTGACCTTTGACCTCTGGGGGGATTTAGCTTATAGCTCTGCAAGGTTCTCATTTATCCAAACCAAACTTGGCATGTATGTCCAACTTTGTCCTGTTGGTGGCGCTAGAGCTGTCGAGCTTGTGTTGCTTATACAGTATCACCACTTGAACCCAAGTAACGGGTGGTCTGCTGTTAAATTATTACAATATTGGGGAATTATTACATTATCAGGACCTGCGAAATGAAGGATAACCTGATAATGTAATAACCTCCCGTTAATGTAATACTATTACATTACTGGTAAAAAGTGTATTACATTATTGGGAAATGCACTTTATTACATTATCGGGAAGTTATTACATTATCAGGTTTTATTACATTTTCAGTGGACTCAAGTGCAAATTTTTATTACACTATCGGGGATTTATTACATTATCAGGTTCTACATGCCACCTACTGTTTCATACGTTGACTAGGCCTACGTAGAACAAGCGGTGTCCACTGTCTCTCCCCGCCGTTGACATGAGGTTCCACGGCGAACAACGTTAAGCAAGAGACAGCAAATGACGTGATGCCTGGAAAATGCAAATTCCAAGATTTCTGGCTCACTTAAGAAAATTACAAAGACTGGCTTACCCAAGATACCAAGGACAATCACTTGTCCCGATGCAGAACGTGCAGCAAATCAATAACAGTGGACGCCATGGACGAAGCCGCTCGTACAAGTTGTCCTCCCATCTTTAAACCATGTCAGCAAATTCGGTCCTTGAATCTGAGGGAATTCGTCCTGGAAAGCCCTTGAAACATCTTTGTAGGCGATGTCAACCAAGGTGTGGGAACCCTGCAAAATAGATGCCATGTATTCTGTAACACAAGTGTTAGGAGTCAATGAATCAATCATTTAGAAGTGCTGTTCCTGGTTTTAAAAAGTATGAATGTCTACAAACATATCGCTGTATAGAGCAGAAGAAATTGGCTCAACCCAATTTAAATTTGAATTTAAAGTTGTTGTTGTTTTGTTTTTTTTACCAGTGGGAATCTTTAATGTACTGTACATTTGTTTAAAGGTGCTTCAAAAACACAAACCCCTCCTGGCTGCTGTTGAACCATTATTACCTTATTTTAAGGCTACGAAAAGCAAACATTGCTTGTTTTAACGTGATTACACCTGTGTACAAACGGGAACTTTATTAAAATGTTGCCAATAAACCCTCCTGAATGTTAAACACTGGGCCTTTAACGGTGCTATTATCTGTGAAGAACATGTGATTTAATGATACTATACTTGGGTATTTATGCTGAAGCAAATGCATATCGATGCATACCACTGTCCTTCAGAATAGGCATCACATACTCCAATATGTGAGTCGACTGAGCCGTATTTCATTGTTATTTTATGTGTTTGGAAAGAGAATGAGGTGATAATGTCTCCTTACCAAGGTCTGACACAAAGCCACATCAGGGTTTAGTTCAATATTCAATCCTGAGTCACGTATTCCTTAAAAAAAAACAACTTTCAACCTTTGTAAAAGTCACCGAAATCCCCAGTTTGGTTTCAAAACCTTCACTTGAAAGGTCACATCAACTCATTTCACTAGTGCCATTTCAGTTCTCAAGGTCCCAACGGTTGGAAGCTTCTGGTGTTAGCTTCTCAGAAACACTGTCTCTGTGTTCGTGTGGCGTTACCGCACGACTGCGTTGGGAATATTCACCGCAGGGCATGTCGGCCTTCACATACGTTCACCCCAATTATAAAAGTTTGACACCAAAACTTTGTTTGTGGTTAGAAAAATGGGATTTCTAATGAGACTTCACCCTTGTGCCGTGGTCTCATTCAGCCAAATTTATTTCATGCATTCCAAGCCTCGACACATGCTGTCGCGAATAGCATCGTTTCATTTCACAACACAGTACTTTGCTCAGAATACTTTGTATTCAGATGCCTTTCTGCAACATTACAGTAAACATTCTCATTATAAAAATGCTGCTGTTATGCGTTGACAAAAGAATTGGGGACAAATATTGCATTGATCATTTGAGACAAAACCTTAAAACATACAGTATCTATAACTCTTAAAAATCTGGAGAAAAATGTACAATTTGACTGTGGACAAAAAAAAAAAGGTAGTACAGTCAGTGCAGGTGTGACAAATATCTAATTTCTAGGTTTGATAGTCCAGTGTAATTATTATAACACTTTTTATTCAGAATAAATCGAATTTTATTATTCTAAGCGTGGCCATTTTAGAAATTTAAATGTGCTACTCTGACGACACGGTGCAGCTTCGTCATTGCACAGACACGGTGCAGCTTCGTCGTTGCACAGACACAGGCAGATATCATGATGTGACACGAGTGGACAAAATTATACGATCATTTACACAACGAATGGAGACAAAGGATGGAATGAAAACGTGTGTGAAAATCAAGGCAAGGACGAAGAAAAGAAACTAAATGAAAAGAAATGGAATCAAACAGAAGAACGGTCACAACTGTGGTCCTTCGGGGTGAGCAGCTGACATGAGAGGCTTTATGGGTGTAAAATTTAACATGGTCACACTCGACTGGGTGCTGTTCACGAAGGTCAAGGGTCCTCTTATGAACTCATTACATGAAAATCTGTTGTAAAAATATTTGTTTCCTTTGATTATCAAACAAACAACAATGAATGAGGTACAAGATATTGAAGTGATAGAGAAAAACTGGCAAAAATCTAGAGAGGAGAAGAGGCCAAAGTTCCAAGTATTGGACTATGCGGCCTTGGATTGAACGAAAGGTGGAGAATGTTAAGTTTTTCTACTGTAAATCCTTATGAATCCTCTTCATCTTCACTATCGGACTCTTCACTCTCCTCCTTGTTCTCCTTAGGCGGGGGGACCGGCGGAGGAAGGTCCAGGCGGGCCCAAAACATGGCCTCGGATTTCCTCATGGCGACCTCGATCTTGGCTGCCATCATGTTCACTTTACTTTGACTCACATCTATAACCTACAAGGAAAAGAGGGAGTGTGTCGAAGGAAGTAACTGGTTAAAGGGGGAGTTCGTGAAAAGCCACAGACACAAAAAATATCCAACCAATAAGCTCTTCCAATTATTTTCTTATCTTCAGCTTGGGGCTAGAAAAACAACCCAAACTAAATTGATTGCCTCTCACTTTTACCCAATGTGAGGAGGAGGAAAAACAAGAGCAGCATAGTTATTTTGGTATAATGCGATACCCAGATAAGCCAGATGTCTGGCAAACAGACTTAGTTATGAGCAGCCATGATTCAATTAGTGTTGAATATTCAGTGGTGCTGTCAGACAGGCACTCAAGTCCTGACATTTTACGGAAATTGTACAAGAAGGTGCTGAGTTTGACAAAGCAGTTGTTTGCAAATTTTCCCCGAGTCAACTTGTGTGGAAACGTCAGGAAAATAATGAAAACCACCCTCGCGTGTTTACAACCAACGCGTAACTTTGGGAAAACGATGATGTCAGAGCTGGTGTTTGGAGTTTGTGCACGGCACACTTTGGTGCATTTCTGTGGCAGTATTATAACACATAAGGCCTTACATATTTACTTCAATATGTCATTTGGGGGATTTCGTGTGCACGGAGACATATCTGGAGCAATACTCTGTGTGCGGAAAAACTTTTTAAAGAATGAAAAGAAAAAGGTTTGCAGAGGAAAGTTTGCGTTGTGGACAAAGCCGAAGTCTTTTTATTGCTCCGAACACAGACTCTCATCCCGTGTGAACGGCAATTTCCAGAAAATGTAATTTGCAAAACAACTTAAGTTAGGTTAAAGTGATTAATGAATACTAACTATGATGACTAATAAGTGCACACTCTAGTGTATATATACACAAGTTAAACAAACACAGTATACAACTCTTTATATCGGGTTCAAAGTGATGCTGTACTTACTCCCCACAAGCTGATTTTCTGCTCAAATTCCTTGTCTCCCTCAAATAAAACGTGTATGTTGAGCTGGAGCAGAAAAAAGAAAAATATGTTAGGTTAAAAAAAGAAAAAGAGAGAGCACAATGAAAGATTAAGATCACACGACAGATTATCATGCGTCTCACCGTAGTGCTGTTAGCGTCCACGTAGCTTAGCTCCGGGATGGCATTCTTGGCGTAGATGGAGATGATGACCTGCGACCCGGTCTGGTGCCAGTCGAACCGACATGGAACCACTTTCTTTCCCTGCAGGGAGATGTCGGACAATTTCAAGTGGAGTGAAAAAAGCAGACAGTCACTTGTTGTGAAGTGGTCACACCTACCGTATCCTTTTTCTTCCATAAATGTGTTCCCTTGGTGCAGCCTTCTTGAGAGAGGAAGGTGTTAAAGTCGGAGGTTTTCCTCTTGCAGCAGCTCCAGTATTTCATCCTGGGGACACAGACACACACCCAAGCTGGATTTGTAGCAGTCAATAACTTGTCACTCGAGACAGGCGATATATAAACACACCATGAAGTGGAATCTTTTTCAAGAGGGAAATACTTGTGTTGCCCTTCACGCTTCTTTTAGCGGTAACAGAGAAAATTATACTATTTCACAACTATTTCATAGAAATAAATAAATAAATAATCGTGAAAACCAAAGACACAATATTCCGTTCTTCCACAATAATAATGCTTAATAAAAAAGGATCCCAGGTTCTCACCCTTCATGGAAGATGGGACACCCAGCGTGGTACATACACACTTCAGAGTCACTTGCAGGTCCTTCAAAACTCTGAGGACGACAACAACATAAGTGTAGCTCAGACTGAAGTTGAAGTAGTTTGTGTTATCAATAATACAACGAGGCATTCATTTTGGATGTAGCTCTCGTCAAACTTAAGAAAGTCTCGGTGATTTATTAGAAACTGACCGGTCTTACATTACGTCTTTTAAACCGTCATCTCTCTAGATGAACAGTGCCAGGCAGAATATTGCCTATTAATCCTTAAAGCCTATTTTAGAATATTAATTCAACACTACAGTGGGATGTATGAAAAAATATATTCTACTTCTTTCTCCTTTTAAGGTCATGAGAAAAAAAAAGCTGAAAAAGTTAATATATATATATATATATATATATATATATATATATATATATATATATATATGTTGGACTCAATTCAGCAACCCTTATGAGAACATCTCAAAACAATTTAAGTTGTGACAGTCCAACTTAAGAGTTATTCTAAAACCCATCAATGCAAACTTTACCCTCACAATTTATGGTCTAATCTTGAGGTTTTTATGATTACGAGAGTAATAAAATAAAGCGTCTGCTGAATGACATGACATGTAATACCTTCTTCTCCATTTTGGTGCATTTGTGTGGCAGTGTTATAGCGCCACATATAGGCCTGAAATATATACTGTACTACTGCATAATTTAAGGTTTTTTGCGTATGGAGCAATATCTTTAAACGATGTCATTTTTAAGGCAAACTTTATGAATGAAGAAAAATGGAATAGTTCTGTTTCTAGCTTAAGTATAAAACACCTATAAATCTGTAACAGAGCAAATCCACCCTCCATTAATCTTCTTCTGGGACCTTAAATAAACATGATTTGTTTTTATTTTCTATTTAATTACACCTTTTTTTAATCCCTCAGATTATTTTCTGTGGTTAATATGATTTGTTTCTTTAGGCTCTAAGTTTCAGTATCTTTAATTTAAAATAAAATGATGGATACTTTTAAGTGCTAAGTGAATATTGAATAAATGGAACTGTGCGGGGAATATAAGCCATTAAACACACAGTCCCCCTGTGAGAGCCTGAAGAACAAAAAAATTTATTAACCGTCTGGTCTTAACTGTACGTGAATTGAATTTGCTTCAAAACATTTAAATATTAAATGTACTGCAGTCAAAGTCTCACAAAATTTGATACATTTCAACAAAATGAGAATTTGTCGCACTTCTTCTTTCCACACAATGACCTACTTTGGTGCACCCTCCGTTTTTACACGATGTTCCAATCTTGATCTCGTCCCCGTCCTCCTCTATAAAGACAAAGAAACAGACAATCTGACAACCAAACTTTGAGGAGCATCGAGACAAATTGCATTCAGCCATGACACACTGTCAGCTTTTACTCAAGTGCCATGATGTGAATGACAGAAGTGGCAGAGGGGGGTCTAATTCCCAGTGGCCATCCATTAACTTCGGCTGTCAACATGACCTTCCCTGCTCCCGTTACAGGAGGTGGACGGAGGAGGAAAGAGGAGACAGATGTAGGGAAGATAAGGGTCAAGTCCTCACCTTTATTCTCGGCTGCATTTTCAGTCAGCTTCAGCTTCTCCAGAGCCTGCTTCAGGGACGGGGAAATTTTATGCTGCAATCTCACCATCGGTTCATCGGCACTGAAATGGCGACGAACATGTTAGTTTTGAAACGACAACGGCGACAGACACAGAGGGTTTGACGAGTTAAAACTATTTCTTGCTACGCACTTTAAATGGGGAATAGATTACTGGCAAAATTATGTAAAAAAAGTATGACTGGCACAAAGGGCTAAAGACCAATACATGAAAGGATTTTCACAGTTCAATAGTAATCTCTTCATTAGTAATTTCAGCAGTCCAGTCTCTTTTGAACTATGTGGAGAAGTACTGCGGGAAAAAGACTAGAGACACCTCTGACTGTTCTGTGGATCGTATTTGTTTGATGATTTCATTCTGATTTAACGTCCGTAAAATCGTACCTATCTTTTTATGCATTGGATACGAACCCAGGGACTTTCAGTCTTAGTTTGAAGCCGAAATGCAAAAACACCCAATGAAAGTCAAAGTCCTGCTGGTGTGTTGATTGGACAAAGGCTTTTTCCTTTAGGTCTGTTTATTTGTGTAATCTTAAAGATGCCAAATCAATCAAATTAGAAAATGTTGATATCTACAAAACCCCGACTGCTTTCACATGTGGAAACTGTTCATGCAAAAAGAGCTAAAGGTATTCCTGTAGTATTGATCAAAAAGGTTTGACGATTACCTTGGTCTATGTATCGCTTCCTGAGGCTTCGGTGCAGAGATGATGTACTCATTAAACTTTGGTTTTTGGTCGCCTGACTCTTTCACATCTGGTTTCACCGGCTCGGGAGGCTTCTCTTTGTTATGGGGGCCTTTGGTGCAGCCCTGTGAGGAGACAACAGTCCACAAACAATGAGTCCACACACACAACTCAGCCCAGCATATTCACAGTCAATGTGGCAGCCGATACTTAGGAAAACAATAGACAATGGAAAGGCGACCACGTAGAATTAAAGAGGATGAAGTAAAAGCGGTGGGACTTACAGCGATGCTGAGGAAGTCGGAGAAGTCTGTTGTTCTCCTCTTGCAGCAGGACCATCCCTGGAGGAAGTTGAACAGAAATTAACTTAAACCAGGAGAAAGGACAACAGAAAATGAGCTGACGCCGCATTCTTCAGACATCTTACCTTCAAAGCATCGTGGAACACAGGGACACCTGGGTGATAGGTGCAGCCGTCTGTGGAAAGAAAACAACGATGATAAAGGAGGAAAAATGTGTGGCAATATTGTAAACAGCGTTACAACACCAACATTGAATACTTGATCGTGTACCGACTTGTAGCTTTTCTGTGTTACTTTTAATTAAATCTAGATTCCTGGTGTATTAAGACCAGCAGCTTCATCTTAAAGCTACAGTGTGTACGTTTTGATGATTTCTTTGGTGTTGCTGAAGTTATTATTCTGCCTCCATTGGGTCTTTGTGATCAGAAACAATGTAACATTATCTGTAAGATGTGTCCTTCATTTGAAAATGGACTCAAGCAATACTATCAGACATGACTTAGCAAAGCGGCGGATGGGGGCAAGAAGCATTATCCTGAATTGTGGAATGACTGGGTTTGTCTGTCTTGACATAAAACAAATCACTTCCTGTTTGCGACACATGATCTCAGAAACATATAGTTGTGTGGAGCTGATGGATTTAATCAACAATGTTTGAGCTCATTTGAATGGAACAGGTATTGTTTTATATTTAAAAGTTATACACAGAACAAAATGCGGCATTTTGAGAAGCAACAACTGCAAACCAGCCACAGACATTTTCAAAATTAGTGGTGTCTTGTCCTTCAAATGTGTTGTTAAGACTAAAATACAAATTGAAACCTTGAATAAATAAAGATAAAGTAACTTTAGAGGGTGGTTATTGCATCTTATCCAGTAGCATTTGCTGTTTGTGTGGACGCAGCATCATAAATAAGAATGTTCTGTGTAGATTTTATTAAAAAAAAAATAAAAAAAAATCATACTACCATAATTTAGTCTCTTTGATTATTTAATACTTAATTTCAAAACAGCTGCATGGTTAAGAGTAGCACGATCCACAATGTAGGGCATCAGCAGCAAATGAATGAAGAGACACTCAAACATACTGAGATCAATCACAGACAAAAGTATTACAGATTTGTCAGACCACACAACTCAAAAGGACAAAAAAGGGTAGCTTTTATAGGCCATTGTTCTGTTTCATGTAAATATAAACTGCCTCTGATTTAAAATGTATTAAATGATTTGCATTTGTCCTTGGCAAGTGAGGCAAAACAAAACACGCAGTCATAAATTGGGCACGAGACAAATGGCTGGAAATATTAATCCAACTTATGTTTGTTGCATCAGATTTTTTAAGCATAAGTTTAGATTTGCCTTAAATGAAAAGTATAGCATGGGTTTTCGATGTCATTTCTGGCAGCAATCCTGAAAGACACATCACTGTTTCATGAACAAAGAAATTTAACAGGGTGACAACATAAATGAAGCATTTTCCTCGAACAAGTGCAGCTCACGCTGTCGCCGGTCTGTGCAAATGCCATAGATACAGATCTGAGACAGGAAGGTAATGATAATATACTCTGCTGTTATGAAAAGAGGCATCCTATTAAAATGGAGATTAGCCTCGACTCCTGCATGGAGTATCTGGCATATCTTACAAATGAAAATAAGAGACTCGCTGGAGTAGAAGACAATGTTATTTCCCTTAGAGTTAAATTATATTAAGATTAAAAAGTCTCTTAAGAAAATCAAGATCAAGAACTAAAGTATCACAACTTTAGAAAACCACATGTTATTTTCCTGGTAGTTTTGTTACTGAACCACCTTAAACTGTGAGAAAATAAAAAGCGCATTGTCTGATCTGTATATCTTGACCATGGCCTTTACCAAATGTCTGGAGGATGTGTTTGTCAAACACATAATGAGCTATTGTCTTGAACAGGAACACGCACTGTAAACGTTTGATGGCTCCATGAATTTGAAAACTGAATACTGGTCTTAGTCATCTCTAGGATTTGGACAAATCACAAGTCTCACAATTTCAAATAAAAGCTGGTCAAGACACCTGATATACTTTGTACGAATAATTCTTGTGATCAATTCTTCTTCTTTAGACAGTATGACTGTACAAATGTCTGTTTCTGTGTATGAGTGTGAGTGACAGTAAGAGAGAAAACGCGATGAGGATTGAATCAAAATTCTTAACCATTAGAGAAAAGAAACTATATGACAATCACTGTCAATACATTTTGGCAGAAGTTATTCTTCAGGAGACTAACAGGAGATTCTGAGAGACAGCAGATTTGGATAAGCGCCAAAAGCAACAAGTGATAGAAATCAACAGGCAATGCTCATGACATAATCATTTCATATCAGGTACAGAATATAATGATAAGCAATAACTAACTTAAATATTTTTTCGTCTTAGATGCTTTAACTTCAATGTGTGAGTGTTCTCTGGAGTAGGGGATGAGGGACATTTTATCAGAAAGCTGACGAGGTTGGATTACAGCAAGTCTGGAATAATGTTTGCTCTGGCTCTTTCAATACTCATAAAAAGCACCTGGGGGGATTATATGGGTCAGACATATTCAGACTGTCAGGTTCTGTGATATATTGCTCAATCTCTATACATTTTAAGTGCACAGTCAACTCTGAAAGCTTGAAACCTTCATTTTTGAGAAAGCTTTTGCTGTCACCATGGAGGTGCATGCAAACTGAGTCAAGGTGTCATCTTGTAGTATATAACATTTTTTTAGTATATAAAAAAAAATGAAACTGTCATGGATCAAACATCAGATGAGGAGGCGGTCTCTAATACATCTTGAGGACATATTTAATTCATGCAGCTCAATAGTGGGGCCACATGCATCCTCAAACCACCTCTGAATGTGTTTTGTTTTTATATCGAATGCATTAAGGTCAGAGAGGGAGCATTCAGACATGTACTTTACATACTTACTCCATGTCTGTTATTGTTGATTTTGCATCCAAATAAAGTTACAGATCAAATACTTTACACCACCTGGTAAAATCCAACTGCTTTGTGCATTCTCACTGTGATGGCCAGGCCTGCTGTGAACTCTTACAAATGCAACTAAGGCATTCTCCATCCACACTGCATTACAGTACTGTAAATCGTGCACCAGTCTCCAGTGTGATTAAGACAGCAAGGGAAGCTCCCCTAAAATGTCATCAAATACGTATTGTGTGGCTAGAACACAGTTAATACATGACACTTGTTCAGAATCAGCTCTTTATCACAGATGATGGATTGTCTAATGTGATTTTCGTATACCCATGGCAGCATCTGCATTAAAACCCCTTGAGGCTCAACTTCAAGGAACTGTGATTGGACAAATGTGGCAAAAAAAGTAACTTCCAGGGAACTTTCATGAAAGTGAATGGGGATGGGTGGTCACGGATGCTGAGCTTCTGCATGATGAGTGAAGGAACTGTCTGAGTGGTGGAACACGTTTTCGATTGACAGCGTTGCAGAAACATACACGAGTGTGGAGCCTTCTCTGCCTCAGTCCTGTGTGCATTTTGTAAAGAAAGTCTGTAGACAAATAGCTGGTAGTTGTGTTATTTGCTTGGTAACACTGTAAATAAAAACACTATTACAGCATTTCAGTTTTACATAATCATTGCTTTATCGTTTCCTTGTTCTGGTTGCTTTGTTTGAAGAATTTATGTATAAATAACTGGGCCTGCAATGAGCTTACCCTGTTTCAAAGACCAGCACCCACCCTGCTTAGTGTGGAATTGACTATAGACTAGAAGTGAATCCACATTAATGGGTGTTTCAACCAGTGCAGTAAAGAAATATTGGAATATAAGGCTCGTAGCCAGTCAAAATGATCAATGTAATAACATGTTTATCTCACTCAGTTACAGTCACAGTTTAAGAACTGTGATGCTGATTGTTCATGTTTAATTAAAAACGTCATTGCAACTTAAAACAGCTTCCGACGTTGCTATGTCCCGTTGCAACGGTCCGGTTACAAACATCTTGAATTAAACACGAGCGTAGCATGCTATCAGCACAGTAATAAAGCAGCGAGAACATGTGTTATTTTACTACATGTGTTATTATCAACTATAGCAGTTATAAATGAATGAAGTGTACACGGTGTTGGGTTCAGAGAGCTATCGACAGGTTATCGACATGGGCCCAGTCACCCTGCCCGCTACAGAAATTTCTAGATGTTGAGAGGTTAGCATGCTAACAGATAGTTTGTCCCAAGTACTACTCACCGTCTGGGTTGTTTTCTGGGTCAAATCGCTGTCCGCATCCCTTGTTATAACACAAGACAGACATGGTGACCCGTGGGATGGGTTGAAGTGTTGGTCAGGTTTAAAAGTAGCCGCTAAAGAGGTCGTGTGTGTGTGGAGGAGACACACGAGAAACCGCGGCTGCCGAACTGCTGCTGCAAATTACACTGGTAGTACTTCCGGGTTCTGTTTCGGATGCACTCGGCAAAGATCGGAGATAGTCGTGTTCGCCTCGCCTCACTTTGCCTCCCTCCTCCATCCCGAGCGCACAGTGGTCCCACACAGAGGCGACAACTGATGCTGACCGCTCATAAACTTGCGTTTAAAGCGACATGTTCTTCATAGCACATGTATCTCGGACTTTGATATTTGCAGCAGTCAAACACGTGAGAGTGTAAAAGACAGTTTTTCGTTGTTGAGTGTTGCAGATGGAGCCGGGTTACCCCACTGTACTCAGGGTTACAGTGGCCAGGTACACGGAACTGGGGCAATAGCTATTTAGTTTTACGAGGATGGCTGCAGCCTGTCGGGATTTGTGCACGTTAATTTTACCTTTTTGCACACCGCCAGTGATTTCTGCGCCACCACTTTGCCTTTTTTCTTAAATTTTCAACCAGACACAGGATGGGAAAGGACTTACTTTCACTAATTTCGTCTAAAGGTAGGACACGCTGTGATTTGTGAGAGAAAGTGTGTAGCATATTCAATACTCCGCCGACTTCATTTTAGGACTGTAGCTTCGTAAACTCGTGGGTTTTGCAAGAAGGTTGTGCATCGGACAATAAATGCATCTCAGAGTCTCCAGAGACAGACAGACTCTCTGTGATGCTGTCTTTGCTACAGTACAGACCATATATGCATATTTTAAAGGTTGCATTATTTATTTTTTATATATTGAATTTATCATCAGATATATTATAAAGCCAAGACATGGGTAGACTAAGCTGATGCACATGCATTAATTATAGCCCACATTTATAGAAATGTATTTATCATAATATTTTAAAAAAAAACATTTCAATTTGTGTGTTTTTTGTGATATTAACTTTTCAGCTGTGCTCCACCCCCAGTTGTGCAACTGATTTATATAGAAAAAAGTATAATAGTGAAATAGCATTTACTTATTTTTTAAAGTATATTTGTCAGTGCACACATTTCTTTTTGTATTTTTCTTGTAAAAATGTCACAACTCGAGTAGTTACTGGCTCAAGAATAATAAATCCCTGTCCAGTAACAGTGAGTGTGCTTCATTGCTGCTGTTTCATGTGGTGGTGATAGATTTCACTGAGGCTGTGTAAGTGCACTGTGCTTTGGATGTACTCTGTTGAAAGAGATGTCGGTCTTTGCTTCTGATGCTTTCGGGTGCAGTATTCAGAGTCTGAATGCAAATAGTATAAGCCCTACATTGGATATGCTATCATATCCCTGCAGCGATGAGAAGTGTCCCTGAAATGTCTTTGCAACTTTTGTTTTTCATATTCCTCTGTCAAATCTTTAGAGGGCAGAATAGTACATGTTTCCAACAACCTACCAACTGAACCCAGATCTGTTTTTCTTTGTTATTCTCCCCAAATATAGGCTGACTGTGTGATGGAGCAGTGATGAAGGTTAACCGTTGGGGAAACATGCTTCCTCTACCCTGCTTCTCCCCTCTTTACCACTTCATGTGCTTTTTATTCCTCCTGCTCTTTTTTTCTACAACCTGTGCTCAATTCCTACCAGAACTACGGGCAGGACAAGGCCTGCTGCTCTTCACCCAGCCCACCTATATTGCCTCCATCTTTGAGAACTCTGCAACAAGAACCTACGCCAGAAGCGAGGTGAAAATGGGCATCATTCTTGCTCCACCTCGAACTTTAGACATAAAATATTCCATTGTGTCTGGAGACAATGAGGGAATCTTCCAGACTGAGGAGTTCGTAATAGGAGATTTTTGTTTCCTCCGTATTTGCACTAACGGAGGCAGCGGTGCCACATTGAATCGGGAAGTACAGGACAATTACACGCTGACAGTGAAAGCCTCTGCCCACGGAGGTCTAGAGGCCTTAGCAACAGTTTATATCAACGTGTTGGATACCAATGATCTCCGACCGCTTTTCTCCCCAACCTCTTATTCATTTGTTGTCCCCGAGAGTGCGCCTCTGGGTGCCAGCATTGGACGTGTCACAGCCACGGATGCCGATGCAGGCTCCAATGGAGAGTTCTACTACTTCTTGAAGAACAAAGTTGAACTCTTTTCAGTTCATCCGACCAGCGGGGTCATCACCCTGACGGGTCAGCCCAGAATGGACAAACAAGACCGATTTGAGCTGGAGGTGCAGGTGGTTGACAGAGGGATGAAACTCTATGGAGATGCTGGTATCAGCAGCACCGCAAGGCTGGTTCTGAGTGTGCAACGAGTTAACGTATTTGCTCCTGTTCTCAGTGCAGTCGCAGTCATTCCATCGGGGACCGACAAGGACCCAATCTATGTCGTAGTGACTGTGGAGGATAAAGACGAAGGGGTTTCTGGGGATATTGAGTGGGTGTCCATTATCGAGGGAGACCCCTTGGAACAGTTTGTGGTTGATCGATCGCCTGTTGGGAATGAGTACAGGGTTAAAACAGCAGAGTTTGTCGACTGGGATACGTTCCCCTATGGCTGTAACCTAACCCTCCAGGCCAAAGACCGGGGTGTACCTGCCAAGCTTTCCAACACCCAAGTTGTTCAGTTGCTGGTTAAAAAGCCAGACCTAGTGCTGGCAAATTTTGAGAAAGATGTTTATGCAGTCAAGCTGAGTGAAATAGCTCCCCCAGGCACTTTTGTAGAGGTGGTGAAAGTCTCCCCAGCTTCTTTGAGTGTCAATTACAGCTTCAGCAACATCTCAAACCCAGTGTACTTTGATATAAACCCTTTGACTGGAGTTATTATGACCACCAGACATCTGACAGGAATATCACTGGATTTTATAGAGCTGGAGGTGGTTGATACTATCAACCAGCAGCGAGCCAGGGTCCAAATCACCATAGAGGATGCAAATGACAACTCTCCAGTTTTTGACAAGCCATTCTACGATATTGCAATCAACGAGAGTTTACCTGTAGGCACTGTTATTCTTGTGGTGTCTGCTGTGGATTATGATAAAGGGGAGAACGGGTATGTAACACATACAATCAGTGGAGAGCAGTCGCTACCATTTATCATAGACCAAGGCTCAGGTGAGTTGAGAATCACAAGAGACCTGGACTATGAGTCATCAGAGGATATTTATACTTTTGCAGTGCGGGCATCTGATTGGGGTTCACCCTATAGAAGAGAGAGCGAGGTTAATGTTACTCTTCGTCTGATAAATATCAATGACAATCAGCCTCTTTTTGAGAGTGTCTCATGCAGGGGCATGATAAGCCGTGATTTCCCCATCAGTCAGACTATTGTCACATTGTCAGCCGTAGACATGGACGAGCTCGGAATCGTGCAGTACAAAATACTGTCTGGCAACGAGTTAGATTATTTTCACATGAATCCAGATTCAGGAGCTTTGTCGCTGAAACGATCCCTGGCAGTGGAAAATTCAAAGAATGGGATATTCAACCTGAAATTGACCGCGACAGACGGAGAACTGTTCTCTGAGCCGACGTTTGTGAACGTATCGGTGGTGAGGGGCAGGATGCCGCCCAGAGGGTTCAACTGCAAGGAGACCAGGGTCGCTCAGCTGCTGGCTGAGAAAATGCTCTCAAAAGTGTCTGCCATGGCTAAACCAAGACCAGATGAGAGAAATACAGATATGTTCTCTGTGAACAAACAAGCTCCACAGTTCGAGGCTTTGCCTACTAGCATTCTCGTGAGAGAGGACCTCGCTGTTGGTGCCAGTGTATTCCAGGTGCGAGCACGAGATGGTGACACAGGCTTCAATGGCCGCCTTCTCTTCTCCATATCTGATGGCAACAAAGCAAACTACTTCAACATCAACATGGAGACTGGGTTGATCACTGTACTGCGGCCACTTGACCGTGAGCAGTTGGATCGTTACTTCCTAAATATCACCATTTATGACCAGGGCATACCTCAGATGTCCACTTGGAGACTGCTCACTGTAATTATTGAGGATGCCAATGACAATGACCCCCAGTTTTATGAGGACAGCTACTCAGCTCTTGTTTTAGAAAACGCAGCCATTGGCGTGGAAGTAATCACAATCACCGCATTCGACAGTGACACGGGTCAGAACGGACAGCTGTCCTATACAATGTTGACCCCGGTCCCTCAGTTTGGTATTGATAGTGAATCAGGAAGTGTGTTTGTTGCGAGCCACTTGGACAGAGAAACAATCCCAATGTTCACACTGAAGGTTGAAGTGAGAGACAAGGCAGAGAGAGGCACTCGAAGGTCATCGGTGACAACTCTAAATATAATTGTGAATGATGTCAATGATTGTGCCCCAGCTTTCATTCCTAGCAGTTACAGTACACGGGTACTAGAGGACCTCCCATTGCGGACTGTGATCACCTGGGTACAGGCTCAGGACCCAGACGTCGGCCCTGGTGGACAGATCCGATACTCCTTGATTAATGACTTCAATGGCACTTTTGAGGTGGGTGATATCACCATTTATGTTCTCGTAACTCCTGCATTTATCATTAACTGGCGGTTTATGATTTTGCTTGTGACGCCGTGTGCAGATCAGCGCTGTGAGCGGCTTCTTGAGAATCACAAAGGAACTGGACTTTGAGAAACAACAGTTTTACAACCTGACATTGCTTGCCGAGGACAGGGGATTACCCAGCCTCAGAAGTCAGACTTTCGTGGAGGTGGAGGTGGGTAGCACATACTGTACATGCACACAGACACGCAGAAACTATTTCATTAATAAGGCATCAGCTTGTTGTTATTTTCAATTCAGATCATATACATTAATACTTTATTTGCTTTTTAAGCTGAAAAAAGAAAGTGGTTGACATACTTAATTTACATGAATTGGTAATACTCAAATTATTAAGTTCATTCAAACAAAGTAGGCAAGGTATATAACATTAAGATTATTCAATGTTAATCCGGTGTTGCATTAATTCATGCCATGTGATTGTGACTTATATCATCATTACACAATCAAAAGTAAAGTAAGCCTGTCCATTTCTTCAGGTGCTGGATGTCAATGAGAATCTGTATGCACCTTATTTCCCCGACTTTGCTGTGAGAAGCTCGGTGAAGGAGAACTCTCGCGTGGGCACAAGTGTCCTTACAGTCAGCGCAAAGGACGACGACAAGGGTCGCGACGGTGCATTGAGGTACTCTGTCAGAGGAGGCAGCGGACTCGGCACTTTCACCATTGACGAAGACACAGGTGTGACACAAGATCGATTTTCAAGCCTATTTATGTAAAGTGAAAATCCAATAATGTTTAATGCCCTTCTTGGAATATCAACATCAATAACCCGATTGCTAATCATTGCATATCATGTAAAATAGCAATGACATTCAGTTGTGCGTACATTTTTCTCCATGTGTGTTCGCGTCACGTTGCAAGTGCGGATGAATGTGCATGTGTGTACTGATAGAGACACCGAGCGTTGAAGTGTAGTCAAAGTCTGCGTGTTGATGATGCCTCACATGGGAGCTGTGATAATTACAGTAATGAGGGCAGCATGACAGCCACACTGGCTGGGCCCCGGGTTGCTCCACACAACTGTTCTTGTGCTGTGTGGATAACATTGATCAAGGCTTTCGTTCGCAGCAGTATTGTCCTCATCAAGTGCAGCGATATCACGCTCACTAATTTAGGAAAGTCTGGTCCCAGAACTGTCCGACAGCGTCAAGCTACGGCTAAAAACAGGCTGATCCTATCAACAAGCGATTACTCATTCAACGGGGGATTGAAGTTAATCAAATAGCCAATATGAAAGTAGGACAGTACATTTAAATTCATGTGCACGTTGGCTCATGTGCAAAATGAAAGGCCAATCTCTTCATACATCATGCTATATAATAGTATGGCCACCTCAACAAGTTCTTGGCATTTGCTATATTATAAAAAGGGGCTCGTGTGAGAACAGAGATATTGGCTTCCTGTTGACAGCTCTGCAAATATCAAGACAGCAAGACTAAAATTTCCATGGGAACAGAAGACAGTGTGACTGAGAACCTCTGCTTTTTTGTCCTCCAGAGGCTTGTTGCAGTATCGGTGCTAAAGCTACTCAGCTTAATGTGCTTCGTGCTCAGCTTAGTGTGTCTCTCTCCGTGGTGCTGAAAAGGTGAACCTTAAAGCTCCAAAATTCATCAAATTCATCCGTGTATGATACTGTAGGTTATTTCATGGTGATGTTATTATTGAGGTCATTTTGCAGTACTGTTTGGGTAAAGTGTGTGAATTTTAAAGGCTCACAGTGTCGGTCTCTGTTGTAAACCTGTAGGATCTCATTGTCTGAATACATTTCAATAGAGACAAGCAGCCAGAAGTAAATTTGTTATTTTAAGTTAGTTAGTTAGTAAGTAATAAGTGTGGAATAACACATTTCCCACCCAGTTCTCGTCATGCAGTTTCAGTTTCATCACTCTGACTTCATCATTGTTATTTAAAGCTGCAGTGTGTAACTTTTGGTGATCATTCATGCTGATTATTCTGCCTCTGTTTGTTCTTCGTAAAGAGAAACATGTAATGTAATGCGGTGAAGCAATACTATCAGACCTGACTGCAGGAGGGGTTAAGAGGTGTTTATGCTATATCAAACTGCTGAAATACTGTATTTTGAGCTTGAGGATTCACATCTCACTTTATTAGCGCAATGTTGCCGTGGCCTCCGTCTGTCTGTCGAGATCCAAACACCAATATACTGAGAAACACAGAGAGCCGTGTGGAGCTGATAAAGGCTTAATCATCGTTGTGTGAATGCATTTAGAAATGCTTTGAGTCTAAGCTGACTTTTGTCCATATTGAAATGTGACTCGCTACAGTTTTAACAAATCCGTTTAGCTGCAAGAATCCAAAATCAAGTTGGAGTAAAACCTTGAATTCTTGACCACTGAAAATGCTTTACAATCGAGTCACATTCACCCATTCACACACACACACACACACACACACACACACACACACACACACACACACGCTTTCTTCTGTCATACATCCTATTCACACACTGTCGGCACAGCCATCAGGGGCAATTTTGGACAATTTGAATGATCCAGTCTGCCTCCTGAGCTGCAGCAGTCCTGCAGAATAATTGCAATCAGCACAATAGAGGCAGGGCACAGAGACGAAATATGTGGCAATGATTATCATTACCAGCACTGACAATTATCATTATTGATGCATTATTTATGTTTCACGAAACCAGAGAGTGATTCGTCTTGTAATGAGTCACTTAAATATGCATAAAAAAAGCATTGTAAGTCAAATTTCAACATGGGGAAAATGATTATGGAACTAAACATTTTGTTGTGTAATTAGTGTAATTGCATAATTATAATTAACTGTTTAGTTACCGGGAAAAAACGAGCAGCATTGTTTAACAGCAGCCTCTTAAGGGTTGAATTTTAGACAGGAAATGATTGCGCTCCTCTTCTGGCTGCTCTTACACCTCTCATCAGGCTGGTCCCTCCTGTACATGACATGCACTGGAGGCCTGTATTGACCTTTAACTAGGTTAATTAGTATTGACTGTAGTTGAGATACAAAGCGAGCGAGAGAAACAGATGGATGGACAGAGAGAATGGCTTTTTCCCATATGTATAACTAAGTGGCTATGGACAGGTCCCGTTACACTATTCAGTAATAGCTCTTGTTGCTTTTGTATCACAGCCTGAGCGAGGAGCCTCACAGCCAGTGAGGAAGTTTAGTGAGTGCAGATTTTCCAGGGGAAATCAGAGTGCTTGTTAGAGCAGAAAGGGAAGAGAGAGAGAGGGGGAGTGGAAATGAAGCAGAGAGAGGAAGGAGGAGGATGCAGTGGAGTCTGGAGAAGATAAAAAAAGTGTCAAAAGGCAAACACTCGCTTCTTCCTCTGACATTTTCCAATTTTTTTCCCCATCATAGTTTTTGCTTCAAAGTTTTACTTGTTGTTATGTAAACAAGCGCAAAGTCTCTGACCGGTGCCCCTTTGGTATTAGTGGAGAAGATACTGTTTAGCACATGACAAGCGCTTCGTTTCATTGGTGTTGTCAAGCGTAGACAGTGTTGCCCTGCTTCATTCTCCGACCACGTTGAGTGGCTTTGTTCCGACTGCTTGTCAATCTGTGGCTCTCGGTGCCAAAACTAAGTGTGTGAAGGAGAAAGTGGGACAGATGGAGTGAAAGTGAGAATTAGAAAAAACTGTGAGAAACCCTTTTTTTCCTTCGGTTCAGCCTGCATACGTTATGTCTCCGCTTCCCTTGTAGTTCGTAAATGAGTCTCCATGTATTACACCTCCATTATCTGTCGTATCTATCATTTATGAATGCCCCCTTTTTCCCCCACTCTTGATATTTAGATTTCAAAGGTGACTCAGTCCTATGTGGGTGGAAGGTACAGGGACCATCTCTCAGAAAAGAGCTCGGATCTTCTGTGGCTCAAACCCTCAGCATTCCTGCTCTTTGAACAGAAATTGGTATTCTCGTCATTGGTTCGGGGGAAAGCAAGCCCTGCAATTTCTCATTGAGCAGCTGTCACAAGCCCCTGCTCCTCTATTAGCGGGTCTGCAGGCTCCAGGATTTGTCACAGCCAGGACAAAGCATTCCTTAACTTACAGGCAAACACACTTTTAAAAAGTAATCAATTCTAGTTGAGTTGGTAAAAATCATAAATAAATAAATAAATAAATAACAAAATAGCAGTCTGCTAAGATGCCAAGCAACACACACACACACACACACACACTCACACACACACACAATGTTTTCCAATCAATCTTGGGATTGATTATTTGACGTGGAATTAATTAGGTTGTGGGACCCTATCACCTTCTCTGCAGAATGGAAAAGTTGAACAGACATGACAGATGGACGTAAACCGGAGTGTGCTGAGAACTTCGAGATTAGAAAATATGCCGCGGCCACTCCGATTTCGTCTTGATTCACCCGACGAAGTGTGTTATTTATGGTGCGAATGGATGCTGTCAAGTCCAATTTATACGGAATTCGCTGAATGGTGCATGTCGGTCTTAAAGTTCAAAGAGCTTTTGTAACAGCCAGCTCTGGTCTCCCTCCCCCCGTCTACTCGTCTACTGTCAAGCTTTCTGACACAGATGAGATGTGGTTTCGAAAAGGACATGGTCAAGGACGACAGAGCAAGGATGTGTTTCAGCAAATGCTCATTTATGCACCACGCCTGCCCTCGGCAGCCGCTTAATCATAATCTGACATATACAGATGGATGCTTTCTGGTGAGAAGGCAACACCTTTGTCATGCAGCTGAGGAAGTTGCTACAAAAAGGTCCCCACACAGACGTCCCACACCTCCCATCACTGGTTTGTAAACTTGAATGATCGCGAGAGGCCCCGACATGTCACGGGAGACTTTTAAATGTGTGACAGCGAGTCGAGTTCTTTTCTCCACAAGACAAGCAGACAAATCTGAAGCGCTCAAGAGTGTGATTATAAAGCTTTTAATAATTCACGGTTATTGACGCGTTCCAACAGTAAAAACATGTCAAACACATCTCTCTTTTTTTTTTTTGACTAATTAAGACCTTCGTTGGGGCCAAACAAATTACTATTTGAAAATATCAATCTTTGTCCTTTTAAATTCTATTCAGAGAACATTACTGAACTCAAGAGGATTTTGACAGTTATGCGTGAAATAAAGTAAGAGCGGCAGTGAGTATGTTTACCCCGGGCTTGTTGAGTGTGGGCTGAAGAGTCTTGACCTCTCTGCCACTCAAGAGTTCCGGACAAACGCCTTCATCCATGTGAAATGTGTTGCATCTGTCTTGTTCGACGCTCTCGCTTATTTTTATTTTTTTTACCATGGAAACAATGTTGACATTTAAGAGATCTGCATCTGCAACAATAAGACGAGCCGACGCCAAATTATTACTCATACAAATTCCACTAGAAGCTTGAGCACAAATGCACATGAAAGAAAAAAGTTAGTGTCTGTAATTTGTCTCGAAAACACTTTAAATCCTCTTTGGCGTCAAATAAATAGCTCAGTGTAAATGAAAATTGTTTGGTTTTTGTAGCCTTAGACAAATGTCATTTCTACGTGTTTCTACAGCAACTCAACTCGAACTGACAAACCAGCCGGCGCTTGTGTTTCATGTTTAATCATCACACAGTGTAGTGGCCACTGTACTATAGTTTCCTGACAATTGTCAACGTTTTAAAGCTTTAATTATTTCTTACACACCGGACTCTTGATGAAAAACACACATTATGACTTATATTATATAAGTGGTGAAATTGATAAGGGGCCTCAAATGGCCCTCAGGCCGCGGGTTTGGCCCTCAGGCCACTGTTCTACCCCAGACAATAACTTGAATGAATGACTAAATAACAACTATTTTGACAGTCGATTAATCTTTAGTTTGAGTGTTTTTGTCAATAATCAAAACAAGCTTTCTGATTTTTCAGCTTCTTACGTGTGAATATTTTCCGGTAAAACTCATTCATTTTTGTTTGTGGACAAAACAAGATAAACAAGAACCTCAATACTATACTTCCAGGTTTAGTGAACACTGATCAACATTTTTCAACATTTTATGAAGAACATAATCGGCAAAGTGCAGCCTGTCACTGCCAGCTTTTTCAGATGTTTAAACCTTAGAAGAGCCCTATGTACAGTAAGTATGTTCAGTATGATCCATGTCTATAACACACACACACACACACACACACACACACTCTGGAAGTGTCGACTCCCACACACGCTGTACTGCATGTCTCATTTCTTATACTGAACCTCTTCGGCTGCAGGCGAAGTCAGACAGTTGTGCGTTTTTGGGACGAACTGGATCGTAAATCTGCCGGGACGCAACAGAAGACTGGAGGTCTGATGATGATGATGATGATGATGATGTGCACTGAGCTGAAATGCATCAACTGTCTGCTTCTATCAGCTCGGTCTGTTCGTCTCATATCGGACTTGAGTTGTTTTTATGTATGTAATAGCGACGGTGTTTTATGGAGGCAACTTAAAACTTGATTAAGGTTTAGACTATAAAAATCACACCCACTCGGCTACGGGACACATCACATATGAGAGTTTCCTCAGGTGAAGTGTCTGGAGGATCCCGGGGTTTCATTAATTAACAAAATATGGAACTAAGCTACTAAATTGATTAACCCTGGATTTAAGTAATCATAAATCAATCAGTGCTTAAATGAGCACATTTTATAAATAGATTTGACAGACTAAATGCCACTAAAAAAATCAATAAAAACAAGTGTGGAAAACCTTATTAGAGATGATTTTGGTGTATGACCTTTAAATATAAACTAATATTCTCATATTTAAACTACTGTCATATGAGTGCACACAATCCTGATTAAGTCTATCATAAAATAACACTGCAAACAGGTATTTTCGTATGACTAAAACCTGGTTGTTCGCCAGTTTTACAAGATAAAACAGCTGCTGCATACACACAGATGCTCCCTCAGTCAGGTCTGATAGTCTTGCTTGACCCAGCCCGTTTCCAGATGAAGGACGCCGCAAATAAAATCATCTTGCGTCGTTTCTGTCCACAACACAGAGGCAGAACAATAACGATGAGCACTGCAGCTCTGACTTCGAGTTCCACAATTACAATTGAAATGTTGATAGTCATGATACAATTTATACTGTACACTAATGTGTTTTTCGGTGGAATTACATTTTCTCTCCTGACCTTGCTGCGTTGTGCTTCAGTGCTCTGGACAATAAATAGACATGTCACACTAAGTGGATCCCAATACTTGGAATCTGAAGTGACGCATGAGGCCGCGTCTCACTTCAGTGTAGTTACTCGGACAGTCCCGCTTGACTGATTTTAAAGTAAAGTGACAACCATGTGCCATCCATTCTGAGCGCTCTCTCCGCCCCTCGAGGGGTCACCAAAGCTGTCGGCTACTTATCTTCCTTAAAGCCACGGCGCGCGCACCAGTCTGGGTGTGGAGGGCAGTTGAGGATGCGTTCGGCATCGAGTGAGTAGCAGTTTGGTCAGCTGTGATTAGCTGCAGAGGAGCCGAAACACTGAAGGTGACCACAGCTCGGCCACAAATGCCTGTGAATGTCACTGGAACCAGGGCACAAAGTTTTTTTCAAAAACTTATTTTCCCATGACATCTGCTGAGGTTGCATCCCGGCGATGACACCAGGATACACACCGAATATATAGCTATTCTCAAGTCACAGCTCCATTAATCTTTCTCTCCGCTTCCACAGGTGTGATTTACACTGCTGGCATCCTGGACTGTGAGATCAAAGACTCTTATTGGCTTACGGTCTATGCCACAGACAAAGGGGTGACGCCGCTCTCAGCCTCGATAGACGTCTTCATCCAGGTACTTTCTGCTCGCAAGAGTCACATTGTAATATACGTACATCGCCAGACAGTTTTCGATTTTCACACACAATAGAGAGGAGTTTGCAGTTTGCAGTGACGTGGAATTCATTCACAAAAAGTCCCCAAAATCTAACTGCACACTCCACTGATGGTAACTCTAAGTTACAGCAAAGGACACACTCGCAGTAGCTTGAAAGAAACCAGCTAGAATGTGCTCTGTTTTGCAGAGTAGATTCTCCGAGGACCACTGTTTGTTTTGAAAGCTGCAGGGTTGCACTTTTAGTCTGGACAATTAGAAAACGGAGTCTCCCTTCCGTTCAGTAACAGTTCCACCTCCAACCAACCGCAAGTGGATACTCTGCTGCCTGTTTACATGCACGTGTCAGGCTGAACAAACACTGGATGTGGACTCAGAAGTTTCCAAAAAGCTCAAGAAAGAAAAACACAAAAGAGGTTAAAAAAAAGCACTTATTTCCTTGATTAAAATGTAATTGTTAAAGCCATTTGGTCCAGAAAATGTCCAGAAAACAAATGTGCAGTTTCCAAAACCTCAAAATGACGACGTCACCAAATGTCAAACCAAAGATTTTTCAGTCTTAGAGGAGCAAAGAAACCATTAAATATTAATATCTTAGAAGTTAAAATAAAAGAATTCATTTATTGTCAAAAGAAGGGGTTATTTTTCCGCAACTATAACATATTATGTTGAGACAAACTCATGATCTGTAGACATTTCAAATCCCCGCACAAGAATAGAACATCGTTAGCATTCATCGAGCCTCTGCACCGCTATTATGGTATAAAAATAAATAAAACTGAAGCCAAGCAAGAGTGGCACATTGGATTTCGCTCGATTAAAGTAATTTGAGGCCGCTTTCCTATCGATTGGTCGTGATCGATAGGAAGATGGCTATCTTTGGTGACGAGACAGACACGTTTCAGTTGATATTTTTCACGTCAGTAATTAAATGAAACTATTTCCGTCGCGCTGGTCGCAGTGCAGATGGAGTACGCTGCCTGTGCTTTATGACTTGATTCAGCACTAACTAATCCACTGTCTAAACACTCACATCACTGCTCCACCACTGCCCTGCCTTTGGGGACAAGTTCAGCAGTGGATAAACAAAAAAAGAAAAAACAGCCAGCTTTTTGTGGCTCGGGGATAGTCAGGTGCAGCGGTTTGATCGGCTGTTTTACTCCCAGCCACTTCATCATGGACACAAATAGGGGGATTAATCAGGCCCAGGTGCTCCTCATGCAGCAGCTGAACTGTCTTGGCTCTCTGTACCTTCCAGCACACACTCCATCAACGCCGTGTTTGCCATAAATATTCTAGATCTATGCCGGAAGAAGGGAAAATTCATTTGCAGTGCATTTAAAGAGTGACATCTATGACATTTCCTGGTAAATAAATTTCCATTTTCTGATGGATAGCACATGAACCCCAAACCCAGTCGCTGCTGTATTTCATCAGTTGTTTAAGATATTAAATCAGTAGATAAACACAGCAGTGCCAGACATGCTGATTTACAAGGGCTTATAAACACATCTATTGCCAATTCAGATCCATCTTATAAACAGAGGACTGTTAAAGCGATTCAAACAACAAACACTGCCAGTTTCTGCTCAACCCTTGCCCCCTGTGCCTCTCCCCTTTTTTTCCCTTCTCCCGTCTCAGGTGGAGGACGTAAATGACAACGCTCCCCTCACCTCCGATCCCATCTACCACCCTGTCGTAACGGAGAACTCTCCAAAGGATGTGTCCGTCATCCGTATCCAGGCGCAGGACCCCGACCTCACCGCCACGCCCAGTCGCCTGACGTATCGCATCACCGCTGGCAACCCGCAGAATTTCTTCGCCATCAACCCCAAAACAGGTACATCCAAACATCCCAAAAAATAAGAATGTTAGCACAATTAAAACAATAATTAACGATACGTATCATTTGAAACGGCACCAGTTTGTGCTTGTTTGCCAAAGAAATTCATCATTCACCTCCTACTTCCTTCGTTCATTCAATAAAAAGGCTTTTAATTCCCACACAGCAAATTAAAGAGGCTCTTGTGCCCACACAATCAAAGATCTATGACGCTGATGAGCCGCAGAGGCGAGCAAACTTGATTGCAACCAAATATTACCGCCGGTGTTCCTCAGCAGTGTGTGAAATGAGTGCAGTTTGCGTGAGTTGTCACGTCTCACCGCTTATGTTTCCTATAAGATGGGACCAATGGCGTCCGTGACCTATCGGAAGGTTAAAAGGAAAATCTCGCCTTTCTCAGAAAGTTTTCTCAAACGTCTGAAGCCGGGAGAAGTATTCAGAGGAATAAGCCGGGATTTGGAATTAGGTTTTTATTCATAACATACTGCCAACAACCATAAGCCCCTTCCACTGCATATGGGATCACGATGGAGCCTTAAAGAGCCTGAACCTGTGAAAACAATGATCTGACAGCCTCTGGTTATATATTACCTTTTGTGAGCCTGTGTTAAAAAAAAAGAAAGAAAAAGATACAGCATGAGAAGTTACAGCCTGGAAGTTCAAGTCAGTTTTAATTTAATGTGCGCAATGCAACAAAATACCTGTCTGTTTGGGAATGAAACCTAAATGGACGGCAACACTGTGTGTCTCCAATTTAGGAGCAAGTCAGTGGATAGTTCGTTCTTTGTCTAATTGGACTTGACTGAAAAGTTTGGATCAGGACTTGTGAGGAGTTTTTTAACGAGCGCGCTGATTTAGCGCTGCACTCCGACACTGTCAGATTCACAGTGGAGAATCATGATCGAAAACCAGATTTTGATTTTCTTTTGGTGGGTTTTTATTCTTCGCATTCCGAGCATTCCGCTCCTTTAATGAAACCTCCCGCTTAAATTACCCAACAGTCGATGCTACGTTATCTTAAATGCGAGAGTGACTGCTCTCTCGAATGCAGGCACTCATTCATTCATTCATTCATTCATTCATTCATTCATTCATAGGTTTTTGCATGTGTCAGCAATAGTTTGGAAATTGAGGCTGTCACCACTCTAGGTGTGAGATTTAATGCAGGTGGATGATGTCAACAGCGGCGATCGCTCTAAAACAAGTGCAAGTGAAGCTCGGCTGTCGTCAGATATGGACTGTAGTGTTGTATCTACATTTCAATACAACGTGTACGAGTACATCAGATCTAGGGTCGCGTACTTAATTGACACAAAAAACTAAATCTAATTGGAGAAAAAAAGAAATTGCATACGAGTCACTTTAGCTTGTTAATCTGAACACAGAACCGACGCCCTGTCCAGATTAAACCTCGCCTCCCGCCACTTGCCAGCCGAGCTCCCTCCACAGCTGTCAAACGATAAGCACCGTGGTTGGCGAAAAGATGGATCTGGAGCAGTAAACGCCTTACGACCAAGTTTAGTTACCCGTCAGTTTAGTTAATGAGCTGCAGCCATTTTATTTGAGCCAGAAGAAGCCATATTTGTCAGAGCAGGTGTGTGTGTGTGTGTGTGTGTGTGTGTCCACCTTCTTCAACCTCAACCTCAACCTTTTGGACGGTGTCAATCACACCGTGTCTGTGCCCCCTGCACAATCTATTTACCTTTAAATGGGACCATCATTTGCAAAATTGACATCGCGTGGCAACCAAGAGGACCCGAAACTAGAAATTGAGTCCATAAACTCCTCAGGAACACTTTTACTAATGTCGTAAATCAAGTGGTAGAGCGAGCAATAGACGTACATACTGTACAAAGTTACTTCTCTCTGCAGCCAGATGGCCAGTTAGGAGAAAACAGATTTCAGACACGTCTGTGTTTTAAAAAGTACATTTAATCTCAGTTTAGATCATTTGTGCACTTACTTTTGTATCATTTATTTATGATTTTAGAGCCACTTCTGTTTTTTTTTTTATGCATCTACTGCATGGGAATGATTTCTTTTCTCTAAACATCATTTCAAACCTCACAAAATCAAAATAAAAATCAAGGTGTATGTCAAATTCAACAGTGTCTACAGTCTCTGGGGGAAACTGTATAAAGTAAGTGACAAATGAAGTGAATTATCACTACATCTGTGTAGAATACAAACATCATTAAAGCATGATGTGTTTAACTTTTTGATGTGTCGGGAGCTCCCCGCGCACACAAGCTTGCCTTCCACTGTAGAATTATTGACGAGGTGAAATATTATATATTAAAATTCAGACAAAAAAAAAAAAAACCTGAAGCATTGAGAATTCTTTGCCATCTCTGTCCCAGTTAAAGTGTTTCAGTGAGCGACAAAAGGCAAATACGTGTATATTCGCATTTCACCCGGGGACCTGCATTGTGATTCAAAGCAGGACTTAAATAAATAAATAAATAAATAAATAAATAAACAAATAAATAAATACTACAGCCTGTATATATATTATGCAACACGCCAGTTCTCCAGGTTCAATTCCACAGTGATTACACTTGTGGCTTCATAGAAATGTGGAAGTGACATGATGTAAGGAAGCAGACACAAATGAACCAGGGCAAGATTTTTATAATAGAAAAATAATATACTACCACAGTTATTCTTACCCAGTTATAAACCTACGTAATAAGGCTGCAACAATTCATTGATTTGTGATTCATTTGTAAATGAATCCCCAAATATTTTGTTAAGTTTTTTTTTTACTCATTTATCAGAGTAAACGTTGGTTGTGGACAAAACAAGACATTAGAGGACATCATATTTTTTTTACTGGGGACATTTTTCACTATTTCTGATGTTTTATGCCCTGGATAACTCATGTATTATTAAGATAATCTATGTTTGTGAGTATAATGCCACCCAAGACAATGCAATAATCTGTATTGGTGTTGGTCCAATACAG
Organism: Solea senegalensis; assembly: GCF_019176455.1. NCBI lineage: Eukaryota > Metazoa > Chordata > Actinopteri > Pleuronectiformes > Soleidae > Solea > Solea senegalensis. The sequence continues at coordinate 3,895,461 of NC_058033.1, forward strand.
ATTAATACAGCTGGATCAACATTCAGTGTTTAAAAGAACTCTAAATATCACATAGATTGTACAAATGTGAAGCATTTTAACAAAGGCACGTTTTGGACTCTTTCTTCTTTATGCGAGTGTGTGGTTATGTCTTGGTAGTACAAATGTGTTATTAATATTTCACTTGTTCAAAAACTATCTTATCAGAATATAGGACAGGAAGTTTGAGGTATTGGAATCTGCGTCGGTGCCAAACACACAAAAAATGAATTGAGTTATCCAGAGTTGCCAGGATCTTCGTTGTAATAATTATCATAATATGAGTTTCTGTGCCAGCTTTGCTGCATCCACTGGATGTGAGTTTCAATATTATATGAAGTCGATTTGCAGATGATGAGGACAAACATAATTACTGTTAATATGGGAGTGTGCGGCACAAGTAATCAAACGGTATTCTGCGACAGCGGTGTGTGTTGGAGAGGAGGCGACGATGACGCCGTGATGCAGCGTGAGTTTCATCTCGGGTTCCTCTCGGGTCAAATGACTCAGCGAAATAGAAGGTTTTAATTTGCTTTAGTGGGAACGCAAAAAACTCATTTCTTTATCATCTACCTAGAGACCAACGACCAAACATACAAAATAGTAAACACTAACATTGTTACTGAGCTCCATTGTGTTGTTGCAGCCACTGAATATTGTTGCAATTACAAAAATCCCTTTATTTTTTATTTTATATTAAGTTCACACATCTCCCCAACACGTACCCAGCTAATTTAAGTGTAAATGAGGCAATAAGAACCTCATGTATTCACACAGCTGTGAGAAATACAACACAATAATTTAAATGGTTTTATATTTTCTGCCGTGTAAACATGCATAATGGCCGGAACTCACGACTTTAAAATGCTCTGTAAGGTTTAGGATAAGGCTTTAACTGGTTATGGTTAAGGTTAGAAATAACACTTTGTTTAGGCTGTGATGCTACCGCAGGTCACTAAATAAATAAATAAATTCATTTTCAGTTTCGTAATTAACTTTTAAATTGCTGTCAAATATGTGCAATAGATTCCCAGAAATACTGATAAGGAATAAAACAATCCAAACCAATTTGTTTATAAAACGACCAACAGCAGCAACAACGGAAACAACAAAGAAATAAAAGCATAAAAGCATGAATACGGACTGTAATAACCACAACCATGTGTAAAAAGGAGGTTCAGAAATACAGCTAAGAGGACTAATTATTACTCTGCGCTGAATTTTCTTTTAATCTCGTTTTCTCCTGGGATTGAGTTTGGGAATGGCTGGTTTAAACTGTCCCAATAAATGGGAGTCAATGCAGTGTCCTGAGATGAACGTGCGCGTGTGTTTGTGCCACAGGGGAGAGTTTGTATCCACCTGAGCCCTCTGCTGTGTCAGTGAACAATCCAGCTCCGCTATTCTGTTCGTTACAATGCTATACGAGGACACGCTCATTCCGATGACTATCTTGTCAACGCGGTGATGAACTGACTTGTCACCGTAACACTGAGCAATTGGTTTTTTAATATTTCATGCAGTGTTTTTCCTCTAAGGCTACGTTCCACATCGGTTTCCACCAGCTCATCAAGGCTTAATAAATAACAAGAGACTTGTGTTTGCTTTTTTTTATTTCTTTTCGGTCGTCTCGTGGATATACTATTCTGCACTATATCTACCAAATACAATCATTACAATAAATGTCAGAGTAATGAAACTGGCAGTGCCAGTCTATTAGTTTGGTAATGAGACATGCATGAATGAGAGATGCATTCTATATAAATCATTCCTCATTGTTTACGCAGTCAAGAACCTTCCATGCACCACAGCGGGTTCATTGGATAGATGGATGAACAAAAACCCAGCTCATTGATTTGCTTTCATAAAGCAGCTGCCAGCCCCTTCCACTATGACCTGAACGGGGGGTGGGGGGTCTGAAAAAGTTTCCCCAAACCAGATTCAAAGCAGCGCATGTTTTAAAGTTGACTCTGGAGGTGTCAGTTTGACGGGGGTTTGAGGTGCTGCAACTATATTCCCAAAATGCAGCGAAGCAGAAAGTGTTTAAATGTGCTGTGACTGCTTACAGCGCTGTCTGCTTGTCTCTGCCTGTGTGAGTGAAGCCGACCTCACATGGGGGTGAAAGCAGAACAGATAAGTGATGTCACAGGGTGTTAGGAGGAGTGTTTCTTTTAATGCCGACAGCGTACTCGCATGTCGTGAGCTGCGGTGGTGTCTGCGTGACCTCTTTGCAACCTTCTGGTTTGATTGCATTGGCTTTGTTGTACCAGCGTTTAAGCAAATTGGCCGTACACGTCAATGTGCACGAAGCAACAATAATCTAAAGAATTGATTTGAATTTTAAAATTAGCCCCGATTGTGTTGCATTTCTGTCTTGTCGCACAGTGCAGGTCAGCTGTCACTGTCTCAGTTCAATTCACTTTATTCATTGTCTACTGCTTTATCCTTTACATGAAGGTTGCAGGCCCTGTGATGGACGGGCGACCTGTCAGCTCCGATTGGCGCCAGCGACCCTCATGTGGAGGATAAAGTGGGAGATGATGAATGAATGAATGAGGGTTGCAGGACCGCTGGAGCCAATCCCAGCTGACATCGGGCGAAATATGACTTTAGAGTGTCAAATTGACCTACTGGAGAACACACAGTGCTGCCAATATGCACCACCGTGTGGCGCCAATTCAATTCAGTTCAATTCTATTCTATTCTACGCGTTATATCTTGAAACATGTTCACACAGCGTCGCTCAGTATAGCGTTTAGACCTTGCGTCGCCCCGGCAACTTGCGTCGCCCCGGCAACTGAAAAACACAAAGAAACAAGCTTGTCCTCCCCTATTTATTAATCATTTGATCACGACCCTGAGTTATGTTTTTAAAATAGGCGCCCCCTAGAGGTTGCACAAATAACAGCCATCTTGGGTGTGTGATGTCATCAAATAGCGACACGCTCATTTGATTGAATGCCATAGCCAAGGTAAGTCCGATTATTGTCATTGTCTGTAACTTACTGCCTCGCCAAGTCTTTAACTTTCACCTCATGAACTCTCACAACAAATACTGGGGTTGTATTTCTCCTACGTTAAGAGATGCTAGCTCCTATGGGTCGTAACAGAACCAGAATAGTAATCACAGCAAGTTACACATTTGTGCTTTAAGGCAGGTTTTTTTTCCTGCAAACACTGCACAGACAACTCCATCCACATACAACGCTAAAATACTAGCATAGCCAAAAATAAAGATTCTAGTTGGTTTTATAGTGCACCTTGATCTCGGTTGCATTTCCAACAGGAGGCGACAGCTAAGCTACGTAAATAGCCTAGCATCATACCAGTGCCACACAGTGAAAATAATGTCAAACTGCTTAAAAAAAAGAAATACTAGTACTAATACTAATAATAAGAAACAGCCTTGAATCCTCTCTTTTTTTTTTGTCATGCACATTTTCCAGCTTTTGCATTTTTCTAATGTCATTCATTTGTCGCCCACAGTCAAGGCTAGTTTGTTTGTATAGCACTATTCATGCACAGGGCAACTCAAAGTGCTTTACAAGGGCATAGAAATTCATTAAGAAAATCATAGGATAAAAGCAAGGCATTAAAATGACATTAATCAAAACAAAAAGGCGGCTATTGAAATGACTTGAATCATATTAAAAGCGAGCTGTCGTGTGTTTACCCTCCAGCCCTTTTGGTTTCACACCATTGTGCTCTGAACTCCAATAGATGGGTGGCAAAAACTGGGCTGGAAAGAACAGTTAAACAGTTAAAACAGAAAATAATTGTGTAATATACCGCACTGATCGGAGTTGTGCTGCCTGGTGGAAACAGGTGCTGTCGAAAATGAACCCAACTCGGCCATGAAATTACCGAAAAGGTCGTAAAACATGCCACTGGAGTATAGCCCTGGCTTCTGTATGCATGTGAAGGTGTACGTGTACCAATTAAAATGGATTGCCCAGTTGCAGATGTGCTGCGAGCTGTAGATCATTGGTTTTTATCAGCGTGCCTCCGTGTTCACGCCGAACAAACCCCACCTCCACCCTCACCGTCCCTCCACTGCGGCTTGTGAGCGCTCGCTTTACATTTGCTCCTAATTTGCCTAATTGAAGTTAGCCAGCATGGCAAGCTCAAGGTGACACCGATATGTTCGTGATGTTTTGACTGTCGCTGCACAAATGCACCGTAACAAGCGCAGACGTCGAAATGATTCTCCGTACAAATCCACTGAGGACACATATTTATCCATGCTCTCTCTTTCGCCGCCATGACAGAAACTCACGCACTCAAAAATAAAGTCACGGTATTTCTGTGCTCGTATCAGTGCGTTTTTATTGTCTTGTATTTATGAGTTGAGTAATATATGTAGATCCAGGCTGAGACAAATGTGCCCGTTTCACTGTGTGTGGATGCTCTCATGAATAGTGTTCAAGGACGTTCTTCTTCTGAGGAAAAACAAAAAGGAGCTTACACACAGTTGTGAAACTAACCGCTGGATCAATTCCATCATTTCCTTCCGTCTCTCGGAGTCAGACCGAGTTTGACGAGCGTTTGATTTAAATCACAGGTTTTCACTGGGTAAATGGAGCGGTTATTGATGAACACTATCTCCGCGTCTGTTTTTGTGCGAGTCTGTGTGGGAGGGAAAGGTGGCATCTTTGCCTCTGCATAATGAAAATGGAGCGGTCGGTGTCGCTGTGATCTCTCATGCAGCCCCGCAGTCTGCTCATTTGAATAATCTGGTTCGATCAAAGCTGTTATCAATAGCGCTGCTCTTTTCCCTTCTGTCCTGGTGGCATGCTGGCCAACTGTGTGACCCTCAGCTATACGCTGCCATATGAGCCGGTGCCAGATGCCATCACTCCAGCCAGAGCTGCGGGCTGTGGTTGTTAGAACAATGCACCGATGTTGCATGCGGGGATGCTGGTGTGTGTGTGTGCACCCACTCAGATATTCAAATTGGAGATTATAGAGATTTGAATTGTGGAGAAATGTAGAGATGCACTAACAGCTGAAACAACTTTGTGTGCGCATTGTGGCGTTTGTAGCTTTGTGACGACCAGAAACGTATAAACTATAGGGAGTGAAGACATTTTGGCATCTTTAAAGGGCTTTTTTGGGGGGTTGACGGTTGTGTGTGTCTTGATGTATCATATCCTAACGCATCATATTGTATTGTATCCTAATGTTTCATGTTTTATTGTGTCATAACTTAATATAGTCCTATATTGTGTCGTGTTTATTCGTATCATAACCCAAATACATCATATTTTATTCTACCCTAGTGTATCCCATACTATCTTAACATAGAGTATTAATCAAATAATCCTAACATCTCATATAGTATCATAATGTATCACGCTTTGTATCATATCCTAATATCTTAACATATAGTATTGTATTCTTTTGTATTGTTGTGTATGGCAGGCCAGTGTATCATGTGGTATTATATATTCTTCCCTAGCGTATCATATGTTAATATGTCGTATCATATACTATAACAACATTGTCAACATGACACGGCAAGGTCAGCATCACGTGGTTGTGTTATGTGCCGTATAAAGTCAGCCTGTCGATGTTTTCCATTAACCATGTGGTTCATGTGATTCTTCAGGGCTCATCACAACCACGGCGAGGAAACTGGACAGAGAACATCAGGCAGAGCACTTCTTAGAGGTACAGTAAAAGCCTTGCCAGTGTTCACAGGATTATAGTATTATTATTTATCAAGGCGCTGCCACCTGCCACAGCTCACTATTAACAAAGACACGTTGGAGGACAACCATGGCAGCCCCTCAAGGCTCCATAAACTGTGATGAATGGCTGCAGTTTTGGGCCCCAGGTTTAAGATTTTCGAAAAGTAATCATTCATCATTGGTTATCTTTTCTAGTCAGGAAGAGAACAGGGAGGAGAGGAGCTGGTCTGCCCTGCACTTGATAAGCGCAGACACTGGGCATACAGATAGCTCTCCGATTACCATTTCATTTGCTCCTGTTGCTCTGCATGCAGATGAGCTTGATAATCAGAGATTCTTGACTTTAGAGACATGAGCAAACTTCTACTTTGCCGTACTTTTCTTTCACCTTATTAAAGTCTGTTGAATCTAGAGGCACTTTGCCCCCTGATAAAATGGAATGGAATAACCTCGCAGTTGACCCGCAGTATTGCTGCATGGTTGTTTTTTTTCTCCGCTGGACTGAATGGACTTGTCTAGGGTTTACAACTCTTTCTGCCGCTTTTGTCGCTTCCAGCTTTTAATAAAGAACCCGGCTTATGACGACACTTCAGAATGCAGTTACCAAAACCTTTGTAGAGTAGCTTGCATTCCCCTCTCTCTATATCTATCTATAGGGATTGATTTACATCTAAAAGAGTGTTTAGTATTGAAGACAGAAGTCTTTGTTGTTACACCGTCCTGCCCTCTCTTGTCCTGACATTTCAGGAGGAATACCCGTGCATGCACACCACCCTGTCTGTCTGTAATTAATAGTCCAGGGAGCAGTCCGGCTGGCAGCAGTGGTGTTCACCCTCATCTGATCCAATTGATCAGTGATCAGACCTCTGCCTCGGCCTCCAGGGGATCAATAATACAAAGAAATTTCCTGTGAGCTCAGCCCCACGTGGCTCCTCCACTACACAGCGACAGCCATACAGTGGAAACCATGATTCACGATGCTAATAAACAGCCACGTTTGGAATAAAACTGAAGAGACTTCCTCTCCTCAGGTGACAGTCATAGATGGCCCAGTGACCACGCGCCAGTCGACGGTGTGGGTCGTAGTTCACGTCGAGGACCAGAACGACAACCCGCCGACCTTCCCGGAGGTCACGTACCGCATCAGCTTGCCAGAGCGGGACCGCAACAAGCGCGGCGAACCCGTGTACCGCGTCTTCGCTTACGACCGCGACTCGGGCGCCAACGGCAACGTCACCTACAGCATCGTGGACGGCAACGACGACGAGAATTTTGTCATTGACCCCAGGACAGGGATGGTGTCATCGAAGAAGATGGTGACGGCGGGAAGCTACGATCTCCTCACTGTGAGTCGTTAATGTTTACTATGAGGTCACTATGAGGGTTTTCCTCCCTTTCCCACGCACTTTATTGAATTATTGAAACTCTATTTCACGACTTTCTCCTCTCTCCCACTTCCTGTGCCATTTCCTCCTTTTTTGATGGTTTGTGGTTGTTTTGACACCGAATAGTCTGCTAGACTCAGTATGATTGGGGGTTGCATTCAGCCGGTCTGAGTTTGCGTTCAAACTGCGATTTGAAGACGGGACAAACAATGAACAACAAAGCTATTGTTCTACACGTGCGTATGTTTTGGTTGTGTTTACCCACAATTCCCTGCGTTGGGCCGTAGAAACAAATCAATAAGTGGCTTTTTGAACCATATGCGTTTTATTTTAAAGCGATTACACACTGATTCAAACATAATCAATTATAACTTAACTATAATATAATATGGATTTTTCTGTTAAGGTCTGGCTGAGTTGGAGGTTTCAGCGGAAATAAGAACTCATAAAGAACATTGCAAACAACACAATAAATCAACAGCGTTAACTGGACAACACCAGTGCTCTTTTCTGAGATAAGGCCGTCACCTCTTTCTCACTTTCTATTTAGTTTTATTTTTGTCATCAGTTTCAGTTGCCATTTTTCATTTTTTGGACATGTGCATATTTGGTAAATCTGTGCTTACTGCCTGAACGTTCTGAAAGTGCTGAGATTGACGGCGGGCAAATCTGAGGTTTATGCTTATGTCAGATAGCTCGGTGCGATTTGGAGACTCTGGCGTGAAATTAAATTTGCATTTCTACATTCCCATCTTCTCAAAAACATGTAGGTGTCCGTTTTACATCGTAACAACTGCATTTCTCCTGCACCAGCCACTTTGATATACAGTTTGAAATGCATGTATGCACCTCACACCCTGTTTTCCGTGTGCATCTCATTCAGTGATTAGCTGAATGAGACGCAGATCATTTCTCTGGAGACTCTAAATTAAAACGCAGCGTTGTTCGTCTCCACATAATTGTCCCTGCCACAGACTTGCCACCTGTCCAGGTCGAAAGTCTGCCCCTTGGCCACTGTCGGCCGGGACTGGCTCCAGCTCCAGCTCCAGCTCCCAGCTCGACCTTCCAAGAATAAGCTTTGGAAAATGAATGAATAATTGCGTATTGTGCTCATGTTTTTCAAACAACAAAAAAATAACTGAATTGCCTTTTTCAGAGTTAGAATTAGTGGTGAGACTGCAGGGAACTACACTACTAGAGAGGGATACCAGGTTTGTTTGTTTTTTTAAATAGAAAATAGAGATTGAGACAATAACTCCTTAGGAAAAGCACAATAGAATAGAGTAGAATGAAATAGAAAGAGCAGTCCATTTAAGGATTAATATAATATAGGTGTTAAAGCGAGATGGTGCTGGACCCATGCAGGAGCAAGCAGGTGAGTCGGTTTACCAGATGAGATGACCAGTGCAGGAACCGGAGGTGAAGGCGGAGATCAAATCCAGACGGCGGAGAAGGTAGACAGTCAGTGGCAGCATGCACGTGGGAAGAAGTTCTGAGCACAGGAGTTAACAAAAAGCAGATTATAAGCAAATAACTGCCACTAGATTACTGAGATATCTTCTAGAGAGCCGTGACGCTTACCACAGAGAGGGGTCTTGTAACAACCTGGCGGCGAGAGGCTGGAGAACCAGGAAATAAGTAGAGGCCTGATGAGGGGATTGGAAGCAGGTGTGCTCCCGCCGCAGGTGAGCTAATTGCATGCTGAGATGAGTGCAGGGGAAGAAGGAGGAGATGTGGGCGGAGCATGACAACAGGGCCACAAAAAATGAATTATTTTAATTTTAAATTGAGTATAATGTTCTACAAACATGCGTATGAGTAGTGTTAGGGCTGCAACTGGCAATTATTGATTAACGTGTCGCTTATTTTCTCGATTAACCGAGTACTTGGAACCCTGGAAATGATGATGTTCCGTTTTTAATGAATTCTTTGTGATATGGAGCAAAAAAAACAGAAAATATTCGCATTTAAGAAGCTGAAAAATCTGAAACCACTTAATCGATTATCACAATAGTTGCAACCCCAGATAATATATTCAGTTTTTAAATTTTTCCAACAAACTGGACCTTTAAGGACCAGGATAACATTGTAAAGCACATCGTTTTTATTTAACCCTAAAAAAAACCCATTGAAATCTGGGTGACTTTAGCAGCACATCATAATAAACATTAGATTAGATATAGGAGACATGTAACAAACAATCATTTTGACAAAAACAGTGTATAATGTTTGCACTTCCTGGTTTTCAGTGAGCAACCTTTTTATAACATTACAAAATTGTTGTTTCTTAGATGAAAAGCTCTGTTCAGTGTTGGAAAGTCAGGGGAAGCTATTTGAAGTCGGGCGGGCGACAGCCACACCATGTAATTGTTGAGATCAATTTCGAGGTCAATATTAGATTTCGCTGAATGACTTGGGCGTTGTCGCTGACGTGCAGGTGTATGCAAATGTGGCGGTGGTGTCAGCGCGGAGGAGACGAGTATAGATTTCTCTTTCTCCGAGATCAGACAATCTGTGCGACGCGGCGAGACTGGAATTCTAACACATTCATGATGTTTGCTTGACCTGAATACATATATTCTTACACTTGAGATCAAGACGAGAAGTGAATCAATTTTAAATCTACTCCCCGCACCGATGAAGTCGGCTATTTCCACTCAGGGTGACAGTGTTTTTGCTCATACTTTGGATTTATTGGTCTCTTTTGTGTCGTAGATTAAGGCAGAGGACTGCGGCGAACCTCCGTTATGGTCAACCGTCAAGCTCCATGTGGAGTGGATACGCAAACCCGTCCCGTCGCCTCTGCCCCTAGCGTTCACCCAGAGGTACTACAACTTCTCAATTTCGGAGACGGCTGCCGTCGCTCAGCCGGTGGGAGTGGTCGCGGTCAGCCAGTCGAGCACGCCTGTCTGGTTCAATATCATTGGTAAGATAATTAGCAGGCATGTGATTTAAGATGAATTCATGTTAATTCTAATTATATATGCAGAAATAACTAGGTCATAAGAAAAGTCATATTTTTTAATTATTAGATTTCCATTTTCTGGCCTGTTTTTGGACATTGAGACAAGCTACGGTGTCTTTTTAAGAAAAACCTTTTGTTTTTATTCATTTTAGAATCTTAATACACTACTCTAACATGCAGTTAATTGTCCGATATTGCCAGATATTGAAAGTTATTCTGGAAAATTGGGCAAAAACACTTACTCACGGGACCCTTTCAGGCGCTTTTATTGTTAATATAAGCTAAACAAATGTCCAGACGGACATTTTGAGGCTTTGTTGTTAAAGCACATACAGTCTCCACCCACTCCCTCGTTACACTTTTCTATTTATTTGACTCCGATGTTATTTTTCCTTCTCGTATTTATATATGTGGAATAAATGAATAAGAAATCGCAGAGAAAAAGAGATCGACGTTAACCTCAAATAGCTTCTTTGAGGGATACATAAAATATTCTATATTTTATTAATACCAGCATGTGCATGATAATTATAATCGTGATGATGTTTTTATTTATTTAGTTGGACCTGGACGAGTAAACACACTGGAGGCAGCACTTTTCTCACCATGCAGTGCATGTTAACAGTGCGGGCGTCCTCACGGACCTCTCCAACGCCACGTCCGTTATTCTCCTGGATGTTTGTCGTGATTGAAATCAGATTGTGAAAATTAAAAGCCCCCCTGGTCGTTTCTGTAGTTCAGTTTAATTATTATAATTACACATGGCCATGTCTGCTCAGGACATCGTATTTCTCCTGGGTTTGTCGCACAATGACGGAGGAAGAACATCTTGTGCTGCTGCATACTCTGAGTGTGCTGGGGAAAAAAAAGGAAGAAGACAATGAATTCACTTTAAATAAACATTTGACGAAAACCCAGATCCTTTTCCTTAGATGTCGATATGAAAGTGAGTAGATTTTCAGTTGATTATTCGTTAAAAAAAAAAAATATCCAGAATAACGCAAATGTGGTCGATTTTTTTTTCATGTTCCACTCTTGCTGTTAATGCCAGTGGGATAATTGCACAGGAAAAGCTGTTTAATATTTCATTATTTTTTTTCTCTTCCACTCAAAGTAAGACGGTAGTTCTCTCAAACTTCTGCAGCTGGACTCAAATTAACATTCATGGATCGCATTTCCCTTCCTGTGCCGAATTATTCTGATGCGCAGTCCGCTTGCATTACTTAATAACATGTGTGAATGCGCCAGTGTTGCACAGTGAATGCTGTGAATGATGCAAACCTTGAATACCCTTGAATCCATGAATATTAGAAAGGAAATCAAGCTTTCCCTTTCAAACCTCTGCTCTCTCTCTCCCGTCTCTCAGGTGGACGCCTCGCCAGAGAAATGTTCTACATTCCGCAAAATGCATGTGGACGAAACTGCTCACTTGACACAGGTTAGGCCTCTTGCTCGAAATGCCTCCAGTGCAGAGAAAACTCTGAAAATTCAGGAAATGTAGCATGCAGCGCCAGGACCTTGTACACCCAAGGGCAGCACATATTGATCTGAGTTTACAACAACAACAACAAAAAAAGAAAAACGGATGCTCACACAAACACCACAAGCTTGATATCTTTTCCCCATGTAGGACAGGTTTAAGCCATTAGTTCAGCCACAGTGCTGCTGCCTTTGAGAGTGAATATGTAGGGGATGTGATGCGCTCGGAGAGATTTCTCCACATTTAAAGGTGATGTTGTGAAGTCTTCCTGTTGATCTGTATCCCCAGCTACATTTACATTTAAACCTCAACGTGCCTGTATAGTTACAACAAGATATCATATGAGAATGAATGTGTTATTGACTAGTTTGTCTGCTGCATTTTAATTGCACATTGTTCTTGCTTATAACCTCTTTGTTTCTCATGTTTCTGTGCTATGTTCTGTAATGTGCTCTTTATCTTGTGTGACCCTGCTCATACTTATATACAAAGCTCTTTTATTTCCTGTCCGGCTTGGCCTGGACTCTCTGATCCAAGAGATATGGGGACATTTCTGGTTAAAATGAAGGATTAAAAAGTTCCTCAGGAGTTGGTAGCGACCAAAACCAGAGATAATAGAGAATATTGTGTTCTACACATTTATTAGACCATCACCCAAAGCCACAGCTGCCCTGTATTATGTTTCTGTATTGGTATATAGAAGCTATTTAACCAAAATTGTATTTTTAATTATTGTTATCCATGAAGTTTTACTAAGAAACCCCAGAAAAAATAGTAAAGCATGTTATTATTTCTCGATTAAGATGTCAAATTATAGTTATTTACTTGCATTCCTGAACAGAAAAAAAAATAGTTGTAGTGGTTGAATGTTATGCTTGATTAATTTCCCTCTTCTCAGAGACGAAGCCCAGTGAGAGCCGACTCATATTTGGGTATAAAAAGTTGAATTCAGTTTGTTATTTGCCAAATAAATAACATTAACATTCTTAGTTTTGAACACATTTTTGAAAGTTTCTTCCGTGAAAAGGTTTCTTCCTGGTCAAAGAATTATTGGGACATTTTTGCTTAAAATAAATGATTAAAAAGTCGGTAGAGACCAAAACCAGAGATAATAGAGTATCTCTGTATATACGACATGTACCTTCACCAGGTGGCCCGAAACATTAATTTGGAGATAAAACTCCAAATCAATGACAATGATTCTCTATAATTGCCTCTAAAAAGTCCCTTAACATATGTCTGTGTCATTAAGGAAAATCTCATTTCCATCCACATGTTTTTGTTTCACTGTCGTGTTATTTCCATCCGTTCTTGTTCGGATGCTCGTGGAGAAAACAACAGCCCAAACCAGAGATCAGAAATCCCAGGTTATTAGTCACGTCTGTCACTTATTTGATAACAACATTCAAGGCTGTTTGTCTTAAATAATAACAAAAGGAGCAAAGATTTATAGTCGTTGTACATTTTTTGACGAGACAACACAGTTTATTTACTGTGCATATAAACCCTCGGTAGCACTGTGTCGTAAAACAGATGCTACTTCACCAGTTCATACTAAAACTACCTGTGAAGCATGAGCACGGCCACCGTGGAGGCAGGATATTCCTTTTATTTACATCCCACAGACTGTCATTTCTGTTTTCCTAGATCCACCCCCCCCATAGTGTGTTATTGACCATCCCATCCTCCTCCCCCCTCACAAAAAAGAAGAAGAAACAAACAACAAACACAAAAAAAAGCGTGAATCCCCATGCTTTGCTCCAACTCAACACACATCAGTGGTTCTGCGGGCAAAAAAAAAGAAAAAAAAGGGGGGCCCAATCAGTATTCATATGCTGAGGACAGCTCAGGCTCCAAGATATCTCGAGAGAGAAGCTGAAGTGAGACGCAGGATGGTGCTGAATACCGAACACCCATCAGCCCTCGCCCTCCCTCTAATCAAACATTAAGCCTCTAAACTGTACACTCCCTGCCTGTGGAAAAAAAAGACCCGGCTGCAGGTTTTTGATCTCTGAGATGGGTTGTGTTTCGGAGTGATAAGACAGATGTTTGTGTGGCTGTTAACAGCTCCTCGGCTGCCAAGTGGGTCCGCTGCTACATTGCATTGCATTTCAGCTCATTTTGTTTTATTTCGCACACCCTCCGGCTCCAGATGCAGGCACCTGGCCAAAACAATTACACAGTAATAACTTAGAGCACCTGAGTTTAGCACGGCAAGTGAATACCAAATGACTGAAACACTATATATATATATATGTGTGTGTGTGTGTGTGTGTGTGTGTGTGTGATTCCAGGGAGCTTTGACATGCAGTTTGACCTTCAAGTAGGTGTGGGTACGCTCGTCGTGGCCAAGCCCCTGGATGCGGAAATGCAGTCTGTATACAACATGACTATTCAGGTGACAGATGGGACCAACTTTGCGACGGCTCAGGTTACTCACACTTTTGATTTGTTATGCACTGGCACCGCCATTTATACACTCCCAGACCCACATCAAATTCAATTACTGTTACCTCTTCCTCGGCGAGCTGTTTACTCTCATCTCTCCTCCTCCCTACTCTTGCACTCCCCCTATTTTCTGAAATTATCTCTTGCTGACTATGAAATATGCTCCTTCTTTGACACTTCCTGCGCTCCTGCCGCCTTGGCTGGAACCACTAAGTCTGCCTTGTAAGGGGAAAATCCTTGATATCACTCGATTAATGGGATTAGCCCCGGCCAAGGAAAGGTCAAGTGTTTGTGTAAATCCAAATATCGCTCACATCCCTCATGGGCAACACACAATCTGCGGCATAGAAATGGAAGAATGTAAACAATTGCTTTGCCTTGGAGGGAAAAAGATTGTAATTATATGTTCAATCATATCTTGCAAATGAAAGGGAACAAGGGGGCAATACTACCCTACAGCTCTGTTAAGTATTATCAGTCACTGAAGCTTCATCTGCACTCGAGCTTTATGTTTGTTGTAAGGAAATAATGATACACTAAAATATTGGGCTATTTCACATGCGATACATAATGATTCTTTGGAGCAGTGTCCTCAGGGACCAGGATTGGGAAACACTGATTGTAGCACTGTATTAATATGCTAATATTCTTGACAGGGTTTTGTTTTTGTTGTCTCATAGCCTCCGTCCACTAGATGGCAGCAGGCTTTTCTGCAACAGGAAAAGAAAAACTGTATATAGTTTATATGTATTATACAACATTGTTATTTGCCATTTTTTTCACGCACTGCTACTTCAAAAACGTAGAACGTAGAAGTTCCTGCAGTTTTCGCGAATTAGCAACAGGCAGAGATCGAAAGTGAAAGTGTGTCTGCTCTAGAGCGGCGACAGCAATTATCACATGATTAGAGGAGACAAAAAAAAAAAAGCTTTCTCTTTTTCTCCTCTGGTCGAGACCTTTTTGAGAGGGTCAGTGAGGCTTTTCAACTTCAGTAATGTTTACTATTTCTGACCCAAAGCTGCAGCTCTTGTATTTGGCAGTGTAGATATATCACCAAACCATAACATTAATAGAGTTTGCGGGCTAGAAATGAAAAGTCGCATTTTATCTTAACACTATTTTTCCTCTCTGATGAACTTAATGTAATACATTTCTTACATAGAACTCCTTTAAAATAAAAAATGGGGGATTTTTTTTTTATAAAATCCCAAAAGATTATTATTTTCTCAATTAATGGAGTACTTGTTTGCGCCATAAAGTGTCAGAAAATGTGGTAAAATGTCAATCTGTGTTTACCAAACCTGGATGATGTCCAAATTTGTTCAGTTTTAATGATTTCTATTTTATACGGGGCAAAGAAACCAGTAAATATTCACATTTAAGAAGCTTTAATTCTTTTAATTAATTACACAAACCAACCTCTTTGCCTCTTTGTCATTCAGGTGTTCATCCGCATACAGGACAGCAACGACAACCCTCCGGTTTTCTCGCAAGCCGCCTACGACGTCAGCGTCTCGGAGGACGTGCCGGTCGACGTGGAGCTGCTGCGGGTTCGAGCGTCCGACGTGGACGAGCGCTCCCGCTTGAGCTTCACCATCTACAGCAGTGTGGACCCGGCCAGCATGAGGCTGTTCCGGGTCAACCCAGGTACCGGAGTCGTCTACACTGCGGACAGGCTGGACTATGAAGCCAGAACACAGCACATCCTCACTATCATGGTGAGGAGAAGTCTGTGTGTGTGTGTGTGTGTGTGTGTGCTTGTATGGCTGTTACTGTGAGCCTGCGTGTGTTTGTTAATGTGTGTCCCTGTGCTCTCTCTTCCAAGTAATGCACCTCTTGGCAGCGCTGGCTGTCTCACTTAATTTTAGCTGCTTTCTGTCATTTATAGCCTCCTGCCGCGCTGCCCCTATGCGTCTCTCATTTTGCCTGATGCTGCTTTAGGTCAAGGATCAGGAATTTCCATTTAACCGCGACCTGGCTCGCATCCTGGTCGCGGTGGAAGACTCCAATGATAACATCCCGTACTTCACCAGCACCGTATACGACGCAGTGGCCTATGAGTCTTCTCCCGTAGGAACGTCTGTGCTGCAAGTGACGGCCTTAGACAAAGACAATGGGATTAATGGGCAGCTAATGTACACCATCGAAGCAGGTGTGAGGCCATCTGAAGTTTTTATCTCTCCTTTATTTCCTGACTAACTTTATTGGTGTCTGTTTTTTTTACTGTTTCCCAGTAATGAAGTCTCTAACCCCGCTGCCACTTGCAGGTAACACCGGCGGTGTGTTTGGCATCGATAATGCCACGGGCCTTATCTTCACTTCCAGAGACTTGGATCTCACCCGTGTGGGCTTTTACACCCTCACTGTTCGTGTCACAGACAGCGGGTTTCCTCCATTAATGGCCACGGCTTCGGTCCGCGTCTCCCTGATCCTCTCGGAGTTTTCCACACCTACATTTTCCCAGAGGGAGTATCAGGCTGAGGTAAGGAAAGGATGGATGGAAGGGACTTGGAAGAATGAGATAGATGGAGGATGGAAATTGTGGAATATGGTAAGAAATGAGAATGTTCTCCAGTGACTTTTATACCTGCCAGACTAAACACGTACCTTTTTTTTGTCTAGGCAACATTTTTTTGAGATGACAGCGGATAATAAATCAACATTAACTGCCATCATCTCCCTTGCCTCGACACAGTATCTGTGTGGCCGCGGCTCTCGGGCTGTGGTTGTTGTAAAATATTGGCGTTCCTGCCCCTGTGCAACATTCGGGACAGCTGGTTTAAACTCAGGGGTGATGGCGGTTTACCAGAAGGTGTTTGTCCAAGCTCATTCCCTCCTGGGCGGCGGATAATAGAACACGTTTGCACCCAGTGGAACTTTCCTCAGATGTAGGATACCGTCACTCTTCAAATAACTCAACCCCTCCCCGGACGACCACTCAATTTAACTCTAACTAGAGCAGATCTTGTTCAGTATGTGCCGGTTTATTAGAGTATTTTTTGTATTTGTGGGTGTGTGTTTGAAGTACAACGAACATAAAGACACATGACGTGATAACATTAACACAGACAAATAATGACAGATTGAAATAATGCAGTCGGCACTGTGATATATCTTTTGCAATTTGGCATTTCTTGTCCAAACTAAGTCAAAGTCGGCACTGCACTCACCAGTACCCTTAGTAAGTCACCTGCTAAGTCATGTCAAGCCACCCATTGGACAGTTATACTAATAAAAGCCAGATGGACCCCTCCAGCATTTATCGAGGGATGATATTTCTAGACATTGTAATTAAATTGGTCGGACTGCGTGTAACCGCTGTGTCGTGGCCCGTAAGTCATCGACGTGCCGAGAAATGACACCCCCGGCGACTTTGTGTCCGCAGATAACGGAGAACTGCACCATCGGGACGTACGTGGCGACCGTCGGCGCCCTCAGCCGCTCAGCGGTCATCTACGAGATCAGCCGGGGCGACGAGGAGAAGCGCTTCATTATGAACCATCACACTGGCGTAATCAGCACACGCAAGCCACTTGACTTTGAGGTTTGTCAATGATTTTCATTTCAGCAGATTCACGCCATCTGCCAAAACTCATTGCAGACTCTCATGCATGCAGATACAGTTATGTGGAAACATTTGAGCGCTGGGTAAATTACATATTTTGTTGATTTTTGTTAGCGTGGAGACGGACAAACAACCCCCGAAGCCTTTCTGCAAATACTAATGCAGTGTCGTTTCACGACAAGAGTCATTTCAGTGACGTTTCAATTATGTGCAGTGAGCGCCTTTCAGAAAAGTTTCACTTTGGGTTCTCTTGAAGTAGTTTCGTGATGGATTGTGAGGTCCACTTTGAATAACTGTTTCAGTGACATTACCTTGACACTCGACTCTGAATGGAATCTAATCTTCCCTCAATCAGTGCAATGCGTTCCCGTGCTAATGGCTGCCACGCAACCACTCCACTCTCCCACTGTGGAGGTGTCCTTCTCCTTATGACACTCAAGGAGTCATTAAAAGCCTAATCACTTGTCAAACTTCTGGGAGCATCATGTCTTCTTTTTTTTTTTCCTTTTGAAGTCTGTGAAACTTAGTTTTGAAGAAGTTACGCTTTTATGCTTTTATGCTTTTACACAACAAAATCCAGCGTCTTCTTCGTCTTTTCCTTTGGCAGCAAACAGCATCCTACTTTCTGGTGGTGCAGGCCCTGAGCATGGCCGGACTGGAGGCCAGCGCCACTGTCGTCGTCCAGGTGGGCGATGTCAACGATAACCCCCCTGTCTTCAAACAAATCAGGTAATCAGTGGTGGTCAAACCAAACCTCTACTCTCTTTCTCTCCTCCTCTTAGTACTCACACTATTTTATTATTTATAAAAAATAGGAACTCATTTTGCATCTGCGAAATATGTTTCAAGGGCATTTAAAAACAAAACAAAACCCTGCAATGCAACTTTCAAGAGCGATTTCAGGTATTTTGTTCCAAGTCACCACTCATTTCTGACCTTGTTCTCATCAGGTACGTGGGTGAAATCAGCGAGGCTGCTCCGGTCAACAGTGTGGTGCTGGGAGGAGACGGGAGCCCTTTAGTCATCCAAGCGACCGATGCAGACCGCAATCACAACGCCCTGCTACGGTTCCATATCATAGACGACACCGCCCGCATGTTCTTCAGCGTGGACTCCGGGACCGGATCGATCCGGTAAACCCGTGGCATAATGATAGTTAAGACATACGTTCAGGAGTTTATTCTTATTTGTGTGATTCTCATATTTCAGAACAATTGCCAGTTTGGACTACGAGACGTTTCCTGAGTTCGTCTTCCGGGTTCACGTTCGAGACAGCGGTCAGCCTGTGAGGACTGCAGACAGCCCAGCTGTGGTGGTTTTAAAGGTGAATAAAAGACCTAGAAATGAGCTTATACTGCCTCATTAAAGATGATTCCTCCCTGTAAAATGTGCGTTTCTCTTGCAGGTGATCAACATCAACGACTCCCCTCCCACGTTTTCTCAGGACTCGTATGAAACGGTCCTCCTCCTGCCCACCTACACGGGCGTAGAGGTCATTAGGGTCGACGCTTTTGACCCCGACTCTGAGAAGTCGCCCGCGCCAAAGCTGCTTTACTCTCTCGTGGATACCAGCGCGGAGTTCTTCTCCGTGGAGCGCCACACCGGAGTCGTGACCGTCATCAGCCCCAACCTCAGTAAAGACACTTACCGCTTTAATGTGAAGGTAAGTGACTGGACACCGGCGGACGTCAGATTTTCTTCTGTGTCCCGTCACTGGCTTTGATCGTCAGCATGTGGTTTGGCTTCATATTAATGATTTCCACTCGGAGGTGAGAGCACAAGGTCAGCGGTGTAACACACTGTGGTTAATCACCGTCTCTATTTAGAATACTTCAGCAAGATTTTATGGAAGTCCCCCGAGACGAACATGTCTTTGTGAGCGGAGACCTGGCCGAGACGGCTCGCTGTAACAGAGTCGAAGGATTACAGAGCAGAATCAATTAAGAGAACGTTTTTAAAAGCACCGAAGGAAAATGAATAAACATGAACGTAAAGTCCGACTTAAAAAACATGGACTGTCTGCCTTGAGATTTGCGATTTGACTGGTGCCAGGTCAGTTTTTCAAACCTGGCCTGCAGCCAGGCACCTACTGGACAATACTAGGGTTGACGTTAACAGTCAAGTGAGAAGTAAACTCGTTTATACATAGATTTCCATTCAAACGGAGTTCTTTTTGCAACCGGCAGAGTTGCAGGTTTCACTTTTCAAGCTTTCCCAAGCTGCATTGTGGGTCTGCTGCGTTGCTTTTGCTCTTTATCCTCTCAGGGTTGCAAAGACTGTTGGAGCCAGTCCAAGCACTGACTGTGCTGCCCTACCATCTACCGTTAACATGAAGGCATCTGCTTTTGTCTGTTTCAAGGTATGGGATGGTCGTTTCTCCAGCATGGCATCGGTGACGGTACTTGTCCGAGAAACCATCGACAGCGGCCTCCTCTTCACCCTCCCCGTCTATTCCGCCTCCGTCCCGGAGAACGCCCCCGACGTCGCCATGGTGACGGTCGTGAACACGGTCGGCCATCGTCTCAACGAGCCGCTCAAGTACACTCTGCTGAACCCCGGCGGACGCTTCATCATACGGCCGACCTGCGGAGTGGTGCTCACCACCGGCGTGCCTTTCGACCGAGAGGAGAGGGAGAGCTACGAGCTGGTGGTGGAGGTCAACAGGGAAGACGAGATCCTGAGAGTGGCCAGGGTGATGGTGCAAGTGCAGGTGGGAGTGGAAAACTGTGTGGAAAATTGTTTTTTTTTCTTGTTGTCTGGTTGTTGTTTTTTTGTTTCCCAACTCTCCAACTCAACCTGCAGGTGGAGGATGCCAACGACAATGCTCCAGAGTTTGTGAACCTCCCCTACTACGCTGCAGTGCAGGTGGAAGCAGAGCCCGGATCGGCTATATTCAGGGTGTCGGCCATGGACAGGGACGACGGTGTGAACGGAGAAGTGACGTACAGCCTCAAAGAGCAGCACCGGAACTTTCAGGTCGAGATACATCTGCGACAAACATGTTAAACATGTACGAGCAAAACTGTCAGACGTGCTTTTTCAAAACCGGAGGAAACCTGAGCATCTCCTCGCTCACAAATCACTTCATATTTTGCATTTTTTAAATACTATTAATTAGGAATTTGAAGCCATGAACATATCTGAGCAGTTTGCAGTTGCACGACATCGGAGAAATCTTTTATATTTCCAACTGTAACTGAAAGAAAGATTAAACACTGGGATATTAATGCTGCTTTTTGTTTTTCTTCATTCATTACGCGTTTGAAATCAAATGAAACTAATGTTTCCATGCAGGTGAACCGTGTGACAGGAGAGCTGAGCTTAAAGAGGACCTTTGAGGCCGATTTATCCAACGCCGAGTACAAGCTGGTCGTCGTGGCCACCGACGGCGGCCTCCCGCCTCTGTCCAGCGAGGTGGAGCTGCCCGTGACCGTCGTCAACAAGGCCATGCCGGTGTTCGACAAGCCCT
Organism: Solea senegalensis; assembly: GCF_019176455.1. Taxonomy (NCBI): domain Eukaryota; kingdom Metazoa; phylum Chordata; class Actinopteri; order Pleuronectiformes; family Soleidae; genus Solea; species Solea senegalensis. The sequence goes on from NC_058033.1 coordinate 3,916,478, forward strand.
TCTACGGCGTCACGGTCAAAGAGGACGTGGCCGTGTCCACGTCCGTCCTCTGCATCAACGCCACCAGCCCCGAAGGCCAGAGCGTCATCTTCAGCATCAGCGACGGGGACTTTTCCCTCCAGTTCGACATCGGCTTCGACACGGGCGTCATCAGCGTGGTCTACCCGCTGGACTACGAGACCACGCAGTACTACCGGCTCACGGTGAAGGCCACTGACACGCTGACGGGGGCGGCGTCCGAGGTCGACGTGGACGTCGTCGTGCTGGACGCGAACGACAACGCGCCCTTGTTCCGGAACAATTCGTACTCCGCCGTGCTTCCTGAGAACTCCATGATTGGGACAACAGTGTTGCAGGTCTGTGTGATCTTCCTGAATATTTGTTTACACTCACTTCACCAGTTGTGTCTATGAATATTAAATGCCAGTTTTATTTATGCATAGGGAGCATGTGTGATATTTCCCCAGAATTTGCCCAGTGGAATCTCTTGCCCTTTGGTCAATAACATATATATATATATGTGCACTGTTGTTGTTTACGTCGGAATTTCTTCAGCCGGTCATAAAAATGGTGATTTGTCTTATTTGACTGTGTTATTAAACCGTACACGGATCCAGACGGCCGTCTAAGAAAGTGGATCCCACAAATTTTTGCCGTGCCCGGACTGAAAAGTCCAATCATTCACTTCACAGGTCAAACCATGTAATTACATTTTTTTCACACACACAACTCAAAACTCCTCCACCTCACTTCTGAAATTGTTTTTACTCCTTCAACCTTCTGTAATTGATTATCTGACATTCAATCTGAGTCTTCAAATTCTCATTCTGCGCGTTCAACGACTCTTTTTGTCCCCGTTTTTTGTTTTCTCATGTACCCTCCTCCATTTGGACTCAATGGGGAAAGCTACTGTCTCTACAGACTATTGAGTATATCAGGATTTAAAAAAAAACAACCCAAAACATCTTATTAATAATGCATGAGGCAATAAAAAGTGTATTGTTCCTCTGGCTGCAGGTGTTTTCTCAGGACCAAGACTCGGAGAAAAACGCCATGGCGAGCTACCAGATCCTGTCTGACATCTACAACAGCAGCGACTACTTCCACATCGACAGCAACAGCGGGCTGATATTCACGGCACGCCTGCTCGACTACGAGCTCGCCCAACGCTACAACTTCATCGTCAGGGCGACGGACAGTGGCGACCCGGCGCTCGGCAGCGACGTCAGTGTGACTGTGACCGTCACCGACACCAACGACAATCCACCTCATTTCAGCCAGGCCTTGTACGAGGCCTTTGTCAGCGAGCTCGCTCCCCGCGGACACTTTGTGACTTGTGTTCAGGCGTCGGATGCTGACACCTGTGATGCTCAGAGGCTGAGGTAACACAAAGGGAACGCTTTGAAAGGGGCCCCCGTGTTGCTTATAGGAATGATTTGTACATGGGTTTTTCGATTGAACCGAGTTTAATCTTTTCTAAAACGGTCTTTCTTTCTTTATGTTTGACAAAGCGCAGCGCTTGTGTTTCGGTCACAGACTTTTAATAAGAAAACAGGTGGACAGGCTATGGCCACAAACACATTGGTTTAATTTAAATATTTATTTAACAACAAATACATTTATTTTATTATAAAAATAATGTTTAAACTAAATGTTAAATCCACATATAATACATTATATTTCTGATTTAATTGTATTTCTGTTGCCTGATTAATTATACAATGAAATCATATTTTAATAAATACGGTCAACGTACACTTTGACTTCCAGCAGCTTGTAAAAAACAAAGCAACAGCGTTCAAACGTGATCATCAGTGTTGCTCATGTTTCTTCTGCATTTGCCTCCAGGTACAGCATTCTCTCCGGGAATGAGCGGATGACTTTTATGATGCAGTCGGATACAGGAGTGCTGAGTCTGTCTAATAAGAGGAGACAAGGCATGAAAGTGGCGTATCAGCTCAACGTGTCTGTGTCAGACGGAGTCTTCACTAACACCGCTCAGGTGAGCCACTTTCTTAGCATTCCCAGGTCGGTCCTGTCAACGGATTTGCCGGTTTTATTTTCACGCACCGCATTCCGTGTGACCTCCTTTAGCAACTCCCTCGCTTTTCGACTTTATTACAAGCATTTGCAGCTGCTTTTTTTTTTTTCCCTCGTCCTGGCTGCTGAGCCGCTCCACAGTTAGAGGTTAATGTGTGTCCGTGTCGTATCACATTTGCCACGAGGATGAGCTGCCATCTGGGAAAAAAAAAACATGTTCACATCTGTCTCTTCATGTAAATTACAAGTGGAACATGTGGGATTTTTTTTTTTTTGGCACAGAGATGTGGTGCGAGCATTTCACCCATTTCGGTGTGTTTTTGCTCTGTAATCCTAAATCACATTTTGGTTTTACCCTCCTGACGCTTGACAGGAAATCAGCTTTTTATTGTGATGGCGCTTTGCGATCACGCCAGCAGAGAGTGAAGATAATGGTCGCACTGATGAGGACGATCACGAGGACTGGCATTTTTTTCATGATTGACACAAAGCCTTGAGTATCTACCGATATCAACTGTTACAGTCTTTGTACAAAATGACCTTTTTTTCCTTCTGAATTCTATTTATAACGACGGCTGTAACAGTGACCGTGATTCACAGGTGATCGTTCGTGTCCTGGGAGCAAACCTGTACAGCCCAGTGTTCAGTCAGAGGTTCTACTTGGCTGAGGTCCAAGAAAATGCCCCTCTGGGGTCAAAGGTCATCCAGGTAAGCCACTTTTCCTCACTCCTCATGTGCAGTTTTACTGCATTAATAACCCAGTGGAATATTACGATCCCTTGCTGACCTGCAGGTGCGTGCAACAGATGAGGATTCCGGCTTGTTCGGCCAGATCATGTATTCCTTCATCAACGACCTGGGGAAAACTCAGTTTGCGATCGACGCCGACGGAGTCATATCCACTCTTCGGAAGTTAGACCGCGAAAATCCCTCAAACAAGGACATGGTGCTGACCGTTATGGCTCTGGATGGTGGAGGTATAAACACCCCACACACAAGATCTTATGAAGTTCTTATGTTTACTTTATGTTATGAAAACAAAACACATGTGGAGTAGAGTTTAATGATAATATTAAAAGAATATTACCTCTTGCATTTACAGCCCCAAACAGACACACACGTTAAATATGGACATTAAATCTCAATTATGTCATTAGTCAAAGCTGTCACTTTTTAAATAAAAACACGTGTTACGCTGAAAACCGTGGTCAAATGAGTTCACACAGCTCCACACGCGCCATATATGGGGATGAGTCCATAAGTCTGTTTTTGATACATTTGCAGGTCGCGCATCATTCTGCACGGTGCGAGTGGTTCTCGGAGATGAAAACGACAACGCCCCGCGGTTCCGAGCGGTGGAGTATCGCATGAGTATCAAAGCGAACGTAGCCAAAGGTTCTCTGGTCACGCAGATCCAAGCCACAGACCCCGATGCTGGAGCTAATGGAAGAATCACCTACTCCCTTTATAGTGAGGCACGCTTGTCCCTGGTGGATGTGCTGGAGGTCAGTTCATCTCGCTCTTTTCACACGGAGCTGCAAACGTCCTCTGGATTAAACCGAACTTTTAAGCCATACAGAAATTCCCTCTAGTTCTGATAAATGATAAATCCACAGACAACACCCCCTCTGCCCATTCCAGTGAGTTAACAACCATCTGCTTGCTGTAGATTATACATTTTCTGCTCATCAAATCAGCATGATGTTGCATGAAGATTGATGCTTCCGTCACATTCCACCATTAAAGAGGAAAGAACGCAATTAAGTCGCAACGGCGAAAGGCTGCATAACTGGAGTGAATATAAAGTAGGAGTAGCACATCAATTCAATTGAAAGTGGAAGCTCCAATAACAAAGGTAACCGATTTGAAACGGGAGCGAGTGAGAGGAAACAGACGGCTGAAACTGTAAAAACAGTCAAGTTCATCCATCCTTTGCATCATCCACTCACAATAAGATAATTACTCTGAATAATATTTCACGAGGGACTCACCAACATACAGACTTAGTGATTTTATTTCAAAGTGCCACAAGGGGGCATACATTTAAGAATCTAAAACAATGTTTTTATATCTTCACCCAAGTCATATGAGATTAAAACATCTTTGCGATGTCCAGGTGGAGCCAGACAGCGGCTGGATGATGACCAAAAGCACCGTGGACCACCTCCAGGGGACCGTGCTGTCCTTCTTCGTCAAAGCCACAGACTGCGGCTCGCCCCCCAAACACTCCCTGGTGTCGGCCTTCATCCACGTTGTCCCCCCCGATGCGTCCGTCCCCTCCTTCAGCCAGCCTCAGTACTCCTTCACCATCCCCGAGGACACGGCGGTAGGAACGCCCCTGGGCTCCGTGTACGTGGGCCCGGGACAGACCGGCCTCTTCACTGCGGTGGGGGGGCAGACGCCCGACAGTAACGAGGGAGGGACTTTTGATGTGGACGGCGAGACGGGTCTGATCCGCCTGGTCAAGCCGCTTGACTACGAGGAGGTCAGCATCTTCCGCTTCAAGGTGGCAGCGACAACAAGAAGAGACCTGATTGAGTCCGTGTCCACCGTCGACCTGGAGGTTAAGGTTGGTGGGCCTGTTTGCGTTCTTCCTTCCAGTTTTTATTTGAAATGGAGTCAGAAGAATATAAAGTAAGTACATTTAAAGGTCCACTACATAAGAATTAATTATATCTAATGGTGGGAATACTAAATTAACAATAAAACCTCCTAAATGTGACACAATCAATGAAACAAGTTTGTGTCTTATATTTGATCAGATGGAGGAAAAAAAGAAAATTGGGTCAAAAAAAAACAACACAAAGAAAATCTATCAAGTCGTAGAAGTTAGAAATTCAAAGGAACCTCCATCGTGCAGATCCTGGACGTGAACGACAACAGGCCCGCGTTTGAGACCAACACGTATGTCGCGACAGTGATGGAGGGGATGCCTGTGGGGACAAGAGTGGTTCAAGTGCGTGCCATTGATCCAGACTGGGGCTCCAACGGACAGGTGTGTGACAAGCGACATGTTCAAGTGGGTGAAAAGGGGACTGTTGTTGTTAAAAAGCCTTTATTAATAAGGCTTTGTGCGTCAAGGTGATGAACGTGATGTGCATGTATTAATAAATTGGTTTGAGAGTTTGAGGACAGCAGTTTTTTGTGCTTCACTATAAATACTGCAGGTGACCTACAGACTCGGGCCGCTGCTGACCCACAACTTGGACTCGACGAGGGACGTGAGCTCGTCCACTGGCCCCATCACGACCAGTTCTGTCTTCGCCATTGACAGTAAAACGGGCTGGATCACTACGGCGACTCAGATGGACCACGAAACCTCCTCCGGCTACAGCTTTGAAGTGGTGGCAGCGGACCTGGGGGAGTCCCAGTCGCTCTCCTCCACCGCGGCGGTGACCATCGCCGTGTCCGACGTCAACGACAACCCGCCGCGGTTCGAGAGAGAGCTGTACCGCGGCGCGGTCAAAGAGAGCGACCCCCTCGGCGAGGTGGTGGCTCTTCTGAAGACCCGAGATCGAGACGGCACCGACCAGAACCGTCAAGTCAGCTTTTACATCACGGGTGAGGAAGCATTGATTGTGAGACATGATGTTGTGATGCATGGAAATGATTCAAAGGCCTAATGGGGGGTTGCTCTTATTAAAGGTCAAATTTTAAATACCATTCAGCCTCAAAATGTCACACATAACTAAGCCTTTTATTTGTGTAATATCTTTTCATTTTTAAAAGCATTCATCATCCATTACCCATGGTAAATGCATAAAATACATTTGCTATTTTTTTTATTTTGTCAGCCTTTTACTGAAGAATTACCACATATGCATATAAAATAAAGATGTGACTCAATTATTGAATATTTATGTCTTGGAAAATGTCACCTGTTTAAAATAATCCTCCCACAGGCCAAAAACATGCAGATTTGGGTAAATTGGACACTCTAAACTGAACATAGGTGTGAGTGTGAGAGTGGATGGTTGTTTGTTTCTATGTCACCTTGTGAAAGACCCTGCCTTTCGCCCTATGTCGGGTTAACCGGGATTTGCACCAGCGCCCCCCGCAACCCTCAGGTGGAGGATAAAGTTTCATACCACACGAAACATAACGCAATGAAAATCCAGTGCGGTATAAAAATTGGAAATTCAACACCCTACACACACACACAGTAGACATTTCTCATTCCCCTGTGTTTTTCCATTGCACTGTCCCTTTAAACAGAAGTGAGTTGGTTAATGACGTGTGATGATAATGCTACATCACATCATTCAGCCATAGTTTGTTTTTGTAAAACCATGTGAAATGATCATTTTTAGTCATTAAACAGTCGTTTCCTTTCACTGATGACGATGAGGATGATGTATAATCTGCTCTGGCATTTCAACATACTGATTATTCTTAAAAGGCAGCGTTGTAATAAAAGGTCAGATTGTTAAATTCGGAAAGGCCGCTGGTCTCTACCTCACCTGCCTGATTTTACACTTTGTTGATGGATTTTCATTGATCGCACACAAACACTGTGGTGGTTCGGGTGGAGTGCTGGTGTGTATCGATCCCTGTGCAATAATACGACTCCCAGTTTTGTTCACAGGTCGGCTACAGTGTATCTTCACCTCTGTCTGTCTTTGCTGTGAATTGCCTGCGGCACTTTAATCCTCCTCCGCCTCCTCCGCCTCCTCCTCCTGCTCCTCTTTTTGATTTACAGGAGGAAACCCGCGGGGCGTGTTTGGCCTGGCCCTCGTGCAGGGGGAGTGGAAGGTTTATGTGAGCGGTTTACTGGACCGTGAGCAGCAGGACTGGTATCTGCTCAACATCACTGCCACTGATGGCCTTTATGTTGCTCGCACTGCGGTGGAAGTTACCGTGATGGATGCCAACGACAACAGTCCCATCTGCAACCAGGTCAGGGATAAAAAGATATAGGAAGGGAGATACTTCAGTGACAACACAAACCAGGACAAACTGTCATTTTTTTAATCATTATTTTGTACTCATTGGTCCACTACATGCCTTTAATCTTATTTGTTTTCCAGGCTAACTAGATTCTAATTAGTGGTTTGTCGAAAAATATGAATTATGCACGTAATTAAACACACTTTGTGTCCATGAAGTAGCACAACAGTGCAGAAATAAAGTTATTGACTACTATTATACTCAACTTTATTGTATGGCACTTTACAAAAGCGTGATTATAATATAAAGTAATATACGGTTGTAATCGTCAGATTGCCAGAAGCTCATGAATTAGATGGAGACCCAATTTCTACAAAGATGAACTTCTTCTCTGCGGTAATTTTGCTTGTGGCTGAGCTCAGAAGATTATTGTCTTAGAATATGTAAATGAACGACTGGCTCCAGTCGTACCGCGCGATGTTGATTCTCTCATTATTCCGCACGCGAGTTCAAATTCAGTTCAAAATGAATTCATGGCGTTTTCAGGGGTTCGATATTAACAGCAAAGATGCAAAAATAAATGTGAAAATGCATAAAAACCTTTAAAACTTTATTTATTTTGTCTTCAATGACATATTTAGTCACTTTAAATAACTTTATTTGAGCTTTTAGTTGCATATTTATTGAGATGTGTATTCATTTCTTCAACACTTAAGTTAATCGATATGATTAAGTATCCAGCACAGTAAATAGCAGGAGTAACGTGCTTTTTAAATCATGTTTTATTAGTTTATCTAATGAATGGCTCATTATCAGGCTTCTGCAGCTGATTATCTGATCATTTGAATCAGGTGCGTTGGAGCAGGGAAACATCTAAAACACACAGTGGATCCATGAGGACCAGGACTGAGAAACCCCGCTTTAAATAACAAATATGATGAGCTCATTAGCACAAACGAATGGCATTATTACGACACACTCAGTACCTTAGGAGTCGTCCTAAAGTTAGTTTTTAAAAACTGCGTCACAAGCTGATATTCAACGCGGGACGATCTGCGTGAAAGGGACTCTTCAAGGCACATCCCGTTTCGTTTAGTGTCCTTCTTTGGTTTTTCAATGGCACGTCATTGGCAGAGAAACTTTCATTCTCTTTGTCAACTCGTACTAATTCCCTTTGAAATCAATTCTCCCGTCTCCCCGGTCTCCTCTTGTACATTCTCTCTGCTCTCAGATAAGTCGAGTGCAGCTAAAACGTGGTCACTCTGCGGACGCACCCATCAATGGTGAAGGACATTCAGTGTCAAGACACTGTGTTCTAACTTTGTTCTCTGTTTTTTTTGTTTCTATAATGTTCTTTGAAATGTTGGTAAAAAGCTGTTGACAGCGTTATACGAGTGAGTGCTTCCTAAACTAGTGGTCAAGGTCCCTGTGGGGTTTCAACACTCAGTCCTTAGATGATTTTAAACCAATAAAAAGCATCAGAAATATAAAAAGGAAACAAAATATGTTAAAAAATGGTTTTTAATCATATAAAATAGCCACATACTGTAGAACCAAAGTGCCAAGAAGAAGAATTGTAGTTTCTACAGTCAGCAATATTGCCCTTGCAAAATTAAAAGCACAAACACACAACCTGAATAATTAAAGAAAGAAATATAGTATAGTGTATAGTAATTCAGACACACATGCATAAAAGTGCCGTGCGGTGGTCAAATATGAACTGTCCTCTCCTCACATATGACCCCTGGGGTTACTGTGGACAGATTTATTGACAACATCAGCTGCAGCGGTTCAATTTACACTGACAGAGCACAGGAAACATTTTTTAATGTCCTTTGTGTCCTCGTTATATTTGTGGGTCGGATGCTAAAAGGTTTGGGAACCTCTGTGTAGCCAGAATAATATGTGCGGCACAAGGTATAGTGGTAGTTTTAAGTGTTTACATTATTAATGACGTGGTTTTATGTGATGTGTTAAAAAGTGACAGGGCAGAGTTACCTTTTGACGCACTGAATTCAGATTATATCCGAGAGCTTTTTCACAGTTCAACTATGTATCTACTTATCACTTCAATTCAGCTGCAAATTTGATCAGTCATTCCCAGGACGTGACAGAACAGCATGAGGCAGCATGAGCGATGAAGTGGCACGCGGTCTGCGTCTGGTGGAACGGCGAGGGCAAAAGTGCAGCCGGGTCAGCACAGGCCACTTAGCTGTGCTGCGCTCGTTCTGTCAATGGGGATTATGGATTCAGTGCTGGACTGATGTCTTTACTTTTTCAGAAATTGATGCTCACGATGTGCTTGTGTGTGTGTGTGTGTGTGTGACAGGCCGTGTACAGTGCCTCGTTCCCCGAGGACATTCCCTCCAACAAGGGCATTCTGACAGTGGGAGCAACAGATGCTGACTCGGGCTCCAGTGCTGAGATTCAATATTCACTCTTCGGTATCGGCGTGGAGGATTTCTACATGGATGCAAACACCGGTACATTTAGTCATTGTTTTTATTTTCACTTTTCAAAAGAGGCTTTTTAATCGCAAGTTGAACAATTCAGCATCCTCGTTTTTTACTATAGTCAAAACAAAGTTCACACACCTCACTCAACACATTCATTCATTCATTCATTTATCCTCCACATGAGGGTCACGATCCCAGCTGACATATGGAGCGAAAATTGGGGTACAACCTGGACATCACAGAGTCAACACGTTAACGTAAAAAAGATTTCCAACACTGCATTTCACAGCAGTTTTGGTGCCTGATGTGTGCGCACGCCCATAATCTTCACCTTTAGCGATGGATTCAGGAGCTTTGTCTGGATAACGGAGGATCAAAGCTTATTTTCAGAGTGACCAAAGACGAGTTTGACCTACTTCTTTGGCCCAAGTATGAAAAGACACGCTGAAAGCACTTCAAAAACTTTAGAGATTTTCACCTCAGTGTGAGGCAGACTTGATTGAAGATGACGTATCTGTTGCGGCGAAGGATGCTGCAAATGAACAGCCTCGTTATGACCTTGAGGCAAGACCCAAGAGGGAAACACCTGAGTCATTACTTAGAATTACAATTAGTTATATATTGGCACACACACCAATCAATGTCTGCATTTAAACCACCCTGAGCAAACAAACAAACAAACAAACAAACAAACAGGAGCAGTGAGCAGCAAACTATATATAGTTATGAAAACACTATTGTACACACCACAGGCTAAACATCTCATGTCTCCGTGTTTACGTCTTACAGGGGAGCTGCGTACGGCCACGGCCATGGACCGAGAAATGACACCGGCCTACAGACTCATCGCTCAGGCGACTGACGGGGGCGGACTCTTCTGCCGCTCTGACATTTCCCTCCAGGTGCTGGACGTGAATGACAATGCCCCCTTGTTCTCCTCCACTCATTACCTGGCCAGCGTGTTCGAGAACGCGGCGCCAAAGGCTTTGCTCACCCGCCTGCAGGCCGGCGACCCCGATGAAGGTACGTCAAACGACCCTTGATAATGGACACGGAGAGTTCTTCCTTACGTGTGACAAATGTGGTTTCAATTCCCACTCTTGTCACTTAGCATCCAAACTGCTGACTGTGACACGAGCGAGATGATGGGAATCGCCCGGAGCAGTGCCGTTTTTCATTTGTGTCACATGCACTTTGTTCGCGTATCCATCATCGCTCTCTGATTGAAAAATGATTGCCACGAACAGGAGGACGGAGCGACAGGGAATCTTCTGTGGCCGTTCATTTGTCTCCTGTCTTTTTCAGGTCTGAACCGCACAGTGGTTTATTCTCTGGTGGATTCGGTGGGTGGATTATTCTCCATCGACCCGTCGTCTGGGATGGTCAGACTGGAGAGACCTCTGGACAGGGAGAGCCAAGACTCTTATCGTGTTCGTGTTCAAGCCACTGACCAAGCTGGCCAACAGGGGGCACTGTCCTCACAGGTAGGAGGGTCCAAAAAATGGTAAAAGAACATGATATGATGAAGATTTTTTCCGAACAAGTCATTAAAATCCATTTAAACTAAATATGTTTCTTAATTAAACCATTTCAATGTCATAATAGGATTCGATTTCACACACAACAAATTAGATTGCCAGCAATAGAGTCCTTTCTCTGCCGATGCACAATCTGTATTTCTGTCCACACACACGTGCGCGCGCGTGAATAAAATAAGCCAATGAATAAATACATGTTGTTCACGGCGGGGATCAGATAAAGAGCCGTGTTGATTTTAATTAAGATGAAACTTAATCTTCCATCTTTGTCACCGCGCAGTGCACGGAATGAGAAACACAAGGGGGACGGCGACAGAGACAGATGCAGGTGATGTAGGAAGGGGGGGTGGGGGCAAAAAAGAGACAAAGAGACAAGATGAGTAAGTGTTGGCTCTTTCAGGATGTTTGAACCAACCATAAACCATAAGAGTAAATAAACCTCAGGGAAATGTATCAGCGTTCGAGCGCCGGAGGCAACAGTAGTGGTTTGACTCGCTTTAAGTGGAGACAGTTATTTTCCTGCATTGACACCACGTTCCTAACAAGTCTGATTGTCCTGATGTGTCTGGTGGAAACTGGGTTTTCCAGCACCATATATGCCGCTGGTGAAGGTTGGTTTTCCAACATTTGTCCTCAGTCCCATAAAACCCTGATTTAACCATCTGCATCAAATCATTGTTTAAAGCCAGCACTACTGATGTCACACACAGTGTTTCTGGCATCGGCTCCTGCGACACATAAAGTTGATTTATCTTTAAAATATGCATCGAAGAGAGAGCGAGAGAGACACTGTCATAGACGCTGTAATCTGGCCACACCCGTCAAGCAGACAGTCCAATAGTTTTAAGACACCCCATGGATCCTTGTTATGAGCCTGGACTAAGTATAAATGTCAGAAAATGTCACAGTCTTAATGATTCGCATAAAAATTGATCAGGGATCTCTTTGGAAAATGAATCATGATGCCGTTTTTGCGCGAGCACTGCCACGGTGAAATATCATCTGACACGGCCACTGAATTAGATTATACTTTGAGCGGCCTAATTCATAACAACCGTAACCTCAATTAAAAGAAAATAAGAATGTCCTAACAAGAGAGAGAGATTAACGGTGTCTGCAGCAGCACAGTTTGTGGAAAAGCAGAATGAACTCGGTGGATTTCAGCAAAAAAAAAAAAACCCCGGCATTTATCCGACTCTGTATGACCACAAATCTTTAACATTTATCTCGTGTCCATTAAATTCTCTCTTCGGCTTTAGGATTGATTTTCACCTGTCTTTAATTTTGTTACTGAGAATTAAGTATCTGCTGCCATTGATATTTGTGTCTCTTTTTCCACCTCAGGCTGATTTGACCATCCTGGTCCTGGATGTGAATGACAACGCTCCAGTCTTCCAGCGGCGGGACTACGTCGTCACAGTCCCCGAGGATGTCGCCGTGGGGACCGAGGTGCTGCGAGTCCTGGCGACGAGCGCAGACATCGGCCTGAACGCCGAGATCACTTACCGAATTCGGTCGGGCAACGAGTTACGAAAGTTCACTGTTGACAGAAACCTGGGTGAGCAGAGATCCTTTTAAATTACATTTCTTTATTAAGCCGTTGAAATTCATTAAATGAATGTATCTTATTCATTTATTGTACTTTTTTTTTTTTTAGGCTCCATTTCTGTGGCTGATGATTTGGACTTTGAGGTGTGTAAGGACTATTACCTCACCGTTGAGGCCTGGGACAGCGGGAACCCTCCCCTCAGCACTGCTACCATGGTAACCATCGAACTAATGGATGTCAACGACAACGCCCCGGTCTTTAGTCAAGACATCTACAATGTCCTCGTCAGTGAGGACGCATCTGTGGGACAAACAATTACAAGGGTAACGTCGAGTCACTTATATTTATGCTGAGCTTTTCGCTTAAAGCTGTAGTGCGCAAGTTTTACAAAGAAACTAATGTATGTTAATGTATGTTAAGGCTGATAAAGACTCTTAACTCCACATAACTAGAATTCGAATCCAAAGTTCTTCTTTATATGTCAAGACGGATGGAAACAACATCAAGAGTGTTGCAAAAAGCTGGAATATGACTGAAAACACAGAGTCATCATAACCTGTGTTTTCCGTTCACAAGGTTTTGGCAGAAGACCTGGACAGTCAGGTAAACGGGCGAATCACCTACTCTATCATGAAAGGTGACCGCAGCAACCACTTCTGGATCGACCCTGTAACGGGACTGCTCAAAGTCAATAAGCGGCTTGACCGAGAACTGGTAAGGGTGCGATATCTCTCTCCGTCGTTTCACGGTTCGCGAGCACAGCCGGCGCTCTTGTCCTATGTAACAGCTTTGTACATATCGCTCTGTACGTACAGTCTCACTCGCTTCCTCTTCATCTAGGCGCCCAGGTTCTCTCTGTCGGTGCAGGCGTTTGACAGCGGCTCGCCTGCCATGTCGTCCACCGTCACTGTGAACATCGACGTCTCCGACGTTAACGACAACGCCCCCGTTTTCAACCCTGCCAACACCACGGTCGTCATACCGGTGGGTTTCTTTGTGGATTTACAGTTCAGAGTGTAGATGTTAGATCGTTTGTTTCAGAGGCTTCTTCAGTTCTGACTGACTGGTGGGAACCGCCGGGTTTTAAGGCCTGATCCACGCAGAGAATGAACTTTCCCTTTGCAATCTTTTTCTCTTTTATTATTTAAAGGTTTGTTGTGTTAAACAAAGCAGGTTATTTACTCCCTGCCCAAGTTTCGGGATGTTAGTTGCACTTGAATCAAAGGTGTTAAGGCCTCTACTTCCTCCACAAGAACACAGAGAAATGTCTTCTTTTCCTTGTTCTTTTTTGAGCCGGCAAGAACAGAGACATTTGTTCATGTACAAGCCTTTAGCCAGCACGTCCGACTGCGCACCTTCACAGGCATCTTTATCTCTTTCCACGTCCAGCTAAATCAGGCGACTGGCACCACACTGCTGAAGCTGTCCGTCAGTGATAAAGACTCCCCAAGAAACGGTGCCCCCTTTGAGTTTCGCATTGTGTCGGGAAACGAGGGGAGCTTCCTCTCGCTGGACCAGACGGGGACTCTGAGGACCAACCGCGTAATTGGCCCTGAAGCGCCAAGAGAGTTCGTTCTGGAAATCCAGGTTAGAGACGGAGTCCGCTTTGACATGGTAATACACCCTGAAAGCTGGAATGCACATCCTCTCATTATCTCACTCACTGTTTACATGGACAGCAAATACGACAAGACACTGCATGTTCTCAACCAGAATAACATCATATGTACATTAACGCCGTGTTCATATGAATTTAGCATTACAAACGTGTCCCTCTGTGTTTCAGCCTCTCATCCACATACAGACGAGCACGTTTTCTCCAAAGTTGGTGTGTTCACAGTGGAGGCTTCACTGGCACCCGCTGGCACAGCGTGCTTGTCTTAGTTTTATAGTCGTTCCCGTGTTCTCGTCTCGGGGTGTAGATAAAGGCACTAAATCAAAAGGATGTGTGGATGGAGATTGATTTTATTTATTCTTTTTATTTTTTTATTAAACACACATACGTGTAAACAAGGTATAAGATGTTTTAATTTAGGTCACAGTTTGGAGGCATTGTCTTTAACCATTTATTAAATTAAATTAAATTAAATTAAATTAAATTAAATTAAATTAAATTAAATTTAATTAAATTAAATTAAGAAATTATTTCTTAATTTCTTTGATTCTTAATTAATTTTAACTACTGATAGTTAGACTCAATCCCATCTCACTCCTTGCCCCTAGATGATAAGGATGAGATGGGATTGTCTTTATTTTGCCTCAGACAAGTACATAATATTGTCAATTGATTTATTTATTTTTATTTTTCTGGTTATAGCAAACAAGAAAAAGAGAAAAGAAAAGGGGTGTCTCATGTATGGATTTTAACTTCTAACTCAATCTCAAGGAGCAAACTGTAAGGGTCAACATGAGAAATGGAATACAGCCGCAATATCTCACTGGATGTTTGTTTTCCTTTTTGTAGGCGACTGACTCTGGAAAACCAAGTCTCACTTCTTCCTCCTGGGTATTTCTGAGGGTCATCGGGAACAGCCAATACAAACCCACCGTCTCCCCTCTGGAAATCTTCATCGTCATGGTAACGGACACTTTCCGGGGCGGCCCGATCGGCCGCATATACGCGACCGACCGCGACCCCAGCGACACGCTGTCGTTCACGCAGAAGCCTCAGCCCAAGAGCATGTTCACGATCAACAGACAGGACGGCAGCATTGTGGCTCTGCCGGGCCTGGAACCCGGCAGGTATCTCCTACACACACATCCACTCCACACTGAATTATACTGTATGATTTTTAAAATCACTTTTTCTTTGTCCTCTGTCAGATACCAGATGAACGCCACGGTGAGCGACGGACGCTTCGCTGTGATAGCCGATGTCTCGGTCCAGGTGGAACAGGTGACGGATGTCCTGCTGCGCAGCGCCCTGAACTTACGGATACGATCTCTGTCCCCCGAGGACCTGCTCGGACGCTACCTGAGCCAGATCAAACTCATGCTGCGTGGACTGACGGGTTGGAAATGGTCACCAGGACAAACGGATCCCCTGCACATACTCAGTGTACAGTCAGTGAGGGGAACAGCCGACGTGGACTTGCTTTTGGCCGTGGAGCGGCCGGAGTTGTCCGGCGTCGAACGGATGGACGTCTTTTACGCCCAGCAGGAGTTATCTGCTCTCTTGGAGGAGGCAGTAGCGCGGGGCCGGGTTCGCGGCATCCTGGCCGGGGCGGTGGTGATGAGCAGGGTCTGCTCCGGGGAGCTGGATTGTGGGGACAGAGTGTGTGAGCAGACACTGGTCATGGACAGGGACTCGCCCGTGACCTACAGCACAGAGAGGGTCAGTCTGGTGTCACCGAGGTTCAGCCGCACTGAGACCTGCACCTGTCCAGGTGAGTTGGTCTTTTTTTTACAGTATTTATACTGTTTGTGTTTTCATCACCTGCTGTTAGTTCACTGAGATCAGCAGTAGATGGCGCCAAAGTCTGCGTCACCACAAGGTGACATAAGAGCGCCAATAGCTGTCGATATGGCGGCTTTCCATCAGAAATTATTCTAGTAAAATATGTAGGAATGTTGCAACAGTTTTTTATTCCATGCATTATTCACGGCTTTCCTTATAAGCTAACTTTTCCCAGATTTTTCCAAATGTTGTGTTTATCTGTTCAGGTGAAAATAAGCTTAAATCAGATCTTTGGTAATAGTTAAAGCTACTAAATACACTGCTGACAAACTTTAAAACCTACGTAACACCTAAATTATAAATCTAATATATAAAAACATCTCCCTTATATACAGGTCTTCTTAAAATATTCTCACAGTTTGGGAAAGTTATTTTTCTTTATGGAAAGTTTTGAATTTTCTTTATTAGTCCTTCATAATGGAAAATTTTTGAATTTTCTTTATTAGTCCTTCATAATGGAAAATTTTTGAATGAAAAATTCTTTGAATTTACAGCATTTTTGTACATATGTTATTTTTGTATACCTGAAAAACAGACTTATGTACCTGATAATAAATTCATCCATTATAGAATAAAATATATATGCAAGGCTAACGATTACATGTAAGGATTCCCCTCATATGAAGACAGATGATATTTTAATGTCCGTGTCTGTCTCTGTCTGAGCAGGAGGTGCATGTCCGACCCCTCTGGAGCTCTGTGAAGGTCAGTCCTGTCCAGCAGACATGCAGTGTGTCCGCTCTGGTCCTACAGCACCATCTGTCTGCCAGTGTCAGCCAGAGAGACTGGACGAGTGTGCAGGTGGGTTGTTTTTTCTTTATGAATCCAAACAAAATAGAAATTCATTCAGTACCATCGGGTTGAACGAGCTATGAATTGTAACCCTGTGTCTCTGTGTGAAGGTCAAACCTCTCTGAGCTTCTCTGGTAACAGTTACATCAAGTACAGAGTGACAGAGAGCGGCCAGAGTGGCGAGATGAGACTCGGCCTGAGGATTCGAACCCTTCAGAGACGAGGCGTCATCATGTTCACACGGGTTAACCCCTGTACCATGCTCAAAGTAAACACAGTTACACCCCGATTCTACACTTTACTGTACTGTTGTCAGGTATCGCACGCTGTTATGTCTGTTTATTTGCAGATTGAAGGGGGTCGACTCTGGTTCCAGCTGGACTGTGACAACACACTCGGCATTATGGGTATCTCTGGCAGACCAATAAACGACGGCCTCTGGCACGCCGTCGCCTTGGAGCTGACGAGGAACTACACCCTCCTGTCGCTGGACGACAGCTACGTGGAGCGCCGCCGAGCGGCCCGAGCACCTGTTCGGCTCTGGCCCCTCGCCCCGGACTCGTCTTTTTTCTTCGGCGCCCAAGTGAGGCCACCAAGTGTGCAGGGCGAGATGCCAAGTCCGGTGCCGGGGAGGATCCAGGCTGGGACGGGACCACCGAGAGCCCAGGACGGCTTCCAGGGCTGCCTGGGCTCGCTAATGCTGAATGGTAATGAGCTCCCGCTCCAGAACAAGAGGAGCCGTTACGCTGAGATCGCCGGGCTGAGTGAGGTCAAGTTGGGCTGCATGCTTTATCCAGACCCGTGCATCAGCCAGCCATGCCTCAATGGCGCCATCTGCAGCAGCTTGCCCTCTGGAGGTGTGTGTGTGTGTGTGTGTAGATGCGTGCATCTATTTCACAGATTTTGGTTTGAGAGAATAAATACACAAGAGAGAGCATGATTATTTTGTTTCTACGGAATCAAAAATAATTTCACTTAAAATCTTACACACTGGACCGAGACTGGAACAAATGAGCTCTTGAACTGATCACGTCTGCAGCGCCTTACTCTGAATATTTTATGACGGTAACAATGCCGAGTCTCTCTCCTGTGCAGGCTTCCTGTGCAGTTGCAGCGCCGGCTTCACAGGAGGGCGCTGCGAAGTCGAGTTGACGTCCTGCATGCCCAATCCCTGCCTGAGCGGCGGAGACTGCAGCCCCGTCGGCAGCACATTCCTCTGTGGCTGTCCCAGAGGACTCGGGGGACTTATGTAAGATAAAGTAGCCTGAAATCACACACACACACACACAAACACACACACACGCACCCTTCGAGGCTTTAATTCCTCACTGTAAATCCAGTGCTGATGAACGCCGTGTCTCGTCTACACAATGACAATGAGGGTGGTAATGATGTAGACACATTAACAGCTGGGTGTCTGTTTACACGTTCACATTCAAGCTTGACCCTGGAGGACACACACACACACAGTCATTACCCACATTAGCACCACCGCTTCAACTGTGTTATTTTAGTCCTTATTGTGCAAAATGAACTAGTGTGTCTAATTCAATTGTGTGTGATTTCAAGTGAAAAGCCTATAATCATTCTCTTGCTGCCTTTTATTTTAATTACAACTCAGTAATTGCCTTTGGAATGAACTCTCTGCTCATGTGGGTTGTTCGGCCGATTGGCCACAAGAGGGCACTTTCCCCTCAAAGTGGAAAATGCTGCTGCTTTTTATTTTTTTTAATGCTTTTGAGAAGAAAAAAAAAAAAATCATGATGTTGAAGTTGATTTGAGTGGAATCTTGCTGATTAATAACCAAGATAATACACAATAAAGCTTTAATGCTTTTTCTAAAGGCAGCAGATTGTTCGGATTATTATTATTATCATCAGTTAATGGTAAACACAGACTGGAGCCAAAGTGTAACTGTCACACAGCTGTGGCGTGTAAGTGGCTGTTAAATTGTTGAACAAAAAAAAAAACCCCAGAGTGATTGATGCAGAATGCATGCATGCAGGCCTTTCATCATTTAAAGCAAACATCATAGTAGTACAACCATCTTTTTTCGTCTTATAAACCAACAATTGAATTGAGTGGTTTTGGGAGCATTCCATCAAAAAAAAGGTATAATTGAAAAATACAAGTCTTTTTCTGTCTCCTGCACAGCGGGGCGCCGTGTTTGCAAAAATGAGCACGTATAGAGAGTGTGGTGTTCTCTTGGAAGTGGCGTCTTTATCTATGAGTATTCTTCTGTCTGTATATGTTGGGTGTTATTTGCTTGAAGGCGCCTTCTTCTTCTTTTTTTTTTACTTTTCTTAACGACAAAAAACCAGGACATCTGTGCGGATAATCGGTCCTTTGAAGCCTCCTGAAAAGACTCCCTCTCCTTGTTTGCTTCCATCTTTTCTTATGCTGACAATTGACATTCGGCGCGTTCATGTGTCGTCGTGTGTCTCTGCAGATGTGGTGAGGACATTAACGAGTGCGACCAGGACGGAGGCGGGTGCGGCGACGGAGGCGAGTGCGTCAACACGCTGGGGTCGTTCTACTGCAATTGCTCCGAAGGATACGACGGGCAGTTTTGTGACGATCAGATACGCGGCGATCTCGGGGACGACACCCAGGTACAATATGAGCTAGACTTGTTATATATAATATAATTTAAAAAAGCTGTCGGCTTTCTTTTAATTAGACTTGGCATAATCGGTGAAACTTTTTCATTCTGAGTGTGCCGTGGCCTCCCGGAGGAAGGTTTATTCACCAGCCTGGTATCTTTGTTTCCTCCGCGGATGAATGAAAAGTGTGGTAATGGGTAAATCATCAGTTTCTATTTGAAGTTGTCATGCTCTTTACTCTTTGGCGCGCACCGCGCACCTCATATTGAGACTTGCACGCTCGGTTAATGTCGTGAAGATTCTTAGTCACTCAGGTCGTTGGTATTCAGTGAATGCAACTTTCGCCTCCCATTCACGAGGCATCTGCAGTTCTAGCAATAAAGTGAATATAAAAGTGTTCAAAACCCTTATTTTCTTGAATGGCCATGAGGGGGCGACTCCACCGGTTGCAAAAATAAGTCAGTTTGTATCTTAGGCCACAGGGACTGTCCACGGCGGTGATTGCAAATACGATGCAGGAAATATATTGCCTTGTCAAATCATGGTGCAGAAACTCCTGCATCGATCAAGAAAAACTCATAGACTTGAGTTCTCCTCCTCCTCCTCCGCCTCCTCCATTCTTCAGCGTGAGTGGACACTTTCCTGTCACCAGGTTTGATGTTGCGGTTTTGACGAAAAGACAGTTTGAAATTCAATTTGAGCCGTCAGAGCGTTCCGCCGGAGATGGATCTGTAGAAATCTGATCTTAGTCACATTTGAAACCACCTCCAAATGTGATTTGTATCTGATTTGTTATCTTCTTAAATACAACAAATCTATATTTGTTATCCTTTTAACAAATATGGTTTCTAACACAACAAAAACTAAGCAGTTCGCAAACCAAAGGTTAGCGACCGAACAGATTCATTTATCAGTGCGCTGGGCTCGTTAGAGTCTGTCGTGAGGGGAGTGTGAATGATTGTTACATCTGCCGGGAAGTGACGAGAAGTGCCATCGTAGGTGGACGACAAGTGGCGACGTCATCCTTTTGTCGAGGACTCGTTTTCAATTTGACACTGAAGGCCTCCTTCACCGCCCTTTCAAACCCCTCATCCTCCAAATGCTCCCGCAACCAAATGAGACCTTAGCTTCATTTATTGTGTTTTTTATTATTGTTGGTGAGCTGAGAGCAGAAATGCGTCTGTCGTGATACTTTCAATTTAGAGATCACAAGGCACCAAGATCTCCCTTGCACGACATTAAAAACAGCAAATTAGAGCGATTATTATTTGATATCTGTCAAAAGTACTGTATAATTGTCCTCTTCATGTTTTCCAGGCGGAGCCACTTTCTTACGTGGGACCAGGGGAGATCATTGGCATCGGGGTCCTTGCCTTCGTCATCATCCTCCTCCTCATACTGTTCGTCGCTTTCAGGAAAAAAATCAAGTTCCGCAAAAACTCGGACTCGGGTCCAGGGCCTCAAACCGTGATGGGCGTCTCGTCCATTTCCACCGAAACCAGCTACATGCTGCACAAGACCGGCATGGGGGCCGAAGGGATCGAGTTTAAAGCCGTGCGCGTGTCGGGAGGATCGCCTGCGACCACGAGCACCTACGGCGAAGTGGGCAGCAGCACCGCAGGCCCCCCTCAGGTCGTGGTGCGTCCCACCTCCCACTCTCCTCTGCCAGGAGGATTTAACAGCCTGGGCATGAGGAATGGAGATGGTGACAAGGCAATTTCCATCGAGGGAAGTCAGGTGCGTAAAACTATGTTCATATATAATGACGTTAGTGTTGGATACTGTTAAAAATCCATATTTTTATGTCTTCCACTGAAACAAATAATGATTATGATTGCCAAGTCGCTGCATCCTTAGACCTTAGATAATATCAAGTGCACAAAGCCAATATTTATGTTTGATGATGATACCGCAGTAATCAAAATACCAGGTTATGAGAGTTTCTTTTATCATAATGTCAATATTTACGCCACTTTTATAGTGTGCTTCAGTCCTTTATGTTTATTTTGTTCTTACAAAGAAGAAAGGAAAAGAAATCAAGAAACCCCCACAATAAACTGACTTTTCAAAATAAGCAACACATTTTGACAGCAGGGAAAGCGCGGTTGTCACATTTATCACAATAACTTGGAAATTAATTTCACGAGTCAATTTGAACGCGTCAAAAAAAAAAGTGAACTCAAGTTTTCGACGGATGGCTCGTTAAATGTTGTCATTTTAAAATCATACTGAGCTCTGAATTCTTTCCATTTCTTAGCAAAAGTTTCCCAATAAATTATTTCCCCCCCCCTCTGTCGTCATTCCTTTCATGAAACTACAGGTTCGTGAAGACACAGAGTGTCTCGGTGTGCGCCCCGAAACTGAGGCAGCGAAATGAGACACAGCAGTTTTATTCATTGAAATATTTACTCCTGATTTTCACACTGGGACCTGTCAAAACGTCTGCAATGAAAGAGGTGTAACGCAAGAACAACCAACCCCCCGCGGTGCCACACCATTTCTCAAAATGTCAGTAAACACATCGCGGCTCGCTAAATTGAAACCTCCAAAGCCGTGGTTCTCACACTTTTTCATACCAAATACCACCTGAGGAAAATATTAAGCACTTGATGTAACACCATTATCTTCACCGGTATAAATACAGTGGTATCACATACACTTCACACACTGGCCTAGAGACTCATTATTATTATTGAATTGATTGTCATTTGTTTCATTCTCTTCACACCGATCACATACCCTGCTTCACACACACCACAGTTTGAGAACCATGGCTCTCGGCCACTCTCATGATTCAGGAGGACGCGAGTGCCACAGCTTGGGGCCAAGTAGAAGGGAATCTGGCTTAAAAACTGGAGGATTTGCGGTTCAAATTCTGGGACAGGTCAGGGACATTTCTGCCCCTCAGTGCAGATATGCTGCCCACTGCTCCTGCACCTAATCTAATCTCTAATCTAAGCACGGCACTATTTGAGAGCCGCTACCAGAGGAATTTAAAAAGATCTATTTAATAAAAATCTAAACACTGTAGCTTAAAGTGCACACATTAATTATTAGATTATTATGATGGAGATGTGTTGATTCAGTACCGCGCAACATTGCCATCATTATTATTATTATTCATACAGTACAATATATCACATTTTATAATCGATTAATCTGTTGATTATTTTCTCGATTAATCGTTTGGTCCATAAAATATCAGAAAACCTTAATTTTTTTGTTTCTTTGTTATACAGAGCAAAGAAATGAAGAAAGTATTCACATTTAAGAAGCGTAAAGAATCGGAAATCGCGTTTTAATCATGAAAAAAGCTTAAAACTTCAAATTAAGGGATTATCAAAATAGTTTGATTAATTGTTTCCTGTATATTATGTTATAGACGTTTGAATGCATGTTTATCGTTTATTATCATCATCATCATTGCAGAGTGTCTTTGCTGTTCTAACACACATAATAGTCTCTTTCTGCTGTTGATTTCTAGTGAGTAAGATTATTTATTTGTCATTTGGTTATGATGTGCTTTTCATTCAGTCAAAAAAAAAAAATACACCAAAACAAACAAAATTAAATAAATAAACGATAAAGCCCAGTGCTGTAGCAAACATTGCCGAGCCAGGGTTTTATTTATTTCTTTGGGAAAATACTTTGAGCAGCAGATTTGGTGCAGTCGAGAGAATATACAAAAACAAACAAACAAACAAACAAGGCACAGGAAGCATTAGAGTGTTCTTCATAAGAAACAAGGTCTCATTTTCCTGCAGACAAACACGCTCCATCTTTTTGATCATCATTTGACCTCCTTTCCCGTCTCCGCATTGCTGCTTTATTCCACCCCTGCAGTTCAGCAGCTTCCTCTCCGACCCGTCCAACGTCCGCGGCCTGGCCAGTAGGAGGGGCATCGCCGTGTGCAGCGTGGCGCCCAATCTCCCTTTGGCGTCGGCCTGCCGCTCAGAGCACAGTCCGGCCCACAAAGTGTCCTGGGAGGGCGAGGAAGCAAGGGAGGACGGGCTGGAGAGGGTGAGGGATGAGAGAGAGGAGGAATGGGGGCAGAGAGCTTTTGAGCTGGAGAGAACACAGAGAGATAACAGTCCACAGGGTAAGACTTCACACACACACACGCACACGCACACGCGCGTGCGATTTCTAACGTCTGATCAAACAGACGCAGATTACACAGGCTGTGAACTCGTTGTGTTACCCTCACGCCATCATCTCATCTAAAAAGAGCTTATTTCACACTGATCTAAACCTTTTGATCACACACACACACACACACACACACATCAAAGAAAAAAAACGGCCCAGAGTATGCAATCATGGCTAAGGAGCAATATTTTTATTTTTGCTATCACTTCGTTTTAGTTTTGCTCTTTACTTCCTGGGAGCAACAAATGATCCTGCAGACCTGTTTTGCTGCTACACTCCTGAAATTGCCAGTCTCTGAACTCTCTTCAGTCTCCCGTACGATGGCTTTTTCCTCAAAAGCAGGACAACGACGTCCTCTCGGGTTTGATTCCACGCGTCGTAGAAGGAGTGAGACAAAGACGAGATAATTCAACTTTTATCTCCCACTTGGGTGTCTCAAGGTTTTCACAACAAGAGCGATGAAATCATCACGTGGTGGGAACTTCCTTCCACTTAATTATTGGTTCCTTCCTGTGGGAATTGGATATTATTCATAAAGAAATCACATTGCAGTCCAGTGCTTCAGTGATAATTGCCAGTGTAATTACGCAATCGCACCAGCATTATGTGGGGCCCTCCCACCTGTATGGATGTACCACTTCCTGTTTTGTGGCCACACACTTTTGAATCTGCGAGACCTTTTAGTAATTAAGTCATCTTTGAAGTGTCTGGTGCAAATTGACATGTTTTTATGCTGCAAATCTCCAAGATCAGAATCAACTTTTGTGCACACAAACAGGAAACTAGTTCCACTTTTCTCTCCATTACAACGGATGGACACCAAATTCAAAACGGCCGACTTCCTGTTGAGTTGAGGCCATGGTGCCAATGGACTTTTTTGTTCGTCTTGGGCTGTGACATGTGCCCACCAAGTTTCGTGTAATTTGGCGCAACGTAGTTCCGGCTTTCTCCATCCAGGTTTCACCATAGGGGGCCACTACTTTTACATATTTCCCTTATTTTATGATCTTTTTTATATGTCACAGTGCAACGAACGAGGGAACATATGAGGGAACATATTGGTAATCTTTTCTGTCAATAAATACCACATCATGAATAAATAAAGATTAGTATTTCAATGAAATACTTGGGAAATACTCTCTTTTTTAAAATGATATACATTTTAAGTTAGTTTATCTTTATTCAACCTTGTTAACATAAAGAATGCTTCGTGTACTTAGTTGAAAAGCCCTGTGGGTTTTTCTGTTAAATTATCAGTATTATTATCATCACTTTATCATCAAATTTTTACCTTTTATGAAAAAGCCTTTTCACGACCAACCTTGAATTTTTGGAGAAATATTGTGCGTTACAGCTTACATACACAGTGCATGTGTTAAAAAATGTAGTATTCCACATCATGGCAGAAGCCTGTCGCTTCTCAGGGAACATGATTTCATGCATGTTTTCACAAGCTCACCCTCACTGACCTCTCAGCTATGGACAACAACAGACTGCTTTTATCTCAGACGCGCTAACAACTCATTTATCCTCCCTCGTCTCAGTTGTCCTTGGAAGCTATTGTGTTTTTTTTCCCCCCCCTCATCGTGATGCCGGATATTATATCCCTTGAAACTTAATAAATAGGAAGTGGCACATTGTGGCTGCATTTTTTTGGGCTTGGAACCGTGGAGGGCAGCGTTCATGACACCTCCACACAGCGTGCCAGAATGTACTGGAAGAAGGAATAATGTGGTCCCTGTGGAGGAATTAGGAATTACTTTTATTGGAAAAGTGCAGCTGGAATTCATCCTGCGGGCTGGATCGGATAAATGAAAATATAATGCGTTAAGTTTATTTAAATCCGTTTGGACTTCTTTGCAAAACAAATGTTCACGATGACTTTGGCAGTCACGGGAGAAAAAAAAAGGGATAACTGTACCCAATTAAAGTACGAATTACAGAGAGCCATTTGTGAGCACGGTTGCTGAAAAGAAGTGGGAAAGGTTGGGATTAGAGCTGTGTTTGGCTCAGTGTATGTGGCAATAAGTATTTCCAATTAAAAAGTTGTCAACTGTTAGGACTGGAGAAATTAGAGAAATAACAGGGAAAGTGAACGCTTTTTCTATTAACATACGCGAGTCATAATAAATTAAATAATAACTACAATAACCTTATCTCTCGCTCCATCTTAATCTAATTTTACTATACCAGTGTATAGTATACATTATGTGAGGACGAGGAGGATGATGAGAGAGCAAATGATCTTATTGTGAATATATTGTGCCGGACTATTTACACCACTTTATTTTAACGTTGGTGTATACAGTTTGAGGAGCACTGATCTACAGGGTTTATGTGAGAGTGGAGCCGCTCTTCTTCTTTTTTTACAAGCTCCAGATTCAGAATTCAAAACTCACACGGGTTCAGGCCGCTGTAGAGCGACGACAGCCTCTGCAAAGCTACGCCTTTCCCTAAATTACATAACGGCTGCAAACAGCAATCAAGTTGAAAGGGATTTTCCACTTATAGGTGATATATTCACCTTCTGCCAATAAACATCCCCAAATTGTATCATTAAAAGTTGAGCTGTGACATATTCCCACCCAGTTGTGTGAAATTGCACCTCTGGGGGCAGTGCTGAGACATTTTTGCACTCCCCTCATTTTATAAAGCTTTTCACAGGTTTTGATTTGCGTTCACCAACGTGTCGGGCCTCACAAATAAAATAAAAAAAAATGAATTCCTTGAGGAACAATATGTCCTCGCACAAATGTGTGAGTGCTCGGACCCTTGCAAACAAGGGAACATATTGTTTTTTGTTTTTTTTTCCTGTCATTAAATACCACATCATGAATAAATAAAGAATGAAATACTCCCACGTTGAAGATGGTTTCCCTTCTCTGTCATAAACAAGTATAATTGCTTGTGGTTTAGTTGAATAGTCCTGTCGTTATTTCTATTATACTATCACTTTAAAAAAAAAAAGAGGGTTTATGGGGTCACTGTGTTCGTTGAATTAGACCAGTGTCTGCCTTCTCCTATTTAGTTTGATTGATGGCACTGCCTTCCTTCTAATTCCCACAGGAACATTTTACTTGTTCTGTACACACTGAACCATGACCATCAGGCTTGTAGGCTTAGAAAGCTAAAGTTGCGAGTCCAGATGTGCTTACAGATAGATGGACAATCTCCTTGACTGCATCGCCAAGTGTGAAGCAGGAACTTTTTTTTTTTCCCCCTCTTTAAACTTTTCAGAAGACACGAGAGACAAGGGTGACAAGGACAAAAGCTGTAATAACAAAAAGTGTCTCAGAACAAACTATGCTGCTCCTGCTGCTGTGCAGAATACAAAAGTATGTTTCCACAAGCCCCATGTAATCCTTTTTTTTTTCTTTTTTCTTTCATTCTAACCTTCAGAATGACATCTTTAAAATGATTTTTTTTATAGGGGTCACTGACTTGTTCGAGGGAGAACAGCGGAGCCTCGTTCATTCCCACTCTGCACCTGAACTTCTGTCCTTGCACTGTGTCAGTTTGGTGAGGTGGAAGAAAACACTGCAAGGAGTGCAACTCAAGTGTGTAACTGCCAGAGTCAGACCCGAGCAAGTGAAAGAAAAGCGGAGAAAACGAAGCAGGCACCAAAGAAAAGGGAAGGTTATATAATTTGGCTTGAATAAAATAAAACCTTAAAGTGTCACGTTGTGACAGCTTGTAGGAAAACTCTGCAGAAAATACAAAAAAAAAAAACAGCAACACAATATTGTCATACAAGCCCAAATCAACCCCCATAGAACACAGGACAACACACACTGAGAGCAGGGAGCTTAAATACACACAGATGCCGACAAGACACAGGTGAGACTCATGAGACACAGGTGAATTCAATCAGGGCGGGGAATTCAATCACAGAGGCGGGAACTAAGAGCAACACAAAGGACACATAAGTCAACAAAGGCTGATGAATGCTGAATAAACCACAAACACAACATAATGTGATCTTGATTTCAAGATGACAGACGAATCCCGAGCGTCTAATTTCCGATCAGTAATTGATTATGTGTCAAAGATTGTGGCGACTCAGCAGAAAAAGGCAAAAGTCAGAACTCAAAAGTTACTTTTTAATCACGTCAGCAGTGCTGCCACTTCCTCTGCCGAAGCACTTTTACATTTCCGACAGAAGTTCTTTGAGCCTACAGTTACTGTGCGTCTCTTCCCCCGAATCCAACAATAATGTGAAACCAGGCATTTTATTGCTGCTGCGGTTCACGGCGGCGCTGCACGCCCCTCGTCTCCTGCTTTCACAAACTGTCCCGTAGACTGTCCTCGCTGCGTCCACAAAGCTGCTGTTTTGAATCATTTAAAACGACATACCTGTATGTACACATGCAGGTTAAAGTTAACTTTAGGCCTCAGAGCTGACAACTTTCCTCCAAATAAAACCTAAAATCTAACTTGTTTGTGCAGTGGAAATGTCTGGGGAGAGGGGAAAATGACTTTGATTGCTGCAGTGGAAGGACTTAGAAGTCTGTCCACACCAACTTTCCTAAATAGGTAATGTGAGTGGCTGTACTTTTGTGCTGCATTGAGTTTGTGTTCCCGCTTCTGCCGCACTGAGCTCCATTAGACGAGCAAGTGTGCTGTCTTGACCCTCTGTGACTCTGTGGCGTCGATGGGAGGGGCCAGTGAGCAGACCTGGGGCTGCACAAAAAAATACTCTTAATCCAAAGCTCACGTAGAGACAAACAACCATCCACTCACACCTGCAGTCAAATCTCCATCCATCCGTCTTCTACCACTTTATCTTCCACATGAGGTGTCGCTGACATGGAGCGACAGATCGCCAGTCCATCGCAGGGTCACATAGAGACAATCAACCATCCACTCTCACACCCTACTGTCCATTTAGAGTGTCCAATTGACCTAATCCCACGTATTGCATGTTTTTTGGACAGTGGGAGGAAGCCGGAAAACCCGGGAGAATACCCACGCACACACGGGGAGAACATGCAAACTCCATGCACAAAGAGAGTCAAGTGTCCAATTTGCCTAATCCCCAAATCTGCATGTTTATGGACTGTGGGAAGAAACTGGAGAACCTGGAGGAAACCCACGCACACATGGGGAGGAACTCCAACCACACCTTTGTTCTAACCAGGTCTTGAACACGTTCGTTCGGGTGTTGAATGTGGCCAAGAGGAATTGGAATTGTCCCCCTGGGTGCAGATAATTGTTGCCCACTGTTGCTTCTTCGTGTGCAAAAATGACTCATTCTACCAACAAAGTCAAGTATTCTTCCACATGAACTCGAATATAATGTTAATTAACTCAGACACTCGAGAATAAATGTACTCTGCTCATTAAATGTTCCACCTTATTCCACCTCAGTCAGCCTATATCATATTAATCTGCTTTAAATAAACACTTGAAACTTGAAAGCGTATTATGCCACACTTTGAATGCATTCCATCGCCTGCTGCCGCCTTTATAAAATAACTAATTACACGTCCACTCAGAAGTGAAGTGTTTCAGATTTTTAGCCAGTAAATTCTGATACACAGTTCAACCTTTGTTTGTGTGTTTAATGACTTTAAACGCGTGGATAATGAATGTTCGTTCGTTCTATAAAATGGCAACCTGACCAGCCTATTCATTTTCATATTATCACTTAGAATATTATATACAGTATGTGTGAATTCGCCGTCACTAATTGGTGCACAAATTACAGAAATATGTTTTCTTAGGCATGAACTCAAATGAATGTTCATTAACTCCGGCACCAAATTCATTCAACCTGCTAAAAACTAAGTGTAATTCAACTCAACTTAAGTGTTTCAAACACCCATTAAGTCCCATGGATATTCAATGAAATGGCATTTTGTTTATTCCTCTCCCTCCCACATCATCCCTGATTCATTATTGAATACATTTTTTATTTATTGAATTTCCTGGATCGGAAACCACATGACTCATCCCGCAGCCAATCCCAGCTGACCCCGGGTGAGAGGCACATTTTTTATTTTTAAAATGTTTTTTTGGGGCAGCGTGACGACACGGACTCTCTTCTTCCCCAGACGTCGGACAGAAACACAACAAATGGACCTCCGAAATGATCTGATTTTTATAAAAGATGTATATATTAAAACACAATGGGCTCAGTTTAAATACATTAGGCACATATCTAGTGCCTCTGTTCATATTCTGCAGTTAGAGAATGGTTCGAATTTGCTTTCAGATTTTAGAGGATTGTGTTTGTGTTTCCGCAGGAGACGCGGTGGACTGTCTCTCTGACTCCACTCCTGAGGGGAACTCCCTCAGCTCCTTCACATCCGAGTCCTTTGATGACAACGGTGAGACTCTTGATGCCCCAGAAACCTAATCCATCCATCCATGCAATCCAATTGTCCGTCTAATATCGACTGTGTAACTCCCATCATCTGAGGTTGTTTTCAACCCAACTGCATTCTCAGTTGTGCGCCATTATAAAAACGGATTTTCTGAGCGGACTCATCTGCAAGTCTATAAACACGCGTGTGGACGTAATCATGCTTTATCTGCCTGTGGCACTTTTTATGGGTGATGAGAAACCTGCTGTTCCTGATGATAGCTTTAAGCAGAAAAGGCCTGTATGGCATGTATAGCACTGTATTGTTGTGTTCCATAAAATGACACTAAAGCTTTTTTTAAGAAAATGCATTTTTTATGTATGTATGTATATATACATATATATATATATATATATATATATATATATATATATATATATATATATATATATATATGTATATATATATATATATATATATATATATATATATATATATATATATATATATATATATATATATATATATAAAAAAATGCATTTTCTTATGTCAATATGAGCGCCATAAAAAAAACCTACTAAAACACACCAGATATGAATAAAAACACACAACGGCAGATGTGTTGTCTCCGCCCCTTTCACCTCCAATATCGGGGAAACGTTGTCCCTATTATACAAACAGTCTGTGAGTAAAATACTTTTCTTGAGAATGCAGTTTTGTGAGACACCATTTGGTTGCGTGACGGTGTCACCGACCATTCGCAGAGCCAACACACGTCGACAGATAACCTCAGGCTCCAGCATGCAAATAACAACAACCAACCTCAATTGTGCCTCAGTTGGAAATAAAAGATGCAGAAGGTGGAAGTCTGTATTTTGACCTCATGTCATCGTCGTGCTTACGTCCAAATGTGCAGAATAAGCTCTACATACGAGCTCCTCGTTGTGTTCCCATCTTTGCAGGGAGCCGTTAGCATGCTTTGTCGTTTTTAGCGGGAGCCGAACGGCCCCGTTGAGGCTGACAGCGGCACAAACACCGGCCCAATTAGGGCTATGGGCTGTCAGCAACTGCCAGCCTTCGGGTCGGCGTGTCCCGTGCTCTCTGATGATGGAAGGAAGAGGATGATAACCTCGTGGAGAAGCAGGCAAACTCCACACGGAGCGCTTTCAGTTCAACCAAGATTCAAAACGAGAGCTCTTCTTCTTGTGAGGCGCGAGTGCCAACCACCTCACCACTGCGCTCCAAAGACTCAGCAATCATTTTCTCCTTAATACTTAATGGGTTGACCACATTAGGGCTGTAATATGCATTCAAAAGAAACATTTGGAGGAGTAGCCCTCCAGCGTGCATCAAACACATTCCGTGTTATTTCACAGGCGTTCAGTGGAAGCAAAACTCCGCTTCCTCGCCTCGTTTCTGAGAATCTATAGGGTGTCTTATTTCCCCCGGATTGCTCGATACCATTGATATTCCCTAATGATCATGTGTGCTCCTGCGTGGCTTGTGTGCTGTGCATGTATGTGTGAGCGCGCGTGTGTTCTTCAAACAGGGAGCCCATGTTGCTTCTCTGCTTCTCGTCTAATTAGTGTGGCTGCCGAGAAACGGCCTAGGTCTTCACACACACACACACACACACGTGTTGATACAACTAACATGTCTCCTCTGTTGTTTACACGTTGGCACACACGGGGGCTTTCTTATTCCCACATTATCCACCTCGTCTCGGCACACGGAACACCGCGCTATTATAACTGCACTGACATTGTTCCTCTTCTTCTCTCCCTCCGTCTGTCTGTGTCTGTGTGTTTTCTGCCTATAGCTTCCATAGTGACCGTCATTCGTCTCGTCAATGACGCCGTTGATGATATTGAAAGTGAAGGTATGAAAGAAGAGAACTCCTATATCTCCTTTGTGTGTGTGTGTGTGTACATACAGTATATCGTTTTATGAGTTTCTGACACTCAATCCCTCCACGTTTCATTTTTTCCCCTCTGGTTTCAGCCTTTGCCTGACTTCCACTTTCTCTCTTCCTTTGTAGTGTCAAACATGGACAAAGAACAGCAGCTAAAAAGCCCTGGTGAGTGAGATGCAAAGCACCCCCCAAAAAAAACCCAAAAACATCTTATTAACTTGCCTCCATCCCTTTGGCTCATTTCTCAAGCTGTGATCACAAAACCCAAGCCTTTGTATTCTTTACATAATTTCCTCCAGATTCTCCCATAATGCTCGATACGGCACAGATTACAGATTCTGTTTATGGCGTTTTTTGTTCACTTCACTGGCTGTGAATGTGAAATTTGGGCTCCCAGTCTCCGACTCGACTTTCCTGGCTTCCAGCTGGGGACGGTTTCTGAGAGATGGTTTTCCTTTTGAATCCGGGCAAAAAAAGCAAACTTATTAGCTTCATGTAATTAACATTCAAGCGGGAATAATTGTCCTAATAGATCCTCATCAATACTGTCTGTTTATGTTATGGTTGTCGGGCACAATTTGGCAGATTATTAACATCAATGTGGCCACTGATTGAAAAGCCAGTACCAGTCAATTTACCTTTAACGTATTACTATTGCGACTTTACCCACTTTCACAATCTGCTTTGGAAACACACAAGTTACTGGTGCCACACTTTCTATTCCAGTGCATTCCATTTATTGATTAAAATAACTCATTAGACTTCCACTCAGAAGTGAAGTGTTTTGGATTGTTGTGTGCGTTTAATGACTTGAAACGGTTGGATAATGAATGTGAAAGTGTATCCGTTCGTTCATTTCTATAAAATGGCAACCCATTTATTTTCATATTATCAATATGCATTTTAACCCTTTGTGCTCACGCGGCACACAGCTCCTTATATGGACGTCCTGGCGGTGTATGTTTATAGGTCACATATTCAGGCATTTATTCGTCTTTGTATGTCTTGTTGAGTCAAATTTAGGATTCATTTTTAGTTGTGATATAAAGTAGCAATAATTGTGCGATTTTAGACGTTTTGAGCACTTTCTTTTGCTCAGGTGTGTTTATATAGTTGGTGAAAATGAAACATATCTTTCTTATCGCCTCTGTTTTTAACATAGTAATGGAAAAAAGCAGCTCTCTCTGCGCTCTCAGAAAGAAGGAAAAACCTACATGTCATGCTTTCTGTGTATACTCTATATAAAATGCTTTCCTCATCACAGGTACGAAGGCAAACCACGCAGGGCGTCTGCCGCGCATAAAACGTTAATGATGATGATTTGAATAACGCTGACGCTAAATAATTCGGCCAACTTTGGTGAAGTGGTCCTCACTTCAAGCAGAGCGAAGCTTTCAGCCCCGGCCTTGTAGATGGTCTCGGTGGATTTCAGGGGGTACTTTGAGCCGAGCCTCACATCCACAGAGAATAGCATGGGATAAAAAAAGCAGCTTCAAACGCTTTCCCCCTTCTTTTTATCCAACAGTAAATGGGGCATCATCACTTTGCAGGCTGAGTTTTTTTGCACTCTTAACGAACGAGAGGTTTTGCTTGGACAAATTCACGATGCGCTCCCATCCTGTAAAAGCCCTGGCGTTTGTGTCCGTTGTTTGCGCTCCAGTCTTAAAACCGATGTTAATTGGCTCATAGTTACCGAGTCTGTTTGTTGTCAATTGCAGTGAAATTTCCAAAGGTCTACAAAGCACTTCATTACCGACTCAGAAATGCGAGCTGTCACTGGCAGCTCACACTGGAGCACGAGAAGCTTTAGTTCAGACAGCAGAATTAAACGATTGTCCAGCACTGAAGGGATTTAGTCTGTTTGTGTTCATGCAACACATCAGGCAAGACAAGGCAAGGCGGCTGCATTTATAAAGCAATAGTGCAGCAAAAGCTGTCTTACATTTGTGATCCAAATAATGTCCATAATGTTTTTTTCATCCACAAAGGTAGATTCAAGGCGCTGCACTTCTGAAGAAAGATAGGTTTAAGGAGATTTAAGAACCGTATGTAAACAGTGACCCTTCTCTTCGGCCTCAAAACAGCATTCAGACACTTTATTTTGAGATCATGTTACAAACCAAAACTGTATTAAAAATAAAATAACAAAAAACCCCCACTAAGATTCCTCTTTGTTATGATATTGATTTCTCTCACCATTATTCCTGCTTGAATGACGTTGTGTGTTTGGATTTGCAATTACACCGTGTTCGGGAGTGTTGTTTGCGTTTTGTTGCCGCCAGGTTCCCCTCCGCCCCACTTATCGAGTGTGTTTTCTTCCATGTCATGTTCCATTCCGCGTCACGCTTCTTATACACTCGCTGGTCCCTGCGAGGAGAGCGCTTCATCATCAAAGGCTCCTCGTCCCGTGAGATATTTGTTTTGTTTTCCACTCCACCGGCACCAAGTCTGCCCCCCGCAGAGCAAAGATGAGATTGTGTGGAGTCCATCAAAGAATGCATCACTGTGTGCATCACAAGGAAATTATATTACATGCCCCTCTCACACACACACACACACACACTCACCATATAAACAATATTTCAACCAGAAATGTGGATATTTCCACAGCGAGAACTCCCACATGTTCCGTGGCTTGCTGGTACTGTATGTTCCTATGTTAAATATCCCTGCCAACACATGTGTCATGCATTATATACGAGGAGCTAATGCCTGCTAATGAAGTGCACTCCCCATCCCACGCAGAAGGTGACCCCCTGTGGCCCCTGTCGCTTCATCAATATGATATTTTTTTTCACTCACAGCTCATAAGACTAACCATGAATTATGCAGCTGCCATGTTGGAGATTGTAGGGTGTATTGTAGGGGAATGGAATGGACACACAGTCTGTCTATAAATGCAAAGTTCTGTATTATAAGATTATAAGAGCAGGGGAGTCAAACTCAAATGACCTGGGGCCCAATGAGCATCTAGTCTGGTCAAGCGGGGGCCGACATAAAGGAAAAAAAGTGGAAAAAACAACTATTTAGTTTAGTTTAGTGTATTTAGTTCATTACGATATTAGGCAGAATTGCAAAGTAAAAGTGCTTTTTTTAAGTGAATTAAATAGAAAATGTAGCAAATAATGGGATTAAAACAGCTTAAATATATGTCATTTCATGTTGAGTGTAATACATTTAATAAAGCTATGATTACAACCGAATGTCTTATTACTATTATAAAATATTGCTGGCAAATACATTTAGTCTTATATTCCATCACCTCGCACAATGGTGGGCGGGCCACATGTGATTTATTGGAGGGCCACATGTGGCCCCCGGGCCACCAGTTTGACTGAATATAGAATATAAAGATCTATACATGCCTGTGTCCAATAAATGGCCGCGCCGCATGTAAATCAACTGCTTTGAGGGGGGAAAATTCATTTTGTTGACTGTTACTTGGGTCTAAAATCTATTTTGGTAGTTACTCTCGCACCTGTACAGACGTTTAAACATCTAAAGTATTTATTCTTTATTTATTATATTATTATTTATATTGGTGAGAACACCTACAGTGAGACCGTGCTTCTCGTGGCACAACGCGTCCCACTCCAATTAGTTTTATTGAAAAAAAAAAAAAAGACAACAAAGAAAAATGGTAACCATGGAAACTTGGTCGAGGTAATGTGAGGAAGTCGGCTGGTACCTAAACATGTGGGACTCGGCGCTCAAAGGACACAAAAATGTACAAAAGAGGTGGAACACGGGGTCTTGATTTAGTGTGAACTGAACCAAGGCCGCGTACAAACATGCACAAATGCTAAGTAACCCTCTCACTCCTGTCAAATGTCAAAAAAGGGTCAGATTTGACCCAAACACTTACTGTAACTTTATAAATACTAAACAAGAACCACACAGTGCACATACAGACGTGGGAAAGTAGGAAAAGCCAAAGAATTTGCTGCACACCTGGCAGAAAATCCATTTTCTTTGTGGTTTCACACCTTGTGTTAAGTGTGAAGGCTTCAGCAGAGACTGACTGAAACACCAAAGCAAATTCAATAAAGTCACCTCGCTCATCTAGAATGTTTGGGAGAGATTTTATGATGTTTTGCTGGATGATCGTATTAGGTAGATAATCTCCCCTCTGCACTGGCTGTGATTTGGCAGCAACTCAGATGCCTTTATTTAATACTCTGATCTTGTTACATTAAGATTTATTTTTTCTGTTATTATCTCCGCAGCATACCTGTGGGAGTCTTCCAGCCAGACTTCCAGCTGGTTGTCACCGTCGCGCCTGCGTCCACCAGAGTTGGGATCCCATTACGACCTCAGCGACACGGAGCAGAACATCAGGCGAGGAGGCAGCACGCGCTCCCTCCAGCTGGACTACAGAGTTCTGGGCTACGGCAGCCGAGAGCGGGCGCGCGAGAGCGGGGGAAAGAGGGCCTTCCAGTGGGAGCGGAATCAGTCGGGTGAGTGGGAGAGGAGACGCATCCTGGACAGGGAAGACAAGAGGAGACAGGAAGGGGTGGGAAGGAGCGCAGGCAACAGGAGCAGAGACCTTCAGCAGTTGCACAGCCGCGACAGCTGTGAGGACAGCTCCTCGCCCGTTTATGAGGAATACCAAGGGTGCAGCCATGACGCAGAGCAGAGAGGAGGAACCGAGAGCCTTTATGACACTCTACCCCCAACCAGACGGGCCTACGAAGGATACCCGTCGAGCCCCGCGGGCCTCAATCTGCATCCGGCTCAACTTCTGCCCCCACTGAGGGCATGGGATTTACAGACAGGGGGATCAGAGGGAGACCGCGGCGGGCTGGACTCCAGCGGCCTGGCGGGTTCAGGGGACGAGCTGGAGAGACTGCTGAATCTGGTGTCGCTCAGAGCCAGGAGAGCCACGCGGGTAAACAGAGCTTCGACTGGATCTGAACCCCCCACGGGCTGGGACGGCTTTCAATAAGCACACGACGGAAGAATAAAACATTTAATATTCCTTTATAGTCGACCACCTGACAAACAATTAAAAGAAAATATTACTCGTGTATACTTTTATTATCCAGAAAACACTAATCCGACCTCAGCTCTTTTTGTAAACTGGAGGAAGAAGAGTTCTGGACTCACCTTCACCTTCACCTGTGCTTGGTAAGAGTTAGACGTCGAAGGCGAATCGATGCTGTGTCATTTATTATTTATAGAATCACCGGCGCACAGCATTTAATAACAGGGGAAATATGAAAAGAGACGGCGGGTCTGCTTTTCAGGTCATTACAGTGCTGTTTGTGTTTCGCATTCTTCTGCCGCATCACACACACTCACACACACACTGAGTTTGTTTTCACATAGAGAGCAACCAAATGTATAATTAGTGCTTAAATAATTGCCAAAACAATGACATGATTCGATAATGGTTATCTTCCCGTGATAGAATGTGAGCCAGTGGTAATTTTCTCGGAAAATTACCCTCAGCATGTCAGGAAAAGTATATAAAGCATTAATTGTGTGTGTGTGTGTGTGTGTGTCCAGAACAATTGGAATTAAAAAGGCGTTTGTCTGGTGAAAACGTTGTAGCAGGTGAGTTTTATCTCAACTATATGAGATAAATCGTCCCCCATAAAACAATTAATCCTATGGAGTCCGTCTTGTTACGCCTCTTCTGTGTGTTTTTCTTTCCCCCTCCCGCCTGGAATCTGGCACGTTCATTTAGCACAGCTTACAGTCACTGATGTCCTGGGAAGGTTGCGAAGGCGTTTCAAAAAAATAAAAATAAACAGAATAAAAGTCTCCTGGATATGAAGTGCACAAATTGTGCTGTCACAAGTCGAGCAGTAAATTTTATATTTAAAGCCATTTCGGATGCTGTGGGGAGGGGGGACACGACGAAAGGTGTTGTGATTGCGGCTTGGATTAGCTTTGGCTGTCAACAGCTGAGGAGATTTCAGTGTAATCTTTTTTGTTTACCTCAGGGAGACGTTTCATCTCCGCCTGAGATGAATAGTATACAGTTTACTGTGTGCTCCGTCTGTTAGTTTGAGTTTATTCGGAGACGGATCCGGTTATACGAATTATGCCGCCTGCGAAAGCGTCATCCGCGCGTAAATGGCATCCCGCGGCCCACGTGTGTCCGAATTATCGCAACTTTAATGACTCAATGCGATCACTGTGACATTTCCTAATCGCTTCATCGACATCGTCAAAAGGTGACCAATTAATCCTCGATCGGTGACAGAAGGTGGAAGACGCGCTGAGGAACCTCTGCCCTTTTTTATTATTCCCACGTCTCCCCCCCCCGTGGAGTTGACACAAACTCTGTCCTTGTTTCCTTCCCACCTTCCACATATAAACACTGCCAGGCCGTCTGTCTGCCAGAATACATTCCCATGGCAACAAGACCTGCCCCTGATAGTGTGCGTGTGTGTATATCTGAGCCACTTAAGGGGTAAAGAAGTGTATATAACATGTGTGTAAACTTGTATTTGTTGTCTTTATGAGCGTTTCTGGCATAAACACTGACCTTGTGACCTTTTTGATAAAGTTACGTCACGGGGGAGAGCACATCAGCGACTTTATTATTACAGGTACACCTCTTCAATCGCATCGAACCAGCCAACTCCGAGCATCACAATGACCAGACTGCTCTGAGACGCCAGACAGGAAGCAGTAATTCAAATAAACACTTTGTTTACAAACAAGGTTAAGCAGAAGAACATCCCTGAATGCAAAACCACACGGGATGCCACCCACTGCCACTGAGGTACAGTGGGTAATTCAGTGCTCGGATGAGTATTTTCAAAAAAATATTTTTGAAACATGTTAATAAACCATTTTATGATTCTGTGGCTGCAGCTATAATTTCTAGACGGAAATCGCTTTGTCTCTTTGCAATTTTTCGGGGTCATTTTAAGCTAAACTCTCCGTGTATGTTTCCGCCGGTGCTGATGAGACAAATCTCTTTCTATTTCTTTTCCCACCTCAAAAATCATGCATACAATTCCACGATTCACATAATACCCTCTTGTCACTGCAAGAGACGTTCCTAAATTAGCGACTTAGCGGCCTGTTTCCTCTGTTTCCTCTGTTCCTCCCTCCTGTTACCACAAGGCAAGACAGAAAATGAGATTTCTACCAATTAGCATAATATGCTCAGGACGCGGTGGCTGACGGCAGCCAGAGGTGGCCCTGAAAGGTGCAGGTGGCGTGTCAGCTTTCTTCGAATCTACTTTGCATTTACCTGTTTATTCAGTTGTTTATTTTTTGGGGCAATCCTGCCTTCTTTTTTGGGTAAGTGGCCACAGGACGTGTATCTGACATAATCTGGCCTCCAGCAATGTACTTTTGGAGCACACAAGATCACCTACGCACAACACCCTGCCGTCTCATCACGGGGGGGAAACTACGGGGAATTTATTCGCCCAGAGTTGTAGTTTATTCAGTGGCGCTGACAAGGGTTACACTTCTCTTGTCTGTTCAAGCACACTGAGTGAGTGACAGACACATCAAAGCAAAGAAGACAAATACAGGGGTATGTGAGGTAGAGGAGAGAAGGACAAAGAGGGACATAGTGAGGGAAGCTAAGAGAATGTTTCTATTCATGATTCATCAGAGGAATCTGATGACGACCTGCCAGTCCCTTTAGCTGTGTTGGCTTTTTATTGGACCATCTGGCATTTACACCATAGAGTCGGCTAAGCCACTTAAAACCTCTTTCTATCGCCTCACCCCATTTTTTTTTTTTTTTTTACCCCATCCATCTCCTTCGTTCTGCTCCATTTTGCACAATGCCGTTCCTCCAGTCAGATCTCAG
The DNA here is from genome assembly GCF_019176455.1 of Solea senegalensis. Classification (NCBI taxonomy): domain Eukaryota; kingdom Metazoa; phylum Chordata; class Actinopteri; order Pleuronectiformes; family Soleidae; genus Solea; species Solea senegalensis. Next base: position 3,955,952 of record NC_058033.1, read on the forward strand.
CACTGGACTCAGCACTGATGGGGAGGCATGGACCGAGGGATGAAAAGGATGTTACATAAAAGGAGGAGGAGAATGAAGGCGAGAGCGGAGAAGTGGGGGGGTACGGTAATCTCTCATACTCCCCCCCCCCCACACACACACACAGTTCCCGCTCATGGGGGAGAAGCTGTGCGGGTGATTATAAATCCACACTGTTCTCAGTAACACCGGGATTACACACCCGGCCAGACCTCATCTGTGTGCTGAACATCTGCCTCTGATGAAACGGCACACGAAACAACGCTCACGTGACCGACAGAACCGACACAAACGCAGGCAAGTGTGTGTGTGTGTGTGGGTCTCAAGTTATTTTATCACATGAATTATTCACGGATACTTTGCAATCAAACATAATATGCCGACACTGCTAAAATGAGACATGGGGGGGATGGGGGTCACATCCACAATAAGCATTCACACCAGGAAGCTGCCCTCGGCCCTGTGTGACTGCGTACCAGATTCATCCCAGCCCCCCTGCTGTTTTAACAGATTATTACTACAGCAATCCTCTGGCATATGCCGGCATAACTGCTATGGCGAGTCAGCCCCACACTTCTTTGGGCTTTATTGGATTTTCCTATATGATGAAAGTGCACAAATACCGTTGGATTATGTCAGGTTGACGAGACATTAGAGGGCAATAATTGTCTCAGCATATGATCAAATTCTTATGCTCTATAAATGACAGAAAACACCATGAATCCTCGTCATCCAACATGTTTTTACGTAAGCTTCGACTTGAAGGTCCACCGCGTGACATCTAGGAAGAGTTTTGGGCAGATATAGATACACAACCCATCCCTGTGTTTGTATAAAGTGCATAATTGCTTCGTTTGCTCGTCACAGGCTTAAGGCAAGTGCGACAGGTTTGAGCAAGTAAATAATAAATCCTCTACACGGGATCAAGAGCGGAAAGTTTTTTGGATGTCTTCTTTGCAATCAGCGGCGATGCCCCCTGGTGGTTTTTCAATATACTCCCACTTCCCGATTGTCTTCACTGAGGAAACCAGACGACTTTGTCCACTTTGATGTCTACGCTTGAGCTCTAATATGCTGATTTAACAGGAGTATTCAGTTTTGTGCTGTAGGACTTTTCCGACAAAGCTCTTCTGATCTTGTCAAGAAATGGAGACAGGACGACGGATCAAAATGCAGTCGAGAAATCTGCCCTCATCACAGCTCAGCGTGTTATCTGCCAAACCCTCAAGAACGCTGATATCCGATATTCAAAGAAAAGAAAAGAGGGAAAAAAAACAACAAAAAAAAACAGAGGAGGTCAGCTCTGTGAAGTGCTTTCATCCTCACGACTTTTACTGCGCACAAGCACAATGAGCAAAAGTTGCTCCATCTGTGTAATTGCGGGAAATGCCTGTGGTAGTAACCCTTACAGATGTGGATTGCGTCGTAAATATGCACCTAATGTATGTGCAGGAGAAGCGTGGAGTCTACACTCCATCTGATAAAAAGAAATTCGCATAAACCTCCTCCTCTCACCGACGTATCAAACTGAATTGTATTTCACTGCAGATGTACCACTGGGATTAATAGCTTTTACCTCTGTTTACTCTCAGTCTCTGTCTCTCTGTCTAAAGCGATAATCATCCATTGGCAGAGATTCCACATCCAGATTATACTCGCTTTTCTGTGAACATATCATTTTGGCTCCGCAGTAAATTTCATGCAGCCTTCGGTTTCTGAGAGCTTTCACAGAATGTCATAAAAAAAAACATTGCATGTGATGTGATTATCATCTTTGAAGGGTCCTTTCTCTTCTTCTGTGTTTGTAAATATGAAATATCATTTTAGAAAAATACTTTGAACAACACTTTATGCAGCCCTTTTCTCAAAAGGTGGATCAATCTGTTTGAAATTAAGAGCAGGTGTGAGGATGGAGCAGACTGAACACCAGAGGATCTGAAAATAGATTTTTATTACTGTGGGTAAATGATTTAAAATGAACAAAGATGGGATTTAGATATACCATTACATTTTCAGAGTAGAATAGAGAGAATACAACCACCTGGGTGCTGTTTGTGTTCTTATTTTCATTTCCTACCAGTTCTATAAGGATGTTCATTATCACGGCAATGATTATCACTAATCATCATGTCCGTCACTTTCTTGGTTAAGATGTTGTCAGGAAGGAGAATCAGACCTGAAGAAACATTTAGTGGGAGAAGTGAAAACATGTACGAAACCCCAGACAGGGGAACATTTTTTTGCGCAAATACTAACTGGTTCCCATGAAATAGGTAAAACGTGCACACAGAATATTAATATGTTACCACAAAATAGGCAAAACGTGTACACAAAATATTAATATGTTACCACAAAATAGGCAAAACATGCACATAAAATACTCATTTGTTTCCATGAAAAAAGGTAAAACGTGCACATAAAATACTAATTTGTTCCCACAAAATAGGTAAATACTCATTTGTTCCCACAAAATAGGTAAGCGTGAAATACTCATTTGTTCCCACAAAATAGGTAAAACGTGCACATAAAATACAAATTTGTTCCCACAAAAAAGGTAAAACGTGCTCACAAAATACTAATTTGTTCCCACAAAATAGGCAAAACATGCACATAAAATACTAATTTGTACCCACAAAACAGGTAAAAGCGTGCACCGAAATACTAATTTGTTCACAAAAGGTAAAAGCGTGCTGAAATACTAATTTGTTCCCACAAAATAGGTAAAACGTGCACATAAAATACTAATTTGTTCCCCAAAAGGTAAAAGCGTGCACATAAAATACTAATTTGTTACCACAAAAGGTAAAAGCGTGCTCATAAAATACTAATTTGTTCCACAAAACAGGTAAAAGCGTGCACCGAAATACTAATTTGTTCCACAAAATAGGTAAAAGCGTCACAAAATACTAATTGTTCCACAAAAGGTAAAAGAAATACTAATTTGTTCCACAAAATAGGTAAAAGCGTGCACATAAAATACTAATTTGTTCCCACAAAATAGGTAAAACGTGCACATAAAATACTAATTTGTTACCACAAAAAGGTAAAACGTGCACATAAAATACTAATTTGTTCCCACAAAACAGGTAAAACGTGCACACGAAATACTTATTTGTTCCCACAAAATAGGTAAAGCGTGCGCAGTCCAAAACGTACTCTACTCCATTTTGATTAAGCTAAGAATAAATCCTGCTTTAGCTCCAGCTTTTGTCCACACTACGACTGTGTTTTTGAGCCTGAAAACACTGCAGGCTCCATTTTGACTGCATTTTAGTTTGGATGGCCAAAAACAGATTGTGCTAATAAAATAAATCCCTGCTTTAATCCCTAACGTTGTTGTTTCGTGATAGTAGTACTAAACAATCAACAGCAGAGGAGAGAGTCAGCGCTGAAACGCTTGTCTGGACACAAATGGTTTTCGTTTTCGGATTAAAACCATTTCAGCAAATGAAAACATAGTGGTACGACGATGATGATGATGCTGTGGAGATGCAGAAACAGAGTTCTTGAAAACTGTGACACAGTGACCTGCATTCTCTCCCTGATGGGTCCTCGACTGTCACTTGCAGTTTCATTCAGCACACTGTGGTTCCCTGATCTGAAACAGGGTTCGCTCTAAGCAAGAGCAGAAGTGTTTGGCTGTTTTTCTGGGCTACAGTTAGACTCACAATGAGGGTTTTGACACAAAGGAGCTGCACACAAATCTGGTTTCCCATATAAATCAGATATAGAGACACAAACAACTGAGCCGAATGGTGACATGATATGCATTTTTGAGACGTTTTAGCTTGAATGCAGATTCATTTTGCTGCGCGGTTGAAAGGTTTGTTTTAATTTGACAAATTGAATAATGCTGCTGCTTTGAGGCTCCAACTTATCCAGTCGCCAAAAGTTAAAGTCCATGCGAAATCATGCCGCGGATGTCATTCGCCTCAGGAAGTGAAAGTTTTATTCACCACCACTGCTACGGCGTTGTTTACACCATTCTACTTAAACTTCCTGTGCCTTATTCCATCAGTATGAGTCTGACACTGTCAGTCCTTTCAGGCTCAGTCAAGTTATAGTCGAATAATAGTTTACAACTTGCTTACAGTACTTTGAATAAACTTTATTCATTCACGTGTTATTTGTATTACAAATCCTCTGCCTATGTAAAATAAGTATAATAATGATATTTGAATACATGTAGCAGATTTCTCTTGAAATGGTAGAAGAAGAAGCTTCACTTTCACTCGTGTTGTAAACAAACACTGCTGACGCAGATATTTCTCCGATTGTGGGACCAACGTCCTGATTATCAAAGTATTGTTTTGTTTCTACCGTTCTCCATAATGAAGACAATGAAGGCAGTATATTCCCATCAATCTTTTATTCTGATTATTGTAAAGATAGATTGATTCCTAAAAAAATAAAGGTTTAAGTTATCACAGAATGTCATTTTTAGAATGATAAACTTCAGGGTAGCATTTCTTTAATTCGCCTGGACATGTCAAAGTCACACAGAGCAACACAGCGACAAAGTCACACATTTGCAGAGCCACAACTGACTCTTTTTTAAATGTATTGATATATTTGCTCTACATTTAGTGATTGGAGTTATAGTAATTGAATTTGTGTATGTTCTCAATCCAAAAAGTGCAATGGTGTGTGAAACTTGACAGGGTCATTTCATCATGTCATGGTTATTGGCTTCTAAGTTATTATTGTATTGGACGTTGGATGTTATATTTAAATATGACTACTGGATTTTTAAAAATAGTTTTAGTGCTTTAAAACTTTAGTGCTTTAGTGCTTAGTGCTCACGTGGAACAGATATGTGCCACAGGTGCACCCATGTTAATATGCCGTGTGAATAAAACAAACTAACTCCTTATATGGACATCCTGGGGGTGTGGTTTTTTTTATAGGTCACATATTCATGCTTTAAAAAAAATGCAGGGTTCTTTTTGTCTTCTTTTCTCACTTTTAGTCGTGATATAAAGTAGCAATAATTTTGAGGACTTTTTGCTCAGGCGTGTTTTTATAGTTGGTGAAAATGAAAATTTTTTAAATAAATGCCTAGAATATAAGACATTTTCAAAGTTTCAAAGACAGAACCTGTTTGAAATCGCCCTCGGAACGCCACTTCTTCTTCATTTCTGCCTTTATTGCCCACGACAACATGCCTCGGCTGTAAAAATGATTGCTCGAAGATTGTTGAAGGTTCTTTGAGAAGTGACGCTCGCGGGTGATCAAGTGTCTGTGAAGCATGTTTCGCCCATTGTCAGCGACGCTCTGCAGCTTTCATTTAGCAGATTTATGTGTTAGGTTTTCAATGCCACGCTCCATATAGTCTCTCCTGTTTTGTGTTTTGTGTGTGTGTGTGTCTGACCTCACAGCCACAGCTGTCTGTCTCTTGGTCATCACATCATGCCTGTGGAACACATCACCCCGGCTTTGAGGCCGACACTGCGTGGCCTGCTCTAATCTGCACCCGCTGCCGAGCTCGGGGGCAATCGCTGCAGCCCATATGACCGGCAGTGTCGAGGCGGTGTTGGCCTCAATGTGTCACGGCTAACACCGACAGGATCGATGACATATGAAGCCGCTGGATCTGATGGCGAGTCTGAGTGCGTCAATGCCACGAGTTACCCGGCGTTATGAGTACGCATGGACGGGATTCAGCTGCCACTACTTCTTACCCTTGATCTGCACTGTGCACAAAATGACCGGATGTTCATGAATCCAAAATGTCACCCTGATGGAGGCATAAACACTGATGATCAATAGTGCCTGCAGTGACATTATAGTACAGCTGGAAGGTTGTGGGTTCAATTCCTGGGTACACCAGTCGACATGCCGATGTGTCGCACTGTAGGGAAGTGTGTGTGAATGGGTGAATGCCAAACCTGTAGTGTAAAGCAGCTTTGAGTGTGTTAGTTTAAAAGGGTTAACCCTCTTATGACCATCATGACATTCATTTTGGTTTATTTTGATTATTTTGATTTATTTTGATCTTACGGATGTTGAATTGTCAATAATAAAGTACAAACGAGTGAGTGCTTCTGCCCCCTTTTTCCAAGATAACACTTTCCATATCTGGCAGTTTGGGAATAACAGCTGGAGCGCACACTGGCCACGCCTGGCTCATAGCAACCCAGGCCAGCGTGCTGATCTTCAGTAATTAGTAACAGTATTAAATACTTATATATAGTATTTATAATAGTATTTTGTGGGAACAAATTAGTATTTGGTGCGCACGTTATACCTTTTTTGTTTTAACTAATTAGTATGTGTGCAAAACATGTTCCCATGTCATGTCTGGGGTTTCGTACATGTCAGTGTTTTCACTTCTCCCACTAAATGTTTCATCGGGACTGATTGGAACTAAACAGTGACATTTACGGTGTTGAGAAGCTGACGTCACAAATGTGTGACGCGCTGGTGATCTCGTCTGTGATTGGATGGTCGTAAAGACATGTTTATGGGCGCAAAGCTCTATTTCTCTGCTTTCTGTTGTCTATCCGTTCATCCATCCATCTTATACCGCTTTAGTTGAATTTTCTAGACATCTCAAATAGTCTAGGAGTTATGAAGTGCGCATGCCAAATCCTGTCAGCGACATTTTTATGTCCACATAAAGAACATAAAGAAAGCGAATATGACTAACAAATGTTTTGTATTTTTAAGTGATTACACATTTATATAAACCTACTTAGGGTCAGTTTATCCAATTTATCCTCCTTCATGTTACACACTGCACCTTTAATACAATAAATTCCTTACATAATGTACCTTTAATACAGATTTAAAAATGTTATATAAGTTAAATAATGTTTTTAATGCACAGCTATTGTGATTTCTGTGAGAAGATGCTCCTCACAAAGTCACAGTGAGCTGATCGGATTCCCTCGTGCAGACCGACCCACCACCGCGTGCACAGTTAATTAACAGTCAGATCAAAGGCAGATCGTGGAGGGATTCACGCTGGGAATAGTGAGAGGGGACTGGGGAAATCGTTTTGTGCGTGGCAGTGGGAAATGAGAAGGTCAGGGAAAGTATAGGGAAGTCGGAGGTTTAAATGTTGCTCGTGGAATCGTATCTCCCTCCCTCACTCACTCTCTCTCTCCCCCCACCCCCCCACTCTATTTCTCTCTCCCTCCGTGGATTTCTCCACATCCCCGCTGTGCGCCTGACTGTGGCGCTCCTCTGCGAAATTTGCCACGGAGCCGCCTCGCCACGCACAGCTGCTGTAGGTCAGCGCGGGCAAGCACACATGGTGGAGGAAGTCAATTTGGCTCCTCCGCTTTGAGAGAATCGCAAATGTAGCCACAAGGACTCACGTGGGTTTGACATTTTATTATTAAGGAATCGCCTCCTGACTCTTCCGTCAACGTGAGCGCATGCGGACTGACAGGAGTTAGAGATGCCAGCCATTAGAGCGGGGACGCTGGGAGAGGATGGAGACTTCAAATATGACTGCTCCGAATCTTTATCTTATTTTATGGAACATTTTCTAAAAGGATAAATAATTGCCTGACCAAGGAGGAGGCGTGGCCGCGCGCCGCGTGTCTGGCTGTTTTTTTTGCGCCACATTGTTTTATGGATGACTTTTTTTTTTTGGCGAGGATAAAGAAACGCAAGAGTCTGTGCAACTTTCTGTAGGTCGCACGTGATCGCCACAAAATATCAAGCAACGCATCATCATCATCTTCATCATCATCGCCGCCCTTAAGACTGAAAGCGCCGTGCGCTCTGGTGGAGACGCACAGGTGCGCGCGCCATGTTTCACTCCTCAGGACGCGCCGGCACCCGCGCGACATAAAGTACAGCTGGACTCGTTGGGGCTGCGTGGGCCAGTGATGCCGGAACCATTGACACTCATACAGAACCGGACAGAGCCGCAGCTGGAGCAGCAGCTGGAGCGCACACTGGCCACGGAGGGGAGCGCACGCCCCGCCTGGGTCATAGCCATCCTGGCCAGCGTGCTGATCTTCACCACGGTGGTGGACGTGCTGGGGAATCTGCTGGTGATCATCTCCGTGTTCAGGAACCGCAAGCTGAGGAACGCGGGTAAGATCACGCGTCTCATGGTGAGGCTGCAAGTGTCGGTTTATTTTGATCACTAAGTAAAACTTCACTTTTCCAAAGTACTGCGGATTTACAATGGTGGTGTCTAATATACATGGGTCTGTTCTCGGTGGCAAACTTCATTAGTTTAAACCTGTTTGATTATATTACATGAATACATGAATGTGTTTGATACATTCTGTGCGCACGTGCATGTTCACCTCATCAGTGAACATCAGCCACACAAAAACGTGTCTACTTCAACTTCAAAACAAAAAGCAAATGCACTCAGTGTCTCATGTCATTTTTTATGATCTATTACTGTTATTGGGGTTTTTTTTATGGCCGAGTAATAATTCAATAACAGTACATATGTAATAATAATCGATAAGGTTCAGTGTTAACGCACGGTTCAAACTGTGTGTGACACAATTAACCTCCTTCATTGATCATCAATATTGACTGATTTGGAACTTTTGGACAAATTTGGCCACCTCTAATAGTTCTACATTTGCTATATTTTCTGGTGTTATAATGTATGAAGGTTTACTACATCTTTTACCAAGTTTCCTTAAGTGTACATAATAATCTTATGAGTCATTGATGGTTTCAGCTAAAGATCTCACTCATAAAACACAGTTCAGTTTATTTTGTTTGACACACATTAGAATGGCAGTGTCTGCATCCTCCTATGTGTGAGCTTCACAATTTGATTGGATGCTGCTGATGAAGCTGCTGCTCAGTGGTGATTTTAATATAGTGTGAGTGTCTCACACCTTCACTCTGTTTTCTTTTTCTGTTGAACTTCAAAGTCGCAGCGTTGTGGAACTATACAAGAAAAAGTTAACTGTGCTGGTGCCGACGAACCTTTTTAGATGTGAATGTGTGCAGCTACAGCCAGATCAAAAAAAACAAATGTCCTTTAATGGTGCAGGTAATGAAAACAAAGGTTCTGCTAAATCCTGCACTGTCATTATTGACTCCTCACTGATACAAAACCAGAAAAACCTTGATGGGAAGAGTGAAAAAAGAGCTCGATATCAATGGAAAATGTTGTCAAGATGAGTGTTGTGTGCAGCAAATTCTGCTTCACTGTGTTTACTGGCTATTTTCAGCCTCATCAGCAACTAACAATTAGGTCAGGAAATATGCACGTATTTTGCATTTTCCATAAATTAGGACGCCAACCTACAGAAAACCAATTAGCGCATGTGTAAATTACCTAGAGGAGAAGCTGAAACAAGTACAAACTTTCGGGTGCAGTGGCGAGCATTGTTGCCTCACAGCAAGATGGATCCTGGTTTGATCTTTGAGTTTGCATTGGTTCTTTCTGGGTTCTGCAGAGTGGACCCTCTACATTGACTGTAGGTGTGAATGTCCGGGGTTTGACTCCGCCTTTTTCGCCCTGTGTAAGCCGGGATTGGCTTGAGCCTCCCGTGACCTTCATGTGGAGGATAGAGCGCTCGAAAATGAATGAAGTACACTCTTTCATCTAAGGACAACATGAAACCCAGCTTAATTTGTAATTCCTTTTGGACACGCTCTTTCAGCAAGATGGACAGAGGGAGTGAGTGTTTGAATGCACATGTCTTCAGAGAAAGGCTTTTCTCTTTTAAACTTAAAGGTTTAGGTAAAGTTCAGCCTTTTCAACGCTGTGAATCGCCTCGCGCCAAGGTTATTTCTCGACTAAATCTTGTATAGTTAAAAAAGAAGATCAGAAGCAGTGTGTGATTCACTGGTTTGTGTGTCCCCCAGCCTACAAAATGTCCATTCAGTCCTCATTTTTTGTGCACAGCGACAGAACATCCATCACTAACAAGGGACAAATGATGTTTTAATAGAAAGAGCATGTTGAACATTTTTATCTCTGATGATTTTCCCTCTCACTTCTGCATTTAGATGTGAGAGACCTCATAAAACTAATTGAGATAATCACATTGTACAGTAGAAGAGGCCATGTTTTACTCTCTGCTGAAACACGTTTATGTTATGACCGGATGAGCATATAATTAAATAATAAATAATGTAATGATAATTCTGTGGTATGTGAAAAATACACCCGTATAGCTGAACTCCCTCCACTCAAACAGCCCACGCAGCAGTTCATAGACCACTGTGAACCAACAGTTGTGAACTCAGGGATCGGCTATTTTTAATCGAAAACAACCCACTCAACAGCTCAACACCTCACTTAACGACTGTATATGAAGAGTCAGTCTGTATAGGAAGAGGAGGCGCCATATTTACAATTTTTACAACTTCTGTTGTCTTAGTTCTGCTTCATTCCGAGCTGTGGCCGAGGGAATGATGTGAACAGCTGCTGCTTATTTCTCTCCTCCGTACAGTCGTTGTCAATGCTCACTCGCCGTGTTGTAAATATTTTACAGTGACAGTCACGAGACCAGGATTGCAGAGGGATTGCACACGTCTTCTGTGTTCTGCCCTCTCGCATTTTGTCTTTTCAAAAGACCTCAGTGTTAAAATGTAACATCTCCCTCTGTCGTTATGCCCCGACTGCACATCAGCAAAGAAGCCACATTTGTGAGCCTTTACACAGCCATTAGTTTCAGTTGAAATGTGTCCTTTTTCCTGAAAAGACTGTGTGCCAAAGTGCAAAAGTAAACACAGTAGAATGTGTATATACGTCTAATTGTGTTATTGTGTTTGCCTGTGAGAACGGAGAGTGCTCCATTCATCCAAGTGGGGGCCGAGGTTTTTGTATTTGAGGGGAGCTTAGGTGTTGCACACCTTCAAAGAGAGTTTGACAGGATCACGCTCTCTTCAAAGAGACTTTATTTACATCACACACCCCTCCCCCCACTCCTCACGCTAGCTACTTTTCTCTAAAGCTTTCTGCCTTGACTAATACCTGAAATATTCCACGGCAGCGTCAAAAAAAGAAAGAAAAGCGCTGTGTCTCACGTCCAGTCGCTGCCTCTGTCCATGGTGCTGAAACACTGGGGACTTACTCTCTCGACTCATCACAATCACAGCAGCTGTGGGGCTGCAGCGATTATTCAATTGTTCAATCAATTACTAAATGAATTGTCAACTTTGATAGTAGATGAATCAGTGAGTGCTTTTTTAAAATGACTAAAACAGGCTCTCTGATTCCTTTTCAGCTTCTTAAATGTGAATATGCTCTGGTTTCTTTGCGCTGTATGACAAAGAAATAATTAAAATTGATTAATTTTGGTTTGTGGACAAAACAAAACATCTGAGGACATAGTCAGGTCAAGGTCTGGGAAACAGCAATCAAGATTTTTCAATGTCTTTTGACATTATATGGACCAAACACGTACAAGTAATCAACTATGAAAGGAATGCATTTGGGCAGATAGACATTATTAAAAGACCTGCTGAACCGATCAGCAGAAAGGCAAAATAAGTGAGCAGTTTTTCAGAAACCTGTTGATCTACTGGGATTCTCACTCACAACCATCTCTAGTTTTCAACACACAATGGTCCAAAAACAGAGAAAGTTTCCAGGAATCAGCAGATTTCTGGGGAAAAATGCCTCTTGATGCCAGGGATCAGAGAAGAATGGATCTAGATCAGGGGTGTCAAACTCATTTTTGTTCAGGGGCCACATACAGCACAATGTGATCTCAAGTGGGCCGGACCAGTAAATTAATAGCATAATAACCTATGACCAACAAGAACTTCATTTTTACAAAACATGACATTTCTTGAGAAATAAGTGGAATTTCAACAATATCATGCCTAAATTTACTACGTACACATCACACTGGATCTATAAGGGCACAAACATTTAGTCGCAGGTATCTGGAAGTGAAAAATATTGCATTTGACATTACGTTTAGATTGTAATCGTAGTGTGAAATTTCAACAAATTCATCCTGTGGGCCGGATTGGACCCTCTGGCGGGCCGGTTCTGGCCCCCGGGCCGTATGTTTGACACCCCCGATCTAGATGATGGCAAGGCAGCAGCATCTTAACGGTTTGACAGTCGTGTCAAACCTTTAAGTCGATGGGCTGCATCCACATTTGTGCCACTTTTTGGTTTCTCCTTCAACTTCCTACTCTGCAAAGACAGAGATTTAAAGATGGCCTCGGGTCATTTCTCATGTCTTATCCGATGGGTGAAGCTCAGGACAGAGTGATCCTAAAACATTGGTATTTTAACAACCTGTGAATGAAACTCAAAAAGCTATTTTCTAGCTGTTGTGTAGCATCTGCCAGACTTTTCTCATGTCAGTGATTAAAGGCTTGATGTTTCTGAGGTGAGGAAAGGAAAAGAAAAAGTGCTTTTGCCCATTTTACCAGAAAAACTTTCAATATCTGACAGTTATCTGCAATTTACTACATGATAAAATAGTGTATTAACTATTTAAAATGATGAAAATCGCAAAAGTTCTATTTAGAAAAAACACTGCAGTCAGATCCCTGGCCACATAAAGGAAACGTATGTACAGATGTTTTTCCAACGCTCTCCTCACTTGTGACAAAGACACTGATTTTTTTTACCGTAATAACCACACGGTGGCTTTGACGAGCAACTCCTCGGCTTTCGGAAAAAGTTGGAATTTTTCCAATAGCACAAACCACCGCACAATTACTGTAATGCAAACATGTCGTCTACGATGCACTCGATGTTAAAGGGTTAATGTCCTCACAACCCCAGGTTGGCAACTATGGCATTAGCTATTAACTAACCGACGTTTATTTCATGGCTAAAAATGTGCTGCGTTTGTGTCTAAATCCTGTACAAAAAAAAAAAATATAATCTTCTGTAACTACATTTGTGTCATATGTCCAAACCACTGACTGCATCTCTGGGTCAATCCAGTTGATATCTGAAAAAAAACAACCCCCCCAAACAAGGGCTGTTGGTGAAACACTAAGCCGTGGCATTTTATGACAGAACAGTTGTGCAGTTGTTTTGAAGTGTTGTCACTGAAGCCCAGCTGAGCCGAATGTCAGCGGTTGACGGCTGTTTTGTCCTGTTCTTGGTGCATGGCAGGATTAACCTGCTGTACCCTCTCACTGTGGCTGTGTCTCAATATAACAACCAGGATTTTAGGTAATACATCTATAACTGAGATGTTTGGCTGTCCATGTCCGTGTCGCCGGGATTATATGTCCTTGTGAACTCCTCGTTACTCATCTACAGCCATTTTCCAAACTTAAGAATGTTGTGACCTAGTTTAAATTTGGAGAAATCCTCTTGAGGCCCAAGTCCTCAATCCCAGCTCTGATGAACACGCATCAGGACTTCGTCAAGCATTTTCAAACGTATGATTTATTCCATAATGAGGCAGTGAATCACGTTTGAACTTCGAGTCAGGCTCACATGAGCTTCTTCAACACCAGTGATGCTCAAAGACTGGGTCGGGACCCAAAGATGGGTCACGGGAGATTTATTTTTGGGTCCCCAAACAAATTGTCCGTAGAGTTACATGAATCTTTACTAGAAAACTGAATATTAAAAGCCTTTTTTCTTAAATTATTTGTGTTACCGCTCATCTAACCCAGGGGTCTGTGGTCCAAACTTTAGGAAGCATGTTTCAGCATTTTGGCAAAAATGTGTCAACATCCCAATGCACTGCAAGGTTAAAACACACCAACATGTCCTCATAATGCCATATAATCCATAAAAAAACACTTTGTCTCCCTCGCAGTCACTCGCTGTTTCAGGCCACCATCGACTGACCGGCCGACCTCTTCACCTCCAAGTGAGCTGTGTCTTTAAAAATTGATATGACACGTATTAGCCAACATTTATTTTGTGTACAAATATCATGTTTCCCACAGAAAAGTTACCGTTTCTCCGGGAGACCAAGATGTGAGCTGACGTTTTTTTTTTCCTGCCATGTTTAGTCACACTCTCGACGAGATTCAGCCAAAGGCGAGACAGCAGCTTTATTTGTGAAGCACATTTCGTGCGAGGGGGAAATTAAATGTGCTTTACTTAAAAAAACATAACTGTTAAAAACTGGTAACATTAAAAAACACACAATTACAAAGAAACCAAGATTTAAAACTATTCATTTGCAGTTCAAACTCTGGCCTCGTCTATTTGACCTGAGTCAGTCGATCTCAGAGACCTTCTAGGTTTTTCCCCCCTGCGTCAGCTCTATTTTGTCATTGAACCATTTTACAAATCAACTCAGAGCTCCGTGTGAAACCACAGCTCGCAACAAACTGTCACCGGTCATTCACCCCGAGAGGATAGTCCAGAAAAATGAAAGCACAGCACTGAGCCGCTGGATGAAAGCAGAGGTCATTACACAGAGGGATTCTCATATGGAAAAATTAATTGGAAATGAAACTCGTTACCCTGTAGGTTTGCGCAACTCTCACTTTGTTTGTTTGTTATTTCAAATGCATTTACAGTGTAAGAAAGAGCGCTACACTCTCTGTGTTAAGGTATACTGGGCCAATGCAGGATGCTTAAGGATATTTTGAATTTTATTTATTATGCTACTTGTTTTGGTCAGTTGCTAAAACAAGTAAAATGATGATTTCTTTGACTGAGGCAGCTGATTGCAGGGACTTTATATGTGGTTTAATTATACTCATCAGCTTCCGGCGTGTGACAGCTGGTGCCGACAGATGAAAAGGCACATTTCCCCCCATTTATTATAACCACATTTGTTACAAATGGGTCCAAATAAGTTTGAGAGTGTGACAGAGAGAAAGTTGATCGCCAGTTTCGTCTCTTTGATTTGTTGGAGAGCTTCCATTTTGTCTACAACTTTCAATAGATTTTAAAAACCATATCTATGTCACATAAAGAAAAAGGCATTATTGATGTATTTATTTCTAGTATGCCCAAGTCTCGTGGGCCAAACGAAACCCTTTGGCGGGCCTACTTTGGCCCACAGGCCCCACTTTGGACAGTTCTGCTTGAAAAACATCAAATACACTGGGTAAAACATGTTTTTTTTGAATCTCAAGGGTGTTATTTACATGATGGGACTGCTCAAAGTTGCAGGATCCTTCAAAGTCTATGAAAAACTTGAGTTCTTCTCAAGGATGCATGTTGTGTATCCTCAGCTGAGTTTAGTTACCCACAATCCTTTGTGCCTTTTGGCCTCTCTGTCCTATTCTTGTGAACATGATATCTCAAGAAGCACAGACGTTAACCTGGACTATAGAAAAAGGGACCCAGATCTGGCTCTGTAACATTTTGTATTTGTTCTTTCACACGATAAGTATCAGTATCAGTATCAGTATCATGTCCTTTCAGATTGGACACAAACATCGAAGTTGTACTTCATTGTTACTTAAGAGGCAAACAAAATCGGCACAGACATGAACTTGGACTCAAAGAGGAATTGAACTGAACGTAAATCCCAGTGTGGCACAAATGTTCTCTCTCACGCACTCAGATGAAATGTTTAGATTTGTGGAGCCAGCTACGAAACACAGCGTTGGTCCCTTAAGTCATCTGCGAGTGCATATACGAGTCGAAACGATGAAGAATGTGTCAGCACGTTCAGGTGCAGCCATGGGTGGTTAAAAAACAAACAACACACACACCTTGTAACTGTGGTGTCAGTGGTTTTAAAAAAGGTGTCGATTACTTGGTTTTTTTTTTTAAATAGGTATAACCTTCGCTCGTGCCTCGAGTGTGTGGATTTTAGTTTGATGAAAATCCCTTAATCCTAATGCGGCGTTTCGTCTTTGCTCTGGATTTTGATATTCTGCTCATCATTTTGAAAATAAAGTTATGCCTTTCATTTCCACTGGGACCCAGTAGGCATCCTCACATCCTTGGCTCTTTCTGGTTTCTGTTCTTGACCAAGCTTTTTTTTTTTTTTTTACTCTTCCTTGCCATGGGGGCACTTGGGCGTTTGATTTGAATTCATTAAAATCAAACCAGAAGATCAGCCAACTGAACAGGTTGTCAGATCAATTAGACTTCTTCTTTTCTTTCTTTTTTTCCATTAAATCCCGAGGATTACTCTCAGTTTTCTGGTGCGTGGCAGGTTCCCGACGACCACGCTGGAACCTTTTTAATGTGCCGAACAGGAGACGGAGAGGAGATTGCGGTGCAAGTGGATTGGAACTAAAAGTATATCAAAGTTCTTCTTAATTAATCGTAATCTCTATTAACGTAATCTGGCCGTCATGGTTTAAGTTGCGTTGAGTTATGTCGAGGGAAAGGATGACGTCCACCAAGGGTGATGGGAAATGGTCTATATTTAAATATCTAGTCTTGATTGTTGTTGAGATTTCTATTTATCAGGTGAGACGACCAAGTTGAAAAGCTTTAATGAAGACAAGAGTTGGTTGTACTGTTCTCTTCACTTATTTTTAACATATTTACACCCTATTCTCAAACAAAGCTATTTTAATTTACCCCTCTTAACCACGCCAACTGACATTTGTTCTGCATTTTTGTCCAAACCCTTGGTATCCATGCTCTAATCCCATTGTGTCAAATTCATCATCATGTATTTTCATGTAGAATCCATAGGGGAGCCGAGTCTCCACTAATCTATAATACATGTAAGGATGGGAGGAGAGTGTCTGCTGGGCTTTGGCAGGATTTTCTCAATGTGCCCAGGGTTTGCCACGTAATTCTCTCATCATCTGGCTTTACTTTATTTGACTCGAGTGAGTGTTTAGGCAGAAGTGAAGGTAGGACATGACTGCTGGGGGTGTTTTCAGCACGTTTAAGTGCTGTGAGCGTCTCCCAGACACTGCTCTGCATCTTCGAGGCGCAGCTTCACCTGTGTAATTCCCTCGAACAAAGAGCGTTGGATAAAGAAAACAGGAGGAGAGGCGGGGGATTGAGGTGGAAAGAGTTCAAGAACACGGAATGGCAAGGACACGGGCTATAAAACAGAGAATGACAACCCAACATTGAGTTAATAGACGAAAAGGACAGTGATTCCTCGCCATGAAAAGCAGAGGAGTGATGCAGGGATGAGGCATCGCCGAGGCGACGTTAGAAACTACTGTCATGTGTCATCAGAATCACCCCGTTGTTATCAGTCCTTTAGTGCTGAGACGGGGATGATTCAGTGGCACGAGTTAGCACATATGAGTGCACACACAGCAAATGACAGAACCATTTCTTTGATCTCAGCAACCACAAACATGAGCCATTGAACAGATTTAATCTGCAAAGCAAGCGATCGCTAATTTCATTCCTTTATTCCTTATCAAATCGCAAGCCTCTTGCGTCTCCGCTCCCCCGGATCCATAATACATGCATTGAGATAATTTGAAGTGCATTACGTAACGGCTCCTTGCACTTCTTCACCCACTGCTGCCTGAAGGTTTCGGAGATGCAAGGGATTTGGGGAGAGGAGCAGAGAAGATGTGCAAAATCAAGGCCAATATAGGATGAGAAAAATGAGAAGAGAATGACGGACGGACGGGGGGGGGGGATGTAGGTGTTGCAGTGTGAGACAGTGAAGCAGAACGAAAGCTACTTACTGAGACACTCCTGGATGTAAACCCACAGAGATGTAGGCAAAGACAGAGCACAGATTTAAAAAGGAAAAGTGGGGGAAACTCATTTAAAATGCAGCTAGAAAGTCATTGAATTTAGCCCCGAGTCAGTTGCACGAAAGTAGCAGCACGTTAATTAGCATGGAGATTTATTTTGTGCAGTTAGCCTAGTCCGGACCAGGCTAAACAACAATGATTTGTTAATCCTGCTGCCTAATCTCAGCGATTTACAGTCATTTGTGTCATTATAACGTGGATTTTATGAAGACGGATGTTCGTGCTACTGTCGTTTTTACGCAAGACGATTGCAGATGTTGAGATAATTAAAATAATGTCCGAGGTTGCAAGGATGGTTTCATTGAAGTCAATAACGAGGGCAACTATATAAAATCCCTTTCATGTCATCTGTGTTTCTGTAGCTTATTTTAATTGCAAATGTGATGATTTCTGTGGCGCACTTGTGAGGAGCTCATTATTATAACAGATCATTATTACGTATCACTGTTAGCGATCATTGTCATCGTCGAGTCGTCTGTCGATCATTTTCTCCATTTGATCAGAAAATGAAAAATGTTGATCAGTGTTTACCAAACCTGGGAATGAAGACGTTATCAAAACATGTCGATTTAGTCGTTGAATAATAATCGATTCAAGCCCAAGTGTTGAATTTCTATTCGCTTTGTCGTTTCCTCTTTGACAAACTCAGCGCAGCGCATTTAATCCGCCCTGTTCAAAAAGGAAAACCCACTGATTAAAGCCATATGCATAAAGAGAACGACTCATTTCAAACACACAGTGAAATATTGAATCAGATCGTATTGATTTTGGCTCAGACACAGTCTCGTCTTTTTTTAAAAATCCAGCTCCCAAAGTCAGAATGGAAATGAGACGATTTCCTACATAAATACATTTTCACCTCTTGAAACCTGATTCAACTTTTTTCCCTTGAAACTTTTGATGTGTTTGAATAATTATTTTGACAGGGCAATTTTTTTTTTTTAAATGAGAGATTATTGTGAGCTACCATTGCTGCTGTCATTATTCCTAACATTTCTACACCCGTAAGCATTAATGCTGTTCGATGGTGCTTAAATACACAAGTTTCTCCCCTTTTTTCCACTTGACCGTTGGGGGCAGATGCCCTCTCCCCTAGAATTGGAACCAAGAACCTAATTACCACCATGCAGCCTCCAAACCAAACCAATTAAACCCAAATCCGCTGAAAGTTTGATGACCGGAGGCACACTCCAGGCTCGGATGGGAGCCTTGATTAATCTAAGCACCATATTTTCATATATAAAGCAGTTTTGGGTTCATTAACTCCTTATTTGAGGTCCTGCATTATTCTTAAAAAGTGGTGAAAACTTGCAGAATGTATGTTTGTTAAATGTGACGTTTTGCTTTCCTGGAATCAACTGCAAAAAGCAGCCGAGTTTCAAAGCGCCGAGTCTCGCTGGATGTTTTTGAGTTAACTAATGAATCTGGTTGTAGGTGTTTGGTTAGATCACAGAACGCTGACAATTTTATGGTGGATTTTGTTTTGGATTTCATTTCTTCCTCTGGAGGAATATTTTAAGAACATAATGATTCCGGTGCTCATCTTGGCCACGACCTTCTTGTAATCTCAGTGATCATTTAGAAAAATTGTCAGGACAATTATGTGATTTTAAGAGCAGATAAACCCTCATAAAAATGCTCAATTTACAGAAACAGAAAGTTTTTGTCTTTATAAGTAAACAATGATCAGTTTTTTTATTGCAATACCAATGTGGATCTTTAGAAAATAATACAGCTGATGGATGCCATTTTTTTGTGCCAATTTTCCCAGAACAAAAATGGGTGAACTTACATTTTAAGTAATAAGCAGATAATTCATTAAAATTATTAATCATCCAGGTTTGGTGGAAACTCCACACAGATTTGAACGGGAGACCGTGTTGCTGTGAGGCGCCAGCGCTAACCACAACTCCGAAGTACCTCGAGATGACCGTGTGTTATAATTTGTGTTCATACAAATAAAACTGAATCACAACACGGTTCCTCGGCGTCACATCCCCTATGTTTCTGTTCCCGAGTATAACGTGGCAGTCGAGACTCATATTCAAATGCCGTGCGTCCAAAATGCCAAGTATTTTGATCAAACCGCCGAACGCCCAGAGAAATTTAAAGCCCTTCAAAGGCTGCAGTCACTCCGTTGGATTTAATTCTGCAAGTCATGACATGAAAAGCAGGAGAGAGAAAAAAAAAAAAGTCACGTAATGAAAGTGATGGTGCCTGGAACAAAAAAAAAAGAAAAGGCTTTTGTTTGTTTCATAATCGATAATGTCGATCGCAAGTTTCATTTTGCTTTAATCTCGACATTTATTCTCCCCAACGCTCAGTGTTGTAATGATGAGCTGAGACAGCTTTCTGATTTAATCATCTGCTTTGCGTTACAGTGCGCCGTGCACTTCAAAGGTCAATCTCTTAGGACTAAACAGACTTAATGTCTGCCTGCTGTACTCGGGTATAAAAAAAACCTCAGAAAATGCAGGCTAATGTGACATTACTGAAGATCAGGTCGTGCTGAACAGTTAATCGTGTTCAAATTGATTTCACAATTGGAAAACAATGCAAGGAGCGAAGTAAAAAATTGCGTTGTATTTTCTTACTTATTGGAAATAATTCATATCTTAAAGTCGTGAACCGTCCTGGAGTCAGCAATGCTGGGAGTTGTTTGCAAGTATATGACTTCCCCCCCTAGTTGCTTCTAAATCCTCCATGCTCGACCACGTTTTAAAGCCGCCCCGTGGATTTAGTAATGACCAAAAACACTGCAGTCTCTACGACTCCTCTCGTCTCCCCTGCTTCTCCCCGCGCTCACATAAACGCACTAGACCTACACTTTTCTGTCCAAACCTAACCAAGCTCCAGAGATTATCGTATAACCCACCGTGGACGGCTTCGATAGCCCGCTCTGTTTATAACGGTTATTTTCATAACCGATTCATCGCGCAGTCCATAAAATGTTGAAAAATGTCTTGTTTTTGTCCACAAACAAAAAGAAGAGTCAGTTTTAATGATTTATTTGTTATATGGATCAACGAAACCAGCGCAAAATCCACATTGAAGAAGCTGGAAAATCTGAAATCTTGTTTTAATCCTTCAAAAATGAACCGATTATCAAAATGGCTGAATAATGAGTATTTGTTTTAATAATAGCAATAATTCTCCCTTTTTTACATTTATATTTCACTTAAGGAAAGTGAAATAACACGGAAAGGAGAGAAAGATGTAGTGCTGCGTTTTGTGCAGTGCTATAATTCTCCCTAAATAGCTTCACCCTGGAATCTGGTCGCCTCTTGTGCGCAGTATGGGATGGAGAGTTTGAAATAGGCCTGATTTGTTTAATATAATGTCATAGAATCCAGTGATTATGTAACTAGCCACTGCATTTAGAGGGAAAATGGACAAGCCCCTGTGCTATGAATTCTAAATGCATGTGTGTGTGTGCCAATGCCAATGCATTAGAGCCTAAAGCATGTATTCTCTTGCATAACCATGAGGGGGCGACTCAATGCAGTTTGTGTGCACTGGATTGTTAACATCTGTCAATAATTCATGAGGAATTTATGGTCCTAATCATTAGTTTCAGGTCTTTTTCTGGATGGCATGATGTCCATTATGTAAAGCAGTGGTTGCCAAAGCATGGGCGGTGGCCCCCTGGTGGGACCCGAAATTACTGTAGGTGTGCCGTGACAGTTCATTAAAAAAAAAAAAAAAGAGAGCGAGAGAGAGGATTTTTGTCTTAACATTTGATAATGAATTTTTCCATTGCTCTTGGCGCCGCGGTGCTGCCTGTGCAGGCGATGACGTCAACACTCGTGTGCATAGGCACGAGATGCATGGGCTCTATTTTCACTCATGACACGTGAGGCTGATCGAGGACCACTTACACAAGCGGCAGCAATTTGATTTGTGTCATGTTTGTGTCCACACAGCCCTGGAAAAAAAAGAAGAACTGAGTGATATGGATATGGAGTCACTTCAGCCCGATAATCAGAATTTAGCCGTATTTTTGAGACCACTCGAGCTCATCTGAAAATATGAATTGAGAGAGTCAACAAAAGGAGGTGCAGTAGAGCGTGGCTTGTGTCAGAATAGGATCACATGTTACAGACGAGGATAGGACCAGATGGAGGCAGGTGATCCTCTGTGGCGCCCCCTAAAGGGAGAAGCCAAAAGAAGAAGACGGTAGAGCATGGCTATGTTGTGATTGACAGCAAATGTCACACGCGATTCACGCAGCCTCAGTCAAATACACACTTTGCTTCTTCCTGAATCGTTAGTGCTCAGGTGCACCGGTGGGAATGATACACAACTCCTTATATGGACATCCTGGGGGCGTGTGTGTTTATAGGTCACATATTCAGGCTTTTTTGTCTTCTTGTGTGTTGCTGAGTCAAAGATTCATGATGAGCAGTGATATCAAGTTGCAATAATTGTGCATAAGTTCTTTTTGTTCATAAAAAGTGAACTTTGGACTGTGACGTATTTTTCCAAATATCACAAATTCAATCGGATTTGTAACATTTTGAGTACTTTGCTCAGGTGTGTTTATACATATTTATAGCCTCTGTATATACTGTGCGCTTGTCACACAGTAATGGAAAAAAGTAGCCGGAATGCTCTGTGTTCTAAGGGTTAAGGAAATCACCTTAAACCCTTGGACACGCTATTGATTTGCAATACAAATCACTTGCAGTGGAAAAGCCAAAATGGCCTGTTCAAATTATACTTATTTGTTCGCGATTGAATGCCCTTTCGCTGCAGCCAATGCCAATGAGGGAGGACAACAACACGCCATTTAGTTCCCAACTATGTTGGCGAGCTGCTGCTCACGTTTGTTTACAGACTGTTTGAGGCACACGTGTGTGCTATTTGAGGCACCGCTGCATGCTGGGGAGGCAGAAATTCAAATAAGCCCAGATAGAAAAACAAATTTGACCTTGCGAATCTGGCCCGGGAAACACATTACACGCCGCTTTGTTAACGCGCACACACATCTGAGGTCGTGCCAGAGAAGCAGTGTCAGAGCAGCAGCGTCCCCAGAGTGGCATGCATTCAAAAGACGCCGCTGACAATGGCCCCGTGAAAAAAGGCGAAAAGAGGAAAAAAAAAAAAAAAGTGAAACTATTTGTGCCCCCAATTAAAAATGTGATGCTTGAAGACGCTGCGGCAGCGAGGAAAAGAAAGTGGATTAAACCAACGCTCATTATACTTTCAATTACACTTGTGAAAGAAATACCTTCAAGGTCATGAGCATCAAAGTGTAAAGAAAACTCTTTTCCAGCACGTGTCAAACTGGTGACATCTTCAGGATGATGGAGACCCTTCACAGACGTGTTTATAAGTTCACTTACAGTTCACAGATCCACAGTGAGCATGAAGGAGAGGAGAAGGATTTATTACTATATAGAAATCACATGGTTCCTTTTGGGAAAATATTCAACGTCATCACTCAAAGGTTCCCATACAAATGAAACTGCAACGGCAAATACTTTGTGGAGGCGATGGAAGCACTGGCTGGACTATATTCAGGGGTCATTTCTTGAATGAATGAATGCATGAATGAATGAATGAAGCACTACCTTCACTAACAACACTGGAGTCACCAGGATGTAGGTGGGGGTGAATGGTGATTGTGCAAACCTGGCAGCGGAGACGTCCGGGGTCCTGCCTGTGGTCGGGTTTATTATGCGGCAAAAGCACTTAAGCGTTAGGAAAGAAAATAGTGTGTGAACTCATTGTGTCACTGAATATTTGTCTCTTTTACTGTGGCGGTGTTATGACCAGCTCCTGCTTGTTCCTTTTACAAATGTTTTTCTATGTACAAATTCATTGTTTCTCGTGGTCAATCAGAAACATTTGTTTCTGATCAGACTCAGGTTTATTGGCAGGTAAAGCCGTCACAATGAGAGATTTGCTTTGGTCTTTGCTGCATGAAAAACAAATAGTCTGGTCTCAGAAAGTCGGGAAATTGTGCAAACGTGCCTGTTGTTTAGCTTCCGGTCTAGCTAGATAGTTTACTAGGCCAAAAAGAACGTTAATCTCACAATACAAAATTGCAGCACTAAAAAAATAGTGTCCTTTTTTTCAAAATCAGATAATGAAATAATAAAAACATAATGAAAATGCTGGGGGTTTCATAGATACAGTGGACTCTTCATGCACATCTTGCATATTGCAGCTGTGAAATATTATTTCTGACATCCTAATAAAACTTGGGTGGGCCCATGAAACTTTAATGGCATCGGAAGAATAACAGGCTGAGCTCTTGTCCGTTTCCCTCTGACTACAGAGAACTTCACTTCTTTCGAAAACTGCTTCGCTTATAAGTCAGAGAGGCAGGAGAAAGGCCAGCGCTGACGTTTGTTTGGACAGCAGCTGCAGCCTCGTTAGCGAGCGGCATGGTGGGTGAGCAGCAGCAGCAGCAGCAGCAGCAGCAGCAGCAGCAGCAGCCGGGCTGATGAGGACTGAACTGTCGGGAACCGGCGAGCAGAGCTCGACTGCCAGTGTCTCTGCTGCAGTCGTCCGCTGCTGCCAAGCTCAACACAACTAAAATGAATCAATCTTCTTCGCCACGACTTAAAATTATAAAAACTTTGTTGCTGACGACTGCAGAGAGACGGCCGTGCTGGCGCGTGGCAGTGAGGGGATTGAAACTCAGCAAATAAACTGAAAGAATAAACAAGTGGGAGAAGAGGAGGAACGTAAGTACGGTAAACACGACAAGGTAACTAAAGCCAGATTGGTTTTCTCCTCATTAAAATGTGTTTAATTCAGTACCAACCTGACTGCTGAGCCTCCAGTGACACAGTCCTGCTGATTATTGGCTTCAGGTCGAAACAAATTCCTTTATTGTCGCATTTATTTTCCATGTGCTTGTTCATTTGCTCGATCGTTCTTACGCAAGAAGCGGACGCTCTCACATATTATAATCCAGTTGTGTCCCCAGATGACGACGTGTTTGGCAAATCATGAAAAATGATTTGGCATCGGTTTGTTTTCCACATGTGTTCCAGCTCATTGCACATGCACACACGCTTGACAAAAGAGTTTTTATTCATTTAGCAAACGCTGTGGTTGGAAGATATGCAAAACTGACTCTAAAACATAGTTTGTGACGCCACGTTTTTGTATATTTGTAAAAACCCAACGATATCGTTTCTGAAGATGTGAAGTCTGAGCATTAGATTATGTCCAGTTGCGTGTGCTTGAACAACAGCAACCTGGTCACAGTGTCCTGGAAATGATCCAGCCAAAAGGAGTGAGCTCAAAATGACAAAATCGTCCTTTTTTAATATTCCACAAAGAAAGACACAAAGAGTCAGAAAGAAAAGAGTAAAAAACTCATTATATTCGCCGTTGAATGAAAGAGACGTGTTTGCCAAAGGACGGAGCAGGATGGGCGCACAAACCCACAAATGTGAGGAAGGAGGCTCCCGTTCATTGACCACACGGATGCCAGTCACTCTTTTTTTTTATTTAACTTGCAAGAAGCTCCTTGGATTGGAACTTTTGGATTGAAGAGTTCCACTTTACTCCCCGAGCACGTAACGTAATACAATGCAGCCACATGTAGTGGGCAGTAATAACCGGACAGCATCTCAAAGACAAACATTGTTTCTCATCCTTGCGCCGTGAGACTCGCCGTTTTCAGAGGCTGGAACAATTTGAAACGTCTGCCGCAAAAAATGGAAAAAGGGATTTGATGAAAGCGATGCAGACCTCAGAAGTGGAACGTGTTTGGAAAAGGTGTTGACGGTAGTATAATATGCAAAGTGTCACAGCCGCGATTTGCATAACTGTGTGCAAACAGCAGACTGTTAATAATTAAAAGAAGCATATGAGTGGATGTAAACAAGTGTGTGACCCTGTGCAGTCAAAGCGAGCCGCTTCATATTGGACGTATTAGGGTGGCTTTTCCAGTGCTGTTGTTATTGTTCTTGTTTTCATTATCATGGCCCCTGTATCCGTTTTTAATTAGGAGGAGAAAGTTTCACAACTTCTTTTCCCATTTTCCTGCCTGACTGGACATGATCAGTTTGAGGGTTTACCTGAAAGTGAAGTTAAATTGCTTGGCCACCCTTTAATTGGCTCTCAGTTAATTAGAGTCCGGAGCTCGGGAAGAGAGGGGGGCCGTGTTTGTTTTTTGTGGTCAGCGTGTTGTGTTCAAACCTTTGGAAGTATGCAAGAAAAAGGTCAAATGACAGGAAGTCAAATAAAAAACAGCACACAATATGTTTAGTAATTACAGACCAGAGGGGGGGGGGAATAAAACATGAATACTTTTTATTTATTTTTGCAGTGTGCATTGAGAGAATGGATTTGTGTTTTAATCCTAATGTGAGCGTCTGTGGCATGTTTTACGAGACACCGCGTTTGTTTATCTTTTCATGCAATTTACGAATGAATCTTCGCTTTGAACGGCCGTTGTTTCCTCTCCGGGAGAGCACTTCCGAAGGAAAAGGCAATGCACGCAAAGAAAGAGGTCAAGAAATCTGAAGGAGGCAGTTAAAGTGAGCGAAAGTCTTCACGACGCTGGTGTTTGGAGTGGGGGATATAAAGATCTTTACATTTGGATAGAAAACAAACTTATTTTCAAATATCATTGCCATTGGTAATTTAATTTTAGAAAAACTACTGTGTATAAATAGTACACATAATCTGACAGGTCCAGAAAGTACCTGAAACCTGTATTCTCTTGATAGCCATTTGCAAAAGTCAGCTTGTGTGCAAGACTACGAGAAAAATAGCAACGGCAAACATTAGAATCATAAGTTTATGATTTTTGTGTGCATAATAACCTAGAATTAACAACAAGAACTCAAATGTTTTCCCTTTGCTTTCCATTTAATGACTCTTTTCCCAAAACATATCATGGAAAACCTGAAAATGTCGCGACTTACAGATCACAGTGGATCCACAAATAAAAAAAAGGTACCTGGAATTAAAAATTCTATTCATACTTCACATATGCCGGCTTGGACCTTCTGGTGAGCCGTTTCTTGCCCGCTGGCCGTACGTTTGACACCCTTGGTCTACTGCCAGGGTGTTGTAAATGATGGTTCCCATTAGTATGTCATTATGTTCATTATGTTCGGTGAGTGCATGTGCACGAGCTTGTTTTTGTTTTAAACAAATATGACACACTTTGATGGGAAAGGAATCTGTTTTCTTTCTATTTTAGATCAGAATGGGACTTCTGTGTGCGTGAGCAGGTCATGGAAATCAGAGGATAATGCCACTGAGGCTTCAAAGCAGGTGTGGTGATGATCAGTGAGGAAAGGACAGTCTGGAAATGAGTGTGTGTGTGTGTGAGAAGCAGATGGGAGATGCAGTGCGGCCGAGTGAACCAGGTGAGTGGAATCGAGTCATGGAGCGGGCTGAATGGAGAAGTACTCGGTGTGGTGATGTCCGCGGTGAGGATGACTGACGAGTCAAGTGGCTCCAAAGCCCAGGTGTCACTGATCACATCTCGTGCAGGGGCGGTGAACCAACGGGTGCCGTGATCGCTGATTTGATTATTTACACCTGTGCTTTTCCAACTGCCGAAATGGCCGCTGTGCGAGGTGCTTAAGTGTCCAGTCAAGGTGAGACTCAAGAATAAAAAAGACACAAAAGTATTACAGCCACAAATGTACAAATTAGAATAAACTGCCGTCTCTCCAAAAATGGAGATCACCGGAAAGGATTTCCCCCCAAAAAAGGTTTTTATAAGCCGAGACTCAACAATTCACAGTGCTGTCAGTTTAATCGGCTACTTTCGGCTTGTCCCTTTGGCGGTCACCACAGTCCTCTCTCATGTGTCCTCTTCTGTTACACCAGCTGTCCTCCTTCACAAGGTCCATGAACCTGCTCTGTGGTCTTCCTCTTTTCCTTTCAACATCCCTTGTCCATAACAATCGCCATCCCTCCTCTGCGCATTGCCAAAAATGTGACGAAAAATGAATGAAAACGAGACGTTCGGTACATAAAAATAGAGTGGATGTGACAAAAACGTTCTACTGAAGGGGTACGGAGGTTAGGTCAATCTACCCAGGAGTCAGCACGCAGGAGGAGGAGGGCACGCGAGGAAATTCTTGTTAGTCATACTCAAGAAAGTGTTTACACTGGCGTGTGGCATCACATCACAGTTGTAGGCGTCTCAGGATGCAAATATTATAGGAAAAAGGAGCTAAAACACTCATCTGTAAACGTGTAAACAGTGTGGATTACACGTAGCCTGGCTTTAGCGTCGTTTACAACGTGGCAGAGTGAGTTAAGTATGCGTCGTCCCGTTGATTACACTGATTAGTTGCACCTGGTGGTTCTGCCCCGCCTCCTGCTCACCTGTGGCCAAAGAGGGGGAGGAGGGAGAAATGAGGCCACTGCTTTTGGGTTTCCTTAAAGCTCCTCCCACTAAGAATCGGAAAATAAACTGCGATTCATCGACACATAATTATAAAAAAGTATAAAAGAGCATTCAAGTAATTAATGCAAATTTCAAAGTGCTTATAAAAATGTATGAGACCACCTGTCATAAAAAGAAGAAAACAAATGTGTTTTTTTTTAGAAATCTTTCAAAAACTTGTCTGAAACTAAACTTGTCATTGTTGTTTATTTGGCAAATATATGCAAATTTGAGCCGGCACAGGGGGCTTCTCTGAGAAGTTAATCAAGCATAACATTCAACGACTAAAATGAATTTCTCTGCAAGTAAATAACTTATAATTTGACATTTTAATCAAGAATTAATAATGTGCTTTACTATTTTTTCTGTTTTTTGTTTATAATAAGGATATTTTAGTATTAAAAACATCATTTCGGTTAGAGAGCTTCTACATACTGATGTATTAACTAATACAAAAACATAAAAAACACTCAATTCTTATACATACATATTGGTCTGGTTTTCTCTCAGTCTCGTACGACTGTGCTGAACTCCGAAGCCTTGAGTTTAGTTTCTGTGCTTCAACCACCTTGAACTCTCGGGTCAGTCCAATTTATGACTTAAAGTGCGACTCCCCCGCTTCACAAATGCAGGAGTTTTAAGCTCTCGAGGGCGTGATATTTGACTTTCCGTGTCCCAAACACTACCAGCTCATTTCCAGTAACTAAGACTATTTAAAAGCAGACCTTTGCTCGAACTTTTTTTTTTAAATACTTTTCTTTCAATATAGATGGCATCAAGAAGCTCCAGCAAAGGCAAAGTCTCTGTTGATGCTGCGATCATTTCTTTTATCACCTTGCCAAAAAAAGACTATAAGAAAATTCGGTTCTTTCTCGTTTTCCCTGTCAACACTTAATCTTCCTCATCTTCTGCTGCTAAAAGCTCAATTTCTCCGCTGACCTTTAATTCCCTTTTTGAATTTTTTCTCCTGTTGACAGCTCTGTTCCATCATCGCGGGACACAGAGTCTCGTGTCTTTGTGCTCCGTTCTTCCATTTCACAGATTGAAGGTTACATCAGAGTAGACAGCTGCATTATAAAATAAAACAAATGTTAATTGTGCTGAACACGTCTGGCGGCAGTGGTATTATTTACCCATGTTCACGACGTTAGCTGTCCCACAATTAATGAAACATGACATGCACATGACAGTGCAGCTTTTATCATCACTGGCTACTTTTCTTTGCCTTCTGGAGTGGAGACAGGCCTCGTTTCTGTCATTATCCCCTTAGGAAGTCTCTTTTTTTTTTTGTTTTCTTGGCCGTCGTTTATTCTCTGGAGGGAATCTGCCAGGCAAATGTCTTTTGAAAAAGTAAATTAGAGGAAAATTAGGGGGAAACTGCATGAAACGATCTCTTTCTTTGCAACTAAGGACGCTGCTGTACATATTACAGCCACCGTGGTGGCGCTGTAACGTTACACCAAAAAACAGAAGACGACGTTGTAAACGTAAATAGAATAACAGAAACGGAGCTAGAATGAACCGAGCCAGAGGAAAGAAAGGGAAATTATGTCTATACCCTTTTTTTCACCCCCGTGTGTGAGATCTCTAAAGACAGGACGTGTTCCAGTGATATCTAGCGTCTTTCCAGGCTGACTTCCAGGTTACAAGAAAATGAATGACAGTGCAAGAGTGAGCTGGGAATATGATGTCAAGTAGTATGCACGGAACGCCGGCAAAAAAGTATGCATATTCACCTAAACCTGATTGGCCCCTGAGAGGGAAATTCATTTGTTTTTTTAAATTTCTCATACTTTTTATAATCACTTCCAGTCAGTTTTACCATCCACTTATCTATAATCTCACGCCCTGATGGACGGCACTGGAGCCAGTCCCAGCTGACGTCAGGGTGAGTGGACAGGTCGCCGGTGTATCGCAAGGCCAACATGCAGATGAAGCTAAATGGAACTCGCCGATCGCTAATTTGGTTATTTTCACCCTTTTTCATGCAAATGAGGATGCGACGCTCCATTTCAGTTTAAAAGCACATAAACTCTGCTCCGGATGTGTCTGCCGCTCCTCATCACCTGGCGTTTTAAAACCTCGAATGGCTGAGTTTTTATTTTAATTTGAACCTCGCCGTTTTGCACGTTTTGGAAGAAAAATCCATTCAAACACAGAACGGAGAGTGCACAAACTCAACACTCTGACACGTCTGAGTGGTTGTAAACAACTGCAATGCTGATCAAAGAGAGGATTCCCCCACCCCACCCTTTATTTTGTAGATATTCACAGCACCATCTACTTGGCTTTTACACCGACGTGTGTTCGAGTAAACAAAAGTCAAACCAAATTCATTCCTTTTATCTCTTCCAGCTACAGAACGACATCAAATAACGTTCATGCAGTGCATAAAAAAAAAAACTACTTTCCCGCTCATTACCGCAAACAAGAACCACTGACTCACACTCATGAATAAACATCACCGCGCTTGCTTTTCATTTTCTGGTCAGCAAATGCTTCGACACAAACAATGAAACGTGCGCTAAATGTATCCAGAAAGAGAAATTGGAATTTGATTTAGTGCCTTTAGAGCAACAGGTCATTTCGTAGGTCAGGCAGTTTGAAAGTTGCCTGGTTAATGTAACGCTCCAGTGCCTGCAACTCAGTTCAAAATCAAAAACGTGCCACATTTCTGTTTCCCGTGTTTTCCTCTGAACGTGCGCGTTGACATTTTAAAATGAGTGTTTGTACAACATCAGTTTATTGGATTTGTCACGCAGGAAGCTCTCGGCACATTAATGAAGTGCTGAGTCATTAACGCGCGCGTCGGCGCCGCGGTGGCCTTGAGCGCCGAACGCCCTGCGCCTCGAGGAAGCGCGTGCAACGTTAGGTTGTCACCGAGGCAAAGTAAAAATTAAACACACACAGACACAGACAGAGGTGCTGCAGCGTTAACAGCATAAAATAACACCGTGTCAGTTGCAGCGGGGCCTGACTCGGTAACTCCGGGCCAAATCCTCCTTTTATTCCTCTTTATCAGCACCTCCACACTTGACAGTGACGGAGGAGTCCAAAGAGATTCCTCCACCGAAAAAAAAGGGGGAGACTAATTTCCTTGTACAGGAGGTGTCGAATTGCTGCACTTCACTTTGTGCACCACAGTGCGCGGTGACAGTTCTAGGCTGACAGCCAAGCAACCAAAGCCACACGTGCGCCGACCGGAGTGCAGTCGCAAATATGAAGGCGGAGGAAAAGCTGCTCTTGTGTGTCTGGCTATAAATAAAGCCGCAGAGCATTTTGTCACTCTGCAACTCCTGACACAGTTTGAGCGGATGATGATAAACGACACGACAAGGAGAGACGCTTCCGTCTCGTCCCCAGTCCCCAGCGTCAAGGTTCTGAGGTTCCTACGCTGGAGTAGTCCGGCTCCGTGCGGTCCAACACTGCACTGATCAATAACTGTTGTTTGTGCAATCATAACTCCGCTAATGACCTCACAAGGTGAGAAACGCAGGAGACGGCGCAACTGAATGTCTGGATCTGCCTCGGCAAACGGCCGCCTGTGTTGTTTTTGACAAACAAAGCCAGAAATATTGCATCCCCGCCTCTTAAATTAAAAATCGGGGCCACAATAGTTGCTCAGAGGAACCTTGCAGAGCTGCTGATATGTTTCACATTGGATTTTTAAAAAAGCTTTCAAAAAAAAAAAAAAAAAGCTTTGTTTTATGACAGAAAGTCGTCAAGGAACTGGTGATTTTATTTTGAAACAGGTGTCTGCTAAGTTTAAACACCCCATTTGTGCCTTACCATGTTTCTACAAATAATCTTCAAGAGCTCATATCACATTTGATGCTTTTTTTTCTGAACACTGAACTTTGACTGCCTCCATCCTTCCATCCTTCCATCTAAAGAAGAGATGACCGCGCAGGTTCCTTCCTGAGACAAAGCTGCTCAATGTATCCAGAGTGGCCTAAGTGCTGGAACCTTCTTCATGAGGAGCTTGTGTATCGAGTTAGAACAACGGACCACTCATGGCTCACGAGAACCTCCACGCTCCAGCACCACAAAAGCTCAAGTGCTGTGTCCACACACACACACACACTTGTCCCACTTGGTGGAAAACACAGCGACTGGCATCCCTGATAAAACTTTGCCTTGGCAGAGGCAATCAGCTCTGAGGCAGAGGCTTGAAAACCTCTGCTCTGTAATCTCAACCCACTCAGCCGACAATCACGCCGGGCTGGACATGCCGAGATAGCCTGCAGGCACGCAAGAAAATAAATAAAACAGAACTGCGTCCCATGCAACAGGCTTGTTTTACCCCCAACCCACTTTGTTCACTGTTGAAAAGAGAATAAATTTAATCAAGTAAATGTGTTGCAATTCCAATTACATTGTTACGGAAGTGGACCGACACCACTTCTGGCTTTTATGGCAACATTCCACAGGGGGGGTGAATGTTGTTTATCTTGACTGGACCAGCATGTTTAGTGTGTGTGTGTGTGTGTGTGTGTGTGGTGACGGACACAGTGAATCTACCATTTAAATAACAACTTTTTTTAATGCTACCGACCAAATGACATCACTATTACAGAGTTCCAGTTCACATGAATCATCGCAGTGACTGACCGCGCCTGAAGTAAAGAGTAATGTGAATTTTTTTTTTTTTTTGCCATTTATCGTCCAAAAACCTGCAATATGGGGGGATAAGAAATTGGACACCACAGATGTGGCCCTGTGATGGACTTGCGCTCCATCCAGGGTGTACCCCGCCTTTTCCCCCTGTCAGCCAAGATCGGCACAGCGCCCTCCGCGACCCTCATGTGGAGGATAAAGCGGTAGAAGATGGATGGATGGATGGACCCAGTCCTATTAGTGACCTACCGTGATGTCACCCACTAGGTTTTGAACTCCTCTTTCGAAGCCTTGCTTTCATTTTGGTCGGCACCATGTTGTGTTTTTAACCGTTATTTGGAAACACAGGGAGGGGTGGAACTGACCGAGAGCACAGCCGTCTTTTGGGTGGTGCAAGACAATATATATATATATACACATTATTCTGCCTGTTTGGTCTTCATAAACAGAAACCGTGTTTGTTTGAAGCTCTTCCCGTGTGCAATACAGGAATGTTGCCCGGCAACACAACACACAGAGAGAGAGAGAGAGCGCTTAATCAGCATGGTGTGAACATTTGCGATGATTTGAACGCAACTAAACTGTCATTTCATGCCACATGCGGGACTGTAATTTACACGAGACGTTTTCAGACACTTCTGTATTGACTTCACTTTCCAGACCGAGAGAATATTTAATTTAATTATATACAGTGTATGGTCTGTCATCTAAAAATCACAGTCACTGAAATTCTGTGTTTATATGGAAACTTACTGAGGACATTATTCTAGGAACGATAAAATCCCTCCCTGGTGAACATAATAATAATAATAATAATAATGATGATAATAAAAAAAATAAATGGTCTTTAGTTTTCCTCCAGTGAGCTTATAGTAGAAAGCACATTGGTGTTTGTTTATTGAAGACGACATGAGATGTTTTTAATGTCTTAATACAAACTGAATTCTGTTTTTTTAGTGGTTATTTAAGAGGACACAAATCTGTGTTGTCACACTTGATACATATTATGCAAATAACCGACTGTGTTTTCTCTCCAGGTAACGTGTTTGTGGTGAGTTTGGCATTCGCTGACCTCGTGGTAGCCTTCTACCCGTACCCCCTGGTTCTCTATGCTCTCTTCCATGATGGATGGGCGCTGGGAAACACGCAGTGCACGGTGAGACCACACCAAGAGCAGCCTGACTTTATTTATTTCATTTTTAAATGAAACATTACGAGCACGACACCTGCTCTTTGTGGGCAAACTCAAAGTCCATCAGTCACCATCTTCAACGTCACAGCTCTGCAAGGAACTGCAGCAACCCAATCAAGAAAATCACAAGGATGATGAGCAGCAAAATCAGTTTCACTGGAGAAGTAACCATTAAATATCATTTACAACAGAAGGACGAGAATGAAAAGGAATCTAACGCCCCACACACACACACGCCTTCTTATTACACAGCTGTTACAGTCACAAACCCTCAGGCCAGACACACAAATCACTCACTTTCATGTATAAGCGAGTCATTTCAAGCTTTGTGCCAACAAACCATTCATTTCACACCAATCATTTTCCGTTTATATGATACTTTAACACACACACACACACACAAGTGTTTCTCTCCGTTTAAGAGCTCTTGCATGTAAATTGTTGGTGTTATCAGTGAATGCTACGGCAGGATTTAAGTCATCTCCGTGGTAACCACACACTATCCTATGGCCAGCGCTTTCAGTGATTAACAATTTACTCCCTCTCTTCAGGTCAGCGGTTTCCTCATGGGGCTGAGTGTCATCGGGTCCATCTTCAACATCACCGGGATCGCGGTGAACAGATACTGCTACATCTGCCACTCGTTCTCCTACAGCCGGCTGTACAGCTACCGCAACACTCTGCTGTTTGTCGCCTTAATCTGGCTGCTCACCGTCGTGGCCATCGTCCCCAATTTCTTTGTCGGGTCCCTGCGCTACGACCCGCGGGTTTACTCCTGTACCTTTGCCCAGAACGTCAGCAGCTCCTACACAGTGGCGGTTGTGGTGATCCACTTCCTGGTGCCCATTGCAGTGGTTACCTTCTGTTACCTCCGCATTTGGGTGCTTGTGATTCAGGTCAGTTTCCTGCTTCTCCACGTGGTTCATTATGTCTTTTCAGGCACTTTTGTAAAAGATTGTAATGGTGGTAGTTGAATAGAATGGATGTTCTAGCCTGAAAACATGCTATCAGCTTTGGATAATACAGAAACCCCCTGGACCAAACAATAGCAAGACCACTCGGCTTTGCAGGGTTCATCCACAATGAACATGAGTGCCCAATTTGGTAACTACCAGCTTTGAAGCTGTGACCTTTAAATCAGTGTCCTTTTTTCTAAATGTCAGAACCCAGACAAAAAAAAACAAAAAACACAGTCCTATCAAGGACAGGGTGATTCAACACAATATTTAAGAGCAGCTTTTCAATAATGTTTGGATTTAAAACCGGCTCTGAAGATTCTGTAAAGTCAGTTACGGTGATCTCAATAGGAAAGCTCATATCCCTAAAGTGGTTTTGTATGTGTTCATCTCTATTTGTGTGTGTGTGAAACAATCAGTGGGTTTCCATCAACTTGTTTTTATGAGCATTTCCGATTTTTGCACTTAAAACAAACCCAGAAAATTGGTCTTGAAATATCACAAAATTGAGGAAGAAAAACAATCACAAAGGCAAACAAGTGCAGGGGGGAAACAGACTCGGCAAATAAAAGTTACGTTTAGAAATGATCTGACTAAAAACAGAAGTCATGGACCAAGATGCAAATTTTATGCTTTCTGGCAGTTTACAGCTGTGAGTGCAAGAGCTGTGCACTTCCCAGGGCATTGTCTCAGTGGACACTTCTTGTAGCAGATTTGTTGTGAATAAATACAAGCAGTGTATTATAGCTGTGGAGAAAGAGCGTCTCAGAAACACTGTTTGTTGTGTCCTTGTGTGCTTTGTTGGTGCTATTGGAATGGCCACCCTAGGCACAGCCTAATTCCCACCTTGTTTGCTGTCATTATGCCCAGGTACGGCGTAAAGTGAAGACTGAGGAGTGTCCTCGTCTCCGACCAAGTGACTTGCGGAATTTCATCACCATGTTTGTGGTGTTTGTGCTGTTCGCCATCTGCTGGGCCCCACTCAACCTAATCGGACTGGCGGTGGCCATAGACCCCTCCCACGTGGGTCCCCACATCCCCGAGTGGCTCTTCGTGGTCAGCTACTTCATGGCCTACTTCAACAGCTGTCTCAACGCCATCATCTATGGCCTGCTCAACAGGAACTTCAGGAACGAGTACAAACGCATCGTCACCTCTGTGTGGGTGACGCGGCTCTTTGTGACGGAGACGTCGCGCGCCGCCACGGACGGCAGGAGCATGAAGAGCAAGCAGTCGCCGCCTCCGCCGACGCCGCCGCACAACAACAACGAGTCGCTAAGAGACCGCGTCAACGAAGAGCGAAATATGGCACCATGAGTTTTTTATGTTGTGCAGCGACAGAGTCAAGTTAAGTCTTGAAACTTGAATTTATGGCCAGTTTCGGGCGAACTGATTAAAGTCATAAAGGTTGGCCCGTACACTGAGTTTTTGAACGATAAACTCAATGATTGTGCTGAACGGCGTTGATTTTGCAGGTTTTATAGATGCTGCGTCCTGTGAGGAATGAGCAGTGTGTAGCAGTTTCATGTTCTCACTCTCAAAACTGCCTAAACGATGCATTCATGTTGTTAAAAATGTGCTATCATTTAACGGTGGACTTACACGTGCAGGTTGACGGTGGGAAAGACGGTCATTTGGTGCTACAGGTGGCTATCGTGGGTTAACAGTAGAAGTAGAAGCTTCTCTTCCACAAAAGAGCCAATCTTCTGTCTCATTTTTCCTGCTCTTCCACTTCTTTGACTTTCATGTCTGTTCATTATTCTGTTTTTGGAAAATACAGCAGTAAAAAAAAATATGGCATGTAATAGCCCTCATTCAGAATGAGATTACTTGTGTGTGCAAAGCCAAGCAAACCCACAATGCAGTTCGACTTGCTCAAAGTGAACGAGACGCCGTTCAGACGTGTGAGTCGACCGTTAAATCAGCCGCTGTGGATGTTTTTCCACAAAACTGGGAAACAAAACACTTTAGTAACTTCACAGGCCTCAAAGAGTTCCACTCGCCTCACTTGAATGCTACATTAGTAAAAGCAAAGGTGGCGTCTGTGGAAACTTTTAATAGCTTTCGACGTGGTGACAGTTAAATGGTCGGAGCTGCACACTTTACCTAAAACAGGGCTGGATCATGGACTACAAGGTTGAACTGACCCACTTTTGCACTGCAAATGACAGGAATGGAAATCTTAGTAACAATCACAATCAATCAATGAATTCAGGAAGTTAAAAATGACATTAGAACCATACTGACATGAGTTTTAAAAAGCCTCAAGGACAAAAAAAAAAAATAAAGTGATGTCGCAGATGGATTAATGTTCGGTTTCTGCTGCGTCTTCTCACTGCATCACCTTTGTATAATACTCAGCTGCTGCTTTCACAATGATCGTCGTTTATTGCCATTTTAAGTACGAGATCGGTCACTGTGAGCTGCATGTGAAGACACCCATCAAATCATATTCGTCTCTTTTCTGCAATTGGCAAAAGCATTTTGGGAACAGGAAGATTAAAAAGACAAACACTCAAAAATAGACCCACATATTCAAATAAAAATAAATAAAAAAAAAGGTCCAGTGTGTAGAGTGTCAAGACTGGCTCAGATGACTTGAGAAAAAAAAACAGGTACAAGAGAGATGCCAGCAATTTAACATTTATTCATAATCAAAATAATAATCTAAACCAAGTATAACCTATATCTGTAATCAGGTGAATCATGGATGTGTGAGTGTGAAATGTGAAACTAAGAACAAAACAATGTGAGCTGCAGGACACCAGGCTGGAAACGGCGAGAGCATGGCTGGACTGCTGGGCTTTAAAGGCACAGCCCCGCCTCCTTTTAAACTGCACACACCTGCGATGCATAGGCTTGATTGCATTCCTGTGTAAAACAGAGGGAGAGAGGCACACCTACACAACCCCGCCCACTCTGGGTCGTCACCCCCCCCTCCCAAACATGAACCACCACCAAATATTTTCAGTAATAATAAATAACACAAATAATGAAAAATAATTACCCCCTCTTTTTTGCAGATCCCAACCCAAACTCACCCACTTGTCCCAGTACTTCGCAACCTGGTACCAGGAAGCCTATTTAAGGGTCACAACAAAAAACATGATTAACTGATTTGATGTGACGAATGTCAAGATCATAACCCCGTAGAAATAACGACCATCTGACAAGTCTCTGGTTTGGGAATCTAAAGGAACCCAAAAACGTCAGAGGGTTGTGGTCTGTATAAACCACCAGGGGTGCCGTTACACCAACCTACACCTCAAAATGTTCCAGGGCCAATATGAGTGCTAAGGTTTCCTTCTCAAATCACAGAATAGTTTGGCTGATGATTAAACTTTCTGGAAAAGAAGCAAACCGGCCTTAGCAACCCCTCATCACCCCCCTGGAGTAGGACGGCACTCGCCCAAACCTGGCTGGCATCTACCTGTAGTACTGCAACGTGAGGAGCTGCCAACACAGAAGAACAGAGCAAAGACTTGACATGAACAAAGGTCTGCTGACAATCAGACCACACAAACTTAACTTTAATAGTTCAGTTAACGGAAACACAGCTGTGGAGAAGTTTCTACAGAAACTTCTGTAATAGCCAACCAAACCCAGGAAACGTTGGAGCTCTGCCAGTACAGGAACCACATTACCCTGCCCAACCACACGGCCCAGATAAGTTACGGACCGCCCCAGTTTGTCCTTAGCCAACACCCCTGCCACAAATAAACCCATTTACAAAGTCGATCGAATTTCATGAAACCAACGATGGGAACCAACTCAATTTCCAGCACTTTCAGTGATTTAAGCGTCTGATGGAACCTCTCTAACGCGCCTTGGCTTTGCGCATGATATGCAGTGGACGAACCCCCAGTGTTTTCAAAACCATGAGTGAGCAAAAACTAGACCCCCGGTCACTTTGTATGACTTTTGGTATCCCAAACACTGAGATGAACCGAGAAAGTGCTTTAGCAACAGATTTAGTGGTGATGGATCTAAGTGGATAAGCAGCAGGGTAACAAGTGCTTTGGCACAGTTAACAAATACTTGCAACCTGACTTAGCACTAGGCAATGGACCAACACAGTCGATAATCAGATGCTCAAAGTGCTCACTTATCACAGTAATAGGCTGCAATGGTGCTGGTTTTATGCTCCGATTCGGTTTGACACGTCACGTCTTCACATACGCAGCCACATCCTTTGAGGACATACAAGTAAATTTTACACACCCCAAAGTGACCACTTTCATCCACTTGATCCCACAACGTGGACAGCGACATGTCAGATTTTTGTGCCTTAACCCACGCATCCTTAGACACAAGTGAGGGCAGATTAAACGGCACCGGTTCTCTAGATACCTTCGACACAGACTCAGGGCTACTCTGAGCGCACTTCACGGCACAAACGGCAAAAACTTGCAGTGTTGAACTGTCAGATTCCACCTCTAACGGTTTGGACACAACCACAGGTGGCGGAGGACCACTAGGCCAGACTCGGCCGCCACAAACGTCACACCCCAGAATCATTGAGACACCTGGCAAAGGTAACGCTCGACGTACACCCACAGAAAACACACCTTAAACAAGGTCACAGTCCAACTTCACGTCATGTCGCGGCACTGGTACAAAGCCTAGCTCCATGACTGCACAATGAATGAGTGTCTAGCTCCTGTGTCACGCAACACTTTAACACTCCCGTCACTGCCCACCAAGGACAATTGTGCATCAATAATAAAAGGTTCAAACCCAGACCTGTCACTGTCATCCACAATCACGGCCTAGTTTCGTCCGCTTGTGCACAACATGGCTGGACGTGGGGCATCGATCTTTCCAATGACCCTCCACGGCAAAAATTAGACACGTTGGAGTGTTCAGGGCACACAACATTTGTCTGCTTAAGCCCTTTAACCTCAGTGTCTAAACCGTTGGCCATAAGCATCTGGAACCAATTCATATGCCTTAAGGACAGCTGATTTTACAGATGCATATGTTAAACTGTCCTGTGTGCACACAGCCGAATACGCCTCCTGCGCTTTGCCCGTGAGGACACACTGCAACAGGAGAACTTTATCTGCATCTGCTCACTGTTTTGCCTGTTTTTGCCTCTGCTCACACAAAAAGAAAATTGTGTGTGTAAAAGTGTAAATTTTGGCACAAGGCGCAGACTCGGCATCAGATCTCTGCCCTCACGCTCGACTACAAACCCTGACGCACCAACAGACGTTGTATCGCGGTCAGAAACCCTCAGTTTTACCAACAGCTCCTTTTGCCGCTCAAACGAGAGCACACCAGTATGCCTCACCAACCCCGGCTTCATTGCAGCCGCCGCCTCAGCACGTTCTTTGTGTAACACACCTCTCTCAAATAAAGATAACTAAACAAACATTTTAAGCTCATCTTTAAGCAATCCCTCTTACTTACCCTAGTCTGCATTCGGTTCTGCAGCGAGCTGATTAAGCACAAAACCTGCGGGACCACACACAAGCGACCCCACAGAGTGCCCCCCCGAGAAGGTTGCTCCCCACAACACTACAAAAAAACAAACCGACACAATCCCAAAGGAGAAAGTGTCCCTTAAGCCTAACGGGAACCACCGGACACGTGCATCGACTCAGCAACTCACCGACCTCCGACTGGCGGAAAAAAACCAACTCTACCTGAGATTCTACAGATTCATTACAATGGACAAGCCCCCATTTGTCAAGACTGGCTCAGATGACTTGACAAAAACATCAGGTACAAGAGCGATGCCGGCAATTTAACATTTATTATTTATTCATAATCAAAATGCAGGTGCATGGATGGGAAACTAAGAACAAAACGACGTGAGCTGCAGGACGCCAGGCTGGAAATGGTGAGAGAGCGAGAGCATGGCTGGACTGCTGGGCTTTAAAGGCACAGCCCCGCCTCCTTGTAAACTGCACACACCTGCGATGCATAGGCTTGATTGCATCCCTGTGTAAAACAGAGAGAAAGGGGGAGAGAGGCACACCTACACAACCCCGCCCACCCGGGGTTGTCACAAGTGACACCTTTTCAAAACCAGGAAGGTTTTGAGGACGCGTAAACATCTGATGCTGTGGTTGGTTTTGTCCATTTGAGTTGCCCAAGAAACATGTAAATGTCTAATTCCAAAGCAAATTCTTGATTTTAAAAGTGATTATACACTTATATAGTGTATACTGCATATAGACCTCAATGTTACACACTGGACCTTTAGCTCGACAGTTTAGATTAAACTCTGCACTTTAAAGTGGCAGGTCATAGTCACTTTTGGCACTTTTCCACTATACAGTTCCGCCATCGTTTTCCTCAAGGTCCTCAACATGGGCGGAGTCATCATAGCACAGCCATGACACAAATGAATGACTTGTAAAGCAGTGGTTTTCGGTGCAACTGAATCATTAGACTCCATGTTGGAGACTAACGCACGTCGTCAGGATGTTTCAGTCTTTTTAAGTGATCTATTCTTCGCCTTCATTCTTGTGTCTGCCGTCACGCTGGTGACTCTTCCATTGACGCCGCTCTTGACCAGTCACTGTCCGTGCTGGAACTGTAGTGGAAAAGCGCTGGTGGTGAAATACAACATGCATTTACAGAGACACGGAGCAGAAAACCAAGTTGTAACACTGTAGTTCATATAAATGCAAATATCACTCGCAGAGTAAACACTGATGGGTGAAAGCTGTGGAACACCTGCATTTGAACAATTCTTGTAAAAAAAACAGAACAAAAAAATAATGGGTTTCCTTGACAAATTGCAGTAGAAAATGGAAGATGCAGCTCTGTGGGTGACACAATAACAAAGGGACCAAGGAATAACAAGTTTGTCACGTTCTGCTTTTCACGAGGAACAAAAAAAAAAACTAAACACAAAGTAAATCAAAAGAATACCATTTTTCCCAGAATATGCAAGCAGTTTAGACTTAACAAGTTGTTGCTTCATGCAGTGGCGGTTCTTCATTTGTGCACATTTTTTTTATCTTTTCATTTCACTTGTAATAATTAATTTTGCTAATTTCTTTTCTCATGGGAAACAAAAAAGGACACATTTTGATGTTTTCATGGTGGGGGATAAAAAAAGATGACACAGCTTTAGTTATTTGACAGGAGTGCAGCTCATATCTGTATTACCATCTCAGGGTGCCTACCTAACATTATGTCGTGTTGTACAGTTCGTATATAAGCTGCCATTTACTGGAGACATTTCAAAGACATGTTTTGTTCCAAAAATAAAGTTGTTGTTTTGTTTTTTTAAGAAGAGGGAAAAAAAAACAAAACAAAAAAAAAACTGTCTGCACACAGGAGTTTTGGAGGCGAGTTTAACTTGTGAAACAATGAGTGCACCCACTCTGTTTGGCTCACTGCAGAAATATCCATTTCATTAGAACATGTGTCAGTTATTCAGCACCATGCAGCACGATTGTCGTGGTAAAGAGGACATTTTGTAAATTCTTGCCAGTGTGGTTTGTATCTGTGATATCTTGTTGGAGCTTTATTGAAAATGTGTATTTTGAGTCATTTGATTATACCTGAAGCTCGATAACCCTGCATCGTTGTCTCATCGTTTACGAGACAAATGCTCGTTCCCTCTTTGCGCTCACTCCTGAAGCAAAATCGGATCATTCTGCTTACATTTGTTTATCAATTGCACAAATTAAAAGAACATGTCTTATTACAGATGATTTAAGTTGAAAAATGACCAAGTTGTGGCATCAGAAACTGAGGAAACAGGTTAAATTGAAATATAGGCTTCACTGATAATTATTGTGCAGCAGTACTGTATAACTTTATTTAATATGCAGGTCCCAGAGTCTGTTTTGGTGGTTCGGTCTGTTGTGCCACCCACCGACAACCACCCAATAACACAGCGGAGTTATTCAAACACAGCCAGCTAAAAAAAACAAAAGAAAGTCTCACTACATCTCTGGAAAACAAGAAGACAAAATGAGGGTCAAAAGTGGAGATGTGCTCAGATATAGATGTCGGATGAAAGGGGAGAGGAAGTCGAAGACAGACACGCCTGTGTGAATACTTTTCTACCAGACAGGGAAAGTTAAGCCAAGGTTAGATGCTCTGTCTTCCTCTTTCACACTTGTTTTTCGGTTATAAGTTATATTTTTCTACTATATCATTTTCCCCAGGTCGTCTCCTCTCATGTGATTTTACTCCACCGCTGCTCTAGAGCAGGTGCACTTTCCAAACTAACCTACAGGTCGTTTGAGTTAACCCCCAAATACGACCCATTGGAGCGTTTTTCTAAAGCGGTAGGAAAGATACGGCACACGTATTTGTGCGTGTTAAGGCGCTAGATTGCTGTTATTTATGCAACCATTTCAAAAACGATGGGTCGTAATCCGCTGTGTAATCCCAGTTGGACAGACAGCCGGGTTTAAATGCAGCTCTGTATTTCCGTGTACCGGAAACTTTGTGCAAGATTTTTTGAACTGAGATTGCAGTAACCAGTTGACTCGCTAATTTAAATTCACCGAGTTGCAGATTTGTTCTTGCACAGATGAAGAATGACTCCATATGAAAAAAAAAGCATCGCGTCGTGTAATAAATATTGATAGGACACAGAGCACATGCTTGGAAGCAGATCCTGACATCTGTGGTGCAGCGGGGAGGTCGAAACAGGCTTATGTTGGGCGACCATGTTGTCCTGACAACAGGAGGTGGGGGGGGAGGGGTCACATCACTGATCGAAGCCGGAGTGTTACACAGGTTGCTGCAGGGAGGAGAATGTTGAGCAGCAGTCTTGTGTGTTGGGTGCACATGCAGGGAGGCAAAGACTTTCGATATAAACCAAAGAAATGGGCGGAGCTGACAGACGGGCATCAGGTGCACACACACACACACACACGCTGTCAAGATATTACACGAGACATCCTCACACCTTAGGTCCTTTCATTTTCACTGAGAAACAAACACTGCCTTATAGTCAATACAGTCGTGTCAAATTTTAAGTATAACGGCAAGTGCCATATTTTCTATTAAGAATGAGCATTATTTGCATTCGTGCCACTTTTTGTATACATTCAGGACAGATTGAACGTTTCCTCTTCGGCGCCATACGGGAGTTCAGATGTGAACCTCAGGCGAGAGACTCAATTGGCGAAGCAGAAGAACAGAATATGATCTCGTTCTCCCGAGCATTTTCCGTCCTCGTACCCCCACAGCAGAATGATGTAACTGTGTTCATTTATGTTCCCTGCGCTGAGTACAACATTAACATTGGACCTGCAGTATTGCTCAACATGAGACCTTGCATGGCAGCTTAAAGGATGGTTGTTGTTTCTAATTATCTGCATATGATTCAACTCAGAAATCCAGGAAACTTTCAACTAATGGATGTGACCAAAGTCAATAAACCACACACCAGCTCGATACAACACTTGGTTGTGGCTGTTTAATGTTTCCTGACTGTGTTGTGTTTACTTTTTTTATTAAAGTAAAACGAGCAGGAGACGAGTTTCTCTCTCTTTGTGTTGCTGCTCATTATCTGGACAGGAACAGAAAATGTCCTCGTCATGTGTCTCGACAGAACGGCAAGGCTTGTTAACAGGATATATGGACATTTTAGCACTTAAGCGCACGATAATCCACAATATTTGTACACGGCGCTGTGGCTCTGCAGCTCACCTCGGGCACGTCTCTCAGACTGGCGACACTTTACCCGCTGCCTAGAGGGCGCCCTTGAGCCATACCTCCCACGATGCAGTATGAACATAACAAAATGTCACGTGGAAAAGCGTG
Source organism: Solea senegalensis (assembly GCF_019176455.1). NCBI lineage: Eukaryota > Metazoa > Chordata > Actinopteri > Pleuronectiformes > Soleidae > Solea > Solea senegalensis. The sequence goes on from NC_058033.1 coordinate 4,000,395, forward strand.
TTTCCCACAGAAAGTGAGTGAGTCAGAAACTGAAGAGTTTCATTTGAAAATGGAGCTTTAAGTTCACTGGTGTGGATTTAAGTCGGTCTTAAAAAACAAGAACTGTTAAGGTCACCGTTTTAGTTGGAAATGTTTCCTCTTTCCAAATTAGTTTTGCTTAAATACCGGTTTACACTTGGATGTCATTGCAGGTACACAACTTTATTCACAACGTTGCAGGGTTTTTGTAAAGTTTGATTTACAAAAACACCCCCCTATGTCCCCCTATGTCTCCGTCTGCTATGCAAACGCCAGACAACCTTCCTCTTTCTTAATCATTTCAGACTGAACACAGAGTCTGCTGGAAAAAAAACAACTTTTGTCCTGCAGTTCAAAGTTCTTCTTCCGAAGAATAACAATCATCATTTCCAGCAGACTGTACACTGAGAGGTTTTGTGCTGACCAGAGTTTGAAGTTCTTTCACACACACACACTCTTCAAAGTCCTTCCCTTCCTTTATTTTGGGGTTGTCTGGGGAGTTAAGGTGCATACAACCATAACAGTAACGTCTGTAGTTGAATGTGCATCTCCTGCAACTGTGAGCTCTGCATGTCTTATCGGGACATATAGACATGAGCCACATTTCTCTCATTAATGGTTTATGTAACGCAGACAACACTGGCTCGGAGCTAAAGACTCTAGCGCCGATCAAATTACCTTTAACGAGGTAAGCCATGGGAACATAACTGAATGCATTTACAGTACGCTGTCATGGGAAATGCATGTCATGATGTATACACTGCCTACGCTGTTCACACAGCAGAAGCACAGAGCTGTTCTCCCCCGCAGCTTCAAATCTTCGATAACTAATTAACACGGGAAATATTACACAATATTTGCTGACCTGATGCTGTTACACAGACTTAAAATCCCAGGTTTTAACGTGAGTTTATATCCCGAACTGCTGTTCTGTCCAAACAAAAAAAAAAAAAAAGTAAGTTATTTGGTGTAAAGAGGCAGAAGAAGAATGTGTTTTGGAGCAAAGGATATTAAGGACTGTTCTTGTATCTTGATGCTCTGTTCTCCAGGCTGTGCTCATGTGCATGCTTGTGTGATGTTTGTTTGTTTACGGCTGATGTTCATTGTTGAGAGAATTCACAAGCAGGCGCAGGCCACGACGCCCCGGGACGAGGAGGAGGAGGAGGAAGAGGATCTGAAAGGAACATGAACCAAAGGGAAATCTGTGGAATGTAATGGAAGTTAACAACTCAGTCGTGACTCCGGGTCTCATCATAATGAGCAGAGCGCGCGTGTGTGTGTAGAAACTTAATGATATGCATTATGTGTACAGTTCTCCTGAAACATGATGTTATGGAAAATTAAAAAATATATACAAAATGTGATATGTATATTCATAATTTTGGTATTTCATTCTGTAAACCACATTTGTGTAAGGTCACATTTCTCAACCACAACTAGGTTAAATTTACTTTAATTAAAAAATTTGATGTTTTAACTGCAATTTTAGCTGAAATTAAGATAATCTGATTTGTTCAGTGAGTTTCTTTAATGAACATTTGATAAAAAAACAAAAAAACAAAATTGGCCTTTTTTTTTCTTATCTCCTGGATTATAAGTGTGGTTAAATTTAAGACCAGTGAATAATCTGCAGTTAGGATTTGGCACAAAAGTCACCTCATTAGGGCTCAGGAATAAACTTGAGTGTCAAAATATGAAAACACTGCAGGAAATGACTTCTTAAATACTTAAAAATGTATGTCACTTTACAAATGGGCTCATGTTGCATATGAAAAACTGCTTCATCATTTTTCAATGTTTGTCCATAATGCACAATATTTTCTGGAAGACCAGACTGAGAGGAAATCTCATTGGATGTTGAGCCTTTGAATTTCTACCACACTATTTTTTTGTATTTAAATGACTTATATGATCTCATTGCACAGTCCAATACACTCATATTTTTCCAGCATAAACACGAGTTAAAAAGTCAAGGTTTAAACAGGCAGAATTTACCAAAAAAGATTTAAAAAAAAAAGGATTCCAACGATAAGAAACAGTCCAACTCAAACTGAATCATCGTTTATAACCCACTGAATATAATATGTCAGCTGGGATTAGACTCCAGTGGCCCCTGTGGCCCTCACGTGGAGGATAAAGCAGTAGACTTATTGAATTAATGAAGATAGAAATTTCTCCATGTAAATAAAACGTCTGTTAAAAGATTCAGGAGAAGGAGGAAGATGCATTTTTACTTCCATACCAGGCCGTTAACATTTAAAAACAGCTTTGTTAGTGGTAAGTGGACCAGGACGCTGAACTTCTTAAGTGTCTGAAAGTTTCCTCTTAAGGCTCAAAAATAAAAAGCTAAAGAGCTTTTGCCCTTAAACGTGACACACTAGGAACTCCCTGATGCCACCAGTCCTTGGCAGTGAAAACTTTCATTCTAAATGTTGTACTTTTTGTTGATCCATAAATCTTAAATTAAATTCATTTTTTAAAGCCAAGGTCTCGCACTTAAAAATGTTCCTTCCTAAGTGATTTTGGCTGTTCCCTGCTCTGCTCACAATGCGCCGGATCAATGGACGGTCATAAATAAACATGACATCAGTGCTTTTCACCCATCAAACGTCATGATTTTGCACGAGTGAGATGAAATAGTCCCTGGACGGGAGTTGGCATTTTGTAAAAGTGAATGCAGATTAGTTTTTTTGAGCAGAGAGCAGGATGTGGACAAGCGGCTGGAGATGAACCAACACCAGAGGCAAGGATTCTGATTAAAACAGGGGCATGTGCTTAAGATAAATTAGTGCCTGCTCCTGATGAATAATTGTGCAGGATGATATCCAGATGGTGGTCTTGACTTATTTCCATAATCAAACTCAATGCACACATCACCACTTTAATGAGATGTTAGGGCAAAAAGGACAATTAGTCTGAAGAGATTGGATTTTTACTGGCCCTTTTCCCAGGAAATAATGTGCAATATAAAAAGAGAAGCTATAAAAATGGAGAAAAGTGTGTCATAATACAAAAAAACTAAATGGAATTACATAATATATTTATGTTCTACTTATCAGACAGCTAACCTGTGTCCTTTTCATTAAAAAAAAATAATCTCAAGAATTGATGCAGTATGGTGCTACATATGAGGCATTTTGATAATCAATAATCCACATTTTTACCCACATCCAAATATTGATGATATGCAGTTAACCCAATGAAATGCCAACTTGTTGCCGTATATGTGTAGGAAAGAGAATGTCACAGGTTTAATCTGCAAATGATACACAACTATACACAATCCGCATTATGGTTATAAGCATCCATTTGCACAGATTAGATTAATTTTGTAAATCCATGTGTTAATTCCCTATCCAACTTAATTACACATTAAAACAAAAAGCATATAAAAAAACCAAAAACATTGGTTTCAGAGAATCTGTATTGAGGGCTGTGTTTTGTCAGACGACGTCGTTCTGTGGACGGAAAGCTGGAGATAACGTGTTCTCGGCACACGTGTGTCCTTTTGACACATGGACCCTTTCACCTTTAAAAGATAGACAAACGGAGCAGAGCATCACAGGCCTTTAGAAGGGAGCAGGATTTGTTTTGTTACTGAAAATTCTTACTCCTTTCTCGTTTTGTTTTTCCCTTTGTCTTATTTCACACTGTTATATACACATTTAGGCTCAATCCCATTTCTGAATGTTACCTCTAGCCCCATGAAACTGAGTTACAAGAGGTAAAATCCTACCCTTATAAAATGGGAGACTTCATGACACATCAACCCTGATGCCATCATCAAAAAACCATCATGCCATCAGCTCTTATTATATTGCTCATGTAGGCTATAGGCAGTCTTTTACCCTTGAACATTTGTATAAGAGACCACAAACATGTTTTGTTGAGTGCAGTGTCACAATAAAGGTGTCTACTGCAACACAGATTGGGACACATTACACTTAAGTGCATAAAACAGAGGGGTAGGGCTATGTTAGAAGCCATGTGATCTTAAGGCTGGTTTCACACTGGCGCGCGTGCATCGTGAAAACGTTGCATAATTCAGGTGAGCGTTCACACCGCTCACCTGAAATGAACATCCCAGGTGTATCTCACACAAAGAAGCTGCTCAACTCTTTATGGAACAAACCACTCGACTATTTGGCAGAACAATATACAGTGAAAATGTAAAAAAAAAAACGGTGCTTCAGTTCGCTGAATCTTTGATCGCAAAAGATGTGCAGAACCAACAAATTCTTGGCATCATACTAAAGATTCTGGGCGTTTGGCAAGGACCAGGGGATTTAGAGTATTTGAAAGTCTGATTTACGACTTTCAAAAGCAAAACTCTTTCGAAAACATGGCAGAAACTCCGCAGCAGAGCCTGTGTGAACACAACATGCGAGACGCAGCACATCAGCCCTCCACGTTTTCCCTCCGACAGCGTTTGTACTACATTTAAACATGACGTGTGCAGGTTTAAACGGCATGACTCTGCTCCCACCAGTGAATCACAGCTTTGAGGGTTTGAAAAAGGGTTGAAGAGGTTTGAGCTGGAACAATAATAATTGAGCTGAAAAGGTTCAAGTGGTTGCGATTGTTCCTTTGTAGCTCTCGTTAGGTTTATAAGTCTTAATAGCCCCCCCGAGTTAAAATGTTGCCTTTGCGCGAGGCTTGAATTACAAGCACCTCCATCAAATTTCAGCTTTTGACCTGCTGCCAACAAGCCTCTCTCCTCCTGTTCAAGAGAAGCAGGAACATCACTTCAAACACTTCCAATTACTGTGCTGTGGAGCTGGCAGGAGAGCACGAGTTTCAGCAGGAGTTAGGTGTGTGTGTGTGCGCTCACTGCTGAGGGACAGAGGTGAAGGCTGCAGGAGATGGAGCTGCAGAGATCTCCATCCATGCACTGTGGGTGTTGTGGTGCAGAAATCAGAGGCAATAAAAATTCACAGGTGCTCAACCCGTGATGTAAGAATCAGGTATTCTGATTTTATTCAGTGGAGCTGAAACCTACATTTATCATCTCATAGCCATTTATAAAAAAGGGGTATCAAACTTTCCCAAGCAGGGGTCTCAAACATAAATAATCTTGGGGCCACCAACCATCTTACCTAAAGCATAAAAGGCTTGTTCTAACACTTCAATGTTAACAGTGGGCCTTTAAGAACATAGAAAAGCATTGCATCGCAACTTCAATGAAGATAACTGGGGTCGTTTTAATGCATTTTTTGCAACAGAATCAAAAAATGAACAGAAATCATGTATTGTCGTCATTTTAATATTCATTGTGCAGACACGCCGTGTGCCAGTGGGATGAACACGGGCCAGCGGGAGAAGATCTCGAGTTTCAGATATTCAGCATCTGAAAATTATTGTGAATCAGATAATAGATCTCCTCTTCACTCTGCCTGCATCCCAGATGAACTGAAGAACCCTTGATGCCTTTCAATTTCAAACTTGACACAAATGTACTCTTTTCACAGATGGCACGCGGTCCGTTGTCGGGTGGTCCCAGCTCTCCTGATCAAAATCTGCTTTGTGGAGGGAGTCGACAAGTATTTAACAGGATACCAGACCCTGATCTGTAATCTGTAATCTGTAATCTGTCCATTACAGTGCTGCTGATAACACGTGGTGGATCCCACTCATCTGAACCATAAACTGTTTAGATCATTGTGTAGGTAAAAACACATTTCCTCACACTGAACATCACTCAACTTCAGCCACTTTATTAGGTACACATGTGCAACTGAAGATCAACAAAGGGGGGGTTTAAGGACTTGACTTGAATCCCACAACAGCTCAAGAGCAGAACTGGACCTCAGTAAAGTTCCCTCATGAGTGCAGTTGCGTGCTGCTCAATCTTTGCCCCCCTCTCACATTTGTTTGTTCATTATAGATGTGGGACCAAACAAAACTTAAGAAAACCCAACAAAAAACACTCATTAACAACACAATCCCCAAACAACATCCCTTTCAGTAGCAACAGTATGGTCAGCACAACAGCAACGGCGCAAGTGACACCACGCGACTGCTCCTCCTTGCTTTTAAATGCTCTGCCTGATGAGTTTGAGTGAAGGCAGGTGTGCAGACAGCTGAGGGGGAGGAGAAGGAGGAGGAGGAGGGCGTCGCCTAAAGAGTAAGAGGAAAAAAACAAACAAAAAAACAGCCAGAAACACCACACAACACCTAAAAAAACCTCACTTTCACAGCTAAAAGAGCCATTTCAAGCTTTGTGCCAACATCCTGTCAGACTCATTAATGCTTTATCATACATCTTACACCAGAGTTTCCCAAATCCTGCACCAACACACCTGATTCAAATGTCAGCTCGTTATCTCGCTCTGCAGAAGCCTGGTAACGACCCATTAGAATCAGGTGTGCTGGAGCACGGCGACATCTAATACATGAGTCCTGAAAAACCCTTTTTTTATGGACTATTTATCGCTCTGGGAAACTGTCATTTTAACACATGATGTGTAAATTCACTGGCAGTGGATATTGTTTGTTGTATGTAATTATGTGTAGTGTGGATGGACAGTTTTTCTGATACGATATAAAATATGTCTTTCATATACAAAGTATTATTTAGTCATTTGTTTTTTACTGAGATGATGAAAGTGCCTTCATGTTCCAATGCCTTGTTTTTACAAAATACTGTAAAATACTGTCTTTGAAACCACGTGACAATGTAATAACAACACAAAACTTTGGTATTTTAAAATAGTTTTTGATTTATTGTTGCCTGTGTCTGTAAGTCACACTATTTTTTACACAGATTAAGTTATTTGAACTGAATATGGTCATACAAGGAAGAAAACAGCAGATTAGTGGTTGTTTAAGGACACTAACGCTGGGGATTTTTTGCCAGATTTTACCCAAAATTCAACGTCGGACAGTTGGCACATAAATCTGTTTGCATGTGAGGGGTAACTCCGGACGCTATCGGGTCGTATGTCCTGATAACCGACCCAACTGCAAACACATGCTGCCAACAGCCAATGAAAAAGAGTAGGTAGCAAGGGAAGCGGGAATATCAACACAACCATCCTCCATGACGACACCCATATCCGTACTTTGTAATTTGATTTCTCAGAGCACTCTTTCAGGCTGCTGAAACCAGTCCATTAGTGTGTCCTCCAAGTCTTTTCAAAAATCAGGTAAAGACTGTGAAAGTTGTGTAGTGTGTCCCCACCGTTATGGACACGTTAATTACACATCAATGAAGAGGCAACATCAGTGTGTATCTATTGATCATGTACACCGTGGGATAAACACTTTCAGGAGAGGAATAAATAACAGAGTGAAGTGCGCTGGATGGTTTTTGTTTGCCCTTTGGTTCATTTGGATGGACCACAGAATGTTTAATTGTCTCTTATTACGTGGCTGTTTCAGACAGTCGTGTCTGAGGAAAGCCTTACAAAGGCATGTCATCAGACAGCTGGTCTGACCTTTTTTCTAAATCAATTAACCAGTCTGGCATATTTTTTTTCCTCCTCTGGCAAACACGTTAAACAGCTTGTCATTTCTCCTCAACTAAATTCAAAGCCCCAAGTATGTTCAGGAAAGCTAATTAGGAAAACATTGTTTGTTACCTGCCAACTGATTATAACTGGAATCACCATTTCTCTCCAGTCGCTATAATTCCTGAGATGAAATAACAATCTCATGGCTGCCAGCACTCAGTGGAATGACCCTTTTTAATAAAGCAACTTGAACAAAAAGTGACTTGTTCAGCAACCAATCAATATATAGCGTTAATGCAGCACTATACACAATCAGTTACATGGCTGGGCGTCACACCGTTGACAGAAAAACTGGATTCAAGTCCATTCACAGAGGAACCAGGCTTTTCACTCAACAGCCACGAGAAAATAATGTGACATGAATAAGAACCAGTAAAAAACAGCAGCTGATAGTTGAACAGAGTAATCACAATGGACAAATAAATGCATTACAGAGGATAATCCTGAATATGCAAATGTAACATTACCAATCCTCGTCTATAATTACTGGTATTATTCTTGAAAGACGGATGTGATACATTTATTCATATGTGAACCAATATCACCAGGCAGAACACTGAGTAATAGTAGGAGCACACACATAAAAAGTGATAAATGTTATTTAGTGCTGTCTCCACTGCTGTTGCCAGAGGAAATCAACAATCTTCAATACGAGCGTTAAATTGACGTTTACACCGCTCGCAGATGAAATGAAAATGACGGGCAGAGCTCATGACAGCCACAAACTATACCCACAGAAGCGTGCGTGTGATTGAGACTCCGATTCAAGGCAAAAGCGGTAGATCATAAGCACGTGGGCGTTTTAATCAATCGGACGCCAACGTAGTGAAACGGCTCCGTTGCTATAGCTTTACATGACATTAAATACATAATTAAAAGACAGCTTACGTAACAAAATAAGTCAGTAAAATTGTAAATACACAGTAGGTGAGTGTAGACAGTGTAGCAGCAGCAGGAGGAGGAGAGGGAGGCGGAGGAGGCGGCCCATGAAACCAGTTTCAGGTGTGGTGATTGACACAGCTGCTGCTCGTTGAGCTGCTCACTTGAAATGCAGGAGCACGCCGGTGCTCAGATCACAGGCTGCTGTGCAGCCAGACAGAGGGGATTTTGGGGAAGTGTGTGCTGATCAATGTGTGTGTGTTTTTTTTTTGTGTGACAGCAGTCATAATAAAGTCACTTTAGTTGGAGAGCAGTCTGTTGTGTGGACTTGGCAGCAGCCACAGTCATTTATAGTAATTGAAAATGTCCAGACGGGGTCAGACAGCAAAGTTTGTCTTATGTCATGCCTCCGTTAGTGGCATTTTATAGGTCAGTAAAAAAACTTTTCCGTACAGTGACCCAGTTTTTACTGTCGTGAGCCAAATCACAATATAAATCATGACGGGAGCAAATGCGCTCATAATGTGGTGACTTATTTGCAGCCATATCTGAAACACTTGGTAAATTGATAAATGAATTTCCAAAAGTAATTGGAACTTTCAGAAAAAGTTGGAAATTCTGCAGTTGTGCAAACAAAGTCTCCCATGACCCATTTTTGGGTCTCACTCCAGACTTTGGAAACCACTGGGAAATGAATTCACACTGACCCGGTTTATACATTTTATACAAAACACTGGGTTATATTTTTCATTGACGATCCAAATTCAGGAAGCTGGATTATGGATAAACATCCCCAAGTCATGATTACCTCCACTTAACATTACTTAGCATCTGTGAAAGCAGTATATTGCTGTCAAAATGTCGTTTTTGGACCATTTTCTCTAAACTGGAGATGGTTTTGTATGAAAATCCCAGTCGATCAGTCGTTCTATGAAACACTCGGACCACATTAAATCACCTTTCTTCCACATTCTGATGCTCGGACTGAACTTCAGTGAGTCATAGTGGTTTTTAATCACGTCGTCAGAGCACATATTGGCAAAAGTGTTGGTAGACCAACTTGTTTTGAGCTCCAGTTGTTTTCCCAAGATTAAGTGTTGTGATGTGTATCAGGCTGGAGCCGACGCCGACTGTTTTCTCATCTCGTCCAGCATCTGAGCGCTTTTTTATGCCTTTTTTTTATTTACATGTTTTCCAGTATAGACACAAATAATCAAAGGTGTGAGATAAGAAAGGACTTGGATGTGTCTATGTTTTGATAAGGTGTGCAGAAACAATCCAAAACATGTGACAAAAACAAAATTAAACGGAAGGATAATTTCAGCTGCAGGGGAAACTTGGCACCCTTTATAAGTGTGCTTGTTTTGAAAAGTTAGTAAAAGTAACTTCTTATTTCCTCTTTTGATAATGTGTGTGTGTGTGTGACCCACATTCAGCAGTTGCACAAGTCCTTAGACCCCAAACATGCATCATAAGAGATCCAGACTTCAGAGATCAGACTTGCCATGAGCGTGCCACCGGCTACAGACAGGTGAAGGTGTCTGATAAAAAATTTAGTTCAAGCAAGTTTTTTTTTACAGGATTACATAATCCGGTTACCTTGATCTACAAATCCATATTGTCAACATAGAAATTAATTAAATTTTTCTACACTTTTAGTCAATGGACTGTGGGATATACTGTACCACTGCATGTATTCCTTCATATCTCACTTGGCCTGGACGCTCATCATCAGTGTTCTGCAGCGATTTGGAGCAATAAATGATGTCAAAGATCGCGAATGAAATGTCTCGCAGCACGTAACAGCAGGGGGCCCCATAAACCTTTTATTATCACTCCCCATACGGAGCGTGGAGTCCATGAGAAGCGTGTCAAATAGACGTTGAAAGCATCAAGACCAGTGTTTCCACCTTGGGGCACAGAAAACTCTATTTGAAGAGAGAAGGGACAAAAAAAAGCGTTAGAATTGATGCTGGTGTCGTCCTGTTTAAACAAACCGATGTTTCACTAAAGACTGATTTATCATCAAGAAATAAAACTGGCACACGCTCACATTTGTGCCCTTGATTGTGTATAAATCCACAGAAATGGAGTTCAGATTGTTTTGTAATAATAATACAGATTGTAAATGATGGTGCTTACACAGTCGTGAAATAGAAAACGGCTTGCCCCGGGTTCTTCGGGAATTTATCCATTTATCTTTTATCTTGTCCCACTTTGTTTTTGAGTTTTCCAAGAGTTACTTTTTTATTTTTATTTTTTTTTTACCTCAACAATTCCACCAACTGCTCAAACTTCTGCTCACCCTCATCTTCTTGGTTTGATGCATGTAGTTCATACCACTTATGTCGCCGCATTGGCGCCGAACATTGCCACAAGATATAAAGTGTAAAGTGCAGAAATAAATGTCAAATATGGATCAAAGGCCTCACCGACATGGAAACAGAACATCCTCCCCCACTTTTGTACTTAAAAAAATAAAGTTTCCATAATTCCCCATTGTATTGTGCTGCTGTGCCGTGACTGCTGCTCGTCTGCTCTCCTTCCTCGTCCCCTGTGTCCAGCTGCACTCGCCTCTATTCCCCTGAATACTAAATATTTCGTCTTTTCTAACGCTGCCTTCGCTCCATCTGTTCTCTCATTCACCCCTGGACCTGCTCCACATTTGCACCGGTCCACTTGACCATTCTACAATCCTAATTATTATTGTAACCATGGAAACAAGCGCCCCTCAACCTCAAGAAAATGCTCTTAAGCACCAGAATCTTTTTATATTTTGTCCAGAGGTCAACTTTTTTTCTTTTTTTTTTTTTCTTGAGAAACCCACACTTTCACAATTGCATATTATCACCACTACACTTAAAATGTACTTATGTGCAGAGGCGCACACACTTGACTGTGGGTGTGCAATCTGCACACGAAAGCAGGTGCAGAGGTGAACATCTGCAAAAGCTCATGTTCTTGAGGGATTTTAAACACCTTTTTGGAGCAATAAATTAAAAGTTTAGCAACTTTTTATTTTAATGAATGAACTTTAGTTAGTTTTTCCAAATAAAAGGTATTAAATGCTGGGTGAATTGTCTATATTTGACATAAAACATGGCTATTTGGCTAAATCTGTATGGATGACATACTTTTTTTTTAAGGATCACATATGTTCAGTCTGTCAAGTGTTTGCGATCTATTTTTGTTTGCACTGTGAGCAAACTGAGTCACGTCTTGAGAGATTAATTTAGCTTTGCGGCAGCCATTTAAAGATGCTAAAATGACAGTTACAAAGAGGGGTACATATGGTCGGACAGGCGGTGGCGTTCTAACAGTGATGGACTGGTCCTAATGGGCTCAAAGGGCCCCAGGAAAACACACAGACTCCTACTAAAACCAGTTTGTGTCTATGCCGTTTTATTGTCTGACCATCTGCATCTTCAGTACGGATGTACTATTCGTCAGACCACATTATGTGTTTCCTCTCCAGTCTTGAACTGTCCAGCAGCCTCACAAGACTGGACCCCGATGTGGTCTTCTACTTTAATAGTCCATCTGCCGCAGCATTTGGTCTGTTGTTCATGCTTTTCTCTCAGCTTTGACCTCTCATCAAAACTGCGGCTCAGCTGGGTGGCGTTTGTGTTTTTCACACCGCTCAGTGTAAACTCTAGAGGTTTTGTTGTGGGAGATCAGCAGCTTTGGAAACACTAATACCAGCCTGTCTTCCCCTCTTTATTTTTTTTGATGTCAACTTTCAGTAAAAGCCAGTTTTATGCAAACTGCCACATGATTAACTCACTGGGTAAGTGCATGAATTAAGTCTGTGTGCACATGTTTCTACTAAAATTCTTGAGTTTGAAGGTGAGTGGGGCAGGATGGACCCTGGCGACCAAAGGCTTCATATATCCATGAGGAACTGCTGTAAATGAACACATCTGCTCACCTTTTTCCCCCTCCATCGATTCAATTTAGATTTAAATTCTATTTTCAGCTCAACATTCTGCTTTACCCAGAGTTCAAAGTGCCACAAAGATAGGAATCTCTTCAGTGTGTGTGTGTGTGTGTACCACTTGGTTCTACAGTGTGTTTCCCAACCATTAGAATAGCTCCTTTTTTTTGTCCCTGCAGGAATTGCTTTACAAACCCACCATTTCTACTCCAGCCCATGGTCCAGATGTTACAAAAATGATGAGCTCCCATCAGTACTTTAGGAATATTCATCAAAGGAAGTTCAGTTTGAGTTTTGTATTTAATTAAGTAGCAACCAACTGAGTTTGGAGCATCAAAATTCTGTAGCTGGTTACTACATTTTAAAGGGAAAGCAATTGTAAAGCACAGTATGTTAAGTTATACTCACTGTCCATTTTATTAGGTACACAGTAAAAGTGATTGTTTACTCAAATGTCTAATCTGGTAACCCTTCTGTTACCATCCTGTTGTCGCTGACAGGATTTGGCACGTGTACTTAATACCGTAACTCCAAGACCGTTTGTGATATCTGTCCGCCTTTCGCCCTGTCAGCTGACATTGGCACAGCACCCTCTTGTGGAGGATAAAGTGGTAGAAGATGAATGGATACCGGAGAGCAGAGAAAGAGCTTTGCGGCCATAAGCCCTCAGGACTTCTGCGGAACGACCGTCCTATCACAGACAGCATTCAACAACAAACGGTTGCCAGATATTTAAAAAGAAAGTAAAGTTCGGTGCGTTTAAGTATGCAGACATGTTCAAGATGAGGTCGTTTTGGGGACTTTGTGGAGACATGGTTGCCATAAGTGGTAGGAGAGTGTAGAGTAAACTGCTGTGACCTAAATGCCCTGGCTGCAAATGGAACATGTTGGGGAAATGAACATTACATCCACACCAGAGTAAACAAAAAGAGACATGTGTCAGACTTTAGGATAACAATGATGAAGACTCGAACAGCGACTGAGCGCACGAATTAATGGTTTCATTATGTGTTTAGATCTTTAGATCAGCACTGAGCCTTTAAATCATCACCTGACACGGTTTGGATAAAAATGACTGTCTCATAATCAGACTGAAAAGAAAAGAAAGGACTGGTCGGCGATTAATCTGCAACGGTGAGTCAGCTGGAGGTGAAACGCTATTATGAACAGTGCTGTGTGGTGAAGGGTCATATTCTGACTGTTAGTGCTCATTTACTATAACACCGTTGTGAATTGTGTAATTTGAGCGTTAGTGAAGGTTCATATAAGCAGCAGGAGGACGGGGATTCAAATCTCATGTTGGTTTCTGTGTGTTGTCAGATGTAGATCTGGTTAGGTTTTGTATGGCATGTATGTTTTGGGGTCATGTGAGATTTTGACCTTAATTAATGTAAAACTACCAGCATCAACTACTTAAGTTGCAGAATTTATTAAAATGTGCCTCCATTTTGAATGTGTCTTTGAAGGCGATATTGCCTGAGATGGTACTAGACGGCTACCTTATTTCAAAATAAACTGAAAGGTAGAGTGTTTTTATTTCAGTTTAAATGCTGTTTGGTGTTATAGTTTCAACGTGTCATTGCAATATTTTTGGCTTTTGTCTGACTCACATATTCCTGTTTTTTTTTTTATACTCATGAATTCACCAGAAAAGCATCTCCAGCACACGACACTTTGAAATAAAGTGAATGTGTAGGAAGTAGATTCTTACATTAACAATGGAAACTTTTTTTATTTGGCCAGTTAAAGTAACACATTGTGGGGTTTGCTATTGTTGGGAAATGGTATTGTCTGTAGCCAGTGTTTCATACGAATAGTATTCCAACGTGTTTCAAGACATTGGAAACAAAACAAAGTCCAAGAAATGACAAAAGAATGATCGCGCTTTAGTTTGCATAGCTTGTGTTTTCAATCCTGCTTATATAACCTATTCCTCAAGTTCATGCAGCCCACCCTGTTTTTGTCGTTTCGTCATGGTGCCGACCTGAAACCTGAAGTTCCATCGTTCCAATGCAGGTGGCGCTGACCTCCTCTGGCTTTGCTATTTTTTGCCATTCACTGTATTGTCAGTTGATATATACTAGCATTTATTTGAAGGTTGCAGTCCTACATTTAACTTGTTTTTCACTTGGGAAGAAATACATCATTGTGCTCACGTCTCTCACAAAGGGCACTTAAGACAGAATGTTTCTTTTCTTTTTTTATTCCAGTTCGACTTTAATCAGAATTTCAATGATAAAAGACAGATAAAAATGTACTTGTACTTTTTGTCTTTGAGCGACAGTCTGTGGCTTTAGAGAGTTGAGGACATTTCGGCCCTCACAAATTCTAAGGGCCCGGCTCAATGTAGACCAGTTTTATACAGGATTGGATAATGCTAGGGAGTGGATTATGTCAAATGTTCTCACTGATAATGAGATGCCCTGTGTGTACGTTCATGGGGAAACTTCTGGGAAGTTTATCCTCTGACTGTTGCTGAGTGTGTGAGCATAGCAGGGGGGTCCTCTTGGGGTCTATTTAAACAGTTCCCCTTCATCTTTGTCTCTTCTTTTTTTTTTGAAGTCATTTAAATCCCATAAGCACCCAGAATTTCCTCAGGTCATACTTTATCCACAGCTTTACCACCTCCAGTCAATATTAACTCATGGCCCACATGATATTTGACAAAGTCTAATCTTGCTCCGGGCAACACACACATATATAACCCCATTTTCCATGGGGATATTTTTTACCAAAAAACCTTTTTTATGTCATGTAGAAAGACCCGAGAGGAAAACCTAAAGATGTAATTATTATAAAAAAATAATAAAGTACATATAGAGAATATAACACTTACACCACCAGTGTCCAAATCCTCTTTATACCGAGTAACGGATGAGCATCATTTGCATGAATGCTGCCTTAAACCAAAACAAATGATATAACCTCAAAACATAGGAAATGTGCCCTCATCGCATATAATGGCACAGACTCGACTAATGTAAAAATAATTGGACTAAATGAGACCCTATTTTCTTTTTTTTTTTACCTCAGGTTCTCAAAATAAGTTCCCATAAGCTATTAAATACATTATGTATGTATGTATATTCTGAGCGCTGAGATTGACCTTTTAAATATAACCATTGTGTGTGTGTGCGCAGTGTTAATTCCATGTAACCATGTAACTTCACAGCACAGATCATAGAGATGTGGTTCCATCTCCAAAAACCATAATAATAAGCAATATGATGATTAAATTTTTGCATGTGTCTGACACCATTCCCACTTCATTTTTCTATATGTAAATTTCAATACTGACATTACAAAGGATAACTGATTTGTATCATTATTTGACCAACTGTTACCGGTTATTTTATGGAAATTTATTCCACTTTGAATTTAGAGGTGAGGCAAAGAGAGACGGCATATTTCATTCATCTGTGTGCACTTTACGTCGCAAACTTCATTTCCTTAGCCGGCATGGAAATGTATACGCAAAATATGAGTTTGAAGTGTCTTTTTAATATTCCCTGTGAAGACTTACTTTTACTTACTTTTAGTTTTTTGGCTTTTTCTAATTCACTGAAGCCTCACTTCTTGCCCTTCAGGACAAACATATTTTGCAGGTGCTTTCAACAAAGTAATCAGGCTTTTTTTTTTTTTTCCCCTCCCCAAAGTGATTTCATTCAGCTGCTCAAACAGCTTTGATCCGTGCAAGTGCTTTCTCTTTGACATTTTATCCCATTATGCACAAAATTAAACATACTGGTGTCCCTCTAGAAGAGATGCAATTATTGCACTGAAGACATAACAAAAACGTGAATACTGGGAGGCATTAAATGATAAGTATGGGAATTATAGAACACTTGAACTCACCAAATGAGGGAAAACAAGTAAAACCTCTTGTAGGCAGTTTTTTCCGCGTCCATCTTGCGAAAAGTGAACGCTGGAGGCAGACGTACTGTGCTTGTTTTGCATTAACTATACACAGAATCTATAATCATGTAATCAGCACATGTCACCAGCCTCATGGTTTCTCCTATCACAGCTACGCCGATGACACCCAACTCATTCTCTCTTTTCCCAGCTCCGACACACATGGAGCAGAACGGATTTCCGCTTGTCTGACCGACATCTCTCAGTGGATGTCTGACCATCACCTGAAACTCAATCTCGACAAGACTGAGTTTATTTTTCTCCCAGGAAAGGGCTCTCCCACCACAGACCTGACCATCACCCTCGACAACTCTGCGGTAACTCCTTCTCATACCGCAAGGAACCTGGGTGTGACACTCGATGACCATCTCTCCCTCACTGCCAACATTGCTGCAACAGCTCGATCTTGCAGATAGATGTTGCACAACATCAGAACGATACGGCCTCTTCTAACCCAGAAGGCGGCACAGGTTCTGGTCCAGGCTCTTGTCATCTCACGCTTGGATTACTGCAACTCCCTCCTGGCTGGTCTCCCTGCGTGTGCCATACGACCTCTGCAACTCATCCAGAATGCAGCAGCTCGACTGGTCTTCAACTTACCAAAATTCTCCCACACTACACCGCTCCTCCGCTCCCTTCACTGGCTTCCTGTAGCTGCTCGCATCCGCTTCAAGACTCTAGTGCTTGCGTCCAGCCTACATCCAGGACATGATCAAAACCTACACCCCAGCCCGCCCACTCCGCTCTGCATCGGCGAACCGGCTCGCTGCCCCCTCACTGAGAGGATCGCAGAGGCATTCACAGAATCCCGAGACTGTTCACTGTCCTAGCTCCCAAATGGTGGAACGAGCTCCCCATCAACATCCGGACAGCGTAAAGCCTCCACATCTTCCGCCGCCGACTAAAAACACATTTCCTCCGACTCTACCTCGATTAGGACGACGACAAAAAAAGAAAAAAAACGTATACATCGCACTTATGACCAGCACTTCATAGTTTGGCTTACTTGAAGCTCTTACTTGTACCCAAATGTTTAAATGCACTTATTGTAAGTCGCTTTGCATAAAAGCGTCTGCTAAATGACATGTAATGTAATTTGCACCTGGCTGTTTACAATTACAATCAAGCAGATGGAATGGCGTAGCCTCGCTCTTGCAGCCAAATATCCCGTCGTCACGTCTCCTTGACCTCTGCCCTCGATCTTGCTCACCTGCTTTCTTTTATGTGCAGTTTTCATAGATACAAGAGCAGATAATCGGTTGCACCTCCGTGCAGGTCGCCTCTGTTCTCCAGCAGCAGGTACAAACGCTTGATGTTTACCGCACAATACCTGACAACGTCGTCCCAGTGAGGGCAGGTTCCTTGCAGTAACTGCATCTGCATATTGCTGACCTGAGGCACATTTTGACACTGTTGAGCGTGTGCAGTGCGCCCTGCTGTTCACACCAGGTGTGTGCGCGCGTCTCCCACTCACCTGCCACAGCAGGCGACCGCCCTAATGGACAAAAACGCCGCGTGCTAACGTGCCCTCATCAGTCACGAGTCAAGGTTTTGAATGGAGGTGAGGTTACGCCGGCTGCTACAGCTAAAAAAATAGAAATTCTAACTCCTAAAATAGAGTTAGAATTTTATTTTCGGTGACATATTAGACCTTATATTGATTCAGAGTAAGAGTGAGGGTGAATTTGCAGACAATAAGCTGCAGTGATTCTGTTAATGCATTAGATCTAAAACAATGCAGTACTATAAATCAAAAATGCTAGTACTTTACTTGTAAATGAGCATTATTTTTACGACACAACTCTCCAATACAAGCTTTATTGAGGAGTGCGTGGGTCTGCATCAAAGCTCCAGCTCCAGAATAAGCGTTGAAGTGAAGTCACTCAGTGATGAAGCTGAGGAGCGGTTCATCATTTTGTAGGAATCTGTAAGTGTGAACAGTGGCTTTCAATTCACCACCTGCGGAAGGTGCTTTTCTGAAATGATGGGCTCGTTAATGATGTACTGCAGTCTCTTTTTTTTTATCTCACTTTGCTTCCTTGGAAGGATTTTTATTTTTTTTTTCTTGAAACAGTTAAATACTTCATTTTCTTGCTCACAAAAGCAGTTTGAGTTTTGAGTATTTCAGGACAGCTCACTGTGGTTTGAAGATCTGTACAGAATCAGGGGGGAAAAAAAATGTATGAGCGACATTTGTAATTGAGAAACATTGAATTTGCAGTGGCCGCCACTCGTCCAACCACCGTTTCTGTTTGTTTTTGACACATGGAGGATATTTCTCCCAAAGAATGAACCTAGAATGTTTAACTGTGTTGTAATTAAGTTAGTCTCAGCTGGAGTAAATAAGTGGGGCAACTAATTACGGGCCAAACCCTGCTGCTTTTCCTCTTTGTATTGTTTCTACTTAAAACGCATCATACTGGTGTCTGTAAAGATTTGCATGCAGCTGCCTGTGCACTTGCTTTTTTTCCCCTTTACAGATACATTTTTTTTTGTGCGCATTTTATTAAAGGCATTGTTCAGAAATGCTGAAAGCTGTCAGTAATGATGCAATTTAGTGGCCAACATCCTCTCCATTGCTGCTGTTAGCATCACCCGTCCGTCTCCATAGCGACCTCGCATACATTTAAATAAAGATTTCTATTGTGTAATTCATCTTTCGACTATTTTTTTTTTTTTTAAACGGTACCTAAAGGAGTAGACATTTGACAGACACATTGGACGCCATCAATCAGAAATGCAGTGCCAATATGAAAATATGCAGCCTGTCCATTTAATTACAACATGAAATGGACGGGCACAGCGACGCACAGACACGCACTTGATTTTTCTATATGAAAATCAAGTGAAAAGAGCGAGAAACACTTGAGGGTTAAGTTCACACTCGGCATGAAATCTAATCATACTGGCAGTAATGTGTGAATGTATAGCTCTGACAGGCAGCTCTCTCACCTCAATCTGCTGCTCATGATCTACTGGACCACGGTGCAATATAGAGACGATGTCTTATGTAGCGTTAATGGGAAAGCAGAACAGGGCTCGTCCATGCAGAGGTAACAGCCACGGGAGAAATCCATACAAGCGCTGCCCGCCATAATCACACTTACATAAATGTATTATGATGAAGACAAAGAAACAAACCAGGACACGTTTTGTATGCATGTTGTGTCACAGTCAGCCTGAATCAGTCTCAAGCACGAACTTCAAAGGGATAATACATTTTCTCCCTTTTTTTTTTTTTTCCCCCGCTCACTTCAAAGCCAAACTAAATATCTTGGAAAACATCGCCGACTATGACCTATTTTACAAACAAATGTTTCGCCTCATTGGTGCCACAAATCGAGTCGTCCAATAACGTAGTGGAGGTGTGACGGGGGAAAACTGTGTTAGAAGGGTTTTGTCGTTTTATTGACGTTATTCAAGTGCCTCAAAAAATGACGGACGAATTAGGCTCTGTGTCGTTTCATCTGACAAACGAGACTGTTTTCCTCACACGAATGAAACAGTGAAAGCCAGGAAATACAAATCACCCACTCACTGATCTAAATGAGGCTCTCTGCACCCTCTAGAGCCATGGTTCTCATACTGTGGTACGAGTACCACCCGTGGTACGATCAGAAATACTGTTCACCAACACGAATAGGAAAACGCAACAGCATGAACGATGTGGGCGTTATATACGCTGGCGTTTCATCAAGGAAAACTTATTTTTTAATAAGTTTTCAACACAGTTACACTAAAAAACCCTCCATCAATCCATTTGCGGGGGTAGCGGCTTGAGCACAGAAGCCCACACTTCCCCCTCCCTGGCTACTTTGTCCTCTTAAATTCTGAAATATGACCCATTCATAAAAGGGTATTTAAATATCATGGGTTGCGTGGGTACTTATAACTTAAGAGGCTGTATTACACTTTCAACGGAAACTGACTTGTTTCCCCAACTGCTGGTTATTTTCTCTACAAAAACACATCTATCAATTTCTCTTTGTCATTCTTTTACAGTTTCAAACCAAAGCTGCCGTGTGTCCCCTCGGGATTCAGCCTCTTTTATCAAAAATGTTTATTCATCATTGTTTGAAGTCCGTACTGAATGAATGAACTGCCGTGTACGACACGACCAAAGGATTGACCTGTTGTGTGCAAACAAAGCGAGTAAAATAGTAACCGTGATGTTTTTCGCTGTAAGAAAAGTGACTGTAAAATGGATGTTTTCCTCACAATTGATTGTCTCTCACAGGTCATGAGTGCAAGCATTTCCATAAATCTGTGTTTGCCAGAGACGTGTAAGAGAACGATTGAAATAAACTGTTATACTTGAGCATCCATCCTTTAACTCTGGTGAATAAACTGGCGTCGACTGAGGTGACAAACATGGCACAGAAATAAGAGTTTGTAAAAGTTCACAGGAGGAGAAGAGACCAAAGTAATGGAAAAGAAATTTAACTCCAAATGGAAGAACTTAAAGGTTCAAAATATAAATGAAAAACAAATTCAAATAAGAATTTACGTCCAAACAAAAGCCATGATTGTACTTTTAAAGTCTGTAAAATCCTCAGTGTTCCATGACTTGTTGAAGAGTTGTCAAATGCACTTTGTGTCCTTTTAGTGTTTCTGCCCCCAAAAAGGAAAAACAACAATAAAAGTAAAAATGTTTGTGCGAGAGGCGCAGTGTAATGTAATCTTCCCTCACATGAGAAGTAAAGTTTACTGATCTGGAAATGGCTTCTTTTTTTTTTTTCATTTCTCTGTTTAAGAGACAAAGCTGAGATGCAGCAATAACAGGAACTGCTGAGAGAAGCACATCGACAATCTTCACAGAGACACAGTTCATTAAGACTTATTCTATTGCACGCTGTTGGCCCAGTATCTAATTTAGGGGGACAGCTGGATCGTGCATTGGAGACCGCAGTACAACGGCAAGCCTGTCACACTAAGACTTGTCACATGAGGCTTCCAGGGAAACCAAAACACAGCCACTCATAACAGAATCCGGGGGAGAGGCTGGAGAGTTGGTGTTGTACAATAAAGGAAGTTTCTCTGTGCAACCGCAGCAACACACACTCCGTCACCTCATCCACTTAATGAATTACGCTTAATATAATAATAATAATATAATATATAATTGACTTTGTACAGGAATATGCACTGACATGATTTTTTAAAAAACCTTAACTTTGTGTTATGCTACTCTCTTGCTTGAATATGACTCGACGTATACATTAAATCGTCCCTGTTTGCATGTATACGCATCTACTTTGAATTTGGGTTAACTACAGTGCCATCTGAGAAGCCAGTAAAGGAACATGGTGCACATGTAGTGGGTGAGATGGCAGCGAGCAGCCCGTTAAAGCAGCAGGGGGTCTGCACATACACATACTGTGGCCATGTGGATACTACGGCAGCAGCTGCTGCTGCTGATGTGCTGTCTACAAGCGAACTAACAAAGTGGCTGTCTGCCTGAAAGAGAACCGCGGTGGTTGCATAACCATGGCTCGACGCGGTGAGTCGGAGACACTGATCCCGCTTTGTAGCACTGAGATGAGATGTCTAATGTGTAATCGTCTCTGACAGTCCATTTGTTGTCTCACACTGAAAGAGTGTGCGTATCCAGAGGGTTATGTAATAATCCGTGCATGAGCATGAAGAAACTCTTCATAACTCATATTTTTTTTTTTATTATCATCATTATTTTTATTGGAAAATACTTATTGACAATAAAGAAAACAACAAATGGAATTTGAAGAGCGGGGCTTCGTTGTTGACTTTGAGGCAGAGGTATTGCGAATTTGCTCAATCCTTAGACACAGTGAAATAAGAACCTCGTAAAACACCACGGTTCTCAAACCGTGGCACGTGTACCACCAGATGGACGAATTAAGCCCAAATTAAGAGTCCGTGTCAGATTACTCATGCACACTCCAGAGCCAGGGTTCTCAAACTGTGGTGTGTGTACCACCAGTGGTACTGTGTATAAAAACCAGCGTGTGTATATCCTTTTAAAAGAAGTCTTAAAACTTATCTAGCACTCGTAACTTCATCCTCTTAACAGAAAGTGACTCTCTGATTGTTGGTTGTTAGTGGCAGCTGTAATGTACTTGTTAATTATATATTTTTTATTGTTTTTTTGTTTGTTTTTTAGCTTGTTCTCCTTTTTAAAAATCAGGTCAGTGGTCTTTCCATGTCAGGGAGAGAAGGGTTTGCAGCCTACGAGGACACAAACCGTGACAATTTGCCACGGGACTTTTTGGCCAGAGTCGAGGGGAAATGATGCCGTCAAAGTTTGCGAGCGTAAATCCTTAAATCCACTCCGCCACTTGGCCCGAGCACAGCAAAAGTGTAATTGTGAACTGTGCGTAGGCAAATTTGAAGAGGTTTGCCTGAAGCTCAACGCTAATGTGGCATGCATGCAGGAGCCTATGTAGTGAAAATAACATGCTCGCTGGTAAGGAAAGCACACAGTGTCACGAAAAGGAACCTTGGCTCTCATGAAGGCTGGGTCCTTGGCAATAACGGCGTTCACGGATGGAGGTGGAATGAAGCAATTGGGTGTCTTTACCCTCTGATGGAGAGGCTTTTAAAGATCTGGAGCCTGTAAATGAGGGAAGCATAGCACCAATCCTACAATATTAGAAATAAAAGATGATTTTTCAAATTTCTTCATCTCTGCATCCTTCCCTTGGAACCTTCCTGGAACTGGGAGCAGTGGGCACATACTGAGCAGCGCACCGTCTGGCTACAAGACATATTCCATTTCCCCTTGGCCACAGGCTGACGTGATCTGGTTCAAATTGTGGTCTTTTTCCAGTATTTCTAATTTTTATCCACAATATTGCTTTTGGAAAGAGACACTGAGTCCACCGGACCAGCACTGATGTTCAAACTGAAGTATCTCAATGAGTGGTCCTGACTCTCAAGGCCTTATTTGCACTATAAGGATGTTTTTAAAGCGTTCACATCAGATGCAATATTGTGTCTTTTATTTATTTACCAAACCTTTGCTTCCATGTGGTTAACTCTTTAACACCTAACCCTCAAAATGTCAGGCTGCACTTTTTTGCTTATTCAGGGTCAGAAAATGTCCTGTGAGTAAGTCCTTTTTTTTCCAGAATATCTGGCATTTACTGCAATTTGCTGCATGTTAACATAGTGTCTTAACAATTTAAGATGAAGAAAAACAAACGTGTACTGTAGTTGTACATGAATACCAGATTTTGGGTGTTTTTGAATATAACTAAACATAATACAACATATTTAACATAACATTTGTGTGAGTTTTTGTCTCAATGTTCAAGATGTACAGGCGTTTTTCCAACTCTCTCCTCTCTGGTGACAAAGACGCTGATTTTGCCAGCTTCCTGCAACAGCAACTTGCGTCTCCTCAGCTTTCAGAAACTGTAATTACAATTACGCAAAGTGCGCTGGTGCAAACGTGTCGTCTGCACTAAAGCTCGGTGTTAAAGGGTTAAAGCGATCAGAAAATTCTGTCCTGATGTGGTGAAGTGATGAAGTTCCCTCTCCTCTTCTTCACTGTTGGCTGTACCTCGATTTATTATCTATTTAATAAGAATAAGAATAGTTATTTGCTTCATTGCACCAGGCTTGGTGCGGCACCTGCAGCCACTCAATATATCACTTGAAATTATTTGTGAAGATGATTTTTATGATTTTCAGTTTATTGACTTACAACCTTGAACTATTGAAGCAATGGGAAGGATTACCTTGATATTTGAAAGAATCATATTGAATTACAGTCACTTTGGTGAGTCCTTGACTTTTCATCTGTTATTTTATTATTTTTGTTTATAAGAAATTACTTTGAAAACAAACTCATTATCAGTCTGGCTTTGTGCTCACAAATATTACAATGTTCCACTCAGATTTGTGCTTTTTTAAAGAGGTTTGTCCTCTCTGTGACCCTCATGTAGAGGATAAAGTGGTCGTTTTTTTTTCCAGGTTCAGTTTAATACAGTTTTTCCCCTTTGATTTTTGTTATCTGAATTAAATGCATACATCCATTTCCTACCGCTACATCCTCCACAGGCGTGTCACTGGGGGTGCTGTGCCAATCTCAGCTGACCCTACGGTCAATTTAGAGTGTCCAATTGACCTAATCCCCATATTGCATGTTTTTGGACTGTGGAAGCAAGAGAGAAAACCCACCTGAATAAAATACATACAAATTATAAATAAAAACATTTATGTAGACAAACTACGGTCACTTACAGATATTTCTAATAAAAAAATGCCAGGAAGGAAATGTATTGCTAAATAATAATAAGTGGATCAATACAATCACTGTGGTGCCCCCTACAGGAGCAGCATTGTGATTATGAATATCTCAATCCCAGAATATTAAAGAAAATGGAAGCACTTCCCTTTCAAGTTTGTTTTTTTTAATTCATTTATACTCGTGTTTTTTTTCCTCGTCATATTCAATATTAAATTCAGTGTCATCGGTGGCTATGAGACGATGCTAATCGCTGCTTTTGAAAATTGCTCATATGTTGAGGGAGGCAGTGACGAATGGCATCACAAGATCAGTAAGATCTGTCGGTGGGAGCTGGAGTGGAAATAAAGTCGATGACTAATAGCAGGAGATGTTTGAGGAGAAATGAGCTCGGAGGATAATGAGTCATGGCTCACTGTGTCTCCTCTGCACCGCGGCAGCACAGCGGGAGCCCATTTCACTCCGAACTCCACGGCCCTGCCCTGCCCTGACGGCAACGCTCGGCTCACTGCCCTAAGTCGGAGTGGACCGCAGAAAGCTTAGTCTGCACTTTTTTTTCCCCCACACATCAAAGAGTGCGTGGGTTCATAATAGCATGGCCTTCATCACTGCGAGGAAGTGAACCGCCGTCTCTGCTGTGCTTTTCTTACACGAAACTGAATGTTATATACAGTTATAGTGTTTAAAACTTTGTGTCTGTGTCTTATTTAAGTGGGCAAAGACCAATTGGTAAACCAATCATGTCAAATGGTGCATCCATGGTAGATTACCATGAGAATAATACACAACTCCTTATATGGACATATAAATGGACACATAAAAATAAGCCAAGTCAACTTTTGAACAGTGATGCATTTCTGAATTTCACAAATTCAATCTGCTCTTTAATCAGCACTTTATGCTCAGTTGTGTTTATATAGTTGGTGAAAATGAGATCAGACTGTCTCAGTTGTGCTGGGAAAAAAAAAGGATATAAGACTGTCTATACTGCACATTCTTATATCCTCTGTATATACTGTATGTTTAGATACAGTAATGGAAAAAAGCAGCCGGAAGGCTCTGTGTTCTAAGGGTTAAATTAATTAAAACAATCCAGTAAGGCACTTTAAAACAACCACAGTAGACCAAAGTGCTGTACAGAATAATAAATAAAAGGCATACAAGCTCAATCAAGGCAATAAAATACATCTAAAACAACTAAAATAAATGAAAAACAATTAAAGAACTGAAAGGCCAATAAAAAGATAAAAAAGGAAAGACAGAAAATTCTGGAGATTTGTTTGGGGACCTAAACAAAGTCTCCCGTGACCCATCCAGTGTTTGGGAATCACAAATGCAGCTATTTCATGGAACAATCACCAATATTGAGCAACATTCAAATCATTAAAACAAGAAAAATACTAGAAAGTGTATTATATAAGGATATATAGATTATTAGTGCAAAATGTTATTCCCATTTAGAGACGCTGGTTAAAAACATAGTACGTGCGTTTTGCAAATTGATGACATCTGTGTTTATTCTCATACACTGAGTGAGACGCAATCATAAAAGGTGACGGGGAACATTCACGTGTAAGAAATGTTCTATTTTGCTCAAAACGTCGCATGACAGGATCCTTGGGTCGTGTCGGTGAGATCAAAATAAATGTTTTTCTTTGACAGCGGAGTTCATAACAATATTTGCGAGGCCTTCGTCTCAACCCTGAAATACTTTGATGATCGATGTCAACGTTTCAGTCAAAGTAACATGAAGTTTTAATCATGAAATAAGTCTCTTTTTTTTTGAAGACAGCTCAGGTCCGAGGAGAACTGAGAAAATGCCCGACATCATTGTTCCAGGTCTGATACATAAGCCTTGATATAGTGTATTAGCTCCAGATGTCTGGTGCCTTGTTATCTAGGGAGGGAGAACCTTGAAAGGGGCCTGTGTGTGTCTATAAGCAGGTCCAGTGATAAGAAAATGTGAGTAACTAAACTTAATCCTGAGCGTTAACGATGGCTGAAGATGAGAATTCTCTCTCTCACATAAACAAAACTAAGTGAAGAAGCACAGAAATTGCTTTGGAGGATAGTGTTTTCTGTACAAAGGACACTTTTCTTGGCCCAAACAGAGGAGGTTTGTTTTGCTGCTGCTCCCTTCCTCTTCCGTCATTACAGTCTTTTGCTTAAAGTGCTCATCCTCGCCGCACAGTGAGCGCCAGCCTGGAAACAGGAGACGTTCAAACATAACCATCACACTGCTGAAGCCAAACATGATCCCGGGAAAAGCTGCCTCTGTAATTAACCAGAATGAGTTGTTTAATTCTGCCCCCCGCTGCACGCAAAACACATAATTACACACAGAAAATGTACTGCATACAAAAACCTTCCCGACTGGATTAGAATAATTTTCACCACCGCAGTCAAATGGTGGACATCAATGCACACAGCTCTTCTAATCACGACCCACCGTGCACTTTCTCAGAGTCCCAAGTTGGAAAAAGCTTATAATATTAGAGATAATGACTCGGGGACAGAATGTGTGTGTGTGTGTGTGTGTGTGGGAGACGGCGCGCAGAGTCATGCCTTCACATCCGGAAGACTTATTAGTTTGATCCAGAAGAACATATTCTTTGCCGAGAAAGACCTTTTTCCTCTGTTAACATCTGTCCACGTGCTCCATATTTGAAGTTCCTGGGTTTTAATGAAAAATACGTCAAGTGTATTTTCAAGGTTATGGATGACGACTTTTCAAACTTCAAAAAAAGTGCAGTTTGTGAGCCAATTTTGAAGGAAAAGTTTGTGCAATCGCAGGTGCTCGACCAATCAGGTGCAGAACTAAAAAAATATTGCTAATGAAATATATAATACAATTTAGGGTTAAAGTTTCATGTCATTTTTATTATTTTTTTCACATAAAGTTTACTTCCTGTCGCAAGTGGGTGGCACAATAGCTTTTAACCTGAAAATAGATGTTTATTTTCTATAAATGGAACGTTGTCTTTCTTACAAGGCTTAAATGCTTCCGCCACAAGGTGGTGCTGTAACCAAGCCTGAGTATTAGTGCTTGAGATGGCTTCAGGGTGGGAGACCTACTGTAGATTTGCAATCTGGTGAAGATTTGACCGTGTACAGTTGAGTTCCAGTGATCAAACGTGATTAATATAGGGCAGACAGGAGAGTTTTACCGGAGTTACTACAACTTTCTCATGTTGTGACGGCAATTTGAAGCATTTGACCCATTTTTCGAAGATGGCGTCATCAATGCCTGATGTTTTTTTCCTCGTAAAAGTTTAGGTTGATCTGATCAACCTGGTAGGACGAGCACATTAAAGTGAATTAAAGCTTTCTTAAACACATTCCTCTTCCTGTGAAACCTCCCAAATGTGTCCCCTTCTTTAGAAATGTCCTTTTGGAGGACAGTATATTTAAAATGTTACTGTCACAGGTCTAAACTGACCGATCTTTAATGCCAGGAGGGGAAACCTGGTTGGTATGCTATGCTACCTAATAGTGTTTTGTTGACCTCAAACATGGAATCTCGGTCTTAAGCCTCTTGTGACTGGCTTTTCTTTTGGTGACATTGGTCTGTATTTATAAAGCAATGTTCTTAGTCCTTTCGTACAGCGCAGCCATGTGCAGCACATTTTCTCTCGGCCGGCACAGCGGTCGGGAGCGATGTTGTGGTTAAGTGTCTTGCCCCGGGGAACACATCGACGGAGTCCACATGAGACGTGTGATTCTGTGAGTGTGCTGCTGGGCCTCTGTGGTGCTCTTAAACTGATTCAGGTGTCCTTTTTATTATAGATTTATTCCCTGGGTGATGCATCGTCTCCCTAAACTGACTTGTCTGTCTGGTGACCCTGTGAAATGTCCCTCAATCTTGTGATTGAACTTCTGTTTCAAATAGTTTTTGCTGGTTTACATTGAAAGTGTGTAATGTTTTCGACAAAAGACAACGACTTCATTGTAAACAAAAGAAGCAAACTGACCTACTTCTAATTCCAGGAGGGAGTCCTGGCTGGTGTCCCTGGAAGAAAACAAAGCAAATGACTCCAAAACAATCAAATTAAAAACATGACTTTAAATGCCTGGAGGGAAACCTGGCTGGTGCCGCCGTCGTAACGCTCTGTAAAAAAAGGAGTATTTCTCTCTTAAATCTTGTGTGATGTCTGTGGTTCACAACTGACCTATTTCATATGCCAGGCGTGAGACGCGGCTGGCGTCCCTGAAAGACCTCAAGTCAAACACACAAAATGACTGAAACACAACTTCAAATCAAAACGATAACAAACTGACTCCACTGAAGATGATGGAGTGGATGTGCTGCTGGGTGTTTGTGGGGATCACAGACCAGTGATTTTAAGTTATTTCAGGTGTGCTGTAGGTGATTTGTGATAGATGAATTCCTTGGGTCAAAAGCGTTTTCAATCACAAGTGCATGTCTCCTAAACTGCTCCGAGGGGGATCTGGCTGTCGACGATGTGGTCGCTATATATTGTGTTTTCTTGTGTAAATTCCTAAGATTTTTAATAAACTTTTCTCGGTTAAATTATGTGTTTTATGTTTTGACTGAGACACAAAACTAACTTAAAGTTAGGAGACAAAACTGACTTTATGTTAAATGTACCCTTTTAAAAAAAACTGACCTTTTCGTTTATTTTGGAATTTACCAAACTCGATTATAATATATTGTATAATAGTATATATGTATATGACCAAAACAGGCAAACAAGGCTGTGCAATTAATCACAACTTGTGTATCAATTACGATTATGGGCTTTTATTCTGAAAATAACACTTAATGTTGTAGCACTGTCTTGACTTCCTGTCCCACTCGGCAAAAAAAGAACGCACGCGTTCAGTGAAACGCGTAAACATAGAACATACACTAATTTATAGATATTTTAAGGTAGAATCATTAAAAATTACCACTTTTTTTCAAGTCGATGGCTAATCCTTTGAGATTATCTCGATTTCAATTTTGAAATTGTGTTTATTTTTTCCATAATCGAGCAGCCCCAACTTAAACCTTTTAAAACGTGTATGATTTCATAATATACAGCCTTGAAGCGCATCATGTTTGCAGTAATTATTAAGTTGTCCAGCAGAGGGCACTGCCTTGCACCCTTACAACGACGATATGATTGAAATGATGTTTATGTGTGAAGTAAAAATGCAGCATTATTATAGAAATGAAATTCTTTGTGCTTGATCTCGAACATGGATAATATAAAATATAGTGAGTTCAGTTTTGCACAATGAAGTGTTTAAAAGAACAGCAGAAGACGTGTAGAAGAATAAATTAAACTGGTCCAAACTCCATACAATAACAGGTATTGTTCAGAATATCTTTTAATGGTGTACTGTGTCATGGTTTGGGGAAAGTGACAGCCCTATTTTTACACTAAACAACAAGAGCCCAGTTGAATTTCTTTAGGGAACAACTTTCTCTGCCATTTCCTCTGTCATTGGTTTGCGTGGTGAGTGGTTTCCAGGAGGCTGGTTGGTAATTTAGAGTGTAGTGAAATGGAAGGTACCCAGGGGAATTTCACCCCAGTAAATACATTTTGGACTCTTTGAATCAAAAACAATGAGGCGCGTAGATTCCTAACTGACCAGGTAGAGATTTTTAAGTAAAAAGCCCCTTTTTTAAAAAAAATAACTGTGCCGAGTCGAGCAAAAGCCTGTCATGTCCCGTTCTGTCCTTTTAAGTTGTGTTATTTGTTTTTCTATTCATTCAATGGTTCCTGTTTTATTTTGGTACTCATGTCTTGTCTCATTTGAGATCCACTTCCTGTCAAGTTTCCCTCCTGTGTGATTACTGGCCTGTGATTAACTTATCAAATATCTTTTTTTTCTGTTTCTAAGCAGACATGTGAGTGATGTTACAAATCTAATCTGTGGATGAACAACAACAAAGTTGACTTTTCCATCCACGAGACAGTAATATCGTATGTTGTTTGTCTCTGGTGATTCCCACCCCTATTTTGTGTGTTCTTTGAGGCGCTTTGTTCCTTTTTTTTGTTTGTTTTTTTGTTTTGAGAAATAAAGATCTTCAAGAGCTGCAGGATAATTGAGCTTGGACTGCACCAAACATTTGCTACAACACTGAAAACTATGATCTATAGGAGGCTATAGCTCCCTGCATTAAATACAAAGAAGACTCATTTCACATTATACATAATACTAATTTAAATAAATGCCACCTGACAAGGCAGTCATTCAGTCAGAGTTCAGGCTCAGTTTTAATCAAAGTAAATTGCGGCAGCTTGGGAATCCCATGTGTTGTGATACCCCTCAATAGTTGAAGCATGTGAAACGCTAGTGGGCTGATGGGGGTCGGGTCACTTTTTCATCAATGCACTCAACTCCCAGATGACCTCTAATCAAGAACAGGTGTCCTGCACTACGGCAAAAGTCAAACCACACAGGAAATCTTCTTGTGCTAATAGAATCTTGCAAAAGTTTGCAAATCATCTATAATGAGTGCTAAATCTAGAGAGAGACGGATCGGTGTGAATGCCTGGAACGGCTGAAACAGAAGCAATTCTCACTAATGCAGGGAATTAAAATGAACAGGGGAATATTTCACAGAGAAGAGAAGAGAAGACTGAGGAAGACACTTATAGATTCACGATTTTAGCAACTCCTCAGCACAGGAGGAAAGAGGCCAGATGTGATTTCTTTTGTTGTGCGAAACTGCAAGGGGGAAAAGAAGACTTTTCCATTTTATTCATATCCAAGGCATCACTGAGGACATTCTGAGCTCTACAGTGGTATTTTGATGTCATACATAGATTTTCAGAGATGATTAATATTTTCTTTTTAAGGCCGGCTTCATTGTTAATGTTATTGAGCTCTCTGAGGTTTCATCATGGTCTTCTCTCTTTTTATTTCTGTTTAGTGTATCAGAGGTTCAGTTGAGTCATAAAGTTATGATTGATGACTGTGAAAGGACGCAGCAATGACAATATTTCTTGTGTTTTTGTGTCAAGCACCAAATGTGCTCAATCCTCACAGCTTCATAAGGCACCAGAAGCCACTTGACCCATTCATCAAACACTTGATCTGATGAGTCATTAAAGTGATTACAGGCCAGTTTGCGTCTGTTGGAATATCTGCCACGCTAATACTCCATCGTGGAGTTTTTCAGACACCCATCCAGACTTTTAAACATGAATTATGCAGAACTTTGGGTGACAAACGTGCCCGTGAGAGACACAGACCCTAAGATGTGTGCTGCAAGCCTCTGGTGGCCTGTGTGAGGTCATTAGAATGTGAATGTATATAATATGGATGATTATTATTACGTTTAATTCGATTTTCCACTGAAAATGGCCGTTCTTTATTGCATGAAATTATCCACCATCCTGTTGTTTTTACAAAGATTTTGTTTTTATTTATTCAAAGGCTTAAATTTCATCATATTTAATCATGAAGAACAACAGTACTAGAATAATCTTTGGTATGAAACATGCACATCTGTTCCCTTTTCACTTTCTCATATCAATCTACTAGCTTATATTAACGTGCTTGCCCATTATTCTTCCTGGCTGAGATGTTGAAGATTCAGTAGTTGCATAAATTGCTCATCTCTCAGGGTGAGGCTTAGCGTATGAAATTAGCACGCGTTGCACACTCCTGTCGTTTGTAGCCACGGTGCAATCAGATAGTCTCAAGGGGCTGTGACTGGTTTTTAATAAACAAGAACTCAACACCGTCACATGCTCCCAATGGATAACAAATAATGCCATTCATGGCGATTTAAGGTTCACAGCCGGATCCAGGAATCCCAGATCTGTGTGTGTGTGTGTGGAGAACAGGAGGGACAGGGTGCACCAGCAGGTCGCAGCACTTTGTATCGCCAATCCATCAAGAGAAGAAAAAAGCTGAGAAATTTCCATTTCCATCCATCTTCTACTGCTGTATCCTCTACATGAGGGTGGGCTTACACCCTGGACAGATAGCCAGTCCACCACAGGGACACGTATAGAGAGTGTCCCATATTGTGTGTTTTTGGACAGTGGGAGAACCCGGAGAAAACCCACGCACACGGGGGCAAACATTCTGACCACTACACCAACCGTGTGGCCCTGTTTATGTTTGTTTTCTGAGATTAGGCGCCAAAATCCAGACTTTAAAGTGCATATAAACATATAAATCAACTCTATTGGGAGTCAAATTATCCCTGCCATGAATATGTAGAGTCTGACCGCAGCTGGGAATAACAAATGTTGGTCCACCAAAGAACAACAGCCATAAAAACATTGCGAAATCCAGCCTCGTACGTTTTTTGGAACTGACGAGGAGGCCGAGTTTATGGTCTGCCGGCTCAGACATTTTAATATTTGAAGTTTATGGTTGGACGATTTGGAACGCCTCGACCGGAAACTGCTAAATATTAACAAGCTGAAAGTGGGTACGTGATATTTTGTCATGTAGTGTGGCAGAGGCAGACACACTTTATTCAAGACATCGATTCCCTGCTTCTCACACTATAGTGCAATTAAATGGCACTTGTTAACCGTGCATACAGAACAATGCTGATTCGCCTTCTTTCTTTTTTTGTTCTCGCCATTCCTCTTCATGACCAATAAATGGAGTCGTCCAAGTCGTGTCACAGTCCGTCAGAAATCCTTGAGTTTTCAGTGACTGCTCTGGGAAGTGATGCTCATAAGGTCCTCATTTCACTGTGATGACACACTGACAGAATACTGATGGACTTCTCCCATTGGAGAGCAGACACTGTCCGAAGCCCTGATGTTGCTCATAAAGGTCATACACAGGGTGGGATTGTCAAACGATCAATCATTGAAATGCATCGCGACATCCACCGAGGCCATTCATTATAAATGAGTGGGAGAGCTCATGAAATGTGAAGGAGGGATGAAGAGAAAGAATAAACGTGAAATAATATCAAGATATCAAATGATTCAGTCGTTGTATCTTGATAATAAAAAAACAAGTTTATTTTGAAATAATAGTTTCACCGAGTCCTGAAAAATAGAATAAATGGAGAGAATATATTTGTAATGTTTTCAACAAGAGGCGAGTATTTTGAGCATGTGAAAGTGGGAATGTGGGTTTATAATTAATTTAAAGACAGCAATGGCTAAAGCAGTTGTAATATTTATATCAAATTATTTTTAAGATACACTCTGGAAGTCTTGCCCCTCGTGTTTGCCCTCTTAAACACTTAAAGATCTTGTGTGGGATGTGTCTTTATTACTTTACACAACATTATTCACTCATGACGCAACAAATACAATAAAGAGTTTCAGACACCAATTACAGACCCCAGCTTTAACCTGGACTGAATAACACCTGTGCGTGACGGGAATGAATCCATTAAATCCACTGTGATTTTTTTGGCAGGAAGTGAATCAACAACTCAGAAGTACAAAGTGTATAATCGCTTTCACTTTCTTTACAAAGGCGGCCCTTTTGGGCTGAAATGTGTCTACAGCAGCCCGGACGGACACGCCCACGTCATACAGCTCATAAACCAACAAAGAAGACAAGAGGAAACAGCAGAGCGACAGAGAGTTTACGTCCTTTCTGGGAGGCAAAGTTGTTCCCTGACACACTCGGAAAAGGAAGATGTTGTTCCACTGCAGTCTCAATAAATCGAACTGAGCCTTTAATACAAGATAAATGGGTTTAAAACCACGGTTCCCAAACTGTGGTGTGTGGACCACCAGTGGTACATGAGCTGGGGTCATTTTGACCGGAGTGCGTAGACAATGAAACAAACAACAAAACAATCACAATAAATGAAATGTTAATAATCAGAATCACCTTATCGCACGCTCCGTCTTAATTTAATTTGGCTATACCAGTGTCTGAAGTGTAGTCTTTTGTGCTGTTGTTAATCCACAGATTACACTTCAAGAGCTCAGTGTTTTATCAGATGGAACTTGGTGTAAAAAGTTTGAGAACCTCGAACAGGAGAGTTGCCTGTACTTTGATTGGGAGCTCCCTCTGTGTACTTGTTACCGGAGGGTTTATAGCATCAGTGATGTAATCGCAGCGCAAACAGGTCCATCCTTTCAGGTCATGTGTTCATTAGTTCTTAAAGAATAAATAATGACGAGCACTGCACTGACTTACCTCCACTGAGCACGTACGCTGTGTTTGCACTTGTGGTTTTCACCACAGAGCTGCAGCGCCTCACGTTCTCCTCTCTGAGTGGCTTCCTGTGAAGATGGGTCACACTGCTCAGTGTCTCGCAGCCTCCGCGTCGACCTCAGTCGACGGTGTCTGCCTTTGCTCAGTCCCTCAACGGACTCAGCCTGATTGATCATAATGAGTTTGGGGAGCTCGGACGTGGCCCGAGCTGCGCTGGGAGCGGCCCTCGCACTCCTCCTCCGTGCCGCTATTATACAAGGTAATCGTGGACCACATGCACTGCTGCTCATACTGTATAATATACCATGAAAGATAGGATATTCACTATGGGTTTGAAATGTGTATTGGGCGCTGGTGTGATAAGCTGCCGCAGTATAATTCTCTGATTTTATCTGCCTGCATCCCAGCGGATCGCAATCTGTATTATCACCTTCAAAAGTAAGTGATTTTGTCTCCTCACTTTCCTTCCTGCCAATTCTACAAATGACCTCCCTGACAGGGCTCCGGGATGATGTTGGGAAGACGCGGTATGAAACAACAGAAGCAGTCGTGGGCCAGAACGTGACCTTGCAGTGTGATATAAAGACTCGCCCTGGGCTCAATATTGTCAGTTTTGAATGGAGGAAGAAAAAGAACGAAACCCACGAAGAAAAGCTGGCTCTGTTTAACCTGATTTATGGAGTCAATAAGTTCCGGCCTAACGTCAGCCTCGAGTTCCAGAACAACAGCGCAAACATGTTGATGCGCTCCTATCTGCACCTCAGTGAGGTGAAGAAGTGGGACAGCGGCGTCTATATTTGTGATATTGCAACTTTCCCTGCTGGTTCCACGAGGAGGGAGATAGAGCTGAAGATCAAAGGTAAGAGAAAATGAAGGCGAAGCACATGTGAAAAAAAAAACCCAACCCAAGTCTGCAGCGCTCATAGGATTTAATATATGGATACGACATGTACAGCAAACCTTCTATCTCATTGTCAATTGCATATACCATTTCAAGTTTCTTCTGATTGCATCAGAGCAGCGCTGCACCGCCAGTCTTCTGAGCAAATGTAGAGCTGGGTGACAAATTAAAAGGAGCATGAAGTGTCTCACCAGGTGCTGGGAAACCATGAGCTGCTCCAGCATTAATTCCACATGTCTCTGAAGTGCACGAGAGGGACGGGACGCCATTGCTTCACAAGACATTTTGGTGTATGGAGAGCACTGGTGGTCCAACGGCTCCTTTTTTTTAGATATTACATTTGCACTATCATGCTATTTCTCTATATTCACGCAGAGAGAATATACAACTTCCTTTTCCTTCCAGCTGTAATTCAAGAGAAGGTATGCTAATAACAACATGTTTTTCCATGCGAAACCACTGGAGTCCTTTGCAAACATCACCCACGCACTGGTTTCCAGCAGCTGCTGTACATGCGCTTTTCCTGTGTTGTTGACGACTCATGTCAATGTCACATTTGCTCTGTGTCAGATGTTGTCGAAATAACGTGCGACGCGAACACAAGTGTCAGCGTCCATTACGGAGAAAATGTGACAATTCACTGCGGGGCAGCTGGAAATTCTCGATACAGATGGACCAACAAGGTAAAAGAAACCAGAAAATACAGTCAATAACATCATGTTTTATTCATTTTGGTTTTTTTAACACATCCAGTGAACATTAACCTCTGACATCAAAACCTACATTTCCCATCGAAATAAGACATGATATGTAATGTTGTTTTGCCCCAGAACAAGGAGTTGGTGTCGGAGAACGGATCTCTGGAGCTGTTGTCAGTAAGCGATGCTGAAGCAGGGATTTATACACTGACTGTCTCCACAGGAAATGAAAGTATGCATAAACAGTTTACCATCACAGTGCAGCCAGCAAGCACAAGTGTACGGACAGGTGAGCTCCACATATTTCTTTGCAGCCATTCATTTCTTTGTGTCACGTTTCATTTTTACTCTTTCCTCCGAGGGGGATTAGCAATCTCTCACGGCGCCCGAGAGACTGAATTACTTAATAAACACGAGACCGGGGAGTTCTTCCTTGACAGTTATTATGCTGTAGCTCAGTCAATTTTAATTTTTAATTAGCTGAGAGAAAAGGAGAGGGATTCAAAGGAATTTTGAATCTGCCAGCACTGTTATGAAAAAAAAAAACCCCACAGAAACTGTGAATAAAATAACACAAATAAAAAGAAAAACAGTGTAAATCGATTTCCCTGTGGGGTTTTGGGTGAATGCCGCACTAAGCCAAGATAAAACCACTGTTTACTTTTTTAAAATTACTTCAAACAATTAAATTGTGCTGACTGGAAACAGCGCTGTGTAAAGTTAAGAAAATAAGATTTTCTTCCTCATCCTGTACACATGTTTCTCACAGGAACCTGAAAATGTAACAGAAAAATTCCGAGGCCACACAGACCAGAAGCCACTTCCTGTTCTTTCTCTCTCTCTCTCTCTCTCTCTCTGTCTGTCTGTCTGTCTGTCTGTCTGTACCATGAGAACAAAATCACTTCTTCACAGCATCTGTGAATCACGGTGATCATGGGGTGAGAGCACAATCTGTTGGACAGTTTGAAGTAGTACAGTAGCTCAGCATGTTTAAAAAGAGGCAGATAAAAATGAAAGGATGAGTGTGCCTGGTGAAAACACTGCACTGGGAAGGCTGTCATATTGTTTGGATTTAAAAGTCACATTATGACACGTTGAGTACATTTTTTCCATGAGCCACATCAATTTTCCCATTTTACAGTTTGTAAATAAACACTTATTTACCCTATGTAAAAGTAAAAGTAAAAATATTCATTTGCTTGATTGGATGCAGCTCCAGGGGTCAAACGGGGTCAACGGCCCTAAAACTATTAGCCTGGACCCCAACTGTGCTGGCCACCAAAATCTGGCCAGTTGATCCCGAATGAAAAGGAAATTTGTGCATTAGGTATCATGTTTCAGACTAATTTACAGCCATTCCTGTTACATCTTAATTTGAATTTCCAAGATTTATTAGGGAAATTAATCACAACCTGCCACGACCCGTCTGCGGGTCCTGACCCCTGTGAATGGGAGTGAATGTAAATCAGCGGCACCCATAAATAGGTCTGCTACTCTGTATTCTGAACAAAAATCCCAAACGCTTAACACTGTGTTGGATCGAAGGTGACCCTCTGACAAACACACGAGCCTCGCTCTGGACCATCTGGAAGCAGCACTGCCTCCTGTGACCCTCAAGGGTTCACAGGATGGATGGATGAATGACTGACAGATAGGATGTGCTTCTTGGTTTCGTTTTTGAAAGATTGACCACGTTTACCACCCACAGATTCCACAACAGTGTCCCCACACGGTCATGTGACTGAAGCGGTTTGGCCGGAACCTAGAGTCAACAGCTCCACCACATCATTGACCTCTCGACTGACAACCAATGTAACCCAGACCCGTGTGAACGATGTGAATCCAAACAACGACAGCGTCACAGCGATCACAGAGACCAATTTTAGTGACACGTCCGCCGCGGCCACACACACTGGACCTAATCTCTTCCTCAGCTCTACTGCATTAAGTCCTGGTGCAGGTGCAGGGTTCACATCCAGGAATCGGGAAATGGAAAGTGATGAAATGAGGAATGAGTCTGAGTCACACACGCGGCGTCCGGAGGAAAGTCTCTCAGCGAGGCCACAGGAAACCAGCACCTCGGCGAACATCACAGACGGCTACAAAGACTCTGGTGTGACACCAACATCAAACACTAGTCATAAAAATGGTAGGTAATCATTTCACAGGTAATTTGTTAATATACCATTTCAAAGATAAACCATAAAAATATATAATAGCAGCTATTCAATCTCAGCTCAAATCAACACACACACTTTTCTTCGTCCGGGTTTTTGTCAACTAGATTCCCCCCACTTTTGTGGGCCACTCCAGAATTGCAGGACATTTGGGCTTCAAAATGTTTGAAAAATAAACCTTTTTATCAACTTTCTAAAAGCTTAACTGGCTCAGCTCAAGCAGTTTTATTCGTTACCTGCTGTATTTGGCACAAGCCTGTTACCAACGCTCTGAAAAAAGTAGATTTCATTTATTTTTCCAACTGTAATTCCTTTACCATACAGAAAGTAACGTTCTCACTGAATAACCATTTGATATCGACTTGATTAGAATTAAACTTTTAAAATGATCTTTCCCAACTTACTACTCAATATTGGCGCGCTTTATTCAGTCTAAAGGTCAAATAAAACAAGAATAATACACAATTTTAAATCCCCGTCTTGTGATCGGTATTAGCCACAGGTTGTTTGCCTTCATGCGGAGGTTTCACAGGCTCCAGTTTTCTCTCAGCCTCTGGCTACGGGTCCTTTTTGGAGAGAGAAAACTCATTTGAAGGAGAGTCAGCTCCTGCGTTTGGTGTGAGACCAGCTGTGAGAGAGCTGCGAGACACTTTTCTGCCTCAAGGCAAAAGTCTTCACCTCCAAGATTTATGGGGATTCAAGCTGATCTAAGCACATTTCTGAAACACATGTGTAAATGTCACAGGTCCGGTATGATTTTGTGGATTCTCTCCATGTTCCCACTCATACAATACATCTCTGATCTCCTGACCCTAAGTCTGCTTCTCACGCTGCTTTTCCATTATACGGTTTGAGCACAACTCGGCTCAACTCGGCTTTCCAGTACCTGGTACCTGCTCTGGCTTCCAGGCGAAGTGAGCCAATACTCAAATGCGATGTCCACAGACGCATGAATCAAACTGAACAAAGCCGGACAGTAGATCAGTTAAAAATCCAGAAAACATGCCGTTAATCTCTGGTCTGGTGTATTTAGTCACAGCACTGCTTGAAAGCCGGCGATCATGCGCCAAATCACGACCCGTTCAGCTGTATTTCAGTTCAGTGACTGCAGAGTCATAAAATACTTTTAATCCTCCGTCTGTCCTGAAGCTCAGTATATTAAAAAAAAAATTGTCTTTTTTTTAACATTCCATGATCATTCTCTGTCGACCTGTGTCTATATTTTAATAGATGCCAGAAAATGCCAAAAAAACGAGATACTTATTTTGGTACCTTCCCGACATCTGACAACTCATACCGACCTGAAGTGAACTGCGCCCGCTTGATGGAAACAGGGTTTTAAGTCATCCTGCTAACAGCTCCTGTCAGCCAACCCCCCGCGCGCCTCATTTAAAATCCAGAGTTGACACAGGTTTCTCTGTTGCTGCTTCTTAAAGCTCTGAAATAGTCTCCTGTCCCACATTAGGCCCTCTCTTAAATTCAATTAGAAGTTTTACCTTCTTGTTGTTGTTTGTTTTAATGAGTTTGTTTTACTTCACCTTTACCTTGTTTTTTCTGTGGGAAGGTTGGTTGGTAAGAAGGAAATGTAGGTAGGAATCACAGTAGATGGGAAGAAGGAAGGAAGTGTAGGTAGGTCATAGGGCAAATGGGCTCTTTTGCGCAACATTCCCAATGAATATGATCTTATATTAGAAGGAATCATGAGTAAAAACCAATTACCAAGTGACAGACAGTTGTTTTTCTTTTGTTTTTTTCCTCTAAATGGGAACATCATTTACAAAACTGACATCTTGTTCTGTTGTTAAAGACTGAAATACTGATTAAGACCATTAACTGCTCGGGAAAATGTTTATTAGTGTAATAAATGATGTGAGAAGTAGAAGCTTATTTCCCCATGGACATCCATTCAAAAGGAGATGGTTTTCGCAGCCCGGTGAAGTCGCCCCCCGGTGGCTACTACCATCTCACAACATGGCCTCAGAAGACAATGTCAAATTGGACAATGACCAATTTTCTAAATATTGACTTGACTTATTTTTCCCCGTCTCTGAATCTGCTTGTCAGGCGCCTCACAGAGACATCTGCTGGTGCTTATCATCGTCCCCGTACTGTTGCTGATCGTCATGGCCGGCGTCCTCTACAGGAGACACTTAATGCAACAGAGGTGAAACTAAAAAACAAAAACTCTCGCTGGCACATGCAGTACTTAGCCGTGTGCTGACCCTGGAGCTGCATATTGACTGTCATGTTTCCTGATAGATGCACATGACCTGTCACACCCAGCAGCCTCCTGGGTGTTAGTAACTCTGCAGCACTGCCACATTAATCGATGCCTGCTCTCTCTCTCTCTCTCTCTCTCTCTCTCTCTGACTGTGTAGGATGGATCTACCCCTCCGTTCAAACCCCCCCCTCCTCCGGTTAAATACACAGCTGCAAGACACCGGGAGATTTCTGCACAGCCTTTCCCCATTTCACGGTGCAACTCGGAGAATGCACCTACGGATATGAAACACATGTTTATCCATGTATAGTTATGCCTGATTAACAGTGTGCTTGTCGTGGGTTAGAATTAGAATCATAAGCTATGTTATTTTCAGGGGTGCTTTGTTTTATACGACGGGTATTGGGGCCAAACTGAAGAGAAAAAAATATTTAGATAAAGTCATATTGTTATGAGGAAAAAGTCATAATTTTATGAGAATAAAGTCGTATTATGAGATTCTTTTTTTTATCATTATCTAATTAAATGTATTGTTATTAAATAGCAACAGAACACAGTTGATCACTACCAAGCATTTCCTCCTCCGGTCCACAAAAGCAATGATTTCCTCCAAATCTGTGTGATTCTTTCTTCCAAACAGACTCAGTTTCTTTCACAATCTTTCCAAAGTCCTGATACTAAAGCTAATGTGTGCCAAAAATAATAGGTATTTCTTTATTTGTGAAGCCCAAATCAAAAAGTAGCTTCTCGGATTGAAATTGCTCTTTCTTTTCTCATCTTTACGCAGGTTGCAGCTGATCATCTGAGATTTTATACTCATGATGATATTACGACTTTATTCTTGAAAGATAAAAGTTTGGCCCTAACACGTCGTATACTTTCAAACTGTGGATCATGTGTTTATCCTGGGTGGCAGGAGCTGCTATGCTGTTTTTCACGGTTACATATGTATATATATTTGTTTTGTAATAAAGGCATTTTATATTGTTTAATAACGTCCCCTTCTGTCACTCGACCACAAAACATCAGGACAGACCCAGATAAAACAGCACAAAATAGAGTGCAAACATAAGAAACACATTCAATTACAACAAGGAACAGAATATAGAGTACAATAACTGTATATAAACACACAAGTCTTACGTCATATTTCTGTTCCCTAATGATTCACACAATACTACAGCCTGCAGTTAGTAAAAGTCACCATTTGTTTAACAACAAAGCTGGTCTATAATAGAATTTTGAGTTTTATCTCTTGCTGCATGTGTTTTTTTTCCCCTCTCATCTGACACTCCTGCAACATTAAAGGCTCCATTTTATTCGCCGTACCTTTTCAAAAGAGTCATCTGAATTTCCCTCCTATTATTTCTCACGCAGCACTAAGAAAAAGGGGCTTTTCAATTTGCACAGAAACAAAAGGACAGAAACACTGTCTGGTTTCTGTTTGAAGTTGGAACTCCAAATTCTCAAATTCTGAGCTCGGGCTGCATGTCAGGGTTTGTTACCGAAGGTGTACATCCTGTTGCCAGTAGGCGGTGCAATGGCTGGCTCTGCAGACTACCAAGAGTAGAAGGGAAGAGGTCACTAGCCGTGTGGCCAGTGGGAACACAACATGTGAAAATGCATTTTCAACTCGAAATTCTTCAGATCGCGCTAAGACCTGGTCAGATTGCCATGTTTGCACGTCCTGATGTGTAAGATAAGTTTGGTGAGTTTTTGTGCAGGGTAAGGTCTTTAAAAGTGCAAGAAAAGATCAGAGCAGATACAATAGGGCCTTCACCCCAGTCGATGCCTTAATTAGGAGTTGACTTGTGTGTTTTGGTTGCTTTTGGTGCTTTTCCACTATACTGTACAGCACATCTCGACTCTTTTGCTTTTCCATCAGTGATAGTACCTGGTACCTGGTGCTGGTCGGAGAGTGGCGTCACTAGAAGAGTCACGACACAGGAATCAAACCGAACAAGTTAAAAAGACTTACAAATCCTGAAAACGTGTTCAAAAATCTCAATATTTATCAGAGGAGTCTGGTTACACCGAAAACAACTGCTTTGCTCGTCACTAGTTTGTGTGTTTTTGTCGCAGGGTGACAACCAAGTGGCGCTTTAACCACAAACCACTGTGTCTGAATGGCAAATCTTTATTATCAGGCTCAGGCACATACAGTACAAAAATGTAAAATACAACATTACATGCAGACACAAAATACATGGGTGTAATAAAAACTACATTTGTGTTAATATTTTTGTTTTTGACTTGTCTCACCACAGTGTTTAGACCTCAGGGTGTGCTTTAAGGTGCACAGATACACTTTTCACAGATGTGTTTCTCTTCTTATGACGTTCGAGCCACAGATGCAAAACCACAATGTACTACGTGTGTTTATCAAGAATTTACTTTACACACACACACACACACACAATCTGGTTTCCATGACTTCAGAGGACATCACTTTCATTTCCTGGAGACTTACTCTCACCTGAACCATAACGACGACTGGCCTACTCCTAATCCTAATACTAACCCTAACCTTGCAAACATGTCTTCACTGTAAAATGTAATGGGGGCCGACTATTTGTCCCCAAAGGGAAGACAAGTCCCCATAACATGAGTAATTCCTGGAACACACACACAAACACAAACTGGTTTTTATATCCTAGCGAGGACACATCATAGACATAATGCATTCCCTAGCAGCTCATCCTAGCATAAACCATCATAACAAAGTGTCAAACCTTAACCCTTAACTTAAACTTAACCTGAATCCAATTGTTAACCTAACCCTAAAACCAGGTCTTAACCCTGAAAAAGCCCTTTAAAAGTGAGGGGCCCAGACAAAACACACACTCAGGTTTGTGCATCTGTTCTTCTCAGGACACTACATTGACTACTATTCATTTGGACAGACTAAACAAAGCCTTATCCCTAGCCTTCACCATTACTGGTTAATATCTAACCGTACCCTATTATTAGGACCAGGTCTTGGTCTCCTGGTCCTGACGAGATGAGAGTTAGTGCCAGAGAAAAACAAATACAAGAACCCACACTCACACGGAGAGAAAGTGTGCATGCTTGTTATTCACATCAGGACTCTCCACTGAAGAATCTGTCACTATAAGTTATGGTTCAGTGTCTGACTCACACGAAACGTTAATGAAATGTCAAAAAGAATTGTCCAACTCCCGTGTATTTGAGTGTTTTTATTCTTCTGGCTCTTTGGGGACAGCATGCTGCTTTTCCCTCTGTGGTG
The DNA here is from genome assembly GCF_019176455.1 of Solea senegalensis. Classification (NCBI taxonomy): domain Eukaryota; kingdom Metazoa; phylum Chordata; class Actinopteri; order Pleuronectiformes; family Soleidae; genus Solea; species Solea senegalensis. The sequence goes on from NC_058033.1 coordinate 4,044,233, forward strand.
ATTCTCTGAACAGTTGAACGTTCATCAGATTGAAGGAGAGTGTCTCAAACTGGCAGCAGTGCCTCAGACCCGTCTGCTTCAGAATGAGGTTACATGAAGTCGCTTCCTGTTTGTAACTGAAGAGCAGGCACTTTTCAAAGCACCGTGATAGGAGCAGGTAGTAACTACAGTGGGGGTAAAAATAGACTACAGTGCAGCAGCAGCAGCAGCAGCAGCACACCTCACTGACTTAACACAGCGATGCCCTGTAGCCTGGGAGCAACTGTGTCAGACACACACAACACGGCAGGATTATGGACTGGGGTAAGAAATTACACAGCAACTTCTCCAACTTTGAAAAACCATATTTCAAACTTTCGCTGGATACCTTTATGTGTGACGATTCCTCTCTCTATTATTTTATACTATTTTATATTAAATGCAGCACGTGACACAGTTGGAGCAACATAACGAGAGGCCGCAGTAAAGATCGAAGCGTTAAACCAAACAAACAAAGACCTGAATCGCAACTGTTTAAATATAAAATTGCACCATTTATTGTAGTTTAGTATCCACACTTTTACATTTCTTTCCAAAATAAACCTACCTCAGCTCTTGACTGACACGCTTTCTCAGTACAGCGACAATATGTTCATAATTTGCGAGAGGGAGGTCATAATATTAGAGTAACACCATCTCGTTTCTAGGGTTGCTAGACAGTAAAAGCTTGATCATGGCAAAATACATTTAAAATAACATTTTAATGACTCCCTGACTCATTACCATGCTATTATATGGACATTACTTTCTAAATAACGTGCTAATCATGGAATAGTATCCCCTCATTTGCACTCTGTTGTCATTGAGCTGGAAACAAAATATATACGGTGCTTTAAAATAAAATTAAAGTGTAAGCGTTTGGTTTGTCATCAAAGGTGTGCTGAGGGAAAGTCGGTGTAATTCTTTAAAGGTTTTGTGTGTGTGTGTGTGTGTGTGTGTGTGTGTTTTTGCCGTGTAGAACTCGCAGGTCTGGCGCTGTTATCGCTGGCCTTGTTGATCTCACTGTGTCTCAACGTCTTCCTGTGCATGAGGCGAAGAACCTCCATGTGCAGAGGTATTTCTTTTTTTTTGACTTTTTGAAAAAGCACTTGCAGGTTGATTTCAACAACATATTCCATAAATTCCTTATTATCTCGTTGGCAGATAAAGAAGACTGCTGCTACCCACACACATACGACGCAGAAGTGTATGTTTCTCATTATTTTTTATTCTCATAGATGAGACTTTGTATTTGTAGTAAAGATTTTAATCATGACATGTCTTATTTGGAAGTGTCATCTTTGCAGTAGATATAACCCGTGAATAATCTTGTTAAAGCCCGTCACAGGACGAAGGCTTTTACTTTCGTGACCTCAGTCGTCGCGAGGAGCAGGAAAGTCCCCGCAGTCGTCACGAGCAGCAGGAAAATCCAATCTATGGCAACATCAGCTCAGGTGAATACAGGTTTCTTGCATACATTAAAAAAAAATACTTATATATATAATAAGAATAACCTGTTAAAATGTCCTTAAAATGCCAATATCTCTCACCCAAATTATTTTCCATAGCATGCATGTGCAGAATTTGGTTATATTACATATTTGTATCATGTCAGAATTCACTTTTTAGTCATTTATGTTAAAAAAAAAAACATCTGAATTTGGTCACTTGTCGAAAAGAATTTGAAAATGTATATTTAAATAGGATAATAATAGTCTTGAGTCAATTCCATGCAGAAAAATACATAAATAGATACAGATTTGTATAAATTGCTTCGAATAAATATCTCGCTGTATTATTTGTTTAATTTTTTTAATCAATGGGACTCTAAATGTCTATATTTTCATATTTATTCGTCTAAATACTGAGTGTACATGGTCACACGTGTGTGTTTTGTTCTTGTTCTGCAGACGTTTGTTATGAGATGATGACCATGCGACACAAAAGAGATATTACACAGGTAAGTGCCGTCTACAGTAGTAGTCTTTAAATTAGTCACACGTGTCATTGTTCCATTAGTGTATAAATGTGTGTGTCATCATATATTTAATTCAGCCTAATGGCAGAATGGAAAATAATACGTTTCACTCTGTTGCGTAGGAATAATTATGTGCCTTCATTATATGGTTTTCATTCTGATTATGACTGATATGCACAAAGGAAAATATTGTTAAACCTCATTATAATTAAAGATTTGCATTTTTAATACGGGGTTACAAAACATGATCTAATATTGGCTTCAGGGTAAATATGTGAAGAACAACTTTTTGTTTTTACAAATGATAAAACATTTGTAAAACTTTATAAAAGTCTGTTTATACTGTCATTTCCCCAGCATGTCACATTATTTCGAACATAAAAAAGCAGCAATTCCCAAGAGATATAAAACAAATTTAATTGTATGCGTGTGTTATTTAACACATTTTAAGGAGAAATCTGCTAATGTAGATGCTGACCCAAAAGAAATCTCCCACAACCCAACAAGTAGTGTCACGTACTCTGAGTTGTGTTGAGTCAAAGAAGCGGCGCCGGATTATAAACTCTGATAAACACATTTTAATCCACTGGATCCGGAAGAACTTTCTGAATGTGCATAGAACTTGACCTGCTTGTAGATATTACCATCTGAATTAAGCATGAGAAAATTCATCCCTATCTGTTGAGATGTCGCTGAGATGTACACATGTTAAATGGGACTTCCCAGGTTATATTTAAATTGCTACCAAATCTATAATCTGGATTTTATTATATATTTTAAGACATGTGGATTTCTTGAAAATTAGGTTTTTTCTGATGTCATTAGTGAGTAGATTTTTACCAAAGAATTGACTGCGACCATACTTGAATGTTCACGTACCCATCACAAATAAATTCAGACCGATCCGTCAAAAACTGCAGACAGGAAGTTGCGAACATAAGGACACAGCAGAAGGAGGAGAGGTAAAGATGGAGACACAAGGACGACAGGGAAACACACAACTGGATACATTTAAAATCATTTTTAAAGATAATTAAAATAAACATTTTTGGTAAATGCTGAACTTTTCCAAATATAAATGTTGAATTGCTATCCGTGTCCACGTGCAGATACTGCATGCGTGCATGAGAAACCGATGCGCGACAACTTTAATCATATTTTCAAAACGGAAATCAGCAGAAAGACACCATCGACCCATTGTGGTCAGTGAAACTGTGACACCCTGCAAATACAATGAAGCACAAAATGTTCTAAAAATAAACACGGCTGACAGACACATTTCACAAACCACAACAAAATCACACCAACAAAAATAGCCCTGTTTCTTTCCTAAAAGAAAAACCCACGAAAAAAGACATACTTTAGTTCTCTGCTTTCTGCCACCAGCCTCTGGAGCGTGACGTGAACTACGCCTCACTGGATCTAAAGATGGCAAAGAAACGCAAGAGGAGGCAGCGCCATCAGCAGCAAAACCACCACCAGGTGGAGCTGCCACATCACCTCACGCCTCCCGGGGCGACCACGTTCCTGGACGTGGACGGGGACGTGGACGCTCGCCTCCCGCCCAGGGACACCAGCACCATGGTGTCCCACAGCAGCATCTACCTCAACAGTCAACAGATGGCTCAGGAGGCGGAGGAGATGGAGCGAGAGAGGAGCGTCAACATGGAGAGGGAGGCGGAGGGATGGGAGGATGAGGGGATGGCGAGGGAATGGGACGGAGAGCAAGAGAGTGTGGAGGGGAAGGATTTTGGGAACGGGGCCGTTTGTTTACAGGATAATCAGACAGATTATTTTCCTCAGCACCTTTTGTCATGATCGTGACCGACAGGATTAATCCCATACTGTGTCTTTATTTTTGTTCGTAATTTAATTGTGAGGCGACCTGTAAATGTCAATAAAGTAGATGAAATGTCACTCTGGGTGTGTCATACTCAGTATTCAGTGAGCTTTTGCACAGTTGAGCAATTTCCTCTTGAAACACGCTGCCTCTTGAAGTGAGGAACACACGCTGGAGGACATGAAGAGAAAAGGAAAATGTGTGACATTTAGAGGTCAAGGGCCACGTGGAAAACATTTTTTTCTTGTCTTGCGAAAGGCGTGGAAAACATTGTTAACCGGGGCCTTTTCGGCATAAATATTAAATCTTTACAAAAGGACATTTGATGTCTGACAGACCTGATGTCTCATCGAAATCGTGTGAGGGGAAAAAACACGTCTTGCATTAGTTTTCCATTCTGTAGGTTAAAAAAAAGCACATCTTTATAGAATAAACATGTTTGTCTGAGCAGATAATTAGGTTTCTGGAAATAAACTTTTGACAGACGGACAGATAACTTAATCGTCCTCATTAGCAAATTTGTCTCGAGCTCAACAAAGTTAAACTCATTAATCCACAACACTAGAGAAGAGACAAAAAAAGGAAGGAAAACATTGTTAGAAAAAAACCATGAGCATGAATCAATAATCCCATAGAGAGAGATTAAAGTGATTAGTAAGAGAAGTCAACTCTAATCTGTGTGATTATCACAATTTATTTCAGGCTACTGTTAAGAGTTGTGTGTGATTTTTGGACAAACTGTGGACAAACCGACAGTCCACCTCCATGTCAGTTTAAATTCTGAAGTTACATTACATCATTCCCTGGATTAAACACCACGTGTGTGGTCCTGTGGATCATCTAGACTGTGCTTTATCAGAACTTCCGTTGTGCCTGTGCTCTAGTATTCTATATGTCTTGAGTTTTATTGCAAATTCAATTTTGGAGTTGACAGTTTTCCCTGTCGGCACAGTTATGTAACTCTTTATATATATGGCCACGTGCCAAAAATATCACATACATTTGTTGCCCTGAGTTTTGACTTGTAGGAAACAGAATGTGACTCAATAAATAGCCCTAGAAGTACATCATATGTCGTTCAAATCGTTGTTTCTGTTATTGTTTTGTCTTAAATTCTACCAAACTGGCTGGATATGTAAGAGAGACCGAGCGACGCCTGACAATCTAGACTCGGGGCATCAGTTTTACCCATAACAAGCGGAACCATCGAAAGGCCGTTTTGATTTTGTATCCGCCGACAAAACCGGAAATCATGCGATATCTTATAAACAAAAGCTCAAAGGTTGTGCGATTCTATAAATGTTTTTGATTTTATGAACAGATTACTTTTTTTTCAAATAAAGAAAATGAAATATATTTGAAGGCCTAAAGTCATCATTGACCATAAAATATTGTCTCATTTTGGTTGTTTTTTTTGTCATTTTTTTCAGTTGTCATCTAAAAAAGAGCAAAGTTAGAACAACAAAAAAATACATGTTTATAATCCATGTTAATCATTCAAGTCAATCATCAAAGTATTATACTTTATATTGTTATTCCTATACAGTACAGCACTTTGTGTTTTTTTTAAAAAAAGATGCTACATAAATAAAATTATGAGAGAAGTTTGGTGAAACAAAGGCTCAGAACTGGGTGAATTCCCCAGGTAATTAACGCACATTGAGGTGAAAGTTTAAAAGATTAAAACGAGGTAGCCAAAGAAGATTAGCCGTAGTCCCTTTATTTTATTCTGAAGGGCGTAAAGGGAAGTTGCTTTTAAGTGTCGGTGTTGCTTTATCCGAGTTTTACAACATAACTGTTGCACGGAAAACGTTTAATATTACTCAACTTCTCGAGGGTCTTAAAGAATTGAATAAAATGTTGTTCACGCCAACGGGATTTGGTGAATGTTTACGCGAATGGGATGATTTAGAGAAAGACTTCGAACAAATTCAGGTGAGTGAGACAAAAGCCTTACTGTCAATGTTTTCCGCCATAAAAGTGCTCCATGTCCGGGTAAGCTAACTGTCATCAGTCCGGGGTTGGGAGGTTACACGGGCAGGAGAGGGAACCGCCCTCTGCTGCTAAAGATAAATCCACTGTGATTGACAACATACTTTAGTAGTTAATAACTTAAGTTGTCACTTTATTTACTTTATTTTAACATGTTGTTAGGACGCTATTATTAGCTTGTCTTAGCACAAGACTGCAGTATTTCACAATAAAAGAGAGACTGGTGAATTAGATTGCTACATTGCAGCATGCAAATTGCGTCATACAACTTTTGTGAACACATTTTATACACACTAAAAACAGAAAATGTATTGTATAAACATTACGTTATTTAGAAGTACTGTATATAAATAAGTACATTAGGGTAACACATAAAACAGGACTAGAAGCTGTTATCCCTCAAAAACACAAAATCTTCAGTATTTTTACATGCAACAATACATAATACATATAAACACCTGAAACTTGTATATTATAGACATATAACCTTATTATATATATATGTGCAATTTAATAACAAGCTGCAGAGTTAAACTAACTAAGATAAAGTGTCTGACTTATACAGAAGTTTTCAAATAGTGTTCATATATATGTGTATATTATAATATTGCAATATTCATTTTACTACCACTACTATATAGTATCAAAGACAAACTGTCGGTGTCTTTTTTAGATGTTGACGGTCTTCTGGTGTGTGTTTTACCCTTTCTTAAATTGAGAAGGTCACTTTCTGCTTGTGACTTCCCTCTGTCTCCTGCTCTGCCCTTTTTGACGGGTTTGAGCCTGTGACTCTGTCTTTTTACAGGACATTTTTGGTCATTTAAAGCCGTCAGGTTCTCCAAATGACAATCGCCCCTCCTTGTCTTTTCAAGGACATTTTCCCCACTGTAGGCCCATCTGTACTTGCAGTTATTAATAGCAGTCTGTGCTCAGGTGTGGTCCATGAAAATGTTAAACATGCAGTGGTGCAACCACAACAGGTCTAGATCTTGGAGTTCTCACTAATTATAGGCCTTTCTCCAAGCTGCCTTGTATTACTTAAATCCTCGAGAAGAGTGGTCTTTTTAGGAAGAACGCAATATTCCAATCCAGTTTAAAATTCTGCAAAGCACAGAATCAGCTCTTTTAAGAGTCTTTTTAATGACATACTGTATTATGCTGCTTTTGACACAGTGGACCATGAGAGCAGTGTCAGCCTTGGTGTGGGGTCCGTCAGAGCTCATTTTTGTTCCTCATGTTCTGCATATTCCATTTGTTGCATAAGCGTCTTGACGGCATAAATGCCTAAATGGCATATTTTAACGAAAAGAAGACAGAAGTGATGTTTTCTCATGGCACCACTGAGGCACCCCTGTAGATCTGGGTCCCTTGGCCCAGTATATCAAGCCAACTATCACTAATCTAAGAGTTTAAGTGGACTCAGACCTTAAATTCCACAGTCACATTAGGGCTATTGTAAAATCAAGCTTCTTTTAATTGAGGCAGCTGGCCAAAATAAAACCAATCCTCTCGAGGCAACATTTAGAAACCTTAATCCCAGTCTTTGTTACCTCTCGGCTGGATTACTGTAATGTACTTAATGTGGGGTTTAGTGGGTTTTATATGTATTTTACCTCATGTGAGTCTTTTGTTTATTATTCTGTTCATCACTTTGCTCCACTGTGGTTGTTTTAAAAGTGCTTTTTTTTTCAAAATAAGTTGGAGTTGATTGAATATTAGTCAAGACTGGCTAGAGACAGGTAAATACCAGTTTAGATTAAAACACATTATTCAAAAACCATTCTGTAAATTATTTTGGCAATTTTTCAGCCATTAACAAAAATTTTCTGGATTTTTCTACAGGCTTTTGAAAAATAAATGTGTTCTAACACCTTCACCTGTTGAATTTTATTGTGAAAGATTGACATTCATAAGTGTATTTTTCTTTGTTTCCAAACACTTGCAGGACACTCATCGTCTTTATAGACAGAAGCTCGAGGAAGTGAACAAACTGCAAAACAGCTGCTCTGGAGCAATCACACGTCAGAGAAAGAAACTCAAAGAGCTCACATCCTCGTTAGAACAGTAGGTATTGATTATTGGGCTGCAACTAACAATTAATTCATAATCAATTCGTCTGTTGATTATTTTCTCGATTAAATAGTTGATTTGTTTGGTCCATAAAATGCTAAAAAAATGTGAATCGATGTTTCCCAAACCTCAAAATGATGTTCTTAAATGCCATGTTTTGTCCACGAAGCTAAATTATTCTCTTCTCTTAAATAAAATAAGATTCTGTGTTTGTTTTCCCACAATTAGATGCAAACAACACAATCCAGCAGCCCTGTTGAGTCCAGAAGACGTGGACACCATCGCGGGAATCGAAGACTCCATTAAAGAAAGAACAAATGCTTTTTGTGAGATGGAAGCTTTTCTGCCAAAGAAGAACGGGTATGGTGTTATACTACTCATTTAAATTTTTATTTAATGGTTTGTCATGTCCAATTTAGTGATAACACAGCTAAAATGACACATGAAAAATGCACTAAATTGACCTTTTAAAAAGAAAACAAAGTCATTAGTACTGAAAATGACTGACAACTCTTTCTGTTCAGGTTGTACCTCAGTCTTGTTTTAGGAAACATCAACGTCACACTCCTCAACAAACAGTCCAAGTAAGTCACTGCTCATAAATAATAACAATAATAACTTTATATGCGTTACATCGCACTGAAACTGTCTCCCTCTGCTTCACCAAACAGATTTGCCTACAAAGATGAATATGAGAAGTTTAAACTGGTCCTCACGGTCATCATCTTCGTGTTCTCCTTCACCTGTCGCTTTCTGCTCAGCTACAGGTGAGATTTCCCCACAATCGGTGAAAAATATTACCCACTGTTTTAATATATCTACTGTATGTTGTGAAGCATGGAGCCCCAGCAGCAGGTCCATGACTCAGAGCCGGCTACTTTCGCGATATATCGGTCGCATCTCTACCAATATCGCGTGTATTTCTCATCCAAAGAACGTCAAAGTAGACACTGCACACGCTTGTGCTGTTAGTAAGTCACCTGCCAAGTTGGAAGTCTGTCAAGAAAACCTTTAGACCTTTAATAATAATAAAACTAACTATTTGTGTCCTCTTTCAGAGTCCTCGATGCCCTGTTCAACTTCCTTTTGGTGTGGTACTACTGCACGCTCACCATCAGGGAGAGCATCCTCATCTCAAACGGCTCAAGGTCTGCGACAGATTACCTTTCGCCTCAAATTCACCTTTATTTGAATGATAATAGAGAATAGAGGCTCATAACGCCGATTCATCGTCGGTGCTGTGTCGCTCACTGACACTCCAGTCCATGTTTGTTTCAGGATCAGAGGTTGGTGGGTTTTTCATCACTATGTGTCAACCTTCCTGTCTGGCGTCATGCTCACGTGGTGAGTGGTGTTAACTTTTTAAAACTGCATAACCTCAGGAATATAGCTTTAAATCATGCTATATACTCTGGGTGGGTGTAAGACAATGTAGCAATATTTCATTTCATTCAGAGAACTTGTTAAATCTGAATCATGTTAGTTTGTGTATAAAACAAGACATTTGAGAACATCAAGGTTAACTTTTTTCAACATTTTATGGACCAAACAACCAAGATTGTGAACGTAATGGTGAACTGCAGTCCTAATTTTTGGAGAATGATGACCTGGATTAATGATAATCTACACAAAGATATATTTATATATCAGAAATATAAAACTTTGACAGTCGTTGCACCAGAGAGAAAAGAAAGAAAACTGAATTATAAATCCATATAACATTGTTATTTTCTTAAAACAGACTTTTTAGTGGGGTCATATAGTGTCTCAATGTTTTGCAATAAAGATATGTATCATATTGCCAGATTTCTGTTTAATATTGAAACAAAATAAATAATATATTGTTTAATATATTTATTTAATATAGTTTGGTCCGCTCTGATGTTGCTTAGTGCACATTTAATGTAAAATTATATTTATTGGGTGAAAAAAACTGTGAAGTGTGAGTCCAGGAAAGCGAGAATGTCAAGTTTATGTGTTAAGTTTAACTCCTTTTTAACCAGATGTTGTTTTTTTATTCACAGGCCAGAGGGCGCTCTCTACCAGATGTTCAGGAACCAGTTCCTGTCATATTGTCTCTATCAAAGTAAGAGTTTTTTTCCAGGCTGTGTCCCAATTCCACACTGTGTATGAATTATGAAATATGTATTTGTTGTTAATGCCACGTTAAACTGCTGAAAATTAGCAAAATAAAAGTTGTGTTTTTTTGTTTTTTGTTGTATTTTTTTCATTCCTAGGGTTAGGATTATGGTTATTATTCTTCCTTTCACAGAATAATCATGTCGTTATGAGAGGATAATTAGATACATTGATGTGCTATATTGTCGGAATGAGGAGATCATCTATTATTATTAATAAATTAAAAAGCTTTTTTGACAGTACAGTTTCTGCCTATGTTAAACTTTGACTAAACTACAGCCTGATGCACAGATGATCGTACGTTCACTTTTTTGTGACATGTTCAGTTATCGGCAGGTTGTAGAGCTGCTCAAGCTGCTCCTGGTTGTTTTGATCTCTGTTAAAAATAACACGTTAAGAGGGAACAACCTTAAATGTTTTTGTTGTCCTGTTATCATGTGAAAACAAGCTGTATTATCCAGTGATAACACGATGATCAGTAGCGATGGCTGTTCTTTTCTTCTGTTCATTCCCTGTGTTTCCCTGTTGTTTCTCCCCTGCTGTCTTTTCCAACACTGACGTCATGAATGCGTTAATTTTTCTGTGTTCTGTTTGCAAATCAGGCTTCGTCCAGTTTCTTCAGTACTACTACCAGAGTGGCTGCTTGTACAGACTGCGAGCGCTCGGAGAAAGACACAACATGGACCTGACAGTGGGTCAGTCACCACCAGTGTGTTTATGTCTATTTATAGCTCAATGACTCTGGAATAATACAAGGAGGAGAGGAGGCTCATTTGATCTGGATCTAAAAGTGTACGCTATGGAAAATGTCAGATATTCTGTTAAATGCTGTTAAAGGTCATTAACAAACAGTTGCTACTGCATAGTGTGTCCACCAGAGGGAGCTCATAGATTAGATTTTAGCCACAGTAGCATCCCTATCAACATATGTGTTGGTTGTTTCTTTGTTGATTTGAATGCACAGTGACCAAAGCAGCAGTTACTCTTCATGGGAATAATTTAGTAAGAATTAACGTCATAACGGAGCAGAAAAGCAAACTATATCAAAGGATATAGATGAATAAATAAAGAAATGGGATTAACACAACCAGTCAAGTTGACGACAATAACAACATGTACTAACATTACATGGGTAACAATTTAACAAAGCAATATATTACACTGCATTTGTGTGCAAAAAAAATTCACAATTATGTGTTGTTTTTCTTTGATATAAAAACATTTTGTTTTTAGTCAGGTCAGTTGGAATGATCACATTTTAATCGCAAGGCAACTCAGCACAGCAATTCACGTCAAAGACGATGGATAGTGCATGTTAAAATAGCCGTGCTTGACCAAACTGCTGAACAGGCTTCAAATACAAAGTAAAATAATGTAAAACAGAGAATAAATAAGAAAACACCTCAGGCAGCGGAAAGACTAACACCAATAATATTGTTGCATATAAATTAGAATTAAAAGTGCGAGAGTGAACGTGTCCTAAATGAGTAATTATTTGATTTCTATAAAAGCCTGAGGAAAACTATGAAGGTCTTCAACAGCCTTGACTTGATGATGTGAGGGTTGAAGCAGAGTCACTTCCAGACACGTGGGCCGCGTTCACTTCCTGTCCACTATCTGCCGTGTGTGTGTGCGCAGTAACCAGCAAAGATAATCTCTAATGATAAAAACAGCTCTGTAACTCTCATGTTCACTTTTCTCCCATTTCTCTCCTGCTCCTCAGAGGGTTTCCAGTCTTGGATGTGGAGAGGTTTGACCTTCCTCCTTCCCTTCCTGTTCTTTGGTCATGTGAGTAGTCATGTGAAAAATCTGTCGTAGTTTATACTCGTATAGAGATAATGAAAAACGGGGAAAGAACTGAGATGTTAATCTGTGTTTTTTTTTTTCTTTCTTGCAGTTCTGGCAGCTTTACAACAGCGTAACACTCTTCAAGATGTTTCAGCTGCCGGAGTGCAAAGAGTGGCAGGTTTGTTTTTACGTTCAAATCTCATTAAAGGTCCATTGTGTAACAATTAGTGACGTCGATGGTGAAACTGTGTTTATTATTTGTTTGTGTCTCCCTCCTGTGGCGCAGGTCGCGATGTGCGGCTGCTCTTACTTAGCGCTCTTCATGGGAAACTTCTTCACCACGCTGGGCGTGGTTTACCAGAAGTACAAGAACAACCAGGACAAGTGCAAGACCTTATAATCCTGGAACCGCGCGTTTCTTCGGGCTCTAACGTTGTTTATGTTAGAGTTCTTTTATTCATGTCGTGTCATGTGTGTGTGTGTGTTTTCCTCATGGATCATGCACATGCACTGCTGCTTATTTTACCTTGTCCCTCTGAACAAGACACTGGTTTATTCACCGTGGAGTTTCCCCTGCTGTGTTCCCCACACGAACTTTAACCTAAGATTATGCTAAATAAGCTGAAATGATACTCCAGAATGACTTCTGTGGACTTTTGCGGTCACACGTACGGTACAATCCGAGGTGTGCGGATATTTCTGCCTGTAGTACAACTTTCTTAAGAAAGACTTACTGGAAACATTCAAACAATAATGTTTGATCATATCATCATATTTATTCAGGGAAATCTGTTTGTTTCTGAGCAACTGCTTTATAATGTGTGAATAAAATACTCCACCAAATCACGATAGTTCTCATCATCAATTCATCTATTGATTATTTTCTCATTTTGGTTTACTGTTCACACGGCAAAAAAAACCTGATAAAAATCATATTTAAGGAGCTGATTTTTAACATTCCAGATACTGCTGGAGTTGTAAATTTCTAAGTATCTATAACATGAAAAGAAGCTTGTGTCCATGTGACATGAGGTACAAATTATGTTTATAATAATTGTTTAAACCTTTAAAAAAAAAAGCATCCCACACTTTTGAACCAAACAAAATCCCAGCTCTTTCCTCAAGCACAGTAGTTAGCAATTGGTGGCCCGTGGGCCGAAACTGGGCCCACCAGCATCAGTATCTGGTCCAGCAGATGATTTAACAAATCTGATCTTAAATGATTTGTCTATCTTTGCAAAAAAAAAAGGAACATTTCATGTTCAGAGCTTTTATTCTGAAAAAATATGAATTGATTCAAATGCTGTTGCTAGAAATGACAGCTTAAACTAAATGTTTAGTTTGAAAAATAGAAATAAAAATGTATGTAACTATTGTCAATATTACAAATATTATTTGTAATATAATAATATAATATGATTAAAGACAACATCCACATTATTGTTAGTAAAATGTGGGTTTTTGTTGTAGTACATCGAAATGACCACAAGGGGAAAGCACTGACTGTGCACGTCAAACTCAGTAGACGATGAACGTAAAGTGAGTAGATTTCATCCATCAACATTTCGTTTGTTTGTTTTTCGGGACAGATATCATCTCACTTTATTTAGTGTGTTGTGTGTGTTTTTTCTTTGTCTTAATGTCGAGTCTGGGACTCATTTTTCCAGATGGATCACATCTCATGAGGGTGATTACAGTCGACCATCTGCTCCCGCTCGACTCTGAGTGATGAGGAGGCGCTGAATTATTCCTTATTTTTCCTTCACATGCCATCAGTTTCAGTCGCTGAGTGACTGCTCAGGCCTCAGCGTGGGTGAATAGATGTAGAACATTGTTTTTTATATCTTTAACAGAGAAAATAGCAACTTACTCACTTATGTTTAACCATATTGTATTTCCTTAAAGCTCCAGTATGTAACCTCTGCGGCTAAAACACAGCTAGCTTTTTCAACTGTTCTCTTTGGACATTCATTTATGTATCTCACAATGTTTCAGAGAACCCTGGTTGAATCCTTAACCTGACGTTCTCTTTTTAGCGTTGTTTTCGGGGTTCCTGTTTCAGGGAACCGGGGTTAATTCCTTAACCTAACGCTTGCTGCCATCTCACTTTACTCGGTGTTATGCCATGATGTAAAAACGCGTGACTCTGCGTCTCCACAGACACGAAAACAAAACACAAACTACACCGAGAAACAGAGTCAATTAATTAGCTTAATTAGCATGAGCTCTCATCTGACAAACAGACTTTTATTTATGTTAAAAAGTTACATACTACAGCTTTAAATAACTTAAAAAATGAATGTAAACAAGTTGAAACTAAAAAGTATATTTTTCTGGTGAAATACTTGACTACACAACCCCGTCCAACTTTATTTATAAAGCACTTTAAAAACAACAACAGCTGAAGGAAAGTGCTATACAGCAGAAATAAATAAAATATATAACCCTCTAAAACAAAACAGTCAATAAAATACTGAAATATAAAAACAATACAAAGTGGTAAAAATCAACGTCTCATACAGTGTAAGCCAAAGAGTAAAAATGGGTTTTAAGATACGTTTTAAATAATTAAGCAATTCAGTATCATCCCCACTTTCAGTATCATAACCTATTTTTAGTATTCAATTCGTTTTCTTGTGTCTTTTTATGGATTATTCTTTTGTTGTTATATACTTTTGTGTATCAGTACGTCCACATGTCGAGTGCTTATGAGGTTCTCTAACATTTCCCCCTCAACATTCACATTTCTTACCATTCCTCTAATGTGCCGTAATAATAATAATAATAATACTAAAGTGTGTTCACACGTGTAGGTGTGAATACACAGGGAGTTAGAAACTGCATGAAAGTCACAGGTTTCCTTGTTGATCAGGAGACATTTCCTGCACCTGTGATTCTCCCACAGCTGAGGACAATCAGCCTGACAGAGGTTTTATATGCAGCGTGGAGAGACTCGCTGCTCAGACGCGTTCGTGTCCCCGGAGAGTCGACACCTTCAGTCGACTCTCTGATCCTCTGGTTTGAGTTTGAGAAAATGTTTTCCATCGACCATTTTGATTTGACTCTTATTCCTAACCCACAGACCATATGTAAAGTGGACATTGTCTTCTAAAAGTTATTTGGGTAACATGTGAAGCCAGTTTTTCATCATTTCATCATTTTGTCCTTAATCTCTGATAGAATAGAATGGAAAAGAGAGCTTTACTGGCATTGTGTGCTTAAATAAAACCAGAGTCACCAAGATGCTTTGAAACATGTTCATATTCACATACAACGCTCAAACTGATTTAAAAACTGATTTTTTTTTTTTGCTTATTTTAATCATGAAAGATCCATTTTTCCAGAATAACTTTAAATATCTGGCAGTTATTTACAATTTACGGCGTGTCAAAATAGTGTTTGAAAGGAAGAAAATCACTGTAGTTGTACATGAGCACCAGATTTTGGGTGTGGAAGTTTAAATTTGAACAGCATGAAACCTATTTAAAATAACAAGTATTTGAGTCTTGGTCTCAATGTGCAAAAAACAATTGAAATGCATGTACAGGAGTTTTCCAACTCTCTCCTCTCTGGTGACAAAGACGCCGGCTTCCTGCAACGGCGCGAGTGAAATTACCGTAATAACCACACGTTGGCTTTGACGTGCAACTTCTCAGCTTTTTCGAAAGCACAAAGCGTCACATGTTTATTATTAAATATCCTTGGACTGTGTTCAGTGTGTGCTTGAGGGAGTGTAAGAAAAAAACGACATCAACTGAATATATCGCCTCCCTGAGGGCAAACGGTGGAACACCAGGGTCATTTTGTGTCGTAATCGAATTAGATCCTTACTTATGTCGCCTTTAGTTTCGGTAAAGGCTGCATTATAGGATAATATAAGAGAAGGAGAGTGTGTTTTTTGGCAGAGACGGAGAACACATGACTCAGCAGAATTAACACCAGGTGAGTCGATTAACTCAGCTGGTGTCCCTTTGTCTTGACCCCTGGTGGCAGAGCTGCACACGGCGAGTGCAGCAGGGGAATGAAGTGCAGAGTATTTCCGTTTCTTGTGTTTGAGTTGAAATAAAAAGGTCATTGTCTGTGGTTTCTGCCGTGAAAACCCCTCTGTGCAGAGCTTTTCATCGGGCCTCAGCCTATGATTTAAACAGAACAACCGTCGAGGTGCCAGAACACAAAGAAACGTGCGCATAAGATCAGAGGGAATAATACCTGGAACATTTAAAATGGAAACCGTCCTCACATCCACTTCATAACAGCAGCAACCCCCCCCCACTCAGCATTAAGTGTTGGGTGAGTTAGTGCTGCAGGGCCACAGAGAGACAGACAGACAGACAGAAAGAAAGGAGAGAGGCTGAAACAGTGACTGAACAAACGGGATGAGGTGATGGTAGAGGAGGAGAAGAAGAGGAGCGCTGGGGTTTTTCTCCCAGCCTGCACTTCTTTCATCTTTCTCATTAAAGCCGGAGCAGTGGGGGCCGTCAAGAATGAGCCCAAGGACATGAGGATTGGGGAGCGCAGGCTGAGCTTCGCATCGGGAGGTGGAAGGAGGAGAGAGCGAGGGAGCAGACAAGGGCCTTGTCAAAGCTTCACCTTAAACTTAACCCGCCTCCCTATGGGACCCAGATAAAGAGCTCTTATCTGTGTTCACCTTCCTCTTCTCTCCCATGCAGGCCTGGGAACAAGTAGCAGTGAGCGGGGGGAGGAAGGGTGAGGAGGAAGAAAGGGGAGGAGGAGTGTCTCTGATTGAGTCAGTCCGATACGCACAGGCTTTTCCTCAGAAGGGCAGTGTTGATGTACAGTAAGGTTTCTATCAGGGTGGTTTAAAAAGAAAGGTGACCTCTGTTTTTTTTTAAATAAATGATTTATATTTGTTATTTTTACATGAAATTAAAGGTATTTATAGTTGATAAATAGAATGAAAGACAAATAGCTTTGCCTGCTAGAAAGTTCTACAATAGTAAAAACTAAAAAGAAACAAATGGGTTGAATGTCGGTGTGTAAACCATACAGCTTCTGATTTTATACAAATATAAACAGTAACATTTCAGAGACTAATTCCGGGGAGGGACATAATGGGGGACAAAAATCCTGTGTTATTTGTTTTTTTGCTGTTTCCTTCACTCTCCTTTTGAAATGAATCTTGCAGTGTTGATACCTTGCGATGTTCAAATGTTTTAAATCATTAAATGACTTGCTCCTTATTGTCCTTATGGTCCGTAAGCTCGCTGTGTACAGTTGTGTGTAATATGTGGCAATGAAACACAATATATGACCTCATTTTCCTGTATAAATACACATCTCACTTGACAATCTGTTGGAAAAAAAAAAATCTGCAAGATGTGAGGAATTTAGGCTTAATATTTGGCTTAATTAGAAACTGTTGAAGTGGAAATCAGAGAAATTCCGATATAATAAAACAATAAAACTGACATAACATCAGTTAAAATAGCCTGAATAAGTATATTTAGGATTCTGGAGAGTAAAATGTCACATTTGGATGCATGTATGCACATATAATACACATGCATCAACAAACATCCTCTGAATGTATGTCCTATTATATGATAATCTACATTACTGTGAGGAGTGGACGTTAAGCATATGCATGTATTTTAAATAAGCAATTCAACTCTTCTACAGTCACAAAAATAATAAATACAACAATCCTCTTTTTCTTTGACACTCTCGCAGCTACAAGATCCAGATCATTTCCCTGAGCTTCTCTCCTGATTAGTGAATTACGCCCCATGACAGCAACTCCTTCACCCTTGAAATATGAACAGAGAGTCAAATTAAATATGCATATTTAATAAGATGGGAGGGGGGGTGCGTGATTACATCCACTTGTGAAATGAGAGCATGGAGAGAGAAAACCAGAGAGAGAGAGAGAGATTTTCATGGCCTGCAGAGTGTGAAAGAAAAAAGGGAATTCATCTTTATTTTAACGCAGCTCTTTGGGAGTAACCCTATAACAGGACTACACACACACACACATCATCACCCCACTCTGTGGAGCTGATTGCACACATTCTGGCTTTCGGGGGGGGGGGTTTGGACCACCGGTTTCTATAGCAACCACAAAAAGCAGGCAGACGGGAGTCGATGTTGGTTGCTGTGAGCCTCAAGATTTTAACCATCTTTTGAACCAACAAGCAGAATTTTGGAAAAAGAGCTTCTGTGCTGCCAGTTGTCTTTCGGTGCGTGAAAAACTGGAGCCAAATCTTAAGTTTCAGTTTCATTAAATGCACAGTAAAGATACTGTTTTTTCTACAACTGTAAAGTTTTATTTGTAATTTGTACAAGCGGCTGCACATTTCTGTGTAGTTTTCCCAATGTCAGCGGTATAAAAAGAGTGCTAATATACAGAATAAATACAGAAATAGAAGATTTTCAGTCTGTACATGCATTAGAAATACAGTTAAACACAAAAATGAAATGTAGATTGGGCATTTTTGTATGCTTTTTCATCCTTTTCATTTTTGTACACTTGGCTGCTGCATATACCACATCAACCAGGATTTAATCAAACTTGGGTGCAGCAGCAGCAGCTCGCTCCAATTTTTGCATCCTGGTCATGAAATAACCTCCAGAAATATCTCCTTTTTAAAAGAGGAGTCAGATATAAGAGCGGGAACAGATCGAACAGACCGTTTTGGGGCTTTTTCAGCGTGTTTGAATCAAAGCTGGCATCATCACTGTGTCCAAAAAAGAATAAAAAACAACTATGGCTGCCATTTTATAAAAACAAGGCACCTGTTTCTCCTCTAACATACACCTTTTTCCAAATAGTGAAATATTAATTGAAAAATGTATGTAATGTACTTCCTCTGTGATTAAAACTACACTATACTTAACTATACTTTTCCCATTTGCACCTTTTGCATGGAATATGTTCAGAAAGACTGGAAACTAAATCTTACTAAATCTTGCTTATGTGGCACGGATCTGTGCCGCAGGTGCACCCTTGCTAAATTCCTGTGGGTATACTACACAACTCCTTATATGGACATCCTGGGGGGGTGTGTTTATAGGTCACCTCTTCAGGCTTTACGTTTATGAATAATTGTAAAGTTATGAATAGTTTTATATCCAATTTAATTTATAAAGCAACAATAAGAGAGCCAATAAAAGAAGCATTTTAAAGCAATAATTTAAAAAAAAGGAAAAGATGCTAAAACACACATAAGAAACAACTCACTCTGGGTTAAAAATGTTTTACTTTTTGCTCAGGTGTGTTTATATACCTGTAAATTGAATCTGTTTTCTTTGTATTTGCTTGTGTTTTAACTGCATGTGTAACTGTGTTGAGTGTTTGCCTACCTGTGTATCCACATTAATGTATGGACACATCATTTACATCCACACCGGCATCCCACCGAGTCCTTGACCCACATATTGTAAATAATTCTGCCCTGAGGGGCCAAACGATGAACAATGAAGCGGGTCAAAAGGGCCCACTCCCACACACACTGTGTGCTCTTGTAAACCAGATGGCCAATTTTGGTCTGAGCCAAGAAAGAAAATTAATCACAACACATTTTTGTTCCGTGCGTCTGAGCGGGTAGAGAGAGAGACAGCGAGCCACCCTGCAACTTCCTGAATAAACACCTCGCGGCCTCCTGCGGCGCACAGTCAGTGTGTCAGGTTCACCCAACATAATGAAAGTGAAACACAGAGGGTTCAGCAGCAGGTCTCTGCTTTTGTGTGTTTACTTAAAAAAAATGAGATAAATTTAGTTGCTGAATAAGAGCCAAAGGATTGGCCAGATTTAAAGGTCATATTTTACAGTATAGTTTTAAACGTAACTACAAAACTGAAAATGAAAAACGTTGCACCCATATACTTGTCATTACGGTAGCCCTCGAGATTCACCAGCGCGTCACACAGTACCGTAATTCCGTAAACGGTTGAATAACTGCCAGATGAGCACATTTTTGACAATTCTACAGCCAGAAAATCAAAATAAACCGTGACCTTTCACCTTTCACGGCCCACTTGGGGGGCCGAGGCCCACACTTTGGGAATCACTGCACTAGACAATTAAAGAATGTTATGCTTGTATCAGCACAACTGTCATTCATGCAATTACACTTTCCTGCAGCACATAAGAAACATTTACTGGAATTCTTTTCACATTTGTGAACAATCAAATATTCAGACTGGCATCTTGTTTAAATACCCTTTTTTGCACTTTTACAGGGTCACAAATCAGTATGTTTTTCTACTTGTGCTATTCTATTATTTTGCAAAGCACTTTCTAACCTTGATGAGAAAGCTGCTAAATAAACAAAGTTGGAATCATTTTTGGCACATAGTTTGAAATCAAAAGGGATTTATTTCAAAAAAGAGGAAGAAATTGAGGATTTGTGGTGGCGGTATAAGGATTTTTGTGACATTTTTCCCACACCATGAGGCAGACGCTATAAAGTCCCACTAGCTTGTAAAAACAATAGAAAAAGTTATTTTATTCTCTCTGCAATATCCACCCTTAACCAAATAAACAGACTTCACACTGCACTGTTGTTGTTTTTGTTCTTTTAACCTTGTTTCTGATTTTACTGTTTATCTTGTGAGTTTGAGTATTGTCTGTGCTTATAAACCAAACTTCACCAGGGAAACATTTATTATCACCTTTTATTTCCTCATCCAGGCCAAAAACAAGTGGTTAAAGCACGATCACGCAGCCAACGACATCCTGTGAATAAATAATGTGCGTTTGGTTAGGAAACATGACCTCACACATATCTGTGGCTGAGCTGGGTTCCGTTTAAGGTGCAACACACTTTACTATGCAAATAATTCATGAACTAAAAGATGTTTGTTGGGTTTTTTTACTTTAATGTGAAAAACACACAACGTGTTGGGGTTGTCATTCCTTGTTTGTGTCTGGAAAAGTTCTTAAAGTGTAAAGTTTATTAGATTGTGTATGAAGGGATCAACATTTGAAGATGTTTAGTCAAAACAATAAAAAAAACATTTATTTACTAGCCTTTTCTGAGGAAATTTAAATCCACAACATGACCCCAAAGGTTAGCCTGGAGTCTATAATCCTGCAGATTAACAAACATTTAAAAAAGACTTAATGCAAATGAATCATTATTTTCTCATGTAATAAAGCTGAGGAACTACAAATTGGTCAAACACTTGCTGCAAAAGTCAGTTTAGAGAACAAAAATGTAAAGAAAATAAAGACATTGTTCACTCAGCAGTCACCGATGTGACAGGTTTAAAATATGACATTGATGTTGAAAAGCTTTTCTCTCCAACCTCCGGTTTATTGCCTTTGTTACCACATTTTATTTCCAGGGGAAAAAAGAGAAAAGAATATAAAGGGAAGGGGCTTTAAAAGCTCATTTTGCATCTGCTGTTGTCATTGTTACTTTCATTGTTGGGTGAAAGCTGGTCACTGCTATTTCCAGTTTCCCTTGGTTACCATTTCCCTTTTAAATCATCCCGATGCTGCCACACTGAGCCGAGGTGTCAACACACAAGACAAAGCACAGCATCTGTAACAAATCTGCATCTGTACTTTCTACCATATCTACCATGCAATATTCAAAACAGGCAGCTGTTACATTTTTTTTTCTTCAAATGTTATAATTGGATTTGACTCATTATCTATAATTGTGTGCATGCCTGTGACTGTAACTTGACACTTTGGATACACAATTAATATGAGAATGCTGGGATTTGTTTGTCCAAATACACGAGTCCTGCGGGTGTAAACATCCTGTTAAGGTGAGAGGTCAGAGGAGAAAGGATCAGATGGGTTTCAGCCGACAGAAAGTTGGTGGTAAAGCAGAAAACCGCTCTTTACAAGCGTAATGATCCGAGAGGAAGTATCTGAGGATGAGCTACATGTCAGACCGTGTAGTGAATGGACTGAATTCTTATTTCACATTTGGTTTCCAGAACATTACTTTGTCACAACTTTCAAACAACCTTTAGAGAACATGCTCTAAAGGTTCCCAGAACGTTCCCCTAATGTTACTTTGTCACAACCTTCATACAACCTTGTTGTTGTAAAAAATATAACCAAAATACAACCAAACTGGAACGTTGTGTGGAAACCACGGTCCAACCACAGGAGAATGTTTCAGTTTTTGGTTTAGGGAACGTTCTCAGAACGTTTGGTTGTAACTAACCTTAGGAGAAACTTAGAAGAACGTTCTTTGAACATTTTGTGTTCGTAGAGTAGTCTGTAATTCCTTACTCCAAGATTGTATGTTTTTTCTCAATTCTCTTTTCCAAGACAAAAAGGAAAGAGTGAAGCTCAGCTTCCTCTAAAATGTGTTGTATTTGCATTTCAATTCTAGACAGGCGCTAGTTGTGTCACTAGTTTGTTCAGAATCAGCAGTTTATCACAGATGACAGATCGTATTCCCGTAGCAGCCTCTTTTTTTTTGACGTCAAAGTTGTCACTTCCACAGAAGCTCAGCTTCTCTGGGAGTCAATGGAGCCGTGGGTGGTCATGGACACTGGGCTTCTGCAACTGGAACTGTCTGAAATGCAGAAGCAGTTTTTGACCAGCAACTGCCACTGTAGTCTATATTATATTTATATTATGTTTAAATATTTTCTCTTTTATTTTTGTTTGTGAAAACAACTTTGAGCTGTGACGTATTTCCAAATTTCCAAAAATGTTTTCGGATTTGAGACATTTTGAGTACTTTTTGCTCAGGTGTGTCTCGGTTGTGCTGAAAAAAGGATATAAGACACTCCATATTGTACGTTCCTATAGCCTCTGTTTATACTGTACGTTTAAACTATAGTAATGGAAGAAATAAAGCAGCCTAAATGCCCTAATGCTAAGGATGAACATGTACCAAAAAGAAATTCCACCAGTGTCGGCTGTGCTGCCATTATGGTATATGAATCTGAACCTGAATGAGGGTCATCATGGGTCACTGGAGCCAGTCCCAGCTGACATAGATTGAAAGGCGGTGGTTCACCCTGGACAGGTTGCTTGTCCATCACAGGGTCTACATACACTCTCATAGTCACACCTACAGGCAATTTAGCACACAGGAAACCAAAATACCTGGAGAAAGGTCCTTGTTCCAACTGGGTCTGAACTCTTTTGTCTCATTTTCACTGCTTTTCTTGGTAAAACAAACATATCTTTGTGATTGACAGACCAGCTGTCTGTCGCAGCCCTGTCTCCATTCTGCGAAAAACCATGATTTACAATTTTTGCGACAGCTCCTCTCTGAACCCGCTGCCAAAGTTTTTGAAGTCTCCCATAACTCTGTCGACAACAGCGAGACAAAATCTAGAAGAGGAACATAAACGCACTGCAGCTGAAGCGTTTGCACTCCATGCGCTCGTTAAACAAAAAAGAAACACCAAATAAAGTGCAATAAAACCACACCAACATAAAACAAGTGGCTGCAAAGATGCCTCACATTGTGAAACAAATACTGGCTCGTTTCCTGTACTTCTGTGAAGCACAGGCATGGAAATAAAATAGAAATGAGCAAACATAATTGGTTGGATTACATTCAGAAACGACTTTTTTGTTGTTGTTTGTTTTGTGTGAAATGAATCCATTTATTGTCTACTCTCCTTATAATTCCACTGGGTAAGACACAGGATTCACCATGGAAAGTTTATGTTCATGTGCGTGAAAGCCTTTGATGACCGCAATTATGAGATAGTATGTGTAATAATGCTGTGCCACTGCACGTCCTACTGTTTTGTTTACGTCCACAATTATACAATGTACACCTGTACATTGTATAAACAGAAATATGTTAACACTTTATGGCAAACTTTGTCTTCCTCTGATTTCCCCAGTGAGGCATTAGTAAAGTATTAATCTAATCTAGCATGTTCATATTGTTGAACACAGCAGACCTAAATTCAAATTTTCAGATTTTCAGATTTCCAAAGTAAGTATTGATGTATGATTTTGTACGTGTACATTTTTGTCACAAAGGTGTCCAGAGGGTGCAAAATGCATCAATACAGTAGAAACGACATGTAAAAGACATTGGACATTGGACGTTGGCGTTTACTGTTTGTATCGTCTTTAATGGTTTGGCCAGCTGTTTTGTTTGTAAAATGCTTTATAAATAAAGTTGGATTGGATCCACTCTTTGGGAATCGTTGATCTATGAGGATTCAGATGGAACCTCCACCTGAGTAAAAATGCTGCAGCTCAGTTTTGGACGCAGTGAGTCGTGAACAGCTTTGGGAAAAACTGCACTCTTGACTTTTTTATGCCGCATGATTGAATGGTGAAAGGTTAACAGTGTTAGCAACCGCACTTGGGCTTGTCAGTCAAATTGCAGCAGGGGTGGGGTGTGGGGGTGGTTAGTTTCAAGGGGCCAGTCTTGACCATGTGTAACAATAACACAGTGAAAAAGAAACCACATCCGTGTGTGTGTGTGAGGAGCTGAAAAGTTGGGACACCTGGTCGTCCGGAACGCGCCGCTTCCGTTTTGTAAATACAAAATTTGGAGCGCGCGTTCTCAGACTGTGAAACGACGTTGGCTGAGCTCTTATTTCCTGCTGCAAAACAGCTGAGCGAGCCCCGCCGCTGTCGAAATGTGTCACAGCAAAACGAGGGAGGGAACTCGACGCCGCCTTATCGGAGATGCCTGAATGCACCAGCTCCTCAATTTGGAATTTTTTATTTATTTATTTTTTCCCCCTTTGAATTTAATTTCCCCCGGATTACCGAACATGTGTAAATATTCACAGGCTGCGTCATTAAAGCTGCACCGTTTATTGTTGGGCGGACGTGTTCGGGAAAGATTAAACTCTAACTGTCTCTGCAGAGGAGAAATGGCACTGAACCTGTATTAAATTTCACATGAGGATACTCAATTAGCCTCAAACCCATTAAGTCTGTACAGATTTGGTCTCTTTCTGCTCAAACCCCCACAGTATAAAACCCTTCCCACTGGCCTTTAGCACTATCTTGAGGTCACACTTCACGACCCGCGTATTAACATGAGATCTTTATCTGGTTAATGACATTTTTCCTAACAGGCTTTTGCGTTTACTTTCGCCAATAACGACCGTACTTTGCATTTCGTTCCCGTGATCTATACGATCGCGATTGAACGTCGGCGTGTAAAGTGAAGTATAGGTGGTCAGAGAAAAGTGGCCACATGGAGAAAAGACACATTTTGCATGTGTCAGGCTGCGTTTCTATGGCTTTGCTGAGTCAGTGAAGCTCGTTCCTCTCGTGCTAAATCAGCACAAGATCCTCATCTTGGTATTTAAATAGAGGGTGCGTTTAAAGTGCAGGGAGTTACAGCCTTATCCTTATTCAAAGGTCTGTACTAAACTGCTCTGCTACACATTTCCCCAGGAGATAAACTAAGATAAATAAAGTTGGGAGGGATACACAGTCACAGGAGCCCACGACTGGTCACGTTGTGTGACGCAGGTGTTAATGTTGGCTCAGTCACGGTCAGACACGATGTGACATCAGAAAGACGAAAAGGAGGAGCCTTTTGGAGGCTGTTTAGTCCAACAAATGATGAAAACTGGCTCTTTGTACCTTTATAGCAGTGATTCCCAACCTTTTTTCCATCGACTTCCTCGAATAAAAAAGCAGGTGTAGGTTTTTGTTCCTATTCTCACAGTGTATGTGGATTAAAAACTGTCCCATGCTTCCATTAAGTCAAAACCTTGAGATATTGCCTTGTTTTCTTTATTGATACCAGTGAGTCTGTATCATGGGTCATGGGTTTTAATTTGGGTGATACCGAGATATAGAGTATGTGATTGGAGTTTTCTAAATTGAATATGCACAAATATCATTTTAATAACCTCACAACCTCAGGGAAGACAAAGCCCTGCGGCCCCAGGGTGATCTCTGGCGCCCACCTGAGGTTGAGAACCATGGCCTTATAGGTTAAAGCTGCAGTGCGTCATTTTTGGTGATTTCTTTTTGTTTTTTGTTGTTGATGTTCTGCCTCAGTTTGGTCTTCATGAGCAGACCAGGCATAAAACTGCTCATTTAATGGGGAACTGTCATTGTCCGGACAGACATGCCGCAGCACATAGCGCACAAAGAAGTGGACAGAGTCTCTCCATTATGTGAGCGGAGAATAGATGGCGCCGTCGTAGACGTCTCGTTAATGTAATCAGAGAAGAATGGATGTGAAGTGCGCCGTCGGGCCGTGATTAAGAGCTGACCGTGACACCACTTTGATTCACTACGTTTGGGAGCAATCGGCCACCTGGGTCCCTCACAGTGATTTTGACCAAACCCAGCACTGTGTCCATATAAAGACGTGGCGCCGCCTCCTCTGCGCCTCCCTCTGCGCCTCCCTCTGTGCCTCCCTCTGCGCCCTCAAACAAGACACTGATGTGTCTGAGCTGAGGTGTGCCAGGGTGATTCATTAGTTCATTAAAGGCGTCATCTCGTGGCCATGGCAACAATCTTTCAGACGGGGGTCAATGGTAACGTGACAGTCGGCTTCGGGGCAAACTCTGTCACCAGATCTGAGCCGAAGCAGGAGGTACAAGCAGCCACACCTCCCCCACCCCCGGAAGAAACATCCAGAGGTCCCCTAACCCATTTATGCCTCAGAAACAACACACACACACACACACACACACACACACAATGCCATACAATGATAATCTAATCAGAATTTCTGGGTAGTATATCTAATGATTGTTCCTGATTGTTCCAGAACGCCTCCGGCACGAACCATTTCACCAGTGTAAGGTGAAGGTACATGGATTTCTTTGTGTGTATGTGTGACTCAGGATCAAATTTATATAAAAAAACAAGATTTAACACGTTTTAACCTTAAAAAATGACATTATAATCCCCTTAAATTGTGTCTTGGGTTTACTGAAGGGCCACCAATATTAATGTTTGGAGACAGAAATAGTGTTAGATGGTTTAAAGTGAGGCAAATATGCTAACATACAATATGGGTGCAGGATAAATTATTATTATCATTAATATTTACTGAAAAATCCCCCCAAATCTGAAACACACTTTTTTTCACCCCTTTGCTTTTTCAATTATTGGATGGGCGTTCTTGTCGAGGAACATTAGTTCTAAATTATTCAAGTTGGCGATGTTTTTATTTGAATCCCTATCTGTTTTGTCCATAATTGTTGGAATTCTTCATGCGTAGATTCAGGACTGGGAACACGGAATTAACTAGATTAATTTCAGAGGGATGTGGAGGAAAACTAAAAAAAACACACAATGACACGAACAGTGTTTGCCTTCCTGTAATAATTACAGAATTTCCAATAAGTCCTTGGATATTTGACCCACAGTCTGAGCCAACTGAAACTGGCAGCGTTGCACACTTGTATTAAGGTTAATTAAAAAAGTGATGATGCCACCACATCACTAAAGTCTTTTCTCTCGGCTATAATCACTAATCACAGCAAACATAATAAATGACGTGCTAATAAAGGGTAATGTCCTCCAATGAAACATCTAGCCACGCAGATTTTTATCACTTTTTTAAAGTCTTTCTGGATAATTGTTGTATTGATGAACAATAAGCCTTTGTCAGCATCATTTGAATGCCTATAAAAACAAGGTCTGAGTATATTCAAGGATACAGTTCTAGCACTACTCGCCTCTACTCGACCCAGTTTGCTATCAGACGCGTGGCTTTTCCTCGTCATCTGCGCGAGACTTCTTTTCAGTGTACAGAATCATTCGAATCAGTTCATTAAAAAGATCAGTCACTGAACTACAATACGGCCGAACAGGTCGCGATTCCAGTTTTCAAGAACAAGCTGCAAGAACATAATAATGACGTCATTCTTTTCTTGCAGCGCTGGGAGAGAGAACCCATTTCTCTGCTCTTTTTGCAGAGTATGTCCATGGCAGGCTTTAATGGAAAGGCAAAAAATATTCTTATATCTTGTATTATTATGAGAAACCTATATTTACACAAGCTTGATTTTTTTTTCAATGAAGTTTTCCCAAATTTTGACAGCACGACCTTGAAGCCCGCTGACATTTTCTTTTCTTTTCTGTTTTTTTTCGGGGTGGGGGTGGGTGAAGTGTGTTCTGTCTTTCCTTCGCGGCCCTCTCCCTCTGACCGAGTCTGTTAAAACCATCGGTCCTTGACTTCGTCTGGCTTCCCTGTGGTGAAACATTCTGCCCCCAATCTGTGCGAGCAGAGCAGAGAGTGTGTGGGCTCACTTCAGGATATAGAGACACGCTGCTGATGATGATGATGATGATGATGACCACGGCGGTGGTGGCGATGATGATGATATCCTGACTGCTTCAAAGCCTCTTCTTATGCCTGGATGGAAAGATTACCTCCATGTAAGCCCACACTCTTCTTTGAAGTCCACAAAGCAAAGTTCTACTACTTCCTGTTCATATAGACACAGTTTATTACTTCATTATTCTGAAAAATTCAAATGACAGTTCATACATCAGTGAATAGAAAACACACCAACTTAAAATCATCCGTACAAAACAGCTATAAATTTTCTCTACTCATTAATGTTTTAATTATAGATTATAATTTTCAAGATTAATATACAGCAAAGGATTTATTTGACCAGTTTTATGATTAAATCATTAACATTTTTGGTTCTCTGGTAGACAGGAACCTCATTAGGGTTCAAGCACACAGGGTCCAAGAAGAATCAGGTTGTTTTTTTTACTTATTTTTCCTTTTAAGTGGACAATAAATAATCATCGCACAGCATCGCAACATGTTTTTTTTAAAATTTAAATCACTACTTTGACACTATATTCCTCACGTCGCGTCATCTTTCTGTTCTTTGAGGCACGACAGAGAGGGAAAAAAAAAAGGAGCAGTAGAAGATAAAAGGTGAGGGAGAAAAGGGAAATATGACAAAGAAGCACGGCTGATGTAAAATACAGTAGGAGGGGGATTTGGCAGAGGGGGAATCATCCTTTCTTTGCCTTCTTCTCCTCTCCATTAGAGGGGAAAAGAGATTTTTCAGATGGGAGTTTGGGATTTCTGCCCACTTCAAAGACCTTTTCACACAAGCTTTTTGACTTTTTTTAATTCCACTTTTACATGAAACAGACTTGATGTTTAAAGGTCGGGCGATATGTTTAATGTATGTGAATCACCACGACTTTCCAGCCATCGTGTAGCGTCTTCTAAACTAACTGTGTTGAGGAATATTTACTTCAGTTGCAGAATTTATAATTAACAATATTTACTGTGCCTGTCGAAAAGTCTATTTAACACAAACAGCAGGTTTTATGAACCCAGATTAACCTCCTCAAAGGCGATAAACACCATCTCCGTAGCCGGTGCTTGTCCTGTGGTGATGGTTTTTTTTTTTTCCCACTCTTGCATCACTCGTGTGTGAAATGTGACATCATTAGCAAGCTGGAAACAAACCCACTGAAGAAAACAACACCGCCATGGAGCTCAGTGACAACGAAACGCTGCTTTCTGCTTCGTTCAGTCGTATCTTTTCAACGGTTCAGCTGCTTCAAAAGATGATTTTCTTCAAGTTTGCTCCAAATATTCATGGCTATTGGCATGTTAAAGGCTGTGTAACTGTGTATAACTGTGTATAACTCACTGCTCCAAAGAAATCTTTGATTTTGGATGGATTATTTTGAACTGGTTGGTAGATGTTACATAATTTAGTTTACAAATAATTACATTGATTTTTATTTTCCCTTAATCCCTTCAAGTAGTATATATATATGTATATATATATATATATATATATATATGTATATATATATATATGTATGTATATATATATATATATACATATATATATGTATATATATATATATATATTCATATAAGTTCTGTCTCACGTGACAACGCCGTAACGTGGCGCGGCGTGGCGTGTTTCCTGTAGACACAGTCACGCAAATGAATTATTTGTGCTTTAGAAAAACAAACGCATTCACAGACAAATTGGCGACGTGTTCGCTCCTTGACAAACACACGCTTTAAGGACACAGACCGTCACTAAATGTACATGTTCAGTGTTTGCATATGTTGTTGAAGGTGAAACCGACCCGGCGACTTAGTGGACGCCTGGAGAATTTTCACTGAAAACATTAGTGGGTTCATGATGGATCAGTTGATACATGTTGGATTATTTTTAAACATACTACAGACTATAATATATGAACTCGTCATAAGTTATACTTGATTTTTATGGAGCTATCCCAATTGTGGTGAATTAATTAATGGAAATACTTCAAAAGACTTTAACCTAACTTAATGTTTTACATTATACTTTTGCCATTAACCCATTCACACACACACATATTCAAATGCTGCCATTACAGGACAAATTTGGGATTAAATGTCTTGGCCAGAGACGCATTGGCAGATGATAAACTGGGAATTGACCACTGCCACCCAGTAGTAGGCAGGATTGCCTTTTCAAACTTTTTTTCCCTTTCATAGTTTGCTTTGCAGATTAAGGAGTTACTGCCAGTGCCGGAATAGTGACTTTCCAATCCATTGATGGCTGCAGCTGCTTATTAGAACAGCCAGTAGGAGGCGCTCTCTTTTTCTCAGTGATTGGGTAATCTCCCGTCCCAAACAAGGATGAAAACAGCTGTACAGAGGTGGAGCAGGCTAGTTTTTTCCAAGAGTTCTTAATCTACATCATACTGGGATTAAATTATGGAATTATTGATCACAAACACCAAAAATGGCATCAATCGTATTGCAACTTTTCAAACTTAAGTAAATTATTCCGAAATTTGTGCCAAAGAAAAGGTAGGATTAAAATAATCTTGAGATGAGTCATTTCACTGTGTCGGAGTTCATATATCAAAAAGGCATCTGAGATTAAAGATACTTCAGGGATGAGATAACTGGGTTACGCATCAGGCTGAGGAGGTAAGAGTCTGAGTGTGGAGAGCTATCGGTTTTAACAAAAGAGAGAGTGTGTGTGTGTGTCTGGAGGAGCCTGGTTATAATCACGTCTCATGAGTGAAGCCGAGATAGATTTCATGTGAGAGATGGTTTCGTCCAGAGTGGCGAGAGAACATGGCCCAACGCCAAACCAAATATTCCCTGATATGAGGGTTCAACATACACTTTTGCACTTTATGTGTGCAGCTGCCGCTGGTTCTCTTCTCATCATGACGCTCACATTTAGCTTATTTTGATAAGACAAATGCTGGTTGAGTTGTGGTTTAGGCACCTAATGCACCTGGTTATGGCCACAAACAACATTCAGGATTTTCCTCATAGTGTCACAACAGGAAAACAACAGGATGTCATCAAAACTCTATAAAAGCCATAAAAACACATTGACATTTAACTGTCTGCTGCGTGGCAGTCGTCTCTTTATGACATGACACCACCAACTCTTCTCTTCCTCATGAGAAAGGTGCCTCAGTTTGGTGGCTCCTTTTGTCGCAAATAAATTAACATTTTTAATGTCAATTATGTTAATTTAGCATTTTTGTAGTTAAATACTTGCTTCATTTTGGGGCTCGAAACTAATCTGAGTAGACGACAGGTCAAAATGAGGGCAGCGTCTGCCCATGATGAGGAAACACAACTGCAGAGATTGCCTCACAAGAAAAAAAGAAGAAAAGACTGGCTTTAAATACATTTGTGATATTGTATCTCTGCTTTCCTTCAAGCTAAGACATGAAATTTACACAAAGTGTCACAAATGTTTGCTCTCTTTTCTGTCACTGAGACAAAAATCCATTTTCCTGAGCGTTTTTCCTCACACTGCACTTAAGACGACTTCTTTGCGACCAAATAGAATTATCTTTTTTGTTTTGTTTTTTTTTCCAAAGTGCAGCCTGCTGAGGAGTCCTGATTCAACTGCGAGTGACCGTGCTATATCACTGCAAACAAGTCCATCGGAGTGTGACAGATTCATAACATGGGCGCCCCCACACACACACACACACATACGTACATACATTACATGTTTGACAGCCCTCTCTGGTAAAACCATAGTGGTCTGTAAGTGTTCTCTGACCACAGGATTTTCGTCTCCACGTCTAATGCCTGTGCACACGGCTGTGGGCTCACGCATGATGGGGGCCGGACAGCTGGTTGAGCGACTCCAGGAGGCTTTTCTGCTGCAGCTGTTGGCCAAGGTGACTCTCCAGTCAGTGAAGAAAACACCAGCAGCCAGCTCACTTTACTGGGAGACGTCCGGTGTGATCTGGACTCAATCCTCACTTTGTAGAAATACATACTCATAAACAGGAGTGGGAATAACAGTGTACCTCACGATAAGATACCAATAATATCACGATACAGCGATTCTGTGGTAATCGATACATTGCAAGACAATCACACAGCGATATAAATAATAATAAATAAAATAAAATAATAGCATAATAACCTATAAACAACAAGAAATTCCCTTTGTTTTACGTTTGAATGGAGTATCTTTTTACAAAACATTATCAAGAACCTGACATTTCTTGAGAAAAATAAGCGCAATTTCAATAATATTATGCCTACATTTTCAAAATATATAGTTTTACATTTAGTACCTGTGAAATGTTCAGAAATTCATCCTGTGCGCTGAATTGGACCCTCTGGTGGACCGGCTCTGGCCCGTGGGCCGTATCTTTGACAACCCCTGCTTTTAGACCGTTAATTGCCGTATTGATTATCATACTGCACGAGGAAAAGCAATGATATGTCACTAAATCCTAAAGTAAAATGAAATAGAGAAGTAAATGAGTACATAAATAAATAAAAGGAGGACTATAAGGAAAGAAGGATAAACTAGAACATGATAAAATAATAGGTGCAGTAAGAAATCATTTAAAATGGGGATGCATATAAAGGATATTTAAATTGATATCTCCAGTGGAATTTGTGTGGGTGTGTTTGAAACATCTGGAAAATGTGGTTGTTAAGGTGTTTATCATCATCGGACGTGGTTGCTATGGCCTTCATTGTTGGCTCGCTGATTTACAACTCAGTGGTGACCTAGTTAGCTAGTTAGTTCATGGTTACATTCAGGGACGCTGTGCCGCGTAGAGCAATATCACGGCACGGAGCCGATATCACAAAATGCTTCACAGTGAAAGATCAAAAACTTCAAATTAGAAGAGTAAAGAGGAAACAAAAGGTCCGACGTACTGCTCTGTGTCTCTCGAGCTGCATTTCTCTCAGAAGTTCAGAAGTCACAACTTCAAAGACACACACTCGTTTGGTTTTAAGCCTCGAGCAAAGTAGACCAAAAAAAAGAAAAAGACAAAAAAAGTCTCTTGGCCAGAAGATTAGAGACCAGCTTATTATGATGTAT
This sequence comes from Solea senegalensis, assembly GCF_019176455.1. Classification (NCBI taxonomy): domain Eukaryota; kingdom Metazoa; phylum Chordata; class Actinopteri; order Pleuronectiformes; family Soleidae; genus Solea; species Solea senegalensis. The sequence goes on from NC_058033.1 coordinate 4,077,271, forward strand.
GACTGCAGTAGCTTCGCAGAGGCAGGAACAAGACACCTGACCAACTGCACACAGTGTCAGTAACTAGGTCAACATGTCCTCAGAAGGCTTGTTCCGGCTTGTTCTTTAACAAACACTTTCCTTCTGATGAAGTGTTCAAAGTGATGGGATCACTGACTGCATTTCCTTGAAGCCTGAATAACAGAGATCAAATCTGGTGCAAATGAGATCGCTAAATTCTGTCATTTCAATAAAATTCACTCCTGATAGATGGGATCTGCGTTAAGTTTTACAACTTTATCTTTTCTCAGTGTGACGGGAGACAGCGGGAGTAGAAGCAGTGGCACTTTAGTGCAAATATTATGATCGTTGTTGCACTGCTGGTGAATTCTGATGTCCTGCGAGATTCATTTGCTGTAGTTGTAGTACATCATTTACAGTTGTTGTTGTTGGAAGTACCAGTTCTTCCATGTTAGGAGTGGTGGAGAGACTGGTTCCTGTCTCAGCCTAGCCAGCAAACAAGCCCTGTCTCTGTGATCATAGTCACATGTCAACAATAAGGTTTGTCCACAAAAGTTAAATTCTCTGTTTTTCCCAACTGAAAACTTCAGTGTTTCACATTGTAAACCACTCACTCTCTATACCAAAGTCTATAGACAAAATCTATGGTTTTACATCACAGCACACGGACGTTGTTGATCCACTGCTGCCTGCATCATTGAGTTCAAATGATGTTATTTTGCGTTAGGTTGTCTAACAGTGAGATTAAACAGCAAACACATTCTTAGAAATAAGCAGTCACAACAGAGTTTATTAGATGAGCCTTTTATTAAATAACAACAACAAAGTAACTGAGAGGCTATTTTCAGTGACGACTGGTTCCTGACTGCGACGTGTCGCGGCCTCATATCACTTTTACGGTGAATTAATTTCCAATTCTTACAGCGACTGAGTGAAGACGCTCTGGTATCTGACGAAGACTATTTGCATCAGCGGACACAATAGTGTCTCTAATACTTTCATAGCCTACATGTTTCTTTCAACAGTGATATTTTATTCATAATTCCAATTACTTAAAAAGTTCACAGAAATTCAATGCAGGTGTGGGAGTGTGTCCTCCGCCATGTTAGGAGCAGCCCTTGCTCAATTGGCCACGACACCATATCAAAATGAAATTTCAGACTCATGTATAAATTCACTTATTACCCTCAGCTACTATGGAAATGCTAATAAAGTGTCCCAGCGTAAGCTGAATACAACCAACAGGGCATGAGATTTAGGCTAAAATGTGTGGAGGCCCGATAAGGTGCTTATTTAGTCATGACCTTAAGGAACGGCTACCCACGAATGAAATGTATGTCTGTGTGTGAGTTATATGAGGAGAGGTCAAACACTGATAAGCTGCTACTCACACACATACACAGGTTTGTGCAGCTTTTCTTGTTGGAACACAGCATTGACTTTTTTTTCTTATTTTTTTAAAATCTTCTAAACAACACAAAACAACAAAGCACTACATTTTTAACATTCTTTTATCCGTTAAAGCTCCTGTGCATCATATCTGAGGAATTCTGAGAAATCACATAAATGCTGCGGGTGCTTGTATATGACGTAGGCCCAGGTGATATAGCTCCGCCCAACCCCTCCACTTCCAAGTTGCTAGAAGCGTTTATCCCATCAAACTGCTGAACATCCAGGTTTTATTTACAGAACCCTCCTCTGAAACTTTTCTTGGTCTCTCCTCAGCATTTTCATCCGTACTCCGACCTGTTACAATAGTTTGCTCCGTATCTTGACATAAAACATAAATCAATTCCTGTGCATAGAGTGTGAATGTCACATTAATGAACAGTTATTTTCATAATCGAGCAATCTGTCGATTATTTTCTCCATTAATCGAGGACTTTTTTGGTCTGTAAAATGTCAGAAAATGTTGGAAAATGCTGATCAGTGTTTTCCAAACCTGGAAATGATGATGTTCTCGAATGTCTTGTTTTATCCTCAAACCAAAATGATTGAGTTTGAATGTTTTCTTTGTTATATGGAGCCAAGAAGACAAAAAAAAACCACTCAAACTGATTTATCAATTATCAAAATAGTTGACGATTGTAATCGACTAACAATCGATTAATCGAAGAATCGTTGCAGCCCTAAACCTAACTGCAACCATCACATCTAAGTGTCTAACCCCACTTAATATCAAGTTATAATGACTTATTTCTGTATGGTTTTTGGACCATAAATACATTTATATTCGGAACTATTTATCATTCCATATCAAAACAAACACTTTTATTTTGAAATAATGCGAACTATGATCATAAATATGATTTTTAATGTCATTTTATGACATTAAAAATTATGACTTTTTTTTATTATGACTTTTTTTTTCATTTGACTGGCCCTTTACAAGACAATCAGTGGTCCCCAGGTCATTTGAGATTGAGACCCCTATCCGAAACAAAAGCCCTTTTAAAGATGTGAGGACCTGCCAAAAGGTCCTCACATCTTTAACACACACCCACACTGCTATTCTTCTGAGGACACAGCCTTGTTTTCCATTCATTTAGACAGCTGAAACAAAGTATTATCCCTAACCTTGCCTTCTTAGCCCTAATCTTAACATCTTCTGATATCAAGTAATGAGGTTCTGCCTCATTAGGACCAGGTGTTGGTTTACACGAGGACTGCTGGTCCCGACAAGAGTATCAAATACAAGCGCACACACACACGCAGGCAGAAAGCGCCACAATAGGACCCCGCCAGTCTGAGACTTTAATTGAGCCCCCACCTCCTCCTCCTCCTCCACCACCACCACCTCCTCTCCCCCCTCGTCCTCAGTCTCCTCCTGGCTGCGGGTGAACTTCTCGTCGACACGCCACTTCACTTCAGTTTGTTTTGGACTGGATACGAGGACCAGCGCAGACATGTCTCCCATGCACGGACCGTTCGTCCTTCTCTTTCTTCACGTGAGCCTCCTCAGCAGCAGCGGTGAGTCCATTCAAACCAAAACACCAGCAAACTCAACGACAAAACAAAAAACACGCCGCTTTTTGTCGTCTTTTTTAACAGAAAAGTGTAAAGTCAAGGAAGGACGGTTAACCTGCTGCATGTCCTGCATGCTCCAGTGACATTTAAAAAGTTTATTTCTCCAAAAGCAAGCAGGTTTTAATGAAATATTTACATTTTTCATCAATATAACAGGGAATGTACACATTTAAGAGGAAACGGATGTTGTATATTGTTGTGTTTCCACAAAAGTACCACTTGTTATCCTCCCGTAGCATCTTAGTTTCTTGCTTTGGGGGTGTTTTCGCCATTGTTAATTATGTAAATTTGCAAATAATGACTGCGTAATTGACGCTGTTAACGGACCAATTAACACGAAAACGGAGCCCATGTTTGACCTGCATTAGACGTTTGAATGTGGTGGGTGTTTTTTTTTTTGAAAGGCTTTGTGTCATAAACTGTTGTGGGTACTGTCTGAATGGTTGATTTTAAAAAAAGAAAAGTTAAATGCAGCTATTGTTAACATGTAAGAAAAAAATAAATAAACCCACAGCAGTTTATGTAAAACTGCAGAGAACTGAGCTCAGCATCTCTGAGTCAGAGATGGTTCTCATTAGTTAAACCAAACTGTAAAAGCAAAGTGATGGAAGACGCTGGTTCAGTGGGAGGCTGAGCACTGTGTGTGTGTGTGTGTGTGTGTCTTTGTGTGTCTCTGCATTACTCATGTTGTTGGTTGTTGGGTCATAAATCTGTTGACACAGTCACAGTTTGAAGAGCAGGTCTCAGTAAAACCATCCAGTTTAATGGTAAATGGTTAATGAAGGTTACAGTAAGCGGTCTTCTGGTATTGAGACGAGACCAAGACCCAACCAAGAACAAAGAAGGGCAAGAACCAGTCAAGCTATACTGTCCACTAACACTTTCTTGATCTCGGATTTTGGTTTAGTTTCATTCTCAGTTCTTAAAAGTCTTGATCTTAGCAGTCTTTCTGGTGACTGGTCTATGGACTTGGTCTCAGTCTATAAAGGTCTTGCTATTCGGTACACTCTGGTCTTCTTGAGATATTTACTGTCCTTTAAAGTTTTGTCTTGGGTACACTCTGGTTCTCGTCTTGGTTTTGACTCTGTCTCAGTCCCTTAAAATCTACTCTCTGGTCTTGGTCTTCTACTTGAGATTGTTCAGTCCCTATAAATCATCTTCTTCTTGGGCACACTCAGGTTCTTGTCTTGGTCTTGACTCAGTTCCAGTTCCATGAAGTCTTCGTCTAGGGTACATTCTGGTCCTCTTCTTGGTCTTGACTCGGTTTCAGTCCCATGAACTCTTGGTCTGGGGCACACTGGTCTTGACTACAACACTATTTGAATGAAGTCATGGAGACACAACTGTGTTCTCCATCTGTCCCAGCGTGGTATCTCAATCATGTCATGATAGATTCCTCTCAAGTTTGACACAAATACTTACTTGGACTCAACGATGAACTGATCCGATACTGGTGGTCAAGATTAAGGGTCATGGTTGCTGCAACCTCAAAAACATTTTTTTTGCCGTCTGATCATTTTGTGTTAAGAGCAAATGAACTGTTTAGATTTGGGTGGTCGGTCAAATGTCACGGTCACAGTAGCCTCACAAAACATGCTTGTGGCCCCTTTTCAACTCAACAAACATGTTATACGACAGCAAAATATGTTATGGACTAAAACTATGAGACATATGTGAAAAGGCTGGGTGGTAATTCTAGTTCTAACTTGTGTTATTGCTTTTGGGATGCACTTTTTTGAACTGTTAATTGCTTTGAGATGTTCATCACTTCAGGAGGCTTGGTTGGTTAACCACACCTGTCATCATGCGCCCTGTCAGCCTGTGCATGCCTGAAATGTTGTCGTCGTGTGTTGGCCCGATGGCGTCCCCGGCGAGCTGGCTCTCACCCAATGTCAGCTGGGATTGGGACCACCTCTTAAATCCCCAAAGGCTAAGTGGTACAGATGATGGATGGGTGGATGAACGGACGGCATATCAATGTGACTTTGTCCTTCCAACAAATCAAAAATGAAATAAATCTAGTTCATGTTGATGGAAAACAGAGAAACACACAGAATGCACATACTAAATCGTACCACTTGATTAGCCTGAGAAGACTGTTTATTTAAAAAATAAATAAATAAATAAAAGGCTCTGTAATTTACTTGGATGGATTTTCTGCCCATTGACTAATTGATTCATCAACTAATCATTACTGTTCTAATCTGGTTTATGTTTTGGTAAACTCAGGTTAAGTTAACATAAGGAGGATGAAGGATAGCACTGAAAGCTAATGACACACGCTGTTAGATGTTAGTAATAATGTTGTTTCAACAGAATATATAATATTTGGACTTTATTTTATCCTGGGTTTTTATGCAGTGAGCATTTGTTATTACTGGAGTTAAAGCGTTCAGCGTGATGAAGTACAAAGCATCACAAATTACTTATCCTTTCTGACGCAAACCTTATTATTATGTCGTTAAATTATGCCCACATGTACTTGTTGTTTACTTGCAGCAGAAAAGCAAAGTTGCAGTATACCTTACTTGCTGCTGCACTGTTGCATGCATTTCTGTCAGTAAAACACTGTTATTGGCAGCTAGTCTTTTTTCACCAGTGTTTCCCCCTGTTCTGTTTGAGAGGGATGGGTAAATGGGTAAAAATAAAGAGCTGCACCGTGATTTACATTGATTTCTCAGATCCTTGTCTGTCTATCACCCTCTCTCTCTCAAACACATTGACATTGACAAACACACCCATCTGTTTGCAGCACACTCCCCGTCATGCAAACTCTGGATTGTTATTCTCATTGATTTAATTCACTCACTGGAAGATAATATTTTGACACCAAGTTTCTCTGTGAATCCAGGAGATAATTTGAAAAAATAAGCTTAAAACACTCAGAAATGGTGCAAAGAATCAAACTCAGAGATAAACACACTTGGGAAGTCCAGCAATGTGTGATTAGGTATTCCATTTATTTGCTTAGAATATTTCCAGGCTTGAACAAGTGCTGCAGTGGCAGCTGAAGCAGCGAGTGAGGGAGAGAGAGGGGAGGGCAGGAAAGGATAGCTGTTGCTAATAAAGAGGGAGATTTAGGAAGACAGCCAATATGCTGCTGTGTGCGAGCCAGCTCGCGCACAAGCAACAGGTGAGATTGACAGTAAACACAGACATGGAGCTTTATCCTGTGAGTGGCCACATAAATAGAATCCAACAATGTGTTTACTGCGATGGATTATCTAACCCAAGCAAACCTTACTTCACATAATTAGACTGAAACCTTCTTTCAGCGTCTCACAACAGGACCACACTCACTACGTGGTGGCCTCATCCCTTTTCTTCTCCTAAATCTCTGTTTTTCAGTTCATCAGCCTTGTCTTATATGGATTACATCCATTTAATCCCTCATCTCCCCTCTACCTCCCTCAGAGACAGAGTAAAGCTGTCTGTTTTTGGATTAGAACACTGGCCACTGATAGAGACCCAGGCCATTTTTAAGAGCTTCTTAGCCAGACTCTGTCCAAACGGACCTCCTCCCTAATGGACCTTGAAGGGCACTTACCTGAATACAATTTGTGGCTAAAAGCATTTCTGCTGTTTGGAAATAAACCCATCCTGAGCATGAGAAGAAACCCAAACATGCAGCTCACTTGATGCATTGTACACCAAACCCTATTGATCTCAGAGACCTGGCTTCATCAGTATGATGGCCATGTTGTGTGACAGGAATGGGCAAGTGGTCCGGGCAGTAAATCAGCACGGCGGCAGAGCTTTTATGTTGATATTTACAGAACAGAAAGTAGTCACAAAGGACTGGCTCACTTAGTCCGAGTCATTATGAAATTCTTTTAACCAAACAAGCCTTTATCTGTAAATATATTTGAATGTCTTTATGGATTCTTAAACTCTTGTTTGGCTGTTGGCCAATTACGTAGACACCCAGGAAAATGTGCTATTGCAGAAGCTGAAGTAGCAGTGAAGTAGTGAAATGAGTCATAAGGCATCCCCGTGAATCAATCTCCTCATGTAAATAATGGCTGCGCTCCCTGACCTCTCCTTCATCCGTCTCTTTGGCTGAATGCCTGCACTGGTCGGCTGCTGGGTGTGTCTGGATGCAGCAGGAAGTGCGCAGCTGTTGGCGGCAGTTGTTCGCATGGGATTAGGGCATTTGCCTGAGTGATAGCCGGGCATGACAGCCATATAATCTAATGTACTGGCTCATTGTTTTCATTAAAGAGAGTGGGCTGTTTGATCCCTCTGGTATTATAACGTTGACTGGCTTTAACGTCAGGCATATGTAAACTTAATCAGCCAACATGTGTGTCAGCACAGTGAGCAATCAGATCCTATACATCCTGTTGAATTACCTCACTTTACTACGTTCAGTGAATATTCCAGTCAGGTATTCCGTTGTTTTGTTTGGACTTAGGTTAATGGGGTAACTGTTGTTTTGGCAAAATATCAAACTCCTCGTACTGCATATTGGTATTGATTTGCTTAGGAACCAAAACCAATATCTTTTTGTAAACTTAATCAAGTGCTTTGATATTTTTGTTTCCAGTCAGGAGCACTTAGAGGGACTTTTCGTGGCCCTAGGCAAAAGCGAACTGGTGGTCCCCCATGGTATCCAAGCAAAACCTCCCCTGCTGTCCACAAACTGTCAGATTTTGTTGAAAAATGGTTGATCATACTTCGAAATTATGATGTTCTCAAATGTCTTATTTTGTCCACAAACCAAAATGAATCAGTTTTAATGATTTCTTTGCTACATGGAGCAAGGAAACCAGAAAATATTCACATTTAAGAAGCAAAAGAACTCGTAAACCACTCAAACCAATTGAATTGATGTTTAATTTAGTAATCGATTAAGCGTAGTAGCCCGACTATAGTGCACTTCATTCATTCAATTCAATTAATTTGATTCATTCATTCATTGCCACTCTGAATGCTGTGAAATTAAGAAGCTAGGTTCATAGGGCCTTGGGGGGGTGGGGGTGCCTGACCGGGGTGATGTTGCAGTCACAGCAGACTACATGTTGTGTATATGTAGTTAGTGCTTTCACATTGATGCCCAGTTCTTTATACTTGTAGTTTTAGTCTGTGGTTTAAAGTCTGTACTTGCTCTGAAGATTCTAAAGCATGTTTTGGAAAATCAAAGCCAGAGCTGTTTAGCTGGCAGGAGCAGAGCTGACATCCACCCTTAAGCTTAGACTGAGGGGTTTTCAAGGGCCTTGTCTTGTATGTGCAGTGTATTTACAGTCAGTGTATGGTTGATGTTTGAGTGGGATTTCATACCCAACAGCTGCCTCTGTAGTTTGATCCCTGGCCTCGTGGGAGGGGAATTTCACTTGCATCAACTGGTGCTGAAGATCTGCCCCGAACATCTCTGACTGGTGTGTTATTCAAAGACCATCATTCAACACGGCAACAAAAATCTATACGCCGAGCCATCCACCCTGGAGAAGATAAGACCTGTTTTAGTAGCGAGAGATTGCTGTTTAAGCAAACACAGTCAAGGGGAGATATATGAAGTCACTCTTGAGGAGGAGGAGGAGGAGGAGGAGGAACCTCCATTTGCATTCGGGGTGTTAGGAGCCCATGAGGGAGTATAGTACAGAGCACTTAACTCTTATCACATGCTGTGTCAGGGCCGAGAACAATACCTCCAGCTCGACACCACCTTTTCTATTTATTTATTTTATTAGTATTTTTATAAAGTAATAGAAATGCTGCAGGGTTCCACTTCAGAGTACTTTTTTCCTCTCCCCGTACTGGGAGAGTGCTGAGAGGGTTGTTTCTTATAAAAAAAAAAAACCCTCTTTCAATCACAAATATTGGATTTGGCTGCACCGCTTGCACTGGATTGATTATTTTCTACTGTATACAGTGTTGAACGTGCTGTGTGAGGAATGCAGAGCTTCAGGATGTTTATGCCTGCTTCGATAGTTCAGTTCTGCTCCACAGGCATGTCACATTTTTTTGGATAGAATGTGGACAACCAGTCAGTTCTCGTTGTCTGGCTTGTATCTTAAACTTGAAGGTGTCTCTCCCTAACACAGTGTGAACACAACACTTGGACCGTCACCCAAGTGGGATTTGTTTGTGAGACTTTACAAAGCCTTGATTTATGAAATATAAGACGTTTTGTTTAGAGAGAGAGATTGTAAAATGCACTCCCAGAAATTTAAAAAACCCTAACTTTAGTGTCCTCTTGCACAGTGGGCTCTGGGAATTGATTGTTCTGCAGTTTATTCAAGCCAAGATTCATTAAACATGCACATCCCTGTAATGGAAGATAAGTTGGAGTAGTAGAAGAACACTCAAAACACTTTATCTCACAGGGAGCTACAACAAATCTTGCCCTCAGCCAAACTGCAGCTAGACTTTTTTTTAAGACCCCGCTAAAACACTGTTGAAGGACTGTGTATTATTGCAGTTTCTCTAAAATAACACTATCCAATTCTTTAACCTAAGATGGCTCATTGACTTGTAATAGGGAGAATGGAGCCTAATTCATTCCCACTCTGCACCTGAACATTAGTTCTTGCATTGTGTGCTGTAAGTTGGCAAGTTTGTGAGACACACGTCTGCTTTCACTGCGGTTTGTTTGCAGCAAACATCACAAAATTTCCCTTTAACTTGCAACACTGCGGTGATGCAATGTTTGATTTGTGAACTGCAATGCGAGCCCCTCAGACTTGCGTGTGCAAATGTTATTCCTCAAGCCTGCTGTAAGCGAAAAAACTTTTTTCCTTCATGAGGAAAAAAAGTTGCGCACTCAATAGTTTAGTTTCACTAAAAGCATGTCGCTGATTAGTTATCGCAAGCGCAGCACAGGGTCAATCAATCAATCCATGTCACCTCGGCTGAATCACACACATCCTGTTGAATTTCATCCTCTGATCAATTTAGTAATGAGGTAATTTGTTGCATGATGTAATGTGTCACTCTTTTTCTCACTTCACTCATGACATAAATATGTCGCTACCATGCAATGTTGTTAATGTTATGTTATTTCTTTTGAGAATCAAATTGCCTAGATGGTATCTACTGCAATGTGATGCGGCACGCTGCTGAGCAGTGCCGCATTTGTCTTCAGACAGTGATAAGTACCTTTTAATTACACAAGATTATAGAAGTGACAGATGATGGAGTAAGAATGTGAGCAAGAGCAAGGAGAAGCAATCCAGTCGTCACATTATCTTTCACATGTCATCTGTAACTTCTATATTACAGTAATCCCCTCTTGCACTGAAATAACCTATTTTGTAATGCTGTCTTCACATATATAGGGTTAGTACTGTATACTACAGTTGGAAGAAGACATGGTATAAATACATTTCCTTTGTTTTCAAGTAAGATATTCATTAATAGAATCCCAGTCTTAATCAAATTTGGACACTTATTTTAAAAACTCAGCTCAGGCACAGATGTACCATCTGCACATGATGTCCCTTCATATTTAGAAGGCCCATCTGTGGGGCACATGGCACTCTCTTGGGCCTCAATCCAAGTCTTGGCAGGAGTCCCATCAGTGCCAGAGGGAGAGACAAAAAAAAAGAAGAAGAAAAAAAAACTCGAGCATCGCCTTCATTGAGAAGCTTTTCCTTCCTCCCTTTCCCACCTCTCTCCCCCTTTGGTCTGCAAACAGAGCTTAACCAGCAGCTGCATACACCTGATGCCCAATCCATCGGACGAGGCACATTCTGGTGTGGGGGGTCAACAAGCAGCGGCTCACGTTACAGAGAAATCGTACACCACAATGGTCCTTTACCTCCTTCGCGCCGTTTTCTGAGGCTTTCTCAAATCCCCTGTCTTTGCATACACCTCTTTCATGCCCTCTCCTTTGCCTTTTGTTTTGTTTTTATCTTTGCGAGTGCAGTGGACAGAGCCTGAGAATATTTACTTTGCTGATTCTTCTGAAATAGCGGGAGGACACAGGAAAAGCTTTTATGCAAATAACCCTAATAACGGAGACGGACTTAATAAGACTTAAATCTGTTTAACTTTCAACCAACTATGATCTTTGTGAGCGTTAATGAGAATATTTGTGTAAAATGTTAAGTTGATGCCACGTTGAGCTCTTTTTAGTTGGCTCATGAAGCTGGCACTGAATAATATACCACCCACGTGGAAAGCCTATGGTTTATTCCAGGCTGGATGGCTGGCCAAAATCAGCAAGTGCAGGAGCTCCTTATGCCAAAATAAAAGAGAAAAAAAGATTGACACTTCAGTTTGGACGTGCTCATGCCGACTCATGCCAGATCACTAGTTTGTACTGTAAATGTATGTTAAAAAAGACCAGTGTTTTTTAAAGAATTAAGGAAACGCGGTCAATATTTCTCAGCCTTATCGGACATTTTACGGACCAAACAAGTACTCGATTATGATAAATAAACATTAGTTGCAGCCCTAGTTTAAACCTCACAAATCTATATTCAATCTTATGTGTTTATTCTCCGACTAAACTAAAGCTTTCTATTTTACACATCGTCACTAGAGTCGTTTTCTTTTAGTTTCTTAATACAGAAATTGTATTTTTCTAACAAATACATGAGTGTGTAAATGTAACAAGTGTGTCAACCAGAAATACCACATGTAAGTCTTGAAGTTACTTGTTTTTACATCTCACAGCTCCATGCATGTGGCCTGACCCCGGGGGCTTAATAACCCAGCAGGAAGAATACGACGCAGTTACCCATTAATCAGGAGGCTGTTGAGTTATAACTTGCTGTAAAACTGTCCTTAAGGAACTTGCTCTTGAAAGCTTGAAAGCACAGATTCCCCCTTTTAACTCCTAAGGGGTTGAGGTGTGTGTGAAACGTGACCACAGCACGATGTCATTGGTTGGAGGTTTCACTTATACCTGCAAGTCTGCAGTCTTGAAAAGGATATGAGTTGGGTTTCTTGTCAGAACAATGCAAATACCACCATCTTGTCTCCAGTATTTGCTCAGGGCACCACGTCATTGTCCCAAGGAATGTCATGTCCTCCGATTTCTTTTGTTCTCATTCAGGCTTATATCAAGCTGCCAAACCAAGCAATGTGTAAGTGTCACCTTGGCCTGAAGAGCCTGCAAAAGTAATTCAGTGTAATATTCGGCTCATAACCTGGATCGAGTTGCTCAGTGATATAATGGGTTTATGGCAAAGGTAACAAAATAGTAAATACAACATATAATAGGTCTATTTGTGTATTTCCTGACATTTGAGGGGCAAAGGGCACAGAGGCTGCATTAACACCTGCTGATGAGAGTGATTTATTATGACAGCTTCCAGAAATATCTTCTTTACGTATCAGATTTCTTGTTTTTAATCAAAGACACTTGAGGCAGTTTTTCTGTTTTTGAGTTTTACTTTTTTTGTTATAGTCCTATGATTATGATCAGGTTTATTTCTTACTATTTTTATTGAATATAATTAGTGATGGAATAGAGGGTAGTAGACAAAGACATATGTACACACACAGCAATAAGTGAGGGTAGAAAATTATACTTTCTTTAGTCTCAGAAGGAATCTAGGCAATGATTCTGCCCTTTATTTAGGAAATGAAGATGTCCTTATATTATGTTTTTAGGCTACTGATTATTTCAGTATAAAATAACAGGATAAAGCTCACGATTGGCACTGTGCCATCGACTTACCTGTCCCATTGACTTGCATTCACATCTGTTGTCAAATTAGAATGTCTGTCTGACTTTGATGGTGAGAAGACATCTCCTGCGTTCAGTGTGTACATGTGCAGATGAATATTCATGATGACCCTCAGGGCTAACCATGCGTCTTTCATGGCGTTTGCCTCCCTCTGCTAATGGGCTGTGCCATGCCATGGATATGGCATACATCTGCCACTGCTGTTGTTTTTTTTTTTCCTGATGAGTGTGTTCATTAGGAAAATCTGTGCAACCTGCTGAGGGTTTAGATTTTAATGCTGGTTTTCATATGATATTTCCAGGTTTTTCCAGGATGGCCGGGTTCCTCGATGCTCAAAGATCAGTGCAGCGGTAGAGGGCCAGATTTATCTCTCCTCTCACACGTTGTGTGGGATTCTAGCCCTTCAGCTGATTCATGGTGCAGGCCTAATTATTTTTGTCTTTCTCTTGTTGTTCATTTTGTGGTTTCAGGGCAGTTGTTTGCCAGATTCCCCAGAGGGCTGATCTCTTTGTTACTCGTCCCTCAGGAGAACCAAGAGAGGCAGAAAATGTGCTGGTGGAAGAAAACCAGCAGCAACTGTTGATCAGGCAGTGGAATTTATCTGGAATATCTCCAGTCTGTTTTTGTACGTGACACTATTGTAACACAAATATTTGATGGAAGAGTACATTTGTATGGTGAGGGTTTTCATGGGTGTTGTAAAATGTCAAGCATATTGATGTGGAACTCGATAACAGACTTTGCGCACAGATAGGAATCAGATGCTCGAGGGTGATGTCCAAGTCGCAGACAGGATTTATTAAGGAGCCACAGTTGCAGAGTTGACTTTTGGGGCAATTTCTTGTCTGCCAGACATAGCCAGTGTCTTTTGAAGACGTGTCTGATGAAAACTGTAATGTGATCTCCTACTTCAGATCAAGTTCAGCGTCTGGAATCTGCCCTGTGGGCCTATTTCTGCCAAAACTTCCATTTAAGAAGAAAGAAGTGTCAAGGCTCCAAACTAAACTAATTCTACCCCATGATCTGTTGAAGCTGGATCGAGGACTCTCTGAACTCACTCTCATCTGGGTTTGATTCAGGATGATACCAATAAATCCTGTGGTTTTCTGCTGAAAAGGACCATTTAGGTTGTGAGATTAGAGAGTTGAGTATCAAAGTCAGTCAGTACTGGAGATAATTTAATGAATTACTCTGTTTTCCATGTGATTGTTTTTTAAAATAGTCGTACTTTCATTTAATTTATGGCAAAGTCCAAAGAAATACCTTCCTGGAACTTTGTTAATCATCCGAAAACTAAATATATGATCATGTCGAACAAAAGCCAGAGCTGGAAAACGCTCAACATAAAAACGTTGAGTCAAAGTCAAATGAAGACATCATGGTTACCACGGTGGACGATTCATCTCTCTGACTGTCAGCGTCACACTTCAAACAAAATTAGAATTGATGTGTTTTGTCAAGGGGAGAAAGTAAGTGAGACCAAAATCAACCTTCAGCATGTTTAGGTTTTATTGGTGCGGTCTGCGCAGATGGTGTGAAATAATTGGATTGGACATTGTAATTGATCCACGTGAAAGGAGTTTAAACAAATACATAGTTTAAATTCAAGATATCTGTCCAATGGGTTACACAAAAGTAATTTTCAGATGATGCTGACGATTTCTGTGGCTGTTGGAGGTTAAACTGTTGCTGTTGTGGCCATGCTTCTTTCATATCACTGGCATTGCAACATGTCAAAGTTGACATTCTGATTCTAATTTGAACTTGTATTGTGCGGCTGAGTCGCTGCATAATCTACACAACAGATGCACACTTTGGGGAGAAATGAGGTTTTGCTGTTGGGCAGCTTGCGTTACTTCTGTCTCGCTGACTCTTGTGACCCTGAAAAACTTGGGAGTAAACCATAGTAGTCCTGGATGTGAATTTTGGCAGTCCTAAATGCACTTTTCAGCTACGACAGAACCTTTCCGTTTCCCCAGATGTGGAGACAAGAACATGAATCTTATCTTCGCTAGTCTCCCTGCAGTTTTTCCGGCAGAATCAGTGGGTGACGGAAGCAGATCCTGGTGTCAGACTGCCTGCATGTCTGCAGGTGGTTTAGGAATCTCTGCCCCCGCCCATGGTGACTGGAGGTGGTGGATGACGTGATGTTAAAAACAACCTCTTGACTGCTTTTCTTGCTGTGCTGTGAATAGCAACGGTCCTGTGTGTAAGAATTAGTAACATCTAATGGTAAGACTGCAGATGTCTTCTTGTTCAAGAAAGAAGCTAAAGTCAATTTTTTGAGATTAGATCATTTTTAATTTCTGCCAACAAACCCTCATAAATATTAAACAATGGACCACTAATACTGAGCTGGAGGAGGAATTGGCCTCATGTTGAAGTTGTAGCATGTCATCCTTATCTAATATGCATTCATATTGATATTACAGAACCCCATCCAGAGTCCTGTATAATTAATGATGGCTCATGATGTCATCAGCTGAGCTGCTTGATTCAGTTTCTTTATTGTACAGAATTAAACACAGCTACCTCCATGTCACAAGTCAAAATCACATCCAAAATTTTCCAAGTAAGGTTAGCGATCAGAATAGCTGCCGAATAAATCTCTGTCTCACCCCCCTGCAGGGTTGGAGGAGTCATGACGCCATGGGCTTCCTCGACCTCCAGCCAGCTTGGCATCTGCTGCCCAGCAGAGACCAGGAACACTGGTATCGACAGGCGTAAAAAAAAAAACACACTCGTGTTAAAGGGTACAAAACACATGGCTAATAATAGTAAAAAACACAACAGACAATTAATATGGCATTAAGACTGATAATTCATTTAGATTATAATATTCTTCTCCCATTGGAAATGTCATTTAGATCTCCCTGCTGTGCAGTGTGTGTGTGTGCACGCCGATGCAGTTGATGTACGGTATTTCCATCACTAATTCTAACCCAGAGCTACAGAAAGAGGGAGCAACACTCATACAAGCATTATGCCACATTTTTGTCATGTTATCTTATTCTTCTGGGAACCTTGGTTATTTTCTTATACTTATATAATAAACTTATACATGCAGCTGTATTTTGCCTACCAGTGGTAATTTGTGGGTGTGTTAGTCCAACTTTGAGTACAATTTAGTACAATTTCTAGCTTACTAATATCTTAACATGTGTTTTAAAAGTCCAGTTTTAGTTGGACTAACACAGTTTTATTCATGTAAACATACTGACAGATATTAGCTGTCCCTTGTATGGGTGAAGTTTCTAAGACTCTGGTTTCTCGTCATCGTCTAATTCCCTTCTGACAGCCCAAGTTTGTATTGGAGGCGTTTGGAAACTTTTTTCTTCTTCTTTTTTTCAAGTCAGAGCTGAGATGACAGTATCATCAGGTCTTTGATTTTTAACTCCTCCAGAGCCACAAAATATTATTCCACGAGTTGAGTTGCATTTTCCAGAGTGAGTCAGCTGATTCTCAGGTGTAAAATCACTGGAGTGTCTCAGCTGTGCCGTTCACACTCATGACTTTTTCATTGCGATGGTTGTAGCCTCACCTCAGAAAACTCTAAACTCTCTACTATATAACTACTAAATCACTCTAAAAATTTGTTTCTTTGCAGTTATTACGTACATTAATATTCATGCAGCTCATATCTAAACTCACATGTCTGTTTAGAACTACAAAAACGTGTGTATGTACCATTAATAAAACATCTGATTACTGTTAATACATGCTAAAAAGCTGCATATATTAAATGGTAAGTGTTACCATGACTGTATAGCACACAGCGATTGGATTCTAAGGTGAAAAACATTAGCTTTACTCTGTCTTTGGCCTGTACGTGTTATTTTTGCAGTGTTGCCTGCTTTTGCTCCAGTTAATCTGTTTGGCTCTAAATGGCTCTAACAGTTTCATTTACTGTACTCACTGTCAGCTGAGCAGCATATTCCTCACTTCTCTTTTTTTAAAAATACATTAAAACCCTTTTTTATTTTTAATATCTGCGTCCAATAATCACACAGACTGAACGCACTTATTGCAGTGTGGGATGCAAGGGCTACACCGGAGAGAGACTGCTTGGGAAGGTGTCCTAATTGAATTGAAGTAAAATTACATTTGAGGCTCAGGCATTCATCGTGCATTTCATTACACTGAAAACACTGCTCTGATACGATTAACCAGGTCTGACCGTAGCACAAGGCACAAACATCAAACGCCTGTTTAGAAGCTTTGATATCATCAGAGGTAATAACACTCCATATGCACCGTCTCGCAACTCTTTTCCTGCCGTGTGACGATGGTTAGGAGTTGTTGAGTGATTCGCTGGGTCGTCTTAGCTCACAGATCAAGGCTGCTGGTACGGATCTTTTGAACTTGACATTTCAAAAGGCAGAGAGGATAAAGAGATGCTTAAATATCAAATCCTCCCCCACACCCTCAGCACTGATATTGGACACTGTTAAAAGATTAACCGCCTAATCAAAGAGGAGTGTTCCCACCAGAGGATTTTCCCGGTGTGCTTGTCTGCTTAAAAAGTAAATTTATGCATGGTTCAGCATAAAATTGGGTTATCTAACTTTTATCTCATTTGGATTCCTACCAAGCTACTGTCTTTTCCACAGATGTTGGCTAATATGGTGCCTCATTAAAGGCACTCTGCATATTTAAAGTTTCCAGCTTTATTGTTGTCACTATGAGCTCTTATTCTTGCAGTTGTACTGACTGTTGTAGACATTTTATCTGCAGAAAATGCACAAGTTGTGGAGAATTCAGTTACCTTCGGAGGCTCTTCCAAACGTTGTACGTTGTGAATTTGAAGTATAATTTTGGAACTGCGAGCTAAACAAAATAGTAGGGATGAGCTGATAACATGATTAGTATTGGTATCAGTCCAATACTGGTCTGCCACTCAGTTACAGCATTTTGTTTTTAAAGCTGTGTTGATGGTTACTCAATTGCCGTCATGTCAGTCACAAAAATAGAGATATGAATCATTCCTTAACTACCATCTGTAGTTGGTCCTTAAACATGGCATGAATTGGGAGAAAGTTGTTGAAAGTGCAGAACTTTTTATAGGTGCACAGGTGTGTGAAAGAGGGAAATCCACAAGCCTTTCATTGTGTGTGGTCTCGTGGTAAAACTCCTCAAAGTTACCCTCAAACCTCCCGCCTCACACACATATACCAAATCTCCCCTTCCTCTGTTCTCACTCCTTCTTCCCACAAATCATTTGACAAATGGACAGCCCACAGGTGTTTCTGTAAGGCTCCCCTCCTCAGCTGCTCCTGTCCAACACAGCATGGGAATGGAGGGGCGACGCTCCTATTGTTCACAGCTGCTTGTGTCAACGTGATATGCCCACCTCCTCCATCCTCCCCTGCACAGCAGGACACAGTGCCACCCGACGACTGGGAATCCAGTCATAACCACAGCCCCGGCTCAAGGTCTTGGCACGCTGTGGCCGAGTGAATAAAACAAGCGGTGGATATTGTCTGCCCATTGTCTGCCCAGCCCTGAGAACTGGAGTCTCGCAGTCTAGAGATCAAGATAAAGTAGGCGTACAGGCTACTCGCTGCTCTCGTATCAAACAATGTAGCTGCTTATGAGTCCTGAGCACAGATAATTCTTTGTATTTGACATTGTGTCTGACCGACTACAGGGCATCTGAAAGTGGAGAAAGTGTTTTTTTGTTTTTGTTTTGTTTTCTGGAGGCAAGGGCTGTGTTTTGACGTAAAACAGGCGGCGAGTTTGTTGTGAAAATACAGGATTTTCAGATCTGTGAGGCGCGTCCATAAGGTGGTTTGACCCTGTGACTCTCACACTGTGTTTACATGCCCACACTGGAGAGGAATTTGGGAAAACACACGCGTGAACATTTTGTCACAATAACAGCTGTGATGTAATTAGAAGATCTTACAGGATTTGCTGGTTAAAATAATCTGTCAGAGATTAAGATGCACAGAATAATCTTTGATGATATTTGTTGTTGGTTTTACTATTTTGCCTCTGTTTAGTCTTCTTGAACGTAAATGATGTAACATTGTTTGGTTGCTACATCCTTCATCTGTCAGGCAAAACTATCAGACTGAGGGAGCGTTTGTGTGGATACAGCTGCAGCACATGGGCAGGGTTAAGTAGTGTTTATTCAATCTAACTGCTGGGTGACAACTTTTTGTTTTTGTGGATGCTTCTTTGGGGTGTGTGTTTTCACTCCACTACACTCCAATCTCTCACTTTATCAGCTCAATACTGCTGTTACCTTTATCTGAGAATGTTCCCGGGCGACACAAGCTATATTTGTTGTGGTGGTTGGCATTTATCAAATTGATGCCCAGGGAGATGGCTGCAGCATGGTGCCATGACCTGGCCGCACGAAGGCAGCTGATAACACGATTGTTGCCATCACAACTCCCCAGTGTTGTGAAGTCCTGTCATGTTGCCGCCAAAACGGCCGTGCCGCGTGTCCGAATGCCGTCAGTAGCAGCGAAACCCCACATGTGCTTTGTTTGCTTCCCATCCCTGCCCTCCTCCTCCACAGGCTTCCCTCCCCCACTCCGTCACTGTCTGAGCCGCACTCTCCTTAACCTGCGAGTAATTGTCCTTCACCCAGTCACTGAGCATCTCACAGCTCACCAAAGCAATGATTTACTGATTAACTAGACAAAACACTGACATCCAGAGTCATTATCTCACCCCAAAATCTCTGTCTTTTCTTTTTCATCCTTTTCTTTGTTTCCTGTGAGTCCGCTGTGTTCGGGCAGCTGGAGAGTGGCTGGCTGATTTGGTTGATAAGACTACAGCACAGGAATATATTCACCAACCCACACATTCTAATGCCGACCCTCCTATCAGTGTTTTCATCTTTCTCTTCTCTCACAACAGCTGCATGCATGTGTGCAGGACATCAAACCTGCTTACCGCTGTGAAGTAAAAAAGTGATAAAAGATCAAATTTCCTTTGACATCATGGGCAGTGACATAATAGAGTAATGGTATTATTATTTTACCTTTAAAACCTTGATGGACCACCTGGTCGAGAGCCATTAAAGAGTTACCTACATTTACAGTGAATGTTATGGCTACATTTGTGATATGGTGAGGTCAAACTATATGGGTTTTTCTATGGCTGATAACGTTAAGAATGTTAAGAAATCAGGGTAGAAGTGATATTCTTTCCTCCATCTGATTAAATATAACAACATTGAACTTTCTGAAAACAAACTTATTTGTATTATTTGTAATAACTGGCTGGTTAATAAATAATAATAATCGGACAATGGCAAATATTGACCCAACTGATTAATTGGTCTACTTCTAGGTCAGATTCTGTGTAATAATTACAATTATAGCCCAGTCTGACAGACTCAAGTCATACTCAATGACAAGCAAAGCCAAGTTGGGGATTTGTAGAATCATGGTGGGAAATCTAATCACATAACTATATAACAGTTGTCTTTTTCATTTTTTTGTGTGTTGTAATCTCCTTAACCTGATAAACTTGTTTTTCTAAATTAGTTTTTAATAAATTAGGGGAAACATTTGACACACACAACAGTGTCTGAGTCAAACTAGCTCACAGCAGCAGGAGAATGTTTGGGACATCCAGGTGAAGGAGTGACACCTGGCTTGAGTGTTCAAGAGACGGGACCCTTGCCCACATGAAGGTATCAGTGTTCACTGTATTTTTCCCTACTCACTGATTTATGTTTTTCATTTGAACATTCATCTTTATTTGATCCAGCTTTCTGTCATGCACTTCTGAAAACACTCCACTTTCTAATTTGTGAGGTATTTGGAACGCTGCCCATTTCCACACCTGGCCTATCGCTCTTTTAAATCAGGTGGGGGGGATGTGCGTGCATGTGTGAGTATTGTTGTTAGGGTGTTGTTAGTGGGACTGGCCTGGGCAACAGGGAGTAGCCTCGACTCATCATTAACACAGCAGTGCACCTGTGGTCACTCTGCTATTCTCTTTGAGCGCATTAAGGTTCTCAGCGGGGGATTTGGGAGGGGGCTGGGGTTCGCCATTTTGATCCTGGTTGAATTACGTGTGGCACGCTCGCCCGACAGCTCGCCTCATGTCTGGTAGATGTGATAAAAGGAGAGGGGATGCACAAACAGGCCTTTGTTGGGGACAGGCGCCGCTTGAATGCTAATAAACTGATGGCACAAACAGACATAGGCTTTGAAAAAAAAAAAAAAGATAAACATGGACACACACATTCAGAGCAACAGACGTTAATGAATTGGACGTTGCTTGGGGTTTATGTGAGAGTGTGTGTGTGGGATTGATGTGTTATTTCCTAAATCACCATTAAAGCTGTGATTGTGTGAGATTTTTACGTGAAAACTCAGCTGACTCATTGACAATGCAACAGAAATATCAATAGATACGACCTGTTTGCATAAAAGATTATGATGACCAGACGAATTAATCATCCACACTGTTGGTTTATAGACTTTTGCTATTTTTCTGCTGCAGTATTCAAGTGAAGAAGCTCGTTTAATAATTTCAAGCCAATTTATCAATTTTTTATTGGCATTTAGTGAGTTTGGAAACAAAGAGACTGAATAAGCCTCTGGAATGAGAGGTGAAGCATCTAAAACAAAGTACAGAATTATAATGACGTGGATGACTCGGTCTTCCAAAAGTGGATGTCAGTATGAAGATAGAAATTTAGGCTAAATAAAGGTATCAGTCAAAACTTCTGAGGAATTATTTGTTCATAGAGTTGACAGATCACCCATTTGACACATGATTAGATTGACCATCGAGAAGGGATAATGCAAAGAAACACTCTCACAGTGTAATCTGTCGACCTTCACTTGGTGCTCGACTCCATTCCTATTCCTGTGAGAATCCAAACTTCAAGATTAACATGACTGCTTACTTTCCATTCCCTGGACTAATGCAAAAACAAGGGACTTTGTTACCCAAGATAAAACTATATACAGTCATGCGATTAACGCATTTTAAGGTCAGCATGAGATAAGTATGATAGTCTTAACAGTTGTTTTGAGATATATGGCAACACTTCAGTTGGTTTGTACAGCTCTATCTTCAGGGATGAGACAGAATCCTTCTCATTCTGTCTTAGTCTGAAAAATCAGACCAGTCCCACTGAAATTGGACTAAATTGAATTTCTCAAAGTCAGACAGACCAAATCACACAGTTAATGTGGTTAGGGTTCGTCTTACTGCATGTTCCATACTTCTCGTCCCTGGGTTTTGATCCAGAAATAACAGAAGTTACAGACAACGGACACAGTGAAGGAGGTGATGGGTTGGCAGGGAAACCTAGAAATTAAAAGAAATGAGAGAAATACAGTAAATGTGTTATTCTTGTCTCACTATTTCAGAGAGACGGATGAAATCATCTTGTAGTGAGAAGTTGTGCTGAGTGATAGAAGTTTGTGCCATGACTATGCTTGGATGTGACTAAGAGTTTCTTAAAGCTATGAACATCCCCTTTGTTTTCAGGGTCCATGCATTTATGTTTCTCACAGGAGTTCATGCTTTTTTTCTTCTGGCAGCTGGACTTGATTATGTTTCTTCTGTATGTGTACTGATCAGAAGTCCTGCCAATTTAGTCCAGCATGGTGCTTTGGTGTTTGTAAGAAAAATAGTACTGATTGTATAAGTCCTTGTGGGACATATCATATGATCCTGGCCAGCTACCTACATTCATGTCGTAATCCTCTTTTTGTATTTTCTTCTAACTGTATTGACAGCTGACCAAAATAGACAAGAATGTCCAAAACAATATTGAAAAAGCCTGTTGCACTCACAAGAATGGGGTTTTTATTCAAAGTTAGTTGGTTTCTGGGAATTGAAATGGAAGCTCTTACCTCAGACCAGCCTTTTGTCTTGGATGGTTGAGGGGAAGCTGATTGACTTGGCTCCCAGTTTGTAGCTCTCAAGGATATTCAGCATGGTGATGATGACCACAGGGACTGGGATAAGAAGGCCTTTGTGAGAGCACAGCAGCAAGTCAGTCTGCTGTCGTCAGCGACTCGATTGGCAAAAGGTCTCCTATTTTTAGCCCGGGCCTCGTACCTGGCCCCTTTTACCTTAATGTCTTGTCTTTCACACACTTTTAATTAGAGACGAAGAAATAATCACTGCGGTTTCTGGACGCTGTCTGACTCGAAATGTCATTTTTGCCCACTCTCAGCAAATCTGGATTACCCGACATGTTGATGTATGCTAGGTTAATCAGTGTAATCATTGCTTCATGCTTGTGGTGAGGAATTGGTCCAACGATACCAAATCCACATGGAGGAAGGAAGTCATAGATCCTTAAATTGATATTTATGTTTGAGATGGAAACCAAAAAAATTTTAAGTCAGTGTTTCCCCCAGAACTACAGGATTGTGGTCAGGAGTATTTCTGGATATGTAACTGCATTTACACTTGTTCCCTGTTCACTTTCACCAACTTTACTAGCAATCAGCAATCAGGTAGTTGAGAATTGCTATTAGGGTAAATGCTATAGTTTGATTGGGTGTGTTTTTGGTAGGGATGGGTTAGGGGTTATTTGAATTTTATCAATTTGGATTCCAATTCTTATTCGTATATTAGCCGTGCGTGCTAAGCACCAGCTCATATCTAAACACAGTAGCTAAGACTTTGCTGGGATGCATGACGCTGCCAATACAGGTACATAAAACCACATCCTTTCCTTGCAGACACATAGTCTTTGTTTGCAAAAAATTTCAATATAAACAAACAAACGCATATTTATATTTTAGCTGTTAAACTGTTAAACAAAATTGAAATTCTAGTTTTTCTCTCGTGAACTTGGTTTCCAGGCACATTGTATCCAATTCTGCTTTGGTTCATATTCCTAATTCCCAACCCTAGTTTGTAGCAAGCTGAGTATGATGCATTTCCATGTTTTTAGCCGTGGGGCAGAGTTTCTAGTAAACTGTTTCCGTATACTAATTCTCCAAATTTGTTTTTGTTCTGCTGTAAGCTAAAGGAACACACCCCTCCTTGTTGTAGATACAGTGTTTAACCCATTGACCTTTAATTAGCCATCCTGTGGCTGTGGAGAAACCTGCATGCCATGGCCCAACAGCTCTGAAGGGGCGGGGGATCTATTGATGAGCGGTGGGTGCGGGAGAACAAGCTGAACTCGCTGCTGAACATCAGAAAACAGCATAAATAAAACATTAATGTTGCTCCTTTAATGAAAACTCACCCAACGGGTGTGATGATGAAAAATTAATGTAGCTGCTGAAGAACTTGCTAACCAGTGGGGATGATTAGCAATTCCTTAAAAGCCAGTGTTGACAAACTGTTGAGAGGGTGAAATATGTGGTGAAACCTGGCATCATGTTTTTGTAAGTTGTGCTGTGAGGGCATAAAGATGCCAAGGGAGGCTTAACATATTTATTAAAATTATGAATATGTTCCGTTTACTGGACACTGAAATGCAAACATGTTAATTTTTGACAACTTGTTCAATAAAATATTGAAATATGTGCAGATAAAACCCTTAAAACTCTTTAATAGGATTTCAGCACAGCAAAGCAAAATAGATTTTTTCTGTTGTTTTCTTTGCACATAGACCATTTCTGAGGTAATTTATTCATCGTTTGGTACGGTCGCCTTTATGGCTGGTGGTTGTAGCTTATTTTTGAAGCTAGTTTAATTTAACAGATGATGTACCTGCCATCAACACCCGACTTGTTTCAATCACCTGAAACCAAACTATGGCTCCTTCAATTAGAATTGGGTTGTCCAGAATGTTGGAAACTCTAATTTTTTTTTCAAAAGATATGTTCATGATACGGTTCATAATTGGTGCAACCGATCATTTCTGCATCCTTTCATTCTCTCGTTCTCTTTTGTCACACATTTTATTTTAACCCTATTGCAGTGTAATTTGTATCAGATATTGCACTTTTGCAATTTTGCCAGCCCTACTGTCTCATGTGTTCAAACATCATCAGCAGCCACAGCACAATAAGTTGGCTACTGTCCTGCACAATACAAGGCTTTTGCATTGAAGGTCAGTATCAACTCCTTAAATTCCCAGTGGTCTTGAGCTGAGTGGGGCCACCACAACATTGGTCATGAAGGGTGAGGTGTGCGAGGTCCCGACCTGGAGCTGTCGAACGCTCTGCTGCATGAAAAAGGGGGGAAATCACTGAAGCATAAAGAGATGCCTTTGAGGAGATTTGCAGCACTTCCTTATCTCTCCATGTGAAGAAAAAAAAAAAACCCGGGCCCTTCACTGCCATTCTGTGTCACCTGGAGATCAGACTGCTGTGAGATTTGTGCCAGATGCTGCTTCTGAAAAAACAGCCACATCAGTGGAAGTGGAAGCTCTCATCTCCTCTGCAGAGCTGTATGCTTTCACTGTGTGGGCATGTGTGAGTGTGCTCTTTGATGTTGGGAAGTACAATGTGTCCCCCAGGTGTTCAAGGACACACCAGGGCTGCGTATTGAGAAATCCTCCTCCCTGTCATCCACACTTACATGCTAGCTTTTTACACCCCTCCGTCCTCTGAGAGACCCTCAGTGGACAAACACAACATTGATTCAGGGAGACTGCAGCTCCTGACAGAGTCTGAGGCTCCATCCACTCCATTTAAATGCATGCAATCAGCTCGGGATACACCTGTGTCCACATTAATTCAGAGAGTTTTGGAGTCACAAAAAGGGAGAAGTTGAAAAACTACACTTGTGTTTGAAAACGTCTGAATGGGCACAAATGGAAAGCACAGTAACCTGCATTCATTTCCCGCTTCTTAATGGCCACTACTCGACCGTCAGCTGTGAACAAAGAGCCCTGTCAAAAGGGGTTAACTTTAGGTCCAGAATCTGTCGTTCCCAGCGATACGTGTGGCAGTAACTGAACTACAGCAGCAGTGAACAAACATCTTGGGTTCTGGCCAAAACAGTGACAGAAGACACTGCAGTACTTCTCAGAGAAGTTACTAAATCAATGCTCTAGTCCTGGTCAGTGTCAAGCAGTGTCCTGTTTTATGCTTTTGTTTTGTACTGTGAGCTGTAGAAATATTCACCATTACCATTCACCATTCACTCATCTCCCCAATAGCATCAGCTGACATTTCAGCTGATTTCACTGAAGTCCAGTGAACACGAGAGTCAGTTTATAGAATGTTTATAATGTTACTTTTTCATGTTCTCGGAAACATTCAGTCTCATTTCATGGTTCATCAGCTCTGTGAAGGATTAGAGTGAGTGAAAAAGGGCCGCCTTGTTGTGTCAGTCCTGATTTGGATTGTTATCAGTGGCAGAGCTGCAGAGCCACCCGGAGCCTAAGCTGACAGCCCTAATCGAATGGGTGGAAGCCAATAATGGTGACCACTTTAGTCTGAGGGTATTGTCTCTGTGTCAGGCACATAATGAGCTACTGTATGCAGAGGCCGTTGTGGATGACCCCTCTTGTTGCATCCTCTCTGACATGCTCAACCTTCTCTATAAACAATTCTCAGGAGTTAAGTTTCAAATATCACATCAGTACTAAAAATCCATTTTACAACCATCGCACCCAAACCCTGAACTAATAACATAATTCCCAAGAATGTATTTCTGTCACGCAGTCAGCTGAATGTTGACATGAGAGAAGATCGATTTGCTGCTTTTTCACTGGACGAGGAACACGATATATCCAACTAGCGAGCAAAATATTAAATTTACTTTTTTTCTCTTCATTCTACTAGAATTGAAAGTAGAATAATCTCATTCATTCCATTGACCTAATCAGACGAGCAGATGAAACTATTGCTGTGTTTACTTGATGGTGTGGTTCGGTTTGGTACAGTACGGTACAGTTTGGAATGGTAAATCCCTGGGTCAGACATGCATTTCGACTGAGAACAGTACCTTTACTTGGTGTGTGGGATGTGCCCGATGACCACATCAGTGAGATACGTAGCGTGAGCCCGGGAAACTGTTTTTTCTATTATATTATATTATATTACATTGGTGTAAATGCGAATCAACTTTTATTTTCAAGTGATTATACACTCAAACCCTCCTAAATGTTACACACTGGACTCTAATGGAATTGTTAATCTACCATTTTAGTCGTAATTGTTTGTTTTTAAGCTGTAAAAGTCTGTGTCTCTGCCCGTTTCTGTTGTTCATCCCTCTGACAGGTCAACCATGTGCGACAGTGTCCAGCAGGCCTGACCCTGTCATCACATTCAAATACTATGCTGGTGTTTTTTTTGGTTTCTGAATGAATTAGCTCTGTATCATCCAGACACAGACAGCCACAAATATATGCACACTGCTCTCTCTCTCACACACACACACGCCCACAGACAGCAGTTCTGCTTGTCAGGGTCCATAGATCACGGCTCATGGGTGTTTGTGCTTCAGTCCATGCAGCATAAAGTCACAACAGGAACAGATAAGACCAGTCCCAGGTTGGCTTTGGAAGCCAAATCCGCAGCAGCCCCCCAGTGTTAATCGGATTAGTTGAAAAGTTAGCAGCGCGGCCGGCCCCAACAAGACACAACATTTTTCACACTGACTTCTGTGACTTATTTTGCTCCGTAATCTGCGTCTTGTCTCTAACAATCTTACAATGATCACTGACTCAATAAACAACAGTCTCAGTGCATGATGAACTGCTGTTAACCTCTGCTTTGGAGATGCAGGAATATCATATTTTTGTGACTGGTGGGTGGGGGTGGGAGGTTATGGTGGGGGATCTGGTCTGCCCAGGTGGGGGAACAATGGCACGCCGGTTGTCTTAAATGGAATGGTTGGCTGAGCATGGAGGCAGAGGAGGGAGGGACATGCAAAAAAAAAAAAAAGAGTTGTGAAAATGATTGGGGGCTGGAGATGGGGCAGTCGGCTGAATGGGGGCAGCGGGGTGGCCACTGGACTCTAAAAGCTCTTTTCATGCTTGGTCTGTTTCGACCAAAGCTGAAAACACATATAAGGGACACTGAGGTCGAGCTAATTGTTTTCCTTTATTTTTTGGAAACCAGTAAATATATAAAAAGGAAATAATTGGACATTTCTGGCTGTTTGACGGTGCTGAATGCTGGGTTTTGGGCTTATAACTGCTTAGCTATCGAGCCCTACGGAAGACTAGCGGCATATTTTTATGTTATTGTGTTCTGTTGTCTTCTTTCTACATTTCGTCCAATCTTACAGTTTCCAAATAGTTTTCTTTTGGTGCATTCCAGTTCATAATATCCGAGTTCCGAGTCAGAAGTTTCAACTGAAACGCTCCCTCAAGTCGGACTTCTAACTGGGAACCTCACCAACCCCAACAGAGGGTTCCAAGATGGCAATCTCTTGCTTAAATAATAAAAATTATTACTTACTATCAATTGCTTGTTTGTTTTTCTATCTGGATTTGTTGCTGTGCTGTTTTTGTTAAAGATTTTTGGTATTGCTAACAATGGCTCGCCCAAGATGCATCAAGACAATTAGTGTTCATACATAAACCTGTGGTGCCACAACAGACCGGTGGGTGGTGGATCATTCTAAATCAAATAATGTTTAGTATCTTTTCTAGAGAGATACTAAACAATGATAGGAGAATGGGAGTTTATGAAGAGGCTGCACAAAAATACTTTCCCACACTCCCCTATTTTGAAAGATTAAAGAAAAGTACCATCCATGTCCACATCACCATCAAACTAACCATTCCTTCCTTTTCTTCCTTTTGAGTTTTGCTGCTCAAAGTCAAACAGACAAACAAATGTGATAAAAAAAAAAAGACAACAACCCTGATCACACAATGACACCTGGCAGTGTGAAGACTCGATGATTGGGAGTATCCTTTACCATCTTTCATCGCAAACCAGATTAAACAGAAAGGAATTTTCTGTCATCTTGTTTTCTTTTGTCACTTTGAGAGAGGGCCCCTCTATATTAGAATAGCAGCCAAGTCCGACATGTATAAGACAGCTCTTGGCTCGCTGAATCGACAGCCTACTGTCAAACTGGCAAATCTCCCCCATGCCTGCATTTTCCCCCCATGATCCCATGGGAACTGATTCTCTGGCCAAGATGGGGTTTTGCGGTTACAGTTAGGCAGAATGGGCAAAAAATTATGCCATGTGGACAAGAAGCCTTTTCTTCTGTGTTCTGGTAACATGGCTGACTGGCTCCGGGTTGGCCTGGGTAGACGGTCATCTGCCAAACACAATATGTCTCAGAATTAGACTAGGACTGAAGGTCAAAATTAGCATCAGACTGACATATAATGAAGGAAATCACAGTAATACACAGTTTATAATCATTTTTATTAAAGCTTTGAATTGATCATGTTTTTTTGTACTCTTGCGTGTTTTTCAGCCTGGGCCAAGGTGTCGCTGAATATGAATGAGAGTGCTGAAGTGTACCTGGGCGACTCGGCTGAGATTCCCTGCCACTACAGCTTCACGGACACCGACAATGAGCCCAGCTTTGTCATGATTCAGTGGTTTGTGGTGAGTTTTTCGGGACCTTCTGCCAAAAAACTGACACCGTGTGGAGCTACACAACTGCTCATACACTCGTTTTGGTTGCCCCTCCTTAAATAGTTGAAGTGCCAAGTTAAAAAGGTAAAAAGGTCCTATTTTGGTAAGTGATAGAGATTAGGCAAGTTAAACACAAACTACAAGGACTTACATATCTCGACTCTCACAAAACGTTCAAAATATCATTAGCAGATTAAATTTCAGAGCAGTGGAGCAGCACTGCCTGCAGCATGTCATAATTCATGACATGCATGTTCATGCAGCAAATAGCTAATAGGCTTAATTTCCCTACTAATCTAATCCTGTGCACAGATAAAGAAGAAGAATGAATAATGTGGAAAAATCAGTAGGAATCCCAGGCGGTGTATCTCCATTTATCAGCAGTGGTAAATTATTTTCAAATCAATGAAAAAAAAAAACTGCTTTGCACACTGCACACTGAGGCTTCCTCAGTCTTCTTGATTATATAATCAGAAGTGTGTGTGTGTGCAGTTTCACTTGATAATGATTTGGCAATCAGAGATCACATGGTGGAATCGTTCACATTTCTGAATCCACCCATTCATGTGTATGAATTTGAATTCAGAATGTCTGAACAAGCATCAGGATTCAGCTCAGTTGCTTTTACCTTCCAAAGATGTGAACTGGCTGAACCCTCATTCACTAAATATCCTTATTTAGGTGTCTCATTGAAGTTTGTCCTGACTGTGTGCGTCTTTCCTGCAGAGAGGTGTTGGTAGCTCTCGTACGCGGATCTACTACTTTGACAACAAGCAGAACATGGCGGACAGCAACACCGACTACAGCGGGCGCATCAACGTGACTAAAACCCAGCAGGGAACTCTGCTCACCATCCAGGACGTCCAGCTCTCGGATGAGAGGGAATTCTTCTGCCAGGTTAATGGACTCGCTGCCGGGAGCGCCGAGGGCAAGACCCACCTCAAAGTGTTTGGTAAGGAAAAGGGAAGTCCCAGAATGGACCCAAATCTTCATACAATACTCGGAGTGCTTGTCCGACATTGGCATAAGGTTAAGTTTTCTCTCATGATTTTGTGACGCTAAAACTAATACTTTTTCCTAATGTAGCTCCTCCGGAGTCTCCAGTGATCGAGGGTGTCCTTACTGGAATATCTGTGACCAAAGACGTGCCGTCCAAGGTGAGTCTTTTTAGGTTGCATACATACTAATGTACTTACTTTAAAACCCCACATAGCATCAGGTGTATCTCCATCCATACCAACACACCTCAAAACATACACTTTACGGTCAATCAGGCTTTGGGTTAGACCCTTTATCTCCAACGAAGGGTAATCTTACAGCATACCATGATATTTTGGACAATGCTCTGCTTCCAACTTTACAGTTTAAGGAAGGCCTTTTTCTATTCCAACATGAATGTGCCCCAGTGCACAAAGCAAGGACTATAAAGACATGGTTTGACAAGTTTGGTGTGGAAGAATTCGACTGTCCCGCACAGAGCCCTGACCTCAACCCCATCGAGCACCTTTGGGATGAACTGGAACAGAGATTGTGAGTCAGGCCTTATCGTCCAAAATCAGTGATTGGGCTCATCAATGCTTTAATTCATATAAAAACACTTCCAAATCTGGAGGAAAGTCTTCCACGAAGTGTGGAAGCTGTTATACCAACTCATTGACCATTCATGTACACAGGAAGCAGGTTTTTCAGCACTTATTTGCGTAGTTATCGGAAAATACACGGACGAGAAAGCAGAGATGGTGAAAATGATGTCATGAAATGAATCTGTGTGTAACGGTCCAGCAGCGTTTCTGAACATCTTTGAAAACTCCAGAGCGGTGTGGATGTAGCTCTTGTCTTAGTAAATACAAATGATTTAGTGTCACTGTGTCTTTCCATTCAGGTGGCATCGTGTGAGGCAAAGAACGGCTTCCCTAAACCCAACATCACCTGGTACAAAAACGGCATGCCACTGGAGTCTACGCCAGGACGTAAGTGTCAGCAAAAAACATGAATCAAACAGCAAAGCATCTCAGAAACTGAGGCAGCAAAATTCTCTGACCACAGAAAACTGGGATGTTTAAGTTCAGGTCACCTGTATTTCATGTTAATAGCAATATGGGCATAATGTGTTCAATTTTCCCGCTAAACAAGTCGAAAAAACTCACAAAATGTGTCTTTTTTGTGTCTTAAACCAGACGTAAACGTGCTGATTCTGACCTGGGAGTCCAAGGGCCTTTACTCCGTCCAGAGCACACTGGAGTACAAGGTGACCAAGGAGGACAAGGACTCCCACTTTTCCTGTGAGGTCAGCTTCTTCGTCCCCGGAGCGATCAGAACCGTCGAGTCGAGCAGCATCAACATTACTGTCCACTGTAAGTTTCAAAGAATTAAACTTTATAGATTATATATAGAGGAAATGTGTTTATCCTTGCCACCAAACAGTTCATATACAGACAACACAATTGTATAAAAGAGGACACTAGCCAGGAAACCCTGGTAAAACATGTGTCACAGGTTCTTGCTAATATTATAGGATCTTAAGAAAAAATAGTCTTTTATTATATTAATATTATGTAACAGACTTAAACACAGAAATCCAGAATCTGAGTCAGTGTGTTTGTTAATCAGGAGACATTGGCTGCACCTGTGATTCCCCCACAGCTGAGGACAATCAGCTCAGTGGGAGGTTTGATATAGAGGGTGGAGATTCCCTGCTCAGTTGGTTTTGTGCCTCCAGAGAGTCGACACCTTCAGTTGACTCGCTGATTTCATGTTGGCCTGTTACATTGAGTTGCTTGTGTGTTTAAGAAGTGTCTTCTCCTTTGGTCATTTATTTGTTTTGGGCCCATGCAGTTTTTATATAAAGCTCAATGTTGCTGTGTTTTGTTCGTATCCTAAGGTTCCCTGACCTTACAGCTTAGATTTATTGGGACGCACACGTATGACAAAGCAATTTAAACCATTGACCACATTTGATGCTTTGTCTTCACCACACTGCAGTGTTACCACAACCCCCCAATATGAACACACACACACGGCAGCAGCAGCAGAGAATTTACTGCCTTCACACTTTTTTTTTACTTCCTCCATCACCCTGTATCTCCTCCTTCAGTGTGACATTGTGTCACGACATGATACACACACGTCACAGACTATCAGCCCCTTGCACACTTGGATTTGGTATAGTATACAGCCTCAGCTGAGTGTGCTGAGAGCTGAGAGTGTCCACCCTTACTTTTGCAGTCATGGGGTTATAAATGCAATGCCAAATCATGCATAAGAACTCCTTGAACTCCTGAAACTGTCACCTTGAAAGCCCCATTGTCTTAAAGATACGTTAAGGTTACTGAGCCACGTTGTTGAAATCTGATTTAAAATCTGATTCATTGCAGAGCAGATTTGATGGTGCACATTCTTAGCTGCAAGTATCTTGCACGTGAACGTGACTGCCCTCTCAAACAGCACAATACAGACAACAGTATTAAAGTGGGAGACGTACAGAATTCAATAAGTAAAATTATATATGTACCTTCATTGATTTTTTTCCGTAGTGGAATTGAGAAATGGAAGCTATTGCAGCCAATTTGTGAGCGAGATTTAGCTCTAGAGGACGTCAGGTTCAGGTCAATGACGTCAATGCTCGTTGCATGCCTATTGGGGCGGGAAAAACAGTATTTTCTAATATGATATTCCATGGCCCTATATTGTATATTTGTCTTATTAAACACCACTTACTGAAGTGATACAGGTCTGATTTGAAAATTGGATTTGGTGATGGGAGTCCTGCATCCACACAACCCTGACAAACAAATCTGAGTCACATCAGCTGGGCAATCTGGAAGTAGCCTAAAGGCATTAAAGTGCCGTATTTTGTCCTCTCTCCTCTGTTGGTCCATTGTTGTTTGAAACAGTTTTAAAGGGACATTGTTGCAGGCCGAGCCAAACACAGTCGAGCTGTCAGTGCTTTGGAAACGGCCTTGTTAAGTGACTTCGGCGGCTCGCTGAATATGCCTCGCTAATTTGATGTGATGTGTATGTGTGTTTAGACCCCACCACCATGGTGGAGCTGTGGAAGGAGTCGCCCCAGGGCCTGGTCAAAGAGGGGGATACTGTGGAGCTGCGTTGCCAGGGCGATGGCAACCCCCCGCCGTCCTTCATTTTCAGTAGAGAACAAGTAAGAATGGAGGGTCTTTTCTCACCCTGAAAGTCCCCGAGAGAGAATGGGTGACATGCAGGAGACATGTCGGGAATGTTTTTGATATGCAGAGCTCACAGGGCCTCATGTAGACATGAGTGTGCAGGGTCTGTGAAGGCTCTGTCAGCTCTGACCCTGCAGACTCAGGTCGGGGTCCGAGACCGGAGGCCACGCTGACGGGCCTCACGGATGGAACTCATTCCCATGTCACACACACATCCTTTTGTATGTGCAGACAAGGCAAAAACTCATCTGACCGCCGTTTTAACTTCAACAAGCTTACTTTTATGCATCGAAACACACTATTTTTGCATGACAATAGAGAAAATCTAATTATCGTGTTATTCCAACTCAAACCAGACTTTTAAAGCAAATGTTAACATGGCATGTGTCTCAAGTTGGACCAACACACTCGGATAATGAGGTTGGGAGTTGTATTTCCACTGTTCCAGCCCTCAGGCTTTGACACAAACATAAGAGAAGAAGCAGCAGCTACACTGAAGAAGACAACAGCGAGAAATCCAATCAAACTGGTGCATTTTTGCATTGAATTTATAATCTTTCAACAAAGAATTGAATATTTTGAAGTTTAATTGATGGTAGAAAGTCTAAGAAAGTTGTTTTGGTCTGCGAAAGTAGCAAGTCGACTGTAAATCGCAGATTAAGCCTGTCCCATACGTGAGGGTTTTCAAATACAACTTTGTTTTAAAAAGGTGAGAGACCACAGACACAACAATCCTGAGAAAACACAGACTAGACGATGCAGTCAAGAAGCAGGGATTTGGGATCTCACAGAAACTTGCATGATTTGACGTGGCTGCAGAATATAAACAGACATGGAGCCGTTGTCAGTTAATAGCTGTTGCGTGTGCGATGTTTTGTGCTGAGGAGCGCAAACACGTTCCGAGTTACGGTTCTAAACAAAAGTATGCAACATCCGTTTCCCGGTTAACTCACTCATTGGTTATTGCCAGATAATCTGTTCAACTCTGCCTAAAATCGGAAGGCACCCATGATTGTTGGAGGGCCAGATTGGGGGCGAAATCCAGCCAATTATACTCTAGTGTGGGGCGGCTTTAACAATTTGAAAGGCAACATATCGCCATCTGCTGTGGTGTGGTCAGACACTTCTTTAATAAATTGGGACAGGGACAAATCTACAGCAATAGCCAGACTTAATTTTGCATAAAAACTTACTGAAAGACGACAAAGACGTCGGCGTTCTCTCTTTACAAGCTTGTTCTTATTCTTATACATTTTGGGTTTCACCCTGTGTTATGTGATATAATATTTTAGAATTTATTGCGGAAATCTGGAAACACAGTTACACCGCTTTAAGCAGGCGAAACATGTCAGTCAGGGCTGTAAAGTCTGGAAAAGTCATTACACAGCAGAAAACAGGACTTTTGGATGAACAGAGGGAGAGAATTGTGCCAGTACAACATCTGAACACACACTGTTGCCCAGTAAGCTGTCCTGACAGTGCTGACACATGGGAGGGGTGGACGTTATAGACATGCACAGTATGGTCAAAAGTATGGTCAAACAAATCATCCTGTGATTATTCTTTGACAGATATTACCATTGCGATACAATTCTATAATTGAATTGTTTTTGCATTTTAAGTCTCATTTTTGTCATTTCTTAAACGTTCATGCCTTCTTTTTTTTTTAATTAAGAAAACACAAACACGTGTTCTTATCTAAAGAGCACGATCTTTGGATGCCAGTCTAATTTCTGCTGCAGTATTTTTCAATTTGGATATTTGCACTTGGTCGTGCTGCGATTTAGATAACTCTGTGATTAGTTGTGCTGCACTAATGTGTTTCTCCATCCACCCAAATTGAACCTCCTCTGTCAGAATATATATGATATACATGTAGTTATGACACAGACGCTGATGTTAATACACATTTTGAATAAAAACATGTGAAGCTAATGTCCTTTTTGGTAACTAATAGATAGTTCAATCTTGAAAAACAACACACCAAGTTGAGTAAATGCTCCAGAACAGAGTGGTTAAACACTTTTACAGGCACAATTTTTACGAAAGTGTTTGTCCTGAGACTTACACTTTAAAACATTGTATAGATTAATGGCAACAGTGTTTGTTTTTTCCTTGTGGAGATGATGTACGACTTAGTGGCTGATGTTTTATGGCAATCCGTCAT
The DNA here is from genome assembly GCF_019176455.1 of Solea senegalensis. Lineage (NCBI taxonomy): Eukaryota > Metazoa > Chordata > Actinopteri > Pleuronectiformes > Soleidae > Solea > Solea senegalensis. The sequence goes on from NC_058033.1 coordinate 4,112,735, forward strand.
TTTTTGTTATTACTAACGCTGTCGTTTTGTTTGTGATCAAATCAACTTTGTGCCTCAGTTTATTCCAAAAACACTTAACTCAGTCGTTTCACAATGAAATGGAAAACTGTTTTACCCTTTCTTAAATAGGTGGTTTAAAATATGAAGGTTAAATATTTAGGAGTTCTCAAAGTCCCATTCCGCTTGAGGCTCTTGACTCTAATGGACATTGGTGTAAATTGTCGCTGTGTTAACAGAATCTCAGCTGTAAATATTTCTATGAAAAACCAAAAATAGGAATAGGAAAATCAAGTTAATGTCTTTCTAAAACTGATGTACCATGACTCATCACCCCTTATCTTTATTTTCACCTCGTCTTTGTGTGGAATTGAGTCACAAACGGTGCGTCTTGTTGCAGGACGTGGACAAGGACCTGGACAGCAGCGGGGACACGTTGATCTTGTCACCAGTGTCTCGGAAAGAGAGCGGCATCTACCAGTGTCGCACTCGGGGCTCTGACAGAAACACCGACGTCAAAGGAGAAATGCAGCTCACTGTTCACTGTGAGGAATACAGTATATTCAGTTTTTTTAAAAACACAATGAGTGATTCACTGTGCTTTACAAATGTCTGTAGCAGAGGTTGAAATATTCCATCCTGACATGAGATTAATATCGATTGGCTTGCTCCTTTCTGACTTAATTCCAACTCCGTCTTCATGTCTTTGGTCTGTGTGTTGTCTTCAGATTTGGACCCAGCTGTGGTCGTGCCAAAAGAATCAGAGTTTATGCTCAGAGGAGAGGATCTGACCGCAAGCTGCAACGCTCTGTCCTCCCTCAAAACATCCACCGTCTGGTACAAGGTACGCGTGTTTGTCGCACACATCATCAGACTGCGGAGCAGATTAAATCACTTTAGCTTTGAAATCTTGCAAAGAGCAGCCAGTGAAAGGATACGAGACATTTTTGGACAAACTGAAATGCTCATCAGTAACAGCTGCGCAAGCTGACAGTGAAATACACAAAACTGTGTTTCATTAAAGAGAGTCGTTGGTTCCCAGGCTCACAGAGGACTCACGTGTTTGCCCTTATTTTAGATTAATATACCCATTTAATTGATGACTAAATAGATCGCCAACTATTATTTAATAATCCATAAATCAATTTGAGGTGTTGTTGAGTAAATGTGAATATTTTCTGGTTTCTTTGCTCCACGTAACGAAGAAATCATGAAAACAAAATGATTTTGGTTTGTGGACAAAACAAATCAACATTTCAAGGTTTAGGGAACACCGATCTACATTTTCTGACATGTTATGGATCCAACAACTAAATCAATAAATAATATGAATGAATAATGTTGCAGTTTGATGGCATTAAACAGTTAATGTTACTATTCTTCTGTTTTTGTGTGTGTGTGTAGAATGGGCAGCAGGTGGGGAAGGGCAACACGTTACACCTGCAGGACGCCACTTTTGAAACAACAGGAGAGTACACCTGTGAAGTGACCGTTCCCTCGCTGCCCGCGCTGCACACCAGCGGCTCCGTTCACATCATCGTTCAAGGTCAGTTTACTACGAGAAGCATTTTGGCTGAATCGTGTTTGGGCTTATTTTCTGTGAAAAAACAGCTTCATAGTTCATATATGGTCTACAATGACTGTATCAGTATCAGACTAATATCAGTGTTGGTAGGTACTCGAGTTTGTTATATCAGACACAAAATAGTGGTATTGTACCATCCCTACTTAAGGTAGTTTTTGGACGTTTTCTTTACAAATTAAGTGGAAAAGTTAATGTGTCTACAGGATTCAAAATGTACATTGTAAACATTTATCCTGTTGCCTACCTCTAAATCATTCTGTATATTTTTTTAGTAAAGCATATTAAATGTCTGCATAAATACAAAAGCCTCTGCGGTAACTTCTTTCATTTCCACCAGTTAGATTTCCCACGAGAGTCCTGATTAGAAACACCTGTGCCTGTGACTATAAATGTCCGTCAGGTAACTGTTGGGGCCTTATTTTGAAGGAGTCCGCGCGCTGAGACGTCAGTCTTACGAAACTGAAACTGTCACCGTAAAACACTTCCAGGAAGGAGGAGATTTGTGCCATGTCAAGTGGCTGCAGGACCTTTAATGTGAAACATCTGTGGAGGAAGTGTTTAAGTTTGATTGACAGTTCATCAAACAATGTGTGTGTGTGTGTGTGTGTAGGTAGTCCACAACTGGTGGGTGGTGTGGACCAGGAGGTGCAGATGGAGGAGGCAACAGGACGGATGGTGAACCTGAGCTGTGAGGCTCGGGGTCATCCACCACCCAGCATCTCCTGGAGCATCATCGGCAGCCAGGTAACCCAGTTTTACTGAATGGACAATAGAGCCGTGGTCTATTGGTGATTCTTTTGTTACACTTTTTTTAATTTAGCACTTTTTAGAAAGGTCACATCAGACCGTTAACACAGCAATTAACGTAAACTTAAATCAATTCCTGTGACAGGCAATTTTTCTGCAACTTTGACCAGTCGCCAGAGGCTGTTCCATCGTTTATCAGTAAGACTGAAGCAAAAAACTGGGTCGCAAGACAAGACTGGACAATAGACACCAGGATATGTTGAGATGAGCTGCTCCTCTCTCTCCTCCCCATATACAACAAGGGTTTTTACCACGGAGCTCTGCCTCCCGGCAAAAATCCAGCATGTGTCTTCACATAAAAACATGTACTCTGTAAGACGCTTTGGACTTGGTCAGCAACGCTGATTGGGCATCACGTCAGTGCAATTTTTTTTTCAGCCAGCGTAGCGATGTCGGACAGATGTGTGCGATAGCCACGATTTGACGAGCTTCCATCGCGCCGCTCGGCCTGGCCGATGCAAAAGTCGCGACTGTGCATCTGTCAAGAAATCAGGCCTCATTAGTCACAACAATCACAAAAGCAGGCTGGAAAATAAATCCTGAGGTTGTGTTGTTGTGATGGAGCTTTTAGCAGAAAAGCTACATCACCTTCTCAGTGAATGTCAATGCTTCCGTGTCATCATTCCTCTCGTTGAGCTTCCTGACAGCGTTATACTTTCTTAAAGCCGCAAAAGATAAGTAAGGCTTTATAAAAAAAAATCTGCAAAAACGATTATGAAAATGAATGTTGTCTCCCAGGGGCTATCATTTTAAATGCAGACATGAAACAGATTACTCAGTAAAAGGACTTATCTGGTGGACGTGCCGACAGACTCACCATCCGTCATGTGCCGGCTCGCACTGCTCTGTTTTTCTTTTCTTTGGGTGTAAGTTTTCAGCCGTAGCAGCTGGAAATGTTCCAGCGCTGCACGTTAAGAGCATAAGTTACTGCCTTATATCATTTATTTTTATTACTTTTTTTTTTTTTTTAGCAGGTAACCATTTCAGCATGGCTTCCCGGACACAGTATTTCCTGGCAGAAGCTGTTAACCCTGAGAACACAGAGCATTTTTCCATTACTATATTGAAACATATATGCAGAGGCTATAAGAATGTGCACTGTAGAGTGTCTTACATCCTTTTTTTTTTTTTCAGCACAAACTATAGGCAATCTCACTGAATGGACCATTTAATCGACACTATTTTGATAATTGATTCATCTGTTTGAAGCTTTCTTCCATGATTAAAACAAGATTTCCAATCGTTTAAGCTTCTTAAATGTGAATATTTTCTTCATTTCTTTGCTCTGGATAGTAAAGAATTCATTAAAAGTGAATCATTAAAACATCATCATTTCCAACACCGATCAACATTTTTTTATGGACCAAACCATTAATCGATTATAAAAATAATAGTTAGTTGCAGCTTTAATCTCACTATATAAACACACCTGAGCAAATGCACTGAAATTTCTTTTCATTTCATTTGTGAAAGTGCTTTTCAAGTTGGGCTGGACAATTAATCGAAATGTTATTGCAATCTTTCAAATCGCAGAAGGCACAATTTTAGATGAATCATTGTCTTGATCTGTACACATCTTATTCTACAGACTGAAGAGAACGTCTTTGTTTCTCACAGAGCTGCACAAAAATCACACAGTAATCATTTTAAATATAGTTTTACGAACAAAAATGAGAATAATGATGTAAAAATGACCGCTCCCTCGAATCACATGGCAATCCCGGTCAAAATAATCCTCAACAAACTTTAAAAAACTACAGTCTAGTTTAGTCAGTTGAGAGATTTCTGACTAAATAAGTTTGTCTCATGAACTTGGAGACGGACATGTGAGTGGAAACCTCATCAATAACTATTATAAACTATATAAATAATAATGATTTGTGTGTGTGTGTGTGTGTGTGCAGAACTGGTACGAGGTGGCGAGCAGAGCAAACGAGCACATGACTCAGAGCGTGGTGTCGGTCAAAGTCACCTCGGACGTCAGCGCTCAGTGCAACGCGTCCAACGACATGGGCACCGAGGTCAAGGCTTTCAGCATCAAAGCCAGTAAGAGCCTTTTTATTTCTCTCCCTCTGCTTCTTTCAGTGTGTGTGTGTGTGTGTGGAGCCTGACGTGATGCCAGGAAACATTTCAGGGTTTTTAAAATCATTGTTGAAACCAGTTTTTATATTAAAGGTGCAATATGTAACGAGATGTCAGGAAACAAGTGTTGCTCGCTGTATTTAATGGTTTGTTCCAGGTGTTGTCGGACGTTTCAACTTAAAAGCAACTCCCTGATTTAGACCTGGGAATGTCAGAGTAACCTCACAAACTCACATTAATCCAGTTGTACACATTGTGCTGGTCAGTTTTTATCCCCATCCATGTTTTGTATGACTTATCAACTCAAATTTGAGGTGATGTCACTCCCAATTATAATGTTCCATGAATATACAGTGGAGGGGGGGTCAATATTTATAACTGCAAATTCACAATTAACTCCACTTAACAGTAGATGCATTTGTTCTCATTTATAAAGGATTTTACATTCAAATCAAATGCAGCTGTGATTTCGTTTTCAAACGCGCTGCTTTACCTTTTTAAAATAAGTATGAGATGTTTTAAAGAAATGGCAGTAAAAATAGTCAGAAAAGTTACATTATGCTCTCGGACTACAATGATTTATTGTAGTTCTCAGAATTTTCAGCTTCTTCCACGTGAATATCTTCTGCTTTCTTTGCTCCAAAAAACACAGAAATCATTCAAACTGAATGGACACAATAAGACATTTGAAGAATATTATTGTTTTGAGGGTTTGGGAAACAATGATCAACATTTTTTGGACCGGACAACTAATCAATTAGTGGAGAAAATAGTCTGAACACCCGAGTCGTTGCAGCCCTATTGTGCACTTAGTCCTTCGAAAACTCCCCAGTGGAGAAGTGATGTCACGATCTCGTGTGTTTTTATCAAAGTTTTACTTTTGAGTCCTGTAAAGTGTAAACATGCTGTGTTCAAATCAGAATGTCCTCTTCTTGTGATTATTAGTTTTATAAGTTCCACTTGAAGGAAACAATATCAGTTTTGATATTTTTGCACGTTTAATATTGTGAAATCATCCCATTTTTTGTACTAACCTTTATTCAGAAATACTTTGCAGACTGCATGGAAAAAAAAGGCTTTTTGCCATCAACTCTACAGGGAATATGGGATTATGGGTAATTTGTGAAGCTTCTGAATTGTGTGTGTGTATTAGTGTAATGTTATAAGTGTTGTTCTCCTTGTTCACAGTTCCCAGGGTCACCACAACTACTCCCTTCTCTCCTGGTAAGATTGTTGTCCCAGCGTCTCCACACAAACGAACGGGGGGGGAAAAAAAATCTCTTCTCATGTTGAAAGGTTTCTTCTGTCTCACTGTTCACACTTAAGATCAACTTTCTGTCTGTGACAATGAAAGCGTTTGGAGGACGACGTACATTATTTATGATTTTTGTGTCTGGTTTGCCGGCAGATCTTTTTTTTGCAAACTGCCTGCAGGCGTATATAAAATATTCTGTTTGATATAAGAGAGAAAAAACTCACCAGCAAAGACACTTTTATGACACTTGGTCTCTGCTCCAGTAATCTTTATTTGACGTCCCACTTTTTCTTTTTTCTTTTTTTTCTTTTTTAAACAACAAATAATTTAAAAAACACTACTTTTCCAGACTGGTTTTAGTTTTATTGTGGATTTTTTTTAATGTACACGTGAGTTTGTGGGGAGGTAATTTCTGAGCATCACCTCATATACCATTTAAAAAAAACTTTAAAAGCCCACGGGGAAAACAACTGGAACCCCTAATAAAAATAAAAACACGGACTCTCACGTGTTTCTGCTGGAAATTAAAAGCGTAATTATTCGCCGAGGTTAATAAGGACTCCATTTGTCACACGGTCAGTCAACACAGTCCCTCAGGGAAAAGGGATTCTATAGCCGCTTAAGACTCATATGATAAATTACATCACCGTTTAACGACGGCAAGAATAACAAATAAAATGAATCACACTGTGCTGTGTTTTTTTCTCGTCGTATTTTTAAAAGCCTCTCTGTGGGTAATTCAACACAGGGTCGCTGATATGATCACACCATGGAGGGGCTGGAAAAGTTGGGACCTTTATTTCAACAGTGGACAATAACACTTTGTGTTTGATTTTAGGTATTTTTTAAAACAGTAGTTGCCTGATTTTCATGTCCCATCATCATCATTAACAGTTAACTCCATGTAAACAATAAATCTCATTTTTTTGTTTTTGTTTTATTTAACTTGAGCCTGTTTGACCGCAGTGAATTAAATAGCTCTGAAATGAGTAGAACCGTTGCTAACGTGTGTGTGTGTGTGTGTGTGTGTGTGTAGCTGAAGGCAGTGGCGTGATCATCGTGGTGATCATACTGTGCCTGCTGCTGCTCGCCGTCCTCGGCAGCGTCCTCTACTTCCTCCACAAGAAGGGAAAGATTCCCTGTGGACGCTCGGGGAAGCAGGAGATGTGAGTACAGAGAACCCACATTATGTGACGTGTCATGTGACTGTGGGTATTTGTTAGTTTTCGTCCCTCGAGCAAACCTGAACTTAATTTAGCTCAATTTCACGTCCACAGGTCGATCAGTGAACATATACTGAAACAGAACTGTCTGTTATCTGCGCCGCAAAAACAGACCACCGAGAAATTAGTCACGTTTTATTTCTTAAATGAATTGTAATGTGCTTTTAAGGAGAAGAATCTGCCAGTGGGGGAAGAAAATATTGCTTGGCTGGAACACGAGAAACCTGCTTGTAAATCTTGACTGTAATGTTTCTTCAAATGAGGGGAAAATCTGGATAAATCTGGCCAAAATTTAAGAAGGTTGTACCTATTACAAGCAAGGAAATTCTGGCATATCAGAAAGGTTTACTCAAACCAGGAGCAGTTGGGATTTCATTCAAACCCTTATTTTAGTTTCTTCCTGGTAGATCAAGCTTAAAGTAAGCTGTAGTGTCTTATTAAGTTAGATATTTCTTTTTAAGATAAGATTCTTTTTTCCTTCACTTGCTTGCCAGGGTTTGTTTCTTTTTAGGCAGAAAGTAAGAACCATTTCCCCACAACATGGTTTATTTTACTTTCTTTGAAATCAGTTTTTGCAGTGATGTTGTTTTTCTGTCCACGTTACAGCCGTAGACTGTTTATAAAATGAAAAAAGACATTAATGAGAAGCAATTTGAGGAATAACGGGCAGAACCAGGCGGAATGTATCTCAATTTCATGTCGACAGGTTGAACATTGGACTGAAACTCACATGCAAAACTTTTGCTTGCAGTTCCAAAGAAAAGACGACCAAAGACGACATCGTGGTAGAGATGAAGGGCAGCACAAAGGCCGAGGACACTGTCCTCCTAAAGGCTGTCAACGGAGACCAAAAGGGCCCGAATGACCAGGTAACACGAGGACGCCGCTCACTGTCTTTCTTCAGGAGCAGAAAAGGACGCGATTGTGACTCTTTCTGAGACACTTTGATGTTTTTGTTCAGATGTTACATGTGGCTCATAAGTTAAAGTACAAAAAGTAGCCATTGTATGTTAATGTGTCCCATAATAAGACAGACATTATGGCCTTTCATAATTAGAGCTTTGTTAAACCACTAGGGGGCAGATTCTTTTAAACCTTTCGGCAACCTATTAACAAATATGCTTAAAAAAGTATCCTTAAAGGGATGGTTCAGGGGTTTGTATTGAAATTGGCCACATTTTTATTCTCACTGTCACAAAATTGTCTCCCCACTTATATATTTCATATTAACTTCATAAAACGGAGACTAACTTTGTCAAATAAACTTTTGGATGAAACAATTGTGACAAGTGTTAGAAGAATAAACTTGCGTCCCTTCAATTTTGTTTCCAGAGACAAGAATGTGACTTCCTGTCGACAGCGGATGTCCAACTAAGACCCTCATGTCTTTTTGTGTGTCTTTCAGTAAAGTCCCTGACTTCTCAGCGGTGGAAGAGTTCAGGACACGTTGAAATGACAGTTGAGTGTGTGTTGGAGCGTTGACGGTTCCACTGATCTGAGATCGGCAGGACGACACCACAGACCTGGACATTCTCCCGTCATGTTTTGTTCAGTATTCAGTAGATTTACACACACACACACACACACACACACACACACACACACACACACAGGTGTGTATTTCCCTTGAATGAACGTTTGATTCCTCAACATTCTGTTTGTTTTTTCCATTTGTTTCCTCAAATATGTTGGGCTGTTGTTCAGTGTGTTTGTGATGACGCCTTTCACGCATCATCCACTTTTATTGTTGTTGCTCTTCTTTTTTTTTTTTTATGAAGTGTATATATTATATATATATTTTGTTATTTAAGATATTTTGGCACTCAGATTTTCATTTTCATGGTCGAGTCTGGGTCGCGTGCATGTGGATCCGCGTTCATGAGACCAAAACTAAACCACGTGCTGCTCCTCGGCAGCTGCTCTTCACTGCGTGATTCTGCTCTACTTTCGACGACGTTTGTAGAAATTCATGTTGAAATTTATCAGAAAATTTAAAACAAAACCACCTAAAGTTTGAAAGTCACCGTCATAAAATCTCAAAACCATCGATCCGACGCGATGGCAACCCTCTGCGAACTACTGTCAAGCCCTTGTACTGTTTGTAAATACCTGTAGTGTACAGACGTGTTAGTGGAGACCTCTGACTGTTTCTGAAGTCAAGGAAGGTCAAAGTTTAGTGATCTGCTGTGCCAGTTTTTGAGAACGCATCATACACTGAAATGTTTTTGTTTTTGTTTCTTTGGTTTTTGCTCTGTGTGTTTTTCTTTGTGTTTCCACTGAGAGCTCGTGAGTCGGGCCTGGGGAAGAGTTTCAGTGTCGTGCATGTTTGACAAGCTTCGTACTACAGATATTTGTCGATGGCAAAGTGTCGGTGCAGTTAATGAATCAACAGGCAGCTGAAAGTTTTTATAATTCATCACAAGGAATAGTTAGTTTTCTAAATTGTTGTTTTTCGACAGACTCTAACCTAAAACTGATTGATTTTGTTTTTAATCTCACTCAAATTTACATTTAATTTACATTTAAAATGAGACTTTTTTTAAAAACTTACCCAAGAGATGGGTAGTAGTAGATAATACTACTTTTTGAGAAAAAAAAAACACAACCAACCTTTGCTGTGTCACCGTTCTCATTTTCATCCAAATTTTTTAGAAACAAGAAGAAATGGATATTTTATTTCTGTGGTTTAAAAAGGCACAAACTGATTCTAAGATAAATGATCATATACGTTTATCGTTCATAAGCTGAGACATGCATTAACACTGTTCTGCTTCCTCGGGCCCATGTTGTGAATAAGATGTACCGAATGTTCACTGTGTAGGTCGTGAGAAGACGTTGACTTGTTATTGTTTGTTGTTGTTGCTACTTTGCCCCGATGACTTGCAGCATTGTCAGAGTAGTGACACGTTTTCTCTGTTTTGTTTTATCCACTCAGTCCAGACGTTAGATGATGTTAAAGTAGAAATATCCAGGTACAGAACGTCCTCAGGCCATTAATAAATAAAAATAATACAGTCTGATGCTGTGCTGCCATTATGGTTCAGAAAATCTGCACAAAGCCGTAAGACGAGTCTTATGGTCCTGGATTTTTCACTAGTGGGAAAACAGCTTTGAAAGTGAACATTGCCTGTCGCGTTCCTTTTTTTGTTTGGTTCTAAATGTGTGTAAATTAAGTACTGTACATGTGATCATTTGATGCTTGCATCGTTTTTATATTTTTTGCAAAAAAAAATAATGCCAAATAAAAATGTTCCATTTCAAAAGAGATTGTTTTATCGTCTATGCTTATTTATTGTTTTTTATGTTTCTGGGTTATGTCCCATTCTTGAAAATAATGTATGTTTTTGTTCTAATTGTGTACAAACATACTCAAAGACTGGAACTGGAAATGACGTCACACCCAAGTTAATCTAGAACTTCACAAGTTGTTTGAGATGCTCCAGCTAGGTTTGCTAATTAGCAAGTTAAGTTAGTCAGATAACTGCACTATGTGGTATTTTATGCATAAAAACACAGTAATGTGTTCACAAACACCAGTAAACAATACCGAGTACAAGTATACACTTCCATGTACGTTGTATTTCTCACACTGAGAAAAAAATAGAATATACATTTCTCTGGCGCGCCGCTATAGCTATGGAACCGGAAGAAAACTGTTATCATACACGTCACGTGATTGTCTTGTTTACTCCTGAGCAGTGCTCACTTTAGCAGATACGCCACCTTGTGGCCAAAAGGAGAAACCACAGCTCTCTGTATGTGCTGCTTCTCAGAAACTGGAGCCCAGATATGATTTTGTGAGCTACACTGCTTCACAAAACAATACACATACAACTCAAAAACTCTTAACGTTTGAAATTAAATAACTTGGAAAACAATACAGGAAGGGGGTGTGGCCTATTCTGTCATAATTTCTTGTCCTTACACGAGTGTAGTCATATTTCCATCATCTGTTTTTGTTGTTTGAAATAGCAGTTTGCAGTGCAATTGCAGTAAATACAGTTTCATCGTTGCATAGTTCATTTTAGTCAGGAGGCTACTTTTGGTTGTAATATATAATTTATACATTTTATATCCTGGCCATGCATAAATGAACTGTTGCATTTGTCTGAATTTCAAACACCTTGGTGGTCAAACATCAAGGTCACTGTGATCTTACAAAACCCTATGAGTTTTTTTAAACGCCTGGAACGAATCCTTTAAAATTCAAAATAAATTGTACCAAACAGCCATCTTTTTCAGCTGGTGTGGCCTCGCATGACATATTTGGCCTTTTGAACTTTAATTCCGTCAACAAGGGCATGTCGTCGACGTCTGGTGAAGCGTTTACATTTCGACTACATATAGTCGAATTGAGTCATACAACCACTGGGCTGTAATTCTAGCTCGATCTTTTCTTTTTGAACAAAGGAAGAATATAAGCGCCTTTTATTTTCTTCTGCCCAGAAGGCTCAGTATAACAACAGCGAGTTCAGAGTGTTGTGTGTCGACCCTGCACAGTCCCAGAGTGAGGAGACAGGAAGGGGGAGCGCTGCCTCCAGACCGCTGTCAGCACGAGCTGGAAACAAATCCAACAGTAGCTCAGATTTCCAGCTGCAGTGTGGAGGAGGAGGCAGAGGAAGGTCAGAAAACATGAGTCGCATCTGCAACAAATTCAGGCCCTGTGAGCTCAGCGCTGCACATCAGACTGCAAAACAAATTAGCCTTAGTCTTTTTTCATTTGGCAATGAAATGAACGTGGAGACAACGCATCTCTCTAGGTCAACATCCAAGCTGGTGTTTGGATTGCAAACAGATTAAACTTAAACGATTAAAAAAAAAGATTATAACAACAGAAATTTTACTGGAAATAAGCCATACAAATATATCAACCCACAATCCCTGCATGACACTCGTTGGTTATTGGTTTATTTTAGAAATATCAAGTAAATAATAGTATTTAACCTCATGGCCTGTTAAAAAGAAACATTAAAACAAACGGGTATTCAAACACCTGTTTGTTTTCACATTTTTAACTTGAAATGCCCATTTTAAGACACAATTCTGTGTCTTGTGTGTATGTTTTTTTTTATTTATTTATTTTAAGTGTATCATGAAATAAAAAACCTCCCTCTTGTCACTTTGGAGGACAAAAATATCCACTCCCTAAAACTAAACTAATGATAAGTGATGCTTTATGTTCAGTTAGTAAACAAATTTAGCCCAAATCACAAATACAAATTATTCATTCATTTTCAGTGTGCTCGCCTTGTAAAAATACCACTTTTTTAATACCTTAAATGTAGATATCGATGCATTCAATTGCTCCGTGTGACACTTGTTGCTCATAAAGGACAAACCACAGATCAAATGTTAAAGAAAATACTGTTTAATTAAAAATCTTAATGGCTTAGGCATGAAAACATGGCAACACAATGAATGCTGAGGGTATTAAAAAGACAATAAATAAAATCATATTTACACAGGCAACAAAAAAAGCAATGAAGACTTTTTTTCTCTTTTTTTAGTAGCAAGTTCCCGTTGAAAAGGCGAGTTATCATGGTTACACTACATATATATCATTAACCAGTGAGATCTGAGCTTATACATCAAACCAGCTGAGTTTACCAGTGACTGGAGTGTGTGTGTGTGTGTGTGTGTTTGTGTGTGTGTGTGAGAGAGCCAGCGGAGCATCTGGCAACGATGTCAGCCTCAAGTGTTTTTTCCCCCTCACACAGCGAGTGTTAGTCCCCGCTAAGTGTTCAAACGCCCGAGTTCAAGTGAACACAAGAGCCAAAAGGAACTGACGACACGTCCTCTTCATGGTGAGAAAAAAAAAAGAGAGAGAGAGAGAGGCTGAGGGAGCGACATAAAAGGGCAAACAGGCTGCTTTCAAATGCTTTTGGTTCAGGGCAATTAAAGATGGAAGGTCTCTATGTCACATCCAGACAGAAGAACTCCACCTGCCAGATTCACCGACCTCAGCCTCATATGCAGGGATACAATCATGTGAAACTTTACACTTACTTATTTTATTTTTTTTACACATTTTACTGCATTTTTCCCTCCGTTTTGACACCACCGCGTCGATATTTCAAACCTATTTTAGAGGAAAACGTGATCAAAATAAGACTCGTAAGAAACCCTTCTCTGATCAGGTTATTATGACACATTAGTGTTAGTTTCTCCCAATTGCAAACATATTTTCTTAGTCTTAATATTAGTGCGTTCCATTTATGCGGGAAGTCTGAAGTCAGAAGTGGGAGTGCATTCCAGTTGAGAAGTATTTTTATTATTTACACGAGTGGCCGCCATCTTAGAATCCTATGTCAGGGTTTGCGGGTTTGCGAGTTTGCGTCGACTTTCCAAGTTGGAAATCCGACTTGAAGGGGCGTGGCAGTTGAAACTCGGAAATTCCAACTTCTGACTACAAATAGAATCAACCAACGTTGTGTATCTAATAAGCCAGTGTGAAGAACTGTGTCCAAAAAGGCGGTATGGATAAATGTGGACGAAAGAGTTTTGGCTTTTCTCAGCTGAATGTGCGGGTTGTGATCGACAGAAGGCACATTTATCGCACGGGTTACTTAAAATCTCTTAATTTAAAGAAAGAAAAAGAAGTTGCAATCATCATAGTTGCACATAAAAGGGAAAAGAAAGGAGATACTCAGGCCTGTCTCGTATCTGGCTGTGATCCTGAACGTGCACATTAATATGGAACGAGCGTCTTTTCCAGTAAACGGAGCCGGAGCTCTTACTATGCATTTGTATGCCGTGCTGACGCAGCCCTGGACTCAGATCAGACTCGCTTGCTTTGATGACACAGACTTCTTTTCATCTCGGCTCTTAAATGTGCCTGTGATCCTGCAGGCCGGGGGTTAACGCGCGGTACAAGCCCCGCCGAGTGTACAACATCCCATATCGGTGCATCGCGAAAGACAGAGAGGTGTGGCGAATTAGGAGTGAAGGCTCGATCAGCGATCGACTGGAGAGAAATCCGAACACCTGAGTGAAAATCGCAACTTTCAACATTTTATGTCTGTGTTCATTTGGAGTTCTTGTGAACGAATGACTTTGAAGTCAGAGACTTGAGACCAAACCTGATCCAATATTTCAGTCACTGAGCAGTTCATTAAAAGTCCAGTGTATAAAATATAATTAATTTGGCAGAAAATCAAGGTAAATTGCTATTTTTCATAATTATATCAGGAGCAGGGTCAGCTCTACAGCGGGCGCCATTTTGGACCATGTTTCTACAGTAGCCCACAAAGGACAAACTAAACATCTTTTGAGTTTTGATGCAAACCGAAGGCTACGTAGGTTCAACAACACACTCGCCATTTAAATATTATACACATTGTACCTTTTAAATTACTTACAGTCAGTCACACATTTCCTTAGTAATTCATGTAAAGTCAAGGCTGCTTAAGGCTCAGCTGCAGTTTGAGCTAAATGCACAGCAGAATTTTTGAGTTTTTCTTTGCTCTTCTACAAACAGAGAAACCGGATTAAGTATTATTTGTCGTCAATTACGGATTAATCGATGTAAGTAGCAAAAAAAAAAAACACGGGAAAAAGCTGATAGTGTATTTTTTTGTGGACATTTGGTCACGGTGGCGTCACATTTAATTAGCACGAACGGTAAAACAATCTCATTAATTCACATTAACAGCGACAGCTAAAGATTATTGTCAGCATTAATTAATCCGCTCGTAATTTCCTGCTGAGTGACAGAAATACCCGAGCTCCATGAGAGCCTGGGGAAAAGTTCGAATACAAAAAATTGTACGTAAATCTGGTGTAAGTATAGTAAATATCAGATTACTGTCTGACACTGTCCTTTCAGCGTCAGGACATGGAAACCTGACTTAATAGCGAGTACCTGAGTCCACCATTTTCTTTTCTTTTTTGCTTCTCCTCACTGGTGTGGGTGTAAATGTGGTGCTGATCTTCAAAGTACATAAACACACGAGCGAGGAAACCTACAGAACACAGAAGCGTGTTTGACCCCGGCGGATAAAATGAACTGGTCAAGATTCAGTCACTGTTAGTACCACACTCAGCTCACGATACACATTATGGGAGTAGTTATTAAAACATTAAAACCTCTTATTTCCACACAGAAAAACGCCAAATGACCCGAGAGCTGCGAGGAGGAGAAGAAGAAGAAATGGGAGTCATGTTCGAACTTCAGTGTCGGAAACAGCGCGAAAACCACAGTGACGCTAACGACACGATGAAGCCCTGGGTTACTGCACTGCAACTGCATGTTCACATTCATTAGCATACACACACACACACACACGGCGGAGTTAATCACCAATTTCAACCTCTACCGCTACATATTCGTACGCCACGATTTGCCGAGAAAGCTTGTAAAGCACCAAACTGAACGGGTGGAACACCGAGTCGAACCATGACCAAAAAAAAAAAACCAACAACAAAACAAAAACAAAAAAAACTGTGATCCCAAAGGTGCCTCGACTCGTTCAAGTTGGAGTAGCTTAATGAAATGGGGCACGCCGTTATTACAACACGAGTCAACCTCAACAGAGCAGACATTAAAAGGCTTTAAAATAGTTTGTTAATGCTGCGTTCAGGTGACACCAGATCTGATCTCCGCTCCTTCAAATGAGCCAGACTGAAGCTTTGAACCAACCTGCTGACGGACTCTGTTTATAGACGGTGCATAAAAATGGACCAAGTCTTCCTGAACTTGCATTGTGAAGCCTCAAGATTCCATCCAAACTGCAATATGCAAGGGAGGCGGGGCGAGAAGTAGCTCTATTTTCCTCTTACCTAACTCCTCAGGTTATCGTTTCCTGACCTTTTTAAATCAAATTTTCCCATAGACTTCAAATTGTTTCCTTTTTGCAACCAGTGGAGTCGCCCCCCGGTGGCTAACTGCTACTCCCGAGGCTTCACGTTTAAAACCAGGCGACGACGTCCATTTATATACATAGTCCACAACACTGCCATCACTGTGCTTCTTCTTGCTGGTCCAAAGAACCTCAGATAGTACTGATGAGATAACGTCGAACAACATGTTCTCGGCGTAAAAACTTCTCCTTCATCTTCTGGTACGACGTGAACACAGCTTCACTCCTCTTTCGGGCAGGTACTTGTTCTCCCACAGGAAAGTGCTTGGTGAATTCTATCATGATAATGGCACAAAGTAAAGACAGACAGACAGAGAGGCGGCGCGGCGCGGCACGGCGCGTCACTATGTGCGGGACTATGTGGCGATGTGAGCCGCGGAGGGGATGGTGACAAACTCCCGCAGGATGTTCTTGGCCGTTTCCAGGTTGTTCTGAGCGATCATCAGGGCTTTCTGGATGTCCTGGATGGAGTAGCCCTGGGACATGAGACACTCGATCTCGCCGTTCAGGGCCAGGCTGCCAGAGCTCGCATTAGCAGGAGGAGGAGGAGGAGGAGGCGGGGTCAGCGAGGCAGAGGAGGCAGCAGGGAGGTCCGGTAATGGAGCGGGGTAGTCGCGGTTCAAGGGGCGAGGCCGTCGGTCCGAATTGGCTCGCCGCGGGAGGGGTTTGGGGGGACGTTCAGGGTCCACACCTGCGGCAAACATACCTGGAAACACATAAATGAGTAGAGAAGTTGAACAACTGTTTACATTTCTGACTTAACAGAGGGGTTTTAAGGCCTGATACATTTAAAGAATCCTTCTTTTTAGTGTTTGATAAAGGACTCACACCAGTTTTTTCAGTTTTAAAATGGGTTTAAAACGAATTACAGAGAAATGTTTCTAAATATGTTGTTCATGCTTCAGATTCAGATCTTGATCTGGATTTGACATTTTTAGCAGAATTATTAACAAAAACTCAAAAGAGTTTGTTTCCAAAAATCCTGAATCGACCTCACCACTTAAAACGAATCATTTCTGCTTTGGAAAATAACCAAACTTTTAATTAGTTTTGATTAATTTTCACTCAGTTTTGGTGTGACCATGTCATCTGCCTATTTGGTTTTAATCCACTTTAATTTCTTTTACTGCTTCTTTATTCAGCACTTTGTTTGTATTTAACTTACTTGAACTGTTAAGCTTTTTGTTTGCTATATAAATAAAGTCTATTATAATTATTATCGCCTACATCGCCAGAACAATTCACCAAAATTTGTTCCACCAGCAAAACCATGACATCTACGGCAGAAGTAACATCATTTAAGGACATTCACTTTATGGACAAGTTGCATTTTTAAATGCAAATGCTAAAGAGAGAGAGGAGGAAATACACACTTGCGTCTACCGCACTGTCGATGCTGAGTGTGCTGAAGGCGGCTGAGGGCCCGCTCATATCCGACAGGGTTCTTCTGGTCGGGGCGGGAGGGACGACCGGTCTGGGACAATCGTAAATGTAGTCCTCCTCCGCTGCAGCAGCGTCCCTTTCCTGGGAAACTGCTGCCGAGTGTTGAGGGTGGTCTGGAAAACAAATGACGATCAATACACAAAAAGATTAAAGGATTACAAATGATAAATTGCAAACGCCGGAGTAAACATCTAAATCATTTACCCAGATCAGAGTTCTGTGCTGTCTCAGATGATCCAGACTGAGCCTTGATATTACACATGGACTCATACACTTGGGGGTCGTCGGAGTCGCTGTCCACCGCCTCACTGTCAGGACAAAGAGAGAGGGAGAAACTTCCTGTTTTATTTTGTGTTAGTTAGTTTTAGTTCAGTGTCACTTTGTGTTTTATTTTGTGTTAGTTCAGTGTCACTTTGTGTTTTATTTTGGTAAGGGGTTTTCTCTACTTCCTGTGAGCACCTTGTCTGTCTTGTTCTGCCTGATTCCCTGATTGCCTTCACCTGGTGCTCCCCTCACTCCCTACATATACTCCCTTCTCCCACATTCTGTTGCCAGTGTGTGTTATGTGAGTTGTCAGCGTCAGTGCCACTTGAAGTTTGTACCAAGTCAGAGATCTTTTGTTGTGTTAGTTAGCTTATGTCTTGTTTGTTTTCAAGTCAAGTTTAGATAAGTGTTAAGCTTTTTCCTGAGCTGTTCCTGCTCACCTTTTGTTTGCTGGTTGAAGGAGTCAATAAAGCTCTTTAAAACCTTTTTCTTTTTCTGGCCTTGTGCATTTGGGTCCAAGCTTTGTGAGGACAACATCTCAAATATTATGTTTGCAAAAGAACAATTATGAAGACATTTCACATTGTGAAAGCTTGTTTTTCCATTGCCGTAAAACACTTAATATTCTGAATAACTCTGCTGAATTAACAAATTCTACTTCCTTCTACTATTTGTTTACTGTTCCTTAAAGCACATTTATTATGAAGCTGCAACTCCTGTAAAATATTTACACCAAGGTTTGAAAAAGAGCACATGTTTAAGAACTTGCTAATCCTGGACAAACAGAGCCCCCTGTTGGACATGATAATTATAGCTCCAGATATATTCTTGCAGCATTGAGTCCATCGTCACTCATCGAGCACATTAATAGTAACATCTGTGACTGTGACTGTGAGCCTCCTTATTTCTTATTTTATGAAAGGATTAATATGTCAATCATGTAGATGTCAGAAATGTGAGGCTGCAGTGGTCACAAGCTCATCATTTTAGTTTATCTTATATTGCAGAGTCTGTCACTGTTTACCTGATGTCGTTGTGTTGGTTTGCCTGGCTCGGCGGCGGAGGCACCAAACAGCCTGTGATGACCGACAGAGGATTGGTGACTGGAAGAGACGTGGGGCTCATGTACTCGTTCTCCTCACAGTCGGACGACGACGACTTCTCCCCGCTTAACACAACGGACGCCGGCAGAGACCTGATCATACGCAGATCACATAAATTGGGGGAAAAGCACAATGATGGACTGATGCAATTCCTTAGATTTGGTAAATGATTCAGAATTGTTCAAATTAGCAAAACAATTAGCAGTTTTTAGCAGCTCCGTACCTTGCAGCCAGACAGTAAACAGCGTTGGTAGCTGACTGAGTTTTGCTCCCCTCTCCACTAGCTTCGTTACTCTGAACAGCAGAGGACAAGGCGGCTGGAGCCTTGGTCGCGGGACGTGGGACCATGTAGTTTGCAGCCCAAGCGGGCTGGTCTGGGGTGGAGGGCAGCGGCCTCCTCTGGAGCCTTGAGTCCTGGCTGAGGAGGGAGGGCCGCTCTGGAGGAGGAGGAGGTGGCAGATCTCTGAGGGCCGGTGGCAGAGGTAGAGGCTTGTCTCGGTGAGTGGCCGGCAGCTGCGGAGAGGTTGGGAGTGAACAGTGATGTTTTGAACAAGCAGAGATGAGAGGACACACAGATAATTGGACTCAGAGCTGATATGAACATCGGATTTAAGTAATACATTCATGTAAAGACTGCACTGAATACAGATTATAAACAACTTCAAACTGTCTGTCTTCAACACTTACTGCTGATGACTAATGAGTCCTCACGTTTATGCCGACCTCTCCACTAAAGGTTTTCTTTTCTCTTTTTTCACTGTAGTACAATTATATACAGTTTTTTTTGGGCTGATCATTTAAAAAAAACAGCAATAATCTGCTTGATTGATTAATATGTGTCCCTCTACTTCATCTACTTTTTCCTTATCCCTTGTTCTGCAGCACACAGGTTGTAAAACAGTATAAAACAATAAAAACACGGTTCTCCGGTTTCCACCTCCCGCAGTCCAAAAACATGCAGATTGCCCAATCTGCAAATTGGACATTGACCGACTGTAGGTGTGATGGACTGGCGACAATGTCTTTACCCCTATGTCAGATGGGATTGGCACCAGCCGACGATGAATGAATGAGTAAATCTCATATCAGTTTACAACTATGAAAAGGTATCCTGGCAAGACTTTTGTCTCCGATCCAGGGAAAGACTTGGGGAAATAAAAGTAAATCCTTTATCCTAAATTTAAGTGCATTTTCAAGAACCAGAGATACTCAGGTTCACACACGGACCTTGGCTGTGGCTCCCTGGTGTGAGCTTGAGGGTCTCTGCTGCAGGAGGTCCAGTCGTGGGGGAACTGGAGGCAGCTGGGACACTGGAGACGCCGGACGCTCGACCTACAGTACACACAAAAACACATACATTTCAATTTCTTAACTTAAAGTCTCATCTGTGACGCCAATGATCCCACACAGATACTTGAACTGATGTTTGTGACTGACCTTGGTGCAGGCCAGCCTGCTCATGACAAGGTGCTGGTCCTCCATGCGATCGTCATCTTCCTCGTCATTTCCGGCAGCTTCTGCTCGGCTGGACGCCTGGAAACCAGCGAAGGAAGCCCCGCTGGCCTTCGGGTGGAAAGGATCGACGACGATGGGCTCTGTGCCTTTAATCTCACAGCGGCAAAACGGACAACCTTGACCCTCTGACTCCTGGCACGCGCACACACACAAGCAGGGAGAAAAGTTAGCATTAAATCTTGACAGGCAATGTTAATGTTGACCTTCAATTCACATAGTTTTAAGGTAAAGTAATAAAGAGATGTGAAGGGAATCTTGATCTCTTTGAGCTTTTCTGGTTTTATTGCTCTTCTATGACATTTAAATGAATATCTTTCATTTGTGGACAAACAAATCATCAATTTGTTGACATCAATTGGGCTGCTGCCCAAATTCACTCATTTAAATCAATGGGGAGTAAACGTTGCAGTCACTATTTAAATTATTATATCGAGACTCTTATTGTGAAAAAAAGTGTAGGTGTGGGGAGTGTTGAGTTTCACTGACTGAAAACTAAAATAACAAAGAGGAAGTGACTGAAAATAATTACTTGGTATCAAGCTCTAACAGTGCTGTGGAATGTAACGCATCAGCAAGATCAGACACCACTTAAGCTTTTGTAAAAATACACAAAGAAAACATAAAATGGTATATTTCTATTATCTTGCATAAGCCTGCTTCAAAAAATAGACACCTCTTCCCTGTTTTAGGATTTACAGACCTGTACAAACCTATTTCATTAAACTTTATGGAGTAGTAGATACAGGTGTGGAAATAAAAGCATGAATCTTGATGTATCGTACCTCTCTTTTGAACAATTATGAACAAATTCAGAGAAAAAAATACACTCACATATACTGTAGGTGCACACACCACTATACTGCTAGACTTAATTAGAATTAATCCTGCTGTTAGAGGCACTTTGGATTTAAATACATCAGATTATTAAATTATGGCTCATTAAAAAAAAGACAGTTGAAGCCCGCAGGACTGTAAGTGAATCTACTCATGAGGCACTTAAGGATTCCCACCCACTTGGAGCAGACAGCCTCACCTGCCAGGCAGTCAGACAGGAGGTGCACATCAGGTGCCTGCAGGGCTCGATCTTCACGTCCTTGTCGTTCTCTGCACAGATCTTGCAGAGCTGGAAAGTGGAGCCCATCTCGCAGTACAGCTCATACTGCTCCTGTAGGGACAGAGGAGGAGGAGGAGGAGGGTGTTTATATGGAAGAGTGTAGCTGTTAACATTTACTGGCAATGTCATCCTCAGTGTGCAGAAGGTGCCATTCATTGTACGTCTCTTGTGCAGCTCTAAAAACACATTTCCTGAGACATGAGGAAGTGGCCCAGTGGTTTACAGAAAAAAAACAAATGAGGCCCAAACCTGAGTGACTTTGATGTGGTCCTGTGGAGAAGGCTCACACAGCCCGGTCAGGTCTGGGTTCTGTGCACGGCCGTCTGGGAACAGATAGCTGGAAAAACGGCACATTAAAACAAACACAGGTCACTATGTTTGATCTACGCGTTTAAAGCAACGTAGAAAGATCCCAAAATGCTCTGAGAGTTGGGAATTCCTACTTTCCCTATCGTTTATTTGACATATTCAGTGGGTTGGCAGGTCTGGAAAAACTAGGAATAGCAGCCACAGAGCAAATCCAAACCCCTTGCAAGAGCCCCCCCTCTGCAAAGCTCTGCCCATGCATGTGTAGAGTGGAGTGGAACTGGGAATTTCCACTAATTTGCACTTGCTGGTTTTGTTTGGTCTGTGTGTGCTCTGCCTTAAATAGCTATTTTGGGAATTATTCTGGTAAAGTCCACCATGAGAGGCATGCAAACTACAGCATACTCACAATCCTTCTCTGTATCCATCGATTAGGGCTTGAAAAAGTGGTTTGTTGTGAGGGATGGTCTGCAGGATGTTGCCGTCGGCCGTCACGTAGCCGATCGCCCATTGGCCGAGGCGGGTGCAGCTCAGCCTGAAGATGTAACTGTAAAGAAAGAAAACGATGTCGATCACACAGCACAAAGTCAATGTTCAACTGCAAGCATGTGTTTAATAGTTGTTTTTATTCCTGTTGCTCCTTCCTGGTTCGCACAGGGTAATGATTTGCCTAATCTGTTCCTCACCTGCCAGGTTTGTGGATGAACCTGTGCAGTCGGGCCTTGACCTCATCGTAAGTTAAGAAGGCCATGTAACCAGGATGAGTGACAGCCAGACTGTTCCAGTTCCTTAAAAGCGACGACCATGGCTACAAAACACACACACACACACACACACCAAAGTGATTTGATTATTTCACGGCTTAAACAGTGTATATATACTATCTTAACCATATGGAGACACTCAAAGTTCCTTGTCAAGGAATGGTAAAATGATAAGTAATGCAGCAATGTGCTAACACAAAGAAATCTGTAACACAGTAACACTGGATGCAAACATGGTTAATGTTTCCTGAACAGTTCCTTTAAAGCTTGATTGAGAATGAATTTGTGAGACTTCAGATTGCAACAAACAGAGGACTTCTTTGCTCACTATGGGAACTATGGTGGCCTTCATAAACCAGAAAGGTTGTCCTTTTAAGAACATAAAATGCATGCTCTGAATGAGTTGTCTGTTCAGGCTGCTGGAGAAACATGGCGGCACAAGATGGCTGTCTCCGTAAAGGAAGCCCTCTTGTCCAATAAAAGGCTTATTCTGAGGCTACGAGAACCAGAATTGTTATTTTAAAGGCTATTTTAGGGCTCATCCATTTTGATAATTGACTATTTGTTTTTTTAATGACAAGCTTTTCGTTTTTCAGCTTCTTAATAGAGCTGCAACTGTTGATTATTTTCTCGATTAATCGATTAATTGTTTGGTCTATAAAATATCAGAAAACCTTAAAAATGTTGATCGGTGTTCGTCAAACCTGGAAATGATGATGAGCTCAAATGTCTTGTTTTGTCCACAAAC
The DNA here is from genome assembly GCF_019176455.1 of Solea senegalensis. NCBI lineage: Eukaryota > Metazoa > Chordata > Actinopteri > Pleuronectiformes > Soleidae > Solea > Solea senegalensis. The sequence goes on from NC_058033.1 coordinate 4,135,799, forward strand.
CAAAATGATTCTCTTTTGATGATTTCTTTGTTATCCAGAGCAAAACAATGAAGAAAATATTCACATTTAAGAAGCTTAAACAATCAGAAATCTTGTTTTAATCACGAAAAAAACTTCAAACCGATTATCAAAATAGTTGTCGATTCATTTAGTAATCGATTAATATAATTGTTTCAGCTCTACTTCTTAAATGTTTCTTTGATAATGTTTTTTGTTAAATGTTTCTTTGCTCTATATAACAAAAAGAAATCAGACGACTGAAATTGTGTGGTTTGTGGACAAAACTAGATTTGAGAACATCACCATTTCAAGGTTTGGGAAACACTGATCAACATTTTTCAACATTTTCTGAAAAATAATAATCAAAAATAGGGTTTTCTTTTAAAACAATCAAGAAAACAGAACATATTTACATCGAAGAAGCTGAAAAACCATGCAGCTCTACTTCATCACTGAAGCTAATGATGATCAAAAGCCACTCGTGTGTAGATGCCTAGAATTCAGAAGCCAAAACATGCCCAATAACCGGATCACAGCCACAGAACACATGACACCGACTTACAAGACACCCAAATCAAATTTAAAATTTCCGCAGCACAGCAGCCTTATTGATGAGAAAGTCTCGACTGTCCTTTTCATGTGTCGAGTCAGTCTCAACTGTGTCTGCACTGAAAAATTAATGAGGTCAATGAATGTCTTCTCTAAGAAATCAGACCACGGGTCAGATTACAGATGTTTTATCTCGACGTAATTGGTTTTCTATAACGACTTTATGTTTGGAGACCCTTAACCAGTGACTCTACTTGGTAAAAAGTTGTCCGATATTCTTTGCAATTTAAATTAATGTTGTGATGTATACAGAATTATCCTCAAAATACTATGCAGACTTACCTGGAAGAGCCTGGTGAAGATGTCAAACTCAAAGACGGAGATGTAGTCGTTGCAGGTGAGGTCGATGGTGGACTTCAGGGCCATGGCCTCCAGGCCCGAGCTGATCGGGTGAAACTCGTGGAGAGCCTGACGAAACGTCCTCCATGGCACTATGGTCCTTCATATGCAAATAGAGTATATGTTAAATTTACACAATAACACCCACTATAGATTTTCTGAATATTCACCCCATACAAATTAAGTTTTAGCTCATTGAAGTCTCAAAAAAACAGGAAACTCACTTGTCCCCAAATGACCTTCTCCAAAATTCCGCAGCATCAGCTTTCGTGATCCTAAAGTTGTCGCCTTGAAACAGGCCGTTGGGGAAGATGGCCTTCAGCTCTGCAAGCATGTGACTGAAGATCAGAGACAGCTTGGTAAGGTTTCGCCTGGAAAGAGAGAAAGAAGGAAACCAGAAAAGAGAGAACACAAATTAGTAAAGGACATTTTTTAATTTCAGATGTCTGTGTATACGTTTTAATGAACATGTATTAAATTAACTTAAAATGAATTTACTTAACATTTCTTGGAAATGATTCATTTATTAGAAATTCAATTTGGCTGTACATGATTCAGTACCTTACGCACAAATTTGCTCTTGTCACTATTTATGTTCTGATTTGGGTCATGATAGATCGCCATCTTTAAAAAGTTGGTCCCCACAGTGAAAGTGTGGGAAACCAATGTTGGTTTATTATATGATCTGGCTGAAATGAACCATTCCCAAGGCCAGTTTTTAAAAGTTCCAACGCTAAACCAAGGGATTCAAGCTACAGCTACATTCAGTTTTAACCCAAATTTAGTTCATCACGTATATTTTTGACTGGTTCATGCTTCGTAAAAGCAAGAGCCTGCTGTGGTTATTTTTGGCTTGGTCTGTTCGTCGATGCACAGAAGCCTGATAGAAATCTGAGTGCACCAGAGGAAGGATGAACTCTCGCTGAGTCACCGCTTTTTCTGAGAAACAGAGGGAAGTGAATGCAATTGCGAAAGTTTAATCACGTCTCTCTCGTACAGTTTTTTACATGCTGATCGAGCGGCTCGTCCACCGCTGAGAAATGTCATGAGCAGTTTTGAATCGCAAGGATGGAAAAAACTTTTCAGCAACTTTATACAGACAGCGCTGGGTTAAAGAAATTGCAACATTTTGCAGAGACACAGTGTAGCAGTTAAAGCCCCAAACATGTACTTCATTTATATCTATAAGTCATTGCCAACAGAGTAGCTGTTCAAAAACTAGGCCAATGCAATGTTAATGAGTTACTCTGACATTTGGTTTCTCTTAGTCTAACGGGAATACAATGGCAACACCGTAGCTAGTTCTTTGTGCAGTTCTGTTCTGTAACAATATGGAATCCCTTGTAAATTGATCAACATATTGCAGATTCAATCGGTATTGTACATGAACTATTTTCCAAGCATATTTTGAACCACAGTAAGTTTACCTGGGCTGGGAATTCTCCTCGTACATCCTCTCCTTGGCCTCTTTAAAAAGGCTCATCGTCTGCTTCGTCTTGTTGGTCAGGTTCTCCATGACAACGCGGAAATACTCGTTCTCCCCGAGGATCTCCATTTTGCCCTCATATCGGGAGAGAATGGTGCGTAGGTGCTGGTATGTGTCCGGGAGTAGGTCCAGGATGTAGGGTGGGCTGTTCTTCAGAGCCACCTTGGGGTTTTGGCACAAACGCACCACCTGGAGAGCAAACACAATGGCCTATTTAGACTCTTTTCATATACTATTAATATGACAATATGAGAAAACAAGAGCCTCATTGCTGGTACAACCGCCCTGAGTCTGCAATGTTTGCCTCCACAAAGGCTATAAAGTCATGATGTGTGCTCACTATTTCGAGGCAACCTGCAAAATAAATTATAAATTAGCAATGGTGATATAGGATATGACCTATTGATGATGACACTTGTTAAAAAATGAAGACATCACCCTCCTCCACAAACTAAAAACTCTGCCAAAATACAGGCAAACGGGTACCATATTCAATCATCACTAAAAAATGCTAACTGCTCAAATTACGGGAAAGTATAGCTCAACAATTTGGGGGCAAATACATTACAAGAGTAATTCTTCCAACACGTGTGCACTGAAATGATCAGGGTAAAAGACTTGGTGGCGCAACGGTAGAGTGTCTGACTCCACATCATAAGGTTGTGTGTTCGAATACGTCAGGGTCAAAATTCTTGGGCAACATGTGTGTCTATCACAAATTTTAACCGGCCTCTGTTGCTCATATCGCAAGCAAGTGCGGAAGCACACAGAGCCACCAAAAACTAAACTCCCACTCCGTGGGGTGGGACTGAATGATCTGTAGATAATTTACGTAGTCATTGTGTCAGCAGCACCGTGGCTTAGGGGTTAGCACTGGTAGTGGTGAACACCGTTGCATTACAACAAGGTGGGTTCAATTCCTGGCCTGGGACCTCCATCAAAGCATGAATTTCAGACATATTCAGTCAGGTTGATTCATTGTATGACAGCTCACTCAGGTGCAGTGGCTCTGATCAACCCCCCACAATTTTTCCTTTGTATAATGACTGCTGATATATTCATTTGTAATTTCTGGGTTTATTCCTCCTGAACACCAGGGGGGCGTAATAGTAAAGGCCGAGGTTGGCCAGAACAAATTCAAGTTCATGTCACTTATCACAGGTGTTGCTAATTTTTGGGAAGCAAACTGTTTCTGATTGTGCTTGGAAGACGTGTTGGATATTTTATGGTTTAGAGACTTTGTATGGAAAGCTTATTGAAAGTGTGGATAGTGCGCAGACAAATGCATTTTGAGTTAAAGTATAAGAAAGTTTAGAGAGTTACACAATCTGCCAATTAGCAACCAGTAGCGGCTGAAATTGGGGAAAAAAACTACTTCATTTTGGACCATCGGGATACATCGAGTGCTTCATTGGGAATCAACGAGGTTCGTCGTTGGACAATCGTGTTACGGTGGATCCATCTCAACTGCATAGGTCACCTGCTGAAGGTTTGTGAATGAATGGCCATTGTAAATATGTGTGGATAAAATCTAATGTACTGGTTGTGGCTGCCTTAAACTAACTGCGTGCATTAAGAAGTATTGTTTCACAGATATAGATTAAAACTAACGCTCTGTGTGCTTACAAACCACTGATGTTATAAATATTGAAGAGGAAAATGTGGAACCTTGCAGCTCACTTGTTTATGGAAAATTGTCGGTATAGAAGACTGAACTTGTGAAAAAAACACAGTAGACATTTAACACCCAAAGCACAATTTACAAAAAGAAATAAAAACTAAATTGAACAAATTGTCTAAACTAAAAAGAACAATAGTTGGTGAGTGATAAAGCCAGTGAAAATGAGGTGAAATGAATATTTTGCAAGTATACGATTGTGTGTGCTGAAGCAAATCAAGACTTTATTGTGGTTATTACCTAAAGATGAAGCAACAAAACATGAAACATGGTACAAAGCAAAGATGTTAATGTGAATGATTTTAAAGACTGCAAAGACTAAATGAGGTCACAACACTCTTTGTTCAAATGCAAACTTCTCAGTTTCTAGCTCACAGAGAAAGTCCTGTTTTTGGTGGAGAGCCTCTGCAGTTGAAGAGACTGTTTGTATAATCTTAACAACTGTGATTCAGAAACTTCCATATAAACTCAGTGATAAATGGAGAGCAAGAGCGTGTGACATTTTGGATGGAGGAGATCGAAGAGCTTGTTTCACTGACATCATCAAGTTCATTGAGAAATGGGTCAGGATAGCTTCAGATCCAGTGTTTGTTGACATTGGGACACGCCGCTTGTTAAAATAGGAATCAAAAGCAAGCCTTAAATGAAATCACAGTTTACAAGAAACAGTTTTTCAATTCATGTGTAAATTACTGATGAGTTTAAAGCAGATGCTCACACTGAAAGTTCAGAAGGAGTTTATCTCCTGTACAATGACAAGCCCTACTACCTGCCTATATTGTTCACACAGGGAAAGACTAAACTTTTTAAAGGAGGAAGGTCTTTGTTTCGGTTGCTTGTGCACAAGGCACTTAAGCAAGAACTGCAACAGGCGTGTTACTTGCAGACATTGCAACCAAAGTCATCCCAGCATTTGGCATATTGAAAAATGAGACCGGGTTATCATTAACAGGACTGTTGTTGACAAAATTGAGGAATTGCTGATGAACCAATGCAACCATGACTTTCATGAAATGACTCCTAAAGACCAAGAGGAGATGTCAAGAGAGGAGAAGAAGTATGTTGAAATCATGGAAAGCTCTGTTCCCCTTCAGGAAAGTCATTATAAAATGAATTTGCCTTTCAAAAGTGAAAATGTCACCATGCCAAACAACCTCTGTGTTGCCAAGCAACGTATTCACGGTCTGAAAAGGAAACTTGCAAGTTTTCATAGTGAGTATACAAACCAACTTATAGCTTATTTTCCTGACTGGCAGAAGCTTATGGTTGCAGTTGCGTTGGATCCTCAAACTGAAAGTAACGCTGCTAAAACTGAGTGAGAAAAGAAAACAGTTGCAGCTTGGAAATACTTATGGAAAACTTATTGAAAGTAACGTTGCAACAGAGTGTGGACATGACATAAATGTATGTTTCTCTGAGTTACACGTCTGAATAATCTACCAATTAGCAATCAGTTGCGGCTGATATTTATAGCCAAGATCTGAGAACACAGCAGAGCATGCAGTAGTTCAACAGTAACTGTAAACTGTGACACATTCTAACAATAGACAGTTTGGGTAACAAATACTGTTACATTTTGTCACATTTCTGCTTAACTGGATGCTCGTGATGACCTAGATTCGGTTGTAGCCACACTGCAGTAATGAAATGGGCGAGTTCACTGTTTTATTATTAGTAAACATAATGGTCAGTGCAAGAAAACTAGACAGTGTTGTTCTACAGCCAGCATCAGCCAGGAAAAACATGTTTACTAATGATGAAACAGAGTAAAATGAGAATCACATTTATGCATATGACAAATGGCAGTGATGTGAATCAGAATATGCACTTAACTTTTTTGTGGGCTTTTTGCAAAAAGCTTCAAACCAATTAATCGATTATCAAAATAGTTGTTGATTAATTTAGTAACTGATTATTAACTGATTAATCATTTCAGCTCTAATTTACTCAGCTTGCTATAGGGCGAAAGGTAAACCCTGGACAGTTTGCCAGTCCATTGCAGGGTCCAGATACATATTGTAATACAGAATTATTTTAAATCACGAAGGAGACCACAATAGCAGGTTTATAAACCTTAAACAGCAAGGACAGTGGAAATGTTTGAAATATGAGCTGGCTGTCACCCACCAGCACTGCACTTTAAGTGATTATTATCTCAAGACAAATTTCACAGCAAATAATTTCTATTCATCTGAATCAATACACACATTGGCAGGGTGCACCTCTTCTAGAATACTTCTGCTGCACCAATTGTTTTTTTGGCACAGCCCTAACTGCAGTTTACAGTTGGCAGGTGTCAATAAATAAATAGTGACAGCATCATATTGTGTACTTATTGACATACTGTGACACCATCCCTTACTTGTTTTTGTGTTGTCTAATTTTGCTGTTTGCACACGTCTGTCTTAACTGTTTTTTGTTTTTGCTGCTGTACAAAGTGAATTTCCCCTTTATGGGATAAATAAAGTTTATCTTATCTTACCTAATTACAAACATGTGGCAAACTTCAAGGGCTGTGTGGAAGATATGGTTAAAATTGAGAAGTGAGTGTTTTTGATGTCAGTGCAACAATGTGCAAATCCATCCATCCTTTCATTATCTAAACTGCTAATCCTTTACGGGCTGTGAGAGTGGATAAAACAAGCTGAAATGAGTACACTGAGAGGCATCCTGGAAAGGTCACCAACACAACCCTTCACACTCATATTCACACCTAAGATCAGTTTAGAGTCATTAGTTCTCCAAACTCTGATCTGTATGCATTTGGACTGTGGAGGGGAAGTTAGAGAAAACTCGGTAGAACATGCAAACATGCATGTAAATGCAAATAATCAATATCATCAAAACTCCACACCAAAAACTCCCCTCCCTCTGATATACCGTAATAACTGAAGGGTAATACACAATAACAACATTCTGTAGAGTAGAGCTGAGATAGGAAACATGCAAACCAGCTTAAAAAAAAAAGTTAAAAATTGTCAAACAGTAAATGGGATCAATGCTATCTGATGATGCATAACATTGAAGGTGTAAATGAGGCAGCAGGGCCACATTTGCAATGCTATCTTTGAAATGTTACATCCTTAAGCTTCTCTTCCTCTTGAACTAGTTTATTTGCCTTCTTTCTGACATTTAATCGGTCATATAGAAAATAAACACATTCCCCATGTTGTTTTTAATCTAAAACTAATATTTGGGTGTTTCCAAACAGTCAACATTACACTACCGCTGTGACCCCATTAGTTATTAATTAGCCTAATAAGAATGTGCACAGGGAAACAACTGTTCTAATGTGTGGCTAGTTTGTTTGGGGTCACTTAATATTACATTAAATGGTAATTACGGAAAATGTGTACATGTTCATTACAAAGTCAACACCAGTTATAACACAAGTAATTACAGGCCTGACCATCACCATAATTTATTTATATGTTTCATCTTAGGTTTGATGTATTACTCCAAAAATGAAATGCATCTAAAGTCAAACAGAACAACTACTTGTTTTTCTTTCTGTTTAGTTTGAGTTCACTGTATTTTGACATATATTACCATTTATCTCTTCATTCACTGCATAACATTGCCTACATCGATGTGACATGTTTACTTGTAAATTGTAAAATTGTTCGTAAAACATTACATTTCTACAAGAGGAAATTGTGTAAATCAGTAATGTATAAGATCAGTATTAAGATTGCCATCTCCACACAATTTGGCCAACACTGGTGATGACAAAAACAGGGACGTGGCACTGTGACTGCTCACAAGCTTTAAATCATGTTGTTAAACTGGTATAACATTGTCAATACCTTATCCATGAGTTTCCAGCATTTCTCAACCATTTTCTTGTCCACCACCGCAGGTTGGTGAGGCTGGAGAGGCTGCTGGTGGGGCTGAAAGGCGTCCTTCATCAAGCCGATGAGACCGGCGCCCCTCCTCGGATTTCCGGCCATTAAAATCGGTCTACGACCGAGGGGGTCAGCCCCGGGGCTGCGGTTGACAACCAGGTGTTATTCTTGACACGTTTTCTTTCTGCTCCCCACACAGAACGACCACTATTTCTGCGCCTCGTCAGCCCTCAACATTGGTACCAATTTGTCATGCAGAGGCTGTCCAGCAGCAGAACAAAAAGCCTGTGTGTACACTGTACGCGACGCAGCTAGCAGCTAACAGGCTACATGTGAAAAAGCCTTCAGTTCAGGACATGATAGCTGTTGTTTTGTTGTCTGCTGTCAGACACTTATAGCCGTTTCTTCCCAGCGACGGCGAGTTAAAGCCCCACCTGAGGAACCAAGCCCGGCTTATTATAAACTCAGGGTGCTCATAAGCCACACAGAGCGATCACCAGTCAACAGCAGCAGCAGCACCAGTAACAGTTCCAGCCAACGACAGAGCAGCAGAGGCTCGAGTAAACAAGGATGTCCGGCAGTGACCTTCAAAATAAAAGCACGGGCAGTGACCGTGCAATTCTGCTGTGTTGACTGTGGCCAATTTAATTCAACCTAATTAAATTTAATTTAAATCTACGCCGCGAAATCATTGCAAAAATTTATTTGAACGTCATGGCAAAAAAGGGGGAAATATGTATCAATTAGTTTTAATTAAAATGATTTACGTTTAACACATTTAATTTGTTTTAATAATATAATTACTTTATTATTTAATTTGTTTTAATGCTATAATGCATAGTTAGTGGAAATATACATTTAAAATGTGTAATATTATGTTTATTACAATGTACAATATGTAATACTAGATGCAAAACATACAACAAATGTATTTCATTTAATTTCAAAATGTGCAACTCCATTAGTAATTCATTGAAAACTAGATGAAAAAAAATGGTGGCTTTACCATGTATCTACCAAAATGGTGCTAAGCTACAGGAGACCCTAAGTTTTAACACATTATCCACAACCATAGTTTAAGTCGCTAATAAACATGTTTTGCATAATGACTGCGCACAGTGATCTTGTTTTTGTCACCATAACTTTGATTGCATCTACAAAGACACACCCACAAATGTCTCAAACCGAAAACAAAGTAAAACTGGACTGTTTGTTCACTTCCATGAAATTGAGGTCTCATGGACACAGTGAAAGCTTTTTGTGTTTTCTATCACGTTAGTTCAGAGAAACAAAACAGATTTTTTTTTTTCAGAAAAAACCAAAACTGTAGTATAGAGTAGTTTCCTTTTGGCTGGTAACCACCAGTAACTTCTTTCAGGAATGTTTCTATCCAATAATAGCTGCTGATATAGCTCCATATTCAAGTTTTTAGCAATATCAACAGCTACATTTGTAAGAGTAGGTCAGGTCTGACACTGGAAAAAAAGAACTTCAACTTAAATAGAAACATAAATGTGTGGTTTTATTTCCTTAATTAAATCACTTGTTTTTTCCGACCATACTGGCTGTTTATAGCACTTTTCAACAATTTCATATAAAATTTAATTACAGCTTCTATTGTACATTCATCCAATTTCTGTACTATTTTGTGGTGGCATGAAAATCAACAACACATGTCTCTGCGATGTAAGTTACCGTGAGTAATGTTCATGACTATAATTCTGACATTTATGCAGATTCCATGTGGGACTCACTGAATAGTTTGCTGGGTACAAAAAAGAGATGTGAATCATTTTCTTTGACCTTCTCAGGCCCCATGAGGAATACCTTGTGAAAAATCCACAATGAACATCCAGAATTAAAAATGTTTCACAGGCCAAACCAAACCAAACTTGAAATCTTTAGACTCTTAAAGTGTCTTAGAGTTTGGACAAACAGAATAAAATGCTAAGTCAAACAGCATCATGACAAAAGTGACTGCCTGAAATCCACATTTCAAGTCTCTCTGCAGCAAAGATGCTTGGTCTTCTTCTTATACCCTCATTTAAACCAAAGCGGCTACATTTTTTGGAGTCTTCTATTTTTCATATTCACTGTGGGCCAGTCAGTTGTGTTGACACACACCTTAAGAACATGTGTCTGAGTCATTGTGGCTCCATTTGCATCATCACATTATCATATTGGAGCTCCTTGAAAACTCAAAGCAATGTTCAAAAGCTGAGCTCCCAGCTCTGCCTGCTGCCCTCCAGGTAAGAACTCTGCAGACAGCTCTCTGTAAGTGCTGCAAACTCTGCGCTCCTGAACATCCTCTCTATGAATGGCGTGTTTCCACATATGCCGAGCCTCACCGTATAACACTACTAAAGATCTGCGAGGAAGGTGGACAGCTACACGGACTTCCTCTCCGAGTCCCATCTCAGGCAGACCCTGGTCGAGAGACATGGTGAGCGTCGTGTTGGACAACATGTTGATGGTGACCAGACGCTCCCCCCACAGCCAGGAGTCATCAAGGTGTGGATCGATGGCAGAGCCTCGCTGAGGATGGTAGTCCAGATTGCACTGCTCCACTGGTTGGAAGCCTGCTAGATTTGGCTCCTGCTGCATCCTGATCACTAGTTCTTGGCTTAAAGCCGGGAGTCCACTAAAGCTGCCCACACGCACTTTCCTTTTCTTGAAGTTAACTTTTGGACCAAAGTCCTGCAACAATAGAAAAGACATTTATTATATTATTATTTGTCAGTAAATGGTAACACTAATATCATTTTCATTGGAAATTGTCCCCTAGTTCTCTTCAGAGTGTCACTGGGTTAAAAAAATCTGCATTATAATGGTTGTAAACAATGAGGATAACATTTTTTGGCAAACTAGCAATAAAATGTTAAACAAGTAAATTAATGTCACACGTGTACAAAGTATGGATGTATACATGTCCAAAGCTGGATTTATACGTTAGACAAGCACATTTTTAATGGGAAATGACCTGTTTCCTTCGACCAGACTGGGACAGATTCCATGCATCCTGGTCCATCAAGCTTATCAGAGTCTTCTCCTCCTCTTCTGATATAAAGTTCTCCCACAGGAAGACACCAGGAAAGGGGAAGGATGTGGCCTTCGCATCTTTGCAAATGGCAAGCCTCGTCTCAGGATCAAAGAGGAAATGATGAACAAGCTTCACAAAAAAGATATGAGTTTTACTCCCCATGACTGTGAACAAATTACAGTATTATAGTACTGAACTAATGTGTTGTCAGGAAACTGGCAGACTCACAAGTTTAGTCCTTTCCTGAGTCAGCAAAATGATTATTTGTTACAGCACTTTAACTTCACTACTAGTATCTTCGTGTCATGTTTTGCTGAAATTATTAGTTTTTAATTTAGGAGTACTTTAATAATAATCATTTTGATTGACAAAACATATATATATAAAAATAAGAATCCAATACTATACAAGATGAAATTTTGTCTCGCCACAGTTAATGCAGTACAAATAATTTAAATGCAGGATTTTTGCTATCATGAAACCATAAGTGTAATACACATTAGTATTACACGAATACCTCCTCTTTATTGCGCTATAGATGACAATAAACGTGGCCACAAAATTGGAACTTTTCGAGGGCGAATAATAAATGTCCTGTGAGGGCACCCGTAGCTAGTTGCGACTGGAGCTAGCAATAAATAAGCTAGTCGCGCCAAGTTAATTGTTCCTTAGATCGGTTTTCACCTCAAAAATATTTGTTTACCTGAGCTTCACTAGTCGCCACACACACTTCTCTCCTTTTCTTTTCACATAGGAGACACCTCCGGATGCCTTTACAGGCACACGAAGTCAGACCGTCACTCCAGTCAGGGGGAGCCGTCATCATGCTACACCGACGACTTCCGTGTTGTTAGCATGGTTGCTATCCTGCTATGGTTAAAAATGACAACATCGCCACCTAGCGAAGCCTGAGGAAAATGGTAACAACACTACTACTACGAGTTATAATAATAATAACAACACTTATTATGTTACTATTATATTGTGAGCGATATATTTTAACACAACAAGAAAATAACCACAAAGTAATTGGTTCAAATGAAACGAAAAATATTCTGGGCTTCAATTATATAGACACACAAATAAAAAGACAAACAATACACTGTAATTCTTTTTTTAATGTTGAAATAACCATTGTGATCATCCATGTGTACATGTATTATGTTCTGTAGGGGCGGGAATTACAGGGTACTGCATGATACATGGTTCACAATACTAATAATCACAATATGATTCTGTGATAATCAATATATTGTTAGACAATCATTCAACTTTTCACAGACATTTTGTTTTCTTCAGTTAGACGGATATTGTGATGTATTGTTATAAGTACAGGATTTCTCGATTTATTCACAAAATAGAGAACAAAGTGCATAAAATCTATGTATTGAACATGTATCTGCCCTGGTGTATTACCTTTATTACTGTATTGCAGGAAGAAGGACGACAATATATCACCTCATGTATATTTTGTATGTGTATATATATATATATATATATATATATATATATACATCTATATACATACATATATATATATATATATATATATATATATAACTAATATGTATGCATGTACATTTGCATTTGTGAATGTGCAGTTTTTGTATTCAGCAGCTACTTGCATTCAGCAGCTATGGATTAAGCAGCTATTGTTTTAATTGTATCAGGCGTTTAAGGATCAAACTACCCATTTTCAAAAAAACTGCATTTTTATTTTTTATTTTTTTAATGAAACTGCAAAATAAGTTCAGCACCAGCATTGAAATATAATGAAAATATTTCCAAGCATGTTTGCACAGCAAGATAGTAAAAATGGAGTAAGTAGGGGGCGCCAAAGACAATGAAATTAAATTGTGCTGGATGGATTTTTATTATTTTCAGCTCTACTGTGTAAATACTAAATAGTAAAGTTAAAATACTAAAATACTAAATAAATAGTTTTTCCAGGACATGGAGGCTAAAGACACATGCATACAAGACCTGTGCTTACTGTGATCTTGATGTGAATGAATGTTAATACCAGGTCTGAATGTGGTCATCTATCACATATGCTTGAAGAATGTGGGAGGAAAAATATTTGTCTTCTACCTGCAAAGTTACTTCTGATCACTAGGAGATTCAAGGCCTGTATTCATGAGTGCTGCATTTTTTTCCACTCATGATAATAACAGACTCACTGCGTCAAAGTTCACTTACTTGTTTCTGCATAGCGTTGTTTTTGGCATAATTATAAACTATTAATTAACTGGTAAACAATTACAACATTATCTTGCCTCATACATCCAGGACTGACTCTCCATACTTTTTTACATTTTTATCTTTTTACTCTTTTTTCATAATTTCAAGTACCTTTCGCTGAAGAATGATGTTGTTTTATATGTGATGTTTCTGGTATTGCCCCATGCATTAGTCTGTCAATAAAAAAGACACCTCTACTTTGCACTACACTATAATAAAAATGTTATATTTCTCCATTTTACGTGTCTTATGTGTCTTTTATCGTCAGTTCAGGATCAGCAGGTTGTCCGATTGTCTGTCCTAGTCGGACTGTGTCGGACTGTGGTCTTGGCTTGATTAAACTGTGCATATACTGACCTCTCCCATGCATTTGTGTTCACTGCCTCTATCTTGTGTTTGGACATTGGTTGATCTATTCACTTGGATGATATGATAGCTTTTTCTTACTACAGTGTTTAGAGTAGTTTTGGAGGGGTTTGTGTGAATGAAGACATTTGTTAAAACAATGCTTCGCATATGGCAAACTTTAAAAACCTCAAAGAAAACGATTGTAGGTCCTGTTTCAGTGTGGATAAGGCTTTAATCAGTGTGCACACTCATTTGATAATGGGACAGTTTATATCTTAAAGTTGCGTACTGCAACTTTAACCTCACCTTAGCTCCCCTCTATGAGCTGCATGTTTGGCAAATATCTAAACATCATATGGACAACGGCTGAAGGTCCAGTGAAGGAGGAGGAGGAGGTGGAGGGGGCGGTGCTGATGCTGCTTCTCTCCGCCCATGACGGACTGATTGGCTCAGCTGTCATGTCGTCGCTCCAGCTCCCTCCCCCACCGGTCAATGCGTACAAAGCCCATACTGTACCCTCTCCCTCTCTACTGTATCTAGATACTTGCCTTTGTGCACCACTATGACGCGACCCTAATGGCCTCTTAGCATCCCCGGACACTTGCTGTTGGTACGGGAACAGGGCCGCCCTGTTCACGGCACACTCCGTCCTCAAATGCGTTCTGGGCTGCCGAGCAGAGCGGCGAAGATGCTGAGCGGTGTCTCCTGCAAGGCCAGGCCGAGGCTCTGCAGCCTCATGTTGGCCACGGTCCCCAAAACAGCACCGCTACCGCCGATGTCAGTCACGCAGAGCCACTACAGACTTCGCTCCACGTCCTCGGCCCAGGGGTTTTCAGAACTGGCGAGGGAGCGATCCAAGTCTGTCGCGTCGTTTTACAACCAGTCTGCGATCGACGTGTCCGCAGAAAAGGTAGGAGTGTGACTTTAAACACCGGTTTTCTCCTCTGACAGCGCGGCTCTCCCTGGTCGAGGTGGACGTGAGCTAGCTGTGTAGCCTTGTAGTAACGTTAGCCCGTTAGCCGTTAGCATGGTTTTTGCTGCGTTCAGGGACACAAGAAAGACACTGAACCTTTTTTGTCCCACTTGACTGACAGGTCCAGGCTTTTTGCTTTTACAGTTGTGCACAATTATTTGCTTTAAATGCTTAAAATTGTTCAGTCACTTTAGCTGCTATTTCAAGTGACTACACGTTGCTCTCTTTAGCATAATATACCTGGGTTCTGTAGAGGGATGGCTTGATACCACTTATTGTGTACGATACAGATACCAATATTACAACGAGAGGTCGACCGATTGTAGAAACAATACAGGACATTGCATATGCCTGATATTTGATGCTGATTTTTTTTTTTGCCCCATATATTTAGCTGTGTTTCTTTTTTTCATCTGGTAAATAAATGATAACAAATAATAAAAAATGCTCACCACCAGTTATTAAACCTATTACTAAGAACACTAATCCATAATCCACAATAATTGGCAAATTATTTAAACGATTCCAAATATCTGCCAATCAGTCTTCATACCTGTAATTACTATTGTATATATTAACCATTACCATTTTCAAACAATTTATCTGTTAATAATGATGATGCTTTTCCCTCCTACATATAACAATAAAGTGCTTTAACTCTTTTTGCGTCTGCAAATCTCTTGCACACACAAGAGATCAGTATGTTAGTAGACAGCCTTCAGCGTATGTACCTGTTTGGAGACAGGAGAACCAAAACACATTTTATGGATTGTGAATGGGGTCGTAAAACATGTTCCCCTGTCTCACTCTCCAAACAGACAGCCCACTGAACGCTGTCTACTCTATGTAACACACTGACCTCACGTCTACTAAAAACAGCTCTCAAAAAACTCGGAAACATCCAGAACTCCGCATTACTCTTTTCTTTGCATGAGAACTCAAGGCCTATTTGGTTACACATAATAAATCTGTTCAATATTAACACACAAATGTTGCAAAAACAACCAAATCAGTTGCTCTCACACGGAGAAAAGTTGTCAACATGCAGCTGTCACCGGCACCACTCTAGTCTGCACATGTCTGAAGATTGCTTAACGGCAGAGATTGTAAATGATATCTTAAATAGATACCGGTCCTCGTAGTTTTGTCCTGCTGTGACACGAGAAACAAACGTTCAGTCAAGGAAATAAAACAGAAATGCACTTAAGTATTTGAAGAAAATAGCTGCCAAACACTCAAAACAATGTGTTCTTATATCAAACCTCTTCCTCCTTCTGTCTTGATTGTTTAAAGATTTTTTTATTTTTTTTTATGTAAAAGATCACAGATACTGATATATTTATTATATCTTATGTCCTGGGACTGCAACTTTTAATCCATTACTAAATTTATCACTAGCTATTTTACTTTAGAAGTAGGTTTGCACAATCTATTGGAAAATTACTGTCATCTCAATATCATACTCAATATCACAAAAGATATTAACATATCGTAAAGACAGCTTGAACTGTAATAAATGTTTTCCTTGTTCTGAAATAATGTTCATGCTCAAACATTATTGGATGACCTTCTAATCTATTCTTGGGTTCCTAATGCTGGCCAGTTTTTCTACTTGTACCTTGTGCATTCCAGTTCTTTCACACTCATTCCTCCACCCTAACACCCTGACATTATCACAGGATCATAACACATTCACAACTCTCATGTGCTACTTTGGCCACATTACACCTGATATTAATATCAGATTAATTGTATGTTAATGCACTGGGTCAGTCAGACCACATCTCGTCTGGGACGACCCAGATGTGGTCTGATTGACCCCATCACATGTCATGTTGCCCTCATTCACACCTTTTTATAAACCATTGTTCTTCTTTATCACGATAAGAAACCAAGATAGGGATTGCATGTGAATGATGCAGTCATTTACACTAGGGCTGCAGCTATCGATTATGAAAGGTCTGTTTTAATTAAAAGCACACTTAACTAGTTTCTTTAATTGTCACACTGGAGCATAAATATTTTGTTTTGTATTTTAAAACCCCACTAACCTAAATCAATTTTATTTATTTATTCTCATTATGGTGAGATATGTTTTGAATATTGTTTTCACTGGGTGTCTTTGGAAACATGTGTTGTTGGAACCACTGACCTCTGTTCCTGGAAAGCTCTGTTTTTTATCACCTGCTACTTGACGGCACTTTTTTCTCTTTCACAGTGATTCGCCATTAATGGGTTTCTATGGCTGAGCCTGGAAAACAAACACAGAAATATGTATTCATACAACACTTGGTAGCCTTGGTAGTAAACGTGAGACATTAAGTTTTAAATTGTAATCATATACCATGTTATTTTTAGTCCAGTCTGGTCATGACTGGATTTTCAAAGTCATCGTCGACACTTGGGGTTAAAGCGTAGGCTAATAATACACCAGCTCATACCAAACTTTCAGTCTGTTTTAAATTAGGCTGGTAAAGAGTTAAATTACCGTACCATAGCTGCTCCTAAAGCGTTACTTTCTAGGAAAAGTGATGATCACTTTTTTTTCTTTCTTTGTTCTTCAGTAACCAGCAAACACTGTGAATAACTGCAATAAAAATCCATTTACAACGCCAAACACATCTGTAAAAAATGTATACACATACGCAAATCTTTCCGCACATCCTACTGTGTACACTTTTCATACACAACTTAAACGCTGCTACACTTGTAAAACAAGCTTGCAGACATTATTTATGTCACATGACTGTGGACCAGAATGCACATGGATGGACTGGATTCCCTCTGTTCTTTTGTTCGTTCGCTCGCTTGCTTTTAGACAACAAAACCACACACGATTCATTGTGTTATATACCCTCTTAATTTCTCTGTGTTGCAGAGGAAACACTGAGGATGCAACTATCTTTGTGTTTGTCAAAACTCACTAACCTGAAGCACTGACTGGAGATGTTTACTTGAACTTATTTATGTGAAACTGTTTTCTTAAGGCCTCAGTGCGGCTGACCTTGGCGACCCTGCTGTATTCTGGGAAGTCTCCTGATGGACACCACATCTTGGTAAATAATTACCTAATAATAAATACCTGTTCTTTAATGTTGTTGACTCTTTCCTGACTTGTTTTCCACTGTTATCTTTGCGTGTGATCACAGAGCAGTGCCAAGTACCTACACAAAGAGCTGCCTGTACGGATTGCTCACCGTATCAAGGGCTTCCGCAGTTTGCCCTTCATCATTGGTTGCAACCCCACCATTCTCCAAGTGGTAAGGACATGATTAGCATACTAAGCCGCCCTCTACCTACAGTCGGCACATTTACATGATGTTAGAAAACAAATATTTGTGTTTAAAAAAGAGTTTGTGCTAATCAGACTAAATCCAGACTGGAAAAAAAACATTCTCTGACTAATATTTACTAAAACAAATTTCTCACAGGCAGATGAGCACGCCCACATTAATATTACCTGTATCTGTTTAATTCCTGGTTTTTAATAAGCCAGCCTCGCTGTTTCTGGTAAGCTGTCAGCCACAGATGCACAGATGTTCCACAGTTGGTTTTGACTGAAGTTACCAAAAGTATTTGGTGACAAATTATAGCCACGGTTCTCAAACTGTGGTCCGTGTACGCAAGCTTCCTCTGGGAGGTAAATCAGAAATACGACTCTACTGTATATACCACGGTATGTGATTGGTGTGGGGCTGAGGAATTTTGACCGGAGTGTGTAGAAAATGAAACAAATAATATAAGAGTCATCTTGTTTCTCACTCTATCTTAATCCAATTTCACTATATCAGTGTGTGAGGAAGAGGAGGATGATGAGAGAGCATGTCTTACTGGGAATAAATATGTTAAAGTTGGGGATACTTTGAGAGCTCAATATTTTTTTTAATTCCAGGCCATGTTGAATCCCTCAGAACTATTTACTAAAAGTCAACGTTTTCAATCAGTATTTTAAGTTTCAATCACAAATGTTGCCTTTAAAAAGTCCAAGTTTCGTCTTAACAACAGTTGACCAGAAGTAAAGGAGCTTGTAATATTTTAGCAGAAGTTGTAAGTGACGGTCACTCCCTGGTTTTCAGCCCGACTATGTCCTATTTAATAAAACACAATGTAAACATTCTCGAATGATATTGGAAATTTTAATCACTAACATTACATTAGTTTCTGACGGGAAGTTAACTGGTTAGCTTATATTTTAATTTAAGTTGTAAGTGAAGCTCTGTGTTATTTGGCCCCATGGTGCTCTTCACATGCTCCACAGCTGCTGGGCTTTGAACTGAAAATAAAAAAAATGTGTTCACATACAAAAAAAAATAAGCCAACAGTGAGAAAAACATTGGGCTGCCGAGGAGACTGAATGTGTGCTCCGTAAGCTCAAAGAATTCAACATTTTAAAGTGCACGGATGGTAGAAAGATTCAGAATGGCACTCAACATGTAACTAAATTGCTTTTTTGTTGTTTTGTTGTTTACGATGCAATAGACCAACAGTAAAAGCCACCTTAGTGTAGTGAAGGTAGATGCCCCCAAACCTTAGCCTGTATTACCCCAAAAAACAGGCACTTAAGTGTAACATGTGCAACTTGTAATGTCATTTTAAGTGAGAGTTCCTTTAGGAACACTCAGCTCTCTCCCTCTCTCATTTTGTTTTTCACTTCCAATTCACTGCCGCTGCGTGTTTCACTGGTGGTGAACTTTCACCTAGATTCCTCCCTTCATGGTATCACGCCGCTTTCAGAACAGCACAGCTCCCAATGGTTGTAATGTAGGTTACGGGTGCTTGAGGTCTTGCATTGTAAAGAAAACAATGGTTCAGAGCAGGTTTTGGGTTCCAGATAATCCGTATTGTGACTAATCTGATCATTTTCACCACACATGTGTCAAAGGAACGGAGGTTTGTTTTTCTGCAGAGGAGTTGTTGTTGCCGTGTTATGTCAGAATTCTTTACGTTGAAGAATGTTGTTTTTAAATGTAAGCCACATGTGTTCAAGCTGCAGGGCCCAGTTAAGGGGCTGAGCTGTTGCTGTGAAGATTTCTGGTTGGATGGATGATCTAACTATATTCTCTTTGCTCTCTCTCTCTTTTTTATTTATTTTTTTACAGCATGAACTGTATATCAGAGCGTACCACATGCTTATTGACTTTCCTCTGGTGAGTGTTTTCAACCCACACAAACACACAGGTTTGCACAGCTATTCTTATAAGTACTCAAACTCAATTGACCTTGGGGCCAATGAGCATCTAAGCTGGTCAAAGAAGAGGGGGCGGGTCTGGAGAGCATAAGTGGTAGAAAAACAATATGGTCTTAAAATTAGAGCTGAAACAATGAATCGATTATTAATCGATTACCAAATGAATAACTATTTTGATAATCGATTAATTGTGGACAAAATAAGACATTTGAGAACATCATCATTTCCAAGTTTGACGAACACCGATCAACATTTTTTAAGGTTTTCTGATATTTTATGGACCAAACGATTAATCGAGAAAATAATTGTTAGTTGCAGCTCTACTTAAAATGTGACACAATATTTCATTATGATGTCACAATAAGGATATTCATGATGATGTTTCACAGAATTTTCAAAGTAAAAGTGCTTGTTTTGATTATGGAATGATGCATACTTCACAATAATAAAAACACGGTGATGTTTAAAAATGGATTAACAAAAACAGAATAAAAAATTAAATGAGCTTGTATACATAATTTAATGTTGAATACAATGCTTTATACAAGAAACAGTTTCAAGCTATGTGTTTGAGATTTAAAGCACATGATAAAATAGTAGGGCCGCAACTAATGATTGTTTTCACAATCGATTCATCTGTCTATTCATTGAATAAAGCCTTATAGAATAGTGTAATGTTGTGTTTGGTCAATAAATGACTCACCTTTATGACTGAATTCATTTTTACCAACTGGTAAAATAAGCATAAATTGAGTGTGAACAAATAACCCAAAGTTATTTAATTTCTAAAGACTGGAAAAACAAAACGGTAAAGCCTAAATGTACAACCACCTTGTTTTGGGATGTTAAAAAGGGAATTGCCGTGACCTCTTTCGCCTGAGAGCAAAAGGAGGACGATAAAATACTTGTGCAATTAAAGTGTTTGCATTCAGATAAGGTGCAGGTGGCCAAGTGAAAGAAATGTGTGCACACCCATGTGCGATAAAACACTAAAAGTGGTTCATCAAGTAGCGAGGAGACTCTAGCACACTGTCTGAACTTGCAAGAATATTTTTTTATTGCTGCAGCGTTTCAGGATGTACTTTTATATGTCAAATATGCACAAGTTCTAGTCCTAGTTTTTCTTCCATTATAAAGCATTAAATTACTGTGACTATCGTCTCTGTAGGCTTTCTGAATATGTACTGTCAAGGCCAAGGTATGTACTGTCCTGACTTTGGCTTGACGCCTTAAGGTTTAGGATTTCCCAATGTGAAGTGTGGTCATTTTCTTTTCACAGATAAAAGATCAGGACGTGGAAGCCCGTTTCTGTAAGCTGGTGCAACAACTCCTGGACGACCACAAAGACGTGGTTACTATGCTCGCGCAGGGCTTCAAGGAGTGTCGCAGACACATCCAGGTACAAACTGTCTCTGCATGACGCAAACCTATGATGCGAAAACTGATGCATCGCCTTCACTAACTGGGATGCAATTATTGGAAAAATTAACAGTTCAGTTCAGTTTGTGAATTTTGTGCAAGAAATAAGTTGATATTTAGATTAAAGTCTCCACTGATGTTCCCTCGTTTGTTACAAATGTATGTAGAGAAAGGCCTACACAGTAATTACTAGCGGTGTTGTGGACACTGTCTCTCTCCACCGCTGATGTGAGAGTCCAGGCTGAACTAATAAGTGAGTTATGTGTTAAGAAAGACATAGCAAATGACGCGATGCCCCGTGGAATGCAGACGATTTACAAAGACTGACTTGCGCAAGATCCCAAGGACAATCAGTTGTCCAGATGCAGAGCGTGCTGCAAAGCAACAACAGTCGCCCGCACATCTTAAGCTGTGCCTGTGGCAGCACATTCTGTCCTGGAAAGTCCTTGAATTTGATGTCAACCAAGGTGTGGGAACCCTGACACACACTTGTTTGTGACTTTCAACTTTCATTTTCCTCGACAATATACATACTGTATTTCTTTCTTCTCCTTCATTATCTCTCATTTATTGCGAATCATTTACCCTGGAGGTGTTGGATGTTGTGCCATAATAAGCACCTCTAATGAAAAAGGCATCAGGTGGGAGTGTTTATTATGCCTCAACACAACACCAGCTCTGAGGAAAAGTACCTGCGTCCAAAGCTGTGATAAAAAAAAATACTTGTTGCCGTTTTTAAACATTATACATCATAGTTAAAGGGTGAATGTTGTTGATTATGCCTCAGTTATGGCTTCTCTGCATAACTGATGATTGTGAATTGTTTGATAGTTTGGTTTCCTCCCATTTTCCAGGATGAGACGCTTATCCGCAGCTTCCTGGACACAACGCTGTGCTCCCGTCTGGGAATCCGAATGTTGGCCACGCACCACCTCGCCCTCCATGAAGACAATGTACATGTATTAACTTTCTATGATTCCTATGAGGTTAAATGAATATCTCGACATTTGCAATGTCAATGTTCTCCTTTCATTTGGATACAATTTGAAGTACTCGTGCTTTTGTTTCAGCCCGATTTTGTCGGGATCATTTGCAGACGCCTCTCGCCCAAAAAGATCATCGAGAAATGGGTGGACTTTGCCAGGTGAGTGTTTGGTCGCAATGCTCTGTTTGTTTATGTCGCTCACATACTGGTGGCACGAGCACTGATAGGAGTCAGAGGTCACCTGATACAGGACACACACTGTTTTCTTTAGCACCTGGAGCTGTGAAAGAGATATGAGCTATCTTTCCTGTTTACTTTTTGTAACCTTTTCATGTGACTTTTACTGGGAGGGGGTTCCCATGTGAAAGTTCACTGAGTAAACATCTACTGCATGTTGACTGATGATGATGAAGTGTCGTTAATTTGTTTTTTATTTATTCTTTTATTTTGAGGCATCACTTCGATGTACTAACTTGATTTACTTGTGCTACTGTAAACATTCATGACTACAAGCTAAGATTTAGCCATTGTTTGAGTCAACGCTGTGGAGTCACCACTCCTTAAGCGCAGTAGATTTGCATCTGCACATCTTTGACATGGACAAGCCTAAGAGAAGTAAACATTTTATACAGACGTATATAAAAAAAAAGTTCTTCTCACGGAAACTGGTTCAACATCTTCTGAGAAATCCTGCATAAGTTCAGAGAACCAGCACTGACAACACAACCTATTGACACAAGCTACAATAGCAAATGTCCATGTAATTTGTTAGTGGAGAAACTCTGGTAACTCTGCTGTAATTGTTCATTCTTGACATACTTGATCAATATACTGTGGATTTGAGCCTTTCCATGTGTCTCTTCTCTCCACCAGACGTCTGTGTGAGCACCAGTACGGAAACTCACCCAGGGTGAGGATCAACGGACATGTGGCCGCTCGCTTCCCCTTCATCCCTCTGCCGCTGGATTACATCCTGCCCGAGCTCCTCAAGAACGCCATGAGGTAAACTTAACTTCCAACCGCCGCGGACTCACGTTTAATGCAACGGTTTAATCACATTACTCAATAGGGAAACTGTCGTGTTTCTCATGATAAGCACTTTCACTTTACTCATGAACATTTTGCAGTGTGGTGACTGCTTTGTGTTTTATTTATCTGGTCTAGCCTCCATTCTAAGGTGATGTTTGCCAAATATACACAACAGCAGTCTATAAAATGGTCACTGGATTCCCATTTGAAAACACAGCGGGGGCAGGGTTGCCAGATTTTCTGAAATATGTCAATAAAAGTGTGACTTTATTTTAAACCAAGTCATTAATACAGTTCATGGCCCTCAAATGATGATTCATTTTGTGAAAATAATAATAAACTATATTTGTTGTGATTTGGTTAATAACCAGCTTGATTGTTTGAACTTGAGACCGTCTTTAAGTCTTGTCTTTGTGGACCTGTGGTTGTTTTAGACTAGTTTTTTGCGTGTTCAGGTAAAACCAGCTGGATCAGAGGGAGGGACTGGCTTTTAACAATGTCGAAACCTTAGTATGGGAATCACAGCGTATCCAAACATCTCACACGAAAACTAGCTGTGACCGCCAAAAATGTTAATAACTGAATGGGTTTGTTTTTTTTCAATGGGTTCATGGGGAAAAATTAACTTCTCTTTGTCTCCTCAGGGCCACCATGGAAAGCCACCTGGACACGCCATACAATGTGCCCGATGTGGTTGTCACCATTGCTAATAATGACATTGATTTTGTCATCAGGTGAGTGTGGTTCAGTGTCTGTCCCATTACATCAAACAGAGCAGCACGTAAGTCAATGAATAGTGTAAATGGTCAGTATTTACAAAGCACTTTGGACCTCTCGAAGCTGCCTTACACTACAGTTGTTCCATTCACACGTTCATACCCATCCAAGATATGCACATATGTATTACATTACATTACATGTCATTTAGCAGACGCTTTTATCCAAAGCGACTTACAAAAGTGCATTTAAACATTGCACTTTTGTAAGATGTACACATATGTACATCATATACCCACTACAAAAGAGCCAGGATTTCTGTATAACCAATGAAAAATGTGCAAGGATTCGTATCAACACTGTGAGATTATTCGCTGAATCGCTTGAACTATTTTAATAATCGATGAATCGGATGTAGAGATTTTACTGCTTCTTTAATGTGAATATCTTCTGGTTTCCTTGCTCCATATGACAAAGGAATCATTAAAACGCAATCGTTTTGGTTTGTGGACAAAACGAGACATTTGAGAGCATCGTCATTTCCAGGTTTGACATTTTGTGGACCAAACAAGTACCTGATTAATCCAGAAAATAACCGACATTAATCAATTATGAAATGAATCTCTCAAATTCAGTATGTATATCACAAAAACAAAAGTACATATCGACGGTCTGACTTTGAGTGCGTGTCTGTTTTAATGTGATGGGGGTTGAGTGGGTTGGGCATGAGTGTAGCACTTTACTAGCACGGCATGCTAATGCATCATAATCATGAGCACGGAAACCAAAGTGCATGGAGAATCTTCAGCCACTTTAGAGGACAATGACTCAGCAGAAATAAGAGCCGCTGTAACTACCAGACTGCAGCCTCATGCTCACATTTACTCCCTCCTGCAATTGAAAGTTTGGTACACTCACTACAGCAGACAGCAGTATACCACTTTATTCATTAAAAGATTGATATCCCACATATTGATTCCCGTATTGCGCGAGGAAGGACGAGAATAAATCACCACGTCTATATTTCAACCCACCGCCGCCGAAGGACACTGCCGTGGTGGAGCGCCGTGGCAGCCGGAGATTCTAAGGGTTTTACCTCTTGCACTTATTTCAGGATTTCAGACCGCGGCGGCGGCATTCCTCACAAAATAGTGGACAAAGTGGTGGACTACCACTTCAGCACGGCCGAGGAGAGCGCACAGGATCCACGCATGAGCAACCTCTTCAACAACATTACCAACAGTGGCAACCAGTCCAGCCCCATGCACGGGTAAGAAGGATGCCGTCTGAAAAACAAGCTCCAGATAATTGAGGGAGGACGTCGTCCAGTTTGTCTTTCACGTGTGATTTGTCTTGCAATGTTTTCACATGACCTCAAATTATATGAACAAAAATGCATGTAATTAGTACAAGAAGCACAGTTCAATGCTTTCTATTTAATTCGACTATATTAAGGCTTGACCTGGCCACAGATAAACATCTCTCTTACGGCGTGTTTCCGTCACGGTGCAGTTTGGTTTAGATTGGATAAGATTAGATGAGATTAGACTTTATTGATCCCACACTGGGGAAACTCACATGTTGCAGCAGTTAAAGGACAGAGGACACAAATGCAACACAATCGAATTGAAATGGAACAAAAGAAGAAGAAATTAGAAGAAAAATGTAGTGCAAACTATAAAATAAGATGTACAAATGTAGAAAGGCTATAGAAGGGTACCGGAAAATGGAATGGTTGGTGCCAGTTATTTTTGGCACTATTCCTAATGGAAACACAAAAAAATCAGTACAAAACTGTACCGAACCATTTTCCTCATGTGAGATGATTTCTGAAAAGCTAATAACCCTAACTGATAAAATTCTGTGTAACACTGATTTATAATGAACTATTGGCTCGTATTTAATAGTTCTGTTGTTCTTTTGTGTCCCATCACACTATCACACTCCAGTCTTCAGCACAAATCAATCAAACGTGTTTATAAAATTATATAATTTCATTTAATACCACCTTCAATCACAAAAAACCGATGGAGTCTGTATCTGTCGAATCATACGCAGTGTACGACGGTCTCACCCTCACGCAGGGAAAGTGGGGATACAGGTTTATGAAGTCACGATATCCTTGACATTAACACGGATGTCATGACCGCCTGTACCTGCCTGCAGTAAATATGGGCTGCCCTGCACGCCACCTGTTTGCCACGTCATCCTCGCGTCTATTCATGTTTTCCTGACAAACAGATCATTTTCAGCCAGCCGTGGGAGACGGAGAGTCATCGCTAACCTGCCGTATGTGTCCTTCTGACTGTCTTACAGGTTTGGCTTCGGTTTGCCCACGTCCCGGGCATACGCCGAGTACCTGGGCGGCTCTTTGTCCATACAGTCAATGCAGGGCATCGGCACCGATGTTTACCTGCGTCTGCGCCACATTGATGGCAAAGGAGAAAGCTTCAGGGTGTAAAGATTCCCTCTTGTGTCTCTGCTGTGGATCCCCAACCTGGAGTCAGACCACGCGGGAGTACAGAGGGTTTCAGAGGGTTTTTCCACTAGGGAGGCTGGCATGGACTATAGGACTTTGGTCCACAGAAGGATAGCCTACTCAGTATGTTGTCAAAAAGCTCCTTATTTCACCAACCCACTTTTATTTTATGTTTTTGCCTTAGACTGATTATAAGCTATGTTAGCTGTTCAACTGATGGTTTCAAATTCAAATTTTGTGTTTTGTATCCTGTGGCTTGTTGTTGTGCAATTAATGGGGGTATGAACTCTTTTGAATGTTTAGGTTACTGAGACAAAACTGCATGATAGTGGACGGCGGTTTTTACTTCGAGATGAAGGAGAAAAAAAAAGTCACTTGGTTCATGGCCTCGACATGAGAGCAGATGTTACAAATGAATCTTCTGAGACACTCCAGCAACCCTGTCAGAATCTCCTCAATGTGTGCAAAGCTGATGATTGGTACAACAAGAGTTCTTTAACCCTGGTCAGACCTGGTATTCACATCCATCATCCTTTTTAAGTGGCCTCATCACAAAGAGACAAAGTTAAGGGTTTAGTATTGCCAAATGTGTAGGATCACTTTCATACCTCATTCCCACTGGTCAAAACAACCTGTTAAATTTTTGACCAGTAGGATTGTGTTCAATTAGTAAAATAAAATATATGTATTTATGATGCAAAATTAGTTTATTACTTAAAAAGAAAAAACATACAGAACTTGACATTAAGTGGTGGGCCACATGTGGCGTGTGGGCCGGGGGTTTGAGACCTTTGGTGTTGCTGGGAAATGATGTTTGTAAACGACTCACTCGCTCTGCACCAAAGTTCATTGAAAAAAATCAGTGATTTTACACCACAGCACACAGGAGTTGTTCATCCACTGCTGCCTCTGTTAGTAATTCCAAATATGTCACCTTGTCACTTTGGGGTTTGAAAACCTCTGTTTGGATTAACCCAAGTCACCCAATCTTACCAATATGAGGCAGCAGTGGACCTGCAGCTCCTGTTTCCCCATGAGCTAAAACCACTGATTTTCTCTATGGGGTTTGGTGAACTGTTTAAAACTTGAGTTTCAAGCCAGAAAATAAAGCAGCAAACTTTTTCTTATGATATTGTAAACTGAAGCAGGCACAGATTTTACAAAGTAAGGCTTTTGTTAAGTACTTAAGTTGTTTTTCTTCAGTGAAACCTGAACTTTCCTTTCATTCTAGGCGTGAATGGACTCCATTTACATGATCTCCCTGAAGGAATGTTAATACCAGGTCTTACCAGTGCCGACCACATACAAGGGGTGAATGTGTATTGTTGCCGTACTAGTTTAGTGTCTGCTTGCTCGCACTGCATTGAAGTGTTTGCCCGCATATGCAAGTAAACTCAATCCTTTTATTATACAATATTCTACGACCTTTCTGACGTTTGCCGCCGAACGCAGAAGGAAACGCCAAATCACCAAATGCTCGTTAACAGAATCTCTCTCGTCTGTTGTGAGGACACGCAGTGACACAAACGTCTTTATTCAGCAGTGTATTATTTGTGGAGGTTTTTCAGGCAGGGGAAGCCAAGCAACCTGTTCAGTTGCCTTACAGTGTGACACTTCATCTGCATGCGGTTACTCGTCTTCATTTCTCTTCCCGTTACTGTTGTTGCCTTTTATTGCTTTTTCAAACAGATACTGTTCATGGATTTTTTTTCTTCTTTGCACATTGTAGTGTCATGTAATGCTCAGCCCTCGCTCCAATTATTACAGGCTTTCGACTTCACTGTATCAACTTTCAGAGTAACAATATACCAGAGAAGTATTATACAACACTGTCTTCTTTTTTTGTGCTTTTATTTTGAAAGGAGATCACATTTTAGGACAGGTTTATTAGCAACAGGGGTTTCTGTACTGTTTTTTTTGGAAGTTGTTTTTAAATCCCGTTATCTCCAGGTCATGACTCCATTTTTCTCAATAAGACGACAAATTAATGTGTATTTTGTATATTTTTTTGATTGATTTTTGTTTGCCCCCGCCACTTTATCATTTTCCTATTTAAAAAAAAAAAAAGAAATCACAACAAAAAAGAACCAGGTTCCTCACGATTCGCCACTCCTTATGCTCCACATGAATGGCGTGTTGTCCAACTTTTAGTTTTGTTTTTTTTCGTTTTTGGACATTTGGACAGACGATCACTTCCCACCTACAAACATGTTGATGAACTTTTATTCATTTATTGTTGTGTTCTTTTGGTCTCATTGTTCCAAAATAGTGGTTAAATTTGAACTTTTCTCTTTAAATATGTGCTAATAATTTCCATGATGTCATCTGAAGTGTCTCGTTATCTCAGGACAGCAGGTGTGTGTGTGTGTGTGTACCTTTTTAAGAGTTTTACCTGAGTTAATTTCATCAGTCATTCCTGAAAGACTAACAGATGAGTATCATTAAAACAAAAAAAAGATTCAATTGAGAAATAGATTTCTGAGATCTTTTTAAAAAGTAAAAAAAAATATATATTTTTTTTTTACTGTCCAACATCTTTGTTTCAAAAGTTTACTTTTTCATTCTCCATGTTGATTAAATAACACCCAGTGAACAGTGTTTTTTTTTTCTTAAATACAATTAATTCAAATTCTGAGCTCACCAAAAACACATTAGCTTGCCCGGCCACTCCCAGCATCTGGTTTAAGTTATATTAATCAAGTAACACAGATAATAAAAATGCCTTTTGTCAAATCATCCTATTTTCTTGAACGTTGTCCACTTTATCCTGAAACATCTCCTTCACACTCAGGGTTTATCTTCCTTCATTTTGAAAGGACATTTGGAATCTTGCACTTTAAACATGATGTAAAAGTTAGGAATCATTTTTAAATCATCATTAGAATGGAAAAGTTCACTTAAGCCTCAAATTATTGACGTGACGTTTAATCCTAAAGCTGCATCTTGAAAAGAAGATTTTATATAATTTTACATTATTTTTAACATAAAGGAAATGTGAAATATCACTTTAAAGTTTCTGCGTCCATGTCCATATTAACATCAACAAAAGCTGTCCAAATATAAAAATGTCAAAAATGTCCTAGTATAATATGTCAACACAAACTAAACTGTTCAAATATATATGAACTGGCAAAATGTCCGAGTATTGTATGTCGACAAAAAACGTCCAGGCATAAACTGTTAAAAGTGTCCCAGTAATACTAAGACACAACAAGGAAAAACATCAATTTATTGTCACAACATTTATTGTTGATAACTTTAAGACAAAGAGCTCAAAGGGATCCTTTGGGCAGCTTTTATAAGAAGAGGGGGAGAAAGCACGTCCAGCAGGTGGCAGCATTTCTTATAGGTGGTGGGGTTTTTTCTGCTTTCGCAAAAAAAAACAAAAACAATTTCAGCTGCCATTTTTTCTTTTATTTGACCTGCGAGGACATGAATGTTGATGAACGTTTTTTTTTACAGGTGGTGCTGCTCCTGTACAAAGAAACACTGATTTAAAAGCCTTTGTGTACTTTCCGTGACTTGGTACATTCCACTCTTCCCCTCTATGTCGAGCTATGTGGAATGTTCCACTTCCCTTCTCGGAGCTTCTCCCACGCCGAGACAGAAACAGGAAGAGGACGAGGAGCAGCGGGGACAATAATGTGGTAACTGCTGTTTAAATGAGCCACACATTTCTTAGATTCTCTGTTGACGCTCTGTTCAAACCTGCTGTTAACATCCGACCTGAGCGATCCGATCGATTACACGTGCTACTGCTACGCTAATGTGACGTCACTGCTCCGCAGCAAACCCACGATCAAATATGAACGTTCCTCGTATAGTGTCATCAAACACGTTAAAATATAAATTGTCCACAAAACATTGTACAAAATGTCAAAGAATGTCCTCACCAAAAAATGTCAATAGACCATTAAAACTTTTAAGAATGAGTCACACTAGACTAACCATGTACTTGTGTGTTTTCAATGCAACTCTTTTCAAAAAACAGACTTAGTGTCAAATATGTCATTATATGGTATGATGTCAACAACTGCCTTCTCAAAAACTAGATTATTTAGTAAACTGTCCAATTATAAACTGTCTAAAATGTCAAACAATGTCCCCAACAAAAAATGTCAGTATACCATTAAAACTGTTGA
Source organism: Solea senegalensis (assembly GCF_019176455.1). Taxonomy (NCBI): domain Eukaryota; kingdom Metazoa; phylum Chordata; class Actinopteri; order Pleuronectiformes; family Soleidae; genus Solea; species Solea senegalensis. The sequence continues at coordinate 4,166,317 of NC_058033.1, forward strand.
GTATCTAGTATCTAGAATATATATATATATATATAAAAAACCTGTTCAGGAGCAGTGGTTTAGTAGAATAAATAAAAGTGTCCGTGTTGATATGGACCAATATATAGTTGACAATAAAAACTTAAAATTTTACTCACATTTCTAAACTCATTTACTGCAATGACCACATTTGGACACTCTAAAGTGGATACTACTTTGTCTCATCATGTCCCATGACTGAAGACCTACAAACAGCTGCAGTTAAAGGCACAGTTCATGTGTTTTCAAGCATGGTTGAATGAGGTAATTATCATCAGAATTTATGGCAATAAGAAAAAAAACCCAAGCCATGACTTTACAGTGAAGAGTAAAAAGAGGCTTTCAGCAGTGCTGTCACTAAATACATCAGAATCCTAATTGTTGAGATTTTAGAAATGTTTTTAGGAATGTTTTTAAAGTCATTTACAGTGTAACTCATCTACAGTATTGTTTGGAGCAGGTGCCGGAGGACCTGGCTGACCTGGAGGAGGACGAGGACGAGGACGAGGAGCAGCGTGGACAATTGTGTGGTAACTGATGCTTAAAAATGATCCACACATTTATTAGATGTTCTGTTGATGCTCTGTTCACACCTGCTGTTAACATCTGACCTGAGTCATCCGATCACAGCTGTTCAGATTACACCTGCTACTGCTATTGCTAATATCACGTCAAATGATGATTCTCAAATGGCTTTTTTTATCCACCAACCAAAAATTATTCAGTTTTAATTCTTTCTTTGTTACAAGGAACAATGAAACCGGAAAATGTTCAACATTTATAATAAAAAACAAACAATGAATCCATTATTAAAGTATTTGACAATTCATTTAGTAATCGTAATTAATAATGCCGTAGTCGTTGCATCCCTACTTTTCCCTATTTTTTAAAATCATCAGAGACATCATATGATTTATTGCGATACTTGCAAAATCATACATTGTGATACACTGACACAACAGCACTAGTGAAAGTGACCACTTGGCACCATCTAGTGGACTGAAAGGTTAATATTTTATTGTGTTTATTTTTAATGCTAATCCACAAAAAACTTTGACGTTTATTTATAACATCAGTTCTAAACATTTTTATGGAACAAACCATCACTCTTTCACCTGTCATTTCATCACCTCACACGGACGATGTTAACAGCACTTGTCAACAGAGCCTCTGTTTAATGTGTCCACATCATTTTTACATTGTTAACAGGTGAAAACTAGGGACCACTCAAAGTCACAAAATTCAATCAATAAATACACCATTCAATAATGACTACAATGTGCCATTCATTCATTCATTCAAATTGGAGTGAAATACATATACGTCTTATTAAATGTGACATTCATTCGTTCAAATACCAATTCATTTCATGTAAAAAAAACAAAAAAAAAAACAACAACAACATATCGAATGACTTGACTATTGAATGAATGATTTCATGGTCCTGTGTTGCAGTGCATCATCAATTGATTTGATGCTGATGGTGGGCGAGTTTGACACATCAAATCAATTGATGGTGCACTGCAACACAGGACCATGGAATCATTCATTCAATACTCAAGTCATTAGATATGTTTGTTTGTTTGTTTGTTTTTTCTTCAAATTGGTATTTGAATGAATGAATGTCACATTTAATAAGACATGTATGTATTTCATTCCAATTTGAATCAATGAATAAATGTCACATTGTAGTCCTTATTGAACGGTGTATTTATTTATTGATTGAATTTTGTAACTTTGAGCCCTCCCTAATTTTCACCTGTTGACGATGTAAAAATGATGTGCACACATTAATCACACAGAAGTCTATTTGATGTGCTGATCATTTTTAAGCATCAGTTACTAGACACCGGGACCCCGACTGTGTGGTCAACAGTCCAGAGAGTGGACCCCTGTCAATTTTTTAAATGTTTTTATGGCTTTTTTTTGGCCAAAAAATGTGAAATAAAGTGACATAACCCCCTCCTGTCATCTGTGTGGGGGGCCGGGGGAGCACAGCCCAGCCCCAGCCCCCCACCATTACAGTGGGAGCGCGCGCGTAGCTTGGCCCCGGCGCCGGGGCCAGGCATTCGAAGCGTCTGGATTTGAACCAGCCACGGCCGGACTGGCACAACCTTGCGGTTGCGGACAAACCCACCACACCACGAACCCTTCTACGTTTTGGAGAAGAGCTCTTGGCGGTTTTGAGTTTTCACTTTGGATGTGGAACCTTAAACCTTGGAGTATAAAGGAATTGAACTCTCAACGTCAGGATTGAAAGGCAGCTCTCTAACCAGTTGAGCTAACTCTTCAGCTGTTCTTTATGTTTTCTCAGACTTATTTACTCTCTGCATTGAATAGCGTGCCTAAAAAGTCACTTCATCTGAGATTCGAACCTCTGACCTTAGAAACTCTAGTGTTTCTCTTAACCTTGTGAGCTATTTGTCCTCACACAGTGTTTGTGTGTGCCAACCTTTCGAAGTCTTTCAATAATAGAACCCATGACTTCAGATAAACGTCAGACTGATGAAATATTGAAGAGGTTTGTCCCCGAAAATGGGCAACATGGTTGGTGTAGTGGTTAGTGCTCTTGACTTTGAAACAATAGTTTCAGTGTTCGATACCCACTTAGAACAAGCATCTTTCTGGAGTTTTTCATGTTCTCCCCATGTGTGCGTGGCGTCTCTCAGGGTTGCTCCCACAGTCCATCAATTATCTACCGCTTTGTGTTCCACTGGAGGGGAGCGGGGGGTGCTGTGCCACGTTCAGTTGTCATAGGTTGACATGCGGTGTTCACCCTGCACTATTCGCTACTACATTCAAAACATGCACTGAAAATTGAGTTCATGTAAGATTCGAACCACTGACCATAGGAACACCAGTGCATGCCTGAACCATGTGAGCTATTCAGCTTTACGTGCTTCGTCACACAATTTGGAAGGCTTTCAATAATAGAACCCATGACTTCAGATAAACGTCAGACTGATGAAATATTGAAGAGGTTTGTCCCCGAAAATGGGCAACATGGTTGGCGTAGTGGTTAGTGCTCTTGACTTTGAAACAATAGTTTCAGTGTTCGATACCCACTTAGAGCAAGCATCTTTCTGGAGTTTTTCATGTTCTCCCCATGTGTGCGTGGCGTCTCTCAGGGTTGCTCCCACAGTCCATCAATCATCTACCGCTTTGTGTTCCACTGGAGGGGAGCGGGGGGGTGCTGTGCCACGTTCAGTTGTCATAGGTTGACATGCGGTGTTCACCCTGCACTATTCGCTACTACATTCAAAACATGCACTGAAAATTGAGTTCATGTAAGATTCGAACCACTGACCATAGGAACACCAGTGCATGCCTGAACCATGTGAGCTATTCAGCTTTACGTGCTTCGTCGCACAATTTGGAAGTCTTTCAATAATAGAACCCATGACTTCAGATAAACGTCAGACTGATCAAATATTGAAGAGGTTTGTCCCTGAAAATGGGCAACATGGTTGGTGTAGTGGTTAGTGCTCTTGACTTTGAAACAATACTTTCAGTGTTCGATACCCACTTAGAGCAAGCATCTTTCTGGAGTTTTTCATGTTCTCCCCATGTGTGCGTGGCGTCTCTCAGGGTTGCTCCCACAGTCCATCAATCATCTACCGCTTTGTGCTCCACTGGAGGGGAGCGGAGGGTGCTGTGCCACGTTCAATTGTCATAGGTTGACATGCGGTGTTCACCCTGCAATATTCGCTACTACATTCAAAACATGCGCTGAAAATTGAGTTCATGTAAGATTCGAACCACTGACCATAGGAACACCAGTGCATGTGTGAACCATGTAAGCTATTCAGCTTTACATGCTTCGTCGCACAATTTGGAAGGCTTTCAATAATAGAACCCATGACTTCAGATAAACTTCAGACTGATCAAATATTGAAGAGGTTTGTCCCTGAAAATGGGCAACATGGTTGGTGTAGTGGTTAGTCCTCTTGACTATGAAACAATAGTTTCAGTGTTCGATACCCACTTAGAGCAAGCATCTTTCTGGAGTTTTTCATGTTCTCCCCATGTGTGCGTGGCATCTCTCAGGGTTGCTCCCACAGTCCATCAATCATCTACCGCTTTGTGTTCCACTGGAGGGGAGCGGGGGGTGCTGTGCCACGTTCAGCTGTCATAGGTTGACACGCGGTGTTCACCCTGCACTATTCGCTACTACATTCAAAACATGCACTGAAAATTGTGTTCATGTATGATTCGAACCACTGACCATAGGAACACCAGTGCATGTCTGAACCATGTGAGCTATTCAGCTTTACGTGCTTCGTCGCACAATTTGGAAGGCTTTCAATAATAGAACCCATGACTTCAGATAAACGTCAGACTGATCAAATATTGAAGAGGTTTGTCCCTGATAATGGGCAACATGGTTGGTGTAGTGGTTAGTGCTCTTGACTATGAAACAATAGTTTCAGTGTTCGATACCCACTTAGAGCAAGGATCTTTCTGGAGTTTTTCATGTTCTCCCCATGTGTGCGTGGCGTCTCTCAGGGTTGCTCCCACAGTCCATCAATCATCTACCGCTTTGTGTTCCACTGGAGGGGAGCCGGGGGTGCTGTGCCACGTTCAGCTGTCATAGGTTGACACGCGGTGTTCACCCTGCACTATCCGCTACTACATTCAAAACATGCACTACACTGACGAAGTACATTTCCACTTGAAAGTTGAGTTCATGTAAGATTCGAACCACTGACCATAGGAACACCAGTGCATGTCTGAACCATGTGAGCTATTCAGCTTTACGTGTTTTGTAGCACAATTTGGAAGTCTTTCAAAAATAGAACCCATGACTTCAGATAAACGTCAGACTGATCAAATATTGAAGAGGTTTGTCCCTGAAAATGGGCAACATGATTGGTGTAGTGGTTAGTGCTCTTGACTTTGAAACAATACTTTCAGTGTTCGATACTCACTTAGAACAAGCATCTTTCTGGAGTTTTTCATGTTCTCCCCATGTGTGCGTGGCGTCTCTCAGGGTTGCTCCCACAGTCCATCAATCATCTACCGCTTTGTGTTCCACTGGAGGGGAGCGGGGGGTGCTGTGCCACGTTCAGTTGTCATAGGTTGACATGCGGTGTTCACCCTGCAATATTCGCTACTACATTCAAAACATGCACTGAAAATTGAGTTCATGTAAGATTCGAACCACTGACCATAGGAACACCAGTGCATGTCTGAACCATGTGAGCTATTCAGCTTTACGTGCTTCGTAGCGCAATTTGGAAAGCTTTCAATAATAGAACCAATGATTTCAAACAAATGTCAGACTGATCAAATATTGAAGAGGTTTGTCCCTGAAAATGGGAAACATCGTTGGTGTAGTGTATAGTGTTCTTGACTTTGAAACAAGACTTTCAACGTTCGATACCCACTTGGAGCACGCATCTTTCTGGAGTTTTTCATGTTCTCTCCTTGTGTGTGTGGCGTCTCTCTGGGTTGCTCCCACAGTCCATCAATCATGTACCGCTTTGTGCTGCACTGGAGGGTTGCGGGGGGGTGCTGTGAAACGTTAAGCTGTCATAGGGTGACAACCCGGAGAGACGCCGCGCACACATGGGGAGAACATGAAAAACTCCAGAAAGATGCTTGCTCTAAGTGGGTATCGAACACTGAAACTATTGTTTCATAGTCAAGAGGACTAACCACTACACCAACCATGTTGTCCATTTCCAGGGACAAACCTCTTCAATATTTGATCAGTCTGACGTTTATCTGAAGTCATGGGTTCTATTATTGAAAGCCTTCCAAATTGTGCGACGAAGCACGTAAAGCTGAATAGCTCACATGGTTCAGACATGCACTGGTGTTCCTATGGTCAGTGGTTCGAATCTTACATGAACACAATTTTCAGTGCATGTTTTGAATGTAGTAGCGAATAGTGCAGGGTGAACACCGCGTGTCAACCTATGACAGCTGAACGTGGCACAGCACCCGCCGCTCCCCTCCAGTGGAACACAAAGCGGTAGATGATTGATGGACTGTGGGAGCAACCCTGAGAGACGCCACGCACACATGGGGAGAACATGAAAAACTCCAGAAAGATGCTTGTTCTAAGTGGGTATCGAACGCTGAAAGTATTGTTTCAAAGTCAAGAGCACTAACCACTACGCCAACCATGTTGCCCATTTTCAGGGACAAACCTCTTCAATATTTGATCAGTCTGACGTTTATCTGAAGTCATGGGTTCTATTATTGAAAGCCTTCCAAATTGTGCGACGAAGCACGTAAAGCTGAATAGCTCACATGGTTCAGACATGCACTGGTGTTCCTATGGTCAGTGGTTCGAATCTTACATGAACTCAATTTTCAGTGCATGTTTTGAATGTAGTAGCGAATATTGCAGGGTGAACACCGCATGTCAACCTATGACAACTGAACGTGGCACAGCACCCCCCCGCTCCCCTCCAGTGGAACACAAAGCGGTAGATGATTGATGGACTGTGGGAGCAACCCTGAGAGACGCCATGCACACATGGGGAGAACATGAAAAACTCCAGAAACATGCTTGTTCTAAGTGGGTATCGAACACTGAAACTATTGTTTCAAAGTCAAGAGGACTAACCACTACACCAACCATGTTGCCCATTTTCGGGGACAAACCTCTTCAATATTTCATCAGTCTGACGTTTACCTGAAGTCATGGGTTCTATTATTGAAAGACTTCCAAAGGTTGGCACACACAAACACTGTGCGAGGACAAATAGCTCACAAGGTTAAGAGAAAGACTAGAGTTTCTAAGGTCAGAGGTTCGAATCTCAGATTAAGTGCCTTTTTAGGCACACTATTCAATGCAGAGAGTAAATAAGTCTGAGAAAACATAAAGAACAGGTGAAGAGTTAGCTCAACTGGTTAGAGAGCTGCCTTTCAATCCTGACGTTGAGAGTTCAATTCCTTTATACTCCAAGGTTTAAGGTTCCACATCCAAAGTGAAAACTCAAAACCGCCAAGAGCTCTTCTCCAAAACGTAGAAGGGTTCGTGGTGTGGTGGGTTTGTCCGCAACCGCAAGGTTGTGCCAGTCCGGCCGTGGCTGGTTCAAATCCAGACGCTTCGAATGCCTGGCCCCGGCGCCGGGGCCAAGCTACGCGCGCGCTCCCACTGTAATGGTGGGGGGCTGGGGCTGGGCTGTGCTCCCCCGGCCCCCCACACAGATGACAGGAGGGGGTTATGTCACTTTATTTCACATTTTTTGGCCAAAAAAAAAGCCATAAAAACATTTAAAAAATTGACAGGGGTCCACTCTCTGGACTGTTGACCACACAGTCGGGGTCCCGGTGTCTAGTAACTGATGCTTAAAAATGATCAGCACATCAATTAGACTTCTGTGTGATTAATGTGTGCACATCATTTTTACATCGTCAACAGGTGAAAATTAGGGAGGGCTCAAAGTTACAAAATTCAATCAATAAATAAATACACCGTTCAATAAGGACTACAATGTGACATTTATTCATTGATTCAAATTGGAATGAAATACATACATGTCTTATTAAATGTGACATTCATTCATTCAAATACCAATTTGAAGAAAAAACAAACAAACAAACAAACATATCTAATGACTTGACTATTGAATGAATGATTCCATGGTCCTGTGTTGCAGTGCACCATCAATTGATTTGATGTGTCAAACTCGCCCACCATCAGCATCAAATCAATTGATGATGAACTGCAACACAGGACCATGAAATCATTCATTCAATAGTCAAGTCATTCGATATGTTGTTGTTGTTTTTTTTTTGTTTTTTTACATGAAATGAATTGGTATTTGAACGAATGAATGTCACATTTAATAAGACGTATATGTATTTCACTCCAATTTGAATGAATGAATGAATGGCACATTGTAGTCATTATTGAATGGTGTATTTATTGATAGAATTTTGTGACTTTGAGTGGTCCCTAGTTTTCACCTGTTAACAATGTAAAAATGATGTGGACACATTAAACAGAGGCTCTGTTGACAAGTGCTGTTAACATCGTCCATGTGAGGTGATGAAATGACAGGTGAAAGAGTGATGGTTTGTTCCATAAAAATGTTTTGAACTGATGTTACAAATAAACGTCAAAGTTTTTTGTGGATTAGCATTAAAAATAAACACAATAAATGAACCTTTCAGTCCACTAGATGGTCCCAAGTGGTCACTTTCACTAGTGCTGTTGTGTCAGTGTATCACAATGTATGATTTTGCAAGTATCGCAATAAATCATATGATGTCTCTGATGATTTTAAAAAATAGGGAAAAGTAGGGATGCAACGACTACAGCATTATTAATTACGATTACTAAATGAATTGTCAAATACTTTAATAATGGATTAATTGTTTGTTTTTTATTATAAATGTTGAACATTTTCCGGTTTCATTGTTCCTTGTAACAAAGAAAGAATTAAAACTGAATAATTTTTGGTTGGTGGATAAAAAAAAGGGCCATTTGAGAATCATCATTTGACGTGATATTAGCAATAGCAGTAGCAGGTGTAATCTGAACAGCTGTGATCGGATGACTCAGGTCAGATGTTAACAGCAGGTGTGAACAGAGCATCAACAGAACATCTAATAAATGTGTGGATCATTTTTAAGCATCAGTTACCACACAATTGTCCGCGCTGCTCCTCGTCCTCGTCCTCGTCAGCCAGGTCCTCCTGCACCTGCTCCAAACAATACTGTAGATGAGTTACACTGTAAATGACTTTAAAAACATTCCTAAAAACATTTCTAAAATCTCAACAATTAGGATTCTGATGTATTTAGTGACAGCACTGCTGAAAGCCTCTTTTTACTCTTCACTGTAAAGTCATGGCTTGGGTTTTTTTTTCTTATTGCCATAAATTCTGATGATAATGACCTCATTCAACCATGCTTGAAAACACATGAACTGTGCCTTTAACTGCAGCTGTTTGTAGGTCTTCAGTCATGGGACATGATGAGACAAAGTAGTATCCACTTTAGAGTGTCCAAATGTGGTCATTGCAGTAAATGAGTTTAGAAATGTGAGTAAAATTTTAAGTTTTTATTGTCAACTATATATTGGTCCATATCAACACGGACACTTTTATTTATTCTACTAAACCACTGCTCCTGAACAGGTTTTTTTTTTATATATATATATATTCTAGATACTAGATACTCAACAGTTTTAATGGTATACTGACATTTTTTGTTGGGGACATTGTTTGACATTTTAGACAGTTTATAATTGGACAGTTTACTAAATAATCTAGTTTTTGAGAAGGCAGTTGTTGACATCATACCATATAATGACATATTTGACACTAAGTCTGTTTTTTGAAAAGAGTTGCATTGAAAACACACAAGTACATGGTTAGTCTAGTGTGACTCATTCTTAAAAGTTTTAATGGTCTATTGACATTTTTTGGTGAGGACATTCTTTGACATTTTGTACAATGTTTTGTGGACAATTTATATTTTAACGTGTTTGATGACACTATACGAGGAACGTTCATATTTGATCGTGGGTTTGCTGCGGAGCAGTGACGTCACATTAGCGTAGCAGTAGCACGTGTAATCGATCGGATCGCTCAGGTCGGATGTTAACAGCAGGTTTGAACAGAGCGTCAACAGAGAATCTAAGAAATGTGTGGCTCATTTAAACAGCAGTTACCACATTATTGTCCCCGCTGCTCCTCGTCCTCTTCCTGTTTCTGTCTCGGCGTGGGAGAAGCTCCGAGAAGGGAAGTGGAACATTCCACATAGCTCGACATAGAGGGGAAGAGTGGAATGTACCAAGTCACGGAAAGTACACAAAGGCTTTTAAATCAGTGTTTCTTTGTACAGGAGCAGCACCACCTGTAAAAAAAAACGTTCATCAACATTCATGTCCTCGCAGGTCAAATAAAAGAAAAAATGGCAGCTGAAATTGTTTTTGTTTTTTTTTGCGAAAGCAGAAAAAACCCCACCACCTATAAGAAATGCTGCCACCTGCTGGACGTGCTTTCTCCCCCTCTTCTTATAAAAGCTGCCCAAAGGATCCCTTTGAGCTCTTTGTCTTAAAGTTATCAACAATAAATGTTGTGACAATAAATTGATGTTTTTCCTTGTTGTGTCTTAGTACTACTGGGACACTTTTAACAGTTTATGCACAACACCATATAGCACCTTCTACTGGTCATAAACTGCTATAGCACACAAACAATCATTCATTAACATGACAGACATAGCCTGACACTAAAGTAAACACTAAATAAAGTGCACAGTAAAAGAAGACATTTACTGACACTAAAATAAACAATAAGAGAGTAGGAGTAAAAAAGTTGTATGCATAAGTTAGGAGTTTGCAATAGTACAAGACAGCGTAGGTTATCTGGGCAAGTCAACATTTGACATTAGAATTAATCAGATAAAAGACCCATTGAGACATCGAGATATCTTTCACAAGGGTGACCTGGCCAAGAAAGGCAGCAGCACATGTCATAGTTATTCTATTATTATTACTCAAAAACCATTATCTAAGCTGAGATAACCTAGACTTAACTGGTAACTTAACAATACCCATTACAGCTTACTCACCTCCACCATAGAGCAGAACATCTTTCATAATAAACGTTGTGACTGTAGCACTCATCTTGTTATTCTTTACTTATTTTGATTTGATTTGATCAATTTTATTAATCCCAGAGGGCAATTCTGTTCAGTAGAACCGTACAGACTCCAATGCAGCAATAGCATCAGTGTTGCCAGTGTGAACGGATTCACTTTGAGTGGTGTAGTTGTCCTCCTCACATCAGGGTCAGAGGTCACTGTGAAGACAAGATAAACATAACAGTGAGCTGTTTAACAGTGATGCAATATATTTTAACAAACTAAGCGTTGTTTTATGGGTTATTCTAAAATGTTGTGAAATTCAACTCATTGTAAGATGAGAACCATCATCTTCTGCTATTCATCTGGTCCAGAGTTGGACCAACATCTGACCAAAAGCTATTGAAACAGTTTGCAGAACATGGTGGATCAGTGGTGGGGCCCCACATCAACACTGAATTCTCTTTATTAATTTTTGTTGAAAATCCATGCAATTGATTACCAAGAAATTACATGGCACAGTTTTGGGTGGGTGGGGTCAACAGCAATCCTGATGGCTTTGTGGGTGAGGCGTGTGGTATAAATGTCCATAAGGGCAGAGAGAGAGACACTGCACTCCCAGCAATATTTCACACATGGCCTGTGGAAGCAGCTCAATAACTCAGCTCTAGTCCTTCAATAACTGAACTCTTGCCCGAGCTTCAGGGTTAAGTCAGTGGGTTCCCTCATGTCACACTAAGGGACAGAAAATGACAGAAAATTGGTTCACTTTTCCATATTCTGCTCAAAATGGAACATACACGTCAATAAACTCTAAAGCCCTAAATTCAACACCACTCCTCAAGTTCCTATAACAGGTTGGCTACTCACAGCTACTCCCCTCTTCTCTCCAGCTGCTGGTACACTTTCCTGGTGGATGATGGATGGAGAAAGAGAGAGAGAGTTGGCAGCCTCTCTGCTGAGGGTCAGAGGTCAGGCGTGATGATGTAGACGTGAGGTTTGAGGGGCTCGGTGGTGTCTTTGCTATAGTAATGCTGGATCAGATACTCCAGGTAACCAGTCAGCAGGAGGGACTTCCTGCGTAGCGCCTGCATGCTGGTCATGTAAATATCTGGCAACACTGAAAATTGTTTAATGTTCATAATGTTGCACAAGTTCATCTTTAAATATATTTTAGTCCAGTACCTCCAAACCAGCCTGCAGGGAACAGACCAGCAGCTCCAACACTAAAAACAAACAAACAATTAATTTAATCATGAAATAACAGCCTCAACATAACGGGTCTGCTTCAAGTCGACTCACACACATTCAGTTTCAAATGCAGTATTCACTGCCAACCACAAGATGGCACTTGCTGACTTGAGCCTTAAGAGGCCACTTCATCCAAAAAAAATACAATGTTTTTGGGTTTTTTTTGTTCCTAATTTCCAGAGATAAATGTGTTATTTCATCATCAGACAGTGGCTCTGAGATACACGTCTCATTCCCACAACAACAGAGGAAGTTGGGATTGAAAAACACTGCTCTTTACTGTGTTCCTCGTTTTATGAGTAAAAGATGTGAAAAATATTTAATTGATTAGAAAAAGCTGTTTAAATTTGTTCTTCATTTGACCAAGTGGCAAAAAAAAGTGTTCAGGTGTTTTAAAACATACTTGATTCAAATAAATGGGTCGTTATCAGGCTTAAACAGTGCTTACTGAGGAGCTGACCATTTGAATCAGGTATGTATGAGCAGGGAAACATCAGTGGCTCCCCAGGACCAAGAGTGAGAAACCCTGATGTATCACGATAATGCAAAGTTGCCCCCAAAAAGTAGCAGTTTAAGTTTGGGTAATTAAATCCAAAACCAGAGCTGGAGAGGCCCGACACATACTTCAGTCCTCTAAACAATTAAATAGACACTGAACAAAAATATAAATGCAACACTCCCATTTGTCATGAGCTGAACTCAAAGATCTAAAACATCTTCTGTACACACAATGAATCCATTTCCCTCAAATATTGTTCACAAAACTGAACATTTCAGAGTGGCCTTTTATTGTAGCCAGCTCTAAGGAACTCCTGCACAGTATTCATACTGTCTAATCAGCATCTTGATATACCACACCTGTGATGTGGGATGGATTATCTTGGCTAAGGAGAAGTGCTCACGAACACAGATCTAGACAGATTTTATGAACAATATTTGAGAAAAATATTATAATATTAAAATATTTTTAGAAAATGTTTTAGATCTTTGAGTTTTTATTTTTTTATTTAAATTTTATTTTTTTGTTCAGTGTAGTATGACTTTAAGGAAGCACTTAAAAGAAACACAGGCTCCGTCTGTAAAGCAAGTACATGTAAGAGGCTTATTTATAGGCGACAAAAACCACAACAATTGTTATTTTAAAGCGATTACGCACTTGACCGGCCCCCGACTGACCAGACTAGATGCTCAGTGCCCCCCCCGGTCATTTGAGTTTGAGGACCCTAATTTAGAGGAAAATAAATAATTAAGTGCAGTAAATATTATCCACTAGGAGTCTTCAGAACGGATTTTCATTTGAATCAGGTGTGTTGGAGCAGGGAAACATCTAAAACATGCAGGACAGTAGCTCCCCAGGACCAGAAGTGAGAAATCCTGATATAACACGATAAGTAGCCAGAAAAATCAACAACAACACATTAGATGAAAAAAAAACAACCACATTTTTTAAAGCGTGAATATGTGAGCTATAAACACACACTTACAGGATGTCCATATAAGGAGTTGTGTATTATTCCCATGGTGATTTACCATGGGTGCACCTGTTTGGAGTTTTATCTTGAAAAACAGTAATTGTGCATATCATAAAATAGGGCAGAAAAATAAACGTACTATCTACTAAATACATGTAGATTTAAAAAAGTATTTCATACTAAATCTTTTTGTCTTGTTTGTCTTGTTTATGGATGGTACAATTTGGTTTTGGGTAACCAAAGAAATACTGGGGACACTCTCTTATAACTGCCCTGTCTACTCAGGTTAATCCTCGTTGTTATTTCAGTGCTGGGATTAACTTGTTCAAACAACGCCAAACATTAGAAGCGTTCACTCGGATGGATAAGGCTCGCTGGCAAGTTTTATTTGTTTATCATGTAATAACAGCATCAACCTGCTATAAAAGCAGAGCTCATGGTGTGAGGGGCGGGAAAGAGAAAACAGTCTAGAAAGTACCAGGAGGATGACACAAGAAGAGAGGGTGTGGCCAAACACTTTCCTAATCCAGAATGATCCTGTGAGTCAGCATGGACTAATCCAGCAGGGAATAAAAACCAGGACAGAAGATTCCAAAAGCGGACCCTCAGTCATTTTATATTGTAAACAAACATACAACAAACTCTATTTCTTCTGGGACATCATCTGAACATGGTGCTGCTGAGGTCAGGATGGCTGTGGAGACAAAGTGAGTGATGAATATGGAGGAGTGTTGCTTTTTGAAATATTCTCAATGATCATTTTGTTTTTATTGGCTGGCAAGGTGTGAAAACTATTATTGTAGTTTTTCACAGTTGGCGAAATATGGATCACATTTGAATCTGCAGCTTCCTGATGAATTATTCTTTGGTTCTGAGAGGATCTTTTGGTTTGTTTTTGTGAGAAATAATCATTTAAAAATGTTTAAATAAATCTCAAGACATTGTGAATGTTGCACAAATTGACCCACCTCCTTGTATTCAATTCAGTTCAAGATTATTCATCCTAATTTAGTTCAGTTCTGCTTTATCCTCTGAGGGTCACGGGGAGCTGGAGCCAATCCCAGCCGACATAGCGTGAAAGGCGGGGTTACACCCAGTACTTCACAGGGCCAACACAGAGATAAACAACTAGTCACTAGTCAAATTCACAAACACAGGTCTGTGACTGAATAAAAAAAGATAATTTTATTGAGAGAGAAAAGTGTAACTGTTATGAAACGGCCTTTCATAATCTCATTAATTACCCCGATCATGTCTTTAAGTGACTAACCAAGGATAGGCAATCAAGGTCAGTGTGGAAAACACACACACACACACACACATAGATATAATGCATTCCCTAGCCCCTTACCCAGGGGCGGTCCGAGACCATTTGGTGCCCTAGGTGAGATTGATTGATTGATGTGCCCCTTCCCCACGAGAAAGTAACTCATGCCAATATGTGCAAAATAATAAACCTGTTCAATAATAAATATACAAAAAATAAACTTTTAACGTTAACAGTAGTGCAACATCTGAGAACAAAAAGTGCACACTAAAGACCACCAACCTCATGGTTTATACTTACTGTGGCCAGACCACTGAGGCATTCTTGAGCCATGGTGGACCTGAGGTTAGAATTGTCATATATTTTACTTAAGTTTAATTTATTTTTATGTCAAAGTATTGTTGTAGATACAGAAGGATGGCAAAAAGTGTTGAAAAAATAAATAGACATTATAATTTTAATTCTATTTTATTTTTTCTCGCCGCATGTTTTGGCGTCCCTCACTAGATGGCGCCCTAGGCAAGCGCCTATGTCGCCTGTAGGAAGGACCGCCACTGCCCTGACACTAACCTTAACTGTCACAACTTAAAAAAAAGCAAGACCTATGGTCCTCACTTTCCCAAGATGTCCTCCCTCCCTATACGCTCTTTGGTCCTCACAAAGATACCCATACAAGAACACACACATGAACAATGATAACAATGTGAACTGATTAATGGGAGCTTACAATTTGATGACATTTATTGGAATTGAGTCCCTTTATTTGTGGTTTACATTTTGGCAGATTGATCACCAACACCCAATTTTGTCGCTCTCTGTCCTCAGCTCCTTCATCACATGACCCGAGGCAACCTCTTCAACTCTCTGATATGGACGCATTTAATAGCGTTAATGGTCTAGTGGGATTCAACTGTTCTGTCCGTCCCCACGTGCTACCAATTTCGCTCGAATGAGTGACCCTCTCAAGATAAATATGATTTTTTAGAATTATTATTGTATAAAAACATATAAAAATAAAATAAAGTGCACTCTAGGAACAGGGGGGTCAATAAATACCCTCTTCCCTCTGCATACCACAGCATGTCAAGAGATCTGAAATGACGTTTTTGTTCTTTGCAAAGGACGACAAACAATTATACAGAGTCTGTAGGAGTTTATGGCAAAAAGCTGAGGGGCATTTATGGTCCTATGGGAACGTTTTTGGAAACAAGATTCACTTAAGCTGGTTTAAACCAGTTCTGATATCAGAGACACTGTCCTTGCATGAATGTATGCAGGTATTAATTATAAAAGGATTATACAAGGGCCAATTCAACAGGTTTTACATCACGCAACATTTTTATAAATTGATTTATACATCAAGTACATGCGTGGCTGTAGATCTGGGGGGAGATAACGACCTAATAAGATGTCAGAAGGTGATGATACAGGCAGTAATATGATGTTACCTCGTGTCCCGCGTCTTCTCTTTAGCTTCTGTCCTGAAACGCTGGAAGCTGAACTGGTGTGACCTTTGGATCGATGGAAGCCTCTGCTTCTACAAGAGCGACAGCAGGCGGGAGCTGGAGCATCGGGTCAGCCTCAAGACGGCATGTGTGGACGTGCGGTCCGGCCTGGAGTGTGGAGGTACAACACATGGATATGAGATCACTCTACAAAATCTATCACCAAATCTTTACATGTCGGTTTCAGGAAAATGAGAATAAACCAAATTCTGTTGTAACATGAATCACATGCCCTCGAATTGCAGTTGAAATGGGACTTTTTGGCTCATTATTTACTGGTTAATGTTGTTAATGTTCTAAATTGGCTGCAGACGTGACTCCACCGGAGAGCAATCCCAGGGAAAATCTCCTCGTGGTTCAGCTGAGAGACGGCTCGACAGCCAACCTGTGTGCCAACAGTGAAGACGACTGTTTGTAGGTGCTCTCACTTCACCCTTGTCTGCTCTGCCTCGCTTCACATCTGTGCATCGTCCCTTCATCTCTGTTTATTTCTCTTCCAGAGCATGGAAACTGACTCTGCTGGAAACCAGGAGAAACCCGGTGAGTTGTGATCCATGTTCATGACATGTCGTCAACCCTAAAAAGCTGGTCCAGTGACAACACTTACATTTTCTTCATTGTACCCATGTAAAAATGTACACATATGTACTGTATCGATGCCCCTACACACCTTTTACTGTACCTGTGCTCATACATAACCTTCACAGTACCCACATATGCCCGGACTACTTACCGCCCCCCAACATCAAATTCAGTGACTTTTCAAGGCCTTTCCAGGACCAACTCGTTCAAATTCCAGGACCAAATGTGCTGACACAGCTTAAGACAGGAGGGCAACCTGTCGGAACGGCTTCTCCCATGGCGTCCACTTTTATTGATTTGCAGCACACTCTGCATCTGGACAAGTGATTGTCCCTGGGATCTTAATTAAAAAGATTAAAAAGACATATTGATGTTACCATCTAGCTCAAATATGATCATTACATTCTCAGTATGTGATTGTTCAATTTCTATTTCATTGCAAACAACATTAACATCTTCCTGTGCTGCAGGTATTCACGTATGACCCGTACGATGACTCCTACCAGGCTGTCCCCATCAACAGATATCACACCGTTTACATCACACCCGGAGCAGGACCAGGTATGTTAGGTGACTTATTAAAGGCACCAGTGTCCATTTTGGTGCTATTTGGACAAGAAGTGCAAGTGATGAAATGCGACAGATATACAGTAGACGCCACTCACTTCCCTTTGTCCTGTATGCGGGTTACCATGGCAACGACGGGACTGAATTACACACTTGAAGGTTCTTTGTGCAGAGAACACACCTGTGTGTACAGTGTCGATCGACTTTGACTCTGTTTGGATAAGCAACGCAAAAATGTCGGTTTCTTTGTCCGTTAAGGTTCGCTTGGCAGGTTTCAAACCCAGCAGGTGACTTACTAAAGGCACCAGTGTGTGCAGTGTGAACTTTGACATTGTTTGGATAAGACAAGGGAACAAATACAGGTGGTTTTACCAGTTTTAAAATAAGTAAAATAAGTTCTGAGAGCAGTGAGTTTGAGTTGTTGAATCAGAGTCGAGAACTTTGACACAAACAAACGTTTCACTTGCCTTTACTCTGTGTTTTCTCCAAGGCGATCATCACGTGGTTGTGCAGAGGGACCCGTTTGATAACGTGATGGAGCATCTCGCACTGGGATTACTGGGAGGCATGGCAGCAGGTGCAGCCATGCGGTCCTTCCTCTGGATGCCCGTGTTTTTCTGCTGAGACGATCTCTGATTTCGAGCATTAGCACAAAGGATTTTTCCTTCATCTTTTAAATCCTCTGTAAAATCTCAAGTGCAAGTTTACCAGACAAAGTAGAAGAGGATAAAATGCTTGTTTTTGCTTGTATACACAGCATATTTATACTTCTACTTGTGGACCTTTGCAAAAGAGGAAGTCAGTGTTGTATTTATCGGTTTTGTCTGAATTTTAAACGTTGCAAACTAAAGAAAACGTGTCATTTGTCAGGTGCTCGAACTTAACACAAAATAAGCTGTGTTAAGTTACAGCTGTTGATCAAGTGCTGTATGCTTAGTATCTTGCAAGAATATATTATAAATACCTGTCTTGAATCTTCTGCTTTGCTAA
The DNA here is from genome assembly GCF_019176455.1 of Solea senegalensis. NCBI lineage: Eukaryota > Metazoa > Chordata > Actinopteri > Pleuronectiformes > Soleidae > Solea > Solea senegalensis. Next base: position 4,184,523 of record NC_058033.1, read on the forward strand.
AGCAATCAAAGCTAAGCAATGTCAACTCCAGAAAAAAAAGCTAATTAGGTTTCAAATTTTCTTTTTTAGTAAAGAGGAACAGGAAACAGGAAAAGAAGTTTTGAAATGAAATACATGGTTGTACCTATTATTTACTTTTATTATTATCATTATTATTATTATTTATTTAGTTTGTTTTTAAGCAAGGAAAACCAGAAGAGGAATAACTTTGTTTCTATTATTTTGATCTAAATTGTTACCTTGTCCTTATTCTCAATAGTTGTATCCAGGAACCTAAAACCAAATAGAGTTGTTTCATGACATTTAATGCAAGACAACAGATTCAGATTTGACAAAAATAAGTCTGAATATTGGTCTTTGTCTTGTCTTTATTATCCTTAAAAAGAGGAGACTGTCCACTACACTTAAGTAGTGCATGTAATATAATCTTTTTTCCGCAAATGCAAATGTCTTAATTGTCATCCAAGGCACAACAAATATAACATTTTCACAATTGAAGACACATTTAAAGGGAATTTCTAGTATTTTTTTAACCTAGGTATTCAACATTTGGTTGCAAGTACATCGTTATGGATTTAACTACAGTAGCTAATTTTTTCTGTGTTAACTGTCGACTCATGACTATGTGAAACTCTGACGGTTTCCGCTTTGAATTCCGTGTTGGCTATTGTTTAAGTGTTCATTATCATGTACAATCACAGATTTTGTCAAAGTCGAACATTAAATCATGATGTCAAACCATTTCTTTGTTAGTGTCCGTCACTCAGCAGTGATGTAGCAGCTCCAAGCAGCTTTTTGATTCTCCTCAACTCTGTGTTATTTCTTACTCTGTAAAGTCCCTTTGTTTGATGGCAGCCTGCTGAATCTGTCCTCGTCTGTTATTGTCATCACTGGACTGTCAGAGACTGCGGTGCCCCGATGCTTCTCTTGCATGATGCAGTTTATCCAAAAGATTTAAATATCTAACAACAGCTAATTTGGCAAGTACACTCACCCAAATTATTATGTTTACCAACCGAGTATGGGCTTATCACATTGTCTTTACAAAAATAGTGATCATTTTCAACGATTATCTGTAATTCCCTACTGTTACTCCTCTTTCAGAGGGACTCCTCTCTTGGCATGTCCGTTAGTTTTCACTCCGTTGTCTCCTAACTTTCCCTCTGCTTGAAGCTTCCTGATCAGATCGTGGGGGCCGTTCCCCATGAGACCTGACGGGTGCCTGTATGAGCCTCCCAGTTTATCCCACAGTGTGAAGTACTGGCCGTAATTGTAGTCGAAGAAGAGATGGTGGTCAGTGTGGTGAGCCGAGCCATTGATGACGTTTGTCAGAAGGCCAGGAACGCGGTAGTCGCCGTCGTGGATGGAGATGGTCCAGATGTTGACGAAAACGTACAGGGCCAGGTAGAGGACCTTGTGGAGCGGGAACAGGAAGGGGTAGATGTGGTACGGGAGTCCCTGCATGAAGCCGTCCACTGGGTGAAAGGCGTGGCTCGCAAAGGGGGTGGGGATCTTCCATATATGGTGCGGCTTGTGGAACAGCTGTTTGGAATGAGACAACGAAGAAAGCAGAGGGGTTTTACCACAATTTCACCCATCAATGCCTCATGGTGAAACTGGCAAAGATGCTATAGCCGCAATTCACCCATTCACTCACACAATGCAACTATGTGCAGCACATTTTCAGTCACCCATCATTCATATCCATTCACACAGCCATCACAGCACATGTGGGTTAAGTGTCTTGCCCAAGGTCACATTTGGACATTTAGACGAAGCAGATCCAGGAATCAACAACCTACAACCTTCCAGTTGAAAGCCAACTCTCTCTACCACTGATCACCATCACCGTCACCACACATGTTCTATATATATTGAATATGAATGACCTACATTACTGTAATTATAAGAAAACCCATCCACTTTATGGGTTTGTAAGTAAGTAAGTAATTGAAACCTGCAGCCTGTTTGACATTATGGCATTAAATATTATTATTGTTGTTTTAAATGGCTACAATGATCAATAGCACTTGTGCTTACCTTATAAATACGCTTGTGATGCAGGAAGCGATGGATCCAGTAGATGCACATGTCAGTAAAAAACAGGAAGGAGGTCATACTCACAAAAATCCCCACCCAACCTAAAAAAAACACACACACACACACACACACCAGGTAAAGAAACATCAAATATGATCAGAAACTTTACGATTACTGTCGACAGACACTTACCCAGCGGACATTCGCTGATGCTGTCGTACAGTTTGCTGTATCCTCTAACTTCAGCAAAAAACAGGCCGACGGTGGGAATGCTGATCCAGGGCAGAGAGGTCATCGCGTATTTGATCTCCCTCTGAACCTGATTCTGAGGAGGAAACATTCAAGACATATTTAAAATAAAACATAACTTCCTCCTCTTCTTCTTCTTTTATACCTTAAGCAACATGAAAGCACAATGAGCACTTCAAACAAATATTCTTGGAGTTGTTTTAAGTTCGTGTTTACGTATGTTCATGTATTTATCTTCTTTATGACTAAATTATATTATAGGGTGCGATAAGCGAGGTGCAATCACTGCATTTTAATTTTTATGGGTGAAATAAATCCGACTCTTGACTCTCATCTAAACAACTCGGACATCAGCACGATAAAATGTTGCGTGGTGATCAGAGTTTAATCGTGATAGATGTGGACGTTGCACTTTGATGGTTTCATTTCATCTTTACCTTCCGTGTCTAGGATGCAGTTGCGATAATCTGCTGTTGTATTTTACTCCTGTGCTTTTTGGCTGAACAAATAAACCGTAGCGTCCTGTTTGTTTTGTATAACCAAACTGTGACTAATATATAAAGTTTTACATTGTTAGTCAGAATTAGGTCAATGAAGGTCTCAGCTAATTAGAGTTAGCTAAAAAAAGATATTTTAATTTCTGTTCCGTTTCCGTGTGAACAGGGCCTCACTGACTTACAACCAGCGGAGTCGCCCCCTGGTGGCCACTCAAGAGAATACACATTTCCAACATGAAGCATCAACTTCACTTTCTGGACTCAGAGACTGTGTCTGTTAATAATAATAAACAGTATAGGATGTGTATTTACCTACTTTATTAAAGCTGATTTCTTATTTTTTATTACCTAATTACTTTATTTTATGTAAATGTTTATTTTTAAACTTGTATTGCAGGTGTGACAGTTTACACCTTGTTCACTTTTTTGTCAGCAGGGCCAAGAACAGAAGCACAAACGCTGCTGGCCCCATTTGAATGATGAGTCACACAAATGGGGATCATTTGTTGAATGAGGCCATTAAGGCCATTAACTGGATGTGGATCCTTTGGGGCAATTAATGCCTGCCAGGCACTAATGACACTACGAGTAACATAAACAAGTGTTAAATACATTCACTGCTCGGTACAAAAAAATACGACGATGCCGGGGGGATTCTTACCTCTAAAAAGTGCGGGTGCTTCATCAGTTTGTGGTCGAAGATGAAGAAGTAGCTGATGGCGCCCAGGCCCAGGTACAGGATGGCAGCCCCGAGGTTCGTCAGCACCAGCAAACTGAGGATCTGCCGCACGGCGCCATCCTCAGGCCACGATGCAGGGTACACATACGGCGTGAGGACATAATAATCGGCGACGTTCAGAACAAGATCCATGGTTGAATCTGTAAAAGATAAATCCAGAACAGATACTATAAGGCATTTTTAAGATTTTAAAACAAGAACATTTTGACAGGAGACCTTCTAAATGTGTATAAAATGTTATATTTCCCTGCTTAAAGCTACTACCAACATAAACATGACAAAATCTTGTTATATCATTCCGATCTGATCCAGAATACAGATTTGGAGGCAATTTAGATAAGAGATAGGGATTTGAAAACCTAATCTCCTTGGCGGACGTGACAATGTATGCATGGTATTTCTCACACTATAATGTGCATGATGTCACAAGAAATGTTATTTGTTGACCATATATAGGTTGTACAACTATTAATGCGAGGCTGGCACTGTGATAAAACACAGTTGAAATGGTCTTTGATTTGCCTCCCAGTAGAGTTTAGTCAAAAAGTTGCAAACTAAGTAAAATAAAAGCATTTATTTCAACCTAAACAAATGAGTATTTTACACAATTACACATTTAGATCCAGCTGTGCATACAAGTAATAATACTAATAGCTATTTAAAATTATATAACCTCTTTCATGGTACCAAATGCTGCTTTACAGAGTTGGATAAAGAAATGAAAGGACTGAAAATAATTATAATAGGAGTACTTTGGATGATTTAGCTAGCAAGTAAAAGCCTTTGTAAACAATTGAGTTTATTCATTTTTAAAGATTTGTAAATTACAGATACAATTACAGAAATAGTAAATAAATGTTTGCTTGTAAATTAATATAATTACACCAATGGAGATGGTTTTATAGCGACAGTGTGTGGAAAAGTTGAAATCTCTTTGTTTCAATACTTTCTAAACAAAATTTTAAAAAAATATATAAATTAACCTTAATGAACTTTAACATCTGTAACAGTGGCAGTAAATACGCCAAACATACCATGAGCTATAGAACAACTCTGTGCACAGACATTTATGTAACAGTGACTGTCCCAACTTTAGGTGTAAAATCTGCACAAATAACAAACACTAATAAAAAGAACCCTGGATTAATGGTAAAATAAGAGCTCGCAGCACTGACACTTTGTTATAATAATACAGTTATGTCTATGATTTCAGAGCTCACTGTACCTTGTGTGTGTGTATGTCGCTCCTGTTCCGGAACAAGAAGTGAAGGGACGTGCGTTAACACTAAAGGTAGGTCAGCAACCAATCAGCGACGAGTGGGCTGTTACATCACAGCCAGAGCAGCCAATGAGCGCGAAGTGTCTCATCACGGCACCGTTGTTATGATTTTCGATTGGCCAATTGGAGGATCTGCTCATGGCGCTAGAGAAAGAACGATACACTGTCATAACACACATCTGTCTCAACTTGCACATCTGCACTTTGACCACTGCGCCAGTATCGACAGCGCAATACATGATAGCAGCATGGTCCCGGAAGTAGAAACCCTGTTTATTTTCTGCACAGATATATTGGTTAACATGTATAATGTTATAACAACTGAATGCAAACTCACCATAAGGAACGACAATGTGAGACGGTGTTAGATGTACCCGTAAAATCGTTATATCCGTGCGGTGTTATCAATGAATTACGCAATTAAGCGTTTAAATCGCTTTTCGACGGGAAGAACTACATTACCCTCAATGCACAGGTGTAACAGCGCTTGTTGCTTGTTTTTGATTGCTATATCTGCTATACCCGCTAACATGTCGGCAAAGGTGTTTCAGCTTTACAGCTTTACGTCAGCATAAACATCCACGTTTTCTCTCACGACACACAAACGACAATATATTGTAGAATTACATTACCAACAAGCTGAAAATGTTGCCGGAAGTTGTTGGAAACATATGACCCGCAATGGTTTATGGGATGCGTACTATTTTGGCTGGTGGAATAGAAATTTAAATAGTGTCGTATCTTTGACGGTTTTGTGTTTTACAATGTATTATTTGTTCCGAATCACATCTCTTGTGGTCATTATTCACCTCGCTGCTGTTCGGGCTCCATCCTGGCTCAAATCCCCCCTTAAATTTGGACTTTTCAAACAGTCGTTAAAGAAAATGAATAGGGCTTTTACTTCCGGGATTATGGCCTTTCTAAGGGGGGTCCGTCGCTACTACGCTACCAGACTTCATTCACAAACAAACGCATTTTAAACTTATCTGATAATTAACCAAACGTTTGCCTCTTTTGAAAATTAACTTAATATGTCATGTTCAGCTCCGAAAGCTACTTTTTAATTCGGCATGTTCCAAAATTTAACACGGTTTGTTTTAGAACAAAAAAACAAACAAAAGAAAAACCGTATAGTTGCATGTGCTTCATATCACCACCAACCAGCCAATTATGACTTGAAATCTTCATTTTTTTAGCCAGCGTTTCACAATCACTGATATTGAGTGACGATATTTTTTTTTTTTTTGCTGTCTAAGTTACATGTTTTATTGGTCAGCTTTACTGGCAGAAAATATGAATTGCTTCCCTTCTACCATAAAAAAAAATGTCACCAGTTCAGCCACGAGATGTCGCCATTGCTCTAAGGTAAAGGAGAGAGAGCTGTCTGCCTTTTGCAGAGTGCAGGGATTGTATTATTGTGAAGGGATATAAAAATGTAGGGAAAAACTGAAAAATCATATAGACTTTGTAGAAAATAAGCTTTTTGTAGCTGTAAATAGAGGTTCACTGGATTTAAAATGACAGTATTGAAACAGTGCTTTATTTATTTTATTTCAGAAACACTCTACAAAATGGCAGTGTTATGCTACAGGACTGTGATTTATCAGAGGGAAGTTTCATTACTGTATAACTGATTTGGAATAATGATAGTCCCTGATCACACTGATTTGCCCCAAGTTCAGTTCTTAAGCCTCGAAATGAAACTTTTAAATAACCTGACTTATATGCAGGAGGTCATTTGTTCTTTTTATTCTTTTTTCGCTTGTTTTTCTTCCCTTTCTTTTTTCATTCTTTACTTTTAAGTAGAAGCTATTGCCAATTTTCTTTCTGATCAATTTTCATTATGATGTTTGTATTACCACCAGGGGCCGCCAAACATTTTAAATGAACCTTATTTGTGGCCCCAAAATTGCCTCGATAAATTTAAAGCCCCATAAATACAAAAAGTTTGTATTTTCAATTCACTTTGAAAAGTTTTGTCTTAGAAATCATGTTGTCCTAACTTTGATTGTTGAAGAAGCACCTTTAGACATTGGGGCAGTTTAACACCTATCCGTTATTGGATGAGCTAAAAGAATATGGAGGAGATTAAATTATGCATTTTTACTGTTCGGAATTTTGCAGAACTGAATAATAAGAACAACTGAATCACAATAATTAGAGAAAATGATTTTCTGAACCTTTCACGTCATCAACCAGATGCCACAACCTCTTGCTTGATGCAGGTTGAATTGCTGTTCCAAATTTTCACTCAAATGTTTTGTGGTTTAATTTACAGAAATTCAGTTCATAATTCTAAACTTTATAGTTATTTATTGTCAGACCTTTAATGAATGTTGGGTTGATGTTGACATTGCAACCTGACATCAATTCAGTTTTTGTTTCCGCTTTAAGATTCAACAATGTCAGAAGGAAGGAAGGAAGGAAGGAAGGAAGGAAGGAAGGAAGGAAGCTCAAGCATCTCTTCAAAAAGGACACTTTACAACAGAAAACAAAACATTTCTGCCATAACACTTACAACATTTAACAATAATGGACAACAAGATGAAGATACTGAATAAAGAAAAGAATCATGAAGGACATGATGATCAAGTGGAAGAAAGAAAACAAACAAACAAACTTGTGTCAGAATCTTTCTATTGTGTTTACACATTCATATTTTATTAAGTATCTCAATCCTTTCCTTAAAAACAGATACTTTAGAATAGAAAACAAGTTTAGAATCACCAAGGTTACAAAAACAACCTTAAACTTTTTTTTTTAGAAATTATGAGAAACCATTTCCGCCCCTTCTGTTGTTCTAAACAAAAACAAGTTGTTGTATTTCCTGAGTGCAGTCACATATTGTCATCACGTGCCAAAGTAAACTGCGAGAGATGCTAATTCCCTGCAAATGTCCCTCCATCAGTATGACACGCAGCGCGTCTGCTGGCCTTTTAGCACCGCGCTCTCCTCCTCGGCTCGGCTCAGCTCGTGGCGCTGGAGGGACGGCAGATGGCTTCACTTTGTGTTTACTGATACAGAGCTGGAGGCCATCTGATCATAAGTCATATGGTAATCATGACTCGCTCTGTTCGAGCAATATGCCAAACATTTGGTTCCCTAACATGTCAAGTTAAAAGTGATTCACAGATCATAAATGTAAAAGAATTGCTTCATTGAGGAGGAATTTTAATATCAATTTCAGAAGAAATAAAACTACAATTATGGAAGCCCATTTCTGCCAGCATAAGAAGAAAAAAGACGAAAACTTGCTCATGTTAAGTCGATAGTAAGTCAAAATTATGAAATCAGTCCTAATTATGAGATAGTAAGTCAAAATCATGAGATAGTATGTCATAATTATAAGATCGTGAGACAAAATTTTGAAGGAATTCATAATTATGAGATAGTAAGTCGAAATTATGAGAGAGTAAGTCATAATTATGAGATAGTAAATTGAAATGATGAAGTAAGTCATAATTATGATCATACTAAGTCAAAATTATGAGATTGTAAGTTGAAATAATGATACATGAGCATTTTTTTTCCTCTTTTGTTCTGATGCTGGAGGAAATAGGCTTCTACATAAAACAGTACCTGTAAAAACTCTATATAATGAAATCTACTCGTTTTACAGTTGCTTGTTTTTTAAGTACCTTTGTTGATGTGTTATTTTGGAGGGTTTTTTGTGCAGTTTTGCCTGGAACTGTCTCATAACTTGAGAAGAAAGTTGGTGTTTGTGGAGCTGTCTCACAGCCTGTGAAGGCATCTCCCTCTGTGTGCACACGCACACGAACCAATCAGGATATCTGCAGAGAGGCAAACCTTCACGCTGAGCCCCAGATAACCTGCTGCTCATCATCTCCTCAGTAGGCAACAACACTGTGGATGTGTCACTTTGGGAAATGTAATCAAAAACTGGAAGAGAAAGTTGTTGACGCCACCGACACTGTGACTGTCCCAACTTTTAAAAACCATCACATGCTGGATTATGGAGTAGGAACTTTCTTCCAACAGAAATGATCCACCAAACCTGTGCTAAACGGGAATTATCCTTTAAATTTACTAGGAAGGATTCTTTAAAGCTGGAGTAAGCAACATATTTTTGCCAATAATTCCACAGCAACCTTTCAGAGTAATGTAAAACAATTAATCTGAGAGAGAACTAAAATTCTGCTCGTCCTCCAGACTTCTGCTTCCAGACTTGAGATCAGTCTGCAGTGAAACAGCGTCTCCTATTGGCTGTTCTGGTCGGTAACTACTGCCTACACTGCAAAGCAACCTAAAAAAGGAGAAGTGGACTAAAAGAGAGTCGGATAAGAAACACAAGATGTGTCAATATAGGCTCTATAGGTTTAATATAACTCTTATTTTGAAGGCCAGGGTGAACAGAAGTGGTGATGTGTGAGACGATATGAGTTTTCAAAAAGAAAAGTCCTGTCAGTTTCATTACATTTAATTTTCAGCTGTTTAATTGCTTGGTTGCACTACTAAAATGAAAGAGAATATAAAAACATTTGTTATACTGTATATAGTTATATGACAACATATAATTACTACATATATTATGAGAACTACTAAAATGCAAGAAAATAACATGTCTTTATTTCGGCATAACTACTTAAATGAAATACAACATGATTTTAATTAAAATCCCTGAAACTTAAATTGGAACTAAAATGACCATAAATTGTTATCGTTTTCACTTAAGAATTCAACATTTTCAGATTAAAACTGACTACAGACAATCATTTTAGCCAAAAGAGTATTAGGTGGTGCCGGTGTAAACAAGAAGTTGACACCGTCCTCAGCAGTTTGCTTTTTTTCACAAAAGTACAAACAAGGAGTTGTTAAAAAAAATAAGCACCAATCAGGAAGTGAATGCTGGTGACTGGCTCATCATTTTCAAAAGGTTTCTGTTTGTCCAGACGAATACGCAGTCCAGGAGTTTCCAGTCAGCAGCATTTTCAAACCCTTCCTTTTCGGGGGGCTTTGAAACAGAAGTGATGTGTTTTTGAATCAAATATTTAAAAAGTATAGATGCACATGTAGCCAGAATATCCATTCCAAAACGTTAATATTTCAGCGACTCAACAATCAACTACATTTTCTCCTGATCCCGACTGTTCTGCCGCTCTAAACACCACTTCAGCAGGAAGCTTTTTTCCCAGCAACAGCACAGATGGAGCCTAATATTCTGATTGGATTTGGTTTAAGAAGCTCAAATATAAAAAAAAAGAAATGAAAATCCTGCACATAAACCAGCCCAATCTGTTAAAGGTGAAATATGTAAAATATGTACAACGGCAACCTTTAGCATTTTAAACGACTACTGCAGTCCCAGCATACAACATCACATGCACACGGTTCATGAAAATGCGCAATTAAGACGCTGCATTGATACCTGGTGTTACACCTGGTGTTCATGCTTAAACAGGTCCACAAACATAATGATCTCACCATCGTCCTGTTTTATTTCTATAAACATGGAGGCCATTAGGTTAATTTTAGCTGGTCAGTAACAGGCAGGGATTGAAAGTGAAAGTGTGTCCATACTTGAGAGCAGCTCTGCAGAATTATTAAATGATGAGATGAGATAATAACAGGCTGTAAAAACACTAAACATGTTAAATATTCGTTCATAAGTTGCATGAGATAGACTGAAATTTACATCTATATTTAAATGAATCTCCTCTGTTTTGTTTCTCAGACATTTTTGAGGAAGGTACAGAGGCTTTTTCAGTTCGTAAGTAAGAACTACAAAGAAGACATTTCATAGCTGTTGATGAAGGCCTATTTTGAAATAAAACACCGTAAAAACCTATTTGTGTCCTTCCATTATTTGTGTGTAATAAAAAGTGACCCACTTTGAAATATGTATGTAAAAAGTGTATGTGGCCTTCATGTACACATCATCCATATTTCAGACACAGGTCTGTTGAATTTGGGGAGGTTTTCTAATATCACATTTGACACCTATTTTAGTTGAATTTATATTAAAACACTTTTATTTAGCCAATTGATCTCTAAATAAGGATGTGTTCACTTTGAAAGACAAAAAGGTAAATAAAGTATAGTATGGGAGCCACTGCAGAACACTAGTCTGGTGTCAAGAATTTGGATTGCGGTACCCATTTTAAACACTAGTAGCCATAGTTTAACATTTTTAACGACTTCTACAGATTTTTGTGGAGAACCCATTTGTTATGGCTCTTAACATAAATAAATCCAGGATGTTTTTTTCAAACATTGTTCTCATTAATTTCTCACTGAACATTGCACAGGGCCTTGGCAGAGTTACTCGCATTCTACATTCTTGCTGCATTCCCTCTGTGGCTATAGACTAGAGATTTAAATTATTATTATTTTTTTTCTAAATTAAACAATATCGGATGTTTGGTCATCTACATGGTGCCAAAAGAATGTAAGGACATAAGGAATTATTCATCACGTCAGCGCGGCACACAGTTAAACAGATCAAATACGTTGCCTCGTGTCAGCACCAGACTGTGCATTAAATCACACTGACTTCAAATCTTCAATGTGAATAACAAAATACTTGAGATCCGTGCTGGCACACACAAACACATCACTGCGTTCACATCTCATTGAAAAAAGCAGAAGAAGAAAGAGACAGCCAGCCAGCCGTCAAAGACTTGTGAACATGATGACACATAAATGTGTATTCATTGACAAAATTAGGCAGGGTCTCTCTCATCACGGTCAAACTCCGGCGCGAAACCAGCCAACGAGGCTTGAAAAGCCACTTCACGTCCTCTCTGGATGTGAATGGTGCACGGCCGCAGCTGCTGCTGTTTAGTGTGTTTGGAGCCGGAGCTGCATCTGCTCATAAATAACACAGTCTCATAAAATTTCATGAAATCAGAATTAATTCTGAAATGCAGATTATGTTGTACCGCAAACATGATTTCGCTCCACTAGAGTGGATTTATGTGGCGCGAGCACAAATCGGAGGCTGATTTTCTGAGCCGCTCAGATAACACGCCGTAATAGGAGATACGTCGACTTTAGAGCTGCGTTTCTCTGCAGTAACGAACCAAGATATCTTTAGGTTTATTCCCATCAGGCCACTATTTTTTTATGTTTTTAAAGTTGAAGGAGGTATTTCAATAAGAGTCAGATGCAAATGAATGCCATGGCAACAGTTTTAGCGAATAAAAGAGGATGTTTAGTAGTCATGTGACTAAAAAATACCTCCCACTGTCACATTTGACCTCCTCCACTTAGTTACAGAAGCAAATATTATACAGTAGTGAAAAGAAGCAGCAATGAAGCGTCACCATGTGTCAACCATGCTCTTTATTTATGTTATCAAGTTGTGCTTCTGTGTCGACACAGACTTTACTGCCACCTACTGATCATCACCGACACACACAGACATTCAGACAGCACACATCTGACCACATGTGGTCCAGTATGTAACATTTATGGAGGGTTTATTGTCAGAGGTGTAATATACTACCTATGAGTATGATTGTATACGTGCAGAATTGCTTTAAAATAATGAGTTTTGGTCTTTGTGGCTTTAGAATAAGCCCTTTAAATGTACTCTACGCAAGGGCCTTGCTTTACGGAAGCCGCCGCCTTGTGCCACTATGTTTCTACAGCAGTCTCAATGGATAATTATTTATTTATTTATTAATCATATTTCTCTTTTGCTCTGGTTTAGCAACTATGGGCGACAGTAGCTCAGCGGTGGAGCGAGTTTGACTGAGTTTGATTTGTCTGCATGCCGATGTGTCCTTGGGCAAGACACTTAACCCCACTTTGCTCCCGATGGCTGTGCCAGCAGCGTGTGAATGGGTATGAAAAAGGTGTGATAGAAAAATGTACTGCACATCGATGCACTGTATGAATCTGTGAGTGAATGGGTGAACGACAAAACTGCAGTGTAAAGCAACTCCGAGTCGTCATCAAAACCAAAGAAAACAAAGAACAGCTCAAATGTCTGGGAACCTCATCTGCTAAACAACACCATGAAATGCTTGTTTAGTACAACATCCTTTATCACTAATTCCTGCACTGGGACTTTAATGCCTGGTGTCCACTAGTGAAACAAAGTGGAAAAATATGGAGGAAATCATTTTAATGTCAGGTTTCCTCCACCTCTTTTTATGCCTTTTAAATAACTACTTTATAAGAATAAGAATAAAAAAACACTTTCAATAACTTTAGTTCCTCAACTGGTCCACAGCGACCTCACCAAGTTTGAAGATGATCGGCCCAAAGCTCGAGGACAAATTCATTCAAATACCATTGGTGCAAATTCGCCACAAAAATGGCCGTTCAACACAAGATGGCGGCCTTCCTGTAGGACTTACGACAACATCCTCGATGACTTTTTCGACTGTCCTGACATGATTAACACGTGTACCAACTTTCATTCATGTACGCGTCAAAAAGTCACCTGATGAATGCGTTTTTCCATTTTCATTAGCCCCTCCCACTTCCAGTTTTCCACACTTTTTCACCGAAGGACTTAAACACGTAAATTTACGCAAACATCTGTGAGTTTTGGGGTATGAGAAAGGCCTTAAAATCGAGATTCATTTGAGACAAAAATAATAATAAGAACATTTCGATTTAGAGCAAATAATCACAATCAGGTGACAACGTAATAGTGGGGACACACCTAACCATTAACCTATGAATAGTTAGTGACTGCTGCTGTGACACATTATGTGCAGTGATGAGACATCATGCAGGTCATCATGCAGGTCCACACACTATTTAAGTGCAAATCACCTTCTGGACACAACATGCTGCTCCGTCTCTTCCTCTCGGATGATTGAACTTCACTTGTGGGTTTGTAGATGCTGCTTCTCCTCACAGGTTCAGCCTGATGCAATACTTGCACAAAGGGGGGGAAAGGGTGGTGGGGGAAAAAGAAAGATAAAATGCTTCTGGAAGTGATTCGCTCAAGCTTTTTTAGCTGCTTCCATCACTTTGTTTTGTGCTTCCTCAACGTTCAAGGCCATTCCAGTGCCAAAATGTGTCGGCTGTCATACTTTCAATCCGCTTTGACCTAGCAAGGCAATAAAACCCCCCTTTTTTATGATTTCCTTTTGTCAGGAAAGGTGCCTTGCATTGTTGAGTTTTAAGGTGTTTTTTTTCTCTCTCTCTCTGTGCTGTCAAAATGAAACTCAGCCCAGAGTTTGCCTCATTTTGTATCGACGACTTTCATCGGAGAATAAAAGGGAGGATCAAAAGAAGCTACAAACTGTAAAGAGTCACAATTATCACGCTTACATTCTGCTTCTTACAATCTCATCACACCCAGAGTAACATTTATCTTATGTGAAGAGGTATGAGGACTCTAAGTGTTGCATAAATATGTTGCTCTTTTTCCTCCAAAGAGCTTCTCATTCACTCGCTCATAGCGCCGTCTGTATGTAAACGACGTGTTTCAAGTGCCATTTTCTTTTTGTACATAAAAACAACCTGTAAATGTATGGAGTCGTTCAAGTGTTCAAGCTGTGTATTTTTCATTCCTGGAAGAATGGCGGAATGAAAAGTGGCTCCAGGAGTCTGTAATTCATGCATATATTCAATATTTCTTGGAAAATTGTCTAAAAAAGTGAAATAATCTTGGTAAACAAGTTCTGTACTCGAAAAATAATCTAACTTTGTCTTCATCTGAACCATGTTTTGCATAAACTCTCGACTGCAAAGTCATCTTCATCAAATAAAGAAGGATTCTTTTTGAATTAACACAGAATTTCTTACGACGTTCTTAAATTTTGGTCAGTTTTGTCTCGTTTATGGTCTGTTTTTACATATTTTGAGGAAGATCACTGTCTGAAAGTTGCAAGGTTTACATGTATTCGAGCCAAGCAACATACGCTAAATCTCTTTGCAGATTATTTTATTTAAAAAAAAAAACAAGATTTAATTCAATTTAAGAATATTTTGGTTTATTTCTAGACGGGCAGTTTTTGCAGTGTGTGTTTTTCTTAAACTTTGTGTGTGATTTTTACATTGACTCAATCAAAATTCATGGCATGAATGGTTGCCAAACATTCCGACTCAGTCAAAACAAACCTTTGACTGAATAATGCAAGGACACCTTAAACACAATTAAAGTATTCACCCTTTCTCTTCTGATGAGAAAGAGAGCAGCAGACTCATGCTTTTATTTTTTTCTAGTTTTGTCCTAATGTCAGTAATTAAAGCTTTTGTGAAATCACATTATGCAAATTTTGTAGCTCAAGTTCAAAGGTTTCCAATCGAGAGAGTAAAGAAGATGCTAATTTGTCATCTTCACGTGGTAAAAGAATCCCTTTGTTTGGTGAGAACGCACCGCTACTCTTCTGTGATGTGCTGCCCCCTTGTGGTCAGCACATGCTTTTTGGAGAATTGTACGCAACCGAGAAAAACTACTGACAACTGATCACACGTGCAGTCAAGTTTATTGCACCACCCGTCATAAAAACATAAATATTTTTTAGAAATCTTTCAAAAACTTGTTTAAAACTAAAAATATTGTTATTTATTTGTCAAATAAACATAATTCACCTTTTTTATACCCAAATTTGAGCCGGGTATTGAGAATTTGAGAACTTTCTACCACTAAAACTCATTTTACTGTTCAGCAATTCAAGTAAATAACTATTATTTCTCATCTTTATCAAGAAATATTTTTACAGATTTTTTGGTAGTCTATTTGCAAATTCATGGATAACAATAATTATAACATTTTAGCATTAAAATATAATTTCGGTTAAAAAAAATCTACATACTGGTGTATGTTGTTAATTTAGGGTAGCTGTAGCTGTAACATGTGTAAAGCACTATACAGTTTATACTTGCAGTTTTTCCATGTTCATTTGCCAGTTTATTTTCCTTGAAACAAAACTGCTGCAGAATCCATTACAGCGATGTTGCATGTACTGATTCAGTTTCATTCAAGTTATATATATATATATAGTTATACATACACGCATGTTTTCACAAAAGACACTTCACTTAAGAGCTACAAGAGTCACACAAAGACGAGGAGAGAAAAGGCAAAATAAAGAGCAGGCGGCGCGAACACCTCTTTGTGATGTGACAGGTCAGCACACAACAAAGGTCTTTAGATGAAATGGACTAATTTCGCCGTCATTGTGGCCGTGTCCCACTTTTACAGAGTGAAAGTTAGAGCCTTCTTTTGGTTAGATCTGTAATCACTATTCAATCTGGCTGGAGGAGAGAAAGAAATTTAATTTGACAAGGAGTTAATGAACCCATGCGGCCATTATCTTATATAACCCATTTGAGAGACTGGTTGAGCACTGATGAAAATTCTATTAAACATAGCTGGCTGATTTCTCTATTTTGTTCTGTGGCAGAAAAGCCTTTTTTAACCTTGCCAATTTACTTTGAACTCTCCGAGTTGCCAAGGATCATTATATCAAGGAGCTTCAAACACTTACCCTTAAATGATTCAAATGCAACAACCCCAGACTTTGGGCTAATAACCTCTGCGATGCATACACAAGGCACCTCGTGCAGGAAACACTTTTAGTTTCTCACTGGAGCACATTTTTAGTCTTGGATGCAACTTTTTTTTTTCTCCACTTTCAGAACTTCCTCAGAAGTTGTTTAAAAAAAAAAAAATAAAATAAAAATCTCTTTCGGTTTAAACTCGCCCGCCTTAGCGTTTTTTCTTTAATTTCCAGAAAACCCCTTGGTTTGAATTACTTCCTGCGTACTGCAGATGATTTAGTTATTGATATGCATCATTTGGTGTCAGCTGCACTCAGCAGATGCCCCATAAAAAAAGAGAGTAAATTACTTTAATACACGGAAGCCACTATGTGCCAATCAATGGAGCCAACGTAGACTAATTACCCAGAACCTACTGCTCTTGTCCTGGACGCGTGTCAACTGACGTCAGCCCGCGGTGACGTGGCGTTTG
Organism: Solea senegalensis; assembly: GCF_019176455.1. Taxonomy (NCBI): domain Eukaryota; kingdom Metazoa; phylum Chordata; class Actinopteri; order Pleuronectiformes; family Soleidae; genus Solea; species Solea senegalensis. Next base: position 4,201,229 of record NC_058033.1, read on the forward strand.
TGTGATTTACGTCATGTGCAGCTGGTGTAATTATCAGAGTACAATACAGTACAAGGACGCCATGTCCTCAGATGTGAGGAACGACTCTCCGGCAGTGATTCATGAGAAATATTTCAACATATGGAGGAGGAGAAGAGCCGGGCTTAGGATTCTACAGCAAAATCCTTTGTCCTCGGTTAACATCAGTGGGGATATTTTCATTTAAATTCCGGCTTTTTTGATTATTAATGTCAGACCTGATGACACAATAATGACATCTTATTTGAATTATTGGGAGAACACAAAAATTAGATGCTAAAAGACACAAAATAATTTAAGCTAATTTAACTAATGAGTATGACATCGTATTAGGGCCAACCTGAAGAAATTTATTTATAAATCTTTTGGGAATAATGTTGGAATAATTTCATCTTATTAATTAACTTATGTCTCTTTTATTATTCATTGTATTTATTCTATCTTAAAGAACTTTGTATCTGTGAAAAGGTGCCATATAAATAAACTTTACTTCCTTACCATAAGAATAAAGTGGTAATATTATGAGAATAAAGTTGTAACATAAGAATAAAGTAGTAATATTTTCAGAATTAAGTTGTAATATAAGAATAAAGTAATAATCTTTTGAGAATAAAGTCATAATATGAGAACAAAGTTGTAAAATAAGAATAAAGTCATAATATTATGGGAAAAAAGCTCTAATTTTATTAGAATAAAGTCATACTATAAGAATTAATTTGTAATTAATGAATAAAATTGTAGTCTTTTGAGAATAAAGTCATAATAAGAATAAAGTCATAATATTATTAGAATAAAGTCTTAATATAAGAATAAAGTCAAAATATTTTGAAATTATTATTATTATTAATAATAATAATACTATTATATTAATATTAATAATAATATTATTATTATAAATATTAATACAATTATTATTATTAATAATAATAATAATAATAATAATAATACTATATAATATTTGTTTTTATCTTCAGTTTGGCCCTAATAAGCACATTGAATAACTAAAACGCTATTGTTAACTGATGATTATTCCTCCTCCTTAGCACAAGATCAGAAAACATTAGCCTTAACAAGTAGCTACTTGCAACAACAAGCATCAATAAAGCTCAAAGGATTTGTGCAGAAAATTTTGAAAGCCTTGCACGTCCACACATCCACTTAATGCCAAAGTATGTCACAATTAAGTTTCATTCAGTGCTGTGATCAGGTCAATCCTTTACTTTTACCATTAGTTAAACATGGCTTCACTGTATGAAGCGGTTTAATGTCATTCATGCGACTATGTTTTGCTAATTAGCATCATAGCATCTTATCATGCCAAAGCAGTGGTTCATAACCTTTGTCGCCCCCCTGAGGAATTCTAAGTAATTAATGAATAAAAGGTCAACATGAGCACAAACATGCTTTTCCTACATTCATCCACCACCTGGAACTAATGGAGCAATAAATCACAACAAACGAGCCACTTAAACATCTTAAATATCTATAGAAATTAGAAGTATTACTCATATATTGGGACCTGCAATGAGTCGCTAAACTTAACCAAAGCGATGTTGAAGAAGACGCTTTGACCTCCAAGTTCTGGGTGTTTTTAAACTCAAGGTTAGACCTTGTTAGGGGTTTCGAATCATGAAACCACGTGTGCTCCATTTAATATTGATCAGCCACTGGATGCATGTCGGTGTTTTTATTTGCTCCACACCTCCTTGTGTATTCATGACATGAATAATGCCGTGTATGTTAATCCGATGGCAGACCAAGAGCAAAGTTTCAAAGCGTCTTTCAGAGGAATCAGTCATCTGCACTCTGACGTTCCCCAGACAAGATCACAGCTAAGGAGCGTGCGGTCTCCTCTTTACATATTGCTGGACGAACCACAGGCACTGATTAGCAGACCCCACCCCCCCCTCCCAATAGATGCACTGTGCTTGATTTTAATGAACTGATTTGCATTAGTGAGCCCCTCTCTCCTCCCTGTACACTTGCCTCTACTTGCTCTCACGCAGTCTGGTAAACCGGGGCAGTGCTCTTGTGAAGAGAAAAAAAAATAAAATAAAAATCAGTCAACACATCCATCAGTAAGCAGCCAGGCCGGCGCACTCCAAGCCAAGACAGAAATATTGACAAAATGTCTGCTAGCCATCTTATTATCTTGCCCAGGGTTGCAGTTGGCAAAATAGCACATGCCGGGGGCAGCAGTGATGACGAGGTGGTGGTGAGGGTGTGAGGGTGTTACCAGTGTGTGTGTGTGTGTGTGTGTGTGTGTGTGTCCAGGGGATCATTTTTGTAAATTGTGCAACCTAGATGTGGTGTTGCTGGAGTACCGCGCATGACCATCATCTGTCGTATTAGTGTTTCTGGCGGCAGCGTCGAGTTTGAGGCATAAACCAGTAGAGAACATGTCTGATAATGAGGGATTTAATCGCTTCATGGCTGATCTTGGTACATTTGGACGGCACATGGCTGTGGCAACATGACACCGGTTGAGTCTCACAGTCAGTGTTTACATGCATGTTAAAAGTGCGATTTTAGTCAGACAATTCGGTTTTAGTAAAACAAAAAAATTCAAATAAATTCAAATAAGGGTACAGAAATATTCAACTCAAGCAAAAGTACCACTATTATGATTAAATTTAACTTAAGTACAAGTCTAAAAATGCACTCAAGTTAAAGTAAAAAAGTAGCTCGTTTAAAATTTACTTTGTTACTTAGTTAGCTACTTTTTATCAAGGTTGGAGTTCTTTCTTGTGTCGTCATTTGTGTCGTTTTTAATTAAAAGGTAAACCATGACAAATTAAAGGGCTAATGTGAACACATAATGCATTAGTCAAAAATGGGTCAAAGGTCACAAAATCTTTAACTTTCTCACTCACTCCAGGGACCTTCATTAACGCCCATTCACCTGTCCCCATCATTCACTGCCAAGTTTCCAGTGCGTGAATTTGTAAAAAGTGAAATTACAAATTTTAAAGGTACAAGTCAATTCCAGTAACGCGAGTAAATGTAATTCCTTATTTTCCACCTCTGAAGGAGACGACGTATAAACCACAGCGCTGTTGCATAAATTGATGGGATACATTTTGGGGGTGGCACGTACGCTGCAGTACACGCTGTACAGTGCAGCTGTGAATTGGGTGTAGGTCTCTGCAAACCGCTCAAACCCCCGTGCACATCCAATTATCCACTCCACAAGGTTCAGCTGGTCACACACATCCAGGCGGCTCACACGGAGTGGACATCGCTTAGGTCACTGCTGACTCATTTCACACTGACTCAGGGACGGAGCGAAGCAAAGTGGGCGATGCGTTCAAGGACAGTGTGTAACACAGCCGGCTCCTCGCATCACTTTAACATATGATATCATAACCTTTATATAACAGTCACTGCTCCCTTTCTTGATCCACCAGCATCACTATTACAGTTTTAGTTTAGGATGGAGAGATAAGGTAAAGTCATTATTATCAGAGCTTCTCTGCCATTTTACTCTCATCCAAATGTGTCATGTCAGTAATCATTATCATAAAATGTCAGTGACTTTGACCCGAGTGAAAAGGTACGAATAAAGATAATACTAATCCCGTGCAAATAGACCAACAGTAAACATGTGCATAAATATTCCATCGTCTCCTGTCTGCAAGTAGTTTTCCACAGATTTTCAAGCACGGAGGCACTTGAAGAAGCATTCAGCTTCAAATATTGTGGCAAAGCTCGGGTTTTGTCGTCATATGACGAAAAGTGGTCAGAAGCGCAAGTCAGAGGTAAATTAATCTGGTGTGGTGATGCACCATGGTCTCAAACTGAAACTGAAACGAGGAAGAGGAAAAGTAACCGTTTTTGATGATCTGCTGACTTTTCCAGTCATCACACAAACTTTTATGTCATGATGTCAGGAAAGATGTTTGTCGTCCTTTACAAAAGAGACAGAAAGCTCTGTATATGTTGTTTAGAGATAAAGTGAATGGCGATATAGTTGCTAAGATACAAAAAAGTATTTGGTCAAGAAGAAGAAACAGTACAAAAAAGTATCTAAAATTAGAGTTCATGACACAACTTTACTTTCATAGTCTTTAACATTCAAAATCCCAAGTCTCCGAACAGGATCCAATGGATCATCACATTAAAGTGCTCTACTTTGCACGTTGTAACTGACACAAAGCGGGAAAATTGTCAACTGCTCAACTCAAATGCACCGTGTCTCATGAGAGTATCACGACATAAGGAGATTGGTTGAGAGTGATGTTCACGTCCCCTGTTCCTCCTCACTTTGTAACCTCAGTTTGTAAAAATTGTGTAAAGTTCTTCTCCCACTTCAACCAGACGTTTTGCACGAGTGCATCTGTCACAGTCGGCATCAGTGGTTCCACGTCAAACCTCTGGTCAAGCAGGTGGAGCCGAAAGATGTAACATTCACGGTCATTTATGTTTCACTGACGCGACGGCGATAACACAAGGCTTTTTATTCCCGCTTCTTCACATCCAGGCCTTTCTTAACTTCTCAGCGACTCAGTGGAAGTCAGCGGGGTTATTAACCTCAGAGACAATCTCATGCTCCATCCTGCTGCTCCCTCAGCGGAGATGCACATTTTCAAACTGCCTCATCTTTTGAACTCGGATGAGGCTCTGGTGGCAGCGGCAGGTAAAACAGACTGAAGAAAAGAACAAACAGAAAAATAGATGGGATCCGCCGTTGATTTTTGAGCAGCAGGCGCAGAACAGCATTAATTAGGGAGATGAGACCTCAATGCTTCTCCAAACTCCCCTTGATTTCCTCTGGACGCTAGTTACTCGTCACGTCTCGTGCACTTTGGGGCGCTGCCAAACGCTGTGGGCATAATTGAAAAATTTCATGGCCTGTTTTTCAGCCCCTGCACAATGTACAGCTACTGTCCACACACCGCTGAGAGCCGAGGAGTCTCTACATCATACAAATGCAATAAGATGAAAAGCTATTGATTCCTAATGTTGGGAAATGGCTTGTTGCTACTGCTACAGTAATATGATACAGCGGGGAGGGGAAACGATATAAAAGCTGCTGTGAAACATTATACTAAAAGAACAATAACAACACAACACAAACAGATTATAAACAGTCGATACGTTCGCTGGATAAACTGCAGCTGTAACTTGCAACATAAAAGTGATGTTATTATAGATTACAATGAGCTACGCTTGGCTGCATTACAGCAAACACTATAGGTTTATAACACAATACAATTGCCCGGCAATGCCGTTCAGGGGGTTTTGGTTTTGAAGGTGACCAGGTCGTCTACACCTGCACGTCACTATAGTCTGGCAACTTTCACTCAGCACATTCCAGCCTCTACAACATTCCCATACCTCCTCTCAGGAAATGGGCACAGACAAACACAGCTGTTTTGTACATGTGCCGATATTGACATATTTTTTTTATGTCGTTTGTTGTCAGATTCTCTAGGGTCTATCCTTTTTTAGGTTTCTTTGTAGCATGTAGTGGAAAAGCAATCTTTACAGACAAAGGTTTCTTGTGATGAAGGCTAGTCAGGAGGGGGTGCACGTGTGTTGTTCTATCACTCAGATCACTTGATTTACATGTTTACAATGTTTACAACAGAACTATTGATCAATGACCCCTCATCCGCCCCCCAAAAAATGGTCTTTTTATGAAAAAAGTGTCAAATATAATCATCCATTTTACAAGGCCATACATAAATGCATAAACGTTTCCCAGAAATCCCCAAAAATTCACCAAAAATGTCCTTCAGGGTGGTCCTTGTATGCCAGGGAGAAGGTCTACAATAAGGCACTGTGTTGCTAATCAAGCCTTATGGTGACTACCCAGAAAAAAGCAGCTGCAGAATTAAAACAAATTATTTTTTAGTGTAAGTAAAAAACAGTGTTATAAGTACGTGCTTACAGTGAACAAAAAGGACAATTTTGAGTGTCTTCACAGGTGAAAACATGCTGCTAAACTGCAAGGACAAGGACACGTGAATAAAGTTGACACCGTTTATCTGAGTTTGTGCCCAACAAGCCACTCTCTCCATTGTAACAGGAAACTGTGCAGTGAGAGAGCTGAAAGCGACAGAGAGCACATTCACAAAAAGATTTGTGAAGAAGCCTTTTTTTGCCAGTGTGGAGGTCCTACAAGCAGACAAGGTAAAAGTGTATTGTATGCAAACACTGTGCATTTCCCTGTTCTGCAAAAGAACATCCTGCTATGTCAATGCGCTTGCAAAAACCAGCCCAACAACCTTCAACAAGAAATCACTGAGTGGACAAACAATGACGAAGCTCACAGTTTAACTTTGCTCAAGTTCTGTCTTTATGTGGCATTCTATTTAGTTTTCCTAATAGTTTGCAACAGTGAGCAGCATTTCTCCCAAAATCTATTTAGTTTTGACACACAAAAAAAGAACCAGCTCTGCACAGAAGTGACCGGCTCAAACCTTTGAAACCAGCAGCCGACACCAGCGCCGTCGCTAAAGTGTGACATCTGAACAAAGACAGCAGTATTAGTAGCTACAGGTGAAAAGCCCAGGGCGTGGAATGAATCATGTGTCGAGCAATTCAGTACGGCCCTTGAACGAGGCTGTAAAAATTGAAATGGCCCTTGATATAAGAAAGCCGTAAAATGTTATGTCCCCCTTGGGATGAATTATAATAACTTTGTTGATCCCTTAACTTTTCATATTGTGTCATCACATAAAAACATATATATATATATATATATATATGTATTTATTTATTTATTTATTTATCAAACAGCCTAACCTCACAAACAGAGAAGATTGTGTCTTGGTGCTGTGTTTTAAACACGACGCAAACACAGACAAGTGACGAGCAAAGCAGTTTTCGACGTAACTGAATCCTTAGAATCAGTTAATTTACCCTTTAACACCCAGCGCATCATATTTTTTGGCCTGTTTTTGTGACAATGAGACAAAGATGTGTTATTTTAAATATGTTTTATACTGTTGAAATTTCAAAATCTGGTTTGTCTTTGTGTACAACCACAGTGTTTTTTTCTTGTACTTTTTCTTCATTTTAAATTGTTAATATACTACTTTAACATGCAGTAGATGGTAAATAACTGCCAGATACTTAAAGTTATTCTGGAAAAATGGACAAAAGCACTTAGTCACAGGACATTTTCTGGTCCTTTCATGGTTAAAGTAAGCAGAAAAGTCCAGACGGACATTTTGAGGCTTAGGTGTTAAAGGGTAAAAAGAATCTATCCATTTTATGCTTTTATACAGTGAAGTTTATAGAAGGTTTGAGGACAATATACTGTATTATGGTGAAGTTATTGAATGACTTCTTTTACAGGGATTGCACTTTGTAGACGGTCCCTGCGCTCTGGTCTCACGGAAGACTGCATGTAGAGATCAATGTCGGTTCTTCAGCTTGAAAGACAACTATTTTTTAATTAAAACCGATGTTGCAGCTTGTCGTCTATTTTGCTATGATTCAAAATATGTCTTGCATGTGTTTCAACAATGTTTTGTTTAAATGTTATTGACCACGGCAGTTAGAATCTGTGAATATCTTTCTAACTTAACTCGCAACTGTCGCATCAAGTAACTTCAGTAAAAATCAAAACTGGATAAAACGGGAAACGCTCATTGTCAGACCGAACAAAGCTAATATATTTATTATAACAATAATAATAATGATAATAAACATGTTTGACAACACCTGTTCCGTATGTATTATTTATTCAAACTGACTTTCACTGGATTTTATTCTGTATTCTTTGCCACAGTGACAAATTGGAGGTGTGGCATGAGAGCGTGTGAAGACATGAATGTCATACACCACAGTACGTAGCCGTGCGTGACACGACACCAGCTAATGTACATCACATACACATCATCCTCCAGTCAGACTGTGTGGAGGGGGAGGGAAACGAAAACCAACACAGGTTAAAACACTGAGAGACTGTACACATGGAAGGAACTGTGCTAACCGTGAGCTGTAGCTGCAGGTGATAAACAACGGAGAAACAGAAATGCTGTGTTTATAGCAGTGAAGCAGTGGGCATGGCTGTATCCTGAAGGCTGGAGAAATGAGTTTGCACCTGGAAAGTTGCCAGATGAAATCCCCAGACTGCCAGAACGGCTCTGGGAGGAGAAAGTGAATGACGAGTGCTTTTTTGTTGTGTGTGTGTGTGTGTGTGTGTGTGTGTGTGTGTGTGTGTGTGTATAGCAGACAATACAAATAAAGCTTAGGATGAATTGGACCTACTGTGAAATTTGATTGGGATGAATGGACCTTGATGTTCTTTCTCTCTGTCTCCAATCTCTTTTAATTTACTGGTGTTGTGGAGGATATGGTTCTCATCATTAATCAGCAAGACAAATGAATCCCCTGCTACCTCGGTGTGAGAGAGTGCAAGGAACAGAGAAGGAGAGAGGGAGGAAGAGAGGAGGCGGAAGAAGAAAGGAAAGGACGGGGTATATAAATCAAGTCTGCTTTGATTAAATCACCTTTGTCTAGAGGACACGGCTAATAAGATCCATTAGGTTGATATTCAGGATTCTCATATATTGTGCTAAATGTCAATAAAAAAGAGGCTAAATCATTCAAAATGGTTAATTACCCTCAGGCTACCAAACTCTTTACATTTAAGTGACACTAATTAGTAATGTTCAATTCAAATTACAATCATTTACAGAGAGGCTAATTATCTCTCGGAGGTTCTGCTTTTTTTTAAAAAAAAACACACGTAAACAAAAGAAAACACACGATCGCACAACAACCGACGCAGCGGCGCTTTGTGAGTGCGCACTAAAGACGGACAGCGAGGGACAAAATAAGCCTCCCTGGATTTGTCAGTCTCACCAGTCAATGTCAGTCCAACATTTTCTCTCTTTTTTTTCCCCCCCCTCTGCAACCCTTTACAAGCACAATACACTCACTGTGTGAAAGAGCCATTACTGTGCACCTCTTAATGTGGCCACAGGAAGGCGCTCTAGCACCTGGTGAGTTATACAGTAGAAAGAGATGAAGGCACTTTTTCAGTGGCAGGAGTGAAGCTGCTGCATTTCTTATACAGAACAAAACATCCTTCACAAAACAACTGAGACACAGTGTCATGCACAGATGTTTGGTGCTTAATCACTAAAACAACAGTTTCCACTCAAACTTTCAGACCATTTTAATGATGAGGCCAATTTTAAAAAGAGGATATTCCTCTATAGATAAATAAAAATCAAGAAAACCATTCATGAATATTTACATTTTTTTCTCTCTACTATCAACTACGCAGACACCTTTCATGCAAATACTGGTCGATCCACCAGAGTCGGGCAGAGATAGCAAAAATACTAGGCGTTGTGCTTCCTGTGTATTCAAAAGCTGTGTCAAAGGAATCAAATCTGTCGCACAATCGTCGTATTATCTATGCAAAGATGCGTCACTTGTGTTGGATCGCATCACCAGACGTCTTCATCGCCACCTTCTGCTTATCCGGGTCACAGAAGAGAAGCCCAGACACTCTTCACCTCGATCACTTCCACCAGCTCCTCTGGAAGGATCCCCACGCCCGTCAGGAGGTGTAATCTCCCCAGTGAGTCCTGGGTCTGCCCCGGGGGTCTCCTCCCAGATGGACATGCCTGAAACACCTCCTCAGGGAAGCATCCTGGCCAGATCCCCTGAACTCCAGAGCTCGTCACCTCTATCTCTTAAGAGTCGGAAGGGTAAATCTAGAGCTTTGCCTTACGGCTCAACCCTCTCTTCACCACAAAACAAAAACCTCATCTCCCGTCACATCTCACAATACTTCCTCTAGAGGGCATCAACAAACATGGCGACCGCTGAAGAGAGACTGTAGTGCTTGATCCAAAATAGACAGAAACACAAGCAGAGTTTGCGGCGGTTGAACATAAGACCACTGAATCGTATGCAACATAAGACCACTGAATCGTATGCAACGCTCTTTGAAACTTTGCCATTTTTAAATGCCCGAATAGATTGACTTTCATTGTTTTCCTGACTGATTGGACTATCGACTGTGTACCTGCTCCGTTTCGTCCGTCATTGCACTCCTGCTACGTGCACAATGACGCAATGGACACCAAAGTACGCACAAAAGGCTCTGTACATCTCTGTCTTAGTGTTACTTTCTGCCCTCGCTCATGAATAAAACCGAAGATAAAGATAGTCCTCCCCAACCTAGAGTGGGCACTCCACCCTTTCCCCGGCTAAGGACCATGGCCCCGGATCACCAGATCTCCAGACGTTTGTTGCTATAACAAATCAACAAAATGACTGCAAATACAATCTAAGTAACTTCAGCAAAGGTTAATTGCGATCCACCAGCGAAACTATGCAGGCTTGCAGAAATGGTGTCACTTTCGTTATAGACATGTACGTATTGCACAAAAAAAATACATAATTTGTCTTTATAGTTTGATAATATATGAAGTACTGCACACTGATGTCGATTTTGCACGTTTTGCTCCATGTGCACAAATCCTGCACTTATTTGATGACCTTCTGGCCTGTTGGCCGTCTTCAAGATGTGAAAACACTGCGACACTGGCACTGATTTATAAAGTAGGTCACTCCTACTTGGCAATCACAACAATCAGCCTCCTCCAGTCGAGAGGGGCGCAAATAATCAAGGGTAATTTAACATTTATCATCAACAGAAATGGAATATTACAATACAAAAACAAAAAAAATTAATTAAAAAACGTTTTTTATCCTTTTTTTTTAGCCATAAAGTGTGGTTATGCTCAGTTTGTGTCTTTAGTCTTTTTTGTTCTGTTTTTTTATGCATAGTTGTGTCTGTTTACTTGCATTCGACTTTATTAATTAATAATAATTATTATTTATTTTAATTATTCATTAAGTACGGAAGAGTATTAGGGCCACAAGTAAAAAAATAAAAAGCATTATCTGAGAAAAAAGTCAGAACTTTAATATGACTTGGGTTAGGGTTTTCTCAGAATTCATGCAGTTTTATTACCAACAGTCAGTTTTATAAACAGTTGTTTTTGAAACTGTAAATAGTTTTGTAACAGTTTTATAAATAATAGTCAATGTTTAGTCCATGTGTTGTTTTTAAATGTTGAATCCAAAACTTTTTTCCTCAGAATTCTGACTTTAATCTCAGAATTAATGCTGTTTTCTTTTCTTTTTTTCTTACACATGTGGCCCCAATACTCCTCTGTAATTAATGCACTGAACTGGGGAAGCTCCCAAATCCTGCTTGTACACTGTCATACCTTCCTTTTAACTGTGCATCAAAGAAGAAAAGGGGCTCATTATAAAAAAAGGTCATAATCAATGTTTAGTGGTGGTTAGTAGTGTGTTTTTTTTTTAAGACGTTAAATCCAAAAACTTTTCTCCACCGTGAAAGTAAAACCTCTAAATTACCTCCTCTCTGTGGAAGAGATACTTCCTCAACGCTAACGTTTCTTTTTTGAACACATCACCAGATTTGGAGTTTTACCAGCTTTGGTGAATCATGATTATTTATGATTTATAATGAATATTCTGTGGTCGTGAAATACCTTCATTTTCTTGTAGTTTTTGCTTAAATTTGAAAGGGTCTTCTGAAATTAGGGAAGCTCTGCACTAAGGAACATTCAGAGGTCAAAAAAATAAGAACAATCAAACACTCAAACAGAGGATAAAGAGAGAAGACTCACCTCAGCAGGAGAGGAGATAATGAGACACAGGTGCATGCGATTAGGGAAATAAATCACAGAGTGGGGAAACTTGACAGGAAGTGAGGAATGAAGACAGAGATTACCAAAATAAAATAGGAAAATACAACATAACCCCACATTAACAGATAATGCAAAGTATCTAAAATAACAAAATGTCAGGTTTGTGCTATTTCACAAATAAGCATGTGCACATCCAACAGGTTAAATCGCCATGGCAACTCACCTCAGACCTGCTCCAAAGCAGATTCAATTCGAGATTACAGATTAAAAAACAACAGGCGTGAAATATGAATATGGAAACATATAAAACATATTAATAGTTCATTAAAACACAATCAGTGGGATCACAATCAGCTTCTCACATTATTTTTTTGACATAATTCAAGAAAGAAGTGACAGTGTTAATGCTTTTACTGTCACTTATTCTGTCACCGCAGCTCAGATCAACACGTCGAGACGGTGTGATGATGATTGGAAACCAAAACCAAACCATCAGATGTGTCTCTTTTATTATTAAAAAAAATAAAAATATAAAATAAAAGAAATATTGCCGCGTTTTTGACATTTTCCTTGATTACAAATTAACATATGAATAACATCTCTCCTCTACTCTTTGACATAACTTACTAGTTTTTTTTTTTAACCTGCATCTTCATTAAAAAATGTAAAAAAAAAACCTTTCTGTAACCACAACTATCATCAATATCAGAGTTTGGACTCACATGTCATACATGAAGTGATTTATTCATAATTCAGAGTCGATCGCCAGCTTCACACGACACGTTCTCCGCGAGGATCATGTTACATTTTGTATGAAAACATGTCCCGTGTATGAACTTTGAAACACCGAAGAAAACAAGAGTCAGTGTTAAGGGCATGCATTATTTAAAATCTCTCATAGGAAGACAAACAGCTCCAGAGTTCCTCCTAATTAAAACTAAATATTGTATATATATTTTATTCTTTGTTGCACTTCATCACTTGCATTATTTATCGATTGCGGTTGTTTGTCACCGTGTCAGTATTTCCGCAGGGCAAAAATACACAAATGCACAGTGAAAAGAACGATTGCTGCAAAGGGAAAGTTCAGAGGGAAACATAATAAAATATGGATCATGAGAATTATCGTCTTTGTGTGTTTTCAACGACCAAAACAAGGCTGTGATAATAATTATAAATGTTTGGTTGTGAGCTGGAGTTGCTCAAAAGTGTTGTAATGGTGTCGCTGTTGTTGTCCAGGAACTCTTTAGCTACTCATGCTAATGTGTGTGTGTGTGTGTGTGTGTGTGGAATGTGCTAATCTGCTAAAGTGGTAAATGGACTGCATTTATATGTATGGCACTTTCTCGACTTATCGACCACACAAAGCACTTTTACATTACGGTTCTTATTCACCCGTTAATGCACTGATGGCACAGCCATCTCGGCTAATTTGGTGTTGGGTGTCTCGCAATCTCCGTACGCAGACTGCAGGAGCCTGGAATCAAACAAATAACCTCGCAATTAGTGGGCGACCCGCTGCACATCCCGAGCCACATCCGTGAGATTTTATGCCCGCATTTGATTTGCGGTTTAAGATGCAAAAGGTCTCTCAGAAAATGCGTGGTTTCTCCTCTTCGTATCCACCGGTTCATCAACTTCTCATGAGGAAGCTCATGATTCTTCGCAGGCTCTGGCGCCACATGATTGATCACACCGTTGACAGCGCGATGTACGAATATGCAAAACTGCGGCTCTTAGAGGTTAAAACAGGCACTGCAGGACCAATTGAAGACACAGAAATGGTCCTGTGTGTAAGTGTGAAGTACATCTGTGCAATAATGTACTTTTTCACACCTCTTTCCATAGCAACATTGTACATAATGCACAAATGCAACGTGGGAAACGCACCACAAAAGAGAAAAATGATCTGCAGAAAAGCCAAAAACATGTATCTATCTATCTATCTATCTATCTATCTATCTATCTATCTATCTATCTATCTATCCATCACAGACTTTACTGCATCGAACAAGGTTCAATTGCAAGATGTAACTAAGAAGACACTGGGTTCATCTTGCAATACCGTGCAACACAGAGCATCACCTGCATCACTGCTTCACACGGTGGCCTGAAAATGACTCTTTATTTGACACAGTGTCAACAGATATTGAAATATTTAGTTTTACACAGGCAGTGTTCACTGCAGGGACCTCAGTGGTACTTCTTCTTTAATATTTACTCAGTAAGGGGGGAAAAAGGTACTGGCTGCTATTTAAAGGAGCCGCTAAGGTCAGTGCTTAAAAGCGAGCGAGTCAGAGGGGCAAAGCTAAAGTGAACCAAACCAAATCACAATTAAACCACTGATAAATGAAACCCAACAAATCACATCAAACAACTTAACTTAACCAAACCATGAGCCACGTTGCTACATAATTAAGTCATCGAGTAAGATCTGAATATTTTCCCTCATGTCTTTGTAGGAAATAAACACGAAGAAAACAAAGACAAACAGGAGACAGACGTCCCCTCCTCATCCCCCCGAAACAGCGACTACACAAAATAAAATAAACATAAAAGTCAAATTGACCCACTCTGCAGAAATTGCTGTGGAAAACAAGACGACAGTCATAACACGCGCTGAACGACACAGAGCAATTTCATGTCGGAGTCAAACAAACAAACGTCTCGCTGCCGTTTTAAGTGGCTGCGTCTATGATTTGAACAAGTAACAATGACAACAGCTCAAAGAGGAGGGTGCCGCCGCTGCGTGGAAGCTGTGTTTTAACAAATAACAAGCACCTTTTGTGACAGAGAGCGCTCGCATTAAAACAATGTCGGATATCAAAAATGACTCAGGTGTTTTTTTCTTCTTCTTCTCCAGGCCTGTGGATTTAAGATAAAAACCACCGGCACGAGTAACACGTCGAAAAACATGGTTTTGGAAAACTAGTCAGACCTGATGACAGATTTTCTCAAAAGCTCTGAAAACAAATGCTTCCCAATCTTATTTGCCCTGACGACAAAGATGAGTGCTGGTGTTTACTAAACTGACTTCAGCAGCTTCGTCACGCAACAACCTCAATCTGGTGGATGGATTGCACACAACCAGGGTTCCCTGGAAATCCTTGAAAGTTTTTGAAAAACGCCCTAAATAGATATGGGTCAATGAAATGAGTGTTTGAATTTTGTGCAAGAAAATAACCGGCCTCAACCGTTCCATTTTTTTGTACCCCTCCCTTGGGGTACCAGAGTCATGGCGCAGTACGATATGGGTGGAGCTAAACTCACGTCAGTCAACTGATTGGGCGACAGAAAAGCCAACACCTGCAGTCTATTCTCATACAAATCTTGAGTACCAAATCAAGGTAGAATGCAACATCTATACTCAAAAAAACTTAACTTACACTTGACGCCGTGGTTCTGCGACGACAGGACTGCGAAGCAAGGCAGACAAAAACAAACTGACACAAGACACGCGAGACGAGGACTATTTATACACGAGGTAGGGGAACACAGGTGAAACCAATGAGGGGGCGGGCTCGGCAATCTGAGGGAGGAAACCAGAGGCACAACACGAGTACAAAATAAAACAGGAAGTGAGTGAGACGTGAGTGACTTTAACAAGTGACACAAAGGACCAACATGAACTGACATGACGAAACAACCAAATCCATAAAAGTGTCAGCACATTCAGTCCTTGAATTTGAGGGAACTGGTGCTGGAAAGATGACTTTGATTGACTTGCAGCTGATTGTCCTCAGTGTGAAAGGGGTTAATGTGACATGTGATACTTTTTTATTCATTTATTTTCTAATGCCGGAGATGAACAATAATGCGGCACTCGTGCTTTTCAAATAACGAAAGAGTCCTTCCAACCTATTGCAGCTCCAACCTTCCGAGCTCTCAAGGTTAATGCATGGAGGCAACGCTGCATCACTGACCTTTCTCATTAGTACAGATAAAAACGAAGCCACCACGCACTCACGCGCACACACACGCGTGCCGGGCCTTTATTATGTGCAGCCGTTTGCTGTTCCACACTCAGTTAAAGTGTAATGAATATGATTTCTCTCTGTTTAAGTTAAACCAGGTTATCGACTGAGCGGCGGGACGCGCGCGCGCACATTAAGACGTGGAGTCAGACGAACATCTTGTGTGACTGATAACTCGCCTCAGGTCTCCTCTCCCTAATCAATAACAGTATCACCTTTACTTATTTAAGATGTTGCCTCATTATGTACAGCACTTGAAGTATAATGAGAGCCCGAGGTGAAAATGTAATTAAAAAGATAATATCTTCTTCTATTCAAGTCCACGCCTGCATACTGAACATCATAGGTGTGTGTGTGTGTGCGTGTTCAAGTCTAAAGTAGTCTAAAGAGTCTGGCTTCCACCATTAAACATGAATGGGGGAAAATACACTTCTTCATTGACGGGACGCGTCAATACCAACTACTATATCAGAATCAATAACAGTATCTCCGTGTTTTTTTCCCATTGATTTTGAGCACAAACCCTGTCAGGTTTAACTCCAACTTTCACGCCGCACTTTTCAAGGTATTCTACTTTTATTTTGTGCTAATTAAGAGCGCCGAGTTCACGCTGCTCTACCTATGTATGTGATAAAGATTTCACGGCGACTACATTTGCAAGAGTATATTTAAGGTTGGAGCCGATATTCATCTTTATATTCATTTTGCTCTCCTCATTTCATTGGAATTCTGTTGAGTTTTGTGTTGTTAATATTGTAAAGCATCTGTGATTTACTGGCAGAAATGCTCAAATATGTGCATTTCACATACTGGTATCACTATCTATGCTTGCTGATGTGAAAACTTTCAATTTGCCAAATAAACAACACATAGAAACTCTATTAGAGGTTAAAAAATGTGGTCACTATTAGTAATCAAGAGGTATTTAGTATCATGTCAACAGAAAATCTCTTGACATATAATTAACTAACAAAGTTTGGTTGAGGCAACTGATCATCGGGCCAAAATATCACATCTCTATCAGGCAAAACTTATTTTAAACTTTCCAATTTTGTACAGAAATTACAAATTTAGTAAACATATTGTTTAAAAAAGTTTGAGAAATTTAAATCTCAAAAACGCCTTTGAATTGAATTCATTATTGTTCTTCTTTGAGCGTTTTTATGTTTATTTTTTCAAACCCAAATGCGTGTCAGTTAATCTTCTCGCTACAGAATCGCTATGAATCACTTCATACCTTTTCAGAATAAAAGCATCTGGACGAAATGTCAGGATAAAAATCAAAGTGCTGGTTCTGGTGGGCCACCAACTTTGACACCAACTAAACATCAAATCATAGGTAAGATTATGACAATAAGTTATTTAATTGTTGCAAATCAACAAAATATCAGTGGGGAAACTATTTCATTAAAGTGGAAAAACAGTTAAGAACAATAGAATTAAAGAAGGAATTCGAACAGAAAATAAAGTGATGCATGAAAAAGATCAAACCTGTTTTTAGTTTTTTGCAATTTACACATATTCATATTAACATTTATGGTTAAACAATAAAAAATGATTATTTTTGGAAATTATGGCCCAGTTTCACCGAATATTGTAATAAATTAAATGTCAGATTGTCATATTTATCCCAAATAATCAATTTCACGCAGGCTCAGTGAATAAATAATGTGTCAATTAAACAAAAGATATCATCTTTTCACCAAAATGTGTCCTTTGGCGTTGAACTGTATATCCCAGAAGTCTGTGTCTGTGCTTTAAGTCCTTTCAGTCTCCTTGTCTGGATCTATCAATATCAATATCAACAGCACAGATATCAGTGAAGCAGAAGCCAACACAGATAAAAGTGCACTCGAAAAATGGCTCCAACATATTTATCACGCAACAATACGCCGGTAATATTTTTATTCTTGGAGCTTTTCCAGCCATTTAAAGCTCTCAGCTCGGCGCTGTCTCTCATAACCATTCGCTCCACGTCGACATAGACTCTCTTTACATTATGTTGCTGTACTTAAGCTGTCAGTCACACGGCTCCTTTGCTGCTGCTGCTGCTGCTGCAACAGTGCTCACCTAAAAGCCGCGCTTGGAAAACAGATAATCACCAGCTGATTTCCTTGCGACTGCTGCATATAAAGTATTTCACGAGCACAGACCTGCAGCCTCTCGTGGGGAGAAAATTATAAGCATCACTTCACTTTCCCTGGCGTCGACAGAGCGCGGCGCTTCTCTTTATTTTCTTTAAAAAAATGATATGTATGTATGTAACGTGTCATGATTCGGGCTTAATTTTGCGTCAGAGAATCGTCACAAACTCCAGTTCTCCTATAAATTCCAGGCAGCAAAATATGTTTTTGTAATATTAGACTGAATGGAGTGCGGCTTTAATCCGAGCCGGGGTTGTTGGCACAACCAGGATTGGTTTCCATGTGGTTATAGGCAACAAAAGCACTTTAAACCTTAATGAAATTTTGTGAGAACCTAAACACATTAACATAAAAAGTGGAATAACACTGCAGTCACAGCCGGAGCATCGTATACTGAAAAATGTGTTATTTTGGTGGAAATCACACTGGTTTCCTCAGTGTTTGCGGCAAAATTAACCATTGAAGTAACTCCATATTCTCATCAAGTGAATATCAAATATCTTACTGCAGTAATTACAGAGGTGGCTCTAGCCATAAGCAATATATATCTATATATATGTAGATAGATAGCGATATATATATATGAATACAAATCCAGCACTCGGCCTTTGTAGCAAGAAGACCGGGATTCAAGCCTGAGTCTGCATGTTTATTACCATTCACTATTATTTATAAGCAGGGCATGAAATTAAAACCCGACCACACGCCAAATGTGCGTACATTTAAAGATTGGTGTGTGAATAAAAACAGCAAGTCCGACATTTTTTAAGCCCAAAATGGTTGCGTTAGTTTTTCATGGAAAAGTTCCCTGAAAACTGATTTGACAGTGAATGGACGGAGGAGACGGGAAGGGGAGCCCAAATCCAAACCACGCCTAGGGAACCAAAATGCAAAGTTATTCTACTCAACTGCATAACTTAACACAAATTAAATTGAGTCCTATATAGTTATTGATATTAATTAACTCACATTTTACTCAAGTTCAAAGGTCAAAGTCCAGAGAATGCCCTGCAGGTTTCTTAAAATAATTCACATTTTTCGTGTCTTAGCGGCTCGTCACCTTAACGCGCGACCGTTCTGAAGTCAAACACAATAACAACACCCATTATTTTGGACATTAATATCTTTTCGTTTTTATTGACAAGAACTCTTCATCGTTTTTGTAAAAATGTCTATTTATGAACCAATACAAAATATGTATGGGAATGTGGAACTCCTTTTTCTCCATTAATGCACATTAACATTTCCCAAGAACAGCAGAGAGACAAAACAAAAAAAAAGAAAAGAAAAGAAGAAAGAAGAATCAATCTAAAAACAATAACTGTGGTGAAACAATCATTTTTGTTTTAGGGGGAGGAGGATGACACAAGTTGCTAAAGGCGGTGGTGAGCGGTAGAACACAGTAGAACACATTTCTGATCCTGCTTCATTCCAGTGAACAGTTTACTCCTTATGATCTATGTAAACACAAAGTAATACTTAACACATTTTCCTTTTTTTTCTTTTTTTTTTTTTTTTTCTTACAGTGCACCAAATATTAAGAAAAACACATAAAACATGTACAACATACAAGCAAAATATCACCTATTTTGCCTCTGGGACTCTAAAGTTAAGTGTTGAACTGGATTTGGATGTCGACGCTTCGTACTTAAGTCTTGTGTCACTAGTGGGCGGGGCCTAAACATTGCATTCTACCTGAGATGCAGCCGTGTCAGTGAACAACGCGTGAACCTGAGACGGGGAAATTAGCGAGTGGCGGGAAATGAATATCTTCTGCATCGTCTCCAAATATTCTCCCGGCAAATGTTAGTTTTTTTTTAATCGGAACGTTGGAAGAAGAAAAGTAACAACTAGCAACCGACTGTAGGTTTAATATTCAGAAATAATAACAATAATAATAATAATAGTAATAGTAATAAAAATATATATATTAATGCATCAGCCTTAAGGGAGAAGACAGTATTCACTTCTATTTCTTTATTGGGAAATACACGTTCTGAAGTGGGATTAAAATGGAAGCTGCCACGTGTCACTGAAGCAAAAGTCGTGCTCACTGTAAAACACAAATCACACAATCTCAGTCTCACAGACGAGGCCGCACCTGCTCTGTGGTTCAAAAAGCAACGCGAGTAACATCGTCAGTTAATAGTTTCATCGGAAACCGTGTCGGGGATAAACCCGCCCCGTTATGCCCCGCCCCCTGCCCGTCCACATTACAAACACAAAACAGTGTCCTCAGCGTACAGTGTTGACTCAGTGGTAATTTAAATTAACTCAAGTTTCAACAGAAGGAGAAACAGTTGAAGAGAGTTGGACGCAGGCAACTTTGACGTCTTTCACTTTCCTCGCGACATTCCCGTCTTCAACTATTAAGGCCCTGGTATACTTCCACAGCACAGCGCACGCGAATGGCGTCGTCAACGCGCAAAGATTTTGGAAGAGTGCGTCGGGTGTGCGAGGACAGAACCTGTCCGACTCTGAGCCGCTCGAACCAGACGTGTACGCGGGAGCTGTAGCATCGCTATTTTCTTCTTTGGTAGGAATGCGTCCTATTCCCTGCGTCCAGACTTGTACCGCCACCCGATGGGGAAGTGGGATTCTACAGGACCCTTACGCGCGAGTATACCAGGGGCCGCGATATGCGACGTGTGGCATGTGCGTGGAATTATACCAGGGCCGTATAATAAAATAATAAATGAAATCAAAGTCCACAGCTCCGCGATGCAAACCTCCTGTCATCTCAAAAATGCAGGGAAAAAAAAAACCCCAGGCGATACTTCATGACATTTAAATGCACAAATGTGTGTTATGCCGAGGAAAAAGTGAACATTTTCTTTTTTTTTTGCACAATGCATTTACACTAGAACTTTCCCAAAATGACTCGGACGACCCTCGAAAACCCAAACATCAATATAACAAGACTGAATGCTGTCGTCATGCATAACCATAAAGCTGTCACACTGCAATCGGAGTTGCACATTCACAAAATCCAAATCGAGTGCTTTAACATGGCAAAGAAGAACTGAACCTCACATGTGATACACGCCAGTGGAAAGACGACCACTTTAAAATGTGTTTTATTCTTTTTCAGCTTATACTGTTGAATTTTTGCTGAAATTATGCCACATTATCCGTTGTTGGTGGATAGAATTATTTCACTGGCTTATGTTTTATTTATTTGCAACACACAAACTCCGGCCAAAATCTCCCAGTCAAAACATAACGCCAATTTACATGTAATTCACTAAAACATTTAGTCATTTAAATGACTGTTTGGACAAATATTGCAACGTGAAATTCAGATTTCCTGCATCTCAATATGGATCAGTGACATTTTCCATGTCATTTCTTCACTGATAAAACCAATTTTGTCCGGTTGACTGCATGTTTTCAACTTTATTTTGAAAAGCCAGAGAAGTGCAATAAAAAACAAACGCGAGGAAGACTGCGAGACTTGCAGCTTCTGCCGATGAGTTTATCATTTGTGTTGATGGATTATTCAGACTAATGTGAGATCATGAAACACAAAGCCGTGAAAGATCCATCCTTCTGTCGTTTTTCCCCAAACAGTAAAAGTGAAGACTGCACTTTCGACCCTCCGCCCACGACCGTCACACCGAGTCGTTACTCATTAAGCGAGCCGCTTGCTGTGTGAACACACGATAATGACAAAATAAAGTCATCAACACGCCCTCGATGCCATGTTAAGAAGTCAGCGCGTCGAATGCGAAACCGTGGATTGACGCCGCGGTAGCACAACATGTGAATTAACTTGTGTTACAAACAATTAATTACTTTTGGCATTCCTCGGTGCTTCCCAGCTGGCAAAGCAAAAAAAAAAAACAAAAAAAAAACAAAAACAAACAACAGATCTCTTCCGTTCAGTGTTGGCAGGTGATGTGTGAAGCAAAGATAGAGAAGCAGAGGAGATGGGCTTCAGCACGTACACACATGCAAAGAAATATCAAATGTCCGAGCACTCAAGCCCCTGTGTCGGAGAAAGAAAAAAACAAAAAAACAAAAAAACGCAGGCTGTATATTCAGACTGAAATGTCTCTCAGAGCGGGACAGTTTTCCAGGACATTTACTTTCCCCCCAAACATCGGCGCGGTTTACAGTTTTGACGAAAAAACTCACAATGTGATACAGTCAAATCCACAAAGGTACTCCATTGTAACTCTACTTAAGGTTGTAAAAAATATTTCTTAGTCAGGATTAGTGTACAACACAGCTGTGATTCGCTTGGCTGGATTTTTACACGGGACTGCGCGTGTGTGTCTACGGAATAACATGAGTCCACTGATGACGGAGGGAGACACTGATGACGTTGTCCTTGTTTTTTTCTGTGTGTGTGTTTTTGCAGTGAAATTATTCCTAAAAGTAACTTAATCTACGTTTGTTTGAGTTAGAGTTTGGTTAAGGCTGTTTCCTCTTTTCAGTATGTACATCAACACCTGATGTTGTTTGTTGTTGTTTTTTCTCCCGTCTGAACAGCCTTTTTTAAACGTCTTGACTGAGTGTCTGCCAGAAACTATTTACAGTTTCTTACTTTTTTCCTCGCCCATTCATAAGGACAAAAAAAACAAAACGGATATATATTCTGGAGTGAGAACAGATGGAAATCACTTAAATCTCATCATCACAACTCAATAAAAGCCGGTTGGGAAAACAATGCTGCCGCTCAGCCAAATCGGAGAAAAATGATACTAAACGGAGGAAGATATTGTTATAATGAAATGGCAGCAAAGTAAGGAAAGATAATACACTGCCTCTCTTTGCTATGAAAAAGTAATCGCTTACGATGCAGCAGTAGATCTGCTCAAACGAGAGCGCTAACAATGCTCTTAAAAGCCGGCTGGGGCCAAATTAAATGGGAAGATCATTTCAAAAATATTCCCTGCAGCCTTCATTCTGATTATGTTTTCACTGTGTTGTTGTGTTACGGAGAGGGGACGTATACAATATATGCAGCCTGTTCCTCGGTTATGTTCTTTGTACAATGATATGTGAAGAATTTCATGCATTTTTGTCACAATGTCAGGGAAAAAGAGTGGAAGGAATAAATGGCTTGAGACAAATCACAGTTTACTGGAAAGAGTTTTCGATACGCGAGAGTGTGTGTGTGTGTGTGCGTGCGTGTGTGTGTGTGTGTGTGCAGATACATTTAGGAAAACAAATAAAGTGGCTGTGTAATTTTACCCTCATTCAAAAGCCAAGAGCACGTTGATATTACAAGTGAGGAAGATGGAGTGGGAAGGAAAGGGGAAGCTTGAGCACAACGAGGTTATGCAATGAGGATCGAAACGCAAAATCCAAGGTGGGGGGGAACCGGAACGAACGAAAACAAAAAAATTCAGAACAAGGCACAGAATTTTCTGCAAATGGTTGAACTAAATAAAATTCGTACCAGCAGTAGGGAAGGTGTCGAATGGTGAAGCTCTCTACAGTGATTTCTGGCAACGTCTGGCGCTCCCTCCCAACCCCCCGCCCCCCCAAAACCCCACCCCCTTTACTCAGTTTAACAGATAAGCCAAACCCTCCCGTGTTTTGTTTTGTTGGTTTTTTTTCCTCCTTTTTTGAATTTTTAGTTTTTTTGAACACACGAAACATTCCATCTACTGTACATCTGCAGACTAGACTAAACAACGGCTTAAAACCAGGCCTCTCTTTAAAAACTCGTCCCTCGTCTACGCGTTGACCCCTCTACTCTCGCTAAAAGTGACCCTGAACCACCTCCAATCCCTCCATTGACCTCCCATTCCCCCAAAACCCCCTTCCCCTCAGCCCTAAAACCAGCTCCGCGTCCCAAAGAGGACACTAGAGTGAGGGGTCCTGATTTTGATTAGATGTAGTACTCCTTCTTTTCGTCCGAGTTGGTGTGGCCACCCTCTGCGTTGATGATAGCCGTGTCTGCGTCCGCTGCATCGTCCGCTCCCTTGGCTTCGTGCGTGAAGTAGGTACCTGACGAGGACGAGATGAAGGACAGTGTCACGGACTCTGTAATCGCCTGCCGCGTCGCCGGTACAAAAGATTAAAATCTGCCCGCGACATCACACACGGCAGCACCTAATTATGCAAATCCTTCGCCATGTGGTCATTTACACAAACTCAACACCAGCCAGAGCTGTAATATTCAAAATCTCTTTTCAAAATCAAGACTGACACATGAAAATCAGGGTTTTGAAATAACTCTGAGTGTGGGGGAAGAGGATGGATCACACCTTCAAATTAACCTTGTCAAGTTCAGCAAAAGAAAAAAAAGAGAAAAAGACAGGGGGAACTAGAAAGCCACTTCAAACCTAATTTAGTAGATTTATTCATATCCTATCAAAGTGGAGTTTGATAATGAAGTCAAAGCAATATTCCAGAGTGACTGAGAAGAGCTCTTCTACATGTGGAGAAATATAAAAACCTCAAATGCTGCACAGGAACATAGAAACACAGTGTTCAGCGGAGAAAAGTGACATAACTGCATGTCTGATAAAGATTTTGATTTTTTTGTCAATGCCAGAAATTCCCTCATACGTGTCTTTACCAAATGTAGTTGTTTATATAGTCAATAAGAACTAGAATAGAATAATTCTAATGTTCTGTGACTGTCTTTCAGTGTGTCCCATAATGTGCTAATAAGAAAAAAGGCAGAGATAATGAGCCATTCTGGAACCAACCACCAGGGGGCGATGCAAATGGTTTGGTTTCTCTTATGGAAGTTTGTCCATCTTTATTTGCAGTCCATGTGCAACACACCAAATCAACAAAGACCTGAGGACAAAGACGTCTGGACATGGGCTAGTATGTCGTACATTGCCAAAGGTGAATAAAATACAGAGAAAACAGATCTAGTCCATTAATTTGACGACAGTACGGGGCCTAAATTTTATCGCCAGGTCCAAGCAGTTGTTGACACGCAGCAATAACGCAAACCAAGCGTTAATAGACTGAAGCTGAGGCTTGATAACAGACGATGAAGTGTCCGGGTCAACTGTACATGTCGCAGTCATATCATAAACTTCACTGCATTGCCATGGAGTGAAGTTTTTTCTTCATTAGTTGAACAGAAATCAGAGAGCAGTGTCTCCGTAAAATAAAACGCCTCATTTACACTATTTCTTTTCTGAAGTGCTTGATGTAGCCGGTCCCATTTCCTCGTGCATAAGAAACACCATAGTGTGAAATTCATTATAGACTGTAATTATTTCCGTGTTATGAGAACAGCATACGAAAATGTGTTCTAGCATTTGGCATGGCAGCATGGGAAAAATTATTTTTAGTCACCCATGGCCCATCTTTACCTTATCAGAGTAACATCCACCACAGGATGTAAAGACATTTAAACGGAAACAAAGTACACCTGTTTATGCTCCAAAGGAATGGTATAGAGCAATTCTAATAAAGGGAAATGTAGTAAAAGATACATCATTTTATATATATATATATATATGTATATATATATAGAGAGATATATTTCTATATCTATATATTTTCTCTTCTTCATTTTTGGAAATTGAACATAAAAAAATCATTCAGAAACCTGAACGTTGTTGATACATTACATTTAAGGTTTTTCCTGTTATTTATAATATTATTACAATATTAATATTATAATATTTAGCTTGTTTCCCCAATGGTAATGAATGGAGATCTGCCTTGAACAAAAGACTCCGAGGCAGATGAAGTTCCCTTCCTCAGTAGCCACGGTAACACAGGACAAAGGCAGACGAGGAGGAAACTAACTCCTCCTCCTTTGTGCAGTTTTAGTTTATTTTAGGTTATTTCTTTATATATTTGATTTTACACTGCATTCCAAAAGGGCAAGAGCAATTTGCCAATGTCCAAATTCGTTTCCTTTCTTTTCTTTAATGGTTATTCTTGTCCTATATATAAATACGTGCTGCTTTATTCAGTGCAAATGGGTCAGTATTAGTGTTATTCAGCTGCATTACCTTTGTGTCTTGCAAAGTAGCGCCCCAGAACGATGAGTAGACAGAGCATGGCGAAGACGACCACAGCCACCACTCCTCCAATCACGGCATGGTCCACTGTTCTGGGTGCTCCCTCTCCAGCTCGTGAATCTGAAATGCAGAAGAAGACAAAAACAACCTCAGTGTGGACCAACAAACAAACAAACAAACAAACAACCAACCACCAAATAAATAAATCCCTAAGGGTCTGTCTTGTCTGACAGTTAAATGTGATGTAAATTATACTTAATGTCAGGCATTTACTTGGAGAGACGTTTGGTGCAGCAGCGCTGCGAGATGCTGCTGCCGTGACCAGAGATGATTAAATGGATTTCTGACCATATGGGTGACTTGGTTGCCAGTTGCCGGCGGCCAAAGCCATATACTGCAACTTTACATTCACAGTAAATCCACATCTGCTTTGTGTGTTGCCATGAATGTTGCTCCAGCGCTATCTTCCCCTTTCATCGGATGAGTCCAGTGGAAGCAATAAACATGTTTAGATACAGATTAACGTTAATTCACTGAGTATAATTCAGTGACATTGGGGACTGTGAGTTTGAGCACTTGAGCTGGAACATATTTCATCTTTAGCTGCGACTTATGAACAACATGTACATAAATTAATGGAAAAGTACAGTCTTAGTCTAACATAGTATTTTCTAAGCCACGTTTTGTAACCATGTCAGACGCTAATAAAGCTTGAACTGGGGCTGTGAATTGGCAGAGAACTCGGTAAACAACACGAAAACACATCCTACACAATAACAGTGGACAATTTTTGTTCCAATTATAAGAAAAAGGTGTGCATCGTGCAGTGTCTCTAACTCTAAGTTACAAAGGTTTTATTTCCCTCAGGAAATCCGGGCCTGTCAGAACATGTTTGCAACATTGACACAACACGAATATGTAAATAGTAAAATGATCTTGATGTCTGGAGGTCTCAAACTTGTGGCCCCTGGACCACATACGGCCTTTCAATTGATTTCATGTGGCCTGACACTTAAAATACTTTTATTTTGAAATATCATTATAATAATGGAACAATCTTGATATCATTTTAGGTCATATTGCCCACCCCAAAAGTTCGACTTTTTTCATTTGACCTCATGTCCAGACTAGATGCTCAGTGGCCCCCAGGTAATTTGCGTTTGAGACCCCTGGTTTAGACTCTCATTCATCCATAAACCTACGAGACCAGCTTCTATCGATTCAATGACATTTGGATAAAGTTGCCTTTGAGAGAAAAGAAAAAAATGTATAATTGAGCAGTGATACAAAGTCACTGATATGTCATATACAAGTAAAATAAATAAAATCAACTTACGCCTGATTTCTAAACTAAAAACATTCAGTTCCTGATTTGTCACTTCAGATACAAATTTGGTCTAAACAAACAAGACACGCCATGAAATTCTCTTCCAGAATCATCGCTCGGCAAACATTGCCACAACAATACGAATTTGGATTGCAATCAGACAGTGATTAATCTGAGCAGGGGAATAATAATCATCATCCTGATTCACCGTGGATATGTTTTCTGGCATCTTCTAGGTTTAGTGCTTTGAAGAAAATATGCAAACAAGGCTTTTAGGCAAACACACACACACACACACAGTGTGTAATCACGTTTTGAACTTCCAGAAGGTAAAAGAAAAAGAAGGAAAACTGAAGCTCTTAGCTGTAATGCTATGTGACACATATTGATCAGGTGTAGGTATCCATGGCAACCAAAAGTTAATATCCATTTACAGACAGGATTAGTCCTCCTTGGTTTAAGAAAAAAAAGCATTTTAACCAGTCGTCCACTACTCATGTTGCAATGAGATGTGACCTTTAAAGTAATACTGCATTTACAAAGCACTTTGGTGCCACATATATATATATATATATATATATATATATATATATATACATATATATATATATATATATACATATATATATATATATATATGAAAGTGCCACATGATACTACACTCCAAATGTACAATATATACAGTATACTCTCTTCTAGCTTTTTTGGATGCCATTAAACCTGACATTTAACTTCCACTTCCAAGATAAAACCTGCTCTAAAGACTCAATTCACAAAAACGTGAAGTCAGGACTTTACTTAGCAACTTAAAGTGGAACAGACCAACAAAACAGCCACCACCTTGTGTCCAGTATTACCCGTATCATCTGTTCTACCCTAATGTAACCACTATGTGCATCGGAATCAGACGTTATTACATTAATATTATACGTGCTGACTCCTTTAAGCGGATTCCCAGCATATTAACAAACATTAGAGTTATAACAAAACGATGGCAAAGGACCTACTTTAGCGACGTCATGGGGCAGCTTTTTATTCCCAAAGTGGTTTTGCATTCCAGCTTTTTTAAAATGTATTTATTTAAAATGTGACACAAAGCGACTCCTCCTTCCTCTTTCCTCACTCACTCTCTCCACTTGCTGCTAAAAAGCCTGATGAGACAACTCACTACAGCTGCGGAACTGACGCCTTTCTCTGCCACATGTGACACAAACACAAGAGGTGCCTTAACCATTTCAAAGTAAAAGCACTCTAGCGTTTTTGTTCCATTTCCATTAATTTTCTTTTCTTCTTTTTAAAAAAAAATAAATAAATCAAGGCTTTGCAGGGCCAGTAACTGCGCGGCGTCCACATTTAAAAGTTTATCTTTACTGGTGATTTTCTCTCCTACAGCTGCTCAATCTCAGCTCGTTGTCGGTCAAGTGAAAGCACACTTCTGTTCCATTTTACATTCATTTCTTTCATCAAGGCTTTTAATATGAAGTATGTGCAGGAGCAGCAGACACGCGGCTTCATAGAATATTTATTAAAAGTTTATTATTTACGATGATTTCAAAGGCAAACCCACGTAAATCACAGCGGCAGCTCCACAAAGCACGTGATGTCATTATGGAACGGTCCGTTACCTTCAATATAAATACAGATAACCTTGGATTTAAAGTGTTGGAAGATTTCAGAGCACTTTACAGATTATTACCAAAAAATAATCATAAACGGAGGGAGAGACACCACGGATAACATCTCCCGCCGCCATGGATCTACAATCCTGCTTTACATCGACCTGCAGGAATAAAGGAGGGAAGGTGGTGCTGAGGAGGGCGTTTGGTGCAGTGCTCACTGTCAAACTCAACAAAACATTACCCGAAAGATCTAATAGGTTATTTTGACTTCAGATTTTCTTTTTTAGTGCTGGGCAGATTCAATTAAACTGAGCAGGAATCCTTCTGACATCCAATTCGCTCTTGTCAGGCTCCTAAAGCTGTGCTTTAACACACTTTCCTATTACGATGTTAATGTGGACTTTGGCTTTGGGGGCTGAAGTGTGTGCGTGCGTGCGTGTGAGCGTGTGTGTGGTCAGGGTGGCTTAAATTTCCTGGTTGAAGTTTATTCGTGAGAGGATGACAACATCAAAGTCTTTTCATTTGATGTTGCGGTACATCATAATAAGCTCTTTCTCGTGGATTCACATGTGTAAACACGACTAAGTCAGGCAGCCTGTTACAGATTTGGCCTGCACTTGGAAAGCCTGGCCTGTTGGTGGCGCTGGGGAGACGGATTAGAAAGTGCCATCAAAAACTTCCTCCCATTTTAAAGGAGCATGAAATATCCACAGCAAACTGCAAGGAAATCACTTTCCCCCCGCTGGTTGCTTTAAGATTAGGAATGCTTATGTCTGACAGCTTCTTCCAGCTCCTCACTGAAGTCATACGATGCTCACAGAAATATTCGGTCTTATTTTTATCACAGCAACAGTCTATCAGAAATAAATATTCCCCGTTATGCGCCGGATTTAGGGCGACTTTTCCCCCCCCCCACTATTTCAGGAAACTTAAAGGATCTGCGGCAGATTTTGAAAATAAAGTCGCATGAGGTTGATGTGTTTAACTGCACAATTATATCCACAACTGTTTTAGCAATTACTATTTAACTGTCTGGCAATTACATTTTACTGTGCAACGGCATGAATAGCTGTGTTAGCGATCACATTTCACCTGTTATAGATATTACATAAAAATGCAATGACTAAAACTATCTAGTAATTCATTTTGATTTATCTTCCATTTATTTGCGTGTTCTTTTATACTTTTACATATTATTTTCCCTTATTTCTGTATATTACTTTAATTCTTGATGCAGCTACTTTCCCCTCGGTGATGAATATAGTATTCCTACACATTTTCATGTTGATTATTGACAAAAATAATGGAAAAAAAATCAATATTCCCCTTCTATTCCTACTAATGATGGTCAGACTAAAAGGAATAATCATAGATAGCGTGTGGAAGGTGGAATTTAAAAGATGATTCTTGTTTATGAAACCAACCAGGATCATATTTTAATAGCTTTACCCACAGTTCCTTCCGGCAACATCTCAATAAGTTAATGTGTGTATGTACTAACAAGGAAACTCGAGTTTGACACGTACGAGGAACGAAATGCTCTTGTTTTCCCAAACTTTGCAGGAAATGCAGAATCTCTCATGCGATCCTAAAATCATCCAAAACAAAATAAGAACGATTCATATTCATGGTTTTCACGGGAGGATTCTGTGGAGTGGATTTGTGGTGTGTTTTGTCATTACATCGGCGACCGGGCTTTGCCCGACTCTCCTCCGTTTTCATCCCAGTTTGATTGCAACAGAATCTCCTTAAATACGTCGATGATTCAGCGAGAGCGAAGCTCAATTTCTTTGTGGGAGCGTGAAGTTTTCAGGTGGGTTGCGCTGTGGCAACATCATGAGTTATTGCTGGAATAATTCCCATCTTAACCAAACCTAAAATTTTAAAAAATAGGGACATCTGGGCTTCATGTTTAATGGGTCCTGTTTGTCGGCCCAAAGAAGCGTCTGCGTGTGCTGTCACTTTCTGAAAGCACTCAGTCCCAATGATACCACAGAGAGCAATTTGCATGTCCTATCAGTGAGTATCACTTATGAGCAATTACTGTCACCAAGTGAAATTCAGTACATTTGTCTTATTATCTCACATGGGGAGTCAAACTTGAAATTGCATGGGTGATTGTTTTAGCAATCAAAGGCGAGCACATTCGAGGCAATTTTGAATATTGCCTTCCCTTTAAAAGTCACTTCTGTTGTGGATGAAAAGCACCAATAATGTTCACATCAAGCTGTTTCCTTTAACTGCACCTCTTGGGTTTAATTACAAAACCGGGTTAATAGAAGCACAAGAATTTTTCCCAGAAAATGGCTTTTACATTTTACAAAAAGTCTTAAAAAAGTCTTAAAGTACATGACATTTACTGTACTTAAGTATCAAAAGTAATTTTCTGATATAAAATGTACTGTAATGTAGAAAGCAACAGTCGCTAATCCACAACCTGTAAAGTTGTGGATTAGACGCCCAGCTCCGCCAATCTGTATGCCCATGTGTATTTGGGTATGAATGTGTGAGTGAATGGGTGTGAATGGCAACACTGTCGTGTAACGCAGCTTTGAGTGGTCATCAAGACCAGAAAAACACTTATAAATCCACAGAACATTTACCAACTCTTCTTCTGAGGATTTTATTTGGTAGCAACGAGTAACAAAGATGAGTTAGAGGAAATGCAGTGGAGTAAAAGTACACAATTAATGGAGTTTGCATGTTCTCCCATGTGTGCCTGGGTTTTCTCCGGGTTCTATGTGTTACATTACAACACTGCGGAAGGTTCCACCAGGGAGCCACTCCATCGGCTGCAAGAAGAAGTCACTTTGAATGAAATTCAATGGGAAAATGACCCTGCATTCGACTTGATTCATCACGTCAGTTAACATTTTTCCTGAGGAGTTAATGGAGTTTCAGCTCCTCTTCAATAAAACATGATGTCAGTTTTGCCAATGACATTCCAATTTAGAGGCAAATAGACATTAAAGTATGGCATGTACTGTAGGAGTGGACGCCAGTGTGATTGACAGCTGGTATTGTCCAACAGCAGCCTGATTGCAGGTGAGTCAATAAAGTGACTCCACACCGATGCTTGTAGGACAACGACAGTCATCTATTTGAACGGTGTAGTTAACTGAGCCTAGAAACGGATTAAAAAAGGAATATGGTGACCACAGGGCTAGACAAGCAACGCAACAGTCAAATCAAAAGTGTGGTCATCGATACTAAGCAAGGGATGTGGAGTGTCTCATTTTCATAAGACATGTTGACAAAGGCGTGATTTGAGACAGAGGAGATCTCGTAATTGGATCTCCTAATCTGCTAATTAAGCATTAGTGATTTCACTGGCATTGCCTGCAGATAGAGGTGCAATCACAGCAGCACTATGTGGGCGGGATGTCATAAGAGCACATTGCCTTGTCAAGATCCTCCTCCATTGCCTACAACACTCTCGGTTAAAGAGTGAATGTAATTAAAGTCCCAATGAACCTATTCATTGAACCTATTTAAAAATGTCAGTTATATCTTTTGCCTCTCGGGTAGCGCTCTACACCGCGTACATACAGAGTGACTCGGCGCGAGGTTTACAAATTCTCAGAAAGAGTCTGACTTCACTTGGAGACAGCATAATAAAAGACGCTGGAATCTGAGCGGAGAGTGATACGAAGCAACTCCACGAGACTTTTGTGGTGACATTTCCAGCTCCAGTCACTGATTCTGAAATATTTACAGCTGTCAAAATGAAGTCAACCACCAGAAAATGAGCCAGTAGAACAAAGTGGAATTATATCACCCCACACTTTAAGAGTTTTCTCTTCAGTATTTTACTTTTGAGCAAGTTTACATGAACTAAAATGAGTTAATCCAATGTTTTTAAATGATTGAATTGGTGTCTACACCAAAAAAGTCAACGAAAAACCTGGAATATCCCAAAAAATTGCTTGAAACTGAGAAAAACATTGGATCCAGAAGACTTTCTGGATTTGTATAGAACTTTACCTTCTCATAGCTATAACCATTTTACACAAACATGACAATATTCATCCTGATCTGTTCTGTGCATATAACATTTAAATTACCACCAAATCCATTATCAGATCTGACACACACACACACACCACATTTCATTCAAATCCAATGAGTTTTGACAGAGACAGGATTTTTTTTTACACATTATAAGAGATTGAAAATCTGATTTTTTTTTTGTGTGACGTCATCAGTGGGTACATTCTCACCAAACTTTGGTGGGAACATACATGGATTCTCTGATGGAAACATAACCTCCTTAGTGCAGGTCATTATTGAGAAAGGGAAGCAACACTGATGACTTCGGGCGACCACATGGACTGTTTTGTGTCGAAGAAGTGATAACAACTCTGTGCACATATTCTACTAATATGGGTTAAATGGAAGAACTATCACGACGAAGGCTGTTAGTCAGAGAACTTAAACATTCTTTACAGCAGGGTTTCTCAATCCTTGTCCTCAGGGACGAGATGTTTCCCTGCTCCAAACACATATTTTTCTTCAGTTTTTTATTTGTCATCACATTAAGTTATCTTACTTAAAGTAGTTTTAAGAGATGCACGATATTGGACTTTTTGACGATGTCCGACATGCCGATCTATTGGGAGTGATACCAATGACCAAGTTTTTTTCCTGTTGCCAAATACAGAGATCATTTTGGTCTCTTCTGTAGTAAAATTGACATAGTTTTCATGCTCATGTCGCCACAGATTTAGATTTTCTTAATTGTGCAAAATAAATAAAGATGACAAACTAACAGTTGTAGAAAGCAACAGCAGAGAAATCAACGATGTAGCAGCTTATTTTGTCATATTTGCGGATCTTGGTGTGTTTGCTGATATCTATCATACCTGCTGATAAAAACTACTAGGGATGCACAATATTATCATGCTGATAATATTGTGCATCCCTAGTAGTTTTTATTTTACTTACATCCACCAACGAGGCAGTGTTTTCTCTTATTTAATTTTTTATTGTGTGATCGAGTAACAAAAAAGGAGAAATCACATTGTTTTACTTTTCAACAGTTACTTTGCAAGATGCCTTCTATAAAGCCGCTGTCATTGTCTGGGTTATGCAGTTCACGAAATGTCAGGATTTGCTGGAAATAACCAAACACAAAGAAGTGGAGAACCTTGACAGGGCCACTGCTTTTGGGACCTTAAATCGCCAACAAAACACCATTCAGCTTTCGCAAACAATCAATGAAGACACAGAGGCTGAATAAAAATGCTCGTAATCTCTTACTTTCTAAAACAACATTGATTATACAAAACAAAGTTCTGCTGTTTGTTTGTAAGTGCCCTGGCGTCATCGAAGACCACGTATGTTGTCAGGAAACTAAAGTTTCGAGTCGAGTGTGAGAAACAGCAGAACTTTTCACTGTTTCAATGTTTTCATTTCCTTTTTCTTTTCACTATCGCGACTGTAATTCACTTCATTAAAAAATAGGCTGGACCCAGCAGGAAAAGACACCCCCATAATCTTGAAAATGAGCATGAATATCATGCAATTTACACCCGATACAGGTGCGTACTTTATGTATGCACGTCAGCCGCAAGAAAAGCAAATGTTTCAACAGCTTGTGTTACCACCGACGAAACCTTAACACCTTTTTTCTTGCCTTCTTCTCATGGAGCCATTCATCATTTATCTAATCAAGGCCTGTCTTCATCCAAAACGTAATATAATTATGGGCTATAACAGTTCTCAGGATATTAAGCTGTATCTAGGCCATGGCTAGGCTCGATAAACACCTTCTAATAATGGCTTTTAGTGGTCTCAGGAGTGACTTATCCTAACACATTGAGGACTCTCTATGGCTCCCAAGGCCAAATGACTTTGCGGCTTGTTGTAGAGATGCACATCAGTCCTGATAATGGGGACAGTGTTTGAAAAAAGAAAAAAAAAAAAAAAAAGAAGCCCATCCACCAGGCTGCCCTTTTTCTCTTATGCCTGATTATCAACCCCCACACACACACACGCACACACACCCCCTCCTCCCCTGCCACCGTCACTGAGCTGCCTCCAGTCTTGGTCATTTCAGCAACGTCTAAAAAAAACTCCCATGGATTTATGATAGTGGTGGGGAAAGGTGGCCACAAAGTCTGGGTTATGTCTGTGCTCTCATGATGAATGACATTTTTCAGTCTGACACCAGACATGAGCTTACGTTCACATTACCAGCCAATAGTGCGATCACTTTTAATCCAAGATTTGGTTAAAAAACTTGTTTGAGTTCAAAATGTACAGTCTACAAGAGCTGCAGGCCGTGTGGAGTCATAAAGTTATCCAGCACAGTTTGGCCTGCATCCATTTTCTCTTTGCTAATCAGACGACAGCAGTGTTTGATGTTTGATTTTCCAGTGTCAATGGAGGACAAAAACAAGTATAAGTGTCCTGTTGAGCAGACAATCTGGTTCCAATCTCTGCTGCATTTCCACTGCAAGACAATTATGACAACACTCTACACATGGATAGACACAAAAAGCCACATGGATACACGCAAATTACATCTTATACGCGGCCATATGTCTGATCTACTAAAACATACTGAAGTAAAAGATGCGATAAGATTTCTGCATTCACACAGCCTGGACAAGATCAGATCTGTCTCATCAATGACTGAATTTGAATTAGAGCGTTTTAAAGAGCGTCATGTATCAAGAAATTCAGGACCCAAACACACAAGCTACGTCCCCTAACAAAGAAAACAGTGTCTTCAATGAAAAAAAAAATAAACAGAGAAAGAAAAATCCAATGCAGGAGGAGCAGGTTTGAGAATCTAAACGACCTTCACTGGGGAACATGCGGAACAAAGATCATGGACGGACACCAGCTGGGGAACAGAGAGACGGGATACACTACAGGGAGGCGGAGATAAGTGAACGCAGGTGAAACACATCGGGGCGGGGCAGACGCTCACAGCGGAGGAAAACCAGACAATGACGGGCAGTGACTCACGAGGAAGAAACTCCAAAGTCAAACGGGGAACTAAGACAAAGCAACTGGAACACATCAGAAAACTAAATACACAAATTCTGACTTAATCTCAGAAAATCCTTTAAGGCCCCGTGATGAAGTTCTTGTGGTCATGACAAAAAGCTGGAGAGAAAAAAAGAAAAAAAGAAAAATACCACGTCAAGGTCGACATCAGAGAAATGTCAGGCGGTGATAAAACTCCCTAAATCCAGCTCTGTGTCTCCCCTGTTTTTGGCTTGTTGATAAAAACAACAGAAGAGACTGTGCATCCTGGTGTTGTGAGACAGAAGAGCATCAGTGAAATGACATCAGGGCCTGTGTGGAGATCTGTGTACACAGCAGACACAGCTCCGGGCGAAGGAACTGTGCCAAGGAAATGAGGGGCTAATCCCGGTAAAGAAGCCAAAAACAATGGCTACATTTACATACACGCAGTAAACAGACTATGGTGCATCTGCTGGTCAAGGACACACTCAGAGATTTAGCTGTTTACACGACTCTTTCACACTGTAGCTTACCTCGCTCAAAATTCCTATTTCCATAAATCAACATGAGTAGAGCTGTGTTTTTCGACAGCTTCAGTCTTCTCCCTATTTTTCCCAATAAAATGTTCCTTGTTTACAGAATATAGGCAGCACAACAACCTTGCATGGTGCACCTGCTCGACTGCTTATTAATGCAAATGCATTGAGCGCGTAAACATGGTCAAGACGACCTGCTAAAGTGCAAACTTTAAACGCGGCACGGTTGGTTGGGTTGGTATTTGAGAAACTGCTGATCTACGAGGATTTTCCCCACACCACCATCTCTAGGGTTTGCAGAGAATGATGGGAAAAAGAGAAAATGCCCACTCAGTGGCAGTTCTCCGGACAAAACGCCACAAAATAGAGGTCAGGGAAGAAATAGCTCGGCTAATTTGAGACGATAGAAGGGCAGTAACTCAAAAAACCACCAAGGTATGATGAGGACCTTGAAGCAGACGGGCGACAGCAGCAGAAGACCACACATGTGCTGCCTCATACATATAGGCGTTATATGTACCTAATAAAGTACGTAGTTTCCTGCATTTCATGTCATATAGTTATCATGCTATGTTTACGTGCTGTGTGCACGGTTTAAGCATGACATAAGTGCAATGGTTCATCTGGGAAAACCTCGATTTCTCGGGCATCTGTAGTGTTCTTTGCTAAGGTTTGACAAACACGGAACGCCATATTGATGCCGATCCAAAAGGCAACAGCAGCAAAAACAAGAGCTTCATCCTTGTTTGATGCAGGGATGAAGACGATCAGCGTCCCTTCCTGACTCCCACAGTCGTCTTCAGCTCTGAAACCTGACACATGAATCAACAAACCGCGGTATAAACATCCACACCCGAGACCCTGGAAGCAAAGTTAAGTCATGTAGAGTTTAGGGGAAGCTCGGTGAACTTTAACATGCAAATATCCTCAATTGACCGCTTGCAAATCATCTCGACAAGGCTGACCTTTTGAGGAAATGGAGAGTCCAAAATGGAGAAGTCTCTTATATTAGAATTAGCCGGAGTAAGTGATTCCATCCTTCCTATAGCGTGGCGCTCCCTGCATCCACCACGGAAGACAGTTAGCGCTGAATGACAAGCTGTCGCCGAGTAAACGCGCTGCCACCAGAGAAATACGACAACAATGTAAACAGCGTCAGCAAGTCTCAAAAGGACCTTTATAATTACAAATATTCATAAGGTTTAATCACAGCCACGTTAGAGAAACACGTGCTTAATGATGTGCCGCAGATCGTCGCGGCGCATCCTTCCCCACCAGCAAAAGTGAAGTCAAAAGTCTCTGTGACAATTGAACTGTGTTTCGGGGACTTATGGCTGCAGACACACAATCAAAGCTTCAGAGTGAAGAGATAAAACACTACTCTGCTATTATGTAAAGATGTCGGCCCAGCAGAAAATTTGAGTTGTTATCCCCTGTATGCCTGCTTTGTTATGCTATTGCGGCTGTCTTTGAGAAGCAGTGTTGTGGCACAATCTCCGTCAGGTGTAGCAATGCTGACAAAAACCCGCAGTGATAATAAAATCCTTCAGCAGAACTGAGTGCATGGCGTGGGCCTCTAATCCAAGCTTCACTTTAAAGGAAATTCAGACCAGCTTACATGCATGAATGGTGACGGGGGGGAGTGACAATCTGCTGAATTCCACATATACAGCTTATATTATACACGGAAGTTGTACCAGTGCTGCTCAAAGTGAGTAAAGGCCTTACTGGGGCTGTGTTAATGGAAAAATATCCAAATCCTGAGTTCTTTCATGATGGAATCAAACCTGTCTGTGCCAACATTCAGAAAAGAAAAGAAAAGAAAAGAAACAGAAGCCATTGCTATTTCAGTCAGTATTATCTCCCCAGTCCTTCTTGGCCTGGACTGGCTCTGTCTACATGTAGCAGTACAAGTCTGTCAAATGAAAGTTGCAAGACTGAGTTGCTGTCATGGCAACGCCAAGCCAAAAAAAACATTATAGTGAAAGTAGTCACGGCTCTCTGGTGTCCCGTGTTCCAATGTTTTCCATGATTGTTTGGTTCAAATAAGTAAAATAATTTTCATCTTACTGCTGGTCGTAGCGAGTGTAACATCACCTCCATCCTGCCTGTACCAACAGAAGTGGAGAGGTGAAGGCTGGTGTGGGTCATCGTCAGTGGAGTCTTAGAAATATCTCGACAAGTGCGTTCGATCATCGGCTGCAATTTGACGCCAATACTGAGTCCATTGCAAAACAGGGGACGACAGAGAACACACTTGCTGAGGAGGCTTTTATAGACAGCCTTTCTTTTGTTGGTTCAGCGTTTTATCTTCCAAGGACAGGAAATGCTCTCAGCAGCATTGTAGACATCTGCTGCAAAACGGCTGGGGGTCAGGCATCGAGACCTGTGTTCACTCTGGGGAGGTCGGGTGGCTAAAAAGGCCAAAAAACATTATTAACGATCATGATCACATCCTGGCATCCGAGTTCAAGCTCCTACACCCGGGTCGCCGGTTTCTCTTGCCCCTGAGCAGAACAGATAGACATTCCAGATCCTTCGTACCCTCAGCTATCAGACAACTAAACTCCGATCGGGGTCAATTCTAGTCATTTTTGAATCTGAATCTGAATCTGAGGTGAAGTCGTGACTTCACTGACTCCTGCTCTTATTAACATCCAGTGGATAATGTCAAATACAAAATAACGTCACATCAGTTTGAGGCAGCCATAGCCGTGTAAAAGCGACATTAGCTCAGGGAACTAATAAAGGCTGACATACAGTACATAATGTGGAGGCATTTTGTATTCTACTAGGAACATGGGTATTGTTTTTATGTCTTTTTGTTTGTTTTATAGTTACAAGTAGTGAAAAGGTTGGTTTGTTCTAAGAAGAAAATTAAAAAAGCTGACTTTAGAGTTTGTTTTCGGTTATATTTTATGTTTGAAACAGCATGCTGTTCCCCTGCTGTAGTTTACTGTCACTGCTAATTCATTACCTTCAGTAAAATACACCTGTATTTGCCATTTACTGGCTGTTTACTTGTTTGTCTCGCTTTATGTTAGCCTTTTTCTTTTACGAGCCATGTTGTAACATGGAAGAAAATAATCCAATCAGCAGTTCACGGTCAGCTGGAGGGTAAACCAGTTTGGTCCAGACTGAAAAATCACAACTATTCCATCGGCTTTTCAATAAATCCTGGTTGAAATGTTATCCAAACTACCGTTACAACTGTTACAAACAAAACAACACCTTAACAAAATGATTTGTAATAGCTTTGTTGATCTATTAGATTTTGGATTTCTTTCGCCAGTAAGTTGTGTCTGATATAAATGTGTCAGATCTTGACACATTAACCGCATTTTTAAATTCTTAAATGACTCATTTTTTGCCTCAAATGATCTTACAACTCTGTTGCGTGACACAGAAATGGTTTTATTTGTAGTTTTTACTTCAATTGTGTGTTTTCTGCATAGAAAGTACAGAAGTCTCTCCTACTTGAGATTAATAAGAGTTTATGTTATATAATACATTTTTCCTTATACTACTGTATATCCAGTCAAGAGCAGATTGGACGCTAATTAAAGGTGTAGATGAGTCTTAATCGCCATGTGAACACATGTTGCTTTCACTACTAAATCACTTTCGAATGCCAATTTCCATGGCAACACCATTTATGTGTCAATCAAGGTAGTTTAAGACGAGCGATGACTTAAAATAAACTTTAAATCTAATACATTCGTCAAAACAGAGGATTGTAAACTCATGTGAACTCATTTCGGGGCAAATACTTTATTATAGTATGAAGTGATTGTTGTCAGCCATAACACTTACATTTATTGTTATTTTATATATGATTTCCGGAGTTTATATGCTAAAAAAAAGTGGCTAAAGAGAAGCTGCTCTGACGCCGCAGGTGTTAGAAGTTCAGCAGGCACCAGATCGACAGATGGGGATGATTGACAGTTTGGATTAACGTGACATTGTGTCTTTGGTTTGTGTGCATCTGGCAGCCTGACGCACACAGAGAGGACAGAGATACACAGTTGTATTAGTAATAGAAATAATTACATAATTTAACACAGCATACATTTGAACCTGCAATGTACTCGGGCATAACACAGCGTATTATTTCCATGTTTTTAGCAGTGAATTGTTTGAAATGCAGGACTTATTTTGTTCAGCTGTTTTATGGCGATATTAATTATATGAGGGGTTTCTGACGAGTCAACCGCAAACGCCGCTTAGCCATTTTCCTCACCATTAAGTATCTAAGCTCTACACTGGTTTACAATTTACATAAAAGATTCAACAATTTACAGTGTCTCCTCTCCAGGCTGATTAAAAACATCCGATCTATGTCACAGACACTATAAAAAAAAACAAAAAAAACCCTGATTACACTTTCATCACTCGCCTATCTATTTCATCACGTGAAGAGGCAGTTGGACCCTTGGAGGTTCACTTAATTTCCAGCAGGTGTTGAGTAATGAGAGGAGAAAGAGGGTTTTTTTTGAGGTGGGAGGACCCCCCCGTTTGTCACCTGTCATACTCATTTGCGAGTCTGAAACTAATTAAAACAGCATATGTGCCTCAATTTGAGCACAGTCCCATTAAAAAAAGACACTGAGATGCCGGCGCAAACATAAACATCTTGAGTAAAGCCATATATAACGGAGTTCCCACAACTAAATTCAAACTTTTTGAGCTTAGAATGCGTTTTCCAAAAGGGAGAAATCGGTCTCCACTCACTTGAAACCACGAGTGAGTGGAAAGTGACTGTGGAAAACATATTAGAAACTCAATTTAGTTATAATTCTGCACTGATTCACTCTTATCGCCTCATCAATTTCCCCTGCCCTCTTAGGAGAATTCATTTTACCTTTCAGAAAAAAAAAAACCTTTCAGATGTGTGCTGACCAAATCCTGCTCCATAACCGCTGCGAAGCGCGTTAAACCAAAAGCACACCATTCGCCCTTAGGTGGGTACATTATGTTCAAAAAATTGCTATTTTAAGGCCATAAATTGAAGGCAAATATAAGTTTGTATGTGTCATCGTTGCTTTGGCAGGAAATCATCAAACTAGGGTTATACCAATTTAAAACTGACTACTATATACAGTAATCATCAAATAATTTTGATTATTTATTTGTGATAAATAAATAAATAAGCTCTATAATTTTGTTTCCTAGTTCTTTGCTCTACTGTGACAGTAACACTGTGAGCATTTGAATATTATTGAGCTATTATTCAATTTTTCTGGAGGAACACTCAGATGAATATTTTAAACCAAAGTCATATTCTATGAACCAAACAACTAGTCAGTACCAAAAAATAATAATAATAATAAGAAAACTGACTGTGTAATCAGTAATAAATGATAACAATAGATAAATGCAGTCTAAAATAGGATTTGTGGATTTTGCCCCTCTCGTATTATTTTCATTTGTTGCCATTATGATTCTGGTAATACAGCGAAAAAACAAATAAGATTACCCTATCACTGGTGTCGGCCAATTACATCTTAAACTCATTTTAAACTCATAATCCTTTGCATTTCGATCCATCTGCTCTATTGAGTCTCATGCCGCAGGCCCTCTTTTTTAACTGCCTTTGATATGTGGAGAAAATTTGAGGACAACAGAGTAAATTCTTAAAGGTCCCGTGTGTATAATTTAGGGGCCTCGAGGGATCGAGCTGCATATTGCGAACAAACGCGGCGCGACAACATGGCGGACGACGTGGAAGAGCACCCACTGGATGACTTGAAAGCTGAATCACTTTGAGGTGATAGTAAATTGACAAAAACATACTTATACTTGTACCTTCAGCCCTACAGTGAACCTTTAAGTTCTAAGAGAAATTCTACTGAAAAATGGATCCCAGGAAGATTTTTTGTGAACGCTAATTCCATTAATCAGATTCAACAGGCTGAGGAACACCAAAGTACAACTGAGGCCAAAACCGCCTCATCATCATTGAACCAGACTAATTCTTCCGAGTGCACAGGATGATCCGACCCATGTTGTGACCTGTCAGACACATGCTGCCGTGTCCCTTTAACCTACCAACATGTCACGTAACCAGTGAAGGCGCCGGCGCCATCTGTCCCTTTGATATCCAGTCAACCCAAGATCACCTGCACACTGTGGACTCTGGAGCCTGTGGTGATTCAAGTCTTAAGTCTTAAAGGAAAAAAAACATTTGGAATTTAGCCAAATGCTTGAAAACCCGCGGATTCTACTCTCCAAACATCAAACAGGGGGATAAACTTCTCCACTGACAAAATACTTTCCAAAGTTACGTGACGGCAAATTGGCACATTGTGTCCTGAGCATTTAATGAATGCCTTGTCTCTTTAATGACATCCAAATGTGACAGCTTAGTCCTTGGATTAAAGCGGAAAGTCCTGTGACTCACCTCCCACGGTCCCACTGTGAGCAAAGTGGCCATTAAACGCCTGTATTCCTCTCCACTACTAGATCTCCGAGGCGGCTCAATTATCCCACTACTTTTGCACGCTCGCTGACAGCCGTGCTGGCAGGTGTGTCCTTTCCAGACGTGCTCTCTCTCCAGATGGGAAATTAGTCAGTGCAGCTAGCCATCAGCTAAAGCAACTGACACCTTCCACCAACATGCCCTTTCATTAAGAGTGAGAAGATGGAAGTGAGAGGAGGAGAAGAGCAAACACTGGTAGAACATCCGCGACTGAAGTGCTGGCCTCGAGGACAGCATCGCTTTTCTGCTTTTATTCCTTCTTTTTTTTTTTAAGAAACGGTGTCACTCGCGGGGAAGTTGCTTTACCTCACGCAAGTAACATGATGAGGAAAGAGAGTTTCATTGATGAGCATTCAAGTCTCACGCTGCAGCAAAAAAAAACAACAAACGCCAACACAAAAAAGCAATAAACCCATGGGGCACATTGACACATCTGTTTAAACTGAATGAGTTTATACAGTTTTATTCCTACACTGTATGGCATATTGTTTTGTTGCTCCCCTGAATGTTGCATATTGTTGTTTAACTCTGCCTCCTTAGATGATCTTAAGGCCCCTATAAATAAAACGTATCATTAAACTTTCATATTATTGATTTCTTATCTTGATAAAAGCAAGGTGGACTGTATTACGCCAATTTTAAAAAAGTGTATACTGAGCTGCTTACATCCTCAATTTAAAGCTCTGACATGCAACATCAAATATAATGGATGTAAATACTTCGCAGAGTGCTGATGTGACATCACACTCCTTCTCTGTGCGCTGTGCTTTCTCCTGTTTTGTCTAGTGTTGTCAAGTGTTGCATTTGAGTACATCCTGAACTGCTGGACCTTGTTTATACTTTACGCTCCCGTTTCCTCTTGAACACAACCATAGATACAATGGATAAGACTCTATTCTACTTTATTAGTGAACTGTGTTGTTTTTGTGAGTTCTCGTAAACTATTGACTGAGATTGGTTTGTTTGCACCTTGGAACATAGGGAAAACAAAAGTGCTAAGCTGCATGTAATTCCTCTGGAATGACTTCTTTTGCTGGTCATGCTGGTACCTACTTTTGCACTATTTATGTTCGTCTCAGTATCAGCTAGTTTTAAAAGGTCGCAATATGTCACATGTGACGACAAGGAAGGGTCAGCGCAGCCTTAAAGGAATACTTCACCGATTTGCATTAGGTCAGAAAAACTGTGCTTCCCAACCTCAGTTTCCCCTGAGTTGAGAAATATCTTCATTCTTTTTTCTGTTACATGCCCACACAAATGGCGTGTTTCCACTCACTTGACTCGACTCGGCACGATTCGAGTCCGTGGAGGACGTACTGAACAAATATTTTTAATTGAGCTCTATGTGACCTCTTAAAATTGTGTGTGTTTGTACGTCGGTGAAATACGCTCGCTGACTAAATACGGTGACCGCTGGCCGCAGTCTGATGCGAAGTGGTGCGAACACGCGAACGCACGTTTGCTGACTTTATCCGGCACATTAGCTTCATATATAAAATCCTCTGAGGCTGGACGTTTGTGTAAAACACTGTGCTCCACTGTGCAGCCACGAACAGCACACTTGTCCCTCGGTGATGACATAATACCGCTCTTCCTCCCTCGCCTGTACTCTTGCATTTTATAGGGACAAGGTGGAGCTAAGGTGGAGCTCTTGAAGTAAACTTACTGGTGGGGCGGTAACATTCCCGGTGCAATGCGCATGCTGCCGTCATAATGTGCAGGGAATTCAACACCACGTGTTTTATCGCCTATACTTACACTAAGGGGGACCACGAAAACATGACTGAGTATTCTTTTATACTCAGTCATGAGTAGTGACTGCTAGGGCCTCCAGAGTCCCAAATATAAGTATTATGATGATTCAAAAGTTGATTTTGCATAATATGTCCCCTTTAAAACTACTTAACAATCAAAAATCAAACAAAAGTTAATCTCCAACTATTGCACGGAAATGTCTAAAATCTGGTGTATTTAAGTGAACTGGCTTTGTATTCACTAAATGCATCTCCCTCTATAGGTTTTGTTTTGTATTGACGCCTTTAACTCTCTCGCGAAGCTAAAATGAATTTGCATCAAACAAGAGCTTCAAAGTGCCAGAAGGACAGTGG
Organism: Solea senegalensis; assembly: GCF_019176455.1. Taxonomy (NCBI): domain Eukaryota; kingdom Metazoa; phylum Chordata; class Actinopteri; order Pleuronectiformes; family Soleidae; genus Solea; species Solea senegalensis. The sequence continues at coordinate 4,246,020 of NC_058033.1, forward strand.
TGTTTATCCACATGTGAAATAAAATCAGTCATTATGCCTGTCAAGTTGCAATGTGTTGCACTCTATCATTTTAAGCATTGGCAATAAGACCCAAACAAAATGTTTCCTCTGCCATTTCTACTCGAGTCCAGTGGCAGTTCATCTCCGAGCCTCTTATTTTCTCCGCTGCATGTTTTATTAGTTCCCCGCAGCTCTCGGAGCCTCGTCCTCCCTCGTACCTGGCTTATTTTAGATGGAAATGGACAATCCTTGGTAAGACCTTCAAGCTCACTCCAGTCACAGCTTCTTTTTTTTCCTCTCCTAGTCAGGACAAGCACGCCATCACTATGGCAACAGCATTTGAGAGTCAGCTGGTCAGCGCCGATGCTTTTATAATAGGCTCTGACTTGGTGTCACACGTTTGCCTTTGAATTACAGACACAATTTAGCATAAAGAAATATATATATGGATTTTCTTTTCCTCTCTTTTTTGGAACTTGCCCCTTTGACACAGAAATGAGTAATTACAATCTAAATAGACACTTGAAGGCAGCACTAAATTATATGCACTTAGCTTTCTGAATTCATTAAGCTCACAAAGAAAGCACAGAAGTTGTACAGTTATTGATGGTGTTGTTTTTTTGGGTCCAACAAAGCAAAAACAGCCAATTTGTTTAAAAATAAATAAATAAATAAATAAATAAAAGACACAGAGAGCCGAGTTGCTGGGAGAAAACGGGGTGTTGTCAGATGTACTTAGAAGGATTTGTACCAAAATCTTTGCAGGGTTCAGGGTTTTTTTTGTTTCTGGTGCAAATCTGAGCATTACGTTTTAGTTGATGAATTGTTTTTAACAACTCAAAGATTATGAGATTATGAGGAGATGCTGGTGCCAATCCCATCTGACATAGGGCAAAAAGCGGGGTAACCCTAACCCATTAACTCCCAATTAACCTCTGAATGTCTTTGGACATGTGGGAGGAAACCGGGGAATCCATGCACACACACACAACAACCAGCAACCTTCTTACTGTGAGACAACAGTGCTGGTCACGTTGTTAAGTCCAGATTTTATCCATTATCCAGCAAAATCCCTTACCTTAACCCTAATCAGTTAATATCAAACACTAACCTGAACCCAAACACAATTAGTATTAGCTATAATCTTAACCAGTTCCTCAGAAATGAAGTTCTGTCTCATTAGGACCAGATTTTGGTCTTTTAGGACACTTCATTGTAATCTATTCATTTGGACAGCCAAAGCATTATCCTTTACTAGTTAATGCCTAACCCTAACCACAGTTCAAGTCTTAGCCTTAAAACTTAACCATTTCCTCAGAAATGAGGTTCTGCCTTATTAGGACCAGGTTTCTCCATGAGTACAACTGGTCCTTACAAGGTCAGTGTATATACCAGAAAATATCCTCACAAATACAAGTACACACACACTAATTGAACACTCGTCCCTGTGATGAGTGGAAGTCCTCCTCTTCCTCCTGCGCCTCAGCCGCCGCTGATTATTTTGATTAAGAGCGCCAGTGAACTGTTACGCTGATTATTGTTAATGCAGCCAATTAAAGTGATTCAAACAAACGTATATGTTGTTATTATCATTAGAGGCCGCTGTGTTTCCATGGCATCGGGGCTCGGTGCAATGCAACAGGCATATTAAGCAGCTGTATTGTTACAGCCCGTGTACAGTTTGCTCAATTGATTGTTAAATGTAATAACTTTCTTCGGTGTGCGTCACCGGGGGAGAGACGTTGTCTGTGTTTTTGATGACTGTGCTGCCAGTCACTGGACTCATCGGTGTCAATATTCATTGAATGTGGGCTTTAAATCCAACTCATTACACAGTGATTCACTATTTATCAAATCGATGTCTTTTATTTACTATTCAGGCTGGACTCCCACATGGGTGACTGGCTAATAAGATCCCTTCTCTGCCCTGTGTGTGTGTGTAGGTGTGTGCAGACTCTCCTGTTTGTTTTGTATGTGGTAAACCTGGCATATGCATAAGAGATATGTTTAAAAAAATAAATAAAAAGTAATGTGTCACAGTCATTCAGTATGAAAGTGGCTACACACTTAATCCTATTTTATAAACATTTCCATGTTATTATGCTTTACAAGATTCATTTTATTATTAATCCCTACACATATTTCACTATACATAACTTTATTTTATTGTTGTCTCGTCTATTACTGATGGTTTTGTATGGATTGTTTTCTAAAGTATGGGAAATATCCACCAATTCTATTTGATTCAACTTTGTTTTTACAGGAACAAGAGTAATACTAACATTTCACCATGTGCACAGCATTTCATGTTATTCATCCTGTAATTACCTTATATTCTTATTTTATTTTTTACTGTTGTCATCTCATCTTATCTTAACTTATATATTATATTATCTTAAATTACCATTGTCTCATTGTTCATTGTCTCATCCCATCTTACCTACTGTATACTGTATCTTATCTAAGTGACCTTATCTTGTCTCACCTCATCTCAACTTATCTTATTTCACATCACCTCTTCTCATCTTACCTTATACTGTATCTTATCTAAGTGACCTTATCTTGTCTCACCTTATCTCAAATCATATGTCATCTTATCTCACCTCACTTCATCTTAAATTAAACCCCATGTCTTATTGCCTCTATTATCTCACATCACCTTATACCGTATCCTTATATCTTATCTAACCTCTTGTCATCTGACCTTATACAGCATCTTATCTTAAATGACCTTATCTAGACTCACGTCATCTCAACTTATATATTATCCATTTATCGTATCTTATCTCACCTTATATCGTATCTTATCTCATTTCATCTCACCTCATCATAAATGAAACTTCATCTCTTATCGCCTCTATATCTTTTGTCATTATCTTACTTCATTATCTCTCGCCATTTCACCGTATATCTTATCTCTTCTCATCTTACTTATAATAATAATAACTTAGATTTTATACGGTATCTTATCTTCAATGACTATCTCATCTCACGTCATCTTTTACAGCCTCTTTATCTTACATTGCCTTATGTTATCTTATCTAACTTCATCTCCCCTTATAAGTTATTAGTCTCGTCTCACCTCATCTAAAGTCAGTTATGGATAAACGTTGACCTTGTGTCCCCTGATCAAGAATATATATATCAAGAATAATCATCGCTAACATTAAAAATGAAGCAGCATTTGCTATTTTCAATTATGTAAGAAAAATACAAATCGTCATTGCTGGTGTAAAGCACTTCCAACCTTCAAAGAAAAATAAGATGAGATTAGTCGGATGTAGGAAATGTGATCAATATGTTGTGAGCTTCACGGAGAAATACTGTTTGAATATTGCAGGAGAAAAGGAGCATTTCATGGTTTGTGTGTCAACTGTTATAAATAAACGGCCTGATATTTTCACTGAAAAGCCAATTTCACATCAGCGCGCGATCATGAGCCGTATGGAATAAATGAACGTTGATTACACTGAAATATTCGTGGCAACACCTGAAACTTCTGCAAATGTATATTCACCACATTGAGCATGCATATTAATGAAAACCCCATCTCTGTCAATCCACCTGGTTGGAGCACGTCATCTTTTGCCCTTTTCAAATATTTTATTAGGGTAAAACAACAGGTGAATTTCAATTTTCTTTCTTTCTTTCTTTGCAGTGTCGTTTTTCCAGTGGGGTTAAACGCCAACTTATGAAGCAAAGTTAATCTGACATCTTTTTGCATTTGCTATTAAAAGATGCCAAACACAGAATTTCACTCTAATCTACTTAGACATCCAATAATGTTTATTTTATTTGTAATAAAATATTTAGCGCATGGTGACCTCGAGTCATATTTTTGCCTCCCTTCAGATTCCAAGGATAATAAAAAAGCTCTTGCAGGTTTGTAGGAAAGGAAATAGAGGATACGAGTTTTAAGCTCTAAAGGACACACTATAGACTCTGATTGCTTCTCTGTGATGTTTTGTGCTGAGTCGGGAGCGCACAGATGGTTTTTAGAGCCTTCTCAGAAAACAGCTGTCTGCTGCAGCTGAAGTTTCTGCTGTGACAGCAGTGAGCGTGAACCAAAAACAGTAAAATCAAGGCCTTGACAGCAAAACAATGAGCTGAAACTTCACTATAAAGCTCCATAAAAGCTAAAGACAGCTGCAGACATGAGTGGTTATCCTCTGTCGGTTCAACAATACGAGCAACCTCTATCACATCGCCAGGTTGTCTTCGTTTCAATTCATAATATATGGAACGGATAATGCGATGTAGAAGATTCAAAAGTGATAAAAATCAAAAGAGCTGTTAAAGCCTTTTTTATGTGTCAAAAAAAAAACATTGATATGGATTACATTAAATTCGACACAGTAAAATTAAGGCTACATTGCTGAACATTGGCATTGGGAAGGCAGTAAATTGCCAGAAGCTGAATCAACTATTATACAACAAACGCTTAATTACTTACTTTGTAAATGACTTGGAATTAAAAAGTCACAGATTAGTACAAAGTAGCTATTCAACAGTGTATTTTCATGTAAATGTAATCAATATGAAAAGGTATTCTCGTGTAAGCTGAAACCTCAGATTCCTTATTGGCTTTTGTCGTCTTGGTTCTGCACTGCTGCAGTTTACTGCACCGGGTCCAAATCATCACGGAAGATTTTTCCAAGTAAAGATAAATACAATATTCATGATGCATCACTGCACTTAATTACTAGCATTTAAAAAATGATTATGTGCAGAAACACAACATCTGCGGCAAGCATTCAAAAACTCGTGAGCACATCTCACCAAAAAAGAAGAATAAAGCATCTGTGGTTCGGGAGGCAACGGGAGCTGCCAACATCATTTATGTGGAGAAAACCTGAATATCGCGTTGAAACCGTGTTAGGAGGCACTTCAGCTGCCTGACATCCCACCAGGATCGCTGTGATGTATTCAAGAAGCAAATTAAATCAATTCATCCATGCACAGATTAGAAAATACTTCAGGTATCATGATTAAATTACTCTCTTCTTCCTAATGTGTAAACTTTAAAACCTAAGTGGATATGTCATATGATTTGAACCTCATTTGTTCTTGTTATCCTCCTCCTCTGAAATAAAGAACAATAATAAGAATTCTATGAATATCAATCCATTCTTTATCTACATGTCTTATCCTTCGAGGGTCAGAGGGGTGAACTAAAAACGCTTCTAATTCACCGTTTCTTTGCTCTTTTCAAGCGTCAGCCGATGAAATGACATTTTCTGTTCAGCTAAAACACTAAACAGTCCAAACTGAGCTCACAGACAAGGGTTAATGATGTTTTTGTGGGACAAATTGCACCCAACAATTGTCCACCCCTCACCAAAGTCACTGATCTGCTAACCTGCGACAGCTTCCTGGAGCATTTATACGACATATACATGTGAATCCAGCGTTAGTGAGAGAGTAAAGTTAGAGTAAACCTGGCTGAACTGGGATTGAGGCACCATTATAGATAAATAATATAAAACGGATCTACTTAAAATGGTTCCTGACAATTCTGCATTATCAGAGGTCAACAGAGGTTTAAGAAAGTTAAAACTGCTGCTACTGAAAACCCAGTAAGGGGATATTTATGAGTGATAACTTGACCATCGTATAATAACGTCCTGTATTTCCACACAACCACCACCAGTGCGGCACAGGTATTAGCTTTTTGGTTTTTGCACACTGCTCATCATCAAAATCTAAAATCTCAGGGCAGAGCGGAGTAAAAACCCGGGAAGAAGTTCATCTGAACAATTTAATACGCCTGCGTCGGAGGAACCCGGAGAATAATATATGCACATCAGCTCTCAAACCCAACTCATCATAAAATGCCTTTTTTACATTTACAGAGCAAAATAAATCGAGTGTGGCGGACTACACATGACCCCTTCCCTCATTTATGCACTCATTAATTTACAAACCTCAGCGTAAAATCCTCAGCGCAAGAAGAATGAAGGCCGAAGTGGCGAAAATATGAAGACTGCACGGGGACGAGGTGTGAGTCATAAGAAAATGTGAATGCTAACACTGGTCAGCAACCAGCTTCTGCTGCTTCCGTCTCCAGTTTTTTGATAAAATCTGTCCAGATCTACACAGATGCTGAGAAAAACAATAAAAGGTCATGTACAAGTGTGATATCGGTGGCAGGCAAGCACTAGACGCAGTGGACCGTTACAGGCCCCAAATGTGCCATCACTGTTGTGCTTCTCATTTGTGATTTTATGAGTTTGTCTTGTCCACCCATATTCGAAACTGACAGCCTAATACATGCGAATAAATAACCACAAACTTCGGGATTCTAGTTTTATCATCAAGACAGGCTGTGAAGTCGTTGTGGGGAACCCGAGCTCATGCGTTCATGAATTTGTTCACGCAAGGTATGGAAAAAAACAAACACAATCAGGAGATTGAAACGGATGCAAATTAAAGCAAAATGAGAAAATGATGCGTATCATCTCCATTCAAATTAATGACGGCGAGTAAATGAAGTCTGTGTTTGCCTGCACGTAAAAATCATTTCATGCTGTCGATATTATCGGCCGTGGCCTCAGAGTGGGTTTTATTCCTGTGTGGCACCTTCAGGGAAACACAGTAATTGGTACATTGGGGCAACCACTTCACAAGTGCAGTTTAAACCTCGGTGTATCTGTCTCACTTCGGGGACATGAGGTGATTTAAACGTCTTTGTGGTGCAACTAATGTGACCGGAAAAAATGCTCGGAGCTGTTGAGTGGCATCCAAAGACGTTTCAGTGTGATTAATAAACGACTGATACCACGGACACAGCTTCACATTCCCAGGCCAGGCAGCCTGAAACAATCATGTCCACAGTGCAACAGTGGAAGAAGGCATGCTGCAGAGACAGGATACACATCAACAACAACAAAAATAAAGACATAAAGAGGAAAGTAGAGATACCAACCATGAGCTGCAGGTTCAGTGCTGGGCGCAGGGTCTGAGCACACAGGGAGAGGACATGGCAGTTGTGGAGGGAGGTGTGGAACAGGAGGAACAGCATGCAAATAAAAGGAGAAATGGGGGAGGAGGAGGAGGAGGCAGGGGAAGGGAGTGGGGCAGGGGAGAAAAACAATGACACCCATAAGCAAGCATTCGGAAGACCAGAACATGACAAAAGACATAAGGCTTGAGGGAAATCAAAGGGAACCAAAGGCAGTGCAGAGATAAATAAAAGCTTTTTTTTTTCCTCTTTTAGACTTAGACACACACACACACACACACACACACACACACACACACACACACACACACACACACACACACACACACACACACACACACACACACACACACACACACACACACACTGGACGGTCCATTCAGAGGGGAGTGTGGCTACTGCTTGAGGAGATATGGATGAAACTATTATCATGTAGCTACTGTTGGCAGCTTTGGTGCCGAGAAAAGACAAACTATCAGGAGGAAATAATCGTGCAGCTGTCCTAATTTAGCCGCGCATGACTTGGAGAACGTGTTACTGACTGTGTTCAACGGGCACGCTTTGCGTGGCAGCCACTCAAAAAGAGTGTCGACTGTCTTTAGTACCGAGATGACGCGGCAACAGTGATGTGTCCACTTTAACTTGACTAACACACATGTAGTTTCAGTAACCTTTAGCTCAGCCTGGTCGCTCCTAATGTCTTTCATTGTACCGATGACATTTTGACAAATGTTTGGTTTTGAGCATCCATCTCGAGCCGTTGCGTATCCATCGGTGTTCCATCTGTCTTGCTGCGCAGCATCTTTACACTAACTGCTTCACCAGTTTTATAAACGGCACAGCTGGTCAGGAGGAAAGTACAGACAACCACAACATATTTGATGAATTTTAGGGCTGTTTACGTGAACTTAACTCGAACATGGATAACTGAACTGAGCCAATTCAGGACCCGATGGGTCAGGTTCGGTCATGTCATAGTTATTTAAAGTTCTTTTAGTGAAACATAGACTAAAATAGGGTGCATTTAAATTTTCAAAATAAAGGATAAACTAGGCTACTGAAGCTCTCCCTCCACAAAAACTCCAAATAATCCACGGTAGGTGGATTATGTAAGTCTTTTACAGTGTTAGCAGTGTTTACAGTTCAACAAGAGTTAATAAAAAATAACGGATGGGCATTAATGGCGAGTCGGAACATTTAATACACTCATAAATGCTGACGATAACTCATAACATGTGTGACTTGGGTGTATTTTTGCATGTGAGTGTGTTCATGGGGCTCGTAGTTGCTTCTGCCTGGATGAAACAATAACGTTTGTTGTTTGCCATGATCACAAATAAAGGCTACAAGGCTACGTCCACCATGTGTGACAGCCATGCCATGTTTCCATTATGGTACAGTTCGGTACAGCACAGGGTATGGTTTGGAACGGTAAAGGAACAACTACATCGAATGTGACACAACAGACAACAATAGAGGACATCCAGCAACTCTTTTTGAAGAAACACTGGTGCCAAGGGAGCATCACTCCCTTTTTCTGTCATGGATTGTACCCTACCATTTTACTCTGGTCCCCCAAGGGAAGGGTGCCAAAAATGGAAGAGATGTATCATACCAAACTGAAACCGTTCCACTTCAGAGAGCGTTTCAGTTCAACTATATCGGGCTTGGACAACATTTCTAGGACTTATGTCGGTTTCAGTCAATATTTCCAAGGATGACACTTGTGTTTGGGCAGAAGTGGCTCTGTTAGCAATATATCCGTTACATTTCTATCAATATCGCTTGGCCTTCTTGTTCAACCAGTGTCCCAGCACACACTGGTGACCTCAGTAAGCCACCTGCCAAGTGTAAAGCCTGTCAGGCGAACTCTTCAGGTCTTTAATTGTCATTAATGAAGACATTTTGTGCATTTCTCGATAGAAGCAGCGCTGCAGATCCACCAAAAACAAACAAACAAAAAAAAGCAAAAACAACCACCGAGACCTTTGATACTGATTGAGTTGATTTTATATCAAATCCCAACCAGTGTACACAACAGAGATATTATTCACACAGGCATTGTATAACTACAATGCAGACGAGTACTACTCTCCACTGTATTACAGGGCCAGCACCTTCCCGAGTTTTGCTTTTAAAACCACTTATTAAGGAGATGGTAGCTCACTAACAAATACGGCTTGGCTCTCTGAGTATTCACAGCATGTCTGAATTTTAAGTGTTAACCTTTTAACACAGTAAAAGCAACACAATGAATTTGTTATGATAAAAACAACATTTGGAGTATGGGCAGGGAAAACAGGTCACGTTAACGTAACGGCATCGTTATTTAACTTCATGATGTACATAGTGTGCCCTGCGTTTCCTTGGCAGTGTGTCTCAACAGAGATAAATGAGAAAGTGCACCGCCTGTAAGCTATCCAGTAATAGCCAGTTGTTTGTGTAAAAGCAAGAATGGCACTCTGATGTGCAATTGTTCAGGGAGCAGGAGGCCAATGCCACACCTCAGCTCTGCTGCCAGGGGCTCAGGATATGGCAAACAATCTCACAAGGTGAGACTGTATCAGGTCTGTCTTCGACGTTACCAAGCCTCTCAGGATCCATTTTTCTACAAGGTCCTTGAATAATTGAGCCGTGTCAGTGCTAAATAATGCCACAGGGCAGTCATTAGACGGGCAGTTTTGAGGTATATTTTGGCTGAAGTGCACCTCAATGAAAACAGAGCTGAAACCTTGGGATTAGTTTATACAAATCTCTTTCCACCATAATTAGGAGACGCATTAGCGATGTTTCTCACGTAATTTATGTAAAGAAAAGGAAGCCAGTCGACCAGTTATCAATAATGCGTGATATTTACAGCTGCATCTTAATTATGGTGATATTTGTGGAGACAGGACAAGGTTCCTGACATTTTCTGTTGGTTGACACAAGTCTGGTTTGTCCCGTTTCTTTTTTTTTGTTACTTATTTTTTTTTATTTTGTATTTTCTCATTTTACATTCCATTACGTCCACTCAGAAACAATATCCTTTCCAAAACTAAAATTTTGTGACATAAACTACACTATAGTACAGGATTAGCAGACTTAACTTTATCGCTTGGCAAACCTTTCCAGAAATTTAAATTGTGACATGACTCCATGACCTAAGTGTATCGAGACATTTTAAAATTAAACTGCTCTCAAATAACTAAATAAATAATGGATATAATCTCTCAGTATGGACAGAGAAGCGAATGCAGAGGTGTCTTGTATTCTCTTGAATGGCCATCAGAGGGCAACTTCACTCACCTAGTTTCAGGTCTTCTCTATAATGGCATGTCATCCATTTAGTAAATTATGGTCCCTCATTTCAAGTATCACCACATGTGAGTGATTGTGCCACATCTTTACCAACGGTGCCCCTCATTTTTCTAAAGATTGCCAAGAGCACCGCTCATTTGCCACAAAAAGTTTGAGAATATTTGGGCCAAATTTGCAGTTTCACATGTCACTTCAGGCTTCATTCATTCATTCATTCATTGTCTACCGCTTTATCCTCCACACGAGGGTTGCAGGGGGCTGGACTCAATCCCAGTATACACACAAAAACAACAACAATTTACTCTCAAATTCACACCTACGGTCAATTAACCTCTGCATGTTTTTGGACTGTGGGAGGAAACCGGAGACCCTGGAGAAAACCCACGCACACGCGGGGAGAACATGCAAACTCCGCTCAGAAAAAAGCTCTTGGCCATGCTGGGTTTGTTGCTGTGAGGAAACAGTGCTCGCCACGATTTCCACTTCGCCATATGAAAACCAGCAGTGCCACCTCACTGACAGAAGTGACCCACATACACATGCTATCGGTGTTTGCAAATATGTGGCTCCAAATATTGAAGCCCTGACTAATCACGTTGTTTACATGCAAAGTCAAGACAAGTTGAGGCAAAATATCCAACAAAAATATCTACGCTTTTGCTCTGAAGCAAAACATCTAATCCACAATGACCCCCTTTTTTGTGTCATAGCTCCACCGCTGCTTGAAGACAGTAATGTACTTGTATTCATTAGTACAACAGAAAGCCAGCATGGCCCGCTAACCCTCATTACACTGTGGGTGGCAGCCATGTGGGACCATTCAATATGTCTGCTGCTGAGTGATTGCCTGAACATTTTCGGATGAGCCTCTACCTCTTCTTCCTCCTCCTCCTCCTCCTCCTCCTCACCGCCAGCTTCAGAGGTCAGGCTGAGACATGGTCAGTGTCCTTGCCGACACGGGCCTTGATGTGGACACAGCTCCATGACTAGTTACCAGGCTTCCCATTTGCCCTTTGGGAGACTCACTGTGACATGGCTTACAGCTCAACATGCGGAGATAACTGCATGTCAATCATAATTATATTGGCAGAAAATGCATTATGTGGAATCCTGCGCTGCCGAAAATGCCAAGCGACTGCTGGGTGTCCCCGCTGGCTGCTAGATTACTTTTTTTGTTGCATCCACTTTTTCTGACCTCCATTTTTCCGTACTCCAGCTCAAGCCTGTGATTGCTTATTCTTCCCAGGCTTTTGCCATCCCCAGCATAAGCGCTGCTGATAGAGAAACTGGGACCTCTTTCTGTCCGACAACAGATTTCTGCCAGAGGTGAGTGGGAAACAGTAAATCTGGCAAAGAAATTAAAGAATTGTAATTCTATGGCAATAATGTAGAGGAATTACAAATACGGATGTTTTTTGCTATCAATCCTGAAAACTGTGAAGATTCTCCTGTGCCACCATTTTTGTTTTTTTGTCCTTTATGATTCACAAAAATATTCTCAAATTCTTAACAATGAGCCCCAGACAAACACTTCTATATGCCCTTTGCTAAGAACATCAACAATAATTTGATGAACACTTTAAACCACCTCCTGCTCGTGAAGCTGTGGAGACTTGTTTTAAAGAATGTGTGAATTGTGTGCAAGAAATAGTGACATCTAATGGTTAGATTGTAAAATGTCACAAAGGTCGGAAAGCAGTAATTCATTTTTGCTTCAAAACGCATGATGCCTTTGCCTAAAGTACATATACAATTCTTATTCTAAAGCCATTTTTTAACTGTTATATGACAATATCGTACTATATGTGTGCATAATTCTGCATATTCTGTAACTTTTATCTTCAGCTTGGACATGTCTTTCTTGAAATATGCTCATCCACGACTGGCAACTTTTAAATACAGAAACTACAGACACAATTACTGCAACTTATTTGATAACAGACGTTAGTGTGATCCTGTAAATATGAGTGTATTGTAGGAGTAAATACACTTTCCAGATATTGTGTGATCACATCCTGCCGCTGCTTTACGAGTTTCATCTCAGTTTGGCCATCGCGTGCCACAGTAATACCTTCAGAAGACAATATACGGTTGGATTTGGGCTATAATACCACCGATGCTCTCTTTGGACTGTACGTTATGGGATGGCAGTTATTCTGTTTCTATCAACTTTATCAAATTAGTTATAGCTGGCTGGCTCCAATTTAAAAATGGACACGGAACCGAACGGAGCAACGTGGGAGCAATTCCACGCACGATATCTTGCACACGCCGCGTTGTCTATTTTTACATAATTAATTATGTCACTTCATGATAATATTAATACAATTGCACATGCTGAAAAGCCAAATGGATATTTGTTTCACCTGCTATCTTTGTCCCATAGTGTGAGTTTCATGACTAATGCGCTCATATCCGTTTAGAGATACAATATTTCTATCGCATGTATTATTAACGGTAACGACAGCTGACCCTACAGCTAACACCCCCATCTCTGCAAAACATATACATTTTGCATGAATGCTTATACCTATATATCCCTTGCACAACTGCATTATGTGCAAATTCATCATAGTTGATTGGTTTAGTGAAGTCATTCTTCTATGTGTATAGCTGTGGCCTTATTTCTACACTTTTATTCGAAGATTGAACATTTTGGCGGTTAGAGTCCCCGCCAGGTCAAGGGCTGCGGTACTCTTGCGCAAGGTACCCAATCCCAATTGCTCATTGTTAATTGGACCCTCTAAATTGACCCCATCCACGCGAAAGGCCACATCCAGTGTAGTCCTTGTGCCGGTCTCAAGCATGGATACATGGGAGGGTTGCATCAGGAAGGGCATCCGGCATAAAAATCTCTGCTAAATCAAATATATCTGGATCATGTGCTGTAGCGACCCCTAAATGGCAGGGAGAAGCCAAAGGAATAATTCTAAGATTGTACACTATGTCTAAATGTAATATGTATATACAATCTAATATACCTAAAAATAAGTGCACACATCTTTTGCACTTCTGTCTGTCCTGGAAAATGAATCCTTCCCTTGTGACTTCCACAGGTTTCTACATTTTTCCTCCTGCTAAAAATACTTTTTTGGGGTAGTTTTCTGCCATATGTGGGGTTTAAAGAATGTTTAAAGCCATACGAGGCAAATTGTGGTTTGTGAATACACAAATGCAAATGTGTTATTTGCATGCGTCTATTTTCGTTCCGCTTTTGACAGTCTGTTTTATTTGGAACACTTGGTTGACGGGCTGACAGGGGAGAGAGGTAATGTGACGACAGATATGAAACACATGTGAGGATAAATGTTGAATCGCTACCAAGACGGCAGTAAATTTCTACTTTTGGGGTCAGCTCGTGTTTCATAAAAAGACTTCCTTTTGGCCCTGACCACCACTAAAAAGATAATAGACTGCAGCCCCAGAGGAGCGAGTACAGGACCAAAATATAGCTTTTCAAGGAAAATGTGTCAACCACAATGACATCAAATAGGCAAGAAAAAAGACGAATATGGGCAGCCGAACACAAGGGAAGCGAGACAGAGGATACAAACGAAGGTGAAAAGAGATATAAAGGAAAATTTGGTTCCTGAAAGGTGTTTGGAGAAATATAAAAATGCTAATATGTCCTTATTACAGGAACTGATGGGCAGATATTTATTTAACAGTGAAATTTGGATTTAGTCATTTCCCCATGTCACTTTCTAAACTTAAAAGCCATGTGTTGGAGGCTCTAATGGATTTTTTTTTTTTATATATAAAAACGCTCTATTCTTTGCCTCTAATGGGAAATTGATTAAAAAGAAAAAAAGAAAACACAGTCCTGCTTTGATGGATTCATTTGGCAGTGGGTCTCTGATCCGTGTGGCACACTGTGGGTAAATGAAATCAAACGGCGGAGCACATTACGGCCATATGAGACTGCTGCCTTCAATCTATACACACAGTAATAATGCAATGCCCCTGACAGCTGAAAGCCAAGAGAGGACATCTGGCACAAACTGTAAGTGGGCTGTTTCACTCGGAAAATATTGTCATTTATCAGGTGGCGCCCACATGGGACCTGTTCATACAGGCGACAGAGATAACCTGCTATAGTTATTTGTAGCAATTAAAGATTTTGTGTGTGATTTTTATTTTAACATTACGTCCTTAAGTGGACAGTTATGTGAGTCACATGTCACAGTTGACCTTGTTCTAATGTGACTAAAGCCTGCACCACGCTGATTTAAGCAGATTATCCTGTAGTGTGAGGGATTAACAGACACAATTTTAAAGTCATCAGAGTAAGTATTAAACATATTTAATATTTACTATTTGAACAGTGATTGGGGGGTGTGAGCAGAACCATGCAACCGACGAGAGTGTCTGTTAACAAAAAGTACTTTCGTTTGAAGGATAAATATGACGGCCGTATCCCGAGCCTGATGGACAGTAGAGAAAGGACACACTTGTGGATTTATGGTAACAGTGTCCTGCAAGATGCATCACAACCAAACTGAGACAAGTCACGACTTTCTATGACATCCCAAATCCCCGTAACTCGATTAAACGCCAAGTGTGTGGTCCTACGTCTTGACTGGATCGCCCAGTGTGTGTTTTCTCAGGATTAAAACATTGAAAATTGTGTCTGTGGTCAGCCATGTTTTTAAATTGTCCTTGCATTGCATTCAGCAATCATTTTTAGGCCAATGTTTGCAAAAATAATGTTGCACTGAAATCTGCTGCAATATGGCTTATGTTTTTCCAGTGAAGGTGAAAACACGAAGGCAGTAAGACACCTGCGAGCTACATATACGAGCCCTGGTACACAGCAGACGTGTCACATGTGCGTCGCTGCTGCCCTCCGTTATATCTTTTAACTCCACCGCCCTAATTAACACGTTAGAGTGTCAACACTGCATGCAGGACAGGTGCCTCACAATATCTACTTTTCACATGTGACGTGCAGTTCCCAGCAAAAATAGACACTCACGATAATGATAATGACATTCTGCCAGCATGGTTACACAAAACTGACACCTCTGACTGTAGTTTCAGTGTCGCGGCACGGAAACATACATACATCTTTAAAACTATTTTAGTACCTGTGAAGATTCTCTGTGTAAACAAATGTCACGTGACTTTTTCTGTCAGCGAAGGAACAGAAAGTGAAGTCATAATCATATCTGCGGTGTGGGGAGACGAGTGAGACACAGAGCGAGAGCAAAAGGCAAGCGACGCACACGCCAGGCGTCACATATTCCCACTGCAAAACTGAAAAATGTACTTTTCTTTTGTCCTTTTTGGTCCTTGTTCAGACCAGAAATCGATCTCCGAATACCACAATGTGTGTTGATACACCAGAATCTTGACAACATAATCCCCAGATTTTGTAAAACATCTAGTAAGGGCAAACTCAAATTATAACATTGGTAAATTGAAATCCTCTTCATTTTATTTACTTTTAAAACACCACCAGTGAGTGAAGGGACTGTTTCCTGTTTTTTTGTTTCACTATACCAACTATTTCCACCAAAACATACAGGGATTCAATGAATATAAAACATTGTCGAGGAAATAATCCCGACAGGAGCCCAAGTGGAAACAATAAACCTGTCACCTGGTGTTGTTTTACTGTTTTACTTTTGTGATAAATCCACTGAAATATTTATGTAACAGTGGTGCAAGAACACATCTATAAATATGTCTGTCGGTGGGTATGCTGCAATTAAATATTGGTCATAACAGAGCAGCAGCAAAACCTACACAGCCACTTCAATTGAGCCAAAGTGCATTTTTATAAAGTAACATCACTTCATTTCAATTCATTGACGCTGAGTCACTTGTTTTACGTCTTTATGAAATATGTTTTTTGCTTTTGTTATTTACCCACGGCAACTCTATGATTCTCGGCGGGTACATTAGAACCAACTCCGATCATTTTGCAAATCAGCAGAGATCTCAGCACAATTCAGTCAGAAGAACTACAATCAGAAAACTGACGCCTTGATCTGAGGCAAAAAAGGAGCTATCAATCAGCTTGCATGGATAGGTATTCTCTTTAATCCAATCAGATGGCATAATCAAGCACAATGCCTGGGATTTTTGCTTCAGCCTCGTGAGATTTGTTCCCATTGAGTGGTCTGTCAGAGAGGCTTTGATTGCATGTGGAGCTCAGGCTGATTTCTGAGTCGAGGCATACAGTGATGTTTTCTATCTGCGCCCTTTGGAGATTTACACTCGCGACCGCCTCCACTTCTGTTGCTGGAGGAGTCTGATAAATTTTTGTTTATTTCTAAAAAGGGCCTCATTTTCGGGCGCCCTCGCTCAGTTGTTATTAAACCCCACAGTCACCTTTTCCCTCTCACAAACGGTCAGATTATCTGCAACACTTTTCCAGTCTTGATAACCACTCAAAGCTTGACATTACAGTTGTGCCATTCACACTCATTCACATCTATTTGCAGCTCTATCGCGCATCTATCTAACCCATTCACGCGCTGCCAGCACAGGAGCTATTTGGCCGGGTTCCATAAACCTACATGATAATGTAGTTTAGCAATAGTCGAAAGGTTCTCCGAGATTTAAGGCTTTGGCACCTCAGATATGTTTGTTTTTCCATTTGTTCATACATTAACCACATTGGTTGGCTCCTGATACAAATATAAACGGCTCATTCTGCGGCAATGAAAAACAACTCATATACATTATACATTTGCTGTCATTCATATTCATTATCTGTCACTAATCTAAGCCAAATTTTACAAACTGGACCTTTAATCACGCAGCACTGGGGTGTTCAAGATAATAAAAGAGGGTTTTAAGAAATTCACCTCCGAATAATTTGCAATTTCTTGCCGTTTATTTGTGTTGCCGTGTCACACTCAGCATTTATAATAACACATATTTTAGGTGAAGCATTTCACTGACAGCAGCTTTAGCTCTACTCAGATGGGATTAGTTTTACATGGAGAGGTGGGGTAAAGTAATTATTACCGGAGCTTCTCTGTAATTTTCGTCCCGTCCAAATGTGCCTCGTCAGTAACCATCACCAGACGACGTCAGAAAAAGATGGTGACTTTCCCCTTGGGTAAAAAGGTCAGTAAAAATGTGCCCGGGTCATACTAATCCCGAGGGACCAGACCAGCTGCAAATATGTGCATTAATATTATGTCATATCCTGTTTATAAGTATATTTTTGCAGATCTTTAAGCATGAAGCGGCCGGACAAGTCTGTGGAAAACCTCGGGTGATTTCGGCACACAAAGAACACCATTCTGAGGTAAAAAAACACTTGATTCTGGGTATAATTGCATCAGCACCACTTCCCAAACGGTAGACACAGCGTTTCCTCCCTTGTCCAGGTTCCTATATTAGCTGTTGTGTGCCCCATGTAAAACTACTCCTGTCCAAATAGTCCTTGGGTGACATTTCCCTGCAATGGGTGCAGCAGCAATATGCCGCCATATCATGGAGACAGAGATTCACAGAGTGATTCAGGGAGGTGCACAAACACACACAGATACTATACAGGTCATGTGAGGGTGGTACTGTACCTTGATTGGCTTCAGGGTGGGAGATGGTGGTGGTGATGGTGGTGGTGGTGTGGTGGGTTTAGGGGTGGTGGTGGGAGCATCTGGATGAGAGGACAAATACATGAAAAACACAGGGTGGGTGAAAAAAAAAAGACATGAAGATAAAAGCCATGAAGATAAAGCAAAGTCTCTGTGATGGTATCGCTGTTTGATGCATGACTGTGTGTCGTCACATGTGTTAGAGAGAGTTAAAGGTCGTGAAGGCTGTAGAGGTATTTGATGAACGAGTTGGACGGCGGCGCATTAAATACAGTAGATGACACATCAACATGTAATCCAGTCTCGGAGCGACTAAGCTGATCAAAGATCGTGTAGGGAACTCTTCGCTTTTTGGTCTGTTCACAGGGTACAAAGCGCCCGTGACACTTAACGATGCTAGCGAGCACATGGTTGTTAGAAGTGATTAAGTGTCTAATGAGTAACACTGGTGCTCGTGTTGTACTTATGCTGTCATTGATATGCAGTCAACCATCTTGACAAACAAGCGTGCCTGTGCATTCTTAATATCTCCGAGGAGGAGAGTGCAAAGTCGAATACATGGCAGCCACAACATCAAAAAACTAAATCTTGACGTAGAAACTCAGACACGATGACACAACAAATGGCGGCAGACAAAAACAAAGGCACAGGAATAACATGGACAAATGCAGCAGTTTGCATGAGGACAATACGGGAACAAGTGAAGGAAAGTCTGCAAAAAGTTTTCTATTGCTTCAGCTTTTATCCAGAGTTTTGGGAGCCCGAACACATTATTTCTGGAACAAGGGTCCCAGAGTGAGAAAGTCTTGCATGTTCTCATATAAGATCAATACGCAACCTCTGTTGCTCTTGCATTCACTGTTGCAATCTTTGCTGTCGTCTCCTTTTTCTTGTGTTTGGAGTTTGTACGCCACACACAAGCTCTATGCACACGCTCCTTCTCTTCTGTGGCACATAAAAGATTGAACAAGGAAAGTTCGGTTTCCTAAGTGTATATTGTCACGTTAAGCATTGAACACTTGACATAATGGTCAAAAATGTCATTTGACATTGAACCTTTGACCACTAAAGTCTATTCATCCTTGTTTCGACGGGTGTTTGCAGACGTACATGTCCATCCTTTGATGGACTGAAGTACGATGTCTTAAAGAACCAGTATGTAAGGCATGGTAAGAGATGCAGAAGATGGCAGTAATGTGACATTACAGACGCCAGCTGCCATGAAATACCACAGCCGACCAAGTGGTATAGTGCAAACATCTGGATACCGATTGCCCAATGCTATCCATAAGTGTACAGTGACCTTAAAAGCTCTCCTTTGAACCAGTGTCTGATCTGTTCTTGTAGAACATGAACATACAATTTTCAGTTTCACCAAAAACCAAACTGTTTGTAATATTCAAGAGCTAATCAATGATTTAAAACTTAAAAAAATATTCTGTTTCAGTTTCTGTTAATAGAAACCGCCTACATCCTTCATGGGAATTCTTGCTAATTATATTTGAAAATGTGTTTTGTGATGTCACAGTGACCTTTGACCGCCAAACTCTAATGAGCTTATCCTTGAGTCAAAGTGAAAATTTGCACCAGATTTGAAAAGATTCCCCCCGAGGTGCTGCCAAAAAAATCCCATTTGAAAAGAATGGGACTGACAAAACGCACGGACACTTTGGAAAACACAACGCCTCCAGCAACGGCTGTCGCAAGTGCAGAGGCATAGAAATAAAAATAAACTAAACAAAAAGCATCAAGCTGTGTCCATTTTTCCTCCCACAGCTTTCCCCCTTTTACTTCATTAGCTGGGTTAGACTCCCCACCCTGACAATGACCAGGGGGAGATATCAAAAGTGACATTTTCCCTTTTGAAGTGGCAGGGCTGCACTGCTATGAGGCCGCCGGCAATGCTGCTTGGTTAGAAACCTCCCATGCTGCTCTGATTGCCAGGGAAAAGGGCTGAAAAACCTGTTGGGGTTATTAAAAGCTGCTGAAAAAAATAAGTAATGTCTGGCTGTCGATAAGGAGAGAGGCCAGTATACACTTTAATGAAATAAGGTGTTATAAGAAGGTGAGGAAAGGAAATGCGTATGGACAGAAAGCAGGGAGGAGAGGGAATTCGAGGAGGCAGAAGAGACGCTGCTTTAACTAGCTGCAAACTCAATCTATGTTACATTTCACTGAGAGTAACAGAAAACGCTGCAGTGGTAGAAAACACCATATCAACATGAGGCGCTCAAAACTGCTGCTGCTGTTGTATTTTTGCATTTAATTTACTAGAAAGTAAATAATGCTAGTTTATAAGCGTGCATCCTTCAGAGGATGGGGTTTCCTCTGGGATAAGTAGTCCAAAGAAGGATTCACCTGTTGGATCTTTTTGTTTCTGGAAAGACATTTAACAGAGCATTCAAGATGAGAGAGCCTAGTTAGTAGGGGTGACATATCGTCGTCCTTGCTCGTGCAATACGATGATCGATAAACCATTGCAAATATCGACATTCTAATTAACAAATTAAGGGGTTTTCTCCCTCTCTCTCTGTCCTCATCTTGCAGGCTTCAGGATCCAGATCCAGCTATAATTAAAGTTGACATAATATTTTTTTTTATCAACAATCCCTGCTGCTGCATGTATGTGTGACATTGTAGTTCTATAAACACTGTCCTGTCTAAACTTATAACTTGATACAATTGTTGTATTGCTACCTCACTCTCTTCCCTCTTGTCCTTTCTCTTCTGCTTTTCTGTCCTCCATTTTTCCTTTCACCCCAACCGGTCCACGTTCAATACATAAACTTCATGCACTTTGTTTTGTTTTCTTCAGTTAGACAGATATCGCGATGTGCCGTGACATGGTTGTCTTCCAATATATTGATTATCACTGAATCACTGTAATATATCATGATTCCCACCCCGATGAGTTAGCCTCTCAATTCTCCAAATGCACTCTCCAAAGGATCTGGCCACAGACTGTGGACACAACTAATGTGACAAACTGACAACAAATGCAGCAACAGCCGGAGGAAAACCAGCAGCTAATGTGAGGCTGGAGATAACCTATGTCTTTATGATTGTCAACAAATCCCAAGAAAAGACCAGAACAATAACAAATTGATCATGTTGACATATATTGTCTGTTTAGCCCAAGCCCATCTGATTGTATCTCTCTATAAAAGACAGAGAAACACAACAGCAAATAAATCAATGACCCACAATGTGGCACTGTATGACATCTCCATTTCCAGAATCATAACCACTTTGGTTTATGTTGAGGTTTTTCCCACATGTACTCTCCCGCTGCTGCAAATCCCCCAATATGTGAATCAAAACTGAATTAATATCTGGCTGAAAATACACCCAAATAAATGACCTGTTTGCTTCTGTTTGAGTAATGTTTCCCAAAAACTACAGCCACTGCCCAGCTGTATTAGTATATTACTAAATCTGTATTAAACATGAAGCTGTGTGTCCCATTTTTAAAGATTCATGTCCTTGCCATAATGAATAGGCTTGGGACTGAGTGCGTCAGACATTGTCGGAAGGCGATAAAGTATTGAAGGATGAACAAATACAGCACACTGGCTCTTTTCAATGGACTTATTGACAAAGGAGAAACATACAAAATGACACCGGCATCAGCCTTATCCTTCAAACTGACTGCCTGTGAAAAACACATTCAGGGAACCGTGCTTAAAACAACATTAATCACTGAAAAATCAGCAACTATAAGAGGTGTTCATCCAAAGTTACATTAAAGAGATAATTACAGACATCCTGCTGTTGATATTTTCTTCCCTTTGAGTACAGTAGTTGCTTTTCATTTAAATGTACTCTTCCCTGCGGGCGTTAAATGTTCATATTTGCCTCAAAAGTAATTGTTGGTTTCGAGAAATCATCATTTCACCTGAAGAAAGGCGAATCAAATAACGCAGACTGAGAAGACCTTGTAGCTTCTCAGAACTCTGCCTGAAGCAAATATAAAAAAATGCAAATTTCGGCTTTCGGGTGATGTGAATCCACAGTCAAGACTCCTCTGATGTACAGTATGTTTTTAATCTATCAACAATCCGGCTCTTTTAAAAAAACAACCTTGACAAATACAAAAGGCTATAGAGAGCAATGTGGAGACAAAGGCGGGGAGGGATGATCCATTGGGAAGTCAGCTGGCAGATGAAGCTGGAGATGATGAGTTTCACACATGCTTGAGAGCCAACAAACTCCAGCTCGGGGGTGGTGCTGTCTAATTGGTTTTATCCCATCATGAACAGTGAGAGTCCAGCAGATGTTTGAGATCATCAGTGTCAACAACTCATTAAAAACTTAACATGGAGGGAAAAAAAGATTAAATAAGAAAGATTGGCGATAGTATTTGATTATAAAGTACTCCCCCCTACTTCCTTTATCTCGTGGATCGTCGATGTGATGTATCAAAGGACAGTGGAGCTCATTGACTTTCAAATGTGACAGGCGGAATGTGTTTTTTTCCTCCCACTGACTCACTGGGCCTTGTTTACTGATGAGGTTTATGAACCAGGGTTTCTATTCTAAATGGATGGAACAAGATTTCAAGAAGCTCCGAGATGCAGGTGCAGGGAGTGAAAGACATCCCCGATTGTGTCCCGCAACACAGAAAGCAGCAGGGGAAACTTGTTCTGTCTTTTTTAACACCCATAATCAAAAAAAACAAACAATATTAGAGGGGGAAAAAAAAGGAACGTAAGATCTGGCTTCATAAAACTTGCTCAGAGTTAACATAGATGGCGGAATGATGGGATTCCACAAGCAGCAAGAACAGAATCCAACGCAATCTAACTTCAATATCTTGTTTATTATTACATGCTTTTATTGTCTAAGTGTTATCAGAAAGTTGGATTATATTTTGCCTATTCTTTCTGTTGTCACCTGGAAATGAAGATTCTCTATTGACCAACCAATGGATTGCAGTGTGTCTAGCTTCGGACAGAAAAAGTGGGACACAGCGTTTTGCTATTTTGGATCCCTTTGCAGCATTTGACAGTCTAAATGCAAATAACTGCATAACCTAGAGCGGGGAAGCCAACAGTATCGCTTGGTGGAAACGGGGCTTTGTGTGGCAGACACGGTTTTGTTTATTTTATCAACTTTTATTCATTGTTATAGTTCTCTGACAGAGATGTACCTCTGATACCAATCACGTCTTTTTAGTTTAGACCCATTTGTTGAATAAAAGGGTCTGAACATTGGGTGAGAGTTACGGTACAACCTGGAGGGTCACGCAGTCACATTTTACTTTGCCCGTGGCCCAGTTTAGAGTCTCAAATGAACCCAAACCCAATCTAATTGTGTTTGAACAGCGTGCGAAAGCGGCCGATCCATGCAGACCAGATGGAAACATCAAAGGCAGACGAAACGAGGCAAAAAAAACAACATGTTGAGAGAAACAAATACCTGTCAGAAATGTCTCAACATTTCAACATTATTATGCTCATAAGTGCCATCACCACTGAGCTATTCTGCCTGTGGATGTATGATAGCATTAGTCATACTGGTGTAGGAGTGGAGTGTCTGTTAGATGCTGCCCGTTGGAAATGTCTGACCTCATGAAAGAGTTTTTTTTTCCTGCTTTGTTTACTTTTATTTGCTTTATTTGCTTATTGGTGCTTTGTCATTATATTCACAGAGCACTCATTAGTCTTCCCACACTCGGTGGGTCCACCCACCCTTTCTTCGGTTTTTCTCTTTGTATATTTTTTTCAGTAGTCCGTTTGTACCCTGCGAGTATCCAGAGCCAGGCGTGGTTGCACGGTGCATCTCTATAAGACCTCATCCTTCAGTGTTTGCCCGATTGCTCCGTCTGACTGTACAGTAAATCGTAACAGCCACAGTCTATTTGCACCGAGTCTGTTTTTGACCCGCCGTGGTTTTCTTTCCCGCTCCGTGCTTATGCTCTTGTTTTCCTGAGCCTCAGATAAAACCACTTGCTCAATCTGCCATCAGGCCACGTTCAGCTCAGTCCGCGTCTGTAACCCTGTTTGGATTCAGCTCCAGTCTGCCTCTCCTGCTCAGTCACATCTGCCATTCCCAGTCCGACTCTGCCAGTCTTCCAGACTCCCCTGCTCCGCTTCATCGAACCCATTACCAGCCTGCCACTCCGCCTGGACTTCTCAGCTCTTGCCCCATCATCCGAGTCCTTTTTCATGTTTGCAATAAATTACCTTTTAAACTTCTGCCTAACAGGTCTATATTTTGCACTTTGGGGCTCATAAGGGAACAGAATATAAGATCCTTCCTTATTTCCAGCCTAATGTGGACCCGTGCTTTTCTGCCATTTATGATTTGATCTCGGAATCTCTTTGTTCATTTGCTCTTTCATCATTAACCAGCGCAAACCAAAACGCCTCTGGACAGACAGACACACACACACACACACACACACCAAAATCACAGCAACACAATGTGAGACGTGTGATGCCATGATTGGAGCCAGTTGGTACAATAAACTTTTGATAATTGTTGTCACTGGCACAGTGCATGTGTCTTTCTAATCAGCAAACACTGTACGTGCAGTTAATCATTCTACTTTTGGAGAAAACCCACAGTCTAGCTTGTTTCATGCTGTCATAACAGTGGATAGATGAGAGGCCTCGCTCACTCCTTTATCAGCAGCAGCCATCTTGCTTATTTTATGTCAGTAGTTTTATCAAATCCACCATTTTGAATAACTTGAAGAAGTGACCAGCCACCTTTGAAACTTCAGGTTTGTCCTCTGCAAGCTATGATTGTGTCCAACTGCCTCACTGGATAAGTGGATTAAGGTATACAGTAGGTAATGGATGGATGGAGTAATTAGTAAACTAGTTTAAACCTGAACGTGAACATTCCCACTGTAAGACCTCATAATAAAGTCTGGTTCAAAGATTGTTTGTGACCAAGCTTTAGGATTTGAATCTTCCAGTCTGTCAGAGAAAACATGTTTCTTCAAATGACTCTGGACTCTTTTCAGTGTTTGTCCATGTGAGATTTAAAGGTGCATCCAGGTAAATTTAGATCCCGTTTGCGGTTGGTTTGAAAGTGATGAGTTACTTTTCCTCCTCATAACACTGCAATTTCCCTTCCACTCAAGTGCAATTACAGGAACCGCAGAAGCACTTGTAAATGAGACGTTTCAGGACACTTTGCACCTACGGAAAGACACGCTGGATGCCACTCAGAGAACAGTGATTTCGGAAAGATATTCCCGTGAGTTTTAATGGAGGAGAAGTGTAAAGCAGGGAAGAAGTTGGACGACTATGAGCAACAGGGTCGCTAAACACTTTGCTCGTGTGCAATAAAAGCCTGTGCTGCTGAAGGAGCAGGGAGGAGGAGAACTCGGTTATTGGGTAAGCGTCAGCTTATAAACAACTTAAAACCCCTCGGCGCTGGGTCTCACTCGACCGTGAGAGGAAAACCCTGATGGTTGTGTTTTCTTACCCTGTGAAGTAAGAGCTGCAGTGAGAGTTAGAGCACCACAGACTGCATTCTTTCTTTCTTTTTCTTTTTTCCCTCCTCCTGTTAACATTGTTAGTGTCAGCCAGGCCTGTGGTGTTCTCCATCACTTAGGGTCACAATACTCGAGAATCAGATGTATTAGAGAAGATGCCGGCCCCGGCTGCATTTGTTCTGGCTGTCGAGCAGGAGGGGAAGCTGGGGGTGGAAGTGCCATGCAGACTTCATCATTAGGTTACAGAGTTTTAATGTATAAGTTAAGAAATAAACTTTCTCAGACACCACAATCGAAATGTGATACATTTTATGACTTTTATCTTATATATATATATAACTTTTGATTGACATTTTTTACAGGGTTTGAAAAGGGTTTTCAACCTTTATATTATTAGACTTTTGGACACGATGTATCTGGAGATATGGATAACTTCATAAGCCTAATATTTGTGACTTAGGACTCTAGACCACGGACAAATGGGCCATATTATTGCCTTTTATTGTGCGGTCATGTTTGACTTACCACGGAAATGTAATTTTTAAACCTGGCAGCAAACCTTACTGGATGCGATTTATTGCGCAGATATTTTGGGGGGTACATTTTTATATCAGACTGTACAAGAAATTCACATACCTCTCCGTCTCTAGGTGTCGCCACAACGGATGAGCCACATATTTGATTTGGCAGAGGGACTTTTTTTACTTCCTGACACAACCCTCACATTTATCTGGGACCAGATGTGGTCCCCCATGCCTGAGGTCAATTTAGAGTGTCCAGTTAACAATGAGCAATGGGGACTGGGTACTTCGCTTGACCTGGTGGAGACTCAAACCAGTAACCCTCCGGTTACAAGCCCATTTCCCTTCCATTCAGCCATGGGTTGCCCGTACTTACAGGAGGACAGTTGCTGTCCAGTGTCATTTCAATGTCATTACTTTTATGAGGTTATTCCACTCACTTTCCTACTTACCCCGGATACTTACTCTATATTAGAGTGTAATTATTATCTTTTTTACTTTTTATTTTATTTTATTTTATTTTATTTTATTTTATTTTATTTTATTTTATTTTATTTTATTTTATTTTCATGTGTTTCCCCCCTGGGGGAGGAATAAAGTCATTCAATCTTCAATTTTTATGTAGAAAAGCGATCCCTGCCTTGACATTAAGAATGACAGAAAGTACATGTATGTGTCAGCATGATACACATGATATTAGTGAGAGTTAGTGTAATGTTAAAAGTACAGAATGCGCTTTTCCAAGAGTCTCCAAACTCTGCTTTACAAATTGGGTTCATGTCATTGAAGCTACGTATTTGCCTGTTTGGAAACATGGCAGTGCAAAATGGCAGCCTATGTGAAGCAAGACCCTCATCTTAAGTACATATGAGAGGCTTATTGTAAGGCTACAAAATCTAAATGATTTGTATTTTAAAGTGATTATATACATATGCAATCATACCTATGGGTAGTATCGGAAGCCAATAAATCCTCATAAATGTTTCACACTGGGGCCTTTAGCGCTTTGAGTGAACCGCAGCAGAGTTCAGTGTCTTCGTCTCACCTGAAATTTTACTGCCAGTTTGATTTAGATGCTTTCACAGCAGCCTAAAGTGTCCTGAGAACAAAACTTGTGTTTTTATATTACTAATGTGTGTGGGTTTCTTCATTGGATGTGTGTCTTTTTTTTCTATTTGAAGCGTCTGTGTAGGTAAGCAGGGATGGGATCTATTTATGGTGTGGTGTGTGTGTGTGGAGGGGGGTCTGGAAAATAATGTGAGAATCATCAGTCACAACATCCTGTCTTCACATTAGCAAGGCGAAGGTTCGCCATGGTGTTCTGCTGAATTATTGTGGACATTAGCAATGTGGGGGCCACAGACACATCAAAGTCATCAAAAGACTAGCTCTAAAAGGATGGAGGCCCTGTGTGGTTTTAATGGTGTGGTTCGTGTGAGGCTTTCAGTCGTCCACGTGTTGCGTTACTGTGTTTATCTTTGTGTTTTTCTCGCCGAGGGGGTTGTGTGGGTAGATGAGAGAGGGGATACTTGCAGCCACATTATGGAGGTTTGGTGCTAAGGCCTGAGAACAGAGATGTACAGAAAGCCTGCTCCAATCACATGTGAGGTTTTACGAGTATAAATCATGCAACTTTGAAGGTAAAAGGGCTGCTCTTACAAGTGTTCCGGTGTGTGTTGTAATTGATCTCGTTGTGTCAAGATATTAAATCATTAAATTTGAAACCTATATTTACTTTAATTTAGGACGGTTTAATGGAAATGGAATGGAATGGAGATTGAATACACTACCCAAAAGTATGTTTGTACAAGTATATCATCACTTTAAAAAAAAAAAGTTTTGTTTACATAGCTTTACGGAAGCCGCCGTCGTGTGTCTACAGCAGCCCTGACGGACTTGTGTTTTGTATCTTGAAGCCAGAACTTGCTGTGCAAACAAATGTCAATGGCTTTGCTCACAAAAACCAGCAAAGAGGAGGAGGAGGAGGCTCATCTCTGCCTTCTGTAAACACATCAGGGAATGACAATGGCATTTTCATGCCACGCAGTAAGTCTTGTTTTATTTTTGTGGAGTAAGCTTCCACTTCTAAATGCACGCTCTGGGTAGTTTGTCCGTTTGGGCTCCTCGAAACGTGGCGATGCAAGATGTTATTTAGAATACTTAATAAACCCTCTTCACACTGGACGTTTAACCTGAATCTAACCTTGAACACATGTCTTTTACCTTAAAATGTGTTGATCTTCTGTTCATCTTCATGCAATGAGCAACAGATTTACTGTCTATTCCCTCAAAATGAGCAATACCTTAACATATTTCAATCTCATCTTAATTGCACTTCATTCTTCCTCCAAAAAAAGTCTATTGAATGTTAAGTTGAAGTAGGTTTTAATGACACAGCTCCCAAAAGAGCCACTGGTGTTTGTGTTTGTGTCAGATAGAAATCTGTATTGCCAGCATCATTGTACTTTCTGTTTCCCTTAAATATAATGTGTACTGTCCTGGTGCTACTTTGTATAATGCCTGTGGAGAGACGTTGTCGATGTGGATGTATTGTGACGGGGAGGTTTGGACAGGATTTGGGCAGCTTATCTTCAACCCCAGCACGAACAAAACAGCAAGGCACAATTGCACTTGTCAGCAGCACTTTGGAGGATCAGTGCGTCTGCAAAATAACTCAGTGGAGAATTCTTGATGGATGGCCATACACAGTGCACAATGGTTTAAAATTAACAAAAGATCACGAACGGATCAGACTTCGCATAGCTGCTACATATTAATCAGAATATGCCTTGTAAGTATCCCTAGACTGTGAATAATAAGGCTGTGCTCCCGGTGGATGAACTTTTCCCTGTAAGTAAAGACTATCCATAAACAAAAAGTGCTTTCTAACATTATTTTAGATTAGACTGAGGGCAATATATTGTAAACATGTGTATTTTATGGATTATTTCTTTTGTATCAGGTTCTGTAATGGCTCCTACTGAGATAAAAACCAGGATATAGACACAGACTGCACTGCACTGTTAGTTTAAACTAAGAGCTCTAATATACCAGGTGGCAGTAAGCCGTTTTCGTGAAGTGCCACAGTACCGCAGTTGTTTTATTGCACTCATCATTAGCACATCAACTCTGTCTGCTGTAAATAACATCCATTCAGCTGGTGTCCGTTAGGCATTCAGCAATCCCTTCCACTCCCCTACATAGAAAGTACTCGGTTCACTCACTGCTAATTTCTCTGTGGGATCAGGGTGTCCCAAAAGTGATAGTAAAGTCATTTTGGCCGGGGAAAATGAGCACATTAGAGTCTAATGCTCTGCTCAGGGGGAGAAAATATAACTGGTATCAACAGCACAAAAGCATATTGAGATAATGTTTATGAGGGTGTGAGGATTCCACGGAGAGAAGGAAAAGAGGAAGCTCGGTCAATGTGGAAGCCACAGAAAAGGAGGTGTCTGGCAAAGGCTGGCGGAAGCAGGTTAGGGAACGACTCTTAAGCTTGTGGGAAGAACCAATATTTGTCAACAAAATGTACGAGTGTAACTTAATCACCAGCTGAGTTCTTGCTCCAACACACACCACAATAAACATGGTGCACACTGTGTTGTGGTTAGTGGAGGATTTTGGGGGAGTTTACTTTTACATGAATAGTCTAATAAGATGCCGTTTGCTATGATGATTGTGTTTTTGGAATGTTTGACCTCCAGCAGTATGTAATAAAAGCTAATGCTGCATATAAATCCATCCATCCATTATCTATAGCACTTGTTTTTCGAGGTTCACAAGGTGAACCGGAGCTAATCGCAGCTGACACTGGGCGAGAAGCAGGGCATTACACGGCCAAAATATGGAGACAAACAACCATTCACACCCACAGTCACACCTCCAGTTAGACGAGGTTAAATCCACACTACAGTGTTTTCATTTAAATATGGTGTCTTCACATTAACACTGTTTCAGTCAGCGATTCGAAGTAATCTGCGTCCACACTAACTAAAAAAAAAACAACACATCGTTGAGGTTCAAGGGGCACACAAACAGGAGGCTGATTCTCTCCTCTGCCGTTGTGTGCTTGGTTTCAGATGGGATGACTCAGAGGAGACAACAGCGCTGAAAAGTAAGTGCAGGTATTTCTAGGTGAAAGTGAATCTAGTTCACAGCTGATAGTCGCAGTGCAGCCGATCAAAAAAAAAACAAAAAAAAAAACAACTATCAAGAAGTGAAATTGTGTCTGTTTCTGCCCATGCAGACTAAAATGCACCAAAAACGCCGGGCTAGTTTGACAGCAGGTGTGTTTGGAGCAGAATTTATGTATCTTCACATGAAAATAAACTTGTATGGACGTAGCCTTAGTATCTCAACTTAACCGAACCCAATCTGCGTATCTTTGGCTGCCAAAGAACCCTGGAATAACCCCACACAAACATGGGGAGAACATAGACAGTCAAACCAGGCAAGGTAAATGTTTGGTTTCAATCGCCTGGAACAATCTTCCCTAAAATATCTGTGTATTGTATAAATTGTTCGTGTATGTAAAGAGTGATCTGAGATGAAACATGGTGTCAACCTTTAACACATTCAAACACTGGGGAATCGCAGAAACTAACTGCACATACGGGACATGATCATATCTTTGGAAGAGTGTGCATCTAAAATGAGGAAGGAAAGAGAGAGAAAGAGGATAGAGAAACTATAAGAGGTCAAACTTCATACCATAGACGTAGAGGATGTAGTCGTCGAAAGACTCCCCCACCGTATTGGACGCCACGCAGCGGTAGGTCCCGTTGTAGGACTTGTTTAAGTTTTCGATGTAAAGATCGCCACCGGTGATGACGGCGTGGGATGGAACGTCGTCATCCACCTTCACCCAGTTCACCCGCTGTGGCCTGAAAAGTAGAGCAGCAGATGCAACAGTAAAGACTGAGCCGTCCAAAAAACGAAAAGTCTAAAGTGCTGTTAGTGGTTTCTAATGGATTCCATGGTCAGTGCACACCATAATAAACAGCATATAAATATTTCAAGCCATTCACTCTACATCCAAAGGCTGATTTAAAACCATCTTTATTAATTTCGAGGCCTATTCCCTCAATGCAGTACACATCTGTTTGAGGGTCCAGCTGTTTACTCTGGGCAAAAAAACGCTAATCATAGAGCTAGAATATAAAAAGAAGACATGACATCGTTCTCTTTGTTTAGAGTTAAAAGCAACAATAACTGTGCGGTCGCTTTGTCTTGAAATTACAGGCTTTCCATTCTTGTGTTGCTTGGGAGCATTTCTGTGTAGGTGGGCCCCCACCGAGTGTTTGTGTTTGTTCTGTTTTGTACCCTGACTGAGTTTTACAGAGGGACAGATTCCATTTTTATGACAATGAGCTCAGAGCGACCAGAGTCACAGAGGGTGAAGAGAAAAAGAAAAAAGACAAAACACTCCGATTTCGCTGCTGCAACTTCCAATGGCCACCACCAGCTACTGTTATTTCCCCTGAGCATGAGCTGATGATGGTGTCTCTCCCTCTCTCTCTCTCTCTCTCGTTGCATTTTGTTGTGGTGTTTTAACTTGCTTCCCTTCATTTGAAAACATTTGCTGTGGAGGGAGCAAAGCAAACAGTGAGGGGGTAACAACAAAAAAACACATGAGAATACGAAAGAAAATACAGGAAGAAAAAAAAAAGGGAAATAGCAGTTGGAGTTCAATAGCCAAGACAAACAAACAACTGTGTTTAATGGCTGTGGGGCAACTTTTGAAAGAGAAAGACTACAATGGGTAATCACAGTGTTATCCATGTTAAATGAAATGTAAATAAATTATATATAAATATATATATATACTGTATATATATATATACTGTATATACAGTATATATGTATACATACTGTATATATATATATTTATATACATATAAAAGAGATTATGAGATTGCATGACACCTCAAAAATAGCTTCTATAGGTGGACTGGAAGTAGAGAGAAGGTAAAAGTGAATCTAGAGGAGAGAGATAGACCGAGATAGACGAAAGAGGCAAGATGGGGCTGCAAGGAGAGGAGAAGGGCAGGCGTCTAGAATACAAATGGCTGCCTGCAGCCGGGGCCCCCAGTGCTATCTGCTGGTAATGACTGCACAACTCTCAGCAGCTCTAATGAAAATGACTTCCAATTCCCGGCTCACTGTATTGATTGTGTTTTCATCTTTATAAAATGGGGTAGTACGCTTGTCTCAATGCCAAGAATGAAAACTGTGGGGGGGCTGACAGGGAGAAGAATTTAGAAGTACATGGTGTACATTGTATGTGTGTGCGCGCGCGCGTGTGTGTTTTTGCATGTGTTTGTACTCGTTTGTACCCTTCAGAGAATCATACAGCGTTTTAGACCCTTGAAATGAGAAAACTTCCTGCAAAGTGAGATTAGATTTTCAATTCGGCTGAAGTTTGGGTCAAGTTTAAAACCCAAGTCTGCATCCAGCAGACCCAGACCCCACCCATTATTCATTCATTCATTCATTCGCTACCATTTATGCTTTGAGTGTCACAGGGGAGACTGCAGCTAATCCCTGCTGACATAGAGTGAAAGGCGGAATACTCCCTGAACAGGTCACAAGCCGATCACGAGGAGTTTCCAGGCATGAAATCTGTCCAGAGACTTATGTCCGGATATTCTTCACAGTTTGAAAACAGTAAGACATTGTCAGGTGCGACGCGTTCACATGACCAGCAGGATCTTTGCTACTGGGTGGCATCTGGCTTTAGGACACAGGAAGCAACGCATGTGCACATTTAGTCCATGTCTCGAAGCAGCTATACAGGAACAAACCAGTCAAACCTAGAATCAAATTTAGATTCTCCAATTCACAGAGCAACTAAACCTACATGTCTTTGGATGGAGTAGAAACCCACACATGTACGAGGAAAACATGCACGCAGAAAAGCCCCCCGGCCTAACAGCTACACCACTGTGCCGCTCTAAAGACAAACGGCCACCATTAAAGCGTAGCACAAATAATTCTTGCCACAAAGCCATTTGACATCATTCTTTCCTGAAAATCAAGGGTGGAATACCTTTCCATTTTGGCTCAGAAAGTGGCTCTAACGTGACAAATGAAATCGCTGACAGGATAAATGTTCCCAGGCAACAATTTGTGAATAACCAAACGAATAAAACATTATTATCACGTCATCTGTCACATAAGAACCTGGGGTTTTTATTCTCTTTGATTTCAGCAACAAAAGCACTTGGGTTTAAGTGAAGGGAAAGTTTATACTTGTGTTTCTGATGTATCCATCAAGCTTTTAGATTAACATCTTTTTATTTCATGGATTAGGCCTTGGTAACACCTGTTGGTGCCATTTCTGTTTCTCATGTAATATTCATGACTTCAGCTGTATCCGATGATTTCTTTGTTCTGTTCAAACTCGTACCTGCTTTGTCAACAGACTAATATGATTGATATCTACAACAGCAAGTGTATTGATGTTTGGATGGTTTGACAGTTCTGCTGCCTGAAAGCTCCCACACCTTTACCCACCCCAGCTCGTTTTAATGGCTTCATTTGCACCCCATTACATCTCATTTCACAAAGACCTGTCACCTAAACAAACCGACACCTGTGTTTATACATGAATAACAGCCTGGTGAGTGACAAGCAAGTGCCTTTTCACACGCAGGACTCAGCCATTTCAAATAAATCATCAACACTGATACAGACTGAACCACAAACAGTCTTTTTAACTTGAATCCATCAACATAGTCTGACAAAATCTCCCTAGATATTTTAGCACCCATCACAAAAAGGACACTCTATTCATGCTAATTCAACTGTCGTTGTGCTAAATCTGTACCTACCGCATATTAGAGCTCAGTCCTCTATTATTAATACCCTTTCCTGCACTCCATCCGCTTTTTAAAAAAACTGGTAATTAAACACCTGCTCTTAATATCACGCCATAATTCTAATGCATTTCATAATTATACATCAGTTTCAAATTTCCTCTTTGAAAGTCCGGGAAAAGAAAATAGAAACCGTTCAATTACGTGATTATGTATCCAGTGATGGTACTTTCGCACAGTTTGGCCTCAGGTCTTTCTGTAACATTCATCGCAGGTGCAGATTCCTCTGCGCGCCGTGCTTTTGTATCCACTGGCAACAGTTTAATCCACCAGCTGATCTCATTAGTCTGATTAGAAGTGACACCTGCAAACACCTAACTCCCCAAATTCATATAACAGATTTAACTTC
Organism: Solea senegalensis; assembly: GCF_019176455.1. NCBI lineage: Eukaryota > Metazoa > Chordata > Actinopteri > Pleuronectiformes > Soleidae > Solea > Solea senegalensis. The sequence goes on from NC_058033.1 coordinate 4,280,034, forward strand.
TGCTGGTATTTGATCTGTTTGGTTGCTCGTCGTACTTTAAACCAAACCCATGTCTTTGATTTTTCCAACACTCTCTGGTAGCAGAGAGGTGTAGCAGGGAATTGTTTCACACATAAAGCTGTCTCTGTGTTATCTTCAGGAATACCCAATATTTTAAAAAGAATAAAAAAACAACAAAGGGCCAAAGATAGAGGCATTCGAGAGATTCGAGGCAGTGATAATATTTTCTATCCAATGTGAGAGGCTAAAGAAACTCCTTGAGCAGCTGGGTGACAAACACTTTTATATAATTTTATTTCTCCTTAAAGAAAGGAAGAAACAAAAAGAAAAAAAAAAGTTCCTACACTTGTCGGGAGATGATTCAGTGCTGACATTATTAGGAATGTCAGAGACACAGCTCATGGAGGAGTCGCATGACTTTTTGCTGAAATTAAACTGTAAGTGCTTCGGAAGATGAACAGTGAGTTCTCTCTCACACACACTATATATATATATATCTTTTTTTCTGCAGAGTCTTTTGTATCTGGGACTTGCATCACCTTTTCACCAGAATGAGGAGATTTTTTTTATCGACTTAAAAGGTACAGTGTAACCCAGTGATGGTCTGGTGGCCTGAACTGAAATGACTACAGTGTTATTGTGAATTTCAACAGACTGGTACTTTAATAATATGTGCTTTTTTATTCTTTTCCCTTTGCAAAATTCCTCTTCCTGTCAGGTTTTATATTTTATATAACTACAGTGACTGATTCTATGATGTTTGACAGGAAGCACTTCATCTCAATCCCTTTGCACATGAATATTTAAGCTTTTCGTTGTGAATAATTACAATATATTCATGAATCTGTGTTTCCCAAAGACTGGGTCGAGACCCACAGATGGGTGGGGAGATGGGGAGACCATTTGCCGAATTTTATCAAACATATGTGTATGTTTTGAATAACTTGCATAAAATGAAGTTGAAAGTTGCAAACAATTCATTTACCAATTCAAAATGACATTAGTTGCAAATGACCATAGTATTATTTGTTTGTGTTTACACACATTACTCTGTTGGAAATGTGCAGGCATCACAAAAATATTTGAGTTTAAGTTGGAATATTTCAACTTGACAGAATGATGAAGTGAGTCACACTAATTTCAAATCTTTGCATCAGGTGTTGTGTATTTTATAAACACAAAGACTTTTTTACTTTCCTTACCACAGTGGATAGTAAAGGGGTTTGGTAAGAGTTTAGTGTGTAAATCTTGCTTTTCTGTCCAAGTTCTGGACATGCATCGATGTGCTTGTTTACCTTCAGTTCAACTCACTGCTGCCAAACTTTAATGTTCACCTCTTCTCGGCAGCAGTGCAAGGAAAAGAGTGAAGGACACATTTCCACACAGCAACCCAATGAGACAGATGAACACACCAAGGAATACAGTCAGGATATGTGCATGAATATATAAATGTGCATCTGTGAGCAGGTAGGTTTGCTTTCCCTCCCTGTGGGCATTTTTAATTGGTACAACTGTGTGTGTGTGTGTGTGTGTGTGTGTGTGTGCACTTCATACTGGGGTTTGCCTTTGGCCTGACACGTCAGTTCCAAGTTCTCTCCTTCCCTGGTCAGACCCTGAGGAAATTCCACCACAATCTTGACCTCCGGTTTGTCTGGGAGAGGGAGAAAGAGGGAAAGATTTAAAAGTGAGGAAAATATGACTGACACAGACTCACCTATTGTTTTATTTACCTTCGACATCCATGTTTGTTTTGCACGGATGAACCCGAATGGATTCCAGACTCACAACTTTTTTTTTTGCTTCCCATTTTGCATACGATACCTCGGCTGAGCTTCAGGCACCGCGCAGATGACAAAACATGTTTAAATGTTCTTCATGCGTGTTCTAATCCCTTCATGACTGTGTGTATCCCACCCCTGCTTGAAAGAGATCAAGCTCGTCCATAGTAATGAGCTTGACACAGAAACAGTGAGGCTTTGCAGGTCAGGTTCAGCTTCAGTACAGATCCCCTGAGTAGTGATGAAGGCATGACTGTGAAGCATTAGCTGATGCTAATCTGCTAACTGTTCTGCTCGTATTATTATTCAGTTGATATGGTCGTATCAACTGTCCGTGCCGCAGCGGCTCCATCCGCAATTCGTTCAGCTACTTGTTTTGGTGTAACTGCGAGTAAATGAGTGATTGGACAATCTCAGCACCTGTCAGACGATAGTTAATGGGATTCAGAATTGCATAATCAACAAAGTACTTCAGTAACTGGCCTCTAGGGTCAATGGCCTCCAGTGATAAGGGTGGATATATCAAGAGACGTCAGATACAACCACAGAACCAACGAATAAGATTTTTGCAGATACATGAAACATGGACTGTTGTGGACAATGGACAATGTAACTGATCAGCTAGAAACAAGAAAACGTCCAACCCTCAAATCTTGTCCCTTGTCTATACAATTTCCATATTCACAAACAGAATCTAGTCTCTGGAGCCACTTTTGTATGTATGTTGTAATCCATAGACCATGCAACACGTATACTAGACAATTATGTCAAGTAACTGGACTCTTCCAGTTACTATGGATTACTGTTGTGCCCCAGAATGATGGCAAATGGAAGTATATTATAGTGGATCATGAAGACAAGGATAGATCACTGACGCCTAACGCCTAACCTTCAAAATGCCCATCTGGACTTTCCTTTGCTTATTTTAACCATAAAAAGACCGGAGAATGTCCTGTAGTTGAGTGCTTTTGGCCATTTTTCAAGAATAACGTCCAATATCTAGCAGTTATTTACAATTTACTGCATGTTAAAATACTTTAACAATTTATTTACAAACAACCTATTTACAATAACATTTTTGAGTCTGGAAACTATGTACAGACGTTTTAACAACTCTCTCCTCTCTGGTGACAAAGACGCTGATTCTCTGGACTTCCTGCAACAGCACGAGTGACATTACCGCACTAACCACATGTTGCCTTTGTCGTGCACAAAAATGTTGCGTAACTACGGTAAAGCACAGTGCGAAGTTGTGCATACATGTCATCAGCGATACGCTTGGTGTTGAAGAGTTAAGCTGGGTTAAGACCCAGTTGACCCAGTCCAAAACCAAAATATTTGTTTGGTCTGGGTCATTCAAAAAAACCAAAAAAAAAAACCAGAATAAAAATAGAACAGTAATTTTTCTGACTGCCTTGACCTCGATCTGCTCCTTCAGTGCTTCAAATCACTCCTCAGGTGTGTTGGGCTAACCGTAGGCAAATCATTGATGGAATTTTCAAATCGACCTGGCACCAGAGTACAAGCAAAAGCTTTGGGGGAATGAGAGACATGGTGAAGTGCGGCTACCACAGGCTCGAAACGCGTCCACGGCTGTTACTTGATAAAGTTGAAACGTAAGACAACGCTGCCGCAGATCTGCAGAGCAAGCCGGAACGGAAATGCGAGAATGTTGTTTTGACAGGTAATTGACGTGCTTTGACTCTCGCGGCTGAGCTGTACTTCTATTGTTACCGGGCCGTTGACTGTTGCTGGTGTTATCAAAGGCTTTTTCATCTTGGTGTGGCAGACGATCGTTGATTGTGGACAGAAAGCTTCCGTTTAATACGGGGCTGAGTGATTTGGGTCGGAAAAAGTTGTGATTTTTCTGACATGTATTGAAGCCGTTGAAGCCTTCTATATTTACTGTGTTGTAGATTTAATACTAGATGGGGAATGACCATGAGATACCATCAAATACTTATACGTACAATCATGCAAGAATAAGAACTTGTAGATACATAAATATTTTCAATCACTTTACATTGCATTTTATTTGCTCCCCTTTAATTTGTATTGACACGTTACAGTTCTGCCTCTATGTTGTTGTCGTGTTGTTTTTAAGTGTTCCTGCCTTTGAGTGTGAAAAGTGCTCTATAAATAAAAATGCTTTGCCTGCCCATGCAATTTTTAAACACTGCTTATACTTCAAAACGATGTCAGTCACTTTGTATCAAGCTACAAGTTCTCGCAGTTAAAATAGCAACCGGTTTGTAGTTTGACATTTAAGTGACAGGGGCCTTGCAACAGAGCAGGTGAAGAAGGCAACAGCCTTGAGGCCTGGACTGAAGAGGGAGGGGGGGAGGAGTTGATGTCTGAATACAATGGTCCACAATTTTTGAGAAGTCTTTCAAATTTCATGTTCTGCCTCAAGCCAAAAGCTTGCTGCAAAAAGCTTTGTAACTTCAAAGTGACAATACGCGAGCCAACAAGTGCACTTACGCTTTGAGGAGTCAAAAATAAAGCGAAGGGAGGAGGCTAGGACGCGGAAAAAAAATGCTGATGGGCCTTTGAACTGCCCCGATTGAGCAGTAAAGTATTATTATTATTTTATTTTTTTATTTGACGTGAACAACAACAAAAAAGGAGTAAAAGACGCATTTCATGTCTGAGCAGGGAGAAATCAAGACTTTGTAAATCATGCCCCAATTTCACATGGTCAGAAATTGAAAACATACTAATCCCTCATTAAAACACCCGATGACCTAAAGTATAATGATATTTTATTTGTATGTATGTTTTGCGTCATATTGAAACAGCCTGCAGTTGCACAATACCTTGAGATGATTTTAATGTTCTCAATGTAATGTTTACATTGAGCTTGTCCCTGATGAGACGCTGTCAACGGCACCAGACTAATGTCTGAGCTGACGTGGCGTAATTACAGTTTTCTGATCATGATATGAGTCACTTTGCGTCTTTTTCCAGGTTTATAGCCCCCCAAATTTTTGCCTCAGCATTTTTAATCAGGATCCACCCTGAGTTATGACTGCGGAGCGTGGGGTAAAACTGTCCGACCTTCTCTGCAACAAACAACACATGTCTGGCCATCCATCTGTCTAAATCACACCCTGTCAGTGGTCGGCTCTCAGCCTCGGTGATGGACAGCACATGGGCGATAAGCCAAGTCTTACGCTCATTGGGCATGCAACGGTTTAGACAGCAGCCCTTTGGTTTTGTTTCCACTCCAGGCGCTACATGGCATCCTGCAACGTTTTTCTTTGCTCGCAGCGTCATCTGACCTTGTCATCCCGGAGCCGTAAATCTGAAGGATGCCAGGCGTCTGTAGGTTGTTTTGATAAGTCTCAAGTAGTGATGGCGGAGCTGCCTTGTCTCTGCCTGATGGAAAAACACACACTGCACTGCACAGGATGTAGATGCTGCCTCTTAAGTGGAAATGAAAACGTCTCCCTTATGCAAGAGGGCCGTTATCATTATGCCAACTGAATTATCTGCTTTATTGTGTGCCTCACCTCATAAGCACTCAAGACGGCACGATCCATCTGCCGGCTGACCTTAAGGGTAAACAGCCAGGCAACGGCACAAAACTACTTACTGTGTTTATACATATAAACATTACGGGCTTATTTAATTATGCTGTCCCTTGACAAAAGACTGTTTTTATTTTAATGTAAAAAGGCCTTTCTTCTTGCATCCACAATGCACTCTATTTGACTCAAATTGCCCACACAATGAGTGATTCAGTGTAAATCGCCTATCTCGTCATCTCTATCTGTCTCAGTAATCAGCAATTAAACTTGACTGTCACAGCAGAAATAGAAAATGTAGGCTTTATTTCACAGGGCCCCGTCTTTTATAATTTCCTAAAAAGGGAACAGATATGTAAGTGGATTCTCGGAGAAGTTCATGAAAAGGATGATGCAATTTGGGACTAATCACAGGGGAAATGGAGACGTGATGAGCAGAGGTGTAGCGCGGTGTACGAGTTTCGCCCCGAACCATTCACAACAGGACGTTCACTACTGGCCAATTACTTTGGCACATTGTGTCTGGCGGTGTGACACTTGTCTTTTAGCTAAACCGCGCGAGTCATTTTCACCCTGATGTGATACAGATCACTTAGTGAGTGTTGAGAGTGCGGTGAGTGGAAATGAAATCCCAGAGATTGAAGAGCCCTTTTTGATATGATATAGATATTGTGGAAAGGACGTGTCTAGAAATGCAATTATCACAGAAATAAATCTATTAAAAGGTTCGAAATATGGTAAAAAAAAAATTGTTTCATGTGTGACCGGTGCGTTAATTGTGCCCGACATAAATCTGCACAAGCTGAAGTTGTACATAAATTATATTATACAGTTCATAAAAAATGGAGTCTCCCAGGTTCCTCCTGAAGCCAACCACAATGTAACAACATATTGTTACCAGCCACTGGGGGGGGGTTCAGGTCAATCGTGGGCTTCAGGTATTCTTCACTTCTGATATCTTTAGCGTGTGTGACCTGTGACATCACACTTAATTACAAGACATGGTTTTAATGAGTGAGAATGACATTACAGATATATTACTAATCAAAATGTAGTACTAGATGAGAATCTGGAACTTTTGATGGGAGAAACTATCATAAAAATAAGCTTTGCATCTTTGATTTGATGCTCAGCTCGCTTATCTCTCTCCGAGAAATTGTGATGATTTTGAAACGTTTCACGAACACCAACCAACAAATCCTGCATAAATTACAATCCATTATTCTCTAACACCATCGGTAACTCCTCAACAATCACCAACAACAGTCAAACAATTTGGCCACAGGTCACAACCAGAGAAATCCTTGCATTGATGAAAATAATCCAAGGCGGCCACTGGTTGGGAGCAATGAAATTAAGGTCTCTATAATAAAAAGTGATAATTTGTTGCGTCATACGCATACATTTCTACCTCTAATAATCTCTAGGTTAATTTTCTGTAGTTTGTTGTCAGCTGTAATGTTTCAAAATAAAAGGGTTAACAAAAAGTGAAGGGTGTTTTTTTTTTCCTCCACTGGAGCTCTAAAGGGCTTTTAATTTGAAATTGTTACGGGCCATGATGGGTTTATATTAACAGCATAATGCAGCCGCTTTAAAGGCCAAGCTGGGGCAGATCAAAACTTGGCTTCCTTTAAAAAATGACCAATTATTCTTATCACAAAGAGGGAATTAGAAATAAAGACCTGCCTCAAATACAAACCTGCTTTAATTAAAATTCTTCTGCAGACGAGGGAACTTAAATCCCTGGACACTGTCCTTTTGAGAAATAATAATATTCCAGTGTATTTAAGCAGCAGGCTGTGGATTTTTCCGTGCAGCACATTAAACAGCTCAAACTTTAGCACTGGGAAAAAGAACAGTGGTTTTTGTTTACTGTGAAATATACATCAACTAGTGCACAATTGAGAAAAAAAACTACATCCAATTAATATCTCACTATAAGTCGTTGTGGCAAATCAACAGCAGTTTTCTAGGATAATTACACACCTGGAAAATAAAGCTAACACAGACGTGAGTGCAGATATGTTTCATACGAACAGTAATAGCCCAGTCGACTCTCTTCAGCTGTAATATTGAACTGCATAGCAAAGAGGTCAAAGAGAAGGTGGACGGCAGGAGTGGTGATGCCTGTTTGTTGCCCATTACAGTAAGCACAGAGCGTGACAGCAGCAGCAGCAGCAGTAGGAAGCAGTGAGGCACAGAGGCGTGAGGTCCATGTGAGCGAGAGGCCAACAAAATGCCAGGCTGCCTCTATAGATGAGCTGCTCTCCTTGTCTCGCTCTCCTCTCAGGAAAGGTCGGACGGTAATAGGACTTTTTATTTTTTAATAGACCTCTAAGACATGCAAAAGGCCAAAGACAGAAGCATAAAATACATATATATTATCCCGATGCCTCCGTAGAAAAGACCTAAATCCTCTTGAACTTGTGATACAAGTTATGGTTCATCTCCAGTGGCAACACAAGATGACATCACTGATTGGGTTATTTTTTGTAAAATAGAAGAGAAGTGTGGAGCAGAGGAAGTAGTGAGGGGTTAACTGTTATTATTAATAACAATAATAATACTAATCATAATAATAATACGAATAATCATACAAATATACATTAGGTTACATATATCACAAAATTAAATGTCAACATGTTATGATCAATTTTATTTGATTCTATTTTCCTATCTGTCTATTTTGTTATTTATGGATTAATTTTGCATCTTTTTTGTGAACTACACATCAAAACAAACACTTTTACTTTATTTTCAATTTGGAATATCAGGATGAATTATCAAGATATCATTTTAATTTGAATTTCAATTTGACCGGCTCTCCACCTCCTCCTGTCCAGACTCGAAGTTCACTGGCCCCCAGATCATTTTGAGTTTGAGGCCCACCGACATATCTACTGCAGTTACAAGTTCATTTATACAATTGTTATTGTACTCTTTTTATATCATAATGTTGTACTGTCTGCTCCCAACCCTGCTGTTGTGACAAGTGTGGGATCAATAAAGGCAAATCTAATCTAATCTAATCTAATCTAATCTAATCTAATCTAATCTAATCTAATCTAATCTAATCTGATGCCCAGTGGGAGTAATGTTAGCATCAGGCTACCGTCTTGCCGTTGCAGCAGGCTGTTGAAAACTCTCAAAAACAGTTCGCTTGCTTCCGTTTACTCTATTTTATTTATTTAGCGCACAGTGCTAGTAAAGTCCTACGGTCAAGTCCCGCCCACCCTACCCTGTCGCTTAAAAAAAGAAAAGAAGAAGAAGAAGATACATACACTTGAAGCAGCATGGGTTGCCAGACCACCAGTGCAATAAGCCTCCAAAAACAAAGCTCACATGATGAATTTTAGTATCTTTAATTAGTTTTCTAATGAAAATGACTGATGTCCCCACCTCTTATTTGCAAAAACACATTTTTAAGAGGTTAAACTGAAATCCTGCCTCTTTTGTGGTGGGTATATGACGTATTCCTGCAAATCACACTGACGACATTACTGCGTGGATTGATCTCCATTTTGACATTTATCTTCAACTGTTGGATCAGAACATATTCATTCTGTTGCTCTGTGGGGTTGCCATGGGGACAAATGAAAGCTTCTGCCAGAGCGTACATTAAAAACAAAGCTTTGTCAAGGAACAGTTTTTAAAGGTGTCAACAACCAGGTTCAAACCAGGTTTTGTTGGCAAACTTCATCTTCTATTTGCTTCTACATCGGACTGTGATTTACAAAGTGGGACATGGTACTGAAGACCTGAATTTAGGGATTGCGATCAAAATCTCCTCAGGAACATGTTTACTGATGTTATAAATCAAGTGAGACGTAAGGTTGTTTTCTCATACACTAACGTGACCTCAATCTGCTATGAATGATGTCTGTGAACTGTGGGAGGAAGCGGGAAAAACCTTTTTATAAACCTTCTCGCATTCACAACTCCACACACACAAAAGTACTGGGTCCCACTGGGACCCGAACCAAGAACCTTCCTGCTGCGAGACGACGGTGCCGACCACCTTACCCAGTCATTTTCATAACACTTCGTGAAGCTAAAAAGGGCTTACTCTTACTGACAGAGACACAAAGACGCCATAATAACTACCATTTGCGTAATTATTCAAAGATGTTTATGAACGTGTTCTTTCATTTAAAACCATTTTTTATCGCACACCAAGAATATTATCTCTCAATTGACAATTTAATGAGTGGAAATGGAGCAGTCTGCTTCACTTTCTCTTTTTATTCATTACAATTTGTGTGCTTGGAGATGATTTCCCTTTCGCCGACAATGACGTACATGTCATTAGGGGTTAGAACAATCTCCTCCGCTGAAATCCAGATTACTGATGCGAGCAGATAATGCTCTTGACAACGGGCAAACAAATAGGTGCAGATAAGACTGTCGCTTCCAGTTATTTCCCACGTAAAAGTACTCACACTGAACCTCCAGGTACTTCTGTGCTTGGAAGTCCTTGACTGCTGGGTGGTCTACGATGCAGATCACGGGCACGCCGTCGTCCTCCTTGTTCACGGTTAGCGTCAGGCGGCTGGTTACTGTGTACATCTTGTCGTACGTCAGCTCAACTTTGGGTTTGCCTGTGTGAAAACAGAGACGGATTTCAGTTATAATACTTGCACAGAGCTGAAAAGACTGCCGCAGAGAAAAGTCAGTATAAAACTGATTAAATATTTCAGTCGACAAAAGACTGAACCTCCGCCTACAGTTATAAATATAAGGCTGCATGTTTGGCTCAAAGTTCTCCAAAGCTGAATTCATTAAAGCCTCCGTGTTTACTTCTGCCTCTGCAAATGAATCCATTGAAATTAAATGGCATTTTATATGAATAGTTTTGCTTATATATGTACATATAAGTGTGGCTGGTCCTTGAGGTGAACTACTCCCGCGGACTGAAGGGAGCCATGTGAAGCGGAGGAGTGGGAGCATCTTGTTTGGGATACATTGTCTCTTCCTTATTTTGAAACTGCTGCAAACACAGTGTCTGTGTTTGGGTTCTTGAACCGTCTGTCGCCGACAGAATTTGGCATGCGTACTTCTCATTACCACAACTCCGAGACCATTTTCATGATATCTAAAAAATGAAGTCAGGCTGAGATCGGCACAAACGTTCACCACGTTCACCACGTTTGTGATGTCGGCTTCTGACGGTTGAATAACTGCCAGAAAAGTGAAGGTTATCTTGGGAAAGGATATTTTTTGACAACTCTACGGCCATAAAATCAAAATAAAGCCAGGCGGCCTGATTACCATCATGATCATAAGAGGGTTAAATTTGAGGTTCTTGAATTTTCTGAGACCATCCATCATCGAAAGACTTTCCCAGGCGAGGCACATCCCTGATCATGTGATCCATCAATTACAAAGTTGACCCTCGCAAAAAAAAAGACAAACCAATTAGTCTGACGCTGACCTAACACGGATGTCAGTGGACTGTATGAGAACAACTAGTGGACCCAGGGGAAATGAATGGATCTAACCTCAGACCCCTTGTTACTGTAATATGATTGCACCACCACTCTTGCTATTAACCTGCACTTTCTCATCCTTGATCTAGATCAGTGACTCCCAAAGACTGCTTTTGAATTTTCCCGACCTTTTAGTCCAGGTTGACGTCGATATGTTTTAAATAACATGCGGGGAAATGACGTTGTGATTCATTAATAATGAATAAGGGATTTTTTGATTCTCAACTCAAAATGATATGAAGCGTTATAGATATGGCCTTAAATTAGTCACTACTGTTATGATGTATATTGTGACTTGGTCATGATAGCTTGCCATCTTAAAAAAGTGGGTCCTCACATAGAAAATAATCAGACATTCATGTCCCAGGCAGTAAATGTATGGTCAAAGTCGCAGCAGCAGCCAGACACCGGCGGTGTAAAGTGTCATAATAAGCGCTGCTGTGTGTAGATATCAGGTACAATTCTATTCTGTGCCGTGTTTTCGATTACAGAACACGGTTCCTTTGTTTCACAACCTTTATGCCGCAAAACCTGCGTCCCTACGGCAAAGAGAAAGAAAGCGAGGCTTACGGCGGATCAATTTAAATGCGGATTACACTGTGAAATCTGTTTTAATATTATAATGACAAGTTTAAGCCCAACAAGTGTCTATTCCAGCTTTAAGAAGAGAGGGTATGGCAAGGTGAAGGTTTTCTGGAATAGAATCTGTGAATATGATATAAAAATGTACTGCAGTGGTTTGGCCTGGATTTGCAAAGATAGTATTAATATAGTCAAGATGTTTTTATAGTAAAAAGAAAATATTATAGCCTGAATAAATACTTTTGTTTTTGTTCCTGTCTTGTGCTGACACAGCCTTGTCCCCTCTGGGAGGGCTTTGTGAACAGGGAGTGTTGAAGGGTCTGCTCGCAAAGTTTTACTTCACAAAATGACAATAATGAAACCTTAAGAGTCTTGAACAATGATGGAAACATGGGCTGCTTTGGAGAAATATCACCGCCTCATAAAAGGTAGCTATTTCCTGGGTGCAAGGCGCAAGTCTTTCTATCAATTGACCCCACAAAACACCCAGAGTGGAAGTGAGTGTGTCCTTGAGAACGGTGAAAGAAGGTGAATCAGTTAAACTGCCAGCTATTGGGTAGGACTGTGTGACTGTGAATCACTCATTAGGCTTTATGAAGCCAGATTTATTGTGCAGCCACCTTTTATGCAGCACTGCCACATCCGAGGTCTGCAAAAATAACCCTCCTCTGATAAGTGGCTGCTGTGCAATATCACACAATATGTTCTCAAATGCAATGAAGAGGGTACCTCATCACAGTCCTCCAAAATAAGAAGGATAGCGGCAGACAGCTCGGCACAGCAGCCGAGTCGCAAAGAGAGATTGATTATTTTTATCCCTTTGTCCTACTTCCTAGCAGTCTGTTGCAAAAGTGTGTTTGTGTCACATCAATAAAACAAATACTGGAAGCAACAAAGTGTGAGAGTCTACAAAGAGAAATGCTGGAACGGGAGAAAATTTCTCTTAACGTGAACAGTCTCGCATTCATCACTCCTCTCCTGGCATTGATTAAACACCTCTCTGTTTATCAAAATTACCTATTTAGAAGATTTTTTTTTCCCCCCACGGAAAATCCTTTAATGATCTTAAAATAGCTTACGCAACTCCACACCTTTGCCTCATTTAGTACTTGTGGATCTATGCAAACCAACCCCCACCGTCCCCCACCCACCACACAGCCTCACTCCGGCAGCTCTGGCTCTGTGAGATACAGAGTCAAAGGTAATCCAGTGATACGTGTTCAAACCACGAGCTCATATCTATAAGGAGCAAGACAAAGATGGGAAGGAACAGGAGGGAACTGTGCACTTAATGGTGAAAGTAATGTGCTGCATCCCTATCTCCAATGTTAAAACTCCACAGATAACGCAAGTTATCTACTCATTATATAACAATTTGGATTAATAACAGCTATAATGGTTAAATATTAATAATGTGTGGCTCATGTGAGATAAAACTTAGCTGATTACACTAAAGCAGTGAACTTAAGCCTGTCCCATGCTACAGGATAATTGGCCAGATTTTGGGCCCGATCTGGCCTTTCCGACAATCTTCTGATTTTAGGTGCAGATTTGAACAGATTATTACATCCATTTTAACATCATCGGATGCTCCAGAGTCTTCCCGAGTTCAAATCGTAAGTATTAAACATTGAACCGTAACTTGGACAAGCCAAGTCGATTCCGTCTGCCTCGATGTCTGTTTGTATTCTGAAGTCACATTAAATCAGTGAGTTTCTGAGAGCTCCCAAACCCCTGGACTCTCCTCCCTGATATGGCTTGATGAAATGCCAAGTGTGCGGTCCTGTGTCTTGACTGGATCGTCTACTCTGTGCTACGATAAACACGGAAAGAACATGCAAACTCCATGCAGAGAGGCCCTTGTTCCGATGTCGGTTGCAAAGGCAGCAGCGCTAACTATTGCACTAAATATTTCATCACGAAACCCTCGACACACTCATATAATAACAGTATTTTTGCTCGTTATCATATGAAGACACTTTAACTAAGTTTAAACCTTAATTTCTATGAGAGGAAATCCTGTCAAACTTGCAGTTTTTTTTTTTTCTGAACCACAGTGGTGATACTGACATGGTGACAGCTGTCTCTTTGGATGCTGGGAAATCAAACCGGTGTGATGTGCCTGGTGTGATGGAACAGGCTGTCATGAACAAATACCACCAGAGGCTTCAGATGTGTGCGTGGGCCTGAAATGGGAACATGAAGAGGGTCTGCTCAAATCAAAACGTCTTTGGAGATGCAGCATCAAACTGGGTTGCCACGTCAGGATACAGCCAGAGTCATTGAACCGATACGCCGTAAAGAAATTGAATCCCAATTTTCTTTCCCTCGGTTGGTTACAGTTGTGTCGCAGGGACACGGTAAAACAAACTAAGCATGGTTTAAATAGTGGACATGAGGAAGGAGAGGAGACCTCACCAACCACTGTTTATCCGGGATCTTGAAGTGGAACGGGTGAGCAGCTTTAAGTACCTCGGGGTCCACATCACTGATGACTTCACATGGACCACCAACACAACACAGACTGTGGAGAGCAGTCTGACCAACTGCATCAGCGCGTGGTACGGCAGCACTACAGCCATGGACCGCAAACGCCTGCAGAGAGTGGTAAAGACAGCTGAGAGGATCACCAGGTCCCCACTGCCCTCACTGCACAGCATCTACCACCGCAGAGTCCACAGGAGAGCTGCCACCATCATCAAAGACAGCACCCACCCACAACATGGACTGTTTACACTCCTGCCCTCAGGACGGAGGTACAGGAGTGCCAAATGCAGGACAACCCGTCTAAAGAACTCTTTTTACCCCACTGCCATCAGAATCCTCAACAGCTGAACGGGACTACAATAATCCTGTCACCTGGTTACACTGTCACTTTAATCTGTTACTGTCACTTTAAAACCTGAAACATGCCACTTTAAATCTGTGTTCACTTTATGTACAGTTCTTATTTTTACACTTATTTTATGCATATATGTTATTTTAGTCTATTTTAGTCTCTTTGTAATATTTATATTTTTCTTATGTATATTTATACTTTTTTTTACAAAAGCATCTCTTTTTTTACTTTTTACTTTATGCTGGTGTTTTTGAGTGGACAGCAAAGTAAGAATTTCATTGTACAGGGAAACGTGTTTCTTTACTGTGCATATGACAATAAACACTTTGAATCTTGAATCTTGAATCTTAAATAAACTGCGTCAGGACCGGGTCAGTTTAAGACAAAAAGAAAAACAGAATGGCTGATGGGTTTGGGTCAGGCTCATACTTTCGGGGGCCAGGTTAGGGCAGGAAATTGTGAACTGAGCGAATGCAATCACTTCTTGTTAGTGTTTTCAAACTATTTTTGTTTTACAGTTACGTTTCGGAGATAGTTGGTAAAAAAAAAAAAAGCTGTTGTTATGAGTGAATATTTGCATGCTAATGTCAATTTATGTTGAAAGATCTTCTCATTCTTTGCTGTTTTAAGGCCATTTTGTATCTGTACTGTCCTTTTTTCCCCCGTTCCTACGACTTCATCCCCTTCACAGATCATTGTGCCTTCTAAAAAACCTACATTAGTACTTCCAAACTTTTTAGGAGATGATCTAGAACAGTGGTTCTCAAACTTTTTTATACCAAGTGCCACCTGAGAGAGAAAATATTGAGCTCTCTCAGTAACACCATGATCGGCAATGTTAAAATACAGTGAAGCAAAGTCAGCTACGGAATTTTCACAGGAGGCAGATTTATTCCCAATAATATAATTTGCTCTCTCATCATCCTCCTCTTCGTCACATACACTTCAGACACTGGTATATTGAAATGATGCCACTTTTCCACTACATGGTCCCACCATGCCTCGCCTCGGCACTGCACAGCTCTACGCGGTTTGGTTGGTTTTCCAATGCGATATATCACCTCCTCAACGTGGGCGGGGTCATCACAGCACGGCCACACGAAACCTAGTTTTATACATGCGACACACACAAACTAGTGACTTGTAAAGCAGTTGTTTTCCAAGTTTTCAGGATTTTTATCCTGAAAATCCGGCATTCTAACGATGTCACACATAGTATCGGCTCTAAAAAAAAGTACCAGATAAAAAGAAAAAAAAAACACACTGAGGTGAAATTAAAATGTATTTAAAATGGAGCTTGTCATTTGTTTAATTTTCTACACTAGGTTAGGGGTCGTTGCCAGTAGAGATGAATCACTGAAAGGTGGCAAAGGTAAAATCAACACTGAGTTGCTCCTACTCTCCTGTCCCTTCTCCATATTCCATTCCTTCGGCTTTTATCATTTAACCACATCCTTGTGAAACAGGACGACGGCAATGTCGATTTAAATAAAATATATGTCTCTCCACTTCTATCACTTCCCACCCAAAAATATTCTTTTATCCATTTGTAGAGTCCTCCTGTGAGGGGTAGGAGCAGGGTAATTGAAATCACCCACTGGTTGTCTTGTAAGACTGGAGGCTAATGGCTGTTCTGGTTCCTGTCAGTCAATGAAGTGCCCCATCTCCGACTTTTCCTTTTTCCATCCGTCTTCTTTTCTTTCATCTTAACAGAACAGAAAGGATTGACCTGCACTACGAGATCCTGCACTCCACTTTTCATGACTTCCACTGCAGTGTGAGCTTAAGAGCTGGAGATATAAGTGTTAGGGCATTAATAATATATATATATATATATATAAAAAACTGGTTGAAAGCAAATAAAAGAGGAAGGAGATCATGGGAAGATAATAAATCTGTGTGTCTTAAAATTGGATTTACATTAGCAGGCATGACGAGTTTAACCTTTAAATGATAAATGATGACGAGATTCTGATTATCCCTTGGGGTAATTAAGTAAAATTCTGAGGACGTTTAATTAGAAATAAGTTTGCCAGAGAAGGAACCACAGCCAAAAGCAATTTATGTAATTCTGCCAGCATCAGGATCCAGCCATTTCTTTTTCTCTTTTTTTCCCCCCACATCTCTTCTTCTCATCTTAAACGTTCAGATTGTGAGCAGAGCAACGCGATGATTCAGTTCCTCTACACTGCTGGAACCTGTGGAGTCATGTCAACTTTCCCAAATGATATTGTTGAAAGGAAAAACAATAATATCACTTGCAAAGGGAATTGAAATATGAAAGATTTGGTTTCATTGTTTCAGCTCGTGGCAAAAAAACACGAACTGAAAATCTAATGAAGCTAATGGCATGATCGAGAAGTTGTGTTGTGGCAGGTGAGACACAGAGTATTGTTTTATGGCTAAAAATTAGCATTACGTTAGTTGCGTAATTGCCAATTGAGTGTGAACACATGAAAAGAATCACCATGGAGTTAAGAGTTTTATAATTTTCCCTGACATTCATGAAACAAGCATCATTTAAAAGTTCAGTTAAAGAATTTTTTTAAAATGCCACATTGGTGCTTTACACTGACGAACAGCCACAGTGTTTCACACACACAACAACACACACCATTAGGCAGTGTGTTTACATGCAGTTAAGTAACCGTGCCGCTGTCAGCTTTCTGCATAAACACATTTCTTAAACGTGATTAGTGGCAGGGGGAAAAAAAAAACCCATCCAGTTAAAGTCGCAACGACATTTCTGTTAGAAAAACCTGATATTGATTTAACAAAGTTTTAAAAATGGCTTAAGACAAACTGAACTGTGTTTAGTGTATGTTTGTGTAGTTATACGATCACTTTCAAATAAGTTTTGCATAAACACAGCATCATTTAAAGAAACGTCTTCAAACACACGATACCCCACTTAAAGCTGCAGTACATATGCCGGGCCTGTATGTGGTGCTGTAAGGCTGCCACAGAAATACACCCAAAATGGAGAAGACGACGTGATTTTTAGGATGTTGTGGCTGATCAAGGGTAAAACTAGCAGTCACGTTTCCAGGGGCAGGATTTTAGGGATCCCAGATTGTTTGTCACAATCTGCATTCTCACCAATTTAATTTCAATTTAATACCACTCACCAGTCAGTGATGGAGGAGTATAACTTTGACAATGCAACACTTGCCACTCCTTGTGTGTAGAAAGCCGGTAAGTGGAAGTAGATTTAACGAGGTGACCTTAACTAAGACTTCTGAGCGAGTCCCTGACCTGGGCGCGCTCGAACACTGAGGTTCTAATGCGCTGCAGCGCAGAGGTGAAGCCGCCCATGGCCGTCAACACAGCTTCTGATTAGGACCTTTGTTTCAAAGTCTTGACAAAGCTCACTATCTGAGCTCTGAGGTGGAGCTGCCTGGCAGGAGGCCTGTTCACCCCCCGGAGCCCTGCTCACACTTCTGAGGCCCAGCTACCTTTGATGGAGGCATGAAAGTTGTCACGGTGCCACCGCACATCCACATCGCTTGAATGGAAACTATTCAAACCTGCAGCTCATGGCATTGAATGCAGAGGGAGAGAGAGTAAATAAAAAGCAGGAAGGCAGTGCCATAAATAACATCATTTAAATAAACCTAAGAGACGCATACGTGCATGAAAACAGAAGGCTGATCACACGGAGCTCCATTATCTGTGAACTACTAAAAGAATAAGACGCTGCAATGAAGATAATTAGATTTTGACCCAGAAGTGAAGTCAAGGTTTAACGAGAAAGTGTGAATTTCATCAATAAAGTGAAATTCACAGAAAGTTGATTTCGCTTTTTGTCTCATCTTATGTAAAACACAAAACTCAAAGACTTATTACAAGCTTCTTTGTAGTTTGACTTTGCCTTAAACTTGAGGCTGATTCATTTGTTGATCACTGTGCACAGTAGGGGAGTTAAGAGGTGAATAATATTATTGGTTCTTCTAAAGAGCATCCGGAGATGTGTATATGTGCGGGATCAACAATCGGAGTATCTGAGAGTACAGTACGCTGTTTCTCTGCTTTTGTTTGCTTGTGAGCTTTTATGTGGAGTTTATACGCAATTCCATGTTTTTGTCAAAGCGGGAGAAACAGTGGAGGCAGGAAGAGCGCCGTTCTCCCTTTTAAAGAGCGACACATGAGGGTCCCTTTCAACTCATGCTTCATGCAACGCTATGCTTTTTGTGTCAAACAGAGCATCTCTTCACACAGATAACCGATTGGAAAACTGCAGCGATAAGAGGGAACACCTCCTCGGGTTTTGTGCTCTTGCTCTGTTAAAAGGACACCAAAGTCCTGACTGATGGTTGTGTGTCTCTCCTCTCGTGTGGAGCACACCTACCTGGGAGCTCCTTATCTCCCTTCATCCATCTGATGGTGGCGGCGGGCTTGCTGCTCATGGCAATGCAGGTCATCTCTGTCTCGTTGCCCTCGCTCAGGACCTCATCGCGGGCCTCGATGATGGGGTTACCTGGAGGAACTACAGCAAGACACACAAAGCAAACTATGTAAAACACCACGGTGTTACGTTGCACCGAGGCGCGAATAAACTAAAACGTCTTCGATTAAGTCACATGACAATTTCACATGGTCTACACACCCGATTAAGGCATTAGCCTGGCATGTGGACTGCGGAGGCTGAAAACGAAATTAGACGGTACAGTCCAAGGGGGATTTCCCTATTGTGTTACTGCTGTCGCCTAGCAACAGAGGTGCAGCTGGACACGGTACAGATCACTAACAGCCCGTATATACAGTATAAAATAGCGTGCAGCAGAGAGTAATCAAGCCCCCCAAAGCAAATCTAAATACACAAACACAACAAATCCACATGTACACACGCAGCTGAACAACTGAGAGGAAAGAAAAAAAAACCCAGAAACATGATATAATGAATGTGCATCATTTGTGGGATCAACATTACCATAAATCAGAGAATACAAACACACAGACACAGATCCTGACACGTGTTAAATGTATAGTATGACGCACTGACACAATCGTTCTGACTACACTGTGTGCGACCAGTCGTAAATCCGAACTCCCATTTTGATGCCTCCGGAATGAGGATTTAGTCGGAGGCAGCCGGAAATTCCCAGGTGTCACCTGCAACGAGGCTCCTGTCGCTTGCTGTTGCCGTACTTTAACATTGATTGTCCTCTGAATGGGAACATAATGTACTAAATTGACATTATGTTCCATTGAAAAAGAGCTGAATCTACTGATCGAGACTTTGATGACGTACAGTCAGTTGAATGAGAAGAAGATTTGTCAAATTTGTTTTCTTGGGAGAACCAGAGAGAACCTGGCAGACTTGTTTTCAGTGAAAACGTGGCAGGAAAAGGAAGTTAGTGCCACTTTGTAAACCACTAACTCGGGTGCACCGAGGTTCAGTGAGAAAATCTGCAATTGTACGCGACAGAACACAGTAAATGTTGATCCGATGTTGATGATGTTATTTTGTGACTCGAGTGTTTGGACTCCTTTGTTTGAATTTACGTTTAAAATGGTGATTTTTTTTAAATGGACTTTTTAAATGGACGACAGCCTCGTCTCCGCTGAGTGCGTGTGTCCGCATGTCTCGTGCTGGTTCCGGGTGAAAGCCGGCGCTGATTATGTGTCAGCGTCTCATACAACCACACTTGGCACAGAACGCCCAAACTCTCACTTTAATAGTGAGTTTTATGTAAGCGGTGACACATGTGGCCTCCCACACGTAGCTTAGCTTAGCTTGTTTCGACACTGCACCACTTTGACTTAATGAGTGCACATGATATTCCTGTATTCCGCGGCTCGACTGTTGTTGCTGTCAGAGTCGCTGGCAGTTTTTACAGTGAGCTGTCGGCCGCGGTGCTCGGCGCGTGAATGTGCGCTGTCTTCCACTGTCGAGAAGCTGATTAACAAGCCTCACCTCCCTGCTACCGGTGGCACTGGGTGTTGGTGTGTGTGCGTGTGTGTGTGTGTGTGTGTGGGTGTGCGTGTTTGTGTGTGTGTTGTAGCTACTTAGCACAGTGATGTCAGCGTAGGCTTCCTGCGGGGGATCCGTGTAGAGCTGGCAAACATATCGACCCTCGTCTGACAGCGAGACATTAGACAGTGACACCCGCAGCTCATTGTCTGAGAAGTTCACCAGCTGGAAGCGAGCGTCTTTCAGTGCTGAAGGAGAAAAGCACACACAGAGAGAAACGACATTTACACACACATCTCCACAATCTGGGGGAACATTTAGTAATTGTAATTCGGATCGACTTTGTGCGTTTTTGGACTTATTTTTGTCCCTGTTTTCTTTGCACTCTTCAAGCGCAAGATAATTGCAAACTGCTTCGCTTTAAATATAAAAGGCACGGTGACAAATTGCAAAAAGTGACACAGGGGCAATTAGATATTAAAAGGACGTTAATGGAAGGTTTTGGTTACATCGCATTTAATAAAAGACTGCAGCGAGAGATACAATCTGTGGCGCTCATTTCAAAGACTGCCGAGTTGCAGCAGACCTGCAGTTCACTGGGAGTTTGTTGGATACTTGTTGCATCACAAAGGTTCAAACAATAAAAAAAACAAAGACGCTCATCACCGCTTCCTGCAGCCCAGAGTGATGTCACAGCATAAAACAATACAAAATAAATGTATTAAAAGTCAAAGATATTGCAAATAACTGTAAAATGGTTCGTTACCACAGCATTTTAATTACGCTGCAAGAATCCTTTAGAACTGTATAAACAGAAATCATCGAAGATGCAATTAATTACTTTTATTTTTACTTTACTTTACTAATCAGATGTTTCTTTGAGTTATTACGTTTCACATCATTAAACCGAACCACAGAGCTGCACGGCCGTCCAATTTTCCGTTGGGTGTGGGCGGCGTATGATGTAAAAAGAAATAGGCCCGTGTAATTATTTTTTACGAGTTTTATGGACAAATATGCCGCCAGTCATTTCTGCTTTAAACACATCACAACTTCAAGCGTGCTTCAAAGAAAGCAGAGAGGGAGAAGAAGGGAGGGAAAACCAAACATAATTAGTCAACAATCAATCACAGCGGGCGGCAACCAGAAAACAAAGGAAGGAAAATTAAACGTTTAAAGACTTTAGTTAAAAAACAACAACAAGATGTTATGGAGCACATGCTAACAACATGAATTCAACCTTGGTTTTTCTGAGGACAACTGAGGTGCAGCCCATAAATCCTGTCTCTCCCTCTCATCTGCAGCCACTTTCATCTTGCCTAACCTTGTTTGCCCACCTACCTAAGCAGACTCTATCGGCTGTAATGTAGAATGACAACATGTGGTTAAGATGAAAGCCTACCCGACTCCATCCCACTTCGATATGCTGATAAATTCTGCTCTGACTGACAGCAACTCCAGGGCTCTTCTCACTCTGCACCCTCTTAGTATGGATCTTCTCTCACTCGACTTCTTCTTCTTCTTCTTCTTAAAGCTTAGAGCATTAAACACGGAGACAAACACGGAGACACGGAAAACCGCAAAACAAACATAAACAGATGGAATAACCATGGGGCTGCATTATTATTTCACAGGGATTTCACAAACAATGAACCGAGAGAGGAGGAAGCGAGATGGCGCAGCTGCCGCACACTGGCCGTCGAGTACCTGCGTCTAATGTTAAGAGGTAGACACGGATGGTATGAGTGACTGAAAGCGGGGGAAAATGAGGAGAAAGTGCCAGGGAGACGCAAGAATACTAATGACCACAATTAATTTTGTGCATCATTAAGCAACAACATCAGACACATTTTAAGTGATACCATAAGGCAGACTGGAAACGAGGCCTTTGTCATCACATTAAGGAAAAATACTTAAATCTGCATACAGATATTTTCTATCTCTGCTCTATTCAGGTAAACACGCCACGGCTAAATATTGAAAATGAGAATGCAGCTATTACTCAGCTATTAGTTTCTTTTGTGCATAAGCGCAATGAGTGTGGCACATGAATAATACGCTCCTAATTTAGGGACGCTCATTGAAAAGCATTGTTATTGTAATGGAAGGTCAGCTTCTAATCCATATGATTTAATTAAATGAAGTGTTCCGAGATTTTTAGCATACCGACGCTGAAGTGAATAGATGTGTTTAAGAACATTTGAAGTACGGTCTGTTTTCAGAGGCAGAGCGACGCTAATCAGAGATACATTGTTGGGGAAGTGGAATAGAATTCATTGTAAATGAAGTATACATAAAGCTGCACCTTTCCTGTCAAATCTCTGTTATGTTATTTAAAAAAAAAACAGAGATATATTTTGAACCAGAAGTTACTTTTTCAACTTTTCAACTATTCCTCAAAATACTGGATGAGTTGGGAGTTCAGCAGGGAATCATTCAAACCAGCGCAACTTTCAAGAGGAGATGGAACGCAACCACTGAGTTCAAGGAGATAATTTGTGTAGAAACTCATCCATTAAGGCCAAGTGGAAGTGCCCTTCAATTTCCCCCCTCACACATCAGTGTGTCACAATGCGCTGCGGATCACGTGATCGCTTCAAGAAAACATAGACCTCGCGACGGAAGCTACTGCCCATTACATCCCTCTCTCTTTCTCTCTCTATATATATATACACACATTCATATATATACAGTCAGGGAGACATATTTGTCAGTTAAGTGCTTCATTTAGCTCTTGACACTTGACACACTCTTTATGCATCTGTCCCATTCATGTCATTCTCATTCAGTTCAGAAGCTGAAATAACAGCTTTTAGGAGCAGTTAACGTAGTGTTTCTCGTGTCAATTGAAACAAAAATCGATGCCAATTTGAAAAATGACACGTATTTGCATTTCTGCTCCGCGGGCAGCTGCATGCTGTGAGTGGAGTCTGACGTCAGGAGAACATCTCAAGGTCTGCCCGAGCTGGAGGAAGCGAGACGAATGCTCGAAAAAACATTTCACTCGTGCGCATGAACACATTTTGGTTGTTTACCAAGAAAGACCTCTTCAACTGCACAAGGGCACATCAGTTTTTTTTTTTTTTTTGTTGGTTTATTTTGCAGAACTGTGCACGGAATATTGTTGTAATTTTTCTCTTTAGCCCAGTCACAAATTGGTTAATTGGTCTTACCAACCAGCGGAAACAGCTGTTAATGAGCATAACAGCAGACTGCCGGTGGTGAGTCACACTCCTGGAGCCAAACAACAAACATTTAATGAGGGAATAACAGAAGAATAATCAAATGTGCTGCAATATTTCACAAAAACTATCTTGAATCTGCATCTGCCTCCATCAAGCGCTGTTTGCCAATGGCCTAACTCAACTGAAAAATGCTGCAAATGTAATTTCTGTAAATAGAACCATTTGGACTGGAGTGGAACACGACTGTAGTAAATACCAGGTCTTTGGTGGCAAACACTCAAACATCCTGAAATACTTGGTGTCAACAGTTTTGGGAAATCCTTGCCAATCAGATATAATCCATTTCACAAAAGCATTTCTGGAAGATCTCATAATCCTCTTATGTGTCACTGCTAAGTAAGGCGTAGTGGCATGAGCATGAGAGGAATAAATCAAATGCTTTTTAATGCCGAGTTTAAGAAGAAAAAAAACTGAGGCGCTCTGGCAAGGACACAGGTTCCTCATCCTCCAAACTTGTGTAGGAAGAGAGAGTTGCAAGGACGGATGATGAAGAGCAGCACAGTTAAGACACCACGGTTGAACCCTGGCTGCATTCATATGACTAATACCCCAATCCCACTCGTAAAAACAACTTCAAACCCAGACTTCAGTGTGTTCCTGACCGGTGGGAATGTGTTTAATCGGCATTCAGTCTCATGTCAAATGGCTGTGCAGTGTCAGCAGGGTGTTAACAGCTTCGTCCGTGATCGAAGAACGCGACAATTTCCTCTTAGATTTGTATCTTTTTTTGGGCAAATGTCCAGTGCAGCACTGCTGTTAATGCAGCCGTGACTGCCTGTACAAAACCCAAGTATATGTAGTTTACTTTTTTATTTATATTTGTAGCAACTTTTACTTTTACCAGATTTCCTCTCAAACAATCTCTGATACTCGTTACCACTAAAAAAAGTCAGAAGAAGAGGAGTTGGTAATGGCCTGAGCTTTTCTAGCAAAAGGGTTTAAGTGTCTTGCTCAAGGACACACATATAGACTAGCCAGAGCCAGAAATTGAACCAGACAACTCACCCTACCACTGAGCTACCATTGCTCAATCCTTACTCCTCACCTTCTAAAACTTAAGTACATTTCATATCAAAAAATGACTTTTGATCCATCAGTACAGTAAATGTCATATACCTTAAGACCTTTACTTAAGTAATATAGATATATAAAAAAAAGGGACTTCAACTTCTACCAAAGTCATTTTCTGGTAACATCTTTTACTCAAGTATCCCTTTAAGGTACATTATACAATAAATCCTGGGTATACCTGCTCATTTGGTATAGATGGCATTTTCACATAAAAAAAACAATACAAAGAGTAAACTGTATTTGTTTGCTTAGTTTCAGAAAAGTCACGGCAGAGATTTCTATTTTATTAGACCAACAATGAGGTCAAACTGAAGCAATAAGCCATTTTTAACGTCACTTTACATTCACCGCTGATTTTTGAGTTTGCGACCGACAAGAACGACACAGGAAGTGAATTTGAATTTGCCATTTCTAAAAAGGTCTCCATTTTTGCCAGCCCTGGAATTTTCTAAATTAAACAAAACCAGAAACGTGTTTGGGTTACATAGTAGGATGTATGTTCCTAAAGTACTGCAGTATATTTCAAGAAAAAAAAAGAAAACAGGTGACTAGGAAACACAGCAGAGAGCCCTTTTATTGTTATGTCATAGCCCAGTGGAAAACCAAATATACTCCTTCCTCTTTCTTTGTGTTCTTCAGACAAGAAAAGAGTGTGACCTTTCGCTCTGTGCTGTTTTTGCCCTGTTTTTCTTCGCCTAGTTCCGTCATATCTGATACCACAGATCGAGAAGGACATTGCAGATGCCGTCCACACTCGGGAAGACAGTATTTGTCAGTTTTTACAGCCGAAGATGGTGATGAGGCTAATTTAAAAGCAGCAATAAGACAAGCGCAGCAGAGGAAGCTCTGAAGTGCAGCCAAGGAAACTGTGAAAAGTAGCTGACGAAGTGAAAGTTCAACTTCTGCTCTCCCCCGTTTAAAAGTAACGGGCGCAGTGTCACTGGTCATGCAGATTACTGCTTGTCTGCCAGCTCTAATTAAGTCTATTGTTTTGTATGTGCTAAGCACTCCATGAATTTATGTTTAATATACTGTCGGCGCGCTCCATTGTGCACTGTCAGAGAAGCAAATGTTCTAATATTAGTGCAGTGCAATCTGGATTTAAAGGAAGACCGACGAGTGTCTGAAAAGGATCATTTTGGATTTAACATAGAAAATCCCAGAGAAAATATTACAGAGCTGGGTTTGTGTCATTCAAGAAGCAAACATCGGCATGAGCCATTATATTGTAATCATTAAAAGTACAAAACTAGGAGATTGTGAAACTCACAAAGAAGCCACAAATCTGTATACAAGCTGCATTTATAAGAAGAAACTTTTATTTATTTATTTATTTATTTATTTATTCATTCATTCATTCATTCATTAAATCACTACGTCAAGGAGAAAATACTACACTACCCACAATCCTCAGGTGTAATTGCTGGGTAGCTCACTGGTGAAATGGAAATGTTTACAGTAACCGCAAAAGAAAAAATGACCTGGACCACGTACATTAACCACAGGACAGCCTTTCTTACACGCCGTAAACACTATGTATATTTATATAAATACAAGACTCAAACTATCATTTACTAGACAACAAGATTAAAGTTGGAAGTTTATGGACGATGTAGTTTCTTCTCTTTTTCCATTTTACAACCTAAATAAAGGTTAAATAAATGAAGAAAATACAATGTTTTTTGGTCACAAATCATCTTGAGGCTAATGGGCCCACTTCCATGTTTTAAAAGCCTTTATACAGATTGTCCGAAATGTCACTGGAGGAGAATTTACTTGAGTCATTCTAAAAGTGGGTGGTCTCCGCCCTACTCGATCACACTGTGGACGTTTAGCAATCATAAGGTCGTTCTTTAATGTTTGTACAGGAGAGCACTGTGGCAGCGGCCCATCTCCAATCACCAGACGCCATTTATATCGGTAAACATTAAGCAGACATATAGATCACACTTATAATACTATAGTGGTTATTGGATGTGGATGATGTTCTGCAGCTGGAACTTTACCAGAATTTCCATTTACCGTTTTTCAGCTGCAATAAGGGGGAACATTTAGAAAATGGAAGTAGTGTGTTGACACACAGACCGTAAAGGTAGCATTAAAGTGGGTAAGATCTGTAGTGGACAAAGTAGAGGACAGTCAGAATCGCTGCATCTTATTACGGCCTCTTCTTCCTCTTTCTCATTTATAGGCGACTGCATGATTTTAATTAATCTGGTTCTTTTCTTTCCTTGATTCATCTTCAGTCTTTTCTCTGCATTTCATTTAAATAGTTTTCTCCTCCAGCCCAGCCGAGGATGACTCCCATTTAGAGTGAGCGGGAGATGATGAGTGTGCCTCGCCTAAGTGGCTGCAATCAATTGTGATTAGTGGCTGCCGCTACTTTTTGAGAGGAGCACATCAAAGTTTTAT
The DNA here is from genome assembly GCF_019176455.1 of Solea senegalensis. Taxonomy (NCBI): domain Eukaryota; kingdom Metazoa; phylum Chordata; class Actinopteri; order Pleuronectiformes; family Soleidae; genus Solea; species Solea senegalensis. The sequence continues at coordinate 4,306,888 of NC_058033.1, forward strand.
TATTGGGTGTCAGAGTGGGTAAGATGAGGTGGGGCGGGGGTAATTACACTCTCACAACCATCCTCCTCCCCACTCTAGGTGAAGTCCAGGCTTCCGAATCAATGCCTAGACACAAACTAAATCCAGAATAAGGAGTATTTAGACCCATGAGGACTTTTTTTTCTCCTTTCTGACTAAACTGATTAGACTCAGAAAAAGTACCTGTTGACACATTCCATTAAGGATTATTTATATTTTGCACTGATATGCATGCGCAGCATGGTAACATACTCATTATTCCAACTGTGGTAATAAAATCTGCCTTTATGGGAGCACAACTTTTGTTTTTTTTTAATGAGCACAGTGTTGATTATACAGAATGTCCATTACTACATTGTCATATATCTCATTTGCTCTCATTTGTTTGCCTTTATTGTATTCTTTAATAAATGATGACCTTTAAAGTTAATCTTACCCCATTAAAAAACGCTTATTATCCTGACCTACCAAGCATTTGCTCGCATTCTCAAAGACGACGTATAGAAACAAAAGACAAACTTTGTTATTTTCAAAATGTAATCCATAATTGACTATATTTATGCATTCATTTGACTGAACAAACTCTGCAGCTAATCTTGCATTTAGCCTTTTGTTACTTCATTGTTTTTGGTTGAGGAAACAATTAAAAACAAACAAACAATAAAAGGTCAGACAATGTCTTAAAACTAAATTTGACTTGTGTTCATTATGGCCAGAAGCACCACCCATATCTGATAAATATGGGCATTGTGCTCTAAATTGGAAACTGCATCACTAAATATTAGCCGTAGCATCACAGCAATTAATGAAAAAAATAAAGAAAAAAGACCTGGTGTAAAGTTGACGAAAAGCTTTTCGGATACAATGACAGGTGCACAGTATGAAAAGGTGCCTGAAAAACAAAGCATCGATAGTTGAACACGTCTTGCCAACTTTGTCACTCTGTTTCCATCTGGAACTTAATGTTTCTGTTGTGGATGTAACTAAACTTTACCTTTTCAACTAAAAAAAACCAAAGCCAAAGCCAAAACCAGGCATTAAGAGTAAACTGGTTTTTATACGGTTACATACATCAACCATCCAGTGATCAATATGTAGGTAATAAGTCTAAATAAAGCAGCATATGTTGGTTCTCATGGGTATCATGTGGGCTGTGTCCTTAAATTAGAAGGTAAATGAAAGTAATATATTTCGTGGAAACATATGGCAACGTGAGCTACAATACCAGCTGGGTGTTCACTACCTCTGCACACTTTTCTTATATTCAGCAGGTCGTTTAGCCACAAAAAAACATTAGCATCTGTTCGTAATCTGGTTTCTAACAAGAGTGGAAGAAGAAAAAAAAAAATGCATCAGGTATGTCTTTTTACTGCTGTGGCTTAGTGTGAGGTGAAAATGGCAACACAACACGTGCTACTTATCTGGTGGAACATCTGTGGTGGACATGAACGTACCCTTTATTTAAGGCAGTGTGGAGAACCACTTGTCATTAAAGCTGCATCAGTGAGCGCTAAGAACAAGATGGTAAAGATCAGTAATTTGCATCTTATTTGTCTTCACGCCCTAAATGAATTTGTCGGAGACGCGTACACCGCTAAAGAATTAAACAAAAGTGCTGCCTAAATGAACTACAGGGAAAAATTTCAAGTGTTTTCAGGGTGGAGCTTTGGTAAATAGTTGATAAGATGTATTGGAGGTGCAGCCTGCTTTTGCTAGCTTTTCCATACTTACAGACCCAGCTTTAAATGAGCTCACATCATTAAGGATGTATGACGGTTGTGGCTCTGGAAGAACAGACACTTAGTAATACTTAGAACACTACCTAGTTCTAGTGTATCTGTGTGCTCCAATGTTTTTAGAGCTTGAGCCATACTGGAATTTAAGGCCTTGTTTCGACTGCAGCCCAAATAAGATTCCGATCTTCCTGACCAACTCATCCGATCTGCTTGTGTCCATATTGACAAAGTCTAGCACTCTAAACAAAAGAAACAAAATGCACGACAGAAATCTCTGCCTGTTTTCGTTCCCAAATGGTTATGTGGAGCTGAGGCGCAAACTTTCTTCTGATTGCAAGGACGTGACATAAACTGAGGAGACTGCTGAGTTGTGACATCTTCCGTGCTGCCATCACCGTTGGAATGGCAGTGGAGCGAACCAGTGATTTACATTTGACACGCCTCCAATTCACTTTTTAACTCTCCAGATCTACGTCATTGTTGTCGTTGTCATTCGTGTCACGTCGCGAGTGACGCAGACGACGTTTTGGATTGAAACGGATCAGTAAAAATTTGATCCGAGTCACATTCGAAACCACCTCGATATGTGGTTTGACTCAGTGTTGGAAAAAAACTGGATCTCGTAAGTTCAGACAGAAAAATCATGCTAAATACAAACTGGATATGGTCAAAAGTCTGATCTGGAACTAGTACCAGGAACACAGGACTCTACAAGCAACTATGTCCGCTTCCACCACACCAACTAGGAACTAAATGGAAGTACCAGGTCGTACTTTGAAAACGTTCAGGAACCTTCAGGGAGGAGCTTGCAGTGCAGAACAAACCTGGTTGTGCTACGGCTTTTAATGTCAGCCGATCAATCTCTTCAACAGCTCGTAAAATCCCCTGGCATTAAAAAACCCAGCAGCTCAGCTGTTTTTAATTTGCTTTGTTACTAGAGCTTGTCTCTTTACAACAGCATGGCATAAATCTCCGTGTTTATAGTTGCTGTAGTTTTTGTTGTGTGTTGTTATAAACAGTTTCAGTTTCCTGTTAGTGACCACAACTGTGGTGGCCTGATGTTTAATTTTAAGTTTCACCGTGATCTGATCAGTTTTAGTATTAAATAACCATGTTCGATGAGCACCAGCCCTAGAGGCTTGTTTAAAAAAAAATCAGATTCATATCGATCTCTTGAAAGCTCTGATAACGATTTTTCTAAAAACCTCAGATCGAACATTCCCTGAATCCCCTGCACAAATCTCACAGTCACATGAGATTATCATGGTCAAGTCTAGCCTGACTGGCATAGACTCAGCTAACAGCTAAGCTACGAGCTGAGTCAGCAGATTTGTGCCCGTGAAAATCTCTCAAATCTGAAATGAAATTAAATCCAGACCTTGTGAATCGGAATAAAATTAATTCAGAAAACCAGTAGCGATACCTCGACATAGTCATTAATTTATGTTTGGAGACGAGAATATTTCGTGTTTTGAAGGATTTTCTATTGCACACACAACAGCTATAAAGTGATGCCGCCGCCATGTATGTTTACATTCTGAAATCACGTTAATACACGCGCGATTCTGTGAGATCCCTGCAATCTTATCCCTGAAATTGTTTGATTAAACGCCATCTGTATGGTCCTGAGTCTTGACTGGATGAACTAATCATTGAAATATTGTGTCTGCGGTCGCCCACATTTTTAAAATCACGTCAGATTTGAAAATCCTCAAGTGTGGGGCGGGCCTGAGAACGAGGACGATTGTGAGGAAATCTCTGGAGTGAGGCCATAGTTGATGCATCTGAATGTTACGTGGGTTGGAGTGTGGCATTGAAAGACTCCTACAGCACTTGAGTGTATGGAGCTTAGCTCTTTTAATATTAGTAGGTTATAGAAGAGTGTAGGTATCATATATGGCTAAATGACTAAAATGTTGATTTTAATACCTGCTGTTATTTGTTTTATCTTCCCTGGAAAGATGGGGAGGAGGGAGGGGAATGCTAACAGTAGGAGGTGAGACAAATTTCATCAAAAGTTGACCAAATGACTACATTGGTGACAGCAGCTTTAATGAAATTGATTAAAAAAAAAATTGAATTAAATTAGATCTTGTTTGACTTGAAATGCAACAAAACTAATAATCAGTTTTCTCTCTGCTTGTAACTGCAGTCATGTTCAAAGCTCACAAACATAATCCACCTCTGGAATCAGACTGAGATAGCAGTTATGATATTCTGGTGGGGGTGTGGGAGGGTGATGTTTGGAAGCTGCCTGGTGGAGGCCATGTCATAATGAAGCAGTGCAGCTGCGACGGAGATGCCTGGGAGGGATCACAGGAGATCAAAGAGCGCTCCGTCAAAGAAGAACACCTTGCCCTTGACAGCCTTGGCTTGTGGGAGTCAGCTCACTGCAGCTCGGCACATCGGCAGATAAATACTTAGATAAATACCACACCCGCACACACACTCCTGCCCTTGACTAGTATGTAGACGTGTTTGCAAGGTGGTGAACATGACCGAGGAGAAGGCGGTGAGTGTGAACAAGTGCCTGACACTCGCCTCGCTGGATGCTCGAGAGTTTCTGAGGGTCAGAACACACAATCCGGGCTACTGCATCAGGAGTGCATGGTACAGTATGTTGGGTATGCTTGCTATGTTTTTCCTTTATTTTCACTCAAGTTAAAAGGTCAAGACATGAAATGTGTATTGTATCTGCAAAGCAAACAACATTTCCAGGTGTGTAAGAGAAAAGTTTAAAATGAAAATAAACTTTTAGATTTGTTTCCAGTTCAAGAAACTTAGAAATACATACTACACTCACTTCATGTTAGCATTTACAGCAATATCACTAGAACAGTGAGGTATGTACAGCTTATACGTACATTTAAATTCTAATGCACTATATCGTTGAATCAACGATTTAAATGTATTTATTTTTAATGCATGAATAATAAATACGTTCATTAGAAATATGGTGGAAATTTTTTTTCCATTTGACTCAAACCTGCAGATTATTTGGGGACCATTGCTATATTTAGGCTTGGGCAAGCAAACTCAATTGTTATTATGTATTTTTTTAAGTAATTTCAGATAAAATTTTCAACATTCAGCTTGGAGTGATGTTGGATTTGAAAATGTCATTTAATTTGGAACAAAAACAGACAAACAAGCTTTTCTCTCTCTGCCTCCCCATTAGATGCCGGGGAATGCATCTGTGTTAAGCAGCAGTGTGTGGGAGCAGGGTTGGATACACAATCTCAAAGACACACACGCAGACACACACACACAAGGTTACCGTGGGTCAGACAAAGAGAGCAGTGAGAGGAGGAGAAGCTTAAACAGCAAGCAGAAGCTTAAATTACTCCCCATCAGTCGCAGAGCTTCTCATTTCATGTTTCAGGTGAATCACAATGAAGTCGTGTTCAGTAACGTTTGTTGTCTGACATGTTAATAGCCAGCCAAGGCAACAAGCACTGCTGGAGTCTGATAGATTGATTGCAGCATTTCTAAGTGATTAAACACACATACACACAAACAACACATACAAGACTAGCAGCCCACAGAAATTTAAGTATAAAAGTAAAACACTTCCTTTCTCTAAAACCTCAGATTTCCAACTGTCACATCCAGCTTTATTGTTAATCCACAGGAAGCGTCAAACATGACTCAGGATCACGAACCTGCGTAGTTCAAAAAAGTATGATTATTTCCTGTGATTATTAGCCTCGCCAACTACACTTAAGGGGAAATGACTAAGAAGAAAATGCATATTATGACCACAGCTTTAGTTCACTGGAACAATTTCCTCTCGAATCCCAGAAGTGTGACAATCTACCTCCTTATATCTTTCTCTGAAAACTGTTGTTTGGTGCCTGGTGTTACAGGGGTAATTAGGTTTTTATTTACTGACTTGTAATCGAAAGCTGAAATATTCAGTTCAAGCTGTGGTGTGTAACTTTGCTGTTGTTGCAGTGGTGTCTTCTGAAGGTGGTTTAACTTTGCAGAAGCTGTATTTACATGGACGTAAGTTAGCGTAATAAAAATATGTCATGTAAACATACCAATCCTAAAACTCTGATTCGATAAAAGCCCATTCGGAAACCAAAGTACTTCCGAACAAGAGGGCTGGTATATTGCATTTCTTTCCACATCTGGAGTCAAATAACATAATATGAGATGAGTGCATAGTATAGCTGTCTGTCACAGGACTCTGGTTTTAAAGCACACCTCCTAACCAGCTGAGCTAATGTAACATGTGACCAAGGGTGATTTATTTGGCCATAAATAATACATTATAAAACCAAAGCTGCGGGCTGTACAACATCTCACCGAGGGCCGTGATTGGCCCATGGGCCGTAGTTTGGAGGCCCTGATGTAAACGGTGGAATTGTAAATTCCAATTGCAATATCTTATCAGAATGAAGAAAGTTTGCACGTTTAAACATACCTATCGTGCTACTTGTCCATACTGCAACCAGGAAACTTAATTGGAGCTGCGTGGTGAAGGAAACAGCAGCGGCTGTGATTGGCACATAAATGTAGTCAAACAGGTGTTAAGGGGAAGTTCTGCGGAAGTAGAATCCACTTCTGAACCTTTGCAGCCATCACACAGGGGGTGCTATGTGCAGCTGCAATTTAGAGACATTTGTCTTTGTTTAAAAGTTACAAACTACAGCTTTAAATACTTAAAAAGGTGGATGGAAGAAGACCGTGTGTCCCAAAAGTGAATCAACAGCTCTGAACTTAACAGAAAAATATGAGAGGAATCGGTTTCTACCACATTGCTCATGCAAATAACTTGTATATGAATAAACATATGTTTTGAGAGGCAGAGTTGGGGAACCGTACAACCTGCTTGCCACGAGTGGAGAGAGACGCTAAAACAACAAAGCCATAAACATATGGGTTTTTCAAAACAACATCTGCCCAGTTTGAAATCTATATGCTATTATTTATACGGTTACAGAGGTCGACAGTATGTTATACTGAGGTCAACATTCTGCTCACAAGCACTTTAAAAAAAAGAAAAATAACATGAAGAATCCCAGACCAGGTAGAGTCAGGACGGAGTATGTCCAGCATGATAAATGAGCAGGATAAGAGCAAACACAACGGATCATTAAAACAACACCATGTTTCTTCTGCTAAGCAACATCCGCCTCATTGATTATTAAACAGGTTTGGGCTTTGAATCTACGTGATTACGCAGTTTTCATGTGTAGGAAACAGACCACGGATTGCAAATGGTGAATTCTTTTACTTTGCTGAATTGATACTGTGGATATTTTTCCAGCAAGCCTGACTCACTGACTCTGTGACAAACATGCCAAACTCCCGCTGGATTCCTTCATATTTTAACAAATGTTCAAAACAAAAATCAACAAATGAGATATACACCGGTTTTAATGATGTCTCATCCTTTTTTTTTTTTTTTAACTGATATATGTATTTAAACCACAGAGGGGAAAAGAGACAACCTTTTCCATATTCCAAGTCAGTAAACACAGTGTTGATGCTGTTATTCTGAGCTTTAATTGCTACATCAGGTTACTTAAAAATGTTTTCTGTGATTTGATTTAAACAGCTTCTTGGACATGCGAGTAATGTTATCAGATAGTATTCAATGCTGCCTCCGCGCACATGCTCCCGATAAACTAAACATTTTATGATGTTTGCCTTAATCTATCAAATGTCTGTCTAATTTGTACCACAGCCTGCAAAATGAACCAGTGAAACTGGAGATAGATAAATAAATGCATCACCGAGACTGATTTCCATGTCATCTGATCACATCAAACTGCTTCGGACGATAATTAAACACATTAGATATCAATCACACGAGACATGGCGGGTGCTGAGAACAGCCCACACGCTCTCTGCGCAGACAGAGATTTAACACCCTCTCTCGGAATTATACAATACATTAAACCTGTTATTGCTGCATAATATTTCGTTTTAATATTCATTTATTATTTATTTATTTTTCATTTAATGATTTTAACTCTACTTTGAAAAAAAACAAAAAAAACAGCTGCAGTATGTATCTGTATCTGCATAAAGAATGTTTCTACTTCATGAGAGAGGTTATGGGTCAGTGTTTTCTTTTAGCCATTAATTGTAAATAAATACAAATTAGTAGCAGCAGTAATAATTGGAGGCGATAGCAGCAGCAGCAGCAGTTATGTTGTGTTTTCTTTTAGCCATTAATTGTAAATACATACAAAATAGTAGCAGCAGTAATAGTTGAGGCGATAGCAGCAGCAGCAGCAGTTATGTTGTGTTTTCTTTTAGCCATTAATTGTAAATAAAAACAAATTAGTAGTAGTAGTAATACTAGTAGACATAGCAACAACAGCAGAGGTTAGAGCAGTAGTAATTGTAGTAGTAAAAGTACTAAGTAGTTAGTAGTCGTAGTAGGTTGCAGTAGTAAAAGCAGCAAGAGCAGTAGTAGTAGTAGTAGTCGCAGAAGCAGCAGTGGTCGTGATAATGGTAGTAGTAGAAGTAGTAATTGAAGTTCTGTAGTAGTAGTGTTAGTAGTAGTTGTTTTATTGTAGTAGTAGTAGTAGTCGTAGTAGTAGCAGAAGCAGCAGCAGTAGTAATGGTCGTAATAATAGTAGTAGTAGCAGTAGTGTTGTGGTAGTAGTCATAGTAGTAGTAGAAGGCAAGTAGTAAGTAGAGGAAGTGGTAGTAGGTAGCAGAAGCAATAGTATAGTTGCAGTAGTTGTAGTTGTAGTTGCAGTAACAGCAGCAGTAGTAGTGGTGGAAATATAGTACAAGTCAGTGGTATTAGTACTCGTCACATCAGAGCCAATAGAGGCAGTAGTACTAGTAGTGATAGCAGTTAGTAGTCAGCAGTACTAGTGGTGATAGTAGTATCATTTATGTAATCTCAGTAGTAACATGTATATAAATGTCTGTCAGGGGTTGACTGAGCTGTTTCTCTCCAGTTTAAAGCGGAGTAAATTTACTCAACGGCAAACACACACACACACAAACAAGTACACAACTTAATTAGAGAACGGAAGTACACACAGCAGTGATGCAATCAGCGGTGTTGTGTAATAATACTCACGCCTCAGGTCTTTGAAGTAAATTGTCTGCCTGTTGGGGTTAAGCAGCTGTATCACAGAGTCGTCGTTGTTCTTCACCCGGCAGCTGATGATCGCCGTCTCCCCCTCCACCACGGACACATTGTCTGTCACCAGGTTCTGACTCACCACTAGAGAGGACAAAGACAAGGACACATAAATTACCACGGACAGACGGGGGGGTTTGACGCAATCAAGACACCTGAGCTTATGATTACTGTCTTTTCCAGGCCGTAAAATAAAGTTGCATACAAAAACAAAACACTGGTTCTTCAACAGAACAAAACAACAATGACTTATGGGCGGCCATGAATCAGGGGTAAAGCGGGATGCCACTCAACTTGAAGGTGGAGGGTTCAATCCCTGGTTTTACAAGCCAAATTTCTATCACAAGTTGCTCCTGACAGCTGTGCAGACCATGTATGAATGGGTATGACAGATATAGATGTGCTGCATGAATGTGTGAGTGAGTGGGTGTGAATGGGTGAATGGCACGAAATTGCAGTGGAAAGCAGCTTAGAATGTTATGAAGACTGGGAAAGTGCCACACAGAGTAAATGCAGACCATTTACGTTCCGGCGTGTTCATGGAAAGCCAGAGTCAGGCGTCACTCGAGAAAATCAGTGAAAGCCTCAATAATGGCGAGTCATTTATTTTCAATTTGAAAAACACAGATTGAGATGTGAAATGAACCTTCAGTGGACATTTATCTTGTCCTATGTTTAAAAATTTCAAATACGGGAGAAGGATTTAAGAGAACTGATCATCTACCTACCTCCATTCACTCATTTCTAAGAATTACACAATATATTTTCCTGTTTATAACATTAATAAAACTTCAAAATGTGTTTTTATATTTGATTTTTCGCCATCCACAATATAAATAAAATATAGCCTGTAACCCTCTTGAGTAATCAATTCCAAAAACTTTGTTAGAGTACTTAAGTTGAGCTGGCAACTTTTTTACTTTTCCTCCCTACAGTACATTTGGGCACACCTTTCTGCACTTTTTGCTCCTTACCTTCTCAAAACAGACTATAACTACCATCGTTTTCTTTTACAGTTTGGTCTCTGAAAGATGCTTACCCAACATTTAAACTGATTTCAACCCTGCAAAGAGTAGTAAAGAGGGGAAAGTCAACTGTGTGGACGGGTTGTAACGGGCAGTGACAAAGATGGAAAGAGTGAACTCGAAATATAGACAACAATGGAACAGATTCAGAGAAGCAAGATATTCCTCACGGTGCCGGTTAATAATAAATGAAGAAATCAATCCTATTTTGAGTTCCTGGAACCTTTTTGAGTTATGAAAATTGAAGTAGAATTCTTATTTCTTACTCAAATATATTTGCAGAGCATGTACTTTCATACTTTCCCTTCAGCGAAGAAGTCGGAGCAGCGTGTCTATTTCTGTTTATGTACAAGTATCTGTACATTTTCTTAAGTATGAGATAAGGGCGTGAGATCTCCTGCCAGCTCTCGACATAATAGAACATCTCATGTGTAGAGACATAAACTGGCACGGAAATAAAACAATGAGATGTCCACTGGAATAAACACTACAGAGTGACCTGGAAAAGAGTTGAACAAGCCTGCGGGCTGAGGAAAACTGGTCACAGCCATCATCGGTCATCAACCACCGCTCAGACTGCTGTACTTCCTTGTTTCACAAACAATATCTCTGCCTGAAGAATGACAAATGGATTCTTTCTGGCTTTGTGCTACTTTGATTTGAAAAACTACAGTAATAACATCGCAGACTTTGCTGTGGGCTTGCATCATTGTTGGGGCTGGTGTTGAGGCTCGAGTGGCTTTGGATTTATTTTAAATTACTGCTGCAAAAAGCAAACACTTGGCAGCTTGGCAGACGAAGATGATGGTTATTTTGGTCCCCGGAGCAAGATTTTCATGATTAGATGCGCGCACACACAAGACACACAAACACACGAACAAACACACACAGAAATGCATACATGCTCTCGGGCAACATGGTCAAACATACAGACAAAATCAAATCACAGGTCGAGGAAATTCATCCATCCATCCAACTAGCCATCCATTGCTATAGTGACTGTCTCTTTGAGCGTCGCTAGGGGGAGCTAGGTCCAATCCCACAGATGCAGGACATACCCTTTTCCAGCCAATCAAAAGGCCAACATATACTTTCAGACACAACAACAATAATAATAACCCCATATCTAAACCCAGGGTTTAGATATGTGCAACTGGACCTGCTGAGTTTCTTTGAAGACATTTCTTGAAGAAGCCTCTTCGATGAGAGGCGTAACGTCTTCAAGGAAGGTCCAGGTCCAGTTCAACTCTGGGTGCCTGTATCTACTCTCCTGAGGATGCAGAGACCAGGATGAACTTGTGGAGAAAATATGTCTGCAGGCGAAGTACAGTAACCCACCCGCCACCCCACCTGGATCGTACACGGACTCTCCTCGCCATTGTGAACGTGTCCTACGCAGACAATCTCTTGCTACATTTGTTAACTCCAGAGAGAGTCTCATCCAAACTCTCTGGACCTCATCAAGAATTCATTAAGGACGCCGCAAACTGCAATTTCCATGATGCATCGTCGGCAGAGACATTTATGTGTTTCCGCGTTAAGATCTTTGTTGTATATTTATACCACATTTTCACCTCTAACTGTCACGAGGAGAGCTGCATACTGAGTTAGGTAGTACATAACTAAGCCACATATTACCTTGGTTTGATTTGCTTTTATTGCAGGAGCGACGATACAGCAGTACTGTATGTATGCACTGGATATGATGCACCAGCACAGTCCATTAAGTTGGCGACCTAAATCATTTCAGCTGCCGCTGCCACCGAACACAGACATTCACCATGTACGTACACATCGAGGACGCAGACATGTTAATTCTGCAGCGTCGGCACATAATCGACTACAGACACATAACGTTACTTGTTGATTTTCCAGTTGCTGGAAGCTGCAGCTCGAGTGCAGAAGCATTAGTTTTGTTTCCCGGGATGGAACCATTCAATTTCGTCTGTGAAGAAAAGTTCATATATAAGTCCATATTTATCTGACTGCTTTTATTGATTGATGAGAAAGTAGCCATGTGCATTAATAAAGAAAATTGAGGACGCAGTGCATCATGGAGTTGTAATCTAATCGAAACTGTGAGACAAGTGAAGATGCACAGCGCTGTAGTTAGGGTCTGAAAATAGCTACAGATAAAAAAACCAAGACATTCACACTTATGGTCACCTGAGATTGGCTGCATTTCCAAGATGACAACTGCGGAGATGAAAAACGAATGGATGGAAACGATTGCAGCACAACTATACACAATTTTATGCATCATAAATTGCATGATAATGTATGTTACACCTTAGAGTGACTCTGCTGCAACAGATATTACAGAGAGGCCGGGGTTTTAAGTTGAAGTTGGGGGTCTTTGTTATGATCCAGATAGAAAACTAGTGATGATGAAATGAGGTGACTCAGAGGTAGGGCAGAGGCCGGGGAATGGAATAAACCAAAATAAATCAGAAAACATCAACTGCTAATTTGCATGCCTCAGTTGTCAAGCACCTCTAAATATCCCTGCCGATTAGGAGACGGGGAGGATGAGGTGAGAAGGGAGAAACTGCGTCCTCTGATGCTGACGGATAAGGATAGACAGCTTAACGAACGAGATTCAAATCAGCATCCCTCGGTGTCCCGAACGCCGCCCTAAACAAATGATCCCTGTTGTCTTTAATATTCAAAACTGAACCTCATTTTTCAAAGATGTGCAGCGCTGAGCGGCGGGGTGGACATCTGGTTATGATAATACGCTTACATACTACAAAGTGCATATCAAGGCTTTCACCGAAGGTTACAAGGCGGCGGCGAGACGCCGCGTGGCGTCCGCTCGGCTGTGATGTCGTCGCCAGTGAAGGTATAGCGGGAAGGGCTTCAAACGGCGGCTGCCTCATCAGTGACATAATTGTTCCTGTTGCGCTAAATAAACAAGTCTGACATGCAGGAGGACGCTATGTGGAGGCGGTGGGGGGGCTAATTAATGGCCAACAACAAGGTCTCCGAGGACGGTGTCAGAGAAAAAGCACTTTTGACACTGGGAAGGCAGAGGCTGTTTAAATCTTTCATTAAATAATTTTGCAAAGTTTTCCTTTGTCTTTGTTGTTTCTGTCATGTCGCGGTGGGTGGTGGCTGTGATGGCCAGTGTACAGAGGAGAAGAAGAATCAAACAAGCTTTGTTCCAACTGAGATGGAAACATTTATGCCTCGGGCTTGTTATTGACAGTTCCTCTGTATCACCTAATGTTGAACATGTGTTGTCATTCAATATCAAATGATGGTACTTACGGCGTTCATCTAACCTGTCAGTCGGATCTAACAGTGTTAAGGATAAAACAGGTGTCATAAAATTGGAACTGGAAAAGAAATATTGATCAGGAATCAATATTAAAGTCCAGATCGCAATATCCATAACATGTTCAAATAAATAAATAAAAAAATCCCCAGCCTTCATGCTTCATTTTAATACCTGAGACAGACATAGTGGCGTTGATACCTTTTTTTTAACATCAATTTATAACACTTAACTTCACATCCATCATCCATTTTATGCAGTTTATCTGGGGTCAGGTCACAGTGGCAGCAGATTAAATGAGTTGTTCCTCTCTTACCAGATGAGATTAATGTATAATCTCTCCAGGGTGAAGTGGGCCTATGTTCGTTCCTTTGTAAACATCAATAAACAACTTGAAAAAATATAATAATATGAAGCCTTGGTGCTAATTTTAGATGCAAAAGAGTATGTGTATGCTTATGTTCCACACAGTTGGTCCAGTGGGAAAAGTCGATGTTATTAGGAATACATTAGCATTAGCTTTGGCTCAATTAATGGCAGTTGCTTCTCTTCTCTTCATCTAGTTTAATGACAGTAATGACAGTATTCAACAAACACCAGAGAACAACATTTCAGGGCTTAACTTAAACTATTTCACAGTTATTCTCCTTATTCTCTTATTCTATAGCCCTAAACTGTGAAATAAATGTGCTGGTGATTGAATGATTTTGATTTATTTCTGGTAATTATTTACATTTTTAAAGCTTTGACTTGTGCCTTACAGTAGTTTTGCAACAGCCTGCTGACAATACAATACAGTATGTTGGTGTTTTGATTCAAATCTTCTCCTTACCAAAAATCATGTTGTTTTTATTAAAAACAACACTCTCCAAATGACACTCCCTGTATTTCTGTCATTCTAAACATAAATATAACTATGTGCATTGAAAGTATCTGTACCAATTGTAGATCCAAAACGGGATCCTTTTGGAAAAGCAAATATTGTTAGGATTATATAAGAATTAGCTTTGGTTTAATTAATGGTTACATCTTGTTGTGTGACTTACAGATGTTCAATTCCATTTTTACCCTTCCTGTGTGTGATTACGTTCAGATTAGATAGAGTATTACGCTGATAAAAAACCAATGCGATATTATTATTTTCAGTATTGTCAGCAAAACTAGAGTTTCCATGTTGAAAACTTCACCTAAGGGGCTTTCCAGCATGAAATATTACAAAAGTGCTGACATTTTTTTTTTTGCCAGCACTGGCTAAACCTACACTAGAGCGAATCACTTCTTTGTCGCTGCTCTTCAAACCTCACACTCGCCAGTTTCAATGTGCTTTCTGGTTTTGTCGCGTTGGCCTTATCGGAGTGAAACGTGTGAAACTAATATGCTTTAAAGCCACAGGATCAGACTGGTGCATGAATTCCTGTACTTGCCGACGTCCACTCTGACATTTGCTGCCGCATCAGAAGGATTTTCTAACACTGATACTTGGTATCAGAGCATCTCTCGTAATGCTGCATCACATTTTGATGGAGCATTTGGAAGAAATCCACGTTGGCACATTAAACATTTCGAGGTGTAAACATCTATTTGGATGTGACTGTGAAGTATCGCTCACGACCAGAATAAATATGCTTTTAAACGCCCGCAAAACTCGGCGTGATAAATCTCTACTTTGATGTTTTCAAATTCAGATTGGCTGCATTTACCTGAACCTGTGCAAACTGCTATGGAGAGACGGAAAATGACACCAACGAAGTTTACCAGAGGACAAGACTTTACTGCTACACTTCAATAAGTCTCATATTAGACACCATTAACAGTCTTCCACTACAGTATGAGAGCAGTAAAAGACAAACTCTCCTAACTGAAATTGACATTATGATAATAGCACATCAGAGAAGGTGGGAGTAATAAAGTATATTGTATAATGTGGTCGCCTGGGCTGCACTTCGTACATTTTCTTTACCTCCCTTCCGTCACATATCCCGCTTGCGCATTTGCACACAAATACACTTTCACCACCCAT
The DNA here is from genome assembly GCF_019176455.1 of Solea senegalensis. Lineage (NCBI taxonomy): Eukaryota > Metazoa > Chordata > Actinopteri > Pleuronectiformes > Soleidae > Solea > Solea senegalensis. Next base: position 4,322,081 of record NC_058033.1, read on the forward strand.
TGATCCACCGGACAGATGAAGACGCGCACAGACAAAGAGCAGACCGCGAGCGAAGCAGTGCATCAAACATGAGATATCAATACCGGGCCGGCCAGAGCCAGCCTGAAAATCTGTGCCAGGCTCCGTCTCTTTAATGTGTTAGTATTCAGTAAAGATTTGAAGCGTGCATCTTTGCAATCTCCCAAGAAATATGACCTGTAGTCCCTGGAAACTGGGAATCGTAGCATCAATCTGCATCAATCTAGACCAGGAAACTCTCCACTGTACAGTTAGGAAAAGGAATAAATCACTTTTTTATTGGCCTGATGAGCTCTTGACTGTACAGTCAGACAAGAAGATATAAAATAGATTTGACCATTTCGTCAGTTCCATTATTTTTTTGTGCCAGACTCACTACTCACTAGTTATTTGTAGGCAGTTGAAGAGTGCATGCTCCAGAATGTTTTTCTTTTGGGAGGACTTAATAAAATGCCAGATGACTGATGCAATAAAGTAGCAAAGGTGGTAACAACTATAATAATATTAATAATAACAATGATAATAATAATGATGATAACAATAATAATAATAATAATAATAATCATAATAAAGCATGAAAAGCTGCAAGACCAGAGCAAACCTCTAGCTGCTGTTAGCTGCTGTTAGCTGCTGCAAGCTGCTGTACCTGCTGGTGGCTGCTGTTACCTGCTGTTAGCTGCTGTAGCCTCAGTACCTGGTTGTAGCAGGTCAGGTTTGCTTCATATTTCAAAATTCAAAGACATTTTTACCGTTTTTAGGTCGCCGGATAAGTCTGTGATGCCTTTTTAACACGGGTTTGGTAGGTTTCATGGCCAACCTCAGCAGATGTTTTGACAGGACACGCGCAGGTGTAAAGAATCTAATTAATGACGGCCAAGTTCCATTTAGTTCCCCTTTCATGCCTGCTCCCTGTATCAAGCTGTCCTGACTAACAGAAAATTAACTTGTCACTACTTGAGACACCTCACCCGGACCGCTGTCAGATGCCACTTATCCTTGTGCTGCTTTTACAGCTAATAACAGCGAATTCCACAAAAAAATAGTGCTAAACGAACAACAAAGTCACAGAACAACACAAACATCATTTCCAGTTGGAAAAGGCTGTTTAATTTTCAGCTCAAGAGCTGAATTTATCTTTAAAATATGCATTATATTTTATCCAGGGTAGCTAAAATCTGACCTATAGCGAGCATGCACATATTATTATTATGTGTTACACTTGTCTTGGTGCAGGGAGCCAGTAGGGGGTGCACACAGCTTTGTCAGGACTGCCTACATGTCAGTTCCTCATACAGCTACTCTTAAAACACAGGAAAGATGAAAAGATTGCTCAGAATTTCGAAGAAAATAAATTGGCATTGGTGCTTGTTTGTGGTTTCTCAAAAATGCCCAATATTTATTCTTATTTTTAGACTTTTGATGTAATAATTGCCGGCTGAATTAACGGTTATTATCTGTCGTAGCAATGGCAAAACAGCAAAGGTAAAAAAGTATCCATCCATTTGCTATATCACCTTCTCAAGGTGTAGAGTAAGACTATAGAATGTCACACAGCTGAAAAAAACAGTTACACCTACAGGCAATTTACAGAATCGGCAATTTATGCTATTGTCCAAGTTCAAATGCCCCAGTCCTAGACCGAAACCCTTCATTATAAACCCCTACACCCCCGCGCTGCCCAAGATATAAAGTATTCAGGGAACCATTTGTCAACGCGTGTCTTATAATTTCCATGCGGTTGTCATGTACCTCCTCGTACTTCCAGCTTTTTCACTGGTCACTAAAACATTTGGCCCATGGCGATGGAAGAGGACTAGATTTCATCCCTCCGCCATCCATGTCAGAAATGTCGAAGCAGTCAATCCCAGATTAAAGTTGTCAGACAATGACACGGCACCCTTCACTGTACAAAGCTAGCCCGAGGCTCAAACCCACTAAGACTGAGACAGAAGCAGGAGAAGTGCCATGTTCCATCAGCCGACTGCGCGTTTCTATCCTCTTCACTCTGAGGTGAGGTGTGTGCATATATGCCGCTGAGCCACCAAAGACTATAATGAGGAAAACACTGTCATACCAATACCATATTTAACTATGAACGGATGTTGTCATGGATACACTGACTCCAAAGATGAGGCTGTTTGTTGATGTTCTTCTTTAAACACTTTAAACGGCGAGATTGATAATCCAAACATCACTTTGTCACTTTACCGCTATTTTTCATATCTCACCTCTCCCTGTGGAATTATTATTATTAGCCTCTGCACTGTTTTTTTTTTTTTGTTATTGGACCTACTGTTAACCATGCATTTATTCATACCTTGTCCTAACATAATTTAACATACAGTCATCTTGTGCAGTCGGTACGTGTCGCGTCGTGTGTGTGTGTGTCACACGGCTCTCGGCCGGTTGAAAGATATTAATTTCTCTCTGACATTTTGAGAAACATGAAAGTCTGAGTGCACGCTTAGTGAGCAGCATGCAATCATTTTCTCTTTTTTTTTCCTCCGTTTCTCACACACGCATGCGTGTGTGTGTGTGTCTAAGTGTGTATTTGCAAGTGTGTGATTGCAGTCAGTCCATGTGTGATTGCATGTTTTCCCCGAGCATTTCTGATCGTACGTCTCAGTGTTTACTGAAAAAAGTATACGTGTATGAGTAGAGCATTATTACTGTACATGCAGGGGAGGGATTTATTTATTATTATTTTTTTTTTATCATATTAGGCACAGACTACTCTGCAGTTTTTGACAACAAACTAAAGACAATCTTCAAAGTTAGGCCATCTTAAATACGTGCAAGGTCACACCTTTACATATGCAACTGGAGTTTAAATCTGATACTGCAATTCAAATTTAAAATCATTGGAAAGTGTTGTCTGCCCTCCATCTTCGCCCTAACGTTGCCAGAGAGTTTGAGGAACCAATCCTGCACGAACCCCCCCAAAAAAGCAGCAAAATTAAAGATAAAATACATAAAAGAGATATACAGAAATGATTTTCCTTGCGTTGATCAACAGGGTTGAACTCTGCAACAGACACCTGTGAATCAGGCTGTGACACAAGGGGGGAAACACAAGTTGCACTCCAACTATTTATTAGAGATTTGGTTTGACGACAGGTGCTCGGGAAGTTGGCCGAAGTGGTGGAGGAGGGACAACAGGAGGCAACAAGCCAACAGGGGAACCAGCAGGGCATCCACTTCCTTAAACGGGGGAGGCTCCTCCAAACACCAACAAGAGACCAGCATCTAACCTTCGCAGCAGAGGCAGAGTGGCATATGGAGGTCGATCTGGGAAGGCAACTCCACTCGCCAAGGGAGATCTGCAGCCCCACATTAAGGCCAGACATGGTGCCGTGGACTCCAGCTGGAAGACCTGCCCTTCAAATGGAGCTAACGGTGCCATGGCAAGCGGGGCAAAGTGCACAGACTTGGTGGCAGAGGGCAGGGAAGGTGGATGGGCTGTGAAGCTCTATCCTGTGGAGGTGGGGAGCGAGGTTGGGGGCTCAACATCATGTCTCCTGAAAGAACCTGGAGCAACAGGGAGCCAAACTCCACAGGGCCACTGAGGAAAAGGAGAAGGCAAGTTTCTGGCTCTGGCTGAGAACACGCAACCAGTCTTGGGGAGCGAATAACAGAGAAAAGAGAAGGGTAACTGCAGGGGGTGGCAGGGAGATGTCCCTGTTCACTGTCCTGCGAGACATGTTCCAGGATAAAGGGCAAATAATCAAGTAACCAAGGCCAAACTCAGGAAAACGGACATCTCTGCCATACCTAGTCCTCCAGGCCCAGAGCCCAGCAGGAATACCATCCTCACCTTTATTATTTATTTAATTCCTTATTCCTTAACTATCTAGGATAGGACGACAATCTACTGTACGCTGGGATCTATACATCACAGTCTGTAAATTACAAACACGGGACGAAAAAATGAGTTGATGTATTAAAGTCACGTGACGTCACAGAAGGAGAGTTGAAACCTGCGACATTTTGGCAGCATATGCATAGAGTTGAATGTACAGCCTCTCAGTGTTTTCCACCACAGTCTGTGTGAAGAGAGCAGCCCCCGAGTGGAGCTGCTGGCTGTGTGAATGCTGTCTGAGCACAGACGACTGACAGCCAGAGGCAGCCAAGAAAAGGTCAGGATCCTTGTTTGGCCTGACCACTTCAAACAGCGGAATCCCTCTTGGTGAGGATTTGAAGGAGGCAGTTCAGTTAATCTGTGTGCTGGCTCTGACTTTTCAGAGAAGTTCAAAAGATATGACAGACGGAATTTATGAGAGATGATACTGCTGGGCAGTCGAGAGATCAGACTCCACCGAGAGATGCGAGTTTGACACTGTATACTGGTAAAAGTGTAGTAAACAGGAGTGGTGGAAAATTAGTCAATCGTTGAGTTTTATCCGTTAAAGGCACAATGCATAAAATGCTTGGTGAAGTTGCATCATATCCCTCACCTGACCTTTGACCTTCCAGTGTGTTGGAGAACCTATGCAGTCTTCAGTTAGCATCAAAACTCAAAAAAATGTGTAGTTTGTCCATTGTGGGCTACTGTAAAAATATGGTGGTCAAAATAGGCCCATCTGGGGTGATGAAAAACAATAATTCATTTATTCATCACGTTTTTTAGATATTTTACCTTCAATTCTGTAAGTAATGTCACTTAAATTTTCCACACTATTCCTTTAAATTCTCACATTTTGAGGTTGTTTTGCAGAGTAGGCAGTGGTCACCAATCCTGGAATCCTCAATGCCATAACTTACATTAGTCTGAATATTTTTCACAACATTTTTGATCAATAATGACAAAAATAAATTGCTTTAAAGATCCAACGTGTAAGAATTAGTGACATCTAATGGTGAGAATGCAGATCATAACAAAAAGAGAACACATGTCCAACACATTGGAAACTACTGTGGCCTTTGCAGACAAGAAAGTCTTATTCTCAGGCTACCAAAAGCAAATTATTTCTCTTTTAAAGCTATAATATACCACATAAATTCAGCTTCTGCCCATAAAACCTCCGGTTTTGCTCCTAAGCAGGTCAAATACACTAATTGAGATTACTCTAATAAGAGGAAAAGATCCAGACATAGCCTAAAGACATGACATTAGATCTTAAAGCACACATATAGAAGCACAACTGAAGAAACCAGCACATTATATATTCTCTTTTACAGCTAAAACCTCAGCTGTGTGTGAACTACAGACGTGATTTGTATTGTTCCGTGGCTGAGGTTTTGTGCGTCTTTTGTATGAATGTTGGCGAACAGCGGGTTGTTTTTTTATAGAGCCTCGGTGGGCGGCACATAGAACGACGCACTGTGAGATTACTGTGAAACTGTTTTGTTTCAGGACCCGACTATGAACAGTGGCCGGGTTGTTTCCTTTCCTTTTTCTCATTATCCTGAAAGAAATCAATTAATCTCAACACCAAGACTCATTTCAGAGGTGACATTAGAATATCGTTCACAGTGACATGATGACACTTTGATTTTCCGGGTTGCAGAAATACCAATCACATTGTAGAGTCTTTTAAAAGATGTAGTATATCTATATTTGTTTACAATGATTGCTATTATCAAGTAAAATTACAGTTACCTCACCCCCCCCCCTTGACAAATACCTGTAGGTTTTGATCTTGGAAGGAGCAGAATAACAAACGACACATCGCCAGACTCCGCTGCAACTAATTATACACGTCAAGCTCCTTCAGAGAGCCCTTCTTCTTTTACATAAGCAATATAAATATCAACCAACCACTGGAAGCACTGCGCAGTGCCAACATCCTTCCTCCGAGTCTCACGTTACATTATTCAACCGCGCAATACATAATAGACCAAAGCTAAATCTGGTGATAGCAGAAACCCCTCGGAGATTCAGTCCGATGTAAGATAATGCATCTGACTGAATGGCTGATAAAAATTGCCTTTCAAGCGTCAAAGAAACACACAGAACCTCGAGACACGAGGTTCCCCCCCTGCACAAAGGCAGTGAAGGGAAAACCTAAGAAGTGGAGCAGTTTCTTAACTCAAACTACAAAGTGCAAACTGGAATTGAAATAAAGTTGATGCATGAAAAGTCCCATACTGTACCTTGAATTGTCCTATGGAAAAACATAACTCATAGACTGTTTATAAAAATGGAAGCCACGGAAGACGATATTAACGATACCGATACTGATACCGATATATGCAGGTTTTTTTTCCACAAAACTTATTTTAGGTCACATCACGTATCTCCTGCTGGTGCCAAGTGTTTAAGCCTCATTACTGGCACCTACAGAGTGTTGATAAATGAGCATGTAAAACACTTTTAATAAATGCATACATATGTATTGTTATTATTTTCACATTTTAAATGTTAACTTAATTTATTTTTTATCGAAATATACAGTACCATGGGGAAAATAGATATATCAGAGCAGTGTAGAGTATAAATATGTATGTGTATGTATAAATCATGAATCTTGAGGCTTTGTTCAATTTTATGTGTAGTTAGGGCGGAAACAATTAATCGACGAAGGAATCATCAACTATTTTGTTAATCAACTGATTACGTTCTCAGCTTCTTTTTTTTTACCTTGTTAAATGTCAACATCTTCTGCTTTCTTTTCTGCGTACGAAAAAGAAATACATTAAAACGGAATCATTTTCTGTTTGTCATTTGAGAGCATCCTTAATTCTAGATTTGGGAAAGACACCAATCAACGTTTCACAACATTATCTTACACCTTATGGACCAAATAACGATAATGATAAATCAAGAAACTCCTTGACAGATTAATACCATGTGAAAATAATCGTTAGTGGCAGTCAAATAGATGCTGAGTGACCAACATGAATACCCTAATGTCCACAACAGACTTATAAGATAAGATAATACTTTATTAGTCCCACGCTGGGACTGTTACAATTAACCTTACGATGTAGGAAATACAAAGAAGAAATTATCTAAAAATAAATCATGATACAGTGTACTGTATACATCCAAATGAAAATAGAACAGTTGTACATAAAACCTAATCCTTTTTGCTTTAGACAGTCAATGATAAATCAGCTCCGTCTGAGGCTAAAACAGTCTGAGTCACCACCGTACTCCACGGTACTAATAGTTTTCCACGGCTTCACTCCTGTAACCCCATCTCTCCCTCTGTACCACACACACTCACACACTCACTCCATACCTCTCCCACCGGTGCTTTGGTGGAACAGTGGATTTGTGACACATTATGTAAGAACGGTGTGTGAAGAGCTTTGTCGGGGGGTTACATGCTTGCAGCGAGCGTGTAAGTGGCTTTTGTTGCAGCTGCCGCCGCCGCCGCCGCACAAAAAACGCCTTTATCTCACCACCGAGCCTAATGACAGCAAAGTAAATATGAACAATTAGAGTCAATTAAAAATGAAAATATAAAAGTGGAGGATTTTAGAGCAGCCATAACAAACTAACAACATGCTTCTATGCTGTTGTTTTTTTCTGTATGGCTGTGATCACATGTTATACTCAAATATCAGAATTAACAACTTTATAATGTTGTTTTTGCAAACACATGAAATCACTTTGGATGTTAGTATATGTATAATTTATATATGGAACTAACACCATTATGTAATAGAAGCTGAAACAACTGCATTCATATACGGTATGTATAAATGACGAATGATTATGCAACAATCTCCCTGTCGGAGTCAGTTACTCCCCCTCATTTATAATGTAAAGTAATTCCTTTAAGTGAATATTGAAATTATATATGTTTTCTGGTTTGTTTCTGATGCAGAATTAAAATATTTGGCAGAACCGAGATTGTTTTTGTTCATAAAAATACCAAAATGAGAACGTATTAGCGAGGATGCAGCCAAACAAAACGGCAAATAACAAATGCTTCAACCAACAGGAGCGTATCATATCATTAACCACTGATGAATCAAGCTGGAATTGACTGTGAGGATACGTAACATCCTCCATACGCCTCCTACGGCGCCGTTACATAAACTCTGCGCATCATTTTACATATGATTTCCTATAAATTAACATCCAAGACTTCCTTTTCCTTCCTCCCTCTATAACTCGCTTCCCTCCTGCCTTTCATGCCCTCACCCTCACTCAGAAGGAGGGTGGTGTGGGGTGGGGGGATAGAGAAATTGAGAAGTAAACAGAGAAGTGACGAGGATGCCAAGAAAGGGAGGGAGGGAACATGGATGCTGGTCGGTGACGCTAATGATGAGGAAAATGGAGGGTCATGTGGGAGCCAAGGATGGATGAAGGGGGGAGGGAGGGAGTCGGTGTTGTATAAAGAGTGACATAAGTGGTGGGTGGATGTGTGCATCACACCGGTGTGTTTTCCACATATCTACAGTGCGGGCTCAGGTTGCGTGTGTGGTGACACGTGTTCGCACTTACACGGCGGCGGCGTGCGCCGTCGCTTATGCGAGTCAAACCGGGTTATCCACCAGTGAGAGTGGCATGTGTATTTGTGTGTGTGTGTGTGTGTGTGTGTGTAAGTGCAGTGTTTTTATGTGTATGTGGGAGTGGCAGCCAAGTGATTAATGCGTCAGAGAGGCAGCTGTGGTCTGGGCTCACTCATTTGGAAATATCTTTCAGGGAGGAGAGACAGATGCGGGAGGACGGGTGGGAGAAGGTGAGGAGGGTGAAGGGCGGAGGAGACGCGTCTGCGTCCTCCTGCCAGAACAAAAGTAAGCTCGGGACCATTAGTGAGGTCGAACTGGGCAATGACAGAGGGAGAATTAGAGTCACGAGGAGGGAAGTAAAAGGTCCTGCAGCTCCCCGTGTTGTCCTCCATCATATCCACATTCATTAGTGTCTCCTTTAAGCGCTCAGCATTAAGGGTTCAGTGATTGGTCAAAAACTTTGCGTGCTTGTGCAGTTAAACAAAGCAAAGTACACAGATGCAACATGCGAAGCAGCTTGAAGACTACAAAAGCAATATTTTTGCAGCTCTTAGCTTATCTTTACGTTAAAAACACAGTGAATCGTCCGTCTGCACTCTTTAGACAACTGCTCCCCGTTTACTGAACAACGTTGCGACGGCGCGCTGTCCTGACTCAGCCATTTTAAATGTGAGGCGACTCTCGTGGACAATGTGTCGAGTCAGACTCCTGCAGAGGAGCACGAGGAGGCAGAGAGAGAGAGGGGATATTATTTTCCTCACACATGCTGAATGAAGCAGGTTTACTCTCCTGAGGCCACCGCGAGTCACAAACCGATGACTTCGCTCAAATGTTCACTTCAATTTTTGTCGGAATATATTAATAACTTTCCCTTCTTCTAGAGGAGGGTTGTGTCGTGTGTTGGCTCAAGATACACGTGGAGAAAACGTCACTCTACTTGTTCATCATTGGTGTTTTTAACATTTGTTGGTCATGCACATTAAAGCGGTCATGCTCTGCATCAGACCCCACTGAGGGAGTATTTTGAGCAGTGGAACCTTCTTTTCCTGGGCTCATCTCTGTGGTTTCACATGACTTGTAATGTAATCATTGAATTCAGTGCTCATATTGATGTTAAACGCAGCTGGAGAGTAAACGCCGCGGTGGTAAACGTCCCACGCAGAAGGAAACAGGAACACTGCGATGATGCTGCTTGGGTTTTCTGGTTCCCTGGCAGGCAGCTGTGAGAAAGAGTCAATACTCCATCACGACAAGTTCTGTTTGCTACTCTTGTTCTAAGTACATTCACTAAAACCTGTGTTTCTCTGGGGGGCTTCTTTGCTCCAGTTCCAGGTACTTTCATTAGGGAACAAATAGCTCATGAAACTACACGGCGAAGCCACAACCGTGCTGGACACGGAGACTCAGAAGTGGTCAGAGAAACACTGAGGGAAACATCACATTGATTTATGTCCTGGAAGTTAGGTAATACTTGGGAATTCAACTTTACAAAAACTTTTATTCACATATTTAAAAGAAGTTTTACTTTCTCTTCATTCTATGTTTGCACGAAATTCTAGCACGACAATTTTTAAAATCACCAAACACAGGAAAGATTCCCTATTGACGGAAAATAAGTTTGCCTCTCTGCTTATTTGTAACAAACAACCAAAAGAAAGCACCATATCGAGAGGTAACAATGTTACCAGACTTCAAACTTTTCCTTCAGTCCCGCTTCCAAAAACTCAGCAGGTACTGGATGAATCTCAGATAACGGCGCAGCAAAATAGGTGCAAACTCAGCATCGAGATTGCCAAAATAAAGGAGCAGAAGAAGAGAAATAGTGCATTTACCGAGAGGTTTTGTTTACATCACTGCCGAAAGTAGTGGAGGTGATAAAACCCTAATAGACACAGATTTCTCTGAGAGATAACGCTGATTCCATCCGTTCCCATTGCAGATAAAAGCCAATTGTTAGTGGAGGCCAGTGGATTTTTTTTTCTGACCAACGTAAAAAGGGTTTTACAGTAAAAGTATTTTCCTACAAGGTCTCACTTTATGAAGTTACACAATAAAGACTCTACCTATAACTACAAAACGTTCGGATTTAACATGACATGACAACCCTCTGTTGAGAAATCACCAATTATTACTTGTTTGTTGTAATCAAAGAGTGAGGAGCTGGTACAGTAAATATCAGGCTGATTGATACGGAACTGTAATCACGGCCATTGATCGGCATCAGTTGAACCTGCTTTGCTCTCAGACACAATTAATCAACTTCAGCTTTTATCTGATGTTACAACAGCTTGAGGCCGCACTGTATTTAATGAATCAAAAAGAAAACAGCATTTTACGCTGCCGCGCCACCGCAACACCGCGGTCTCTGTGATATTTCCTCACGTAAAGCTGGTCACCGATGTTCGCTTCCACAAGCTCTCCGGTAGCAGCCAACAGGTCACAACTGTCAATTTACCTTCCCACATATGGCTAAATCAGAGTTAAGTGATTTGTTTTTCTCCTCAGGTGATGATCGTGATCTGCACGGCTAAATCTATTTATCCGGAAAAGTCAAAGATAATTACTTTAAGCAGAAACGAGCGTTATGATGGATTCATTAGAAAAGGGGTGAGAGAAAAGAGAGAGAAAAACAGCTGTGCCATTCTCCTTAATGAGCAAGACGTGTCTGGGGGTCAAAGTTCATTACATTTAGATTTTATTACACTCGCCGGAGAACGCGTCGTAACCCACGCTCCGCCTGTAAAGCAGGAAGCCCAAGGGACCCCGGGGGGTTTGAAACTGGCAATATGACGGTGTCAGCATCTGAAGTGGCACTGGATGTTGTCGTGAATAATATTCTGGGGGGGGTTACACTTCTTATACGCATGCAAATGAACAAGCATAATAAAGCCAGGTGGATTAAGGGGGAATTTAACCCAGCAACACGCAGTAATCTGGTAATTAGGAGGACGAGCAGCGAATCACATAAAAAAAACAACCTCTTCATCTGTAGATGAGGTGCTTAAAATGTGTTTAGATGAGGCGGAGATGACATGTTTCCTTTGAAGAAGTACGCTAAAACAAATGTAAATAAATAATTTATGCCAGATGAAGGTTGACTTGAAATACTGGCTTCAAATAGTAATTAAACTGTCATTTGTCACCTGTTTTAGTGTTTTTTTTAGCTGTATTGTGTCATCCACTGTCATCTAATAATAATACAGACTGTAGCATAAAGCTATTACAAGAGGTGGAAAATAATGAATTACATTTACTCTCACTATTGTAAATGAGGAGGTTTCTGTGTACTTAAACATTATTTTTTGTTGGATAAAAATCACGCACTGGAAACTTTGGCAAGTTAAGAAAGTTAAAGCATGTGTGACCTTTGACCCATTCTGACTGACACGTTATGTGTTTACATATTTTATTTTGTCTGCACTTGAATTTGCATCGCATTGCACTATTATTATTGTTATAGCATTAATTTTGCCTTTCATAACCAAAAATGACAATTTTTGTGGTGGAAATCTAAGTGCACTGATTTTGGAACGGTTGGGTTGTGTCTCCAATTGTTTCGGTAAATTCACTTATTGGAACATTCGCAGTGTTTTTCCGTGCAAGAAGATTGACTCAAAGGAACATCTAGCAATTTGGTAATGAAGTGAACTGTTTGTTTTTTTATCTAAAATAAAAAGAAAAGGTCAACCAGTCACTAGTTTTTCCTTCTATTGCGAGTCAAAAAAAAAATATCATCACGTGTCATCAGAGATAAAGGAAACGTGTTAGATTGAAATACTGGCTTCACAGGGTGTATTGGTGCCCACAATCGAATTAAAAAAAAGCTTTTGGCACCTTCGACACCTGAGCTTCCTCTTGTTCTCGGAGGACGAGAGTGGATCTGAACGGGTCATCAGCCAATCACGAGGAGACAAACACCCCCCCATTCATCCTCACGTTCACACCAAGAGAGTTTGAACTGTGAGAGGAAGCTGGAGTACGCAGAGAAAACCCACACACACACGGCGGGGGGAGAACACGCAAACTTCACACAGAAAAGGCCCCTGCTCAACTGGGATTGTAACCAAGAACTTTCTTGCTGTGAGGCACGAGTGTTAACCACAGCGCCCGCGTTTCCACCAATGTGAATACAGGCCCCCTAGAGCCAGAAAAACCCAAATACACCAATGTAAAATACATACAACTCCTGATTTTGAAAAACTAAAGCTGCAGTGTGTAACTTTTCAATATAAACGACGTTAACGCCGGCGCTCGATGAGTTCACACCGTGCTGATTAAGCCTTCATCAGCTCTGTGTTCCTCAGTGTGGCAAAAGTCTGTTCTCTTGTCACCCAACGAGATTCCCAGCGCGGCGCACAGGAAGTGATTCATTCCGACATAATTAATCAACTTTTTATCTAGCGCTGTCCCCGCTTGAGACGCCGTTGCACCTAATTTAGGGAGGAGGACAACAGCGTTGACTCCGCGTCATGCAAATTGGAATGCGCCACCATTAACTTAAAGAAAGGAAGGAAGAAAGGTGTCATCGGGAAGTATTTAAAGACAGATTAACACAACAAATACACACACACATGATAATTGTGTCTTATTTGGTTCGCTCTGAGCAGACGGGGCTTCTTAAATGAAAAGCTCTCTGGCTGGCTTGTGCGTCGCCTCGGAGCAGAGACTCCGACCTCTCCGCTCCCCGGACTGTCATTTCAGTCGTAACATTTTAATGGTGTGCCGCTCCCTCCTTGTCATTTCATTATCTCTCTTCACTCTCCCTCTTGTCACAAAAGGGGTGAGAAGTTTTGCAGGAAAAACTGACTCTCTCTGCTCAATTAGCCCCGTGACCAGATTCCCCTGCCACACGCACATTTTTTGATGATTTCTTTTAATTACAATTCAAATGAATTCACTCGGCGGACACCTGAATGGGATTCCAGACTCGACCTCTTGGTACCTGAGCAAATCTAAGGCAACAGGTGCCAGAGTGAGCAGAGAGAAGAGGAAAAGAAAGAAGAAGAAGGCCTGTTTGATGAACTAGCTGCATCGACAGCACCGCGTATTGAAAAATGTAGATTGCGATGCACTGGACTGGGGACTATTGGCATTGCAATAAGAAAGACACATCCTGTGGTGGGGGAATCTTTTTTCCGAGTGCAGCGAGAGATGACCTTGCTGAACACATAGTCTGCGGAAACGCTGATTGAGCTTCAGCAGCTTGGGAAATTGAACCTGTGTTATGAAAAGAGAGGCACACAGGATGACAGGCAAACACTGTATACGTGTGATTGATTTAGTCATTAATCGGAGCTGCGCTCGGCACGCGTGTGTGCCCGTGTGGCCCGCGCACACATAAATGCATGTGTTTAAAGAGCCCGCCTGTGCACACACGGATAAGGCTCCTTGTGTTTAACTGCAACGTCCTTCAGCCCCTGCTCATACTCTCATGTCTTCTATTGTATTGATTGGCATAGAGAACAAACACGAAAAAGACTTAGTCTATAGTCACACGTCCGCTCAGGAGCCCAATGACAAAAGGAAGAAAACAGGTTTGTGTCGAAAAAGCAGCCCAGTTTTGTGTTTCATCTCAGGTGATGTTAGTTCAGTATTTGACGCAAAGGATTCACAAATAGGAGGAGGGGTCAGAGGTCGAGGTGTGTAACAAGCAGCAGACCTTATTTCAAGAGCAGAAGTTGGTATTACGAGGATTTTCCTGTTTATTTTTATGCGGTTTGTCAACCGTGGTCTTTTTGTGCCATATCCCGACCACAAGGCTGTTTTCATCACCTCTTATTTTGTGTCAAACCTTGAGTTTTTACTTAGTCCGACGCAGCCTTTAAAGTATTTTAATCAACTTGGCTGCTAACAAAACAACAAGCAATTTATGCAACTAAGTTTAGGGCAATAATTGCGTCATTTTACGGTTTTATGGATCGTATTGGATTATATTTTCTTACTTATCTGAAGGTATTTTGACCAGTTTTGGACTGATTTATTTGGTCCCGAGTTTAAACAGTATTAATATGTACACAAATAAGTCATGTAAAAGAAAATAGATGATGTAAAATGTTCTTTCAAAATAACATTTGCAAGTTACATGTAATTGATTTGTTATTAGCTTATTTGAATGAGTATAATAAAGCATAAATAAATATATAAATAAAGTACTTTGTAAGTTTGTATTTTTATGTAAGTTCATAATGCAATTCCTTGCGAAACACAATTTGTTTACTAAAGTTATTAGTTGTGTCAGCATTTCCAACTCTTGTGTTCCTGTTTTCATCATCATTATTATTATCTTTATTATTATTATTGTTTTTATAAAATCCATATCTGCCATTTGTGGTTGCCATCTCATATAACTGTCATAAGCTAAGTTTGAATTAAGTAAATTCAGTTGAGTTTTATGACTTGAAGTCATTTTTTAAGTTAGTACAATATTGACTTTTTCTGTTTCCAGTGCAGGATATTCCTTCCTTATGAATCATAATGCGCTTTATTTGTGTGGACAAGGTTTGCGCACACACGCTACATCCAATAATAAACCTCATAATAACACGACTGGTAGAAATATCAAGCCTCCCGCTGCAGTTCAACTGCCCAGAAATGGAGTCTTATCGAAGGTTTCGGGCTAAGAGCAGCGCGGGGAATACTACTAATAATTTACATTTACACTAGAACACAATCAATCGTGCCTGTTGGTCGTAAACGGGCACATGTATGTGAACATTTAAAAGGGAGGGGAATATGAATAAATGAATAGAGAAACATAACAAATGCAGAAGCTTCCGCAAAGGACCCGGGGGCTCGCTGAATGTTTGATGCAGATGATAATGATGTGATTTTGTTTTACATTCCCAGTCGCCGATCTCCTCCCACATGAACACATACAGTACGGACTGAAATTCACGCTATAGGGAGTGGAAGGTCAGAAAACTTCCAACTGACCTTCCACTACTGTTTCTCTAGTTGGGTCATTTAAGTGATTAATCTTACATCAACTGCCCAAAGCCACGTTTTAATTGCTCTGTTTCAGAATCTCGTCTTTTTTTTTTAATCATTATTATTTGATTAGATATCAAGTAATTGTCCACCAACGATTGTTTAAACATCAAATGAGGAAGAGTTGGTGAGGAGATTGGCGTTCACCCCTCTCTGGAGAAACTACAGGTTTAAGTCACTGGTGGTGTAAGCCAATATCTCACTGCTGCTTTCTTCCACCTTCCATGTTGCTTTTGTGTATTAATAACTGTAAATCCTCTTTTACTTTGACTTCACTTCATACCTGGAGGTGTGTAGCGCTCACATTCCCTTTCAAACCCGCGCAGTCTTGAAATAAATACAACCTTAGAAAGAAAGCCCTCTGTTTTTTGTTGTTGTTGCTGTTGTTTTTGTATCTCTGTTTGGTTGTGCTACTTCTACATCTACAGTTATATTTCAGGTTTATTTATTGTAAGTTCAGAAAACGCATGGCGCACACTCCTGCTGCAAAGTCGCCAAAACTGAACGAGAGCTGATTTCTATTAAAGCCAAAAATAAGCCATGCACATTTGTTTTATTTACTATCATAATTTAACCTGTAATTCACAAATGAAATATTAAACTGACTTTGGAGACAATACATAATAATAATAATGCAGGTCAATAATGAATCTAAACCTTTCCTAAAAAATGAATTAAAATCAAATTTAATTTCAAAACCAGTGAAGGTTACGCTGCCAATATTGTGATTCTCCACCTCTCTGAAGTACTGCATCACTGGCAAACAGTTCAAAAGGGTAAGAGAGCCTGATTTGGCAGCTCACACGCTCATTTGGCGCCATTTCAGCGCAACACAATAGAATGCAACCGAAACAAGACTCGACAATGAACCTGGACACCGAGTCGGCGGCTTATTAGGGCGTCCCAATTCAAATCAGTCCAATATTTCCCTGGGATTGATGGTACAGATGAGGGTGTGTGCTGGTTTAGTTTTCAAATTAAGATCAAATGAGATGAAGGACACTCTACGCTGGTGAGAGTTTGCCGTTGCTGCTTTGTTGGCAATCAGCAGCAGGGACCACCGGCGGCAGCAGCAGCAGCAGCGGCAGAGGTTTGTGACTGAGAACATGCCTGTGAAGGACTGGGCTCCGTCCAATCAGCCCCATGGGAGGATGTCTTGCTGTTCAATTCTAATTCATGTACATATAAATAACTGTCACAGGCCCTGCTAATTGGATTAAAAGGCTTGGTAGTGAAGAGACAGGGGCGAGGAAGGGGGGGGCGGGGGGTAGAGTGAAGGCAGCATGGCTTGATTAACAGCATATCATTTTTTTCCCCGCTTCTTTGTAAGGGTTTTCTAAATTTACTCAGAAACGGCACATTCTCATTTTCCATTGCTTGTTTTTGAGTAAAACTGGAAAGAAAATGGAAGCGTTCAGGTTGTGGAGAGTAACTCTGTTTGAATGGAAGACTGTGGTCAAATGAAACCACTTCTTATTTGATTTGAAACATCGGCAGTTTGTGGCCTCTCAGTCGCTAGTTTGAGGTCTTCTTCAATTTTCCATTTAGAGGGAAATAGACACTAAATCTTGGCATATATGACATGCATGCAATAGGCACCAATAGGTGCCTGGTTGCAGGTGAACTCCAAGTTCCAAGGCACTGGTCAAATAGCAAAACTCGAGTTCTTTATGCAAAGGGAAGAGTATGTCTGTGGGAAAACATTTAAACTGGCTCAGTTTATCCTTTCCCACTTTCTTCAGGGAACTACGGTGGCCTTGACAAACCATAAGCCTCCTTCTCAAAACTTAAGTTAAGTTGACTCAAAGAAAACTTGAGCTCACTGGATGTAAAAGGCTCGGCCGCTCACCTTTCCCTACTTTCGTCAGGGAACTACGGTGGCCTTCACAAAGCAGAGGGGATGTCTTTCTTTGTTTTCCTGGCTAATTTGTACAATCAGGCTGCCATAAATATGATAACTCAAGATGACGGCCCTTACCTAAAGTACACAAACAGGGTTTACTTTAAAGCAGGAGCCAAATTTAAAGTGATGACACATTTAGACAAACATATGTATGTATATACTTATATATACCAATCACAAAGCATTTTTTTTTTATGCGGTAAGATTACATATACAATTCTTGTAATCTGCTTCACTTGTTCAACTCGGAATACTTGAACTCAAGTGAAAGATTCGCCTGATTTGTGATTGACAAAGGCAAATGTGTGGACAAAACTCTCTTTTACAGAGGAGAATGGAGGTATAATTGCAGATGTGTATAGTTGTGCTTCGTCTAAACGACAAGCGACGCTGCAGTCCAACCCGCATGAGTAATAGCACGTGGATATTATTGGCTTCCCATTTTTAAATGCACCATTAGCTGGAAGGAGTTAAACATACACGATAAAAGAAACCCTTCCATTGCCTTTTGAAAACGCCGCTTTGAATGAAACTCCTCAGATCATTGAGTCCTGTCTCAGCACTATTCGGTTAACTGTAGTGTAAACCAGGATGCCACAGCCAGACACATTCAGAGCACAAGTGAATGACTGAAGATGAATCAGTCAGCACCAACAGCGGCTGCACGAGATTTGGAAGAAATGGACTGTGGAGAATGCGAGCGGGAAGGCAGACAGAAATCTAAATGAGGGAACGGCGGAGTGAAACTGAGATGGAGAAGAATTACAGATTGGTGCACAAACACTAGACGCTGAGAGGAAGCATGTCTTCAAATCACATATAGCGGCTGGATATGGTAAGAGTATGTGGTGGGGAGGAGGACAGGATTTGTAGAGAAGGCTTACCTGGGTATTGTGCAGCTCCTGTGTTGGAGGAGGTAGGAGAGGTGGGAAGGGAGGGAAGGAAGGAGAGAGAGAGAGAGAGAAAAAAAGGCAGGTTAGCATTCAAAGCCCCATTTAAAATGAATCACCCACATTTGCCAGTGCATAGACGTGCATGCCGTATATATACAAAACAACCAGAAGACAGGAAAGAAAACAAAGAATCATCATGACTATACAGTGCCTGTTTCCTCAGGGTCATCCGGTCGATTATTGGCTCCAATACTCATCACTTTTATAATTATATGTAGTCTACAGCAATATCCTGCCCACGGCACCAGCCATTAACATAAATGGGGAGGACAAAATAGTAGGAACCCCTGGAAAGCATTGCACCTCTCTTAAGTACAGATTCCTGTACACAGAAGTTTTTACTTACACTGTATCAGTTATCAGTCATATTGAATACTAGTAATTGCTCCCCCCCCCCAAAAAAAAATAACCAGTTGACTCCTAATCCACTACACTATGTCAGCATCTCTGTCAGTAGACAATCTGCAATCTTGAATTACCGCAGAGTGGTTCGCGCGTGCGTGTGTGTGTGTTCGCTGACCAGTGCAGTTTTAGTCAACCCAATTTCTTACAGACTCATAAAACAAGTGCTTGTTGACTTAAAAGGAATCTATTGATCACGGGACCAAAACACTTGGCGGTGACCTTTGGCTAACATTCTGATCAATTAATCTGCGCAGGCTAAATGAACATTTGTGCCGAGGTTTGTGAGATCACAGCAACCACATCTTCTGACATTTGACCACCGAATCCCAAGCAGTTTATCTGTGAATCTAACTGAACATGTCTATTAAATTTGGAGAAACTCGCTCAAGGTGTTGTTGGGATTTTGCCATCACGAGAATGATGGTAAAACAGAAATCATGCACTAGAAACAGGCTAAAACTGGATAGATCAGAATCCAACATTGCAAAGAAAAGTGCAGCATTGGCCCCTCAGTACACAGCCTGGCATCCATTTGGATCCCCATCATTGAAGAACCCTTTTTCCGCCAACTAAGCATCAGGATTTCAGCTACAAGGCAACTTTTGATTAGAAAACCTATTTCATCTTCAACTTTTGCCAAATCTCAATCACGGCGATATTCTAATTACCATTATCCAGAGCACGGCGGAGAGTGGGTGTGAGTGTAAAGTGAGAGGGAGGGTGTCTGTCTGTGCATGTGAGCAGGGAAAATCAGAGGAATATGAAGCGTGAAGATCAAGTGAAACAAAGAGTAAGGATTTCTCCTCTCTTCTCTTGGTTTCTTTGAAGGTAGAGATGTATTTTGCTTAATTGTGGCTCATTTGCTTTCGCTAAATCCCTGGACATGCATCCCTGCAAGCTTAAAGGTCTCGCTATGCTTCAAACAAACTCGTTTGATGTGTCGTCCAACTGCGTCGTCAACACAAATCGCATCCATTTCCAGGCTACTGCTTTAACTTTCACACAGCTTAGCGTTTAATGAGCATGACTAATTCAAATGAATTCGATATGAATTGAATCTTTTTTCTTTTTTTTTTTTTAAAAAGAAGTAAATCTGCATTTTGACAGTCGGCAGTCTCACCTGAAAAAGCCTTTACCAAAGCTGCAGAGTGGAGGGAGTAAACTGCTAAGTCATAAAGTCTCCCGGCATAGCATCACTTCCCCTGTTTAAGCATTCAGCCGTAACACACAGGCAGCAAAGTGCTTCAGAGAGCCACACAGTCAACACAGACCACCCTTGAGTTCAGGTTCATGCAGTGCAACGGGTGCGAGGAGGTTTCGCTTCTGGGAGATTATGCGGCAACAGGCGAGGCATATGGAGCAGCTCAGCTCTCCCCAGTGTTAAGTAAATGGGGAGCGGGTGAGGAATAACTGCAGCACCGCGTCGCCCCCTTATGGGTCTTGTGGGAGCCTTTGGTATCCCGTCCTGACCCGCAACCTCCAGAGGTGAGGTTAAATGACAAGGACTGCACAGATGCATTACACATGAGTCATTTGGGCTGAGAGCTGGATGCTGGGCCACTCCAGAGATGATAGGGACATTAACCAGGGTTTCACCAGGGCCTGAGCCGCATTTAATAAGGGCCACCGCTACCTCCCAACATCTCACTCTCTCTCCACATTTGACTCACAACCAGGGAAGCCAAGTAGTTCAAGATAAAAAAGTGCAGCTACTTTTTCTGCTTCTTACTTTTTCCCTCTGTACCCACTCTCCAGTCTCTTTGTAGTGAACAATGTGGAGTTCTCATTCAGAAAATTGTTTACAAAAACACATGAGCGGCGTCCAAAACAGCGGCGACCAGCAAACTTTAAAAAAAAAAAGGTAAAATTGATCTTTTTTTCCGATCAAGAGCAGAAAAAAAATACATTTCATGAGCTTAATTAAGAAGAATCCTCATTTATCGATTTTTATATCTATTAAAAGTACAAATAAACATGAGCCTGTGCAGAATTAGCCTTGCAGTTTTCACTGGTGGGCACGTAACAAATAAAAAGAATAAAGATAATTCTCGACTCAGGTGAAACTGAGGTTGGGAAGCACAGTTTTTCAAAAATACTACCCCTATTCTAGTAATACACAGCTAAATGCAAATCAGTGAAGTATTCCTTTAAAAGAAATTAGCTGGGTTCAGAGACACAAGCGGCGGCAACACGGTGATTATACTGTCAATTTAGCCAAAGTGTTTTTTTTAGGATAACACCGAGGCCAAAGGTCAAACTAAGTCGAGCTGCTGTAAACATGCATCATAGCTTACCGAGCAGCTCAGTGGTGCACTATCTGACCCACAGTGCACAGGTTTTTCTGCGGGGCGGATTAGCAGGCACATTTTGTGGTGCACTGACATTTTCCTTCATCTTCAAAATAAAGCGGCGGCTTGTTTACAATCCGTCCGACGATCTGACTGCTCTTGTTTCCTGTGCCATGTTTCTCGCGCTGACAAGCGGCAACGGATGAATTTTGTGTTGTGAACATAATTAGAGACATTCAGACAAATGGAGACAACAAAAAAGGTTGTAAAAAGAGAGACTTCTGCTTGAGATTTAATGGGTAAATTAGCGTATTTGGATACGTGCTTTTGACCCGAACGGATTATGACTAACACAGAGGTAGGAGTACAAACATCATGCATTATTTATTAAATTAAATTGGTTTCTTGTTCATAAAAGCACAAAGTACGACAATCTACAGACTCATTACAGACTTTCCATTAAAAAAAAGGTCAAATTTGACTTGATAGCACGCCAACATCTTCATATGCACTAAATTAAACACAGGTCTGAACAGCAGTATGTCTTGTTTTGGACGGGGGACACAAACCAAATGGACAGGCACACCGACTGAATAAAGCCATTATACAGCATGGTAGTACCATCATTGTTATTTATGGCTCCACCACTGACACATGGGGCCTTCTCTGTAATGGCAGGCGGTGAAAATATGTTTTTAAAAATGAGCCAACATCACATCATCACAAAAAAAACCACACAAAAGTACCAGCTGTTACGGGAGCAGTGGTAAAAAAAAAATACTAAACAAAACAAACAAAAAAAACATGGACAAAAGAGCCCAGGATTCATCTGTATTCATCAGGTGCACGAGGTCTGGACACTGTCCCCTTTGTGAGAAACGCAGTAACAACATTAGGTTCCTTCGAAAACAGCACGACCACAGGCTTCCAAGCACGTCGTCTCCAGACCTAACTCTTGCTTAATGGCCTGGAACGCACATTCTATGTCTATCAAAGAGGCACGTTGCTAGGATGGATGCACATGCTGACGACCTCTCACAAAATGGCACGAACGCATGCTAACACACACCTCCCCCCCACACACACACACCCTCGCACTTCTACCATCACACAGACACACAGAGAAGCCCTGCGAGCAGCCAGTTTAAGTATATCAAGGAATAATGTGTTGATTAAATCTGTGATCAGCTGCCTAAGGGGCATGAAATTGGACATGATGAGTGTGGCACATTAAAAACTAATTATCAATAGCACAGATCCTGTTGTCTTTCTTTTAAACCAGTAAATCAAGTGTGGAGAATGGAACACCATGTGCTCTATCACAATGAACTCTGAGGTTACACGCGTACCTGGACTCTGGCGCAATTAAGAGCTTTTTTCAGATACAGTTATTTAGTGCACGTCGCACTCACTGTATTACCAACTCGCGGAAAAGACATTTTAATTGTGTCCTCCAAAATGCCTAGTTGTAGGAGTGTGATTAAAATCTGTTTTTAATGAACACCGGGCGAATCTACTCCGCTGTCCTCTGCCCCACATTTGACTTTCTGATTCTGGAGATTCACCTTAGAGAAAAAGGTCATGTCGCATTTTCATTAGACTGAAAAAAAAAAGAAAAATCCTCCACATAGAGAGAAGGTCGTGCGGGCAAACAGATTGGACTTTAAAAAGCACAGCATGTCATTTATTCCAGCAGGGGTCTCTCAATCAAGACAATAACAGACAACCTGGCTTCATGACATCATGAAACCGCATGAGATCATGGGACGAGATGTGCATTAGGTACTGTGTATGTAGACATTGAGATAACTGTAAGTCATGCGGCTAACATAGTGA
Source organism: Solea senegalensis (assembly GCF_019176455.1). Taxonomy (NCBI): domain Eukaryota; kingdom Metazoa; phylum Chordata; class Actinopteri; order Pleuronectiformes; family Soleidae; genus Solea; species Solea senegalensis. The sequence continues at coordinate 4,344,877 of NC_058033.1, forward strand.
AAAACTTGCGTCATTTCCCCATAGCGGGAACAAGGAAAGAGGATGACGTCCTTAAGCGGCAACCAACATGGAATGGTCCATTACCTTGATTATAAATACAGATTTCCTTTGATTTAAAGAGTGTTGGAAAGGTTTTCGGCTCACGTTAGTTCACTACGTATAAATATGTGTATAGTAGAGCTGATGGTTCTATGTCCTACAGACACAAGACACGACTCCATTCTGGGAATTCTTAAATAGAAGAAGCGTAAACGTTAGAGTCATTGTCTCATGGAGAAGATTTGGCCCAATAAACCATGCACGCAGAAAGGATTGTGGGTACTTAGTCAATATGCAAACCTGGACATTCTCAGGTTGTGTGTCTGAAGCGCTAATGTTCTTGAAATTCTGCTGAAAACGGGAAATGTGATTTTTGCCGCTTAACCGATAATCTCACCCCTCCTCCACTGCTCACTCCTCCACACCAAAGTCCAAAGAACAAAACTAAGATGTCACATGGAAGCACACAGGAGTTTTTTATCCACTGCTGCATCAACAGCCAACAGTATGTTATTTTCTTACCTCTGTGTTTCAAATCTTTCATTCGGATTTACATAAGTGGCTCAAACGTAGCAAACAGTGCAACAGTAGACCAGCAGCTTGAGTATCCATGGGAGCTAAAATCACTGACTTTGGCGGATCCACTACAAACCGCGAGGTTTGCTCTGCCGCTCATTTGCTGGCATGCTTTGTATCAAACTCGGGGTATAAAAATGTCTCCTGTTTCGTTACTGTGGAAGTTACTCGTTTGGCACATATGCCTGAAAAGACTCTGCAGGCCTCCTCATGCATATGGACTCATAGCACTTCAATCCTGAATCCAAGCTGCTTGAGATCATACTCGTGAGATTTACACCGGCTCAGCCAGCTGACTTCCTGTTTGATTCCCATACACACAAATGACCTTAACATAATTTAATCATACGGCTCTTCTCCACTTTCCAACTGTTACTGGACTGGAAGGATCAGATTCTGATAAGAAGGAAAAAAAAGACTACCATCTCTATTTGGCAGCTGCTTCTTTTCCAATGGCTGAGCACGGGAAATATGCTCCGTGTACCACACGGCATTGCTCTCTCTCACTTAATAAAGTTCAATAACCACTTGAACCATCAAAGGCGAACACTGCAGATCCACCCAAAAGCAACTTTCCATCCTCCATCCTTACAAGTCAAGATACACCAGGACTGCTGTTGACCCCCATGAACAGCGCTGTACAGAACGTCGCTCTAACAAAAATGATGCAAACCAATCAAATACAGTTGAAAAAGTGTGGTGATTTAATACATTTGTATGGATTCTTTCAAGGTCCAGGACCGTCACAGGCAAAAAAAAAAAAATGACTGGGACTAAATGGGACGTGATTAAAAGAGCGAGATCGATGGCGAGTCACAGTTAACAACAGTTAACGTCATTCAGACGTCAGTCATCACTCGAGTCAATTGATCTTCACTCAGACCTTCAGCATCTTCTTTTTTTATTCATTTATTTATTTTTTATTTTTTTGCATCTCACTATCTGGAAGGTGCTCTCAGGATGGCACCAGCTGTCGTTGCTAAGAGACCCCCGTGATGCAACCGTCTCCATATTTCATCACCCAAAACGTTCCGCGGGACAGAATCTGCACTACAACCAAAATATTCCTATACTCACATGTGTGCTCAGCTGTGAAGCATCTGTCATTTGATGTAACCTGTATAAACATTGCCTCCCTCCCTCCCTCGTTTTTTTTTTCTATCCTTGGATGTTGCTCACTCATCCACTCTCTCTTTACCTCCGGCTCTCTCTGGGAGGTGGCGATTAGAGCGCTGGGTGCTGTCCTGCTGATAAGACTGAGAAACCTCCCTCTGTCTACACTACCAATGGCTGTGTCCTCAAGGAGTAGAGGTGGAGGTGGTGGTGGTGGTGGTGGTGGTGGGGAGGGATAAAAGAAGCCCACAGGGGAATGTCCCCCAACACCTCAAGCCTCCTCTCCATTCACCAAGTCATGGGTGGTGGAGGAGCACACTGGCATGTGCATCTCATGACTTTGAACAGTACTGCATTTCATGGTGGATTTAAAAAAAAAACAAAAAACCTCAGCTTATAAGAAGGAGTGTGACATCTTTAATTCTGTTGTCTCCAGTGGATTTTTAAAATTCTGGACTGTGGAAATGCAAGACACACACTCATGGGTCAAATAATCACTTTCCCACAGTCTCTACTGTCTAAATCTTACGTCCAGTGGCTTTAACGTGTAAAAGTATGTCTGAGAATCCATTGACGGGATTGTGTCATGTGATTTTTGCAGATGAATCACATGTACTGTATATCAAATGAATATAAATAAATAAAACTGTTTACAACAAAGGGTTAAGTGCATGGCTAAAAGAAATAGAGAGCTGTACCATTAAATTCATTGTTTTCGGTTATTTGACTTGCAGGTTGTGTTTTAGTGCACTATCAAGTGTAGTTTTATCACACTTTATTGCACTGATTATTTCTAATATGTATCCTTTGACAATTGTTATTGAGTGTAATGTAGTTATGTACGATATGCATTTAAATTTCAGCATGTAGTTCTGTGGTTAAGTGTAGCTTTCACGTGTTTGATATGTTGTTATGCTGTTCATGTAAACGCACAACGAGGGACAAGAGTTGCAAACTAGCAATAGCTATGAACTCTACATATAGCACATCCGTTGCATTACTCGTATTGGACCTATGTGAACTGTATTGTCCCTGTAAATAAATAAATAAAATTCTCTTCTCTTCTGTTCTATATAGACAAACCACTATCTTCCTCAAATCCACACATTTCGAAGGACGTACACTGAACTCACTGAAAAGAAAAGAAAAGAAAAGAAAAGAAAAGGGAAAAAAAGCTGCAAATCTTACGCCAAAGAAAATGAAGAGCAACGACCAAAATATCGATTCGCCGCAGCTGCATCGACTCAATATAGGATTAATAAGGAGAAGAAAACCAAATCCTGCAGGTATTCTAACAGGAAAAAGGCGACCTGGCTTGGCTTATCTCTGGGGTCAGGAAAGGTCCACAGCTATTAATTTTAAATGAGAGAAATGGATTTGTGGTAATGGAAACCCAATGGCTCTGGACAGCACTGGAACTTGTGGTGTGAAGATATCAAACGGCAGCGTGATAACCTGACCACTCAACTGTATGAAGTAGAAGAAGTCAAGAAACCGATTTGGGTTTGGTGCACCCCCCCGCCCCCTACACATACACACGCGGCCAAAGAGTTGCACGTAATGCATTAGAAATCACTAAATGTGACTAAAGATGTAAGATAAAGTCTCTACTCTGTTAGTCAAAATACAATCAATCTGCCGCTGTGGCTCATCCATGAAGAAAATGACAAAGATATGACATAAAAGAGCAATGAATGTCAATAATGTTATTTTTTCTGAATTATGGCAGTTGTGGTAACATACAGCCACTTTATTAGGTACACAAGGCACCTGACTTGGTGTGGTAACCTTCAGCTACCGTTGTCTTTCTGAATATTCTGGCCATTCTGACTTGATTTACAATCTCACTTAACATTTTCCTGAAGATTTTACGGCCTCCAACATTCGTTTTAAGGTCTTCTTCAATGCTTAACAACGTCCTTTTTTGTAAATGATTGTCCCATTTAGAGTCAAAATGATGATAACGCACGGCCCTTATCTAAATGCCATAGTGGGGGTTTCCTCTTTCCACGTTTCGACAAAGTGCCAAAAAAATAAACAAAAAAACCTGCTTGTTTTTGTAAAATTAGGATAACAATGACTGAACAATGACTGTGTTTACTTCGCCATGTTGCTCATTCACACCCTGTAAACTGTGAAAGCGACGAGCACACTGAATAAATGCTGTACGTTCACAGTGTCTCAGGTTTACCATATGCCACCACGAGGCAGGCCGGGGAAATTTGGTAAATGTTTGAAGCATTGTTTGGATACTCGTGCCAACGAGTAGATCTACCCGGCGGAGAGGAACGCTGGAAAAAGGGTTGTTGTTTTCTTTTTCCTCCATCACTGCTATTTGAGATGTGACGTGTACACTGCACAGTTTGACATTTTATACTTTTGTTTACTAGAGAGTAAATAAATGCACTTCAGTTGCCATGACAATATGCAATTAATACATATGACAATTTATATTTACAGAGCTATTTATGTGCATTTGGAAATGTGGAATCTATAGGTGAAAGAGCTGGTTTCCACACATAATGGGTGTTTATGCATATATGCAGATATTAGCTAAAACAAATATACAAAAAAAACAAAAAACGTTATTTTCTGTCAACAATAGCGGATTTAAATTTAAGCAAGAAAACTTAATGAACCGCTTGGTGCCAGACTGTTTATTCTGTATTACTGCATTTGAATATGGAGACTCTATAGGTGACGCCGTCTGGTTTCCATTTTAATTATCAATTATAAATAAGCACAGGCGTTTCTTAATAAGGAGGGAGGAAAAATAACACACTGGTGTGGATGCATCTGCTGTTGGGTTTTGAAGATAGATACAGAGATAATAGAAAAACAAACACACTCATAGATGTAATTTCTCAATTCCATGGTTCTCAAACAGTGGTGCGCGAGTTTCCTCTGGTGGTACTGCTCTACTGTACACACCAGGGTATGTGATCGCTCCATCTTCATCTAATTTCACTAAAGCAGTGTCTGAACTATATATGAGGACGAGGAGGATGAAAGGTCTGAAGTAGAGCTGAAACAATCACTCAAACTATTTTGACAATCGATTAAAACAAAATTTCTGATTGCGTCAGCTTCTTAAATGTGAATATTTTCTCCAGCTCTAGTCTATAGCCGATGTTGGTGATAATGGTTTTTCTCAGGTGGTGCTTGGTGTAAACAAGTTTGAGATCCACTGTCTTCACTCAAACATCACTCTCGGGCACAAACAGTGTGAAAAACAGAAGCCTCTTTCCCTCCACTGTTGAGCCACTGTCCCCCAGAGGCCGCGCAATACGGCAGATGGGTTGAAATTGCTAAGCTATTAGCTTAATTGGCTGAATTCCTGTGTTCACATGTGATTACTCCGACTGTACATAGCTGCACATCGGCAGCTGCAGCCTCACCCGTCACGTGTTCTCATGAAAGGCAGAATGCTGCGTGACTTCTTTCGAGGCGCCGTTATTATTCACATCACTGACTGACCAGGATTTGCACCGGGGCGGAAATTGCACACTGACCCTGTCCACTCCTTTGCTAATGAGTGTATAATATATGTTGTTTTTCTCTGTCTCGCTTTCGCAGGTGGGGGCGTGGAGAGGCAGGATCTTTCCAGATTAAAATGCCCCACTTTAAAGGTATATATGGCTCAGAGGCTATTACACAGACGCTCATTTGCTCCCACCTAGCTTTTTACTTAATTGAATCAGCCCCGTCCCCCGTATCAGATATTCCTTAACGGAATACTGAAACCTATCCACCCTTTTCCTAATACCATTAGGGGAAGCGGGCGAGCAAGATGGATGCTTTAATCCTGCTGGTTCAGAGAACACAAAAGGAGAGTGTGCCCTGCAGTCAGACATTAACCACAACATTCGCTGCTGAGCCACAATATTCTTCTCCGAGCAGAAGACTTGCCCTGTCACTGCCTGACTGAAAGCTACAATAACAAGAGCTCGTTTCCTGCAGACAGCCTAGCATGTAAATAACAGGAGCAGTAACTCATCGCGCTGCTCGTTATAAGGGAAGGGGGGAAATAAATTACTGCAACATGTTACAGTCAGCGGCACCTTATTTCCATGATGTCTACTACAGTACTTTATGGGGCGGTGTGTTTATGCCATCCGTTCAGGAAAGCCAGCGGATCTGCAGGAATGCATGTCCAATTTGGCACAATGGTGATGCAGATGAATGAGGTGCAGGGGAAAATCCTCCTGCTGCTGAGGTTTTTCTTATTTCCTCCCACTTTTTTCTTTCTGCTGTGTCAAACTACAGCTAAGCTAAGGTGAGGTCCATTATTTCTGGCCAGCTCAGGCACAAACTAATCCTCTTATTTGGGAGGTCAGCGCCAATCATTATACAGAAGGGTGCCATTACAGTGTACACTCCAGTGAGCTGATTTTCTCCTTACATAAATATATGACTCAAGGGACCGCTCTCACTCCCCTCTCTAATTTATCCCTCCCGCCTCCACTTCTTAGCTCTCATCCTGCTTTTACCTCTCTCTTTCAACTTTCCTCCCTTCTCTTATCAATGACCTTCTTAAGCTCCTCTTTACTTCTTCATCTTTTTTCTCTCCCACACTTTCAGCTCACATCTCTCTTTTCCCACCCTCATTTTTTTTTTTTTTTTTTCAGTATGTCCAGAGTGGCGTATAATTGAATCTGCAGAGAATGCATGAGCAGGAACAATTAGCTCAGTCACTCAGACTTTGGATATAGCTGTACAGTAGTATAAACATAATATTAAAAAAGAGATAGAGCGAGAGAGAAGAGAGAAGAGGGAGAGCAGGGAGATAAGCCTGAACTGTATGGGTGCCAGGACAAAGGCCAACACACGCATCTCACAAAGTACACACAATTTTGTTCCCACCAGCCCCTGACGGAGACGGGATAATTTCACTCTGCATTGTGTGCCTTGATGTCACACTGAAGCACATTTATGAGGGTTTCTGGGAAATGAAGATGCTGAGTCAGTGGGAGGATTTAAAGCTCAAGGTAAAAAGCAAACAAACTGCAAAAAAAAAAAGTGTGACCGCCCCATTTAAACAGGCAGCAAAAGACAAACTAGTAATTGACTATGAAATTAATAGCAAACTATTTAGATGGTCACTTAATCAGTAATGTATCTGACAGTAGAAGTCGGTGTTGAGCCATCATCACAGATTGAAAGTTATTCATCAATGTTTTTCCTGTTTATTTGTTTGGTCATTTATAACTGAATATATTTGTTTTGTTGACAAAACAAGATGTGGTCAACTTAAAACTTTGGGAAACACAGACCGATACTTCTCATTCGGGGATTGAGAAAACAAACGAATATGATGGCAATCATCATAAGAAATTGACAGTTTTGAGTTTATTCGACCCAAAAGTCCAAATGTCAGTCTCTTTCTAGGGGAAATTAAAACCCCAAATCACAGAGATTCATCCACTGCTGACACATAAATGGCGGCACACGATCTTAACAGGCAGTGAAAAAAAGTGATAAATGGGTTCATACATTTCAAAGTATTGACTCCAAAGAGAGCGGCAGCATCAATATATTCGACGTTAAGCACATTTTTTAAAAATGATTCTGTCGTTTAATTGCACGACGGGCATTTATTTACGAGCAGAAACACTGTCTCCGTCTTATATGGGATGGCACGGGGCTGGAATCCCACAAAAACAGCCAATGAGCACAACAATGCATGGCTGAATGTGCTGAATGTATGAATGTGTAAACGGGCAAAACAAAAACACACTTTTCTCCCAGAGAAAGGAGAAAGTAAGGGAAATGCTAAATAAAAATTTTGTCCAAAAACAACATATATCTATATTCTGATCTGTGTGCAGCTGCCACCAGCAAATATGGAGCATAAATACTTCATAAATACCAATTACCTCAAGAAGCAGTCACTAAGGAAAGAGGAGCTATTTCAGCCAATTATGAGGCTCCTCTCTCAAAGGATGGAGAAAGGCGAGTCTTCCCTTTCAAGCCCTCCACTGAAAGGAGAAACCTCTGTCATGTTGCACAGCTTCAATAATGTTTCCATCCACCTTCATGTCAGGGATGAAAGACCCCAAATGTCCTTTGAGTGAAACCTCCCCGAGGACTTTACATGCATCAATAACATTTCCATCCATGAGGATGTTTGGGGCTGTCGTCTTCTCGCACACTTTTGAGGCTCTGCTCACTTCCTGTGACTTTTATTAAGTCCAAAAGTCTTTCCCTCCCCAAGCCAGCGATGCAGATAGAGGGGATTGAGAACAAAGAAAAACAGAATGGGGGGTGTGGGAGGCAGTCAGACGCCACATCGCGTTGCCCTGCTTAAAATAGGACAGCTGCCTCTTGAAGGAGCCATCATTCTTCATGGGGTAGCCTGTCTTCATTTCCAGCCGCTGCAAAGCACACTGGGCTTAACACACTTACGTCTGAGGATTTGCTGCACTTGAAGGTGGCAGCAATTCCCTCAACTGCAAGGGGAGGGAGCACTGTATAGCCGCCCCCCCGCCACGCAACAAGGTCTGCTAAGGGCACATTCTGAGGACTCCATTTCAAGAATTTGGCTCACAGTGATGCCCTCCTGTATTTATTAAAAACTAATGAACCAAAAATGTGTTAGTCACTGAATAATTAACTGGATTTATTGCCTTGTTTGGACAGTGTGCCAGTCCAGATCAACACGTTTGTCAGGTAACCACAAAGACTGTATTTAAAGAGGGAGATTGTCTTCCAGTTGCAAAATCTGACTGACACCAAGTTCACAGACGTCACCTGCAAACAGGCAACCATTGGACTAATACTAGCTGTCTGTCACACATGTCTGTTCATGCATCCCATGCTTCATCATCCATTTCCCTCGTAATTTACAAAACTGACATCATGTGATATTGAAGAAAACTCTAAACTAGTGATTAAGGCCATTAATTCCTCAGGAAAATGTTCACTGATATTAAAATTCAAGAGAGAATTACGCTAATTTTCTTTCTCAAGACATATACCAGTCAAATGGGTTGGTGGATAGCTGCTACGTGCTTCTTACTTACTGGGTTTCGCCATGTTCATGCATTCATTATCTATAATTGACTTTTATCATTTATATTACAGAAGCCTTGTTTCCACCACCACCACCACCAGCAAGGCCCAACCATTCCACTCTTTGGCACCCGCCCCTTGGGGAACCAGAGTAAAATGGTACCTTGCGAATGGTGTAAATATCCCATGAAAGTGAAGATAAACGCCCGCCGTATGTCCTCCTTTGTTGTTGTCTGTTGCGTTCAATGCCATCCCTTGTTGTTGTTGCACCAGGATTTTACCATTTCAAACCGCTCCGTACAGTACCGTGATGGAAACACAGCACAAGTGCAACCACGATGTTGTGTGACCTACAGATACATTGCCCCGAGAATACAAATTTTCACACGGTCTCTACAAATGAGTTTCAGTCAAATACAAATTTTGTTCTCCACTGATCCATAAATCCCCCCCCGATCAAACTCTACCTGCAACATATGTGAAGAGGAAGCCGGAGCTGGATTTTTGATTGTCAACTCTTTCTTTTAAGTGGCCTCCCCCATGTCCAAATTAAGCTCATGACATTCAGCTACAAAGCAGTGATTATGGAGAAAAGGTCAGCAGATAACTGCATCATCTGGTCCCCGACAAAGCTAACAGTGAGTCATGCACAGCTGAGCCACTGACAGTGACAGTCGGGATACAGGAGAAATATTGGTGTGAGCTAATTAAAAAAATAAATGAAAAATCCAATCGCGTCCTCCGCAGTGGCAGGGACGGAGACACAAATGAAGCGTCCGTCACACTCGACAGCGTCGTGACTCTGCTGACCACCCACACAAACACCTGCCCTTTCTCTGAGGGCAGAGTTCACCGACGGGCACACTGAAACATGTCACTCTGAACTCTGACGTAGGGGAAGAAATGATCTCTTCATACCTCACTCGCCTAAAATCTGTCAATTAATAGAAAGGGGAAAACTACTAGTTTGGTTTGGTTTGTTTTTTTTTCTTCTCCAAATACATATGTCCGTCATCCATACTAACATTAACACTTTGAATACACTGTTTTGTTTTTGTTGGTTTTGTTTTAGTTTGAAAAATACTGAAACAGGTCTCTTTGGAATCAATAGCACATTCTGTTACATTCATTGTTTTTTGTGAAGAGGAAAAAGAAAATCACTGCCAAAAATAATTCAGTCGGTAACTTCGACATGTGTTTACTCAAACTAAATTAACAAAATTGTCTTGACATAATTTGCTAACTTCAGTTTGACTGAACTTGTTCACAACTGTTGTTGTTTTTTTGTTTTTTTTCTTGGTTTGACAACCATTTTAATTTTCAATTTCAAGTTGCTGTCAGTGGCAAAGCAGAAGTCCTTGATCTTACTTTACACCTTATCTTTGCGTACCTGAATAGCTACATGATCCGTGTTTTTAAATAAGATATGGGAGCAAATTACTTTGATGTGGAGCTGAAATGCCTGTCGTTTGTTTCAGGTGAAAAAAAGGCATTTTCAAATGAAAACATAGTGTGGCCTTTGAATGACGGTAATTAGCTGAAGAAAGTATGTCGTATTGACCTATTACAAAAAAGAAGCCAAAACACTTCTTACCTCTTAGTTTAGTAACAAATATGATAGTAGATAATAATAACAAAAAAAATGCATCTCATACTGGTAACACTTTCTGAGCTGGCAGCAAAATGAAAATAAGACAAGATAACAATAACATTGGCAGGGAAAATAATAATAACACACAGTTCTAACCAACCCCTGAAGAGCATATTGCGAGGAAAATTACTGCCAAGATGACTGCACTGCCAGATGTGGCTCTCACACTGCAGTATCACAGAAAAAAAAGGCAGCATATGCTCCACGCTGAGGATAACTTAACTGGTACAGACCTTTGGTAAGCGGATTGAGAGAATTCCCTAAGCATATAACGGCCTACTTCATTCAAGATGGTGAGGGTACGCTTGGACCGCAATGATGAGCCAACATAGTCACATGATGGATCGTGATAAATTAGCTGGGGATCTATGGTGCAATAAATTGTGGCAGATCAAGGGAGCGCAGCAGCAACTATGGTTTGATAGGATATGCTTCATCCTTCAACCATACTTCCCATGATGGTACAAAGACCAGATTTGTCTTGGGCTGTTAGGAAGCGCGATAAAATTAGATGTAGCACTACTTTGTCTCAACATGGGTGATTTGGCAGTTTGTTGTTTGTGAGGTGTGGAGGATGTGGCTCTCCTGATGGTATAGGTAAGCACAAACAGCTGGAAGGGAAGCAGACTCATGAGCTTTTCGTGACAGGTTTCTCTGCTCGCAGATGTGGCATCAATAGGCTTTAACTCTACAGCTCTATGCGTTCAAATTGAACAATGAAATGAAATTAATTACATTACACATCAACTTACAACCACAGTCTGACAGAAAACTGATTGGAAATGACAACTGTACTGATATCAAACCAGCAAAATGAACCAGCTATTTTGATCCCCCACAGACATATTCTATTAGCCACAGGCTAAAACTTGGCTTTTTGGACCCTCTACAAACATATTCTGTTAGCCACATGCTAAATCCTAGCTATGTTGATTCCCCGCAAACACATTTTTTTAGCCACATGCTAAAACCTGGCCATTATTTTATCCACCACAAACATATTCTGTTAGCCACATGCTAAGATTTGGCCATTTTTATCCCCCACAAACATATTCCAATAGTCACATGCTAAACCATGGCTATTTTGACCCTCTACAAAGATATTCTGTTAGCCACATGCTAAAACTTAGTCATTTGTATCCCCCACAAACAGATTCTGTTAGCCGCATGCTAAATCCAAGCAATGTTGATTCCCCATAAACACATTTTGTTAGCCACATGCTAAAACCTGGCCATTATTTTATCCACCACAAACATATTCTGTTAGCCACATGCTAAGATTTGGCCATTTTTATCCCCCACAAACATATTCCAATAGCCACATGCTAAAACTTGGCCATTTTCATCACCCACAAACATATTGTGTTAGCCACATGCTAAGATTTGGCCCTTTTCATCCTGCACAAAATAACAATTCTGTTAGCCACCTGCTAACAGGATTCTCAACCCATGAAAGACATGTTGTTCACACCAACTGTGAGGCACATATTTACACTTTGTTACTTGCTGGAGTTTTGTCACAATTTGTGTCTTTGCAATGACTTTATGATGTGTATTCTCATCAAGCAAAAGATTCGCTCCACCATGAAAGGGTACCATTTAGAGTTTCACATTTTACAGCTGAATACAAAACAAAATGATACAGCACAAACAAACAAATCAAATTACAGCCCAGTAATCCATTTGGCCAGTGCAGTTGTTGCCAAAAAAGAAAAGAAAAAAAAAAACCCTCATATAAAATCAAACAAATGACTTTCTGAAGCGTTCCCTACAGCTGACTCAGCCTTTACAACACACATCTGTCTTTACTTCACAGCACTCTCACACATTCTCTCCATCTTTCGTCCTCCAAGGTAGAGAATATGCACAAGCACAACTGGTGTCAGATCACACAAGCATTGTTGTAACTGATGTTCTCCCCGACGCCACTTTCGTTCATTAGTCTGTGTTCTGAATCTTCTCAATGTTCTTAGAGACATGTCGGTGCGACACAAACAGGAGGCAGTTTAAGAGTTTGCTTGCAATTAATCTCTACTGCATTACAGGCACCTGGGCAGCAGGGTTATGGTTTGTTTATGCAGACAGAGGAAATGCTCCTTGATGGACACCGTTTGTCTTACACTGACGCTGCACGTTCATCACCCGTCTGCATATTTAATTGCTTTGACTGCTTTTTCTGCACATACATACGTTATTGATACCACTAATACTCTCAGGGTCATGGAGGGAGCTGGAACCAATCCCACTACTGTACTGCAATAGATTTAGGACCGGTATAAATCTATATCCCTCACATTTGCTGCGCACGCTCACCTGTCAATCTTTTGGGTTTGAGGAACTCAATATTGAAAATTTAAGAGCTGCCATTTGTGTCAGTTGACTTGGAAACAGCTTACACTGCCACATCACATGTTAAAACGATGGCACACCTCTTAAAAAGCCAATTTTTGGTGGTTTTAATTGTTATCCACAGCTACAACATCAGGCCTATTTCAATTACACAAAACAACAGTGATGTGGGCAGCATCTCTGAAGTTTGGCACCAGGATAATGATGAAACAAGTGTTACCCCATTGGATGATTTGGGCAGAAAATAATAACAAGTGCCTGTAGTCAACTCGATCTCTAATTTGCAACATAAAGCCACTGAAAAGGGCCAATCAATTATGCTACACCCTGCTCTATGTTGAAGAGGACTTTAACTGTGGACACCCAGCTGATCCTTCAGCATTATATGAAATAGATGGACTTACTGTGTAGCTTCTATAGTGCTCATGCTGGGCTGGTAATCAGGACAGCTTTCCACTATGAGTCAATTAGAAAAGTAAGTGCATATCTGGCTGAGTTTATTTTGCAGGGCAGTATTTTTTTATTTTATTTTATTTCATTTCATTTTGGTCACACTGATCACATGGATCAGTCACCGAGATGTTGACTGTGGCCACTTAGTGTGAAGCAGGAGCCAGGATGAGCAACGCTGGCCCGTCACAGAGCCTGCCAATCGAGGCTGTCCACACAGTGGCTGCTGTACACCTGCCATTCTGGCATATTCTGCATCACACTCGAGTTCAATTTACCACTCAAACCCATTTCAGAGTCTGTCACACATTTTTGCAGCCCAGAGGCAGTTGCATCAAAAAAAGCCCGGCGGCTGATGGTAGATACTGTGCCGTATATGTGCATAGATGTGTGTTGTTTGTGGCTTGGAGGAAGATAGAGAGCGAGAGAAGGGGAAAAAAACGTAACGGTGAATACAGTATTTTTGGTAAATCTATTGAAAGAGGCCTTGCTTTCATCGGAGAACAGATTAGAGGGGGAAGTCAATATCCAACAGATTTGGATTTAGCGCCCTACTTACAAAGGCATTAAGATTTTAGGAAGTGATAAAAACCATATGATTCCTGCTCCTTTTGTTAAGAGAAGAAAAAAAAAAAAGTAAAGAGTTGACAACTGTAATTAGATACAACCGCTGTGGGATTTCAGAGGCAACCACAATTAGCTGTTGATTTGATGGAGGTTTTTCATTTATTTCACTGCGCACGAGCACTTGTTGAGCGAGAGCACATGTTTGTGGCAAACTGCAGACCAAACACATACATGGCTGCTCGAGGCAGCAGCGACATTTAAAACAGATCAGTGAAAATAAATGTGCAGCATCACCTGGAGGTGTTCTTTTTGTTATTTTTTTTATTATGTTTCTCGGTGATAAGTGGGTAAAAGTGGGATGTGTCTGCGGGCGGTAACTGAAAAAGAAATCTGTAACTCAAACGCCTAAATGACAAAACATTAATTGAATCATGCTCATTTATATTCATATTTTATAAATAATGCATTACCATTCATAAAACCAACAGCTGCAAACCCTATGCATATCTGTGTGTCTCAGAAATTGGGCACTTGGTGCCCGTCATAGTCAACTCATGTTCATTATCTTTACTACTTGTGCAAGGGTCAACCAAATTAGGTTACGTCCTGACTGATAGTGACACCGATGTCACAATCTTGAGCATCTACTAATACATCAGTCGGATACAGTCTTATACCACAACGGTTGATCACACATCAGTATCTGTGTGTACCAACTCGCTATGAACAGCCATTTCAAAAACATATTGCTGTTCATATCTCGTTCTTACAGCATATCGCTTGTAATCAAAGGTAGGGTTGGAGATCTGGACCTTTAAAGAAGCCTACCTTTACCTGTTTTTGTAGCATTTTCTTTTGTGGAAAATATACCATAAAGTTGAAAACAACAATGGACACTTTTGCTTCAACTTCGGCTTAACGCTACCTATGGTGACAGTGATTGTTTTACAGAGATACAAACAGCCATAGCATTATTTCCCTTCAGCAGAATGATAATAGGTGCAGCCAGACCGATCTCCAGCGCTGACACCGCTCGGTGGAGATACATGGGGCAATGTGATAACTCTGACATGGCGCACTCACATAATATGACACCAAATTGACAGTATGCTTCAGGGTGACGTGAACCCGCAGGTCTCAAGTGGATTATACAAAATTGAATTTTTTTTCATGTGCACGTATTTATAGTCAATAGAAAACCCTCACAACACATGGCATGTCCGCTTCATAACATGGAGCGCGGAGTACCAATATGACAACATCCTTCATTCAGACAAGCCTCGGAGCAAATGCACTGACATGTTTCATCAGTTATCGCGTTCCATTACATTATCATGCATGTCACGCGACATCATGAGCACTAAATCAGAACAGCAAATCCGGATGAAGGCATCAGAGCGACTTCAGTCCACTGATGTCAAGCTACAAGAAATGGATTTTAACCCCCCCCCCCTTTTTTTTTTAATCCAGCATACGAAACCAGTCTACTGACTAACCTACAGTATTAAGATGCACAGTGTGACTAATCCATATTTATCCAACACAACAGCGGTGAACTCTCCACAATCCATACTTCTGATTGATTGCTGCTGACTTGTATACAAAGTGTCTATATTCTCGGGAAACTATCAAAACCACCCACAATTACTCAGTTGTATAACAAACTCTGTTCTTAAGTGCGGAAGTGGACTGTTATTTCTATAGAAAAGCTATGATTAGCAGCCATTATGTCCTTTTGAGTGCTGAATAATGCTGCTTGCTTTAACATCATGAAGCTGAGATGATGAGCTTTAGTGGTTTCTGTGTGACTGTCTCCGGAGCTGATTATATGTGTGCTTACCCCGGGTTGAGTCAGCTCCATGGTGAATCTCACACATGCACTAGCCTCCTCTAATTTAGCTGCCATTTCAGTGGCTTCCTTTATGTGTCAATCCTGTCACATCTGATTCCCAGCCTCCTGCTGTGGTGATAAGAAGCAGCCATTACAATTGTTATTTCACATTTTCACCCAGCATCTTTATCTGTTTCAATGTCCATCAGTGAAAAAACCCTGAAGTGTGTACTTGCATCTTATACAGCTATCAAAGCTATCAATCAGCCATAGCTCAGGGCTAAAATGGAGGGCTGTTCTTATAGATACATTTGCTACATCCCCAGTTCAATTTGTTTGGCGGCTTCGGGAAATGCAAAGACTTTGGTGTGCAAACACATTGTACCAGTCGCTCCCATTCAACTGGCAAAGCATGAAATGACAGTCGAGGCCGTTTGGGGAAGCGTCTGTTTGCAGATGCGGCGAGGCAGAGGAAGTCGGAGAGCGCACAAATAATGCCGGTTGAGATTTCAGCAGAGATGAGGAGCCACTCCATTTGTCCTTTTGGATGTTTGGTATTTTCACCAGCTGAAAGGTGTCTCGATGTACATTATTCTCAGTGTAGAGAACACTTACCCACTTAAAAGCTAATGACACGGTAAATGTGATGGTGCGCCAATACACTGTGTTTCACTCTGTTAAATGAGTGAAATGACTGCTGCTTCGTAACCATAGCTACAGGAAACTCATTTAATGTCCCACAGTGTATTTTTGTGGCATGGACTGATTGTGCGGGCTCCGTCTCCTTTAGACTTTGTCTTCTGTCGGCCTTGAACCGTCGAGGAGAGAGGTGACGTGTGCAAAATCTTCTAATGTCATCAACATTGCTTTATGAAGATATACTTCATTTAAAGTTATTAAGAAGGAACAGGTCTCAGCACTGACATTGAACTGCTACGTTGTGGTGCCAAGGCGTCGCTTTCAGTTCAGTTTTCACACACACTCAGGGAATTCAGACATAGAAATAGGGTGAGTAGTTTGGAGTAGAAATGTTGCTTCCCAGCTGAGTTGGTTCGAGCATCTGATCAGGGCGCCTCAGGAGCTTTCCTCGGGAGGTTCATTTGGACACACTCAACTAGGAAGATACCTCAAGGTAGACCCAGAACTTTTTTTTAGCTCACTGTCACCACAAACCAAACACACATAGGTGTAAGAAAATGAATGGATTCTTTATAGTGGTGACTGACCTGGACCTGGAATGGCAAAACCTCAAAGAAATTAATGGACAGAGGCCAAGTATTCATCTACTAACGTGACTTCAGGCTTGACGGGCCAACTTTGGACCAGGCCATGAAGAATGACAGGACAATAGCCAACTACCCTGAGGACAGGCGCCATCTCTTGTTCTCTCCATTACCCCGATCCATTTTCCCACAACTTGTGTCAACAGCAGGAGCTGGCATAAATGTAAGATCGCAACAGCCTCTTTGTCCTCAACTTTCATCCATTGCTTCGTGTCTTTGGAGAGCTACCCGCCAGCGATCTCACTTTCGCCCACTGCCCCAGTCTGAAATTCAGTAACAACATGCCGTCTTACAAACCAACATACGCCAGCAGCAAAACCAGACTTCTGCTGTCATGAAAGTGAAAGGTGCTTGACCTGAAAAAACTTGATTCACTGTTTTCAGATACTGAGTATGTGATTGTAATTTAAAAAACAAAACAAAAAAAAGGCTCAATCACATGAACAATAGTGGCTATAAATGATATAAATGTCTTTTTATAAATCAGTATTGAATTTTGTTTAAATTCAAGAACTCCCTTTAGTGAAATTGATGAATCACAAAAAAAGACAAAGCGCTTTTAACAGTAAGCCATAGAGATGGATTTGTAACTCATTCATTGGACAGTCGGGAGTGGGGTGGGGTGGGGGTGGGGGGGTATTATCATTGTGCATGGTCGGCACTTTGCAGACTTGTGGGGGGGGGAATGAAAAACAAAGTTTACCGACATCGAGTCCAAGTAGAACTTTCTGTGCTTTATGGGTTTATTTAATCTCACTGGTGGCCACAGGTGGTTATGAGCATCATTAGCAGCGACTGTGACTGGACCTCGTGTG
The DNA here is from genome assembly GCF_019176455.1 of Solea senegalensis. Classification (NCBI taxonomy): domain Eukaryota; kingdom Metazoa; phylum Chordata; class Actinopteri; order Pleuronectiformes; family Soleidae; genus Solea; species Solea senegalensis. Next base: position 4,362,562 of record NC_058033.1, read on the forward strand.
TCATAAACAATAAAGGATCAATAGGCGTCTTGTATCAGGATTCCCTCAATGGTCATTAAATTTCACTAACTTTCACTCGCTTTGTTATTGCTCCTCGGGTATCAAGGGAAATTCTTCCAGAGTATACAGTATATGATGACACAATGACCTTGTATAATTATTCAGGATGCTGACGCCATTTTGTCTCATCGCGGTTTACTGATACACTATAGTTAAATTATAGTTTGTAGTTGGTCTTTGACTGTGCATTAATACAAACTGGGATTGACTCCAGCTCCCTCTCAAAGTTGAAGCGGGAGAGATGATGGAGGGACGGTTGGGCGTCGTTTACCTTCACACCACAAACAAACTGAAACAGAGCAGTAAAGTCTGCAGCAGAGACCCCGCGTTAATGTGGTCGTTTGAACTTCTGCAGCACAATCCATGAATGAAGCCTCTCCTCTGGGAGCGCAACATAATTTGGGTGGAACAACAAACTTAGAAATGTACACAGTGTCATTTATCTTAAACTGACTCCCTCAGATGAAAAGACAGGGTGATTTTTACTTTAAAGTGGTTGTTAAATCATTGAAGCAGAACAATCAGAGAGACTGCACCTCAGGTACCTCGCAAACTGCAAGAGTTCAGCTTGATTAGACCAATTACTGCGAAGAAGGAGTATCTTACAATTCTGAGTTAAATTGGTTGGTTACATAAATGTGAAAAGGGTAAGTGTAAAATGACCATTAGGCTTGCTGTTGGCGTCTTGGGTTCAGAGTCCTCCTCGGAGTTCTCCCTTTGCTCTGCCAAGAAACAATTATTCTCTCCTATTCAGTCCAAGTGGAGCTTAAGTTTTCAATTTCAGCTGCCCTCTCTGACCTGTAAGTGCAAGACGATGCTTTCATATCCAGCTCAGTAAAACTCAAAAGAAGCAAGCGCACACATTTAGGAGGTGTAAGAGCCAGGAGCTGTGTTGATATAAAGGCAGGGAGGCGGATGTGATATTATTTAACAAATGAGTGTACTGAGCAATTTCATTACATCCTGGCTCTGCAATTAATAGCATTGTACTGGCTGCACTGTATTATATCATACTCTTAATGGTATAATTGCATTGTATTGTGAAATGGTGATGTCACCCATTTGTTTTTCTGAGCTGCTGTTTGGAAGCACAGTGTTTTGCAGTTTGTGCAGTTTGTGGGTCTTAGTGAGATGCCCGAAAGCATCCCCTTTGTTACTCTCTACTTAACTTTAAACGGGACCATAATTAACAAAAAAAAGGACATTAATCCAAATCGAGATGAGTGATTGAGACCATAAACTCCTCAGGAAATTGGCATCCAGGCAGAGTAAAGATTGTGTCTTCAGATCCGGTCACACAAACTACACGGAGGTGGTTTGAGGACACAAGTGTGTCTACAATCCTGAGTATATGAGAACGCACTCTGTCCTGAGGACATATTAAAAAATCAAACATACTCTTTAACGTTTTCTTCCCCATGAATCAGCACCCGTACATTAACTTATCCACGTCTATAAACACTATATAAACACTAACAAACATGTGATTACTTTCAGTAAATGTTAAAATCTTATTTCATGTTACGGCAGTGTGAGTAGGGGTCTGACTGTCTCATGCAGACACACACACACACACTAGTGACATTATCAGTCGGACATGTTAAAAAAAAGCATATTTTTGTTATTACAAAAATACCCGGCGTCAGTGGCTACTTGAATAAAGGAGCTCGGGGAGCCAGATCCCATCTAATGTGATCACAGGAGACGCATCACAAACACATGTGAGGTAAGAGCAATCGCCGTCAGTGCGTGGGTCCCATAAATCTTTGTTTGGTGACCTTTGCAATCATTGCCGTTGCCCCCTGATGGCCAGACAAGTAATCGCATGTGTCAGTTACATCCACATTTGCTTCAGCGTCTGGTTCCTGAGACTACATCCATTATTTATATACAGTCTCTAGCATACTTGACTATAGGTGTTGCCCTATTAATATGTATTTTGAAGCGGCTGCAGCAGAAGACGCGTCATTACAAAAACAAACGGTCTTATCAGAAGCAAAGGGAGGCAACAGGAAGATAAGAGAGTCCACTCCCGCAGGTGAGATGCCACAGATTTGACCTTTTGTCTAAATTAAACATTGGTTACGATAAAGACGCTGAAGGGCCAGATTGATCCTTTTTTTCCCCAGCCTACAACCCTGGTCATTACACAGTATGGTCATGCGGCTGTGAATGAAAGAGTAAATATGAAAGAATTAAAAAAAGAAAGAAAAAATAGTCGCTATATAAGAGAGAGAGAAAGAAAGGCGTGAAGTTACCCCATGGCCAGAGTCGATACTTATCTTAGTAAACATAAATAGGCTTGGATCTGTTACATCCACACATGAGCACTTCACAAGAGGACTATTGATCAAATCCCCACCAAAGGCAGAAATACTGGATAAATAAGAGCAAGATTATAGACAAAATATGAGTTAGACTTTCACATCCTGAAGGTTGCAGAAGAAGAAAAAAACCCAGTATCCAATCACACATATACTGTATATGTTATTTTTAACTGGTATATACCAAGAAAACATTTGGTCAGGCAATTAAAAGGATGGCGCTCCATGTAAATTAGGTCTTGCTTCTCTAATGTCCTCGACTGATTATTTTACAGCGATATGACACTGTAACTAATCAACACACTATAGAGTAATTCTCCGCGGAGTCGTCTGCTCATTTCAGATGAGGCTGCCGCACAGTTTCGGGAAATCCAGTTGGAAAATGAGGCTGATTTGAAGAGAGGTTTCTTTTTTTTCGGCTGCCCTGTTCCTGGTGGAGAAAGCTCATAACGTGCAATCAAGTGAAGAAATCCAGCATCGCTATCTCACACAGGTTTAACATAGTGGAGTCTAATTAGAGCTACGACCCCCAAGGTATGCTTTCTCACCTCTGCTGCTGCGCACTGCTGAGGAGAGGCAAACCCTGCGAGTGCAAAGACAAACAGACTTATTAAGCCAAACAGGCCTATGGTGCTGCTTGATAAATGACAAGAGAGACGACGGTAGGGGGGAATAGAGAAGGAGAAAGTTCTCCACCAGGCAAACCACTCTGGGTTTATAAAACTGGCTTATTAATGCTCACATAGCAGGGCCTGTATCTCCATTCTGATGTGCTCCCTAATGCATGCAGGCTCTTAGGGCAAAACTCCAGAGAGGTGGATTCTGTTCCTGAGCTTTGGCCGACTCCAAACCGATGCAGCAATTTGAGCCAAAATCACAGACAAGATTGCAGAAGAGTGCGCGCAAAACGTGCAATTTATTCTGCCGCCGCTTCCTCTGTCTCTGAAAAGTAAAATTATTTGGAGAAAAAAGTAAAAAAAAAACATTGGCATGCACCCAGAGATTCATCTGCACAATAGGAATTCACTAAGCGCGACGCTTGCGTTTTGGTCTGCTCCCTGTTAGCCTTAATTCCTTCCCCTGCCATGGGTCGGCTTTGGACCCACCTGACATAAACATTAGTCTTTCAAAGTTCAATCAGTCATTCCGACTGCTTCCTTTTGACAGCCGGAGGAGAACAACATGGCCACAAATCAAAGGTGAGTGGAGACAGAGCCTCCTCTACCATGAGCCGGTGAGGGGAGATGTATTGCTGAAGGCTTTAAAATGCAAAGGAGGAGAGGGATGTGTTTACATGATGACATTGTGTTGATCCATCAAAAGCAGATTGTGGAGAGAGGCAGCGCCGTTGCACTATTTGGATATGAACTGTGACTGAGCACTCGGCCGAGACTGGTTGCCAATCTAACTGCCAGGTTCCCCCCCCCCACTGGTGATGGAGGGCAACAATCATATTTGCTGCCACATACTTGTTCAGCTTTGTGTCTGCCCGTCCTCACCCCTCCACAAACAGCAACCAAAATGTGACGCTGAGCACAATTTTCGGCAAAATACATCACATTTTCTGCGACATTTTCCCACAGTTATGGGAGGAAAATCTACATGGAAATGTGTTTTTTTTTATTGGACATGAGGAAGAAAAAAACACTAGCTATGGGGATAAGAGTTTACTTTTTTCCAGTTTTTTTCTTCATGTGTACAGATCACGTGCGCGCACACACACACGCACGATCAAATAGGAAAACAAAAAAGCATAAACACAATAAAATCGACACAAATAAACCCCACAATATCCAAAGTGATTCAACTCAAAAGGCATATAAACAATATCATCACCCTGCAAAAAAGAACTATAAAATATAATATAAACATTACACAGTAACATGTGAGAGTCATTTAGTAATTTCTTTCAAAAATGTAATGAATGACTTATTTTTATGACCATTTTTCCACAAGAAAGGAAAATAATCTGCCAGGACAGAAGAAGACACCGTTACCTTTATCTTTACTCCCACAGTGAAATGCAACGTTGTGTCCCGGTAACAAGCGTCTGTCAACTGTGAGCAACTCGCACACCTGCAGCAACGAGGCCCGAGAGGACGAGGAGGACGCTGTTGACAGCAGCGTCCTCCAGCCCCGGGACAACCACTAATTTTCGACCGGGCTAAAGCTGTCACTGAGGGAGATTAACGAGTCCGTGGCAGGAAACGTGGAGGAGACGCTCAACTATGGAGTTTCCTACTTTCTGTAGGATGATCAACACAATTCATACAACATAACAAGTGATTATTACCATGCTCTCCGAGGATATTATAATACGGTACAAGTCGTGTGCAAAAAATACTCTCTTCTCTGTGAACATGACAATTATTTGGGCACAAATTTATGTTGTAATTAAACTGTACACAACTTCTCCCACATGACTCTGAACATGAGGACAAAGGCCGCACAAAAACGCCCGAGGGTTTACCCTCCACGAGCGTACATCACCGTGCTGAGAAGGATAACATAGCAGGTGGCGAGGAACAGGCACATATGGGCCTCGCGCTCCGACGCTGGACCCAGGGTGGACCTCCTCGCTCATATCAGTCACGACTCAGAGGCGGCACCACGCGTCGTCTGAATGCCGAAGCAGATGCATGGCCATATGAAGAAACACCGAGACGCTCGGACAACTGACGCACAACATAAAGTGACATGTGAGGCTGGACAGAGCGATGACCCTCTGTCAGAGATAATGTGGTGATTAGGGGGCGGGACAAAACAAAAAAAAACAATACAACAAAACTACATCCTTGTTGACATGTTATTAATACACTGAAGCAAATTATTGAATGAGAATCCCTTCACTTTTTATCAAGACATCGTTATGTGCTGATTATCGTAGTATCACTGTATTGGGAAATGTAAGTAAATCATGGGCCATGTATGGCATATTGAATATTGAGTTACCCTGCGATTACCACGACTAATAAACATTTAATGAGAATAAAAAGATATGAGAATGACTTTGAGGTAAGTAACAGTCACCCAGTGTCTGCTCTAATCTAACGGCCATAGGAAGTGGTACATATCCCACTCCACGATGCCCCCACCTGTCAGGGTATTTTTAGTATAGTCTCACTTTTTATGCTTAGTGTGATTTTTTTTTTTCTTTTTCCTCTGGAATCTTCAATTTAACGTACCTTGTTTTAATTAGCTGCTGTATAATGGCCTTTTAAAGTCGACGCTGGTTGAAATGCTGCAGACCTAATCATTTACTGTATCCAGCTGGAAATGAACTCGCTGGTAGTGAGAGAGTGAGAGCGTCATAGGATGAAACGGTAGAAATAGCTCTAAGTGCCTGATACTGTGTAACTCGAGGGAACATACAGCATGTGAAAGGAAAGTGGGGGAGTCCACAAACAGGTCATGATCCACCTACAGGTGGTTGGACAGAGAGTAAGAAGGAATAAAACAGAAGCCATATAGAGCCAACGTGGAAGAAAATCTAAGATAACTATAGCATATTACAGTGAGTGCATGTATAATTCTATAATGCACCTTTGCTGTGTGTAGTTTTACCTGATAGACATGTGAAACTATTTCATTTTCTTGTCAAATGTACACTTATATGAATTATTTCATTTGTTTGGAGGCTTTTTATATATTTTCTTTTATTCGACACGACACAGAGTGTGTGTGACCCCACTGTTTACACTTTAAAACCGCATGGAAGGTCTTTAAATCAGGTGGAAATGCCAGAAACCTGCACAAATCAACGTACGCCACTTTCAGAAGAGGAATACAGCAGGGCTTTGTGCATTAAAATCCGCATTTCTTAGCTCTCACTTGGTGTCACGCCATCACAGATGGTCTAAGCAAGAAGTAAGGGTGTGAGACGCAGAGGGTGATTATTTACTGACATCGCATCCCAGGATTTCTGAGGACTGAAATGTTTAGATTTTAAACTGCCGCTGCTTGTTGCCATCTGGGCCCCTCCGCCGCGCTGAACTGCCTGCGGCAGCTGCAAATGACTCATCGTTCACTGGATGTTTTTGTCGGGACGTGTGATGAATTATGTGGCCGCGCGGCGCACAGATTTGTCCCATGATCTCCTGAACGCAGACGTTATGTGTGACACGGCTGACGCCGCACACACTGCCAGTGCACAACGACACACACGAACACACACACACACACGTTTCCACATAACATGCTTTTATATAAAGATATAACTCGCTAATACCTGATGCCATGCTTGTTACGGCAACTCTTACATCAAAAGGAATTTCTCCCTGGAGGCTTATGTGCAAATATGTAAATACATCGACGTCTTTCCAGTTGCACTGAAGAAAAGTAGGTTACATTTTTGGTTCCTTCACTGGCAATTCAGTATAATATCGCTCTCTCACTGTGTGTGTGTGTGTGTTTGCGTGTCTGTTGTGAGGACACATTTCCATTCAAACCCATCTTTGTGAGGACATTTTGGCTGATCCTCACGTTTGCGCGCGAGCACTGTGCACGGTAAATTCCAACGGTTGCAGAGAATCAGCGTGTTTATCACCAGAAAGGAAAGAGTTGGAAAAACCTGTGCCTGTTTTTGGAAATTGAGAGAAAAAGTCAAACAAACGTCATTTTGTATCTGTTTTAATTTAACACAAAAGACGTTTTGTTTTTCTTCATTTTAAATTGTTAATACACTATTTTAACATGCGGTAAATTGTAAATAATGTAGATATTGAAAGTTATTCTGGAAAAATGGGAGAAAAGCACTTACTTGCAGGACATTTTCAGGTCCTACTATGGTTAAAATAAGCAAAAAAGGCTTAGGTGTCAAAGGGTTAAGGTTAGAATTGGATTTAGGGTAGGGTTAAGTTAAGGGTTTGGGTTCAGTTATTTAGTTGTGACAGTTTTATACTATTTGGTAGAGTGTCTTTGTGTGTGGGTTGAAAAGTGAGGATGACTGGGATGATCGTCACTTCCTCGCACACCTTCAATGTGCTATTTAAGGCCGGGATCATGCTGCTTCTGCTTAATGGAACACATTGCCTTTCATTTAGGCACACATGTGAATTACTATAACGCAGCCACACTGATCTTCTCTTTACGGGAATAGACCCCTCATCTATATTTTTCATGTCAAAAAAAACAGTTTTAACATCAACGCAACATGGCCTGTACCTGTTTTGATTTTACTTCAGTGTTTCAGTTACCCAAATCTATGAATGTGAACTATTTGCTTGGGAGATGGACGTGTTAATTCACAATGGAGAGTCGTGGCTTTTAGCTGAGAACAGAGGAGAAAATGTACACGGTATTTAAAGTTCATGCGGCAGCTCCACGTGACCCGACGGAGACAAAGAGCATCTGCGACGCTTGTGCACTTAAGGCGCGGGGTTTAAGGCTCAAGATTCCTTCATAGGTAAAAGAAGAACAAGTCACTTAACTCATATTCCACACACATTCAGCAGCCGTACGGAGCCAATGTACACCGTAAACATCCATCTACTGCTTGACCAGTCCATCGCAGGGCCACATATAGAGACAAACAACCATTCACTCTCACACTCACACCTACGGTCAATTGTGTCCAATTATCCAATTTACCTAATCCCCATATTGCATGTTTTTGGACTGTGGGAGGAAACAGGAGAACCCGCAGAAAACCCCACGCACTCACAGGGAGAAATTGAAGGTTACTGCACATGATGTAGGTATTACTTACTGCAGCGCACAGTGGAAAGGGTTTGGACTTAGTTTTATGGTTTGCATCAATAACTTCAAATAGATGTGTGTGTCCATGGCTTTTAATCGATGTCGGGCCACATTTGACTCACTGTGAGGACATTTTGGTCAGTTCTGTCAACATAAATGGTCTGTTTGAGGGTTAGAATTAGACATAATGTCTATGTTATCTGTTGTTGGTATTGTTTGGACTGTGCGTCAGGTTTGTCACCAGGTTACTGAAGGGTTAGGGACGAGTGAGTGTCCTTTCATCTACAGGAAGACTCAAATGTGTGTGGATGTATGTGTGCACATGTGTGTGCAGAGGCAGCGAGAGATACAAAGTATGTGTGGTTGCATGAGATTAGGGCTGTCATTTGCAGTTAATACTACATATTTTAGCGGGAGAGTTAATTAACAGAGGCTATGTCCATATTTACGAACAGCAATATTTACAACACCAGAGAAATATGCAGCTACAGCTCAGCTGCTCACTTGGCAGCGCATAACAGGGGCGCAGCCTTCAAACACAACTTCCGATGCGTCATATTTCTGGGTTTTATTATCTCGTGTCCTTCCCGAACCCAGGCATAAACAAATACTTTGAGATGAAGTGAAGTGGTTTTGAGCAGCGGAGCCTGCCATTAGTCATGTGCAGAGGCAGCATTTGCAGTTGGAAGACTTAATACGGGGATGTGTGCTGGCCATTTTGCTGACAACCTGAATCCTTCCCAACACTAATTAGATATTAATCCAATGCATTTGAATAAAAGTATTTAATCAGCTCCACTAAGGACTAATGAGGTTTCTCGGCTTTGCTCTGCCCTGCCAAATGACACAGCCTTAACTAGCTATCCCAATTTAAAGCACAAGAATGTGTTCTCCAGCGAGAAATGGAGACGGAAAAGAAGATGTCTTTTTACTTAATCGAGTGAAAAAAACAAACTTGACATCGATAACAGACACAGACATAGGGACACTCTCTGTTAGCGTGAATATGAGAGTCAGATTCAGAAACTTGACGTCGAATGTAGGCCAATAAATTCACACAATTTGAAATGTGTTGATTTGGTTTACGACGGAATAGTGAAAATAACGTTAGAAGCCAAGTTCTTTAAGACAGGAAAACAAGTAAGCCTTTAGGGATGGATGTACATTTGTTGTACAGACGGCCATGAAATGGAGATGTAGTATTCCGACTGATGAATTGCACAAACAATATGAATTAAAGACAACATACTGCACTTTTGATGCAAATTTCTTTTTTTTTTCAATGGATATATACAGCAACTTGATTTAAAGTGTACACGTGTGTACCTGCATGCAATTGCATTTATATATCTGTATGGAAGAAACTGCATTTGGATATATTATATTTATTGAGAATACTTTTTTCCACTAAAGTAAAATTGAATAACCACTAACTCGTATCCAGTGCAGTTGTACCTTTCAAGGGAGTCACTGTGTATATTTTGTGACCATGGGTTGCACTTCATTTAAATAAGAAGCAGAACATCCCCACTGTGGAACGATTATGTAGGCATCTACTGACTTGGGAAGTAGTTGCCTTGTAGCCTTCCCTCAGGCTTCCAATTGCATTTCACAGTCTTCCTAAAGATCAAGTAATTGCTCTGCTTTCACATTAAAGTGAGCTTTTGCCAACATTAAAAAAACAAAAAGAGTTGTCATTGCTCTAAATTCACATCATTTAGTGGCTTAGTGAGAAAGTGTACAGCGCGACTTCCCCGATACCCAGCAACTGTCGAATATCAAAGCAACGAAATGTTGTGCAACGACCAAACAGACTGTTAATACCAGAGAAGGGTTCAAGTGCATGGCACAAGCATGTCTTTGCTAATTTCAAACCAATGTCGGTAATCTGGGGTTGGTAAGAAAAAAAGAAAAAAAAAAAAGAAGCTGGACCACATTTGTGGCATCAAAATTGAGGAGTTTTAGATACTGGTAGCTTTAATTCTGCAACAACATGAAATTATAATGTGGATAATGAGTCTCATCTTTCCTCAAATGTAAAACAAATAAAAGTACAATCCAGATATTTGATAGTTATTGTTCCATAAAGACATGGACATGAAGTTCTACCAATTTGTGCACCTGCATCAATCAATCATGACACGTCACTCCAAATTAAAAGCATCAAACTACTAATTACAGCCAAAAATGGACAAAGGCACTTGAAGACAAACATGACACAGCCACCAGGTGTAATCCAGATGTTTTGGCTTCACTTTCGGGATCTGTAATTTCCTTCTACCTTCATATAAGGTCTACTATTTCTTTGTGGGGGAAGTCTATGCCTAAATCTGGATTCACGGTCTTTGTGTTTCACTGTACACTGTCAGCGTGAGGTCATCACCTCGTGCGGCAAATGCCTGCTGAATTAGCACTGCTCCTACAGAGAATAGAAACCGAACAATAAACAAACAGGCGTCGGACAAAGTGCTGAGGCATTTATGTACCCAGAAAATGCAAGAACGTTAGAAACAGAGCAGAGTTGGGGCCCATGTGCATCTTAATGCAGCCTTTTTATAACATTTTCTGCTACTCTAAACAAAAACGTCCCTTATTGCCTGGATTGCTGAGATAAATAAACATAAATCTGCAAAAAAAAAAAACCCTGAATATAAAATCAATGCACACATAATAACATACTGTATATATGTATACATGTACTGTATATATATATATATATATATACATCACTGCACCATATCTGGTTGCAGTTGTCTGACCAATTATGTTCTTATTTCTCTGCCCACCAAGTCGTTGGAGTATGACACTGTGCTCATATTGGGAGAGTGATTAAAAAACAAACACAAAACAAAACCTCTACAGTGAATTCTTTGACGTACAGTCCACATTTATCGCAGTTCAAGCAATATTTGCAATATATGTACCTTTTCCTAACCCATGAAATATCAGAAAACCTTAAAAAATGTCGATCGGTGTTTGTCAAACCTGGAAATGATGATCTTCTCAAATGTTTTGTTTTGTCCACAAACCAAAATGATTAACTCTTAATGATTTCTTTGTTATCCAGCGCAAAGAAATTAAGCTCTACATTATTCAAAAATCTCCTTCATTTGACACTGCATCCCGTCTGGATGCATCATTGGCGTTGATTGTCGGAGCAGTAACTGTGAGGATTTGGTTCTCAAATGTCGTGAAAATGTGGTCCGTCACTTGATGAGCTAAAATACTACCAAACATGATTCTCAGAGGATGAAACATTTCCACTTAGGCCAATCCGCCCCACCTTGCTCCCCCTGCTGACCTCAAGCACGTGCAGAAAAAATGGCGCAAGTAATTCCCGGAGTGGCATATTGCCGTGGCGAATGACGGCAGAGTGACGAGACACCGATGAGACCGACAGGTGCCAGCGCTGCATAAACACTGACAATCTCTTCATATCCCTTTAATGAAAATGTATTACACTGGGGGGACCAACCTAATAGACATGATCCAATAAACCCAGAAGAATAAACCATAATGACTTCCAAAACGCCATCATCGCATCACATCACCGAGGACGTGTTGGAGGAAAAGGGCTTTGATGAATGTGGCGTTTGTCTCTTGCTTACTCAAATGGTGAGAATGCCATCTGGGTAATCAACAGTCATTGTGACCTCCTCACACCCACCAAGCCGACCATTATTATTATCACACTGCACAGATCAGCTCGAACTGCCGCCGTTATTAGGATCTCCCAGTGTGTACATTACATTGCCTTGAATGCAAATCTTTGGCGTCCGTTATGATGCCCGTGAATCAGCGAGCACAACGCCTCCTATAACGACGTAGATCTGAATCTAAAATTGCGCCCATCAACGCCTCCCTTTCATCGCCTTTTTGTGTCCATGTAGCGACAGATACAAACCAAGATACCTCAGCCTGCATAGCGACGGAAGAAAAAAAACAATCAAAGCCATTTCTTGAAAGAGCTGGGTGGTTCATTGAGGTGGGAGATAATGAAGAATGATGTGACAGTTGTGGATGAATATTTGGCCCTGTTGGTCGCCACTGGGAACAAGTGGGAGTCCTCCCGATATGACAATAACACAGCATGACCAAAGGCGTTGTGTGGCCAATTATGAATGTGGAATGTTGAAAATAATAACATGCAAGGGAAATTAAATTGATTTTTCTCTTTTGTTTTTGTTTCTGAATTGAATATTTCGGGGGACGGGGGACGGGAGAGTTTTGGTAAATAACAAGGTGAAATGGCTTTGGTTCACCGGGCACGTGCACAAGTGAGATTGATCAGTACTTGGCAGCCTCTATTGCTGCCAAGAATAATCAATTGTTTAAATCAGTCACGAGGCTGAATAGGTTTGTGCTGAGGCAAAGTTGTTTCAGGAGAAACACATTACCATACACATATTCTTTATTTTTCTCTTTTAAAATGGTGGGGAGCAATCCAGGTTTAAAGAACAAAAGTGTGTCCTTCAATGAATAACTAACTTGAAATGGGTTATATGGAAGAAACGCATTATATTAAGTCATAAAATGACTATGAGATCATCAGACATGTTAAGCTGAAGTATTGGCTTCTGAAGTACTGACACAACTTGTGGGCCAAAGTTTGCTTTGGTACGTCCAACCACGCAATAACCCAGCTATAGCCGCGTTTCCACTGAAGGGAACGTTGCGGTTCGGTGCAGTACAGAACGTATCTTTTCGTGTTTTCATTTGGAATAGTACCAAAAATAACTGGCCCCAACTGTTCCATTCTTTTGGTAACCCTCCCTTGGGGTACCAGAGTAAGATGGCACGGTACAGTTAGACGGGCTCCAGAAAAACAACAACAACAACGAGTCGAGGCAAAAGCCCTCAAAGCTTGACGTCTTGACAAACAGCGACAAACAGAGCAGGAAAAATAGAGCTGCTGGATGTCTGTCATTCTTGTCGGGTGTGTCGAGTTCAATGCTGCCGCTCAGTGTCGTTGCGCGAGGGGCACAGCCCGCACGCCGTCTACCAAGTAAACGTACTGTTCTCAGTCCAAACCCAAGCCTCACCCAGACTTAACCATACCAAACCATACCGTACTGTACCAAACTGAACCGTACCGTGATGGAAACACGGTATCAGTGTGAGAATAGTCAAACAGTACCAAACCTAAAAAAACGTATCAACCACAGTATAAGAAAAACAGTAAACTGCAGTAGAGATGATAAGATAAAGAATAGATAAGAGAAATAAGACGATGGTACAGTTATGCTGTTCTGTTATACCTCAAACTCAAGAGTTCTGGGACATCTTCCCCATACATGCTGCTTTTTTTTCTTATCTGTGATATTTGTAGCCTTAATAATGGTTATTGTGATCCCAATTCATTGCATTGTAATAGCTTTCAACTGTCTGACTGAAATAACAGGGTAGAAAAGTTATATTCTAACACAACGGATATTCTGCCCGCAAGAAAATGCAACTAATTAAACAGGTCTTTTTATACCGATTGCCACTATAACAAATTTACAGTTCACCACACCCTTCCTCATTGTTATTTTTCCATCGCTAAAACACTGAACACAATACCCAAATTGCAAGTTCATCTGCTGGTTGTCTAGAATAGCATGAGCAAAAGAGGAGGAGGGGGGTGAAAAAAGGAGGACAGAAAAGCTGTTGTCACCTTTTCAGAGAGCAGCCTGAAAGATCTATTGTGTGCATTCATGCCGCTGCTGGTTTTCATTTTATATGTAAATTCTTGAAATCACTTCAACAAGAAATCTGAGGAAAGCTCCACTATCTCATTCTTGTGGCTGCAATAACCTCACAATGGTTATACGAGGGTGTGTGTGCGTGTGCGTGTGGGGGGATTGCAGTGCTCTACACATGTCGGGGCAAGGTGCTTTGTTACAATATTAAAATAAAAAGTCACATAAGACGTCGAATCAAAGGAGTATTTTCGTTAGATAGAGCACAGCAACAATGGCGACTGAGCTTGAGGAATCAGGCTTTTGCTCTTATCTACTTTGGACCTCCAGCCAACAGCAGATACAACAGTGTTGGATTTTATAGACAGTGAGATCTCAAAGGAGTGAAGCCATTGATTTTTAAATACAGAGGGAGAAAAAAAACAGCACATTTTGGCAACCAAAATGACCCGCGCTTCCCTCCAGCAGCACAGAACAAAACTGATGCTCGCCTTCATTAAAGTGTGCTGCCGACGCGGAATCAGCGACTGCATAATGCGACGATTTGTCAGCCAAGACATCTGCATGTTATCTTGACCAGTCTCCGTGACACAAACGCTGCACGTACGGCAGTTGAAAACACAAGAGACGTCAGGCGTTGCCATTTGTTCAGAAGCGGTCAATTCTTTGTGCGAGTGCCTCGAGCGTCAAACATTATCTTTCACTGGCACAGTCTTTAAATGTGTGCGGGGGCAGAGAGGTCATCGCTGTTTTTCTTTGTAAGCTCTGAATGATATGGGAGACAACGATAAGATGGCTCTGAGATAAGAGACAACTCGGCTTCTGCTGACACAATAGACAGCATTGTTTCCCACCTTTGGTCATAATCCAGCAGTGTTGGACAGTCTCATGAGATCTCTGTATGTTCCAGATAGAGCACTGTGGTTCAAGGAGGGAATGTTCAATTACATAGAAAGAAATGAGGGGAAAAAAGACATTATTTTATATACTTTTTCAGAATTATTCTAACAAAGGCTTTTGCATGCTAAAGGTATCCCTCTTCTTCATATTGAAGCTACACTGCATAACAGGAAAATGTCAAATGAGTTCACACGCCGATGAAGCTCCACACGACTTGTGTATTTCCGTGTCGCCCGTTGACAAACTTTTAATATAACTTTTAAAATTTGTAATTTTAATCTTTTTAAATCACATCCATTACTGAGTAAAAAAAACAGACCGGAAACCTTTGCAGTGAATGATGAGGACAGGTGAACAATGAAGACAGGTGAATAATGAGGACAGGTGAGTGACGAAGACAGGTGAATGAATAATGAGGGCAGGTGAGTGATGAGGACAGGTGAAGGATGAGGACAGGTGAGCGATGAGGACAGGTGAACGATGACGACAGATAAATGATGGGGACGGGTGAAGTAACGCTAATTAAGGTCGCTGAGTGAGTGACAAAGTGAAAGTGTTTGTGACCTTTGACACATTTTGACAGACACATTATGCGTTTACATATTTTATTTTGTCAGCACTTAAATTTGTAAAGGTTTGCCTTTAATTCAAAATAATTCATATGAGATTTGTGTCCCCTTGTCCTTTTTGGAAAACACAATAAAGAAGTAACTAAGTAACTTTTACTCTGAGTACATTTGTAGACCAGTACTTTTACTTGTACTTATCAAAATAGTGGTACCTCTGCCCAATACCTGTATGAGTTTGATATTACTCCATTTCTGACTTCGACATAAGAGTAAATAATGTCAAATGCACAAAACAGAAAGGAATTTCTATTTAACCACATTTCATAGAGCATTTATGACTCTTTTTTGATTCATGTTATGCAAAGTGAGTCTAATATGCAGTTCAGTTAATTTCAAATCAAACGACTCTTTGTATCCATTATGAACTTAATTTATGTAAAAGCGTAGTTACCTTATGAGAGCCAAAACATGGCACTTGAAAACTAAAATGAATCGAGTGCGTCCTTGCAGATTCATTACAGCTCTGCCTTCGCTCTTTAGTTCATTTCAGTTCCACCACGTGATGATTCTTAAGACTCAAGAGTAACGTTTACCTATGAAGCATTATGATACAAAAGTGAAACACTCTCTTCTACGGCAAAATAACGATCCATTCAAAGATGGTTTTCTCTTTATGAGACTGTTTATGGACAGATGTTTGGTTTAGAGCCAACAGAGGACTTGCGTATCTTGAGTCAAATGTAACTTTTTTATTTCACACTGGGTTTTGTAATGACGATAAAAGCCAAATAACTTTATTGTTCCTGATTTGGAGTGCTTTAGTCTTTGCTGCTGTCTTATGGCGATGTCTTTACAGAGAAAGTTGTCAGTGTTTTAAGATGTTTAAATGTTTCTGGTGGCACCTATGTACTCAATAGTAAGGAATATTTCAGATTTGGCACCTAGGGGGTAACAAAGGGTATCAGAATAGTGGAAGAAATGTTTGGAAGTGAGACACTGTGCATAAAACTGTGTTGTGATCGATCCAAAAGTCTCAGAGAAACCTGTAAGATTCAGGATGCTTTTGGGAGTATTGATTTACCCACATTTTCTGCATCGCTTTACCCACTACAAACAAACGGCCTCATGCACACGATTAATAGGAAATAACAAATTCTGCTGCCATAATTATCATCTTCAACGTCATTTTCAACATGGAAGTTTTTCCACACAAACTGTCCAAGGAACCCAGCGAGAGGTTTCATCAAACCAAGTCATGTCTTTCATCCGCCATGCGTAAAAAACGATGTAGTTGCCTCCAAGAGCATCAGTGGATTCTTCCACCAGAGACTCAGCACTGCACGTATGTGCAGTATCATGAACGATGCTGAAAACTAAGTTAAAAAACCCTTTTTTTTCTCTCCTAACCACCAATCCATGACCTCCACTGAGGAGAAGATTTTCAAATAAAGATGAACACAAAGGGGAATTTCATAAGGAGAAAGGAGAAGAAGGAAAAAAAACAACATAGAGCAGAGATAATCCAACGAGACCGATGCTACAACTGTCAAAAATAAAACAGACTTTGAGCTGCCAACTTGTCAAAGTCAACAAATGTATTTATTGCATTGACTGGGTTTTTATTATTGATTTAAGCGTCAATTACACTTACAATCAATCCATTCACTGCTGTGTGTAACAAGGATGGAGAAAAATAAGCCGTATTTTCCGCTGACCATAAATTAGACCAAAAAAAGGCGAAGTTTTCTACTCTTGAAAAGCCAAAAAGTGGAGAATTGATCAAATGTCTTTGCCTGAAAAAAACATTAACAATGTATTTATTATCAGAGCTGTTGCTTTGATTAAGTACTTTCCTTCTTCCAATCAATGAATGCAGTAGTTCTTAAAACTCGGGCACCAGATTAATTTGTGTGCAATTAAAGCAGATGGCTTTGTGATTATGTTTGCAACCAACAGAGGTACAATTTAAAATGCATTTGTTAATTTATTTAATTTTTATTTTATCATTTCTGTCCCGGTTTGTTTGGCCACATCTTGGTGTGCATATTAATTATCAACTTAATTTAGTTTGACTGCCTGGATATCAAACAGTAAAAACCGGAAAAAGTAAAGTTTTTTTTAAAAAAAAAATACAACATGAAGCTGTCAATAACTACATACTAAAATATGCATCTTTCAATAAATAATTTTTAAAGTTTTGTGTGACTAAATAACTGGATTCACAAACTGACTTGTATCACGATTCTTATCATCTTTAATCAGTTATTCAATTTGCTTTCCTCGTTGCTGGTCAATGCAAAGTAGTCACAGGATGTAACAAGCTCTCTGATTGGTCAAAGGCCTGTGCCCACCATCGTGTGCTTGCTGTGTGTCAGTAAAAATTGTACGCACTTGCATTTTTGTAAAAAATAAAAAACAACAACTTGAGAATAAAGTCAGAATTCTGAGATTAAAGTCAGAATTTTGAGATTTAAGTCAGAATTCTGGCCCTAATCCAGCTCTAATACTCTTCCGTGCAATATTTTTATATATGTTAGAAAATACAAATACTATTTCAGCTCAATGAAGAAAGAACACAACTCCAGGTGAGGGACAGTTGTACTTGGTTCAGTCAGATCATCCCGTCCTTCCTAATTTAACAGAATGAGGGGGAAACGTGTAGCGGGTAGCTCCACTGCCGTGCGTTTGGCATTTGCATTGGGAACGTGACCCTCATCTGTTTCACGACTACCACTTAATCACTGCCAGTGAGACTTAATCAATTACAAATCTTTCCTGTTCGACACGGACCTTTTCATTACACCCCGGCGCAGTTCAAGTTCCTCGGTGGCGCGGTTCAGAAAAAGAGGTCAAACTGGAGTTAAAGGCTAAACGTCCGGGCAGGAAATGATTCACCGCGGGGTGACGCGAGAAAGATGGCCATCGCAGGAGAACAGGACAAGGACACACACTTGGCCCAATTCTGCCACCAGATTCCCAGTTAAGAGTCTGTGGACCAAACTATTATCCGACTATTATGGACACGTCAGAGGAAGCCAGGGAGAGCAAGTGAAGGTGAATACGTGTTTGGATATTCTTCTTCTTGAAACCCTTTTGAGAAATCTGTCCACTTTTTCAGCCATTCCTTGATCTGCAGCCACCTAATGGCAATCACCAAATCATTAAATATAATCTGCAATTAAATGATGAATTCACTTCTGCACTGATTTGCAAGTCCTGCTCTTTTAATACTCCCGGACATAAATGAGCACTCATCAATCAAGACGAACCCTCTGTACGTGATTATGTTTTGTGTTTTTTAGGCATTAGAGCTGTTGCTCTTTCACTGGAAATGCGTTGGGAGAGTGTTCTCCTAACGACAAAATTATAAAATTAAAGCTGAAAAAAAATTTCAAATGTAACACACACGTAGCAACTGCAGTGTTTTTTTCTAAATAAACCATGTTTTTATTCATTTTAAACTGTTAAGACAGTATTTTAACATGCAGTAAATTGTAAATAATAATAATAAGTTATTCTGGAAAAATGGACAAAAGCAAAACAAAGAGGGTTAGGTGTTAAAGGGTAAAAGATAAGCACTGTGACCTGAACAGTAAATGAGCAATTTAATGATGAATGTTTGATAAATTAATCCTAACTTATTTTTTATGAATAGACAAAAGGAGGGACTGCTCTACAGTTCTGGACATTGCCTAGAGGAAGCTACTGTGGTGACTTTCGCTATGTCGACACGGCAACACTGTTCTACGAAAACCCCAACGTAGCATCTATTATGTCTGAGGACTGTTCACACCAAATTTTATCCCAATCTAATGAACCCGTTGCAAAATTTGTGACACTATGACAATGATTTACTAAAAAAAGTCAAATGTTAGGAGCTGCAGAGGAGAGCAGTGATGGATATAAATAACAAAGAGAAAAAGGAGGAGGAGGAGGAGGAGGGAAAGCTGGATGAAGAGGTTAAGGATGGATGGTTGAGAGAACCGATGGATGGATGAATAGATGGGGGTTAGCTGGCCAGAGGGAGGTATGCTACATATTGGCATCGATCCACAGGAGGGCCCATCAAAGATGGAGTGACATTTATGGCGCCGCTTACTGCGCCGACCTGCCGTCAGCA
The DNA here is from genome assembly GCF_019176455.1 of Solea senegalensis. Classification (NCBI taxonomy): domain Eukaryota; kingdom Metazoa; phylum Chordata; class Actinopteri; order Pleuronectiformes; family Soleidae; genus Solea; species Solea senegalensis. The sequence continues at coordinate 4,381,913 of NC_058033.1, forward strand.
GCGGGGACCGGGAGCTGCGACAACGTCTGCCGTGTTGGGAAAACTGTCAGTGCTTTTGACTTCTGCTGCTGAGACACAGACATTTTCTCCGAGGCCCCACAGGTCGAGGGCAGAGGGGTCTGTTTAGCTGCGGAGAGTCATACAGGCGACGTTTCTGGATTTAAACATGGATTTGAAGCAAAAATGAACCTTTCATTATTCTGAAGAATGAGCCATGTTCACTTGACAAGTACGTATTAAAATGAAGATATAGTGTGCTAACACTAATAACTCTGCAGGTTACAGTGCTTAATGCCATGAGTGCTTACTTTTGAGAATAAGAAACTGCCAGATGGAGCTGAGCAGATGTTACTCAAGGACAATATAGGCCCACAGGTCACTTCATATTATTGTGTATTTTCTGTGTTGTTAACGCGGGTGAATGAGTGTCAGGTGAATTTGGGGAGTTCATGGTCCAATCCGACTGTGCCATGACCCCTGCCAACCGATCACCGTGTCGCTGTCAGACTTAAATTCTGAGCTTTCTGGGCTTTTTCTGAAATGTGACCACAGCTCCGTTGTGTCTTATTCCCCCCTCCCAGTCCATGTGCTATAATCACGATAATAAAGGTTGATTCCTTATGCATTCAATATTTAATTTACCTTCTTTATCTCCATTGAGAAATACTGACCATTTTTTTTACTACAAAGGCTGGACGACCGGGAAGGCAAAACAGGCAACTGCGCCAAGGGTCCCACAAGCCTCAGGCACCCAAAGCACAATATGAAATCATATGGATCATGCATTATTACTTACATTATGACTCACACTGGAAAGCGACAGCTACATGTTGCATTTCATTGCCTTCCTGCAGCGGAAAACACTGACACTGTGCCGGAGCCATTGGGGAAAGAACGTACTGTGGCTTTTTCAAGGCGAGGACAATGAAACAAAGTGATTTTAAAGGAATTACTAAAAGGAATCTGTGACATGCAGGCTGTGCTTGCTTCGGTTTACCTAGTTAAACGTAACGTAACCATTGCCTAACGTGTCCTGGACAGAACAGACCAGGTTCAGGTGTCATCATCACCACAGTATTTCAAGCTATGTTAAAGCAACAAGATGCAGCGTTTCTTACAGCAGCTTCTGAGCCATTTTTGATGGTTCACTGACTTTTATCCCGGAGAACGGAGCTCCTTTCATTACCACTCCGCACCTGGACATCTGTCCTTGCACTGTGTACATTCGGGCGCGCGGGCAACGTGCATGGAAAACAATCCATGCACAGGGAGACGTTTCAGTTTCGTCTATGTTTTACCGTTACATTGTGTTGCTTTAATGTCATGGTTTCCTGTGAAAATGTATGAAGATTTACTACAAATACTACATAGTATTATTATTATTATTATAAGCTGGATTCTTAGAACACACGTACGACAACAACAACGCCTTTAGGCATATAGACATGGTCAAGACGAGTATTTCAGAAACAGCCGATCTACTGGGATTTTTCCCCCATCTCTAGATTTTACAAAGAACAGCCCAAAATATAGAAAATATCCAGCGAAAATTATCAAAAGTCAAAATATAACCACTCATTACATTCAGGGTGAAGAGAATCTCTCAGCTCACAAAGTGTCAAACCTTGAAGCAGATGGCAAAAAAGACCTCACCCTGGTGCGACCGCTGTTACTTCATTAGATGCTGTCTTGTACCTAATAAAGTGGATAACGAGCGTGCACACACACACAAAAAGGTCTTCAGTGTGGTGTGATTTGTTTGTGTTTGGATTGCGATGACTTGTTTTTGTCTCGGCAACATTTAAAATCACAAAAATTAAATAAAAAAGTGGGCTTCTCTCCACTCACAGGATGCAGCTTTCCTACAAAAATGAGCAAAACACTGAATTTCAGAAGTGACAAAAACACTCCCCCTTTTCTTTTCTTTTTTCATTTTCTGAAAGATTATCACAGAAAGACAAAGCATCAATATTTAATTTGACGCCACGGCTTGCCTCCGCCGCAGACACCAAACAAACAATAATATTTGAGCATTATTGTCAGTAAATTTGTGATGGAGGGATGTGCTCTTATTCATAAACAATACTGTCTGCCAGCTCCAACAGATCTTATCCAGAGGAAAGGAAATGATAAAGTCAAATGTTCTATTTTGCAGCCGGAGCCAGAAAGGGATATTTCTGTTTGTAGTCTTTGGCAATAAGTCAATACAAAAAAACATATATATTACTGAACATTTGTCGCTGTGAACAGACGTGTCTTTTTTCTTTTTTTTTGGCATTGTCCAAAAGTAGCTTGATTACAAGAGTTTTGTTGTTATTTTATCCATTTCCAAGCAAACAATGCTGTCACGAAATGAAAGCAAGACAAAAAGGAAGAGTGATTTTCCTTTGTAGTAATACCTGAGAGGAATTTACTCGTCTGGCATTTACCCATCAAACATTTGCCATTACTGGAACTATTTTGCACTAAATATCCCCTTAGAGAATAATATTCCCTAGTACTCGCACATATAATCACTGATATCTAGAAACCACAAAGTGGAAGAATCGCACACGAGAAGCAAACCTTCTTTGCAAACTGAAGGCAGAATTTTCCCACAGTGTCACTTCACTCATAAATCCTTATCTGTTTCTGGTTCACCACCAAAATCTAACATTTTATTCTTTGGGATACAAAACTGACATCCGCAACCCAAAAAGGGTGAAGATGATGATAACCACAGTGGGTTTTCTTTTCGATAAAAGAGCTTTGGATTCAGAACAAAATCAAAAAGATTTTAGTTCGTCTTCCCTCGTTTCAAGACTCAATCAATTCTCCTTCTAGATGAGGTTCAGCTCTTTGTCAGAATCTCGTGAAAGTCGGCACGAAATCCAAGAAAAAGCTGGAGTCACTGCAGGTACGTTTTGTTTTGATGTGTTTGTTAGTTTGATGTATCAGGGCCGTTACACATGAGAACACGCCGGCGTCTGATCCACACAGAACCGCCGTTTTGGGAGCCCTAAATTGTTTGAGTCTTTTTTGGAAACGGATCCCAGAGTAAAAAAAGTCTCAAAACTCCGCCTTTGTGTTTTCATGTATACACCCAATGTTCAACTTTGGGAAAACAATGATATCACAGCCCAATGTCTCTGTCTCTTGCTCTGCCTGCAGCCTCCACCCTCAGGCCCGGAAGTCAAGGATGTATTATAAGAACTGGATAGAGCACCGCCCCTTCTGCCTTGAAGACTTAGTGTGAATTTCTTTTCCAGTGGCCACTTGTGGTACTGCAACAACAAATACTCATAACATTTTCCCACTGAAAGAGACGTCTGCAAAACTGTTCACAGGACACCGCAAGAGATGGACATAGACATTAATAGACCTTTATGTTCTATATTTTCAATTCATGGAGTTTCATATTTGTAAAGTCTTGCAAAAGTGATGTCACAGCTGTGTACGAGCACGGCCATGTGGCGTCTTGGGAACGGCGCTACTGTCAGGGAACCGTACGATATGAAAACGTGAATACATAAAGGGGAGGGGGAGTTTTTCTTTTTATATTTTACAAAAAATATTACCTCAAAGCAGCTATAGCCGTGCATTAGCATCTATTTTCAAACTTATGATCGATGTATTAACAAGCTGCTTCATTGAGGCTGCAGCCAAACCCTCTCTTACCTCTCTTACTACTCTACACTGTCGCCATCTTCGTCATTGTCGCTTTCTACTTTACACTTTTTTACTTTTCTACTCTACAAGCTTTATACACAAGCTTAACGTCTTGTCCGTCGGTGAGCTTCTGTGGCAGCGTTGCAGCGCCACATACAGGCCTGGCATACATACTACCGTGTTGTACAGAGTTGTTCTTGGGGGTTTTGTGTGCATGAAGACATTTATTGAAACCGAGCTGTGTTCACAAGACAATGTTTTTAGAATGAACAAGAAAGACATAAGGGGGACAGTTGTGTTTCTCTGAGGATAAGACTCCTCCTGTGTGTGTCCCCACAAACTTGACAAAGCAATTTTTCTTTTACTTCTTTAGAGATGCTTTATTCATTTATTTTTCTCTTGAAAGTGACATCACGTATCTGCTTTTCTCTATTTCTCTATTTTTTCCTTACATTTATTGTGATACTTGTCAACAATGACATGTAAGTGTGTGTTGCATTGACCGTGACCTTGATCCAGCAGCCATAAAGCAAGAGGAAATTGTTTTTTTCCTCACTTATATCACATAAACAAAATTATTCTTTTGGTATTTCGGGCCGCACCAAACCTGTCTTCTGGGACATATACATCCTGGACACTGAACGCTAACTCCCCTCAGAGATGTTTAGTGGAAAAGAGGGGAAGACAAAAAAAAAAAACCTTCCCTCAAGCCTAATTTGCGCACATGATCCTAATTGCCCAGTGAAAGACTAAGTATCACAGGGCAGTAATGGTCAGTCAGGCTTGGCTCTGGAGAACAAAAACGCCTGCCAGATTGCAATCCCTCACCTTGATGCACAAAATGGCCTTGCACACCAGGCCGAAAACCCTCCCACACACTGCACACCGCACCGGAAATGAGTGATGAGTCTCCAGTTAGGATCTGCGGGAAGCCGGGGATTGAACAGAAATGCATTTTGTCACGCCAACACCGGAGGGGACATTTGAAACAGGATGACACCTCATGAATATCAAATGGCACCCTGCTTTTTAGCGTGACACACTTCACACTTCCTGGAATTAATTATCAGTGGATAATGTGACACCGACGTGTCCTGACCACGGTTTGAAGTTTTCAAGGTGTTCTGAAAAACTTTTTGGGTGTTTGCGGGTTCGGGAGATGAGAGGAAGAACATTCTCCCCCTTAATTGCAGAGTTAATAAGCACCTCAGACGGATCCACACTACAGGGGTCAAACAAGACTCCCTCCTCATTACTCCAGCTTTGTTTAAAAAGACATTTTATTCTGGAGAGACAGATACGGAGACTTTTGGAGGCGATGATGCAGTTACCTGCATACGCTTCCCGATTACTTTTTATCGGCCAACTCATCAAACTGTGAAAGGACTTCATGCGATCTTTTATCTTCTTTATGCTTGAAAAGTTTTCTTTCAACACAATATTGTTTCAAGAAATGCTTTCAAATAAACACAACCTGCCAAAACAACTCTAAACACTGTTGTACGTGTCACAGAAACACACCAAAAGTGAAGAGGACATGTGTCAAAGGCTTGACGTCTAGCTGGGTTCAAGGGTTAGAGAGGTGGAGCTATGACATTCTCATTGGTTGTAGTCACATAAACGTAACGGTGGACTATTTCACTCCGCGGCGACTTTTCCAAAAATAGCATGTTAGGGCTTTACACAACTGTTTCCTGCCAATGTTTTCCTTCAAAGGAGCCAATTAGCTTCCTGTTAGAATGGATATGCACATGCCCAAGTGCACCTGAAGGGTCACATAATGCAGATTACTAGCGATAGTGATCATTTTTATAGGAAAATGCTGTTTTCAAATGAAAACATAAGGAAAGAAGGCAAAGAAGACAGTAATGCGACATGATGCCAATAAAGCCATAGAACAACTAGAACTTCAACTACAGCAAACTACAAAGGATGGTACAGTTTCAGACCCAGTCTCTCAAAACTCACCATGTAGTGTTTCATATTTCACATGTGAGCTCTTTATCCTCTAATGAAACCTCACAGTGCAACGTCCAGAATGGATGGTGTTACACTCTCGGCATATTGGCTGAAAAACATCCCTGGACAAGGTTCCTCTTTTCCACTATCAATGCCAGTGTATTAGCCAACTTCATTAAAAAAAGGTGAGGGGAAGAGAGAAGGGGAGAGAGTCACACCCAGGCTACTTCATCACAGCACCGAGAGAGGAAGACAGTGTGTGTGTGTGTGTGTCCCAGACTGCTTCAAAGGCAGCCTCTTGGACAAGATCAGTGCTGTGACCGTGTTCCAAGCCTATCAACAGGCTGTGGGCTGGCAGGTTTCTGGAGTGGAGACGAGCCTTTAATCTAGGACAGATGTGAGAGAGTGACACAGAGAGAGAGAGACGGAGTAAAACACACTCAAATCTAGAGAGAGGGGGAGATATATAGAGAGAGAGAGAGACAGAGGCATGAATGGCTGGGATGGTTTGTGAAACGCTGCAAAGAGATGCAGGCATCCGAAAAACACAAGTACCACAAGTATCCTTTTAAGTACTCTGCATTGACGTCCATTCATTTGAACAGCCTAAACCAAAGCATTACCCCTAACCTTAGCCATAACAAGTTAATGCCTAAGATTAACCTTAACTACAATTTAAATCTTAATCAACTGGTTCCTCACTGAGATTGTGATCATCAAGGTGAGACGACCAAAGGTGGACTTAGATCCGAAGAGAACTGAGAGACGCCAAACATGAACAGCGAGATGTTAACAGCTGGGCGTCCTCTGTCATGCTGCCAGTGAATCTCAGAGTGAAGTTATATCTGTGCTTTGCAGGAGAGGAGGAGGAGAGAGAGTGAGAGAGAGGCGCCAGGTCAAGATGCCTGGCGCCGTCCTCTGCTGATACCCAGTCGACCTTGGGGAGGACGGCGTCGTTGAGTTATCGGTCCTTTTCCCCAGTTAGGTTAGGTCGGTTCAACAAAGATATAACAAGGAACACTCTGTAGACAAATTGTGGGAAATTTGGGAAATTTAAATATGTGTTCAAATGTAACACGCTAAATCTGGTGTACCACTACAATGTTTTTCTCAATAAAACTTTTTGTTTTTCTGCATTTTAAATTGTTTATACACTATTTTAACTTGCAGTAAAGTTATTCTGGGAAAATGACATTTTCTGGCCCTTTCATGGTTAAAATAAGCAAAAAAAGAAAGTCCACACGGACATTTTGAGGCCGAATTATACGTTTTTCTCTTGAGGTTCTGCCTCATTCAGAGTAGGTTTTAGTCTCTATGAGGACTACTACTGGTCCTGGCAAGGTCCGTGTTTATTCCAGAAAAGGTCCTAAAGAGGTAACAAATACAAGCACACACTCATTTTCACACATAGAGGCAGTGTGAAGCCCACTGGGAAGTCAACAGACACTGATGGGGGATGAGTGGTATGTTGCTTTTAGAGTATAAGAATAAGAATATTGAGATATGACAAGGATAAAAACAAATCCATACCAAGGAAAAGGTAAGATAAATGTATCAAACCCCCGTGGGGGGGAATTCACATGCTGTATTTTACCCAGAACCTGTCTAGAAGTGGGAGCAGTGGGCAGACACTGAGCAGCCGCCCGGGGACCAACCTGAGGCACAATGACAGCAACATTACCCTTACACTTGTTTGGAAGGTGGGAGGAAACCGAGAATAAAAACCCACACAAACACAAGCAGAACACGCAAAACTCAACACAGGAAGGACCTGGGTACGAAAAGCCTTATTGCTGTGCCGTGCCATGGGAGGAAAATGGGGATAAACAAGTAACAAGCCTGCTCTGCCTCAGGAATCCTCACTCACTGGAGACTCTGCACATTTTCAATAAGACAAGCAAGTGGAAAGAATCACACGCCGACTCTGCACTTAGGCTGCTGCTCATGTTTACCTCCCGTGTTTACATTTCTGCTTTGTGTACATGGACGAGTGTGTGTGCGCGATGCCCAAAGTTTCGCTGAATATATTTACAAACGTGCTGTGTAAAGTGTGCTCACACCACACTTAACGCGCCGGCGCCTCGCAGGCATATGTCGCGCATACCGACGGATATTCAGACCGACGTTGCGAGAGACGTAGACACTCTTCGCGTTTAAATGAGTAATTCAACATTTAGGGAAAAAGATACACGACGACAGGAGCCTAACACCCTCACAAGAACAAGAACTGACCATGTTTGTTGGACTCTGAAACAAAACCTAATAACTTGACCTAATAACTGGACTTGATGATGCTGATGATTAAATTTGACCAGTTTTTTTGTAATCTGATTTTTTTACTCCTAAAACTTGACCGAAACAGTAAAAAGCAGTGCAGGGCTTTTATTTTCTTTGAAGGAAATAACTTTGACATCAACTTTTTATTAATTTTATCTATTTCTTTTGTGTGTCTCTGGAAATGAATATAAAAAACGGTATATTTTTGGGGGTGAAGTGAAGCCCTTTAATCAATGATATTGTCAATTTTGATCACTCTTTCCCAGAGCTCCAAATGTTTTGTTTTAATCTGGAAACCTATTTGATTGTCTCTCATAGAGGAGTACAGACACTAGAGAATATTCATATTTGAAAAGCTGAAGTAAAATATCTTGTTTTTTATTTTATATATAAAAAGCTAAAACTAATAACACACTCAAATCAAAACAGTTGGCTTATAATTTAGCAGTGAAACAATAAACAATTTATCATTGCATCCCAAGACATGATCCTTCGTTTTAGTGGGTTCAAAGTTTACAGATGCAACGATCGCACCAAACTCCATAGAGCATTTTTGATATTTTAAAATTTTGCTTGTTGAGTTTCAGACTACAACGCTGGAACTCCATGATTTCTTAGTCTTTTGAATGGATCTAAAGTTCGGCATCACTCTTAAACGTGCTGACTGCACACATTTGATGTCACATTTTGTTCCTCAAAGGAAGAGGAAACACTGCTTGTATTGATCTGCCAGACCGAAAAGATCCAGTGCGGTTTATCTCACTTTATAAATGAAAAGACGCGATGTACCGTTGTTGCCGTTACAGGATGCTACACGCAGACCAGATTCCACATCAAGTGCGTATGAGTAATACTCTGATCTGTCGTGTCCTGCATTTTCTCAATACTATAATTGGATGATGATAAATCAGGGCGTTTCGTTCGACCAAAGGCTATTTTGGCTGCTTGACTTCTTCATAATAGAGTCATTTTTCAAAAAAGGAAAAAACGACCGTGAAACAAGGATATGTCTATTTAGAAAAAAGTCCAGAGGCATCGGAAGCAAACAAATGTGATGGAAAAACAGGCTTCCTCACTCAAACTCAACAGAACCTTATTTTCAAATGTCATTATTTCTTGGTCGGCTGTTACCAACACAAAGCCTTTTTTTAGGAGAGTCATTTCCCAAGAAATCCGCTGCTTTTATCACACGTTGCTTTAATAATGAAGATAATTTGCATCTTCACCAATCATAGTGTTCTTCTCTGACATTACTGCTCTGCTGCGTTTGCATATTTACAGTCGTAACAGTGAAGTTAATGAGATGCCCATTGTTTCCTTTGTAGTGTTTACAGTGATACTGAAAGGAAACAGACTTTACGGCGCCATATTCATAGGTGAAAATTGCCATGGAGACAGCTTCTCACGTCTCGTTTTTAACGGGTTACCAGTCTCACTTACAAACAACGTCAACAATCGCAGAAAGTGACGAGATATAGTACTCATCGGGCTTTCCTAATTAGGTTTCTCGATATAAATGTAATATTATGTTCTGGTTGTTTACCGTTACGCTTACGAGGATCTATTATTTTTTAATTAAGACTAATTTTGCATCATAAATGTTTTTTATTGTAAAGTACACATCAGTCCGTATCAAAACAAACACTTTTACTTTGAAATTCTGTGAAATATCATCATGAATATCTGTTGTGTTAATATTTTAAGCTACAAAACAGTTGTGTTTTTCCCCGACTTTTTTTTTTCTACATCACCACCCTCTCAGCGGACAACAATGGAGAACATCCAATTTGTACGACTGCGAATGGAAATGCAAAATAAAATACATTATAGTACCATACCGAATCAAACCGTTCCACAATCAGAATCTGAACTCCTCACCTACAGCCAAGCTCCAATCAGACCATACAAGCTGCCACACTGGTGTCCACTCCTCTAAATGGGAACATAGCTCAAAATATTGACATCACGTGCTATTGAAGAAGACCTGAAACTAGGACTTGAGAGCCATAAATCGTCAGGAAAATGTTTCCCGACATTATAGATCAAGCGAGAAGCAGAAGCTCAATTTCCCCACAGACTTTTCCAACTAGCAAAGTCGTCCCCAGTTTCGGCTCCAGGAGGAACCCAGAAGACTACATCCATTTGTCTACAGTGATGAAGGAATGTTTTGGTTTTAACATCTTAAAGACTTAAAGAACTTTAATCCAAAACATGTGTCTATTTTAGTTTTAATGGTGGGAAACTAAGAACCAACAAATGGGATGGTGTCGGGGAAGCCAAAAGGAAAATACACCGTGAAAACAGACACGTAACATTATGTATGTGTCAAGTTATTATTGGCTCCAGGGGGCGAGAAGGACTTCCTTTGGAAGTAAAAATGGAACACTGCCTTCAGACGGACACTTTGAACTACGAGTCTGTGCCACCGTCGAGCAGCTTGTTACTCGCCGCGTGTCTTCCTGTGTTCAAGCGGAACTCGTGAACTCCTTATCGTGATACGAGAAGTTGTAAAAAAGGACACCCTAAACTTAAAAGTCACAGGTCAGGAATTTGACGGGGAGAGAATTCCCGAACAATACAACATAACAATGCTACTAATAATAATAAAAACATCATATCAGTGCTTTACGTAGCTGATTTTTCCTGACATCTTGTAAGGCTAAATGTTCCATACTGGACCTTTAATAAATAACTGTGTTTTTTCATTAGGTGCTAATCTGTGTGTTCGAGGTTATTCCCACTGCTTCAGATTAAAGAAAGAAGTCAATTAAAGCAGCTTGAAAGTATGTGACCATTACTCTTCTGCTCCATGAGCCCAGAAACATGAGAGCCGACGTCTGCGGCAGCCCGAGAGATAAAAGACTGTTATTCCTTCTCTCGGAAAACACACTACCTTGTTCTCCAGACGCCCCCCAAAAAAAAAGAAAAAGAAAAGAAAGAACACACCACATAATGTGTTTTGAAATGGGGACAATTTAAGTACTCGAGCAAGTAATGGTTGTGTTAAAAATAAGTAAAATCCTCCACACTCTACAGGCTGGAAACAAATTGGGATTCCTGTGGGTCTGTGAATGGAAAGGAAGGGAGGGGATATTAAAGACAAGAGAAGACAGGCAGTGAGAGAGAGAGGGGAGCTGCCTGCCACTCATCATCCAAGGGCCAGCGAGCGTGGTTGAAGTCTGCGAGGCATAGGTCATGTGATCCATGTTTAATGTGTATGTGCGTGTCTCTCTCTCCCTCTGTGTGTGTGTGTGTGTGTCACTTCCACGGTTGTGGCTCATCTCTGGGCATCACTGCAGGGCCTGAGAATGTGTCACATAAACCACAGGCCAGTGAGCAAGTCTGAGAGAAATGGGCTGTGTATATGTGTGTGTGTGTGTGGGTGGGTGCAGTGCTTTGTGTCCATATGATGTATGGCAGCTACTGTATGTAGGCAGGGACGTGTGCATATATGAGATATAAGGGCCAAGAATTTAGAGCTTTGCATTTGCACACATCCTTGCATTCCGTTTGGAATATATATGACATTAGACACCGTGTGTGTGTGTTTTGTGGTACGTGTAGTGTAAAAGAAAACACTGTGAAGAGCATGAGGCGACTAATCAACTCCCCCACACCGACTTTGACACGGCGTCACCCTCGCAGGATCTCTGGTGTTATTCTTTTTAACACGGGTTTTCATCGATCCACTTTCAATACTAATAACTATTTTCAAATCACGAGTGAATGTATTGCCTATGTATGATTGCCTAGGTTGTGCACATTCTTATGACCTTTGTATATACTGCACTTTTTAACATAGTAATGGAAAAAAACTCTGCGTTCTCTGGGTTAAAGGTGTAAATACTACATGCATGATCAGACATAAAATATTTAGATTTTACTAATGACAATACTTGGTAATAGAGGTCAAAATCACTGATATCGGACAGAAAAAAAAAGAAAAATCGAACATAATGCAAAAAACCCTTTGTATATATCGCATGCTTCACTGCACAGACTGTAAAAATGTAAATAAAAATCAGCAACAGCATTTTAGCCAAGTCATGCTGTTTAGTGTTTTATTTATTCGTGATGAGAAAAGAATAATTGCAACACAGTTGGAGATTTATGTCTTTAAAATAGAACAAATGTGTTGCTTCAATAACTTAAAAGGTCTAAAATGTCAATATTATATATCGGTATCGTTACATACTCAATCATTGTGCCTTTCCAATTATTTAAATGACGTAAAACATTATGTAAACATGTTGTTTCAAGAGCTGTGCAAAGCTATAAGAGTCCAAGTTATGATTAATATTGACTCTAAAATATATACTCATTACATTAACAGAGAAAGTAGATGTGGTGATGACAGTCATACATCGCTGTGATTTCTAAGAGGCGGCTGCTCGCTGTGTCGTATTGGGCCATTATTTGGAAGATAACAAAACATTTCAATTAAAACGGCAGATTTCCAAGTGTTTCAGTTCTTCTCTTTGGAAGAAACTTTCCTTTATTAACTTCTGCAAAAGAAAGAAAACAAATCATCCACCGGGGGTGGGGGGGTAAAGCTGTAGCCTAACAACTTCCTGAAAAGAGCAGCCTCCCAGGAGGAGGGAAATTAATTTAGACAGTAATGAGGATTGGTCTGGAAATAATGCGCACCTTCTGAGCAATCAAAACTTCAAATTCACCAGGGCCGTTTTACAAACAATAGGTAATGTTATCCTCAGTTTAACTGGAGAGTACTTAAAGTACTTAGTTTTTTGACTAAATTCAACGCCTTCTAGCGACAAAAAACGATTCAAGTGGATGATTTATTCCAAATAAAAAACATGGAAATTATAAGAAGGAAGGATGTGTGTTATTATTGATTGATAATAAAATTTTGTGGGATTGGGTGGGGCTGGGGGTGGGAGGGTATAAGTGGTGGTTGTTTTCGAAAAAAAAGAAAAAGTCCCTGTTTTTCATTGTATGTACTTTTGCCTGTCAAATGAATAAAAACATTATTAAAAAAAACAAATAACATGGAAATTATTCTTTTTTTGAATTGTCATTGAAAGTTGGCCGTGTTGTTAAGTTAGTTACGATATGGCAGTTACACATTTAAATGATGACTAAGCCAGCGTTAAGATGATAATTGCTATGAGCTGACGATATTTTCAATTAGGTTTTTTTTTGCGGTTGTGCAGCAGATCCAATCTAATCCTGGTTAATCTGCGCTAAAGTCATGTCAGCAGCATTTTGAATGTGGTGAGACGTGTGTGTGTGTGTGTGTTTATGGTCAATATGTGTGCGTGTTGTCTGCTATGTAGTGTTGTGTGTGTTTTCATCCACACACACACCTCTGGATCAAGCGTATCAATAATAGATGTGGTGGCATTAGTGAGATTTAAATAATAAATAACAACGATAATAATAAAAAAAAAAAATGGAGTGGCCTTGTTAATACTTGTCCTTCCAGTCAGCAGCCAGCCAGCTAACCAGTCTGCTCTGGGGACAGATAATAGCTGGCTTTGCCACCAGCTAATGTTGCTGCATTATGATGAAGCCCAGTGGTGCAATCACAAACTAGCCGCATGTAGAAAAAGAGAAAACTGTTTTCGGAGGATTCTGTCTCCATGTGAAGATGCAGTGGATAATTAAAAAAACGAAACTAAACGGCATATGTTGCAGGCCGAGGACACAAAACCATCTTATGTAATGAGATCAATTTGTACTAAATGGTTATTGGATCTTTAAGTAGCATTCTGTGCTAATTCCCCATTCAACAGAGAGAGTGAGCGGGAATCAAAATGGCAAAAGGACGAAGAACGAAAGGTCTCACATAAACGTTAGTGCACGTACTCCCACCGCTGAGACAATACAGGAGAATGATGCACTATAATTAATACAACATAAACAGAGCCTCTGTCCAAAACCCTTTGTACAGAAGGAGGCACATGATGCCGTATAATACTATTTAATACCTTGGCATTATTTCTTTATGTCACACAGTCTAACACACTTGTTGCATTTGATCGCCAGGACTGACATTGACACCGAGCATATCATCGACCACACATTTGCATTACCGTATTTAAGTGCCGGTTTGTGCAATCGGAAAAATTCCAATGGATTCTGAAAGCGGAGAAGTGACACTTCAAAGATCAACATGTGGTTATTACAGTAATTTCACTCGCGCTGTCTATATATATATATATATACACACACAGATATATATGTATACCCACCCCTTTCGTAAACACACTGGAGGCCAGAACTTCAAATTTTGACTTACTTACTTCAAAATATCTTCTCTAAGGATTGAAATCATGTGCATGTAAAACGTGATTCATATATTTAGGTATGGACATTCAAGTATTACCTAGTAAACATGCCACATTTTAGCCATTGCCTCATATACATCAGTCCGTAACAGGTATATCACTTATATCTTGGGGTCATGACCCCAGTCTAGTCTCTGACTGGTGTAGAATGTATACCTTGGTGTTAAGACGTGTTCCCAAGAACTTGCCAGTAAAAGTTAGTAATACTAACTCATTTATTTATAATGCTAATTTGCTGAGGATAGCAAATAGCTGGATATGTAAAATAATAATAAAAAAAGCTTATAATGAAGGAGGTGGCACTGAGAAATGTTAATTATCTGTATTATAACCTCAGGGAGAAAATATACTCAGCTAAGAGAAGGTGATGAACCTGGTGTATATATATACATATATATATATATACACACTGTACACTTGGCAGAGGTAGAATTTGACATAACACCAAAAGACGATGCAATAACAGCTGAGATAAATTGAAAGTACATCCTGACATTGTTGCACCTACTTCTGCTTCTCCTGTTGTAGATTAAACAATAATGATCCACCAATACTCAGCAGCACATACACACACAGGCTTCTACTCCACGAGAAATAAGAGTACAGCGACGGTGATGTTGCCAGGGCTGCACATAATCAAAAACGTCCCTCTCTCTGATCCCAGATAGGAGCCCTTGTTACGCGCAACACACCGAGATTCACTATTCCATTCATCAGGAATTCTAAAGCGTGGTCCCCGGAGGCTATGATTTATGGAATGTTGTTACATTCTCCTGAATATGTTAACATGAAAGGCAGCTGTTGGAAACATGCAGATAAAGGGCAAAAAGATAGTCTTTCAAAAAACTATCATAAACATTCTATAGTTAGCATTAACAGCTGTGGAATCACCATCCCAACATACAGTTTAATTACTTTATACGTATGAAAGCTCTACCAGTATTACTGTAACCATTATTATTGTACCCAGATGACATTCGTGCAGATCCATATTTTATAAAAATGTGTTGGAATAAAAGCAAGGCAAGACTAATGCTCTGTTTGGACACCTTGTAATTAAATGTCAAAACTGTTATTGTTCCAGTATCTACCATTTAGGCGGGTTTATTGGCAGTAAATTTAGCGTGTTCATATAAGTGTAAAATCGCTCACTAAAAAGTATGGTTTTCATAACCTCAGTATAAGCCACGCACTTAAGTCTTTCTTTATCGAGACTTGTGAAATAGTATTTTCATCATTTCTGGTTCCTAAGGACACTGCAGCTGTTTTTTCCAAAGGCCCTGGTATACTTCTGCACACAGCACGCACGGATCCAACTGAATTCCGGCCTCACCGGTAGGTGGACTCACCGAGCAGAAAAAAAACATTTTGACAACAGAAGTAGTTGCCAAGGACAGGCATCCGAGCCTCGACCTAGCGACCCTCGAACCGGCTGACACCCGGCCTCCCGTGCCCGACGGGCCTTTAGTCTGTGAACCGCGACTATACCAGGGTCCTCGATATGCGCTGATAACGCGCACTTTGGCCCCATCTGAGCCTTTAAGAATCAGTTGTTGGTGGCATGTTAGGACCTGGATTTGACTCAAGCATCTTTCCAGAGCCCCGACATTCAAATGAAGCATGATTACAGGTGAGATTCTACTAAATCAGTTCCAGGTTTGAACTTTTCAGCTTCAGACCCGTGGAGAATTGTACAGTACTTTGCACAGGTTTCTGTTCTTGCTTTTGCTCATAATGAAGTCAGCATGCTAATCAGCCAGCCTCAGCCTGGCAGGCTTTTCCCCATCACTACCCAATAGGGAGTCACGGCTGCTCTAAAGAGGTGGAGGCACTGAAGAAACATGCATTTTTTAATATAATAAAATGGCTGAGGCTCATGGCAAACTGACCAACGATGTCCTAAAATAAGACTAATATTAGCACATTTAAATACAGGGTTCCTGAAGACGCACACTGACATGTTTTGTTGACTAAACGAGATGACAGTATCTCGATGTCAGAACTGTCTTGACACTGTATTCCGCACGAACAGCTCATCTAGACAAAAACACACATAAATAAGGTCGTAATAAGTCATCTTTCAAAAGGAGAAACAACTATAAAGCAGCGACGGGAGGAAAAGGGAGGTGCGTGCCCACTGCCGCACACCATTTTGGTGAGATGACAGCTCCTTAGTAAAGAAAATCGGCACCACTGTTTTGGCGAGCTCCCCGCAGGACGTTCGTGCCGCGCTTCATCTCGGCCGCGGTTGTTCTCATTCACTTTGAGGCCAAGTAATTGTCGAGTCTGTGCACCTCTCAGGCCCCGCTGAGAAGGTTGGGCCACCTTGTCAGTAAACAGCAGTGTACTTTGAATATCTAATGTCCCCCCCCACTACAATACAAAGGGAGCACCTCTGATCGCGGGTGGCAGCAATAACCAAAAATGAAGACAGCTCCAAATATAGATAAAATTGCTCGCTTCAAACTCCGCCGCAGAGAAAAGAAATTCAACAATTAACTGTCCGAGTTCTGACAGGTTTTTTTTTCAAATCGTAATTCAACAAGATTGGCGTGCGTGCGAATGCTTGTTCATCCAACCTGTGACTGCATACAAAACGAAGCGGGCCGAAGAGGAAGAAAAAAAGGATTCCTTTTGCAGACTAGTGGGTGGAAATGTGCAAGGCAGACGTGTGAGGAACATTACATGTTACATTTCAGGGCTTTGTGATCTCATCTTCAACTAATGCTCTGCAGAGCTAAGCTTAAATGAGGGCGGTGCACCGCCTGTGCGTCAGCGCCTCACAATCCCACATAAAAGCAGAGCTTCTGTGGAGACGATATGAAAGCAATTCATCTTCATGAAAAAGTAATTGATAATGATGTATAGTGTTTCTGAGCAAGGGGTCAAAAATGTTAGCTCGCTCAAAGTGTTTCATATTTCAAACTTGTTTACGGCTCGCAGACATTAGACGATATTAAATACACAATGAGGCACAAATAACATAGTGCGGCTTTTTTTTTTCTTACGTGTTGAATGACGATACGAGAATAATGTGACTGATATTTTTGGTATTTTATCATGGACCATATATCTATCAAAATGTCTGTGTGTCTGTTATTCGCATTAAGTGTCCAATGAGTTGCTTGACAGGCTTGGGAAATGACTTACTAAGGACACCCAGTGTGTGCAATGTTTACATCAGTAATGCAAGAGATATCGGTAGAAATGCGACAGATGTACTAACAAGAGCCCACACAAACAAGACAGGTCCTGCAGTAGTATAATGAATGAGTGTGGCCTTCTGGTTTCTTCTTGAAGCAAACGAGGACATAATAACATACTGAATAGTCACAAGGGGGCGACTCTACAGAGTCCTACAACTAACTTGGTAGTTGTTCTATCAACGTTCCTTAATAGAACACAATGTCAATGTTCTCCGGCTTCCTCCCACAGTCCAAAAACCTGCAATATGGGGAATCAAGTAAATTGGACACTCTAGATTGACCGGGGATCTGAATGTGCGAGTGAATGGTTGTTTGTCTCTATATGGCCCTGTGATCTACGTATTGCCCTATGTCAGCTGGGATTGGCACAGCTCCCCCTGCAACCCCCAAGAAGATGGATGGATGGATGGACATTCCCATCTAAGGTAAATAGAGTAAAAGTCGGTGTATCATCCAACAGGCGCCTGGTTGCAGGTGACGTCTGTGAACTTCTGTCAACACGGCACCAGCCAAATCATGAATCCCCAGGCTTAAAAATGAAAAAAAAACACACCAGATTCCTTTGGACGACGCCACGACCAGTTGCCACTTGTAGTATCCGGGGACACCTCTGTGTAAAACACGTGTACTGCACAATAAGAGCAAGTGCGTGTGATGGTGTGCGGCGGCAAATATTGGCCCCGGTGCTTCAAATGCTCGTAACCCCCGCTTTCATTCTGTGGCTCATTTGCTGGTATATTGCAGTTGTGTAAAAATCAAGATCACAGCAGCTATCTGAAAGGAGCAGGGAGCACTGGCCAGTTCCCCCATGTGCTGCTGCTACGCCTGCCTGTGCATAGATGCTGTTTTTGTCAACCTATAAATCAACCATGATGTATACAGGCGGGGGGAAAAAAAAAAAAGACAATCTCACTTCCCGCCCTGAAATATGAACACAGCTCTGAACATGGCACACACACACACACACAAAAGCACACAACCATAAAACTGCTGACATGGACAGAAATAGGAAGATGCGCTCATATTTTATGGTGTTTATTGAGGGTGTTGTGGAGGATGCGAGCAATTAATGGCTGCAGGTATTAAACATGATGTGCTGGTGGGAGTTTGGCCGACGAAAAACTAAAAATAAAATAATTACCGCTATAATAATGGAGATGAAGAGCTTAACCTTGCGCTGTCGTTTTTTGTACGGCGAAGCAGAATGAGCATTAGTGAGCGCGTCTGTAAATGGCGACGGGGTCTCCGTCGAGTCACATTTGGTCTTTATCCGCGGATCAACAAGAAGATTAAGAGCCCACGCGTTCCTGCGAGACGCTCAGGTGCGTCAGGCCCAAGTCTTTATTTAGAGACGAGATAACAGTCGATGTTTTTCGGTGACACAACACGCTTGTCAGCAGATGCTGAATGTTCTGAGCCGCTTCACTCCGGAGCCAATTATTGAAGTCGACTGCACTTTTGCAAAGAAAAAAAGAAAAAGAAAAAGAAAGGAAATGTGAAGACCCCAGCCTCATTTGATTTATCCTAGTATCAGAGCTCTCCATGGGTCATTTATCAGCTAAATGGCTTTTTTAATCCATACTCTAAAGTTCATTACAGCGATTAAAGATTTATTCAGTCATAGTTATAGATAATTCATCTGAGGCCTATTAAAATGCCTTTTTGTCGCTGCACCATGTGGTCGTTTTTAAAAGGGAATGGCAGAAGGGAATTGTGGATGCAAACCAAGTCTTAGATATGGCTTGCATGGCCATTTTTCAATCTCCTTCGGCGGACAAAGGTTCAGAATCACAGCGGGGGCGTCCCAATTTGACACATGGCTCTCATGGAGGATGAAAGGCCCTGTGTTACTTGAACACTTTTTTTTTTTTTTTCTCAGCCTCAAAACTTCTGTCGAGTGTCTGAAGTGTCCCAGCTCTCACCAAGAGGAGCTCTTCATCAGCGACGCTTTTGTTTGTTTTTTTCCCCCAAGATAAGACGTGGGAAATCAAGGTGTTTGACAAGGGTGCAAAAGTCTATCAAGGGTCACATATGACTTTACATGGAGCCCATGAAACATGCAACGGTGAGGTGAATTTCAAATCAAAGCGCCCCGTCGGGACGCAGCTCTGGAGGCGACAGTGACAACATGACAGCTCTCACCCGGAACTGTGGCGCTGTTCCGCGAGACTGGCGGCTGCAAGAGGACAATGATGTAACTATAGGCAACAACCAAAGATCATGAGAACAGTGATTAGGCTGTAAACATCATTCCATGGCGTGACATCTCCAGTGACGGCACCACCACAACAACAACAACAACAACAACGTGGGTCATGTCACTAATTACATGACACTGTAGACGACCTAATCACAAAAATGTATCGCAGAAAAAGTGATTTTAATTAAATCTGTCAAAGCTGCTAGGAATCACCATGTGTGTGTCTTTTTTTTATGTTCAAGCCATAAATTAAATACCTATTTACAGACTCTTGTGAGTAAATTGATTATTTTGCCATAACCGAACAGTAAGTCTGTTGTTTTCTGTCTTATACTCCGTAGCACAACGTCCTCTTTAAATATCTGACATTTTATTGCAATAACTATCAAGATCCTTTGATTTTAAATCCTTTTTCAACGATGACAGCAGTTTTGAAAATAAAATTAAATATACAGCACAGTCAGCTACAAAAAAAAAACAAACTGTATTCATCCGTGTTTTACTACCACGGTGGACTTTTAAGGTTTTGTTGTGTTTGTAATTGCGGTGCACATTGAATGTGGTTTGCTTTGTTGTCGGAACACAACGTTAACATAACAGATATAAACAAATGTCAGATTTTATCTGGTCCATGTGACAACTCACAAGTCCCAGATTCACAAAAAAAGGGGGAATGGGAAAAAAAACAAAACAATGACAGTGGGTGGTCCCTTTTGGCCTATATGCCTGTCAGACTGCGATCAGGGCGAATAAAACACCCATGTGTTGCGCATCATGTCTGACAACCATCATGGAAGCTGTCAAGACGAGTAAAGTACATGCAACATGTTGTGATTTTTCAAAAGCAAACACGCCAGCCTGTGTCTAGGTCAAACTGGAGCATCATTAGAGCTCAAAACATGCAACAAAACTGCTAAATGTCTGTCAGTTTCTGGCAAAGTCTCGGGGTACAACCTTATTTAGAGGAATAGAATTGTTTTTTTTATTATTATTGGTATTAGTATAATTGTATAACCAAAGGTGCACATGTTTTGGCCAAATCCAGTTGCTATAATCTGCAAGAGCAACCTATGAAGTAAACTTTACTTCATACGATTTACTTAAAACAACAGTGATTAAAGCCCAACAAGTGACTGACTAAAGAGTGCGTGGTAAAAGAGAGAAAGATACACAAAAAAATAACAAATACCAACATCGGATATTCCTGAAAGCTTTCATCTGAGGAAGGGAAGAGAGTTTGCATCTTCAGCCATCATATTAGAGATAAGTGTGATATGTGTTCAATAATTTAAAATGAACAGCGCCATAAAACCGCGTTATAAACATTGAAATGGCCCTTGACAGGAAAATGACTCCCCGCCCGTGACTTAGAGAAAGAAAACACTCCAACATAAGACCGTGGTAATCGTAGAAGCTCTCTGTCGAGCGCCAAATCCACCCGTGACCAACTCTATCCATTAATCCTGAGACCAGATCAGTCAGATATATACGGACGATTTACAGTTTCATACATCCCACTCGACAAAAGCACCATCTCGCTGTTTTACGTCCACGTCTCCCCTGCTTTCGCTCCCATAAACATCACCATGACGCCAATCAGTTCATTGTTTTGCGTCTGAATTATGGCTTTGTTGCGCCTGCTTTTATTTGCGCCCCTTCAGAATCCATCTGTCCCCTTACACCAATAAACGCACGTGTTTGGGGTTGCTTCCTGTTGCTGAACCAATTACATTCCCACTTCTCATAAACCAAAGCCTCGGTTCGCTTCAAGGAGAACTGAGGTCTGCATTTTCAACCGTGTCTGTGTGGTTATTTGTTTCAAATGACATTGCGAGCGAAAACAAATTAAAGGAATAAACCCTCCAGAGTTCAAATAAAAACCACTCCAAACATGCCTGCTATGAAATCACCCTAAGACGAGCACTGGCCTTCTCGCTCTCTGCTTTACAAAGTCTGACATGACCAGAACTATTGGGTCCTTCAGTCACTGGGGAGAATTAATAAGCCTTCATTTCCATTTCTCCCAGACTTCCTGCTGTGCTCGGTCTGCTGCAGCCGGCAACCAGACTTCATAGAAGGGGGAAAAAAAAGAAAAAGACTCCATGAAGGAAAAATAGAGGGAATGGGGATGGTGGAAAAGACAAAGCAGCTGCTATAGAGGAGGGAAAATGGCTCAAAAATGATGATTATAATCCACTGACTCTGACACTGACACTGCTGCTTCCATAAGTTACTGTGAGTGCGGTGTTTGCTGTACTCTCTGTTGTTTACATGGACGACTGGTTTCCTCTGGTTTTCCATTTTCCTTGTGTCCTGTAAGTTTCCTCTTTTATTTTTGTAGTTCTTTCTCTTGCCTATTTCTACTCCCTGCGTTTGTCCTGGTTTCCCCTCCATCCTGATGACCTACCCTACCCCTTCATTTTTTTCCACCTGTGATCCATTATCCCCGTCACCCTGGTATGTTTAGGCCATGTCCACACTATTTGTTTTCATTTAACCAAGGGCTCTCAAACTCGCGGCCCGCCAGCCGCCATGTCCTGCGGCCTTACACTTGTTTTGAAATGATTAAATTCAACATTTGATTAGATGAATAAGCTTGTCTGGAGTTTTAATTACAATTGTCTACATGTATATTTTTTGATGGAATGTTTTAATTCTGTTTTTTTATTTACAGATTAATTTGTGTCATAAATGAAATATATATAAACAAACACTTACTTTGAAATGTATTGCTAAATATTTGTAATTGCAACATTCTGATGGATTATCAAGGTACAATTTTAATTTTTAATTTACTTTTTTCACTTGACCCGGCCCCTCCTGACCAGACGAGAAGTTCACTGGCCCCCAGGTTATTTTGAGTTAGAGGCCCCTGATTTAACCCTTCTGTTACCAATTTGGCATGCGTACATCTCATTACCGTAACTCCTAGGTTAGTTTGTGATATCTAGAAAATTCAAAAACTATGGTCTGGTGATGTGTCCAGGGTGTGACTCTGCCTTTCGTGCCGGTGTCAGCTGAGATTGTCACAGCCCATATAATTGTCATTACGGTCGACCGTCCAACCACAGACAACACGTTTGAGACATCAGCTTCTCAGTACCGTAATTCCTAAACGGTTGAATAACTGCCAGATATCGAAAGTGAAAGTTATCTTGGAAAAAATACTACAGCCATAAAATCAATATAAATCCAGGCAGCCTCATTATCTTTATGGTCATAGGAGGGTTAAAACCACATAACATGCTTCAGATATCGTTATCCTGCTGCCTCCGTTGTGGCTGTGTTTAAGTTTGTAACTGCAACTGATGTTACTGTCACTTTGAATGAAAACCTCCTTTATCACACTAACCGAGCAAATAAGCAAACAACTGCAGAAGAGAGAGAGAGTCAACTTCGTGTTAACACAGAAAAGCACATGCCGAGTTTAACAAAATGGTCATATGACGTTCTGTAAATTTGAAACCTTTAATTCCTAAGCCTCAATATGTCCGTCTGGACATTTTTGTTTGCTTATTTTAACCAGAAAATGTCCTGTGAGTAAGTGCTTTTGCCCATTTTTCCAGAATAACTTTCAGTATCTGGCAGTTATTTGCAATTTACTGCATGTAGTAGTTTTTATTGAGAAAAAACAATGTAATTGTACATGAACGCCAGATTTTGCGTGGTCAATTTTAAATTTGAACAGTATAAAACATATTTACAATAATATTTGTTTGAGTCTTTGTCTCAATGTGCAACAACACATTTCCACATCTCTCCTCTCTGGTGACAAAGACGTTGATGCTTAAGTCAAATCTGTTGTTTTTTTTTTTAATGAATCTCTTCATTCCTGTGTTTATTTTTGCCTCTTTTATTTCGTTTTTTTTAATCTTTATCAAAGACTCATTTTGTCTAAGGGCTATTCTGCACACTGGCTCCCTCTTGGCCTGCGTTATGTCAGTCATCCCTCACATCTGATCTTTGGTTATGGCGCCGAGATGTGAGGGTGACATCTCCACACTCTCGGAACACAGGTTTCTCCTCTTCAGAGCTTCTCCCAGATATTTACTAACCTTTCGTTTCATCACGGGGACAAGACAGATCTATGGAGAGGATAAAGGCGAGGGCAGAAGTGTATGTGGGCGTGTGTTTGGTTAGAGCGGGAAAGACAAGGGTGTGTGGGTGTTAAGAGATGAGCAGAACATGGGTAAATAGTCAAGCCAATATTCTGATTAAATCAAAATACCCAAAATCCACTTTTTATTAAATAAAGAGCTGATGAATGCTCGTTTGTCTCCTAATTTTCAAAACACCGACGAAGTAAAGGAAGGATGTCAAATATCAGTGAGTGTGCCATTTGCTCTTTGATCAATACGTTGCAAAGTTGATGCTGAAAACTAACGCGGAAGGAGCAGCGGGATTCAGCGGCGATATCACTGCTAAACCCCACGAACAATAAAAACATTTATATTTGACACTTTATAACCGGCCTATTAGAGCTCAGCGACTGCGACACATTGTCCCAATAATTACATCACCATGACCTTTATGTGTGCACTCGAGCGAATAAAAGAAGCGACTGCCGTCTACACGTCAAATAAAGAAAAAGCCCCGAGGTCACATAGTTAAACGGTGTGGTTAATTGTTAATAACGGTCTTTAAAATGTTGACGTACATTTTTGTTGACCATTTTGGAAAAAATGACTGCAAGGTTTCCCAAAACTATAATGTGTGGACTGGTCAGATGCGCTCATTAGCCACTTTGTTAGGTACACAGGTCGCCGAGTTAAATGGCAACCTGATGTAGAATTTTTTCTTAAAAGTTTGACGAGTTGAGCACTAAGACATGATCTTCTAAATACCTCGGTTGTCAGAAATGGTTATTTTGAGTTCTATCATTTAAATGCAGTCCGAAACTGTCTCGTCTGACCTCTGGCATCAACAAGACATTTTCACACGGAGAAGTTTCTCTTTTTCGAAGCCATTCTTGGTCTCGGGAGATCAACAGTTTCCAAAATACTAACTACCTCTCTTCCTCATTGCGATGCTCAGTTTGAACTTCAAGATTCAACATTCAAGATATTCCTCATGCATACACATAACGGAAGTTTGGCAACTCTCGGCTTCAAAAAGGCACAATACCATGGGAACGAGACAATATATATAGTTAAAATAGACGTGGTGACGCCTCCACAACTACAGTAAATGCTATGGGTTGCTGCCATTTGATTGACAGTTGAACAAGTGTAACTAAAGTGAAGGTATATATTGTTTTATATAATCAAAACCAAATCTTTCTGGACATGTGCGTTACTATTCTTGCAAATCATGGCCGACTGCACTGACAGCCAAAAAGGCAGGAGTTACGGGCACTTATATGCGATATGCATGCGTCTCCCCGCGTGTGCACATTACGGGTGTGAGTCCACCCGAGCGTGGGCGCGAGTGTCCATATGTGCGCCTTGTTTGTCTGCCCCCCTCCATTAAAGCTGCAATTGCCCAGCGGGCATAATTTTCCACTCTGCCAAAACCAATAGACGAGTCAGCACGAGTCATCAGCTATCATTACGCTCTGGAAAAGACTTCAATCACGCGGCTGACGACACATCGAAAACCGCTTCTTCTGACACAGTATTTCCCACGGGGCTCGCACATACTTACACACTTAACACACGCAGCTGTCTCAAAATACGGTGTCACCGACCTGCCACATCCCCCTCTTGTAGCTTACCTATAATGAAACCCTATATAAGCTCTCTATTTTTGTCACTATCCTATTCCCCATTTTTTCCCCAACCTGCCCCCCCCTTGCATTAACGGGGCCGACTGAGGGAGAAGAAAGCACCAAACACTGCGAGTAATTAGTGGTCTTGATAATGGGGCTAGGCCAAGGAAGGTTGCCAATAATCTGGCCTAATTGCTCAGATGTATGCCAAAGCCTTCGTCTAGGACTGGGTGGCAGATAATGGCTTTGGCAGGTGTTGCCAGGGAAATGCCCCTGGTGATGTGGGCTTTTAATGACCACAGGAGTGTGTGAGTGTGTGTGTATGTGCATGTTCATGTACATCAATATTCCTGAGGAATATGGTCTAAATCGCTACAGGGCCGAAGGAGGGGAGAAAATAAATATTATGACAGAATTCTTGCGATTTTATTGTCTCACAATTGCTTCCTGCAAATCCTGCATTCTACCGCCGGCTTTTCATGCAAGCTTACTTCATGAAATTGAATAAAAAAAATAATAATAAAATGTTTGTCAGACTTAAAGGCAATTAGACAGCGGCGATTTTGAACCAGTAGCTTGGCAAGACGCTCGTGTTCATTAATCCCCCACAAAGTTCACGTCTTGTAACGTGATTTCCGTCACATGGGTTTAGAATTGCTGCTATTAGAGGAGGAAACAGAATCCATAGGGTTTATCCTCAGACTGACATGGATGCTTTTACGTAAAGTGCTGCAGCATAGTATATCTCCACTTATACCCGTTTAGTCATTTCCTCTTCCTCCCACAACAGTTTTCTCTGCTTCATTTTCGCCCGCACTGCCACGATGAACGACTAAAATAACAATATCACTGCCTTGATCTTATAGTCGGTTCCATGGGTATCTTCTGCTAAAAGACGGTAGGGGGAGTGGAGATAGCCCCCGATCTCCCAGCAACAAGCTATTAACCATCACAATGACTCTAAAGCTGCTAAATTAGTGTAAGAATCCTGCATAGTTCTGCTTTAACCATCACAACCAAATCCCTAAACCTGGCATAAACCAAATTCTATAACCCTAATCTGAAAACCAAGTCTTTAAAGTTGTGAAGATCAGGGAAAATGGAATTAAATTTCCCATAATGTCCTTACTTCCTATGATTCATTTGTTTTTTTGGACAATATTTATAGACACGCACACACACACACAGAGTGGTGGAGGAGAGAAGTGAAAAGTTACTCGGGGAAACGGCAGCGAGTGGAACGTTTCTCCAAACTAAAGATAGATGAAACACATTGTCACTCATCATGAATCTGGCAGCAGATCTGCTCTGTGCCGCGGCTCCGAAACACTGTTGCTGTGTGAGTGTCCTGCTGCGTTTTCACGCAAACGCCACTCTTGACAGCTCCGATCCTCCTCCTCCTCCTCCTGACACTACAGCACAACACCATGGGTAACTGTAGCACAAGAGAGTCATTACTCTCTTAATAATGTATTTTTTTTTTTTTATATACTCACTAATAATCCCATGAAACAAATGATCCACTATACAAGCCCATGGCATTTTCTACATGGAAGAAAAACTATTTTTTAAAAACCTCATATGGATAATAAAAGAATATTAAACCTCATAATTAGCCATGAAAAACAACTGACTGTTAATCGCACAAATCAACCACTGTACGCACTTTCTAATTATGTCAAATAAAGCCACTTTTAAATGAGTCCCTAAACTGCGTGACTTTATTCTCATTATGTAAAAATCCCAGACAGTAAGCAGTAAGTGAGGTGTTTACACTCTCGCAGCCATTTTCCTCATTAATATTAATTCTCTAATTTATGCAGCAAGGTGATCAAAAAAAGTAATCAAGCCTTGCGCATTAAATCAGGAGGATCAGAGATGTAAATACGGATGTTTAGAACCATGGAGGAGGTATACATCTTCATTGTGTGGTAATTATTTTTGCATGATGACAGGTTTGAACCAGAGCAGAACTTCATCTTTGTTTGTTAATATTATACATTTGATAATATAGGAGTTTTATAGGCTTAGGGGCATTAAAAAAGCAACATTTTTTAATACTTTAACACTTTAACACCGAGCATTACGGTAATTTCCCTTGCACTGTTGCAGGAAGCTGGTGAATCAGCGTCTATGTCGCCAGAGAGGAGAGCGTTGGAAAAACTCATGTACATAGTTTCCATTTTTTGGCCTGTTTTTGCTCATTGAGATATATTTTACGGTGATTTTTCTTGCTTCGATTTTAAATTGTTAATACACTATTTTAACATGCAGTAGATTGTAAATAACTGACCGATATTTAAAGTTATTCTGGAAAAATGGGCAAAAGCACTTACTCACAGGATAATTTATGGCCCTTTTATGGTTAAAATAAGTGGAAAAAGTCCAGATGGATATTTCATGAAATAACATTTAAATATACTTGGATTAATATTGACATTAAAGTAGCTATAGAATCATATGGTGAAGTGACCAAGTCGTGTCCAGGATCTCAATTTTAACAAAAATGAAAAGTATTCGTCATGTGGCTCCTGTACATGATTCCAGGATTTGTAGACTCTGGTTCAGTGAGTCTCGTGATCGAAATTGATTTTGGTTAAGAGCTGTGCTGCAGGTCATTCCTTCCCTGCTATTGATAGGACTGAACAATCAGCACCGCACTCATTTTAATCCATATGCACGATCCCCCTGACACTGTTTATATCCTGTTTGAAACACGTTTTACTGTAGATATTTCCCTTATATGACGTATATACAGCAGTGTTTACCGTACTTTCCACTATTTAAGAAGGAAAATGATCACAAATGACCCAAATCAAGATGTGTGCATAACATTGCAACTACTTGACCACCACATCTGTGACTTATATAATATCATTTTGAATTTGTAAATGCTTTTTTTTTCCATCCTATTGTTTATAAAGTACTATTAATAGTTTTTCCCTTTTTCTTTTATTTTCTTTACAGAAGAAACACTGCAAATTTCCATCCAATCAAATCTTATTTTATCAGAAATGTGTTGCTAACAAACTGTCACAACATCGAGCGGCTCATTGTGAGCACCCGTAATCAATCATCACTTATAGTAAATAGTATAAAGTCCTCAGTCTTCAACCCAAAGTAAATGCTGCTGCAGAGCAAACCCTCTGAATAACAAGAAACGGAGTAAGATTCACTAAATACAAAGTCCTTTTAGTTCCCAGGAAGTTAACCAGAGCCAAAACACATCAGGTCAAGCCAAGATAATGAACACCACGAGTGAATGAAGACCAAAACTCTAAATCACATCACTTTTATCTCCATATGACCCAAGCCAACAGCTTCCAGAACTGCCACGGAAATAAAAAAAACTGCCACAGATACTCGACTGCGTGAAGCTCGTCTCTGCGGACACGCCGCCTCTTTTCTCTTTGATCATAATCACAGCAAGTCACAGTGAAGGAAAAAAAAAAAAAAGAGAGAGAGAGGGGGCAATCATTTCAAACCTGACGGCAGAATCATACAACGGTGTGCAAGGAAAAGGCAACGCAGAGGGACACAGCCGCTCACAGCCGACTGGAATAATCCTCATGTTGTTGATTGACACTCACCTAGAGGAGAAAGAGACAGAGAGAGAGAAAGGAGAAAACATTAAATAATGGAATTTCAACTTCAATATTGACAAGAGAATCACAAAGCACAAAAAAAAAAGTCACCGGAAGGTAATTACTGTGTGTGTTAGAGGAGGTACAGAAGCTCAGGTGCTTCATGGGGAGCTGGGTCCTTTCTTTTCTGCCAGCTATTCTGATTCATACAGAAGGAGAAACTTGTTGACGGGTAAGTCTGAGATAAAATACTCTGTCTTTGAATTCAAGGCCAGCGTTGTCACATTTTAGCCGGGACACCACTCGAGTTTGCTTTTATAATCCAGACATTCTCTGAATACTCGTGACTGACCTTTTGGCTTCGTCACACTCCGACTACACAGACACACACACACACACACACAATTTGCTGCCGTGATTCCACCGTGTTTTTCAGACCTCGGACATTATTTTTGTTGAGTTCACTGTTACGTTTGCTGTCGGTGAAATACTCTAATAAACTGAGGAGTTCCTTGTTCACCCCTTCATTCCCCACATGTTTAAGGGATATACAGTGGTCTTTATGTACCAGAAAGGCTGTTAACCCTTAGGACACAGAGCACATGGATGGTCTTAAATCCTTTTCAGCACAACCTAGGCAATCTGAGGAGATGATTTACTCTTTTTTTTCCTGAGCAAAAAAGTATGGCTGAATTTGTGAAATTTGGTCATGGTTCAAAGTTCACAAATAAAAGAAAAACTGCCAAGTTGGTGACTTCTGCACAAAATCATAACTTTGACTCAACGACACAATAAAATCCATCAAAAAAAACACATTTCGAAAAGCCTGAGGATGTGACCTATAAACACACAATCGCAGGATGTCCATATAAGGAGTTGCACAAAGGGTGAGCACACTTTTAAAACTCCCTCTACTCTTCACGATTCGCAGATTTCTCCCTGGCTTACAGGACAAATAAAACATCAGAAGTCGGAACGCTGAGTGACGTCAACTTGACACAGAGAGGCTAGCCATTATTAGTCAATCAGTCAATAACAATGCTCTACAAGGAATTTTACACGCAAACCAACACGTCTATCGTTCGAAATTTGACTGTTCTACGTGTACGACTGATTTACTTTGAAACAAAGACAGAAGTGCAGTTATCTCCGAATCCTACGACGGGGTTTTGTGGACTCAGAAAGTCAGAGCAACCATTTTTGGGTTTTTTTGCAACTAAAAAAACAAAAACCGTACACAAAATATTGTTTGAATCAATACCAAGTCCTTTAATTTGGAGGCAAAGGTTCAGAGAGTTTGGCCTTCAGAAGTTTTATGGGGTTTGGTGGTGACATTTGTGATTTTGCTTGAGTACTTTAAAGAATTCAGCAGTAAATATAAGATGAATACACTCTTAAAATGGTCTTTTGGACTCACAGAACTGACACTGCCTTTATTCATTTCCACTGTTTACCAAACATTACACTACAAACTAATTAGTTTAGCATTTTTCCATTTCATTTTCAAACCTCTGAGATTGTCTGGAAATCCAAACACTACACGTTCCTAATATTAGCCTTTCTAAAGGGTCAGTGTGTGACACAGCTCTGCAAAGGACACACGGTTTAAGAGAAAATAGTTATTAACAGGCAAAATAAGGATGATTGCTCCAACGGCTCAAAAGAGCAGCTTGTTAATTAAAGACGCTCTGAGTCTGGAAACACTGCATACATTATTTTCTCTCCTCCACCATCGGTGTTTTGCTCCTGCGGCCTGCTGTTGCTGCAGATAGAGTAAAATGAGTCTACCTGAGCTTCTGTTGACCTTTTCAAAAACGTGTTTAGTAGTATTCCCACTCCAAAGTCACACAGTTATAGCAGTGCATCTTTGTCTGGGAAGCTCCATCTGAAGCGTAGCGGGGGGCCCCGGCTGTTTCCTTCCGCACCACAAGCCTTTCGGATGTAACAACACCCACATTTTCAAAAACCATCTACGCTCTCAACTCCATTTACTGAACATTTTTATATATATATATATATATATATATATATATAGTTCAGTTAAAGGACTTGGGGTAATTTAAATCATCCTTATCTGCACTGCATGTTTTAAGGAATACAACTTATTTTTGGGAACCATACCATATCTCTTACTTTGGGTTTTTTCTGCACTTCATGTCTGTTTTTCCCCCCACATTATGACCATGTTTGGGCTGAGAGTGCTGTCAAAATATGTTCTCAGCTATAAGGTGGTTAAACACATCCAGAGCTGAGGGTGTAAATAATCCACTGACATATTATGGGACATGTTGTACATACCTGGCTGTTTGTTTGTTTGTTTGTATGGACCGAATGTGCGACTATTTGTAGGATAGTTTTAGGACGACTTCGTTGGTGGATAGTTTCAGTTGTCTGGTTCAAGCTTTTCATGGTAAAAAGGTTTTATTTTACTTCCGCAAGGTTGTTTGTTGCAGGATTACTCAAAGATTATTGAACCAATTTCCTGAAAATTGGGACCCAAGGAGGAAACCATTACATTTTGGAGAGGATCCATTAATGTTTTGTTTGTCTGGCGAGAAAGCTCTTTCTAGTTGTGAATACATGTTTTTGCTTTGAATAAAACAATTTTTTTTTAATGTTATTTTTTCGGTTGGACTCTGCACTCCACGGAAACTTGGAATTACGATATTAGGTTTATCTTTGTTTATCTTTTTTTGTGAGTTATAGCTGCTCCCACCTTGACTTGTCCTCCATTATTAAATTATTAATCTTTAGCCTTAATCATGCGACATTATGATTCACGTGTCAGATGAGACAGATGGCGACAAAGCAGCTATAGTTTGTGTTCAGCAGAGGCGTTAGGCATCATGGATCACGAGCGCAGTCACATTTGTCAGCGTCCCCAATATCATGTGTCACTATGAGAGAACACTTGACTTGGCAGAGTGGAGACGGAAAAAAAATAAAACAAGAAGGGAAGAACAAAAAAAGGTTTAAGTCAAAGAAAAAGCAGAGGTGGAACTTTGTAAATATGCTTTAAAGATGTTTTCTGATTGACACGGCCACATGTCAGTCACCAAAAAACAAAAAATCACATCCTATCAGGAGTGTGACACTGCCGGAATAACAACTTTGAAGTTCATTGTAGATGACAGGCAAACGTGCGGTTGCTGCTGGGAACAGGTGTGTGTCAAGCTTCAACCTGACTCCATTCATTTTCTCATCCGTCACGGGCGTGCTATTTGCGAACCTTGTGGTTTTCAAAGCTGCTAAAACACTTCACTCGGGCTTCATCTGTCAAAATGTTCCATCCTTTCAAGTTCTTTTTTTTTTTTTAATTATAATTATTAATTTACCTACAACTGAGTGTGAAGCAGCGGGGGAAAACTACAGTGATATCATAATAATCGGAATAAATGGAGTAAATAAATTATTAAAAAGCATGAAAAAGGAGACAACAATGCAGCTGTGGTGGTCGCCGACCTGTTGCGGCACAGTTTAACACTTCCCAGCTTCCTTAATTGTATTGAATTGAATGAGGAGTTAGATCTCAGCAGCCTGGCTGCCTCTGTTCTTTGACGGCTCAAGGCAACCTCTCGTGATTCATGTCCGTTGCCAGGCTGCTGGATTACCACTGCCACTCACCAGGGCTGCTGTTGTGTCTTTCTTTCAATGCTGGGAGGACGGGGGTAGACAGACAGACGGGAGCAGGGGAAAAAAAAAAGAAACCATATTTTGTACGGCTCATGTGGCAGCAAAAGGCGAGGAGGCAAAATCTGGTGAACACCTTCCAGCTGACAGCAACACACACACGTGTGTGCATGTGCACCACTTTCCACAAATATGTTCTTTTTATGGAAATGCACAAGCCAAAAATAGGATTACTCCATGTCTTGGCAAGACTCAGAGTAAAGACTTTGCATGGTGGGGGCAAAAAAAAAAAGGGAGGGGAATAAGTTTGGATGGAGTCAGTGTTGCATTTCTGTGTTGTTTCCTATTTCTGGAAGAAACAGCAAACTCATGTTTCTTCACATATTTGTGCTGACCAATCACAGGCAGCCATCTAAAATGACCTGAGTTGGATAAGATGACTGACGCCTAAGATGGCTGCCACCCCCGCACAATTCACACTTAAGTCAACATATGTGTCTTTAAAGCATATGTGATTTCTGTGGAATAAAGCGCTCGACATCTATCAAAGAAATGCCACCAATGTGGGGGTAAAAAACAGAAGCAAGGAATTCAAAATTGCATAAAAACAGCAGCACTTAAGCACCTCCAAGTCCTACTCTGCTTTACTTTGGCAAGACTTTGATTATTTGGTGTCCCTGTCGGTTGAGAAGCGAGATCAGAAAATGAATCTAGGACATCCATGGAAAATTAGTCACTCTGGGGCCATAAACAATCATCAAGTGGGTGGAGGGGGACCGGAATAATCCCCGAAAGCACCTGTCAACCCCCAATTTTTTGGACATATGAGCAGACATCCTCGGACAACTTGGTTCATGCACGTCCTCTGAATGCTCAGGGGAATTCTATTGCCCTCGTAAGCTGTGAAGTATATCTTACAACTACCACTAAGATCCATCAACCTAATTACAAAATTCAGACCCCTTACACTCCTGTCATAATAGGAGCCATGTTGGGTATTTGAAGCCCTTTAATCCCCACAGCCGCACAAGAAACGGGTTGTAACTCACAGTTGAGGGCCATTACTTTTGCTACTCTCTTATAGACAAATATCTCATACAGTGACTCAGTATGGATGATCAGCTGAGGTTTATACCAAGTGTCTGAATAGACAAAAGAGGATGATTTAAGTGGCCTTTGAATGCAGCATGGTTGTTGTTGCCAGACGTGCTGGTCTTAGTATTTCCGAAACTGCTTCTCAGGGGTTTACAGTGAATGGCCTGAAAAGGAGCAGCAGTTCTCTCTGCTCCCCCCCCCACCCGAAAAAAGTAAATGCTAGAGGTCATGTTCTGCTGTCTAAAGCAGACGGAGGAAGCCACCAGGCACTTTCTCATTCCTAAAGAAGAGGCCAGTAAGTGCATATGCAAGGATAAATGCTGCAGTTTCTGTGTCCATAAACACAGATGATGCACATTTTAAAGGCAGTGTTTATGTCGTCATGATCCCTGGCTGACTGGGACTCCACTTTGATGCAGACGTGAACATTCCTCTTCACCGCATCGTCTTTGTTTGCCACATACGCCGACCATTTCACAACTACACCGTTTGATCACATCCCCGTGTTAATGCTGTGATATACTGTGTGAGCAATTTAGAACTGTGGTACAATTTCTTCTTTCAGTGCTGAGGAATGAGCGTGACACTTTACAAGCTCTTATATGGGATGTGTCATGCTCCCTGCCTCCTCTTTTGCATACCCACAGTCATGTCTGCATTCTAATGAAGATATTAATTAGCTGCCGTGAGATTAACCTAAAAAATATGTACATGGCTGCCACGGGCTTTAGAAGGTAGCCTTAAATACACGTCGGGCAGAAAGCTTAGAGCATGTCTGTGATTACTGCACGACATATGAGGCGCTGTGGTGAGGATGAAGAGGTATTACTTCTAAATCCTCATCGAGGATTGCAGTGTCTGCCACCTGTACCTGCCTCCCGCCAACTAATCTAATGCATCACTGTGCACTCCTGAGCTCCCAGACAGCCATCAGTGCCACACTTAATCGATAAATCCATAGCCAAATTCAAACCTGGTGGCATTATATGAACTCATGAAGGTTATTGCTGACAAAAACTGCATGATAACATATACTTTCTTGAATACTGACACACTGAAACAGTTATACATATTTGGGCCATGCTAGAACGGTATATAAATGAACCATTTAACTCCGACAACACGTTTGTGCAAGCACACTTTGCATTACCGTAATTGCGTTTGTGCTATTGGTAAGATTCCAACGGTTACTGAGAGCTGAGAACTCTGAGAAGAAGTCAAAACCAACATGTGGTTATTACGGTAATTTCACTCACGCTGTTGCAGGAAGCCGGAGAATCAGCGTCTTTGTCACCAGAGAGGAGAGAGCTGGAAAAACGCCTGTGCATATTTTCCATTATTTGGCCTGTTTCTGGACATTGAGACAAAAACTTAAACAAATGTTATCTAAAATATGTTTCACACTGTCTAATTTTCAAATTTAAATAAAACTGTGCTGCCTTCACTGAACACAGGCTACTCAGCTAATCAGTTAAGCTATTTCAGCAGTTTTAATAGAGGAAAGTGTTAAACTGCAAAGCAGAACAAAACATACTCTTCATAGGTGCATTAATATACAAGCTGAGTAAGTTAGCTAGTAAGTTAACACCGTACTGAAACATAGTGCACATGGTGGCTAACAGGTGGACGAGCTAACGACATAATTAAATTACTATATTTAGTATACTAGCAAGCGAACAACACAACCATTTTTAACATGGTGCAGAAATAATAAATATCTCAATACATAAAACAGCAACAAACAACTTACGGACAATTCAGTGTTGAGCTTTGACAATGATGATATAGTCTGATCTGAACTGCAGAGGTAAAATAACAACAACAACAAAAAAAAGGATGGCCAAATAAACCTTTCACACAGCCTTAAATAGATGGTCAACAAAAAGGTTTCACAGAAAACCACTACGTGGCCAACTAAAGTCCAGGAAGTCCGTGACAAAAACCTCTTTGTTTTTCTTCATTGTAAATTGTTAATACACTATTTTATCATGCAATAAATTGTAAATAACTGCCAGATATTTATTATTCTGGAAAAAATTGACAAAATCATTTACTCACAGCATACTTTTCTGGCCCTTTTATGGTTAAAATAAGCAAAAGAAGTCCAGTCGGACATTTTGAGACTTAGGTGTTAAATGATTTAATGAAAATAAACATACTTGAGGTCACTACATACTACAGGTCACCAAGACTGTACTGAAAATCAGGTGTGGAAGAAGCATGCACTTACGGAATAAAATGAAGATGAGGGATGAAGGGTAGGGTGCTCAAGAAATGGCACACAAGCACGTATTGGTACAACTCTGCATTATCATCCTCAACAGAAAACATCATACAGAATATACAGCAGGTAAAAAGCTAGAAATTATCTTTAGCTCGAGAGGACGACACTCTCCTCCGTTGTCATTGGATTTGTCGCACTGCTGCTGCTGCAGGTGGATCAGCAACAATTTTGTTTAAAAATCAGTTTTGTCAAAATCTAACAAAAATCTGATCTGAAGCTGATCTGATCCAGGAATAATCACTTCAGCCTGGTAATCTGAGTGTAACACTAATCTTTTCCAGTATATTGTCATCAATTCTTGTGGGAATGCACATGGACGTCGGCATAACTTCAGAGTGAATTGTCCTAACTTTAGCTGATTCAAAAGAGTGGAAACTTTTGGGTTTGGCCTTAAACATGATTGGTGACCCATGTATAAGTAGGCTTGAAGGATGATTAGAGGAGGATTGTGGTAACTAGTTAACTTGATATGTGGTGGTTTCCATGGATACAAGAGTTGGAAAAACCAGATGATGCCAAATGTCTGATATTAACCAAATCATAATCCTCAATAGTATACGCATGATCCTCCGGCAGCAGATTAAAAATATGACAAATTTAGGAGGAGAAAGAGCTATAAAGGTCATGTGGAATTAAAAAAAAAGTAAAAGGAAGAAGAAGGAAACAGTGAAATAACAATGGAGCAAAGTGCACTGCAAAGGCAAATGTCTCACAATGTGGCCCAGATTTAATTTCACTCCCCGACACTGTCACAGGATTGTGGCTTTTTGGAATGAGTCTGGAGTTTAACAGAGGGAGAGATGGCTGCGGGAATAAAATGTCACTTGTCATTTTAAAGTATATAAAGTTAAGCCCTTGTTCGGCTCACCTTTGACATCTTTGCTATTTAAAGTAACATTGCTTCTCTTAACGCGGTGAGCGACGTCGGCCTCACTCTCAGTGTTTCAGGCTGTCACCATTCCAGTTATGTTTGCCGGAATAAATACAGAGCGAGTGCCGACAAGACCTTCAATGGTTGGAATCTGAAACCCAAATTAAAAGCATGCTTTCAACACCGTCACTGAAGCTGCATTCATTTCTGTTTTTATTTTGTTGTCTTCTGTTTGTTTGCGGGCTCTTTACACGGCTATTACGCATCAATGGGAATGCACCGATGTCAGCAGTCCAAGGTTTTTTGAAAAAAATAAATGAAACCAACAGCCATTTTTTTTTTTTTTTTAAAGTAAGAAAAAAAAGAAAATCTGTTACAACATTCGATTCCAATGTGGGCGTTTGTATAAAGCCGAAGCGACATAATTGCATTTTTGGAGTCGCTCCAATGTCACCTGAACACAACACCAACCCAGCCATCGACAGATTTGATGACAACACTCAACAGTAACCAGAGAGATACACTTTCACAAACAACAACAATCCTGTATACAGGGGGTCTGTGGTGCATATGATGCACCTGTCACTTCCACTTAAACCAGTGCGTGTGAGGACACCCGCTGGTGTCCACAGACACACGGCTACACGCGTTCTACATGAACACTTGCTCTCTTCCTCCGGCCTCAGGCGGTCGGTCTCCTTGGCCGACCTTAGCCTGCGCTGCCGCAACTAGTTTGCATCAGGTGCCTCATGGAGCAAACCGGTTTATGGCTCCAGCAGAGCAAAAGGTGCAGTGTGGAGTGGAGTGGAGTGGAGTGGAGGGGTGTAAAGATTATGGCAGGGTGAAATATTTATACACTGCAATAAAAGCCCACAGTATACTGCATCATTACAGGTACATTATCAAGATATGACCAAAGTTTCCCATGAATTACAGTGTATAACTACAAGTGTGTTTTATACCTTATAGTCTATGCATTATTTAGTGCTTTTGGAGGAAACACCTGCACACACACACACACACACACACACACATACACAAGACCTGAAACGTATGTGTGAAGTGCTATATTTATTTATTTATATGCAGAGGTGGAAAGTGAAAAGTAAAAGTCCCGGTATTTTTGTATTTTGTATAAAAATGTTTACTTTAGAGCTAAACATGATCTTTAATGATCTGACTTTTCTTATTGCAATATTAATAATATTTGACTGATTTGAGATGGTTTGGAGTTGTCACCCTGTCCTAATAACCACTTGTTGCAACCAAAATACGCAGAGGATGATCTCTGAATGCACAACACATCGAACCCTGAAACAGATGAGCTATAGGAGCAGAAGACAACACCTGGCGCCACTTTACTCAGTGTCTTGTGGAATTGTCAAAGTAAAAATATCAATCAAGCTGTTTATGCAGTTTAATTTTCTCAACTTTCTCTGGATCCGGTCGCCCTGTGAGCCTTATTTTTACCATTGCACAAAAAAAAAGAAGGGCTTCACTGCCCACATTCAACATCTCACCTGAACGACATCAACTTCTCAAATGATGAAAGATAAGACTATGTTTGGCAGACACGGCCCCCCTCCTCTCTTAGTCTCTCTCTCTCTCTGACCTGGCTGACAGCTTTTGTGTTCAGGATCAAGTGTGAGGCTGACGCGTGTGTCTGCGCCACTAACTATGACACAGCACCTCGTTGTCAGTACGCATCGAGGACCAAATTCCGGCACGCTGGCCTGAAAAAGGTAATTGGCTGTCGCCTTAGAAAAAGAATGACTCTCATTTATCAAACATATCATATTTAACATACTGTAGAACAGGGCTTAAATCATACAAAGTCTTTCACTTGACAGTAACCAGAACACGTGTGGGATAAATGTATGTATTGTTTCACATTTTAATAGTATTTATGTCGTCAATGTCAAAACGTATCCTGCTAAAATATAATCCCATTGCGCCGTATTATGTAAATGAGAGTGATGTCTCTGCGTCGTAATAATAATGAAACTCAAGGTCAAAATTCAGACCAAGCTTCGAAAATTAATCTGAAAATCATCTTTGCACTTGTATTTGGGCCGTGTCCCAATTTTAAATGATTACCGGTAAAAAAAAAAAAAAATGAAAATTATGTTAATTCAATTGACCATTGTGTTCAGTCTTCATCATGGTCAATGGCATAAAAGTTGACTTTGACAGTTTGTACAAAAGAAGATGAACATATGTGGGAATATTTCAGGACATTCTTGAGTTCTGTGAACTTTTGTTATATTGTGTTACTCAACAACTAAATAATTCCAACTGTCAAGGTGATTGAGTAACTCTTAGTGCACACACGGCACGGATCTGTGCCGCAGGTGCACCCATGATAATTTGCCTTGGGAATAATACACAACTCCTTATATGGACATCCTGGGGGTGTGTCACATTCTTCTTACGTGTTGTTGAGTCAAAGTTAAGATTCATTTTATATGGCATTTTTTGTAGTGATATAAAGTAGCGATAATTGTGCAGAAGTCACACGATAGACAATTTTTTCCTTTTCTCTTTGTTCATAAAAAGGAGCCAATTGAACTATGACGTATTTCCAAATTCCACAAATGTAATCATTTTGAGTACTTTTTGCTCAGGTGTGTTTATACTGTTGGTGAAAATATCATTTATTTTTCACCAGATTGCATCGGTTGTGCGGAAAAAAGTTTGTTTGTTTTGACAATTTAAGGACGAAAAAAATAAAAAATAATCGCGACATTAAATCACAGGTTGATTATAATCAAAATAGTCATAAATTACGGAATTACTTTACATGCTAAATGCTATTTATGCACAGTGCGACACCAAGGAGATTTAAAGACACTAGCTGGGTTAACGTTTTTCCATCCAATCCTCCAGCCTGTTCAGTCCTCCTCTCAATGCATTCTGGGAGGAAATACATTCATACAGCCTTGTCTCACTTCACAGGCCCATTTCCAATGCACATTGAGCTGTGCTGAATGCCAATGGCCAGCGGCCTGACACCAGCTTTCCAGGCGTCAGATGCCCAAGCCGGTGACCCGTCCCAGCTCTCATCCAATCTACCTGTCACTTCTGCCAATGAGAAGACACGCAGAAATGGATAGCGAGGCGCCGCTGCATATTGACAGTGGCAGCTGCAATTCACAGGCAACGGGGAGGCTTATCTCCAACGAGCAGCTTCCATTTCCTCTACGTGAGAGAAAGAGAGACAGGCCGGGACTGAGCCGGAGACAATGTGTGCAGACACAAGTTTATATTCGGCTTTCACCGACGCACCCTCAGCAGGGTTAGATTGCTGATATTTGGTGACTCTAAACATCTCCGCTCACAGAAAGAGGCGAGAGCTGTCAAAGGGAAAACTCCAAAGCAGGTAATCACACTGATATTTGAAAGGGTTTGCAAACCTTTTAACGTTAAAAAAAGAAAAGGAAAAAAAAAAGAAATGACGGAGGACGTCTCAGAAGAAGTGCTCTCTAACATGTCATTAATGCCATTTTGGATTATGTCTGTAGCTTAGTTTTTTTTTTGTACTTGTTTTAAATTGTTACATCATTTTAAAGTAGAAAAAAAAAATGTCAGAGGACATTAAGAAGTTATTAATCACACATGCAACAAATGAAATGAGCCAGAACAGCAGCTGCCAAAGGGAAGAACAGCATCCTCTTCTGTTTGATGCACCGCCCAACGACCGTGCCAAAATGTCCGAAAATCAAACATACCTGCCATATAACAGCATAAACAGGTGCACGATAAGTCTGGCTAAATGCTTAATATTAAAATAGCCGAACTGGGCCAATTAGTACTTTATGTACCACCTGTGCTTTTACTGCAAAGCTGATTCACCTCAGTGTGTGACAATGAGGAGCTCAAGTGAGTCCAGAGAGGCTGAACCACACCACCTCTGTGGTCAATGCCGTTTACTTTAAATCCAACTTATAGCACGTTCCACAGATTGGATGCAATATTCAGACATTCAGACCAAAGAAAATCATAATTTCTGTAACTCATTTGAAAGAAGAATAACAAAAGCTATATGTGGAATTTTCCCCAAACTTTCCAGCATTATAATTTTGTTTTAATTCACTAATTTGCATGAATTAGTGACATCTATTGGTGAGACTTACTCCTCTGTTCCATAAGTGTGTCAGGAAACATAAGGCTTATTCTGAGGCAATGAAAAAACAACAAATATATATATTAAAGCAATTATGTCATGATTCAAGCATACTCAAATACATTTTCTGCCAACACCACCAGTTTAAAAGTTGAAGCA
The DNA here is from genome assembly GCF_019176455.1 of Solea senegalensis. NCBI lineage: Eukaryota > Metazoa > Chordata > Actinopteri > Pleuronectiformes > Soleidae > Solea > Solea senegalensis. The sequence continues at coordinate 4,422,967 of NC_058033.1, forward strand.
TTTTTAAAGTTCCTCGTCAGTGTCTCTACCAAAGGACAACAACAGCAGGTACAATGCAGGAAGGAAGCTCCAGAAACAATTCTCTCTCCATCTGCTGAGAATATCCTCAAGGAAAACGGTGACAGTGCAGACAAAAGGCAGAGGGACGATTGATTAAAGTGAAAAAAAATAAAATAAAAAAAAAATCTTCATGCATTTATGTGTCCCTCACTGATTCCTCACAATGGGTGGCTAATCCACACTGTTCAATACCACCATGTTGAAATGGCAACCTTGATAGATGTGCCGGCTCCTCGTATTTCTCACTCCCGCCGACAAATAATGCACAGTTCCACTGCGTTAGTGGGCTCCTCGTCATCCCCGCAATATAATACACCCTGGACCATGGTATTAGTTTCTGATTTATTTATTAATATTTCTTAAGCTGGTGGCTGAGATAAAACAATGAGCGTGGCATCGAGTAAATATTGTTGAATTAAAGCTCGCATGGAAGACAAGAGTCCTCTTACATCTTCCTTTGCATAATGCAGTGAGGTGGGGTTCTTTGTTTTGTTTTTTTTTTTTTTTTTTTTCCCCTCCCAAGATAATCATATTATCTGCTGTGGGTTGCATGCACTTGCCAAGGTTGTGCTCTCAGCTAAATCCACAATTGATCTTTCCTTTTTTCTGCCCTCCCTTCATTCTTCCATCAGTCTCTCTCTCTCTCTCTCTCTCTCCAGCTCGCCTTCCATAAGCCCCCACCCCCACCCTTCCATCTCAGGCAATCACTCAGGCCTTCAGAGGTGGGAGGGAAAAAGAAGGTAGAGAGGTGGATATTTAATCAACTGAGTTAGCTCTGCTGGTGCCGAACAACAACTCCGATCAGAAGTGGGATTTAGTAAGTGATCAGCATGGGGCTACTCTCAGTTTGGGTTATTGATCACACAACCCAGTCTGGAGCACACTTCTCCTCTAATGAGGCCAGTTCACAGATTGAGAAACTTTTAGTGGAAGGCGGATACGCACACACGAGCCAATTAAGGGGAAACGCAGAAATTGGCCCAACATTGGCCAACATTCACGTCGCGATACAGATGCTGCACCTGGCCATTTCAAGCCGTCGTCAAATCAGTTTGACGATGCAGATTAAGGCCGTGTTTCTCAATGAAGCAGTGTATTGATCTCGCGTCGCCCCGGCAACATTCCCTCGCTGCGAGGCGAGAGCGCCGAGGAGAATCCATCAAAAGGTTAAGATGCAGATTCAGCAAAGTCGGCATTGTATTCCAGTTTTCTCACAAACACAGATGTAAAAAAAAACCTATACTGAATAGCCACCAGGGGCTGTGTAAGTGTATCAATGGAAGTTCTAACTTAAATCTTAACATCACTTTGGGTTCTCCTTCAATATCACAACAACGTTGTAAATTGCTTTGAAATTTTAGCAGGAAACAGTCATAAAAGTGAGAGTGAAAAACAATGATTGTCGACGGATATCCTGGCTGCAGGTGGCATCTGTGAATTTATAGTCGCCACATGATTCGACTGCTTAAAGAACCTTCAGTAGTTTGATTAGATAAATGGAGGAGCAGACGGGTGCGCGTGGTGCAATATCACGCAGGCATCAGTCATGGAGAGGCACCGGGAGTGTTTTTTGCAATTACTGAAAATACTTCAAGAAAGTGACGGAAGTGAAGCACTGGGCTTTAGATGTGGGGGTTCTTTCAAAGGAATGTCATTTAGTGTAGAAATTACATCATATGTATAATGACCTAAACCGTGGCCTTTGAGGTGTCTAACTGATTGGTACAGAATGCGGATGTTTTACACCATTTCTCCAATGAGTGTAGTGTTAATTGAGCAGTACACTACAAAAAGAAGTCAGGCCAGTGTTGTGACAGGACCCGAGAAGACAAAAAGGCAACAGCAATAGGCTCCCATGTTAATTGTCTCTTCAAAGCAGGACGGCGCGCACTTCAGTGCAGTGTCTAACTGCGCTCGTCACTGCTTCTTTAACCCAATCAGGCCTCAGATGTCTTCCCATCTGCCAAGATCAAATGACACAACATCACTTTGAGACAAGAACAGAGCCACAAACCCCTGCCTGTATATCAAATATGGAAGTGGGATAAAAGCATGCAGAGCTTTCATCTTAAAAAAGAAACTTGTTGAAGGGTAGCACCACTGTTAACAGAAAGTCTGCAGCTGTCAGACAGTTACTCCCATCTTTCCCGCCCATGGGTTATAAAACTACACAAGCTACAGACCTTTAAGCCAAGGCAAATTGTTTTGTTGCAGTGCAACACAGTGACAAGGCACGACTAATGTCTTTATCTGTCAGACTGGAGAGAGGCACAGTTTGGCAGGCTGGTCAGTCATGTGGACGTCCCTTTTGTCACAGCAGCAGCTCAGCCAGACTCAGTCGATTGAGTAGACCGGGTAAAATACAGCTTGTTTAATGATAACAACGGTGCGAGTTCTGCTGCTTTGTACCATTACTGTCTTTGAAGCCTCTGAACCAACTGACGCACTTGCCACAGTCAGAAGTGAACAGTATCGACGCTGCAGCAGTTGGCGCCAGGGAAGTCACAAAAAAATAATCGAATGAAAGCAGCATCAATTGTTCAAAGAAAGATGTGCCCATGTAGATCCAGTCTTTCTCAATCATTAAGTGAGATCATCATTCCATATTACAAACAACTGAGATGGAAACGTTGGTAAAACAAACTTGTATGACCACTCTTTGTTTAGCTCTTTAGTTCAAATGTGTCCCTAATCAACAACGCAACACATTTTACATTTCATTCAGCTGCAGCACCGGCTTTTTACTGGTTTTTAACGTCCTGCCCGCACTCTACCACTGAACCACAGCTGTCCACGCTAACTGTACAACAATACTCTGTAAATTCCAACCAAACTTTCCACTACTATTTGTTTTCAAACATGTTGTTCCTGTAGTACCTTGCAAAAAAAAAAAGGCGCTCTATAAATAAAACTGCCTTGCTTTCTTTCTGCACACACACTGTATACTGTAAGACAGGGTGCTGAACACGTTCCTGCTCCCCGGAGAAACAACTTTATGAATCTGGTGATTCCATGACATATTCTGATGGATGGAGGTGTATCAGCGATGACGTATGGGACATCCCGAGGTCATCACGTGTTTGTTTTTCTGTCCAAACAACCAAGCCTGAGAGGAACTTATTCAAATCTGACACCGTCCATCTCTTTTAGTTTGAAGCAGAACTATGCTGGATTTTAACTATAAGATCAAGGCAGAGATAGCGATAGAATCTCCAAAACGGATGCGACTGGCATGGATACAGCTCCCAAGGCAGTGAGAATAAACAGGTAGACAATAGACAAAACGGACTCCAAAACTGAAGGGGGGGCTCCGCAGAGAAAAAAGGTGAAATATTCAAACTCAAGCAGAACATTTTCCGAATCCAGCCCAACGATGGGTCCTGGTTGTGGTTTTTGTAGGTGCCCTCAGCAGCTTTTAGTTCTCCTGCAGTGCTTTTTAATTGTGCTATAAACTAAAAGGCATTGGGAAGCGGCGTTGAGCTAATGGGTGCACGGTGATCATTTGAAATTGTGCTCAAACAGCATGGGAACAGCCTTTTTATACATGGTACAGTCATGCTAGTCAAAAATTAACATAGTCTGTCGGTCAGCGCAGCCCCTCAGAGCAAAATAAGGCCCCCCACTGCGGGTTTCTACGAGACTGGCAACTGCGCTGAGTTAATCAGACACAATGTCACATACGTTTGTGTTACATGTAATACAGTGGAGCAAATGCGGTATTTTTGTTGTTGTCAAAATATCATCCAGACTCAGCCTCGCTTTAAAAAAATGTCTCCTTTCAAGGTTCCTGGCGGACGCTTTTTATTCAACTTTTCACATGAAACATTGTTTCTTGTTATTAATTCATGAAGAGAGAAGCCGAGCAATGTGCAGAGAAGACATCATTATTTAACCACATGCAAAAACCATAGGGGGATGTCTCTCGTTTTTCCGAGAGCAGCGAGACCTTGGGGGATTATCCAATCCACATCATTTCCCTCAAACCTTATGCTTTCCTGATCACATAAAGGATTACGTGGCTTCCCAAGAACACATTTAGGCATTAACTTCCCACAAAGCACCAAACTCTCAAGGCCAAATTAAACATCTGCCTCTTATACTTTGAAGTAACCAAGCCCTGAGCTGTGATATACAGTGTAATAATTAAACAAAAAAAAGAGAGAACTTCATGATTAATTATTTCGCGTTTCTCTCGAATAGCTGAGGCGCTTAATTTCACCAAGGTTATGTTTCGTTGTACACATGAGTGGATCACAGTGAGGCCTTTGTTATGGCAGGAAGGTCACGCTGTTGGATTTGAATGCAGCGTTGAAACCCTCGCAGTCTCCGGCGAGAGCGAAGAAGACTATATGCACGTGCAGTCACTGCGATTCTGGTACGGCGTTAATCATCGGGAAAGCATCCTGCGAGACCGTGGGGGCTCTGCAGCACATTACTCCACATGAATGGAGGGAGGAAGGGAATAAATCGCAGGCGCCCCTTACCTTTTCCAGGTGTAGCTCCAACAGGCGACATGTGTTGCCGCTGCAACAAGTCACGCCGCCACACGACGGCAGACAATAACGACACAATCCGCACACACACAAATCCTCCGCCCCACTTTACAAAGGCAGCCTATTCACGCACCGCTCGCTATCTTACTGCCCCTGTTGCTGCTGCTCACGTTCAGTTGTTTGTTTGTGTTTTGCACACTTTAAATTTGCACACAATAAATGAAATGAAAATGAAAGCTTTTACACTTGGCTGAGGTGGAAAAGGTGGCATTATAATAAGGTGAAGACATTGTTATGGGTGTCAAGAAGAGACTTAAAATAAAAGACACAGAGGAAGGGGCTGCTGCTACTTTTTGTTCTTGCTGGCATATCAATTAGGAGGAGATATGATTAAATACAAGCAGCTCACTCCCTGCTTTTAGTCCAACTTTACATATCATTCCAATATCTTTCTATTTTGTGCTGTTTTTCCCCCTCCCTGCATTTGAAGCGTCCTTGACATTGCCAACCCCAGTAGACACATACGACACATACACATGCTCTCTCAGTAACACAGGGTGTCACATGGCAGCCTCTGCCCACCCGTTTGCCCTGTGGCTGCATATTTCTGCCAATCACTGTCCCACCCATAAAAAAAATATATATTTATTAATATATAATAAAAAAAAATAGAAATGGGCACCAGTATCACCGTGCACCATGCTTGAATAACACCCTCTTGTTTAAGTATTTATTTGATATATTGTGTCTCAGAAATAGCTATTCCTTGATCTTTTTGTGTTACCATTGTCAAAGAATTTCAGCTATAGTGTGAAGAGACATTTGAGTGAATGTATCTGGTACCAAATCTGTCAACATAGTATAGTTTTAACCCTTCTGTTACTAACAGGATTCGGCGTGCATACTTCTCATTCCCCATAACTCCTACACCATTTGTCCATCCGTCCATTTTCTACTGCTTTATCCTCCACAGGAGGGTCACAGGGGGAGCTGTGCCACTCTCAGCTGACATAGGGCAACAGTCAGGATACATATCCCCATATTGCATGTTTTTGGACTGTGCGAGGAAACCGGAGAACATGCAAACTCCATGCAGAAAAGCCCTTGTTCCAATTGGGGCTCGAACCCGGGTCTCCTTCCTGCAAAGGCAAGAGTGCTAACCACTACACCAACTGTGCGGCCCTCTAGGCCGTTTATGATATCTAGAAAATTCAAACGTCATTACGGTAGTCCTCAGGACTTCCATGGAACGACCGTCCAATCACAGACAAGATTCACCAGCGCGTTACACGTTTGTGAAGTCAGCTTCTCATTATCTTGATGGTCACAAGAGGGTTAATGAAAAGTTAGTTTTTCAACCTGAAAACTATTTGTTGTCCAGCCTTAATGGAGAGGGCAAAAGCATGCGGGTGGCCGTGGTCTTTGGTCACCCAAATCCTATCAGTTCCACACAGATTCAAAGTGAGCATCTGTGCCAAATTTGACAGGATTCCCTCTAGACGTTCTAAAGATATCGCGTTTGGAGTTACAGGCTGGACGGACAGACGGATATAATGCCTCCGGCCATGGCTGTCACCAACACTCAACCACCCACTCAGTCTCATCAGCGCCAAATGTTAATTGGTTCTTCTGTGGCTCACACCCCGACCAAGAGCCAGAACCAGAATGGCTGTTAAAATCTAATCCATACTGAAGACGTGTCTGCTCCGCTACCTACCGCAGTACAAGCTGCAAAACTAAAACCCAGGACTGTCTGTACAGTACAATAAGAACAGCAAACAGACACACACACACACACAGTATATGCACACAAATGCATACGCACACCAACAATTACTCTGATGATGAATTGTGGCAAACCGTCCTTCACTAATTTAAGGAAATCACTTGGGGGAAAGAAAAAGTTAGAAGGGGAAAAAAAGCCATTTTTGGCATTCTACATCTGTCAGTCTGCGTGTTAGCCTGATTAGTGCACGCTAATCGACTCTGCTAATCACACCCTCAGGTGAGAGGGAGAGGGGGAGGAGAGAGGAGGAGAGGGATGGAGAGGGATACGAGTGTGGGAGAGAGGTGGTGGGTAGGAGAAAGATGTGAGCTGCAAAATGGTGGAACAGCTGCTGAGCTCTTTTACATGGAAGCCCAGGAGAGCTGTTCCACTGGGTGTTGCTTGGTTGCAGTGCCACAGTTTGCTGCAGAAAAACACTGAGGGCTGGCGACTGCTTTCACTGCTGGCCTATCTGTTTCACTGTTGTATTACAGGGGAGATTTGATCTCTTTTATGTTTGGAGTGGGACACAGAAAAGAAATGTACTCTCCACTCCCCAGCAAACACTGCACAGTTGAGAGTTAATGCTATGAACAACAGCCAAGTGCACTGATATTGTGATATTCACGCAGTAAAAAAGGAACAGAATTTCAGTTGTGATGACGTGCATATACAGTAGTGTTTTCACACTGGATTAAAAAACGCCAACACATGTAATGTGGCTTTTCTCTTCAGTGTAAATCAGCATTCACTCTGCAGGTCATGGCCGCATTATTCCAAAGCTCTCGGCTCAGCTGATTGTTTTCGGAGGCAAACACTAACGCGCTGAAGTGATGCTCAGGTCAGGGTTTTATACCTGCACCCACCTGACCTAAAGAGAGTCAGTGTGAAACATCCATTCCACAAAACACTATGCCTCAATCAAACAAACCACACTGCAGGCATTTGTGATGTTACGATTGGTATCGGTGCATCTCTAGTGGCCAGAATATTCAAGGTTATCAAGAGTAGTTGGGTGAGTTACTCTGTTTTTATCAAAAATCTGGTGCTAAACTGAACTGTTTACATGATCAGGGAGCAAATATTAAAGTCAAACACATCAGGTCTTTGCGTTCAGTGCATGAATCCACTACCTAAGTGAGAATCACTGACGATGAACCAGTTTCCGTGTGACAAATCAATGCACAAGCAGGTGTATGAAGATATAAATAGTCACGGCGATGCATACATATGGATAAGGATGGCTAACTTGCTGTTCAGACCGATGCTGCCTTACAGAAGTCAGTGATTGCGCTTCTTTGATGGGCAAATATACATATGGATGATACGTAGCATGCATAAACACAACTTTAGAAATTCAACAAGAAGAACGTGCGTGTATCTGTCTTTTAATGACAAACGAACACACAAAATTGTGCATTTGGTCTTTTTTGTGGCTTTAAAACTGAACAAAAATGACTCAGCGATGAGGACGAGCAGCAGTTTTCCCTGGAAACATACATTTTAGTATGTACAAGTGCTAAAATAAAATGGCCATGCAAAGTCACTGAGATGTATGGGATGCACACGCTCCGATGAAAGATCAGGGCGGAACATCTGCGTTATCCGTTTATTGTTCCCTTATTTTCAATTGCACTTATGAAATCATTTGTTAAATGTGTTTTTTCCCTGCTTAGCATTCATGAATAATTCCCTCCCTCAACAGCGAGTGGGAATTGTTTTTCCTCCCAAATGCACATTTTTATTTTGTGTATTTTTTTTATTTTTTTATTTTTTTTCTCCCCGGCCCGAGTAACTGCTTTGTCTCCAGGTGCTTTTTTTTCATACGCCCACAGAGATGTCGTTACACACACATATGAACACACTCTAAGGCAAAAAAAAAAAGGCTAATGAAATGCATCCAGGATTTCCACCCAAAAAAAACCAAAAAACAACAACCTCACAGTCCACGGGGACGCCACGTACTCCTCCACACGATGTGTCTGACATGACTGCTGCCAGTTTCCACACATAGCAACCGAGAGATTATCATGTTTCTTTTCATCGGACATAACTAGACTGACAGTCGTAGCAGGCATCAGTGATTCACCGCTACATAACACGGGTGCCAGACTCCGTACACCAGGAGAGTTAACAGCAACAGGTTTTTCCTACTGTAGCAAGCAATTACACACATACACAGATTAAAACGAAACAAGTTGGGTTAAAAACTGTAGTGGGGTAGCCTGTTTGAAAAAATTCAAATATCCGCCAAAATCCACATAATTGTGGAGGATAAAGCAGTAGTAGATGGATGGATGGTGGAAAGCAGAGAAATAGAGCTTTGCACTCCTATACCAGTCATTACGGTAGCTCTCAGGACTTCCCGCAGACGAGATTCGCACGTTTGTGTCTCAGTACAGTCATTCCTGAACGGTTGAATAACTGGGAAGTGAATCTTTGGTTATCTTGGAAAAATGGGCACGAGCATGACAACACAGCCATAATATCAATATAAATCCAGGCACAGCGAAGATCGCTTCGGTAGCTCAAGTACTAAATCAACTTTGAGTTGAGTTCCTTGAGATTATGTGTAAGTAGCACACAAGCTCTTTATTAGTAATTATTAAGCACATATTAACACCTTATTCTACCTCTATTACGACATGAATCAAGATTTTTTATTACGTGCTTAATAATTATTAATAAAGGGGTAATATGCTACTTATATGCATGTTAGTTAGCACCGAGTTAATGGCAAAGATGTGTTGCTTAATATAAATTGTTGCCCAATTTATATACTTTAATATAGGGGCCACGGGATGGTGCAGTAGCTAGTATTGTCACCTCACTGCTTGAGGGTCACACACATACAGGAAATACAAATATACAGTAAACGGCACAGCACACTCACACAGTAGCTCAGGCAGCGTGACCGAACTTGATGTAAACCTGGATACACCTTGCGGCCCAAACCCAACCCCGGGGATTCACGAAAACCAGCTCTGAATAATTAAACTTAAAAAGAATTTATTACTTAGGGTTGATAATAATATGATCACAGACAGAGCCTACGGCAGGGTTTGACTATGTTCCAGCTGCTGATCCACTGATTAAAAGTAACAAAAGGAAATTACATATTAGCCGTCATGTTGCCAAAAACAGAAATTCATGTCGCTGTCAAACAGTGAGATTATGTTTTTTTTTTTTTCTTACATTATGTCCTTGCAGGCCTCGGCTTCTCAGACACCCCGGCCGGTGCTCACAGCACACTGAGCACTTCTTGTTTCAAATATGTTCAAGTCTAACCCGACATGGGCCAGTGGGCAATGCTTCCTTCCTCTCACAGTAATAAAAAAGTAACATGGACCTCTGTGACGGAGGGATGAGCCTGCTGAGGTGTTAGAAGGAGGAAAGAGGAGGAGCAGCGAGGCCAGCAGGTTGGTCAGGGGACCAGCTGGGAATTGCAAGTGAGGTGAGATCGCTGAGGTGAGAATGGAGCATCGTCTGAGGTTTCCATTGCACTTGACTACTCTTAGCCGAGGCAACCAAGCATGGAGGGGATGTGCAGATGGAAGTGGGGGCGGGCGACTGTATTCTCTCTGGCTTAGCTCAGGTCTTCTTAGGTGTTATAACCCTCTCACCACTGCACTGCAGCCATGCTCATCCTTTTGCTTCAACCAATCCCAGGACAATTTCATTTGAGCTCGGTTTTGTTCCGTACAGTGTCCAAAACAATACACTGACACGTACCCATAACCTCTTCTTTTTTTTTTCCATAAAAGGCAGTGACAGTATGCAAGAAGAAAAACAAAACAATTCCCTTTAAACTTCGATATGAGGTCACAGAAAAAGTTTTCCAAAAATGGCAGATATGGCAACATAATATGTCTTTAAACTCTAGGGCAGCCAGTAAATTGGTTTCCCTACAGAAACAGTTTATCTTTGCCCCGAATGACTCTCGGTATCAAAGTAGTCCATCACGTTCATGAAAGGGAGGACACGTCATGTGAGATTAAAAGCTTCCTAATCACCTCTAAACACAGAGAGACAAACGCGCTTCCTGGAGAAGGAAGTTAAACAGCATCAATATGTAGTAAACTGTGTGTTTTTTTTGTTTTTTTAAGCATAACGTAAACCGAGTCATCTGACGGAGAACAACAAGCAACCGACACGATTGTTTGATTAACCTGTGAATGTAACTCATAAATCAGCATTTCTGACAACCTTCAAATATTTGCTGTTGCTCAGAATTTTATATATATAAGAATAAACTCTATCCGCCCACCTGTCTGTCCGTTCATCCATCCATCCATCCATCTATCATCTACAACACTTAGTTCTCTGCAATCTTTTATTGGAGTGAGTGGGTTATTGAGGCTTTTCACCACTCGTTTCAAACCAACACGGTCGTTTCACCTCTGACCTCTCGCATCAACAAGGCATTTTCTCCCCGAAACAACTGCCACTCACCGATATTTTCTCTTTTTTCTCGGACAGTTTTCTGTAAACACTTGAAGTCGCTGCGCTCGGACGTCACAGTGGATTCTCAGGCCAACGTTCAAAATCACTGGAGTTGATTGGCTGTTCTGATATTTGTCGTAACGAATATAACATTTGCATTCGCTGACCACATAGATATCGACATTATGTCATTGTCTGCTGCTTTATCCTCCACATTGGTGTTGCAGGAGAGCTGGAGCCAAAAAGGCGTAAAAGGCGGGTACACTCCGGACATGTCGCCAGTCCACGGCAGGGCAGACATATAGAGACACCTACAGTCAATTTAGAATGTCCAATTAACTGGAACCCGGAGAAAACCCACACAAACACAGGGAGAACATGCAAACTCCACACAGAAACGCCCTTGGTCGAAGCGGAATTCGAACTCGCTCAGATGAGACACAGGATGCAAACCTCAAACCTGCAGCGAATAAATGGCGCGCTTCATTCCAAACTCCTCGGGGAATCAAAGTGGACTTCTAAAGATTTTATCCACACTGTCTTGTTTGCACCTTTGTCTTTATCGACTGACTCTTTCATTGGAAGTGTTTCATGCCCGTCCAAGCCTTGTGGCTGCCTCCAAATACAAATAAACACTATCCATACGCAGTGGAAAAAAAAAACCAGCTGGGACTTCTCCTTTCAGCACCCTGCTTTCCTTGCCTAACCCCTCTGACTTCCCTCCTTCACTGCATCCCTTGGAGAACCAGGCAAATTAAGCAGAAAACAATATTTATACAACGTTATTCCGATGCCAAAGTGTACATTACACCTTTGAGAAATAAGATGCTCCAGCAGCACTTTTTTTTCTTTCTTTTCTTTTTTGCCCACAACTCTCAGTCAGTGTGGTGCAGTTCTGTATCTCTGGGAGGTGATGAAATATACACCAGAGAAGGTACTGTGTGTGACTTTGTGTGGGAGGCAGCTTGGAAGAAGTCATCATTAAGTCAGAGAAATCAACAATGGAGTCTAGCACAAAAGCACACGCGGCTCTCTCTTCAATGCACACTGGTAGGTGGTCCAAAGATCTGAAGTCACAATGAAAGAAAATAATGTCCCGGTTTCCCTTTGCCCGACGGAAGAAATGCAATTTGAAGTAAACAAAGCACAGACTCGGTTATGAGCTAATGAAGCGGGGCGCGTTTCCCCAACAGCATTGTTTACTGTGCTGCTGCACAGGAGAAGGCAGAGTAATGATTCTCAAAACTGAGGAGACAAACAGGGACAAACCCCAAAAAATGTACACCCTTCATCAAAAGTTGCATAGACACAGCCCGGAAACAGATCACTCGTTTTGTATTCCTCAGCATTGAAAACACGGAGTCGACAGAGCAGATGTGTGCAACTACAGTTTACCGCCCGAAAGCGCATACACCCCCCAATCGGTATGTATGTATGAGCTCATAATCAATTTGAAATAAAACAGAGGTTTGGTTTTGTAGCCTAAGAGAAAGCTTTTTGGAATGAATATCGCTTTTTAGGAGGTCACCGTCTCGCACTGTTGCTTTTCTACATCAGCTCAGACACACAGACCAGCCAGACTGTGATTCATTATTTATTTAATTGTTTGTCTTTTTTTTTTTTTCTTTGACGTCGTACTTCAGTCCACAAATGAAGGAAGAACAACATCTTTGCTGGTACGCAGAGGCCACCGTAGCTCCCTGACACCCTTGGGGAAGAGAGGGTTAACCCTTTAACGCCGAGCGTATCGCAGACGACACGTTTGCATGAACGCAATTTCAAATTGAACAATTACAGTGTTTATTCTAAATAAAATGTTCCGTTTTTCTTTGGTTTAAAATTGTTAATACACTAGTTTAACATGCAGCAAACTGTAAATAACCAGATATTGAAAGTTATTCTGGAAAAATGGGCAAAACTCTAACTCATAGGACATTTTCTGGCCCTTTTATGGTTAAAATAAGCAGTTTGAGGCTGAAGCGTCCTCTGCAATCTCACCAGTAGGCGCCACTAATTCTTCCATCCTCGACCTTAAAGGAGCCATCACAGTCAGAAAACATGGACCATCCATCCTTTGTCAATCCTGCATATCTTTTGAGGCTCGCAGAAGAAACTGGAGCCAATCTTAGCTCATGAGAAGGCAAGTTACTAACCGGTTAGTAGCCAATCACAGGGCCACTAAGATACAGAGACAAACAGCCATGCACATCAAACCGAAGCTGCAGGATCATAACAAAATGCTCACTTGCTAACTCCACACAGAAAAAACCCAGGATTCAAACCAAAAGTGCATAGAGTTGTTGTGAGTATTCATAAACGATGTCTCGAAGGAAGCGAAAAATAAAGAGCAACGTGTAAACACATGGCAATAAATCTTAAGTCTCCTGTAAGTGAGAAGACTATTCAAACTATTTTATACCGTCCAAGGACATATGCATGCAGTCGGTGTTATTATTCTGTGACTGCTTTCTGTGCCAATCCTCACTCACGAGACAATTTATTGACCCAAGGGACCATTGTCTCACAATCGTCTCATATAATTATTCACAGTGTTCATTATTGTGACAAACAGACTTTTGTTTGTACAGAAACAGTTTTTATCACCAGGCCCCAGGTTGGTTTCCTCTCCCAAACGTCTTAAAGGGTCTTCTTTTGCCGCGGCATCCGCTTTATTTGACTGATAGCCGAGCTTGCTATCTGCCACTCAGCATGCGGGACGAGCGTTTAGCCCCCGTTAACATTGAATATAAAAAAAATATTCAAACAAGTCAAGGATTTGAGTGATTGAATGAGCGAGTAAACACCTGTGATCTTCCTCCGCGGGGGAAGCCGCGCTTTCCTAATTAATGTCTTGTGTTTGGCTATCTCTCGTTTGTTGCAGTTGTGGGAAGTGACAACGACTATTTGTCGAGCCGTGGGGGGAGGCGGGGGAGACGGGGGGAGGGGGCGGCAGAGGCTAAACAAGGTATGGATGGAAGAAGGAGGGAGAGCAGATGGGACGGTGTCAGGGTGAGCAGAGCGAGGCATACCATCATCCATCATGGTGTGTGTGTGTGAGCCACTCATGGTACACACAAACGCACATACAGACACACACACACACACACGTGTGTGGATACATATCTCTGTGGGGACCCGTCACTGACATGATGCATATCCCAGCCCTTTACTCTAACCTTAATCATCGTGACTGAACACCGAACGCCAGGTCTCTTAAACCAAGTCGTAACCCAGAAACAGTCACTCTCACACGGCTTCCTGTCCCCATTAAGTGTTATGTTGTCTTGTGTTTTGGTGGACGTCGTTGTTTTCCTCACACCAAAAATTAACCTTTGACCTCCAACTTCTATGCATCTTTTTTTAAGCCAACAGTTCACAGTTAACCAATATGTATTTATTTATTTTTTTTTAAGAAATTGGGCCAACAAAAATTTATATTTAGGGAGTTTTGTTAAGTATTCATGCAATGTAAAGCACTTTGATCAACTTGTTTAAGTGCTATAGAAAGAAATTTGGATTGGATATCGGTTGATTTTTTTTGGGCCAATCTCATATCTCTTTTTCCTCAATCTGATAAAATATAACGTTTTAATGACGACGACACATTAGAATCAGACTAAAAGTATTATAGAGCAATACGAATGACCCATCTCTCCAATCAACACTTTATGCCCGTACTGCAGTGCAATTACCTACAGCACTTTCAATGAAAGTCATGTTTCAACTAAACATGAATTAAATAAATAAATAAAGTGAAAAAAATACATACAGTACATATATATTTTTAAAAAAAAGGATTAAAATACAGTTATCATACATGCATAACTTGTAAAATTGGTCAATTAGTTAATAATAATTGAAAAAAAAGTTAATCTAACCTTCTAAACTACTTTTTTGCACTTTTTCTCTCCACTATAAATAATTTTTGCACATACGTTACACTATACTTGTTCCTACTCTTTTTTTATTCTTATTCTAGTGGTTTTTTGCCTACTTTTGCACCTTCAATGGTTGTGACTGTTCATTGAATTAGCCTTAAATTATTTGTCGCACTGAACGTCAGGCATTAACTGTGTTTGACGCGAAAGATGGATTTAAAATCCCATTTTCAAACAGTTGTTTTTGTTCGACTTAATGCTCAAAAGGGCAGTTTGACTAGAGACGTTTACAATCTCGGTAATGCACAGCCTTGTTTACAGAGCTGCATTTTGGGGGAAACTCGTGAAAAATACTCCTATTTAGAAATACTGTAGAGTTTAGCACATGTAAAAAATTGGCAGGCACACACAGAATCCTTTACACAAATATGTGCTGTCTTGTTGAGATGGGAAAAAATGTCAGGCACTGTCAGGTTTCGCTTCTTTTTTTTTTTTCTCCCTCTTACTTCTTTCTTCTCTGAGAAGAATGGATTTAGATTCTGGCTTGGGAGCCTGGAGACAGACATCAAGGAGCAAGAGCTCCACCTGTGACCCCGTAGGCTGCAGCTCCGTGTTGGGTTTGGAGTGTGATGTAGGCCTGGCTGCCCCTGCCGAGGATGATGGGGATTAGCTGGAAAACTGCCTGCAAGTGACTAAATAAACAATGAAAGCAACAGCGAGAGGGGAAACAAAAAGACAGCATGGCCGTGACTTTGTTTTTTTGAACTCTACAACTGGTTCGTCAAGGTTATAAAGGGTGGCAGCAGAAGAAACTGTGAGGGATTTTCAAAGAACGACATGAAAGGTACACAGCTCAATAGTGACTGCTTGTTTCGAAACACGTAAACAACAGCCGATACTTTTGCAAACAACCAGAAAGCTCACGCACTTAACAAACTTTTTTTTTTGGTATTGTTGGCTTACTTTGGTTTCTCTGCTTCCTGACATGAGAAGTTTTCATACCTAGCCATAAAGAAAATTGGGTGCATAATGCAGTAACTCACTCTGCTCCGCACATATTGGATGCTGCCAAGAGAATGGTAATAGAGTTGTTGTCTCCAACCTCCGAATTACACTCGTTTGTTATTTATTCATGAAAAAGTCAGCAGGGCGCCACGCTTAATACAGTTTATATCATTCCTTTTCGCTCATGCTATTCAAATGTGAGTGTAATTCCAGTTGAAAACTTCTCTCCCCTCGTGCTCAAAATGCAACTTGTAATTCAAAAAGGGGGGAAAAATTGGAATATTATGCTCACTGTGCGGCAGAATTCATCCAACACGCTTTCAGGGAGAGTCATTTTTGCTCATGATAGCTTTGGTTCGCGACTTGAACTCTTCAAGCTTTTGTTTTTCTTTTCTTAATTATCTGCTACTCTGTGCACCATTCCATGTCTTTCTACCACCCATTGACTTCAAATGTTTGATTCTTTAAGTTTAAGACAGAGCATAAATTCAGTCTCTCCATCACTGGATTCAGTCATTGCCCACACGGGGGTTTCAGTGTTCTGAATCTGAAATCTAGAGCATCGAGACTAGTTTGGGTCCGCTTGAACACAATATGTGACCAGCCACCAGAAAACCACCAACAAGTAAAGAAAAATCGATTTTAGATCGAGACAGATGGATATTTCCAGATTTCCATGTGTTGGACATCGTTGGAAAGCTTGGAAACTACACTTTCAGAATCTGTAAATAACTCAAAATGCCCCTTGGGAGACTCGCATGGCTGGGCACATATGTAAACAATAATAAATCGACTCCTCACTGAAATAGCTGGGTGGATTTGTGCAACATTTCAGCTGGACTAAGATGTTTCCACGTGTTTTAAGAATCCGCTGTTAGTCAGACTAACACATTAGTTAGACTGCTTTCCATACGAGTGTATTTCCACTATCACAAGGTTGAACTATACAATGAGAACGCTCGACTGCAATATTAGTCGTAGCATTCACATCTTCAGAGACGCTTCAAATGCAAACGAGACACGAACAACAAGGTCGGCCACGTCTCCTCCTCCCTCTAATCACACTTCATTGACGATTTCACCCAGTGATTCCATCAGGTAACCCTGAAACACAAATCCCTGTCGTTCGGCCATCTTGCTCGTACTTAGCTACTGACGTGACCTCGCACTTCCAAATCCTCTGTGTTTACTTAACCTTTAGGAAGTCCTCATTAGTCGGCACACTGTGGCGATCCTATTGGGTTTTCAGAAGAGAGATAAATTAACATTGGGAGCATTGATTTGACTTATGCCTTGAGCCAGGATCACGTCGGCCACTCAGTAAGCACAACGTAATTAGTTATTAGCAGAGGGAGGAGGGGGGAGGTTCCTAATTGATTAATCAAGAAAGCTCCCCGACTCCGAAGTAAAACCATGAAGAGACAGTGGAGTGAAAGGTCAGACTGTCCTCGTGTATAAACACAGCACAAGCGGTTTGACAGGTGACCTCTTCCTACCGCGGATTAAGAATAAGCTACAAACCCATACCGCTCCGTTTCAAAATGTACCAGTTCTGCCCTTGATACGAATTCAGGCCACGCTAGAACACGTCGGAGTTTGAAAATGCTTCTGGCTGCATTTCGGTTTGAAACTCCCAGGACAACGAGGACAGAAGAAACCTCATCCTTCTCAGATAAATACTTGGTTGGTACGCCACATTTTCTGAAACTGTAGAGGAACGACGTCAGAGGTCAGAGGACATGTGATAAATAAAGGCAACTGTGACTCAACCACCTGTTACAACCAAGGGATGCATCTCTGAATGCACAACACATCCACCCTTGGAGCAGATGAGCTACAGCAGCAGAAGAACACAACAGGGGCCAAGACGTACGTTTGTATGGATGCATTATACTTATTATACACAATGCTATTTTCAAATGAAAAAAGGAGTCGATGAAGCCTTACAGTGGCACCAAAGTACCTTTAGACTACTGGGACTGACTGAACGACTGCAAACATCTGACATTTCAATACTAATTCTGGATAATTGCTGCCCTCTGAGCATCTCTTTGATAAAAAAAATTGAAACATAAAAATAAAACTTTAAAAAAGCTCTCAGATCTCGGAGTGCTCCCGGGCACGTGCGATCACAAGAGTTACGTGGCTCATAATTGATTCTGCATCATTACGCATCACAAACAAAAAAAAGAAAGAAGGCAAAACGACAAGCCTCAGCAAATGCACTGCTAATTCTGAAACAACTCCGGCTTAAGTGCTTTCTCTTGCACTTTCGCACGGACTGTGATGGAAGAAAAGGGGAATAAATAACATCTGAAGAAGAGAACAGAGTGGAGGGGGGGGACAGTGACTTTGAGAGCACAGATTCCCAAAGACTTGGAGGCCCCGAGACGGGTTGTGGGAGATTTTAATTTGGGTCATCAAATAAATAAGAAGGATCTTTCAAGGTTTTTAGTTCGGATTTATCAAACAACGTGACGCTTTGGTTCAACTTTACAAGTCACTCGTTTGCGTGTGTTGCCTGTAAAACACAGCCTTAACCGCGCCGAGGCGAGCCGGGAGTCATGACGTAAGGCTGAGCACGGATGCGATAGGAGAAACACAATCTGCTGGGATCTCTCACTTTGGTCCAATAATGGAATCTCATTACAAAAGTGAGAGCTGGTCCAGAAAGACCCGGCGACGAAGCCCCACACGTGGTGACGGCTCGCGCCTTCACACCGAGAGAAAAAGAGAGGAGAAGAGTGAGGACAAGCGAGTGGGGACTGGGACGACGCGAGAGTGCAGGAGTGACATCAAATCCATAAGTAGGAGGAGATGTGTCAGCGCTTAATAAATATGAGGACAATATGGCAACAGGAGAAGACCAAGGGGGCACTGAGGGGCAAAGAGATGAGGGCGAGAGGCAGAATATGAGAATCAATCTTAAGATAAATGATGCAGCAACTCCTAGAGGAAAACAGAGTGCTGAAACACTCTAGGAAGCATATGGGCACTCGCTAACATCAAGGCTTTTAGTGCTAATTGACAGATGGCTCTTACAGGTTGCCACCCATCCTCTGAGGAGAGAGACTGGTGGGGTTTTTTTTCTTTCTCCATCCTCTTCTTCGTCCTTTCCCGAGCATTCTCCGTAGGTCAATCGCTGCACGCTGCTAATTGGATAGCCGAGCCAATGGGTCACAGGGTTCTATACTCTCCCTCCTCAGAGTGCTGTCATCCTGTCGCTGCCTACGCGCGCAGCTAGTTCCGCGGCCACGGCGGGAAGGTGCATGGCAGCTGCTGGAGAAAACAGGAGCTGCAGCCTCCCCGGGGACATGTCGGAAGGATAAAGTGCAGTGGCCCCAGCTTTCAGTCAACGCGGCTAAAAATACCCCGGGCCGCTGTTCGAGCCTCGCCGTGCACTCACTGTCTCTTTTTCACTTGACAGTGTGTCCAGCTGGGACGGTGCAGAGGACAAGGGCAGGCAGCTGACCGTGATGTCAGGAAATCATCAGATCAGCTGCGGTTGAAGGTGTCGTCGTATGAAGCAGTAAACTGGAGAATGTTGTGCCGTATTTTGGACTTTGGCGGGAATTCAGGGGTTTTAAAGACAATCATGTGAAAACCAGGCCTGTCCATTTGTTAGAAGTCAGTAAGTCACTCCTGTATTGGTCACTGGATTCAAGACTCCATGTATCCAATCCAATAACTGGGCCAACTTTTTTTTTTTTTGCATAATCTCAGGTACCAGAAGCTCAAAGCTCATTTTTGCCTCCTTAATATCAATTTATAGCTCTGCCTCCCCTTCCAAATCAAAAACTGTCACACCAAAGACCCCCTCTGCCAGAAAAAAGAAAGCAAATGAAATGATTTGAGGAGGAACCGAAAATAACAGAGGATATTAATCGGTAATAACCAATCGTACCGTTATATCAAAATCCGACTTCAGAGAGTTCACGATCAGACATTTTTCCACGTTCAGTTCTAATGCAAAAAGACGGTGACTCCCATTACCGGCGGTTAGCGTGACGACAAACAGCAAATCATGTAAAAACGCCGCGTTTTAGTCAGTGTAAAAAAAATAAAATAAAAGACTTTGAAGGTTATTTCAAAGAGGTCTCCATCGGAGACGGAGGGAAAGAAAATGGAGAGAAAAACATGTAGAAAAACTAATTTCTGCTTCCAACCATTTGGCAGTTACACCACTCACCAACCCACACTTCTTCTTTCTTTTTTTTTTTTTTTTTACATACATAAGAATGTGTTGCACTGTCTGCCAAGGCCCTGAACCTGCACTTAACACTGACATTGCCACTTTTGCTCAGCAGTTAAAAAAAACACAGAGATGGAATGAAAAGATTAGGCTCAACAGGTCTCCACAACTGAAAGAATGAATTCATAAAAATCTTGTAAAAACATCACGTGAAATAACATTTATCTCTGACTGGGCAACAACAACAAAAAAAAAAGCATTATTTTCCAGTGCTTAATGGCAACCACTTTACATTTTCTCTTAATTTACATATTTGGCGAGACATGATTGTGTTAACATCTTGCCAGCAGCAACGATCCTTGACACGAGTTGCATTATGTAGTATAATAAGTGCACGTGCACATGAGACTGCATCTGTTCAAATATTCTGCCTTTCGGGAATCCTTTGTTTGTCTTAAATCACTTTGGCACAAATCGGATTCAAAGTGCCAACAAAACCGGATTCAACCTTGACCTTTACCCTCGTCCTTCTCAAACCTAAAAACTACGAAACATCCGACAGGGAACTTTGAAAAGTGCTTGAGTGATCCGTGTTCTCCACGTGACAAGTGATGTAAAGAGTTAAACACACAGCCTCAGACGTCACCGGAGTGTATACGGCACTTATGATATTGGATTTCTCTGCATGAGCTCACCCCATTAGTATCTCGTAGCTTCAATTTTGCCTCCTATCATCCCTTATATCACGGCCTATATCAGTAATGGCGCTCACATAATTGTTGGGAGTCTTGTTGCATCTGTGCTGACACTGTCAATAATGGAATTGAATTATAATATCTAATGTAGCTCTGCTGTTAGCGTACGCTGGGAGGATCCGATGTCTGAGAGCCGCCATACTGTGTGTGTGTGTGTGTGTGTGTGTGTATGCTGAATGAAATATGAACTTGCCGTCAATAAACCTACCTATTTGTTGCAGTACATTGGCCTCCTGAGTTAAATACACGTGGATTCTTTTCGTGCGGTTTAATTTCCTGTTTACCAAAACTGAATCAATGATTATTACACAAGTTTCTGACAGATTTACCACCGATGTAAAGCCCAATCGTGGCATTTTGGCATTTGAGAGTGTAAACTGTAGCACAAAGCCTTGTTTATGCTAAAAGTTTGACGTGAGCACATCTTCTGAAAGTTTACAGCTGTGGTCGAAACCAGTGGTTCTCAAACTTTTTATACCACCTGAGAAAATACTGAGTTCTCCAACGTTAGAACAGAGTGGTGTAAATTTAGTCAGCTACAGACTTTTCCTCACATATACTTCACACACTGGTGAAGTAAAATTATTAGATTAACCCTTTGACATCTAAGCCTCAAAATGTCCATTAGTTGAACTATAAATGGGCCAGAAAATGTCCTGTGACGAAGTGCTTATGTCCATTTTTCCTGAATAACTTTCAATATCTGGCAATTATTTACTGCATGGTAAAATAGTGTATTAACAATTTCAAATGAAGAAAAACAAACAAAAAAACACTGTAGTTGTACATGAACACCAGATTTTGCGTGTTAAATTTGAAATTTGAACAGTATTTAAAATAACATTTGCCTCAGCGTTTGTCTCAATGTCCAAAAACAGGCCAAACAATGGAAACTACAACCCACTTGTTCCCTTTTTGGTGAAAAAAGACGCTGATTTGCCGGCGTCCTGCAACAGCGCGAGTTAAATTACAGTAATAGCCACACACTGGCTTTGACGTGCAGCTTCTCAGCTTTCGGAAACCGCTGGATATGCTCTGTGTTAAAGGGCTCTAAGATGGCACAAGAAATAAGATGACTTAAAGTAGAACAGTATTTCTTATTTACCGCCAAGATGGAAATCATGAAGGGGGGGGCTTTTAAAAGACAAACTGCAAGCAAAACCTTGAGTATAAATATTAAACTTCCTCATCCAAAATAAAATGCTGTTCTGCAGTAAATAATAAAGCCTTAGTCCATGCCAGCATCAAATATGATGAAATCCGACATCATCTTTTGTCTACTTCTTTGTTTCAATCATGCCACCGAAGTGGAGGTGGTGTTTATCTTTTGGGACATCGCCATAGAGATGCAGAGCCACTGCTCTGAATGGGAGGTAATTTTAACCTGGTGTCAGCACTTTTACAAAGCCTGATTGCCTGAGAATAATGGCCACTTTGGCAACTGTCAATTTTCCTCTAGGGCAAATTGGTACAGGGTGGAAGACGTGCCATTCGCTGAAGCTGTCATTTCCCCGGCTCCTATTTCAATCAGGGCTCACCTTGCTTACTTCATTACAACGATGGGCCGACAACTCAACAGTGCTTTGACTCACTTACTGAACCTGCCGGGCCTGTGTTTTCTAATTCATCCAGGAATCCAGCGTTGATCTCTGCTCTCAGTGAAAGCAAAGGAGAGACGCTGGTTTGTTTGGTGTTGATGCCTCAGCATTTAATCTGTTTCCGAGTACATTTGAAACGATAGCACACTTCCACTGTTCGATTTCCGTGAAGATTTCTTATAAAATTATGCTTTTTTGTGGAACAGTTGGTCCAAATACTGGAAGCTTTATTTAACCCTTTAACACATAAGCCTCAAAATGTCCGTCTGGACTTTTTGTTTTGCTTATTTTAACCATAAAAAGGACCAGAAAATGTCTGGAAAGGAGGGAAACTTACAATGTCTGGCAGTTGTACATGAACACCAGATTTCGGGTGTTAAATTTGAAATTTGAACAATATAAAACACATTTAAAGTAACATTTGTGTGAGTTTTTGTCTCAAGGTCCAAAAACAGATGGAAACTATGTACAGGTGTTTTTCCAACTCTCTCCTCTCTGGCAACAAAGAAGCTAATTCTCCAGAAACGGAGCGAGTGAAATTACCGTAATAAGCACACGTGTATTTTCTTCCGAAACACTCTGTGTTAAAGGGTTAAAACTTGAGTACAAAAACCACACGTTGGAGACTAAACATGAAACTAATCGACTTTTCCGACTCAAACTTCTTTTTCAAAGCTTCCGTTCGCGTCTTTTCAACAGTCGGGGACAAAACTTTAACAAGCCCTCTCACAATCAGAGGCGCGCAGTGTTTCATTCACAAGACGCAAAACACTTTCTGCAAATTGCTGTGTCACTAATGAATGCAATCGCCACGGAAAGAGCAGCGAGGAAGCTCTCAAGCTGATTATACGAGGGGGAGAGAGGAAAAAAAGCTGGAAGAAATGACTTCACCTCATTTTGGATAAAGTCTCAATGTGCCCTACAGCCCAAGGTGTACGCGCTTAAGCAAAAGGTAATTCCTGCTGTTAATTCCCGCGAGCGTTAAGCCTTAGCTGAACTAAAGTCTCTTGTGCAGCAGAGATTTCGCTCTTTGTTTTTTAACATGTCCAAGAAGCAGGGAAGCAAAAAAAAAAAGGAAAGAGAAGAGAATGGAATTTGGAGAAAACCAAAAGACAGAGACACATTCCGTTCCAGTTATTCAATTTGACCATGCAAGCTTGAGAAGCACATCATGCTGTTTTATTCAACTTTTAACCCCTTTCCAAGAGTCACATTGTGCTCAATAAATCTTCCAATGAAACTTTAACACATAGATTGTTTTCTTTGTTTGTTTGTTTGATTCCCTGTCATTTAAGTTGCAGTAAAATAGTTGACTATCGAGTCTTGTTCCCGGGGGAAAAGACAGGAAATGACACAAGGACATGGTTCAGGGGCCACATACAGTGCAATTTGATCTCAAGTGGGCCCGACCAGTACAATAATAGCTACAAACAACAAGAAACCCAATCTAAGTATTGTTTTACAAAGCATATGATGAACAACCTGAAATTTCTTGAGGAAAATAAGTTAACCATGTACACAACTGACAGATCACAGTAGATTTTTCACAGGTATCTGGAACTGTAGATGTTTAAAACTAGATTTTGTCCAAATCAATCAGGCCAAATATTCCCAATTTCCAAATAACTGGCACTGGCCAATAATCATACAATTACATATTTGTTCTCAGAGACGTAATAAATGCTGCCAAGTCACTCAAATTAAACTTTATTTAGTTTACACCTTATATTTAACGCTAAATTGCAAGTGAACTGCAGACACAAGAGAATAGAGTCAGAGGGCGACGAGTGCTGTTCAATAAATGTAAATGTAAGTGAAGCAATTGTGTGCATCCCTAATTTCTTGTTGACCTCTATCTGAAACGGCGTGCTCGTGATTTACAACATTTTTGCCACATTTTGTTCAACATGTCTGACACGTCCAGAGCGATCAAAATCCGAGTTTGCCACGCGACTCCGCCTCGAAAGAGTTCAAAATCACGCCGCGTGTTTCACAGCAGCTCCACGGTCGATTGTTCATAAGTTCCCCTCACATCATAAAAGATTGAATCCTTCACTGAGACACTGTGGAGCTGTGTTTAATTGACTTTTATGGCATGTGCCTCTGCAGTCAGTCCAACCCTGAAATTACAGAACAGGAAAAATGCAGCCCTGAACAAGCTGGGGTGGAAGGCTATGCAAATGAAGGACACATTTCCCGAGCTCTGCCGAGTCCTCGGCCTTGACTTGAGCTCTTGTTGCTGAAATGGCTTGTGCGAACTGTGCGAGGGTTTTCGGAACACCTGTGTGCACTCGGCTGTCGATGTTACCCCCGTAGAAAAAAGCAAAAACAAAACTGCGACAATTATCTAAAGTGGTTTTGGCCCAGACTCACATCTGAGAGGAACCGTATTATGGATCCCATCGAGCCAGTGCTGCATGTTGGACGTATCGATTGGTCCGTGCCTTTATTTGTGCCGCAAAAACTCAGTTTCTGGATGAAATTACATTTATTTTTTTCCCCCTCTTTCGAAATCAATAAACATCAATAACACAGACACAAGTGATAGAATGGCTACATGGCTCTAACGTGAGGGAGCACATAGACACACACAAGGCGTTCAGTATTTTCTGCTCTTCAACGGTAAAGTAAACAGTGGTAATTCAGGAGCAGAGGCCTGATTAGCATACTGTGCAATGGCCAAAAAAACGCCGACCAAATCTCCACTGAGGAGATTTAATGAAGCCACTGAGGACAACAAGGCAAGTGAACCCGAAAAAAATCAATCTTCAATTAATAACCATGTCCTGCCTTTGATCATGGACCGATTCATTATGGGAATGATGTGAACGTAGAAAGAAATATCGTCCAATGTCAGACTGGAGACGAGAGCTTCACTGACCTTGTGAGCAGTGATGATGATTTTTTTTTATTTTGAAATTGAAAATGAGATCAAATAATAATATTATGTTGAGATTTAATAAACAGTATCTGTAATGGCTAAAACACCATATGCAGAAGCTCTTTAGCTGAAATGTTAAAATACGATTATTATTGTGATCCATGAGTTTTCAAATGAACTGTTTTACAAGAAACTAGTAAAACACTATATTATTTCTGTGGAATTATAGTTATTTACTTGCACTCCTGAACAGAAAAAAAGTTTTAGTTGTTGAATATTGACATCTCAGTGAGTGGGCTCAAATGTTGGTAAATATTTATGTATTTTCTAAATAAATAACCATTGTTTTCTCATTTTATGACAAATACATTTGTATTTATCTATTAAGTGTTGTGCAAACATCTTAAGTCGCTAGACTTGTTCTTTTGAAGATGTTAGCAAACTGTCAGTGGGTTTAACTCATATAACATGTATATAAAATGTGTATATAATGCTGAAACACTGGTGTAATATCATTTTTGTCACACTAGTAGAAAAGTAGAAAACACACGCAGGTTTTAACGAGAACGATAACATGAACAGTTTCCACCAGATTGTTCATCTACCTTCTGTGGCGCACTATTCTTGTTGAGTCTGTTTTCATGGATCCATTAGTTCCACTTTCTTTGTTCCCTCTGTGCTTCAGGTCTTATTTTTTTTGGTGCAGCTCTCCTCCGCTCCCGTTTGGCCACCACGCCTCACCTGACACAGTAACCCCCCCACCCCCCCCGTCTGCCTCTCAGCACACAAACACTGATTCTCTGCCACAGCTCATCCTGACCAGCCACTGATTCTGCCAGCTTCAGTCGCTCTTTATTTTGGCAATAAGCGCCCTCAACTCGGTCACTCTGCTTCTTCTGTATTCTGTACCTCGACTCCGTAACTTCGCGGTCCACCGACCGCTTCCTGTACGGACCGCGCAGCAGGTAGCAGTCATTCCCTATTCCAGTCCCTTCGCCGTGGCATTCCGCCAGAATGCTCTTTAAGCGGAGTCACTTCCTTTATTGTTGTTGTTTCTTTGTTTGTTTTCACTTACAATTTAATACGCCGGGATTACTGATATTGCTGGCACGAGAAAACGACTCCGCTTGGAACGAGGACAGCGCCATCGATGCACCACAGTCAGAGGAGATAACAGACTGCTGAAAGTAAAATTCCATTTTCAGATTAGAGGCAAGCTGTGCAAAGGGCCTCTATAAAAAAAAGCTGTCTTGCCAGATGCCTTTTTGGGCAAATCCTTGATTTGATTAGCTTTTAAATGCTGCTAAAAAGCCTCCGTCTCACGGAACACAATTAGGTTTTCAAATGGTGAACCGGTGATCCCGGCTACAGCGTGATATCCACAAGCGCATCTCCCAGTTTGTTGTGTTATAATGGAGAAAATATTACTGTAATTATAGTGAAAATAGAAAACATAATTAGAAAGAGGGGGCATCCCTTCATGTGCAGTGGAAATCAGCGGACGGCTGATGAAGTCTGGAGAGAAACTGCGGGATACCAGGATGAAAAATGAGGCCTCAGACCGGCCTACATGAGGCTGCTTGTGCTGAGTCATTCACAGCATAATGTCACTTGACAGCATTACAGTACCACGCTGCACACAGGAAGTGATCTGTTTTACTTCAAGACACATTGAGGCGACACGGCACCGGCAGTGTGAGGTGGCTGCAAACAGGATGTTGTTGTATTTACTGGAAGCGAGAAGAAGTTTCAGAGGTGCATTATTCTGCAGTTTGCTGCGACAGAACTGCTGCTGTATGCACACAGACACTAGGGGGCGCTCTAATAAGAGATGAGGCTCTTTAAATGAACAAATGACCAGAAAGCGAATGGATTTTCTTGGATAACAAAATGAGAAACATGAACGTAAGAGGCAAATTGTGTTTCTTTTTTAAATACATTATTATTTATCTTCACTGCACTCGTCCCTGGACAGATTGTTTGTTTGTTTGTTTGTTTGTGCAAACAGCTTTAATTCACATTGAACAATGAACAAATCACGGATTGTGCAAGTGCACTTTGCATTACCGTAATTGTGCGATGGTTTGTGCTATCGGAGAAATTCCAACTGTTTCTGAAAGCTGGGAAGTAGACATGTGGTGATTACGGTAATTGCACTTGTCGCAGGAAGCAGGAAGCCGGCGAATCAGCATCTTTGTCGCCAGAGAGGAGAGAGTTGGAAAAACACCTGTGCATAGTTTCCATTTTTGGACATTGAGACAAAAACTCACACAAATGTTACTTTAAATATGTTTTATACTTTTCAAATTTAACAACAATTTAACAAGCTAAATCTGGTGTTCATGTACAACTGCAGTGTTTTCTTGTTTTGCTTTTCTTCATTTTAACAATGCAATTTGCAAATAACTGCCAGATAGTGAAAGCTATTCTGGCAAAATGGGCAAAAGCACTTAGTTTTCTGGCCCTTTTATGGTTAAAGCTGATATAGTCATTCATTTTTATATTCCCAACACACGATTGGAAACGTATGGAAAGACAGAGAGAAGAGAGAAGATGGAAGCTGTGGTTTGCGTGAGAAAATGTAAATGAACTCCCTCTGAGAATGTTAAGTTAATGTTGTATATTAAAGCATCTGTTGTCGGGGGCTAATGTACAAGATTCCAGTGGACTGTAACTCTTCTTTCACTCCTGACTGCGAGGAGCAGCTGATGTACCAGCGCAAACAGACTGATGACGCCTGGCATGTCGACTCGGAGACTCCACGAGACATTAATTCTACAAACTTCTGAAGCGGCGTTCACTTTATCTCGCCTCTCCTCTTCCCACCCACCTCACCACACACACGCCAGACAGAGAATGAGACACCTGGAAGTGGCAACTTTTTGATGTTTTTTTTTTTTTTCTCCGCAAATAAACAAACCAAATTGGACAGAATCAGAGGAAATCAACTATTTCTCGCTGCCCGAGCAGCATCTGCAAACTTGTCATCTGTTCCTGCAGCAGATGTTTAAAAAAAACAACCAAAAAACTGATTTCCTTCCCCCAGTGACTGTTGCAGTAAAGCAAAAAACAGGAAGAAGAAGAAGAAAATGTCCAATAAACTCAAGATATTTCCTTCGTTCTTTTGCTTACACAATTACACCAAAGCTGGCTTTTTTGTGCTCCATCCCCGGCCAGCAGAGAGGAGACAGCCTGATACACTGCCTCACTGGATTTAACAGAGTTAGCTGTAAATGCTCGTCTTAAGTCATGTCAACTTCGTCCCAGTTGTCCCTCCTTTTTTCGAGCACTTACCAAACACAAGTAAACACACTTGCCAGCGGGCGATTATTCCCCCGTTTGGCCAACTCTGTGATTTGTCTGTTTCAGCTGAAAAGGTCGGTGCTCGACATAATTCGCAGGAGGGTGAAACATGCTCCAGTTAAAGCGACATTTCCATTTTTTTATGAGACTCATAATGAATGCAAACACAGGCGGGAGGCATTACTGGCCTGCCTGGAGTCACCATCACACCGAGTGATGCAGAATCCCTGACAGAATCATGGGTGCAAGACACTGTCACTCAGCTGGAATGAGGTAAATGTCTGGATAATGAGGGGGAAAAAAAACGCTGAGCTCTACTTATTATAGCGCCCGACTGTCCGGTTTTACATTCACACTGGCTCCTTCAAACCAATTTTGGAGAAGCAAAGGGGAAAATGAAACAGATTCATGGACACAGTGAGATTACTCAGAGCTGCCCTCAAGTGTGAAGGTGCTGTTTTGGTTCATAAAAAGTTTCCTGCTGGCCCAGATAAGCCCTGCTGGGTCTATCGAGATGAGGGGAAGGGGCGAGAGCTAGAGAGAGAGAGACTCTCAAGAGTTTTAAAAACAGGCACCTTTTTTTTGTTGCCGTTAATTGTGTTAAGGATAATCGGGTTGTGCTGTCTGAGTGGAAGTTTTCCAGACTTGGCGGTAAAGCAGGGGGTAAAGCAGGTCACAGGTACGAGGCGCAACCTTGAGGAAGTGAAAACACTGCAGCGATGAGAGTCAGCGAGATTCGAACATAGTTTACGTCTTCACTCCACTTTTCAGTGCATTGTTTTTCCCATTACTTAAAAAACAACAACAATTACAACCCTTTTTAAGTACAGAAAAAGGAAACCTAACTAAAAATTCATCTCAAAATCGATTCATCTGTCAATTATGTCCTCGATAAACTTGTTTGGTCAACAAAAAGTCACTTCACAGATGTTGTTTTTTGTCCATAAAGCAACAATGATTCAGTTTTACTAAGGAAACCAGGAAATACTCTAACTAGTAACTGATTTAGTCACTGGATATGATATTGGAAGAGTAGAAAATGCAAAATTCAAAAGCCCTGAATATCCAAACAATGCTTCAGTACATTTAAAACAAATGAAGAGTGGGATTTTTAAATAAATACGTGTGATTTCTCTATTGCGTTATTGCTCTGAAAAAATATGGACAAATCCAGTGGACTGAGTGACAACCATTAGAAACACGTTGCTCCTGGTCATGTGCATCCACACTCGACACGAAAGCCATTTCCAATCGGACACAAGTGTTGAGGGGACATTGTTGCTCGACTCCATCTATTTCTCCATAGCTTCTGTCAATGGGAGGATTGTGAAGTACAAGGCTCCGAGTCCCCGCGGACAACCGAGAGCACAATTTCCACAGAAGTTTCCTTGGTAACAAAGCTGTTGAGCCTTGAGCTTTTACACTACATTCCCATTTGCACTTTGTAAGAGGTGAAGGTACAGGATTTGGCTCGACAGTGGGAAGTCATTTGGGGCCTTGGCTACGCAAAGCAATTTTGACACATCAGTGGTTGAGCCATGAAGGCGAGATTTGTCTTGCTGAGAAACGCCGTTTCAGAACAGTCAATGCCCCGCGCTTCACCTCTCTCGCATCTCTGCGATTACTGAGATTCTAGGTTGCATGGAACACATATTTGACCCCGATTATGGCCAGCGGGTGGCAGTAACGTGCCTGAAAACGGTGTAGAAATTACACAAAGAGGTAGGAGACGCAATAACAAACATGGGAGAAAACAAGGCTCTCCGAGACACTTGAAGTGGCAGAAGACAACTTTTCTATGTCTCTTGTGTCGTGTCATAATTAGTAGTCTCGATTAAACAATCTGGTAGAGCAGGGTAAAACGCTCTTCTCTTCTGTCTTGACTACAAAAATAATGATGAGGCTCATCTAAATGATCACAGAGCTTCCATTTATGACATTAAAAAACTCTTTGACTGACTGACGTGGTAAAAGTTGACGGTTTCCTGTGAATTACACCGTGTAAAGTATAAGCCAAAAAACGTGGGTTCACGTTGCACGTCCATTGTGCTAAAATGAGTCATACATTGCAAAACCATGTCTAATCTTATTCAAATCTGTATGATGTGCTTCTTGAATGCATTTCCACTTAGCGTTCCTTTAAGACTGAACGGTTATCTCATCTCCAATATCCATGTTGTGACTTGCGAGTATAATTGGAGTCCTTAAGACGCAATTTCCACCTGGCGTTACCATGACATGTTATCTGGACGCTGAAATCTAATCATGGACTAATAATATGACGTCCCGTTATCTACCGTCTGTGATTGGCGTTAAGGCGGCAGAGCCGGTGGACGAGTCAGGAGCGACAAGGAAGCGACGCGAGTGGACAGTGTCACACAATAGCCTTCACGTGCGAGGTGAGGGGGGGGGGTCATGTGATGCATAGACAGCCAAGACAGCTTCTCAGGCGGCTCGCTAACAAGGCTAACACCACTTTTATTCCAGGAAGGTAATCAGGACTGGCGGGGGAAGCTTGTGAAAGCTCAGATACCCCCCTCTGTCATGTGACCCCTCTCTTGTAACTCCAGCGCTTCCCACAGAGTCTTTCAAAGCTGTGCTGCTATACAGCCTTCTACAGCTTTTTTTTAATGGGCATCCTGAGATGTAGCAGGCTGGGATAAGGTAACCTGTCAAATGTTGGGCAGATTTCTTTCTTAACCTCCCTGCAGTCTTCGCTCAAATCTGACCGATTGTGCTACTTTTTCACCCCGTTGCCTCAAACACCTCATGGCATCCCCCACGCTGAACGTAGGGAAAGTTAGAATTGCTGATTAGTGTCAGCTTTGACCAAACTCAAATTTGTCTCACCTTTGCTGCTTTGTCCGCAAACCAAAATGATTCAGTTTGAATTGTTTCTCTATTATATGGAGCAAAGAAACCGGAAATTATTCACATTTAAGCCTCAAATTGATTATTAAAATAGTCGATGGTTCATTTAGAAACTGGATAATATTCGGTAAAATCGTAGCAGCCTACGCTCAACCACATGTCACACACATCTAAGCTTTCTTGGTACTGTGCAGTTCCATATTTCAACCACTAGATTGTACACGGTGTAGTTTAAACATGTATTAATTAATAAGATGTAGGAATGATTTAGAGTGTATTTGTTCATATATGAACAGGTCACTGAAATTAGTGAAGGTTGAAGGAACATTAAGGAAAGTTATTGTGCCAAGGGCCAGAAAATGTCCTGAAACTAAGAGCTTCTGCACATTTTTCCAGAATAATGTTCAATATCTGGCAGTTATTTACAAATTACTGCATGTTAAAATACTGTTTTAACCATAACAAAATGTTTTATTTAGAAAAACCCCAAAAACACTGCAGTGGTCCATGAATATGTGTTCAATTTGAAATTTGAACCGAATAAAACATTTTTAAAATAGCATTTTGTTTGAACCTTTGTCTCAATGTTGAAAAACAGGCCTAAGAAATGGAAACCGTTGGAATTTTTTCCGATAGCACCAACCGTCGCGACATCCATTGGTTTGCGGTTCTCGCAAGACCTCCTGTTTCTGAGGACTCCAGGGTCGGCAGCCTGGATCTTGCAAGGCTGGTTTTCCGCTAACACACAATTTAGCCATCACAATGACTCTGAAGACATTAAAGTAGAGACGTGAGAACACACGAACCAGACGACCTCCAGATTAGCTCTGATCAATCTAAAGCCATTACAGTCGCGATGAATGCAGCTTTTTTCTGTCGCTATCGCGGCAATAACATCGCAGTCTGAGCGCTGACGCGTCGTGGCGAAACCGGGGGTCTAAAATGTCACCGCACAAACAGAAACCTGAGGCCTGCAGCCTCTGTGCCGCCTCCTGCGCTTCTGTTTGATCTCCCGTCATTTTGACCACGATCCAAAATCCGCAGAGGCTGTGATTACCATATCACTCACCACAGTCTGCACTGCGGTGCATCTGCAAGTGTTAGATAAGTTGTTGATAGGCATCTGTGCAGGCAATTTGCAGGAGGAGATAAGCTCTACTGATGTTGCACTTTGCATTGGTTTGCTCATAAAGGTGGTGATTATTACATAAAAAACAGTTCATTTCCCCGTAAACAAAAAAGGTATTTGCAGCCTCCTTTTAAAGGATTGTTGCCTTTTCTGTGGTCCGTCAATGACCCAAAGAAAACAGAACACGAGACGCTACAAGCCCTCGCTCCAGAAGTTCACTGCCCCCCGAGAGGACTAATGTTGTTTTTTTTTTTACTTTCTCCAAGTGTTTAGGAAGGAACATGGTGAAAATGGAGCCATCAGTGACGTTCCCCCGGGTAACACTGGAAGCCAAGCGAGACGCAAATCACAAGTGCTCGGGCACACACCAGGAATTAAAGAGCTAGTTTGAGTGAAGTGGGTTTCTACAGTAAATAGCTTTTGCATGTCTGTTTTGATCAGGGGGTTTAAAGGCTTGTTGTTTAAAGGCTCATTGTGACAAACTAATCTCAGCCATTATTGGAGTTTAATGACAAGACATTGGGTCTGGCAACATAAAAGGTAGTGATTTTCTGTCTGGGAATCAAAGCATTTAGTTGGGTGTGGATGTAGAGTTGCACACACACAAAAAATACAAAAAAGTGCCTGCGTGGAATGTTACAATTTTCTAAGTTAATTGGTTATTATGGTCTATTACATGTCAGGGAACTGTGGAATATATTGATCAGGATTAAACCTCAAATAATGACATCCTTACATTTGTTTGCTTTATTCCAAAACTCCACATTTAATTAAATAGCTACTGTATGTATCAAGTGTCAAACTAAGCTGATGATAATGACAGCATTTGACATCAGGTGTCGGTTCAAGGAAGTCGTGATATTGGAGCTGTGTTCATCATATTGTCCTGGGGTTTTTTTTAAACAATAGTCATTAATGGCGGTATAATTCATCCAAGCACTGTCAATGAAACAGAAGCAGAGGAGTGTAAAATTAAAGAAAAGAAAAGCAATTAAGTTATTACAGAGTGAAGCACAAGCTTCCTCAGCCCCAATGCTTCTGATTAACTTGTTTGCCTTATGCGAGATGGTGTGTTTGTGCCGTGGTGGCATTTTAATCGAGCCGCGCGTTAACTGAATGTAAATAATTGAGAATGCGTACCTGCACACACCCACACACACAACTGTTGGATCGAGGAGAGCGATAGGAGCAGAGCGGTGAATCTGGGTCAGGGATTTGACACTTGCACCTGCTTTTTTTCCCCCCTTTCCTCAAACTGAATGACATTCAAGTGCGTGTGTGGTGATAGAGTCCGTGTGGGAGGAGGCGTGACATCCTCATTCCCTCCTCCTCAACGTTAGTGAGATAGTCAGAAAATCTAAAAGTCAGTCAGATAATCTGGAGAAAAGTGAGACTGAGAGGAGACCTTTTCTCACCAGAAAGGTCGTATTTTCTTCATATATATATAATATGTATATATATATGTATATACATATATATATATATATATATATATATATATATATATATATGAAGAACAGTACGTTTACTTGAGTGTAGGCTGTGCCCGACGGTCTCGCACCAGTGCGACCACAACAAGAGCTGCAACTAGCGGTTATTTTCATAATCAATCTGCTCTGTCGACTATTTTCACGATTAATCATGTAATCGCTTAGTCCATAAAATGTCATAAAAATGTGTCTTGCTTTGTCCACAAACCAAAATGATTCCGTTTGAATGATTTCTTTGTTCTACGGAGCCAAGAAATTTAGAAAATATTCACATTTAAGAAGCTGAAACAATCAGAAATCTTGTTTTAGTCATGAAAAAAGCTTCAAACCGATGAATTGATAATCAAAATAGTTGACAATTCATTTTTCCTGTAGTTGTTACATCAAGCTTTGTACGAGGCGGTTGACTCGACTTATATTTTACACCGAACGCAAGGGAGAGATGTTTTTTCTCGCCCAATCAGCTGACTGTCATGGGTGGAGCTAAACATTCTGGTACCCCAAAAGAAAGGGTGCCAAAGAATGGGATTGATGCCAGTCAATCAAACACCAAGATGCATAGAGCAGTTCTCTAAACTGATGTCATAAATAACAAACTTATATTTAGTCTATTTAATTACAATCAATAGAATTCCCCTTAATATTCCACTGTTCTCTCTCTGAACACGAACAGGATTATTTCTTCACATAAACAGTCGACATAAAGACCCGATTAGACACAAATGTGGCTTACGTTTTCACTCCAGTTTCGAGTAACGCGAGTAAACACAAGTTAACCCGAGACCACAATCACACGAGTGACATAAATTGAAGAATCACGTTGCATTCAGTGTAAAATGAACCATCTTGAGTTTTTAACTTTCAATGCTTTAGTGGTGTCATTTCTTTTTTGAATCAATACTTCTAAATCAGCACTTTTGGTTGTTTTGTTCTGCCCTACTTTTGCTTTTCATTTCTCACGGTTGTGTTTATTATTTTCTGGAAAGAATAAAAACATTTTAGGGAATAAACATGCATGGAAACTTTTAAACATGCATCCAATTGTGTCCAACTGTCAGCAAGTGCTTTTGCCCATTTTCCCGAAATAACTTTCAATATAGCAGTTATTTACAATTTACTGCATACTAAAATAGTGCATTAAAAATTTTAAATGAAGAAAAAGACATTTTTATCTGGAAATACACTGTAGTTGTACATGAACACCAGATTTGGCGTGTTAAATTCTTATTTAAAATGACATTTGTTGGAGTCTTTGTCTCAATGTCCAAAAACAGGCCAAAAAATGGAAACCATGTACAGGTGTGTTTTCCAACTCTCTCCTCTCTGTTGACAAAGACACTGAATCGCCTCGCGTCCTGCAACAGCGCGAGTGAAATTACCGTAATGACCACACGTTGGCTTTGACGTGCAACCGTTGGAATTTTTACGATAACACTTAGCGGCGCGTAATTACGGTAATGCAAATGTGCCGTCTGCAATACGCTCGGTGTTAAAGAGTTTTCCTTAAATATCAGCCAGTGGTAAATAAACTGTGGATTATATTTAACATTACTACAATTTCTTAAAAGATATTAAGTTTGAATGAACATTTATCTATTGCGCCTCAGAAACCTCTTCCGTAATCAACACGTTTGAACAACATCTCATAGTTTGGAGGTTTACTTTCACTCTTAACAGCTTATGCTTTCGCTTTCTTTCTTTCATTTTTTTTGCAGAAAGGGCACTAGGCTAATCATGTGTGGGAGGTCTATTCACACTTTGGAAAGCAGTGTCATTAAAAGGTGTTTTTCATTTGGAGGATGGAGTGACCT
The DNA here is from genome assembly GCF_019176455.1 of Solea senegalensis. Taxonomy (NCBI): domain Eukaryota; kingdom Metazoa; phylum Chordata; class Actinopteri; order Pleuronectiformes; family Soleidae; genus Solea; species Solea senegalensis. The sequence goes on from NC_058033.1 coordinate 4,458,641, forward strand.
CGCTGTAAATATCAAAGGAGCGGTTCAAGGATGTAAGTTAGTAAGTTCATTTGTAAGAAAACCGCATTGTCCACAGAGTGGAGGCAACGGCAAGAGCAGTTCAAGGACACTTACAGCTGTGGAGCAACTGCAAAATACACAATAATAACAGAACACTCAAATTTATATTTGTGTATCTAGCAGGAGGCCAGTATTTATTTCTTGGTGGAATAGGAGAGAGCTGCTCTGCTCCAGGGAGAGAGGGACGTCATAGTTCCCATATTATCCAGGGAACTAGAGAGGAGAGAGGGAGGACAGATGATAAATAACAGTGCTGACACAAAGACGACATCAAGTGCGCCATGAGGTCCATAAGTGCCGGCCACTTTTCAGAGAGAAAAAAAAAATATGCAAATGCATGGAGAATGGCACTCAGCCTCTGCTCTGTGGTAAGAAAAAATATGAATATTCTGAATATTCTTCTATGTGTAGAGTTCAAGTGTTCACAGAAGCACAAATGTGAAATGACGTGCCGGCGTATCATGATTCTTTAATATGTGACTCCCAGTTACTCCCTGTCATGAATCTGATAATGAAACGTTCTGAACTAAGATGTAAAAAAAAAAGTCATGCAGGAATTGATACTGTTTATTGTCAATTCTAGGGTTTTTATTTTTGCAAATGGTACAGTAGAGCGTAGAGAGGATGCAGTATGCTGTTGGTTCCAGCACCATGGACAGCGACATGAAGTCTGCCAAAATGTTCTACATTTACATATACATGTGATATTACTAATCAACGATAACTTAGCTACAACTGATCAAACTTAATTTCCCATTTTAAAGACTATAGTAACTTTTAAACATTTAAACCTTTGTCAAATACAGCAACACTGATTAAGTATCTTATCCTGATGCCCAGGAATATGCACACGCTGCACACAGGAAGTGCTTTGTTTTATTTAAGACCTCTTCAACTCTAAACTCTCGCATTTTCCTATTGTATTCCACCCCGTGTTGTACTTTGTTTCTGTTTTATTTGCATCTTTTGTTTTATTTCGAAGTTAAAACAGGGTGTTTACTTTTTGACTTTGAATTTTCCTTTTCATTCCACCCCCTGTTGTGTTTTATTGCTGTATTTTCTTTCTACATTCTATTTTCCTGCAATCCTCGTACGAAAGGTGCTATACATTTGTTTATTATTATTACGATTATTATTATTAAGACACATAAAGGCAACTGGAGTATGACTGAAATTCTACCACTTTAAAAACACTGTCGTTCGGCTGCTGTGCTGCTGGTGTATACACACAAATGCTCCGCCAGAGTGGTCTGATAGTTTTGCTGCTTTCAGACGCAGCAAACAAATAATTGTTACATGGCTTTTGTCCACAAAGACAAAAAAAATTAAGTAAAATGAAATCACTTTTCCTCTGCAGTTGGTATCTATTACGCTCCATTGCGCTCTCCTCAGATACACATGTCACTTGATTTTAATAACTAGTGGCAATGTTTTCACAACGCAGTCAAAACACGAGTAGCTGCACTGAGAATGAGGGAGATAATGTGCAAAAAGTGTCAATTAAAAGCGACTTATTTTAGTGGATAAGCAGGGGCGATGCAGTGCAATGTGTTCACAGTAAAGTGGGAGAAAGAATTAAAAAAAAGCTACATGCGTGTAAGTTGGACAAGTTAATTAAAACAATGTTGATTACTTTGCCCAATGATGGCAATTTAAAGGGTGAAGGAAGTTGGGAAATAAAGGGTAGATATAAGAGGCTGAGAACTCTGATTTACATTATTGTGTTAGTTCTCCATGAGAAAACAGATTCTCTCTCCTCTGCACTAATTAGCGTTGTTTAGAAATTGGTGATGAAATACATCACCGCCGCAGGAGTGTTTCTAAGAAAATGTCTAAGTGTGCCTGGAGATTTTAAACTAGGATGTTGAGGTCCATATTTACTGAATGGGAACTGGGTTAGCAGGAGGATGAAGACGCATTATTGTTGTTGTTATTATTATCAGCATTTTAACACGTTGCATGTGTTCATGGTGTTATATCACTTACTCTTCATCATGGGAAATTAAAATCAAATTTAAGAGTAAAAAGTACCTCACTTGAAAATATATATATATATGCTTTTTAATGTGATAACATATGAAAACCCAGTGTTTTTGAGTATATGTCATCAAATCGTAATAGAAATGCAAATAAAATAAATAAAAATAATTTCTACGGGAGAGTATTCTTCTAATTCTAATTCTGAATAAAAAAATTTGAATTAGTCAGAATTTGTGACTTGCTTGCTGTTGATTCTTGATATTTAGATTAAACATCGTCACCCTCATGCTATTACTGACAATTCTGGTCAAATCTATTGTAAATGGGACCATTAGTTTGGGCTGTTAATGGAAAGTAGAGAGATCTATAAGTCTCCATCTTGGCGTGTGTGGGGATTATGTTGTGATGTAAGGAAATACTCTGTCAGGTTAACCTTGCAGAAGCATATACAGCGGCTTCTTTGGGAAGAAAGGAGGGCAGCGCAATGTACAGAGTTCTGTGCACGTCCAACCTTCTGCACCCTGCAGCAATTCCAGAGCATGTCAAAGACTCGGAGAGGTTAATTATTTGCTGCATGATCTGTTTATTTATTTAACTCAGACCCACGTTCCCGCCGCGCTTATCTATTCCTTCAGAGTGTCTCAGGAAGCATGGATCGTAAGGAAAAACCACATATCATGGCGGGCTCTGAGTGCGACTCCTGGAATGAGATATCAGGCAAACACGAGCGCATCAGACTGCCATCTTTCTGTCACTGCTAAGAACTTCCGAGGAGAGTGGGTCTGATGTCTCACCGGCACAAACTCGGCTGTCGCTAAATATCGAGAAGAAAAGAAAAAAAGAAAGAAGGAGACGATGATGTAAATGCAAATGTGTAAAATGTGAAGAACCTTCACAGGCTGAAGGTAACTGTTGAGGACTACAGATCAGAAAGCTCATGATTTGCTTTCACCATTCATTCAGATAATGTAGAGAGTGTGCGGCTTCACTCAAAGGTTGTTTTTGCTGCTTCTGCTTTTGCGTCGAAAAAAGAAATATAGAGTTCTGATCATTTTACAGTCGTAAGCGGTGCTTTGTCTCCATCACTGAGGCGTAACGGAAGTGTATGTGTGTGTGTGTGTGTGTGGGTGAATAACATCTACCTACTTGGTAAAAATGCAACTGGAGGCACTTCTAAGAAACCGACGCCGTGTTGAGTGCGCTGCCAAGAAAGCGGAACATATATGCAGCTGTGCGATACAATGGATATCACACACAGGGACCGTTTGATACCAAGCCAAGATTCCCGGTGATTACATTCATGTGAAGTTATTTTTTCAGCCCACAGTTCACATACGTACAGTAAATATAAGACAGGGAGCAGTGAACCCAGACCATTTCGGTTGCTTTTTTCCCATAACTTTGTTTAAATGAACAGTATATACAGAGGCGATAGGAATGTGCAACATAGAGTGTCTGATTATCCTTTTTTTCAGCACAATCTGGTGAAAAAAAAATTACATTTTCACCAACTATATAAACACAACTGAGCAAAAAGTACTCACAATTCATGGTGAAGTAGAGATCATTCCATACCAAAACAAGCACTTTTACTTTGAAATTCTGTAAAATATCCTGATGAATATCTTAATTGCGATGTCATGATGGAATATTGGGGTTTTAATTTTTAAGTTCTCGCAACGGAACAGTGAGCAGTTATCCCCCTCGTGACCACACTCGTGCTCATTGGCAATTGTGCAATAGGGGTGGGAACTGCAGGTATCATGGGATACATGGTCCGCGATACCAATAACATCACGATACAACAATTTTGTGACAATCAATATACAGTGGGACAAAAATACTTTAGAACACCTTCATTTATGAATTAAAATACTGATATGTTTATCGAGTATCTTATTGCACGAGGAAGGACGATGATATATCATAAAGTGGGGTATTACAGGTATTTTCACATGATCAAATATGTCCAAATAGGTCATATTGAGCTCATTAAGCGATATAAATGACATTTTGATGGTTACGTACTAAACCAAACAACAAACTGCCTCTTTTTGGTCACATACTTTATTTTTCCTGTGAAGAAATCTGGATTTATTCTTCCCGAACCAAACAGCAATCAATCCCATGCACCATCCTCGCAGCTTTTTTTCCCCCCCCCCCTCCATCTGCAGCACGAGCTGAGAGGGAGGAGGAGAGTGACTGACCAATGCGACGCTGTGCTTTGGAGATTCCTCCATCTCAAACCCCACGGTCGCCGCAAACCCCACGGTCGTCCACCACCGCTGCTGCATACATGTGAGGAGCTCCTCGCTTTGCTATGGCTCTTAGCTGCCGCGATATAAATGAATTATGTTCTGCCATGGACCCGATGTGTCTTTCTAGTCCTCGCCCCCTTCCAACACACACTGAAATCATAATGAAGAGTGGAGAGAGTGCGCGGCGCTGTCACCAACACCATCACGGCTCTGTCAGGGTGTATACGAGCGCCTCACATACAGTAGACTGTATACATTATATGCGCCCACATTGAGAAATGTTGTTGCGTTATTCCTTATTTATATTTGGGAGATGTGTGACAGTAGACTTGCCCACGGATGTAATGGAATGTGAGCTAAAGAACAGAGTGTAATTAACACGCTTTCTTAAATCGTCACGGGGTCTCGATGGCCGATATCACAGCTTTGAACTCCCGCTGATTACATTTCTGGATCATTTCCAATGTGGAATCCAGTCATTTTGACCAGTAACAGACTGAAAAGTGTACTATACATACTATAAAGACATGTGTGTACCATTTAAATAAAGCAGGCATCTGTACTTATGTTCATTAAGGTGACATTAAGGGGGTTTCATAATTGCCTTTCTGACCATTTTCTGCATCTCAGAAGAACTAAAAAGGTCAAAAAAGTTAAGTTTGAAGGATAAATGTGGGTGTTTTTAGTTTTTTTTTTAGTTTGAAATTGAAATTAGTGTTCGTGAAGTCAAAGAAGTAAAGTTTCAAACTAGAACAAATGAAAGACGACACCCAAATTTATCCTTTTTTTGTCTTCATAGTTTCCAAAAATTGAAGGGCAGTGAGATGCAGAAAAAGGTCAGAAAGGGCAATTATGAAACTATGTGATATTCACCTTAACCTAGTGATAATGCAGTTGTTTAATGACCATCAATTCTTTCCCCAGTTTCTATGATGAGGCCAAAAAACATCCTCAGAAAGGCAACAGTTGCCTGGATTTTTTTTTTGGCAACGAAACTCTAAAGCAGTTCATTCTTCAGTCTGAGTGAGTTTTTTGGGGCCAAATTTGACAGGGCTCCCTCAAGACGTTCCTGGGATATCGTGGACAGACAGATGGATGGACAACCTGAAAGCACAGTGTCTCCAGCCACGGCTGCAGCAGGCACGGCGGCGGCGGCGCGATAAGCCCGATGATTTACCCACAACAGCGTCAGAAACGGCACGTTTTTTTTTAAAGATTATTTTTGGAGCGTGGGACACGAGCCTGCGACAATTTATTTTACCGAGAAGGAAAAAGTAAAAAAACACATTGATTAAGATGGCTGTTACCCTTAAGGTAATGGGAAATGGAAGTAAAAGCTGCTTTGAACAAATAAGCTGATAAGTCATCGGGGGATTATTTATACTGGAAAACACTGACAAATATGAATTTGACATATTCAACGGGAGGCACAAACCGCAGGAATATGTATTATCTTTGATGTACAAAGTGCTTAAGTGTTAAGAGAGTTGAAGTCAACGCCGTCATTTATAAAGGCGAGCGTCGGGGAGCTATTAGGCTTGTCTCGTGTTTGACTTTGTGAGTCGCAGGACATTTAACAACGCGCGGGAGCCTGAGCAGGTGCCAGAATGATTATTCCACTGGCCGTTTACCCACAAGCTGCATTGTTAATGTGCGCACACACACACACACACACACACAAAGCTATTCTTCTTACAACACAACACTGATCTCCATTTATTTGGACAGCCCCTATCCTTAACTTTGACCATAACTCAAATCGTAGCCACCCCCTGAGGCTTAAACAGCTCCTCAGAAATCAGGATTCTGTCTAATTAGGACCAGGTTTTGGTCTCCATGAGGACCACCAGTCCTGACAAGGTCAGTGTTTATGCCAGAGACGGTCCCATAGAGGTAAGAAATGCACGCGCACACACGTGCTCGTACAGCGTTCATACTGTAGCGATGACACTCCATAAACATAACCATAAAACCGCCCGTCTTATGTCTCGCACAGAGATGTCCAACTGGCGGCTCGTGGGCCACATGTGGCCCGTCAATGGACTTCATGCGGCCCGCCACTTAATATCATGTTATTTATTTATTTTATTTTGCATCATAAATATGTTTTTATTGTGAAGTACACGTGATTCCATATCAAAACAAAAAACTTTTAGTTTGAAATTCTGTGAAATATCATGATGAATGTCTATTGTGTTATTATTAAGCTACCAAAGTGTTTTAACACATATTAATGTCATGCAATATTATGAATGTATATCATGGAGGGAATATTATCGAGAAAATACACATACATACACACTGTAGTTGTACATGAACACGCACCATCTGGTGTTCATGTACAACTACAGTGTTAAGATTTTAACATGCAGTAAATTGTAAATGACTTCAAGATATTCCAGGAAAATGGGCAAAAGCACTTACTCACAGGACATTTTCTGGCCCTTTTATGGATAAAATAAGCAATTTTAAGGCTTAGGTGTTAAAGAGTTAACTTCAAACTAACCCTATAATCAAGTCTTAACCCTCAAAAGGCCCTTTACAGTTTTGAGGATGTTCTCACAAGGTTAAAATGTCATCAAAAAGATAGGTTCGTCACAGCTCAAATCATGTGATGTTCTGATATATTCTGCGTGACGGCTACAGAGAGGGGGGGAAAAAAGAGATGTCTAGGGATCGGTTATATCTAGTCTGCGATACAGACACAGAACACATAATAAATTGGAGTGGCTTTAAAAAACGGCATCTTCCAAAACCTCTGCCTGCAGCTACTTCAACTCCAATTTTGACTCCAACCCTGCAGCAGACACTAAAGGCACTTTGGTCAAAAATATTGTCTCCAGGGGGAAACACTAAAACATTGCTTGTTGCAGCAGTCGTCACGCTTTATACCTCACAGGGTCTTTAAAGAAGAAGAAGGAAAAATTCTCCCTGCGGTATATTTAAAGTGTGAGAGGTAAATGTGTGATATTCAGTGCCAATCCCCTCCTGACTCACTGTACCTAATCTACTTCAGTTTATAGTTGCTGTTATGTCATCCATGAATGTTCCCGTCCATGTGGAGGGATTTCAGAGACAGAATTGGCCGTGGGAAATCTTTTACAGTCAAGATTCGGTGGCGAGATGATCAAATATTTACTTGCAAAGCGCTGCACTCGCAGAGAACCCGTCACTCCGCCGCCACTTTAAAGCTGCAGTGTGTAACTTTTAAAAAATGAATGAACGTCCGTTAAACTCGAGCTATTGCCAAATGAGTTTAAGCCCAGAACTGAATTATTCATTGTTTTTTAAACTGACATTGCAAGACTGTCAATACGCAAGAGGCTACAGTTGTATTGTTCTGTTTGTTGTACGCCAATTTAAAACCCGTTATACGGACATAGTGATGGTTTTGAATGTTTTTTTTGGTCATTTTCACACCTGATAGTCCGCTAATCTAATCTATCTAATCTATTCTAAATATGTTTTTTACACAGTGAAGGGGGTTTAACTTAACTTAACTTAAATCGCTGTCTTCATAACAAGAGTCAAGGCAACTTGAAGATGAGCTTTGTTCCAACGACTGATAATGCATGACATTTAGTTTCGACAACTCACTCATTTACACACTCATTCACTTTTAGATATTCACTCACTCACTCATTTTAGATATTCACTCACTCACTCACTCACTTTTAGACTCTCACTCACTCGCATTCAGACATTCACTCAGACACTCACTCATTCAGTCTTTCACTCAGACACTCACTCGCATTCAGACACTCACTCATTCAGTCATTCACTCACATTTAAACATTGTTTCAGACACTCACATTTAGAAACTCACTCATTCACTCACATTTCAACATTAAGACATTCACTCAGACACTCACTCATTCACTCACATTTAGACATTCACTCAGACACTCACTCTTCACTCACATTTAGACATTCACTCAGACATTCACTCACATTTAGACATTCAGACACTCACTCGTTCACTTACATTCAAACATTCACTCAGACATTCACTCACATTTAGACATTCACTCAGACACTCACTCGTTCACTCACATTTAGGCATTCACTCAGACACTCACTCGTTCACTCACTTTTAGACTTTTACTCACTCACTCACATTTAAACATTGACTCAGAAACTCACTCGTTCACTCACATTTAGACATTCACTCACATTCACACGCTGCACCAGCGTTTAGTTTCAGTTTCGTAACTCATCCTCTCATGTTTAAGTAAATTGAATGAATCACAATATCAGAATCAGAGTTTGCACTTGAGGGCCGGCACAGATGGCGAGCACATGTCATTTGACCGCAAACTGTCTCCTTGTTTACCTCGTGATAAAAATCACACAACGACAGTATGCATGGGTGGAGGCGATGGATGCAGACACACAATGTGCACTTGAATCCATCAAGCGTCATCTTAATCCAGGTCAGTTCCCCGAATGCCTGCAGGGTACGACGTGACTGTGACATGCCTCCGCTGCACTGAGACTGCCCACCGGTCGCCTTGAATAAGCCGCACGCCTTCAAGAAACCAGTTCTTACGTCCTCATTTTAATTTATTTTGTTCCAGATTGTGTTTTTTTTTTTTAAAACCGCCTCTCTCTCAGACGCTCTCTTTACTCAACCTAAAATGGGATATTATGAGCAGTAATTTATTCCCAACAGTAAAATCATGCTAAAACAACTTTTCATCTCCCACTTGTTTCCTTTTTATAGTGTTTGTGCAGTTATGGCACAGCAGAGTGTGTAATTTACGGCGAGGGATACAAGTCTGTTAGCAGTTATAAAACAATCAAAAGCACCAAGCGACAACGTGGCACGAACCAACGAGACCAAAATAGAGACATTTTACACGACTGCGTGTAATTGTGAGTACATTGTTGGTGTAATAACACAAGTACATGTAAACGGCATGTGCCATATTGACGGTTTTGACACACTAAAACACTAAGTATTTAATTTTTTCTTTCATTCTATGGAGCGAAAAACCAGAACATATTCACATTAAAGGAGCTGAGAATCAGAAAACCTATTTAAAAACACCGATTCATAAATGATCAAAATAGTTCATTTAGTAATTCATTAACATTCGATCAATGGAGTGATTGTTTCAGCCATAGTGTTTAATGACATGAAAGTGAAGTTTGGAGCCACTGGTGGTCGCGTCATCACCTAATGATACATAAAACTCATGCAAAATACTCATACTGTATTTGTACTGGTCATCATAAACAAATTTTAGGGCCTAAAATACACTGGTTGCGGAATGGTTGTGTAACGTCTGTTTCTGGTGGCTGCAGAAATTCGGCAAAGTCCATTCTGCAACCAGTGTATTTTAGGGTTATGAATGTCCTATATTAGCGCAATTACGGTATCTGCTCTGTCCGGAGTGTAGCAACTTTCTGTTCATGACAAAAAACACTATAGTTATGATGAGAAGGAAAGAAATCCTTAACTTCCAAGCATGTAGGAGAACCTATGGTAGCTCTCGGTCATCATCAAAACTCTCAAGATGTTTAGTTTGTCCTTCAAGAACCCGGTGGTCAGACATGGTGGCCTCTGTCGAGGAGACCCACTCTATAACACAAAGAGCTTGGTCTGTCGTAATGGAAAACAGCAATTCATACATTGTGGTGATCGTGCGCGCAAACTTCATCAACAGCATGAATATTTTATGCCCCGTTTCTGCCAAAGGGAAATAATTCCAGCTAAATCTCACACACCGGACCTTTGAAACAAAAGTAGCGGGAGTCTCATTTAGCGTGTGTTCCGCGGCTCTTTGAGGACAGACTCTCGGATAACACGCGACAGCCTCCTCATCTGTATGATTCATCACGTTGACACTACAAAGGCAGACGAAGCTCACTGCTTTCTTGGGAAAAGTGAGAGCGGGCAGGCGGCGGGGGTTTGGAGCCAGGTGGATTGCGATGCTGCGGATTTTTCACACCGCTTTCAAGTGTGGGCTTTTGGCAACACGTATAAACACTTTAGACATGTCCTTGACACGTTTCCAGTCAGGGTCTGTGCCCATCTGCTGCATGACTATCAGGTAAGACAATTCACCTCAGGAAAACTGCATCAGCCCCTCAGTCTGAGAGGAGTTCGGGAAATTGTGGTTTCTCTTGTTCCAGTGCAGGACAAAATAAATTTTCCAAACCACTTAAGAACCCCAGAGTGGAAGAAGGCGACGAATGACACAAGCGTCAGTTATTGTTGTTGTTTTTTTTCTCCCTTTCTCCATTTAAATAGAATAAAGTCAAACAAGTGTTTGAAACTGAAGTGTGGCCCGTTTTTTTTTTTTTTGTTCAAAATCCTGTACGCTGCTGTTTTCTCTTTACTTGATTATCAGATGCCGCACAACATGAGAAAGAGAGCTTTTTTGTCGTTCTGAACGCCTGGCAAAAAACTCTATTATTCTGCAATTTTGGCAGTTTTTCTTCTTCAAAACGTCCCCAGCTACACTAACAATGCCTCTCATCTTTAAGGTATCAGCCAAGTAGAGGGAAAAAAGCAGAAAAAAACAAAAAACAGTACACCATCACAGTCTGAAATGGCCTAGAAATGCAATGCTGTTGTTGCACGGCTGCACAGCAGGACAATTTCACGCAACTGTCTCTATAAGTCGCTGTAAGATTTTTTATGTATTGCCAGTGTATTGAATTTACCCTAGGGGAGATAAAAAAAAAAGTGATTCTTAAAAAAACTATTTAATTCAGTGAGCGCTTCATTCAAAAATCAGCGGCTCCCCAGAGAGTCCTGCTGTACTCCTTCATCTCCCTTTAACGAGCCTCCTGATTGGTTAAATATCACAGTTGTTTTTTTAAAACATCTAAATGCCGGCCACTTTTCTTGATAGGCTTTGTTTGATTGATAAAAAAAAAATAATAATTTAACCGAGCGAGACGAGAGCGTCTAAATAAAACTGGGGGGACCTGTGATTGGGAGCTCGGCAAAGGCTCAATTGTATTTTAATCTGGCGGTGATGAGCGCGGTCGCCGGCGATGATTAAAGTGTAGTGGGGCCCCGTCGCCGCTTCACAGTGGCTTGGGCTTTTCTGTTTGCACCTTGATGAGATGAAGGACCGGGGGCATGCAGAATAGAGTACCATGCTGCTGCACCTTAATCCCTGATTTGCTGCCTTTGGCACTCATTGATTGAAAAGAAAAAAAAAAAAAAGAGCAGCACATTGTGGCTGATCTACCTAACAAGGAACGGGTAAAAAAAAAAAAGGGGGGAGATTAAAGAGTGTGTGTTTGTCTGTGAAGTCTATGCCCCTACACACACACCCTAAGTCATTGATGTCACTTGCTCATGTGGCAGAACGCCACGCTGATGGGAAGAATAAGAGGAAAAAAAGAGGCTGGATAAGTGTGCTATAGCAACACGTTCCCTGCTGAGTCCCTGTTTACACATATAATGACTGCAATACGGACATGCACATTTCCAAAGAGGCTCACCCACGTACTCAGAAGGCACACACACACGTCCAATTAGGCAGGCAAACTTGAGATAGGCATGCTTTAAAAGCTCACAATCACAGAAGACTGACTTAATTAAGACTCCTACACACTGTACCGCTGATGGTGTTTCATCTCTCGCTGGATCCCGCCGGCTGCGCCGAGCATCCGGGGTCACCGGGGACCGCGCAACAACTCGCAACACCAACTTCACACCCAGATGTCGAGGAGTTGTGATGAGCTTACGGTCGCCCGGGCTTTTGTTTCCCACCGAAAAAAAACCCATTTGTTGTTTTTCTCTTTTTCTTTAATAGAAGAACACAAAGAAAAAAAAACAACGGATGCCACGTGCAAATTATTCTTAAATGCCTGTACTGACTTTCAAATGATTACACCACCACATGCTACAAACTCCTGCGAAGACTTAATCTCTATGAACAGATTCTTCATGTGAATATATTAAATCTGTAGGCGAGGGATGAGATTCTGTGAGACATAAGCCTTCTGGTTTATGCTTGTAGTTCGACCAATTTAACGCATTTAACAAAAAAGAAATGAATGAATAAACAAGTGAATAGTCTTTCACCTGTGGACAGAAAAAAATGGGGAATAATGTCTGATTTATCTGCACTCATTTACTTAAACAACCATCTCTTTATTTATTTGTGAACTGAATATGTCTGAATGGGACAGTCCAGGATGTCATTATTTCTGCCATCACCACAGGGGTAATAAATCAATCAAGAATATAATCAGATTAACTGGAACCGATCATGAGTTGCAGCCTTTAACCCCAAGTCACGCGACGTTTTGTGCAATTGGAAAAATTCCAACTGTTTCTGAAAAGCAGAGAAGTCGCCCATTAACACCGTTTTGTGGTTATTACGGTAATTTCGCCGCGCTGTCTCAGGAAATCGGCTAACACCTGTACATAAATTCCCAGTTTTTGCACATTGAGAGTTTTATCCTGTTCAAATTTCAAATTTAACATGCAAAACCTGTTGTGCGTGTACAACTGCAGTGTCTTTCTGAATAAACCTTTTTGTTTTTCTTCATTTTAAATTGTTAAAACAGTATTTCAACATGCAGTTAATTGTAAACTACAGCCAGATATTGGTAGTTATTCAGGAAAAATGGACAAAAACACTTAGTTACAGGGCATTTTCTGGTCCTTTTTTTACTTAAAATAAGTAAAAACAATATCCGAGGGTTAGGTTTGAAAGGGTTAATAGTGTACAGCAAATGATAAACATCGGCCGTTGAGACTCAGAACTGCAGTGAGCTGAGATGCTAATTGTGAACCCAAACAACCTTATTCTGTCTGACTTATTCTTTCTCCTATGCATTTGTTCTGCACGCAGAATAAAATAAAAGCAGCCCCCACATCCGTATTATGTTCAGACTCATAAATGAAAAGAGAGACAACAGGTCTGGTGAAATAACACCGAGCAAGACTGTTCTTCGGCACAGGTGCAGACTATATATAGGTAGGATGGGGAAACAAAAAACAAATGTACCAAATGAAATAACATGGAATCCACTGGAATATCTGCACAAATAAATAAGAAACAACACAGACAGAGGAAATGGACGAACCAAAGGTACGGCCCATTAATTCTGCTCTGTGGCCTCAGACTCACTGTTGTATAAGAGGAGCAACAAAAACACTGGTAATCTAAATACTTGCCGTCTCAAGGATGTGGGCATATCGACTCCACACGGCTTGAACATCCTCGGATAAACTACAATGAAACATGTACAGGGTATAAAATGAGGGGCTTTTGCTTAAAGTTTAAAATTAGACTTACCATTATATGAAGAAAGCAGTGCAATCTCCACTGGTGAGCCGTGAATAAAATATGACTAAACTTCCCAGAGAATGCATCAAAGTTGAGCCGCGAAAGAACTCGGCGGGAACGAAGAAACCTTCAAAGGCGACACCGTTTTTTTTTTTATTCTCGTCGTGTTATGTAATGATTTTTTTTTTTTTTTGATAAATTTAGAAAACCTACTACATTACAATCGGGTGTGGAGAGGGAAGACACCAGGGACGGAAGAAGAAGCGGCCACGTGGCAAAGTTGGGTTGAACGGCCATTTTTTGGCAATTTCGCACCAATAGTATTTTTTACGAGCTTGCCCCAGTTTATCTTGATTTCGACTTTAAAGGTTATTAATATGAGGAAAAATAGAAACCCTTTCTACTTAGAGGTGGTAGTCTTTACAAATGAGAAGGAAAAAGAGCTTAAATTAAACTTAAAATGAATGGGGGCAGTGGGTGTTGGCGGTGACCAGAGGGGCTGGGTTGGTATGATCTTTGAAAGGGACTTTCAACTACAGAAGCAAAAATATGAAAAAAAAAGCATCAAAGCTGTAGCTGAACCCCGAGGGGTGAAGAGAAGTGGTGGACATATGTACTTTGTAGAAGTGTATTGATGATCAGAAAGTCAGCAAAACCATTAAGAGTGTTCAATGTCTTCCAGACAATGCTGGTTCCAGTATAAGTGTCGCAGTTTAACGTCTTAAATTTGGCCATTTCCATTGAGAAAATGTAGAAATAAAATATACACAGGGAAAACCAGAGCGTTTGTATTTGTCCATCATGCTTTTTGTATGATAAATTGTGAATACTGGGGGTAAACAGAGCAGACAGCGCATTCTTTCTGACAAAAATCAATGTCATGTTTAATTATGTGACTAAAGAATCGCTTTCCTGTAAACTCATTATTGATTTCATAATAAATAATGATAATATCATTAGCGAAATACATAACGCAGCGCGCATGTGACCGAGGGGACGTCACGTTCACTTGCAGTGATGCTTGTTTCTTGTAAACTGTCGTGGCACTTTGAGGAAACGGCCTCCTGAGCTCTGACCACACACAAACCCCTGATGATAGGGTTCCATTTTTTATGTTTCTGTGTGCTGCAGAAGTCAAATAAAAAGGTTTTTAGAGCATATTTACGAGTGCAGCTATTCTAACAGTCTGGTCGAAAGTGGAAAACATTGCTAAGTGCAGGATAAACTGAATGTGACTGCGACGAGTAACTGCAGATACTGTCAATTTTGTGTTTCCTCTTAATACCAAAAGTCTAATGTTTGTGTTTACCCACTCAAAACTGCATCTTAATCCAAAAACCCATTAGCGACTGGTGCAGAGCGTCAGTTCCGCCAAGTTGTCACTTGCACTTTGCACTACATCTGTTGTAATTAGAGCATATGCAAATCAACAATTATGACTTTGCCACGATCTGTTCCTCATTTCACCTCAACCCCTGTCCACACACCCTCTCCCTGTCATCTCGGCACGCAGCGTCGTCCATTTCCCATCCACCCACCAGATGTCCCCGGACTTTCCGTCTTCTCTCCTCCACACCCACCTGTTCACCTGGGTCTCGTCTTCAATCACCGGTGCCCCCAGTTGCAGTTACCTCATCGCCAATTTGCAGCATTTAAACTCTGCCATTGTCGGCAGCCTGATGGCGTTGTACTCTGTGCCAGCTCACTCGCTCACTTCTTAAAGCCCGCTGTCTGTTTCCGCCTGCCTGCCTGCCTGCCCGGTTGCTTTGCCTGTCTAGCTGCCTGTATAGTGTATACCTACGCGAGTACCTGCCTGCTTGTCACGCTGTCTGCCGTCGGGTCTGTTTTCATCCATAAAATCTGCTTCATTGAATCAGCCTCCTGACGTCTGTGTCTACATTTGGGCCCTGCCTATCTGTGCTCTTATCGTCGCGAGGTTTCCGGTAAAATGTACTGCAAATTTTAACCCAATTAGGACAAAAAAAAAATTGACAGTAGCTATTCATGCATGGCTGCATTTCAAGTCAGATTTGCTCAGGGAAGGTTGATTATTCATCATCAGGACACCGTACCCCCCCGTGTCTGCTACTTTTCCAGAACAGCAGGAAGCGGGTGGGATGTTCCAGTCACGTGATCTCTAAATGTCGCAATTAATTAATTGAATCTGTTTCCATTGCACCAATGTTTCCTCCTCCCTTAAGCAGAACATACACATATGTATCAGGCACCTGCAAAAAGGCTATGAAACAGGGGAAAAGATATATGTGATAAATTCAGGGTTTTAAGGTTTCTCGAGTTTAAAAAAAAAAAGAAAAAAAGAAAAGATAACTAACTGAAACTGAATGGTGCGTTTACAAAACAAACTAAAGCGGAGATGTGCTTAGATTTCGCCTTTGTAAATGTATTTTATTCATTGAAGTGTATTTATTTTTTGGAAAGGTTATATTTTCAGTCATAATAAAAATGTTTGCAATTTGTTTTTGTTTACAATGTGAGACGTAAGGCTATGCAAGTTAAACATAACATTCTTTATGTTGTTCACAGATGAGTCTTAAGAGGGTTATTTATTATTATTCATGTTGTGTTCTTTTCTTGTAATGATATTTGATTCAGGGATGGTTGTTCATTTGTCCTCATACATTTTTAAAATTGCATCGTTTGCTGGGTTTTTATGACACAGTACTTATTATGACCCTTTTGCATCTTGCACCTCGCAAATACTACATATTATTACAAAAAAACCTAAAACTAACACTAAAATTAATAAAAACTAAACCAAAACTAAGCATATACAAAAAAAAAACTTGCAAAACGCCCAAAAACGGATAAAAACAAACTCATTTTAAAAAGTCAAAAAACTTAATAAAAACTAGAACCTAGAACTGACGGCAGCTGGGGGTAACAAATATGTTTGTTTTTCATAATAAAACACATTTTATCAGACCAAAATTACTTTTAATTTGAAATTCAGATGTCGGGCAGTACCATTTTTGGACGCTCCGCACAAAACCGATGATATCAGTTTAAATTACTGGACGGTAGGAAAGACACTGAACCGTCTTGTACTAACTGGCCCAACACGTCGTTAAATTTGACTTCCCCGCGTCGCTACTGTACAGCGACAGCTTTACTGAGCATGGAAACACACCTGACTATTTTCAGTTGACGCCTCCGCCGTGTAGGCGTGAACGAGCCTTAAGGGTGGTGGAGGCAG
This sequence comes from Solea senegalensis, assembly GCF_019176455.1. Classification (NCBI taxonomy): domain Eukaryota; kingdom Metazoa; phylum Chordata; class Actinopteri; order Pleuronectiformes; family Soleidae; genus Solea; species Solea senegalensis. Next base: position 4,475,416 of record NC_058033.1, read on the forward strand.
CTGGAGTCAATCCCAGGTGACAGGGCCAGGACGTCGGGTATAATCTGGGCAGGTTGCAAGCGTGTTACAGGGCAACAGACACACAATCAACCATCCACAATTTGGTGTCCAATTAAAACCCACAACCACACACACACACACACATAGAGAACACGCAAACAGAGAGGCACTTGTCCGCACCATGACTCAAAGGAGTTCTCCCTGTGTGGGCGACGATGTTAATCATCGTACATTCATGTGGTCCAAAACTGACCACATGAAAATGTCCAACAGCGTCAGTGCGGTGGAAGAAAAGATTTGAACAATGCACGATCTGTGAGGGAAACAAAAAATCCCTCACTGCTTTCAATTTAAAAGGACATAAAAGAAAGAAGAGTGACTGCTGGTGTCATCTTTTAGAACCTTCAACACTTTGGGGTGAAGTGAAAGCGAAGTGTACATCTTGACATTTCTGCTTCTTTCTTTATTCATGTCATCACCTCTACATCTAAAAACAGTGGTGCCGAAAGGATGAGAGTGCCCTGATACTGGTTATGCTGTTTACTCGGCTCCACAGTGCGTTCTTCCACCTGAATCTACACTATATGGGAGCTATTTTTACCCGCCTCAGACAGTTGTATACACCTGCAGTTAGACAGTTACAGTCAGGGGAATCAGTAATCTGTGTTCTGGTGCTGTGAGCCTGTCAATTTGTCATGACAGTTTCAGTCAGAGGAAGATCATTTACCACTCGACCACAGCTCCGGCACCATCTGTTTCAACGACTGAGACAGACTGAGTCAAACTCGCTGAATGTCTACGGTACGGTAAAGTAAAACATATGCGAGTGATTGAAGATGGCATGTGTGATATTTTTAAATGAACAGGAAAAGTTACGAGTTACAACTTTTTAAATACAGCTGCGGAATACTAAAGCAGCTCACCTGGCTACATGGGAATTCAACTGAAGTCATGTATGAAAATGTTGCTTATAATGCAATTCATTTAAAGGTGCAGTATGCAAGTCCTGCAAAATCATAACATGAGGCATAGTTTGATGAGATCAGGAAGCAGCGTGGGATCATGGGAATTGTTATTCTTCCTTATTCTGACAACTCATGAGGTTCGACCCGGAAATAAAAGCAGAGAAGCAGATGATGTAATTAAAGGGAAACCAAAACAATCGATGACTGAAAGATTTATATGAATTAAACCCTTCGAACACAGAGCATTTCGGCTGCTTTTGTGCAATAAAGAGTGTTTTATATCCTTTTTTAGGCAATCTGATGAAAAATATTTAATTTTCACCAGCTATATAAACATGCTCAAAATGTTGAAAATCGGGTTGGATTTGTGAAATTTGGAAATCCGTCGCAGTTCAAACTTCGCCTGCCTTGTTTTTATGAACAAAAAGAAAAGAAAAAACAGTCTAATGTTGTGACTTCTACACAATTATCACTACTTCGTATCACCAGAAAACACATAAGGACAAAAAAACCCAACAGTTTTTAAAGCCTGAATATGTGACCTATAAACACACACCCCCAGGACGTCCATATAAGACGTTGTGTATTATTCCCACTGCATCTTCCCATGGGTTCACGTGTGGCACAGATCTATCTTCCCTTACTTCATATACCTATTATACATATATACATGCATAAATACAGTTGTAAGATGAACTTGTATTGCATTTACTGGTCTGAAATCCATCACCAAATGTCATGTTCTTCATTGCACATGAAGGCAAATCCCAGGGAATTGTCGCGACAAATTGGACATCCCGGCGGTTGCCATAGGAATTAATACGCGCGTATAAGGACACGGAGCTTTGAGGGACTAAGGTGTTAAGGCCACGTATTTGAGGTCTATGAATATGACCTTGGGTGAGGGTTAGTACATATACAGAACATTAAAACATTCCACCGACGGTGACAGGACAAGTCGATGTCATCATTTTTTGAGATCGGCAGCCATTTGAAAATGGTTTAAACCAACGGTGGCAGCATCGCTTTCAGTTATTCAGCAAATTCCTGTATAATTACTCCGGGGTTGGGGTCAGGGCTGATAAACAGACGGACATTTCACTTCCGCCAGTTGCATTAAAATTATTTACTGCTGCTGCTCGGATGCAGAGTAGTAAAATGATGCACTGATGCTCTCCTTGGAGATTTCCCGCCTAACTGCGACTACTAAGTGCTAAATAAAGGGATAATGGAAGTGTATTTTATGGGGGTTACAGCCTATAGCTTATGGCTCCTTGGCACACGCAGTTTCAGCCTGTGACTATATTTGTACTTTCAAAAATGTCCACTATGCCATCTTTGGCTTCCTGACAAGCAGAGGACATTTGACATTTCGTGTTTTTGGCTTGATTTAAGATAAGATATTCTTTCTTTTTTTAATGTTCAGGCCATAAAATCACTTACTTAATGTTTATTTGAAGAGCAAGAGGAGCGATTAGCTGGACAAGAGCAGTGGTAGACAATTTTCCTTGATAAATAAAGCCATTAGCGCGGGCTAATGAGTACACAGAGTTGGATAAAAGAGAGGAGCATAATCCCAGATTACAGAGAACCTATTATATAAAACGACTGGAAATGAAGATGTAAGTTTCACCAAATGTCTCACATTAACCCTCGAACACTGAACGTATCGCAGACGACACGAGCTGAGAAGTTGCACGTCAAAGCCAACATGCGGTTGTTACGGGAATTTCACTCGCGCCGTTGCAGGAAGCCGGCGAATCGGCGAGAGTAAGAAAATCGCCTGTAAATACATTTCCATTTTTTGACCTTTTTTTACTCAGTGGGACAAAAACTCAATGTTATTTTAAACATGTTTTCTGTGGTTCAAATTTCAAATTGAACACGCAAAATATGGCGTTCATGTACGACGACGGTGTTTTTTCTTCATTTTAAATTGTTAATACACCGTTTTAACATGCAGTAAATTGTAAATAACTGCCAGATGTTGAGAGCTGTTCTTTTATGATTAAGCACAAAGTAAAAGTCCAGACGGACATTTCCAGGCTCAGGTGTTAAAGGGTTAAATGCATTGACACACAATTGGTAAATTGTACAGCAGGCAGTGTTGTCAACTGACAATTTCCTTCCAAGGAAAAATATCAGGGGGGAATGGAAAGTCAAAGACGACAGATATTATAACAATTTCAAAAATGTCTTGTCTTGAAATGTGGAATTTGATAGCTGTGATATCCTGGAGGATTAGCTTGTTTTTACTCAAAGAAATTCATTTCCACTGCCAAACCACGCGCACACACATCTGGGCAAAGCTCTTATCACATCACTATTTGTCTTTTTTTCTTCTTCTTCTTCTTCTTTGGCTGTTGTTGAAAGCTACAGATTCTGTCCCGACCACATTTCCCTCATCTCCCACCAGCTTTGTCGGTTCAGTTCGGTCGCTCCAGAAGCTCGAGCGAGGTGTCAGTGCTTCAAACGAGGCGATCCATCCCGTCACATTAAACGCACGCGGGAATCAAAACAAATATACCGACGAGTCAGACGGCGCCGCGGAAGCCGCCGCATTATGTTGTTAAAATGTCAGCGCGGAGGAGACGCGCGATGAGTGATGAAACGCCAGGTTCAAGTGAATCTCATGTAAAGCCAGGCATATATGTCACTGTAATTTTCCCTGACATTTACTGAACTGACTGGAAGACGGCAAAACACACCGCGACACAGATGATGAGATGTTTGTTTTACTTCTTTCGGCTTCCTCATTTCATCGTCGTAAAGCTGCATTACATAGGCTTTTGGCTTGATATTCTCGCTCCGTGAACAAAAAGCATGTAGGATTATTTGTTTGACGTGTGACTTGTGAGCCGGAGAGTTAACGTGAGAAGCTTTGTTGTGGGAAAAAATCCCATTAATGCTCATAAATTCCCTCATATATATGGTCTTATTTAAACTTTCAGTACCGAGCAGAGACTGTATACGTGAACATTGACAATAAGACTCTTTGAATCTCTTTGATAATTCCCCAAAATAGTTCCCAATCCCATGGGAAGTTTCTGGAAACGCTGAGCTTTGGTAGGGGGTCTTGGGCGAGCGGATCGGGGGGGAAGCCCAGGTTAAAGCTGGGTGGGAGAGATCTTAATCACTTGATCTGTTGTGCCCTTAAAAATTACCTGAAAATTCAAGGTATTAGCCTATGTTTTGTTTTGTTCAAAAGGCAAGTTGTGTTCCTCCGCTGTGTCACTGTGATGACTCCATCAAATGACTTCATTGCCAGATAAATCGATCTGAAAAAATGACAAGTCATTGACGCCCTACCTTGGACACTACAATAGTTCCATAGTTTAAAGTTTGATTATATTTTAACAGTCTCTTATGATTAATAATTTTACTTATCTTTGCTCAAAATCCTTCATTAAGGGCATGCGAGTGGATGCCTGAAAAATGTCCACGCTGACTAAGAAGCGACACACTGTGAGTACAAGAGACGTGTTGGGTGTTTTCTACCAAAGATGTTGGGGGAAGAAGGCTTGAAGTGGAAAACGCCTGTTCCTGCTCTGCAGCAAAATGATGCAGAGCACTTAGGCTGATTATATTCCGCTGACTGTCTGCCCCACGGACGCATCAAATGTGACTGTGCATATTTCCGTTCGGAAATGACACGCGAGTGTGAAAGGGAAGCGGAGTGGGGGGGAAAAAGAAAATCTGAGTTCAGTACGTTTTCTTACGGTTGTTTCACTGCTGATTTGGTAACAACACTTTACCAGTGTGTCAACCTGCTCTACCACATAATAATAACACTACCACTTCTTAAAAACACAGGTAAAAGTAAGAAGCACCATCAGTCTTGATTGCACTTTGATTAGCTCGTGCTCAGCCGCAAGTACCTGCTGGTGCTAAACCACTTTCAGCAGATCCATTGCCGTTGTGCTCCTCTAATGGCACGGAGACGGAAAAAAAACAACAACTCCTGTTCCCGTGTATCCAGACAACAATAAAACAACATAAACAAGGGCAGCAGGGGAGCGACACGTGTGAACACACCACTTCAAACATGCCTGGTGTCCTATTTCCGTCGCGTCGCGTGTTGAATGGCAGAAGCTTTGAGCTTTGTGCCAGTGAAACGGTATTTTTGTACTTTTTTTTTAGTTTTTTGTTTTTCTCGCCCCAAGGCCGTTTGGTATTTCGGTGACTTGGCTGGAAGCTCAAACGTGCCAGATTGGAGACGTGAAAGAGGGAGTTTAGGTAGAATATCTTCTAGTCAACGCCGAGTTGGCGAGTGCATGGGACGTCGGTGTGAAAGCAAACGGCACATTTACACCTGTGCCACCAAACTGCACTATTTATTGACTTATTTGCTTATTTTTTACACCTTACCTTTCAAGAAAAATGTTTTAAATGTACTTTTTTTTTTATCTTTGCCACCAGACATGTAGTTATGGGACATTTTACATGACCTAAAGCAAAAAAAGCAGATCAAATTCAAACATATTTTATGTACAATCACTCAAGGAGGGAAAAGTAACCAATCTACGCCGCACAGGAGTGAAAAAATTAAAAGAAAAACTCTTTTCCAGATCTGGAGTCAAATAACATAATATGAGACATTAGAAATAATACAACCGAAGCTGCAGCCGTAGTTTGGACATCCCTGAATTTTGGTAATTCAAAATCAGGAGCTTGTGTTTGTGGGTCTCTTTCATTTTAATCTGCTGCAATTCAATTGGTCTGCAACTAACAATTATTTTTCGGTATGATTGGTCCTTAAAATGTTGAAAAATGTTGATCCATGTTTACCAAACCTCGAAAATGACGACATTCTCAAGTGTCTTGTTTTGTCCACAAACCAAAGATATCTGATTTCTTTGTTGCATGGAGCAAAGAAATTACAAACACTCAAACCGAATAATCGCTGATCAAAATAGCGGACAAAATTGTTGCAGCCCTACAATTCAGTAGCTTATGATCCTTGGATCCTAATAAACTCACCAACAAATGTGTTGTTTTCACATAACGTGTTTCTGTACTTGTGTGTGAACATTGCTCTTTAAATAAAGACTTTCCTTGACTGTCAATGCTGGATTTGATTTTGTGATAAATGAGGGTTTTCTTTTCAAGTAGAAAATATGAATATTTGAACTCATGAAGTTAATACGGTAGAAATGGCAGGTCAAGACTCTCTGTCGGGCGAAAAAACACTTCCAGATTCAGACCTTTTCTTTTACCGTTCCATCTCCCGATGTCCTCCCAGGCACTCAGCAGCGGCTGAATGTGACACGAGGTGGAATTTACTCTATTGTGTTGATACTGCTGACTTTGCCAGAACCAGAGCTGGAAGCATCTCTGTTATGGGCACGCTTGGCTCAATGCATCACCTTAATCACTCTTGCCTCACATTTCAGCTGCATGAAACCTTCAGCGGGGCTGACAGCTACAGGATGCACGCTCGGCCAATCCCTCCTCCATCACCACTACCAACAGAGAGCAAAGAAAGTGCTTACCTAGGAGAAAAAAGAAGAAAAAAAAACGAGACAAGGAGAGAGGGAAGGAGGGTTATTCAGATAGCGGCATTACATTTGGCAGACACACATTTTTCACTTAGCTTATTTTTATATATTTTTTTTATTATCGTGCAGACACGGTATAGCACACCTCCTGTATGTGTCCCACATGTAAACCTAATGGGTACTCATTCCAGCACACAAATCCCTGCATAGGGGAAACCATCCCCACCAAAGGGATCCATCCCAGCAAATGTACTGAATATGGCAACAGAATCCACGAGTTCAGACAAAGGAATGCACATAAAAAAACAACAGCAGCGGCATAACATTCAGATTATTTCTTTGTTTAAGGGCCGGCAGAAAACTTCTGTGTCTCGCGGGTTGCTTTTTTTAGCGACTATCGTAAGGACGCGGCGGCAACGTAAGCACTTTCCCTCAGCACCAGTGTTGTGTCCTGTCATAGTGAGCAGCCTGTGTGAAAACCGTGATGTACGTCAACGTGAACGCAATTTAAAACTCAGGATGATGCAGTTATTTTGTGCCTAAATGTGCAAAAAATCTATTAGTCGAACACCACTTCTGATTATGACCAATTATACTCAGGAGTAGTGATAAAATTAACTGATTTAAAGTTAAAGTGACACTAAAATTGTTGAGTTAAACTTAATCAAACAAAATATTAAAAAGATATTTTATTAATAAATTACAGCGCTCTAAAATAAACAGTCCCTGCCACTTCATGTCTCCTCACGACGGCGCTGCTCAAATAAATAAGGGAAACTAGAGAAATTCTACACTTTTCATGCCAACGTTTAGTTTTCTTCTTATCGCTGTACGAAAGTATTGCAATGTATCGATTATCACTGAATTGTTGTATCGTGATATTATTAGTATCGTGGACCGGGTATCGTATCATCACCCTATGATTTCCACTACATATTTAACACCATAAATGATAATATAAATGTTTTTAACTCAACAAAAGTTAAACTCAACAAAATGTGGTTCAAACAGGAATTTTTCATCAATTCCTAAACCGCAACTGAATAAAATCCCCTAATCAGTTGGGCCGTAAATAGTTTTAAATCTATCTCAGTATCTAAGTATAATAGCAGCATTTCCACTGTGGTCATACGTCCAAAAAGTCACGCCTTCTTAGCACTGAGAAGTGGAATCTCATGACTCGTCTTCAAAGTATAATCTTCTCTCTACAAAAAAAAAAAAGAATCTGTGAACCATGAGGCAGAAACGTCTCTCGTCAGATTCTCAAATCTACATATTCCACGTCCTTGTGAAAAGAGACCGAGTACATTTCAGAAATATTCTCATTATCACTGTTATTAAGTTAAAAAAACAAAAAAATAAATAATAAATAAGCAAGTATTAAATAATAAATTAATCAGTTGAGTAGAAATACAGATTTGGTGGATTAGTAATGAACTAATAGTTAGTTAATATTATTTAGCATTATTTGTCTTTGTGTCACAGTATCAACCACTATACATAACAGTTCTCCTTCTTTTTGGTCAGTTGGTGCCTTTGAGTCCAGTTCTTTTTGTTTTGACCTCAGTATCGTTTCAGACAATTTCTGATTCTTGTAAATAAACCTTTATTTCCATCAAGAAAACCACCTCTGTGTCAAAAAAAAGGCCGCAAACGACCATTTGCATCAAGATGAAAGCGGAATCATTGCTATCGCCTACCCCAAAGTTTAAGGTCACATTTTAGGCGCACCTCAAAACTCAAAGTGGCATTTGGTGCAGCATTTAAACAAGTGTCCCCCGCTCGCCGACGGTTCGCCGCTGTAAATCTGAACCTGTGGACCTGATATTTATGAAAAGCCGTGATTTCCCTGAGGCTTAGGTGTTCAAAGCCAAAACATTACTTCAAAGCTTGAGTAAAGAGCAGCGGACTCGGTGCCGTGGCTCGCAAACTCTGCCAACACTTCACAAAAGGCTTAGTGATTATTGCGGCAAAGTTATTGACAGCTGAGTTGCAGGGCATGAGTATGCAACTTTGTGTACAAAGATCAGCACACACACACACGGAGGTTGTGCTTTCAACAGCACCAACATATATTTCAGTATCTTGCACTAGGGCCGAGTTTCTCATTGCAGGAAACATAAAACAACATTTTAAATCTTGTTTGATGACATGAAAGTCAGAGTTAGTGCAGGTGAAGTCTTTTAAGGTGTGCTCATTGAGGTTTAATATTTTGGCTTCACATTTGATCTGAAGGACGGGGATGAAAAAAGAACTCCTTGTAGACGGCGAAGCTACACAGAAGTAGTGTAATATATTTTCTATTTGTGAAATGTCTTTCACAGAGATGTTGATTCCCACCTTTGGTGGTGAGGCTGTAGGTTGTTGTGGAATTGCATTTTGCTCTTTGTCCGCTTCTTACAATTAACGTTCGTCCGCGCTTACAGTCGGAGCCCGAATAAACTACAGAGTTGGTCGATAGTGATAAGGATAAGGAAGGAATCGTTTAAATGCAGTTTTAGGGGTGCAACAAACAAAAGATGAAAAAGATAATTTGCTGACTGATTTCATTGTTGGTGACTGTGTTTAGTTATGGAGCACGAAATATCAAAATAACATAGAATACTAATTTGTTCACAGAAAATAGGTAAAACGTGAATTACTACTTCATGGGAATTAATTAGTATTTCGCGGGACTGAATTAGTATTTTGTGCACACATTTTACCTATATCGGGGGAACAAATTAATAATTTGTGCAAATTAGTAATTAGTTAATTAGTATTTTGTGGGAACAAATTTGTATTTCATCTGCACGTTTTACCTATTTCACGGAAATGAATTAGGATTTTGTGGGAACGAATACATTTGTTTTTCCATGTCTTGTCTGAGGCTCCGTAGTTACATCATTGCACATCTCTTTCACACTGTGGAGCCAGTGAGTCATCTCGCTTTTGACCTATCTCTGCTGAGAATGACCCAACAGGGTGACTGATGCGGGGGAGAATCACCAGAGACACCACGATACGATGTTATCGCGATATCGTGAGAGTATTTGCCAAATCAAATATTGGGATATACTCACACAACAGCGTGTAAAATATTGCGATTTTGTGTCTCCCTCCATTGTCGCAGCAAACAATATCACTTTTGTCTTCTGCCGATGGGAAGTGGGTAATTACTTCAGAATGTATATTTTGGAAAGAAAATGTGTTTTTATACACATTATCCTCTCAGTCGATTAATCATTTAATTCATTAGCTTGGTTTTTAAAAGACTTAATGGGTACAAAAATAAAAAAAAGTGGTAAAACATTAAAAATATTACATTGATATATGTTGAAATTCTAATAAACTCTAATGTCGTTGAAGAAAATTACACAATTACATTACGCGTGTGCTTGTGGTGTTGATGAAAGCAGTGACACAGACCAACCAACCTTATCCCCCGGAAATTGAGTATATGAACGGATAAACTGCTCCCACGCTCGTGTTAATATGTTTGCATCTCCAGATTTATGTACAAACAATAAAATATTCTCATTATCTTGGGAGTAAAAAAAAAACCTGGATGCATTTCCCTCTAAAAGATATGCATATATTTCAAAAAAACAACAACTTCTGCCTATTAAATGCACTGAAAACACTGTTTCCAGATGACAAGGTTGTAATAATGAAATAATGAGCTTAGGTTGGAAAATTGCTGATGAGTGTTTGGCTTCTCAAGAGCACAAAAAAAGGACTGTAATCATCTGCTAATGTTAGTGCAGCACTGTGCTAATGTTGGCTTTTATTCTTGTGAGTCACTTAGGTGCCGGGGAAAATACGGATTTAAAATTCAACCAGAGAACATAAAGCCCGTCCAGAGCCATATTAAATATCTTTTTGGAAAAAGGCCCTTCCCTAATAGTTTAGTCAGTTTTCATCAACATTTTAAAAAAGAAAGGAGCTATTTACATCTGATGAACTGACAAGAAAGTGAACAAATATGTAATGTATGCATATGCAGCCAAATATGAGCCAAGGGAATATATGAAGCTGACATGAGAATAACAAGGAGAGGCAGTGGAAAGTGCTCATGAGCCTGGGCATGAATGTTTTTCTAATCAAGATTGATGGAAGGAAAGAGTCACAGGGAGAGAAGATAGATGAGACTGAGGCACACAGAGAGAAACACAGAAAGGTCTGAGAGCAAGGGTGCTTCTCTTCAACTACCCGGTTATATATTTCTTTTTTTCCCTTCAAAGAACATGTTTGGTGCCTTGCCTGCAGCAAACTTTTAAAATCAGTCATGGGTCACGGCTTCGAGATGTTTGTTGTTGTCTTTTTTTATCCCACTCTGAGAATCAGAGGGGGGGGGGAGAGGAAGGAGCTGCACAGAGGTAACATCACACTTCTCACAATGCAAAACCGAATACACACAAATAGAGACGGAAATGGAGGCTGATGAGGGAAATAAAAGTGTAAAATAAAATGTACAACGATCAATAAATGATCAATGACATTAAATTGTTTCACAGAATCAGGACTAAGTTGTTGCTAAACTATAGGCCTGCAACAAATTGTAATTTCCACTATCCACTAAACTCTTTAATGCCCTTTCTCAATTAGCAGTTTGGCTCCAAAAACAAAATATACCAGAAAATAGTGAAAGCGTCTTTCGGTGTTTCATAAATCTCAACATGACGACGTCCACAGACATCTTACAAAATATTCAGCTTGCTGTCACAGAGGAGAAGGGAAACCAGACATTATACACATTTAAGAAGCCGAAATCACAGGACACATAAATCCAAAACTGATCAAAAAAATTGAGCTTTGTTGCAGCTTGACACTAAACTACACTGAAAAAAACAAAATGGTTGACACACTTTAAGAGTAGTTTTCCCTAAATTGTAATCTTTCAAGAATAAAGTCGTAATATTATGAGAATAAAGTCATAATATTATTTGAATAAAGTCGTAATCTTTCAAGAATAAAGTCGTAATCTTTCCAGAATAAAGTTGACATATTATGAGAATAAAGTTGTAATCTTTCAAGAATAAAGTCATAATATTATGAGAATAAAAGAATAAAGTCGTTATCTTTCAAAAATAAAGACCTTATATTGTGAGAATAAAGTCATAATATTATGAGTCTAAGAGAATAAAGTCATAATCTTTCCAGAATAAAGTTGTCATATAATGAGAATAAAGTTGTTATATACATAGCACTTGGGTAGAGGAAATGTTGGGTAGTGGTTGACTGCCAGGATAACACTGGTTAAATCTATGCACTGCTGCTATTTAACAATAATACATTAGATAATGACAAAAAAAAAAACCTTTATTCTCATAATATTATGACTTTATTCTCGAAACAGACATTTTTTTGTTTGGCCATAACACTCTCTGTCAAGCAAAACTATCGGAGCTGACTGAGGGAGCATTTACGTGTATCCACCAGCTGCGTACGGGCAGTGGAATAGAAGCCTTCGTCTGTCTGACAACAAGGTTTCTTTTGAGCAGCAAAACTTACTTCTGCAGTCGAACCCCAAACTGTTTACAGTTTTCTCGCTTTACTAGCACATTGTCACTGTTGCTTCCGTCTGCCTTGACATGAAATGTCACAACACAAGATCCAAATGCGGCTACACTGAGGAAAGACTGAGAGAGTCGTGTGGAGCCGATCGTCAGTGTGTGAACTCATCTGACAAGACTTTGAATGTCATGTGAACGCGGCGAGAAACTTTCCTCAGACATTAGTTCTGTGTTTGGTAAAAAGTGATCATTTGCGCCGACTTACTTTCCCCTCATCAGATTATCAGCATGCCATATTTCCGCAGGATTATTAACAACCTCTGCAATGAGAGCAAATCACAGGTGAGGAGCAGAGAGTACGAGGCCTATGCAAATCAGGCTTCAGGGAAAACCCTGAATGATATTGCCTTCAGGGGGGAAAATGAACATGTCAGGCTCAATGCCTGTCTCTCAAAGAAACAATCTTGGGAAGGATTTGGATGACAGAACACCAGTCCTGATTAGACCTGACGTGAAGCGAGCCAATTAAAGATCGCTTCCATCTGCCCTTTTCACTGCCCACGCCTTCTATTCTGCTCCTGTAAAGTGGGAGCAGCTTCAGTCGCAAACAATTTGACAAGAGGGAGAACTGTTAAGAAAAATGACTAGATTTATTTATTTCCAAACTGTAAGCAAGCCATTTGAAAAAAAATAATAACAAAAATACCCCACCCCACCACCCTCCCTTTTAAGCCAGCAAATGTCTGTCCAAATGTTAATTTGCAGAACAGCCTGCAGATGATGCAGAACATGGCGTTCACCTTCTTCTGCCATACATAATTCATGCTATTGACTGGTGAGGCAATGCCACTTTCATGCATCAGGCTCACAAAGTGGTGCCACTTTCACACACCGAACACAAGCCAGTGAATCCACACCTACTGTGCCATAGCGGCGCACAATTGAGGTTGGAGTTAAATGTCCAGACACGATTCGGGCGTCACTTACACTGGCACACACGCTGCGACAAGGGGAGCTGACCATAAACAGCGGCGCACCAACACCGGAGCCAACCGACACAACAAGAAACCAAAGAATCAGCTGGACTTCTGATTTCCGAATATGGCACCACCATGAACAACAGGTTATGGACAGAATACAGAAGTGTGGTGAAGTAATATTCCCAGGAAGATGAAGAAAAAGCAAAAGGTCATTGTCATGTAACTTGCACATCAAACAGTGAAGAATAAAATATTATTTCAACGTTCTTTTTGCCAATTTTCACACAGAATTTCACATGTGGTGAAAAATACAACCTTCATAAGGCCGACATAATAGAGAACGACTTGAAGTGCAAACCTTAAAGGATTAAAATAACCGGGGACAGTTCTTTAGTAAATTAAATTAATTCAGTTCAATGAACAATTTTCTCCACTTTGTTGACTAAAAAAACGTCTTTGCTCTCGTTTTGATTAAACGTGTGTTTTCTTCATTTCGGTGTTCAGATCAGATCATACTTACTTTTGGTGACCTCATCACTCTGAAGTGTGCGTCTCATACACATCCAATGATATTGGCCGGGTGGTGTCACGTGACTATTTTGAGTGTGATGTAATCGGTCTGAAATAATCGATGAAAATATGGAAATAAGTTCAGCTGTGGATAGAACGACATCTGGTTCTAGATGGAAAGGTTCGGTTTGGTACGATATGTTACTTTTTTCGGCGTTAGCATTGATTCTTCAATTCTTCGGGGGACACATTGGTGTAAACATCTCACGGAAGTTGAGGCAAACGCCTGCGGGTCTATTCTCAGACAAAGCTTGATGTCTTGTTGAGACACAGTGTCACGCTATATGGCCATCGGGCACTGCCTGTGCCGTACTGTACCAAACCGAACCGTAGCACGAGTGACCTCTGCCACATAGGATCTAATATTGGAAAAGCTGTGATTGTCAATCAAGAATTATTCATGGTCTAAAGCATCAGTTCCATGGGGAACATTAAATATAAATTTCTGTGTGCCACTCAGTCTGACCCACTTTAGAGGATTGAGCAACTGCTGCCACAGAAGCAGCTTCTGGCAACTTCTTCAGAAGCAAAAAAAAAAGAAAAAAGAAAGGACTGCTGCTACAACAAAGCCCCTCTTTGATTAACCCCCGCTGCCAAAAGGCAACTACCATAAGACTCCCGCGTTTCTTCTGGTCGGAGCGAGACTGACGGGCAAAACACTGGGAAAATAAGTCGCTAATAAAGAGTACACAGTGTGCGCGGCGGCGTTTTACTGAGAGTCTATTGTTCCACTTCGGCACAGATTTGCTGTGTTGTTGAACACATTTTCATGTTCGGGTCTGACCAGATGGCCATCATCACAGGAGTGAAATTTAGCTCTGGATCGTGAGGGGGAGTGATAGGTCTTGGAAGCGCTGCCTATTGTAAACACTTGCAATTATATCTTGGAAGCCAAGCCACCAATTCATTTTTAATAGAACGGCTTGATGGTGACACATAGGCCGTACATTACAAGGCATGGTTTAACGTCAATGTATACTTTACCGTCTCACTATAAGCTTCATTATGAATCCGTTTCATGGAAATAGCGCAGGAATTGTGCCAGTGGGAGACATGGGAGTTTACAGCACCACACGACAGAAGTGTTGGACAAGAAAAACTGTTGTTTGATGATCGCGTTCTAATTTGGATCCACTCTTTTGTCCAAAAAAAATTCAGGGAAAAAAGGCCGAGTTACGTCAAGATATTTCTGCAACTCGGTCTCGTAAAAAAAAAAAAAATAAATAAAATCACATTTTACAGTGATTGTGTATGAACTGGACAAAGCTCTCAACTGTCCACAGTGTGTCCAATCTGTGGCAACATTTCTTAAGCTAAGATAATGTCAAATATTGAATATTAAGGCACCAAAAAGTGTGCAAAAAACTGCATTTGCATTTGTACATCTCAACATCATATTACCTGCAAACATCTGAACCGAGCCGTGCAATCACCGACTGCTCACGCTACAATCCGAGCCACCGACATGAAAAAAATCATCAGCGGTTTCATCGTCTTCCCAAAATCCTTCAGATCTGACTCTGTTTCACATACTCGTGTGTGTGTGTGTGTGTTTTCTCTCTTGGCTTTAAATGTCCCTTCATTTAAAAATCCCACCTAATCACAAGCCAAAACCAAATCTTCAAGTTCAGGGAAAAAAAAAACTTAAGTCTACACATTATTACAAACACGACTCCGGGAATTATCACGTCTGTAAAAACAGTACAATACTGGGCACAATCGGCAAACGCTAGGTGTGAATTTGGCATTTCCTGCCAACTGTAAATGTCCCCGTCAGAATTAGTGAGAAAAATGAAATGTGCGAATAAAGGGAAGAAATATGTTTGGGTTTGGGCTCAAAGCGTCGACTGCTCTCTCTTGATTCACACCTCCAGTTACTTTGCTACTGCAGATTAAAAGTGGCTTACAGTGTGAGAATGACTGCGATCGGTGTTTTCAACGGTGGGGTTTGGGAAATATTGGTGTCGTGAAATATAAGCACGGAACCAATGTCCTTTACCCACGAACGAGAGGAGAATAAATAAACCATGAGCAACAGTTCTGCTTATATTTGTAACTCAATTTTGTACTGAACTCCTTTAAGTTTGTCAAACTGAATTAGGTGAATACGCTTTTTTTTTTTTTTGGCCGTCCGCACGGATACGCCATTTTTGGGGACCTGCAACGGGATGTTTTCTCAAATCTCAAAACGGCGGCATCACTTTTCCGCGTAGACGCCGAGTACGCTACTTTGGGAATACAATGACATCATATTGCCAGCTCTCTCGCGCGCCGGCATTCGTGGTCTTAAAAGTCTGAGAAGACGTTGGATATCGCTAGAGCACGTCCTGTCTCGATCATAAAAAATAAAGAGAGGAGAATACAAAACCTATTTTTACTTGAATAAACAAAACAGTTCAGTGATTGTTCCACACTGTCCGACTCTCCATCCTCAGTAAATACAGACGTGGCCTCAAGAACTGTATATGTATTTGAATATGTTATATGTTCAAATAGTCCCGATTGGCGTACGTAATGGTTCAGGTGTCATATTTGTTCCCACGTGGAGCATCAGAAATAACAAAATAAAGGGGATCCCTGGAGGTTTAATCCATGCATTAGACTAGTTAATATTCCGACCGCGTCGCACACTTGTAATGCTCCATTTTGTTTGAAATCTATAATATTGAACTGAAGCGAACGAGTGTGTTGCAACACTAATACGGTTGGTCGCGGCACTATTTTTTCATGAAAAGCACAATTAGATATTTCACCCAAAGAGTTCGGGCCGCGTCGAGAACCGAACGAGATCCAGAATAAACAAGTGTCCCGACATTAATGACCATACACAGGATGTAATTTGCCCCTTCCTGACACTTCCTCATGAAAGAGACTCCTGAAATAGCACCTCGATGGCGGCAGACCTACCATTATCATGATTGCAATAACAAGCCAGTGATTAGGATTATGGGAGGGTCAGTGTTACAACCACACAGTCCTTGGTTTGGTTTTGGAAAGGATAATGGTCTCGGTTTTAATGATTACTTTCATATGGGCCCTTTGCTATGACCATCACAGTATAACACAGTTCAGGTTGGAGGTTTCAAAGTCAAACCATTCAACCACCGGAGCCTCTGTACTTTTCACTACATTTCCTGACTTCCTTCTTCACTTCTCTCATAATTCCTCCAGCTGCTGCAAATTTTCTGACAGTAAAACATAACTACAGGTTGTAATAACCTGCCTTTTTTCAGTTTATGTACTTCCAGGTGACTGGTGATTATCCGTTTTATTCCAAATGTGTCACCATTTTTGATTTACTCAGACAAAGGAACAAACGCGCTGACCTGTCCGAGGTTTATTTCTTTGATGACTACTTTTGTCATTTAAACCGAACTTGTGAGTTGGATTTGCAAAGAATCATGAAGTGTATCTATTTTCGAATTATTCAGTAAAATGAAGTCATCATCATCGTTTCTTGCCACATTTTCTCCAATTCCTTGTGTATTTCCTTTATTCTTTCCTGTTTAATGTGTTAATGTTAGGCCTGAAACTATAACTCAATAACTAAATTCATCGTCAACTATTTTGATAATTATTTGGGTGTTTTCGAAAGAATTAAAACCAGTTTCTTTGATTTTTTCAGCTTCTTAAATGTGAATATTGTCTGGTTTCTTTCCTTATAACTCAGAAATCCTGAAAACCAAATCATTTTGGTTTGTGGACAAAACAAGACATTTGAGAACATCTTCATTTCCAGGTTTGAGAAACACTGATCAATATTTATCAGCATTTTATGGACCAAACAATGACTTGATTCATCGAGAAGTAATCAACAGATTAATCGATTATCAAAATATTCGTTAGTCACAGCTCTTGTTAACTTATTTGCACTTTCCTGCATCTCTGTTGACGTGTAGAGTCCTTTATCCAAACTGACAAAAGCTGAATTACCTAACATACTAATATCTGTGGTATTTGCAAAGAAAGAGACCTTTGCGTACGGTTATCTCGAGGCGGCGCACATTCATCCAGGTGCTGTGAAGCTCCGAGTGAATGGGCAGCATGCATTAGCTGCATCAAACTCCTGCCATTTTGTTGTTGGCTCAAATTGTTCATCAAATCTCATCGATCGGCGTCGTCCTCCCCGGCACCGTGTCCTCGGCTTATACAGTTTGTGTTTTTTTTTACAGCTCCACAGAGAGCAGGAAATTCTCCGCACCACGGGGGGATTTGACTTTGGCCTGTTCTGCCTCTTTGTCTCCTCCCGCCTTTTACAAGATCCTTGCTCTTATGTGTGAAGCAGCCTTGGTGACCAGAGGTCAACTGTGGCAGGAAGCGTGGGTGCACTAATCTCCCCTCCCTGAGCCCTGAAACTAGACCTCCATCAGCTCCACACAGTATTTGACATAATAGATGGGTGAGCAGATAAAGAAAGACGAAACCCGCCCTTGACAAATGGAAGTATTTCCTCAAGTGTGGCACTATACCTGATGGTAATGGTTTAAGGATGAGGGATGGAGGGGAGGTTGGAAGCCCGTGGAGAAAAATGGTTATTGCGTCTAATCCAAATGGCAGCATTGACCCCATTGTCTCATCAGGGAATTGTCAGCCTCACTTTGATTTCACCCTGTGTGACCACTTGAAAAAAAAAGTCTTGAAACAATTCTGGGCTGTAATACTCCACTTTAATTCACCTTTAGGCTATTTGTGCGGGGGAAAAAGGTCAAGAATCGCGAAGCGCAGTGCGAGGAGTGTGTGGTTTTCTGGCTCCAGTTGCGGCATTCTCCTTTATATCTTCATCACGAGGCATATTTTCCACTTCGAAATACTATTTTGGTTCCGCTCAAAACATCTTAGGCTCCGGGTTGGGCAAAAGCGTAACATTTCGGTGTTGCAGCGATGTTCAGAGTTGTAGCCCTCAAGACAGACTGCAGACTGAATTAATAAAAAGGTGAGGTTCAGCCATGTTTGACTGCTACCTTGCAGTTGTACAAGATGCTTAATGTGCAGAGGCATGAAAGGCGTTCTTGGTTTTTTTGGGGTTTTTTTTGCTGCAAACTACAACATCCACACATGCAGCGGAGGCTACAGCCATATTACATGTGGTTAAGGTTGAGAGGAGATCGTAAAGCAGGAATATTTCCTTAAAGCTGCGGTCGGAAGAGGACTTAAGTCAGAATATTAGCTTTACATTTCAAATGCTATCTTAGTTCACATAATCACATTTCCTGGACATAGGGAAAACTTTGCTTTTTATCCCTACGTCTGATTAAACATTCATATCTGATCATAAACATATAATTTAAAAACAGATTATACAGAAAAAAACTTGCTATTTAAATAGATATTTAATGAACACCATCACTGTAATTATCTGCCTAATAATGTTTAACCCTTTAACACCTAAGCCTCAAAATGTCTGTCTGGACTTCCATGCTTATTGTAACTGGGAGTCAGCGATTATGCCCAGTTTTCCAGAATAACTTTCATTATCTGGCATTTATTAACAGTTCGCTGCATGTTGAAACAGCGTGTTAATAATTTGAAATGAGACTTTGTCTCAATGTCCAAAAACAGGCCAGAAAATGGTACTCTCATTCTAACTCTTCCCTCTCCGGCGACAAAGACGCCGTTTCGCCAGCTTCCTGCAACAACACAAGCGAAATTACAGTAATAACCACATCTTGGATTTGAAGTGCAACTTCATAGCTTTCGGAAACCGTTTTCTTTATCGTCGTGTAATTACGGTAATGCAGTGTGCAATACACTCGGTGTTGAAAGGGTAAACTTAAACGACGAAGGTCATCAAAAAAAAGGAACATTCAGCCACATCTGGCCAGATGTTTCATCCCTGAAACATCACGAGCAGACAAGTTGAATGACATCGTACCACTGGTGCCACAGTCTACAAGTCCTACTTATTTCTACTTAATGTGCATATGTTCAATCACAGTTATCTACAAGTAATTTTTCTGTGTCCACTAATGGCTTCATCATTTTCAATTCTAGTCCACGGAGAAAAGGAGGGGAAAAAAAGTCTAGAATTTCTCCATGAGGAAGAGATTTAGCATCTGATGGAAACCGCTGTTTATCGAAGCTGCGAGGCATCTACCAGCTACTAATTGAGAAGAATAGAGAGTGAGGGAACCATCACTTTGGAGCTGAACTCTCCCTGTAGAGCTGCTCCGTTTGACCCGTCACTAAGAAACAATGATGTCTCACAGGTGAGCCTGTATCCCTGAAGAATAAACCCACTGGAGCGGCAGAACACAAAAACACACCAACACACAGTCTGACATTTTCATTTACAGTACACAAATCTCAATATGGCACAACAGAGTGTGTGTGTGGGGGGAGGAAACATGCTTAAGATTAGAAGATCACAAGAACTTCTTCTTCTTTTGGTCCCGAAATATCCCTGTTGTTGGGTCGAGTCACAGAACTAAGTCTCAAACTGCAGACAAAGGCCACGACGTATGGGAAGGAGAGAGGCAGACACTCAAGGGACACAAACTCAAGATAAGAGGGAAGTGCAGCAAGTATTTGAGATAGACAAAAAAGAGAATCAACAGATAAACAGATAAAAGGGGAGACAGCTGTGTTGTCGACACTTAAAAGAGAATGATAGAAGTGGAGATAGAGAGTGGAGCTGGTAAACTGACAGCTGACAGCATAAACATGGCCTACATGCATCACTGGTGGACTTATGCAACGCTCACTGATGTTTACTCAAGGAGGAAAATATCACAGGACAGTTTGGTTTTGTGTTGTTTTTTTTTCCGTTTGGTGGCTGCCGAGCAGATCGGGTGATTGTCAGTGGGTCCGTATCAGAGCCGTGGCAAGGCGGTGTCAAAGTCTTAAATCAGCATCGAGTCCGACATTGAAGTCTAAAGTCAAACGAAACAAGTGGAAACTAAGTCGAGCCCCAAAGACGAGTCTGTGCTGCCTCATCGTGAACCTTTTTTAACGCCGACAAACTGCAAACTGTCACAATTAAGTTTCTCAAAGTCAACTGTGTCCCAATTCCCAGGTCTGGATATTAACCCTTCTGTTGCCAAAGTACCGGTTTGGCATGCGCACTTCTCAGTACCATAATTGAATAACTGCTAGATATCGAAAGTGAAAGTTATCTTGGAAACATTCACTCACCGAGTATTTTTCGACAATGCTACAGCCATAAAATCAATATAAATCCAGGCGAATGATGGTCATACGAAGGTTAAATCTATATTTATCAAAACAGGAATAACGCACATGTTTGTATCAAGCCAAGAATAGTCTGGGTCATCAGCTGATTTCACTCGATGTAACACAGAAACAAAAGTTCTGTTCACATCATCAATGACATTGCAGGTTTCACAGACTCTACGTCTCTATGAATCTTGTCTTCTCTGTCCAAAAAGGAGTGTATAACATTGTCCCTTCAGCCTGCCAGTGTACATGTGTTCCAGCAGCTCTGTGAATCCCGTAATAAATCCAAGGAACTATAAACAAACTGAAATGTCATTAAGTTTTATAGACGAGCGAACGTGACGACTGTTAGCCTCAGAGATGTCTCTGAGCGTCACTTCCCTATAAACCTTACATATTAAAAAAAAAGAAAAAAAAAGCCACTGCTGCACCTGAAATCAATTTCCAACACCGCTATTACTTTGGCTGCGACATGATGACACACAAGCACTGCCATTATGTCTTAAAAAGAGAATGGACAAATAAAAAGAAACCATACTACGTTCTAATAGCATTTAGCACTCTTATCATTGATCCTGACCTACAAACTAATATGCCTGTTTGCGTTGCAGTAACGCCAATGACGACATCAACGAGGAAGAGTAAGAAGCAAAGATAATCCAAAAAAGCTGGATTCCACAGTGTTGTTTTCTGTATTTCCACGGTGTTCAGTGGAGCCACAGAGGAGTAAGGTTGTAGGATAATTTTAAACTTGTCAAAGGGGGGGGGGGTTCTCTCCAAGTCAGGCTTCCCTCTGCTTATAGTTCATAAGTGGAAAAACCCAAAAATTAAAGATGCCTCTGAAAGACTCGGTGAGGTCGAGGAGCATTATTTCCCATTACTCCCCTTCCCCACAGTTGCCTAGAGACAGCTCGTGAGTTGTCAAAATCAAATAATGCGCTGGTAATTCATCCGGCACTATTTTAAACATCGTACTGCATTCACTCGAGAGGGTGTTTATTTTCATATTCTGATGTAATAAAGCCGCTTACTGGCCCTTTCACTACATTTTACTTTCACTAAACTGACAAAACACTTAAGCTACAAGTTGCCGCTCGAAGGTCGAACTTAAAACAAGAACGCCTCGGCAATACATTGTGATTCTGAAAGGAAACCTTTCAGGAAACCGCATTATTCAACGTGCATTAATAACACAGCACCTGATAAAAAAGGGGAAGACTTTCGCCAATCACACGTGTTAACATCGCAGCGGCCGCGAGCTACTTTGAAGGTGGTTATTTATCCAATTTGTTGCCTCAAACTTGTTAATCGTTTTAATTAAAATAAAGCCTGATTTGTTTAGCAATTTAAAGACCAATTTAAAGACGCGGTTATAAAGCTAACCAGTCAGAAACTAATTTGGGGTAATGCGACACTGTGTTTCTTTCTACCTCCCTACGACTATCTGGCAGTAATTCAGAGCAGCCAAACAAGATTTTACAGCGGTCCATGCAGCGATCACATATTCAGCTATTTAAGGCCGGTCATATAGGGGATGTGAGGTGTGCAGCAAATGGGCCAAGTGTCATTTGATGGAGTGGATACAGAGATTACAGGAGTAGCAGCTGTCAGAGCGCTGGTTGAATCAGCAACACTGCGAAATGAAAGCTGCAGAATGTGACAACGGGGCTGCACTTGACGGACACGTGTTGACAGACAGCATCGCTGCTGATGAGCAGGAGGATACCCACAGTCCTCTGCTCTTCGGCCAAGAAGGGGAAAAAAAAAAACACATCCAAATTGGCTGACCTGTCAGGCTGGCTATGTCCATCCAGAAGGTGAGCCAACCAACTTTATCCTTTTTTTTTCCTCTCTCTCACTCTCTCTGCTTTCTGAGTTCATTTTTCCAGCCGGTGGCCAAAGCCAACCTGTCGCCGGGTAAAACGCCACATGATTTGTGAGGCGATAAAAACACGGAGCGGCCGCTATTCAAAGGCAGGAAATTAATACATTGCAACACCATAGCAGACATAAAGAAGGAAAAGTGAGAGAGAGAGAGAAAAAACATAATCCGATATGATTGGGGCTGTAGAATAATTAACTGTGGATCAAAGAATGGATTCAAAGCAAACTATAATTTCTTTAGATCAATACTTAAATCTTTTGTTGATACTAATAAAAATAATAAAAGCGCTCATGGTTAACACCTGGTCTGAAAGCAATTCTGTGGCTATAACAAGACAGAGAGGCAGACAAACTCATCCTTTTCGATGAGAGGAAATATATAGAAATTATAAAGCTGTTTTGAATGTAGACCCGGTCAGAAATCAAGGGTCTTCCTTGAGACAGTAACTGAACGCTTCTGCTGGACAATTTAGGGATTTAAAAAAAGGTTGTGGGTGAAAATCTGCCATCAACCAAACAGACTTGGCCGCCCGGCTCAACGAGTCGCCTGCCTCATGTGTGGCGTCCTTAATATGGAGGGACTCGTGCCAGTTTCAGTGCTTCAAAGTTTTCCAGTTCGTTCCAGAGCCACAGCGAGGGTCCTGAAGAAGCTTCATTTATTCTCAGCAGGGCAACAGAAGGGAAGTGAATTTTGCCAGGGATACAAATGTTGTTTCCATGTGAGGCGATAGCACGGGCTTCAACCGAAAGGTCACATTTCCCCCAATGTTCATTTCCTCTCCTCTGTGTCGTTCCCTTCTTTACAGAGGAATTAAAAATATAAATATATATATATATATATTCCTGTGTCATTATCCACATTATGCGCGACACAGATAGATGTGTTGTTTCTCACAGATGCCTAATTTGTGGGAACAGTGGCAGGGAGTAAAATCCACTCCTTTCATCTCCTGCTTGTTATCTTTTTCATTATGATCAGTGTGCTAATGAATCCAACCAGAAACCATGGTAATGGTACCTCATTTTACTGAATGAAGCATCTACCATGAAAAACCTTTAAAGAGAGAATTTGGCTGCAGGATTAGTTTGTTTTTTTCCCCTCTTCTTCTTGCTTTTTTTGTCTTTTATTTTTGAAAACTTGTTTTTACTCACATAAGACTCACAGACTAACTTTAGTTTTTGTGTCGTGGCTTCATCTTTCCAGCATATCCAAAACATTTATTGCAGTATGAAGTGTTGTTTGCCTAAGTCTGACGCAGCGGCGTAGGAGATGTCTTTTTTGTGGGCGGAGCATCATGTCGCAGAAAAAGTAAAAGTAGGAAAAACATAATTGCAATAACTGCAACACACTGCTGCATGAGATACTTCAGACAATGCGACATCCTGCGTCGCTGCAGCTTCAGCACCATGGACAAGTCACAGAAAATAACAAACGCCCACGCAGCTGTTACTCATGGGCATTCGATGGTACCGAAGCTGCAATGGCTGTATTAAATGCACGGGATATAAGATATGTGTGCTGTCCCTCGTGGCTCGTGCAGTCATTACAGCCACTGCAGCTTCAGTACCACCGGACTTTGATGCTTTGATGGTGATTCATCGATGGCAGATAAATTGCCGGGGACACGGGGGAAACTCCACACAGAATGGTCCATCAGTCGGAACAGGTCGCGAACCCAGGTCAGTAAGGCAACAGTGACAGTCACTATGCCATCGTGTGACCCACATTAAAGTGCTCATAGAAGCACTTGTGTGATATTTAGGGTTTGGATCATATAGACTGATATTTGACCTGTGATACTGACACCGAGTATTGCATCACCTCATCCATCGTTGTGATATAATACAGAAGCATGGTCCTACATGGATTATTTGCCAGTTTTGACAAATAAAACTGTACCCTACTCTGTTTTTTTTCATCTGTGCTCTGTTAAATATATAAAATTGAAGTCGGAGTAGCTTAAATCCATACAAAATCGGTGTGTTTTACATGTTTACATGCCTCGTCATGTGATAATTTAAGCTTTTGACATTTGAAAGGCAGTGGGAGGCCAGGAAGCCTCATAGGAAGTCAGAGAATAAAATAATCCAACGTACACGTACAGTACGCGGAGCAGCATAAAAACACAAATAAAAACTATTAAAAAAAAAAACTATGCTGAACAACCCTGAGAGCATTTCATTTTTCTTTCCGAAAGAAAAACCCAGGCTCTCATCAGAACAGGAATTCACTGCCTTTTTTCATTGTTATTATTATTATTATTATCACTATTATTATTATTTTCAGTTTCATTTAATGAAATTGGTTTGTGCAAATGAAATTATTGTCATTACAGAGCGTCAACATTACAGTATACCCTTCAGAACCAAAAAAACGGAGCACTTAATGTGATATGTGCCCGGTAACACACCGCAGTGGACAGAATAGGCTACTCAGCAGGTAGTTATGTTTCATTATTGATAATATAGAAGCATGTGTAAAGTAAAAAAAAACAAAAACAAGTATATAGTGAAAGAGGGGCAGCCGGGGATGTTGCCTACAGTGTCGGACAAAGAACGAGTTTCTGTGCCGTTGTCAACACGCTTTTATTTCCCCTAACCACCCAGCTTGTGCTCATAAGAGAAGGCAGCTTGATGTTTTACAATCGGCAATATCAGCACATGGAACTACCACTATAATCACCCACAAACTGTGTTTAGTCTGGACTTTATTAGAGGAGTAATTCCAAGCCCCGCAAAGACTCTTTAAATCCCTGTTGTGCCTCGTTTCTGATAAAGAGTGGATCACAGCCTCTGTGAGTACCTTCGATATATAATTTAGGAGTTTATTTATTTTTTGTTAAAAGGCATCAAATTATAGGATTCGCTTATTCAGAATTAAATTGGAGAATGTCTTACTGTTAAGCCAATTGAGATATTACAGCTGGCCTGAGCCATTGGCAGCAAAATGTGTAAAATCACAGATTTCCTGAAGGCAGGAGAGCCAGCCCATCTGAAATGGCTGGACAAGTCCCTGAAAACAACCCATGCTGATAATCTGGAAACCCCTCGGATCAAATTAAAACATGTGAATGTGTGGGATCAAACCCCGACATCCATTCCAGGGCATCCATGACTAATTGCACATGTCTTTCGTTTTGACACTTTTTTTTTGCTTTCTCACAAGTTTAAGGTTGCAAATATACGGTAAATGTATTAAGTTGTAAATGTCCGAGCTTCAAATGAGAAAAAGTAGCCGTGGGAGAGATTACAGGAGTGAATCGACATTTATCAGTGTCACTGATTTGAACCTGATTCACTTTGGGCTGGATTCAAAAAAATACCACGCAGAGATGAAAATACTTTAACGTATAAATAGTGTTTTCCCAACGCATGGCGGGCAGCCATGAATTCATTCCATTTCTTTTTTCTTTTATTTTTATCCCAGTGGATTTAAAAACACAATGTATTTTTTACGTGTTCATTCATCTCCCTGTCCACGCTCCACAACAATGACACAAGGAAGCGGAATATTTGGCACAGAGAGTACAAAGAGTAAGTATTATATATAGCTTAATCTTTAGTAGTCTCAGATTTTTTAATTAAGTTACTTTAAAAGACGAGTTTTCATATAGAAAGTTTGGGGTTAGAGTACTAAACCAATAATTGCCCGTTACATGTTCCAGTATGGGTCCACGGTGGTAAAGTGGCTGGCATAGTTGCCTCACAGCAAGAAGGACCCTCACATGGAGGATAAAATGGTAGAAAACGAATGAATTGAGACATAACATGGAATATGGTTAAGATGTAAACATTTCCACATATCGTGACTCAGACTGGACAAATTAAACTCAACACTGTTTTTATTTCAAGCCTTTTATGGCGATATCTATGTCATATTCTGGTTAACTATATCAGAATAGCCATTGTCTAACAGCACATAGTAAATAAAGTCATAACACACTGCTCCTCTTGCAGCAAATAATAAAAAAAGCTATTGAACTGAATACGTGTTGGCAGTAAATTCAACCAGGAAATCTCGCACTCCTTTAAAAGAAAACCAAAGTGACTCAACACGCATTGCAAGTTATTGAATTTTTCTTTTTTTTTTTTTAAATGTCATTCGTGTTTATTCTTTTATATTAAAGCATAAAGCAGTGACATGCAGCGGGGGGAAGAAAAAAAACCCAAACAAACATAATGAGTTATGTATCTTCAAGGCGAAATGTGACTCCGTACTTGTGTTCGACTCCGCGTGCTCCCGTTTGCTCAAGCACCCTTTGACAAACGAGAGCCGGGGCCAAGAGAAGAAAGGCGGCGAGAGTCAGCTTAGCTGCTGCTAAGAATTTGAGAGTAAACAGATTCTCCTGTGACTGGGATTTACAGCAAAGCCCGCGCTTTTCTGCTCCCAGCTGCACGAAGGCAGGCTGTGAAATTAGCTGAGACAAATTAATGTTATGAGGGGAGACGAACAAAATGTCTTCTCACTCAGAAGATGTTTAGCAAAACTTATTCTTGGGAGATTCCCTTCTTTAAATAGGGATGAGGTGACAAGATATGGAGTATCACTGCACCGGATAGCAGACAAATAAAAATCTGAAATCAGACACAATCCAAAAATCCTATACATTGCATGCTATGCGCAAAATGTAAATAAATGTCTTCTTTATGGGAGAAGAATATTGTTTTACACCGTTACACATAATTCTGTCTTTGAAATAGCTAGAACTAATGGTAAATTGCCATGGGAATAATACACAACTCCTTATATGGACATCCTGGGGGGGGGGGTTTACAGGTCACATTTTTGTCTTCTTACGTGTTGTTGAGTCAAAGTTCTGATTCATTATATATCACATTGTTTTGTTGTGCTATAAAGTAGCAATAATCGTGCACAAGTCACAAAATTAGACCTCATTTTGGTTCATAAAAATGAGCCAGGTGAACTTTGAACTGTGACGTATCTCCAAATTTCACCAATTCAATCCGATTTTAAACATTTTGAGTACTTGTTGCTCGAGTGTGTTTATATAGCTGGTGAAAATATATATATCTTTTATCAGACTGTCTAGGTTGCGATTAAAAAAAAAGGATATAAGACACACTACATTGCACATTCTTATGGCCTCTGTACGTTTAAACATAGTAAATGACTTTTGGTTTGTGATTGCGGTTTCGGACACGAAAAAGTTATATTGTGCCACCCCTAATTTTAAATCAATTGCTTTAAAAGGAAACGTGAGCACAAATGTGGACAGAGCAGAGGAAGAAAACACCCGCTGATGATGAAACTCCCGACCACCCACACAAACGCAACAGCTAATTATGACGCTCGATATAACTGTCACAATCTGGCAAAAATACAGACATAACTGTACAGTAAATTGATTGGATCTTGATTTATATTGAGAGCTATCATTGGATTTACCTTTGCCTTTTCCTTCCTCTTTGAAGAGTGCGGGAGTAATTGCAATTTTGCAATATTGACAATAACCTCCAGCAGTATATATTCTTGCCCTATTGCTTGACCTTTGCGGTGCCTCTATAAATTAGCCAGCCCATGGTTATTCAACAGGGGCATTAAAGAGTAATGTCTTCACTCTTCCTCTGAAGCATCCCTGCTGGGAAAACTGCACGCACAGCCGAATCTCTCAGATGACATTTTATTAACCAACGGTGACTTCCTGAGCAGCTCATCTCAGTCGCCTTGTACTGTAAATGGGAGCGGAAATGTCTGGACAAGGGGAAGCACTCGGGTAACAATGTTGACACAGTTCAATGTCATCCTTTGAAAACCTTTGGAGGGAAAAAAAAAACTACAAAATCAAGTATTCTTATTTCTTGATAGAATGTTTTCCTACTCCATCTGCTATAAATCCAGCCGTGACTGTGATTGAAAAGCCTACAGTCAATATGAAGCCGCCTCAACATTAACTTCATTTAAAAGAAAAAAGAAAAACTTGCTCAAATATAAGGGTGCATTAACAATATGAGAGTATGAATCGATATTTATTGATATTTACAATATTACTTTTGCTCCAGCGCATTACAGCATGGTTGCTGAACAATGAAGGGGAACATGGAACTTTATTTTTTGGCTCGTTTCTCTTAAACCAGAAAACTATGGACACATATGGACATCTAGCCTGAATGGTAGTTTTGGGAAATTGGAGGTAGTTCAGCGTTTTCTGACTTCAGCAGTAAAGATACAGTATCTACATTATTCACATCAACTGTGCTCATGCTGCTTCCAACAAAGTCTGGAAGGTGAACTAATATGCCGTATTAAAGAGAGGAAAGCTCAAGCTTAAACAAGTAGACCGAGGAAAAACGGTGGTGCATTGACTTAATGTAAAAAATCTACTGTTGCATAAAAAGCAGTGCATTGAAGAAGATTCAGAAGTGCACTTTGCTTAAAGTAACTATATTCAGATATGCCATTATAGATGTTGATGTTTATGTTTGCTTAAAGAAGAGCACATTAAGACCATTAAGGTGCTCCACTATAAAGTCGGGCTTCCAGAAACCGGAGCTGGATCCTCAGTGTAAGCCGCCGTCTCGACGTGCCGTACTGAACTATCTAGCGCTTGTTGACAGACGGAAAAGAAAGTGTCAGCACAGTGGCTGCTTTGCACAACACTGTCAAAGGCTCGCCGCAAACAGCGACACGCAGTGAATTAGTGAATGAATCTAAAGTAAACAGGCATGTTAATCCATCAGACATCATCGCAGGACCCCTGCCTTCCTTCACAGTGTGACTCCCGTCCTTTGCCGTAATTACCTCATTTTGCAGTGACATGACGGCAAACAAAATATTTAATTGAAAATGACAAAACAGGAGGGGGGGGTAAGGTTAAATACGTTTCCATGGAGACCAGAAGCAGAGCAGGGTTCACGGGAAGGTCAAGTCTCAATTTACCAGATTTACCAGAAGGGCAGGGGTGGAAATAAAATGGACAGGTACCTCAAGTCCGACCTGGGGCCAAATTTAGCAAGTTAAAGTTGCGTTTTGGAGCAGTTTTCGTCACCTGAAAGTTGACTATCTATATCCCAATGAACTGGATCTAATATGTCACTAAAAATAAAATTGTAACTCTATTGTAGGACAATGTGATTTTGTTTTGTTTTGTTTTTTTTACCTGACGCAAGAAGCAGATGCACCCCCCACATTCAAAACCCTGGCTTTTAACTCAAGAGGGCAATTCAGCCCCCAGCATTTTCGTCCATTAGTCCATTAACGATTGCCCCGCCCATGCATGCCACTAAAGGTACACATGACAACATTGTATACAAGGGACTTCATTCTACATCAATTGGTAGCATGTTTTATCCCAAATATACTGATGGTCCACAGGGTTCTGTCCAGGTTTTCCATACAGCCAACAACTAAGGTGCTCTGAAGTAGTTCAATTAAATCAAAAACATAATAATGGCGAGTCAAATCGGTCAAATCGGTCCTATTCAGAGTAATTTTATATTTTATTTAGAAAAGGCATGTAAATGGAAGATAGCATCAATACTAATACTGATACTGCTTATCTACTATATACCAATACTTAAGTGATGCCAACAGTGTCTTAAAACGAGCTGCTGTCTGAACAACGTGGTTTCCTGTAAAAGCAGTGATCCATGAAAGTATTATTCAAAACATCAATGTCACGGGAACATACAATAGCTCAGTTCGGTGTTTGACTGCAAGGGAGAAAATGCATCCCTCTCTAAATTCCTCTTTGACCACCATGTTCTCCTCTTCAGCTTTTCTTTTCTTGGCAAACGTCAACATCACGCTGCTGCAATACCAATAACCTTTGCACAAAACTGACTGTCGGGGACAGCTTGTTGTTATGGTAATGACATCACACTTCTCGGACTTCGAGTGAATACACACACACACACAATGTGAGTGCAAACAGTGCTGGACACGGCACAAAATGGTGACAAATGTTCGACAATGGCCCAACAGTGCCAGATGACTAATATTCAGATTGGTGTGTCAGGGCCCTAAGACCAATCTGCTGCAATTGGCAAAAGGCAGCGTCTCAATACAAACAGGACAAACTGTGAGCAGTTTTTTTATTAATAACACAAACTATGATTGGAAAGTAAATATGACAAACTGCTCAACAAAGTCAACAAAACAATGTTGCTGAAACTTATGGGGAACTGTCGGGAAACTGTGCTGGCAATTTTTGGATTTAGTCTCGGCAATTTGGGAAAAAGCTTGTGCCAATGAGTGAGAATACAAAAAACGCCTCAGTATTACCCAGTAATAGCTGAATTTTAACCTATACCTATGCTTTATCAGATAAAGTGGGACTGTATGAGGTACTAGTGAGTATCTTGCATAGTCTTGTTGCTTTGTGAACTATTCAATCTCCTTCACTAGACTCCATTGACAAAAACAGCTATTTACGTTTTAATTGACTTGCCTTGATTGGCCAGTTTGTGTTTAAAAAGGCTTTCCAACATCTTTGTGCACACAAAAGCACAATGGAAGCCACTAACAGAAGCAGCAATAAACCCATCACTCCAGTCTTCTGTGAGTGTAAAATCACTGTTTTTGTCAATGGACTTTGGTGTAAAGAGTGAGTGGTTTTAGTGGAAAGTAACTTTGGTTCCCTGTTGGGAAGAACAATCGTGTACAATAGTGAGAATTTCTCTTTAAAAGGCTGATGCAGACTTTATCAGGTGAGTCTTCTTTGTGTGTGTGTGTTAAATAGCTAAAATCTGCTTTTCTCTCGTCCCCAGTCGCAGCCATGTTTCGCTGAGCTTGCGCTCGCCTGCCCCAAGCTGCTTCCTCGGCACAGGAAGTGTGCAGAGTGCAGCCAGCTATGTGTGATGCACCGACGGTGTACCAGCGCCTTGTTCAACCCCATTTGAACAATTCCAAACAATCCCTTCAAGGGCCTGTGGTGTGTGTGCCTTCCAGTCCATTGGGATGTGTGTTGAATGACGTGTAGGAGCGAATTGTCTTGTTTTAGGTAACGCAGAACATCAAAAACACAGAAGTATTAAACATTTGGCAACATTATAGTAAAATAGATCTAAACCAATAAGTAAGTAACCAAAATTGATTTAATTTAGGAACTTGATTCACTGCTCACTGTGTTTGGTCATTTACGATTTTTATGCATTACAATATTGATTGTCAGTTGCGGCTAAAAGCCTGTGTGAAAGGTCACGTGAGGCTGCTGGGTGTCTCTCTATCGCAGACACTTGTTCTCAATTTATCGTGTGACGGGTAGATATGATTCTTCACCGACAGCCAAATCCACCCGACTGCCGAGCACTGGCTCAACTGCTTACCGTCCCCTGCCGTGAAAACACCTCGAAGCGAGCAATTAAGAGAAACAGTCGGCAACAGTCAGGTGTAACGTGGAGCACAAAGCTGCCATAATTGCCCCGTCTGTTTCCAACACCGCAGCCTTTTACGCTACCAAGGCGTGTCTCTTAACTGCCTCGTCCATCAATCATCTTTATGCTTCCAGAGGAAGATTTATTAGACGAGAAAGGTGGTTGGAGATGAGATTCATCACTGGCTAAAATAACGGGTGCAAACACTCGCAGCTGCTTCCACACACAGGTTGCGCACATGATAGCTTCTGAGCTTGTGGTTATTATTGAGCTGTGACTAAACAGGTCCTTAGATACTGTAGTAGTGAGAACGGTTGCCAGGGATGAAATGATTTACATGGTAAAACAAGGCAAAATGGATTATTTGCACTGACGTGCAAGTCCAGCTGACATGTTTTGTTCTGCCTTGCCGTCGCTCACAGCTGACTGCATTACACGTTTGCTCCTGGAACATCTCAAATAGACGGGAGACGTCTAGACAGGTAATACATGTACCAATGTGGAGGAATGCAATGAATTTAAAGGGTATTCCTTCTGTCTCGAGGAGACGGAGGAGCTCATACAATATCGCCTCAAATGAGCTATCTGACAGGCAGCGCTCATAGTTAAAGAGGAAAGCGATGTGGTGAAACATGGCTCCAGGCAGCACTTAAAAAAAAAAATCTGGCAATACTTCTTTGTGAAACATGGAAAGCTCAACATGTCCAACAAAACTCTCCTTTTAAATCCTCTCTCGGTGTGTGAGATAACCAGGCTGCAGCTTTTACAGATGACAGTGAAATGTATTATGCTTCAACAAGAGAACGGAGTTGGCTGAGGTCAACGTGCGCTATTTCATCCATTAGGTAACATATTTCCCTTTCTGCTCTATGAGCTGTAGAAACATCAAAATTTCATGCCAGGTTTTGAACCTGGAGGAAGCTGCTGTGGGAGGAAACCACATGATTCATCAGAAACAGAAAATAAAGACCTGCCTTTGTGGATATTTGCAGCTTACCAATGAGGAATAAAATCCCACTAAGGTGGCAATGTGCCAGAAAATGAGTGCTACAGGATTTCACATCTTACTTTGATTTCAATAGTGAGGTCAATCTATTCCCGAGTAGGTGGGGAATACTACAACAAGAAGAAAAGCCACAGAAACGACTTCCTACACCATGACAACAATGCAAACCATAGTCCAACGTATCATTTAAAGCTGCAGCGTGTGAGATTTTTTGTTGTTGATGATGTTATTATTGTGCCACCATTTAGTCTTTGTGAGCCGACAATGTAACCGGCTCTGTGAAGCAATACTATCAGCGATGGGGTGTACACATTAGCAATGCAAGGGGCGGGGTATGAGGTGTCCATCCAGTCAACATGAGCAGGTGAAATCATTTCTGACAAATGTCGTGGGCACTGATTTTCGGTCAGGTTCAGCTGTCCCACTATGCACACACATACATACATATATATGTATATATACGTATGTATACAGTGTATATATATATATATATATTTATATACGTATGTATACAGTGTATATATATATACATATATATATATACACATGTATACATGTGTATGTGTATGTATGTGTATATATATATATATATATATGTATATATATATATACACATGAACCAGTTGCTGTGCAGTTTTAAAATGCACCTGTCTGTCTGAAGTGCATTTTCACATTCCCCAAAATGGGAGGTTGTCTCCTGGTACCAGCGGGGATGAAATGGGCCTTAGACCTTTTTACTGAGCCATTATCCCATCAATAATGAATCAGCCTTGGCATCAAAGTGAACACATCACATCACTCTCTGCTTTTTGGATGAGAGCATTTCAGTGTTGAGGCTCCGTGACCCCGTTCTGATTAATACTTCTCCCTCTTAGAGCTGGGGAATCTTTGGTCCTTTTGTTCTGGGAGGGAATTCACGAGGACGCGCGGCGGTGGCAGGTTTTCGTTGGAGTGGAAAAATTACGGCACCTGACTTAATTGATTGAGACACCTTCAATCACACAGGCCTCTTTCATCAGTGAAATCAGCTGCTGCAGTGATGGGTTGGGAGAGTCACTGCGTACTCTTCATGACAACTTCCACCAAAATGAGTTGTGGCTGTCTCTTTACAGAGCAATTTCAAACCGCAAAGCAGGAACCGCACAGGAGAAGGGAAAATCATAAGGAAATGCAAATCAAAAGCAGACAAAAAAGGAGCATCTGTCTGGATTAACATTAATGTGCCGTAGCAGCTTATTCCCTGTTTAAATCTGACACAGATTTGTGCAGATTTTATGTCTACATGGATCACAATTCTTTCTTAACTGCCACTGTGAAGGAGCAGTCGTCGAAAGCCTGAGTCGAAGGCACACACAGACTCTCCCAGTGACTTAGTCCACCCTCCACCGTGCCTCTTTGAAATGTGCCACTGTGCTCCTGAACAAAGGTAATAATGTCTCTCTTCTGCTGGTATCTGGGTCGAATGGGATCAATCAGTCTTTGGGAAAAGAATCAGCATGTACATCGCTCTTTTGTCACCGCTGTGAAGGCGGAGGTGGCGGCAGGGATGAGCCTGATGTTGATCAAAAGACTTTTCAGTTCACCCGAGAAGACAAGGTTCAGACACTATCAGCCCTGGCCATCAATGACCCTCAATCCCCGAACAATAAGTCATTATGGAGCTGTGAGAGCTCTTAATAGACTGACTGATGCATGAACTTGGGAAGGTGTACTTCTGTCTCTGTGTGTGAAGAAGAACGGGGGGGAAAGCAGAGCAATTTTGTCAAATGGAAAGCAGTGAGTCATGGGTGTATTTGTGCTACAATAAAGCTGATGCATATTTGCATATTTTACTGAGTCACACGCTGGTGTACAGAGGCTTGAGACATTTTTTCCTTTCTTTACAAATTTTGTGTCGGAGATCCAATGTTTAATACAGAAATATTTCCTTATTTCCCCATCAA
The DNA here is from genome assembly GCF_019176455.1 of Solea senegalensis. NCBI lineage: Eukaryota > Metazoa > Chordata > Actinopteri > Pleuronectiformes > Soleidae > Solea > Solea senegalensis. The sequence goes on from NC_058033.1 coordinate 4,510,263, forward strand.
AGCCAATGCAATTCTAAACACTCCGGAGATATCTCTTTAACCTTCAATATTTAGAGCCCCAATTCAGTACTTTGTGGAAGTCCTTTTGACAGTGATTACATGTAGCTTTGGGTCTTTTTGGACAAGCCTCTATAAGCTTTAGACACCAGGATTTGGGCCGCTCATCCCATCCTTACTGGCAGATCCTCTCAAGCTCTGTCAGATTGGATGGGTAGTGTCCGTGAACTGCCATTTTCAGGTCTCTCCACCGACGTTATATGAGGTTTAAGTCTGCGCTTTGGCAGGGGCCATTATAGTTCAGTCAGAAACTTGTCCTGAAGCCCTGGAGCAGGATGCTCCAGGTCACCATGATAAAAGGTGAATTTATACCTTTTTTGTTTCTGTATTTTTGCTGCATTGATATTTTCCTGAATTTATCCAAACAAACCCCCATATAGCATGATTCCAACACCACAGTGCTTCACCATGGGGATGGTATTAGCCAGGTGATGAGCAGTGCCGGGTATTTGCCACACACTGGGTTTGGATCCCTGCCCAAAGACTTAAGTTTCCATCTCATCAAACCAGCGGATATTTTGCCTCTTGCAGGGACCTTTAAATTACAATTTGGCTTTCCCAAATCTGCAGAGGACTTACTAAGCTTTGTTATCATGACCACTTGGTTTCTGGTCACCTGCCTGTCTAGGTTTAACTAGACACCAATCTCGATGGACGCCCCGCCACTTTTTTCCATCCATTTCACAAATACAGGCCACTGTGCTCCAATGGCTTATGAAATAGATTTATACTCTTGTCCTGGTTTATGCCTTGCGACAATTTACAACCAGACTTCATGTGCTGGACATGCAGTGGGAATTGTGGGACCTTATTTATGCACACGGGTGTGATTTTGTACGTCAAATCAATCAAATGTTCCCACAGGTTGACACCAAAAATGAAAATAGACCAAGGGCACATATAGTGAATACACCTCGCCATAATTTGAAGGGACACAACAGAAGGGGGTTGTATAGTATACTTTTGAAAATAAGAGATTTCTGGTTAAGAGATATTTTGTTATCATGGATTACTGAGGCATAGCTGCAGCATTTACCGGAGCTGGTGACTGCACCGTCAGAGATGCTCTTACCTCTCCCCAGCGATGATTTATCAAGACACAAATGAAAACCCCCTGGAGCATAGAAAATAATTAAAAATACAAGAAAAAAAACTTGCTAGTTATAATTCTACCAATTGTTGTTCGAAGCCTGAATTTCAAATAAATCACCTCCCACTCTCCTACGGTAAATAGCCCCCAAATTCTGGCTGGATTGCATTCGACATTCAGAAAAGGGTCATAAGTGGTAGCTCACACAGCACACAGTCCCATCACCTCAGCCATTTAGCACCTAGCATACACTCACTATTGCTCGTGACTTGACAGGCCATCAATACAGGCGGGCGATGGAAGTGGGGAAAGGATGCAGAGCGCCCGACAAACATTATGTAGTTCTAATGAAGACGGAGCGCGTTGCCCATGTTTGACTCATTAGACGCAATAGGTGTCCTCGCGGCTCTGTGACGATCACGTTGCATTAAGCTTAAGATGGGAACATGAACTTGTGCATGCAGATAATGATGTCAGCAATGTCGGTAAAAGCAGCCGCAGGGGTGAGACTCACAGAAAGGATGTGGAAAAAAAAAGAAAGTGGGAAAATTCTATTGAAAAGTCAAATACCAAATCCCACAGGAATTACTGAGCAGAGAAGAGATAGCCTGCCACCAAGTAACAGCTATAGCTTCACCCAAAGCCACTTTATAAAGACTGAGCAAACACTGTGCTGCTTACTCAAGACAAGACATTGTGTAGTTGAATTTGTTGCGGGGGGACTCCACTAAGAAATCGGATTTTTCCGTCAGCAGTCTCATTTGGTGCACATCAGATATCCTCTCCTCTTTCACTTGGGTAAACAATGGCAGGGCGATGGAGCCGGTGACTCAGTCCCTGGCGGATGGTGTAGTTCACTGCCATACGAAAGTTTAATCAAAGGAGCAGGAGGCAGTGGTCTCTCAGGAGAGAGCCACCGACCAGGAAGCTCTGGCAAGAGGGTCTTATATCAAATTTAGAAGTCATTAGGATTGCTAATAACAAGCACCGGCCACTGCCACGTGCCTCGCTTGTGAGAACACAGCAAATGAAATGCTTCTCCTCATCTTAAGTCCCGCGAGAGAGGCCAGGAAAAGGGCAGACCTCAGAGAAATTTCCATAAGCATGTTTTAATAAAATCCGGCATAATGAAAGATAAACAACCAGATGGCAGCACGGAATGATATTTAATAACCACGGCCTCCGTGCCTCCTCAGGTATCTGTCCTCCCTCAACGCACGCTTGAGTCAATACGGACTGCGAAGTGCTTGATCTCCAGCGATAAGTGCAATCATAAAGATTAAAACTAGTTAATAACATCACAGCTAGTGGAAGAGGAACTTCCAGGGGGAATGAAATCAATGTCCTCGTCGAAGCTCTGTGGAGCCGCAGCCAATAAGACGACTCGACGGGTTGCTTAAAGGATGTAAGTACGACTTATAATACAAGGTCGGCTCTTTTGGGAGGATTCAGCCTTTTCCCTGTTCACCCCAAATCCCCCCATTTTCAAAGTACATCAATACTTTTGTCCAAAGGGCAGTGAAATACGGCGTCCTGCTCGCTGCGTTTGCCAACCACTGTGTTATAAATGAGAGCGCAGCAAGACAAACAGCCAATTTGGTAGCAGTGAAATATCTACTGTAGCCTACTGTACTGTAGTGTTGGGAGGCAAACTCCTATGTCACAAGCTGAAGAGACTTTTGATTAAACACAGAATCTCAGAGGCAGAAGGAAGGTCAAATCAGCAATACTGTGTTAAAACTCATTTGTGGAGGTGGAGGAGGTCCATAATTACATCAATTTCAGTGGTTGGACCGTGTCATAATCAAGTATCAATGTTTCATTTGAGGAAAAATGAATATTAACAAGGGGGAGAGTTTATTTTAGAACTCTGTGAAAATACCAACATTTATTAGGACACTTGTACTCTTAAGAGTATTGGATTAAAGGCCAAGATGAATGCACTAAACAAGATACTTGAAGCAAAATACAATTGTGATGTCGTTTGTTTATTTATTTTTTTTTTGAGTGAAGTAAAATGTGTTCTTTCCCCGAGTTGACACTTCAGTGGCAGCAAAACACTTAAAGGCGCAAACTTAAAAGCATCTGAAGAGGTGACAATAGAAAACACAAGGAATAAGTTTGATCAAAGATATTCTATCAGCACACTCTCTGCACCCAGGTGAAAACAATGTGTTTTGTTGAGGATAATAGTTTTGTGGAGGTAAAAAAACAAAAAAAACTTGGGAGAACTTTAAAAAAAGAACAATGGAAACTCTCTGCTTCAGAACTGTGCTGATCAAAAGATCAAGGTAAGTCATGATGAGTTGGAAATTTAAAAAAAAAAGTAGCATGTGTGCACAAGTTTTCATAAACTTCTACAGGCTCACAGGGGCCAAAAGATTCTTTCAAGCAAGTCCTTTGTCTTTCTTTAGCTGTGTTGTTTTGCTGTTCGGCAGTTCCACACTCAACATTACAGTTAACATATCCTGCATTAATAACAGAACTACCTCTCTCACTATATAATGCATTCCATGGCACTCCAAACTACATCCTCCAGAATGTTCCTACTGTTAAATCAGCACCACTTCAAAAACACTCGACTGATTAAACTCTTAATAACTGGTTGATGTAACACAGGGCTCTTCGATGAGGCTGCAATCATTTTAGATGGAGTTGAGCACCTCAGTGCAAAAACAATAAGAGCAGACCGACTACGGAACATGTTCCTGACCCTATAAAGGCTATTAGGAAGATATTTTCAATGCATCGTGGTACTTAACCCTCAGAACACAGTGTTTCGGCTGTTTTTTTTCATTACTATGTTTAAACGTACAGGATATAAAGAGGAATGTGCCATATAGAGTGACTTGTATCCTTTTTTTCCTGCACAACCTAGGCAATCTGATAATATCTATATATACATATATCTATATATACATATATATATATATATATATATATATATATATATATTCTAAAAATGAATATCAGAAATCATGTGGTTTCATTTATTTTTTTCTTCCGTATAAACACACCTGAGCAAAAAGTGTGTATGTAAGTAATTGGGAAATACGCCAAAGTCCAAAGCTTGGCTCCTATTTATGAACAAAAAAAAAAAGAAGCGCTCTATTTTGTGACTTCTGCACAATTATCACTAATTTATATCACTACTAAATACTCATAACACCTTTTGTAAAGCCTGAATATGTGACTTATAAACACACACCCTCCCAGGATGTCCATATAAGGAGTTGTGTATCATTCCCAAGGCAAATTTACAAAGTGTGCACCTGCGTGAGTACGAAGGAAAATCAAACCAAAAAAAGACTGAAAAGCCTGGCGTTACACATGCAGTAGGTTGTTTGTACATTACCGTTAAGATGGAGGGCGCCAAAGCAAATAAAAAAAAAATCAGCATTGGCACAAGGAGCGTGACAATGATGGGTGTGGGGATGAGGGCTGGAGAAAATGTGGTCGAGCACAAAGTGATGGATGGTGCAATTGTAAATTCACTTCATTAGTTAAATGGTCCCTGGCTTCTCTGTTTTTTGTTGTTTGTTTTTTTTTGGAGGGGGGAACGGGGGGGTGGGGGTGGCTGTGAGGTCATTTGAGCAAAAACAAAAAGTTTCTCCAGTGCTTCCGACCATATGTGACTAAACCCGACCCTTATGCCACACACTCGTCGCGGACGGCATTAATGACGGCAAACACATAATCACCACCCACTCCTCGGAATCACTCCATCAAAAGATTCCTCACCACCGCCACAATTTCCGTCCGTTTGGATTATTCTCAAATAATTACCTGATTTACATAAACGGGATCATTACGGAGTGTGTGGAACAGGCAGTATCTGAACAAACACAGTGTTTAACCTTCCCCCTGGAGACTTCACATACATACTTAATGATAAGGCCCATTTAACAGGTGCACCCAAGGAGCTTTCCATAAAGTTGCCCATAATGATGTGATTAGCCTATATGTTGTGTTTCACTCACAGCTGAAAGTGATGTTAATTGTGAAATAGAGGCCGAATGACGCACAGCTTGCTAGATTTATTTCTATTGTCTCGCTGCTATGTGTAAGATCTGTTACAAGTAATATGGGTGGTATCTGCAGTTCATATTGCTGTTTCTCTGTGATGTAATTGATGAAGAGTTACAGCATAACATGGAAAAAAACAAGTCAAGCTTCAAAAACCTACAATGAAAAGGGCAGACGCGCAAAAAAACAGCCTCTACTGCTGCTGCTAAGGGTTAATCAGAATGAGGACGGTGAGTTTTATGTTTTGCATAAAGCGGCCAACACAGCACATTTATGTAATTATTGATTTATTTTTTACGGAGATCGCCGACATTTATACGCCAAGTCGGCATTTGCACAAATCCGAGAATGCGCGAGCGATGACACTCCGTGTCTCTTAAATGATGTTATGAGATCAAGGGCAAAGCTATTAAGTTTGACATGATTTATCAACCCACAGTCTACCCGGTAACGCGTTTGATGGATTATCCCCGAGTTCCTCACCACAGGCCCGATGTCACCGCACAATAAAAGTCACGCATAAAGGTGAACGACAGCAACAGGAAACAGCTTCCTCTTCCCGCGAAAAAAAGAAAGTTCTGGTCTAGCATAAATCACCGCAACCCCCTCTGAAACTTAATGAAACGCACCACCCCCTCCTGCAGTTTCGGCAATATTTGGTGGACGGAATACTTTTCATTTGACGATGATTATACAGTATTTTGCATGAAAAGTATATAAAAAATATAATCACCACCCCGAAAGAGCTTGCTGCAATTGCCAGATGGCCAGATATGCAAAAAAGAAAATAAACTCCAACAGAAAGAAGTGATTTTAATTTTGTGCACATGGTTCCTGTGTAAATGTGTGCATGATTTGATCTGATTTGTGGATGCGGTGCTCACGAGACGATGCAAAAAATCCACGACGGACTTTGGGGAAGTTTAAAAAATGCTTTAAAAATCTTTTTTTTTGGCAGCCATAAGAAGAAGTTATTTCGTGTGTGTGTCATTAGTTGTCCTTCTTAAATCAAATGACTTGCTCTTGATAAAGAACTTCTGTGTGCACATATGTTTCACCTCGCCCAGTGTGAAACAATTCAAATTTAATACCTTATGCTCATCCTTCTGATCCAGACATCCGATGCACTTAGCCGTAAAGGTAATTCTAATTCCTCCGTCCCATCGAGGGCTAAAAAGTCCCACCTTGCCTGGTGCTGCTCGGAGATAATATCACAGGTGGCTCAAGCAGCAGGGGAGCCCCAAATCTCTATTATCTGCCCGAGGGGAGAGGCAGCGGAGGGAGGAGGCAGAGGAGACCGCAATATGGTGAGTTTAGTTTCACCTGGCCTCACAGTTTGACCTCTGGACCGTGTGTCAGCTCCTCCAGAAGAGCTTGAAAATAATTAAGGAGCATAAGACTTTTGAAGAGGAAGTAGTTTTCAAATGACGACGCGCATGTTAACCGGGGCCCCACGCGAGAGGATTTTCAAATCCTCAAAACAAAAAATGTCCGTCTGGACTGGCTCTTGCCCATTTTTCCAGAATAACATTCAATATCTGGCAGTTACTTACAATTAACTGCATGTTAAAATAGTCTTTCAACAATTTAAAATGAAGAAAAAACAAAAAACAAAATACACAATTTGTATGATGACGTCAAAATCGAGTGCGTCACACTACTGGATAATTTGGCCAGATAATCTGTTCAAATCAGCAGGCACCCACGATAACTTGCTGGGATAAAGTAATACATTCAATCATGTGTGAAAACATTTACCCTTGGTTGATTGAATGTATCCAAGGTTCTATATAGGTATTTATGTACCAAAAGCGAGCTCTGCTGCCAACCATGGTAACAAAAGGGAAACAGGAAGGTTAGAGCGCGCGTCCTTCCTTTAAATACAGTTGTATCGCTTTTGTGTGGTTTTCATGGACTTGAATGTCAGCGAGGTCAATGTTACGGATGGAAACTAGAACTGAATTGTATGTGCTCTCACAGTTATTCCCTGATAGTGGTTTGCTCCTGTTCATTTCCATCCCATACGAGTTGTTTTGAAGGTGTTGCTTGCTTTTTTAAATGGCCACTGTGTCAGTCATTGGATTGCAGTGTTGCTTTCCATTACTCCAAAAATGAGCCTTTTATATCAGGAGCCAGGTCCGCTCTAAGGAGGATGCCGTAGGTGAACCACAGGTAATGCCCAGCTGTTCCCAGCCTGGCATGGACGGCCACAGTCCATCTACCACAGAGAGCAGACAGGAAGTGAGGCTGAGGTGAACAACTGCCAGATAACAGACATCATCCACACGATAGAGATATCAAATCTCAGCTCTGGAGATGATGACGTGCCCCCTTGTGTGCAGAATTGCGTTCCTTTATTCATTTTATCAGTGGAAACCATTCATGATGCAAAGAACTCGTTCTTTTTCCCCCTGCATGATTTGTACAATGGAGCTGGCCGTTTGAAGTTTGTCTCGGAAAAGACTTGACACAAATCGGGGTTCTCGAAGGCCAAACAAGGAATGAAAAGCCGTATTAAACTTGAAAAGAGTGCAAGAACCAGCCAGGGCTGAAATGGGAAGGAGGTGGGAGGGGACGAAGTGTGCAAGCAAAGACAAGGAGGAAGAAAGGAGCGGATGAAAGAACAGAAGGCCGGAGAGAAAACTAGAAAGTGAAAGAGGAGGGGGAAATGTCTCCTTTTCCCGCTGACCCGCTTCCTCTGCTCCACCGCCCTCCACACCCCCTTTCCCTCTGGGCAGCCAGGTGGCCAGGCTGGGCACAGACGGCCCTCCTTCCCTTCTCCATGCTGGCCCTGCTGGCCCTTCCAAACAAGAAGCAGCAGTGGTGGGAGGACACCAGCCAGACGTGGTACAAAGGGAGAACGGACAAGCAGTGTTTGATGGCCTGGCACATGCTCACCTTCCACATAATGTACGAGGGGAGGAGGAGAAGGCGGCCTGGCAAGTTGGAGGAGGCAGTTTCAAAGGAATTGTTTTCAAGAAAATGACATGAAAGTGCAAATCCATGGAGTATAGGTTTATTTGTATCGTCTTCGCGAGAGAACATTTTCCGAGGCTCCCGTTATCTAAAGCCCCCCATACTTCTTTCAAGTGACAAAAAGATTTACAGGGACTGTAGAACTTGGAGGAAGACTCTTGGTTTCTTTTGAGTAATTCTGAATCTGAGCAGATGACAGTTAACTGGTGCCCGTGCTACATCACTGATAATATAAACTTTATCACTGGTTGTTGTTGGACATGAGTCTAAAGCCTGGAAAAAGGTCCGAAATGTTTATTTATTTATGTAGTGTTTCCAATGTATGTTCTATGTATTAGATTTGTGTCAATATTTTCAAACAACACTCAAAAATACTGTATTTGTTCCTGATTTGTTCTTTGCACTGCCCGAGTTTTCATTGTTTGCGATTCCGACCATGGGCGGTCCTTAGGAAGCTGCCTGCTGATTGGCTACTGAGTTTCGGAGCGACAGCTCAATGGACCGGAAGTAGTCACAGGCTTGGAGTCGCTGTCCGTCTGGAACTCGTTCCCCAAGTTTCACCCATCGACATCCGACAAAATAACTATAATAATAAAGTTCGACAGTTTATATACGCTAAATACTTACAATTATTTTGTCGGATGTCGATGGGAAAACTCATTAGCCAATCAGCAGGCAGCTTCCCATAAAATACAACATTTTTGAATGTTTAAATCGCTATTTTATTTGCTTTGTTTGAAAACAGTGACACAAAACTAATTCCATAGTGCTCTGGCTTGCTGGTCTGCAAAACAGCACATAATGTATAAAAAATAAATAAATAAATAAAGTACATTCAGTGATGCTAACCAATCCTTGTAGTCTTTTTATAGGGAGACATGGCCCCACATTAGCTCCTGAAATGGGCCCCCAGATGCTTGAGGCCATGTTTTCGACAATGAAAACGACAGAGCCACACAAGACGTTCCCCAATGTCGGCTAACAGGACGTCACACTGAATGAATAAGGTGAAAAAACATGGGGAAAACATTGTGAGCAACTGAAAGAATGGAGCACAAAAATACTCTCGACTAGTTCTGTCAAATGCAGTTAACACTTAGGCAACAATATATGATTCTGTAACTGCTGCGAGCACACAGACGGTCTTCAGGAACCTGTATATCCTTGTAAAAGGCATTTAGTTTTGTTGGTTTATGGCAGAATTATAGGTCACCGCTGTCGTGTAGGAACACTGTACAGTAATCAATCCACCACCCACTGCCTGCACCGACAACCTGAGGACTACTGCAGGAGACGTCTCAGTCAATACAGCTTACTTAGGTTGAAATCATATTTTTCAGCTCCAACAGGGTACAGCGTACCCAAGGCTACCATCTGTACTTCCATGGCAGATGTCTCATCCACTCCATCATCTGGGAGTCCTTTGGCCTTCAGGGCCAAGCTGTCTCCAAATCACAGTGAACACTGCAGCCCATTGAGCCCCGTGCGCCGAGGACAAACGGGAGGACAAAACTAAGAGGTCACTTCTGCGCGGGCTTGAACAAAGCTCCTTTCACTCACACTGTGAACATGCAGCGGGAATATGACGTGGAACGGAGCGAAAACGAAAGCTTGGCACTTGTTTTTCCGCCCCCCACCCTGAAAAAAAATGAATGCGTTCTGTGTGATGTGATGTCAATACAGTGACCACTGTTTCACGCGGCGACGTGCATGCGCCGCGATGGGGACAGCTGTTATTAGCGCAACAGAAGCGACAGTTGCTCTGCCCGTCGGATGCAAAAAAAAGTCACCAGTGGCGGCGTTTAACCTTCGCAGGCCTCGGTTAATTTGCTGTGCCGGCACAAAATCCCCCCAACTCCCCCCAATAAAAACCGCAGTCTGGGGCGGAGAAGTATGGCTTTGTGGTGGAGTCACTCCAGTTGAGAGACACGGCAAGGCGATCTGAGAAACCGCTGTTCAAAAGCGAAAACAATTGCAGCCCCGTTGCATCAGTTGGATGACGGGTCCGTGGGAGCGTTGCTGTAAAATTCATCATCCCCAAAGCCAACAAGGTCCTCAAAAGTTAAAACCCAAAACAATGCTCTATGAAGTGATTGATCTACGCGGCATAAACACCGTTCTTCAGGTTTTTGTGTGTGTTTTCATAGACGGGGGAGCCAAACTCATTGTAATTCAAGAGACACAGAAGCACTGGGTTTCCGTCCTCTGCCCATTTAGTGCACTGACTTAGCTAAAACACATTTCACTGGATTAATCTGGTCCGCCTGGAAGGTGAAGATAAAATGTACTTCAGGACATTCAGCAGGGAGGACAAGGTGGAAGGGATAATCACACAGAGCAAAACCGTATCAGAAATTGTAATGATAATTATTTATCGTCAAGGTCAGGATTCTCCGAGTTGTAAAAAACTTTTGGATGTGACATGGAATCATCACATCATCTGTTGTTTAATGTGCCTCCCGTGCTTAATGGGTACCTGACGTGGTAAAGTGGACAATAAAAAAAAAGACAAAAACCACAAAACAACAAAGCACAAGGTCACCAGCGCACTCTGTCAACGACCCAGATGAATAAAGGCCCAGATAAAGAACAATGATTAATTGGTTCTGTGCATCAATGCAAGGCAAGGGCAACCCAACAACCTAATAATCAGTCCTCAGCAGGAGCTAAACTCAAAGAGACAGCTTTTTAGCACGACGATACCACGCTGCCACCTTTTAAAGGCCAATTTTGTCCTTTCACAGTGTTTGTCCGCCACATTTAAAGGCACACACACACATTTTTTTTTTTCCCTGTGTCGCCTTGGCCTCCTTCAGGCCTCTTCATCAAGTTCAACGCCAACCAGAACACATATTCCATGCCTGGAAGGAGTTAGGCGACATTAAAGTGATTCAAGCTCACACGGCCTCCTTCCGCTCTTGTTTAAGGGTGAACAGGAGCCGGCTTCATTTCCTCTGACTGTCAGAGGGAAGCGGAGCAGAGAGAGAGAGGAAAAAGAGGGTGAGAAGTGAGAGAGAGAGAGTGAGGAGGAATATTTTTAACCAGCCCTGCTACTGATGAATCACCTTGGCGCCCACTATCTCCAGGGGGCAGTCTCTGACAGGTAGGGTGAGAGGTGCTTGTTTCAGGATGGAAGACGAGCAAAACCAAACTTCACTTACCTAGAAAGAGACAAGACAGACAGAAAGTCATAAGTCATGTGACATATGTGAGGATTTATGCACTACAGAAGTTACAGTGGAGCCAAAAAAATTAAAAATCAGGAATAAAAACAGACACAGATTAGATAAATGACGTGTCTGGGGAAAGGGGAGTTTTCCTAAGTATTGTACCTGCAGGATATTAGCCTTACGGAGTACTACACAATATGGAACATAAACTTTCCAGGTACAGAATGTGTAGCTAAAACTAAGTCTTAAAAGATCCAGTGTGGAAGTATTAGCAACATCTAATGGTGAAATTGCAGATTACAATGGAGGACATAGCTACATCCATCAGCGAACTGTGATAAACTTTGTATTTGTGTGCATAGTCAGTTTTTGCTTTAACCCTTAAACAGACCAAGAGACATTGTTGTGTTTTTTGCGTTTAATTTCTAAAACATTTCATTTTTATATTGTTAAAAACCTACACCATATCATTAATGTTTGATATGAGTGATTGGAACTGATGTTTCTGCTAATCTTTCACATGATTTATGCCATGCTGCAGAAATCAAACCAAAAATCCAGTTTGCATGAAGTATATTGAACATAATTCATTTGTTGTGTTTTTTTAGACCAGAAAATTAAGGTGCATCATGACAACAACTTGGTAATTTAAGGGTTAAAATAAAAAAAAACATATATATATTAATATTTGATGGACTGACATGTTGGTGCTCTACGTGTGTTCATGTAACCTTTTCTGAAGGCTCATCTAAGGGGTTAAGACATGAAAACACAGAAAAATGGTGGTGCAAGAAGCTTCTGTAAAGCAAGGCCCTTGTGTGAAGTACACACACCAAACCAAAACAAAAACGATTCCTATTTATTTTCACATTCATGTAAAGCTTTTCAATTTCTCCCACAGATTTATTTTGTTTCGAAGACATGCACAAAAAAAACAACTTTACTTGACGGGGCATTAGGAATCAGTGTGTACAAGCCTCGGATAGTTAATTTAGATTTACTATGCAACACAAGCCCTTCAATTGAGGCATAAACTCTGTGGTCTTCCTTTCACTGGCAGAAAGAGACAGGAGCTGTTGACTGTTGCTACGGCAGAGAAGAGCACAATCAGACCTATATGTTGGATTTCATGGCTCAGTGATCAGCAATGATGAGGCGCTGTTCAGCTTCAAGTTCTGGAGCCCAACAATCAGCCGCTGCTCACATTCTCACTGCTCTCTTCGCCGCGGCTGGAGTTTCAGATTAAGCGGAGGGTTCTGATTTAATTAATTTGGCGGGCAATCACAAGGTAGGGAAGATAATTCACTTCAATTAAGTTACTTCTGCCAGTTATTGACGGTTAGCAAAAGAAAACAAAAGTTGCACGTGCAAGACCTTTGGAAGTCAAGGGCACGGCAGTCAATCTTAGCAAGTGTATGACAACATAATACGCGACTAAATACTCCAACGCAGGTAATTGTAGTGTACCGTATATCTGCAATATCTAAACTTTGCTTCAAAGAGATTCAACTTTTTCTATCATTTCATTGACCAAACTAATCAAATAATCGAGAAAATAATCAACAGATTGATCAATTATGAAAATAACCGTTAGTCGTCAGCCCTAGTTGCCAGCAAGTGGAACAATCATCCTGCTGAATTGGCTTCCTTCTTTGTGTTGTGAGAGTGCTTACGCCACGCTTTATGACGCTCAAAGGAAACTGTGGCGTCTTATGTAATCATCTGCATTACAACAGTGACATGCTTTGGTCAGCTTCCATTTTATTTCGAGGGCGAGCGACTCGTTAAAATGTCATCTTGAAATGATCAGCTAAAACTGCACTGACACTCGTATCCTCATGTGTCTTTAAACTAAAAAAAAAACCCTTCTGCAAACATGAATATGGATGGATTAAAAAAAAAAAAAAAAAAGGGATATATGATATGAGAAAACATACAGTTTCAACACGAGTCTCCTGGCAGTTTTCAGTCTCTGGCACTTCTCATTCCACAGTGTTGATCCTTTAATATTTACATGCATTGCATGACTAAGCAATCCGCAAAACTAATAGGATGTGCAACTTTTATAATTTTCTGAAAGCATAAATTACAAATGGAGGCAACGTGACAAACAATCGCAGTCTCTCGGCGGATGATTGGTGGACAGTAGATAGCAAAATGACAATGCCGACTTTATAATTAAAAATTAATTCACAATTACATGACGCACTGAGTCGTTTTATGGCTTCCTCAGCACTACTGTAGTTGCTGTTTATTGAAATAAGAGTCAGGTCCCTTTTTTCTTTCCCCCTTCAATCTATGCCAGTTTACAAAAAAATATTCATGTGCAGTATGAAAAACCCATTTGCTGGTGAGGGGGACAAAGAAATATGAAAATGAAGGTACAAAAAGGTTGTCAGAGCTGATACTTTTGAGATGGCTCTTTTTTGGGGACTGTGCTTTAACATGTATTGAAATATTGTGCTTTTGTGGAATATTATTCATGGATTCGGCGCAGGCCTGAATGCAAATGCGGGAGGAATTTGTGTCATACCAGGCGTGCAATCTTCACGCTATTATAGGTAACAACAAGTGGCAGACAGTGTAGGTACGAGTTCATGTGTCTGTCCGCGTTTGTCTCCCCCCCGTAACAAAACAGGAACAGACAGCAGAGGCGACGCCGCGGCGGAAAAACACCACCGTCCTAATCCTCTTGTCTCAGCTTGGGCCCTCTGACAGAAATCATATCTATCCAACTCAAGCGAGCGTAAAACACGCTTAATCAGTTGTGTGGCCATCAATCACGCTGGCAGCCACATGACTTGGTGGCTTTGAGACTTGACCCATGAGAAGGTTGGGATTTGCCAGAACGAGTCAGCGGGACACGCATCGGCGCGCTCCACTGAAAAATCCCACAGTGGACGTGAAATGCCCCCATGTTCATATTTCACAAATCATTCCGAGGAATGAAATAATCCAAAAGGAGTTCTTCTACAGAGAGCAGTTTGTTTTTGCAAGGAGGAGCAGCGATTCTGTAGCTCAGAACTTTAAGGGCAGCCTATGGAGGATGGGACAAGGGCAGGATTGCCCCTGAGCAAGGCACCCAATACGAGGTCTGAAACAATTTCTCAATTACTAAATGAATCAACTATTTTGATAATCAATAATAATTAATACTAGATTTCTAATCGTTTTAGCTTCTTAAATCTGAACATTTTTTGACATTTTATGGACCAACCGATTTTGACATAATTATGGAAATAATCGTCAGTTGCAGCTCTACCCAATACCCTTTGCTCCCGGGCGTAGGAAAGTGCTGCCCACGGCTTTTGTGTGTTCACTGCTGGTGTGTAAAAAGGACGGGTTACATCCAGACAACTGAGTTTATCAACAAAGAAGTTTATCAGGTTCTGTTTCAGGTGTTTGTTCCTGCACTTTTACTTGTTGGGTATAAATCCTGACATGCCAAGGAGAGACATTGTTGATTACTGGTCAATCAAATCTACAGCTTCATTATAAAAAAATCACATCCTTCTTCACCAAATCTAAATCTGTTCCATCTCGCCCACTTACGCGATTTAGACATCATAACGGACCTCACTTAAGAGCTTTTCAAAGACCTATCCAACTGGGAGAAAACCATGTTGCCTCATAAATAACAGTAAACCAGGTTCAGTCTCCCTTCCAGCATCAGTGTGAGGAGCAAAACAAAGCTTAATTAGCTTGAATCCATTCCTCACGACCTGAAATATCACAAGCTAAATCTGACTTAGTCACACCTTACCTAGCTGCAAAAATATTCACTGTTTTTCCAGTTTATTCACCTGTAAAGTGTAAACTGTAACATTTCGTATTTAAATATGTGATAACTCTTTATGGAGAGCACTCGCACCAGAAACCACACCAGCGGATTTAATACTGATGAGTTTGTATGCTTTTTCTTTTGGGAAGATTTGAAGAGAGCAGTTCTCGTTTCATTTTGTAAATTCATAGCAGTGCCTTTATCAGGCTGGCGCCGCATTGGCAAAGAAGGAAAAGATAGAAAAACTGTAGCACTGCCCACTATTCTCCGATTTCAAAATGGAATGGCATCCCTCACTTTGTCTTCAGTCTCATGTAATCTCAATGCAGAGTGTGCTGCTCGAAAAAAGCCATAAAAATATGAGCCCTCATATATATGCAAATATGCAATAAATACAAGCTGCTGCAGTGAGGGCATGGCTTAAATAAACCAGATAGGGCAAAGGATGGATGGATGGAGATCCCAAACAGTCCTAGCAGGGATGCAGCTGTTGGCACGACGCTCTCGGTCTGCCTCCACCTACCCACAGCCATGTTGCCCCAGTCAAAGGCATGGCCAATCATTGGAAAGCACTTATTTTCTCAACAGATGGAAGAACACCCTTGCCAAACTTTTGGACCGATGCCCCTGTGACCTGTTGGAGCTCCCCGAGAGAGAGTCCGTCTGCTTAGTCCTGCTGTGGGCCCTCTCACAGGATCATATAGGCTTAGTTTGCAGTGGATACAGGGACAAATCAGCGGCAGAGGCCTGTAGTTACTGAGATCTATGGTGTGTTGTGCTCATGTACAGGAGACTGTGTGTGTGTGTGTGTGTGTGTGTGTGTGTGTGTGTGTGTGTGTGATTTGCAAGCTTGCCAACAAACGCATAAAGCGGCTATGAAAGAGCATAAGTGCGCAAGGAGGTAATATTTTAATCTGTCAAGCTACTTATGATAAACAGGGCACCACAAATGAGCTACTTGTAGGCCATTAACTTAGCGGGGAAAACTTCTTTAAAAGTCTACCGGGGGATTTAGCATTTTGTAAATAATTCACGACAAATCCAAACTATTTTTGCATGACTGATGGTCATGTCGGTGCACTATGGAAACACAAGAGAAAGTGAAAATTGGAACACGTTATGTGATCATTTTAAAACAAATCGGAACCACGATGTCTATTTGATCGAGCGCTTGGGCAATCCCCCAATCCCCTCTTTTTAATATTAACTTCAGAGGGGATTGTGACAGTCCTCGACCGACTGTTTGCACGTGCAATATTCAGCAACACTCAATTTAATGTACTCGGATTGAAAAAATATTAAGCAATTTGTGCTGAACACGGGCTCTAAAAAATAAACAAAACAAAGCAGAGTTGCATTAAAACGGGAACCAATTTTCTGGCTACGATCGCGCCATACACAGCGCAAATTGCTGTGCAAACGGCCGGCACCTGAACTTATATCAATTAACGCACAACTGAGATAAATGTCCGTACTTTGAATGAAAATGAATGTCACAGAGCTCCTTCATTATAGAGAGAGAAATGCCACACGGGTGGGGAAAAAAAAGAAAAAAGTATTTCTATTAATTCTTTATTTAACCAGAAAGATGCAATATCTCTTTTGCCAGTGGGTCACAATCAATATGAGCAGCAGCAACATGAGATAGCAAGGTGTTGTATACGGCAGGCGATACCATGACAACACGCTCGCTGCTCAATTATGCAAATATCTAATGCAACACAATGCGACTAGGCCCGTAGAAGGAGTCGAGACTACTTCAGAGTTCAGAACAGAACATCAGAACGGGAAATTGAGATGGTTTACAACAGGGGTGTCAAAGTCAAATGACCTGGGGGCCAATGAGCGTCTAGTGTGGCCAAGAGGGGGCCGGCCTAGAGAGCAAAAAGGTGGGAAAAAAACAATTGCTCATTTACATAGGGTGCAAATCGCCAACATGAATGAAATAATAATAATTAAAAGAAAGATCCACTGTACACAAAGAGCAGTAACCAACATCCTTTAGCATTCCAGATGGAATCTTAACTGCCCTTCCTATGCAGGCAATGAAAAAGAGACAGAGTGTCAGAGGCAAGAGTCGACAGGTTTTACTGGTTAAATCTTCCTCAAAGTTTCCCCCAGCGGCACAAAACAGCTGCTACAGTGCGCCGGGGCTGAAGAAATACGCGGGTGCAACCCGCAGTTGGAGTAACACTGAGTGTCCCATAAACCCCCACGGCCAAGAGTAAAAGTGCTGATTAATAGCTTGTGCACATTAAAAAGCATGATCAGGTTCGAGAGCGCTCCTGGTCCCAGCGCGTATTGAAATGCCCGGGCAATGCTGAGCAGGATAAAAGGAGGAGGGAGCAGCAGAGGTAGAACAATGACGTCCTGCACGCACTTCAATGAAAACGGCAGCGGCTGTACGGCGTGTTATCTACAGAACACTCAAATATATATATCAGAATCAGACGAGAGCAAATATATAAGTATAATGAGGAGCAGTAAAGGGGGGAGCCCAATGGGGGCTTTACTGGGGAAATTATTTAGGCATGAACAGTAATACCCTCCATTAAATTTTATGAACTCAATTACCTTGAAAAGGCTGACTTCTTGTAGTGAGACTACGCTAACCTCTGTAGATATATACAAGATTTCATTATCTTGACAGAAAAATGAGGGAGTGTGAGCCTTGTTGTGTGAGACGGCTGTGGTGGAAGTGTGGCAAACGCAGGCAAACGAGTGTGTGTCGCTGTATTTAAATTCTACTTAAGACGGGGAGGAAATTGGGGGCTGATGAAATAAATCTTTCAAGTTGCTGCAGATTGCAACAAGTGTTATTTGTTGTTGTTTTTTTCCCCTCCCCTGTTCGGAAATCACCTTGTATCAGCTCCTTGTCAGTTCCATTTCTGCCAGTTAAGAGCAAAACAGATGTAGAGAAAAGCGTGCGCACATTCACACGACTCGCATCTACTCGTATTGTCAAAAAAAGTTGCCCCGACATTGAAAACAACCTCTTTTTACCGACTCAAAAATTGACGGATTTAAGGTAAAGTCATACACTTGTCAAAAAACCCATCCACATTTATTTTGGTTGCTGCAGTTTCGCAGGCCTCCGAGCAACGAACATGGCAGCCCGAGGCATGGATCGAGAGCTGAGAAACTGCCCGTCTACAAGCAGAGGCTGGAGTCACCTCCAGGAGAATTCTCCCAGGATCAGAGATGGGAGGTCACAAAAAGGTCCTCGGATTTAACGGGGAAAAAAAAGAAAAAAAAAAAGGTGCCAGCAGTGATAAAGTACGCTGCCAAATGGCAGAAGAATTTCCAGCTTGTTGGGCCCATGCTGTATCCATGGGGAGTAAATGAAAACAAGGTTAATGCATTCAACTCTTATTACCCACACTGGAAAAGAGGCCATCAGCTGCATCGAGAGGCAGAACGGCAAGAAATCAAAACAAGCAAACGATACGCGGGGCTGGTGTGCGACGCGTGATGGTGCTGCCAAGGAAATCTGTTTGGCTTGCTCTTTGGTAATGACTTCTAAATTATGGTTATGGAGGCTTGCTTCACTCACAAGGTCTGTACCAACCCGTATTTGTGGTCCTCAACCGTCAGTCGAGTCACTGCAAGAAAATGTCCCAACAACAAAATGTTTTCACACTCCCTGTTGGTTAGTCAGCCATGGGTGATTGTTTCCAGATTCCAAGAGTGCCAAGAAGCCCTCTGTGGCCTACAGTATAATGGGATGGGTCCTTAATCTCCTCTTTCATTCCCCAGATAGTGTTGCCTTATTAAGTGGCGTGTCTGTGTGCGGATGTAATACCCTCTCTAATAAGACTTAAGCTTCCTTCTCATCAGATGCCAAACTGGAGCTCTGGAGACTCTCCGTGTGAGGTCAGGATGCCCCTTCCACTATGACCCACGTCTCCGATGTCAGTCACGTTGGCCTGCCCAACACTGGAACTCAAACAGAAGGACAATGGGAATCCTGCTGGCAAGCACGGTCCATGGATTCAATATGGGCACACAAACACGGACTGGTGGCTGCAGTGAAACGCTGAGCAAACCGAGAACTTTAGAACCGTGTGGGGTCAGGTTGTGACGGAAGAGGAGCTTCAAGGAGCTTCCAAAGGGAGCCACACTACTGGAGCTACTAACACGAGAGCGCTCACATTTCACCGTCTTATTAAGTTTTGATGTCGAGAAGTGATGACGACGGAAGCGGAGGACGTGACGAAGTGTGCGATGAGTGATTAAAACTATATTAGCAGGTGCTTCGGATGAACGGATGACACTTTGTCTCTCGCGATAAAAATAGGAAGGCCGCATTGTGTCTTTAATCTGGAGTCTGTATCTCTCCTTTAGGGGACAATTTCATACACTAGATTCATGTGCTCCAATGCAATTCAGCGAAGACACCTTTCATTATGGAACAATTTGATGTCATGTGCTAGGATTTGATGAGATTCAGTGCAATAAAATGCCTTGTTTCATGTCGACAGAATAAGCCAAATCTATTAAAAAGGCACGACTATTAAAAGGAAGTGATATTTCCTGTCTAATGTAGTACTCTGGATGGTTTTGCTTTGGTTTCTGCTTCGCTTTTATGCTCACGAGTCACGAGTCTTGTTACCATGATGATGGCAGTCCAGTATGTCTGGCTCTGATTCATTCTTAGGGGTCATGTCCGACAGTAGGGACACACACACACGAACTGTGCGGTCGTGAGGTTGGAGGACTTGTTAGTAACGAGTCATAACTTGTGTAGTTAAAAAAAAAAAGGTCATTAAACCCTTTGCCGGCAGTGAGGCCATCAACATGTAAATCTGCAGTGGGTCCAGCGCCATAACGATGAGGGGAAAAAAACAAACTAAATGAATGTAGTTCAATATGACCCCTTTACGTTTGCCAGCAATTATTACCTGGCCCATTTAGCACAATCTGCACAAATCAGGGGAAGTGAATTCATCCCCCAAGGTTGCTCCTTCCTATAAAACAAAGCCCATTATTGCTCCTCTGAACGCAGATGCTGTGACAGGTAAATGTTGTCTCTGAAGAAAATGTCCCATGATGACAACATTCACTGCAGGGTGACGATTATCCCTGATTCATCATTCTCATATACTGTGGCGGTTTGCGTATTTCTTGCCCGCAGCTTATCAGCAGCAGTCATTCTCTCTCTGCCTTGTGCTTCTCTTCCTATCTTTTCCTCCTCTCCTGTTTTTTTTTTTCCCTCTCCACCTCCCCCCGTCTCTGTCCTGCTTCAGCAAATCCCACCAGCCAAATGCTTTACCCCAGAAATCTAATGGAAGTGATTTGACTCCCGATTAATGGGGCTGACAGAGCCAAAATGTTGGGGCAGTGTGCTACTGTGCCCATTATGGTAAACACCATTCGCGTGAGGGGGAAGAAAAGCCCGTGGGGTTTCAGACTTTTTTTTTTCCCAACAGTGGGCTGGAGAGGTAAACAAAAAAATAAATAAAAAGACTTTTTTTCCGAGGTGTGACACAAAAATGTGATGTCAATATTTTAGACGCCGCGACGCCGCGGCGACACATCCAATTAAATCATAGGTGTTGATGTATTGGAAGCCAGGATATTATTTGTTTCAGCCTCCACACACTATTATTTCCACTATTTTGACACCGCCGCAGATTCTGCTTTGACGAATGGCACCGAACATGTTAATCGCACTCGCGGTGTCTGTGTTTCACTTCGGCGAGACAAGGGTATAATTCAACGCTCGAAGATGCCACGGTGAGGCTTTTCGGGTCAATTCGATTGACTCAACACCTGAATGAAAAGTCGTTGGGACTTTTCCACCCCCCCCCCTCGCTCTTTTGCGACTGCCGCTGCTCCAAGAGTTCAGAACTCTGCTGATTTATAGACAAGCCCTTACATTGTTCTGTTCACACTATATAAATATTAGATTGTGTTTTTCCAGAATCAGGACATGGCTGCCTAGGGGACACTCTATAAATACAATCTGACAGGCTACATGGCTTTTAAGGTCCTCTGTGAATTCGCTTGGCTTGCTAGGAGTAAAAGCCTCTGTGTTTCCCCAACGCAGAGGGCGGATCCGTGCATGTGCACCAGTCTGGCTGTGATTGGCTCTCGCTCAGATTTTATTTTGTTGTGTTTTTTTCCCCTTATTTTGAAGTCCCACATGTCCGAGGTCTGACAGAAGTTAAGAAACAGAGAATGGGGGTGAAGTTGTCCAAGAGGGAGTTTGCAAGAAGACAATCTAACTGAACCTTTGGGGGGCGGGGGGTTTAGGTTACACGAATGTTCTTTCACTGTGATGAGTTGTGGACAGCTGTCACTGAGGTGGCGGTGCACCAAAACTGAGGCTGATGCATGAGGAGCCTGAAATTTGACTTTAACGGTAAAGTGACAGCAAAACCTTAAAGGTGTGATGTGTAGAATTTAGTGGGAATTTAGGGACCAAGTTGCAACACCTTTGTGCTAATTTATTGGTGGTAAAACATAGCACCCCCCAAAAAAACTATCTAATTTTAAATATTGCATTTCCTCCACATCAAATTCTAAAAAAATTGAACATTGAAGGCAACACGCAAAGTAAGTACAGCACCTTATCACCATCACTCTGTATAAATTATTTTTAATTCTTACCCAACTTTCAGCAACTATAGCATCGCTCCCCCCACTTACGACTACAGATGACACAAGAACACTTTTGCACAACATGACAACCTTGAGTACCCACCAGCACTGATATCAGTCCAATACACTCGTTTTAACATCATCTTAAACTGCTGAAATGTTAACATAATGCTCCAAATGAATAACAAATCGTACTCAACCTTAAAACTATGCTTAATTTAAGGTTTCTAATATCCAATCCAATGACTTGGACCAGTATCGGCCTGATTACTAAGCATTAGCTCGGGTCATCCAATGTTATTGAACGGGTGGAAAATCATTTGTGAGTTTGTGAGGTTAATGCACCTATGTTCAACTGCCTGGCTATAAAGAGTGCACTCACAGACCACCAGCTACCAACTAGCTGCTAAAGACCCCACAAATGCTAAATATCAAAACTGCTCTTGGGAAATACAGACGAGCGAGTCGACACAGCATCGCCGGGTTGCTGCTCCCTCGGCTCGCTCGCTCACACACTCACTTCACTTTAACTTTTTATTCATTGAACGAGCGTGCGTGCCAAATCCCTCTTAAAGTTCAAGTCGCCGACGCAATTCAAATGCCACGTCGCTTCGGAGCCTTCGTCAAGCAAGGTCCTCTTCCATTACCGCCGTGAATGGGAGCGATGTCACTTTTGTCTTCCTGCGGCAGCCAAACTCGGAGAAAATTCCTGTATGCTCCATATGCCCAGTATTAGCATAATCAGAAACAAAACAGTCACTGGCACACAATCACAGCTCACTGCGTACCCCCTCAAATCATTTAATTACGAGGCCCCAGTTGAGTATATATTTAAGCCATCATTATCTGCTGAGTGCAATTGTTGTGAGGAGAATCTGCCGTGGCTCATAAAACAGAATTAAAAAGAATGTTCAAAAATTCCCCTTCCTTTACTCAAACCTGTTCGGGGGCTCGTTTAATTCCTCGCATAATACGGGAGGCAGCAACCAAGGATGTGGAAAAACCAACCTCATCATAAGTGCGGCAGCCAACACTAAAGTTTATGGACAATGCCTCTCAAATATCTCCCAGAGCATCTTTCCTCCTCAGCCTCCAGCAAGACATTGAAATAAAAATACGACTTTGATAGAATGTCAAAGTGGATGAAGTGTGCTCGCCAGAAAACAGGACAGGCTGAATCTTTTATTGTTAAAATACAGATGTCATGCCTAGCCCAGATCTGTAAGATGAAGACATGACACCTGGTTCGCCGGCCCTAGAACTGCTTTATTCCTTTTCTTCCTGAACTCTGTCTTAAATAACTCTGTGTACGATGATGCACATTTAAGAACCATATTTCACAGACACTCTGGCCTTGGTCGTCCCAAACACGTCGCGTGTCTGAACCGCGCAGGGGACGCACAATGCCGGAGCATGAATCCAATTTATACGAGTCAAAAAGCAGTTTAAAGCGGCGCCGCTCCTTCGGCATATTCAACAGTATTTTTTTCCAATTAACACCGAGTTAACACTTCATCTTATCAGGTCTCACACGCACACGACTATGAATGACTGGAAACAGCATATTTTCATGGGACTATTTACAAAAAAAAAAATGTGGCCACAAATGCAACAGAGTGCATCATCTATTATTTTTTTTAAATTATAATTTTCCAAAACGCAGCTGTTGCTTCAGAATGAAATGTTTAAATGATTTTTTTTGTTTTTTTTAAACTGCTGTGACCGAGCAGAAGTGGGCACACGTGCTTCTCATAACCGCAACTCCAAGACCATTTGTGATATTTGGAAAATTTGGTAGAAGACGGATGGATGGAAACCGGATATACAACCGGACATACAAGCGGTTGAATAACTGCCAGATATCGAAAGTGAGAATTATTTTAGGAAAAAGGGGCAGAAGCACACACTCCTTAAACATTTTTTGACAACATTACATCCATAAAATCAAAATAAATCCAGGCAGCGTCATTATCTTGCTGGTCATACGAGGGTTAATGGCAGATACATTTTTTTACAGATTTATTTCAGAGCGGAAAGGACGGTCAGGGAAGTAGTCGAAGTTTTTTTTCACATTTGTGGGCAGGGGGAAATGAGCGACCTGGCAGCAGCTCTGGAACATCTCCATCTTTCCAAACACCAGGTTGTTACAGAGTCATGAACCAGGCAGAGCTCATGCCAGAAGATTGTGGCAAGAAGAGAGAGCGGGAACAAAAAAACTCCACTGCTTAAAAGTCCTGGCTGCTGGACACCGGCATCCAAGAGTCCATAATGTTATAAGTGAGGTAAATGTGAAGGCTGTAGGCAAGCAGTTCAGACCAAAAATGACCAGAATGCTGCGGCTTTTCTTCATGGTGGGGAAAAATACACAATAGGTCACTGTTGACTGACTAAACCTTGTTAACTCAAACAATCCAAGATTCAAAGCTTAGCACAATACAGATGCTGCGGAAGACATTTCGATAAGGGCATTGTCTGCGATGCTGGATGGCAACCAAGACCTTATCCAAGCAGCAGCCTGGAGTTGTTGGCGCAGGTGTAGAAGGAGAAGCGGCTGATAAACCACCGCTACCCTTGGGAAATGAAGAAGCAACAGAAAAATCATCTCTCAGTAAAAGGTAAAAAAAAAAACACAGACAGCAAACTGAAGAAATACCTTATGTTTCCTAATGCACGCAGTGAGTCAGAGCCCCTGGGGTCCGGAGGGTTGAGGATGAGTGCAACTTTGCAAAAGGCATATTTTTGCATGTGAGGCACCAGCAAACCCTCTTTAAGAATTCAGAGCACAGGCTGCGACGGCGCCACACACGTAGCCGAGCAACAATCAAACCAGAAAGACTGAACAAAGTCTTCTTTTCTTTTTGCTATGATCACATATACCACTCGAGCTGAATCGCTCAGCGCGTATGCTCGATCGTTAACGGTTACAGTAGGTCAGTTTTCAAACTTGCTTTCCTCAGTTTGTGCATGAAGTGGTGGTGAAATCCTACACGTACATGTGTCTTTCTTTCTTCGCTCTAACATCTCTCACCTCCAGCTGATGGTAACCCTCTGTAATTATTTCAACTCAAAAAGTTGGTTCGGTTCGCCCCATTAAAAACATGGTGCTACATCACTGTGGCCTCCAAAGAGAAGACCCACTCCCACTAAAGTCAATATAAATGGCTTTCTCTGCGGTAATGAAAACTACAAATCATACAGGCAGAGTGATAGTAGCCTCAAACAAGTCCTCTCATGAATATTTTCTGGGTCATTTGCTCCATTTAACAAAGAAATCATTAAAAATGTATTATTTTCGGGTTGTTGACAAAACAAGACATTGGAGAACATCTTTTTTTTTTTATTAGATTCGGGGGAAACACCGGTCAACATTTTACAACACCACTAATCAATTAATCAAGAAGAGAATTAGTTTGTTGCAGCCCTAAACGGCATAATTATGCAGTGGTGACAGTAGGTGAGTACATGCTGAGCATGGAATTATTCTCATTCTTACAGAGAATAAAAAGCTTAATTATTTACATGCATTCACTGTTTATGAAAGTGGCTGCATAAGGATTTCAAATCACCTCAGCAGAAAATAAAAGACTGCAGCAATGAGTGAGTAAATAAATAAATAAATAAATAAAATAATGTGACAGTTTGGGGTCTAACTCTCCGCTGCCACTTCACTGTATGGGGAATAAATTGTTTTGGGACGCACTGTATATTGCAAGTGTCGCCGGATAAAAGTGCTCCAGATTTTATCTCACTTATGCACACATTTCAAAGAGCACGCCACGCTATAAATCTTTTGTACGCGCCTCACAAGGCTGAGCCGGGAAGTTGGATGCTGTCCTGTTTCCCTGAAAGCCAGCGCTGTGACTAAGTGCCAGGCTCCATCACACTGAATCAGTCGCACGGCGCGCGGGTTTCACGCAGCGCACAACCCCGGCGTTACGAGTCAGACTTCCCCAGCACACGTTTGAATCATTTCTTCACATACATGATGTCTTAGTAAGGGGCTGTGTTCCTGGTTACACGCAGCTTGTTTGTTTGTTTTTTTTTGGTTCCGTCGCACATTTTCCATCTACCTGAGAACAGTCGTGCTGTGACTCCGGGAGTTTGGAGCCATTTTCCTGGCTCCGACCTAAACCATACCTTCAACCTGGTGGAGCTTATTAATTAATCACATAACCACGTTCCACAACCTGGGGATTCCAGCAAGCATGAGTCTCATAACCATCTGTGCACTTATTTAACTGGAGGGCAGTGGAACTCTTTGACTCGAAGGCTGCAAACATTACTATTGCTGTGTTTAGGCCTAGTAAACATCAACTCAGAGGTTGGACTTCGTCCCGCGCCGCACACCTGTTGTGTTGGCTACCGTCTTTTCCCCGCCCACTATCAATTTTTCATCAAATTTGACCACAAGTGCAACAACATTAGAAAGAATATAGGGCTTATTTTCGGCCAGAATATCCGACAGAGTTGCTGGTTGTCGAGCCATCTGGCTCCCCCACCGTCGTACCAGGTAAAACCCACCAGACAGTACAGCTCTAATATTAATGTACTGTCAAACAGACAGAAAACACCAAAGACTGGAGCAGTTTTGCTTGTTCATGTAGCAATGCCTTAGCCTTCCATCTTGAAATATTCATGCCAGATGCAGACATACTATTCAAGGACACCATCTGGGATACAATCACAGATATGCAGAAACTACTGATTTTTGACTTCTTGTGAGGGTTCTTTTTTTTGGGGGGCTTTTTTCTGGCAATTTTAAGGATGTATCCGTCAGTCAACTGTAACTGGTTGCTGTTTTTTAAATAAGTTGAGATAAAAATAATTTTTTGATCTCTGCTGGTTATAAGAACCCATGTACAGAATGAAATAGCAACGGGGCTAGCAATAAATAAATGATCGCTTTGGCTGTGGAGTGGTGTCTACGTATAATCCAAAGTGAGACATACACAGCTATTTGACTTTTTTTCGCCCGGAAACAAGACCATCACAAACTTCTTTTTAACTAGACCAAGTGTAACGACACATCTGCTGAAAAGAGCTGATTTGCATCCGCGGCGCACGTAAACTGCCATATGTCTAAATGTGAAGATGATGGTCTCCGGTCCTTCACCAACTCACATACCATGGCCGCAATTTATTCCGAGAGTGTGTTAAGAAAACGCTCGAGACGGAGCAAGAAAAGCTTATTAAAGATTAGCTCAAACATTTTCTGCAGCCCGCTAATATTTTAGAGCCTTTGAGTCTTTTTCACATCATTGAGTGCCCTTGGGGAATCAATTAAAAGTAATATGAATGATATTGCTTTTCCACGCCGTACACGTGCGCACTATACCACATCACAGGACGTGTGGTTTTATAAATTAATCTAAAAATTAAAGACATAAAATCAGTTTAAGCTGCTTGCTTTTGAAAAAAAAAGCAAAAAAAAAAAGCAGAAGCATCCTCTTCACTGCGGCTTTCAACATCACGTCACTCAACTTTTACAAAAACATGTCAACAGCAACACGGTGATTCAACTGAGAGTCATACAAGCGCACTCCATGAGAAAGCCACTACAGGACGGGGGGGAAGTGGTTGGTGTTCATTGTCGAGTCAAAGTAAGAGAAAAGTTAAGAGCGGCGAGCTCAACCTCCTCCACCCTCGAACCACTCGCCCTCACAAACAAAATTTAATGAATCCATTAGCAATTGTGGAATTCAATTTGAAAAATCTGAGAAATCAAATAAGGGGAGCATCTTTGAAGCCGCGAGCATTACGGCAGCAGGATGACGGATTAGGGTCCCATTACTTGCGATCTGTTATTCAATAAATCATTAATCGGCTCTATGAATAGCAGGGGGTGATGGACAAGAGTAAGAGTGT
The DNA here is from genome assembly GCF_019176455.1 of Solea senegalensis. Taxonomy (NCBI): domain Eukaryota; kingdom Metazoa; phylum Chordata; class Actinopteri; order Pleuronectiformes; family Soleidae; genus Solea; species Solea senegalensis. The sequence goes on from NC_058033.1 coordinate 4,537,831, forward strand.
GCAGGAGGCAGAGTTGCTGACGCATCGAAATCTCTGTAAGCGCTGGCCCGCGCGGCCATGCATGCGCCACAATGCAATGCATAATGTATAGCTTTTTTTGGGTGTTTATGTGCAGCTGGATCATAGCTCCATGACAGCTTCTCAGTTCAGAAATGGGCTCTTTCAATCACACAATTTGCTCTTCAGTAAAGAGCTCTGGATTGTCTGGATTGTCTATGCATACATTTGGGGGGGGGGTTCTATTTTTCCTGGAGTAAACACTTTCCAATAATACAGAAAACTCAAAAATAAATTATTTGTGGCCTAGGAAGCACAGGTTTTTTGTTTTTTTTCCCCCTCACAAAACTAAATGAAATATGCAACGAAATACCAAAGCGATGGTGAGACAAAAGACGCTGAGAGGACACATTTTTCATTTGTTGGGTATTGTTAAGTTATGCAATGCATCACACCTAAAAACCTAATATTAAACCAGGACAGAGAGCTTTAGTGTAAATGTGTATTATATACGTTTAATTTCAGCTTATTTTTGCCGGAGTGCTTGTGACGCTAAGTGAGGATTTCACAGAACTTTGCAGCGACAGTTTCTAAACATCATTTGCTGCAATTCTGATGAAGTACACTGCATGTGTACTATCTTTAATGTCTTAGTATATGTATTATTATTGTCAGTCAGCCCCATATCCCTTCAGACATTTGACAGCTCCTAATCACAGGAAGCATGCGCACCGCCAAGGCTCCATACTGTATAATGAGGATGTACTCTAATATGCTGAGGCAGTGGTGGGATCATTGAGGCGAGTTTGAGTCATCTTTCAGTTCATTTTTTATACCAGGCGAGAGTCTAAAACAACATTGTCAGGAAAAGGTTAAATATGTGGCGCAAGGTCCCAAAGTGCTCATCAGACAAATCAGTTAATAGGGTGACAAAAAAATAATGAACAAAATATGGGAACGAATAGCTTAGTGCAATCGTGATTAGGGACGATAATGTTTAAGCATTTGTCGGATAATTCCTATTCAGATTTTAACCGATTCATTAATTACCCTACAATGAATAGAGCTTTATTGTCGTATTATAGACTTTTATTATCGTTTGCGATGCCTTTCGAAAGTCATACGAGAGTGCTGCTCATGTACGATATTGGATAGTTAAGTGTCACCTAGTGGTGAGACTGCAGATTGCAACAAACCGAGGACTCGCCTGCTCACCCCTCCCTTTTCCGAGCACATCAGACGACCATTAAATATGGCAGCTCAACATGGCGACCCCTATGGGTAATCATTTTAATTTATGCCATTAAATCCTGCAGAATGTTACATACTCGACGTTTGAACTGAAGAATTTTGTGATATACTGTATCTCAGCTTCACGCCATTAACGTAAATCATCACCACACCAACTGCCGAAGCATATTTTTTGACAAGGAGCGGCACAAATGACTTTGGACGGAAAATGAATACATTTGCTACGGCAATATCTCTCCTCTTCATCACACTCCCTTTCAGGCTTGATGATGCATCGCTGTGGGAGTCTAGTTGTCACCGTGGCAACTAGCATGGAACAGGCAACAACCTTAGACAGAAAGCTCCGCGGTGACTTTCCCTTCCCTTGCAACATTATTTATGTGCAGCAGTGAGTGACCCTCAACGAGACTGGTGGAAATTCCCTGCTCTGTAGAGAAGCTGCAGAAATGTACTGATGAAATGGTAAAACACGGAAATAAATGAATCATATCAAATGGGCCGGCTGAAAAGACAACCACAGCTGGAAGGTGAACTAAAATGTGACAGGTAGTGACATCAACACATCAAACAAAGTTGGGAGGATTAGGCCGAAGCGACGTATCTGATCACCTGTGAAATTGGACCACGGCGTAAAAGACAATTGAGGTGTCACCACACTTATCTCAGTAAATAAGGCTTAGTTATTTGAGGTGAATCAAAGGGTACAGTCACCGCAACGGCGATCAGAGCACTCTGTTATGCCGTTTAAATGTCATCTTCAAAGACAACAGGTATATAAAAAAAAAAACACAGTAAATGGAAATCAACCTTGAAAAATGTTAAAGCTTTTCAGTGCTGACACTCAGTCAAGCACAGTTCCACTCCACCATTTACTGAACTACTGTCCTTGTCCCAGAATACAAGCACTAGTGGGGGAGACGATTTATTGAATGAAGTGTGTCCAACTCTGCTTTGCTAAGGAAACAATATACCCCATTTCAGCTTGTCAGTATAAGGCGGTGTCAGTTTGACCCGATACGTCATGAACTACTTTAGCTGGCAGCTCATTGGTACCATGTCATGATACCATCCATTCAGTGTCTAATGCTTTATCCTTCACAGGAGGGTCATGGGGGGGCTGGACAACATACCATTAACTCTCACACTCACAATTTAAAAGTGTCCAGTTAACCTAATCCCAAAACTGCATGTTTATTGGACTACGGGAGGAAGCCAGAATACCCAGAGAGAACTCACGGACACAGGGATAAAATGCAGACCACACAGTTTGTCCAACCGGGATCAGAATCAGTGACTTTCTTGCTGTGAGGCAACAATGCAAACCACTGCACCACTGCATAGGCCATCAAAATATTGAATTCTTCAAGCTATTTCTGGGTCAAAGTTCAGTCTTGAACATATACATTTTCATTGTGGGAGTTTTAACCCCCAACAACATTATTTGGGTGTGTTATACTACTTCAGGGGAATTCTATGTCGTACAATTTCAGTCGGACTAACGTGTTTGCATTTTTAAAAGTGTTGTTTTTGTTGGGCTAACACAATGGCTGCAAAAGCGCAAACCGATTGTCATCTCTTGCCCAAGACGTGGCCAAAGTACAAACATTAGAGGAGGAAAGTTGCAAATGGAAATGCCAAATCGCTTATTCATTCAATCAGTTAAAGGAACAATTATGACTGAAATTAGAAGCATAATCTATCATGAAATAAAAGATTTTATAAAGCACTGCCTGCAGTGGCCTAATCAGTGATTGCCTCTGTAGGAGCTCAGTAATCAGTCGTGGCGTTGGCTACTTGGGTTGTGTAAGAACAACTAGGTGATGGTGTGTGATAGATATCTGTGCAGCTGGGCTCCGCTGCCACAGCAACAGAGCTATAGGACAGGCATGTTAAACACCACATGCATATATATATATACGTTTTTGAGCCAGGGCTTCTCACTGGCGTCTTTCCACTACAGCTTCATGGATAGTAGATTCATAAAAACCTGCACTAATATGCCAGGAGTATGCATTATCGCACTTTGGGAATGAGCCCGTTTAAAGACAATTCCGAGCCAAAAAGAGAAGTTCAATTTCCGCCATCATTAATCTGATCTGCGAGTGAGAAGCGATTTGAAGATGGCACCGCTGTCCTGTCGCATTACAGTCATTCCTTTCTCCTTTGCATATCCAGGCAAACAGGCAGGTTAGACATGACGTGGATGCTGAGGGATTGGCATGACGCAGGAAGGTGTCTTTCATTTTAGACTGGCATCAGATTGAGCCTTCAGTCAGTCAGTCACTTTTCTTTAGCCTTTGTATGAAAATACCTCTGCAGCAGCAGCAGCAGCAGCACTCCTCGCCTCCCTCCCTCTCTGCAGCCTTCTCCCCTTTTCTCCCTGCAGCCTTCCAGACAGATAAATGTGAGGGAGTCAGACTGAATGAGGTTTTCTCGAATGATCCTACTTCCACACCAGCAAACCAATTACCATGACTAAGATAAACCCCTCCAGCACCCCTTCCAACGCCCCTCCTAACCCACCACCAAGAGTCAGCCATTGTTGTGGCTCTTCGTTTCTGCCGTGCTCCCCGAAGGGTAACAAAAGAAAACGAGTCAAAAGTCACTGTGTAGTCACTTTTCTGCTTCTCCAACATGACACGAAGGCGCACATAAGCATAGGCCACAAAACACAGAGCAGTATTTCCTCAAAAAATCTGACATTTTCCATGCAGCCACTTCATTAGCATTTTTCTCTGTTTCTTAAAACTGAGAAATGTCACGACCATGCCTGTGGGCTAACAGTCGCAGCACTCTGTGATGAGTAGGTCTTGTTTTGGTGCCAACTTGAGGGCAGGGACCAAAGCAGTCTTTGATTTATTCCTCTTGCTATACTTCTCCTAACTTCATGATTAATGCCTCGTTGAAGGTGCATGTTCTGCCTCCACGCAATCTCGCAAACAGACTGTGACTGTATAACGGCGAAGATGGATTTAGGGATTTTGTCGTTTTTCATGTGTAATTTAAAGGACACAAAAATAACTGGTATCCAGTTTTACGTTATTAACAATGCTTTTTTTGTCATCTGTGTGGAGTGTGTCTGGATGAGTGATTTTGACTACTTTTAGTGTTGAATTTGCTATATTTATCACTCCCCGTAATAAGAGTGTTGAATAAATTTCCTCACCCAGAGTGAGCGCACAGACCAAAAATGCGCTGCAATAAAAGTGGAGAACGTCCAGACACAGTTATCCATAGATCATTTCTTAAAATGTCCATCATTCTCCATCTTAACAATTGCAACGCCATTTACTGTAGGAAAATGTGCTTTCAAATGATTCAATTTTTTTGGATGAGGATATACTTTAAGGATCGTCCACGTATTTCAGGAAAGATCTCCCACTGAAGATGTTTCGTACATGTCAAGTTCATTTCCCTGCCTTTTGTTGGCTGTAAAAGGAAAGGTCAAAGGTGAATCAGCCAGTGGAAACCATTACTTTTGATTTCCATTAGTAGTGGACCCAACAGTACCTTTTCCAGAGCAAATATCATTGAATATCTTGCTCAACCGAAATGGTGGTTGGGTGAACCAAACAACACATTGCATGAACCAACAACGCTATGAATAGACCCCTCTGGTAGATGTACAAGGAAAAATAATCCCATTTGTAACACAGTACAGATGTTTGTTTTAAAAAAACAAACAAAAAAAAAACGCCAATCTAGCTTTTAACAGCACAATATGAGAAATGGGCCATGTTAGCGACGGTGCAAAAAAAATAAAAAAGTATTTAGCTACCGCTGGGAAACAAAGACCCTAACTGAAGCCTTCCAGCCAAGGCCATTTCCATTTAAAAACAATTGGATCCCACAGACAATGACTGCTTATTGTGGTGCAGCCAGTGAAAGATGCCACTGCCTCTTGGCAGGGTTACAGCTGCTTACAGTACGGCGACACCCCCAGTGCTCAAGGTTAAACTGACCTGGAGACTTGATTTGAGCCGGTGGGCACTTGGCCACGCAGTGTTAGGAAAACATGAGGCTTGATAAATGAACTCATCCATCTTTGTTGAGGCCCCAGCACATGTAGTTTTCTCTTGGACAAGGCTGCGGAGCAGCAATAATTAAAGCAGCCAGAATAAAAAGGTGTTTGAGTGATAGGTTTAAGTAACAAGAATGAAGATGATTAAAAGGTGGGGGCATGATGAAGCCGCACTCTGAGTGGGTGCTGTGGAGACAAGTATGATAGATATTATTTTTGAAGAAAAACAAACAAACCGGTTATGTCAGGGCCTTGAACAGAGCCTGCGGGAAAATGAAATGCATATTAATTAGGACTGTGTCAAGTTGACAGGTTTAAAGTTTTAATGTTGGAATACTTCGAGGCATGGACAGCATTAGAATTTCACTTTAAAGAAAATTTTGTCAAACCCTGATCATATCTCTATAGCTTAAGCCATTAATCCCAGTAGTTCACAATCTAATCACCTGTAGAGATATCAAAGACAGCGAGTCTAAACACAGGATTACAACAGTGTCCATAATAGATTTTTACCATCATTAGTTTCCCCTCACCTTATTTAAACCAGATTCTTGAAGTATCCAAATTATAATGTCGTACGCTTTTTAAAAGCTTGCTTGCTTTGAGGTTTTAATAATACTTCAGGAACACCAGAAAGGAGACAAAAAAACACCTATCCTGTTGAGGTTTTCCAACAAAACAGCAATGCTTTGAAATTAGATCAAGTTGTATGAAATACACTTTTGTTTTTGTTTAAATAATATTTTTGCTCAAGATAATTGGGTATTTGGTGCTCAAAATGTGTGAAACAGCAGCTTACAGGGAGACACTGCTGGCAAGGCAAAAAATGTGGGCAGGAGCTGATGTTCCAGGGGCAAAAGGTCACTGGCAAGGAGCTGGTGGTGTTGCGAATTTGACAAGTGGAGTAATTGATCATGAGGGAGTCCACTCTCCTTGTTACCTACTCCAGTCCCACAATGAACACCGAGGATGCTGCCGAAGAATCCGCAAAGAAAGGCATCAGCAAGATTCTTCGCAATGCAGCCACAGTTCCCCCTGCTTTTCTTTCCCCCACCTTTCTTCCTCCAAAAAAGCCCGAGACCTGCTCCGAGATAGAGTAATCCAGATGCCGTGACAATGCTTTTGTCTGTGAACCACCAGAGGCATCACTTATTTTTCAAGGAAAAGAAACTTGGAGCATTTGATGAACTCAAAGTGCAGAACACAGAGGGGAGAAAAGTACACAGATTCTTGTGATGTAAAGCGACGACATTTGACGTTATCTTTCTGTCTGGCACTGTGAATATTCACGAGCAATTGTCAACAGGTTTTCAGAGCTTCTTTGATTTGCTTTCCTTCCACAGGAGTTGAGGTCATGGTTGACGAACTCAGACAGGAAAATGTAGACTGTCTAACTTAAAAAAATAACCATTTTAGGGGGGTTATTTACTAAAATTTTAGCACCCATAAGTATGTTTGAATGAGTGAATGATTGCTTTAAAGGTTCGTAGCCTTGTAATAAAACTAGAATATGTATTTTTGGCAAGGGCCTTGGACGATTACTAAACATACAAAGAAGAAATAAACACTCTTTAGCATAGGAAGGCGACTGCAGTTCCCCGGTGTGCTTGGAAAAAGGGGAACGGTGAGCTGAAGAGTCCTCGCAATCTCATCATCAGCCGTCCCTAATTTCGACCTCGCTCAGTAGCAGGAAATAACGAAACCCTTTCAGAAGTGCAATCAAGATTTCCCCTTGAATCACTCTTCTTTATGGTAACCTTCAATGGAAGAGCCAAGGCTGCAGCACCGGGCCTTCGAGTCACTGGTTTAAATCAAAGGTCAGTTCAAACAGTAATTAGCCAATCAATGACTGGTGAGTCAAGGCACTAAGAGCCGCTGTGGCAGTTGTTTTTTTAAGCAACAGCTCAAACCAAAGCATCCCAGTAACCTTGAAGAAAAGACAAACCTTTCCTATTTTTTGAATTATTCTCGCACCAATCTGTCTGGGAAAAAAAACTGTGCTGTTGGTTTTCTTAGAAAACCGGGTATCTGCTTAACACCTCATTATTTTAACAAAAAAACAGAGCCACTTTTATTTTCTGGCATCCGACACGTCCCATGAGGTTTGACAAGCCTAATTGGAGGTAAGGTAGAATCAGATGAAGCATGAAAACAGTCATCCCATTAAACCAGCTGAGCTTCATGCAGCGGAGTGTGTTAAGCTGCCTGTTAGCATATGCTCCCTATCAGGTTGTATACTGAAAGCAAATATTGCAGAGTACCTGCCAAACACATCAGGCACCGCATGTACCATTAAAGTACTTCGCTCTCGAATAATAGGTTAGCTTTTTGCACAGTTAGTAAGTGACAGAAAAACAATTAACACCCATGTACTCGCGAACAACCTAATACGAACAACCAAACATGCAACTTCTAACGATCAAACACACAAAATGACTTATTTCTCGTGACCTAACAAAGCAGACTTACATATTTACACATTTGTTTACTGTAATGCAATAGTATGATATATAAAGATAAACACTTTTCTCGTCTTGACACTACAGGTCTGCAGCAGGTCTAACCTCGCTGGCCACTTTATTAGGTCTCATCTATTTTGTCAGCCAGTCAAATGGAAGCAACGTAATGCATTCAGGAAAGTAGACACGGTCAGGACAACCTGCTGAAGTTCAAACTGAGCATTAGAACGAGGGAAGGTTGTTGGTGGCAGACGAGCTGGTCTGAGAGTTTCAAAAACTGCTGATCCGCTGCGATTTTTTTTTGATTTTTTTTAGCGCACAGCCACCTCTAGGGTTCAGTGAGAAGAAGAGAAGGTCAGGGAAGGAGGAAATATCAAGCGAGCAGCAGTTCTCAAAGTGAAAAATGCCTTGTTAACTGATGCCAGACGTTTCAGGAGAATGGCCTGACTGGTCTGAGATGACAGAGAGGCCAATAAACTAAACCCACAGCACGACAATCTTTGAAGCAGATGGAAGAAGACCACATCAGGTGCTACTCCTGCCACTTAATAAGATAAGGTGTCCTGAGTACCTAATAAAGTGGCTGGTAAGTGTGTGTGTGGCACTTTTTTCACAGCCATGAGTAATTTGGGGTACAGTGTCTTGACCACGTACACGTCACTGGGGGACGGGAGAAGCCAAGAATCTAACCACTACCCTTACGACTACAGTTGCCTTAGGATGACTGGCAAATTAAAGTAAAAAAAAACATTGAATTTAATGCAAAGAGAGCTGGTCATACACAATCCTGAAAATCTCTACTTCTTTTTGACCCATCCGTGCCCTCTGTCAGTTGTCCCCAATAGTCAGCGTCTGCGCTCTACAGTAGCTAGCACTGTACAAACGCCGGTAATTGCTGTATCTGTCGGTTAATGACTGACGACAGTTTCAATGACCCAGCTGTCACACATCCAGCATTCCTCTGCAACGGCGACAGACTCCATCCAACATGGTTCAAGGTGAAAGTCATCGCAGCATAGTGATTTAGACTTTGCCGGCGTCAGTGGGCAACTGGGGCACAAACACTCTTCACTCTGTGACTCCCCATGGTTCAGTTTTTATCATCGCAACTGCCACTCTTTGTAGCGTCCCCTCAGCAGTGGACTGCGAGCACATTTTCTACCCTGACAGCGTCTTAGGTAATCCATAACGTCCACTGCTCCTTGTCCAAAATGCCAACCTCCACTCTGATAAGTGACGGAGCAGTACTTGAGCTCCTCGCTGACGCCGAAGAGCGCAGTGTGAAACCCATCACATTTAATGAGAGCTAACTTTGTGGAGGTTAAGAATAGGTCAGTGTCTCAGAATACGACTTTACAGTATGCATGGGCCAAGGAAATGAGAGGAAATTGTGACCGAGTGAACGTGGGCGCAACTGAGTCATTGTCCACATCACCATTTGTTGAATAATTCAGATAGATTTGGTGTCAGCGCCTCACTCACGTGGAGAAGTAATGCACAATTCAGAGCTTTGATTGCAAAACGTAGCTGCCGCCATCGACGCAGAGCACAACAAATACGTGGAAAGTTGGAAAGTGTTGAAGAAGCAAAGATTATTTCACAAACGTTTCTGTGCAAGCTGAGCAAAATATGGATAGGGTGAGAGATGTGACACATGCAACACGTGTTGGGCAAAATATAGACGTGAAAGGACACTGGCAATTTAGTCCAATTATATTGAGTCAATCTGACAGTGTGGATTTTGAAAATGGAGTTAACGTTCACAGCTTTACATTCACAGCAGCGATACATGTAATTGCTTCTAGAGATGAGATTGGATCAGATGTCGGAAGAAGAAAAATGTAAAATACCAAAAGAAAAATCAGTTAATTTCTCTTCTATGATACAAGAATATTGGTTTGAAATGGCTAGTTAATGCCATTCGGTATTTGCATCAGCATAAATGTGTTGTTCCAGCTTAGTGGTTTAAAAGATTTCAAATCGATAGATAATAGGAGACGCTCAAAGTTGTGATATCGTTATCGGACAAAAAAAAACAGCACCTCTCACTGCTTCCTAAACATGGGTTGGATTTGGTAACCCTTATCTAGCATGTAGTAAAAGTAAAAGCCGTGTCAGGGCTGAAATACAGCTCTGTTGTTGAACAAGTGGCATGAAACGTCTCCAGCGGTGAGGCTGTATTGGCTTACCGGTGCCTGCGCCACAGAAACTCCCAGTTTCACTGGGTAATGTAGCCCATCAATCCCTGTCAGAGGCAAATGCACAGTAATACATTTTGTATTGGATGTGGTCACTCTATTAGCCCCTTTAGCTTTACATAACCCAGCAATGCTTTGATCTGCAATGATGTGTTAGGGCAGACACGCATGAGCAACTGCTTCGGCATGAGTCCTGGACCAAATGGCAGAAATGGAAGGCTGGATGGATTTAACAGCCTGCCTTTATTGCTCTTTTATTGTCATGAAAATCCACTGTGTTTCTCTTTTCGATGACAGACCGCCATGTTGGTTTTAAATGAGGCGCCCGTTTGCATGAGGGATAAAAAATTGCCTGTTATTTTGCACCAATTTCTTGGAAGGTATTTGTTACCCGTGGTGTTTCTGTATTGTCCCAGGCATCAGCTATTTCCACTGCTGTGTTATCTTTTCTTTTTTTTTTTTTACCCCTCCATTTTTGTGTTTGCGGAGGTTTAGTTCTGGGAGATCTGTGGCACTCAGCAGAATCACTTTGCAAACGCCAAAGTAAATGACTGGCAAAGTCAATCCAGAAGTGCTGCCTTCAGTTTTTCACGTGGACAAAAAGAAAAAGTCAAATCAATGGCGGCAAACGGAAACCAAAATTTGCACGACACCTTGAAACTCTAATCGCGTCATCTGTGATCTTGTGATAAGTCTTCCTCGCCCAGTGCAGAATTAGATTTTATAATTAGTGACTTGTGCAGACACTTAGCTTTGCTTAAAATGCCTCCTCCAACTTAACATGTCAAGGTCAATTTATTAGTAATGATCTGCCATACTACACAACCGGTGAAAACTCTTGAATAATGCCTTCCGCGGCTCTGGAGGAGATTTATCAAGTGTAAGGAAATAATTCAGGTGACATTACTTGACTAACCTCAGCTTTGGCTTGAAGTCAACAAATTTATAATGATAGTCTGCATTACAAATTGAGGGCAAGAAGTAAAACAGGGAGCTGTAAGGCGGGAAATACACAGTTACAGTTCGATAGTGCAAGGATGTTTAAAGCAAAAAAAAAAAAAAAAAACACTAAAGGTTTTGAATAATATCTTTGGCTTCGTTCTTGGAATTTTTACCTCCATTTACCAGTTTTCTCAGTCTCAGCTAATTTGGCTCTTTCAAACAATCCGTGCATATCAACCAGGTTCCAAACAAAAGAAAACACACAAATATTAGTTGAGGTTCATTTTAGTTGAAGAGCTAGATACTCTTCTCATGAAATGGTGGAGTTCCGACTAAAGCCAAATTACCAGTGAGTACTGGATATATAATTCATTCAGGCAGACACATTATTCCAAATGAATGTCAGCGCCGCTACTTGTCTAGTGGATTTGTAAACTGGCAATTTACAAATGGTAATGCTATAAAGTGATGGCCGTGTCAGTGTGCCGGTTTGTTCTTCTACCCCACAAGTGGCCAAAAAAATAAAATTAGCTTTAAAAATTAACACTTCTTTTTTTTTTTGTTAAAGCTTTCCAGCACAAATATTCAATTTGCTCCGCCACTGCAGCAGAATAGATACATCAGAATAGTGTTCATCACGTTATCATCTCCATAATTGTTTCCACTCTTTCTGTGCTAGCGGCAGGTCCTCTGTCACTGGTGACTCTCATGCGTTTGCATTTTAACTGTGGCACCACTTTATCGCAATCTTTTGTTCAGTTTCGCTGGCTCCATTACCTTTTTTCAACGACCCCCATTGTTTGCCCATTGTGCTAATGTCTGAATTTGAGTTGTTCATCTATTGTTGCCGCGCCGTGTCGCTAAATGAATATTTCCCAGTGACAATGCGCCGCATTATGCATTTTTCGTCTTCTCAATTTATGGATAACAGGCTCTCGCAGTTCACATGCCGACGTGTGATACAAGGATACTTTTCATTGTCGTCGACTGTCAAAGAACACAAGCTCTTTCCATCAGCAACCACGATGAGCCCCGGAATTTTGCAGAGGCTGGAGCCAAATCACTGTTACAACAAGAACTGCTTTTTTTCCCAGTCTTTCTGTAAACTTCCAAAGTACACAAGCAATCTGTTTTTACATCTCCGCTTGCCAAGTCATTGCCACGTCTTTCCTTTTTGTTCCTTCAGGTCTTTCTGACGTTCTCTGGGCAACTCTCACATCTGCCTTCGTGGTTTGATTGAGTCCTTGCCAAAGTGAAGAACCAGGAAGAGCTGTGTCTTGTCGTAGTTTCCATCACCTAATGTTTAACAATTCCATTGCACGTATTCAACAATGGGGTAGAGACGAAATAGCTGAAATGTTGAGATGCAATAGTCCCAAAACTTGATATTTTCTACCTAAATTCCTACCAGGAGTCTGACTTACGTATCATATTTTTTTTCTCTTTCCAGCAGACTGGGTCGGTATTCACAGTAGCAGAACGTTACATGGTGGATTTTCTCATTTAACAAAAACAGGAAAGGAAAAAAAACACATCGTAATAAGGGGATTTGTTGACAATGAGGAAAAATGCTCAGTATCGTCAGCCTTATCCTTCAAATTGCTCAGCCGGAGCCAAAAACGGAGAGTTGAAAACTGACACTATACTTCTGCCAAGCGTGATCCCACTTAAAAACAAAAAAGGAAAGGACAAGCTGCTTTCATTTTTTTTTGCGGGTGCCATTTTAGCATGCCAACAAAATGACAGTCCTATTCTTCTGTCCTCACTGCCAGCTGTGCAAATTTGATTGTGTATAATTTCAATTAATTTTGCGGAGCACAGTAAGCTGGCAGTTATGGCATCGATGTATATTAAGATTTCATGACAGGGAAAGGGCTCAGAGCAGCTTTATTACTACGACGGCATTGACGCAAACACAGCCTCATATTCGTGCCATTGCCCTCCGAGATGATCATCTTTATTGCGTGCGGTGTTTAAACCAACAAGGGGGAAAAAGCCGGTCATTTGAATGCATATGTTCAAACAATGTCACCATGGAGATACAATATGTAGCCTAGAGAAAAAACATTGACAATGACACATGACAGATATATACAAGTCTATTAAAGCCCTAACTATTCACAGGAAAATGAATCTAAAGCAAAGTTCTTTTGCCATTTTAAATATATTCAAATTGATGAAACATAGACGCACTCATTGCTCTCATTTTAATAACTCTACTGCAACTGTTTTGCTGCACTTATGGTCCTTTGTGTGGACTTAGTGCGAGTTCACTGCGCTTGGCCTTCGTGTCATTGCCCCCTCAGGTTGACATGTGAAAGCCGGCATGAGGCACAAAATGGATTTTTGGAAAGTTCTGATCCCCGGCCATCCATATTTGCGTGATATTTATAAGTGCATACATGAATATTAGATGGGCAATAAAACTGCAAACCCAGCAGTTAATCAGTGTGTCGGGACCAGGCTGTTGCGTCGGGTCACAGCAGAACCTCTCTTCAAACAATCCACTTTTGATCGTTTGGTTGCCAGGTCATCACAAGTCGCCAACTAATGATCAAGCTCGCAGTCGGCGGGCCTCATTGGCTTGGCAGTCCTTGACCAGTTTCCTTCTTATGTTGATTTACCCGCTAAATTGTTGCTCTCGGCCATTTCACATGGCGACACGAGGGCAATTAGAAAAGTGCGGCAGGGAACCTGCGCCTCTCATTAACTTAAGTTTGCACATTTCAAAGGGGAGAGAAAGAGACAAGGACAAGTTACCGCTCCCTCGCCCAACAAATTCTACTGTCCCACTCAATTACAGCTGAAACATGTCCCTTCCTATATAGGGGTGACAATCAATAAGCTATTGGTTTGGCCCATGTGGCGTTATTGCTTTAGCTGCAGTCCCTGGACTTGGATGAAGATAATAAATTCAGGGGGACTGGAGGGTGTCAGGGTAATTAAGTCGGTTAAAGTAAGCTCAAGTGACGAGTCCCATGTTAAACAGGCCAAGCAAACGACCTGGAATAACCCTCACACTAGTGGCTTTGTCCGGTCGGCCCGGCCACTGCTCTCAGGAAGTCGTCTCCGCGCATAACTTACCGTGTTCACGGTAATGACTTGGTACGAGACCCAGTGGCACCCTCGGGCTGAAAAGTGAAGCACTGATTTCAGCCCGCTCGCCCGGCCTGCCGGACACGGGGAATATTTATCCCGACAAAGAGTGAGTGACTAAGGCGCGTGGCACACTAATCCCTCAATGATAGGAAATGTCTTTCCCCTGTGGCAGACTTGTCTCATGCAGTCTGCTAAGATTCCACTAATCCACACATATCATTTTGACGAGAATGTGCCTTTTGAGAAATGGAAAGTTAAGGTTTTAAAACAGCATCTCCATCTACTTCCCCCTCCCCATATTTCGAGTGCGTACACAATGATTCTCTAGTGCAGCTGTCATTTGAGTGATGCAAAAATGAGCATCCAGCTGATAAAAGAAGCACACCCCTAATAAAAAGCTGGCTTCATAAATAATAGGCAGCCACTAAAGAAACAGTAAAGAACTGTACTGTGTGTGTGTGTGTGTGTGTGTGTGTGTGTGTGTGGGTACTTCAATAAATAAAGAAACACACAGTGAGAGACAGGGGATGAGCTTGATGTCAGGCAGCAGATGTTCGTCCAGCGCAAACTAACAGAAATGTGTGTCATCGTTTGCGCTGCTTGGAAATAATTGCTGTCAGAAATGCCACAACAATTTAGGTGGAAAAGAAGCACTTTGGGACTTTGGACACATCACACGCCACGCTTTCCACCACAGCAGCCACATATGCGAGCCATGCGCCATTGTACGAATCATATTAAGTACTTAATAATCTAAAAATTACAAGCATTTTATTTATAATTTACGAAAAGGCCACGGTTACGTTAATGATATAATTACTGCAGTTAGCGTTTTTTTTTTTTTTAACCAAAACTCTCCACTCTAATTAAGAAACCGTAAAAAAAAAAAAAATGTTGTACACTCGACTCGATCGCATTTCAAACCCCACATCCATTTCGTCTTTGGTTTCATGGCTGATGCTAAAGCGGGGACCATGGGGACAATGGTGTGCAGATGGTTTCCACCCTTGGGGCATAAATGTGCTCAGCAAATTTCATAGCAATCTGTTGCTTAGATGTAGGTTTTTGTGGTGTTCAAGGACATAAAGAATCATCATCACACGACTGTTTTTGGATTTTTGTATACAACCAAGAACTAAATTGACAACGATGCTTCCGTCTGACGGCAGGATTGATCATTTAAATGAAGTTGGAGACCTTGAAAAAGACATTGGCATCCAGCATTTTGGCCTTGGATTCTCGCTCTGTCGTGACGGATGCTGTATTTAAACACGGGGTTCTTGCCATTCCATTCCGCATGCTGGCCGTGAGGGACCATTCTCTGTTGACCAATCAACACACTCACCCAGTGCCAAGCATCCCAACATGGTGCCAAAAAGTGGGAAGGTACGGATTAGAGCTGCAACTAATGATTATTTTCATAATAGATTAATCTGTCGAATATTGTCACAATTAATCAAGTAATCGTTTGCTCCATAAAAAAAACAAAATGATTAATTTTCATGATTTCTTTGTTATATGGAGCAAAGAAACAAAGAAAATGTTCACATTTAAGAAGCTAAAACGATCAGAAATGTTTTAGTCATGAAAAAAAGCTTCAAAACTATTAAACGACTATTAAAATAGTTGACGAATACTTTAGTCATCGATTAATAATGGATTAATCGAGTAATTTGTTCAGCTCTAGTACAGATTGGTTATTTTACGGGGCATTCCATTTAGGCTTGAACTATTTTGACAATATACTCAGTTTGAGAGGGTTTTTTTCAGTGTTTTTAACTTCTTTAATGTAAATATTTTACGGTTCCCTTGCGTCACATAAGGAATAAAAGCGGATTCATTTTGGTATAACAACAACACATGACATGAGAACATCATCATTTCTAGGTTTGGGAAACATCAACAATTTTTGTATTTGATTAATCAAGACAATAAATCCGCAGCTTAATTGATTACCAAAATAAGCCTTAGTTGCAGCCCTATTTAAATTTCCCGTGAAGCAACAATAGCAAGTACAAAGCTGCTCTGAGGGCATAGATGACACGCTATAAATGTTTTGAGAAGCTGGGAAGTACATGACTCACAGTTCATGACTGACATTAAACGCATGAAATCGTCAGTTTCTATTTAAGAGCGTTTTAACATAAACCTTGTTGTGACAGCTGCTTTTATTTGATTGGCTGTGTGAGGGCAGGCTTCTTACAAATACAAGTCAAATATTGTGGCAGCACACGAACAGTAAATTCTCTACTCCTTGCAGATTGTAATGCATCTGCGGGATCAAGAGTGGAATGTAATCCCCAGGGAAGGAAAACTGGTCTGAAACAGCTTCCATTGCCTGAGAAATTCTTCGTAAAGAAGCCTTAGCCTCCAACAAGGTCATGTTTATAGAGCTTTAAATAGAAACTCCCTTTGCTTTTTCCCTTGCAATTATTTTAGGGAGCTATTCCCAACATGCTCCTGATGGTTTCAAATGAAATATTAATTCAATGAGTAAGAATGCAGGCTGTTATGCCCTGAGAGTTTAATTTTATGTCAATTTCTTTCCTGCACCACTAGATATGTGCTTGGAAAATGTCCACGGCAGAGAACTCGACAATGTGGAAGGTTCCAATTCAAAACAACAAGAACTGTATCCTCGTTTTCCAGCTATACCAGCGTGTAAAATGGGTTCATGATAAAAAAAAAATATGACCGTATTCATACACTTGCCACATCTTTTTTAAAAGGGGCTATAAAATAACAGCTTCTCGGACGTTTGCAACATGGCACGCTAACATTGCTTGTTGACTTTACAGTTCCCAGAAGCTACCACGTGTCGTATTTATCAAAAAGCGCTTGTGCTAATTGATAAAAAAAACGTAGCCATGTGCACTGAAAGTGAGGACACAATGCATCCAATCAAACGGCTGACACCACAATATTATCAAATTGACTCAGGAAACAGTTGAAGAGCGCACAGCCCTTCATCCTCATCTAATTTCTGTAAGTAGACCACTAATGCATTTCTAGATTCCCTAAGTCGATGACTTGTACAAAAAGCTCTAAAAGCAAAGTCAAAAACATTAAAGTTATTGCTGAAACCCACTTTTTTCTCCATGATTTTGTAGACCATTTATCTTTATGGACATGCCTAATGTACCGGATAATGCCTTTACAAATACCGTAGGTTAGTAATTACCAACCCGGGGAGACTCGTTGATGATATCACATGATAAAAATCTCATCATCAAAAATAGTACAAATGTCATTTCGCCATTTTGTGCGTCTTCAGAGGGCTCTTCAGCCTTCTTCAGGTGGTAAATGATGAGGAAGAGGTAGGTCCCGGACAGCTTGAACATCAACATTAGTCACTCTGCGCGTACAGGATGGGACACGGCTGAATGGATCACAGCATTTGGCCAACATTCTGTTCAGGCAAGAACATCAACTATTTCCTTAAAATGATCCTAAATCACGACGATAAAACCAAATTTCCCCCCATGCAGGATTCAGAACAACATCACAGCTGAAAGCTGTCAGCATTTTATCACAGATAAAGTCTTACATGACCTCAGAACCCCCCCCAAATAAAAAAGAATAACCCAGAGCTGCGACCTGACACACACTTTGACTTCTATGCAAATACATTCTGTCACTGTGCGCAGCAATACCTGACAAAAGCCAGGCTGCAGTTACAGCCACGGTTGTATCGCTACCAGAGCGCACCAAAACAAGGCCCTGTCACTTTTCTTTTTGTCTCCCCCTTTCTTCCCTCAGTTTTGAAGACACTGAATATCTGTATTGTTTTAATACTGTGGCTGGAGTTCACATCCACTTCCAGACCAAGCTCCGATCGTCACTAAAGTACGCGTTATGAGCGGCCGAGTAAAGACGACGTATAGACTTCTTTGTTTCAAGGCGTTATGGATTGATTTATAACACAGGACCTTCAACCCGAGGAGCTGCCAGTAGCCTTTCGACAGCACGGTGAATTATTTATGTTCTCCAGCTATGTTAACTAGTCCAGATGAAAAGACATTCTTTCGTCCGTCAGTCACTCTTTCTTTACGTCCGATTCAGAAAATATAACAAATCTGGCCTGTCGAGCTACGTTTTCATAACCTCAGCTTGTTCGGCGAGTACGATGTCTGACTACACTGCGGCTTTCTCTCCGAATGGAGGTTTTAGTGTCAGTGAAATACTTCGAACACACTCTAACCCACCCAGCTGCTCCCACATCATTTTATCCAATCCACAGTACTCCACAAAGGGGGCAGTCCGTGTTTGGATATTCTGTGAATTATTATGAAATCAAAAACGGGCTCAAATTAATATTCCGACACATAGCATCTTGCCTATTCCAGCTTATTTTCGCAGGCTTTAGATTAATCCATCTGTGAGATTTTGAATGTCACGTTACCATTTAACAAATTCAGCTGCGGCGTGTCAGCATCCCAGTTACTCTGGATAAAATCTCACTGTCAGTTTCCACTGGAAGCCTCTGCTTCAAAAAGAAGTAGCTCCTTTGAAAACTGTTGACAGAAAGGTTTGCGGATTATTCAAAGCAAAGACAGTATTGTTTCTCAAAGGATGTGTTTCTGCTGATTTTCCTTTTCATTTTTTCCCCCGAAACTGCCTTCAGCGCATATTAAATTCCACTCATGTTTCTTTCTGTTGGATTGCAAGCACAAATCTCAGCATCGGATCGTTTAAAAAAAAATAAATAAAATGTGAGCCAGTAAAATTAAAATGATTTGTCAGGATATCACAGGAGGAAAGCAAAAAATATTTGATCCTGAACTGGTTTAAGTCAATTTTAAAATTGAATTGTTACAAAAACCTGCATCTCTGCAATTACCAACATAATGAGCAATATGACTAAAATGGCTTTGAAATATCTCAGTGGTATTTGGATCAAAAAGGAAGTCAAATCGATTTAAAAGAAACCATTTTAATATTTATATTACATTTGGTACAGTAAAGGCTTTTCATTGCCATTGTGACCCAACAGATAAAGGCGGCACAGAACAAAGATTGTTCAAAATTGTTCAATTAAAGCAAAAAATAACCTTGAATGCTATCAACGCTTCCCCTGCCTCGGCTGCTTCACCAAATACTAATGATAATAGTGGCAATTATGACTGAATCTAAACCTGTTTGGATGAAAACATCCCAGGACTTGACAATTACGACCGGCGTCGCTCTTTGTATAAACATCTCATGCGTTAACATTTGGCATGACTAAATACCGAATGAGCCGCCACTCAACTTAGATGCCTCAGATGAATATTTATGAAACTGGAAATTACACACTGGAGAATTTCCGTCTGTGGATTGTTAAAAGTGACTGCGAACCAGCTCACGGCTGTTTCGGGCCCATCGGCGCTTTCACAACCAATAATCAAAACGTATAGTGACTGACACGCGTGAATTAGCATATTGCCGAGTTAAAAGGAAGTCACACCGGCTTTAATGAGGAGAAGTGAACCGCCAATTGACAAAGTTCCCCCAGTTTTGCCGTGTTGTTGAGCCACAGGCTCACAGTGAGAGGAGTTTTACACAAGTTTAAACATTTCAAAACTCACAGTATGCAAAAGTTGTTCCAACTGCGGGGAAAAAAATACATGACCCGAGTAAAATAAGCCTATTTAACATGCATTTAGTAGGAACGCACACTGAAAGTACCCAAGTGGGAGCCGTAGGAATCAAATTCTGGCGCATTTTCAATAGAATGAAAACATGTACAGACACTCAGATCCGTTATTCTGTTGTGTAAATGTATTTTACTGTACTCCACTTGCGATCATGTTACGCTTTGGTAAGTTAAATATCATTTTCCACCCCGGTGAAGCCGTCCGCCTGACAAAAACTCTGCAATGAGGCCTTGGTAACCGAGGTAACCGTGACCCCGAAGATAACCCGGAGTTCCAGTGTGAGGATGGGAGAAAGCATTTTATTCACTTTTTGCCTCTCGTTGCACAGACTTCACCTCGTGCCCTTGTGTTTCTCCCGTCTGTTTGATTGTCTTCTCCGCCCTGATAAGTTTCACCTGTGTCTCATTGTCCTCCTCTCCTACAGTGTATTTAGTTGCTGTGCTCCCTTTTTTTGTCTCTCCCCCCCTGTGCCTGTTTGTCATTGTCCTCCAAGTCAAGCGTTCCAGCGGCATCACTTCCTTGTGTTTAGCTTTTTTCTGCTTTAAAGATTCTATCTTTTTCCCCCGACCTAGCTCTCGTTCTGTTTCCTGTCAGATTTGTTTGCCTGATCTACCAACTGTGTTTCTGTGAACAGAGGCCATCGGCAGGTAAAGACTAAATCCGGCACCGGTCTCCGAGTTGTGCTGAGTCGAACATTCTCCTAGTTATACAGTTATTACAGCTTTATATTAAACAAAGCCTACAGGCATACAGTGTCCTCTGTGTCCCATTTAAAATTCTGGACAGGGAGTTACTACTAAAACAGATATTTAGAATGTTCTCACTTTATATCACAAAGATTTAGGGCTGTTACGATCAGTTGACATTATCAACAACGCGAGACGGAGCAACACACATATACTATATACGATACAAATACTTAATGTCCTCGAATTCATCACATAAATAGCCCATCTTCTTAAAGGGACAGGCTTACTGTGCGCTCCAGCTGTAGTCTGAAGTCGGAATTTGTGGGTTCCTACCAGGGAGGAGTCAAATGGAATGCCCGCTCAGGTCGGATTTCCAACGTGGAAAGTCGGAGCAACCTCACAAACTCTGACAAAGAATTCCAAGATGGCTTTTTCAATTAAGTCACAACAAATACCTTCAAAATGTTAGCAACTTGTATTCATAATAACTGCCAACAATGGCTTAGGCCTGCAAATAATGATTATTAATCGGTTATTTTGTAGATTAATCGAGTACTTGTTTGGTCCATTGAATGTCAGAAAATGTTGATCAGTTTTGGAAAAACCTGGAAACGACAATGTTCCCAAACATCCCAATACAGTTTGCATGATTTTAATGATTTCTTGTCATATGGAGCCAAGAAACCACAAAATATTCACATTTAAGAAGCTTAAAAAAACCCTACATTATAGTAACGTTGTGCTATTTGTCAAATGAATGTAAAAACATCAACAATCATTTAGAACAGATGTAGAAAGATGTTTTACTTTTCTCATTTGTGTTATATGATAGGTTTCATATTACTGAAAATGAATATAGTCTTTTTTCCAGGTAATGAGTATCAAAAACAAAACAGTATGTCATTTACTACAAACCACTTTTGCAGAATGTTTTTTTTTTCCTTTCTACGATCCCCTTTTTCCTTGATTTCATGGGCTACGTTTGCATAATTACAAGTAAGGGTAATTTTCACGGTCACGGTCTGAAGCCCGCTAATATCCTTCAAACTCATAAATGTCTGAATTATAACTGAACCAAATGTACCATAAAATACTCATTTCAGAGTAAACTCCAAGCTGAGCATGCACCACTATTTAGTTATTTCAAATAATGTGGGAAAGAGGTAGAGTCAAAATGTCATTCAATGTAGTGTATACTGATATTTTATGGGCCAAACACTGGGTAATGTGAAGTAGGACAATCATGCTAAGGCTCAGCATCAGTTATGGTGCTGACCTTTTCCTATAATTGCAGCAAAGAAGTGCGAGTCATTTCATTAGGCCTGCAATATCAAACAGTTTGGATATTTTACACTTGGCACGGTGATTCATGAATGATTGCTGTGTTTCTGCGGATGGAAAGGTCAGCACCGAGGCCGCGTTCCTTTTGGAAATAAAGCGCTTGGACAAGCAAACGAAACAAGACGGCAATCAGAATGTTAATAGTAGAGTGCGGCAGACGGGCACTGAGACAGTCTGAGTGCCCGTCTGCAGCAGCGAGGTCGGCGTGGGCATGAACTAGAGCAGCCGCGGGGTAAGATGACGAGAGCCGGCACGACTGGCCCCCGCCGTAACCTTGGCTTCGTACTGTAGTGGACCGATCCATAAAAGCCTTCCTGTCCAGGAATTGCTGAGGAAACAGAGGGTTCTCAAAGACAGCCAGCAATGTCTGGGCAATTTAGGTGAAGTATAGTACACTCAATATGTTCTTTTTTGTCTTCCTGGTTGTGAGCCAAAGCTCTGTCTGCTTTTTTAACGGCATGTACTTAAGCTGGACAATAAAACAAAGTTGAAGAAACAGTGACATTTTGAATATCGAGGAGGCTAAAAAAAATCACATAAGAGCAACTTGAACATAAACAGCCAGCGGAGTGGACTTATTATGCAGTAAGCTGATTAATCAGGCCAATATTCACAATTTTTATTGGCAATGAACGCTTTTCACATTTGTGTCCTTGGGCACTCAATAAAAGCTGATGTGCACAGAAAACGTTCTTTTTACCCAAATGATTTATAGACTAACTTGAGAGCATTGTGGCGCAAACACAAGAGGCAGGTGAAGTATTTCACTTAAGCAACTTTGTGTAGCATCTGTTTATATCTAATTAAGAGTTATATTTGACCAGAAAGCCAGCCAAGATTTGTCACATACATTTGTCAACCACTGATTCTGCACTCATTACTATTTGTATTAGCCATGGAAAAACTAGGGATGAGTCAGTTCTGAAATCATCCAATGTATTGCATTGACTGTAAAAATGTAGATTAGTCTGAGAAACGGCACTTTAGCTGAGTCATGTTGTGGGCTGCCGATTTCCTCTTTGTGGGAGAAATATTATTTAGTTGGAGTTGCTTGATATGTCTCGGTGGCAAATGCCTCGGCACAAATGTGTCGTTAACAGCTTCATCGTTTAAAAAGGCGTAAAATGACTGCATCAGACCGATATTGGTGCATGCTCGCATGAGGTCGCGATGGTGCAGCCGTGACCTCTGGAGTCAGCATTTAAAAGGAAAAGTCGCGACGTACGGAAACTTGTCACCGTCGTACTTATCATACCAAATTTTGCCAATCAATTTGTGTCCCTTGAGTGGCCCCGTGGGATTTACTGTGGGTTGTGTAATTACAGTACAACCAACGGCAGTAAAAACAAATAATCAGCGGCGATGTCAGGAGGAGAGATGGAGGTCAAAGTCTTCCGACGAGTGAAGCGGTAGAGGTGATGATTTCCGTGAGATCATGGAGGAGAAATTGGAAAGTGTGCCAGTATTTAGGGGGTTCAGCATTAAATCTTATCTGTGCAAGCCGGTGTTTGTTCAGTGTGTCAGGGACACTGCGGTGTTTGCGTGGCCGGCATTCTCTCTTTTTCTGGCATTACGACCTTGAGCGCGCAGACTCCCAGCAGTGACGCCGCATTCCATTGATGTTATTAGCCCATTTGAAAAGGGTTGCAGTGCATGTATCGCATCTATGACACAGGATCTCATGACTTTTTGTTGTTTCTGCATACGGCATGAGAATACGACTGTGAAGCAAAACGGCTCTGCGCCGCGGCATCTGTTCAGTGCAGTGTAGCCTCGGGGAAGTCATTTGAAAGTTGCCAACGTCGGTATTTGTTGGTGTTCCGGGAAAACTTGCACTGGTGTGGAAACTGGGCCACCGGGACGAGCCGACATACATGTGCTAAGCGAAAGGATCCATATCAATGCAAACGGTTCCGCTGCCACTTATATCGCCCGTGGTTATATGACCCTTGGAATCACAATGTCACACGTAGGAATCAGGGAACGGAAGATGATAAAGAACAGGATTCCGACTTACCTTGACAAACACTGTGTTAATTTTTTTTTTTTTACATTTTCCCCAAATTCAGCCCTACTACAGAGGGCTTTGTTCAAATTTGTAAAGAAAAGCCTAATAACCAGGCACAGGCATTGCAAATTAAATTTGAAATCCTTTCTGCAACAGATTTGTTTTGCATCATTGTCACCTGTGGTTGTCCTTGACAAATAAAACCCAGAACTACATGAGCAGGATCTGACTTCCATTCAACACAATAATTGCAAAAGACAAATCAGCAATGGACTCAAACTCTAGCTCCTGTTGCTAATCTTCCACTCGCGTGGCGAGGAGGCTCCACTTTGACTTTTCCCTCAAAAAGCAGCCTTCGGAACATGTTCTTCCAAAACACCTCAAACTGTGACAACAATGAATTTCTAAAAGGCTATTGTCTCTGTGATTACAGTCACGGGGGAAACCAGTGGGTGATCGAGTCCGTAAGTCAGATTGCCAGAACGGAGTACAATCCTTCAGATCACTTTGCTCAGTCATGAACAAGCCACTGCTTTTGTTTACACACGCAGAGTATGATGCAATTCGAAAGCCAAGCAATTTTTTGGCACTCGGCGCGAAGCGAGAGAAGTGTAATTGTGTGCAAAGTTGGGGCTGTTTATCAAAAATGCCAAGCGGATTAATTGCTTTTAGGCCGGTCGTGTGTTCCTGCCATATTTGGAGAATCATAGTATTTGATGACGCACCCTGGGTCTGCAGATTAGGGTTACTTTTCTGTGACCAAGACCGACATCCTCCCTGTGCTGATATTAGTCCATGTTTTAAACAACTCGGGACGTTTATGCGACCTTTGACATCCTGCACTCTTGACAGTGGAGGTGAAAATCGCTCTATGAAGCCAATTATCTGAGCTTATTTAGGCATTTAAGGGGTTTATGGATCTTATTGGACTTGGCTTTTTTCTTTATCCAATACCTGATGCAAAGATTTTGCTCATTTGAACACATATCGGAACATTACCAATTGGGACTGAGCCGACTCAATATTCAATATCGGTATCAGTCGGGAAAGGAAAACATAAAATCCACCACAATCCCAATGCACATGTCTGTCACGCTGCAGTTGACATAAAACAAGAAAGAACACACGAGTTTAACTTCATAGTATTGGAGTCAAGTGCTACTGGGTCATCGTTAATACCGTGCGATGGATTGAATCCGCTTATTCCGTCTCTACAGCGAGAACAATCTTATCAATGATCGTTTCGAGAAGAAGGCCGCTACAAAACCTGACATCTCATGCGTCCATCATGTTGGCCATCAGGAATGTCTGAGCGTGACAGTCCGAACTCAGCTTAGCGCCTGTTGAATGAGTACAGTGGGGCTTTTTTTTTTTCTTTCCCCCTGAATAGCAGCACTGTAAAGCAGTGATTTGGAAAATCCGCTGACCCTTGACTTCCCAGCCTCTGGCAACAGCACCCTGGAGCCAGATATCCCCTGTGCTCAGGCCTTAACAAAGAGCCGGGATGACGGCTGGAACTGGAGCATACTAAGAAACAATGCACGAACACTGACCCCACAGACCTTTTTCCCCCCCTACCACTCTCCTTTCTCCTCAAGTGTTCTTCAGACTTTCCCATGTTGTGGTTGCTCCCACAGGATGAATAAAGCTGCATTGTGGCCTCCTTCAAAATGCTAATTATCAACTTTGTCCAACATTTAGTCACAAGTTTACACTGGTTCTAGTGTTCTTTAAACTTTGCCCTCTTCGTCATGTCCACAGCTCTCATATTCATTCACACATGGGAGAGCAAGAGCCAAAAACATTTCCTTTCACTTTGACTTTATTATGATGATGATTCCTGTTTTAAGTCATCCATGTGCTCAGATCTTATCCTTTCAAATTCCATCACTGTGGCCGTTATTTGTCCCCAAATGCACAAGAATTCTTCGTGACATTCTCCTAATTATGTGTCTGCGATGCATATACAGTCTCGCATCGAGGACGCATGAGTTCCAACCCATGGATACTGTGATGTTCATCGTTATGGCGACGATAATGAACCTGGTAACAGACAGTGGTCCCCTGTGTTCAGCAGCAACAGCCTACTCCACCACCTGACACAAACATCACCTGATTTTCTCTTTTACTTCCAACATCATTAAAATGGCTGCTCGAGGTCACTTAGCAATGAAACCTGACCATGTTTGTGATAATCCGTTTGCACAGTTGACCTTGGCTTATGATTCCACATGCATTGTGGTTTTTAAGAAACAGAAAATGCTTTGGAAAAAGACTCAAGGTGACGTACACACAGTGTATG
Organism: Solea senegalensis; assembly: GCF_019176455.1. Classification (NCBI taxonomy): domain Eukaryota; kingdom Metazoa; phylum Chordata; class Actinopteri; order Pleuronectiformes; family Soleidae; genus Solea; species Solea senegalensis. Next base: position 4,563,774 of record NC_058033.1, read on the forward strand.
CAATTTGTAAAAAAAAAAAAAAGGTCCTAAAGCAGCTGAAAATTAAAAATACCCCCGCTTTTGAGGCCTAAGTGTGGTTTAAGCCAAGCCACTCAACTGCAAAGATGCTGCTTGGAAGCAGACCAAGCTCTCAAACCCCCACAAATTGCTTTAGCATTGGCACAACCAGCTGGATAATTTAGTGATCTAGAAGAATTAGAAATATATATAAAGCTTCGGCTTCAACGTTTCCGGAGAATCAACACAAAGAGCTAATTGCTAATTTGACAGGCGATGGGCCTTTGGAAGAGTCAAACATTACAGAAAAATATCATCTTCTTCTTACTCTTTCCCAACCTTCAAAAAACCCATCCAAACTTTTTTAATGGTTTTAATATCTGCCACTTTTTTTTTTTCTTTTTTTTCCAGTGACACTAAACGGGGTCTTTTGGTTCATCGTGTCTTTGTTTGACACTTCTGCCGCACTGGCCATTATTTAGACTGTCACTAAATAACGATGTAACCTTCAATGCCTTTCAACAAAATTTCTATTGCATGCAAGGAACACTCGACTAACTGCTGAATTTCAGTACAAATATGACTGAGAATGTTGAGGAGGATCAATTGAGCTCTTCCAACATCCACCTCCCTGAAGCAGAAGTCCATCAAATGAAGACATACAAATTTCTTTCTTCTTGCCTGTAACAGCATTACCTTAACAACAGTGCCCTCAAAAGCATTTATAAGTTGGTTTATTATGATCAGATTATTCTCCCCCATTCAAATCAATGAGAGAATTTGTGAGAAAGATTGAAAGTCACAGGTGTCTGATTCTTATTCCTTCCCAGTTCTGCTGCATCAAAAAGCAGCAGGAACCCGGCGTTCCGTCCGACGTCCTGCCGCCACACAAATCACTACTTTAATTTATTTATTTTCACATTCACACGTCATCTGCAACTCGCAATTTGTTCGGCGGCGGCACGGAAAGAGTCGCAGAAATCCATTAGCGGGTCAACGGACAAGACAGGTGTCTTTTCTTCTGTTGCAGCTAATAACATGGCTGCCGTTAAGCTGTCCGGGGATGTGCTTCTCCAAAAAGCCTCATTTTATGGCACTTAGTTTCCACCCAATAAATTATTGGAGAAAAACAGAGGGAGGTTTCTTTTTATTTTTTTTGAAGGCTATTCTCATAGAGCTGGTGCTCAAAATCCAACTACTGACTGACTAACTTCTACTTAAGGTTTAAAGAGGTCAGTTTCCAGTAACAGCTTTCCTTGACTCATCATTCATGTCTTTTTTAATACCAGTCTGTAATAATGGAGGCAAGCATGGTATAATGTAATAGTACAGTACAGTACCTACCTCGAGAGTGTATTGTGTATATATATTTTAAATGCTTTACTCTAGGACTAATGACCAGTGTTTCCCAAAAACGATGTTCTCAATTGTCTTGTTATGTGCATAACACAAAATGATTCAGTTCTAATGTCTTCTTTGTTAAATGGTGCGAAGAAAACCGCAAATATTCACATTTTAAAGACTCAAAGAGATGAATCAATTATCAAACTGAAGATTGACTAATCAATCGAACAAGCGTTTTAATGGTAATTTATGTGCAGATTAAGATTTTCAGAGCTCCATATCTCGTGAGAAGTTTTAATACTTTAATGTCTAATATCTGTTATTGATTTAAAGTTGTTTTAGCATCTCATGTATCGCTTTATCACAATAAACATCACTCCGAACAGGGCCTAATACACTGATGCATATCTATTTACTTAAGCTGTCAGCTGCTATTTACAATATCTACACTGTGTGCTGTACATTGAGTCCTCAAATGCCTATTCCTCCCTGAAGCTTTTTCCTCATTCCTCTTCATTGGTCTGAGACTGGAATGAGTTGCTTAAGTCTCCAACTGGACAAATTAATCTGTTCCTGTTTTTTTTTTATTTTTAAGGCTGCCATCAGAGACATTAATCCAGATGCATGCGGCTGCTCTCCACTTTAATAACTCCCCCGACAGTCACCGTGCTGTTTCACCACTTGTTTTATTCCCTTTAAACTGGGGCTAACTTGTGTTTGCTCAGGCTGTTACTTGTATTTCCACAGCAGTGACCCGCTTCATCATCTGCTCACTTTTTCTTTTCCATGCTCTGCTGCACATGTTTACCACATTGCTCGTAGATTTATTTTTTTTAAAATTGAGGATTATTTGCAGTACAAGAAATGTATTAGCCTGACTCACCTTCCACCCTGAACCAAAATGGCTTTACCTGCCTGATTTTAGTTGAATCTCATTCAGTTCTGAAACGGTTATACACTAAATTAGTAGCACCTTCATCAAGACAAGGACAGTGCAGTGTTGTCCGGGCCAACAAACCATCATTTGTTTCAAGGTGACCAGGTAGGTTTTTGCACCATGACCCACGTCACCCCTCTCCCTCGCTTAATGTTGTTGTCGCCGAGCAAATGAATGAAGCTGCTGGAGCTGTGTGGAAAGTTGGCAAGAGCCGTTTGAGCCGCTTTGCACAAATGACTGAATGACCAAGGTCCTCCTCCGCGGGATACAGAGGAGCTGCAGAGCTCTGCGAAGAACACGCGTCTCCGACACAACGGCGCACATTCCGAACTTCCTTTTGACAAACAAGGCCATTAGCGAACCTCCTTCTCTGACCCTTTCTGCAGGACTGCTTTTCATTCACTACATCAGAGCAAGGCCAGCAGGATGCTGATTCATCTTAGCGAACAAAGCCAGTGGACAAGAGCGATGAAATACTTATTTGGAGGCTTAAATATGTCTGTCGGAATCGAGTAGCACGAGAGTCACTGTAAAAAAATATACACTTTTGTTAGTACCAATATTTGAAGCATTTGCACTATGAAATTAGAGGTCTAGGTCTATGGTCCAGCTCATTTTGTCATTTCTGTAAATTAAGTTCGGCACATGTGATTTTATCGTCCAATAGGAACCTGGATGCCGGGCAAATCATCATTCTGGAGGCTTCAAAATGGGAGTTCAGACTCTCAGACGGGTGACAGCACCAATTGTCAGCGACACAACCACTGAGGTGTTTCCCACAGAACAGTTGGCTCTATAATCTTCCCACAACAACACCCCGAGCGTAGAAAACTCCAGGTATTTCGTTGCGATTATCTAAGTGGCAATCAGCTCGTCTTCATGTGCCTCCCCAATTTCACAGCGACAGCACAAGCAACACAGCAAAATAATATGCTAACATCTCAAAAGTTACACCGTACCTGCTGTAACATTGTCAGTTTCCTCAGTGATGGACTAATTAAGCACTAATCTTATCTTATGTTCCAGATAGAGCTTTGATGGGGCCAATTAGAGTACCGCTCACTGCCACAGTCTAGACCATTAAAGAGAAATGGTGTACTATATGGGGAAAACGTCAAAACTCCTTGACATCAAGTTCTCTCAGAAGGTGATATTCTTAAAAAAGTCATCATTTTGGAATCACGATATCGCGATGTCAGATGAGGCCTGAAAACCAGCGGCCATTTAAAAACACGCCGAATAGTCACGTGACAACTCGACAGTAGATTAAGCTCCACTTCACAACTGACCTTGAGTCTGCTTCTGCGCCGCTCGTCACGTTCTCCAGGAGGTGGAGTTCGTGTGGACCCGAGTGCTGCGGAAAACCTGCCTTGCCTTGGCTGATTTAACTAATTTTGCAGCATTTCAGGATTCTCACAGTTCATTACCCTTAGCATCTGCTGCTGCCCTTGACCTTCAGACAGAAATAAAAGAAAGATATGCGGATGAAAAAAAAAGTTTGCATGAGATTCGGAGATTACATGCGAGCAATGGCCTGGCTTTACCCAGAGTTTTGAGAGTATTTTAGTGACGGGGAATGCTACATTCGTGTCATGAATAATTGAAAAATGCACGCTATATACTTGTATTATTGATAACATTGAAACACCCTTGAATATTTATGATTTTTATGATGTTTGGCTCATTTTACTGGACCTTTAAAAGGCTCATTTGTGTATGTTTTATATACTAAAACCTGAGAATTGTGTAGCAACCATAGACAAAATGGCTGATAAACTGTTAGCAGAAAGAAAGAAATCGGTCAAAATCATTGAATTGGATATCGGATAGATTAAACAGTCAAATCCAATCATATATATCACGCTTCACTATGCACAGACTGTACAGACGTCAATAAAAAATAAACAACAGCGTTTTAGCTATAGAGTCATGTTGTGGGCTGTTTATTTCTGCTTTAAGGACAAGAATATTTGTAATGCAGATGGATAATTATGTCTTAAATACTGACTATTAATCTATTGACTGATATCAGTATCTGGTACCGTGCAATGCATTCATTTTGTCATGGTGCATGTATGCCGGTGCCTAAACTGTATAAAATGTCCACTCACACACACACAAAAAAAAAAAAAATCACAACATCCGATTAATGAGTACGAAGATCAAAAATCCCTGATCTGCCTCCTGCTCGTGAAAGCAGGAGAATATCTGTGTCTGAACGAGCCGAGTCTGGAGTGCCAAGTCTGGCCTGCATCCCAGTTAGGAGATGGTGCCATGTAAGAAGAGGATATGAACTGATGAAGAGGTGGTGCTGCTGCTACTGCTGCTGCTGCTGCTGCTGCTCAGAGAGGCTGCATGCTTGAATTAGTCCAGGTTCTCATCAGCCCCCCCAAGAGCAGTGGAGCGAGCTACCCCACACATACACAATCCACACAAATAATGCCTGCTGACGCACACACGGGCGCAGCACGACGGCACATGTCCTATGCAGCATGTTATTTTTTTCCTTTAAAGTGACACATTTAGATTTGTAGCAGGCACGCACGTACAGCTCAAGAGAAAAGGGAAAAAAAAGGGAAAGCGGATCTACTTTCACTCTCACTCAAAGCTCTTCTCCCTGTGAGCAACCTAAACGCGGAGGAACTGTTACATAACTCCAGCTGTTTCCACCGCTCACTTAATACTCTATCAGAGTGAGCCTGCGCCGCATTCAGCTCACAGTCGAGCAGCCTGGCAGGGAGCGACGGCCGAGGGCCTGCAGCTACTGTCAGCATATTTCACAACGGCCTTGGTGCAATTTACTGCTGTACAAACAGTTGTTGTTTTTTTATGCGCCCCAGCCATGCTAGTGTACACTTTTACCAAGCCTAAAAAACAGCTTCAAACAACATACTTGATGTGACAATAATGTAAATAAATAATACATTATAATACATTAAAGCAGCGACTTAAAATGAGTCAGCTGATGGTAGTTTCCCATACTTCTGAACTAAAAATGGCCCTGTGGCTATAAATCAATGAGTAATTGACATGTTTTAAATAGTTTTTCTTTAACATACGTCATTTCAGGCTCTGAAATGTGGTTCCTTTGTCTATTTTTTCTGCTCCTATTATGAAAAAGTGGTTTGCTCATGTGCAGGAGGGACAGTGATTGTGTTGGACAAAAGGATGTTGAGGGAGGAAAAGAGGAAGACCGAGAATGACAGTTGGTGTAACAGAGGAGGACACAAGGGACAGGACAAGATGGAGGCAGGTGATCTCACTCCAGCAAACACAATTTTGAAGTCTCTGATGAACATTTCCACCAATGTCTCACAAAACAAGATGCAAATGTAATAAAAATGAATTCAAATGTTATATTGGCAGACGTGAAATGAACCACAGTCAAATCCTGCAAATGAGGTCACTGAAAGGATGGCAAAGTGAAGTGGTTGATTATTTGGCATCGATCAGAGTCCTCTCAATCCACCCTGTGACATTTCCTCCCATTTTGTATTTCATGTTTTAGCATTTCCTTTTTCTCCCTCCCTCTCTCTTGCTTTCTTCCCCCCTCTCGAGGCTCCACAGCTGAATGAGCATGCAGCAGAGGGCTAATATCAACACACTAATGCAACCCTTCATCTTCCAGCTCCACCCGCTTTCTGTTTCTTCGTGGCAGCGGGGCGGACTGTCGAAAATTATGGATTTCCTTGCAAATGGAAATGGGAAAAAAAAAAAAAGCCAGGAAGAAAAAGACAAGGAACTGGGGCCCTGACTGACTTGAGAGAGTCTGGGGCCCCTGAAAGCTGAGGTCTTGTTTCTTTACAGATTAGAAGATCAGTCCTCCCAGCACTTCCCCCTCAGGGCCGAGCAGGGGAGGAAAAGCTTTTATTCTGACGCCGCTTTGCCAGTTTCCATCCCAGAGCTCCGGATGCTCAACCTCCTCTCTGAACCAGCTCCCAAAAAAACAGGCTTTTCTGCTGTAATGCAGACTAAATCTCTAATTACAATTTTGGGCTTGAGTAGCAGAAGTCATAATTATGGTACCTCTTATTATGCAAATTAATAGACTGATTCCAAAGAATTAATTACCTCATGTCCCAAGTTTGATTAACAAATGAGAGTTTCAGGCTTCTATTTTGATTTGTTGTTTGGCTTTCATTTCTTTTTTTCCTGGAGGAAAGAATGGGATATAATAAGGAAACAAAAGGTGATGCAGATGCAACGCGCTCGATGAATGTGGAGTATTTACTCAGAAATACGACGACGAGGCAGATGGGCCTTTTTATGGAATATCAGAGATTCTAATTCATTCACTTTTGTCAAGGATATGCAAGCCGAATCCAGGGACAAGTTAATAAAAAATGACAAAAGGGGGGATAATGTAAGGGTGTCATGGTTTTAAATTAATATATTTACATCCTCACACTGGTGCAAGCGAAGCATTCATGTATCCATCCATGTTTTATACCACACGAAACACAGGAGCGTCGTATTTCTGCAGATAGCACCTTATGAAACCAGACCCTGAGCATTATATAAGAAAGTAAAATTAAATAGGATGGACAATAAAAGGAAGTCTTAAAACCACAGACTACACTGAGAGGTAATACTGCCACTTGTAGCCGTGAGCCACAAACAGAAAGAACCTGTCCGGGACAAAGACTTGACCCTAAACCCCATCAAGGACCTCTGCGAGCCACACTGACTTCTGCATGAGAGAAAATCCCTGCACTCAGGTTCCAACGTCTTGAGGGGGGGGAAGTCTTCCCAGAAGAGTGGAGGTCGTTTAAGCAGCAAATTAAAGCCTCTAGTCTTAGAATTAGGTGTCCAACAATCATTTAATAGTATTGAGTGGCTTTAAACCCTTCTTTTGGCAATGCCGTCTATATATTGCAGCTGTTTTTAAAGGGGCCGCAGACAGTTTGAATATGGCATCGCTTACAGTACCTAGTAAAGTGCCACAGTCGGAGAATTAAGTGGTTTGCCCTTAGTTGTACATCATTGCTGTGATGTGACTACAATATCCATTAAAATTGAGTTGCATCACCTCACCCTCCTTGACATTTTCAAAAAGGTAGCCCACCTCCAAGAACGCATGAAACGAGTGGTCCTAATCCCTGCCTTCGCCCTGACTCAGTGCCTCTGGTTCATCTCCAGCAGGATTCAAAACAAAAGGGACCTGGCAAATGAAATGCATGGGCAGAGAGGCGGCACACAATGTGGCCCACCTGAATAGACTGAAATGAACTAGTCTCGACAAAGCCAGGGGGATGAAAAAGGGTCTGGTCAAAACTCTGAAGCCTGATCTGGCTGACTGAATGAGAAACCTCTCAAAGCTGGGAAAGAGCCACCCTTGACTTGTACCCATGATTCTCCAAGAAATAATTGCTCACATGCGTTTCATTCTTCACCAGTCATTATCGCTGGATCAGAACCGTGGCCAGAATTAACCGTTTAATTGGTTCTGTTAAACAGACAGAGACAGGCCATATAAGAAGTATTGAGCAGAATTCAATGCACTGCTGTCTTCAGCGTGGGCAAGGTCAGCGTTCAAAGTCTCGGTAATAATGCAGGTTGCGAGGAGAATAGGTAAGTGTCAGACCAAAACAATCCAATCCACATCACACATCGGCATCCAGCCTTTGGGTTTGTTTTGCAATAAGCTTGCGGTTGTCATTGGCAGGGCTAATTACGAGGGCAGCCGCTACACTAAAGGATAAATTTCCACATAACAGAAGCCTAATTTTGTCTGTCGGACCATTTAAATTCTTCCTTCCTATGGAAGATAACAGAAAAATACAAATAGCAATTAAATGCTGCTCAACCTGGGCGAGATTACGCTCCTGAGAAAGACAGCCAATAAGAGCAGGTTTATTGCCTCAGAGAAGTGAGAGGAAAGACAATGTGCTGGGAAAACAAGAATGTTGCAGCAACTGGAATCATATAAGAGATAGAGTTTCTCTTAAAGCCAAACACTTGCATCACTTTTAAATTAACCATAAACTCAAGAAAAGCTTGAAAACCGTATGCACATCAAACAAAAAGTCCTTTATTCCAGCTACAGGATGGAGTTGTAGAATGAGATAACCTACGTCCAAATCTGAGATAGTGGAATCTACTTAAAGACAACACTATGGGTCACATATGTAAAGGACTCGTTATCACCAACAGTTAAGTTTAATTGAGAGGTGATCACCAGCGGCCACGGTAATTATGGAGGGAGTCGGTCCTCTTTAGAAAGTCGTACAATTAAATTTGATCCCTCTTCTAAGACAACGACATTGATAGTGGAGGATTCAGCAAAATCTCACATCACATTAAGTGCTGGTTGACTTCAATATTTTTCTTTAATGACTGGAACCTACGTTCTGGCTAGTTAAAGATGAATAACACATAATATAATAATGAATAATATTCATTAGTTATCAGTTACAGCTTATGTACTACGTCCGGACATTTGGTGACACAGTGATGCAGATTTTGCACCAACACACAAACGGGGTGACAGCCGATGACACCGTCTATACATAGTAAACCACATCCGCAAACCCATTTCTCACGGACAATATTTATCTTAGTTTCATTGGCTTTTTGTTTCCTTGGAGAGTCCACATTTCACATTCGCTTCCCACGTGCTCCGTGTCTCTGTTTACAAAGACAAACACTGCTGCTGCAAAAGCAAAGCGGGCCTACGCAACTACTGTGCTGTATTTTTATACTTTTTTTTTTTTTCGTTTTTAAGAAAACGCTGCTGATGTGTGATGTTTCAGAATGTAGGCTGACGAAAAAGCTAAAAGTGAAAGAGCAGCTGAAATGGTACCATTGCTCTGGAAGGTTGAGTCGCGCTGGCTGGCTGTGTACTGGATTTAGAAATTATTATGCAAAAACTTTTGCCACTTTCCACAACAATAAATCCAGCCGTACAGCTGAGCCATGTCAGTCTCATCACTGCACTTCTGAGTTTCCCTTTGTAGTTCAAATTCAGGGTCTTTTTCCCCCTCAATAATTACCACCACCATGATTGAATGGTAGTGGCTTCTGTAGATTTTAAAAAAGCTTGCAGGACATTTTGATATTTTTATTCATTTTTCTTTGCTTCACCCTGCCTTCGTAGTCACTTCATCTCCAAGACCTCAGTTAACGAGTGTTCCGGATGAGCACATAAATGCCACTGCCGTTTCCATGATTCAGAAATCAAGTTGTGAGGTGGGCTACGCTCTTATCATCAGTCTTCTGCTTTCAGTGGTTTGGTGCATCTCCGGCTCCTGTTAGATATGGATCAATGCACGGTCAATCCCTTCCCTGAGAGGATGTATTGATTTGGTTTCCTTGGGCAGACCAACCTCTAATCTCTTGAAACACTGAGGTGCTCAACCCGCTCTCTGGAGACACTGCAACCTGCCTCCACCGAGGCCTAGTGCACGGCACAAAAATACAACCATGTCAGAAAAAGAAAAAATCCTCTGACTCCAGCTTCGACAGCCTGTGACGTCTGAAGTGAGTTCGATATCGAGCCCAGACTCCCACAGTAAGGCTCGAGGAGGAGGCTGAGAACTACCTCAAACAGCACAATGATAGATTCATCACCATTTAGTATCATGCAGCTTTAATTGCTAGGTTTTACTGTACTATAATGCAAAGTGAGGCCAAAGTGCAGAGAGTGATATATATATATATATATACGGTGCATTTAAGCATGTTGGAATTACGGCCTCCATATTTACAGGGCGACACGTCCTCACCTATTCTCGGATCTCTGACACCTCGCTTCCATTAAATTACGAGGTTGCGTTAATGTCTTTTAATAGGCTCGTAAGTAGCATGCAGAAAGCTGACGCTCGAGGAGAGGGAGGGCGCGCCGCGTCGCGGCTCATGAATGTGTACATACCGCTTGGTTTGGATTGAGCAGGGGGAAAAAATAAATTAGCATAGTGCTAAGCATCACTGTTCAGGCCATATTTCTGTCACATGAGATAAGTTAACCGCAGTGTGAATGAAGCCACAATGTCTTGGAAATGATTAATATTTGATGAAGGCTAAGTGCAAGGATGGAACCATAGGGTTTAGCAGGCTGCTCAGGGAAGTGAGGGAAATTGTATGTGACTGGGAGAAAAGGTCAGCTTTGTTTGGCATCAGTGTAGGTCGCCATTGGGGTCCTTCCCTTCTGTTCATTGGCGCATTCATAACAAGTATTTTTGTAATGGTTTATTTAAAAATCTGCAAGGTGTATTTTGGGTAAATACTTTATGTTCTCTCGCAAGATTCAAAAAGAGGGGAGATAATAAAAAGGTAAATAAAAAGGTAGTGAGACTGCGCAGACTGCAGGACTCCTCTGCTCACCAGTCCCTGTCACATACCAGAAAGAATGTCGTTGATCTTTGCTTGTGTTGTAAGCTTCGCCCTCAACGCACAAAACAAAACACACTCTGGCTGCTTTGTCCGCACATGGCAGCACAAGATGGCAGCCTCCCGAAAGCAAGGCCCTTGCCGATAATACATGTTTCTTCTAAGGCTACAGAAACCAAACCATATTTATACACTTCTACAAAAAGGTGCGACTGAACTTCTGCCAATACACATTCCCAAATGTTACACGCAACCTTTAAAACAACTGGATCTGGAGTGAAATAATGGCATTGATCAATGAAAGTGTTTATGGGAGTCAAAAACCAAGAAGGCAAAAGGTAAAAATTCAAAAAACTGGAGTAGAATATTTGACTTTTTGGCTTTTCATTGATTGTTGTATAGGTATTTGCAATGCAGGATATTAAAGAAGGCGAACTGTCGATTGAAAATGTCCTAAATATGTTAATATGCGATGATTAGTGTTTGAAAAAGGACCTGTATCATCCCTCCTGTACACAAACAGTGAATTTATCTATATTTAGCCCAAGTCTGTTCGCCCATTGTGGAAGGCCCCTTACCACCAGCGAAGGAAAAACATCTTCCTTCACTGCCACAGCATACAATGATATTTTAGACAATGGTGTGCCTCAGCCCCCCTCCAAAAACCTCTGGGATGAGCTGGAACATTGACAGCAAGCCAGGCCTTATCGCCCGACATCAGCGGCTGACTTCTGTAATGCTCTTGTGGCTGAATGGGAGCAAATCCCGGGCAGCAGCGTTCAAAACATTGTGGAAAGCCTTCCCAGAAGAGTGGAAGAGTGTTAGAGGATGTATGACGCATGTGGTGCTAGGACGGCACGATTTGGTACAGTCTAAAGTCGCTTTTAAAGCTGCAGAGCGGTCTTCATGAACGAAAACGATGCAACATTATTGCATGCCATGTCCTTCATCGGAAAACGGGCTCTGTCAAGCAAAACTATCAGACCTGACTTTGTGTGCATACAGCAGTAGCACAGGGGCAGATGGGGCCAAGGGCCATTTATGCCATTAAACTGCTGAAAAATAAGGTTGTTGGGTTTTTTTTTAAGCCTTCTCATACATTTTGTGGACAATTCTTTATGTTTTCCGTCACACCCCAAACGACTAGAAACTGTCGCAGTTCACAAGCACAACATTGTTATTGCCTCCCAGTGACACGAGGCCTAAACACAGCTGTGCTTAATCTGCATTGTGTGACCTCATCTGACAATGGCTTCCATATAATGGGCATTTGTTTGGATTTAGAAGTTACACAGCGTAGTTTTTTTCAAGTTCATGGCTTAAATGATGAGCCTTAAATATTATGTTAGATTAAGCCATCCTAGTTTTTTTTTGGTTTTTTTACTTGTCGTGATTAAATATTAACCAACACGATACATACCCAAATGAATAATTTTCTATTTTAAATGATACAGTGAATTAATGCAATGACACGCAACAGCATCTATCACAGACCTCAAAATAGTCCATCAGTTCGCAACAGTAGGGCGCCTGCTCGTAGAAGATTATTTTCAACCTGGGGAGTAGAGAGGCTGGCCTAATCCGTGCCATACACAAAGCAGGATATGTTTTCCAAAGCTGTTCAAAGACTCTAAATATGGAAGCAGTGGGACTTCATAGTGAATGTTTGGCAGCTCTGATGTGATAGATTTCCATACAGACATACAGCGCCGTTATACAAGCGGTTCAGATCAGGTCAGTAGTTTCTGCGGTTGTTTGTGTGCGTCTGAGGAGGTCACATCTCACGGTCTATGCTCGGTCTTTCTGCGCCGATGACGGGGCATCACTGTGAGGCAAAGCACGGGAGGGTTTTCCGACATGAATTAACTTTTGCAAGGCTAACAACTATGAATACTGAAAAGGTTAATGCCACAGTGGGAGCGCCCTTACCCTATTCATTTTTGCAGATGCATTGAATTTTGAGGCGACGCGACCCTCTAATTTATCCGAGACAAGCGGCTCTGGCGAACTGTGCACCGCAAATGTTTAACGCCTTACAGATAAACAAAAGTTGTCACTTCAGCTTTTTTCGTGCGACACATAAAAACTGCTACCTTACTGTCGACAATGGCTGCAGGTTATGCACACGCATGCACACGAGGTATTCAAAGCAGCAGGGCGAGCAGAGGCTAACTGATTCACTATTCATTCCATGCAGGAACACTGTGATGTTGCACTGATGGCAAGAACAGTTGGGGGAAATTACCAGGCTGCCACAGGCTGGACTGATTATTCTCAAAGACTGGATGCTCCGTAATCCTCTCGTTTCCGAGGGAGGGAGGTACGGCCATAAATGCAGGAACTTTAATTAACAAAAGCTTCAAAGGACGCCTGCATTTTGTCCATTTTTACATTACATTTACAGTTTCATGTATTAAAAAAAAAAAAACATTGCAAATACACCAACATAAACATTTCCCCTTACTTTCTTGTTGTTGATTGGAGGTAATTATCAAACGATAAAGCTTAAACTTGATTATTTTATAAATAGAGGTTCATAAATAAAAATGTGTGTGGCTCTGTGTTTGTGTGACAGATATTCTGCCATTCAAGAATGGTCATTGTTTTGCATTTTGACTGGAAATTGTAAAACATCCAGATTATGATGTGTGACATTGTTTGGCATCCGTCACCAAAAACAGCTGCTTTCTCATGCGAAGAGCAAAATATTTGGGCCGGTGGATTGTTGTAACATTTCACAATGCAGTGCAGAAATTCACACATTTGTCACACATTTAAGATCCAAAAAAAAAGCAAAAAAAACTGGCTTATTTAGAGCCAAATCGACGATAAAGAAGGGTATGTTTTAAGGTGCAAATATTGTGTGATGGTGACCTACTGCTCCTCAAGTGAGTTCCACCCCATGTTTCTTCCCCAGCACTACCTTGTCAACCAAAAAGGGTCTTTTCTGGATTTAGAAAACCAAGACGGTGCTGTTTAAATTGTAAAAAAAAATATGGTTTCAAGAGGACAAAAAGTTCACAAACCAGTGTTGAGTTGCCACTAAGCAAATGCAAGGAAAAACATCCAGCGTGGGTCACCTTGGCAAACGTTGGAAATTTAGCAGCATCTGACCTGCAGTCAGAGGCGACTACCCCTTTTTTCCTTCCCTTTTTCCCCTCTGAAATGAACCACATTTGTCCTTTTTTCCCCAAGCATTAGCGTGACAAAATAGAAGGCAGACTGACACAGCCACCACCACACTCAGGCCCGGCTATTTTTGCTCTGAAATGACCCACCCTTGTCATCTTTCAGCACATTAGCGTGACAAAACAGAAAGGAGATTGAAGTGGCACCATCTGTGGGTGACAGAGGACGCAATGAATTGATTTTTACTGTCTGATGTGCTCTTTCACACTGTGCTGCCTTCTTTTTTTTTCCCTCTTTCATTTCTTTTTGAATACTACTGACGACAGATCGTTTTAACAAATTAAAAGCTCTCAGTTCTTTGTGTGTCCACGTTTTATTGGAAAGGTTAAGTAAAAATTAAAGTGTCACATTAATATTATATTCAAATACGCAACGAGAAGAAATGAGGTGCACTTTCTATGTTGCTTATGTGTAAGAGTGATTAAGAGGCTATAAAACACGTATTTCATTCATTGACATAAAATGTGTTGAAAAGTTAAAATGGCTAAGATGGTCAATATGAGGGTAACATATAAGATAAACGCTGCCAACTGCAGTAAAACTTTATTTTTTTTAAGTTTATTTTTTGGGGAAAATGTTGTTTATGCATTATTTTTATTTAAAAACAACAAGTACCCACAGCATCTTAATCACTCGTCTTGATAAAAATTGACTGAAAAATCCATTGCACAACGTATTCACAGGAGCAACGTTGAAATAACTGAATGGGGGAAGAAAACTAGATAATTGTTGAGAAACAGTGAAACACCGCCAAGACATTATCTGATCGCCAAAGATTTACTTTTCCTTATTTCATATTTTGAGTTGACTCTGCACCAAATGACCAATGAATAACGTGAAGGTTTCGGATAAAGACGGTGCTGAATTGCAGCTCAACCACAGCTGATGTTATGGTATGTGACATTTACAGAGCGAGCGACAGTAACTGCCGAGTATCAGCCTGTTAAGCAACTTCTTGTTAACCAGTCCGAGTGAGAACTGGGGCAAAGTGTGCAGAGTGTTTCGCTGCAATCAATATGAGGTCTTTAAGTATAAACATGAGAGAAGCTTCTGTCTGATAGACTGTATGACAAACATGACCTATGGGAGGTATAATGGGGGTTATATGGCTTTCAAGAAGCACTAATAGAGCTTTTAAAGCTTCAATTATAGACCAATCACTCTGGCGTGGGAGGTAATGTTACGTATGTTGGGCAAAGCGCTCTGTGTCTCCTCCGCTTCTATTGTTCAACAGGTCGGAGTTGAGGAGGAGGATGTGTGATGACAGGAACATGCTAAGTGGCTATGTGGGTGGTGCTAAGCCACTGCGCCATATCAGGTTTCAATATATCAATCTTCACACTTGGACCATAAACGACTGAAGTTAGTGTTCGGTTTAAAAAAGAAACTTGAGCTCTTCAATTTTATATTTTATACTGTACTGCTTCACTGTCACTTTCTCCTTTATGCATGGATATAATGCTGTGATGGTACATCACAATATCGGTCTAACTGAAGACAGGTTAAAAGTGCAGGATGTCTCCATTTATTCACAACACAGAGAACAAAGTGCATAAAGTCTATGTATCGGACGTGGATGTGGCATCGCTTAAACGTAGCTTTCTCCACTATTATCCCGCTGTACACTCCCTCGTCCTCGGCCAGGTAACGCCCAAGTTTCCCTCATTTACTGGAGTGGCATCGCCACGAGGAGACATGAAGAAGTGATGTCTCCTCAAGTGAAAACGAGCAGGGCCTTAATTTTATGAATTAAAATATTGATATTTGCTCCGGCCTATCGATTATTGTATTGCATGAGAAAGAACGACGATATATCGCCAACACAATATGCAATGTTTCTTAATAACAGTATGTTCGGTTCAATTGTTGGACAAGGATTTTTCTCACAGTTTCGCAACTAAAAAGAGATGTGGATCTGGAGTAATTATATAGGTAGCTTTAACCAAGTTATAACTAACTATAAAAATCAACAACAGAAAACTTCATAGAAGTCTAAAAGGAGCAACAGAGAGGCATGTAATGGCATACAAAACCTCCATTTAAATGTTTGTTTTTTTCTGAAATAATTGGCCAATAGCTTTTTAAAGACCTGTTTCCTTTATTTAAAATATAGTTTGATTTCAATTCCAAAATATGTCAATACTACACAACAGTACACAATGCTGCTGCACAAACCTGTGAAAATTAAAAGCCATTTGGCTGCAGCGGTGAGTTCAATTTGGAAAGTTCGCAGATCAGGTCCAGTGCTTCCAGTCATTAGCAAATCAGTGTCGGAGACATTCAGTTGCAGCTTCACATTCATTTTTTTTTTTTGTACTGCACTGTTAAAATAACAACCGCTGAAGGCGGTGTGTCACATCAGCTGCACTAATTAAAATTAGCTGCTGTCGTTGCCGTGTGCCCGCCGCTCATCATTGTCAACGCTTGTCAGGAGGAGTTTGGGAGAGAAGATCCGTCACTGCTGTCGCAACACCGGACGACCAGCGAGCATTCCTTCAGCTCCAGAAACTGCAACAGAGTGAGACATCCCGAGTGGATCACCGCTCGGGGTGGGATTCATATAAAATCAGTGTGTTACACTTGTAAACTTGACATTTCTGAACCATGACCTATTTACATGACAAAGCTTATAAAACGAGGTGTGAGATTTGCTCGTGTTCAGCAGTAACACACAGACTATTTAATCCTGATTTAAGTATCGTCACAAACCTGTGTATTAAAGACCTATATATGACTAATAAAGAGTCTGAGGCGGAAATAATAAAACACACAATGTACTGCTTTCTATTTAGACAAATATTATCTGCTGGTAAATGTCTCCTCATTTCCCTTAACTATAGAAAAACACATTATTTGATAAATTTTCATTGCTCCCATAAAGTTCTTATACCCTTTTATACGCTCTTAAATTGGTTCTTGTGAAATACGTGAGCATCAAACCCTGAGCTGACATTAGCCTCCTCCTGAGAAAACAAAAATCCATTACTGATCAATTATGGATGGATAACTACCATGTCACCTCGAGTAAACACTTTTAAAAGGTCAGTAGCCCCTGAAATGCACAGAATTGAAGTTTTATTTTGTCCGTCTTTATAGAAACCGCTATTTTGCAGGTATTATATCATCATAATGCTGAGATAATCCGTGTCTTTCTGCAATCAGTCACATACAGGGAGAATTAGACAAAGTCAGGTCAACTCCGAAAATGCCAGACAACCAATCAATACAAGTTTGCTGGACTAACCGCTTTCTGATCCTAGAAAAAAAATATATATATTCTTACGTGGATTAACTGGCTCTTTTGCCCAATTTCATTTTCAGTCAAGAAGGCATTAATCTGACAGCCAAGTGAAGCCCAGTAAATACTACAAAACTTCAAAGCAGCAGGCGGCGCGCTTTGGAACAGCGGCCAGGTTCAAACACGTCTGTTCATTTCTATTTTCAGTCAGATTCACATATACCCAGCCCGTGGTGTTTTAAACAACTTTCAGTAAACCCGAAAATACAGAGCTTTGCTTATTCATGGTCCAACTGGCAGTTTTTAGCGCGTTTAAATTTGGATCCGCCGCTTAAGTGCAGTATTTTAGTGCAGGTACAGCCTTGTGTTAT
Organism: Solea senegalensis; assembly: GCF_019176455.1. Lineage (NCBI taxonomy): Eukaryota > Metazoa > Chordata > Actinopteri > Pleuronectiformes > Soleidae > Solea > Solea senegalensis. Next base: position 4,581,178 of record NC_058033.1, read on the forward strand.
TTTAGACACGTTACAAAGTGACGGTCTGTTTTTTTGGGGAGATCAATTTGTCATCTTCACTTTTATTACCGTTTAATTATTTCACTGCTGCAATGTCAGAATCCGAATCTGAATACTTCATTAATCCCCAGGGGACAATCGGCTACGGTCGCTCCATCGAGATGAACTAACACAGACAGAATAGCAACATTGGTATAAAAAAAGCTAAAATATATTAAGAATAAGTTCAAGACGTCGTCATTTCCAGGTGTCGACATTTTATGGACCAAACGATTACTCGATTAAATAGTCGTTAGTTGCAGCCCTAGTATGGATATTGGACGGCTTACGAGTTGGTACCAAAATGGTTCAGATCATAGAAATGACTGTGTGACACTGCAGATATTTAGTTCCATTTAATTCAAGTTAAATTAGCAGGTTCCTATATTTCCTGCAGTCTTTCACCTCCCACACAGCACAGAAGCTGTTTAGTTGCACTGGATTTTTGTCATATTCTCCCAAGAAAACTATTACTTATTAAAGTGTAAATGTACCATTTGTAAATAAAAAAAGTGACATTTAATATAATTACTGCAATAGAGTATGGCTACCAAGTAATTCCACAACACAGACGCACCGAGTTCTACTAAACACCGTTTTCACACACATGCAACGGTCACACAATTGTCCAAACTTTCAACCTATTTGGTGAAAGTCTGTCCACCAAATGCTCCAGTGCGACATGAATGAATGAATGAATGAAATGAAAACTTTCATTGTAAATACACTGGCTTCACTACGGTCTTCATGTTTCTTTCATCTCGGATGACACATCATGGCCTTGATTCAGACATACTCGCACATTCATACCCATTCAAACACTGCTGGCACATTCATTCGGAGCAATTTTGGGTTACGCGTCTTGCCCGGGGACACGCTGGCGTGTCGACTAGAAGAGCTGGGAATTGAACCATCTACCTTAACCCACTGAGCCCACAATACAATAGATTTCTAGCATATTGCCCCTTTCGCGACCAGGCGGAGAGAAACCCATGGGGGGAATCAAAGTGACAACACGCACACCCTCCCATTGAACTTGAAATGGATGGACAAACAGCAATTTCAACGCAACAGCTCGCCTTGAGGTCAAAACCAGTACAGAGCCTTGACCTGGCAAAGAGCCCTGCGTGGCTTCTGAGTGTTGTTTTGTACAACCAAGTTTCGGGGGGGAGAGGGGAGCAAGGTGCTTTGCTTTGGTCCTCTTTGGTGGACAAATTGGCATCTGTGCCTCCTGCAGGAAGAGATTTCTCCCCGAGTGCTTGTTGGATGCGAGCGCTGAAGGGAGGTCAAGAGAATTTACTTTTCAACGGTTTTTGGAGGGGGTTGAAAACAAACCATGATACAAGGCAGCTGCAACATGATTGCCTTTCATTATACATGAACAACATCCATCGCTGCCTTTTCTTTTTTGTGTTTATCTGTGGGAGGGGAAAAAAAAAAAGGCTGCAGCTTTCAATTGTAAAAATTCAGCGGGTTGTATTTGTGTATTGCTAATTTAAAGCGATTTCCTTTAATTATTCAGTGCGTGAATGTGATTCCATGCCTTCTTTTAGCGAAAGCACAAGGGGACACGCAGACTGAACTGGATTCAAAGTCTGTCAGATCAGAGGCTGATGAAGAGCAGGGGGTGGTTTGTCCTACTTGCTGAAAAACTCTTGTTTCCAAATAAATTTGTTCTGGCCTACAAACAAAACTAATTTAAACCCATTTCAAGTGAATATTTTTCAGTGACGGGAATATTTATTATCTTCACCTGTTTAATGGGGGAAAAAAAATGTGGTTTTCCCCATCACATAGGGTTTATTCTGCAAAAAAACCCACCCATTCATTCTGTAGCTTTGCTGCAACAGAAGAGAAGGTCAAGTTATGAGCTTGTGTAAAATAACCATGAAACAACACAGAGCGACTCATTCACAGCCAAGGAGAAGGACAAACTGCTGAGGGCTTGCAGCAGTGAGCGGGACAGAAAAGCAGAGCATCCACCAGAGGTTCTTTGTGAGTCAGGAGAAAACCCTGAGTTAATATTTTTATTATTTCTCTGGGTAAACAGCAGAACATGATGACTTGATCAGGATCTCACCTACCTAGTATGAAATGGAAAAGGCAATACGCCTATCGCTCCAATAAATTATTCCATTTACTCACGCCGTTATTCAACAGCTTCATCGTGGACCAGGTATCATACCGAATTCCGAAAAACAACTAAATCAGGGATGCGTTGGTTTATTGGCAAAATGTTTGTGTACAACTGGGCAGTATTTATCGAAATATTGATCGCAATTGGCAAATCAGCAAATAAATGGAAATAGTACCAACAGTACAACGTACTAAGAATGCAGTCGATACAGTGAAAATGATTAAAATATAAAATCTGATATCCAATCCAGAAATCACGTCGTGGGACTGCTTTCGCCTTCATTGCGGGAGAAGAATATTTGTTCCACTGTTGGAGAATTGTGTCTTTGAAATTGCTTGACATGGTGATAAATGCATCAGCACAAATGTGTTGTTAACAGCTTCGTCGTTTAAATGAGTGTGAAATGAATGCATTGGACAGATAGAATCATTTCGATTGGTACGATGCGATGTTGACATTGGTGTCCGACGCGAAAAGTGATCTCGAGACCACCCTCACTACGCACACTGAAACAAATTGAGTAAGAAACTGCTTTTGTTTGTGATTGTAAGTCGTATTAAATGTCATTTCATAAATTGTGTGACTCAATTTCAGCTCTACAGACTGCCATGTTGAGTTTTGGTGCCGACTGAAGGCGGCATAAGTTCTCCAACACACGGATACACAGCTGCAACCTCAAACTACGTTTGTTGACATTTACAGTGAAGGTTATTTTGTTTTGTTTCCTGGCATAAAAGGACTAAAATTAAACAACAACAAAAAAAAGGGGGGGCATCGGTCTAGATGGTCACAATAACAGACCATTATTATTACCTTTGCAATAGCTCATTGTTCATCACTGATGAGGAAACATACTGTAACCGATGTGTTTGCTGGCCCACTACAATAGCTCACGGGGGTATTGTTCGCTATTTAGTTCTCGTTCATACAAAAGAGAGCCTGATTGAGACACTGAAGAAAAAAAACTAGGAGGAATGTCGCAGCCTTGCGATCTAGGAATTTCTCACAAGGGCCCCATTGTTCTTCTTCACAGGTAAGACTTTACTCCGCAGCATCCAACTAGGACACAAAGAAAACGAGATGGTGCATTATTGTGAAGTGGTTGTCTGGCATCGGCGTGGAAAATATCAGTCAAGGCGAGACTCGCGAAAGATGAGACAAAGGACGAGAACTGAGCACAGTGAGGAGACGTGATCCAGCGCCATGGCAGACAGTGCAACAGCCTGAAGGGTCTCATCAGTAACAAATTCACTGAAATGTAATACAAGCTGGAGTGTTATGTAAAATGAAAGATGGGAGAACCCAGATCACTCAAGCCTGCTGCGCTCCGATCGCTGATGCATATACCTGTATTGTATTCAGAAGGGCATTCATTTCCCCTCTGATGATTACAACGGAACACCAGCTGTATTGTTTATTTGGTTGAAAGCACAAATGATATGCATTGATTCCTTATTCATTCATTGTTGAACTCAGCATTGTATCTATGAATGCGGGCAAAATGGGCCCAATTACAGGCGGCGATGCCTCCCTGTGTCTCCACAGCGGAGCAAGATGATAAAGGCCTCAAACTGGGAGGAAAGGAGCAATCAAAGGCCACTTGTTGTCCTTTGTAAATTCAAAAAGCGGAATGGAAAACATTTCTTGCTGTGAATGACAATTGTTCCCTTGGGACTTCAGATTAGATTATTAAACCACATGCATGTACTCTGGATTCCACCTTCTCTGTATTGTTCGAAGTGCTCCATAATCCACTGCCGCGACATGGAACGATCAGTTCATCAATAAATTGATGCACAAAACGTCACGCAACATATGTTTTATCATATCTTACCGGTTATAATTTGACTGTTTGGCAAATTCACTTTTACGACGAGCCCCTGTCATAGATTCTGAGACTACACATTAATCAATCAAGAAATTATGAGTGAATTCAAACAGTACTGACAGCAAAATGTAGAGGTCAACCAATCGTGGATTCAATGGTCGACAGCGTGACAATAGTTTGAAGAACGGGAAAGCTGATTGCAGATTAATTGAGCCTAATCTCCATCCTAATCTTCATCATGAATGAAAAATGGCTGTCAAATTTTTCCATGGAATTGAAATAGCATTATTAATGACATTAAAAATACACACAAAAGTGAACAATGTTCGAACATCTACTGTATTGACTTCATATTTAAATGACCTCATGACTTCCTAATTAGTAGTTAACCTGCAAAATATCCTATTGAAGCCAAGTTATCAGACGATCAACCATAACTAATTATACTTTTCATGGTAATGGTCATTATACCATGTACATTTGCTTGCTTTATATTTTTATATTAACCAATATGGGAAAAGCCATGCAGACAAATGAAGAATCTAAACTACACAACAAATGCACATCCCATAGAAGTGATCGAAGTCGCCCCATTGCAAAACAGACCAGCGCCACAAGTTCTCAGACATCATGCGATACGGACAATGACCTGAAACTGTAACATAAGATAAGATAAGAGATTATTCCTGAGATAAATTCTTATTCCAGGTTGCTCCAAAATTACAAAGATAACAATAACAATGGAAGATGGCATGAAAGAACATCATACTAGTGATTGAGACCATTGACTCATCGAGAAAAGGTTTGTCATGTTATGTTGAGTCAGAAGTCGGCTTAGGTTCCTATAGAGTTCCATTCATAAGAGTTCTTTTTGCTACCAGCTGAGTCGCCCCCTGGTGGAAGGCACATCCACACAATAAGACACAAGGCTGAGAGTCCTATTTCTCTGCAAGATAATCTTAAATCATTAGGTCATTTACAGATCTCAACAATGAAGATGGTGAATATAAAAGGCCATAAAAGGCTTTATACTTCAAAATTACCAGGCAGACTGCACCATATATCCTGTTATTGACCTTAATCCCAAATGACAACACGGGTTAATATTTTAAACTTTGAAAAGAGAACGTGCCAACACAATAATCTACCACATCACATCACGGATCTTGGCTGCATCACCTTTGCTTGTCCACTCAGTCAGCGCAGACTTAGAACCGAAGCACGTCGACCCCGATCTGACCTCGCGAGGAAATAAAACACAAACTTTCCCAGCTGTGGGGGAGCCAACGTGTCAAGAGTGCGGCGTATTGGCAGCTATTTATATAAATGTTTAGAGCACATCTGACAGCGCTTCTCACTGTGTTCACATTTGAAAGTATTAGTTATCAGTTATTGGAGAACACAGTGGGCACATAATTAGAATAATCCTTCTTCGAACAGCGACAATAAGAAAATGCTATCATACCAATGCCTGGGCAATAATAATATCATTTTACAGTGTCTTTACGTACTTCCAAGGCTTGAAACACAGGACTTTCATGCAGTGGTATTTGATTAAAGTAACAGATGTGAACACTTCCTTCACTGCTGCTGTAACCCGCATGTTTACCTTGTTCATTGTCACTGTGACTGATACTGTTTCTGCAGCAATAACCATTCAATTATTTTCCCCATCTCTTATGGCTGCTATGCTAACATAAACGAAGCTCATATTCCTGCAGGATTTTTCACTTTTAATAAAAAAGGTGAAAAACAGGAGGGATTATCTCCATTAGTATGACTGAAGGCTTTTAATGTGAGCTTTTACTGAATGTACTTTCACTACAAGAAAACGGCACACTGAAAATCATAACTCCAAGCAAGCATAATAATAATATGTCATGACTTAACGGCAACAGGTAACACGGCGGAGGTGTTGTGCGCCGCTCAAAATAAATACCTTATTTTGTATATTCGTGGACCAAACAAAAGGTAAATAAAGAGACGTTATGTCATGGAAACGACAACATTATTACCGACAACTGCACAGCAATTTAAAACAAGCCGCGGATCCGCCGTGCAGCCGTGTGTGTGCGGGGGAAAACTCCACAGGGGTTCCACGACAAAAGCGAGGCGATTATAGATCTCGTTCTCAATCTTATTTATACATGGACTCCATCCATTACTGTTTACAATTTATTTTTCAGCTGTTATGATCCTATTTACATCAGTGTGAAAATGTGATTCTTGATCAAATGGTAGCTTGGAACTCAGCTCAACGTTTCTTTACAGTGCGATCGTGTACACGTTTAATCCCAGCTGTCAGCGTTCGGTCAGAGGAGCTTCCATGTGTGAGACACACGGGGCATTTTCACTCGCCTGGGGCTGTGCTCTCATATGTTGTTTCGCTAAAATGCGTGTTGCCAGTTTGACAGGCAGCTGATGACGCATTGATTTCAATCAGCCAAACTGATTTAATGAGATTACATTGAAGTTTTTTTTCGCTCCCCAGAAGTTTGATACACTTTTTTTTTTTTCTTTAGGTCCTGCGATTTGACAGATGACGACAAACTGAACTGGCTGACGGCAACACCTAACAAAGTGCCGCTCACGAAAGCACAATGGTCGCTCTCAGTGTTGTGATGTTAGCGAAAGAGGAATGAGCTGAGGCTGTTGTGCTGAGGAGAGAGGAATAAGGGAGGGAAATGTCATCGAGAGTCCTTTTGAAAAATGTCACCAGAAGTGAAGATTGTTCCCGTGTGGTTGAAATGTGGTTTCAAATCAAATCTGCATCCATTAATGAGTTATAGATAGTTGTCAACTGTTGCCCGTCCTCCCAAGAAGCCAAAATAAAGACTTAATTGATCCCTCGGGAAGCAGTGCATCTTCAATAAAAAAATATAACAAATATTAATGAATAAAAATTCAAGTCCCTACCACAAATAAACATTTGTCTGAGCCATATCAAGTAAACAAATCTTTGGCAGAGTGCACCTTTATATTGAAATCATGAGGTAACATAAAGCTCGTCAGTGACATGACAGGACGTTAATCCCCGAATACATGCATCACAGTGTTCAGCTACATTTCCCCCGCTCTATTATTCTCCTCCTTCTCCTGGTGATATGCTGATTCCTGTGACTAGTCAGCATTTGTTTGGAGTAAAGAGAAGCTGACAAGACCCCCGCGAATGATGCAGGGAGCGTTTTTGCATTCACCTCAGTAGCCCTTTTTTTTTTGCATCCCCATTATGCAAATGCGGCGCGATCATAAATATTCAGATGTCACTTGAATTTAAGTCATTTCACTTCAGTGGCAAAAGCACAGTCTAATTCGATACCTAGGCCAGTGGGCCACTTTCTGGAGAGCAGATTGCCACCGGCGCCTTGGCAGCCCTCCCACTCCCCAAAATCTCGAGAGATTTGGAATCCGAGCGGGCCGACTTGACATCCCATCAGTCGGCGGATCACTAACAAGTAGGCCATAAACCTTTTTTTTTTTTTCCCCTCTTTGATTACGCTAAGTACACTAAGTGCACAGAGGCCAGATGCGACCCAGCCCAGTCATCTGTCGACTTGCCAGCACACTCACTGTAGACCAGGGCGGGAGAGGGGAGGGGGAGGGGGAGGAGCAGGAGGCGGAGAAGCAGGGGGGGGTCACTTGGGGTCCACTCCCTTCAGGAATATAACCATTGTTCTCCATTACAGCCGGGTGAAGCTGCTGGGGGGTACAGATGGAGAACAAGTCTTTCATTTCCACACCTGTTTTCCATCAACAGAGCTGCTACCAGTTTGACTCCAAGCCACGCTGCACGGGCGGCTCGAGCGAGTCTGACACAGCCAATTGTTTGTGTGCGCCGCGCACAGATTCTTCACAGGTCACGACAGTGACGTTTGGTAAATTGCACCATCGCAATTAATTATGTTGTTCTTGTTGTTGTGCGAGTCATTTTGTCTGAGACGCAGCTTTTCAGTCGTTGAGGAAACTAAAACTTAAATGGAAAGATAAATTCAGTCACAGTGGCAAAAAATGCAACTTTTTAACAGCCATATTATACTAGGGATCGACCAGCATGATACTCTATATCATTAATGTGATTGAAATCATTGGATCGGAAAAAGAGTGAAATCAGATCTGTTCCATAAACTAAATTCACACCAATACATTAAGGCTCCAACGATTAATAATCGATTACTAAATTAACCGTCAACTACTTTGATCACTGATTAATGAATTTGAGTGTTTTTTCTAATAATTAAAACAAGCTCTCCATGTTTTCAGCTTCTTAAACATGAATATTTTCTGGTTTCTTTGCTCCATATAAGAAAGAAATCAGTAAAAACGGAATAACCTTGGTTTGTGGACATAAAAAGACTTTTGAGATCATCTTTTTGAGGTTTGGGAAATACTGATCAACATTTTCTGACATTTTCTGACCCAAACAAGTACTTAATTCATAGACAAAATAACCGTTCGTTCCTGGCCTCTGTGAACCTGGTACCAGCTCCATCACCAGAAGTGATGTCCACACCACTTCATCTCAATTTAAAAGTTAATTTTTTTCTACAGTCATGCATAACATCCACAATACTGTAGCCATTCAAGCCCCTAAAGATCTTTGGCGATGCTGCCAACCATCGATTTGGTTCCCATCTCGGTCCCAACTTGACAACCAGTGTTCTGATTTGCAGTATTTACTACAAACGGACAATAAAGTCTAACTTACACTAACTCTTTGTGGATGTATCGTCCATGTTTGTGCAGTGAAAACAGTGGCTGGTAAAAAAAAAAAAAGGATTACAAGTTCATAAAAAAAAAATCATTGGCAAAAATCCATAACAATGTTCAAGGTTGCTATATATACTGTATCGACAAAGGTCTGCTACCCATGCAGTGAAGTCTAGCGCTACAGCCCTCCCCGAACAGACATTATCACTGCAGCTATAGCACTTACAATTAAAGTAAAGTAATGGACAAATACACTCAACGTATAATTGTTTCATTTCATATTTTATTACCAAGAGGAACATGAATGACTAATTTAGTAGACTATTAATAAGAACTCCTGGCATGTCGACTTAATGAAGTACCAGACCAGGTCTGAATCTGTGAACCGGAGTTTTTACGCCGTTTTACTTCAAGGTTAACTGGATACATTTGGGTTTGGACTGTTGGTCCAATAAAACAAGCAATGTGGAAATTTCACTTTGGCTCGCTCTTATTTTTATTTATTTATCAGCCTTGACTACAATCATTTTAGCTGCAGGGATTCACAGAGAAAAGATGAATATTTATCAAATATGCAAGGGGTTAGACATTATTGAACTCTTTTTATTTTTATTAAGAAACAACATCATCGCGACACTGCGGGAATTAGTTCTAATCTTCGAGACGGATTTTTCAATACATTTTGGTCAAATTCGGTCAGATTCAGAGTTTGCTCCACCTGGTTGAAAACACGTTGTCTGCTTTAAAAGATCGATTTTTGCATCTCTCCTTTCTCTAGTACATTATCCACAAGAAGCAATGAATATGTTGTGAAGGGCACAACAGGCATTAACGTGCCAATGGAGAAGCATGTCACCAGGAGACCAAATCCGAAATGAGCCATCAAGTGGACGTGGTGGATGTAAACAATCACGTCAAAGAGCGACTGCATATTTAAAGGGTAAATAAAAAGAAACTGGAGCCTGCAAACTCGAAGACCTAGAAATAATTCAAGTACACAGCTATAGATTTTCCATCAAAATGCCTTTTCTCAAGTGACATCTCTGATATTGGCTGTGTTTAGGATAATCCGTCATCCGATTATCACCTTGTGGCTGTAAAAATGTCAGTTCGTGCGGCCGTCTGCCTTCAGCAATAATCAGCTTTACGCAATAATCAGTGGCGTTGCAGTAAACACAATAATCAACTGAACCCGGGCCAGCGACTGCCTGATGTACAGAAAATAGATGTGCTCAGCAATGTATTAATTTAAGCCTTGTACGTGATACTGACAAAAATAAATAATCCTCCGGTAGCACGCCAGTTAACAATGGTGTGACAACAATGCCGGATTAAATGAACACATGTTGCACCGCTACAAAAGTAATAAGTTCCAATGGGATCTACTTACTCCTGTCCACTGTCTGAAGAAAGCATGACTGTTTAATTTAAAAAAGGGAAAAAAAACGTTGCAATAGACAGGCATGCCGTGTCTTTATCCACTGAAATGAAACATAAAGTGTGTTGGTGTGGACAAAAAGGTCAAATTTGGCTGTGATTCGGTTCGATTCCACGATGCATTGCGTCTAACTTAAAGAGCAATATAAACATTTCTGAACAAACAAACTCTGTAGTCAAGCAACTTCTAGCAACTGGAAAATCAACAGGCACAGATGATTTTGTGTCGTCCATATCCAACTATTTTGATAATCGATTTGGTTTGAGGGTTTTTTCATGATTGAAACCAGATTTTTGTTTGTTTCAGCTTCTTAAATGTGAATATTTTCCTGCTTTCTGCGATTACTCGATTATGTCGAATCTGTCGAGTATTTTCTCGACAGATTTGTCTATTATGAAAATAACCGTTAGTTGCAGCTCTAATGATAACTATTGCTTTGTTTGATAGCCAAAAGATTGATTCTTTTTTTTTCTTCAACCAAGTGAAAATTTGTCAAAAACAGTGGTTTTTTTAAACGCATTTATGGGCAGAAAACGTGCAACCCTTGACCAGGATTTAATTGGAATAGTTCAGAACCCCACGTCCAGCAGAGAACCCAACACTCGAACAGGAAAAGGCTGTGATTACAAGTCCATGAAAAGCTATTTAACCTAAACAAAGACACCAAGCAACCAAATCCACAGGTCGTAAAACACAAATCAGACCACAACCACTTTGTATCTTCATGCTGAAGAAGAAAACTACAGTTGTTGAATGAATGCCCACAATTACCCAAGATCACACGGGAACCATGTCAACTGAGGGGACAGAAAAACTGTAATCTACAGTATATACACACATACATAACATACCTCCCTCTGTTAGTAGGTCAAATTGAAGTCATGCAAAGACACATTTTCTCCCTGCATTCTCACACACAAACAGTGCCTGCTCTCACCTGCACTATGGCTCGGTTACCCAACATCACAAAAATGAAAGCAGAGACGCTTCTCGCTGTACCTGATAGATTACCTAACCCAACTTTTCAAGTCTCAGCAGGCTCGTGGTCAGAGGCTGCTGCGTTCGCACTCTTTCAAAAACAGCTGTAAAGGGGCCATGCCACTGTGCTCCGAGCGTCTCATCTGCATTGCGATCGGGACTCGCTACACATTTCCATGCAGAAAGAAATTGTATGAAACAAGACATACATTAGAATAATACACCACCCACATACGTTACAACAGGGTACAAGAAAAGCCTGCATGGCGTAATTATCATCACAATCACACTCAGTACTCTCTCACCACCACCCGCTCATCTTTTCTGAGAAAGAACTAAACAAAATTAATTCAAATGCATAAACCTATTATCTGGAATTCATTACAGATAGTGAAACTTGGCAGAGCATATAATCGCAAAGTATCTCTGTCACAACCAATTCAAACTTCATTATTTGCAGGAGCCAAACAAATGCATGGCTGAGTTTGTACTACCACTGTGCGGATACAGAACTGCATACGTTTTAATGCATATTTGTACCTTAATGTTGACGCCTAATAATGGGAAAATGTCTCTGTACTCAAAAGTACAAGATGTGGGTAAAATAACACGACATTATAAATGTTTAGACCCACTCTGAGTCTGTCGAGTTGCCTCCAAAATTCTTTTGTGACTGGGGAAACATCACTTATTGATTTCCGCATGGTGAACGTTATCTCTGGAGGTACACTATCCACCCTGCAGCTCTCTGAAGCGACAGCAGCCAGTCAGACGTAGCCAACTGTGAATGCTTTTCCCGTGAATCCATTTCATTTGGTGCATGTGTGTGTGTGTGATGTGATGACAGTTTGAGGTGAGTCAGTGCAACTTATTGTCGAGAGGAAATTAATCAATGTTGCCTTTATCCACAACCGAGTCTGCAAGTTGCTTTCCCCTGACAGAAAAACACAACTTCCATTTTACACGAATTGGCAAATAAACAAAGCCTATATACTAAGATGTGAGCCTAATATATGGGTAAATAATTGATGACGCTTCTGTGCAGACGCCCTGAGCTGTGTTTGAAATCAGTGGGGCCATTTCCATGGAGGTACAGAGAGCGGCACTGCCCACTGTCCACAGCACAGAGCCTTGTTTCGTGAGCCGAGCTTTACGGGGACCGTGAAACTGGCTTGTGCCAATCATTATATCACTGTGCGCGCATATTTTTAATGGAGAAAATGCTGTCATGGATTAAGCCTGGTGGATAATCCACAATGTGACAAACATGGACATCTGCCTCCCTGTCACTCCTTACAATTAGAGGCTCTAACTCAGCAAAAAAGGGGATTTATATTTGCACGAAGCAGACTTTACTGCAGAATAACTCGAGTTCGGCATAATTCATGACAAGAGGGGGACAAGTCGTGATGAAACGCACCACAGATCTATACTTTCACCAGTTATGCAGCTGTGTATAAGCTGCTTTCTACTTTCTTGGAGCATGTGTGTGTGTGTGTGTGTGTGTGTGGTGTGGAGAGACTGCTTTCCCCCTCCATTCCCTACATCTTCATCATCGCAGAGAATAAAAACATACAGGAATGAGCATTTCTCAGCGTTTCATGACTGATCACAAAGCATCAAAGTACTCAATCAGAGATCACTCTCTCGTGCCTTCGTGTCCCTGTGTGGTATCTAAAACGTGTGTGCTTGTTCCGCAGCCCGCCAACTCACTCTCAGCATCCCTCATCCTTTTCAAAGCCACAACAGCGTTGGGGAGGTTGCAGTTTCTAACACCACCAGCTTCCTCCCTAACCAATATTGCCTCTTTAAAGCATCTATCTGACTACACCCGTAATGGACCACTCTTTCATGTTGTATGATGCAGCGAATCCAGTCACGTTACCGTGATAGCACAGCCCGGATCTCCAATGAAAATCCGTGCAATTTATTCTTCCCATGGTTACCAGCACTACTGCATGTGTAGTAAAGGGGCAACTGAAGACGTGCTTCTCACTACTGTGTGATGCTTTTTAATTCGGCATCCATCCAAAACGCAGGGTAGCACTTGTATGGTGGAATTTTCTACTTCATTACGCGTCCGCGCGTGTTATGGAACAGCCTTTCAATGAAACCCAGCACCTTGACACGTAGTGGACTAATTGTAAAGAAACACGTTATAAACCTGCAATATGTCGTTTTTTTCTTGGCCATATTTGAACCGAATATGAGCAAAAGCACAGCGTTATTGACAACTGTTGAGTTGTGCTCCACTACCACGGAATAATCTCACTACGCAACGTCTACTCAAAATTGAGAGAATTCTGAATGGACTTTGGTGTGGCGCTCTCTGCTGCACTTTAACGCATCGCTGTTTTCCCGTGATTTACAGCAGTGCTTCGGACACACGCTATAAAAGTGACCAAGCAAGCGGAAAGAGCGAAAGGAAAACCGCGACCAACACGTCTTTGTGTGGAAGAAAAAGGACCGAACACTGTGCGTCCTCGCACACTAGAAACTGGCAATATTTAACTCAGAGTTGTGCAGCGGCAAAGCGATTTAACACAAGTGAGCGGAACCAAACTCATGTATGTTTTTAGCAGCGTGTATGCAACGATTGCGCACACAAACCTCACATTAAAAAAAAAAACCTTACTCTATTATTCCGCACTTCAACTTTACGCACAGTTAGGTTTTCTTGCCTCAGCAACATCCTACATCTAAATGTTCCGCTACGTACGGTCAAAAGAAATTCCTCCAACACGCTGCTGCCGCTGTTGAAAAACACACAACACACTCCTCCGTGTGCGGACGTGGGGAATCTGCGAGGAAAGTGTTTATTCCGCTAAAGGTGGTGGAAAAGTCCTACCTTTATGAAGAGCCGCTTGAAAGAAGAATAAAAAGAGAATAGTCGCCAGAGAGCCGCAGCCTGCGTTCGCCATGTTGGACACCTGCTTCAGTATGGTAGAGAGAGGCAGCTTCACCTACAGCTACAACGGGACTCCGTTTAATGACATGCAAGAGAGGGAGGGGACCATTTACCATAGTCTTCATTTCATATATTTATTTATTTTCTTTATGTAAACGTATACGAATCGAGATGGTGCCAATGTGTGTGCCAACAATGTAAAATTATTGAGAAAAAAAAATAAAACTAGAAAATCTGTTGTTTTTTTTGTTTTTTTTAAATGACTGTTTGTGTGCAGGGGCGGCCCCAGCCGTTTCGGTGCCCCTGATGAGATTGGGATCTGAACATTGGTTTTAAAATGAGGTGACTTTTTTTGTTTTGCTAATTCAAAATAAAATAATCAAGTAATATTAAATTGTCTTAGTGAAAGTATAACTTAATCTGATTATCTTTCCACTTGTTTTTCCAATGGCATTGTCTTATTACTATTAAAATACTGGGCCAATTCTTACAAATATTCACATAAGTAGCACTTTTTTTGTTCTCAGAATTAGGATGTTAATGGATGTGCATGTTATCATATATCATAATATTACTTAGATTACTTACCCATACAGTTTAGTTGTTTGCTCTCTGGTTCCCCTAGTGGCTATGTGGACCTTAGCAGATGCTTATTAGTTCCAGTGTTTGGCCATTGACTGCCTGCAAAATGCATCCTCTGACTGAGAATGAACTCGCGTTGCAAAACTTCAAGATATATAACCTGTAACCTGAAAAATATTGAAGTCAAATGAGAAGTAAAAGAAGGAGGCTTGTTTTCTCTCTCAATTAAAATGTACTATTTTTCAAACCAGTGCAGTAGCCCCCTAGTGGCTGACTACTTTTTCATCCTACTTCCCTGGGCTTCAGGTTCAAACTCAATTTTAAGACTTTGTCCATTCATATACTTGGGGCCAGCAATGCTGACAGGACTAATCTGAATTTGAAATTAAGGTATGTGATTTATTTTAAACCTTTACTTGTTCCCTAAAAGGGATATAAAAGAAAAAGACTCATATAATTAACTGGGCTGGCGAGATGGGAATCTATCATCCACTGGGAGTCATGCTCAGCACTGCTTTGGGTTGATGTGTTGCTGCATACCATATTTAACATATTTAAGTAGCTGATGGTAAACAGTCCCACATACAACCACTTTAAAGAAATGTAGTGAGCCTCTCTCTTTCTCTCTCCAGGGTCAGCTGTAATGGGATACATGACTAAAATTGGAATAATGGTATTTACCAAATTTGGATAATTATGATTCTGATTTGCTTTTGAAGGTCAGGATCACGTAATCAATTTTACCAGCTCTCTAATGGATCGTTTCCATGATTCAGTTCTAGCACTACGAGATTCAGCTCTACTCGGTACTGCACTTCCTCAACGCGTTCGTCATAGTCGGCCGAACTGCTGTGACGTTGTTTTATACGTGACACAAACACACACGCCAGTGACAAGCAAAGCGGTTCTTTTCAGTGTACTGAATCATTACAATCGGTTCATGAAAAAAGATTAGTTCGGTACTTCCTGCACAACCTGAATTAAAAAACAGGTTGTACTTTGGCCCATGAACGCCGGCTTTCAGCAGTGCTGTCGCTAAATACACCAGACTCATCTGTTAAATATTGAAATTTTTGTCATTTCCTTGCAAAATGTTGGATTAAAGCATGTATTTGGATTTTTAAGGCTTTCTATGGACGCCGCGTTCATGCCTCTTCCAGTGACGACACTCTCTGACCAAACACTGCCCAGCAATCTGTTGACGTCACATTTTATTTTAGTATCGGCTTAGCTCGCTTGGAACCTCACCAGAGCAGGTACCAAAAAAAGCACCACATACCGTTTCGGTGAGGATGTTAATGGATGTGCATGTTATCATAATATTACTTACATTACTTACCCATACAGTTTAGTTGTTTGCTCTCTGGTTCCCCTGGTGGCTATGTGGACCTTAGCAGATGATAATTTTTAGCAGATCATTTTTACTATCGCTAATAGAGAAGCTGAGTCGAGTCGAGCCGAGCCGAGCCGAGTAGTGCTACAACTGTATAATGGAAAAGCTCCATAAACGGCACTTCATTTCATAAGCTATGTCACAAAGCTCCATTAAACAAAACACATCTTCAAATAAAACATGACAAACACCTCCACTGACAATTTCTCTTAAACAGTCAGACCTTCTTCTGACAATTTAATGCACCTGAGCAGCAGAGTATAAACTCTGTTCATTGCAGAAGAGATTGGTGCATTTGCATCAAATTATCAGGCTGTGCTTTGCCTCAGTTGTGAGTGAAACCGTGGGGAGTGAGCGTCGTAACACTGTCAGCCTTTATCATGTGACGCTGCTACAAGGCAATATGTCCCTGTCTGTGTTGACATTAATTATGCACCTGAGTGTGTCTAAGACCCAGACCAAACTCCGGCCTTTCCGCCGCAACGAGGGACTGGTTCATCTCTGATAACAGTGTCACTGTAATTAATATACAGTGAGAAAGTTTGAATTAACTGCGTCATTTAATTTGAAATGATTTAATGGGCAGCACACTCTGCTAATATAAAATGATTAACAAGTAGTCGTCTACCTTATCTACTTCATTACGGTGGTGACTGGAAGAAAAAAAGTGCAAAAAAAACGGATGTCAAGTCAATATTTTACCTCAACCCCACCTGGTGGCCAAACTACAGATGGCCACAACACTTATTTATGTGAATGTTTGCTTCTTCCTCTTCAAATAAGTACAGTGCGTATTCCTCGCCATTGTTTTTAACAGTGAGCTAAAACTGCACGTCAAAGCCGACATGTGGTTATTATAGTAATTTCACTCGCACCAGGGAGGAGAGAGTGGGAAGAACACCTGTACATAGTTTCCTTTTTTTGGCCTGTTTCTGGACATTGAGACAAAAACTCAAACAAATATGCGTTCTACTGTTCAAATTTCATTCAACATGCAAACTCTATTGTTCATGTACAACTGCAGTGTTTTTCCAAGTAAACCTTTTTTTTTTCTTCATTTTTAATTGTAACAAACTGCCAGATATTGGATTGTGGGGAAAAAATGGGCAAAATCACGTAGTTATAGGACATTCTCGGGTCCTGGGTTTATGGTTAAAATAAGCAAAAATAAAAAAGGGTTAATGCTACAACATGATACAGATAGATGTGTTTTTGGACATTTCCTTCCACCACAATCACAAACTACCAAATCTACTAAAAACTCAAATCACCAATTAAGGTTTGATCAAAACAAAGGCTGGATTACTGTAATCTGGTTTCAGAATCCCTTTTTTGTCTCTTAAACAAGCCTAACCCCACACTGTAAGCACTGAAACGGACACAAATGATGTTAAATTTGACATGAAAAACAAACACTCCACCACTCATTTGCGGTGAACTCTTTTAATGAAGACGAACGACGTCACAGTGAATTAGAGCTGGCGCGTCCTCAAAAGAGTAAGAGTAGCTTTTACACACACTATAAATGGGATTACTTCAAATAATAACAAGATCCCCTTGTATAAAGCAATCACAGTTGGTGGGTGGTGAATGAGAAAAGTAGGGCGTGAGGGGTCCAGGATTAAGAAGAAATGGGGGTCAAGCACAAGAGTATGAAGAGGGGCCTGAATGGAGATTGATGACAGGCATGAGCTTGAAGGTGTTGGAGAAGAGTAACCCGAGGCGGGAGACTCAGGTTGGGGGGCAACTACTTGATGAGGCCTCATAGCTTCTCCCCTGTGGCTCCAGTAATAAAAGAAAAGGAGGCAAGGAAGCCGAGCGGAGGTGAGGAGGGGGAGATGAATAGTTGAATCATTTAAGTCGTATCTATAAACAGCAGAAAGCACAGCAGTTTATGTAGTTTACTCTTAATTAGCAAAGCAGAGAGCCTCGCTGGATAAAACACACATAATACCAAGGCTCCACTTAAGCTGCAGACGCCAGGATCGCCAGAGAGAAATGTGATCGTTGAAAGTCATTTCCAGATAGTTAAATATTAAACAGAGGAGGTGTAAACGCCGAGTTCTCACTCAGAGCTATCTGTCTGCCATTTTCTCGCACAGTTATTTTTTTTTTTTTTTACAAAAGTTGACTCCAGTGATAATGATAAAAATTGGACTCAGGCAGTAATGTGATACCCGGAGGTTTGTTGTTCTGAAGAGGCAATTCAATTCAAGTCCAGGTTTTTACGCGCATGTAGGAGCTGACGTCTGCTGGATAAAAAGATGCTCGCGAGCCACGACGGCGCTCTCACACTGAAGGAACCAGCTGCACACAAAGGTGCACATGACACCCATGTGCAGCTGTCAGCATTGTGGATTGTCGTACTTAAGGCAAATGGGGTACTTTACTACCATTGTGATCAACAAAGTCTGCTCCACTGAGCCTGCTCCGTATGAGAAGCTGGCTGTGATGCCGCACTTCTGTTCTGGATGCAAAGTTCTATTTTTACTGGACTGTTTTCACGGGGAACTGAATTATCGTCCTCTCAAGACGTCTCAGCTCAACATAAATACATTTACAATCCATAGTTCCCATGCTGTGTACTTACACAGTGTATATATATCTTATCTTATCCTATCTGTTAAAGTGTTTGCTCTTTCTCTACGGAGCTCCTTCTACAGTTTTGGAGGACATACTTTTACAATACTACCATAAACATCCATCCATCGTCTACCGTTTTTTTTCATCCTTCTGTGCTTTTTTTAATTCTTGCTTATTTTTGGCCGCCTCTTCCATGATGAACATCTAAAACACTGCTATAGCTGCCTTCATCTTTTAGCCAATACCTGGTTAGGGTGCTTGTGTAGCGCCATAAAGCAATTTCAAGTTTCCCGTGAGACCCGAGCATTTGCCAGACCTCCTGAGGACCCAGAGTCGGCGGCCCTGCATGCGATCTGGGAAGTATAGACGGCATGGGGAGTGAAGACAGCCCCCGTTTAAACATCACAATGAGCTGTTGAATTAGGGTAAAACAATCCTGCATAGTTCTGCTGTGAAATAGAGACGTTGAGGTGGCCACAACTTTTAAAAATGAGTTTCATGCTGAAAAGTGCAATTGTTTCCCCCCCCCACTGCACCGTCTTGTGTTGTCTTCTCCGATCGCCGTGGATTATCCAGTTCATTGACATTCTCTCCAGTTGATTGTGATTTCCTATTCAGGCCTTTGATGTGGGCCAGATTTAAAAATTCTGTTTGTGAACCGTCCATACCTTTGGTGTGTCGAGAGCTTGGCAGGATCGGAGGCTGACAAGCCAGGCAATAGTCACCTCCCCCCCCCTTAAAAGAGCCAGGGGTAGTGTGAAGTTCATGGTCTTCAAAGCACCACCACTCTCCTCCCTCATCATTACATGGGAGGTTGGTGTGCTTACTGATATGAATAAAAAAACATGCATTACCTTCAGTAGTGTGTGAGTCTTTTTTTGGGGGGGGGATGCATAATTTTACTCAAGGTTTAATGTACCTGAAGTGAACTCCTATAGATATGATCAGAACTCAGTTTTGTGTGTGTGTGTGTGTGAGAGAGAGCCGGGTTAATTGCATCATTTGACTTTGTTTCATTCAAGGTGACACGTGTGTTTTTAACGTGCAGTTCGCGGCGCTTCAAATATCTGCGCGCAGCATGTACTGAGATTACTGTTCCCTCTTGCGTCATCGAAAGAAAAGAAAAAAGAAAAAGAAAAAAGGAAAATGCTTCCCTTTGAACATCACTATAGGTTGCCTTAACTCACAGCAGACATGCATACAACGTATTAGGCAAATGACGGCACCGTTTATTGAATGCGAATGAGCTATTTGATTTCACTGCGATCACAAAAATCACAGATCATTTTGTGCCTCTTTCTCATTTCATTCATTTATTTATTTATTCATGCAAAGGTGTTAAAGCCGATGGGGATTCTCACCAGTTGAATGCAAGAATGACTGTATTAAAAGTTGTGTTTATTGAATATTTTATTGCCTCCCCTTTCCTAACGGTTAGGGACAGGCAGGGTGACGTTTATTGCTCTATTGATTTTAATAACAATGTTGCTGACCTCAAGTCTTCCTGTCTGCGTGTTTTGTTTTTTTTTAGTGATGGAACACAACAGAGAAACTTTGGGCACACGTCAAGTGAGAAGTACAGAAATGCACGCGGAGAATTGTGGAATGGAATAAGTAAAAGTGGAGTGTTTAAGCTGCCAGACACAGTGCGTGTTAATGTGTTCCTGAAGTGGTGCTACTTTATAAGCCATCCATCATCGATAGGAGAGGAATTGGCTCCAAACATTCTCTGGAATTTTTGCCGTTCACGTATGATGAACGGCGTTAGACGAGGGCACTAAATTATCCAGAACATCCAGGCAAGGTACAGTGCCCATGGCTTGAGCATGCAAGAGGTCAGACACTCCCCCACTTGAATCGTCACTGTGAATGCTCCAATGGTTTTCCATGCTGTGTCTCTTTTTGTGTGTGTGTGTGGACAATTGCAGTCTCACAGACAGTCTTTAGGTCTATTCCGGGGGAAAATTACAAAGACAACAAACATTCACAACCGGTTGCCTGTCAATCTGCATGTCTTTGGACTGTTGGAAGAGGCCGGAGTACATGGAGAAAAACCACGATGACATTGGGAGAACATGCAAACTGAAAGGCCTTCGCTGAAACCGGACAACATCCGACTATTTAATCATGTTATATATGATTAAAACTAACTGTAGGTCAGTAGCACAGTGTCTCTTCTGCTACTCAAACACACAACGTGACAAATATCAACGCCAGATGGGCCAGGATTATGAATAATTGCTGAATAAAATGATTATACCAAGATTAGTGGCACCCATAAAGAGTACTACTTAATTTTGGGCTGTGTTCTAATGGAGAATTATTCTGACCCTGAACTCTGTGTACCAATTGTCTCAGCTGTATTTTCCTTTATCAGTCCTCCTCATCGCTGATGAAATGCACCTTCCCCGTTATGTTTATGAGCGGCACGGGTGGAGAAGTTCACACCGGTTTGGCTAATTATGTATTTTCTTTGGCTGCATATAATGAGCTCAACGGATGCGAGAGGCTGCCGCGACCATCTACCACCGCGCCTCTGATAACTACTTTTCAATTACTTGATTCCAAATGTTGTTTTGGTGTAATTAACAGAGTGAGAGAGAGAGTGTGTGTGTGGTTATCCATCTAAGTTTTTTTCCGACTTGTTAATTGTTAACTTGTCGACACGTGCAGCGGCGACTGAGTTGATAATGCAGCCTTCAACCATCACTACCAGAACTCCCGTGTGCGAGAGATTAAACAATAATAGGCTGCAGTCTCCGTGCGTCTAAGTGTAGGACACTGAGGTTCAAGGTATTTTATGGACGCAGATTAAGTGCTGTGATCATTTTGCACGCGTGAATTAGCAGATGCATGGTTTTTGCTTACTGTCCTGCAACTTCTGTCCAAGTGACAACCTCTTTGACGTCATAAACTGTCATTGTTGTTAAGCCTTGAGTTTTGCAGTTTGGCCAGCACCATTTTTTTTTTCCAAACCAGAAGAGACCATATTTGGATAAGTGGGTGGAGTTTAGGGAAGAAGCAATGGGTGGATCTTACTGAGAGGATTTACTGTCCAGATTAATCCCTTTGAATGGAAGTCTATGGGACTATAAGTCTACTTCTTTTACAAAGTAAATTTTAATTAGCCAAAAAGTTAGTTTTGGGTCTTTTTCAATGACACATGATGATGATTTTGTAAATGATGCTGCCGTTTACAGGAAAAGAGATGATGAGCCTGGTTGCAGGTGAGGCCTCTGAACTTCTGTTTTAAAGGCTCAAAAACAGATTCTTATATGTGACGTCACACGATATCAGCTGTCCATCACACTATAAGGCATACCCGCGTTCATCATCCGCATGTGTTGTACTTACTAAGTAAGACCATAATTAGCAAAAATAGATGTCATGTTGTGTTGAAGACATGAAACTAGTGAGTGAGACCACAAAGCCCGCAGGAAAACGTTTACTGCCATCATGAATCAAGTGATAAGTACAGTCATTTTCCTCCTACGCTCACATACAGACAAGCTTCTTTTTTAGAACCAGTGGAGTCGCCCCCTGATGGTCATTCATGAGAATCCAGGTTTCAGGCTCCTCTGCAGAAACATGCATTCATCTTTTATTATACAGTCAGCCGTGAATGAACTTTGACACTGACGTCTCTTATAGAGTGAGTTTTGATGTTCAGTAGTTCAGATGAATCTGACATTAAAACTTTATATTTTTACAAGTTTGTCTGAAACCATTAAAGGTGCATATTTTTCTCACCTTTAAAAAAACAAAAATGACACCGCTCATAATGCTCTATTGAAATTTGGGCAACCGTTTACATCAGACAACCCTCATGAGGGGCAAAGAACAGGTGAATCATGCCATGAAATGACATCCCACTTCTTCCCTTTTTTTTGTCTTTTTGATGTTTAGATGTGAGTTGCTTCCTTCAAAACTCCGTAACAGGGGAATGACACACCTGCCGCCGACTGAAGTGGAAGGACTTAAAAGAGAAATCCACCCACAGATAATGTGGGCGCAAAACTCTAAATCTAAAACGAAGTTATTACTCTTTGATAGCGCAGGTCTGACACCCGAGCATGACCTCTGCCTTTGATGTTTGCCACAGGCGAGCCGTCGCTGCACTGTAAGAAACCTGACGCCATGTCACATCATTATCCGTGTCCCGGATTTGTCACGCGGCAAACCGACGACGGCGCCGCGGAGAAGTCGCAGTTTCATAACTGGGATTAACATCCATCCTGACTGATCCAATCACGACTGGACAGCTCGAAGTACAGGTGCCAACACAACTGAGATGCATTAATGAGGCATATATTAAATCCAATCGCTTATATCACATTCAGATGCGCCCGATCCCGTCCCTTAAGCTGTGTGAATGCAAATGACATCGCTGAGAGAGAAAGAGAGAGAGTGCACAATCTCTGCTGACGACTTCTGACCCGCTGAAGCATTTTTTCAATACTCTAGTGCCGATATATCAATTTATCTGCGGCCCCCACATATTGATTATCTTTCTTTTCAAATCGGTCAAATCTTAGTCAGGCTGTGTGCAGCTTATTGATTCTCTCAGGCCCCTCGAAAACCTCATCTCTCTCGCCGTCTCATGCCGACACAAAAACTCGCTTTGATATTTTGTTTCCTGACATCTCGTGGGGGCCCGGTGTCGCACCGCTCACCGCCTCTACGCCAGTTTCAGCTGAGACCGCAGCGCCTGAGTGGTCACAATGGAACGCCACGGTCTTCATCTGTAGCCGTATCAACTGCTGCATTTTCGGAAACGAGTTTTGTTTTTGCCCGATCCAGGAGTCTCCGCTGCTGTAAACCAGACAACCTCCCACCGCGGCACTCATGTATGAGCAGCAAACCACCAGATGAAATACGGAAAACTTACTTGGAACATTCTTTTTGAAATTGATGGTCGGAAAACAGCCACGGACTCAAACACCAAAACACTGGCAACAAGCGGAAATGGTATTCCTGCATTTGCATATAGATTGGGTTGGTGAGATCTGATTACAAGTGGCCAAAGAAGATGCATTCAAGAACATGTCTTGTGGCCAGGTGTAAACAGAGGCACTGAAAGGAGTCCACTTGTGATCAGAGCTCTCTCTGGACAGAAATGATCAACAGGGCCATCACAAGTCCACCTTAAGACATTACCAGGATTGAGACTTACAGCAATTATAGAAAGGATGAACAAAATGTTGGACTGGAATAACATGATTTGACACAGCATGGATGTTTTTTTATTCTTTTTTTGTGATTATTTGATTGATTCCCGTCTTGTACACCATCCTGCACTCTTTCCGAGTCTAAATGGTCCTTGTTCTTGTCATTTATTTCTCCTTTTCTAGTTATATTTAGCAGTCGACGGAGTTAATTGAGTTATTTTATCGTGTGTGAGCAAACAAGCCAAACTAAAACAACAACAAAAAAAGTTATCATTCCTTTCACATTTTATGCTTTAGGACTTGCCTGATTTAGCTGCTGCTTTCAAAGCAGTTGTTAGTGCAGATCCACCATGAAGTGCTTTGAAAACTAAACGCCAGCGCAGCTTTGTAAATTGCACATGATTTGTGAGAAATGAGAAACATCTGCCAGAACTTGTGGTGCAGTTTAATTTGCAAAACAAATAACAAGTGGGAGAAACGATACCTCCACGTTTGAGGGGGAAGACGAAATCTTTGTAAAAATGCTCAAACAACAAGTTTGACTTCTCAGTCTGTGTTGAGTCGAGCCGAACACTAGTTATTTACACCTTTTTAAACTATCTGATAAATAGCTCCGTCACCACTGACACCACTCGGTGATCATCACACTCCTCTGAGTCTCATGTGGTGTGCAAACCAAATGAGGATGAATGCAATCAGCCCAAAACTGCTTCCAGATTAAAGCAAGTCCCAACAGGCGCGACGGGGAGTGTACAATTTGACCCCTGAACCCATAATAATGTTCTGAAATCCCCACTGTAATCGACTACAAGGCCCTGACAGGTTGTTGGATCAGAGCGGCTCTTCGGGAAAGCCACCGCCAGGGCTCTTCACTTAATGAAATCTCTCAGCTTTCTTATTGATCTGCCTTAGGTGCTTTGCAGTCGTGTGCAAAACACAGAGCGTAAACACCATTTACATCTCATGTCGTGCGTCGTCAATTGGGTTTTTTTTTCCCCCTCTTCTTTCGCGTCACATTCCATAACGCTTTGAATGCGAGCCGGCAGAGATTAGAATTAATAAGACAACTTAAAATAGAAATCAAGTTGGCTGAAATCTGAAGGATTTATCAATAAGAGCGAGCTTTTATCTGCAGAGTGGGAGCAATCAAGGACAACGTGGTTCGCTAATGCTCGGAATTGGATTTTTCTCATCTTCAAAAGGCGAGCATTAAATCCTTGCATGAGATGAACTATTTTCTTGTGTTATTTTATTGACGCATGCAAAACGGCATCTGATGTGCACGCATGTGTGTGTGTGTGACTTGTATTGATATCTTTTTAAGGGCAAAAACATGAGATTTTACAAAAAAAAACCTCTTTGATTATGTTCTACATATGAATGACATGTGTACATGTATAATATAGAATTCTAACAGTCTTATCCTTATGTAAAAAACACTAAATGATCATGCCTCATCGTACCTCAAAGAACTTCTTTTACTTTATCTGTATTTTTGTTAGTTTAGCTTATAGTTAGGGCTGACTCAGGGAAGCATGCACTTCCCTTTAGTTATGCTTCTGCAGACCGAGACTGCTGAGGGGGAACTCCTGTGGTGAACTCACACTCAGGGTATTATGGATGTGACATAATCACATGGCATGAACCTGGTTCTTTCTCTGCCCCCCCCCGTTTGTGTTTTTCCTCTCCGTCTCCGTCTCTTTAGAACTGCAACTGTCTCTCTCTTGCCTCCGTCTTTACCTCTCCTCTGTCCTCCTCCTTTCACCACAACCGGCCGAGGCAGATGCTGCACATCCCTGAGCCTGGTTGTGTTTTTTTCTCCTCTACTGTTATTGTAAGGTCTCTGCCTTTCTAAGTAAAGTGCCTTGAGATAATGCACGTTTTGTTTCAGTGCTATACAAATAAAATTGAAGTGAATTGAATTATTTATTGCTTTGTTTTGTCGTGTTTGTCAGCTGAGTCTGCCGTTTTGTTTTGAGTGCTCTCCATGTGGTTTACGTGGCTCATGTTTTAGAATAAACAGCCAGTTTTTGCTGTTCAAATTAAAAAATGCTTTTTTATATCTGCTTCTTCTAAACAAATGGATGTGCTGGTCGTTGTAGACAGTGCAGAATTCACTAATATTACATAAAAATTGAGATACAATGTCAAACTGACCCCAGCAGTCTTCCTAGTAGGCACTGAAACACACACAGCCCTTATAGACAGGGGTAGGCATCCGCTAAACGGCAAAGCAGGCTATTGCCCGGGGCCCTGAGCTGAGTGGAGGCCCCCAGAGAACGGCTGATTATGTCAGTTTACAGCAACATCACCCTTAGATTTTATGACCACCTATGTACAAGAGGCTGCAAGGACACCACGGTTGGAAACTTCCTTACTAGGGCTAAATTTTGGCTCACTGTGGGGTCCCTAAGGTCCGTTTCTGCCCAGGGCCCCCCAACACGGTGAAAAAGGCCTCTGCATGTGGGGGTTAAGAGTGTTTTTCTGTCAGTGTGCTCCATCACATCTTTTCTGTGGAAACAACCCTTGGACATTGAGAAATAATTTTTTTAGATTTGCCAACGCAAGTTGGTCTGGTGATGCAAGGCTTGGAAACTAAGACCGAGAGAGAGTCAAGCGCTCAGAAAGATCAGGACGCTCAATGTACGTGATGGCTGGGCCTCAGTTCAGGGTCTGCAGCCTTTGTTGGTTGCATTTCGACGTCTAAAAATGGCAACAAGGCCTCTCACAATTCGCAGGCTCCTTGAAATGCAGCCTTCTTTTTTGCCATGACGTTCAACAAGTGGAACCTTCGCAGCTCAACAAATCCCAGAATTCCGTAAGTGCCGTGGGTAAATGTGACTTGCAGCAGGACTTAAATGTGACTTGCAGCCACACAAATAAACACAATTAAATAATAATAAAAAAAAAGGTAACACGCTGGCTAAATAATAGTATGGAGATATTTCCTTCCTTTATTTTTATGTTTCATAGCTGATTTGCCCCAGAAGTCATAGCATTGACAGATAAAGGAGAGGACGTCCCTTAGCTTGAATATAAATACACCTCTCAATGGATTTAACACTTTAACACCTAAGCTTCAAATGTCTGGACTTTTTTTTCCTTTATTTTAACCATACAAATGCCAGAAAATGACCTGTGAGTAAGCGCTTTTGCCCATTTTTCCAGAATAATTTTCAATATCTGGCAGTTATGTACCATTCAGAGCATTTGAAAAAACACTGTCGAATTTGAAATTTGAACAGTATAAAACATATTTAAAATAACATTTGTATGTCTTTGTCTCAATGTCCGAAACTGACGCACAACTCTCTCCTCTCTGACGACAAAGACGCCGATTCACCGGCTTCCTGCAACAGCGCGGGTGAAATTACCGCAATAACCACACGTTGGCTTTGACATGCAACTTCTCAGCTTTCAGAAACCGTTGCATTTTTTTCATATAATTACGGTAATGCAAAATGCACTCGGGCAAACTTGTCATCTGCAATATCTTTCGTTTAGTTTATAACAATCGTCTTGTCATTTTTCTATATTCCGATGCAGAAATGTCACATATTATGCCTTTAACCGCAGTGAAGCCTGTACGTATAGGCCGCTCCTGAAGCCCGATAACGCAAAGAGACGAGGCACGTATCAAACAGACACACACGCGCTGCCATGTTCAGCCAGTTCGTCTAACTAAATCCCTCATTGCCACGTCTTCTTCAGTGACAGTGGACTCATCCGCGCTTTCAGTATGTGTAATGGCTGTGGAAAAATGTGACACGCAGACGCGGCAGGCAGTCAGTTGACAGCTGTGCTTTTTGGTCGTCGCATTTGCGGCGGCTTCCATTGTTCCATCTCCGTATCGCTGGAGCCGACTGTGTGATCAGAATGATACTAAACGAGGTTTGCCAGGGGAGAAGGAGGTTACAAAGAGGTGAATGTATGAGTTGTGTAGAAATTCAGAGTCGCCGCAGAGAACGACACAAAGCCAGCAGGCCTGCGATTTCCATTTAGCATGCTCTCAGTGTTGCCTCTTCTCTTCCCACAGAAGTACACGCTGGCTGCTCGAAAAGGGCGACGGCGGCGAAGTTGCCAAATGACATCAAATGTTCATTAGCATATCAATATCTTTTGCTGCACTCACCAGCACTTAGGAGAGGAAGGGGCAGAGAATGTAATGACGAGGCCTTTGAAACTTTTAACGCAGTGTAATTCACGGGATCAATCCATGAGGTGACGCCGGCGCCTTCGCGGTCAGAGGCACAAGTGTGCCAGGGTCGCAGAAGTGCCCGCATGCACGATAATCATGATTGAACGAACAAATTTTGTTTTAATTAATTGGATTACTATATTATATACACACTAATCATCTAAGGGTATTGTTTGTAGACACCTGTAAACTCGGAGTTTAGCTATTCCAGTTCAGGATGTCGTGTAAATCACTCCCCATGTCGTAATTATGACACGGTTAGGGACGAGCCAACTGGTCATGGACAATGTGGCCAGACGAAGGTGACAAGGGGGGCTGCTAATCGTGTCTGTTAATTTAATCCATTCAGTACTTATTAAATGAATGAACTGACAAGTGTCTGTTCATTTAAATGTGTCATTGCAGACCTCACCTGCTGTGTGATTAAGATTCATGCCAGCAGAGGACGCGCATCAACCGGAACACTGATGGGATTAGCAGAAAAAGGAGTCAAAGCGCAGGGAAATTTAGCTGCAGATTGAGTTTTTTATTGTTAATTATTAACCAAATATTGTTTGGATTCAAATTGAAGAACCAAAAAGGCAACCCTCCGCTTTTAATCGCTAAAGTAAACCCTTCTCCTCCTCGACTTAGAGTTTTTGCATTTTGCACCTATAAAACACACCATTTGGATGTTATATGTGGATATATTTAATCTCTCTCTCTCTCACCTCCAGCTCGCTCAAAATGCAGCAGCTCGCTTCTTCACAAACACCCCTAAGGCGTGAACACATCACCCCTGTTGTCGACTCACTCCATTGTCTGCCAGTTCAGTTTAGAATTGATTTTGAGTTCTTGCCGTTTGTTTTTAGAGCCCATTAATGCCCTCACTTTGCCTGCTTTGACAGAGATTTTAACCTTCCCGCGATCCTGACAGGGCGCCATGAGGTCAACTACTGCTGTACGTCCTGAGGTCGAGGTGGAAACGGTGGGGTGACGCTGCTCCCAAACAAACTTTTGGAACACGTTAACCCTTGATTTGCACACAATCACTGACCTGAAAGTTGCGTGCATTCATCTTCTACTGCTTTCTCCTCAACATGAGGGTCGTGGGGGTATGCCGGTGCCCATCCCAGGCTGACATGGGGCAAACGGCGGGCTACACAACAGTCCATCTCAGGGCCACATAGAGACAAAGAAACCATGCACTCTCACGCTCACACCTGCGGTCAATTGAGAGCGTCCAATTAGCCTAATCCCCTAATCTGCATGTCTTTGGACTGTGGGAGGAAACCACCCAAACCCCATGCACACGTGAACCTGCGTCTTCTTGCTGCAAGAGTTAAATCAAAACTCAAAACCTATTTAAAGTTTAAAATGGCTTTTAATGCCTAGTAGTGCTGTGATATTTTCCACTCGCACTGAAAGCGTACCTTTTTATTTAACTCACTCTAGCTGTGCGCAAACCTTGTGGGTGTTACTATACAAATATGACAAATATGAAAAATGACTTGTCGAGGACGTTTCTGTCAAAAAAACCAACAAAAACCCTGGTTTCTAATTCTAATTTACTCTGGAGAAATGAAAGCCACGCGCCCGGCAAGGTCACAAAAGACAAGCAAAAGAGTTGTAGCGTTGTCAGCGCGTGATTGTGGTTGCGTTGGTGGCGTTTCTCCACTTTTCCAGTCGAGCAGCAAACCAATTCCTGTGGTTACTCGAAAATGATCACAAGTCCTGTTGGGTTTTAAAAACAAACAGCACTGTCGGTTTGCACTGCCATGCCACTTAATTTGAATGTGCGCCTCTCGTGCACATCTGTGGACTGATAATGAATGTGCACAGTTGTGGGTTTACACACAGGTGCCACTGCCAACATTTTTGAAGGACCGAGGCCAACAGCTTAATTACGTGGAATAACAAAAAGGGATGAGAGGCCTTAGTGCATGTGACAGCTGACTGAGGGCGGACATGATAGCAAGCAGAGTTCATGTAACACCACATTTCAAAGAGAGGTGAAAAATGTCTTCTTTTTTTTTCGGAATATGTGACATATGTGTGACAGGGTCACCTATTATGGTCAAGTGCACGAGTTAGGTTTGAAATTGTGCCGTGTTTCAGCTCATTGTACGTTTTTTTCTGCATGTATTTATCTCTTTGCGCGGCACTGCAGTGCTTTTAAATGACTTCATTGAAAGCTGCAGTGCGCAACATTTGACTTTAATATTCTGTCTCCGTTAAGTCATTGTGATCAGATACAATGTAACGTGATTATAAGGTGCGTCCTTCAACTGAAAACAGGCTCTGTCACGCAAAACTATCAGACCTGAGCGGGTTGCTTGTATTAGCACCAGCAGAGCAGGGGTGGGCGGGGACTGCTGGACGAGCAGGTTTTTTTGGACGAAGCAGAACTTTTTCATGGGCGACTCTTTGTGTTTGTAGCCATCGCTTTACTCGCGCAATGGTACTGAAAGTTATGCACCATAAACTAACGGAATCTACTGGCAGGTGACATGACTGTTTTTGAGAATGATTATCTGGTTTGACGGTGTTTTCTCTGTCCCCTCATCTGCCTTGTGTTGGCTCCCATCTACATTTACCTTTATTATTATGTTTATTTGCCTCTATGTTTATTTGAGTCTAAAAGCTGCCTCTGGTCTGGTCTAAAATAGATTAATCTTAAATTCAATAGAAATAGTAACAGTAATTCACCTTATATGATGTCTGTATCTAAAAATCTAGTTCTGGATCACCATTAATGAGAAGTCTAGAACTTTATTAGTATGTTCCCAGTCCTTTACTCGAGGCATACAATTGAACGAGTTGATATAATGTACAATATTTCTAATTTTAAAATCTAAAATCACTCCCCAATAGTTGATTAACACATATTTTCTAAAGGTTAAACAGGGTTTGTAAAGATTTACGTCTGACTAATCCAGATTGGATTTCTTGAGGAAAAGGCTTGACCAGTGCAAAATAAAAACAGTGAGTAAGATGTCTGAGTTTAGAGAGGATTCCCGCACTTGTTGTTCCCCGAGAGTCAATATGGTGGCAGGATTTAAAGAGCTTGGTCTAAATACGGTTTAAAAAAAACCACAAAGAGGTGACCTCACCCCGCTAATCGCTTCCAAGACAGCGTCTTCTGACATCATTCTTAAAGATGATGTCACCGCTGTAAGGCCAGATTGCAGGGAGATTAAGGATGCCGTTATTCAGACGGAAAACAGGTGATGGGGAATGCACTCAGTGGTTATTTTCCCTTTCCTTAAAAACACTGATATGGATCAACATTTGACCGAGAAGTGAAGATGGAATTTGCTTTTCCTCATTTCCGATGATTACACAATTATTAGTGTTTTTTTCTTCTTCCGCTCGTAAATTGAAGCCGTTCGTCAAGGTTGTAAATGACTTGTGTTTTTCTCAATTTGTGGAGGGTCAACTGTGTCTAATGAGAATCTTAATATGTCATTAAAATGTCATTGACAGAGATGATGGTGGATCGGGGCGAAGTGTTTAATAGATTTTTAACATTTTTGTATAGTCTACAGAACTAAAATGATCTGAAACTGGCGGATATATGTTTGTGCAAAAGTAAAAGCATCTTCCTGCTCATCACTTACTGAAGTTAAATCCACTGAAACTTCTACTTTTTATTACCTTCCCTCTCCATCTCTGGCAGCAGACATTCAACTCAGTGGTGTGTCTGCATTTAATTTCACAATTCACTTGCCAGTCAGACAATTTTGCTGCACTGTAGCCTAATGACTCACGTCTGTCTGTGTGGAAGCGACCAGACAAAATGACTAATGTCATGTATTAAACCAGTGTTAATAATTATAACCTAAAAACACACATTTGTAAAAAAAGAAGGGTGATTTAACAGTGTCCATTAACTGGCTGCTGTTTCAGGGAATGTATTCCAAAGCAAATATCGTTGGATTATTGAATAATATTCCTCTTGAGCCTTTTTTCCAGGTGTCCATTTTTTCAGACTTTTCAGTTACTTAGAATATGTTCCCCATACTAAAGTGACATCTTGATCACTACTAATTCACTAGTCGTTGAACTTATTAACCAACACATGTTCCCTCATCTAAAGTTGCCTCCTTTTCCTATTCTATTCCTATTCTGTGATACTACCACCTTATAAAGTCCAAGGCATTAATAAGTATTGAATAATGACTAAGAGTACTAATTAAGAGGCAATATGTTGCTAATAAGCAACTAATTAATGGTGAACAATGTGTGACCGACATTCCACCACTTGTGTCGGATGTCGGAAAATGGATCTTTGAGTGACGTCGCCTCTGAGATGACTGTGATCTCGTCGCCAACAAAGAAACCCCCACAACTGACTCAACGTGACACAAATAAGACAGGCGTGCAATTAGCGCCAAAAGTAGCACAGTGTTTTAATTATTGACCATTTTGGACTCCTATGTCACGGTTTGTGAGGTTGCTCTGACTTTCTCAGACGGAAATCCGACGAGGAACTTGGAAATTCCCCACTTTCCAATATTCACCTTTTTTTTCTGCCGTGTTCTCACTTAGACAATGTCTGGAAATGGCAGGCAGCGGAAAGTGTGGGAAATGTCCTGGGACAGCGCCTCTGGACAATTTCAGGACATGTTTGGACTTTGGTGCATCGTCTAAAAACAGCTTTTAGTGAGCAAAAAAATCAGCTGACGACTGGTGTTCCCAGAGACTGGGTCAGGACTCACAAATGGGTCATGGAGGATTTCCTATGGGCACCGAATAAATGTGCAGATTTTATCCCCAGCCTGTGTATAAATGTGGATTTTAATCTGTTTCTCACTGAATATGAGAAAAAAAACAACAACTTAGTTTTATTGAACATATAACATGAAAGTAAATTAGATGTTTCCATTAAATTATGACAACTTCCAACGAAGACGATCTATGTGTTTCACTTGCTGGCTGGTGAACGATTCTTGGCTTTGCTTTCTGTAGCATGCATGAGACGATTTATTAAATGATTTATTCATAATATATCAAACAAAATAGATGATTTACTTAGCTGCTGAAGACAGAACCATCACGGAAATATAATATCATGCACAAACTTGGTCGCAGTGTTCTCATGTTTTCAAAAGTGGAAGTTTTGGAAACAGTAGTTTAAAGAGAATGTATGCTTAATGTCTCCTGTGGTTCTGGTTTCTTCAAAAAAACAAACAGAACTTTCTGTCATTAAGGAATCTTTTTTTTTCCTTTTTTGTTCTTAAAAAAATCAAGAAATGTCCTCAATCGCACATAACACTATAGATCCACAGTTCTCACACTGTGGTGCGTGTTCCACCAGTGGTACGCGAGCATCCTCTGGTGGTACTTATAGAGGAGAATCAGAAATATCATTCAGAGAGCATTGAAAATGAAAAAAAAGAATAAAATAACAATAATAATTAGTCACCTTATCTCTCGCTCCATCTTAATCTAATGTCACTACACCAGTGTGTGAAGAATATGTGAGGAAGAGGAGGACGATGAGAGCAAATGATCTTACTGGTGCTTCATACAGAAAGTTTGAGAACCACTGCTGTAGTATACACTCCAGGCCTGTATGTGGTGCTGTAACACTGCCACAGAAATGCATCAAAAACAAAGGCGTGAACTCAAACCACAAGACGAAGAAGACTACACTCGATACAAAAATAGGGTTGATGAAAAAACCCAAACTTTTGCACATTCTCCTAAACTTGTCCTTGACTTATTATTGCTTTACTTTTCCTCTGCACGTGTGTTCCTGTGCAATATGCATCCCCACAGTCTTCCAGATGGCTCTACATTACACATGCTCAGTATTATTGTGCGCCGGGTCTCGTTAGACGCTTGTTTATGTGGACTCGCTCTCTCCATCCTCCTCCTCCTCCTCCTGGTAGTTCCTGAAGCCCCACCCCCGAGAGATGCCGCGAACTGCCTCCCCAGGGTCTGAGCCAGGCTGATTCAGACGGTCGCTTATCGAGTGTGTGTGTGTGTGTGTCATAATTGCCCCCCTCATGAGCTCCACGGCTGCCGTTATTTCACACGCTAAACCTTATTAACTGTTGCATATGTTACCATGCCTCGCTTTCATTGTGCAACTTTGAACTTCTGTGCCAATTAGCCGGGCCCAGTCTGGCCTCTCCTGGTGAAGCTATTACGAGAGCGTCCTCGGAATTACAGCTCATTAGTTCATTTGTTTACTCTAGATTTACTATTTGCAAGGGAACGAGGTATTCTTTGTTTTATTTGTTGTTTACTTTTTATTATAGGAGATATTTTTGGAGAACTTTTTTGAGCGTCTCCATTGGTGATAAAATTCAGCTTCAAAGATTAATATTTGCCCAAATTTAATATCTATGTCTATACTTAAGAAGAAAAAAAAGGAATATAGGAAATGAAATGTCTTCAAAAAAAAAGATGGAGTGCGGTAAGTAATTTGTAATCATTCATGGGGAAACTTTAGCGATATAAGTAATCACTTATAGATTTCACACTCGGGGAAAGTTACACATGAGTATGTAAGTGTTTGTTTTTGTTTCTTTTTCCTGCTAACCCTAACTCAACAACAAACAAATAAAACTGCATTCTAATATTAGGTTTGAAACTAAAACAGACTCAGATTCATATTTATTGCCAAGAAAGTATTTAAAAAAACGAGGGGTTTGCTTTGGTGTTTTGGTCCGGACACATAGTCATTATCAGCGAGATGAAATCAGATCAAAATAACACGATAATGAAGAGGAACAATGAGTATTATGCTGGAAAAAAAAGAAGCAGTTACTGTACAAGAATTTAGCGAAAGGAGAAATTGTGCAGGATATAAATGTACATATAGTATAAGTGCAGCAGTTGCAGTGACTTTGACTTCCCCTGATAATTAAATAAGGATCACAACAGCGATCAATATTTATTGTATTAGTATATTTCTTATTTCTGTATCCATTTCAGACGATGTGATTTCATTTGAAATTGCGTAATCAATTTAAAAGCCCACTCGGGGACATGAGCGGTGGCTATAATGTATTTTTTCTCTCTCTCTCTCTCTCTCTCTCTCTCTCTCTCTCAGTCTCTCTTTTTCCATTGTCAAAGGTGGAATCTAATCCCGTTAATTGCGGCGTCACAATGAAACAAAAGCACAAGATCTATTTTTATTTGATGCTCAACATCTGTGACAGTCTCACCTCCACGAGCGGCGCGTCATCACAGCGTGGGAATAAGTCGCCCTATCGCATCTCAGATCGCTAGATTACCACGGGGACGAAACGGAGATGAATTTGACAAATGACAGCACAAGTTGTTTTCTTATGTGGAACGGAGCATGTTAACCTCTCCTTCCTCGACTGAATGGCGTCGGCCTGTGCAAGGTCTCCTGGGAGCGCGTGTCCTCCTTCAGCATGCCGCGCGCAGTCCTTCGCTGACACCCTGATACTTTCTCGTCATTGATCATATTCGAGAAGCAGGGCATTGCTGCAGTTTCATCATGCTTGCCAGAGCCTGCGTACTGCACTGGCTAACCTATCTAAGGTCGTTATACTGTGCGGTTCTCGGGACTCGGACTTGGTAAGGCCACTGCTGTCCCTCAGGAGGATTTGCTTTCCCGTTCTCAAATAGAGAAACTTCTGCACTGACTTTTCCTTGTCACCATATTACTTGTACACAGCCTGGTTGTTGGCAGTAGCTTAGGAGAGGAATTCTTATTGGAATCAATTGAAAGGATGTCCCTGTCAATCAGGCTATCGGCAGGGACATAGATGATTGTTGAGTTTCATTAAAATGTTCAGGTCTTACGATCACAGCTCTCCTCATATGAGCACAGACAGACACTCCGGTTTCATACGAGACTGATTACCAGCACTTTTTTTTTTGTCCGACTCTCTTTTTGACTCGTTTCTTTGCAGTGTAGGCAGTCGTTAGTGATGCTGGAGTCACCGTCTTTCCACTTAAAAGCCACTTGCAAACGGAACTTTTCCTTTTCTCGGGCTAGATTTTCCAAAAGCTGGGAACAGATGACGCACAACAAGTTCTCTGTCATTGCCTTGATTGACAAAATCATCATTTTGTACATTTTGTGACGCGATGGGAGCACTTAGCTGCAAGTCGCTGGGATTTTAAACCGAAGTATGGAGCTTGTCATTCGAAACCGGATGACGGTTTCTCCTCTGCAAACGTTTTCACGTAAGATAAAGATTGGTTGGCCATCGTGACACTGCGTAAGTGCGGTTTTTCGGAAAAGTTGAAATATTGAAATATTGAAATATTGTGCATTGACTTTGTATGTAAAGTCGCGCGCTAAATTCGCGTCCCGTCTGGTGTGAACACAGCATGAAGGTGAGACTGCAGATGGCAACCAACATAGGACTTCTCTTTCCCAAGTGTGTCAGGGAACTACGGTGAACCTATATGCATACGTTATTCTTCTTCGTTTGGTGGAAAAAGCTTTGGCTTCAAAATGCAAAACTCACACTCTATTTGATTTGTCCATTGGTCACACTAAATGGCGACCTACAAAAGGCCTGTGCTTACAGTACATGTAAAAGTTAGGTTTTCCTCCTCAATGTCACATGTATGTATGATACATGTGTATTTATATGTAAATCCTGCACCGGAATCCACTTTCTCATGGGAATGAGACTTATCACTCTCTAATATTATCATGTCGCTGTGGCTGTGAAAAGAGCATCGATGCCGGTGCTAATTGGACTGGGAGCGGGAGATGGGGATCAGTGATTGGCTGCCGTGAGAGGAGTGGAGGTTACTCGATTTTACTAATGCGAACCAAAGTGGAGCGGGAAGCCTCTCAGGTTTTCAACCGATAGATAATAGAGAGAAAACATGACAATATACTGTGTGAGGGGAAAGCAGCCAACTGGTTAAGCTAAGAGGACGCACTTAATCAAGGTGCAATGAGGCCGTGTTAGCTTTTTTTCCAGAGCGTTCCGAGTAATGAATGAAGCCAATTTGCTTGCACATCACACCCTGAGCCTGTCGGGTCTAAATGCTGACCTTCGAATGACACAAGGGCATCTGAAGGCCCTTCTCTCGAGTTTTCCATATCTTCATAGAATGTGCTGCTTCCACCAGGCCATCTGCGTAGACACAATATTAGAGAAATTCCTTCTAATACACAGGCTGAATAATTAAGTATTCAGTATTCGTGTGACTGTTTGACACCTGTCTCGTCTTATTTATTTTATTTTCTTTGCTCGGAGATTTTACAAAAATCAAACCACGCGTCCTTTTAATGTTCTACTGTCAGGTTTCAAGTCAAAAACCTCTCAAGTCTCCGGGGAGCCGGGGGAAAGTGAAGTTCCCTCAAGTTTTCTGAAGGTTTTCGCGACTGAATTCTCGCTCCAAGTAAGTCCACAAGTGTCGGGTTTGCAGCTGTACGCCGCGGCCAGACAGGAGATAAGTTGGCAGATATAGTTCCAACTTCTCAGGAGTCTGAGCTTCAAAGAGAGAAACACATCGAAACCTGTGGTGACATCTCACTTAGGCAGCTCATACAGATACAGATGCTTGTGTCAAACCTCAGGCTGAGACTCTAACCTTTCAGAGACACTGTAAGTTTGTGCTTTTCTGTACTAAAACATAGTATACATACAAATACGATATGACTAATGTGCATGTTGCTTATTTAAAAGGCCCGTGTGACCTAACAGCTGTACTCTATACTGTTACAAATGGAGAAGTCTTTCTCTTAAGCCTCCCTTTCGCAAGCATATCAGAGAACTACAGTGGCCTTCACGTTCCAGAGAGGATGTCTTTCATCAGCCGGGAGAACGTGAAATGCATGCTGTGGCCGCTTCGTCCACTTGAGCTACAGCAGAAACATGGTGATGAAAGACTTTGCTAAATTACAACCTCTACCTGAAGTACATTTAAAAGGCTACAAAAAACTGGCTTTTACACACTTCTGCAAACGTATCTGTGGGTAATGTATGGGGACGGCTCAACCACTTGTCCGTGTGTAACACTGATAGGGATACCAGTCCGATAAAGTCTTACACGCAACTGTTTCCCTTTTTTCTTCTTTTATCTTAACCCTATTCCACTCGTGCTTTTGCAGGAAGCCGGCGAATCAGTGTCCTCACCAGAGAGGAGAGAGTTGGAAAAATGCCTGTGCATAGTTTCCATTTTTTGACCCGTTTTCCGCACATTGAGACAAAGACTCAAACAAATGTTATTGAAAATATGTTTTATACTGTTCAAAAATATGTTGTTGATGTTCAACTGCCATGGTTTTTCTCTAAAAATCCATTTCTCTTCATTTTAAATTGTTAATACGCTATTTTATCATGCAGGAAATTGTAAAGAACTGACAAAGATTCAAAATTATTCCAGAAAAGTTGTGAAAAATCACTTTCTGGTTAAAATAAGCAGGACATTTCGAGGCTACACACACAGACACACACATGTTTCCCTCACATGTGTCACAGTGACACATTTATGTGAATTGTAGGGGTTTTGGACAAGAAATTGACTAATATATTCAATTTGGGCCAATAATTACATTTTTTTTTTGTGTTTTTGGTGACCAAAAGACCAAAAGTTGGTCTGTCAGTGGGTGGGTTAAGGATCTGTGTATGAATGTATGTCTGGATGGAAAAAACACTGCAGCAGTCACCCTGACATGTTCCAGTAAAGATCCTCTATATAGAAAGTTAAACTTTTAATCTACTCCAGTTTTTTTTTTCCTTCAGACCAGACAGGACCCTGAAGACTAGAGATTACACCGCTTTCATTTTTCATACAATATGGCAGAGGTACTGCGGAGAAGAGGGACTCTCAACAAGGTTTTCTTTTCACACTCTGCACCTGCCAACATTGCTAGTTTTCCAAGTTTATCCCTCATTTTAATCCTTTCTCTCTCGCTCTCCCTCTCTCTTTGGTCGCTTGTCATTTCTCAACTTAATCTCTTTCAGGCATAGTTCTCGCAAATAATGTAACAAGTGACTTTGCCGGAGTGTGTTGGACAAGTGAGTTATTATGGTGTTCCGCCGCCGCATTCATTTGGGAAATGAAGTACGCCACGGAAACATCTGAGAAATGTCTCCCGATGAATAATGATCATTCACTTGTTTAGTCTACAGACAGATTCATATGCTGCTCCCGTGGGAATGTGCATTTTGCCTCGAACGCCAAATGTAATATACGGTATAATCTCTATAAGTCTCTGTCGGATTTTTGTTCTTTGTCTCTTTATAGATTAGGGAAAACAATTTTGCGCTAAAATAAAAATGCACTAGATTTAAAGCGTAAAGAGTCCCATGTTTATAAAACATATCCAGATTACGAGGGGATGTGGAGTCTGTCGTCACATTTTGGATTAAAGCCGCAGTAGTAGCAACAGTCTTCCTGCTTCTTCCCTTTTCCTGTTGTGTTCACTGTTGACAGCTAATGTGGGAATAAGCAAATCATTGTATTTGTGCACTTTGACCTCATTCATGTTTGGAGCATACTTAAACTCTAGCCGATGCATAAAATGCATTAAGTGTGATCTCATTTTTTTGCATTACTATAATCTGCAGTGAGCCAGGAATTCCACTGAAAACAGTGTATATCTACGTCTTTAATAGGTGAAAGTGAAAAAACGGCTCCATTAATGTTAACCCTTAGAAAGCAGAGCATTTTTGGCTGCTTTTTTCCATTACTATGTTGACTATTAGCAATATAGAGTGTCTTATAGCTTTTTTTCAGCACAAGCTAGACAATCTGACAACATTTTTTTTTGTATATTCACCGACTATGTAAACACGTCTGAGCAAAAAGTCTTCAAAATGTTTAAAATCATATTGAATTTGTGAAATTTGGAAATACGTCACAGTTTAAAGTTCAATTTCAGTGAATAAAAACAAAAGAGAAACGCTCTATTTTGTGACTTCTGCACAATTATTAGGACAGGATGTCCATATAAGGAGTTGTGTAATATTTCAACCTGCACTGATCCGTGCTGCATGAGCACTCAGGGTTAATTTACATGGAGCTAGACATGCAAATGTAACTGGCCTGTCTTAACATATGTATGCTTCAAGTGCATAAATGCAACACATACGAGGCATTGCAACTTTTTATATAAGCAAAATGCTCAAAAATTTTGTTTTCTATGATATGATTTAACAGTACGCAGTTCACAAAGTACGAGTACTTCTACGTGAGAGTGAATGGTTGAATGGTTGTTTGTTGTCCTATGTCCGCTGAGATTGGCACAGCACCCCCCCCATTAATGCTGTGAGAGCATTAATCTGTGTTCGACTCCACTGGTATTAAAGAGTGTGACTCTAATCTTTGACATAATCCAGCAACTACATTTGCATTTTTTTTGGGTTTAAATGCAAGTTCTCCTAATTAGAACAATACGATTCATCAGGTCGAACAACTACAAAGCGTCCGTTCAGTGCTGATTTGATTTGATAGCAGAGCTTCGGGAAAATCCAAAGAGTAAAAAAAAAACTTTAAAAAAAATCACACTCAATCTCAGTAGTTATTAAAAATCGTGGGATGTCCTGAGGTCCCATTCAAATAGAGTATTAAATTAGAATAATAGAAGTTTGATATTGGATTCATTTGGGCTAGTGGACTGCCTGGAGAACAGTCTCTCAATTCACACTCACTTTGCATTTCTGACAATTTCATTGTGGGGACATTTGACTGTTCGTGTTCCGTATGATAGTCTTTATAAATTATTTCAAACGGCGACTCTAATAACGGCGTTCAACGCAGACTGTGAGCAAAGATAAAATACCTATGATTTCACAGGCTGTCATTATCGCTACATTTATGGGATGCGGCGATGGTCGCATCGCCACGCCTGCTGGAGACCCTCTACATCCATTCCGACGACTGTTTGTGAATATCAATCGAGACATATGAATATTAACAGAGCGGTGATTTGTCTGTACAATTCACTGTGCTGTGGAGCAGACTTTCATTGTATTGATCGCCGTATGACACACGTTACACCGCCACCACGTGGAGATCGGAGAAGGCAGGATGCTCGTTGCTGTCATCGATGAAATAACACAATAAGACGTGCAGATATTAAAAAGAAACCAGCTAATAGTGCTTGTAACTCACTCCTCCCTCTTGTGTTCGCTCCCTCTCTCAGGTGAGTGTGATCCGTGATTACGTGAGGGTGATTTAAAAGAGGCTGGACCAGGATCTCTCTTTCTCTCTCTTCTATCTCCTGCAGACATTCATGCGGCAGCCTCGGTTTATGTAGAGTGGAGAGGCCTCGCTTTTGTTTCTCTTTTTAGTTTCCATTTTTTCACACGTTCATCCAGAATTTTCAGAATTTTTGCTCCGTTCTCCCTCAGACCATGTTTCTGTGACAATAATCTGCAATGGCATCCTCTCCATGTGTTGCCATGGTCACTGTCAATCCCTCACAATGCCACTGGCCCGCTGCTACTGATGGAGTGACTACAGCATCAGCAAAATCTAGAGTTGAACGGTCAAAATGCGCAACAACGTGACATCATTTGTCATCATGAGGGAATTATGTCTACCTCGCTGGCTGCACACAACCAAGAGGGAATGAACAAAAACTAAGGCCAGGACATCTTGAAATAAAGGCCAATATGGATGACTGCCGTCCTGTATGCAACAAGAACATGTGATGACATCACAACAAAAAAATCCACCATTAACTTTGACAGCCCTAACAAATATGAGCATTATGCCTCTCAAGTGTCCCCACAGCCACACAATCAAATGAATTTTAAAATAGTGACATACATTATCTATTGAACTTAAAGCTTAACATAAAAGGCAAGAAGAAATATGACTTTCTCGTTCATGCAAAGCTCCCTTCTTTTTATTCTTTGGGTATTTCGGGCGAGTGAATGTCTCACAGTCATTCATTTTCTCGGAGACCTTGGCGCAACCAAACACAATCATAATATGGTCAGTAGCAAATGATGTAGGTAAATCAACGCAGCTTTATTTTGGAGGCTTTGGGAGGTGATGTGTACGCCTGTGAGAGAGAAAGAGAGAGGGCGGTGATTTCAAGAGCAACGACCAACGTCCTCAGTCATGAATTCACCTGCACTGCATTGATAATTATGTCGGGATTAAGAATAATACGATGAATGTTGGAGTCCCAGTGTATAAAAGCAATTCCACCACCAAAACCACTTCCTGTTCCTGATCTTTAGTTTAGAATTCCCGCCATTTACGTCCCCTGTTGTTTCCTTTGTGTGTGTTGGTCT
Organism: Solea senegalensis; assembly: GCF_019176455.1. Classification (NCBI taxonomy): domain Eukaryota; kingdom Metazoa; phylum Chordata; class Actinopteri; order Pleuronectiformes; family Soleidae; genus Solea; species Solea senegalensis. The sequence goes on from NC_058033.1 coordinate 4,623,323, forward strand.
CTTAGATTTTTGCTTCTTGCTCTTTGACCTGGGGCCTGTTGCACGAAAGTAGAATAAAGAAATCCAGGACATCTGAGAAATGGGGCCTTAACCTATGCGACTAACTTCATCATGGCTGAGTTTGTTACACGCAAGTCAAACGCGACCTTCATGTGGAGGATAAAGCAGTAGAAGATGCACGGTTTGGTCCACTTTACCGCATTTTGGACTGAACATTTGTTGTTTGCCCTCTCTGCATCTGAGTTCTCTGTGTCCCAGTGTACCTGCATGATTACAAAATCCTCTGCTCCAGAGCTCCGGGTTCAGAAAGACCGGGTGTTCCCATGTTTAAGTGGAAGCGCTGGCGCTTTGAAGTGTGGCTGTATGAGAAGCTGGACTTCAGTCGGCATAGATTTCACTGGGCTGGGCCTTTTGTTAAGTGGCTAAAATCCATATGTGCTTGTGTCCCTGCTGGCAGCCATGTTTCAAATGAGAACAAGCCTCCGTAGCTCAGCCTGGTTCCAGAGGGGCCGGTGGGCTCTCACACACACACACACACACACACACACACTGCAGTCACCACTGACAACCGCACTTCAAAAAAAGAAACAACCCTGCAATACAATCATCACACACCTACTGCGACTTCACCGCTTGCTGTATGTCTCGAGGCACAACCCTCTTCACAGATTCCTCCCATGTATTTATGTTTCTTTATCTCCTGTAGCTTGTCTCCCATGTCTGCCCCCCCACCCCCCCACCCCTTTTCCACCGCGCTGCTGTTCGTTCTGCTGACCTGGAGAGAGGAAGACCATCAGACGCGTCGGGCCGCAGACTGCGCTCCTCCGCTATCTCCACGACACACGAGGGCCGGCTTTGCATATGTAAAAAAAATAAATAAATTTAAAAAAAGCGCAGGGCAGATTTGCAACATTCCTTTCATTGAATCTGCATGCATGTGTGTGTGTGTGTAATTAGCGCCGCGCATTAAAGCCGTGGCTCATCACGCAGTCAGCACCTGGGACTGCCTTCCATCAATTTTCTCCAAGCTCAGTCGGTGGTTTCCAGCCGGTGGGGCTTCTTTGTGGGGTTTCTGGCGAGAAATACAGGCTAATGAAGAAGTGTTTGCAGACGACCCCCACTGCCCCGCCCCCACCCCCGCCCCACAACCACACACTGCATTTTCTGTCTTGCACAGCGAGTGCCTTGACTCATTTACGACCGACGCAGCTCCCCTTTTCATGCTCAGCGCTGACATTTTCTTGAAAGAGTAAACGCAGTTGTGCCCACCTGAGTGCTCGTGGCGTGTCTTAAAACGAGGTGCAGCCAGGCCCCTCACTGGTGCGCAGCTATCTTGACACAGTGGCCGGCACTGACCAACAAAAAAAGCTGCTATAAAGTCAATAGCACCAGAAAAATTGTTGACTTTTATCCCCGGGTCAACGTTTGAGTCTCGAGGCTCTCTGTCCATGAGCCCCCTGTCCATATTGACATGTTTTATTGTACCCATTGTCCAATTTAGTTTTTATTAGTTTGGTTTGGTGCCATATAGGCAGTTGTTGCCAAAGCTACCATTGCAACCTTTCCAGTGAAGGGATATGTATACATTCTCCAAACTGCCAACAGTGATTGGACGAAATCTCAAGTCATGGACTAGATTTCCTTCAGACTTGAAATGGAACCTAAAGCAGATTAACCTGATGCTTAAAGGAATTTTTGATCCCTGATGCTAAGATATGTTGCCTTCCCCAGTTTTAATGGTGCATAATTAATGAAGTGATGTGCACATATAGAGGCAAGTGCAAAATTCAAATATCAATTATTCTTATTTAACCCTTTTACACCTCAAAATGTCAATCTTTTTTTTTGGCTTATTTTAACCAGAAAATGTCCCGTGAGTAAGTTTTTCCAGAATAACTTTCAATATCTGGCAGTTATTTACAATTTACTCCATGTTAATATACAGTAGTAAAAAAAAAAGTAGTAGTGTAGTTGTACATGAACGCCAGATTTTGTGCGTTCAATTTCAAAAGGTGAAATTACCGTAATAACCACATGTTGGCTTTAATGTGCAACTTCTCAGCTTTTAGAAGCAGCTGGAATTTTTCCGATAGCACAAACCAAGTCGTCTACGCTTGATGTTGAAGGGTTAAAACACAACTGATGAATTAACTTTTCATTCAAAAAAATAAAAAAATAAAACATTTCCTTTAACTACACAACTGTTACAACATTCAGTTGTATGAGCGTCACCTGAGTCTTTGTTCAGTGCCCTCTGGAGTTGCTCGTGCTTCGCGGGGTACATCAGTTAGTGAGACTGATTTCACAGCAACACGACACCGGAATCTGCATAATTCTACAGAAACACATTAACAACATAACACTTAGTGCTTCGGGGATACGGTCGTCAAACTCCGAAGGATGTGCCACCTGTCCCAGGCTGCACGCCACGACTGGTGGCCTGGCTCTCTTTGAATGTGCCGCATCTGTCTGCGGGAAGAGGAATGAAATATTCCTGACGTTTTACATGAATCCATTATATTCCATGTGGGAAAACAGTGTGAGAACCTATTGGGGGGGTGGAAATCGTTCCCTCACTTCTGATCCTTTGTGGAGGCATGAACAGAAGACTGATGTGGTTCCCTCTGAAGGGGTAAATGGAGCTGCGCTGTCGCATCGCTGCTGTAACATGATGCAGCACAGACAGTTTGAAAGGACTGAAAAGACGCCACCGCACGGAGAAATCACTGCTGGGTGCCTAATGCTGTAAGATCAAAACATGTCCTTACAGCGCCTCGCCAGTAATTGCTTATCTACACAGACATCACAATGTGTATTCACTTTGTATTTATTTTTAGCAGCTGGTAATGATGCAGAACAAAGACGCTGGCTGCACACATCTTCATTGTACAGTCCAAGAAATGCTTACATTCTAAAAGGGATTTATCTCTTAGGACGAACGTGATATTGTGTTTTTACCTGCACCTACATGAACACTGGTGCCTGCAACATTACAGTAGTTTCCACCATAGACTCTTACTTGAGAAGCTGTAAATTTGTAAAACAGTAGCCAAAAAAGCTGCATGTGGTGATTGGTTAAGGGCCAGGTCGTTAGCACGTGCTGTTTTGGGTCAAAGGAAAAAGATGGAACCTTGCTTCCGACACGTGCACAACTCATGGAAATACAAATGAGGCAATTTCCTGGAGAGACATCACTGCTCCTGGAATGAAATGTGAGATGTGAGTTTGCACGCGTGGAACACGGACGATGATTGAAACCGCGGGTGTGCACGCACACGTGGCGGAAACGCAACGTGGCTCTCTGCAGCGTCCGTGTGTCCACGACCCCCGGGTGTCTCAGCGCAGTAACGAGACGTCACACTGGTGAACAGAAACGACTGATGAAAGTGTCATTTCACATGACGAATGCACCCTCACGCATCCTTGAGTTGACATATTTCACCGCGACGACTAGATTTAGATTTAACATGCAAATACATTGCACATTATAATTACTCAAATTTTATTTCATGTCCTATTTTTCATCCAGTGTCCTGTGCTCGTACCATAAAGTGGCCATAATAAAGGTCATTCCGCGTTTAATTCTTCTGATTCCGTCTTCTTTTTGTGCTTTTTTGTCACCAGAGAGGAAAGAGTTGGCAAAACGGCCTGTTTTTGGACATTCAAACAAATGTTACTTTAAATATGTTTTACACTGTTCAAATTTCAAATTTAACACACACAATCTGGTGTTTGTGTACAACTACAGTGTTTACTTTTCATTTTAAATTGTTAATACACTATTTTAACATGCAGTAAATAGTAAACAACTGCCAGATATTGAAACATTCTGGAAAAAATAGCAAAAGCATTCACTCACAGGACATTTTCTGGCCCTTTTATGGTTAAAATACAGAAAAAAAAAGTCCAGAAGGACTATCTGACTATCTAGTAATAGATTGTGTTTTTTAAAGCTGTATTAATATTTGTATGGATAGCGTTGCTTTTATGTTCTCTGCACGTCACCTTGAACATGCCGTGCCGTCAGTGTAAAGTGTAAAAAAAAAAGTGTTTTATGAATAAAACCACCTCGTCTTAACGGTGAAAATTTAAAAGCAGGCCTTGCTTTCATTCGCCCGACAACAAGGTAAAGTGTTCGTCACGTCAAAACTCAAAAAGAAGCGATCGAACGACTCACTTTCTGACCTCATCGTGAACAAGACAACATTCACATCATGGCGACGGAAAATTACATTCGTGTCCCTGTTTACATGGTGCAGAGCTGCGTTTACCGCTGTGAAAATGGAACATCGTCACCTTGTGAATAAATGATAACCACGGCTATTTCAAAAGGTGCGTGAGCCGCGCGTTGCACTGTATGAACTGTTCGCCTGTTGGGGGATAATGAAGTTCACCGCGCTCCACACTCAGATTCCGACGGATGTTTGTCTATATAATGAATAATAAGAGAGAGAGAATGGAATACCCCACATGTTCCTAATCCCATTACTGCCGAGTATGAGCTCGTTCAGATTAAGGTAATCAGAAAATGTTGTTTGCGTTGCAGTGTCTCCATCAGATTTTTGGATTTGTTTTGATTATTTCTAGGATGAAATGAAACCCTGGTGTTTTTACACTTACATGTATGTGAAGTTTCTTCAGTGATGAGGTTTCATTATGACGTCAAAACTGCCGAAATTCAAATATCCTCCTCCTCCACATCAAACACGTATAGTGTCGCGGCGTGTACTGCGACAGTGTCTTCCATTTTTTATGCCGCGCACACAAATTATATTCGTGCACAGACTGCGTGCATAATATACAAACACAGACAAAACAAAAGTCATAACAAACGCAATGAAGTAGAATATTAAAAAAAAGCCATAAACAAACACACACACACACACATCGGCACACGGAACAAAAACAAAACAGTTAACGCCATAATAGCTGGAGCCCGACGAGCATTTCAAATTTTATAAACCCCTGAAAATGGCTGCCATAACTCCTCAAAAATACGTCCCTGCACAGAGGCACAGAGACTTTAGTGGAGGAAAATCAATGTGGCACCGCTTTTGTTTTCGCGACACGTTGCTGAACGACGACAAAAAGGAGAACCCCGAGTCTTCCGAGTCGTCCATGCGATGCCAAACGTAGCCGTATCTTTTGCGCGCCATCCGTCCTGTTGCTTCAGCTCTTCAGGGTTTTTACCTTTCGACGGCTGATGAGGTAACAATGACTCATGCGGCTGTTTAAGCAGCACACACACACACACACACACAAAAACGGTTGCGTGTGAGTGGATTTCCTCATTGCCGAGCTCGTGTAATCACTTGACAAGCTGAACGATAAAGGCTCTCCATAAAATCCAACCTTCACAGAACTTTCTCCTCAGGAGAGTTTTACTGCGGCTGCTGGGAGTGGTTTGTGTAGAGACAAATGGATTGCTACTGTGAAGATATTTCTAATTTCAGCCGTAGCGCACGCCCGTGAAATAAAAACGAACTAGTCAGCCCCTCTTTTGTCGTAGCACCGCGGACTATGAGACCGGTTTTTGATATGCATTCGTGTGATAAAATAGGCATTTATATTTATGAATGCCTCTCGAACAGTGGCCTCATATTGCAGAGAATCCGCAGACCTTTGTCCGCGCGCCGTCAAGAAATGACTGAAAAAGTTAATTACTGCGGAGCTATTTTCAGATGCAGCGCTCATATTTTCAGCCATCTCCATAATAAACCCCGGGGTCATCATGTCATGCAATAGAGAGAGCTCACAGTAACAAAAACATGAGCCCCCACACACACACACACACACAGAACATGACATGACTTTAATAACGACGGAACGAGGACATGCGGTTCACCGTTCTGTCCGAGTTAACGCTGGGTTTACACTTGTGCACCCGCAGGGATGTGAGGTTTCGACGTGAATAGTAAACCATCAGCTGCCGCCTATGGGTCTGCAGCAGGTACACCATGAAAAATGAAACCCGGCGTTGATTGGATTTCATCCATTATCTATGTCGCTTTTGCTCCAAGTCGACTGCATGTTTAATTACTTCTTTAAAAAGGGAATGTTTTATTCCCCGAGATTACATTTGTGTTTTTGACGCAAGGAAGAAAAAGGTAAAACTGTCAATTGCGCACACCCACATGAACGGAGGTTATTCAAACTTAAGTGATATAAATACAACTTAACTACGCTCTCTTTTTATTTGCTCCTTCAACTAACTTTTTTACACACAATTGTCGATCATGTTTTTGAGGCTGAAGATTTGAAGAGGCGTCCTTTTCTCTTCACATTTCATTCAGTTCAGTTTGATTTGTGCCGTAAAGATAAAGATAACACACATCTCAAGGCTCTTTGGTCAAGACCTTACATTTATTATAGAGAGCAAAACAACTCCCAACAACTCTCAAGTCTCGCGAGACTATATGAGATCACAGAGTTGTTGCAGGAGGAGGAAGAAGAAGAAGACGCTGGAGACGTGAGGAGTTTGTCCTGGAGTACAGACTTAGAGTGACGTTGCTAGACTGTTATAATAAAAATCAGAGCCAGTTAGTGGCAAAAACAAGCACTTTTTTAAGGATATAGCTGAGAATGATACTCCATAAGATTACATTGCAGCCATCGCCGCCCGAGGCAATCCACCGGACCAATTATGAAACTTTTTGTAAGTGCTATTCATGTACAAACTCAGTATGAACATCTGCCTTGACCGGTTGCGGGAGGAGAGGAAGGAGAGAAGATGGAGGAAAGATGGCGACATGTACTCAAGGGGACACATGAAGACAACGGAGGAGGAGGATGTTGTCAGAAGACGTGTCGCCAAACACATGAACTCACCACCAGATGCCTATTGTGCTTTAATCTGCGTCTTAAAAACCATTTAAAAACGCTGTCACATTAAATTGAAGATTCGGACGTTTTTAAACTCATTTTGCTTAAGGAAATTTGTTCCTGGTGAGATGTGAGTGACAATGCAGTCGTACATATGAGGATATTGTTTTAGAGACACTGGCACAGCATTATAATGTCTTATATTTTATTAATATTTGCATTCACACATTTGTCATTTTCTTCCCGTGTACAGCGATTAAATTCAAATTAGCTGCGGTTTCGTGGACGACGCGCGGCGCACGTGAGTCGGTGACCTGCTTTAAGGCGAGGACCACCGGAAAAGGAAAAAATGAAGCAACTCAAATCCTCTAATCGTGTCAGCTGATATTATGGGATGTATTCCCATGTCCCCAAACAAAGTTCAAATTAATTAAATTACCACAAACCAATTACCATGGCTGACCCTGGGGCTTGTGAGGGTTTCTTATGGATCTGGGACACTTGGGCTGTTGCCCTCTTTGCCTATTTGACAGTCTGCTCCTGTTCGACAGGAAAGGAAGAGAAAAAAAAACTAAACATTTTATCAATTTGGATACATTTGTAGTCACCAGATGGATGTGGAGCGTGGGCAATATTGTAGCTCGTGAGGGACGTGTCCGACCCTTTAGCATCGAGACACTTTCTGCACCAACTTTACCCGCCAGGTCCAGGTTCACCGAGTTTATCACCACTTTCTTCCGTGTACAGCGAGTGGACGCGCGCACATAAAAGCAGTTACTGTTTCCAGTCTGGTCACAAATACGTCTCACATCGTCCATGGTCACGCATTCAGCTGTGAATATGATGTGCGCGGGCTCTCATTGTCGCCGCAGCGCTGCCGAGGCCGATTGAAATCATGTGAATAGATGGAAGGGAACTTTTAATAAAGCGGCAACATCTTTTCTTTTCATAACTCTCTCTTTCAAACCCCACATTTGGTGTAGATCCTTTTTTTTTTTCCTCGCCTCCCCAGAAATGTTATCTGTCAATAACAACTGCGCTTTAGGCCTTGTATCTTTGATGGGCAGCCAGTGCCTGCAGGCAACAACACATATATTACCAGGTGCTTGAAGGATTTCAAATTCCTTTTGCACTTGGTTTCATATTTACATTTATGGAGAGCGCCCTGACGGAGTTTAAAGCTTTAAGTTAAAGATAACTACACGGGCGTCGAGGAAAGAAAAAAAAGAAAAAACCTTGACTGAACTCGTCTTTTGAAGTTTGACATGTTTAAAATAAAGTTTCATTCCGGACTTCATTGTAAGTCTGCCCGTGAAGATGTTTGATCTGGGAAACGGTGAATATGGAATTCTTTGTTCGGAACGTAATTAGACCCTCCGAGGCCGCGGCTCCTCGCCGTGATTGGCTCGTTGTTTACAATAATTACCGCGCTATCAATAATAATAATTTCACAGCATCACACTGACGTGAAAGTGCTGTGTTTGTCGACGCGTTCATTCTGCTCAGAAATGGGTTTTGATGACATGGAAAAAAAAAGCTAATGAAAATGAATATTATTGTTTCTGCTGCTGACAAGGGGCTCGTTCTGCTTGCCTTTTCATTTTTTTGGGTGCACTGGGTAATTTCCATTTCCCAGCAAAGCCTTTGTATTAGACTTATACTCACAGGGGCAATAAAGTCCTATGAATTGCTTGTCTTAATTAATTTGACAGTATATTTACCCGCAGGTGTCTTTAATATTCTTACAACTCCCTCTTGATGTAAACATTTATTTAATATCGGGATGTTCACATCATTAGTTTTTAGGGAGGTGTATTTATTTTTATGGTCACATTTTACATGACAGGAATTATGACATGCAGGTGTAACGCTGCCTGTAAAGTCTGCACGGACTCCAGAGGCCCGTCTCTGTCTCTCTGTGTGTGTCCTCCCATTTGTTGCCTCTTTACGACCTGTTCCTTGTCAGGACCTGTAGTCCTCATGGAGACCCAAACCTGGTCCTTATGTGGCAGAATATCATTACTGAGGAGGCTGTGAGGACACATTTTGACAGCATTTTTTGATCTTGTGGGAAAGTGTTGGCTAATCCTTGTATTTTTAAAGGGATTTTTGTGGGTTACAACTTGATTTTAGGATGAGAGACAGACTTGGGTTTTGGTAAGGATTAGGATAAGGGTCAGGCATAGGCATTTAGTATTATCATTGAGACGAAAACCTGGTCCTTATGTGGCAGAACCTGCTTGACTGTATATTAATCGACTGCATTTACTTTCAGAATCAGATTCTGAATACTTTATTAATTCTTGGGTAAAATGATAAAATGTCTCCAATAATTATATCTGAAAAATAAGGGGACGGGACGGAGCGATGCACAAAAAGTGCTGTCGTAATAGTTCAAACCCCTAAGAGACCATATTCAGTCCAATTCAATTTTACTCGTACATCCCATCACAAATCACAGTTTGCCTCGGTGGGCTTTACAGTCTGTACATGAGGTGACGTCCTCGGCCCGTCCAATTCCCACTAAAACCCCTTTTAACAGCAACAAAAAAATGGAAGAGACGTGCAGACGAGCCACAGAGTCCCTCTCCTGGGACGGACAGATGTGCAATAGATCTTAACTTAAACAAACCCTCACTGTGCTCTACAGCACCACTCACTTTCACACACACACACACACACACACTTAAGCTTCAATGCGGCACATTCCACACAAAGACAATTTGGGATTCACTGTCTTGTCCAAGGACAATTCCGCACACAAGGACTTAAGAAATTGAGGATCGAACCATTGACTTTCTTAGAGGGCGACCCGCTCTATCTCCTGAGCCACAGCCGCCCATCCATTGTGTCACAGTGTGTGCGAGTGTGAGGGCGATCTCACACTCGCTCTTTGAATACAGTGCTGCGTGGACGTGCACGCCGGAGTCAAAAGAAAACTAATGTCCTTGAGCAACTGACGCCAGATGATGGTAAATTAGCTTTGGAGGAGCTAACAAATGTGGTTTAAATGTTGCTCCGGCTCCACTCAAACAGCAGCCGCAATGAAGGACGTGATTTAGTGACATAAGAGGCAGAGCCAGAAATAAAATGGCTGTAAATCGTTGACGCTGTGAGTGTATGAGTGCGTATGTGGAGGGGGGTTCTTCACTGAAATCAACTCCACAACTCACAGCCTGGAGAGGTTTCAAAGACAAAGGTCTTGTAAAAATGTGTCTATATTTCAAAGGCGAGCAGAGAAGGAAAGAAGTATTCATTTTATTTCATGGCGTCCATAAGAATCTTTGAGTAAAAACGTTGTTTGTTCCGCGTGTTCACACGGGGGGGGGACACTACGTCCAACACTTTTGTTCCACCTCAGACATTTTGTGTAACCATTCTTTTGCATTTTCGTCACAGTCCCGTGAAGAAAACTACACACACACACACACACACACACACGCACATGTCCGTACGTGTGCATGTGGATTTGCATACAAAGCAACACGCGTGAAAAGACACGGCATACAATTTGTAGGACTCACAAGCAATGAGGACAGACAGATTTGTTTCCCCCCGGTAAAGTCGGCAATCCAAACTAGGGACACCGAGACACAGGCAGAAGAAAATGATCAAAGGCAGACTGAATATCAGTGTATGAAAACCAAGAACCATAATCAAAGCATAAAAACAGAGAAGCATTCCCTGGACCAGAATATTTCTCGCCAGAGTCACAACTGGTTATGTTAATCCTCGTCACAATCAGACAAAACCAGACTTAGTTAAAAACCGAGATGGCCGGACTAGCTTTATGTTTTTCATCCATTTGCAGAGTCGTGTGCTCCAGCAGTCCTTTGTGGATTTAAATGAGCATAGCACGAGTTCCTTGGAGTTTCGGGGAATTTTTTTGAAATTGCATGCTCTTCTTTTTTTTTTTTTTTGACAAAACTTAAATTATCCATTTCACTGAGACTTGGCAATGGATGGAGGGACGTGGCCTTCTCAGTATAAGCTGGACACAGCAGGCGTCCTTCTCAATAATCCCCCCCACAGGCTCTCTGGACGAGGTGCATTTTTGTGGGGAGTCCACGGTGTTACTGTCAGTGTTGAAATATGTTCACATTTCTCGACCAAGGCAATGAGAAATAAGAGAATTTCAGCCATTTTGACGTCGCTTTAATGGACATGACTCATGATCCCGACGTCTTTTTTCCTCTCTACGTTTTCAGACACAGTTCTCAAGACCAATGTCGTCATTCATCCAGCTCTAGGATCTTTAACTGACTATTCTTCTCTTATTTTTCCCCACCAGACTCTTATATTCGCATGCTTATATTCTCTGGTTGCACATCGTCGCTTGTTGTATACCCGTGTTGGTCTGACGTGTCCACCCACAGATTATACGCTGGCATATTCTAATGTATAAATCCAACATTTCGACAACAGAAGAAGAAGAAGGATAATCGACCTGGCGACCCACAAACCGGCTGACACTGCGACTCCCCTGCCCAACGCGCCGTTCATCTGTGAACCACACATGTCCGATTGTTATCTTCTTCTTTGGTGGGTCCTATTCCCTGCGTCCAGACTTGTACCGCCACCCGATGGTGAAGTGTGATAAGCGAGCATACCAGGGTCCGTAATATGCGACGAGGCACTGGCGTGTCCGGGTTGTCATACAGTCACAGAGCACGAGGAGTATGCGCACAGCTGGCCGGTTGGTAAGTGACAGATAGGTAAACACCCCACGGGGTCCAAATAATGACCCCATTCCGTCACATGCATGCTGAGTACAGGTCTGACCAAGTCCAGAGCACAACCCGTGCAGAACGTGATGCATGTGGCACAATCTGTCCTCAGGTTGGGTGATTAGAAACCTCCTCCTCAGCTGACGTCCTCTCACCCACAGTAGTTTCCAAATACTTTACTAACTCGTAAAGTGCTACTGGAGGTTGTCCATGTGAGACTGAATCAAAAGGACATATGTTCAGAAAAAGGACTTTATTTACAGGCATACACCTTTTTCTCTTTTGACATTTTAATTTAATGTTGAGTATCAAGATGTGGATTTCAACAAAAAAAAAGAATAAAAAGGTGATCCAGGAGCCACTTACCCGATCTGAGCTGTATAGGAGCTACTGACAATTTTCAAAACCCCCGACAATCAAACGTCCGTGGCAAAACAAAGCAGAGTGCTGCATTTGGGTCACAAGATATCAGGAGAAATTTTTGTTTTCATCAAGGATAAAAGCGATAGTCCATTTAAAATTCACAATAGTGACTGCCCCCTTCACTCTTCAATCAAGGGAGAGTCCAAAAGAAAAGGCACCCGAAGCACTCAAAGGATGTAGAAAATTACAAATTATAAATGAATACATGGGAGTCTTTAAAGTTAATGAGCTTTTTGACAGGGCACACATCAATAAGTTGTCTGATGCATCAACCCTACACCTTATTAGGAACAAGCTGTTTTGTTGTTGTTATTAAGGTTAAAGAAAACAGCAGCGACAGTTTTAGATCTTGTTTTTTTTTCTTATTTTGGACCTTAAATCTGTATTCCTGACAGGATTTTTTTTTTTTAAAGTTGGCTGTGCACTGAATTGTTATGGTTTTCCAGAACTATTTTTTTTTCAGGCGACAATGTTCACTCCGTATCACACGTTACGATGATGTGTCTGGATTTTTGTCAGGGTCATAACTGCATCGCAGTTTTTATAATAGACTTGTCATCTTGTGCAACAACGTCCCTCAGGGTTCAATTCGGTGTCCTTATCTCGTTTGACCCTTAAACATTCTCAGTCCCGTCCCCCCCACCACCACCACAGCCCAGTGACATACTGATGAACTGAAGAACCGTTAATGTGCCTGAAGCTGTGAATGTGATAGTTAATGGGCTTATGTGTTGGACCCACGACTGGGGATAGCAATTTGTTCATGCTGCTAGCTAGTCTGTCTTTCACTTAGCGCACGCTGCGATGAGCTCCGGGCCGCAACATACCTGGAATAAGTGGGTTCAAATAATAAATGGAAAGTCGGCTCCAACCGGGAGAGGTAATTATTAATTTCACTTTAACAAAATCAGCAAGACATCTTCGCTTTGGTAATGAGCCGCTTCAAGGAAACGGACGAGTGTCGTCGCCAATTCTGTCGCCTATTGAGTTTTGTGTTGTGATATTTTCAATATTAGACTGTTGAAGCGGACCATTGGAACATTTATGGAAACATGTGAGATGTTCAGACGCAATGTACCAAACATAATAAACTTAATTACACATTTTCTGACCTAAAAAATATTAGAAAACACTGATTTAATATTGCAAACAATGTGGCTGAAACGCGTTATGTCCCCCACTGTGTGAAATCCTCACTTTTTAAATGCATCCAATCCAACTTTGCTCACAAAGGACTTAACCAAAACTGAAACAGAGTGCTGTACATCAGAGATGAATAAAATATGGAAACATAACACCTAAAAACAAACAATAAAACAGACAATAAAAACTGGTAAATATCAACATCTCATACTGGGTCGAAAGCCAAAGAGTAAAAATGGGATTTTGTAGCCTGGGACTTTAAAGTAGCATACTGTAATGGCGCCTTAAATACGGTTGTTGTTTACCATGTTTACAAGATGGCTCCGCTTGAATGTCACACTAATGTCAAATCATAATACTGTACCTTAAGTGCCTTAATGTCCAATATGGATGGAGGAATGTCTATCTGTCTGTGTGCCATTTAAATTTCTGAGCGACTGCCAATCTGCCCAGCTTCAATCTTAAATGATGCATTGCCGAGGACCTGACAGCTAATGAGCAGTCACGCACCGGGAGACTTCATAAATAAAATAAAATGGAGGGAATATAGCTGCAGTGTCTGAAACTGCTTGAGGTCACATTCATACCAACAGTAACCCCTCCAGCCAAACACAGCGAGCGCCGCGCTGCTCCGGCTGCATTATTACAGGCTCCTGTTGTGTTAAATATGAAGGAAGTGGTGTTTGAAGGCTTATCAGATGCCAAGGCTCTGCTGCCTGCCATGTACCCCGAGCAACAAAGGGGGTAGAGTGAGATGAAAAAAGAAAAGAAAAAAAAAAATGGCAGCGTAGACAGCGAACGAGTTTTCACTGATGATGTTAATGGTGAGTCAAACATGACTCTACTGCATCGAAGTCAGTGTTTTATAAACTACAATGTTCCTTGTATTTCACTTTATATGGTGTCATGTGACCAGAACCAACTAAATTTCATTCATTGTGCATCGAAGCACAATGACAATATCAGGCTGAACAAACACTGGACGTGGACTCAAAAGCACAACCCCACAACAGTCTCAGTGTGAGGAAAAAAAACAGGTTTCCAAAAAGCATAAGGCAGCAAAACAAACAAAATTACAAAAAAGCTCAAAAGGCTACAAGTAACTATAATCTTTAGATAATGACAGGGACACTTACTGGTCGGCAGACAAGACGAACTGGCGACGGACACGGGTGGTTAACGATGAACAGGTGAAACACATCAGGTAATCACAAAGGAAGGGAACTTTACAGGAAGCAGACTCTGAAACCAGAGGCAATGATAATTATTTCAAAATAAAACAGGAAACAGAACACAAGCGCTTTGACTGCTCTGAGTTTGTGAGGTTATTAAACATATATTGGTGCGTCCCAATCAGACGCTCAATTTATTAAGCTATTTTTCACCAACACCTGTGTGAGAAACGTAAACAAGTGCCAAAGACTTACCGGTATCAAAAAAAGAAAACAAGGCAATACCTTGGGTTTGATTTAATAGAATCGATATACACTGTGAGAATAAACAGCAATTATACTGCTGTATTGTTTTTTCATATGAACTTTTTGCTTTATTCTTTTTTGTGTGCGTGCCCTGGACTGAGGTTCGGGTCGGGGGGGCCAGGTTTGTCCAAATGTTACCTTATGTGTGGTTGAGTGAGAGCTATGATTCATTTTATATCGCTTTTTTATAGTAGCGATAATTGTAAAAACTTTGAACCGTGACATGTTTCCAAATTTCAGAGTACTTTTTTGCTCATGTGTGTTTATATAGTTGGTGAAAATGAAAAAAATATATAATTTCATCCGATTGCGTATAGGTTATGCTAGAAAAACACTCTATTTCCATTTTTTTTATGGAAAAAAACAGTGTACTAAGGTGTAACTGCTCCTATATGAACACAGCATCCATAAACTATCACTAAATTTTGTTCAAAATATTTGTAACTATGATGCCATGTCGTGCACACTCGAGTAGTCTCGTAGAATTCTCTGTATGGGGCCTTCAAGAGGACATAATACAGCGTTACACCCGTTTAATGAACATCTTACCCACTCATTTCCCCATGGTGGAACACCAAAAGTGTGACTTTAGTTAAATGAACCACTCAAAGTGGAGTGAAAGAGATGATCAGAGTTGTGATTCAGATGCTCGGTGTGAACGATATCATGAGGTCTTGAGGCACTGAGCTGGAAAAACACTGCATTTATGCTTGAGACAAGTTGTCAGATTAGATCAAACACAGAGGGGAATGTGAGAATAAACCTTAAATAAATAAACTTATTCACAACAGGTTTTTACCAGCTTAAATTGTTATCTGTGAAATGATTAGTCTAAAACCTATATTCAGGCATCTTTCACTGATCAAGAGTGATCAGCGTCTCAGTTTATAAGTTGGAAAAAGTTTTTAAAGCGCCTCACAACACTTTTCCTTTGAATCAGAACACCACACAGACTGTGTTAAAAAAGATATTTTTCTCAGAGCGGTCAAATTCATTTATTTAATGCTGTTTTACACATAAATCTAGGCGTCCGTGTTTGTCAGGAAATGTCCCCCGTGTTTTTTCCTTTATTTATCGATTCCATCAGAAATTTCATACTCCACCCCTGTCTTGTCTGTTTGCAGGGATGTGTTGTTATTCATAAATTTTGATTGAAGTCGAACATCACAGGGGTGTGTATGTGAACCTCTGCTTTGAGATAGAAACACTGCAAAAGCACCGCAGGGTGGAAGTCAATATTTCTACAAGAGTATGTTTTTCGATTTCATCATGCACCATGTCGAGGGTGCTATGATAGTTCAGCTTTATAATGTCAGGAGAGTGTGTGACTGGTCAGGGTTATTCTCTCTCTTTTTTTGCTTTACATAGGTTAATATTTAATTGATATTGAAAAAAAGAAAAAAAAAGTAGAGGATGTGTAAACCGCGTGTGGGAAAGGAGCTCCTCTGCTGAGTAAAACACAGACATACTCCCTGTTTTAAACAAATGCAGACAGTTATAAGAAGCAAGGATAAAAAAACAAAACTGTCAAATGGCAAATAAATGCACACGTGAAGAATGGCATGCCCTAACAATATGGTGATGCCCTCCGCGTGGGGAAAACAAGGCTGTGTGCCACCTCTACTTCCTCATTATAGGCCCGCAGGGAGGCTACGTCGTCACTTAGAGAGATAATGTGACAGCCCAGAACAAAGAAGCAGGTAAACAAAGGCAAAGCTAGAAAAACACTCGCGGTTTCTCCCCGGGGGGGGGGAGTCGCTGAGAGAGGGGGGGCGGGGTGTGGAACCAAAACAGCGAGGATGCATCCTGCAGAGAAATTGAGAGCGCGCGCTCTAATATCGTAAAGCTGAAAGTGAATAGTGCAGATAGACAATCAGATCTGACCATCAGCAATCCATCACACAGATTACGCCCCGCAGTGGCAAGGTTACTGTAAATCATTGTGAGTAAATACGCCGCCGACTGCTCGTATTTATCACCCGCCGATGTATGTTTACGTTTGTGTGCACATGATGTATGTAAAGGGGACCTTACATGCACTCTTTCATCACGACACACTGTTTGTGAGGTCTAATTGCCTGCAGATATGGAAGCTGCTTCTTCTGTGGCGCCGTATCCTAGCAGCCGTCAGTGTTGTGTGAGAGTTGAGAAGCAGAGGTGGAAAAGTAATGAATTACATTTACTCAATTACACTTTAAAGTCATTTGAAATATTATTATAATTTACTTAGGTATGTTTTTTTGGAAGTACTGTACTAAAAAATCTTAAGAAAATAATAATAATATTAGAATAAAATTCATGCACTCAAAACTTCACGTCAGTGAATTATGAGGACAGGTGAATGAAAGATGAGGACAGGTGAATGAATGATGAGGACAGGTGAGTGAATGATGAGGACAGGTGAATGATAAGGACAGGTGAATGATAAGGAGGGGTGAGTGATGAGGTCAGGTAAATTGGCGCTAATTAAGGTCCCTAAGTGAGTGAGAACATTAAAGCATATGTGACCTTTGACCCCTGTTGACTGATGCATTATGTGTTTACATATGTTATTTTGTCAGGTTTACCTTTAATCAAAAACTATTCATGTAAGATTTTGTGTCCCTGTGTCCTTTTTGCACGACACAAGAACCTTGTTAAAAAAGTAACAAAGTAACTTTTACTCTGAGTACATTGTTAGACCAGTACTCTTACTTGTACTTAAGTAAACTGTCATCAAAATAGTGGTACTATTAGAGTACAGTAGAATATTTCAGTACTCTTACCACCTCTGTAAAGTAGTAGCTCCATCGCTAAAGCCTGATAAAGTCTGTTTTGTGGAGAGCAGTCATTCTCAGAGACAGGGTTGGGATTCAAACATGGATAAAATTGAGTTATTTTGAGTTATTGACATATTTTGGGTGGAAAGCAGGTTTACCTGTTCTAAATCCTCAGTCAGTCTGACAGAAATGTCAGTAAAAACTGTTGATGTTAATTTGTGCCCTCATCACAACAAAGTTTTTTTTCTTATTTTAATCATAAAAAGGCCAGAAAATGTGCTTTTGCCTATTTTTCTAATAACCTTCAATATCGGGATGTTATTTACAATTTCCTACCATTTTAAAATAGTATATTAAGAATTTAAAATGAAAAAAAAAACCACAAAGTTGTATTGATAAAAACAACACTGCAGTTGTACACGAACACCAGATTTTACGTTAATTTCATGCATATGTAAATAGCGTAGATGCAGAATATGTTTAATACATGAGATTTACAGCGTTTGCAAGCATGTGGACTTGATTTACACATGTTGGAACTTGTAATGAATGTATTGTATGATTCAATAACACAATCCTTGGAGAGTATAGTGCCACATATGTAGGTTGTCTTCCGTGGCAGTTGCTCTGAAATAAAGAAAAAAGGAAACATGAGAATTGGTTAGTATATCTCTTCACATTCTAAATGTTCAAATATTTCTGACTGTGTTTAATCTGATCACTTGAATTTTTCGCTCTGCGTTTGATGTAAATGAACCATTTATTCCTCAGCTCTGGTCATAAACGCTTTTTGCCCCTGGAGGTCGTTAAACAATACGAGACTGGGGGTAAAAAAATATGATAAAAGATTGCGGTGCCTGCTGCGCCTGCAGTCGTCTGTGGTGCTGGGATGGGAACGGCTCGCCAAGAGGCGGGGAATTCTTTATTTGTAACTTGACAGATCGAGTCTTTAATTAATTATCTTAATTAATGCCTTTGTGTTGCAGCTCAACCAATGCTTTCACCACACACACAAAAAAAAAACTTACAAATGCTAATTCATGCAAATAAAACCCTGAGGCAGAAACAAGGCGAAACATAGTGAGTGGGGGTAAAATTATTCACAGAGAAAACCGGGTGTGGAATTCCTATAATTTGACTTTGGTTTCTGTTACTGTGAAACCATTGTCATTCACCGCAAAGAGAATTTTTCACAAAACACAGTTTGATTTATGGCTCGCGGTTTATCTGCTGCCTGCAAATCGCCGAGCTCTCCATAGTTTGTGCAACTGCCGTCCGCCGAGTTGTGAAGCTGGAGCCGAGAAAGAGCAGGAGAACAGAAAACAGAATGGAAACAGCAATGTGATAATATTCCCTTTGACACGTCACAAAAGTGATCATTTCACTCGGCACGTCTTTCCATTAATACTTCACTTTGCCAAGACAAACCAAACATTAAATAATGTGTGATCCAACTGGGGATAAGGTGGAAATTTTACTTTTAAATGTTTGAACCTTGCTTGATATTTCGCCTAATTACTTCAAGCGAAAAGAAGGTGATATAATGAAATATCATCTTTCATTACCATTGGTGTGGATTAGCTCTGCTCCGCCACAGAGATTCCAGCAAAAAAAGAGACGATTCAACAACTCCGACGGCCGGAGTTTCATTTCGTTCAAAGTTGCTCAAGAGCCCTTTGTGTTGGAGAACAATTCTCAAAATGAAATGTTTCACAAGGACGTTTACAACAACGGAGCAGAAAAAAATTCAATACACACTTGGAATAAACCTGGAATCATCCTTTTACTCTCCTGCAAACTCCTCAGTAAGGAAAGCAGCTATTGGCTGCCGAAAAGTCGCTAAATGGCGTCATCACCTGAATTGCATAAGAATGGGAGAATTGGGATCAGCAAAAGTGACCCAAAAGAGACATTCTGGTGGAGTTACTTTGGGTTTTTACGGATCAGCCGGCGGCAGCTTCGCGCATGCACGATTCATCTGCAGTCTGGACGCAGAGGGGTGAACAGTGGGTGAAGGAGGCACCCGCTGTTCGTTGAGAGGGAAATAAGACGACACTAACGCTTTCACGCCAGAGTCTCCAAAAGTCTCAACTAACACCAGAATACTCGACTCAACTCACAGGAATACTCGTATTCCAGTGACAGCAGCTTTAACTGAACGTGTGAAACCAGCACAATGCTAAAAATGGAGCCAAACACAGTGAGATGCAGTTGGAAACAATTAAGTCCACTCAACAGACAGTTGTTTGATGATCTTCCTGTTTTTTTATGTTATGCATACAAACCACAGTGCTCATTATAGTTTGTGTTCTTCTGTGTGTGATGCTGCGTGTGTGTGTGTGTGTGCAGTCGCTCCGTGACGGACGTGTGCTATAAATAACTTGAAGATGAAGTTATTTTATTGAGCCTGCATCATATGAATCCACAGTCAGCGTCTCTGCATTTGCGACCAGTAAAGAAAAAAAACAATCAGACGGATGAATTAACTGAATAATTTAAAAGTTTCCAAGCGGCGCCTTGAGGATAAAAATTAACATGTCTGTCATTACTTTGTACATTTTTCTACTAAACTCACGCCTCGCAGTGTAAAATTTATAGATGCAAACGTCTACAAAGCGTGGGCTGCTGAGTTGGAATACTGTAGGTTCGAGCTAAGCGGCAACAAAGACACGACTGACTTAAAAAAAAGAAAAGAAAATCAATCGCACAATGGAAAAGAAAGTGATCTGTCAGACCACGAAACTCCGGCACAGTGGTTTCAACATACTCAGTCAGGCAGAGCATGTTTGAAGAGTGGCTCCACTTGCTTTGTTATTGAACCACGCCGGCCTATCAGGGAATCTCTCCATTACTGCGCTTCTTCAAACGAGAGCTCTTGTCTGACCCTCCTGATCAAACATGTATCTGCAGTATTACTCTTTTCCATCTAAATACTTTGGGTGGATAATGGACACGGAGAGTTATTGCTATTATACTGCCATACCTGTGATGAATTGACTACTTCTTTTTTTTAAATTCTTTTTTATTACAACATGACTGTGAATACTGTAAGAGCCATATAAAGGCTGTCTGAATGGAGGCTGAAATCTTTAATCTCAATTAAGTCAAACATCGCACATGTTTGAGGCTTCATTTTCTTCCTGTCTTCCTGGGTAACTCATAGACTATATGTCTATATATGTAATGGACATGGTGCGCAGGTCTGGAAAGTGACTGTGAGCGTGCCTGAGACACGTGTCCTCTTGAGTGGACTCGGCCTTTGTAAAGACGATGAGAAAATGCGTCTTTGTAAACAGTTCCTGAGGCGTGCGTGGTCTGAATCACGAGTTTCAGGTCATCTTCAATCCAGCTGTTCAAATTATCGTCCCATTCAGAGTCATCTACGGACGATCCACGGTTCTCAAACTGTGGTACATGGACCACAGGTGGTACACGCGCTTCCCCTGATTGGTACAAGGAGGGAAAAGATGAAGAATTCTGTGTGGAGAAAATGAAACAAATAACAAATTGTGAACTCTATGTGAGGAAGAGGAGGATGTTGAGAGATGATGGGATGCTGCAGGTGGTCATGGGTATGATGTGACTCACAGACGTTACTTTCACCAAAATCCACATGTTGCTTCCTCAACAGCTCCGCCTTCTCTTCTGGTCAATTACCAGGGTTCCCATGCATCCTGGAGATCCTTGAAAGTTTGTGCAGATTGCCCTAAATAGACATGGGTTATTGAAAGTGCTTGAAGATAAGTTGATATTTAGGTAAATGTCTCTCTTGGCTACTATTTCATGCGCTGCATTGTCCTGGAAAGTCCTTGATAAGGACTGGGATCATGCAATTACTTTTTATTTATAGCTGCCGTATACATGCATCCACAGAGGTCCACTTTAATCTGTATGACACCTATTATGGGAAGGTACGTAGTCCAAACATCTGTGACAAGCACAGACAAGACTCATAGACTGCACATGCTCCAGGTAGGACGACGCGCTGGAATGAAATGGACGACAAAACGACACAATTTTATACAAATGGAATTGTGTGTGTGTGTGTGTGTTATACTATTTAACCAACACTGCTGTTGCATCTTGTGTTTAACTCTGCCAAAGACAATAGTGACTGCTTAAATAAATACAAACAAGCCAGATGCTCACTCCCCCCACCCCCCTTCCATACCAGAATGATAATGGGTGCAACCAGGCAGGTGTTGTCACTATAGTGCACAATGACAAACACACAACTCACCGGGCCCTGAGTGGTAACTCAACTAAAGGTCACACCTTTGCCCCAAACCACATTTGATATGATACATTTATCTATTCTGTTTCTCCCAAGTGCAGAAAAAGTTATCAATACCAGCAACATTTATACAAAGATGCCAATAAAACACGAAGATGGAAGCTGCAGCGTTAACTGAGTTGCAATAATAAGACAGAAAAACAGGAGACACTTGTGTGGCAGTGTGTCCACACCACCAGCAGAGGAGCCGGTTTGCCTCATTCTGCATCTTAACATATGGACATAATTTAATGTGTAACCTTTTGTGTTTATAGGTTTTTATACGTCTTTCTTTTTTTATGGGTGTGGTGTAAATCCAAGCTAATATAGTGGAGCTACAAGTTGGCAGCACTGGGGGAGAGGAAGCAAACGCGAGAGGTCGATGTATTGGCAAATTTATTGTGATCTCAGCATTAAAAGGCAGTGACAAAAAGATGCGGGTTAGATTTCCTCTGCATTTCTAAGACACATACAATAAATTTCACCCAGGCTTTACTCATAATAGCAATAAGAAAAATGTAATGACATAAAAAAGAATCAAAACAGACTGAATTATGACACCAGTGAGCCAAGAGAGGTTTTCTTTATGGCCTCTATCTTTGCGACTGCTTTGGAGATTACTTGACATATGGTCAATTTGTTTCAAATGTCTGACCACTGGTGATTTTGAGTCTTTGTTGCTCATACATCTGTGGCTTCAGGAGCCCATTGTTCTTGCTGACACTTTGGAGACCACACAGATGGATTCATAAGGCGGAGCACATGGCTGAATGAGCAAGTCATGGCTGCTTTCATTTTATTTCTTTATTTTTGACTATGCCGTACTGTGCTATGAGATCAATCTGTTTCAACTACGTCTCCATCTCTGGAGCTCAAGTCACAGCCTCAGAGGAGCACGATTCTAATGCTACACGTTTGGCCGCATTACAACAGATCAGTCTTAACTGGTTACAGGTTAATCTGACAATCATAGCATTGTATGGCATTTATCTTTGATTCTTTGTCCTATTTAAGATAATGTACACAAATGTAGCAGGATAAACGAGTGGTTATTACGGTTATTTCACCCACGCTGTTGCGGGAAGCCGTAGAATCAGCGTCTTTGTCACCAGAGTGGAGAGAGCTGGAGAAACACCTGTAGATTTCCATTTGTTTATCTGTTTTTGGACATTGAGACAAAAGAAACTCAAACAAATGTTATTTTAAATATGCTTTATATTGCTTAAAATTTCAAATTTAAGATGCAAAATCTGGTCTTCATGTACAACTATAGTGTTTTTTCTCAATAAAACATATTAAATTGTTACTGCATGTTAAAATAGTGGATTAAGTTGTAAATAACTGCCAGATGTTGAAAGTTATTGTGGAAAAATTTATAGGAACTTTATTATTGGACCCTAGGTAGAATATCTTCTCCTCTGTCCCCATTTTTCCTTTCACCCCAACCTGTCTCGGCAGATGGTCGCACATATTTGAGTCTGGTTCTGTCAGAGATTTCTTCCTGTTCAACTCTTCCCGCTCCTCTCCACTGATGCCTCGTGTTTGCTCATCATGAATTGTGAATTGTTGGGTTTCTCTCGCTCTTTAATATATATATATATATATATATATATATATATATATATATATATATATGGGCCATTCTACCGAATTCGTGCAAATCGCTGTCCCACAATAAAAAAACTATTTAACAAAACAATTAAGAATTCAGACCTTAAATATTTACTAAGATTATGTTATGATCTAGTTAAACACAAGACTGTAACTAGATAGTAATTAAGCTAAATATATACAAAATCATCATTTATGCTACCTTCCTAGGTACTTTCTATTGGGAAGTAGTTGTCCCAATCTCTAAGCCCTAAATTTCAATCCATGAAAATAATACTTAAAAGAATTTTGTCATTTTTTCCAATGGTGTATTTTAAAATATATGTTTGGTTTCTTTTAAACAGAATGTAAAACATTTAGATTCATTTTGAAGTTTTTTTTTAAATTACAAAACATGCTTTAAAAAATGCTGTCCCACACTTTCATGTCACAACCGTAACACGAGTTGTTTTACCACATGGGTGGAGCCTGGTTTTAGTCACACCCCAGAATTTCTGACCAAGAAATGACACTGCATCCCTGTCCCTCATGGCTGCATGGTGAGATATTACCTCTCATAATTTTTAAGTAAATGGGCTCCAAAGTCTGAAAATCAGCATGTTGCATTAATAATTGTCACAACCGTACACATATTATCTGCAAGTAAATACACTTTTGGGGGCTCAAAACAAAATATTATGTTTTGTTGTGTGTACAACTGTTCAAACATCTGTTCCTAGCCATTTACTTGTTAGCATGTTTGAGTTATGCTAGGAATTAGCTAAAAATGTCACAACCGTAACAGTCACAACCGTAACAAATTGTAACGTTACGGTTGTGACATAATCATTATGGTAGTGACAACATGTAATGTTCCACATATTTAAGGACATTTTTCATCATTATTATTACATTATACTCTTAAAACATAATAATAATAATAATAATAATATTGTTATTATATTTGATTTGTAAAGCACATTTCATTCTTAAGAATCTCAGAGTGCTAAATAATGTTTGATATGATAAGGAAAGAAGGAAAGAGAACGAAACTAGAAACGAAAGAAAGGAGGAAAGATCAAATCTATCAGTGATTTATCTGACAGGGAGCAAAGGAAGGTCAGAAGATCATGGCGAAAAAGACAGCAACATCACAGGCTATTGGCGAAAAGTCAAAGAGAGATGGAGAGATTGTGCACAACTTCCACGCCACCTCCCACACCCTCTGCCACGCCTTCTCCCATGCCGCCTTACCTTCCACGCACTTCTAGTGAGACTGTTACTCCACACACTTCTAGTGAGACTAATAAGAGACGTTGGAATGCGTGACCACAGAAAAATAAACTTGAATGGATGAAAGAAAAATATAGAAAACCGTGCCATAGATTGTGCGTGAGGCCAGAGAAGTCAAAATGTTCCGCAAGAACAAAAACTCAGAAGGAAGTATGGAAGCACAGAGTTCCTGTGCATATCAGAAAGACCCTTCTTTTTCATAACACACTCATGCACAATTTGCAGAAAAAAATACAAGTCTGCCAATTATAAAGAGAAACATGGATTAAGAAGCGCATTGACAAGCAGGTTGCTCAGAAAATACAATCTTGTTTCTATGCTCAGAGAAACACTAGGCAGCTCCGACAGGCAGCTCTCAACACGACTGCAGACAACCCACATCTAAAGTTCACCTATCAGAGACATAACATTTGTGTTTGTAAAATTCACATTAAAAGGCAGGTTATGAGTTAATATTAAGCAATAAGGTTGAGGGGATATAATACAACCTTGCAAACAAAATACTGTGGTCATGAGCAAAACAGTGCAGTCACTACCGTAACAGTGCGGTCACTACCGTAACACTGAATGTTTTGTAAAATAAAATAAGAATTGAGTCATTAAATAACATTTTATGATAACTATTGGTTAAATATACATTCAATGTAATAACTAATGAACTCTGAGATCTCTATGATCAGTGTAATTCATTTTACAAAAAAGATTGCATTTAAATTTTGATGAGTCTTAGAAAATAAACTTTGAAATTTGATAAAAAAAATTATTTTAATTGATTTAGTTGTAAAACCCTTCATAATAAATTACTAAAATTATTCTTTAGAGGGTGTATGGACACACAATATTAACAGATTAATATAATGGTTTTTATTGCAGTGTGTTGCTGTGTTACGGTAGTGATAAATTTCAGGAGTTGAAAAACATTTCAAGAACAGGCAGACATTAATATATGAAATTTTACTGCGCCTTTACTAGATATGTACCATTGAAATATGGTACAATATATGTATGGACAAGGTTTTTGGAAAAAAACAACTTTTGAAAATGTGTTTCCAACTCTGGACTTTGCACAAATTCGGTAGAATGGCCCATATATATATATATATATATATATATATATATATATAGACAGATGTAATATTGCAAAGATTTTTTAAAGGCCTTACTACGTGCAGTGCCTTGAGATAATGTACGTGGATATATAAGCAATTTATATATATATAAGCTTAAAATGTCATCAATTCATAACACACATTATCTTTACATGATCGGGTCAAGAGCTTACATTCATGTTGTCTGCACTCATCACTACACTTCAGATTGTATAAGAATGTAATGCATTTTTTATGGGACATTGTTTCAGGTCAACATTGTGAAACCTGAATGTGAAATATGAATGGCGCAGCGGCACACACAGCATTCAGAGTTTTTCACACACTCAACACGAACCGACAACCCCCCCCAACCCGGGTGTGTTTTTCTTTTCCTCCTTTGTGCATTAAGTCAGAATATTACAACCTCAACAAACAGGTGCAATAACCATGACTCATGACTCAGTCATCTGACAACATAATGAATTAATTCAATTAACGAAACGCCATGAGCTGAGGAAGGCCGTGAGATGTGAATGAACATGTTCCGTGTGAGAGGGAAGGTTGTGAAACTTATCAAACACAGATCGATGGTTTGGGACAAATATACAAACACACGTACACACAAGCTTCTTTTTATACCTTAGTGAGGACACAGCATTGACATAATGCATTCCCCATCCCCTTAACAAAGGGCCTTACTTTAACCCTTCAACACCTAAGCCTCAAAATGTCCATCTGGACATTTTTTTGCTTATTTCAACCATAAAAAGCACCAGAAAATATCCTGTGAGTAAGTGCTTTTGCCCATGTTTCTAGAATAACTTTCAATATCTGGCAGTTATTTACAATTTACTGCATGTTAAAGTCGTGTATTAACAATTTAAAATGAAGAAAAAACCCTGTAATTGTACATGAACACCATATTTAAGTATTTAACGTGTTTAAAATAACATTTGTTTGAGTGTTTGTCTCAATGTACAAAAACAGGCCAACAGGTTTTCCTCTCTGTGACAAAGACGCCGATTCGCCGGCTTCCTGCAACAGCACGAGTGAAATGACCACAATAACCACACGTTGGCTTTGACGTTGGCTTACCCTAACCCTAAAAGCAGGTCTTAACCCTGAAAGAAGCCCTTTAAAATAGTGTTGCTCAGGTGAAGGATAAGCTGCATACATTACGGGTTGCTGAAATTGAACAGCAGCAAATGAACAAGTGGCGAGCTCTTATCTCCATTGGTTCATGTTAATTATATTAATTTCAAAAGAAATATGCACCATGAATGTACAATATTAGCTGATAAGGGCTCGCAGGTTAGTCCTGCGTCTGTGCCCAGTTTGACAATCAGAGTTTTAAGACCTTCATTATTGGAGGTGATACTGTGCGCACAGTGCATGGTGCATAATCCTAAATATTAATTTGGCCTGCGGGTGGAAACTTCCTCTTCCATTTTCCCTTTAAGCAGCATGAACCACACACACAGTGCAGTTTGAATAAAAACAGGTCATATTTCTGTCCTTTGTCTACCTGTTGGCATTCACTGGGAGGAAACGCTAACAAAAATGTACCACGCGCAAATGTAAATAATAGCTCTTAACCAACCGTATGTATTCATGGTTTGTGTGAATAATGTGGTGATGTCACCGGCTACACTCGCCATGAATATTTGATGTAAAGATGCTGCCAATGCACAGCCGGTGTGGGCTCAGTGCAGGGACACGCGCTCAGAGGATGTTACATTACTGCCACCATTTGGGCGCCGGCTAAAGTGCTCAGTCAATATTTAATTCCAGCTCAGTTTTAAAAGCAGCTGAGCACATAAAAGTGCAAACAGGCCCGATTTACCTTTACACCCTCTGCTTCAATAAAGTAAATTGTTTGTTATTACAGGAAGGTGCCCAGCCTCCATATCTTGGGCTGTAAGACGGCGCTTTTCTGATCTTAAACACAACCACAATTTCCTGCCTTGTTATACCATAAAATTAAAATCCAAAGAGACGCGAGGCTCGGTATTAAAACTCTCCGTGCGTCTTTGTGCGTCCACTTCCCTGATCTTGGTGCTTCCCTTATTAACAGTGAGCCTCTTTTTTTTTAGCAACCTTTGCATGACTAACTCCCCTAATTACTGCCACTGTCACTTTTTCTTCTCCGCTCCTTTCCTCTTTCCAGGGGAATAAAAAAAAAAAATCCAGCCCATATTCTCCTGCCTCTCCACTGAATAACATATCTCTCACCGTGCATCTTTTCACACAAGTGTGTTATTGACACACGGGCAACAACTTCCTGACACGTCTGCCTTGCAGGGTCTCTTAAGATGGACTGTTTCCAGCTCGTCTTTCCATCCGTAAATGTATTATTTTGTTCTACAGATGCCAGAAATCTCCTCGATCTTGAGTGGCAGGTGGGTATTTGATTCTGTCTGTTGGCTTCTGCCGCCTTATTCCTGATCAAACCTGATATCACAGACAGATTGGAAAAGAAGGTAGTCTTTACCTTTGCTATCTGTCATCCTAATCCCCCCTGGAACATACCTTCATTTTCTCTCAACACTGTTTTGTTAGCCACCCTTGACTCCTACCACCAAACACTGGCTGTGTTTCATCATTCCTAATCATTAAAAAAGTTTCTCAAATCCTTTCCCCCTTCTTCCTTTCATCTGGTGGAAGGAGTGTTTTGCATCTGTCTCATCTAACAATAAAAACGTGAAATCTTCTCAAATAAAGAGGCAGCTTAAATCTCAGTCATCCAGTGTGGGTATTTTTCAAAGCTTAGGCAGCTCTGTTTTCATATCTGTTTTATTTTATTATTATTTTTCATAACAAGCGACTGAAGTCAAGCAAGAAAACATATTTTGCTTTTCCACCCTTTGTCACACTTCCTCCTCCTTTTTGCTGCTGACAAACAAGGGGGCTGTGAGTCCTGTGGCCACTCGTCGCTTCAGGTGTTTGCTGAAACAACGTTCTTTTTGTTTTTTTTGTGCCATCACAAAGACACAAAAAAGCCACAAGCAATGATGTTGTCATTAATGAGAAAATCCATTCAAACAACCAGATAATTAATCGTTCACAACATCCTCGTCCCATAAGGATGCCGCACTTTCTGAACTGGAAACAACCTTGCGACTGAAGAGGCCCTGATGGAAATGATGTTTTCGGAAAAGCAAATGAATAGTTTCAAAGCTTAACGTGTTGATCCATCATCCCTCCGTCTGTGACACAGAGCGATGACTCCTTTGAAGATGCCTCTAATCCAGGGGAGCATTAAGTCTATATGTGCTCCTTTATATTAAAGGTATAAATCTAATAAGAATATCCGTTCCTCTGCAGCGGTTGTTTGGTTTTATTACCGCCTACAGTATGCACCGTGGAATTAGTCTCTCAGTACAAATAAACTAAATTGATGCGATGAGGTAAAGTTAATTTCCTTGCAGCTTTTGTTGGACCGGACTAAATTTTGTGCTCTGTGTGTTTGTTTTTGGAACGGCAAAAAACAAGCCTCTGCCTTGTGTTCCATGGCAACAGATGATGAAATACATTTGTGATTAAATCGACTTGAATAGCGGGTCTTGATTGCGAGTCACTGGCAAACCTTAGAGGAGGAAATCACGCAACTTCTTCAAATGACCTTTCGCTTGTAACTTTACCCTTGATCGTTGTTTTTCAAACTGGAGTCTGATTTCTTAAAGAAGCCTGAAAACTGCCACCTCTTTTTGTGTTTGCACCGGTCAAGATTATTCACAGGCATCTCTTTCGTGGATGAATATAGTTTAGCCATATAGAGTTTAGCGAGGTTTCTCACACTTTTCCCCTTTACCTCATCCTCTCGTGCATGAGAAGTCTGTTTTTATCTTGTTTAAAATACTTAAATAATGTAAAGGAAGATCGCTGTGATTCCTCATCTCAAGTGTATATACTCTGTCTTTGATGTAACGTCATTTTACATTTTATTTCGGATTTGTTGGTTGCATTTCTGCTGTCTGTAAATGTGTTAAATAAATAAAAGATTTACTGGACACATGTTTAATGGCCAAGAAACAGGAGAGCGATAGTAATAGCAATAGTCGTCTCTCCCTTACTAAGAAAACAGGGAACACCTTGGTTCTCTCCCATCAGATCTAAGCATCTCTTCATTAACGCCCTTTTGGGTTTTATTTGGATTCTACTTCTTTCATATTATGTGTATGTGATGGCCTCCAATTCAACTCTTTTGGTCTGGATGTACAAAAATAAGAATTAGCCGTGTTAATGTGTTCATCTAAGTCATATACTCCCAACAATCACAACCTCCCGCCCCACCTTTAAGAGGGACTTCTAAATCTAAGTAAGCCACGCCCACTGAGCAGGCAAACACAGTGCAAAAGAGGAAAACTGCCCCTTTGCAAGGAAGCCATTTTGGCCATGCACGTTCAAGAAGTAAAAGCATGCGTGTTCTTGATCACGTTAACCGTGGCTGTGTTCAGCTGATGTAATTAAGGACAGTGTGACCGGGGATGATGACAACTTCAAATCACAACAATGAACAGATAATTTGGGCGTTTCCACCTGAAGTAATTCTTTAAGGTGTCAAAGTTTTCCTTTTTCAGTACATGGATGGATGGATGGATATCAAACATCACTAGTAAACTGATCCTCTGTGTAAAACCGATGTCGTGGCCCTTTAAATTTGCGACACTCTCCCCACAATTTAAATGGTTTCTACTGTGTTCCCACCATTCGTGTGACATATTTCATCATAATGGGCCCATTTGACATGTCAATCAAATGGCATCACACACTCGCACACCTTTCTGATGGATCCTGTCAGAGATCCACGTTCCACTTCTGTCACTCATCCGTCTGGCTTTCCTCCACACTGATCAGAGGGCTTCGAGATAAGCTCTCCCACTTCTTCCTCTTCTTCTTTTTACCCCTGCTTCACTTTCAGCGGGAGCAGCTGTTGTGCCTCTCAGCATCCACCCAGCTCCAGCACAGCACTGAATTTCTCATTTGACTGAGCACAGAGAAGAGGGAAAAAGACAGAAATATCAGGGCAAACCCTCGTGGGACTCGCGGGGAGGGCCACTGTCCAGCCTGATCTGTGACACAGTTCACTTCGACATTTCCGCCCCTTCACACGAGTTCATGAGGATGCAGGAGATCAGTGATGGTGCTTTGAAGGAGAGAGAAACAAAAAGATGAATAAAAGGCTTGCCTAAGACTTTCAAAAACCCCACGAGGCTCTACCATCGTTTCCTCTCAGTGCAGCGAGTGAAATCTAAATGCTGATTATTTGCATATTTTTTCTTGTTGAGAGCGGAGAGAGAAAGAGAGAAACACTTTGGGGACCATTTTAAATTAGGAATGTGTTTATTTCCTGGACTGGCCTGTTTAGCATTAAACGGAATCCAATCTCTGTTTAGATAGCAGCAAATTAGGCACAATTAATTCTTTTTTTTTGTTGTTGCCGTCGTCGTCCCGGGATATGGATTAACCCGAGCTGTTTGCATCCATCCCTCTCTCCTGATGCGTCAAAGTAGTCAAAAAGAAAAAAAAAGTGTCTGAAATAATGATGTTGAACACTCACAGATTTACTTCACGGTGGTGTGAGGGATTAAAGTCGTTCTGCACGGCTACCTGGAAGAACTGATGGGTAGTTCTTCGTCATAGAAGTCTCCCACCTACAGTATCCTGGAGTTCATTATCTCCGTGCTATGCTGTCCTCAGGAAGCAGAGCCATGTTTTCACAGCCACACGCTGCTGTTTCCTTCATTATAAGCCTCCTGGCTGGAAGAGATTTCTCAAAGGCAGTTGTTAATTTTTATTCCCACCCACAGAGAATCAGCATCAATTATTTAACAGTGTGGTAGTTAGTGCCAAACTATCTTTGTTTCCCTGGTATGTCTCAGAGCGCGATCAAACTTTTATTAAATCAGACTATACAGGGAGCTATACATGTCTGCCACCTGTAACTGACTGGAAGTTTCTGTATTATGTGCGTTTATACAGTATATAATCTTGTAAATTATGCAAATGTGACATGGAATGAGCAACAGAATGAACTGAAGCAGTTCGATATGCAGCTTCCCGTCAAATGCCACTGATTTTAGTCAGAGTATGGGACGTTGGACCCCCCCAATGTTTATTTTTAGTTTTCTGTTGTCGTCTAAATCTGTAAATTGGAGTTTTGTTTGTGCTTCCAATTTCCCAAATTCCTAATTCCCCAAAAATCTGCATGTTTTTGGTCTGTGGGAGGAAACGGGAGAACCCGGAGAAAAGCCACACACACAAAGGGACTAACACTGTCCAGGTTAAATTAACTTTCATGAACTCTAAGCTCTTCCTGATTCTATTGATAAATATATTTATCAAGCGTCTGAGGGAAAAGTGTTGTTGAAAATCCTTTGACTTTGAGCTCTTTTTATTCCCTTTTCACTGTTATTTATTTACTTTTCTGTGATTGATGTGTTTTTACTTGCATGTGTGTGTGTGTGTGTGTGTCATTTGTTTTGGGTCATGCAGGGGTTGGATGTGCCGCTCGTCCACATACCTTGGTTTTCTAACCACTCTCTGACCTCTGGAAACAACACTCCTCACATATATGTTTTCTCATTTTTTTTGCACCGTTCTCTCCTAAGACTTAAGATGGATGTGTGTGAAAATCCCAGTGACTCAGCAGTTTCTGAAAGACCAACAACATCCAAAGTCACTTAAACCACCGTTTGAGCTTCGTCTGCTCGTCTTCACTGCGTCTACATTCCTACACGCAGTGAGTTGCTGCCACGTGATTGGCTGATTAGGCAGATGACATTGGCAAGCACTCGACCAGGTGTACCTAATAAAGTGGTGACTGTATATACTGTATGTGTTTGTATTCAATTGTTGGCTCATTGAAAATGCATGCCTTTAATTAACGTCCATCAGCAGCAGCAGCACCACGTTAAACTTTAATGCAGGAGTGAAAAGTTTGACTTAGACAGAAAGAAAGAAAACATTGTTTTCCTTTATTTTGTGTGTGTGCGTGTGTGTGTGTGTGTGTTCTCACTGACACACACACCTGCCTTTGCTGCTTGTTTACACCGGCTCAGTCTACAGCAGTCGCAATAATAACTCCACATACTGTATAATAAACGCGTTCCACAACACAAAAGGCATCAGCGGTAAGCTCACTTTCTTTTTTTTTGGTTAACTTTTTTTTGTTATTGCCGCACCGAGGGCGGTGTGAGGTATACGCTCTGCATGGGACCCCTTCAACTCACATTAGCTACGTTTGCTGTGGTAATTCTGTTCCGTCGTGTATTAATAATGTTCACATTATTATAGAAAGGGTTCCTGCTGACTTTAATCCATGCCAGGTTGGATTTCATCACACGCACGTATGGAGGAGTTCAAAACTTGGCCCAGTTGTACAGGAAATATAACTTTTAAAAAAGGTACAGTGTGTAAAATGAGGCTGAATGTCCATGTTACAGTGTGCATGAAAACTAAAAAGATCTATATCGTGTGTGTGTTGTGGGCTATACTACTGTAAAAACATGACATAAACACAAAAGGCTCACTATGAGGTCATGAAAAACAACAATTCATATAAACAGGTGATTGTGCACATGACAATATCTTCAATTTCTGGCAAATTAAACATCATTTGACCTAAATGTTACACACTGGAGAATGTAAGAGAAATTATCAATTGCTCTTCCTCTGACATAAAATATGCATTCCACAGCTTTCCATGTCTTTCTATTCATCTATACGTTGTTCTTTTATTCATGAGGAAACAGGGACGAGCACCGCATGAATGTAGATCTTGGGGTTTTCTGGAGTCCCTTCAGAGATATTATAGGTGCCGACTCCTTTTAACTTTCAACACTGGGGCTGGATGTTCCGTCAGTCTGACCAGAGTCCGGTGGGAGATTTCCAGGTGATCCACTCTGATTTACTGATGTCTGTCCTGATCCGGAGTCAGAGGGGAGGATTCTCACATCGCTCCTTTAAACCAGTCACAATAAACCCTGACTCACAAAACTCAGGCTGCAAAACGTCACATTTGACTTTTTGTTATATTAAATAATATAAGAATTCATGTACGTATTTGGCAAGTTACAAATTTGATGACCGCCGATTCCCACACAACCACTTTCTATTTCCATTCTTTTGCACTCTGTTGTGCTTAAGTTACCTTTATTAGAACCTGAATGCATGTATTCCAAAATTGTGTAGGTGTCGTAAAAGATAGTTGGTTGTTCTGCATCATCGTCAGAAAATTAAATACTAATCTTTTGGGATGGAGGTTTTCATATCTGGTGAACAGATGACACAAATAAATGATGTTTTATTCTAATTTACTCTCCTCACCTTTAGACTCTTTGTTGCTTTGTAGTGTAGGCAGTTGTTGCCAATGCTCAGCTCCCCATAGGTCCTAGAGGAAGTGCAGGAGACTATTTCACCCTCAGATCACTTCATTTACGTCATGCTGAAAAGTTATTTAAGAATATATGGTGAGGAAACGCCTAAAAAGATCTGTTGCCAACCCCAGCTTACAGGTGCTACCATGGTAAATTGCCATAGTAATATAATAGGGGGGTGCTTTTATATAGATTTTATAGATTTATATATTCAGACATTAAAAAAAATGCATTTTTTAAGTTGTGATTCATTTTACATATCGTATTTTTATTGTGCGGAAGTCACAAAATATTTTAATGTGATTTTGCAGCCGAAATGCTCCGTGTTCTCAGGGTTAAAAGGAAAGTGCACGTGTGGAGGTCATTGTGGTTGACATACACGACTCATGGCACTTTGTTCTTTTTAATTCAAAGCAACCATGACTCTCTTTGCCGTAGACCTGTTGTCGACGAGCGAGCGGCCTTATTTGGGTCTCCCGAGTTCTATACGTCGCTTACAATGTCAACTCCAATGTTAGTATTTGGAGACGCTGTGCAAACACTCGTACTTGTGTGCCGGCGTCCCACATTCAGTGATATTATCTCCCTTGTCAAATCCATCTTAGTCACTCATATGTGAATAATGAGGTTGTGATTAGCATCCTGTATCTACCCATACTGTACATTCTTTATGCTCCGTGTCAACTGCTGACAGCCTCTGATGTATGCACTGTACACACACACACACACGCACAGTAAAGACACACAACTGTAAATATGTGGAGCTGAGCAGGCTTTCGAGGGTTTTGGTGAAAAGGGGATTTTCGAGAATTGTTTGTCTTAACAGCCTTGCAGCCTGTCTGCCTCGCTCCTGTGCATCGTCTCCCTGTCTCTCTCCCTCCCCTGCATCATAGCTTCTCCATACTTTCATTACCACGATGCCTCCCCCGCTGATAGAGATGCATTCTATATTTAATACACTTCACAAGAAACAGAGATGATGTGGTTCTCTCTTTCTTTTTTTTATGCTGCCTGGTGGAGATGAACGTGATTTATAGTGAAGGGGGGGGATGCGGCACGTGTGTTTCAAAAATAGAGCGAAACAGACAAACATAATTGGCTTGTCCTGACGATTGATCAGGAAGCGGATGTGGTGTTTTGCAAGACCTGATTAAATATCAGGTAAAAGTTCCCGTGTATATGATTTTATTGATATTAGTGGCAGGAATTGAATAAAGAGTGTTTGTTTGAGTGTGTAATAAATTCAATTCGGTTCACACGGGCCAATATCAATACACATAATCGCTTTAAATGACAAATCGTTTGGTTTTAGTGGCTTAAGGATATTAAAAGTGCTATAGGGAAGAGTCTGCAGATGTTACTAGTTGTTCCTGCACAACCTATACCGTCTTAAGTATTCCCCCTGAATACATCTGAAACATTTCTGGCTTAAACTTGCCATAAGGAATATAAACATGAAGTGCACAGTGAAATGACAACATCCTTGTTTTGTGTTGAGCCTTGCTTTCATTATGTCAGTGTCTTGGCCACTGGGACAGAGTTTGAGCATAAAAATTATGACTTAGGGTTTTATGGCGCAGAGGAAGTGCATTACTCCATATCCAAAACAAGGAGATTTCACCTGGTATCGACCATATATTTTATTCCTGAGCTCGTTATGACAAAACAAAATGGGAAAAGTACTGTCTGTTTCCTTAGATAAGACAAGATAAGATAAGTCCTTTATTAGTCTGACAACAGGGAAATGATGGTGTTACAGGCAGTTGAGGTAAAGGAAATTAATAATAAAATGTGCATTTTAACATTCATGACTCTACAAGATAGAAAAATATTAAGTATTCATTTTAAAAAACTAAATAGTATAGGATGTGCAGTATATAGAAAATATGGATACGCAAAATATGGAGATAATTCATGACGTGATATTGTCGTGGAAACATTCCTGACAGTGTGTTGCATTTCAGCCTCCGACCGCTAGTTGGCAGCAGGCTTTCAGCCATTCGACTCTTTCCCCCCTCCTTTCACTCCCCTCACATTGAAAACTACATTTATTTATTCATTATTTTACTAATATTCCTAAATCCCAATATATATTCTCATCACCATATGGATCATATCACCTCATTCTTGCTGACACACGGACTTTCCTGTACCAGTAAATTAACATTTCTCATAATAAACCCACTGAAAGGTAACAAATATGAAGCGAAAAATGATTCATAATTAAATTCTAATCCACTTTAAGTCCTTAATAGGACTGTTTTTAGTGTGATCTCAAAGCTCATTTTGAGCCTTGTGCTGCTGTAGAGAGGGATTAAAATGTGCTGTGTTGTGCTCTATAAAGGTTATCGGGCTTATGGTATTTTTGTCATTGTATTATTATTATATTTGTAATTACAAAATGATGATGTAAGTGGAGGATATTTTCACACATACTGTATTTTTGTCAAAGTACAGTCACACGTCGTTCTTTCTTAAACAAGACGTGGGTTAACTTGTCGACGGGAAAAAAAGTGCTGCAAAAGTGATTGATTTCTGTAATTACTTTTGACACGCGATTGATAGATATATATAAATGTAAACACAGAGAGAGAGTTTAGAGCAACGCTCTACACTTGACCTTGCCTCTGGTTACGCTGCCACCTCAGGCAAAAAAAGGGGAAGAAAAAACAAACACACACACACACACACACACTAGGGGAAGAAGATATTTTTGATAGAAGGATACAAGGACTGAGAAGTGATCAATACTTGGTGGGAGGCTGGTCAGATCATTTTGATGAAGTCCAGTGAGGAGTAAGTAAGCTTGAAATGTGCGAGGACTCCTGTTAGTGAGCAGCGTTCTTCTGACAAGCAGAGACTGGAGGCTGAAGGAAAAGAAAAAAAAAAACACAGATCCAGAGGCAGAAACCTTGAGTGACATTGCTTTAGGCTAGTAAAGGATGGGGCTGGGAATTAACACTGATATTTTTGTATTTATTATTATTATTTTTCTTTTAAGAGCAGAGTGAGAGAGAGAGAGAGAGAGAGAGAGAGAAAAGTTATATTAAGAGAAATTATTAAAGGCATTATTTAAGGCTGTGTGTGACTTTAAAATGTAAATAAAACCTCTGCTACGTCAAAAAATTCTTTTTTTAACAGATGAAGGTCACAGCGAAAATTGAGCTAGTAAAGCCAGGCGGGTGCAAACAGGTTGGAGTATGACTGAAAACAGAAAGTTAATTGAAAGTGTCAGAAGTGAATTGTACTGCTTAAAAACATGGTCGTTCAATAGTTTGACACATGCTCCGTGCCTCCGACCTCCCATGTATACACACACAAACACGACGTCTGTTAGGTCTGATAGTATTTCTTGACAGATTAAGGTATTTTCCTGTTCATGAAAACTATAATAATAATAGCATGGATCTGTGCCGCAGGTGCCATTGGTAATTTGGAGTGGGAATAATACACAACTCCTTATATGGACATCTGGGTGGGGGGGTTTATAGGTAATTTGTTGTTGAGTGAAAGTTTTGAATTATTTGATATTGCAATTTTTGTTGGTGATTGTGGTATAAAGTAGCAATAATTGTGCAGAAGTCACAACTGTGAGGTATTTTCAATCCGATTTGGAACATTTTCATTACTTTTTGCTCAGGTGTGTTTGTATAGTTGGTTCGTTTTTCACACTGCCCAGGTTGTGCTGAAAAAAAGCATATAAGACACATTCTTATAGCTTATGTTTATACTGTATGTAGCAGCATGTATATGTTCCTTCCCATGCAGTATGACGGCCTGAATTTGAACACCAATGGGAGCTCCGCATTGCAGGTGGAACGGACTATAAATGCGGCAGATTTCACCGTGTCTCGTTCTTTGCGCGCCTGTCCAACGCGTCACTTCCGGTCGGAGTGTTTGGCTTCCGGTGAGTCGGACTGTGCGCTGCTTCACATCCACCTGTTTGCTTATGGCGTTGTTTTATTGTACTGTAGGAAAGCTGACCCCTCCTGATTTGTCTCGACGTCGTTGTGTTCGCTTACCATTTTATTTTGATGTCTTATTTTAGGTTTATTTCGATTTTGTTTATTAATTTGATTGTGTTGTTCCACGTGCCCCTTTTGTTTGTTTTGATTTCTGTGATTTATTTTGATTTAATTAACTGCTGTATTATATACGTTTTTAGGGCATATTAGTTGGGTGCTTTGTTTGTTGTTTTTGTTATTTATTCTGGGAAATTATATGTAATTTAATTTTTTGGAGTATAATTTGCCCAGTAATAATTCTTTGGTTCGTTTTGTGTTTGATTTGTGGTTATTAATTTCTTCATATACTTGTATTTTCTTTGTTTTTACTTATTCTGGGCATTATAGATTTTCTTTAGTTAATCTAATTTGCCCAATCATGTTATAATCCTGAGTTTTGTGCGATTAATTTCTCTATCTTGTTCTAGTGCAGAGGCCAGTAGTGGTGCTGGTGACCGGGGTGGCGGTGTCCGTTTCTCCTGTGTGCTGTATCCCCTGGGATTTGGGTATTCACTGTTTGCCTGTCACATAACCTGATTGAGTATTTTTAATTTGGACTCCTCCCCTCACTAGCTTCACTTCACCATAAGCCTCAGCCTGAACAGATTTATTTTTGGTTTAAATAAACTAATTGTGCTATTAAAAGATCTATTAAATGAAGTATACATTATTTTAACATTTTGAACCACGTCTCCTGCATTTTGAGTGGAATTTACTTGTGTGTCCTTGATTGGGGTGAAGTAAATCTTTGGGTGACAGTCCAAAAGTGGCGTTGTCAGTACCGGTGAAACTGCTCTGGTTAACAAGGAACGAAACGTTCGCAGTTACTTTTCTAACCCCCCACGACACCAGGTACAGCACAGCTGATGTTTCCAGGGCAGCGGTGCTCATACTCATACTTAGCAGCGAGGTAGAGCTCTGTGTTGCAAACTGGCCCCCGATGTGGTTAACAAGTCAAATAACAAGTAAAGATTTATTAGCGAGAAGGCCTGAGAAAGGTTCGTTAGTGGATGCTGGGGAATGGTAAATGCAAGTAGACATAGGCCAGTTGTTTATGGGCCCACCAGAGTTAGTCTTCATTGCTTAAGACATAAAATAATTATTATGAGCTGACTGTCAGGTGCAGAAGCGTGGGCTTTTTTTTTTTTTTTAGGAGATTTTTGATTTGGATCTGTTTAATCATACCCTGTTGAGCAACAGCTGTCAATCACACTCAAGTTGACCATGGCTTGACTCTGCTTGTTTTTTGTTTTTTTTTTCCTTTTCTGTGAGAGATAGTACCTGGTGCCGAAGAGTAGATTGTTTAAAAACACTTAAAAAAAATCCTGTACACATGTGTTAATCTCCAACATTTAGCAAGGAAATGTCTAAAATCGCAAAATTTAACAGGATCGTGAGCCGAATCACGACCCCTTCAGCTTTATTTCAGTTCAGTGACTGATTCTGATCATTCTCTACACCGAAAACAAGTGCTTTACAAGTAGTCACTGTGCATTGCATATAGAATGTCACAGAAGTTGACTCTGCCCATGTTGAGGGGGTACTATAGTCATAGGAAGTCGAGTCGTGCTTTAACTGTATAGCAGAAAAGCTCCATTTGTCAACCCGTCCAGTGTGGAACAGAATTCTCAAAATGGACACCACGCACTAAGAAAGACCTTAAACTAGTGATTTTCCCATTCAAACCGAGTCGTCCCCTAGTGGCTCTTTAGTATATTGCTACTTCGAGGTTGGCTTCAGTGAGGCATTAAAGACCAAAAAATGATGTTTTCTTATCCACACAAACACTGAATAAAAAATCTTTACACTGGCTGAAGTTCTCCAAGTTTTGACCTCACTCACAGTTCGGACTCAAAGCTATCACCATAGTAAACTACAGAAAGAAACGTCTGGAACTTGATCGTGGGTGTTCATGGACCAGTTCGTGGTGACTTTACTGACCTTTGTCTTTCACCACCATGTTAAAGTTGTTATTGGCTCAGTGTTTTCCTCATATTAATGATTTTTTTTTTTTTAAGACCATGACTCCACTCGTTTCTTCATGCACATTCTTTTTATGCACAATTTCATGAACTAGTTTCCGAACAAGATGATATTTCCCACGTAAGAAATCAAAAATGAAAGCAGCAGTTTACATCACTCATTGTCTCGGGTCACATCAGTCATCGGTAAGCGTGACTCTCGGTTGTGTTTTCTTTTATTTTTGGTAATGTATTGACAGAATTCGGGCATGTGGAGGCCACATTATTTTGACTTAACCTTGCTTCCTGATTCACACTCGGGGTGAAAATGTGACCTTTGGTCAGACTGTGGAATGCAACACTCTGAATTATGCAGTGAGTCATTTTCAAAGATATGTGCATTCACTTTAGTATTATTTTTTTGGGTAGGAAATCATAGAAATATGACTTTCTTTTTTTTAAATCTCTTCCATTTTTCAGTGTGGCGCACACAGTCAAACACAATGAGCACCTTGCTTCTCTTATAAGAGGGTGACTGATTAATTGATTGCAAAGGTCTGCTTATAATGTCAACCCTTCAAGGAGCTACCAATGATTTTAACAATCGTGTCGCTGTAATGGGTTATAAGAAGCTAAGAAGCTCTGTGTGAAAAGGAACAGTGACATAAAATGAATGGAACGTTCTTTCTCCCTGTTACGTGGAATCATTTCATTGCTCAGTCCGTCCCTGAGATACTTGTAAAGAACCAATACAATCAAAATGATGTCGTTTTCAGGCTGCCTTACACTCACGGAAAGTTTGTTACTTCCTCAAAATGACTCCATTGCGTGGTTGAAGGTTATATTTGCAGTTTTACTCTTGCCAAAATTGATTGCAGTTACAAAAAAATGGCTGGATTTGACAGATTATTGCCCATTTCTCCCTTTTTACCTAATGAAATATCTTTACGGGGCCAATACTGCCAATAAAATACAGCTTTTCAATTCACGCCTTCTGCCTCGTGAGTGACTTCTACCCGTTGGATCCTCATCACCTTGGTGAAATGACGCGCCACGTCATCTCTGCACATTTTCCCTTCAGCAGGATTTTCCCTCTGTCTTCAGGTGAAAACCTGTTTCATTTACACGATGCGACGACACTCATTTGTCATAAGGATTGCTCTAACACCGCCTCCACATGAGTCAGGGCAGAAAAGGGCAGAATGATAGTTACATATCCAACATGTGGAAGTGGTGGATTGTTGTGGAAGTCTGTGGTGCCACTTGTGTTGAAGAAATTCAATTTGATGCAGTGCAATAGATATTTTCCCAATCATTTTTTAGCTTTGCTTTAAATCTTCAGGTCTTCTGGTTTTTAGACCAGTTTTAGTCCATTTTCATCCTTTTGTACACTCTTCTTCTTTTAGGCAATTTTCAGACACAAACTGCAGAAAATGTGTGGGGAAAATTGGGTACGCACATTTTCTGGACTTCACTTCTTACATGTGACAAATACGGTGGGGGGGATGTCCAGAACACATCAGCAATTTTTCCTCCTGTGATAAACAGGAGCTTTTCTTGCTCACATTAACTCACCATCAATATCCGAAATGTCCGAATTTGTCTAGAAAGCTGACAAAAGAAGTTGAAGAGGTGTGTCACTTCAACACGAGGACCAGTTCGTGTCAAGATGTTATTGACATGACTGATATCCCAACATCATGACCCAAGAGAGAAGTAGCAATTAGCCACTAGAGGGCGACACCACTGGTTTAACAAAGAACGCCATTTAAATGGAAGTCTGTGAGTTGACTTCTCACATTTCCCTGCAGAGTTAATGTGTTTAATCGTTATTTTCAGTTCTTCTTCAATAGAAGATGATGCAAATCTTGTAAATAGTACATACGAGAGGACAGCAGGCGTAATAATAATTTTTGAGACATGCAAGGTAACCAATTACTGGGGAAACAACATCAACATGATGTAAAAATGAGTGGTATAAATGGTGATTTCCCCTTGTATCTGCTGTGCAGGGACGAACATAATCCCACTTGTCGGTGATTCACTTTCTAATAAACAG
The DNA here is from genome assembly GCF_019176455.1 of Solea senegalensis. Lineage (NCBI taxonomy): Eukaryota > Metazoa > Chordata > Actinopteri > Pleuronectiformes > Soleidae > Solea > Solea senegalensis. The sequence continues at coordinate 4,665,324 of NC_058033.1, forward strand.
AGAGAGGGGACGGGTCAGTAAAGGCACATTTTCAAATCCACTCTGACACCTTTAACAGGAAACTAAAAGAAAGACAACGTGCAACAGGAGGAAGTGTCAGTCTGAGTTTGAGCGTCCTCGCCGTACCCGGTCCACTCCAGTACCTGCTTCACATCCGCCGCTTGTGCACAGTCAGTCATTTTAATTAGCCATCCTTGACACGGCTGCGATATGTCACGTGTGAACAGAGGCTGCACAGAGAGGGGCTACTTGTTAGCGATAACAGCTGCAATGCCGAGTCTTGTAGTCGGGCTGTGAGCTTTTCAGGCAGATAGAAAGTGAGTCACGGCTGGTAAAGTGAACATAATTAACCCCAAGGGAGCAGGACGGGAGGCCTGATCTCAGAGCTGGCAGCCTGCATGGGTGAGGAAGGCACTGCAGATAGACCTGCAAGTGTGTGTGTGTGTGTGGGGGGGTTTGATTTCCGTGATTAAATCAGTATAGTGCCTAAGTGAGCTGAAAAAGGGGGAGACAAATCCAGCTATTATGAAAATCCACAGCATATGACTTCTGTAAGGACAGGTTTGTGTTTTTTTTTAATTTTTGCAGAGCAAAGTTTCTTCCTTGAAAATGTCCAGTCCATTTTTCTTTATAATAAAGGATTGCATGAGTTGTTGTTTTTCCATTCACCCCAGAATGAGTCTTTTGGATCAACATGTTTTCACAGTAGCCCACAATGGACAAACTAAATATGTTTTTGCTGCAACATTCACCAATTAATTTCATTAAAGTGTCAGCGTCTCACGAGCAAACCACACTGAGCTTTGTAATTGTGTTGATTTTGTGTGTTGTGCTGGCAACAAATACCCAAATAAATGATCCTAAGCGATGGACAATTTTAGAAATAACGACTAAATCAGGGTAATAATCCGCAAATGAAGCCATTTCAGGTGTCACCACACGCACATGATAACAGGTAATCATACTGAAGGGACTCAAACGACATTATATCTACCATCTGTGTGCATCATCTGTCTAATTGTAAGCTGTGAAAAGTACACTTTACTGTCGTAATGCAATTAAATGACTAAATTCATTTGACGCTTGCATTCCGCTGTCTTTCAGAGGCAATGAATGTATATTTTTAGAAATATGTTGTCTTTTTATATCAATATTTCACAATTTTAAAGACATCTGTTAAAGAATAAACCGCACACAATGTTGGAGCTTTGGAAGTTTCCCAAACTCAATTAACCACAATGTGAGCCAGACAAGTGAAAACAAAACATAAACATTAAATGCAAAGAGCATTTTCTTCTCTTTTCAATGTAAAGAAAACAAAACTTGTGAGTGAAAACTGCTGTAAAAACATAACTTTGGTGCTACTATGTATACAAATTACAATAATGCAGATTCCAATTATCGGTCACATTCATTGCTCACATAGATTGTTGGCCGTTGAAACAGGACGGCCATATGTTTTACTCCCTATAGGCTCTATTTTTTTTTTTTTCCTACTCCAGAATCACCATCTGCTTGCAGAGATATACAATTTTACACAGGGTTCGCAATTCATCACATGGTAAGCAGCCCTGCTCCGTCAGTGTGGGGTCACGTGGTAGTTTGCATGATTCAAAGTGTCTCTCCTCTCGTTTTTTTGTCGAGCAAATTGCCTGGAAATGATCCATAATAATAATAAAAAATAAAAAAAATCCCAAATTAAAAGTAACTGTTTCCAAAGAACAATATCAGGAAATGGAAATGAATAGAACAGCATATGTTGATGCTTTGCTAAATTATCGCAGTGTACACTTTGGAAACTTTAAAGCCAAAATAGGCACCTGTGTTATGATGTCTCTTTGCCAGTGAGATGGGATTTATGGATTTATGGTCCAAAGGAACTGCATTATCACACTACACATTACCTGTGTCTTTCTGGTACTGTGTCTGACCCCTGGGTTACTCCAGCCACTTTTTGTTGATTTATTTATTCAATTTCAGTTATTTGTGTGTACTTTTACTACTTTCCTGGAGCTAATCCTAGAGCCAACACCAATATAGCCCTTTCACACCAGCAGGGCTCCATGACGGTTCTGGTTCTCAGCCGGTAAAACTAAATACTCGCAGAAAGTAGAGGAAGTATGGAGATTTTGCAGGTGTTGTGTTTACTTCCACCTGAGTAACGTGGAGTAATGTCCTCCCACTATGGTTCCGTCTGCAAGGTTCTGAGGCTCCAGAACGGCACCAGAGCCAGAACCAGAACCAGAACCAGCACTAATAGTGACGTGGGGCCGAGTAACTTCAAATCAAATGACACAAATGTGTTTTCTGAATTCAAGGTATGGTCCAAAGTGGGTCTTGCTTTCTTCTTTCCTCCATTTCCAATACAACATGATGATGTTGGAAGAATCTCAACGCTGATTTGTCACACAATCCTTTCAAATATTCTAAACCCAACATGGAATTGTAGGTATTTTGTAGGTATTTGGAAGATTCCTCATCATTCTCCCCAGGTTTTGGACCACAGTTCAATTGTAATAAATCTACACGAATAAATGTAAAATTATGAAAACACAAAAGCAGTGATTCCACTCGCAATCCAATGTCAAAACAGCTGCACCTACACAGATGAAACGTCCGCAAGGGCATTTGGGGACTTGATAAGAGACGTCTGTCAATATTTGCCTGGACTCCGATCAGACGAAACGAGGGCTGCAACAGTATCAGTTCAACTGCTGTGGATGTGAGCCAGTCGGATGGTTGCCAATAGCAACCGTAACAACCTAACAGAAACCAACAGCCAGATAGTTCTCTTTCAAACTGGTTGGTTGGGATAAAGAGGGTGTGGCTTATCGATGTGGTTGATCTCGGTGTTTTCACTGGAGCTGGCATCCGTAATGAGTCATTACTGCCCTCGCTTTCCTTTGACTCGTTTGATCTGAGATTAGATTACGTATAAGAACAGGGCTTCATCGTCCCGGCGGGGCAATTTGTTTTGCAACAGTAGCCGGCACGTTAATTCACATCATGGAATAGGTTGAAGGAACCGAAGCATAAATGCATGTAGCGTTGCAGTGCCAGCAATTAGTAAAACACGAAACACTCATACGTAGACTTCACAAACACGCACGCTTGTTTAAAACAAATCTAAAAGCTGAGGGAACAAATTAGAGTGGATCTTGTGGACAAGCATTTTCATAACCGAAGATTATATGAGTACATTCCCCAGTTGGTCGACTATATTTTAGTGCTACTGCTCAGAGGCATCTTCTTTGCTTTGATTGTTCTCGATCGGTGTCCAGAGGTTGTTTGAAATCCATTTGTGGCCTTCTGTACTCAACTGTATATAATGTAGAGAGACACACAGGTGTGTGTCCATATATACACGCACTGTATAAATAAAGCCTCAGAAGTTGCACCGCGTGTCAGGACAAAAAGGTCCGGCAAACGTTATAAAGTGCAGCGCATTAGTCGGGGTATAAAAGCATTTCGAAACCTAAAGGGTGTCCCACTGTCACCTCGATAATAGGAGAATCCACCAGAATTATTCGAGCCGTGTAACCATGCAAGAAGAGCTTTTTTTCAATCGTTACTCTTCAGAGAGCTTCAGAAGTTTACAGCAGAGAGGGAAGAACCTGTAGGAAGCATGACCATGTCAGCATCACTCCATCACTCGGGCCTTTTAGAGTGGTTAGAGGGAAGCCATTTTGAGTAAAAAGGCATACGACAGCCCCCGCTACGAGTTTGCCAAATGACATTTAAAGGGCCCGGAGAGCATGAGGAAGAAGATGATGGGGACTGATGAGAGAAAAATTGAATTTTTCAGGGCAGAACTCCAAGCACTATGTCTGGCAATTACCAGGCAGCGCTCATCACTTTGCTAATGCTATCCCTAAGATATATATGATGTTGGCAACACTGTGTTATAAGGGAGGCTGGAAATAGAGACTAGTCCGAAATGAAGGGACGATAAATGCAGCCAAATACAGGGGAGGAAAAAAAAGCCACAGAGAGAGATTGACCCTTTCCTGGGGCAACGGGTCACCTTTCAACACGACAGCGACCCAAAGCATGAAGCCAGATAACACCATGGCTCCCGGGACAAGGATGCGACTGTCCTCGAGTGACCCAGTCAAAGCCGCGACTTAACTGCACATCTGTGGCGAGACCTGATGATAACAGCTTGCCATCCAAATCTGAAGGCAGCTTAATATAATCTGCAGCGAAGAATGGGATAAAAAAAAAATCCATGAATCCAGTTGGTTTCAAAAGGTGTGATTTTTAGTCTGAATATTACTTTTTTTTGGGCCTTGATGACAAAATAAAAATCTGACAGAGCAAGATATAAATATGAAAAGAATCCTGAGAGGATACAGTAAGTCAGAGCTTTGGTCCGTGTTGCCCGATGATTCATGGATATGACACACAAGAATTGTCTCTGCTTCCCAATCTGAACCCCATATCTCGGTTTGCCTCTTAATATGTGAGCGTAATTGGAAATTCATCACTAAATACCATCTTTCCTCAGCCCCACCCGTGCCTTTGCAGCTTCACTTTCTGCATAATTAACATGTCACACGTGTGATGCAACATTTATCTGCCGCATAACATAATTAGCTCATTAACAGGAAAATTAAGTCCACAGGATCAAGAATCTACAAGAGCTACTTCATCATCTATCTGTCGTTTTTTTTGTGTGTGTGTGTGTGTGTTTTTTAAAAAGGCGTTTCCTTTGAAGTGTCCACAACAGACGGCTGTACTGCAGCTCCCCCCTGTGTGGAAACAAGGCTACTGCAATAAACACAAAAAGAGTGATGAATGGCACAATCACAAAAGGTGCAATATGTCGAATTTACGAGGATTTATTGGCAGTAAATGAATGTAGTGTGTTTGTGTCTGTCTATAAATGCATGGAACATCTGTGTCTGTCCAAACCACACACTTGGTTTAATTTTTGGCCTTGCACGCCATCTTTCTACAGCAACATGAGTGGACAAACCAAGGGGAAGCTTGCAAGCAAACAATTAACAAATACATCCTCTTTGCATGTGTATACATATATATATATATATATATATATATATATATATATATATATATATACATATATATATACATACATATATATATATATATATACATACATACATATATATACATATATATATATATATATATACATATATATATATATATATATATATATATATATATATATATATATAGCATATATATACATACATATATATGTATATATATATATATATATATATATATATATATATATATATATATATATATATATATATATACATATATAGGCCAATATAATTCCCTGATACACTTGGAAAAGGACGGTGTGAGCAGAGGAGTCCTTCATTTCTTACAGTCTACACTCTCACCACTGGATGGTGCTATTTCCACACACAAAGTTTTAGCATGTGCAGGTTCCAAGACCCCTATGCCCTGGTGAAGCTGGGTGATACAGCTGAAGACTCCGGGAAAGCAACAAGCAAGTAAGTAAGTGAGAAAGTGGTCTTGGCCATTTCCAAGGTTACGCTGTCATAGTTTCGGCATGCTTATGTTTAACTCATGCAAACTCTGAATAAAAAGCACATCATTATAAATGTCTGTTGTGTCAATAACTCCCAATGACTGATTTGTGTGTGTGTGTGGGATTACCGAGCCGTGACCTTAACCCCAACATTCAGAATTGCTGAGATGTACTGGAGTGCAGGACTGCAGGGCATCCCTCATCATCCATCAGTCACTGACCCAGTGGGCTGACCTCGCTAATGCTCCAGAGGCTGACTGGGAGAGCAATCTCTGCAGCTCGTTTCCAAAAGTCTGGTGGAAAGTCCCCCCCCCCAGAAAAACTGAGGCTGTTACAGCAGCAGATTAATGCTCGTGGATTTGCACCGACGTGTTCACCCACCTTTACACTTTTAGTTGCAAAGGTCACATTTTTGTCATAACTAAGCTGGGATTTGGGTAAAACAAAATGTTTCCTCTCCTGGCTCTTTGACAAGACAAATTCATATCTTGGTTGTGGTAATTAAGACTAAACTTTGGGGGATACTTCAGAACTAAACTAAACTACAGGTTGTTGAGGAGATCATTTCAAATCCAAAGCCCTAATATGTCTATTTAATACAAAGAGAGATATATGTACACACACAAAGGCTTACCAGTCATTTCTTATGCTACACTGCCATCTAGAGGTCAATGTGTAGAATAGCAGACAAGAGTTTAAAATGGAAACCCTGAAGCCATGATATCAATATCTTTGAAATATATAAATAAATGTCAGTGAAATATCCGACAACACTTGTTGAGAAGAAAAGTGTAATTTGACTCACAACTGTTATTTTCTTATATTTTGTTTTAAGTGTTAAGTGTTCTTATCGTAAAACAGAATTTTACGATATTATTTGGTTCAAAGACAATTCGTACTTGAAGATTTCACTATTTATAAGATTATTATATGTCCATGACCATATAGCATAAATAAAAGTGGTTATTTCAAAAACATTTAACTAAACAAAATGTATGGGAACGTCCAGTTAATCCACTGACAAATTAAAACTAACTAATTGGTAATTAGACAAATGAATCAAATTCCTTAATTATACAGCATTTTAGGTTTGTATTCATGTGTAGTTTCATGTAAACTATAATTTTAAGAATTCTAAATAAAGCGAATAAGTGGGATTTATGTATGGCATGCATTCAAGTTGTTTTTTTTGCAACCGCCTCTTAAAGCAGTGGTTTTATTCAGTCCAAATATAAGCAGGTTTGAGTTAGTGTTCATCATGAATATAAAATATTTGAAGGGAAAAAAAAGAAGAGATTTTTGTACAGAATAATCCTATCAGACCACGTTCACACTGAAATTCATTCCCTCTTCATTCTATTAGGGGATGAGATTTATTCACTTGCTGCCACAAATTCATTCCTCCTACAGAGTTCATCTGATTAAACTTTGACCTGCAACACAGCGGTGCTACAGTGTCCAAACAATTTGTGAGAAACGGAGGGACTGACCTCTATTTCAGCAGATATTGATTGTTGTCATTTCTGGTTTGTATAAATATCTGTCAAAAACCTCCAGGGGCAGTTTGAGCGTGAGGACGGGGACACAAGATAAGCAAATACACAGAATAAATCAGCATTTACGCTGATAACTGATGAGGGTGGTTGCTCCCACTGTCTTTCATTTAAAAAAAAATGTCTACAGCAACAAAAATAACTGGAACGAACAGCAGGGAAAACATGTTCAAAATGTACCATTATTTACCATTGAGTTTTGTTGTGTATGACAGAGTTGCAAACCATCATTTTAATCAGCGGAAATTATTTTTGACAGCATAATTCTGAGTGACTCATACGAAATTCATCTTGACTCAGACTTTAACCCGCACTTCTATTTAAAATGAATAAAATTGTTATTACCCTCTACCTCTCTGCTTCAATAGTGGAGGCCCTCTTATGAGACAAACCAAAGTTAGTCCACAATCAATTAAACAACAACAATTCAAATGTGTTTTTGACACAGATATATCAGCATATACATATAATATTCAACATTACACAACGTTATTTACATTATTCAGCCACCCAAAAATCTGCATTTTATTAATATCCATACTCCAAGTAACCCCTCTACAAAAAGTTATGGATTCTCCCACTTCCTGTGGATGAAGGGCACCGCCCATGACTACCCACAGAGCATGGTAACACACATTTCAACAAATAACTTTAAAATTAACCGTGTCTTCTTTGTTGATGTATATTATTACTGCTAATCTATAACACAGCAATGCTATAATATATGTTAAAGTGTTTTTTGTGTGACTATGTGGATGAAATATCATCAAACTAGCACTGAGATTAGCATGCTAACACTTAGCCAAGTACAGGTGGAAGACTAAATTAGAGGAATGGAGTGCAAAACAGATGTTAGCAGCTAACCTAGCACAAAACAATAAACGAGAATCCTGTTAGCTGGCTTGGATGTCATTAAACTTGACTTGACAAGGCATGAGTTCAGCCTATGACAAGTCAAGCTGGCAGTCACCTGCAGTCCTCATAATTTAATAAAAACTCATAATGTCCAAACAAAACAAAAACATCAACCTCAGGTTTTTCCTGGTCAAGAGTCGAGATCATGGGTGGGGACAGATTTGATAATATGAAGATTCCGGGGGGGCCAGTAACAATAAAAGTGACAGACAACTGCACTGTGTTATAAGTTTTATTGTCATTGTCACAATTATCATTTTCAAATGGCAATGAAGCCAAATCTAAGTCGTACAGTAGTGAACAAATGAAAGAATACAACAAACAATATGAACATCTGAAAGAAAGGCAGAATAACATCAAGTAATATTTACAGGTATATAACATATACATGTCGGCTACATGACACCAATGACTTTTTTTTGCTTGACTTTCAGCGCGATTCATGTGTGTGTCTTGCAGACAAAGATTGAATTCCTTTGTTGACAAAGACGTGTTACTTAATCACGCAAATGAAGATGAATGACGTCCTTCCTGATCTGCGAAGAACGCCGTAGTTCGCCGACACACTCGCGAATGGGAGGGGTGAGTGAAAACATTCTCCGCAGTCAGCCATTTTGACAGGTCTGAATGCCATTTAGTTTATTCAGTGTCGGGGGGGGCATGCTGGTTCACTGTCACACTCTCTTATACGTGAGCTGAGCAGAGCCATTATTAAATGTGATTGGTGACACCTGTAATATTCCTGCTAAAATATGTCAAAATGGCTGCTGCGCTAAGGGCCAATTCTTCCATGCTGAATCTTTAAACGCGGTACTTCACTTGATGAAAAACTTCGCTTTAATCTACAGCTTCATACTGGGAAAAGATTACAATCATCCTCTTAATATGTTGCCTCTCTGCAGTGTTTGTGAAGACTCATTTCATATCTCATCAGGTCAGCATCTTTCATTTTCCACTGGGGGGCTGAGATTTGAGCCAGTTACCGGCGCTGAACAACATAATGAACCTTGGTGGTGGTAATAAGGGGGTTTGAAGAAGGAGATTAATTTTTAATAAATGACTCCCCGAATGATAATGGCTTTCTGAGTGGCGTCGTTAAAAACTGTAATGATGACTTTGACCATAGCGATCTATGGGGCACCGAGGAACACTCCCTGCAGGTTTGTGATTGCAGGATGATTACAGGAAATGTACGTTAGACGTGTAGCAACACGACAAACTGTTGTATGTCATAATCTTCTCATCACCTGCACTCCTGGACCCATAAAAATTTTTGTTTTTTTTAATATTGTGGAACTACGTGATTGTTGTTCTCCCCGCTGACATCTTGCGACGTCTGTGAGATTTTGATTCAGCCATAACTATATGTTATTCATATTGTTAGAAATCCACTTTCATTCTTGATCGTAACTACGAGTGTCAGCGATCTTGTAATCCTCCGGTTTTGTGAGGTTGCTCCGACTTTCAAATCAAAATTCCAACCCCAAACTCTAACCGGAACGCACCTTTTATATACACAAATCATCTTCCTTAGAAATTATGTGTGTACTTTTATTAAAATGTCCTCTGTGGTCGCCCGTCTGCTTCAAGGTTTGACATGTTGTGCATTCACAGAAGGCCTTTGTTGTAACATGTGCTTATTTAATTTACTGTTGCCTTTTTCATAACCAGTCTGGTCGTACTTTGGCATCAACAATGCATTTCTCCGTAGAGAGCGGCCACTCAATGGATTTTTTCCCCCCCTTATTTGGACAATTCTCTAGATATGGTTGTGCATTAAAAATCAGTCATTTCTAAAATACTCAGACCAGCCAGCCACCACGCCGCATTCAAAGTCAGTCTGATGCTCAGAATGAACTTCATCCGCTCGTCTTGATCATGTCTAGCTGTCTGAATGAATTCAAATAATTTCTGCCATGTGATTGGTTGGTTAGATAGTTGCGTTATGAAGCGGTTAAGCAGCATTAGGTGTTTAGTTCAGGTTTTTTTTCCAGAAACCACAGAAAATCGATTATATTACAATAGATTATATTGGGTTAAATAATGAATAATATGTGGATGCATGTTTGTTTAAGAGTGTGACAATGGGTGCATCTTATTGTACCCACAAATTCTGCATATCCATTCCAAGACATCCATTATGACCACGTCCATATACTTATTCCAATGTGCTACAGTGATTTCGAATAGATCCTAGTGGACATTTGGAAAACACCATGCATTTGCTCCACGAGCTCCATCTGTTGAGAAATGCAGAGAAAGGGAATAGGTGGGTGAGTAGATGCTGTAGCGGCTGAGAAATTTACATTTGAATGGGGACATTTTATCCATAAGGTTCTGAGCTGAGGCAGAATTCCATTAAAAAAAAGTCACATGTGTAGCTGAGGGAAGAATTAGGATCAGCAGTCTTTTTGCTTTGACTGGAGGTGAACAAGAGAAACACCCAAGAATCACACTGTCATTTCACTGACAGTGAGGTCACAAGTTAACCACGTGCAGTGACATGCAGACAGAAACTAAAGCTTTAACCTTCTCCCTGTGCTGCCATCAAAACCCGAAAGTAAACACAGCCAAGGAAACCAATAAATGCCCCGTGGAGACTGACACCGGGAAACTGAATTGTAATATTGTTCTTGTGAATAACCTGGGCTCCCCTGTCACTCGGACTCAGATCAGTACCTTCGGGGACGTCTGCTCCTGCATCCTGGCCCGGCGCCGACATAATAGAGGGCACATCGGAGCAGGGGGACTGCCAGCCATTCAGCCGAGTGGAACTAAAAGACGCGAAGGCAGAGATGGAGTGCATGAGAGGGGTTATTTTAAAGTTTGGACACGGTGAGACACTGACTCAGCCTCCATGACAGCTTGTTGACGAGCTGAAGCTGTGGGCAGAGATTCTCCCGCTTGCAGGGGCGAATTACGTATGGAATCGAGAAGTTGACGCATCCATCGCTTCCTGTGCTCTTCGTTTGCTCACTAACTTGACAATTGTCGTGATATGGTATAGAAACAATATTTATTGTGTAACTCGGCTTTATTTATAGATTTATCTCTGGAGCACGTTTTCGGAAACTCACTGTGCTTTTGCTGTAAAACCATGGGAAATATTAATTATTAACAAACATGCACACACACATCGCTGTCCCTCCTTTTCAAAACTTTTCAAAACAAATGCCCCAAAGAAAAGTAAACTTTAGTTTGAAAACACATTGAGCGTCATGTAGTTGTGCTTATATATGATGATATTTTATTCTTTGGTGCATGTTATCTTTATTAAAAACTATAACCTGTCCATTGTGTCCCCCACCTTTGTCCTATGCCAGCTAAGATTGACGCCAGCGCCCCCTGTGACCCTCGTGTGGAGGATAAAGCGGTAGAAGATGAGTGAGGGTGAGTGAAAACACCAACTATATCACGCTAAATGTTTGGTGACGGCCTTCAGTTACCGTTTGGTTCTAGTTTTCACTTAAACTTAAACATTTCTGGCACGGACACTCAGAAATACATTTACAACACGGAGCCATCAGTCAAGCAGTGGAGTTGTTCCATTTTCCGAGCCACCTTGAGCAGCCTCAAGTGGAACACACACTTTTGTCAGGGCCATACAATCCTACACAGAGCTGTCAAGCTCTTGTAAATGAACATTTCAGGGAGAAGATTGTGGCATAACAGCCTGCTACAAAAAGCCCAGACGCTGGAATTGTTTATGTTTTGAAATCCTTTGAAGACTGTTGGGTGACACTGGGCACGAGGCAGCATACAACAAGGCCAGGATGCAAGATTAACACGGAGGAAAAATAACTTCCCATGCTCATATTTACACCTATAGCCAAATTGTCTTCAATAAGCTGAAGAAAACCTGCACAAACACCAGAAGAATATGCAAACTCAAGACGGAACCCTATTCTCATTGGTTAAAAATCCCATTTCAATCAGTTTCTTTGACTCTGATGAGTGATGAGTGAAGACTAGACAATCAGATTCAGATGATCTGCAATCTTCCTGCCATTAGCATAGCAGTTAACCACAAATGTCAAGACTACATTGTCACTGAGCTCCATTAAGCTGTTGTTTTTCCTTCTTTTTCTGTTAAATTTCTGGCCTGATTGCAAGTTATATTTGATGCAAAGGTGATGCCGAGTGGGAATAAAAAAACATCACAGGTCAGACCACCCACTGGCTATAAGTATGGTGTTTATTTGCTTTTGATTAAGCAAGATCACTCGGGTTAAAAAAAAATCCCACGTATAGCCACTTATTTTGGTGTGAAAGACGCTTAAGAATGGCACCGGTTTTATTGCCATTCAAATAGACAACTTTGCTGTCAGGAAGCGCAGCTTAACACTGCATCACTGTCAAGATCCATGCATTATTTTCTCCCAAAATATCCTGTTTAACAATGTTAAGGCTGTTCACGGTTGACAAATGTGAAGTTGATTCATTTAGGTGTCTGCAACTTTTTCCACTGAGCTGAGTGACCAATTTAAAACCTTAAAAAAATCAGTGTTGTACTTTCCCGCTGACAAATAAACCAACAAACAGACACGAGTGAAACCACAACCTCCCTGCAACACTAATAATGTTCCCTCCCTTTGTGACACAGGAGAACAACCTTTTTATGGGTCCACAGACACTAATGAGTTAATGCGGAGCAGCTGGCGAGGCAGGCAGCAGAGGGATGATGAGTGGATGAGCCACAGATGTGCTGGGCAGAGGAACACGCCGGTGGTCAGGTAAAATACGGCTCAGTGAGAAAGACAAACACACTCAAGCCCACTGTTCTTTTTCCACCTGCGTTTTGAGTCATAAAAAACTGGCCACACGGCGCCCTGGTGTGTTACAAAATGGATGTTGCAGAACCACGTTGTTGCCTGCCGCAGTTGGAATCAAAACAACAACCTCTCAACAGCAGAGCAGGAGGTGGAAACAGTTTAAAGTCATCCTCGTGTCTTAATAATCCTCTAAAGATGAAATATTGTCCACAGATGCAGGTTGCAACGGCTCCCCTTACAAAAAAAGCCTCTCTCCGTTGCACAGTTTGAGACAAAGGGCAGGACACTTAGTGTTTGATTTATTCATGACAGTGTCTGTGAAAACACAAACTGTACAGCAACTAAAACAAAAGATGCAAACGAGGGGAGGGTAAAAAACAAACAAAAACAAGCCAGACAATTATTAAAAAATGAGTTACGAGAGCAGCGGCTGCAGACATCATTATGACAAAGATCCTTTAGGGTTCAAAATGTTATTTATCAATAAATTACTAACAAACATTAGATGGTACCATGTAGATGTGGTCCTGGCTAAGTACCCATTTAATACTCATGCACAGAGAGAGAAGGCCACAGAGTCACACAGAGACAGACATTTATTGCTAATCGAGCCATAATACTATACGAAAAAGAAAAGCCCCATTGTATCAAAGATGTCCAGACTTATGCAAATGACATTTTAAACATTAAAGTCTGCACTCTATTTGTGTTTATCTGCCAACAGACATGCCATTTTACCCCTGAAACCATTATTACTATTATTATCTACTCTGTCTCACTGTCTTCCTAGAAATTATGTTCCCACAAAATTCAACTGTCACTTTTTGTGCAACATATTTTCTGACACGACGTGATTTTTGTGACTTTTTATGACAACAGACAGTTTATAGCTACTATTTATCCTGGTAATTAATGTGTTTTCAGGTTAAATCACAGTGAGTAACCTGGGACTCGGTTTAGCTGAAAAAGCACTTGTCGAGGAAAAGATTACATTTTTACCTCATTCTCTAGGGATGGCCCGATACCACTTTGTTGTGTCTGATAAGGTACGATATTTTTGTGATATGCCTGATAGGATGATGCAGTCTTGGACCTCTTTTAAAGTGGAACTTTGCAGGATTTTAATTTAATTTAAAAGCTTTGGAGTCATTGCGATGGCTTGTTGTGCAGAGATTGGGGGCTGTCTCCACTCCCCCTACTGTCTGTCTGTTAGTCTCACTGACCGGCTGTAAGATCAAGGCACAAATGGCGTTATTGTTGACGTTCAACATGGCAGTCGGCAAAAAAGAAGCAGAGAAAACTGCAGTTGGGGTTAATTTGAGGTGGTAAAAATGTGTGAGAGTTACTTCAGCTTTTCGCCAGTCCCTGACGAGTCTTTCACTCACTCCAAACTTTCTATCTCCTGCTCGATTACCGTTTTCGGCTGCATACTTTATAATTTGCAGTTTAAATTCGGCAGTGTAGCTTTTTCTTTTTGGTGGCATTATATCAGTGTTCGCTGTCTTTATGGTTTAGTCCTGTCATTTTTACGGTGGTGCAGTAGCAGCGCTCAATTATCACAAGTGTGGACGGTGCCCTCTTGTGGTCATATATGACATAGCGTATATTTTTGATATATAATTCGCCTTTAAATATAGGTCGCATGGCCAGCCAAACTACTAAAATATGGTACAGTATGTGGAAGACATTTGAAGCCCTAACTCACGTCATATTAAGGGTTTATAGAGAGGATCAGATCAGATGTTTCTTTTTCCGATATCCGATTCAATCGTCTTGGCCAGTATAAGACATATATTGTGACTCATTTGGGCTCATCCTGAGCATTCGCTCCATAAAACACTTCAGAATACCCTTATAAAATTGCAAAAAAACTTCTTCTGACAAATTGCCTCAAGCTAATCCTGAACTGTGGTCTGCTGCTACCGCAGTCCCTCCGTCTATTCCTGTTTTTGTAAGCGATCTGTAAAAAAACAAAACAAAACAAAAACATTGCGATCTGAAAGAAAAGAAACATGCTGTTTAGTCGGGGTTATTTTGTGAGACGGTGTTTCTTTTCAATGAAAACAGTAGGTGGCACCTGTCACATGCATGCTACTATAATTGAGTCACTAAAAATACTCGTCCCTGAGATGTTACAGCGTAGCGGCTGCAGCATATGTAACATTTAAGACTTGTTTCCTGCTTGTCTCTTTGTCCCGCGTTTGCCTCTAATTTGACTCGACAGCTCTTTATCCATCTTGATTAGGCTGCTTAGAGAGAAACTTTCTCCTCACCTCCTATGGATTACCCCGGTGTGTCTCTGTGTCAATCAATGATAAAGTCTTCCCCTGCTATTTAGCCTCGCAATTCTCACATTCATCACTGATGTACCGCATTAATGCAGTTGTAGAAACAATAAAAGAATATGAGATTCACATTACTTTGTTTTATATGGCACAGGAGAAAGAAATTGGTTTGTGTTTCTTCCTTCCCCCTCTTTAATGTGGTCATTTGGAGAGTCTCCAAACAAATACATAAAGGCTGGGGAGAGGGTGCCGGGAGTCATTTTTATCTGCATACACTGAAAGAGGCAGGGGCCGTTGGCCTGGATCATTTGTTGCCTCAGTTCTGTTTGATTAAAAAATGTACAAAAATAAACTTTTAAAGGGCACTGAATCATTAAACTCTACAGGTGAGCTTTGGACAATATTTTTGAAAGGAGCTTTCCAGTCTGAAAGCACATGCATCATCAACTCTCGAGGACACATAAAAGAAATGATTATTTTTTTATTAAGAAATTTAGAGATGGAACAACGATACAGTCCAGATAAGGAAGGACGTTCACCTTGGGCTGAAGCATGGGCTCACTAAATCTCATAGAGATCTGTGATCAGTATATTGTATGCAAATGTGACCTTTTATTCTGAGAGTGACACTATGTGGGAAATGTTTGAATTTCCAATATGGACTAAGCTTGTCCTTAAAGTTCTATAATATGCTAATGTTTGAAGTATGAACGTATCGTCTCCAGCAGTTTGTGTGTTTTCTGTGGCATGAATTAGAATCTAAATAAATAATAATGACTGAAGGATACCACATTTATTACCATGGCAATAGTGATAGTTTAGAGTTTTTTATGAGGTATTGGCACATATTCAGCTCCAACTTAGACCAAAAGTTTGGAAACTGCTCAGTCACTCTCAGAAAATCTGCATTTTCCTGAGCTTCTGGTTCAATCTGTGTCACTTACATAAATCTAAAACCAGGTTTTCTCAGTCCTGGTCCTGGGGACTGCACTGCCCTGCATGCTTTTAGAAGTTTCCACACTACAACACACCTGATTCAAATAAGTGGGTCGTTATCAGGCTTCTGCAGAGCTTGCTGATGAGCTGACTATTTGAATCAGGTGTGTTGGAGCAGGGGAACATCTAAAACATGCAGGGCACTGAAGTCCCCCAGGACCTGGATTGAGAAACCCTGCTCTAAACAAATGATCTCAAACACTGGAGTCACAAAAATAACAATACTGACAGAGGCAGCTGTGCTGTGATGTAAAATGGTGGGGGGTGTTTTCCCTACACATTTTGGTGCAAGAGTGAGTTGCTTACAAGTAGACACAAACCTAAAAAAAACTGTATTCTTAATGCAAATGAAAAAAAGGCCTATTCAATTCTATTCAATTGTACGTGTATAGCGCCGATTCATAACATACATTATCTCAAGGCACTTTATATTATGGTAAGGTCAAGACCTTACAATTATTCCAGAGAAACCCAACAGGAATACAAAGAGCAAGCACTTTGCAACAGTGGAGAAGAAATCTCTGACAGAACCAGAACTCGTCTGCCTCAGCTGCACCACTATCAGAGCTGCAACTAACGATTCTTTTCATAATCGATGAATCTGTCGAGTATTTTCTCGATTACTCGAGTAATCGCTTTGGTCCAGAAAATGGAGGAAAATATTGATCAGTGTTTGTCAAACCTGGACATTATGATGTTCTCAAATGTCTTGTTTTTGCCCACAAACCAAAAATATTCAGTTGTAATGAATTACTTGTTATATGGAGCAAAGAAACCAGAAAATATTCACATTTAAGAAGCTGAAAAATCACAGAAACTGGAAAATATTCACATTCAAGAAGCTAAAACGATCAGAAATCTTGTTTTGATAATGACAAAACCCTCAAACCAAGACTTTGATTCTCTAAATAGTTGACGATTCATTTAGTAATCGAGTAATTGTTTCAGTCCTACTGTCGATTATTCTCGTGATTAATCGAGTAATCGTTTTGGTCCATGGAACCTGGAAATGATGTTCTCAAATATCTTGTTTTGTCCACAAACCATCGTGATTCAGTACCAGAAAATATTCACATTTAAGAAGCAGAAAAATCTGAAAAAGTTTGTTGAATAATGAAAAAAACCTCAAACCAATTCATGGATTATCAAAATAGATGACGATTCATTTGTTTTAGCGCTAATCACTGTGCACAACTGTTTGAAACAATGCCAATGTGCAGCTATAAGTGAGTAAGCACATCACATATCCTCTTATTCCTCACTCAGACCAACAAAAAAAGCAAGAAAACCCAGTAAAGCAGTTGCATAGAAGCTTCACATCTCTTCTCTTCTGTCACACGACTTTCATCTGACAGACAAATCACTACGTGGACCAATGTAAACGTTTACACGTCGTGGAGAGTATGTGTATATGAAGCACATTCTTGTGTCAGATGTAAAAATGAGTCCTACTGTAACATTTGGGGCCATAATACCAGAAATGGAAGCTACACAGAGCGCCGCTTCCACAGCTGAGAAGCAACGCTAAATCACTTTGATGACCTGATCCTGCTGCAGCTCCCAGCTCCTCATGTCTTCTCTAACCTATGCACCAAAGACAAGATAAATCATTTGGTTCGAGCCTTATCTCCATTAAACACAGTGCAAACTAATTTAGAAGTGTCACGCTGGTTTATGGTTACACTTTACAGCTCAGTGTGTGCCTCGCGCGCATGTGTCCTTAATGGATAAGAAAGGACGGCGGTTTACACGCCGACATGGGATGGAGAGTGAGGCTTGACACGCCGCATTCATCATTTATTTAAAGAGTGGTGTAAAGACAGCGCTTTGTTTCACAAGTGATCGCCAATACAAAGGCATTAAAACATAATAAAGAGCCGTAATGTCAGCCTTTTAAATCTTATCTGTGTGTAGCGGTGACATTTTCTCACACTTTGTTGTTGTTGTTGTTGTTGTAGTATCTTGTTCATTTAGAGTGCTTTCATTATTTGTGACTAATAATTGTACTCGTGTAGTATTGTGTGACGTTTGCGTGTTTTTTTTCAGCACCGCACCTTAAAAAAGTCACCTACCGAGTTTTAAGCCATTCAAATAAACTGTTATATGTGATTCACAGAGAGACAGACATGCCTTTTATTTGTGGATTGATTGGGTTGCAACATGCTGGGAATGCTGCTTGCTCCTTTTTCTGCCTTTAATTAAATCTCTATTTCCTCTTCCAACTGGGTATTTTTTTAGGGAAGCTTGTTCGCGATTTCTTGCACCAAATTCGAACCTGTTCACAGATATTTACCCAGAATGTCACATTTCACACAGTGTTAAATGGTTCATGGTCTGTGGCTACATTTTTCACCTTCCCCCCCATCCAAACCCATTCATTCGAACATTCCTACGACCACTATAAGAGCAATTTTAAGGTTAAGGGTCTTGCCTAAGCACACATTGTCATGTAGATTAGAGGAGCCTGGGATTGAACCCCCAAACTTTTAGTTAGAAGACGACCTGAAGCTGCTTCAACTCATATATGATCATAAAGTTAATAGATAAGGGGTTTTTTTGTGTGTCATCCTGGTAACAGACAGATAAATCCATTCTATCTTCCCGACTAAACCTGCATCATCTTGTGTGTACATCATCAAACTATTGTTCAAAGAAGTATTAAAGTGTAAGACACAGATTTGAGCAGAAGCTGGGTCTTGGTGGACTTTGGTGCAGGAGAGTGAGTTCGGTTTTCAGTCAGTAACGACCGTCCATGTTGGAGCTGAACACCAAATACAAAAACAGAAACAGAAACATGAATTTTGATTTAATATGGGTTATTTTTTGCCTTTCATGGGCAAAACGTCTGCAAATGTGCATTTAAATTCTGGAATGGCAATTTAACATTCACATCAAGTCAGTCCAGTTCCAAACTTTTATAGCTGAACTTGAAACTTTAAAACACTCGAAAAAAGTATTCTCAGGCACAACTGTGAGTATTAAACACTGCTGCCAGAAACCTTGAATATATATATTTTTTTAATATTGACTCCAGTATTGATACTGTCAAAACAATCCTCTTCCTTCAAGCTCCAAACCTCAGCCAAAATCAAATTATTTCTTGCTTTTGTTGAACGGGATATTTCCCCTCTGCTTCTCCTCACTGACATTAGTCAATGATCACTCTTTGGCCCCCTTCTTATTGTTAATTGTAAAAAGGATTCTTGGATTATTACTTTTGAGGAACACTTTGGTTTGACTCCTACTTGATCTCAATAACCAACTTGGGCCACAGCTCCCTCCACGCTCTCAGACTGAAAACCCCACATCACATTTTTCATTTAATTGCAGAACGGTTTGCAGTATCTTTCGTTCGCGAGGCACAGTTTCAAGAGAGATTGTCACTTAGTATTGGGTTCAATTGTGCGCCAATTTGTTTGGCTGGGGTCAACTTTGTCTCCTATTTATTTTCTGAAACAAAACGATGGGACTTTGTTGTAATCAACAGGCGCGCATGTGAAAGTAATAGTGTTTTTAGCTGCTTGTGGTTTTTCTTCTGGCTTTTTGTGGAAATTAGGGTAAGGATAGCCATTGCCAGGGTATGAAAGTAATTAGGTTTAGGCACAAAAAGCACATAGTTAATGCTGCAAAAAGACTGCATATGTGGTCTTGAACTGGTCTTGAACTCTCTGGCGTACATTTAGCGCTCGCTCTGAATGCACTGGAATTTCAGTTGTTGCAGTTGTTCTATGATTATTGACCGGGTGTTGTGACAAAAACAAATGCAATGAAACCTGATCAGAAAGGCAGGTTAGTTTGTGACTCTTTTGCTCTCTTATCTCTCTAATGTCTTATCATTCTTAGGACCATATTTCATAATGATTTTCCCATTTGAATTTGACAGACTCTGAATTTGACAGACTTAATGGAAACTTTTCAATTCAAGGAGACGCACGGAATAAAACCCTCCGTTTTCAGAGAGAGAGTGCGGTGATTTGTCTGTGGATTTGAGGAATTCCTTTGAGCCCCCAGATTTTGACATGGATTTCCTTCAAGTTCCAGCACAGGCCTATAACTCATCGTGAATAGAATACATAACTTTTATTGTTTGAAGCACGCTTA
The DNA here is from genome assembly GCF_019176455.1 of Solea senegalensis. Classification (NCBI taxonomy): domain Eukaryota; kingdom Metazoa; phylum Chordata; class Actinopteri; order Pleuronectiformes; family Soleidae; genus Solea; species Solea senegalensis. The sequence goes on from NC_058033.1 coordinate 4,685,479, forward strand.
TCCAAGAGTGTCATGTAAAGCCGAGGTTGATTTATCGTCTTTCGGCCGAGCAGTGCCAGAATTTCTTGTGTCACATATGTTGTATTAAATGTCAGCGATAAAAAAAAGTTTGCATGTAAGTTGCAGTGCTATAATTGTTGTTCCACTTCCAAAGAATTTGCACTATTACTAAAATAGTACCCAAACTCAAAAATGTGGTTACCCCACCCCCCTCTACTTGACCTTCACTGTGCAGAATGATGTATGAGCAAACTTTGACGAGGGGAAAAAGAGAAAAAATATGAGCACTCATAAATCTAACATCACAGCTCATTTAGAGGACAAGTGTGGGTCCGATATTAAACTGAACATGTATGGCATTTCAAACTGAATTCCCCCGTGGATGTAAACAGAAAGTAGGATCATTCCCATGTTGAAATAAGGGCCAAAGAACAAATATCATTATTGGGGACAGGTTTTATCAATCATTCTATAATGATGTCACTTTTAAACACCCATTTTTCTTTTAATAAACATGTGTTAACCTTATTTAATTTATAGTGTTGTGTATATTTATGTCCGTAGGAGAAGTGGATCTGAAACCTCTGTGAAACCTCCTCATTTCTGGTTAAAAAACTAAATTTCCTTTGTAGTTAGTGTAAGTCAGTGGATTTTCACAAGCTAATGAAAGGAGAAACAACAGTGTTGTTGCTGTATGTGTGTGTAAATTGTGTTTGCTATCTCACCCATAGATACTGAACGCCAAAAATCACATGTGTCTGTCTTAAATCACAAAACGGGAGCTTGGTTTGAAGTCTGTATATATATATATATATTGTATACTCGATAGCCAATAAAATATCTGTATCGCATCAGTTCGAAATTCAGTTCAACATTGACTGTAAACACATGAACCGTAACAGCCAATATTCATGATGAATCACAAAACAAGCACAAAATAAGGTCTGACGTCTTAACAGTAGTTCCACAGCTCGCAGGTGTGATAATTAGTTAATTAGGTGCAGCTGGTGAGGCCCGAGTTGAAGAGGGAATGAGTCAGTGTTCAGGGCAGGAGAGCACAATGAGAGCACCTGCTGGAGATAAGAGGAATGATTATGACTACACAATACTGATTTTTTTATTTAAATCGCATTATTATTTTACTCTACTTGAGTCTTGTTGGTTTGAGTTTTCATTCAGAGTGGACGTACCTTTCCCCCGGCAACAACAACAACACATGCGGGCCGACCGGCACCCCAGGTTGGTAAATATGTCCTTCAGTTAACCAGTAGCAAACGAGAAAACCAGAAAAATGTCATTTATTGTCGCTTACATTTTGTCCACTGTGCAACCTTCCTATAAAATATGCATTTACAGCCACATAGCATGCTGCATGTTGTATGAGTGAGGTCAGTAATCTGATTACAACACGGATAAAGTGATTAAAAATGGTAAAAGTAACGTTTTTTATTCAGAATATTACCTTATTTATTTCACGGCAAATGGGAAATGTGTATATGGCAGTGTTAATCAGGTTAGTATCAGAATAATGCTATCCATGTAAATGTTTTCAATGAAATTCTCTCTGTTTGCCGTAATTACAAAGAAATAAGTGTTCAGCCAAGGCTAATATGAGGCTTGCTGAGTATGAAATACTATAATCGAGTGGCTCCCTCGCATACCAGGAGAATTTGTGGGCCAGTGTTTGATGCACAGTCATTTGCAAGCACTATCAGTGTTGACTGCTCCTCCTTGTGATTGCATGTTCTTTAATTAACGTCAACATCTTTTTTGGCGCCAATCACATATTTTTCCAGACAGCGGCACATTTTCTACAGGCTACAAATTAGAATCTTTCGAAAACACATCAACTTTGCGTCAGAGAGTGGATTGCTGGCAGTTGGCATAAATGAAGGACACAGATAGCTCGCAGATGGAACAGGTTGCACACTCTTGACACGTGCACACATTAAGTACATGAGCACAAAGAAAGAGAGTCGTTGGGTAATTTATTTCTTGACAGCGGTAACAGGTTTTTGACAACTTTCAATTTGGGCTGGAGTCTGAACTGGGTTTTTCAGCAGCAGCAGCAGCAGGAGGCAGCTGTTTTCAGTGAAGAAAGAAAAAAAAATCTGATAAACTGGCTAAATGCCATCTGTCCAGCACTGAACAGCAACCGGTGAACGTTAATGACTTGTTTGTGAACATACTTGAGCTTCTGCAGGTGAAAAGCCAAGTATTTCCAAAACACAGGTAAATGTGGAGTGGAGGAAATCTCAGCAGCATCTAAATGTATGCTTAAGCCACACTGAATTAAGGCTAGGGTACGTAATGTCTTTGTTTAAAAGACATTTCACGAAGAAAAATGGACAAATTATTGTCTGCCGTACCTGTCTGTCGCTTACTAGACGGCATATACTCGTGTAGTGCACGACTACATTCTTTGCAATTCAGAGACATACACCACTGAAGTAGTGATGATAGCCAGAAGTTAGCAAATGACCTAAATTCATGGTTCCATGACGGAGAACAAATACTAGTGTTTTAGAGGCAGAGCTTTGATAAGCGGGATGACCGGACAGGGGATGTGTGGGTTTGTTTGTTTTTTCCCAAAATGTAGCCTGCTGTTGCTAGCTTTTCCAGACTTTCCAACCCGAGCATTAAATTATTAAGAAAGTAGGAAAGGCAGTTCCCAGACATTTGAAGCCTTAAAAGCAAGAAAATCATACAGATCCCCAATTATTGTTTTCTTTTCAAGAAAGGAAAAGAAGAAAGAAACCTTAAAGTGCAACACACTCAAACTTAGTGTTTTATTTACATTTAAAGAGGTGCCAAAAGTGTGTTATCCCATTGTTGATTAAAGATGCAACAGAAAACCTCTGTGTCCCAACAAGATCCTTTGTCCTCAGTTCATTCGGTCAGTATTGTAAGGACTTCAGAGCCAGTGTTTTGCTGTGTCATAATGAAGCACTGCTGTACGAAAAACACAGTCGCTACCAGCGTGAACATTATTATTTTCATTGTTTTGGATTACAGAATAATGCAGGTCCATTGTGCCTCTCTGTGAAAACCTTGTCCCTGTGGTTTAAGCGAAAAACAAAGTGAAAGTGACCAATATGGCCAAAAAAAGTAGTAGTAGTATTCCATCTTTAAATATAAACAATGTATGTTCAAACCATGGCCAAATGAGTGCACACAATGCTGATTCAGCCTGTCAGCTCCACACAACTCTCAGCGTTTCTCAGCATAGTGGTGTTTAGCGATCATGTCACCCGGCAACAATCCGCAGTGAAAGCGATTTGTTTCGTCAAGAAAACACAAATGTCATGTTTGGCAGAAAACGGCAAGATGCGTAGCATGACATCATACTGGTGCAACAACGAACAACAACATTGAATGTCTAAAGACGTGTCCATGAAATATTTCAAAAAATGTATTAATTAATTAGTTTGTTCAATTGAGTTTGACAGACAAATATGTCTATCCTCTGTCCCTGGGTCAGGTCTGATAGTATTGTTTGTCAAAGCCCATTTTCAGATGAAGGATGCAGCACACAAATAACATGACATTATTTATGAGCACAAAGACCAAACAGAGGCAGAATAAAAATATCACAAATAAGAAATGGAAAAGTTACACACTGTGGCTTTAAATTTGGATTTAAAAATCAATTTTTCCTCTTCAGATTCCCCTTAAATGTTATTTATTTATTTATTACAGAATTTAATCATCTCAGAAACATTTGAGTCTATGATAATGTCACATTTCAAACTTTCAACAGTTGTTATTTATTTACTACAACAACAACAACATTCAAGACAGTCCTCCGCTTATAACACGGCGCTTTTGTTTCCGATGTGTCTGTGCGCCACCGTTAGCTCGTTTGGGAGCGCAATAATCCGAATTAAAGCCCCTGGTGACCATCTGCTGTCTCCTTTCGGAGCTCAACGCACTACTTTGTTACTGCATCCACCTCAGCCCGCCCCCTACGTGTGTGTGTGTGTATGTGTGTGTGCGCATACAGCCGACCGGGCGGAGTAATTCATGTCGGTATCTCTTGGATGCATATGTGTGTGTGCGTGAGAGAGAGAGAGAGAGAGAGAGAGAGAGAGAGAGAGAGTGCTACGGCTGCTGGTTGTCACTCATTGTGCCGCGAACACGGGTAGCGACAAGGACCAAAATTGAGTCCAGTAGCAGTTGTTATCGCTGGAAAAGGCTGATATCTGTATTTTTCACCTCCTCTTCCCCAGGAGCGACAACCGCATCTTGTTTTAAAGTGCGTCTCTTCTGCAAAGGAGAATATCTGTGACACATTACAATGCTGCAAATAAGGGACCTCCTCTGGGGATTGCTACTCATTGGCTGTGCAGGTAAGAGACAGAGGAAAGAGTTGTTTGTGTTGTTGTTGTTTATCAATATTCATGATGGGGTTATAATTGTTGAGGCTGTGTGACCAGAGGCAGAGAAACAGGCCGAGCTGGGTTTGGAATCTGGAGCAGCATCCTCTGGTCCCACCGGCGGCATCCTATAGTCCCTGACTCCGGACACTCAGTGGCGTTTACATTATAGACGTGACTGGTGCTCTGGAAAAAAAACAACAACAAATCAGAGTGTTTTGGTGAAAAGTTTATCCGTGGGAATGAGACTTTTAACCATCACGCCTGTAACATCGCAACCAGGACGCATTTTGGTCCCATTCCCGTGCGTTTTGTCCCCACTTTCATATCATGATCCGCTCTCGTCGGTGCGTTTTTGAATATCTGAGCGCAGAACAGAACAGAGTGCTACTCTTTCTCTGGATCTCTTGATTCTTGATTCATTCAGACTGTCCCCTTTTTTGTACAAACACGACCCTCAGATGTGTGAGTTTGTTCATGCGAGTTGAGCTTCGGAGTTGTAAAGGGTGAGAGGAGATGGATGCTGGAGATGAAGCGGTGATGCGGTGGGGACGTTTTCAGGTCCCCCCCTCCCGCCTGCAGATATTGATTATTCTCCATATGTGCGCTCTTACGTCGCAGTTTCTAGTTTCAAATACAAAACGAGCCGAAGAGAAGGGCAATGTGTGCATCAAAAGTCCACGCGGGTTGGATTTCTTGTGCCTGGTCAGCTGTGACGCACCGTGGATGGAGCGGCACAGCAGCAGCAGCGTTGGCCGCTCCTCTCGCGGGGATGCTTTGTTTCAGTCGAATAAAACCGGTTTAAGGACATTTTGCTGAGGGAAAAAGACGCGTCCACGCATCTGAAACGCGCGCTCTGACTCTGTTCTTTGCACGGATCTCTATTCAGCCACTGTTATGAATCTGGAAATCATAGGATTTGGCCAAAAAAGCGCGCGACAAAACTGTCAGTGCGCGCTAGCTTTATCGTGGCATTATTTATTTATAATGTAGTTGGTTTTTTTTTCTGAGATGTGTTGACAAACAAGAGGCTGTAGTTTCCAACTTTACATCGCAGTGCGCATTAGGCGCAAATCAAATAAAAATAATGCAGACATATGGACTGAGGGTGATTTAAACGCGGTTTTCACTTTGGTTTGTGAGGATCGAATTCGTCATCCATTGTGGACGACTGAATACTCATTCATTGTATACAAAAGGATCCAATCCCAGAGCTCCCATGGTTATATAGGGCGGAAGGGGGACCCACTCTCCCCATAAACTCTCAGCTCCTGCGCCCCGCATCCCCCCTCCTCCTCCCTGCATCTGCCCCCCATCTCTCCCTCTCTCTGTCTTTGTAGACTGCAGGAGGAGCAAGTGGACCCCCAGGGTTCCTTGGAGAGAGGAAGACGAGTTTGATTTAATAATAAATTAACCGAGCACAATGACGGTTATTTTAACCCCAGGCGTCTTCCTCCACGTTACACAGGTCTGCTGTGGCGCTGTTTCAACATTCAGTTGCTGCTTCTTTCTTCTTTTTTTTTTGCCTCCAGTGGAACTTCAGTCTCCTCCCACTGAGGTTTTAATTCAGCCAATGATGTGTCTGTCTCCCAACCAGACCTCCAAAATCTTATTGACCCACACTGGACCGTTGAAGCAGATACAGATATTGATATTTGAATGGTTTAAAAAAAGCTCAAAAGAATTGTATTACCACAAATCAACATTTTTTTTGGAATAATTGTCATTTACATGTCTGCAAACATACACATATGTATTTATTGGTCTATCTATGTATTTTGTATTTTGAGTAATCTGCTACTAATTAACTGTTGATTTGCTGGTAATGTATCTGGTCAGGTTCAGGCTACTGATTATGACTTGGAAATGTCTTGCAGAGACATCTTCTCCACAAAAACACGGCGTTGCAGCGTTGAATGTCAGTAAATCACAGTTTGATGATCTGGTGTTGAAGTGCAGTTTGCCGTTTGGCAACTATGACTCAATTTGTTCCTTCTATTCCCACTAAGCATTTAGCGTCTTGTAATACTTGTGAACAATGTTTCTATTGTGATATCTCATGAATATGTGCCTTATGCAAGCTCACTTGTGAATGCAGTATTTTATTTTCTGAGATAAGATTTTTGTTATGGTGTCGTCAAGTATTGATGTGCACATTTTAAAATGACAATGCTCCAAACAGATTTCCCCTGCCAGTTTGGCTCACTGGCGTCCCTGCTTTATGAATCCTTATGCTAGCGCTTATCACATGAGGGTAGGATGAAGTTTACTGGCTGAAAATCGACAGGGGGATAATGGAAGACTGCAACTCCTCCAAATCCTGGGCTCTACCCTTCAAGGAGGAATTCAGTATTCATCAGTTAGACGGATCTCGTTATGCAACAGATTGTCTTGCAATATCAATTATTGTAGAGTTGTAGAAACGCTGTGTCGTGAGCCACGCGGTTGGTGTGGTGGTTAGCACTCTTGCCTTTGCAGCAAGTAGACTGGGTTTTGAGACCTGGTCAGAACAAGGGCCTTTCTGCATGGAGTTTGCACTGTCCAAAAACATGCAATATGGGGATTAGGTCATTTTAACACTCCAGATAGACCTTAGGTGTGGGAGGATGGTTGTTTCTCTCTGTATGTGGCCCTGCGATGGACTGGCAAACTGTCCAGGGTGTGACCCTGCCTCTCGGCCCGTGTCAGCAGAGACTGGCACAGCACTCCCTGCGATCCTCATGTGGATGATACAGCGGTAGCAAATGAATGAATGCTGCATAGTGATACAGCAATTTAGCTATTTTACTACAAGCTTTTTTCATGGCCACCTTTTAAACCCAAACAGGATGTCAGACTGCGACTGTTCGTGGTGTAGAGGGCGGCGTGTTTCCATGACCACGCCGGTATGTTTTCATTTTGGTCCTTTATTTGGTCCTTTTATGATTCATGATCCTGCCGAAAAACTCTGACACCCCCACAATTCAATGCACCTCTTATGTGAGGGGAAGTGAAAGGAACCAAGGGGGATAATTAGACAAGTGTGCCTTTTCTCTGCCCTGTTGGAACCGGGAAAGAGATCCAAAGAAATTGATCACATTATATGATATGCCTGAGGTATATTAAGGGGCCACTGACAGCATCACACATTTTAAAGGCTGCGAAATTTAATTACATTTATGGATTTCCAGTTCCTGTTCCAGATCAGTGATAATTAAATTTGAGGGCAGTAACAAACATTAGGATGGAGAGCGACACCACCTTCCAAGAAATGAGTGAATAATGGTCTTACTGAGTGGGATTCTCACAAGTGGACACTGGAAAGCGGCCTGACGTGTCTAAGTCTGCTTCTGCAGTCAGATGGATTGTGTCTAGTGTGTATCAGCAGGTCTGACCTTGTGTTATTGGAGTGATCTACCAAGTCCATGGTCATTAATCCGCAGCCTGAAAGAGTGTTGATTTAGAGTTTTGGCCCTGAGTTCGGGATTCGCTGTCACTGTCGGTACTGGGAGGTTGTCCCAGCTTGTCCCCTTCCAGCAGTGCAGACATGTTCGCCAAGAAAGTTGGACTTGGCTTAACTTAAAGTACTGCAATGCAGCGTCATAAAAGACGGATACCTCTGTCACACACAACCGAGGTGATCTGGCTGCAATCGGCAGGAAGCAGGATAAAATTATTGTCGTCGTGAAAACTTTCCAGAGTCATAAAACACTTCCTAGTGGTATTTTCAAACCACTGTTCAGTGACAGACTCTCAGAGTCATGCATTTATTACTCAGACTTGACTTCCACTATTTTATTTCTTCATTTTATTTGGGGTTGTGCACATAACAGGCTGAGAGTCAACCTTTTAGCATCAAATTGCATTGCTGATATCCATGTAGTTGGTGAATAAGTGATTGTTTTGATCAAATGTTTGATCAAAGGGTAGCTTATACATTTACTTGATTAAATGTGTCAATATTTAAAGAAATCGTGACAGGGTGAATGGCTGAATGACATTGAAACAACCATAATGACAACTCCTTTGAATCACTACCTCACAAGAACATCCAAAATCAAATAATGCGTTGGTATCAGTGTGGGCAATGGGCCAAAACGTTATTTTAAACATTGTTGTCGGCCCAGAGTTTCACAAGCGGTGAATCACTGATACCTAAATCAATTGCAGCGGCGTCACCTGCCTCTGCTTTTCCTTATTCTTCATGAATCTCGAGACACTTTTGCAGTTCAAAAAACAAATCATGTCCATGTGCTTTTGAATCTTCAGACGCGGGATGAGCTCTGAATAGGCAAACGCTTTGAGGGTTCATTTAATGACCGTCTCAGTCAAAAACAATGTTTTGTGCATCAAGCGCGGAGCAGAGCTCCACCAAAAGGAGGAAAGGTTCAACGTAACATTTGCAGAGGGAGAAAATATACAATTCCTTAATGGCTAACACATGGCGCTTTAACTGCTGTGGTGAGTTCAAAGCCACTATGAAAATAATACAGGCTATTTTTGACTTAGGGGAACTGGAAAAAGCAGCCAAACAAGGGAAAATTATAAGGCGTTTTTAGTCTGCTCCCTGAATAAAACTGGATTCTGGACCTTTAGAACTTTGCTGTGCAGTTGTAAGTAGATCCACGCTGCATTCAATGTGACATGTTCACATTTTCGACCAATTTATTGCAGCTTATGTTGAGGAGCTGCTCCGATTACAGCTGTGCCCCTCTGGATTCAGCTCATATTCAGCTGTATAGTGCACACCACTGCTCCTCAACACTTATTATCAAGGCTTAAGGCAGCATCAGAAATTGACTTTCCATTGAGCCGTTATTGCAGGTTTAGCTGATTTGCCAGATGTGAGGTCTGTGCTGCTGCTGAAGCATCTTTCGTTAACTCATTTATTAAATAAACCTTTTTATTAGCATATTTTTTATTCTTAGCACCATCATTTATGGTCATACTTGACTGTTAGAATACAATAATTATACATATTACTGTAAATCACATAATTTGGTGCATCATGCTCAGAAAAGTATATATTTTTGCCTTTTCAACCATCATATCCAACCCCCAAATAATTATGAGGCAAATGTGGAGTTTATGAAAAGGTCTAATCTAAAACATCGTGTGAAGACAGTGAAATTTGTAGGCGACACTGGTTTGTGATTCATGTTCACAGTCTCACTGTGCATCTTCAGACTGAATTTTAAAGCACTGATTAGTAGAAAAAAAAAAAACGTTGAAAAAGACTTGGCTTGGATGGCTGATAAATTTCCTCTGCGCTGACTGTTAGATCAGGGTTGGCCTGTCTTTGCATATTAATCAGTGAATGAATAGGGACCATGAGTTATTTGCATTGTGTGAGCTCTGGAGGTGTCCTGCAGACAGAGAACTGAATGTAGGGGGGAAAGAAGGGACAGAATGTGAAATGGGCTTGTTTCTTTTCTCTTTCAGAAAGGCGTTACGCTGTAAAACATAATAAAATATACAATATACAATGTGTTCCGTGAACCAAGTGGCAAATTTGCTCACTTTTTGATGCCTCGCAGTATACTTGGGATCTTTGAACATGAAATTATAAGAAAAAAAAAAATCCATAATTAAAGTGTGAAGTTAGGAAATGCAGAACTTTTTTTTCAGTTCACCCCAGTGCTTATAAATAGCTTTAATTAACAGCTCTCAGGTTTTTAATGTGTACTCATTCAGAAAGTCGTCATTTACTTAAAAAGATGAACTCCTCACCTTAAAGTGAACATCATTTTATAAAACACACCTATTTCAGTTTAAGTGACTTCTAGTAACCTGCCATGATCAAAAGGAATACGACTTGGTATAAAGTCTTTGGAAGTGAAGTGAAGCTTCTGGGGTCTTATCTCTTCTGTCTGTTCAGATGTTCAGAACTATAAGTAATGGCCTAATTTCCTGAAAGCTTGTCTCATATCTTCCATGTAATGGTCACTTCCTCTGGTTTGAATTGCATAAGCTCTTAATAAAAGCCTCCCAATGGGGTGACAACGTTGGTGTTCAGATTAACTGAGCCTGGTGTGAATGTTTAGAAAGATTAAAATGCAACCAAATCTATGTATTAAATTACTAATGCAGGACCAGAATATTTTTCTTTGCTGGACACTCTCCGCCACTATCTCGAGCAGCTCGATAATCATCGTGTCTATGACTTTATCCAAGTGGAACTTGTGAACCTGTAATTACGAGATGGGGGGGAAACTGTGGAAAGGACGTCTTGACTCTGAGCTTTCAAAAAACGTATAATTGACACGCCGCGAATGGCGTTTCCAACAGTATTCAAATGCAACATGGCAGTCGGCGACTAGAAAAAGAGGCTGGATAGGCGAAATATCTACGCAATAACAATGTTCCTCATGGAGAATGATGAAGGTGATGGCGATTGGACCATCGTCTCCTCTGAAACCTGGACTTCTGGCTCTAATCTCCCCATTCTTTCTGTATCGGCTTTGACCTGCGCTGCTATTAATATGCAGCTCCTTGCGTTTCGTGAAGCTGCCAGGTCTGGCGATGATGGATTTCATTACTGTGCAACTGAATACCAGCATGATGTCCCCGTCCTCCTTAAAGTGTCTGGCGAACTACAGTATACGCTCGGATTGTGTATGTAATGGATACTGTTTGTATGACATGCTGTTTCACTTTTCTTTATTGTCAGCATGAACCCCAGCGTTATTTATAGTTTGGCCTTATTTTAAGTGACTACCACCAGGACTGGCACTGTGTGAGCAGATGGTGTTTCTCGTGTGTGTGAAAGTCAGGGACTTGTGAGTTGTGCTGTGTCGATTATCAAAAGTGATGTATTCACATGCAGTCACTTTAGGTTGTGACCCTATAGGCTGTGGAATAAATGATCATAGACCGTTTGTGTGTGATTGGTTCTGCTTTACTGTTGAATAAATATGGTGGATTTATTTTACATCTTCTGCGACACAAGACTTATCTTACACATTTCTCAATACATTTATCCGTGAGGCTTTTTATTGGTTGTTGCAGATCCAAAAAAGAGGAAACTCTCTCTGTGATGGGCGGGGGCACTTTTGTCTCCCATGCTGTACCACACACGCGCGTTTGTGGTAAAAAAATAAAAAAAAGTGTGGTTACACTTCAGTGGAATTGATGCAGACTCTAAGAACATAAGGACTCAAAATAAATTTACCTCAGAGGAAAAGAAAGTACATTGTATCCCTGGAGCTAACGTTACTAAATAGCTGTATATTCTTAGAGCTGTGACTGATGCAGAGTTTGTAAAGTGACAGTGGTTTTCTTGGTCTCAGAGATCTGTTAGTAATGCTAGGAGAGCCCCCTTTATACCTTGCATTAAAATGGGCAACAACTACATGAGCAGAAATACATTGTTGGCTCTGAGCACAGCTCCGTGATTGGATAGCAGTCCGATAGCAATTTTGATGTGGACACACTGGACTTCTCTGACTTCACCATCATTAGTTAAAAAATTAAAAGTAGCCAGCTGATTTTGAGTTTGAACTAGTCGGAGCCTGAAGACACTTCTTGTTCAGAAATTCAGTTTCAGATCACTCCGAGCTGCAAAACCGCTGCCAAAGAATAAAGTCTCAATTCAATTTTTTACTTATAGACGCAGCATGTGAGAAGAGTAGTCGTCTATTATGCAATATAATGGGAACACACAGTGGAGTCTTTACACACTGTCTTTATTTCCCAGCATCACCTCTCCCATCAGCCTGCAGTATTATTACATTTCTTTCCTGGTCCGACATACCCGGCCACTATAACTTGACTCGTCTCTCCGGCACATGTGGCGTGTGCCACAGGCGTCACGTGGCGCTGATGTGTGCAACGCCAATTACAGTCTGTGATCCTCCGTACTTTTCCTGTAGTGCCACCGCAGGATCAGAGGGTTTCCTTTTAACAGGAAGTCTTGGTCCATGACAAGGTATACCCATTACTATAGCCCAGGCGTTCACACATCAACTGTACCTGTGAGCACTTGAGCTTTCACACACACCTGATATAGGATGCACTGAACTCCACACTTCCCTGCTGTCTACATTCAGGTGGTTTCACGTCTTTGCAATTAAACATGTTGTTAGTTTGTCATTAGATCTGACATATGTTTTGACAAGTATGCCATTTATTTGAGCACCCGACTTCTGCACAGCTCTGAAAACAATACACCTGATAAGGCGTGGGATGACAGGAAAATGTAATGCCGTGATCATGCATGGTGAATTGCTATATTAATGTACTTGCTTTATATGTGAGTTTAATCTTAAATGTGATAAATATGAAGTCCTTGAATGTCTAGAAAGTCCCTCTTGTGGCACTTCAGCATTAATTACTGCATTTTTTTAAGCTACTTAAGTGAAATATCATTGGTTTTCTTCACACTGATAATGGGAATTCACCTTGATCGACTTGTTGTGAGTGAATCTTACTGCACCACATCCTTAGGCTGGGTATTTTTTGATAAAAAGATCCCAATTTTTTCCCCCCTTTTCTCCCAATTAGATATGCTCAGTTTCCCTGCTGTGAAGTGTTCAGCACTGCTACTTCAGCTCCGTGTTTACTGGGGTGAGAGTGGACAGATGTGACTCATGGTAACCGTGTCACTTTGAAATGTGTTCAGTTTGACATAGTGAATGTAGTTTTACTGACCTTCAGCAGGAAATAAAAGGAGGCCGTGGTCACAGTGCCTTTGTTTGGACGTTATTATTCGTCCTTGGTGTTGCCTCAGTTGCATTTACTCGCAGTCCTGTACTGTTGAGATGTGAAGTGCCAGCTCTGCGACGGAGTTTATTCATTTTTATGCAATGTCACTCATGCCGCAGCTTAAAGAGTCTTTGAAGTAAATATGTAAGACAGTTTGTTGCGGGATTTCAGCAGGGCTGGTGCCACACCTGCTGTATTTATCTTCAGTTCAGGAGGCTTGCCTGCTCTGAAATCCCGATTTTCAAGCCACCTGGAGCGGCGGCTCATTTTCGTGCACACCTGGTGTCTGCGGGGATAATTTCTGTTCAATTAGGATTCATGCAGCCTTTTCTTTTACACACAGTTTGTTTCGATAGTGTTTCGTTCTCCCACTGAATGTCCCTTTGTTGACTCGTCTCATTGTTGCAGCTAAGCATTTCACCACATCACTGTGTTGTCCATACTACCCTGAGGTTAGTTTTCTGCATCATGGCCAGTGATTCACACAAGTCTATATGCTGTATTTAACAGTGACAGATGGTGATTACTTAAAACACTTAAGAGTCTATGTATGATACAGTTGTGAATATCATGCCTTAAAGATGCTCACACCTTTCCCCATATTTAGAGGAATTTACACAAATGAAAGAACCACAACTATGAGCAAAAACGAAATTAATCGTATTTGCCTCAATTATAGTTTGTAGTACAATAACGATATTAAAATGATTTTTTTTCTCCCAATGCTGTCCTTGTAGAAAAGAACTTGAGTGTTATTTGGTTCAGATGCCAGTGCCATAATTTGTGAGGATATTTTTTCCTCTGTAATGTTCATAACTGGCCAGCATGGCTTTTTCCAGGAGCTTGTTTTTTTTAATTGGCTCCTCAGTTAATCGTTCATTAATTCTCCTCTTTTCATTTCGCTTGAATTAAAAAGATGTAATGAATGAGGGAGTGTGCTCTAAAGAACCTGCAGGCTTGGTGCAGGTCTGTGTTGAATAAACCTCATCAATATCAGCCCAGTTCAGTCACATCCAGCTTATTCTGACTTGAATTGATTGTGGGTTTAAAAAAACAAACCAAAAAAAACATTTGGAACCACAGGGCTGGGAAGTTTCTTAATGTGTTTTGGCATCATTGATCTTGGTTTAGGTTGACTGACATTTGGGTGTGATAACCTAAACGACACTGCTCTCTATCTCCCAAGCCGATAATTAACCATTTTACAAGTTATCCGAGGCAATTTTACACTGCCCAGTCCTCCGTTTACACCTGACAAGATTTAACTGTTGCAGCTCAGAGACCAACTTGATGGTTGTTGTAGCCTGAGTGATAAATCTTTTATGCGATGCACTTTATGGCGACCAGAAATGCCCCCAAAAACAACTAAAAAAAACACTGCTGCTGTTTCTATCAGATATCGTCTGTCTTATTTCATGGTGGCTTAGCTGCACACTGAAACTCTTGGTGTAGTTTGGGCTCACGTTTTTATCATATCTTAATCCCAGGGAATGACTCAGCATCATGATGTAATGCGTAGCAACGACAGTTACCTCATCCCCCGTCATCTGCGACTGGCTGGCTTCCCCCGGGTGCCAAGACGCCTTAGCCTTTGTGTGAATACTGAGAAGGAAAAAGAAACAAAAAAAACAACTTCGAGGAGATGAGAACAAAGTGAGAAGTGCAGCATGTGCAGGATTTTTGTTGATTTTCCCTTTACTTTCTAAATCTGCACTTTTGTCAATGAGCACATTCTTGAGGTGAGAGTCTCGGTTGGTTGGTGGTTCAGTGAATCCTCACACTTTGCCAGCAAATGTCCACAAAGACTTATTTCTCTGTGTACACTTCACAAGCCCCAGTAAACTGTTTTCCCAAGCTGTAAGCTCTCACTTATTTTATGGTCCGACTGTAGGTTTCATTTAATCTTGCACTTCAGAGGAAATTATTAAGGCTGGAGTTAGTTTTTTAAGTTGCATTTGAAGAACTGTATGCTGACATAGCACACGTGGGAACAACTAGTGAATTTAACTGGAGAAACTTAAGAGAAAACAAGATCATATTGGATTTGTGCTTCCAGGTTATCGTCTTGGAATGGGGAGCTTTTTATTTTTAAATGAAGAAAATAAAATAGTCTTGAAAGAAGGTGTTTTTTTTTTTATTGCAGCACACTGTATGCATGTTTTCAAAGGCATACTTAATTAAATTCTCCTGTGTGCATATTGCCGCGAAACCGTCTGTGAGATAGCACTATGGAAACAAGACGAAACACAGAGACACATCCAGGAGCTGTTGATTTGACAGGAGATGCGGGAGGACTCTGTGGACCGCTTGATCACGCTGATGTGCCATATATCATCTAATCAACAGCTTAAATACAGCCTGCAATCTAATACTGGAGCTCCACATAACCAGATCCCCGCCGCTGCCGCCCGTATGGAAATCACATGTGAGCAGCGGTGAGGTCAGCGTGATGAAAATAAATGATGTGTTTGTACTGGGTCGGTAGCAGGTGGTTGCAGGGTAACATCACGGAGACGCACAGCGGATGCTGCCGTTGCCATAACAGAAACAAAGTGAATTTATTTGAGACCTTCAGGGCTTTTTATCATAAAATCAATATCAATACAAACATTAGTGTGTCTGTGTGTCAAGTGTTATGAAAAAGTAATAGCTCCGTGTTTAAACCATTTAATGTTGTTTTGCGTGTTATGTGGGGGGAAACACAAAACAACCGTGTTGTGGCATTACAACAGTAATCTAGTAATCTGTTTTTAGTTGGCGGGTCCATAAAATGTTGCTCAGTGTTTCTAAACCTTGAAAATGGTTTTGAAGACGTCTTCTTTTATGAAAAAGAAAATAGAAATAGAGCCAAGAAAACAGAAAATGTTAATGAAAAACATGAATTATTTGAAAACGAATGTTGAACGTTAATTATTGCTGCCATATTTTCAACAATACAGTTCTAGCATGACTCGGCTCGGCTCAGCTCAGCTCCACTCTTTTTCTATTGTGGTTTTTTAGTCCGACACAGGAATCAAACCAAACAATGCCGAGCTGTAGATCAGTTAAAAAGACTTGAAAAGTCCTGAAAACGTGTTAATCTCCAACATTTAGTAACGCAAATGTCTAAAATCTCAATATTTAACAGAGGAGTCTGGTGTATTTAGTGACAGCACTGCTGGAAGCCGGCGATCGTGAGCCAAATCACAACCCGTCTGCGCTCCGGTCAAGCGGGAAGTACTGAACTAACCTTTTTAATGAACTGATCCTAATGACTCAGTAACACTGAAAACAACTGCTTTGCCTGTCACTAGTTTGTGTGTCTGTGTCGAGTATAACGACAGT
Organism: Solea senegalensis; assembly: GCF_019176455.1. Taxonomy (NCBI): domain Eukaryota; kingdom Metazoa; phylum Chordata; class Actinopteri; order Pleuronectiformes; family Soleidae; genus Solea; species Solea senegalensis. The sequence continues at coordinate 4,701,861 of NC_058033.1, forward strand.
GCGACGTTGTTGTGTACAAGTTTTTTTCTTTCTTCTGCTTCAAAAGCAAAATACACTTTTGTCCGTTTGCACTGCTGTAGAAAAATGATGGCATAAGATGGCAATCTGTGTAACATACAGTGCATCTTTTCTCAGTGATTATTTAAACAAACGTACGGGTAGTCTATTCAGTTTAAGCCAATAAACACTCTTAATGTTAGACACTTGACCTCTAAGGTTGTAAAACACAATCCCTCTGAAAGCCTTATCAAAATATCCGTGTCCGCACTTTATTTCTCCGTATGACCCCGTATGACTTCTTTTCGTGCTTTTTTCCAGGAAGCTCCCCCAACTTTCAATCTGAAAAATTTAAAGACGATCACCCTGAATTGACCCTCCTATGTGGGTCCTTTCCATTATGTGTTTATGGCCGGGCCCTACCGTGTTTGATGAGATCAGGAGAAGAACGTAATTTATTAGGCTTTCACACTAACGGCATTGTCAAAGCACAGCTCCTGAAGAGAAGCCCCAGGAGTGATTCACTGTGAGGCGGGGAGAGAGACAAAGGTAGAAGGGCGGCAGCAGGGAGGAGGGGTGCCAGGATGAGAGGGGGGCGGGACACAATGCAAAGTGTCGTCAAGGAGGAGCGGCTGGGTTGTCGGGCCACTTCAGCCTCCGGATTCCATTGTTTCCCTTTCTGTCAGTGGAATCACATTGAATAGAGTAAAGCTCGCTGATGGCACTAGTAGTGTGAGACAGTTTTGTTTTTTCAGCTTTCTGTTCCTGAATTTGTTTCAATATGACTTTGTTCAAAATGTACCAAAGACGACAACGTTTCAGATCTCTGCTTCGTTGAAATCCCTTTTTTTTTTTAAGAGCGCTACTGTTCAAATTAAAATACATTTGCATAAGTTGAATGAGACCTCAGATATCACGAGAGAGAGGGGTTCGCCTTGAAAGATAAGCGTGTGATGTCTTTCTTTGCAGAGTAATGTCTAAAAAAGAAGAGACTCTGATGCTATTCTGGTAAACTTACTGCTGTGAAATGGGCACATTTTTATTTTTTTTTTGCTTGTGAACCGTGGCCTGATTATGTCTCTGGAATGAATAGCCACTCTCCTGACTGACAGCTGTCCCCATTTTATCTGCAAAGCTTTTTTTTTTGCATAATGCACCGCTCTGCTGCTTTAATAAGTTACCATGACTGCAAAGTTGTATAGCTGTGTAATTATTTTGCACTACAGACAGCTCACAAATTATCCCTGCACATGAAAATGACTTTCTTTTGCTCTGATTGCAGGACAGAGTTTGTTGCGTTGAGGAAACACGAGTGCCGACAGGTGATAAAGGAGCATTCTGTTTTTTTTTTGGCACACCTGTCATAGCTCAGTTGTTTCCTCCTCAAGATATTATTATGCAGTCGTAGTGGATGGTGTTGCATGCATTATTTACAGTAAATGCTCAGAATTCAAATGCAAACCTGTGCCATATGAATTTTGTGAATAATGCCAGTTGCCTCATACTGTATTCAAAATGGATGTATAGTTTAGACTTCCAGTTGCAAAACAAACTCCCTTTTTGAATCCTAGACATTTTGCGATTTGCAATACGACTGTTTATGCAACTGTTATTGCACAGTTGTCACCTGCACTCAGGCACCAGTTTGTACAAAGCCAATTGCCAATCACACCTGACACACTTCATTTATTTTCCTCCAAATTTGAACATAATTTGCACAAATTGACCTGAATCCAGCAATTGAGACCATTAACTCCTCAGGACAGTTGTCTACCAAGTGTATAATCGTGTACCCCCTGCCAAAGGACACGACCCCGGTGGAGAGGCAAAACTTTCCTATGATGGTTGAAATGCAGACATAAATGTCAAATAAAGACCAATGCTCTGTTTGAACCACGAGGAGGATAAAATATGTTTGCACTCTGCCCAACACCAGGCCTCAGTAACAGTATTTATCAGATTGAAGTATTGTAAGTTAAAAGGAATATGCCATCCGTCCACCATTTTAAATAGGGCCGGAATTAATTTTGTATTGATTTTGATGTTAGTTGGGCAATATGCATTATTGAAAGTCATTATATTATTTGCTGCTCCCTCTGTTGTCAGTGGACACGTTCAGCTGCATTAAACTCTGCGTGTACAGAAGTTAATTGTACTTCCTCACGCGATCGATAGATTGGTTTAGGAGTAATGGCTTCAGTTATATATATATAAATATATTTATATATATATATATATATATATATATATATATATATATATATATGTGTGTGTGTGTGTGTGTGTATGTGTGTGGAAAGCCACTTTATGTCCACTCCTTTTTCACAAAAGTGAACTTATTTTTCAGGGATATTCAAAGTAATCCCATGCTACATTGAATTTCTTATTCGGGGGATGGCTTGGTGATTTCAGTCTCACTTCTTTGCCACCTTCTTTGTTGCACTCTGAGCTTGAGTCTGACAGGTAGTCGGCAGATGGAAAGGAAATTCACAAATTTCCAGATATTGTTAATAAGAGAACATGGCACGTGGCATGACACCTAATAAATTAACCATCGACTCCGCTGTGTTGTGGGTTGCGTCACGCGCCATTCTAAGCACACTGTCTCTGTGCAATTTCCAAAGGAGTTTACACGTCAATCATTCACTTGTCGAATGTAAAAGGATAAGAGTCTGACACGTGACGTCTGATGTAACCATTAAATCATCAGCAATCAAAATTAATCAATTAAGACTTTGTAAGTTCTGATATTCGGACTTAATTTAAAGCGGGGGTCGTTAAACACAACGTGGTTACACCAGAATACATGCGTTGATCATACGTCTAATGAATCTCCTTGCATCGCTTCAACCGTATTCTCTCAATTCTCACAATTTCATTAACGACTTTAATGAAATACAGTATGCACTCTTTTTGAAGAGGAGTCCATTTTGTGGACGCCGGTTTTCTCGAAATGGCAACGGCGTTGTTGTGTATTTGTGCAATAATGATGATTTATCTCGGAGTGGTTGCTATCATTATTCAGCATCAGTGTGACTGGTGAGCCATAGGTAGATCACTTATCAGTGTCTGACCTGCTGTCAGCATGAAAGAGCAACTCTAAATGCCACGTCATGCTCCCATTTTCCACTGCGTGTTTCACCGAAATGGTTCCCTCTCCCCTCTATCTCAGAGAAAGCACACTCTGTTATGGCCCACGAACACAGTGAATGCCCACTGTTGTTTTTGACTGTGCCTCATTCAGCTCCACTGCGCCCTGTAGCCAGCTAAGTAGATCACTTAGTTTGCCACCTCGCGCCATAGAAACCTCCTGGGATTTTGTCCACTCCCACTTCCTTGGATGCGGCCCTCGCGGTGTAGAGCAGAGAGGGAAAGTCTTCATTAATCACTTCACTGTCAGATTTTTAACACAGCAAAGTCTTACTGAAATGATGCAGCCCTCGCTGTCAGGGAGCTAAAGTGGACGGTAATTTCCATGGGAAGTAGAGTACTGGAAATTAGGGAACAATGAAAACGAGAGAATTGGGGAGACAAACGAGCCTGTTGAGAATGGCCTGGTTGTTAGTACTCAGATGGTAAGAGACTGGCTCTGGACACAGATTTAGCTGACATGGCCAGCTTACCAAGGACAGAGCCCTTTTTACAGGAGCATTTGCTCATTAGGGAGCACGTCTCGTATTGTTTAAAGACTTTAATGAGCATTGCCGCAACCAAGAGGAGGGAGAAAAATATTTAAAGTGGGACCTTGTATTCAAACATTGAACATCCTTCACTGGACAACAAAAACAAAAATCATGCATTTGAGCATCAAGGCCAGCCCTTCTCATGATAACTTTAATTTTTCACCTGCGTGTCTCTCTTTCTTTCCCTTCTTTCTCGCTACTGCTATCGCAGAGAACAATCTCAGGGCACCATTTTGCCGAGGACATTGAGGACCTTAATTAGTTCATTCACGGATATGGCTCCTCTTACTAGCCCAATGGTTTTAGTGCCTCTGGAGGGCCTTAAATGCCAGCTCCCTCTTGCAGAAAGGCCTCAAAACTGTACAGAATATAAAATACCTGTCAGGTTAATAAGGGAGAACCCCCAGCAACCCTACTGAATTTATTTATAGTATATTCACCTGCTAGGGTGACAGTCTTTTAACATTATAATGGCAGAAGAAAGAGGGAAAGAGCATGGTTCATAAATGCTATATCAGCATATGTTTTTTTTTTCTTCACCCCCATTGTTGAATTGCTTTGTACAAAACGAGGCTAAATTGCATAAACCGAGAACCATCAAACGACTGGACTTGAAAGAAATGATTAAGGTCAAGGTGGACGTCGTTGTGCCTCTGTAAATACACACTTTAGTTCCCCACAATAATATCAGTTGCAGTTTTCTTCAATCATATTTAATAATTGCTTGCAAAGTTTTTTTTTAACCTTTATTCAGGGTTTAAAATCGAGGTGGACTGATGCTGATTTTTAGAAATTGATGATAAAATGTGTTTTTTTTGTCTCCATCTGATAAAATATCACTGTTTAATGACAACAAACCATACAGAAAAAATAGCTCCCTCCAGTTTAAATCCAGTTTAGAATATGCAACCTTAAGGAATGACTATTAAGACGCCGACAGGTCAGTGAAAGCCATTTTGATCAACAGCCCGCGGATGCATTTGCTGAAGTGCTTTTTGGCTTGGGCGGGATTGTTGTTTAGACTTTTAAATTGAATGATCTGCAGCCGATAATGTCATTTGGTAAATTACAGCGCTCATAACCGGATAAGCATTGATTGAACAGAGGTTCGGGTCGTCTTGAGTGATGGGAAAATGATACCAAAAACTCAATAAGTTAGGTTTTCCTCTTTAGAAAGTGTGCAATTATGTCATTCTTTGCATCCGATGGTCAGCGCTTTAGCGTCATGTGAACTCTCATTAGAGAGACGGCCCCCGCGGAATGGATGCGTGGGAGCGGGGGAGAGTGCTCGGACTGAAATGGGAAAATCAAATTTGGAGTGCTTCCTGTAACACTATCCTGTTTGTGGAATGGGGGATATTCCTGAAATGGCATTCCGTTTCTGGGCAACAGCGGCAGCTGTGCATATCTTCGTATCCAGGGGGGGTGCAGTGTGATAAAAGCCCATTGATGCAGCTGTGTTTGAACAGGGAGATTGCAGTTCGATCAGTGGCACGGAATATTCTCTCCCTGACGGTGTTGGAGGGAGAGAACTTTTCAAGGCCCCCCCTGCAGAGGAGGGAGGAGATGCTGACTAAAATATTGTCATACACGAAAGGCGAATCCCAGGAAGTCTGAGTAAACGACAGTTTTATGGAACACTCCCACTGCAGTTGTAAAAAGAAAGAAAGAAAGCAATGTTGGATTGGTGCCTTGGGGTATCTGTTAAGTGCAAGGCCAAACTGGTTGTCATGGCAATAGTGGAAAAATTAAAGTTGTTTACTCATTCAAAAAAAGAACAATAGATTCTAGAGAGATTCTGTCATTTACAAATGCACATTAACAACGTATATTATGTCTAATTCATGGTGGAATATTATAAAACGTGTATTTACATCAATTGACGGAAGTGTTTTAGTTTGTTGTGTTAAATTTCTTTTTCTTTTTTCTTTTTTTGCCATAATGCCCACAGTCATCGTTCTTTTGTCAGAATTTTGTCACAAAACTCCAGGAGTTGTCAGAAAATTCCCACAAATCATACATCAAAATGTGTGGCTGAAGCGGGGACGGGTACAGCTGTGGGTCTCTCTGTCGAAATGAAACTGTGAAGAAAAAAAACCTCCCGTGGGAAATGAATGGAGAGTTTATGTCAGAGGCAGGTGAAATTCGCCTTCCATGCCATCTTGGGTACAGATCAAGTGATGTGCACCAGCCAGCAGCCACATTCACAATGTCTCCCGATTTTCCCAATTAATCTCTTGTCTCCAAGCATGCAGACTTGTTTTGTCCTCCTGTGCGATTAGAATGTGATGGTCTTTCTGTCTCAACTGTGCCCTCAAGAAGACAGACTCTGTTGTCTTCGGTGTCTGTTTTTATGTTTAGTATATGCAAGATGAATCTTTCATGACCTTAATCAATAGTACAGTCTGATCCGCGGAGCTGAAGTATTGAGTTTAAATGTGTTGGTGGTTGCTATGCAAAGCCATGTGAAAAAAGTAGGTGTGCAGCTCATGTGTTGCATTACCCCGGTGGACTAAAGGGTCGGTAATACATGGAGGAAAATAAATTGGTTTCAAGATCTATGTCTGCTTCTCAATTTTCACACTACCAACGGGGTTAAGGTGGATCAGGGCATTGGCTCGGTGCCGCGTTCGAGTTACAGCCTCCGTGTTCCAATTCATAGCAGCCACAGGTGCACGAGAGAGAAAAAAGTGCGCCTCGAGCAGTGTAGCAGCGGCGTGTGAATGCAGCATTAGACGCAATTAAGGGATTTGACGCTTTTTCAGTGGAAATATGTAACGGGAGGACAAAGTGACGGTTGTTAGTTTCCTCGCTGACACTCTTTCTGTCGAGCAAGAGATGAGAGTGGAGGTGGAGTATAACAGAGCCACTCTCCACTGGTGTGGCCTCATTAATCACTGTCCTCTCACTCACCGCGGGTGGAGGGGATCCTTTGTCTCTGTTTGGAGCCCTCTGTGTTGGATGTGATGCAGCTCCACCGATGCCGGTGCCTGCCGCCCAGTCGGTGTATGAATTCTCATCGATGTCTAAATTAGGACTTCATTAACCTTCATGGAATTTATGCCACCGAAAGGCTCTTATCTTTCCTAATAGTCATTTTCCGAATACTACTCCACACTGCAGTCTCTATGTGTTTCACTGTTGCCTGATCAGAGCTGCTTTCACTTACATTTTAGCTGGAGAGTGTTTTTTTTATATCTATATGTATATATATATATATATATATTTATATATATATATATATATATATATATATATATATATATATATTGTTCATTCTGCCACAATTTCATTTTTCAACCAAGGCTCCTTCATATTGGGAGCAAGGGGGAAAAAGTAAATCCTTCAAGAATTTCATTATGATTTTAATGAGGCAAAAGTGAGAGAGAGGGAGATTAATTTAATGAGAGATACAGAAACGGCAGTAGACATGTCATTTTATTACCAAGTGAAACTTCACAAAGTTTAGAGAAGCTGTGTGAAGACGCCTGAGCTTAGCTTTGTGGTTCTGAACAAAAATCCCCTCTCACACGGCGCCTTTGTTGGCTTTTAATCCAACAAACCCAGAAATGACTAAATATGTCAGTGTTTTGGAAGCGTGCGTAGTGTGGAATCGCAGACACATGCCGTTGCATATTTATTGCAGCTCATCAGCTATTTGAGCTCCTGCTCATCAGAGTTAGTGTAAAGATGAGCATGGAGACCGATCATCAGACCTCTGCATAGAGTGTCTCACTATAGTGAGAAAGCCTCAGGCTCCCTTTGAACTGGCCGGGTCACAGACACGTTCTCAGGGGCTGTGAGACCATCTTCTGGATTTCACTCCACTTTTGACCCGATCCACGCGATGCTTGTCGGCGGTTTCGCCAAGACACTTGGGCATTTGATTAACGGCCAGCAGGGTCAGAACTTTCACCTGCGCTATCTGTGACACAGGGGTCGTGTTCGTTCCGAGTGTTTTGATGTCAGAGAGTGACGACTTTGAGGCTCAAGTCCTCAGACCAGACGGGGGAGTGAAAAAAAAAACCCAAATGTCTTTTCCTCTTTACAACAACTGTCAAAACCTGTGTTTGCCGTGAGTGAGTCCTATTGTGAATGTGATGGTGGATATGGCGGGGAAGTGCACAGAGTATTTGCAGGCTTTTCCTGGATTAATAATGTATAGGTGACATTTCAGTGGCATTGATTGACTTCTCCTTTCCTCAGTAGATTCATTATTGCCTGTTTACACCCTCAGACGACGTGGAGTAACTTAACTTGGCTATAAATGTCCATATATGGGCGTCATAATAGCGTCATGATTATGGTTACTTTTTTCCTAGTTTATGATAACAAATAATACACAAGGTTTTACAATATATGTATGTACTGCAGTGCACTGCATGATACGTTTGAACAAAAATAACGCCTAAACATAATTTAAAATACACCGCAGCAGTTCAATATTTGCTGATGCCAATTTTGATCGTCAAAACAAATTGGCCAACTGATGAATTGATTGATTCATTTACATGCTACAACTTCTGCAGGTGCAGCCTATTGAGCTCTAATTACTCCACCAATGGAAACTCATTTATCATTTCATAATTAACACCAAACACACACATGCACATCACACACTCACTATTCTTTCATATCGATAACAACGCCTAAAAAACCTGCACCTCTTTAGGTGCCAGGTAGCATATGGTGTGTTGCGTTACATCGGGGACATGACACTACAGTATGAGCAGCCAGTTTGGTCATTATTGATTTATGGTGGGTTTAAAAATCAGCCTCAATGAACATCTGCAGTCTCAACCTTTGACTTGTCTGCCGTTAAGCTTGTGTCTATCGAAGGGTTAAGTGGGTCCCATTCTTGCAAAACAATGAAATGAAAAAAACCCATTATTACACTGACAGATTATCATGTGTCTTCAATAAATATGTTGTTTACTGGACGACAAAATATGATTTGTGAAAGTGAAGCAGGCGGCAGACAAATAGACAAGTTTATCCGCTGTTCGACTTCGGAGGGGGGCAGCGCGATTATGCTGTCGCCAGAGATCACGAAACACATAAACAAAACCCAATTAAAGAAGTGGAAAAAACAGTAATGGATGACGGGGGCATGGGGGATTGAAGGAGTGGGCGTGGCGGACTCCTACAGGACCTGCTTGGCTCTAGAGCTGCCACAGATGTGACAGTGTCTGGACCATGTCTGGAATATAATGTAATTCTGACGAATTAATAGTCGTGGAGGAAATGTCATAAATAATGAGGAGCCAAGCTTTGGTTGATGACGAGAGTGGAGCCGTGCCGAGCCGTGCCAAACCATACCGAGCAAGGATGTGCGCAACTCCCCACCCCCCCCTCCCCTGACACGAGGCAAGGCGCCAGACCGACTTGCAACGTGATCCCAGAATTCCCTCGGCGTGACATGATGAAGTAACGGGAATCCCTGGAGTGGAGCTGTAGAGGTAGCAGCGGTGAGCTGGGGGTTTGGTGTTTATGGATGTGTGTTTGTGTGCGGCGTTGGGGGGGGGGAGGGGATTGGGCTCAGGGAGGGAGGGTGCAGGGCGTCCATGTTTTCTGCTTGGTTTCACCTGAGACAATGAGGCAGACTGGCAGATTTGTGCCAAAGGGGGGGCTCTGGGTGATAGCGAGCCAAGGCGGATGAAAACACAAATTAGCACACACCCCAGATGTACACAAAGTGCATTGTATTTTCATGAACGGTGTATTCCTGTGACAGTTTTTTGTCAACAAACGGAAAGTGTCCTAGCCTTTAATCACCAATCACGTTTCCCTTTGAAGTAGAGTAGTTTCACAACCATTCTCATCACTAATCTAAGGGTAGTGTCCAGTGGTATCTTTCTAAACATGAGGTTTAAATGGAACAGTTAAGTCTCAACAATACAGTGCTTAATGCTCAAATACCCTAAAAGGTCCATTATGCAAAAAGCATAATGTGGCTGAGTCTAATTAATAAGTAGTTACCTCATTTTTTTTGAAAGGAGTGTCAGAAAGTTGTTGGAGAACACAAAACAATCGTTGGTGAAGACACCTCTGAACATTTGCCAATGGATGTAATATATACTGTAGAGGTAAAGGATGTTTGTGCTGAAAATGCATCTTTTAAAAGCTAATTCTTTCAAAGCTACAATATTTACTCCGTATTGAAACCCAAAACAGTTTATCTTCAAGATAGATATTTTCTTCTATTTAAACCGGCACAAATATATGAAATACAATATAGTGCACATGCTGAATTGTTTAGTTTACTCTTTTCTTCCACTTCATTCGTCATCCTCTACTTTTTTTTTGTCCCATTTTATTTTTACAGTCTTTCCGTCCCTCCTGCTTGACACCCTTCTCCTGTCCCCAGCTTACTCTCCTGGTAGCCCCTCAGGTTCCCTCTGGCCATGGTCTGTCATGGCTCTGCCATGCTTCATTTCTTCATTAGAGGGTTCTATAATAGATTTCCACTATCAGGGTTCCCCGTGCTGTTACGGGAAAGATGTGAAGTCTAGACAGCTTGGGAAAAAGTCTCACAATTCACCTTGTAAGAAGTCAATCTGTATTGGTGGAAGTGACAGCACGCTGTTATGTGGTGCCCGCTGAAAATGACGAGGCGCCATCTCCATCTGGTTTCCATCAGTTTTGCCGGACACTGAGGTGAACTGAGTTTTACCTCATGTCTCGACAGGTTGAGTCATGTAGCAGGTTGCTAGCATTTTCTTGGGTTTGTTTATCAGTCATAACAAACCCTATTGGAGGACGATCTCATGGACCCGATGCACACTTTCTGCTGCATCCATTCTCGTGCCACATCCACCCTTGTTAGATAGAATCCTCCTCCTGAAATCCATAAATTTATTGATTGGTGTCACCGTGTTCTCTGTCTGTGCATTAAAGTTGACAAATGAACAGCGCCAGAAAAGAAGACGCTCTGAACAATAGCACATTGATGTTTCGTGAGACCTCAGTGTTTGATGGATTGTTGGATGGTTCTTGTGATGTATCTATGGCCTTGTCAGCTGATTTCAAGGCAAAATCCAACCTTTATTCTGCATATTATCCATCGCTGGTAAATATAGGCCCAACATGACTTTACTTCTGAAGGGACTTTATTGATTAATGAGTTGCTGCGGGCCAAATATAATCAAATATTATTGCTCTTTGGAACACTCTTACCTTTGCTTCAATTTTCTGCTCATCACATTATTGATTCTTATCAATCCACGGACCAGTGCTAATCCGCACAATTAGCTTGATATTATTGGGTGTGGTCCTCTTTCCCATACAAGTTTCACATATCTCCAGAGACCTGAACGCAGAGCTGATGTGTGAATTGCAGGTACACTTGCATAGATGAGTCTTTGAGCACAATAATGTGAGTGTGACGTTTATTGCATATTTCCAATTTCGCAAATGCTTCCGCTGTGCAGAAACATTCAAATGTGTCTGTTTAGGCATCTGCAATTACAAAAAAAGCCTTCTCTGTAGACAATTTAAAAAGCTGTGTTTCAAAGAGGCGTTAAACTGGCGCGGCTCCAATTTGCAGATGAGAAAATTAAAAGGATACACATCCAACTTAATTTGCATTATATGCAGTTATATAAGGCCACTGTGCTACTCTAAACACCTAAGTTCTCAAATAACCCATGAAAGTCTCACTCTCTTTTTTCCCGGCGTTCATTGCATCTCTCTTGTCTTGCTTGTAGCTCTGACAATGAAATTGCTACTTTTGCTCCACTCAAGTAACAATGGTTTGCATCCCTTGGTAGCTGTGTATCCTTATGAGTATTTTCATCACTGGTTTTCCCTCCTTTTATGACCTGAGGTGGATGACTCTGCTCAGTTTTGAGTCTCCCGGCAGATGTGTCTGCACAGTGGCTCCAATTATCTACCGCTAAGAAGAGGCTTAATGTCACCTCTTGTGTTTTCATGTTGTAAACATAATGCAAATTAGTGCTTATTTATTTTGCCAGTGGATGGAACATTTCGATATTGTGCCGCTTCCATCTTCCCGTGTGATGTTTACTGTTTCACAGCCTCAGACAATGCCTCATGTGTACTGTCACTCCTGCTTACAGTAATTGCTTGTTCCCCCTAACATTCTCTTTTTTTGTGCACAACCGAGCTGAAGAATATACTCCATGAGCCGGTGACAGTCCAGTGAACCTAAAAGCAATAAAAGTCAAGTCACTTTTTTTTTCCATTAAAAATGCATTCGCAGAAAAGTCAGCCTCTCCGAGAAAGAAAGAATGAATGAAAGCACATGGACCCATTTCCAAAGAGTGGAGTTGAATTACTGGTAACCTTTTACCTGCCTCACAGAAAAGATGTTTTTCATTTTTTCACACAGTCGAATCAACTTTAAACTGCTAATTTTGCATCACAACAGGACCTACCATGTTCTTTTCTACTGCAGGTGCTTCTTGTTTGGACATTTATTCAGTTTGGACTTTTTGTTGTAGCGTTGCTCTCTCTGTTTCCTCACCTTTGGTTTGTGGTTCTTTGTTCCTCGTTTTTGTGTGTGTAATATTTTGTTCTTGGTCCTAATTTTCCTTCCTGATTGTCAGCCAAGCTTGATGTCATTCACCTGAGTCCAAGGAGCTTCATCTGTGTTCAATTATTGCTGCCTCCCCCGTGTATTTAGTCTCTGTCCTTTATGTCTTTGTTGACATCCTGTTCAGTTCATCCTGTTTGTTCCTGTTTGAGTTCTGCTATGTTCTGGTCCGTGTTGCTGCTCCCCGTGTCATGCCACTTGTGTTTTGTTTTTCTCTGTGAGTTTTACTTTAATGCCATCCCCTTATGCTTTGGATTGTTTTTTCCCTTTTGTGTTTTTGTTTTGTTTAAGACTGTTCAACAGCTGACATATTATGAATCTAGTTTAAAAAGCTTGACCCAAACCCTATGAATGCACAAGATGTGCTGGCATGAAAGGATGTTTAAAAAGCACACACAGCTGGTATTGAAAAATATCACTTAGTGAAATTTGCCTGCTCAGTTGTGTGTCTGAAGCGAGTTTCAGCTGGTGGTCATTGCTGTGAGAGTATGGCAATGTTGGCTATGCTCTGGGAATGCGGAGTCAATGTGGGGGTGAAAGGGGTGTGAATATGTCAGTTATATAGTGGCAGGAGTTCAATTTCACTGTGAAATGTGCTGTTGGTATATTTATGTTGTCGGCAAGGCCAACAGACCTTGCCATGTACCCCTGCGTCGGTTCCAAGTGCTGTCCACAGCTCAATTTTCTGTCTCAGAGCCCTGAACCAGGCTGCCTGCGTTTCTTCATTAGCATTATCGGTGCGCAGTAAGCTTTCACTATTGGCACAGTGCTGTTAAAAGTGTGGAGATTGAGAAGGGAACACATTGGACCCTCTTCCAACAAGAAAACCACGCCCTTGATTTGTTTTGTTTTGTTTTGTTTTGCGCAGTTATTCAAATTCATGGTTGTGATGCATGCAGCCAGTAGATCTAACAGCCCTTTAACCCTTTAGTCCAATCTGACGAGACCTCATGATGTCCCCCACACCAAGCATCTGAACACAAGAATTTACTGATGACCACTTTTCCTGTCTAGAAACGTCTTCCCATGCTTTTTATAAGGAGTGTATATTGTATATTTTTGAATAGACCGCATATATATAGCTTTCTTTGTCCCTTTCAGTTACACATGTTAACCACTCGATTCAAGATATAAATAAAATGTAGTGATTTATGGTTGATGTATTGTTGTAAGAGCAGTTGCGTTACATCGGTCACACTAGACCACACAACACTGAGCAAAGGGAGGAACCACTGTTCACACTGGAGAACGATGGTCTAACATATAATGGAGAGTTGACAAAAACACATTCTTGTCAGAACAGAAGAGAGAAAAAAATTATAGCAAAAACAAAACCAAAAAAAAAAAACCCTTCACCATATGGTGCTGTAAAGCAAGTCGTGGGCGTCTGTTTGTTGGATCTGCCTCACACTGTTCTCACTCCAACAGGAGGTAGCCTCCCTTCAGTCGAGAAGTCTTTCACAGCATGAGTGAACTGCATTTACAGTTGTAGCGTGGAGAACAAATGGCATTAGTCAGTTTTTGAGATGTGTGGAAATGAAAGCCCCTCTGTGCAGACTCTTGGAGGTCCAAATGAATGAAGTCGTCTCCGTGCAGCTGTCGTCTACTGTCTGTCTAGACGACGGCTGCAATTTTCAGCCCAGATGATGTATTCTTTGGTCAGAAGCCATTTATCCACAGCGCGTCTAAATGAGTTCTTGATCTTGCCTTATCTTTGTGGTATTTTATCTAACTTGAGTCAGATCTGTTGTCCTGCCCTCAAAAAATCCTATCTTTGGATAGTATTGATATAGAAAACATTATTAGACTTCAGGGCATCTGTCGTCAAAAACCTCCGCGTTAATTAGTTGGATGTTGACGGATTGAGTGGATCTCTCTCGGATTCATCTGCATTTCATGAGGCCAGTGATTTAGAGCACATCTCAGCTACACTGACTCTTCAATTCCCCCTGATTTAAGGGTCATCAATGATAATTTTTCATGCGCAAATTTAAATGCTGCCCCCAGTGACTTAGTGCCATAGTAATTAATGACCGTTGTGCCCACAGAATCTGCTCCATCAAGTATTATATTAATAAGTAACTACCTGGAAGCTACTGAAATGCAGCATTTGAAACCCATATTCAGATAGTCTTGAGCATTTGGCCATTTTCTAAATTGTCCTTTAAGCTTCGACGGAAAAAGTAACAATTTCGATTAATGTCCCTTTTTCAGACCTTGCAAGGCAAATGATTGCAAATTCATTTCATAGATACTTTCATATTATACGCCTCAAATGTGGTTGCAACAATATTTCAGGTTTTAGAGATGCAATGAAAATGCAAATATACTTCTACCTCCGTTGCATGAATGTGACGAGTTCATTAGAGCTACACTTGTAGTTATCTTGGCGGATGACACAGATACTTAAAAATGTGACCCATGACTGGATTTTACATTTCTTGTAAACATGGAGCATGAGTGTAACACAATGAGACAGAAGAATGAGAGCCACTGTTCCCGTGCAGAAACACATTGCCAGCTGATAGGACTGGAGGAGCCCTGCACTGCGGCAGGATCTTGAGGGATGAATGGATGTTTTTCACATCTGCTCATCAGTACATTCAACATATCTGTTTCCAGAAGCATGGGAACGGCATGATTTCCGTTTGGTTTCAGTTGTGATTTGCAATTTGCCACACAAATTGTAAAATGTTCACATTTGAGATTTATAGTTCTTACATTTGTGTTCTCGAAATTTTCCATTTCTCCATCTTGAAAAGTGCTCATATACTAATGTCATAATTTGAGATACTGGCTTGCAAACTGCGACTTATTGACCCAGAAGAACAGACAATTGCCCGTTATTAGGAGTTTTATTATGTCATTTTTAGAGACATAAAGACAAAAGTACTCGTCACAGGATATCGGACATTAATGCTAAAGGACAAAATACCCTTCATCAGCTCTTAAACTCCACTGTAGGTTGAGGGTTTGAGTGTTTGTGTGACAGCAGTGGAAAAGAATCCCTTGAGTCATAAAAGGGAAAGTCATGAATTTGTCCCGGATAAATCACAGAGCAGCTTGTTTTAATCTGCAGGGTTAGCTAAGGTAAGATTTGACCGCAGCGATAATAAGGACCTATCTCTCCAATGTTCCATGACTCACCTCTCTGGTATTCTCTGGGTAGGGATCCTCCTTTCCCCAGAGAACCTGGTCTACTCTGTCTCTGATACAGTGAGGTGGTTGAAGGCTGGCAGGCACTAATTGTTCAAGACCGTTAACAAGACAACTAAGGCATTGCTTCTTTCCATCCGTGCTTCATTCCTCTGAGTGTAATGGGTGGAAATATCCTGCTTGGCCTCATGCCATGTCATTGAGGGCAAGGACTCCTAAGAGAGGGACGCATGGGGAGGAAGTGGGGGATTTGAACTTCATCGATGCTGCTGCAAATCAGTGTGTGGCGCTTCACACTTTACCCGATATATAACAGCCACATTTTCAGCCTTGACAACATGATGCCAACGCTGTGATAGCTCAGGGACTCTGGGACAGGGACAGTAATACCTTCATCGAGTCGGAAGGGAACGTGCAGTTGCAGTCCTGTCAAGTTCACACAAAGTTTGCTTTTAAAGCAAAGTGACAGCTGTATTGTGCCATTGCATTCATGCTTTCATTCATTCAAGGGTCCACATGTGTTGTCTTCCGAGTGAGTGTGCGGATTCTTTTGATCCAACCATTGTGTGCAGTGGACATATGGTTGTTATAGCGATACTTGAACCCAGTGTTGTACAGTTGCCAACCACATTTAATCCATTTCGTTTCTGTTTTTTAATACTTCAAATATCGGTGGATGTCTTATATAAAAATATGTTGTACGTTACTTATAATTATAAGTATAATTAATGAAAGGTGCAAATGGACTGAACACAACAAACTCTTTTCCTGATATTTACATATTTTTTACAGATATGCAGCACGTAGCCCATAATCTATAAATCTATAAATCTATAAATGTATGTCCCTTTAAATCAAACACTTTGGCAACAATCAGATTATCAGCATGTCTGGCCTACTGTTTCTCTCACTTCAATAGCAAGTGGTCTTGTTTTCTGTTGTCTGCTACGTATCGCTACCTATGCACGTACTTGCCTTGAGGACGGTCACTTCCCCATGAAAGTCAAATGTGAGACTTGTAGTTATGAATGTAAACTGTCAAGCCCGCATCTGTAATGAATTGGAATGGAATCAGATTGTTTGAACAACTCGACTTGTTATCCGAAGGTAGTATGAGGTTATAGGCTTGAACGAGCTTTCTCGTTTCCCCAGCTTTAATTCACATACAGCGGATTTCAACGTGAGACCATAAAATAATCAAAAAACAAATCTCTCAGAATGTTCTTTAACCCCTAAACCACATATTCACACCTTCCACTTGCCTGCACATCAACAGTGGAGGCACAATGGTGCTGAATCCCCTTCATATTTCTTACCCTCAAGGATGAACTCTGAATGAGGCCTTGTTGACCTACATTCACTTTCTAATATTCTTGTTGCACAACCACCAGCATCAATTCAAACATTCTCCAAGGTCAGTTCCTCCCGTGTGTCATGTGACTCGCAGCTGTAAACCTTGATTACACACCATCTCCATGGGAGTCACACTTTCTATGATGTGTGGGAGCGGTACCTGAACAGTGTGTTCCCTGACCTCCTTGGACAAGGTCACCGCGGAGCAATCAAAAAACGCCGGCTCTGGCAACTTCACAGCAGCTGTTTTACATTGATGTTCTATTTATGGCACGTCAGTGGATGTATCCAAGAGAGCTACCTTTGTGCCAAACACAATTTGTTCTTAAATGTGAGGGAGATTTGTTCAAATCTGCACTTCTATGTTGTTGATAGGAGCAGGTTTTTGACCAGGTTTAAAGTTTTTCAGTGAGTCCTGCACAAGGTGTTGACACCAGCAGCATGTAATTGAAAACACTTCAGGGTCACGCTCTGTAGAGGTCTGAGGAGTAATTCTAGCCAGTGGAGATGACAGAAGTCAATGGGAGTTATTGCCCTTCTCGTGGCCAGTTCATTGCTGAAGATCAGAAAGGAGATGAATGACAAAGCAGTGGAGCCAAGGAAACATCTAGGTCTTAAAACCTCTGCCCACTGGCTTGAAATAGAAAGTACTATATAAGCACTGACTGCACATTGTCCACAAAGCAAACTTGCAACTCTGTAAAGAATTTTGCTTACTTGTTCTTTAATAGGGTGACTCCTAGAGCCCAATTATCCCTTTGTTCAACTTATTCATGTTCAGCTCTGTTAAATGAGGGTTTTGTCGGGAGGGAGAAAAATGCAACGCTCTGCAAAGGTATACAAAACAGGCGTTTTCTAACTTCCGTTGGTTATAATGACATATGAAATTAATTGGTAATATCAGGGAGTGTGAGAATAATAGCAGTTAAGTGACTGAATGTGCTTAAAAAGTCAAAACTGAGACATTTAAGTAAAAATGTTGCAGGAAAACTGTTCTGGGTCCAAATTGCTTTCCAAATGTCCATGTTTGTTTTCTCTTAAATGTTTTTAATTAGTCTGTGGTTTTGTCGGTAATGTGTCTCACTGTGTCTTGCCCATCAAATGTATTCTCAGCAACGTCCTCACATCTCGGTGCTTAATCAGTGAGCAACGTTATTGTCGATATAAATGATCGGGAAAAAACACATAAAAGACCCAAATTGCAATTATGCTTTTCTTTTAATCTCTCACAACATTGCTCATAATATTCATTTATCCCCCTCGTTTCCATCCATTTGTCGAGTAGCCTGCTGCTTGTTTTGTTTTCTCTTCATTTTATGCCTGTCACAGTCATTTTTATGGTCTGTTGGTTTGATTATATGCTGAATCTTTTTGCAAAGTGACAAACTACACAGTCGAAGCTCGGCGCAAACACGGCGCAGATTGCCTCGATCAGAGGCGGAGGGTTGGGGATAAATTGCATCACGGCTAAACAAAGTCAGACTTGTGAGATTTGGAACATTCGAACTTCATTTCATCGAATACCTTCACACTAACTTTTCCCTTTTTTTGAAATCTCGGTCTTTTCTTATAGCTTTGTGTACACGCTTAAACAAAATAACACATTCAGAAGTCCCTTGTGTAGTCTGCTGTTAATTTTATGGGTGGTGGCAGAGATCAATAGAAGAGCTAGAATAAACAGAGGGTGGATCTACTGTCTGTCTAGGTAAGTTATCATCATTGTATTTTTGCTTGGTCAAGCTCTGAGCACATGATCTCTGGAGAGACGGATTACAGGACTCCTAAGCTCCCGATATATATATTTTTTTCCTTCTTCCCATCTTCCCTGGCTCTAATTAATCAGGGCAGGGTTCTACCAAGAGGCTTAGCTGGCCCCTTGTCAATTTGCAGCAATCGGCTTGCTCAGACAGGCCTCAGCAGCACCAACGCAGTTGCAGTCCACAGTAGATAGCGGCCTTTTAATGGGCAAAGCTTTCACAAGCTGATGAAATGCTGAGCAAACAAAATGCAACCAATAAAGGATTGAATTTGCAAAGGGAATATAGTAATCTTTCCCTTTAAATGGATTTAATGACTGCTATAATTATGAAACATTAATGTGATTGTGCCAGCAAGAAGTGTTCCCAGGGAAGGTCAGACGCAGGCGTATTCCATTCGGTGTGCAATGAATTAGCAATGAGTTCAATGATCACTCCACGGCTGTGCATTACTCAGAATTTTACTTTCGAAGGCTATTTGTTCCTCCTTTTCCTAAAACGCCGGTGTCTTGATCACAGTCCAGCAATGAGCTGTGTCTCACACTGCGGAGTGTTTCTCCTGCCGAGTTGCAGATATCATTGTCAGCCAGTGTTAATGTGGTAGAACAGCAAATGCTTGATGGGAACGCAACTCTCGGCGGGCAGGCAGAACTCACCTGACACCAGAGCTGGGAGTATCACAATGGCCAAAATAAATATGTTGGATTATGTAAGAGAAACAAGCGGCGATAAATCATTTCGCAACAGCAACGTCGGGCCAATGGGTCGACGGGGACACCTGCGGTGTAACTAAGTCATTCAGGGAAAGACATTTGCGTTTGTAGCACGGTCCCCCTGCTGTTTCATTCCAGCCACAAATAATGACACTTTATCCTGTGCGGTTAAGAAAATAGCTCAGGCTTGGAAGGATTTCACTGGTGTCAAGAAGTTCAACCAAGTGATTCCAAGTGGTTTCGAAAAAAAATCGGAGGACCCTTAAGGCTCTATTCTAGAAAACGTAACATCACAGATTCTATTCTATTTTTTATATAGGATAGGTTGTAATGTGTGCACCTTATTTCTTCACACTTGTGTGCTTTAGCTTTGTTAAAGCTGGCTCTTTCAAAAACAGTTCAGTCACAGTAGCTTCAGTTGTGAGTCTGGTTGTCATTTCCTTAAAAAACAAGAAGCTAATTTAAGCCTTTGCAGGGAAATTAATGAAAGCAAATATAATTGAATAGATTGAATTGCTTATATGAAATATTATATCACCACCAGCTCATTAGTTTGCTTCTGCTCAAATATCTTTATCCAGACCATGCAGCTGCAGAGACATCTCAGTGCCGCCTCTGAAGCTGCAGAGTGCAATCCCTCATTGCAAAGGTTAAATCGAATGGTGCGCATTTTCCTCTGCACCACTCACCTCTGGGATTCCGGATTTTATTGACAATCCAGTAGTAGGTTTCAGATTTACTGCTTTGTGTCCAGGCAGCCCTTTTATTTACAGTATGTTGGATTGTAGGATCTGAGGCGGGGAACATCTGTGAGCAATCGAGACGAGAGGCGGACATGGCCTCATCAAAAACCCCGCTGACATTAGACTGCGTCTCTACTGTAGAACTCGCTTTTTCCCATGGGGAGTGTGCTAAGACCCAGCTAAATTTATTGTGTCTGACTGCTTCCAATGACAAATTAACAGATTGCTCATGTAGTGGGTATGAAATTAGAGAGGGGTTGTATATAGCTGGGAGTCGACCTTTCATCTCTAAGAACTGTCACCCTGTTAGGATAAGGGGAAAAATAGCTAATAGCTAAAAGCCACTGCTGATGAAAATGAAACTGTGATTTACAGAGTATACAATCAGTGATGTGACGTCCAGGTGGCCCAGTGGTTGAGATTCACATACATAGCTGTAATGTTCGTTTTTAATTAAACTACTTAGTAGTATTTATCAACTTAAATGCCTCTTAAGGTTGGAAAAAAGAAATGACATCATAATTTCCCTTAGCCTAAGATGGTAAAAGCATAATCTTATATGAGGCAACATGCCAAAACAGCAAACTGCTTTTCAATGTGAGTAACGTTTGGACTTGGCATCCCCTCCCTTTCTATCATTGCCAGGAGATTTTCTTTTAAAAGGTTTTTATTAGCTTTCAAAGCTCCAGAGACCAACGGGAGGCTCAGCCTGTTTACTGTCCACATGGAAATTAAAAAAAAAGGCTGTGATTAAGTCTGCCTATGATATGGAAGGCATGAGATAGGTTAGACATGATAAGCCTTATGATGCATGTGTTGTTGTATGCCAGATGGAAAGAGAGATTGCAAGAGGCTTAAGGCAGTGTAGATAGATGAAGGGATTATAGCAGCCAATCTTTCTGTCAATAAGTGTTTCGGAGGCTAGAAGTTTTATGTTTTTATTTTTTTATTTTTTTAACCAACAACACTTTTTCCAAGAAAAGATCTGGACTGCAAATCCCAACATGGAAATAGAAGATTCCTAAATCTAGAAGGGAGATGAAAGGACAAACAGGAGCATGCATTCGGTGACAGCTTTCCAGATGGTGGAACTCAAACACAGTCCCCACAGAAAGTCTTCACACTGTGACATTCAGGAATCCATCGACAATACAAAAAAGAAACCCAGCCTTCTTTCATTCTTCCTTCAGATTCCAACAGACCTGCCCTGTTTTCACAGGAGGACGTACAATGCGAGCTTGGCCGAGGCAGCATTAGGCCGTTTTTGTAAACAATGAAACCAGTTGTTACTGAGCACACCGGCTGTGTACAGTAACCGGAGTGTGTTATGCCATTATGTTTGACAGGTGTATTGGAAGTTATATTAGATTTGGGGTTTTCTCGACATCAGTCAATAGATCCTGACAGGGCACTGATGAGAATCACGACTATTTCCTGTTTTTGTCCCCCGTGGGGAATGTGTTCTCAGTAACCAGGCTGATTGTGAAGGTGGTTTCACAAGTGGAGAGGCCGCAGTGTACGGCCTGCCGCGTCCTTAGCTCACACGTACAAGTCGTCTGAGGTTGTGGCCAATTCATTCCAACAGGAAAAAAATGCTGTTATTTGCCCAGAAATATTCTCTACATCTGAAAGCGACATTGTTTATTTTCCTTCATTTCCTCAACATCCCATCACTTGCATTAGAAAGCCATTTAAAGGGTAGGCGGACATAGCACATTTCAAGGGTGTCGGTTAGCATCGGAAAAACATCCCCAGCCCCTGCATTTGTGAGCGCCGCTGCAGTGTTTCTCTTCAGAACTTGATGGTACATGAATCTTGTTATCCAGTGAGAGCTAGAGAGATTAATAACAATCCCCCCCCCATATTTTCACTGAAATACTTCATATTTTGTCGAAATGTTTTTCTCCTAGTTGTCTGCAGCGCCGTGTAAATTCCCAGAGCCTCAAGTCAAGTCTCATTTATTTTGTCTGAATGACAAAAAAACAAAAGTCATTTTAATTACGACTGAATTATTAATTATCAAACGGATCTTTGAGGCGGCGATATTTAGTATTTTAAAATCTTGACTAACTGAATAATTATCTAAATCATGTCAGCATTAGTGTTGGATAATGGTTAATGTGGAAGAACGTGCTCGTCTGGAGATGTGATGCGACTTTTCTTTTAAAACTGAGATATGCTTAATATTTGAACTGATTTCTGTTACTATACTGTATATTCTCAAACCAAGAGCTGTACGCTGCAGAAATGAGGGCCTGTTCCAGCTGCAGGAGGGATGTGGGTGTTTTTTCAGTACAACACAAATGCTCTATTCTGTCTACAGAGGTAAATTATTGGGGGGAAAAAAGTAAGTGTAGATCTTCACAAGGGTTTATCATGCCTTGCAGAGTTTCAGTTAAAAAAAATTGCCAGCAGCTTTTGCAATGAAGCACTGTTATCTTTGCCGCAAGTTCATTTTCTTTGTGCTGTTTTTTGCTGACAAAATTCACCACATTTAATAGTTTTTTTCCACATTTTTTTTAAACTGGCCCTGTGATGGACTGGCGACCTGTCCAGGGTTAGCTGGGATTGGCACCAGCACACCCTTCATCCTTCACGTGGAGGATAAAGAGGCAGGAGATGGATGGATGGATGGATTTTTTGAAACTCCATTGACGACAATTAAGATCCTTGCCTTCGTAGACAGTTTGCCATCTTGATGAACGAGTCCACGTCGTAGAGACGTCCTATCTGAAACGTGTATCTCGACCTGTCCGTGGAGCTCGTCCTCATGTGCGCGATAACCTCACCCGGAGGTTCTTGAGATCATTTATCGGAAGACATAAGAGTCATTACCCCCATAAATGCTACTAACAATGTTACAATTGAATTGGCTGGCATGCAGGACAGAAGACCGAGGCAGAGATAGAAGAGGTTCTGATTAGGCATCTGGCTGTCTGGGACGTAATGAGATTGTCCAGGTATGAGTTGATTATGCTGCCATATTGATGAAAAAATAATTGCGTTTTCCATAATCCTCAGGAGGGCTTGACGTTGAGAGTTTGGGAAGTGATTTCAACGTGCAAACACACTTTAGTTGTGGAGGGTATCCAGTCTGGAGCTTGGTGATGTGACTTATAAATAATATCTGGATTTTTATGGTTTTTTGTTAAAATTCCGTAGCACTGATGTTCATTTTCGATGACTAAACACATCTGCCGCCATCACCCCTCACCGCAGACGCAAACCGCTGAGAGATGGACTCCATCTTAATTGCACAATACTGTACTTTGTCTTTTTTTGTCTTTACATTTTTTGTACTTTGGATGTAAAGACCCAAGCAATTTGTTTGTTTCTGATGGTCTCTTTAATGTTTCTTGGTAAACTCGGCCCCAGAGGCATTGTGTACTTTATGTTTATCGCGTTAAATGAGATTGGAATAAATGATGCACAAAGGAGATGAGAAGCTGTTATCAGTTTGTGCCCATTTTCAAACAGCCTCCAAGGGAGACATAGAGGAGCCTCGGTGATGTAAACACTGCTTTTCTCTTTTACTTTGAGGTTTTGGACAAATTAAGCTCTGTGCGGGCACAAGGTGCTTGTTCAATATGAGAAGATAGAGTATGATACACTAAAGCTTACTGCAGTACTCCATGGCTCAGTTTATCTAAAATCATGAATTAGCAGTGGTTTATGTTTTGCTGCTGATGCTGATGTGTTGACTGTACGAGGTCTACAATATACTCTGTAACCAGTGTTTCCCCAAAACGCAGTATAACAAAACTCCTAAAAAAACAAACAAACAAACAAACTGTTTTAAGAGGATCAAAATAGACAACATAATATTCCCATTTAAGAAAATACAAAAAATACAGAAATGATTAAATGTCAAAATAGTGTGGGATTCATTTGGCGATTGGCGATTTTTAATCAGTTATTTGATGACTTCTTTGTGTTCTTGTGAGTGTTAGGAATAAAGTGGAGTTCAGTCTGGAATCACAAAAGAATTTGTGAATGGGTACCATTACCCATTATATATCAAAATGAGTATCCCGCACCCCCTTACTCAAAAAACCTAACACGTGGGTTTTTGGCTGAGTAACATTCAGCATGGTTGTTTGAAAACTGCTCTGTCCCCTCCTGAGTTATAACAGCATGCTCATTAGAGGAGCAGATGATTGACTATGTGCACAAAAGATTTGATAATGACTTTTATAATTTGACAGTTTGTAATTGTTCTCTGTGTGGAAAAAAAAAAAGAGTATGATTTGAAGTCAATAAGATTTGACAGGGTGTAAAACATTAACGAATGAAGTATTCCACTGTCCTTTTCAAATGGCACACGACAGTGTGGGTTCTCTGCTTTTCACGTTACTTTATAACCTGCACAGCTGGTAGTGGTGACACCTCAACGTACAATAATAGAAATCCAGTGTTTATCCTTGTCGTCCTAGAATAATGTTAAAAAAATACTGCTTATTCCTGAGCGACATCGACCATAAATTGTAAATAGCAGTGGTGCGTTTTACATACAGTCAGTGGGGGCTCTAACTTACTGAAACACTGACAGGTTAATGTTGTGTAACAGGAAGTAAAAAAGGAGGGTATGTTCACTACTTAATGAACAGCATTTGAACAGCATGTTCATTTACCAATGAGACACATCAATAATTCAATGACACTCAGACGTGGTGTCTGCTTAAGGACTTCTTTGATAACATCTTTTTTTTTTGCTCAGCAGCCATCCAACTCTACGACGGTGGACGTCTTTTTAAGCCGAGCTACGCCTTGCATGGCTTGCACATATTTTTTGTAGCGGTACAGGTGCGTTCTAACAGAACAAGCTTCCCATGTGCCAAACTACATTATCTCCAGCTATTAGGGCTGGCTGATATGGCCAAAGAGGTTGTTATAATAACTAGTTTCAGTTCAATCCGTTACTTTCTGGGTGCATGTCTCAAGTGAAAGCTGAAGAAACCCTTCTATTCTTTATCAGTGGACAGAAAACAAACAAACAAAACGGTAAACGTAGAAATATTTGACAGTTTAGATGAGACTATATTGATCCCTCACTGTAGAAATTCACTTTTTACAGTAGGAAAAACATCAATACAGGAATGAAATGGGAAAAACATGAGGATAAAAAGGGATACAACATATATATTATTCTATATTCGAAATATATTGCAAATATTACTCAGTATTAACACGTACGGCACAAATTCAAAGTGATTATATTTTTTATACCTTGTACCTGGTATGTAAACCGTGTCTGATTACATAATCAGGGTCATTGCATCCGATCACAGGCATTTCCACCTTGTTATACCACGTCTACGTGCATTTTGAATATTTATTTTTCTTTTTTTTTTACGCAGAGGAAGGGGTCATTTGTCACTTTCTTTTCAATATGCGGCACGGACTGTTTTCTTGTAAATGTGGTCAAAGTGGTCGAGAAGCAGTCGCAATACAAAATCAAACCGCCACAGGGTGCGCTCTGGCTGAACCTGATAGCTTTTCCGTTTTCACGTCGCTATGTTTGGCGTGTCGCGATTGAGCACTTATTTTATAATCCCCCCCGACAAACGGAGAAACAAACAAGCAAACAGAAGAATAATTGAGCAAACACAATGAGTGGTTTCAACCACAGCAAAAGTCGGTGTTGTTGTAAGTTTGTGGCATGTTAAGTCTTGTTAAAACAGTCAGGTACCGCGGTCTTAACGCTTCCAGTAAGAGTCAGTGCCTTTGTTGTACAAGTCCGTCGAAAAAGTTTGTGGTCTTAAATCTCCTCAGCCAGTTCCTAAGCCTGTTATCTGCGCCCGCGTGCTTTGCCAGTGGCTCACGCGCTCCGCTCCGCTCCGCTGTGCTTGTTTGCAGCAGTCGGCTCGGACACATCACAGTAATTGTAGCTGTGCGCGGAGGAGACATGGTTGTGACTCCTTCAGTCACAAAAGTGCTTTGTTGTTGTTGTTGTCGTTGCAGGAGAAGCAGCCGCTCTTTAAATTAATCAGTTTCCCTTCTACCCTCTGATTTATCCGTCAGCCATTTCCAGCGAAGGTGCAGCAGTGCTGACTCATGACCAGAGGCTGTAAACACACACTTGATTCTTATGACAGGAGCTGGCAGTGGCTGGCATTTACATTGGCAAAGCACGGTCGCTGATAACACCTTATCAGCGCTGATGAATGTGCTGGCAAAGGAGATAGATAGAGGGAATAACCTGGCTCATAAATATGTTCTCACTAGTACCGCCGTCCAAACATGGATGCGGTGTGTTTCACAATATTTTTTAATCACATCATTTTAATTGAGAAAATGATTATTATTTCATTCAATACTACTCACAAATGTGTTTAGAATGCTTTTAAATGTGTAAATTAAAAAGTCCGGCCTTTGAAGATTTGTATTGTACGGAGGCTTAAGCCACAAACAAAGAAGAATTACATCCTTTTTTTCGCTACACAAAGGTTGTAGTTGTGACTGTAGTGGAGCAATCTGCAGTCTTACCGTTAGATGTCGCTAATTTGAATTTGGCACGCGTTTCATATCATTTGGAGTACACGTGCGCGTTCTTCGCACTTCGCACGCGGGTTCACCGGTCGGTCGCTTTATGGCCCGGTTATTTTCCTTTGCATGCCATTACCTCTGTACAGTAGACTTCACTGTTGGTGTTGGAGCGCGCCGGTCTCCGTCATACAGGATTTGAAAAGTCTTCCAATGCACAAGAGGCTCGCAGTGAAATGATCCATGACGGGAAATGATCCGTGAGAGTTCAGTACCTGGACTGCACATGCATGGTCGCTAATGTACTGAGGAATAATAGCAAAGACCCCTATAAGCAAGCATTGCCTCTTGGCAGCCATCTTGGCATTGCCCTCGAGCGGTTGTGTCAGGAAAAAACAGGAGCAGCAGAGATGAAATATGTGTTTACTTAGTGTCAGTCATATTGTCAGCTCAATATTTAACATTATCACACAGCACGGTGTCACATTTAGCTCTTCTATGGCTCAGTTTCGGGTGCTGTGATACGATGCCACTGACTCATAGTGTTGTTGCAGGAATGACAACCTCCAGTATCTGCCACCTGGTGCCTTATGCGTGGCCTAAAATGCTTCACTGGCATTGATTCAATCACACCTAAGCCTGCCACTTTTTCAGTTAACACCACCAGGTCTCTCCGATCGTGGAGTATAAAATAAAAACCTGCCCAATTTGAAGATCAGGGGGTAACTGTCAATTGACTGTTAGAAAATGCTTAAGTAGAGGACTCTTTCACTTCTACAAACACATTCGGAAAAGTGCCCCTCTGTCATTATAGCTGTTGCCGTGAAGAGGACTGTTGCTCGGTGAACATTTCTTAAAAAAAAAAGAAAAGAAAAAGAAATCCGCAAATGTATTCGTTTTTTTTTTGTCCCTGACAGGCAATCTCTAAACATCTCACACGAATCCACACATTATTTTGTCAGTTGTAAACATATGAACTGTCACCGCCTTTGTCAGATTGCTCAAATGGCGGAGATCATTCCCCTCCCTAATGGTCTGTTTGTATATCTTGTGAAGCACAAGAGGTGAAAACGGTATTGGAAAATTGTAGTCGTGTCAAAGTACTGCCACTTTCGAGATATAATACTCCAGCATAGGAACAGCGATTTAAATGTGCCTCGAATAATGCACTTACCTGTACATTTTTGTTCCTTTATACCAGGGGTGTCAAACATACGGCCCGGGGGCCAGAACCGGCCCGCCAGAGGGTCCTATCCGGCCCACAGGATGAATTTGTTGAAATTTCACACTATGATTACAATCTAAACGTAATGTCAAATGCAATATTTTTCACTTCCAGATACCTGTGACTAAATGTTTGTGCCCTTATAGATCCAGTGTGATGTGTACATAGTAAATTTAGGCATGATATTGTTGAAATTCCACTTACATTTCTCAAGAAATGTCATGTTTTGTAAAAATGAAGTTCTTGTTGGTCATAGGTTATTATGCTATTATTTTACTGGTCCGGCCCACTTGAGATCACATTGTGCTGTATGTGGCCCCTGAACAAAAATGAGTTTGACGCCCCTGCTTTATACGGACGTTCATAGCGATAATAACCAGTGTTTTCCACATAATTAAACTTTATTTGGAGCCGAATTGGCAAGCAAACTAACACTGGCAATGATATGACAAAGCTATTAAATGAAAGAGCATCTTTGGGGAACCGGCCTATTACAACCATACTCCGTTAGCTGTGTGTTGATTCAACTGCATTTTGCATGTTGTTGAGCGATGAAGTCTTATGATGCCCGTTGTCTACTATATTAAACTGTCAAAAGGGAAGCTACGAACCGCGGATGCTCGACACAGTCCGATTTGTCCCGCCGCAGCATTTGAACATTTTAACACGTTGCCTTTTAACTCGGTGTTCCTTAGCCGAGCACTCGACCCTGTGGCCCCGTCAAAACACCCATAAAGTTTTTACTGTGCTATGCGGGCGGGCACAATCCCTCTGCGCTTCCATGCAAGTTATTTTAAAAACAGATTATCAGCCGTAATATTATTTCTGTCGTCTCACATCTCGTCAGCGTCCTTTCATTCTCGGTGAATTGAACGAAACCTGTTGTCCGTGCAGCTAAACCCCTCATAAATCCCACCCCCCTGTGCCACAGATCGCCATTGTTATTCAAAACCTTGCACTTCATGAGTCGCACTCTTGACTGAATGAAAAAGGACTTTCTGTCGTTGTGGGAAATTTGAGATGACTGTTGTGGGTGAATTAGGTTTTTCTTTCCATGCACATTAAGAGGGTTAAAAAAGGGCGCTGCAGATCAGATAGTTGATGATGGATTCTGCTTAAGGGAGGTCTTTTTTATTAAGACATTACTGTTTTCTTGGAATATCAGTGACCTTTTTCAGCATTTTGCTTACTCTACATCTCTTCAAAGGTTCCTTTTTCGCTCTTTCTCGTTTGCCCTTTACGCCCCCTTTCCTTGAGCACTTGAAAGCTGAGATGATTACCACTCAGGAAGGTAAAAGGACAGTGAGGCTTCTCTTCGGGTAGACCGAGAAGTCGACCATGGCGCTCGCTTTCCACACTTCCTTAATTTGTTCCAAAACATCTTGTTGTGCTGGTTATTAAAAAAAAACAAATAAAAACTTAACATGATTGAGGACGGTGAGTTTGACTTTTGAAATGGCGTGGAAATAAAGCTAATCATCCACACAGCACTTTCTCTTTGTAATGAAGAAACACAGCGTCGAGCCGAGCAGTAAGAGCCGTGGTTGGTTGATTGAATGTTCGGCAACGAGGAAACGTGCGGAGAGAAGTCTTTGTCTTTATGTGACCCGCGCTGTATGTGTCATAGCAACCGACAAATACACAGATTTGTGTGTGTAATTCCACGTATGAGGCCCAGATTATGGCACCACCTTGGTTGTAAAAGGTCGCGATGTAACACGAGACAGTGCTAATCCTTTTAGCTCACTTAAATTATGCATGCAAACAATGCCACGCAGCGCTGCAGGGATTTAACAAGTGGAAGAAAAAAAACACACACAGTGCCCTTTACGTCAAAGTTTGTCCCATGCACTCACTGATTACCAGCCACACGTTGGGGCAGGTATTGTTTTTCCCTCTGTGTGGATGTTGTCATGGGAAAATGTGGCTGTGGACACACCTGCTGCGGGGTTTATACGTCTGCCTGTGTGTTTATGGGCAGATTTTGTCACCACGTGTGTGTCAGAAACTGAAGATGGGCGTGGTACGAGTGGAAGCACTGGGAGCCGAGTGTTCGGAGGCTGCGGGGGAGGAAGCCATCAGCTCCCGTTTTAAGCCCCGATCACTTTTGTGGCCGTGTGTTCCCACTGCAACACGGCCCCCAGTGTGCCATTATCATTAATGTGAAAACACAGTCTCACACGTTTGGCTTTATTTAAAGGTCAGCTCAAAGTAGCTTTTTGCAAAAAGCCGTGTGAGTCACGACCTCTTGCCTTAATTCACCCTTGCACGCGGGAGGTTTTTCATGTGTAATATCTTGTTTAAGAGTTGTCATTAATTTCTCCTTTTTGTGTCCTTCTCCTCTCACCTCTATGCTTCCTTTTGGATGACTTGGCAATGCCTTCCCGTGTCCTCTTTAATAGGTGAGTTGTCTGAATGAGCACTTTTACCTTGAAAGTATTACTTTGTGCAAAAGTAGGGTAGCACAAAAATCCAAGGTCACCCATTTAGAAGTGATAGAAAGCCATTATTCATACATCAGTTGCTAAAGGCCTCCTTTACTGGAGGGTGATTGTGTTTGGTCTTTCAGTTGTCCATCAATGGCTTTGGTCCTAAGCCAGATGTGTTTATATGTGTCTTGAGAGCCAGATTTCTTTTAACTATCAACAAACAATAAACTATGAGAATGTACAGAAGTCACAGTTAACATAATGCAAGACCGTTTTCATTGAGCGCTACTATTGATAACGTAACAAAACATGCAGTACGTGGCAGGGGAAATTAGCGGAGCATTGAAAATCCAGAGGAAAGCATCGAGGCTACAGTCATGTAAAGTAAATGGCAATCATGTCGATGCATAGGAGTAAATAAGGCTGCAATGAAACCGTCAGCATTTCTGCCATAGCTGGCTTTGTTGTGGATATGACAGCTGGTGTAGGATATAGGACGTGACTGTAATGGCTTTCTTGTGATAATGTTGCAGATAATAATGCATAGTTACAGCACACACACACACACACACACACACACATACACGTGTGCAGTGTCACCTTCCAAAGACCCCATACATTTTACGAGCTTCCCCCGTTTTTGTTTTCATCTTAAATTTCAAAATCTGGTCGTGATTAGACCGCTCAGCGAGAGCCTCTGGACGCCGTCCAAGGCCCTCGCCGCACGGGTCCCTCCTTAAACGCTCCCGTCTGCTCCCAGCCGCCTGCCACTGTGCGTTATTCAAAGGAGAGGGGCCCCCGTCAGCCCGCTAAAAACCCACTGTCTTAGCATCCAGGGTCCTCTCCACGGGGAGTATCCAGTGTCGGCCTTCTGCTCCACGAGGCGATCCATGATGGGGTTTCAGCTCAGAATGTACTGTATCATGCAACCCACATCAAGGCTATTTTAAACTCAGCTTTCAGACAAAAACTCAGTCATAGTATTTCGAAATGTGGAACCGTCTCCTGGGCTGTAGCAGTGACTCAGTGCGATGATGTTTATTATGGTATTTCAAAACTACTCCACGGATATATCGCTGTGTATTTGACTGGAATGTCTTCAGTCTGTGTTTGAAACTGAATTCATCTCATTTTTTGTTACAACTGAGAGAATCAAAGGCAGGCAGTCTGAGGTCTCTGGTTTTCTGGGGGCAGATTAGACATAATGAGTTGCACGAGTTGCCCTTGAATCTGATGCCACAAAGATTTCTGCCCATCATTGAGACTCATCAGCTTAATATAAAAGCATTCATGTAGCTACTGCAAGGAATGCATCCATAAACACTCTTAGTATCTAATACAGTCTGGACAAAATGAAACCCACATTTGAATTGTTCAAATTTCATCAAGGCAGATTTGTATATGTGGTAGACTATAGAGCAGCGGGACCGCATAGAACAAAAACTAAATCTAAATATCTCAGTTTCACACATAATTAGCAGGGTTCCGCTTACACGTGTAGACACATTCCCCCTCTTCCGTGTAAACAGAGTACAACAAACTGAACAACATCATTTTATGGGAGACGGAAATGTATTAAATTCCATCTGTGGCTGCCACTGGATCTACGAGGTCTGGCTGTCTGTGTACTGTATATGGTTAAAATATTACAAACAACAGCACGAGGGGCGATGGCGAGCGCGGGGAGGGGGACTGTGCCGAGGCTCTACATTTATAATGATAGTAATGAACAAAATAATGGGGTTTATATCGAGAGGGCACGGCACTCGTTTGGAGGTGCTTCACAACATCAGCACATAAAAACATTCAGGTGAATAAATACAATCAGGTGTAAAGAATTAGTAAAATTATAACTTGAGTGAAGTAAGAGGAGGCTGACTCCACTGGCCTGATCTGTGAACGCTGAGGTAACGTTAAATTCATTCATGTAACAACAGACCTCTGTCATGGGTTGTCACCTGCATTTTACAAACCGACACCTGACATTTTTACATTTTGATCCACTGCATCTGTCTAAACCTTTACCTACTTAAAGCTATTCCCCTCTCACACAGGATGTCACTGAGATAGACACATCTTTGCTTGTTCATTATTCAGTTTAGATTGCCACCAAATATGAAATCTGGAACAGATCCAGATGACACTTAGTCAGTGTTTGTTCCTGCATACTGATACCAAATTTGGTTTAAAAGCTTCTTTTTTTTAACAGCTCTGCCCATTACGAAAGATAGGGATATCTTGAAAGTGTGATTATTCATCAGTGAGTTGTTCCTTACCAAAGTTCAATGGGTGCACACTTAGGCGACAACCTACCCACAGCAAAAAGAAAAAAATCACATTGATGCGTCACAAACTGTAGACAGGAAGTTGCTCACAAAAGGACAAACTTAGAGAAAAAACCTTGCCAAGCCAGTGAAAACATCCTTGGCGGGGGTAATTAGAATACGACGTGCCACCACAGTCTCCATAATTAATGGAAAACACTCATGAATATTGTCAGTGAGCGCTGCATGAAAAGTAAACTTTTAACTCCAATGTGCTCCCTTTTTATCATCCTAATAGAATGATGAAGCTCGGATTTAGAGGAATGCTCAGAGACAAATATCTCAGAAGAAATTAAAGCAAAGCTTGTAACATGATAACTGCCGACTAGTTTAATTTACATTTGGATATTTTTATGTTGGTTTTTTTTTTGCTTAATTTCTGGCCCCCATAGTTTTTATTTTCCTTGACCAAAAAACTACTTTTAGAGACTTCACCTCATGTATTTATATCACATATAATGTAAAGCTTCACATTAACGCTCTGTAATCTATTAAACGTAATGTCAACCGCGCGAAGAGTCTGTCTCCGCCGTGTAATGGAAGCGATCACTTTGCATGTGAGCGAGGAGGAGACACATCCGTCTTATCTCAGGAGCGACTTGTGTTTCTAATTAAAGTACAACATTTTCTTTATACTTCTTGGCAACCGCTTGGAGTGATGCACACAGGCAGGCTGACAAATGCACTTTTAATTGAATACTGATCACATGGCCTTGGCATCGGCGCGCGGCGTAACTCGGGCAGGATCTGCCGCTTCCCTTCAGGACCGCATCACCTACACGTCACATCATTGGCATGTGCTTGTGTGAGTTTGGCGTGGGCTGTCAGACAGGATAATTGCAGGGGAGAGGACACAGCCTCGGAAGGAAGAGATGAAAAATGCTTAAAAGCCTGAAAACTGTTTGGCATCCCCTCCCTCACCTCACATCCTGAGAAGTATGACAAACACATTGTGTAAAGGCTCTTATGGATGGCTCAGGGTTATGTCTGAATGTATCACTGTTTTTTTGTCTATCTGGTGGTCAAAAATAAAAAAGGAAAGCAAAAGAAATAAGATTAAAATACACAAATGACCAAGTCAATAAAGCTTTCATGACCAAATGCTGCTGGCTGTCTGGAATAAGTGATTTGATTACTTCACTGCGTATGAAAACCTTTGACAGAATAAAAAAAAAGGATAAAAATCCAGAGGAACACGGACGTTTGTTCCCCACAGTCGTCTAACCCAAGACAAAGCCGCTGCTTTGCATGTTTTCATCATAAATTCAAGTGGTAATTTCAAGCTCTCTTTACACACTGTATCCCATTACAGTTAATGGTTGATTTTGCGGTTTACCATATATACGAGGTGTGAGCGTGGGCTGCTGACGATATTACATTAATCACCTTCTGTATTTTTTTGATAAATCCCATTTTAGAAATCCAGACATAGAGGTCACATTGTGCCTAAGTTCCATTTATTCATATTTATCGTGGACCTTTTCTCTTCTTCAGTCTGACGTTAGTTACCTGTTTTTTCATCGGGGCCAAATCGCTCACGATGGGTGGCGAGCTAGTCTGGCTTGCTGGGGAGAAAACCGAGGTTAGCGATAGTGTCTTTTAAAGGTGGAGAACCTGAGGTGCTCGGGTAGGGGGGCTGCAGCCCCACCTCCCGCCTGTATGGAAATGCTCAAAGGCCCTGTCTAATCAGCTGTGGTCACAGAACCCGATCGAGCCCCGCTGGAAACCGAGAAATGAGAATGTTTACTTCTCATTCCACATACCCACGGCGAGCTCTTATGGACCTACCCTGCTATTTTTGCACACGCTCGCGACCATTGGACAGCTGTGCAGGATTGCCTCGGCCGCTTGTGGCACATGGAATTCCTCTCCATCTGTTGCCCACGTGCTGAGCCCCTCGCAGAGCACGTCCACTCCGACATCTCTCCCTCCAAGCGAGTCGCCCCGGCCCCACCCCTTCCCTTCCCTGCCCTGGCGTGGTAATGACTCCTTTGCCCCAAAGACATCCAGATCATTTGCGAGCGAGTCCCGCGGGGGCTGGCACACCCATCCACAGCTGTTGGTCAAAACAACAACATGCCAAAGTGTCGTAGACATTCCTAAAGCCCCGGGATTTTTATAACAACACGTTGCCAGGCCCCGTCGTTAAAAGATGACCACACTCATATACTGTAGACCCCGCCTCCAAAAAAGAAAGAACACGGACTGCTGCCCACACAATTGCCCCCTAAACAGCCACAATTACAATGTTAAGAGGTTGACTGACCCCACCGGCATTAGGGAGGAGGTTTTCAGCGACGAAAATGTGGGTGAGTCAAGGATTTGAAAGCTGCTGTGAGGGGCTTTCATCTTGTTAAGGAACATGTTATTACACATGCAGGACCATTTCAGTGAACAGTCTATGTCAGCGACGGCATTCTCAATTTTACATTTTCGTATCACAATATTGTCGCAGGGATAGTGTAAAAAAAACCTGCCATGTTCAGTGCTTTTATCACATGTGTTTTAGAGTTTTTATTCATATTATTTTTTTCTGTGCCAAACAGCGTGCAAGCTGTCACAGGCTTGGTCTCCCTCTGCTTTTTTAAGAGCGACTCGTAGAAAGTTATTTATGCTTCAGACAAGGGGAATTGGACTTGATCCATTTCTCCTTAATAGATAACAGCACAGTTGAAGACTTTTTGCCTGGCGTATTCGTGGATAGTCGAACTGTTTGTTGACAGTGTTAAACTTCGCTGTATTTAAATTAATAAAGCAGCCTGACAGATAAGCCTTTTGCCCACAGAGACAGATGAGTGAGGATGTCTTAAGTTGAAGCTTTTATGTCCCCTGAACCAAACACATTTCAGATGCAAACGTGAGGTAATTTGCACATTTTTCTCCATGTAAAATTAGAGCACTTTCAGCACAGGCCAATTATATCCCTGGCGCATGTGCGTCACAAGGAGCCCCCCGTAGCCCCCGGATACATGTTGACACGAGAATGAACTGACCAGAGCAAAAAAGCAGAACGCATGGCTGTCAAGATGTGTTGCGGCGGCCCAGCGCACATCACACCAGTTTCCTTGAAGCGTGGGCGTATAGACTTTAATTGCACAGGGGCTAATATCTGGCTAATGGAAAACAGCTGCCGGGGGCCCTGACAGACAGAGCGCGAGTACTCGATGGCTGCTTAGTCAGAGATAGCCCAAACATTAATGTGAGAGGCAGCCACTGAAGAGCACACAGGGACCTTGTGGTCTCTTTCCTGGAAGTACGTGACATGCAGCACTAAATAGTGCCACGTTACAGTACGTTACAGATGTTGCGGTTGAGGAGAGCCTCCTCCCATCACTCGTTGCTTTTATCGTTATGTTTACTCCACTGTAGATGTTTTGTGCGTCCCCCCATTTTATGACATATTTAAGGGTATTTAACAGCAGCAAATATGGGCTGGATGCAACAACAAGCACCTCCTCCTTCTTCTTCTTTTAAAAGTTTTTTCTACTGTAAAAACTGTAAAACAACTAGTATGCAGTCATTTCTGCATTCTTGAAAGTGCAGGAAAAAGACAGATGCTTTAAAATGATATGGTCGGATTATGTTGATATAATATCAACGCAGTGCTCAGCCATACTTTGCGTTAAGTAAAATGACTGCTGTTGAAGTGGCAGGATGTGCTTTAGATCTGAAATCTGGACTCACCTTTCTGTTAGGGATAAGTAATTGAATTTTTCTTATCTGCTTGTTTACAACCACTGTATAGAACATCCGTTCCTTTCCCGTCTTGAAACTATTGGACACCAGCTCTTAGCTTCACCCGATTCTGTTATTCAGTTTCGTAAACATACAGCAGCAGAGGAAAGCGCCGGTTGAATACATTAATAATGGCAGTGAGTGGAAACGATCATTCTACTATGAGCTGTGTGGATAGCCGGAGTCGCGCTGAAAGCCCGCACCATATGGCGAATGGTGAGAAATCGATGTCTTTGAAAAGCTGCTCAGCTGCCATCTTATTTTTGGACCTGTGAGAGGGCAGTGAGCAGGTTGGAAAATCGGGGGCACCCAGCCCCCTTACATCCATCATAGAGAGACCAGTGTCTGCTTATAATCAGATCTCCGTTGATCGCCTCACCAAAACCTGATTAAAGGCTGGACTCTTGAAGTTTTACTGGCTTTCTGTGCCACTTAACCAGCCTTTCACCACCTGGCCCTGTAAACGTATCTGCTGCCATACGGCTTATTTATGGGTTTATTGCCTTTGAGCCATTAAGGAAGCTGTACGTCTCCGCCTCTCTCTGCGTCTCACTCAATCCCTCTACAATTTCTATCCCATAATCGGGCATGTGGATGAAGGGAGGGTTTGTGTGAGGTTACCGGTCTTACGTAGCCAGATTTGTCTCCACTGCACTGTGTCGGCGCAGGGAAAAAAATGGTCTAAGTGCACCCGTTATTATTCTGCTTTCAGGGCCAAATCATCTGGCTTTGGGTTTGTTTTCCTTTAAAACACTGACAGTTGTTTTGGGGCGGCATTAAGCCATGCAGGATGTGAAGACTGAGGAGTAGTCATACTTGTTGGGAGTGCTTATATCTTCAGTGAGGCTGAGTATCTTCTATCTTTCTCTTGAGCTTTGCTTATCTACACTGGAAAATGTTGCGATATAAATATTTAAAGTCAGCTTTGTGGCTAAAATAAGGCATCATACCTGTCACTAACTTCAGCTTTATTCTCTTACTTTACTTCTCTTCCTTCTCCTCCCTCAGTGTGACATTGCCAAGTTTGTTGGACTGGGACCGCTTGTGAGGCATTTTCATAAAGCTCTCGACAAATATTTTCTGGATTCTTGTGAACATGGCCCAAGGTTGCTTCAATAATTGGAGGTTGCCAACTATATTTCGCATTCATGAATCGCGTCCCATTTTCCAGCTGACTGTCAGCTGGCTTTGGGGCGCCTGAGCGTCAACACTCGACAGCCCGTGGAGCTTGTGGATCTCTCCATGAGTTCAACTTCAGAAGAATTTACTGTATTTAGGCCTATTAATTAGCTGTCAAGAGAAGGCCAATGGCGAGACATTCAGCTTATTACAGATAATGCCATGGATTCAGTTGGAAATAATTACCATGATAATGCTCAGTCCAAGTTGGTGCTGCTGTTAGAACAGATGGCAGGTAATCAGTGCCTCATGCAGTGGAGTCAAATAGAGTGAGGAAGAAAAGAGCCCGTTGCCTCATTGCTGAAATTGAATTTGTCTGCCACTGCATGTGTATTGATAGGAAGTGTCTTTCAAGGACAGAATTTGACAGGCTCTCTTCAAAATAGCTTTTTTATTTTTTAACATGTCTCTGCTGTTGGGGGAATTTTTAGTTCACAGGAAATTGTCGCCCAGGTGTGCCGATATCTGCTCTGTTAAATATTTGAATTTCCTGATTGAGGTGACACCAAACTATCTACTTGTGTTTGCTCCACCGGTGCCCGTCTCGGCGCTGCACCGGCCACTTCCTTCCTTGTCAGTATCAGCGGCGGTGGCGTCGTGAATCACTGACTCAATTCAGCGCGGCCGCGGTTTGTGTAAGGAAATTTGAGACTACTATGGCCATGAAATGGAGTCATTTCAGTTTAGGTAATGAAGGGAATGATGACCGTGTTCATTCCATTCAAGGTCTGATTCACAGCAGCCTCAGCCCTATTTTTGAGAGATTGACTTACTGGGATAATGGATTTCCTCCTCTGATTCATCATTTTAAGTTATCGATTAAGAGTTGAATTGTTTGAATTGTGTTGAGATGACTGTGAAGTAGGTTTGTACACTATCACCTGGTTCCAATAAAGCAATCCCGATCATCGGGATGTGAGCATTTTCAAAGTATTGATTAAGCGCAAAAGTTTAAACCCCTAGCAAATAGCAAACTTTATAATGTGTTTATGAAAATACAGCACAAATTAAAAACACATGCTGCACATGCAACCTGAGAGAACTCTGACGGTGTCTCGGGTCCTTGCCGTCAAAAATCTTCACAATTATTTATCTTGACAGTTGTGAAGAAAACAGTGGATTCCAGTCGTGACAGCAGGTCCCCAGGGCTGCTCATGTCAGACACCGACTGCACCTGAGCTGCTGTGGAGGTGTTTGGTTGAAAAGTTTGTTTCAAGCCAGAAAAAGGAAGCCCTAAGATACAGAACCTGTCGCATACTATAAGATCACTTTGGAGGAAAAGAAACTTGGATCATTTTGTCGGTCGAAGAGGGACAGGAAACATTTCCCGGTCAACATCCAGTAAGGTCCAGACGTCTGAGGAAGCACGGTTTCAGATTCTTGAGATTCATGCCAAGTTTTGAGCATTTTAACAACAGAAATAGTAACCAATACTTTATTGTTTTGAAAGACAGACTTCAGTATTGCAGAGCTGCTCAACGAGTCCAAACCACCTTATGCATTATTCAGTGAGGAAATGTACAAAAATGCTGAGAAATGCCTCGCAATGTTAAAGAAAGTGGGGAAAAAAGTATCACCCCCAGTGTCAGTTATGCCCTGAAACTTAATAACTTCATCCTTGGCTCATATTTCACCCCCTCCACAAAAATGTAATGGAAATCTCTTCTATAGTTTCCGAGTAATCCGGCATAAAGACTCATAAATGGTACGGAAAATACAAACCTCTGAAGAGAAGGTAATAGTTGAGGATTTACTGTAGATCCTTCGTGAATACGTAAATCTCAGGTGAACTGGGGGCTTTGTACGAGGATGAATTATGCACATTTTTAGTTAAAGACATTTAAATTTATAATGTTGCCACGCAGATGGTTTGCTGCAACTCTATCTTTTGGGGTTTATGGATGGCAGCGACATTATCTTTTGAACATCTCGGGGATTGACTAATATTCTGAAGATGAAGTTCTGTCAAAACTGGGAAAAGATTAATGATCTCGGCAGCTGATAACAGCGGTGGCTTTTCTGCCTCACAAGCAGCCTTGAAACCCTGTGTTTTTTTAACGTAGGTTTGTCTCTGGCTTGGGGATTAGAAGGTAGTTAAAACTTTCCATCCGTGTGCAGTTAATCTGAAGAATTGTAAACACTAATCCAAGTGCTTGCATCCCGACCACTGAGTGTGCTCTCCTCAATTTGAATTGATGAAGATGCAGAGACACTGGTAGAACATTACAAATGGAGAAAATATCAAGCCAGCATATAAAGAAATTGCCCAAACTACTGATATGCAAAAAAAAGCTTATTATGATGTGGAATTTAACAGGTTTTAGCTGAGTCTTGGGAGCTTAGTTGTAAGGCAAAAAAACGGCCGGCTGCTGGGTTAAAGTGAGGGATTTTAGAAAAGTAATCTCTTAGACCATAGTGTGAAGGATTGTTTCATAAATCAACAAGCCCGGGCTCACAGCCTCGCCAACCAAAATATCATATATCCGTCACTTCAGAATATTATAAATGACCCCTCCTTAAACAAACTTCATTAATTTCACCCGCGATCCCCCGCTTTCACTTAACTGTCTGCACCAAAGAACTGCCCGGATTATTTGATTCCACTCAGTCCTGAAAACATTCTGCCGAGACTCTTATTTAAAGTTCCTGTGGTTTCTCTTCAGTGGTCATCTACAGTGCATGTCAGTGAGATCACATTAATGCTATCGCTCCCCTCTCCCCCTCTAACGACCATGAGCGGATGACTCCAGTCTTTTCTTTTTCCGCCACTTGGCCGAGAGAACAAAGTGAAAAGGAGCCTTACCTGGCTCCCGGTGGCTGAGAGCTGATGGGGCACATGATAAACTCTGGAAAAGACGCCAGCGCCCAGAGGGCAGCTAAAACAAAATGAGCTGACAATACACATTTTCATGGGCTTCAATTAATTGTTATGATTTCAGTAACGATTTTTCCCTCCGCTGCAGGAAAGTGAATAATTAACCCTAATGAGAGAAATAGTAAGAACTCAAAAATAGGCCGGCTCCTGGACTATTATTTTAATTTGTTTTAGGTACAGGTGAATGTTTGTTATCCAAAGCATTTCTGAGCTAATAGGATAAATTGGCTGGATGCATTATCCACTTTAGTCTGTGAAGTGCCTGAGCTGCACAGCTTAACTCCTATGTACATTCAGCCGTTGAGTAAATGTGCGGCTAAATGCCTTTTTACATCTAACGCCGACATTGATCTCGCCTACACCATTTACCATTGTTTACGTTTTTCCTCTGCCTCGAGAAGAGCAAAATGAAAGGCTCTTTAAGTCCATAACTAACAGGATTCAGAATGGTGGTGAGGAGGCATGTGCATAAGAGCCGGGGGTTAATTAAGTTTTAGTGTAAATAAAAGTGCACTCACAGACTGAGGTTTGAAAGTCAGTAATCTCACTCTCTATTGATCACTAACCCTGACCGCACAGTGTGTAAATACTATTAAACATCTTAAATATAACCTTTGAAATGTGTTATATAGGCCTCGACTGAAAATAGTTCACTTTACACTGCAAACAAATGGATTTTTACTGATAAAAGAGGACACACTGTTCTCTAAGTCTCGCTCGCTGACGAGGGATTATTGTTTTTGGGTTACATACTTAGTAACTATTCTCTTTCATGTGCAGTGTTATTGTTCACACAGGCAAGCTGCACTCCAACCTCACCCAACCGTTCAGCCCCCCTGTATAGAAGGAAGCCTAGAAACATGTGTTGCGGAGTAGGGTTACAGATTCAGGCCTCACGCCTCCACACAGGTCCAGAGTACTCGTTTTTTTGTTTTTTTTCTTCAGTGCCTCTTGAAGTTTGCTTTAGGACGGGGTGTCCAGTTTGACTTCATTGACTGCATCAGCTTTTTCCCTCCAAGACATGCCTGCTTTTTGTCTAGACAGCTGTGCACTGCTGGCGTCTTTGTGCTCTCACTCCATACAACTGGAGAAAGGGGAGAGACCCCATATGCTACCAGCTGTTACACACATTTGCTCTTAGTGCCGGTAACTGAACCCACCGCTGAGGAGGGAAAGCCGATCTTAGCTGCTGCCATAA
Organism: Solea senegalensis; assembly: GCF_019176455.1. NCBI lineage: Eukaryota > Metazoa > Chordata > Actinopteri > Pleuronectiformes > Soleidae > Solea > Solea senegalensis. The sequence continues at coordinate 4,743,265 of NC_058033.1, forward strand.
CTAAATTAAGGGCCCATATGAGCAATTGCCTTATAGATTATATAATGTTCCAGAATGCTTCCTGTCATTTGGACATAGAATATATATATATAAAACAGTGGCACTGGGTGGGATTATATTGTCACAGTCACTATAAATGGACTCATTTGCTGTCCGGCACACATCTTGCACTCTTCATTGACAATGAATTTAGCCCCGAGGTTAGTGTTATTCATTATATCGTTGGCCAGGGAAACCAGGCTCCATATATGGCCGCATTTGCCTGTTTGTAACAAAGAGAGCCAGCTGCCCGGACCACACTCCCTTTTAGGAGGATCCTTTATGGTTGAAGACATCCCTCTAATTTATGTCCCCACGTGGGCCTCTTAAGAAGCATACGAACAAGAGACACATGTTGTGGATTGGGTGTTCAATTCCACCCCCCCAAATTAATTTAAGACCCTGCTCCCCCATGGCTGCAGGGGAGAACCCATGAGCCCAGCTTAGGTCAAGGACAGGTCTAAACCAGGTCAAATCAAATCAAACCAGGCCTGTATAGAGAAGTACATTTGAATATTTGTGAATGACAGAACGCACAAGTCGCGCGGCATGCTCGTTGAATGGTCTTTTTTGAGATATTACAGGTTCCCTACATGTTTTATTTATAAATAAAGAGGATTAGTGTATGCGTATAGCGTGATTGGTTTAGTATTTGCTCCCGCGTGGTTACAAAGAAAAACATGCATTTTTATTATCGGATTGGAATAAAAGGGTCTCCCTTGGTAAGGTTAGGGGGGAACAGTGTGTCCTTGGTCAAAAGACAATAGCAGTGACAGCTTTTGTCACCTATCCACTCATCCTGACCACCACCACCATTATTATTAAACAAGACTCCTGACAGAAAGACATTCACCTCCAGTTTTTACCCACAAGCAAAATGCTTCCTTGTTTACAGTTTGTCTCTTCTCTGCTCTGCGCTCTGACTGCAGCGTTTTTTTTCCCCTCTGTTTCCGTGTTAGACCAGTGCAAGGCTGCCATAAATGATAGAAATGATGACACAAATGACTTATCAAGAGCCAAGAGTTGAACATCCAAATCAGATGGCAAAAATCTTTGTACTGCTTGGTAACCTGGGGATGATTTGTACATTGTATATTTTTTTATTAGCACTTTCAGCTGGACCCTTTTCCCCTGAATAAAAACAAAGGAATTCATATTGGATTAAAAAAAAAGAAAAAAAAGATCAAACCCTGCACATGGGGGCATTCTGCCTGCTGTCCTATGCATTTGTAATGATTAGAATAAAGCAATGTTTTTCAATGATGGACACAATGACCCCAACAGAGAGAAGCTTTTACTAATAACCCAGCAATGGTGCGCGGGGAGAAAATCCAAATTCAATTTTAATTTAATTCATTTTCAATATCACAGGCCATGGGCAAGCATTAACAACAAAGGTATCGCCCAGCCATCTGCAAATACCTTCTTTTTAGTGAGTATCACATGATACTGGCTCACTGTGTATAATAGAGATAAGTTGCTCCTGTAACACCAAACGACACACCGACATCTGTTGAGGATTGAATCCCTTTTGGGAGGTTTTCCCTCCTCTTTGCCAAAGAGGCTTCACTGTAGATCCATTAGATTCCACACACAAACAATATTTTATCCTACGTCTCGTTGAACTGGTCACTCATTTTTGCCACTGTCAAATTTAGCGTCACTGATAAACGACTTCTCCGTTATCGCAAACATTCCTGGAATACGGTGTCCTGCGACGCTTAAATCAGACTCCACAAAAGCCTTTTCAAACTGTGACGCCGCCTCCACAAGAACAAATGCACAGATATGCTGTATTTACATACAAGTCCCCCAAAGTCTTTTGTTGGTCCTTTTTTTGATTTATGATTATGCACAGTGTAATAATTTCCATGTATAATAAGAGAGTGGTGCCGGTTAGAATGCACAATCCACTGAGGAGCAAAGGAGGCAGTTGCATAAAAATGCCTTTGCTCTGCTTCTGTATTATAGCCCTGACAGCTCTCATATAGAAACCAGCTGTGACCACTCTGAGTACCCGCTCTCCTTGATGAAAAGATTATGGACTCCTGGCTTTGATGTCCACACTTCTATACTGAAGTCATCGTCTGCTCACGCTGAACCCAATCTCCTCCACTGGTCAGCCTATAAAACAGACTCAGATTTGAATTCTAATTATAAGTTACCCCTCAGATTTCTCCATATTCTTTCCCCTCCTTTACATCGCTGCAGCTGTGCACACATACGTGGATTTTTGGATGTCATTCGTTCACTAGACACCAACACCAGCCATTGTGGTTTTTATACTGTGCGTGACAGAGCCCTAGGGGTCGAAAAGCCTTGGAGAGTAGTGTGGAGAGTTTTAACAGATGACAGTAGAAATGAAATATATGTCTGCTCCACTGGACCTGTAGACCTCATCTGGGAGTCGGGGGGCTGGGGGGAGTGTGTGGGATGGGCTTCACTGTATAAGGCATCGCTTGCAACCAATTTCCATGTGCTGCACAGCACTGTAGCTGTCGTTTGGTCAGCCATGCACAAAGTGCATTTAGCATTATTATTCAGACAGAGACAAGAATCTAGAGATGAAGATAATTTGGATTTGATCAGTTGTGTTGCACTGGCCAAAGTAGATGATCTGGAAACACATTGATATAACTACAAAACCCAACTGGGCAGGAAACTGCTGTCGTGAATACCACAGTGTGACTTCTTTTCAAGTTGATTCAAACAGAATTTGGTTCAAAGGTTGGGAAAAGAAGTTTTTTTTTTTTTTTCTGAACTCATGTGCAACTTTTACAGAATTGTACTCCCTGAATGTTTTCCTCATTAGAGGGCTGCCTGACCACTGATTGGAACAAGCAAGAGTGGAAACCAGTGCGCTCTGCATTTAAAATCAAATGAACTCAGCAAATATCAGGGCAGTGGAGCAGCGATGCCCCTTGAACCTCTTGATTTGTTTAGAGCCATATACTCTGATCTCTCTTTGGCGTTTCTCAAGCTGTTCATCACTCACACAAAGACCAAATAGATAACTATCGGGAAAAGGATGTGATCATGCAAATAATATGGTAAAAAAGACACAAAGTCCAGTACTGAATCCTTTGGAAGCATTTGGAAAGTTATTGGTTGTGTCCTAACCTCTGTCTAGACAGAGTTAACAGTCCTCGAGTGCCATCTGGAATATATACAGTATGCCCTTGCCACACAGGATCTAATTGGGATTTTAATGTACTGCTCCTGAAGATATTTCAAGATTTATTCACTTGATCAGAAAAAAAGAAGCATATACAGTGGCTCATTCCTGATGAACTGGATCACCGGTCTCCATCTGGAAATGTTTGAGGAAAACTGGAATATTTTTAGCCTGCATACACAGGGGAGAGTGCCTCCTGAATTATTCATGATTTAAAATGGTGCCTTATGCTGTGTGTGTGTGTTATCTTAAACTGTTAAGTTAAAAAAACAAACAAAAAACCAAAACTGAGTTTTAACACTGAGTTGCAGCAGTATCACCATAATCTCCATGTCAACTTATGAGGAGAGAGTATTCTTTTTGAGGAGACCCCCTGAGGCTTGGTTTCAAAGTCTCCCCCCTCCTGAAGGCGTTATGAAACAATAACAAATCAAGAACACCAGAGAAGCAGGCACAGTTCCCATGGCTGATAGCACTTGTCACAGTTAACCTTGTTGTCTTGACAAATTTCCCTGACAGAACATTGTCAGGCAGCATGTGGAAACTTCCCATGCTCTGGAACTCCTCTCAGTCACCTTTTGTCTCGTTGGCACAAAATTAAGAGGCGGCAATGTAAGAAGCTCCCTATGAGCCGAGAGGACGCGAGGTTGTGTGGAGGTCAGCGTGGAAACCTGCAGAGCACGAGGGCGCCAACGATCTCTGGGAAAGTGCTACAATAGAAGCTTGGTCATTTCACAGTCAAGACAATGGACCCAATTGTCATCTCACCTTTGACCCGTGGTGCATTTAGCAGTGGCCAGTCTGACCCATAAATTAATCATCCTGATAATGTCTCCTTTCAGGCAGTGGCACTAGAGTGCCACATGCATGTGGGTTGTTTAAGTTGGTGTATGAATTTTCCATAAAAAACTAAAAGAAAATCTGGCTGCATCTCTGTCAGATTTCAAATGTTCTATTTTCATGGAGTGAAATTCTGTGTGGGCACCTGTCGGAAATAATAATGTCAGAATAAAAAAAAACAACCACACTAGCGCAGGAGCTGCACTGCCGTGAATCAGCAGCAGTCCACACCTTTGTGAATGATTCATCAAAACTAGTATAGACCAGTGTCACAGCTGGATAGGTTTGGTGGTTCCTTGTGATGAAATATGGAGGCCATCAGCTGATGTTATACATTGACATACTACTTCTTTTTCGATATATCTCATTTCTATTCAAGCTAAAAACAGAACCATGGTTGAATATTTCTTTTTGTACTGTTTATACACTAGCTGTGTAGTATGTGGCACACTTTTACGTCTTGGAAGAAGGGTTTTTAAAGGAAATAATTCCCACTTTCCCCAGTCCCTGCAAAGGCCTCTCACTGGTGTGTGTTTGTAGGCCAGTCACTGTATGTTTGGGAGCAAAGGAACGACACAAACACAGTTAATTTATATTCTAAAACATGCCCAAGTTTGTCTCTGCTGGGTTATACGGGCTATTAAAAGATCAGTGTGATTACAGATAAAATCCTCAACAATTATATTTGAGTGCAAAGTGCTATTTTGCCACAAACAACAAAATTGCAGCATTTTAATTGTGAGTGGAACTCATACGTGGCTTTATATCACATCACTGAGTATTTATACCCTATACCGAATGGTTGGCCGGCTTTTAGCACACAAATCCATGTCTGTCCTCAGGGAAGAAGGGCAGCAGCAGTCCTTGGCATTTGCTCTGCGACTGGCTGAACATGTGTTTGCCATGGGAATCTGTCTTGGTTCTTTTCCCCCTGAAGGTTTCACTTCCTGAGTGATGACTTTGGGGCCGTTGCTCTATGTACCTTACAGTTTGCAACCAAAGCCACCGGGGCAGTGCACAGGACCGTGAGCAGTCGGGTGGTTTCAAGAGGACATGGTCAGACGCGGGGAAGAAATCCTGATATTCCCCGCTATCAATTGTTGTCGCAAGTCTTGCAGAAAGCAGCTCTTTAAGCCAGGGTGAATTCATTTGTGTTGGACAATACTCCCTCACTGTGTGAAGTATAGAGCACGACCAGGGTGTGAACACACGCTTCAGTTCAAAGATGTTAAGCAGGGATGAACTTACGGCTTTTGGAAACTGGTCCTTTATCATATTAAAAAGGCATAACAGCCAGCACTGAATTTTTTCGAAAATTCCCAGAACAGCCAGCTGCTACACGTGTACACACTTGCGCCAGAGCTGAGATGACTCCAAGAAAAATAATTTTACCGCAGAGAAAAGCTCCTTTTTAATTCTTTTTTCTTGTCAGTCACCCTCAAATTCATCTCTTCTGGGAAGAACTGTGCTTGCCAGGGCTGGGAGTTTCATTCTCTGCCAGTTAGTACAAATTCACCATCGCTTTCATCCTTTATAGCACTGTGAACCTATGAGATTGTTCACTGGTTATGAAATTTATCTTGCTCCAGCAGGTGCAGAAGGGAATCCACACCAGCTTATACCTAATTTTTTACACCAGTGTTTGAAATGGCAACATCTTCTCGTATGTTTTTGTTGCTTCCTTTATGCTATACTCGAGAGGTAAATAAACCAATTTGGTGGATTACTGCCTGGTGTTTTGGGTGCTCGTTGAACATTTGACATATATGATTAAGAGCCTAACTGCTCCTCAGTTACCCCCATGCCACTGCATGAGTTTATTCCCCTGATGGATGACCTATTCTTTAATACCTTTGCCAAACACTGGATTAAGTGAACTTGTACCCCACTGGAACTCTTGTTACTTGTCATCAACAATCATAATTGTAAATGTCACAGCTAATTGGCTGCACAGTGACCTTTCCGCCAAGTGTGTGTGCGTGCGCGCGTGTTGAGCGAAAGTTCTGCTGCCACATACACAAACACGAATTAACATACTAACAACAGCAAAGTCTAAAGGACGACAAGTGGAGACTCAGGCCCGATGGCGACATAAGTGGCGATGCTTGGGCTCAAGGAGTGCGGCACAGTTTGCCTTGTTCATACAATTCAGTGAGATAATTGTCGTAAAGGTTACTGAACTGTTAATATATTGCTTTTTATTATGGAGACAAGACGGTGAGCGTACTTTAAAGATGTCGTCATCAGTTTTGTATCTTGGACAATATGTGTCAAAAGCTCCCTCTAACGCAACACCAAGTCCAGTTGGTGGCGCCCTTGATAAAAGAAAATAAAGGGAAATGAGAAAAAAAAAGATGGTTACCATGGACACTTGCTTGAGGTTATGCGAAGAGGTTCTGCCAGAAACTCCCACACGAGCAACCCCCTCTCTCAAACAATAAAAGGACTTACAAATGTGGGCGAATGCCTGGAGAGAAACTGCGGCTATGAGAATTGAATGTAGGATCGAGTGCGCATGTGTGGAACTCTAAACTGATGCAGACCCTCGTGTTAGGATGAATGGACTACACATGTCCGTGTGTAGTGGTTCGATGCAGGCATGGAGGACAGGGGGCTTTGACCCAGGCCAAATGAGCAATATGTCCATTTCACACCTAGATCCTGCTTTTAAATGTTAGCCAGCAACACTGACGTGTCTTTATTTGCCCTGTAACAACACAGTTTTCTTTGTGTACATGTTGTTGGATGGGCTTGCGGCTTGCAGCTTGTTTCGCTGATAGTTTACCATACCAAATTGAAAGGCCGGGGGAAACTGCTACCTTATTTCATCACACGCCACGCGGTGGAAGCGTGTTTACCAACCTGTGCGTTCCCATGTGACACGGCACAATTGTGAATACAGAGCACTTACCAGCAGTGTGTACACACGCATGGCGTCAGGTGTGCAAAGAGAGGCAGGCCTGTGGCATTTCAATCAAAGTGTGTTGCCGTCGCTTCATGCAATGCAACTGTACACTGGAAAAAAAAAACAAAAAACTGTACTTTCATATGAGAAGCCACGTTGTCCATCATGTAATAATGGCTGACCACCAGGCTCCACTTAACAAGACGAGCCAGCATCTGCTCGAGGATTAGCTCGCCTCCCTCTAGATCTAAGAAATTAGGCATCAGGTGAATGAGGAACACAAACAACAAGTTATCTGTCAGCTGAAGTGTTTCTAAACGCTGAGGAATGACGGCGTTTATCGCCAGCCATTATTGTGTCAACGTGTCTCAGAGATTCAGTTGATCCATCTTCTCTGACGTGGCGGTTCTGGATGGGTGAGCCGGGACGCTGGGATTCTTCCCGGGCCACCCTGCGGAATTGAGGCTGCTTGTACAGTTCACTTCTCCTTGGTTAATGGGTGATGAAGTTGGCACAGGAGACCACATGACTGATGAGGCTGTGGCAGAGAGCTGATTTTATTTTGTCCTCCTGCGGCGATTATTAGTTAGGCAAATATATGCTACAAAATCAGTACAGATCATAGTCCACATGCTGTATAAGTGCGCCCCCCCCACACACACACACTTTTTAATCATTACAGATTAATTTGGCCTCTCAAGTGTTGTAACGTGATAAATGTTTATTTCACTAATGCATTTGCGTGACACAACATACAGAAGTGGCAGAATATTGTGGTTCCACTGTGGCGATGTTATCAATCCTCCGCCACTGTGTACTGTTGATTTTACAAAGCATTGTTTATTGCCCCGGATTCCTTTGCCTGCATTAAAACTGCCAGATTTTGATTACAATTTATTCCCTCGTGGGTCATTGCAGGGGAGCACATAATACACCATAAAAAAGTTCAATTACATTAGCTCAGAAGAAGAAGGACCTGTTTTAGTGGCCCTGTCATCTTGTAATTCCAAAATCCTTAACCCCCTTTTTCTTTTTTTAGCTTAAACAAGACTCGATGGAATCAACCTGTTTATATAATCTGTGACCAATGTTCTATGATTTGATTTATTTTCCAATAACGCATAATCTTAGTTTTATATTTACAAAGAAAGAAGGGAGGGCTGCCTCAAATCCTATTTGCAGCGTTGTGACTTCTACAGGAGCGCTTATTTGCAGACATTGCATGCCTCAGTGAACCGCAAATCTGTTCCATACTTGGCCAGTGTGCGCAGGGTTACATCTTAAGTATTTAAATCCGAGATAGCTTTGATGATAAAGGGGGTACAAGTGAACCCTTGAACCCTGCTGCCTTGTACCACATTCCTAATGTAATTCCAAAAGCTTTCTTGGAGGTTTTCCCTCCAGAACCGACCGCATGCAGCAAATGTAGCCGGCAGCGAGGCCCCTGAACAATACAGTGTGTGTCAGTGTCTTCACCTGAACGCTTCATACGCAGCACAATCTCCTTAACCCTCCAGACATTCAGGCGGGATATTAGGCCAAATCGATCGGCGACTACAAAGTAACCGTCAAACATTTGCAACATGCAGCGCATGGAGGGGATGTGAAGTGCACGCATTCCTCGGGGCAACAACAGCAGATGAAGCAGATAAAGACAACTTTGCTTTGCATGAGACACTTGCTCTGCACAACCACAACTGTTTCAATGACTGTGGTTGTTTTGTATTCTGTGCCTTCCTTAAGATAAGATGAGGTTTTAATCATCCATCATTGAAACATCCTTGTGTTGTTATCAACCTCAGTCTGTCTTTCCAGGGCTGAAATAGCCACGTTTAAGAAAGTGTGCACTCATTATCCAAAAAGGTTTTCAGACGTTTGTCATAATATGTTTTCTTTTTTTGTTAATGAGGTATCTCAGATATATTCATTTATGTCACCTCCAGTTTTCCCACTCACCGTCTCCCACTGTCTGCATTCATTCACAGTTGGGCCCCAAGTTTCAAAAATGGAAAAAACACAGCTTGCATAATTGTCCCTGAGCTTCACGGACTTTCCTCCAGCACAGCCCTGAAAAACACATCTAATGATTTGAAACTTAAAGTCTGTGCCTGGTTTTTTGACTTTGACCCCATGTCCCCATCCTTTAACTCCGTGCCAAACCTTCATTATTTTGTCCTCTTTTCACCTCCAGCACCTCCATTTTAGTTGGATGTTTTGAGCATTACACCGCGCATGAGCTGCTGGCTCGATTTATTTACTTTAGGTCACTACACACTTGTAGATCGTGTGTTTCAAACAGTTTTGCTGTTCTGATGATAATCCCTGCAAATAATGTTAATTTCCTTTTTTTGCTGAGCTGCCTTTGAGCAGCCAGTAAAAGCACAGTCCCTCTTTATCATGGCTCAATGTTATTGCAGTGGATTTGCTCTTTGCATTTCACCGCACTTGTAACTGTGTTTGACAAAGCACCCGACGTCTTCCTCTGTAATCCCCTCTATATCTGACATTTCCTCATAAAAAAAAAAAAAAAAGGCTTTTAGGGATGCTATGGCATGGAAGTTTTCCCAGCGGGGAAATAAAATCAGGTGTTACAGTTTTAACAAGACATTTTTACAAGAAAATACACGTTGGCTTAAGAACACTTGATTTGCCTCAGTGTGTTATTTGGACGTGCTGCAGGTGAACACTGCAACCTTTTATCAGATTAAGAGTACCTGGTAAATCTCTTAAGAGTGCATTCTATCATCTGGGAAATCAAAATACATGATGATGCTCTCTTGTATGTCTAACTTATAAAAATGCAAATGTCTTTTGAATGATACATGGGAAATAAATGCTGGAGTAAGTAATTAGTGTGTACCTGAACCCCAGAGAAAATACTGTTACCAGTTACTGACTATTGCTGCCAAACCGACTCACATGGCTCTTAAAAGGCCTCATTATACACCACAAGCATACAATAATCCACTCAATATTACAATTTAACCACTGAAGTATTATTGATATCATCTCTAAGTGCATTGTCCGTCTTCGGCGTGCGACACTGATTTATTGCCGCAGACGTTGGTTTGTGAATTGTCAACTTTTACGTCTGTGCTCGCACAGAAGAGAAAGCGCGAGGGGATCGCGGGTTCAAAGCGGCAGGCGCATTAGTAAATTGCGCTGTGGTAATTCTGACCTGCGGGTTGATGATATTCAAGTAATTGTTGCACCCATGCAGCACAAACACACACACACACACACACACTCAAAGCGCTTGTTCTGGATGTCTTGTCTAAAAAGAGTTGCATTTGCATATTGAGCGCCTCTTTTTGAGTCGCCCGGACGTCTATGATTTACGATGACCCCCATAAAAGCTCGACTGTCAGGGAGAGAGCACGGACTGACGGATGCAAATTGCTTTGGAGATTTATTGATAAACCCCTGCCTGTACAATGATCCCAACAAAGTGTAGCGGTTTAATTGATTGTTAAGCACGAGTACAATCATTTGCGTCGTTAAAGCTACTCTTGCCCACGCTTTCCCGAATCGTTGTCATTTTTTAAGTCAGATTGTTGTGTCTTTGGTGACAGGCGACTTCCACTGGCTGCGGCAGTTTATGTCCCGTATCAAAAATGATCCTCATTGTTTCCTAAAAAAACCCCACTGTCTCGTTGGGATTGCAATCCAGATTTAGCCGGGCTTAACGCCGTCAACACAAGCCGTACGTACACCGATTCTGCTTCCACCTAATCAAACCACAGCTGCTTCAATAATCATTGCGCTGACACTCAGGCACGCCTGTCGCCATGGCAACGGCGCTTCTCCTATGGATTGTCTCCCGAGATATGGTCCAATGACTCGCTTGATTTATTTTTCTATTGATTTAACGGCGCAATGAAAGCAGCCGACAGATATTTGACTCTCGCTTGTGTATTTCTTTCTTTATTTATTTATTCATGTTATTTTGAATCATGCTTCGCAAACTACGTCTAAAACTTCAGAGCGACTCGTTTCAAGGGCGGCAAAATCAAACATTCCAAAGCATGCAGATGAGAAAAATGAGAATCAGGTTGTTTCTCCCACTAACAGTCGCAAAGTGTTTTACAATGAAGCGACTGTAAAATCATCCCCTGATCACAGCTGCTTTACCACATGATGGATGTAGTGCCGTGCAACAGTGAGCACGGCGCGTTTCTATTCGCCGTGGGGTTGATTTTTTTATTGCCGCAAAGAACCAGAAAGCTGGAAAGCTGCCTGCAAAGGTATGAAAAGCAAACTAAAGGAATCTCAAGCTGTGCTGCTGAAGATGCTCAGCAGGAATGTACAGTGGAAAGTGGTTTGCAGTTAATGGGCTAAATCATATTTTCACTTTGTTACACCTTACACCTCAAGTATTTACAAGTGGATGTAAACTGTAAAGGTATAGAGAGCAACTCTTGTCTTTCTCTCTCTGAGCTTCTGGTGTTGTGTGTGTGTGTGTGTGTGTGTGTGTGCTCTCGTCTAATAGTGGTGAATGATTTAGTCCGGCATGGCAGGCGAAAGCAAAAGGAAATCAGTAGCCTGTAAACACAACAGAACAGTGCAGAGTCCAAACATTCTCTCTTGAGGTTGTAATGTAGTCATAAAGCTAATTTGCATTGGTTTTTGTTGTTGTTTTCTATGATATTTCCTTTGCATTATTATTATTATTATTATTATTTTTTATTGCTGGTTTTTGCTCAATTTTTGCATACTTCTGGTTCAAGTATTTGTCGTAGAATTTCAATGTAGTACACTCAACAAACAAGCTTACCTTGATCTTTATTTTTCTTTAATATGCGTAAAAGAGGTAATGGTGGCCTGAGTCCACTTTGAAAGTCCACATTTGCAGAGAGAGAGAGAGAGAGAGAACGCAAATGGTTCTGACCCTGAGCTGCTGTTTAATCTTTGAGTATTTAAAGTCTTGTCATTTCATTAATGTGCTGTTTTCTCTCTCTCCTTTACCATGTCGTGACCTGAAATGCCTCGTCTCGTCTCATATCAAGGTAAGACAGTTTTATCGTAACTCCCATGGGAGTTTTCCACACACTCTCCCGTATGTCCTCGCTGTACGCGGTGCTGGCAGCAGGCAGTTCGGGGATTGGGTTGTTGTCTTTGTTCCCGGATCTGCCTCTAAACCCTTTCACTCGCGTTCAGAGGGAAACATTTCACCATCGGCGCAGCTCTAGTCTCACCACAACAACGTACCTTTAGCTTTTTCATCCTGCCAGCTCTGTGAGAACTGACTGTATGATGTTCAAAGAAATCCCACTTTCGCATCTCCCCTATCATTTTTGAACAGAAAGAAGAAATCAAATCTCGTTTTTTTTTCATCTATGCCTGAATAACATCCTAAATAACATTTTTTTTTTGTCTGATTGGAAGCGTCTGAATGAATAGTGCACCTCTTTTCCTCCTACTGAGGAGTGGAGACTGTAGGTTTACCCTGCAGTGGCAGGAATATGTTAATCTGGAATATGTTGGTTGAAACACTTTCTCTGACTTTTACAGAGTCTCGGGAGATATGAGACAGTTTGAGGCCGCTGCGTAATTTCTCAAAATGCGTGATCATTTCTGAAAAATGAGTCACAACAGAATAGAAACCACTGTAGCAGAATCCCAATTCCAAAAAAAGGGGGACGCAGACGTTATTTGATGCTATTAAGGCTCGAAAATGTACTCTCTCCATTCCAGAAACATTGTATTCAAGCAAAGCTGCTGCCCAAACATGTACAATCGATGTCGTAAAGGACAAACTGTCTGTTGTATGTTAGGCCAAAACAAACTGGATATAAAATGCCACTGAATTGTCAAGGATGAGAAGAATTTAGTCGCAATACAGATTTAAATTGTGACATTCAGCAGTTGTGGTGATTCTAAGTGCTTTGAAATGAGCATGGGCGTGTAGTCCTGGACTGAGAGATGTGTGTGTGTGTGTGTGCACATATGGCCTCGCATGACCTAGTTGTTTGTCCTCCTTTCCTAGTCTCTGAAGGGCAGATTGAAATTCAGGTTAGGTTTTTCTCTTGGCTAAAGGCAAGTGGGGGTTTCATTGTCTCCAGTCTAGCAACCCACGGTTCACACAGAGCAAGGCCACCGTTGGTTTAATAATATTGCAACACAGATCCACACCGCCACGCCGGAGCGTATCACATGACGGTGTCCGCCTCCATTTCCCACGTTCTTCTTCTTCGATTATTTTGCAATTGCCTGTGTTTCAAAATCACCACCGCCATCGACACATATTGAATCTCCTCAGTAGGCAAACAACTTGCTTACTTAAATAGTGGCGTGTTTGCTGTATGTGAGAGGAATTGATGGAAGAGAGCAGGTGAAATGCAAATATCTCTCCCTCCCCATCACCTGCGCTCTTGTACAAAACAATCGGCCTGATTCTGTTTGACATGGACGATGAGTCGTACGCTCAATGTCTGAATTTATTTCACAGCTGTCCGAGTGGGTTGAGTTATTTGCAACTCACTGTTAAATATTAGCAGGCCATAACCATGTCTTCTGTGGCGAAAACCGGTGTAAAGCCACAGCGGCTTAAGAGGACAAGATAGAAATTCAGTCCTCATACATATCTGGTAATAAGAGAAAGAGGGGAAGCTGAATTAATGCCAGATCCACGTCACAGCGGAAGGAATGTGGCACGATGTATTTCACGGCTTTCACCGGTGTTTTGACTCGGCAGCTTTCGTCCAGGTGTTCGACAGATGGCGCCGCCCGAGAGTTAAATAAACGGTGTTCGTAGACAGAGAAGCAGAGAAGCCACTTGTGAAGACTTCTCGGAATCTCTGAAATCTGCTTGACGAGACAATGACAGATTTGCCATTTCCTGCAAAATGATGATTTTTTTTTCATCACTGAGAAAAATGAAGGTAGGCCAAGTCAAGATGAAATAAAAGGCTCTTAAATCTCTTCAATCTTATGTTATATGGCCACAAATTAGACGTTACATTTGCTGGCACAAAATATTAAATTCACAACCTGCAACTGTTGTGTATCATCTTTAAATTTCAACCTTCTTCTTTTTATAATTATTATTATTCTTATTATGATCCGCGTAGGGAACCGCGTAAGGCGCTCCGTGATGGAAGCAAACGTCTCCTACCTTCACTGGAGGCGAGGAATCGAGGTAATTAGGGAAGACGTCGCTTCCCTTGTTCCATAATAGCTGGGGATTTATTTATTTTACTTGGGCTCGTCAGCCATTCTGTGGACGTTTTACCCCTCGGTGTAAATTGAAATGAGAGCGCGTGTGTGTAATTTAATACACCCCAGATGATACTGACCAACACAAGAAAGAAGACCAGACAACATATGTTGTTGTTGATTTTTGATGCTTTGCCCAATTTCAAATGCTGTGGAATAGTTCACTTGAAATACTGAATAGATTTTAGTGGCAAAAGTTCATTTTGGCCTCTTGAACTCATATGATGCAGGAAATGGGGAGTAATTGTTTCTCATTGGATGCATGGAGGACATTGTTGTATGCTTCTAAAAATGCTCTCAACAGATCCGTCATACAGATGTCAATTGGGTTAAATGACATGACGTCTGCATGTACGGGTTTCTAAAGGCAGTGCACACGATTATCTACGGACTGCAGCTCTCCCACCACCCAGTGGCTCTGCAGTGTCTCTAACCAGCAAGAGGCTGGTTTGAATCCATTAGAAGACAGAGCGGAGGAAAGAGGACAGTACAAAAGATGTCTGTAATGCAATAAGAATGAATAAAGGGCTTTTTAATGAGGAGGCCTCTCTTCCGCTGATGCCCCCTCTGCCAATCCAATTGTTTCATTATTCTGAGAGGCGAGGAGCAGCGGGGATTCAGAGCCGGGGGTTGAGCGCAGACTCAGGTTAACAAGGTCAAAGCACAATCAAATCATCTATCCAAAGGACATTTGTTTGGCATCTTGTATGTAAAGGTCACCCTCCACCTTGTAGCAGCCAACCGTTGTGTTATTTCTTGCTGCAGTGCTCTTGTATGGGTGGATTCGAGTGATTTGAGTGTTTCCAGGGAGGGTTCAAGCAGCATCTGTGATGTCAGGCATAGATGTTTAGATTTGACGCTAGTGCTCTGCTGAAACTTTGTCAGGGGGATGAAAGCTCTAAAGAAAACATGCAAGCGTGTGAAGCCGGTCGAGTGATAATGATATGCTCGTGTTCATACTGTCCTTTTTATGATTCGATGTCACCTGAATTCAGCGTTCTCCAAATCTCTGTTCGTTTTTTCACGTGTGCACCTTTTTGTACACCAGAATAACCTGAAAAAGACAACGCTGCCTTATTTGGTTACCACGGCTACCTTTAATTCTGCTCCGCCTTTGTATCCATTATGGAAAGAGGAAACCTGGTGCTGCGTGACCCGCGTGGTTCCGCGAGAAAACAGTCCCGATGGAAGTGTTAGGTGTAAAGCACCGGGAAAAGACAAACTGCCTTGCTTTGAACGTTTAAATGAACCCAACTTAATGTCCATACTGTATGTGCGGTAATGTTTGAAAAGCCTGTCAGCAGAGTTCGCGTTGAGCAGCTGCGGCGGAGGCGGCGGCGTGTTTACAAACACTGATATTTCAACTCGGCTTTCACATTAAGGTGAGTCCATTTTAAATGCACCATTTCCTTCCGTTTCCACGGCTGAGGGAAAAAATACACCCAGCCCGTTGACATAAATGATCGTGGCAAAGTTGAGCAGCAAGCACTTGACTGCTCGTTAATTTGGCGTGGTGGAGGAGGGCGAGATGCACGGTGTTGCACGCGGCGGCTGGTGGCTGTGATGATTGCTGGCAGTGGCCAATGGGGTGGCAAATATTCAGTGTGGGTTCTGCCGGTGACTACAGCAGCTCAGAGTGGTTGTATTGAGTAATAGCGCTCTCTAATAAGGAACACAACTTAACACCATGACACTGTGTCAGGTGTAATTTGCGTGGCTGGCGTCGAGGTGTCTCGAACGACACTTACGCCTGATTTATACTCGCTCGCTTGACACTTTTGATAACTGTCACTTGACGAAACGTAACGTCTGTGGCGAAAGGTCTCGTTCAGTTCACATCCTCGTCGGTACTGTCGGCTTGTTCAGGTTTATTCAAATTGGCGGTACTTTTAATCCTGACAATGGTTGGATTTGATGAGGCTGTTCATACTTTCTGCACTGAGAGAGTGTAAAGCACCTAAATCAGGCTTCATGTTCAGTTTGTTCCGTGTTGTGTTACAGAAAAACAACAACACAATAATGAGCAAGGCTGCGCTGATTTTTATTAATATCCCTCGCATCCTCCTAAATTGTTTGGAAGATGTAATTTCCAGCTTCTGACAAACCACCTGTTTGTAGTAGCTCCTCTGGGAAGACCACTTTTTGTAGCGGTAGCATTGATTTTCGCAGATCTTTCACCTGCGCTGAACCTAAAGACCCGTACACCCACCTTATGTTCAGGGGGTCATTGGAGATTATCTGTAGTGCACACACACACACACACACACACACATGCATGGAGCTTTTCTTTCTGGCCATGTGGCTGCAGGGCATTGTTGATCTTCTGCTGGATTGAATGAGCAACACAACAGAGAGGGAGCTGCATGAATCACATCATCACAGATTGTCCACAATCTGTAAACAGCGTGTGTGTGTGTGTGTGTGTGTGTGTGTTAGATTTAGTGCATTACATTAAGTGGATACTCAGCTTCGTATCGGTGCTTGTTTTAGTTTGTGTGCACCATTTTCCCGACAGCCTCTGCTGCTGTTTTGGGAACTATATATGTTCATGCTTGACCGAATCTTACTCCATTGCTAATTCTCCTCTTTCTGAGATACCTGTGTCTTTTAAATCTGTGAAAAGACCACATATGTTGTTGTAGACAAATAAGTCTGAGCTACAGTGAGGAGGACCTAAGGAGGGGACTGTAAAATATTAGCTTTTTGAATGGAGGCTGGTGTGTGTGTGTGTGTCCTTACAGAATTGATAACACCACTGCAAAATAGATCTATTCGCCATATGCGAGGGGATTCATTGCATTTGTGGTAAAGGCTTTTTGGCCAACAACCAGAGTAAATAAAGCTCTGTGGGGTTCCCCAGATAGAATAACAGCTGATTTACGGTATGCGGCTGGAAAGGCGATATTGTGTTTATCATTGCGTCCCATGTGAGGCATCTTCAGTAATCACCCTCAGTGGATCCTCATAAATAGAGCGTCTAGTATAAACAGCCGAAATTGATTACCGCTCCTGTTTATGTATTCATCTCCTAATAAGGCTTCGCTCCTGTAGCGCGAATGTACTCGCCGCGCTTTGACCGTAGGCTACTTTGACAGATTTCCATTCCAAGGTTGAGTTTTGGAGGCAGATAAAAAAAAGTCCTTTCTCGAGCTGTCCAAAGGTCACCGGGCGCTTTGATGCTGTTTGACAGCAGCACGCACAAATAGCCTCTATCTGTCCAATAAGCAGGCATTTCTGACATTTTCCCCCAAAGCAAAAGTGATGCACTGTCTGGGAACGTTTAACGCACGGGCGTATTATTCCCAGGCGAGCGTTAACTCGACTCCAAGAAATATGGAGTTACTTTTGCTCATTGCTGCAGATCACAATTGTTTAACTGTCTAACTGTTATTCCTTTGTGTTAGGGAATTAAACCGCCCTAATGGCACTTCACTTTCACTTCTGTGTGTCATTTTTTAAAACCGAACACACCTTTCCACACGCGTGTCTTCTCATGTTTCACAGCAGTGACTGCTCAGACCACATTGTACAGTGCTACTGCACATAGACGGCACTCGTTTGTTTCTCACTTTTGTTTGATTCTAAAGTTACTTTTTTTTTTACCCCCCCGCCCCCTGTTGCGTCTCCTGGTTCAGCCAAAAATAATGAGACTCCAGTGTAAGTGAGACAAATCAAGTGGTTATCTTCACCCTGGCAAGCGCATTGCAAGTCCATCCCCAGTGTTGGGTAAGAAAATTCTAATTTGATGGAAAGCAGGGGAGAGAAACGGCAGCGGACAGCGAACAACAGGTCGCCTTTGGGATAAAACGTACCACTGGTCGTGTGAATTAACGCAGACTTTTCTTATCCCCATTAGCTATTATATCGTATGTACTCGATTGCACCGTCGGCCACTGCTGGTGCACCTCAGTAAACGTAGCTTTCATGTTTTCTCCCGCTCCAGCCGACTCAGATTGGCTCTAATTTGGCATCTTTCTCCCACTGCTTTGAAAGGCGTCCTTTGTTTGTTGAATATGTAAATGCAGCGTGCAGAAGGTTTATTGCAGAGCTTTCAGCAGTGTACCCATGTTACCCATGACAAGCAAGAGGGAGAGAAAAAAAATTGCCAATTTGTTCACTCTGAAATCATTCTGGCTCAGGGAAGGCTACATACGAGAGCCTGAATCTGCTTTCCCCTTTCTTTTATTGTCATTCTGTTATTATAGTATACAGTATATTGCCTGGCCTTGCATTCCCATTCCATTTCTTCCTCTATTTTTTCTTTCTCGCTCCGTCTCTTTGTTGCTGCTATTTTTCCTCCGTCCTTTGCCTACAACTTTGTTCGATTCTTTTTTTGTCTTCAGGAGTGTTGGATCACAGAGGCATTTTGGTTCCAGACGGCGACAATACTTCACGTTATTAAAGAGAATGGCTGGGAAGCACAGTGGGAACAGAAGCGCAGGAGCATTTTCTCCCGCTAGTGTGTTACGCCTCTTTTGTTGCGGTGGGAAGCGCGTCTGTATCTTTTACAGCAACGCTCCATCATTTTCAGAGGCAGCAGTTTGCGCTTGCACTTATACTAATATTCTAGCTGCCTCGGATTTATTAGCAAACTTGAAAATGACTTTCTTGTAGTTACATGACTTTAGTGGAATTGATGTGGACTTGAAATTGGAAACGGAGGTAGACAAATTGGCAAAAGTGGCTTTCAGCAGTCCTCAGTTTCTATAAGGCACTCAATTGGGCAGCCATAGCTGCAAAATGTACCCGTTATTGAGTTAGTGTAAAGTGACATGACAACATGCAGAGGCAGTTCCCGGCTCTGCCGAACCACAATTCGGCGCTTTCAAACCTGAGCGACCGCTTAAGTGCCGCATGTCATCCACAGCTCTGTCAGCGCCTGTTGGCAACGTGAGCGGTCCATACACTTACCCTGTCACCAAAAAACACACAGTACATATTCTGAAATACTGCAGTGAAGTTGAGTCTTGGAGCCTTTAACACTCAGATATTGCTTCACAGTTCCTTTTATCTCACCTGAATGTGTTAAATGTGATTTTGAGCATGTGTACTCGCGAACAAAATGGGGACCAATTACCGTCTGGCTGCCTTATGTCCTGACGCTAGTTTTCCTGCAATAGCTACAAAGAAAAAAAGAATAAAAGAAAGTAAAGTAGACAATCTTCTTTGGCACAAATGAGGAGCCCCAAAAAAAAGAATTGTGTGATTCTGAGTAAAATGAGTAAAATCACACCGCGCCATCTCACCCTCTAAGACATTAAAAGCGAGATTGTGCAGTAATGAAAGTGAGCGGGTGCTCTAAATTTACAAATATTTACTAATCCCTATGCACTGCAAACACATTCAAAATGTGTGTGTGTTTGTGGGGGGGTGGGCAGAGACTCAGTGGCCATTACTTAAAACGATTAGCCGTGGAGAAAGGCCTGCTGGCCGTGGTCATCCGCTGAAGTCAGCTGCAGCAGCACTGGGCCATATTGTTATTCACACAGTGTGTTCGCTCGCCGGAGATGTCGTCATAGCAACCGGTAGATCTGTTGTTGGTGATGCTTATTGAGAGCAGTCTGCGTGTGAGTGTGTGTGTGTGGGGGTGATGTGCAAGGTGAGTGTGATCTTCTTAATTGCCGGAGCAGTTGACCCGAAGGCCTTGTCATCCAAAGCCGCCGACGACACGGCAACAACGACAATGGCGACGCCTCGTTTCTTTTCTTCAGCATTCAAATCACACAGACTAGATTGGGATCATTAATTCTTGAAAAGGAATACCCCATGGAAGGAGAACAGAAGCCCGTTGTCTTCCCGCCCCGAGCAGAAATGTGGCTGATCTAAAAACTGCATCGCTAAAAAGTACATCAGGGGAGAGTTTGATGTCTCGCATACATTTACATTTCAAATAGCCTGCGCTTCCTTGGCAGTCTGAAAGTGAGCCACGTGTCTGCAAAGCATTGCCAAAGTTCCTCACTTTAGCATAGGTTTTTAATTTGATTTGTCGTCTGCAGTGGCGTGCGTTTTTTTTTTTTTTAAAGGGATGATGACAACGGTGACACTTGAGCTGCTGCGCTCAAAGACAAAAAGTTGCATCTGTTTTTTTTTTATCAGATATCTAAAAAAGGCACAGATGGATATGGAAAGATGCGTAGGCGCTATAAGTGGAAGGAAATTCACACTATTAAATTAGTTTAACATTTCTCAAACTGTGTTTATATTCAAACCAGGAGTAAGATTTCTTTTCCCTGAGATATAAATGTATACTTGTTTATGTTTATTTACTGTAGTAGCAGCAGCCTCTCTATTCGGAGCGACTTCATTTGAACGCTTTAGAATTTGCGAGTGGATGTGAGTCACAAAATGTAATAATGAGAGAAAAAAAAAGTGAATACTTTGATATGCTAATGGCCTCATTCATTGTTGCCGTGTTTGACGTAGCCACACTGAATTTATTTATTTATTTATTTTTTTACTTTACAGAGCTTTATAGCTTGTTTTTTATTTGGCTGGTGCACAGCGTTTCACAGCGACTCAGGACAAACCCGTCGTACACCGTACTAAGCCAAGCATCCAAAAAGCAGAGAAAGTTGGTGATATGCAGGTCAACATCGTGGAGCATTTAACAGCTCAAGATGAGACACTTCCCTCTTACTGAGAGTTAGAACTTAAAATGTGATATTAAAAAATAATAAGAGATCTGAAGATTAGGTTTGAATAATATCGTGATGGCATTTTTTAGAGTTAAACCAGTAAACCAAGGTTTCACCTTGAGTAGTTTAGCGAGTAAACATAGTCATTGAGCAGGACCAAAAATGGAGCTTCACAGACTTGCCTTCACCCTTTTGGACATAAACACACGTAAACCACCAAGAAACGGAGAATAAGGCACTTTTTTATGAAAAGATGCCCCTGGAGGTTCAGATCCTATGAAAAACATGACACTCAAGGTGCTTCAGATCTTTCTTTCATAGCGGTCAAGGAAACGCCGAACTCACCGACGCATCTTCACCTGATGCCTTCCCGCCTTAGGCTGCACAAACAGGCGTGCGATTCCGCTGCTCTCTCGATGCAATTCTTCAGCTGACTTCCTTCATGACACTGTGTGGGTTTTTGAGACTGATGGCATAAGCCACTTCTCCCTAAATTGTTTTCAGAAGCTCTAACAGCACAGCAAGTTTCTGTTGATCGCTCCCTCAGCCTTGAAATCATGCAGACTTTAAGCAGGGGCCAGGAAATTGAAAAGATATTGAAGACGTATCACAGGCTCAGATGAGCAGAAGGACAGTTGTGTGTTTTTCCAAATGTGTTGGAAATTAGAAATTCAAAAATAATGGACAGAAATAATGTGAAAATAATGGGCAAGGGAAGGAGTAGAGACGCCCCAAGGAGATTAAGATTGAATAATTTTAAAAGAGTTCTGCGACAGCTGTGACATAAGATTACAAACTACAAACATTATCACTTTTTTAGTGCACAAAGAGTGCTTTAACCCTTTAACACGTAAGCCGTAAGCAGTTACTTACGATTTACTGCATGTTAAAATAGTGTTTTAACAATTTAAAATGTAGAAAATCTATTATTTATTTAAAAAAAAACATTGTAGTTCTACATGAACAGCAGATTTAGTTAAATTTGAAATTTGAACAGTATAAAACATATTTAAAGCATTTGATTGAGCTTTTGTCTCCATGTCCAAAAACAGGCCAAAAAATGCAAACTATGTACAGGCGTTTTCTCCAACTCTCTCCGCTCTGGTGTCAAAGACGCTGATTCGCCGACTTCCTGCGACAGTGCGGGTGAAAGTACCATAATAACCACACGTTGGCTTTGACGTGCAACTCCTCAGCTTCCAGAAACAGTTGGAATTTGTCCAATAGCACAGTGATAACATTGGTTATAGTGTAGTAATGAAGGAGAAAGTGTTATTTATATCAAAGTAATATCTTGATAATGAAAGTGTGTGGCCATGGTTACGCTGAGCTCTCTGTTGGCCCATTTGTCCACACCATTCTATTAGCTGAGGGGTAGTGTGTTATAATATCATGCTACTTTTTTTTTCTTTTGAGAGACACAATTCATATGAGCGGCGTCCTTTACTTGTCATGTACATATAAATATTGCTCGTTACGGCCAACCGAACACGTGTCTGCGCCGTCAGTTTTTCCTCCCGTGATGGGACGTCTCCAAACTTCCCAGGAGGGAAGTTTTGTATTTGCTTTATTTCAAGCACCTGCGAGACGGAAAATACGAGGCGGGCGATGACATTTTAAGAGGTTAGCCAGTAAATCAAGCTCGCAACCTGTGAACACAAATAAAGTGCAGTCGCAATGTGCTCGTTGATTCGCTCGCAGCCCCTCTCTCCGTGCATTCAATCAGTCACCGAAATATCAGATTACACAATGCTCAGTGGTTTGTGACTGACATACAACATGGGCTAATGCAATACACAGCGTATGCTCTGTTAAGCGGGACATCTAGTCTGGTCAGGTTTAATTTTGTTTGCAGATTACTTATGCCGGCAAATTGAACCGCACACACTATGCTGTTTTTGTAATTGCATGAGGAGGGACCGGGAGTGGCGTGATGGAGGCGATGATGAGGGTGAGTGATTAAAACGAGAAGAACACGAAAGTGGAACCCAGAACCATGATGATCTAATAATTGAGCCGCATATGGGGGTCATTCCGAAAGTGTCGGGAAGTTTAATGGACTGGCGTAAAATGCCGGTGTCTGGGCCACAGGATATGGCTCATAAGTCAACAGCGAGCCCTCCAATGCTGGGATCAATGAGGAACAAGGCAGCACAAGCCCATTAGTGGATCACTGTAGCTTCACGCAACTGTAAAACACAGACTGGACTCACACACACACACACACAGGCGTCAGGGAAGGCTACCTTTATTTATCTGCTCTGTCAGATGAATCAATAGTTGCTGATTTGATAGTAAAACGGCACTGACCTCCATCCATTCACACGAGCAGCTAGACACGCCCACACATGTTCAATCATCTCCATCAGAAATGTGTGAAATGTGCTGCAGATCACACGGTTCCAGCGTCCTCTGCAGATGTGCCCTCTGTCCAAACCTGTTCTGATCACAGCCTGGAGAGAGTCAGTGCTTCTTGACATGTTTAGCTTTCACTGTGGATCAGGAACAAAAGCTAATAAGTCAGTTTGGGGGGAAATGGCAGAACAAAAAACAACTGCGACAGCATCAGAACACCGTGGTTTAGGAAGCTGAAAATCAGCAGCAGCAGTGAGACGGGCTGAGGGAAAAAAAACTGCCACCAAAGTTGCACAGAAGTTTCATGGCACACAGTATTAAAGAGCAGGAGGGTTGGCAGATTTTCTTTTTTAGGCACTTGATTACTGCATCCGTGCAATAATCCCTTTTTATTCCGTCTCAATTTGCTGTGATTGTGTGGGTGTGTTACTCACCTGCGGTCGGGCTTGGCAAAGGTGACCTCACTGGTATTTGAAGGTTCAGTTTTGAAACATTTCACTTTTGAGGTCAAATAACAACTTACCGTAGTTATATCCACTCAAAAAAGAATCATGCAGGTATGCAACGGTCGTTCAATGGATAATAATACAGGATTAGTAAAAATGAAGGATATTATACTCAGCGGTCATTCAATGTGCTTCACAGAAATAAAAGAAGCACACATTTATGGAATTAGATTTGTGTCAAAGAGGCAAACAACACCTTTTAAGAAGCAATTTAATCCTTTGAAAAGATTGTATTTTATTGTATTTTATTGTGAAAATGCTGATTGGCTACTGAGATTTGGAGCGACAGCTCAATGGAGTCGCCGTCCAACTTTGTGAAAAGTGTTTTGTGTGTGAAAATATTGATATAAATCTATTTCCGTGCATGTT
This sequence comes from Solea senegalensis, assembly GCF_019176455.1. Taxonomy (NCBI): domain Eukaryota; kingdom Metazoa; phylum Chordata; class Actinopteri; order Pleuronectiformes; family Soleidae; genus Solea; species Solea senegalensis. The sequence goes on from NC_058033.1 coordinate 4,767,304, forward strand.
TAAATAGAGGGAACTGATACAACATTATAATAAAATGGGATAAAACCCATATAACACATACAAATGCAAATGATTCAGCTTGGAAAGAAATGCACCTGTGTATACGGGGGAAACATTAAGTAGTAGGACAGATAAAAACATCGCCGTGTCACGTGGTCTGTCTCTGGTTCAGCTCTGCAGTCACACCTGAGGGTGTCATTACGCCATCTTGGTTTAGTGTCAACAAGCACACCTGGCACAAAGGGATGTCATCAATGCCAACATAGTAAGATGTTCCCGGGGTTCCCGCGACAGATTGATGGTGGCAAAACAAACACAGTGCATTGTGGGTGGTTTATCGCTGTATATTCTCAAAAACATCACGTTTTTTTTTTTGTCAGTGAATCAGTAAATAATGACATTTAAGGCCTTTGTCACGTGATGGACAAAGATAAGATGCAGGACTGAAAGAGCTTTTTTGTTTGGCTGGTCGAAGTTCAAGACGAGGACACGGTCACTCGTCAGTGCCAGAGGCTTCAGTTGGACAGACCACTTGGCACCGTAAGTTCTGCTTGTGCCACTAACTGTACATTCATGAGGGCGATCAGTAAAACAAAGCATGACATCACGATTAGCCTCTTGATTATCTGTAATTGCGTCATTATTCGTGACACGCCGCGGGCCAAATGTGCCCCCTGGGTAACATAGCAGCTTGAATCGTTCCCTTTAAAACAACTCGAGTTCCTCAACCTAGAATCACCATTAAGGGTTTCTAAGTAGTTTGTCGTGAATCAAGTTGTGTACAAGACAAAGAAAGTGTGCTTTCTTTTTGTCTTAAAAACCTTGCAGGGTGTCGCGTCTCCTCACTGTGAACCACTGCATAGTTTAACAGGTGGAATAAACTGCAGAAAATCCATGGACATTTATTTGATTCAATTAGTCTTCGTTTAAAAGTTTGTTTTTCTTGTTTTGTGTTCAGAATAAAAAGTGAGCCGACACATGATACAGCTTTTAGCCCCTTTATACAAGTTTATGCCAGTGCAGTATAACTTCATTGCCTTTCATCACTGCAGTGTTTGACACCTTTATCCCTTGTGCTTGAACTTGAGTTGACACATTGTTTAGCACTTCTGCTTCACCTTCTCTTCAATCTATTTTTTTTCTTGAGTAAGTTCAGTTACAGATGCTCTTTTTGACTTCCCGTCACCGGCTGTGCCAATTCTGACAGGACACATCTATATCCCATTGAAGGGCAATTACATCTACATGTAACGGGAGCCAGCGGTGCAGTTTCTGATGATTCTGCCGCTTTGATTTCATCGATCAGCTCGGCCTCTCATCTGTCCGCCCGTGCTCGTCTCTCAAACGGTTTCACTTGAGCAACAGAGTCAGTGAAACGACTGACGAGACGTGGATGGGAAACACGTCGTGGCCACATTTGTGCCAAGGTAAACAACGCTGTAGTGTCTGCAACAGTGAGTTTACAAGAACAGGATTAACCGTGTAAGTCTCTCAGTGCCTGCAACTATACGAACATCATGCAGCCGTGTTTTCAATTAACATTTTTTTTCATGTCAGAAAGATGCTGACAGCAGAATTATTACAATTTTTGGTTTGGTCTTGAGCATTTTTTATTCGCACAAATTGAATATACTGCCTGCGAGTATGTTTTTTGTGAGTGTATATTCACTTTGAATTCAGAATTATTGCAGCCTTTGCAATGGCCTTGCTTTAGAGAGGCCACCACCTTCACAAGCTGCTCCAACTCCAAATGTGTGTTTTGAAGTGCAAGCTTGGGATGTAAGTGTCAAAACACAGTTCTGGAAACATAAAAAAAAAAAGAGTGTTGACATCCACTCGTAGTTCCATGACACTAGGGAAAGAGTGGTCTGTTTGTTTGCACTGGACCTTTATTGTGAAGGTTAGGGGGAAGATAGGAGCAGAATTTTTCAAAAATACTATCCCAACTCTATTAATGCAAAGTTAAATGCAAATCGGTAAAAGTATTCCTTTAAGTTGTGGCATTTCCTTTCTAGGAGATGAAGTTGTCTGATCCATCACAATAAGCTTTGACACAGTTATTTATGGCACGCACACACATCGATCAGGTGAAGTGTGAAGAGACCTTCAGTTGTCAGTCGAACAAATCCTGATGTTGAAAATCAAGTCTTGATGTAGTTTCAAGATCTCGCCGTTGTTGTTGTTGTTGTTGTTGTTGTTGTCGTCGTTGCTGCTGCCCCATCTGTGGTCTGTATTAGGAAATGCATTAATGTACTCCATTTTCCACCTTTCACTAACTTGGATTTCCATGATGTCATTTTGGCTTCAGCTCATATCCCATCTACAGACTAAAACATATCAATATATCCATTTCAGCACATCTGTCAGAGCACACAGAGGCCGCGGCAGAACTGTGGGCTTTATTGACTCTGCGCTACCTCTCACTCTCTCATGTTTTTTTTCCCTCTGAATATGGAACAGCCAGGATCAATAGTTTTCCATTAGCAACAGCACGGAGATTGGACGCCCGCACGGTAACAGATGGTCAAGCTGCAAAACAATGAGCAGTGGCTCCAGCCACTTAGTTAATTACAAGATATTTGGTTTAATTCTCCCCTGGGGGATAAAAACAGTGCCTGTTGGATTGACGTCTCTCTGACAAGCCGAACTTCTACCTCTGTTTTCAAATAACAAACGGCTTTTATTTGTAGTTATTTATATTTTATTACTATCTCAGATAGCCAGAGGTAAAAAAAAAAATGCAATTTTAAAAGACTTTAAACTCTGGGAAGAAGCAGTTAAAAAAAAGCCTTTGTAAAGTCTTCCCCACATGCACATCAAAGTTCCGAGGCATAAAAATAAAACAGTTGACGATTTGGAACGACGCTTTTTTGTGACCTTTTTTTGATGAAAAAACAAGTATGTTTGGGAAAGTGAAGGCTGGAAGAGAAGGGAATAATAAAATCAAATCCTGAAGCGACATACTGTTGAATCCAAGAACATCTTGGATTACAGCTTTGACAGAAGGCTCCTGATTGTTTACATCTAAATTCACGCACAGGAAGAAGCACAGGTTTGAAGTTTAAAAGGTACCACTTGGAATATTTAGCAAATCTCTCATCATGACGACCTAATTAGTGTCCCCGCATCTCAGAATGACCTCGAACACTCTTATTTCCTGACATCGTAGGAGTACACGGGGAGTATTTACCCAAATAGAAAGGTGCTGCTGAAGACTCCTCTCTTTAACTACATTTCCCAGAATAAACACAGTCCTTAGATTGTTTACATTATTTTATCCGAGGCGCACAGGCACCAGGGAAATTGATATGTACACTTGTTTTGTTGACATTTCCCTCAATGTGACACTTGGAAAAGGCTAATTTTGTCAAACAGCTGTTGTAATTGATGGCGCGACCTTTCTGAGCTAAATAAGTGACTGATCTTTGTTGTGTTTCTGTTACACAAACTGTTATTCTTCCCGCAGTCACACCGGATTATGCTTTTCAATGAGATTAGTAAGTGAGTGTAAGAGAACAGCGGGTGTGAAATAAACAGCGTTGGTATCAATCAGCAGACATCGGAGACTCTTGACAGTTATCCTTAACATCTGGAGCTTTTGCAGCAGCGGAATATGCTCATTGTGACAGGTAAAAATACAGTATTTTTATCTTTAGTATGTTAGAATTGTTTCCACTCTAACAATTTAGAAAGCAAAGTAACTGAGCGTGCAGTGTTCAGTTGTTTTCAAAAGATTAGAATCACTTTTATTGTGTTTTTACCACCCTTTGTCCATTTTATCCCTTTTAAATCAGTTTTGCTGTTCCTACGTATACTGCAGCACAATGACAATTACATCTTCATGGACTTTGTTTAATCCAATCAATAGTTCTTTTTGTGTTTTTTGAGGAGATTTTGAAGCACCGTATCGGGAAAGAATTTAACTATTGAGCACAGTCCTTTCACATCTTTGGGTTTACATGATTAATTGGAGTGAAGACATGTCCAGATACGTGTGTCTTGAAGAGTGGCCATTAGTTTTGTGAAACACTGACATGACCAGTAATCTTTTTTTTTATTATTATTGTTATTTGTTTGTTTATCTATCGTTTTTTGGATTGGTCTTGCCACATAGTATCCTGTAAGCTTTTGTCTAGACCGTCCCTGGTATTTTGCAGTTTTCTATCGCAGTCTTTTTCCTTTGTGCCAAAATAAAAGCACAAATGGGACTTTTCTTTGAAGGCAGTGAACAGCAGAACAGTTGAAAGTGAGATGTTACGTGTGTGTTTGACAGTTTGGGGGTTTAACCCTTTGAACATGGAGCATTTTTCCATTACTATGTGTAAACATACAATATATACAGAGGCTATAAGAATGTGCAATATAGAGTGTCTTATATCCTTTTTTTTTCAGCACAACCTAGGCAATCTGTTTAATCACACCTGAGCAAAAATGACTCAAATAGTACTGCAATTAAATTGAATGTGTGAAGTTTGGAAGAGAAATGCTCTATTTTGTGACTTCTGCACAATTCTCGCTACTTTATATCACTACTAAATATGTGACATACAATGAATCCTAACTTTGACTCAACAACACATAAGAAGACACATTTTTAAAGCCTGAATATGTGACCTATAAACACACACCCCCAGGATGTCCATATAAGAAGTTGTGCATCCTTCCCACGGCAGTCTACCTGCGGCACAGATCCGTGGAGTGGAAGATGCTGTAAACCTTTGCATCTGTGTCGTCAGGTTACTTTGAATCACCACTTTAGAAATATCAAAGATGATTGTCTTTTGTTAAAGAATCTGAGGCAGGCAAGGCAGAGCGTCACGTCGGTTCAGGCTTTATACAGGTGGACAAATACCTCCATCTGTGTTGAAATATGTACAGTTATTGACAATTATTGGAAATGGAGGCAAAAACTGTATATATATATATGAGAAAGATACAGAGTTATATTTTCAGTGATATCAATTCAAGTCATTTCTGTAATCGCTAATTGAAGAATCTTGAGTTATTTTGCACCACATCACATTTGACATCAAATATTCACATGGAACCCTCTGTAGCTCAGTGGTGGTGTTTCCATTAGAGGCCCGTACGTGGAAAAGCTCCACGACAAGCAGGATCACACACACACTCACGCAGAGAAAAAGCTTTGCTCTGTAGGAGAAGTTGCATTTTTAAAATGTAGTGAATTATTTAATCCAAGTTCCAAGACATGTTTTTATGCCTTTTAAACTTTCATGTAAGGACAATTCATGAAGCAGAAACAATAGGATTCGCTCTATTGTGTCAGTTTTAACTTGGCAGGAGTAATTTGGCGGTAGTGTGTGGCGCTTCAACCAGCCTTTTCTTTGTCGATATTTGAAATAGATGAAGGTCAGTAAATCCAGACAAAGGGAAGCTTATTTGGTTCCACAAAAAAAGCAAACAGTAGCAATATTCTCGGTTTCAAACCTTCCCACAGCAGTTCTAGTAGCGTGGGTGAACTCGCCACAGTGCACTGAGTGTGCGATGGAAAAATAAGTGTCAAAACAGCAGAGCCGTAGTTTTATCACGCTGTCATACTCATTTAAGTTCACACCCCACACATATGGTTTCACTATAGAAGCTGAAATCTGCTCCTTATATTCTCTGTCTGATCCTCCGTCAAAATCAATTTGAATGTCATCAAGAGCCTCGCAACTGTGACACGGTAAAAAGGTCCTGCTGTAACGTTGTATGACACTAATGGGGGGGTGGGGGTTTAAAGGTGCGTTTGCTGCATAAAGGATGATAATCAATTTGTAGAGGCAACAATGCCTGAAATGCTGGTGCACAGTGGCAGTAAAGCATTCTGGGTGTCTTATCAGGAGCAGCGTGCTGATGTAAATGTATGCTGACATTTGCTGACAATGGGAGAAAAATATCAGCCTCTAATGTCGGCCTGATGAGCCGTCCTGGGGAAAAAGCTTGTAGACTGGATTCACTCGTGCAACCTGTGCCGGCACACACTGCCTCTTCATCATCCCGAAAAAGCACAATTATCTGCCCCTGTAGTCATCCTCTCCCCCCAGGTCTCAATTAAAGTTTTTCACCGAGCAGGATCTGGCATCCGCCGCTTTTACCAGGCAGTATTTCCTGGATCTGGTGGGAGGAAAAAAATAAAAAAAACAGGGATATATTCTCCGTGTCTGTCAAGTCTCCGCGGGTTTGTTTTCTCTTGTCGGAAAGTCGCAGTGCGCTTTGGCACAGACAGACTTTCTCCAAACTTTAAAGACCCCCATGTGAACACGGGCTTCACAAATGCAATTTAGCAAAGGTTTTGTTACAGTTACACTCCTCTGGAGACAAATGAGAGAATATGTGTCAAGAAGGAAAGGAAGTCTGGTTCAGAATAGTCATTTTAGTCAATTGTGCTGACTTCTATATGGATATCATTTGTAACAATTTCATTTTTGACAGAATAAATGGAAGCAAATTCAATGGCCCAAACTTTAGCTAATTCAGGAAGTATTTAAATCACTTAGACTTTTGCTGCTTGCTATATTCTCATTGACCTTTGCAGTTCCACTTCAGCAGTATCTGCCTCAGCAGATGAAAATACCCATCTGGTATAAAAAAAAAAAAAAATACAGTTCTGGAAGCTTCTTTTCTTCTGCAGACGTCTGTTACCCCAATGCCCACACATTATAAAAACACATCCCTTTAATTAGAAACAAATGGTTTGTGAAATGAGGGGAGAGGTTTCCTAAATTTAGCCGGTGACATGAATGGACTTTCATCCCACAGATGGGGAGAGGTTTGCATTTGCTGGGGGAAAAAGTACCTGTGTGTGTGTGTGTGTGTCGTCTTTTGTTTATGTGTCTTTCCCAGCACCATTTATTTTTCAAAGTGGGCTGGATCGTCTTTGTTTCCTGCTGCTGGAAACACATGTAGTCCGTGTGAGGTGTGTTTATTTGCCATATCTGGTGCCTCTCTGTGTCCTTTTTTTTTTTTCCTGTGCCGCATTCGTGTTTATCTTGTTTCAGAGTTTCAGAGACTCGCTCTCACCATACTCACTTTCGTTTCTTCCCTGTAGTATAAAGAAAAACCCCTGGCTGGGAGCTTTCAATTAATATGTTGGCTTATAGTTGGGAACATGTCTGAATGCCAAGGTGAAAAGTTTAAGTTTCGGTCACTCAACCATAGTTTGAAAAACATTTCAATTATTATGTGCAGTGTGGCGGAGGCTCTATAATGAAAACAGAAGAAGAAAGGCAGCACCTTGGAATGTACATCATGAATAAAAGCTTAAATTAAAGTGTTGCTTGTAGAGCTTTCGTACCATTTTCTTCAGAACAAAAATTAGTCTTCTTTATCAACCGGAAGGAAGATCATTGAGGTCATAGCTGCTCGTATCGGCTTGACTGGATTATGTGGAATAAGACCCGAACTGTATCAGTGAGTTTTTTTTTTATCTTTATGGCACCAGAGGTCCAGGTGATTTAGACCAATTACTTTCTCTGTGGATTACCGTGTGACAGCCTTTAGCCAATCACATCATGGTGATGCAGTGAGACACGAGGGGAGGAAGAAGTGATAAATAAGAGAAAAGTATGAAAACTCACTTTAGTTTAGGGGTCACATACAACGCAATTTGATCTCAAGTGGGCCGGAGCAGTAAAATAATAGCATAATAACCTTTAAACAACCCAATCCTCTCCAAAACCTTACATTTCTTGAGAAAAATAAGTGCAATCTCAACAATATTATGCACAAGTGTACCATTTACACATGTGCACAACAACTCACAGATTACAGTGGATCTACAAAGACACAAAAATTTTGTTTTTCACTTAATGATCAACAAATTCATCCTGCGGGCTGGTTTTGGTCCACGGGCCGTATGTTTGATGCGCCTGCTTTAGTTGATGTGCTTAATTTTTGACTATAAATTCTCTTTCAGTGTGAAAACTAACGACACGATTATTGTATTTCAGTGAGTTGCTGGCAAAACACACACTGATATTTGAATAAAATTATAGTTTTATTAAAAATTATAGTTGAATACCTGGAACCAGAAGATGCAAGTATTGAAATAAATATCCATGTCAGCACTGGATCAAGCACAAAATGGAGAACCATGTTCAGAAGAGGCGGATTCTGAATTGAATTGAGGTATTTGGGGGTGATGGAGTGTGACATTAGCGAGTCTCATATTACCAATTTACCCCCTCCACGCCTCCTCTCCGCAGAATCCAAGATGGAAACCAGCAGCTGTTTATGCCAGCTTTCACACTTGTCGTCCCACATGGCAGAGAGAGCTAACAAAAAAAAAAGATTAGACTCTAACAGCCAAAAAATCCTGCAAGATGACATCAGTTACTGTAACTGCACACTCCGAGGCTTCTGTAGTCTGTGGATTAGTTGCCAAAAGGGAAAGAGCGACTCAGGACTGGTCCAGATTTTTACTGGCCAGAGTGTTTAGTCATTTGTGATTAGAGGGCACTGTACTTCATTTTAAAGTCTCAATTCATTATGGAGCGGGAGGTAACAATGCTGACTCATGATTTCTCACACTGGGGGAAATTACACAGTACGTGATTCCGCCTGAAAAGCAAAATGGGTCATTTAAGGTCTGGTTTACTTGCAAGTGAAACTTCGACTGGAAAAAAAAAAAGGACATGATCCCTGTAAAAGTAAACCAGCACATAGATTGAGCTTTCTTTCTGTCTTATTGAAACAAAAAAAACAAAAATGTAAAACATATTTTTTATTAAAATGGTCTTTTACTTCTCTCGCGTCTCCTATTCTCACATTAAAATTTAATCTCATACAGGCTCCAGTCACACACTTATTTATGAAACCCCAAGGCTACTGAGGTCCACTTCTTTCAAACTGTCTCAGAACATTATGTTCCACTTTAAAGGGCACATACTGTATCCTCACTCTAATTAGTGTAATGCTTCTTTTTTTTTGTTTTTTTTATCTTGCATGAAATATATCAGACTATAACCCAGTCTTGGCCACTCCATTCCTTCCACTTCATTAATACTCTTATAGAGTTTTACAGGAACTTAATTTTCACGTTCCTGCTACATAGACAAATAAATCTAGCGTGGCTGGAAATAACTCCAGTCATAATATTGTCAGAGCCCGTGCAGTCTGAGCTGTATTTTCTTGTCTCCATACGTCTACCCAGGGCATTTTTGAGAACTCGCATGAGGAAACTTTGAAGAGCTTTGTGGCACAGAAGCCAGGATGGTATTGTGATTTTGAAACGGCTTATTCAGATTTGCGTTTGCACAGATATTGAATTTTTTCAACAAAAAAAAAAGGGAAAAATAAAATGTCTCCAAGCACAACTTTCAGTGTGGGAGTAACAAAAAAAACAAAAAACTCCACAGCTTCACAAGGAATGGGTAGCGATAATCTGTGAGGCCATGGATGATGTAGAGGAGGAATTTCATCTGCACTGAGAGTTTCGCCTTTCCTCCCCTTTATGCTGTGTTGACTTTTCCAGACGTGGAGAGAGAGAGAGAGAGAGAGAAAGAAGGAAAAAAAAGTGTGCTCTGGAAATGTGAGAATTCCACGTCGTCACCACAAGTGGTAAAACTTTTCAGCCTGTAAGCCGGTGCTCTCATCATTCTGCTATGTGCATTTTGCACAAGCAAACCCTGAATCTGAATCAGCATTAAAACTAGAGTCTGAGTGAATGGCGTGAATGGTATCTCAGTGTTTGTGCATAATGAAACTGCTCCTTTTAAAAAAAAAAAAATTAAAATAAAGCACTGTCATTTAAAAAAAAACTTATCTGAGACTTGTCATACTAAGCCGTCTGTTGACAATAAAAGCAATAAAGACATAATTGTTTTATTAGCATTTTTGCACAGTTTTCATATGTGCCTTCTTTCCTTTCACATAACCACATTACCATTTATTGCCACTGCAATGGAATTTTCCCCTGCAGCAGATGAAAAATGTCCACTTTTATCTCGTTGATGAAAAGCTGATTCTTGGCCACCACCTGTCCGCTCAACCATATGCCACTCATATTTTTGCTGGCACAGTACAGTATTTTTAGGGGAGAGAAGAAAAAAAATCCCAGCAGTCCATCTGCATCCGAATAATGCGCCTCAAGCAGTTTTTTTAAAAAAAAAACACGTTGCACATGAGGGATAAGTCGTTAAGACTGTGGACACAGAAGTAGCTGCTAAACCCCCTTTCCCCCCCATCTCATACTTCAATGTTACTAGATCTTAACTCTTCTTCTTCCAGAGAGTATTTGTTTTACACTTAGACCCGTCTGTGCAGAATAAATACTGCTACGGAACATCTACATTGAAATATTATTTTGGATTATTCAGTGTTTTCATTAATCAGGGCATTCGGTGTGAAAAGGCACCTCTTGGAGTTTGGCCATACCTCCTACACAGCGGTAGGAGGATGTCACGGAACATAGTTGCATGCTAATCTTAGCGCAGATGAACTTTTGCTTCATGCCTGCAATCCCCCCCCACGCTAGAGGATTTTTCAAATCTGACTTGATCTTAAAAGACGCGGGGAGACCACAGGCACGAGGAACTTTGTGACCGATTTTTCAACGTGTTAATCCTGAGAAAGCACAGACTAGACGATCCAGTCAGGGCGCAGGACCACACACTTGGCGTTGAATCAGAACTATTTCAGGGAGGACATTCAAGGGATCTGGATCTCATGGAAGACACCGAAGCGGACTGTCGGTTAATAGCTGTTGGGTACGTGCAATTTTTTTGTGCTGAGAAACCCCATAAAACAGACTCTGATGTGTCCGATGACCCCCTCACACTACAGGATAATTTGGCCAGATAATCTGTTCAAATCAGCCTAAAATTGAGAAGATGCCCACAATTGTTGGAAGGACCTATTATCCTCAAGGGCCAATTATTGTCTAGTGTGAGGGAGGCTTGGAATAACTAAATACTGCAGTGAGTAGCTCTGCTGCCTCACTGCAAGTAGGTCACCGGTTCAGATCCTGGTTCTCTGTGGCGTTCTCCCCATGTGTCCATATGCTCCCGCTTCCTCCCGCAGTCCAAAACATGCAGATTGGGTTGATTGGACTTTCTAATTTGACCACTGGCCCCACGATGAACCAACGACCTTTGGCCCAATGTCACCTGGGATTGTCTCCAGCTCCGTCATGTGAAGGAAGTGGTAGGAAATGCGTGCATGTACCAACATATTGGCAAGGATGCCATGCAGTGTTGAGAGCAGCCAGGAAGGAAGACACACTAACCATCACTGCTCATCCTTCTTGCTGTTTTTTTTTTTTTGCACACAATAATTAACAATAATATTGTTCCTTGTCAGACTGAGATGTCAGAGTTCATCAGGTTTATGGCAACGTCTCGTTTCCATTCAGTCTAATAGGAAACAAAATGATGACACCCAGTTGGCGGACACAACTTTCCGAGCCAAGTTTGTGACAATGCGATCCAACAAATACAACAAAACTGCACTGCTGTCATGGTTTCTGGCACTGGATACATAGTTTACCGAATTATGAGGCAGGTTAAGGAAGGATGTCGTGCAATTTAGTGATGGCCATACCTATCAACAAGATGTTGTATAAACCCGTTTTACAGGAATAGAATATGCTCATTTTGATTATCCAGTACATGTTTTCTTCACTTTTTATACAGAAGAATCTCAAAACTTAACAAAATACTTACAGTCGAATACAGTCGAAATCTCTGGTATGATGCCATTGAATGTTGTAACAGCAGTAATTCAATAACTAAATCAGCAATAAGTGTCTAATTCCTAAAAATTTTGCAACTTTTCAAAAGAACTGATTTATTTTCGCTTCAAACTTCTTTTTCATTCAAAATCTTTTATTCAACCTTCTTTGTTTGTTCATCGTTAATGACCAAAGAGTGAGTAGCTGCTCTAACAGGTCGGGGTTCTTTCCTCCGGAGGTATCAGCAGATTTGTGCATTGCCCTGTGACAAATGATGTGAAACAGCGTTTTAATAAGCTCCGGGGCTGGAAATAGTGGATGTATCTTTTAAATCAGCTCGAGCGTCCCTGTGATCTTTTGTCATGTTTGCGATTTTGTTTCCCAGAAAAGAACCTGCTTACATTTGCAATGCAATCTCAGGATCCGTAGCGGTACATCATCTCTCCGGTCCTGGCGTCGGCGTGCGATATTGCTCTGTTCACGTCCCGACATATTGCCTTGACTGCATCATACAAAAGACGTATTACACGGCCACTGACAGAGTGCGGTACCCCTGGCCCTCAGCACTCCTTCTTAAATAATAATTTATTTGTTGTTCACTTGTCACTCCATTTCGTCATCAACCGTGCATTTTAACACCGGCGATAGCTCATCCGTGTAGTTTTGGCCCAACAAGAAAGATGATATAGCTGAGGAGAGTAATCCCTTCAGCACTCATGGGATGGTAGGGTTTTGCCCACAAACACACAGGGACCATTCTGCTGATAAATAGGGCCAATATAGATGAGATTGAATGAACACAATAAAACAAGAAGAGGAAGAGATGAGAGGAGGCACACAGCATCTAGTTGATATTTTTTGAAATACTCTGCTGCAGTCTACAGTGACATTTTAACCACTAACATTTTGTGGTTGCTAAGAAAGGGAGAAAAAAAAAAAGAAATCCACCCACATTGTCCATGTTAGAATTGTTTATTTATTGCTTCTCTAGTTTTTGCTGTAGTGGGGAGATTCAGATGTACAAATACTCCACATCACCACATCCTCCCCGCCCCGATTGAACTAACACATAGTCAAATACACGAGGACACGCCGGACAATGAGGCAGTTGTGCTCAGGGAAGGTGGCTCCAGTGTGACACAGAGAAATGGACCGAGCAACTGTCACGTCCCCTAGTTTCAGGGCTTCGGCCTAAATTTAGCCCGTTGTCACAATCAACCGCCACCTCTATATTAGATCTCTTTGCAGACATGGTGATTTTGATTTTGAAGTCAAATTTGCTATATTTCCAAAAAATATAGTCTGTTTTTTGACTTTTATTATTTATGCTCTGACAGAAGAGTTTCAGGCATCTCTCAGTCACACACCTGCAGATGACTCCTGTATCATCTTATTTTCTATTTGTACCTGAATTATATCTGCGTTTACCTGGTTTTGACAGTCACTCGATTCGATGAAGTTGTTTTGAGGAGGAAGAGATTTTGAATTTGCCTGCCAACAGGGGGTGGTATCGGTATCGGTTGAAACAATCGAGAGTCACAGTTTTCTGGCCGTTGGAGATGAAACAGCCCTATGGAGATATTGATGACTAATCGCATCACATTATATGATGGCGTTCACTTAAAAAGAAATTCCATAGGTGTCCATTCCTGTCAATCATGCATTGAAAACGGTATGTGGAATATTTGAATTGTCAGTATGGCGAGGCCTGGGTGACGTGCTATTGTTGACATGCCAATCAACCAGCGGACCAGTCTCAGACTGAGGCTTGAGGCGTAGCTTGAAGTTTTCCTCAACACTTAGAAACACCATTGTACTCCTGCCAATAGTTGTTAAGAGACGACTCTTGGAGTGAAAAAAAAATCCATTATAAATGTCAGTGACGCCTGAGAGCTTTTGGCTGTCCTAACAATGATTTCTTCTCTATCTTGCGTGGGTGATTAGATGGTGTTTTACAAGCAGGACACCACACGGAAGAATTGATTAGTCATCTTTTAAGCCAAATCTCGACGCCGCGGCATTCAGGTTTTCTCTCTCTGCAGAAGTCATGATTTCCCCTCTCTAATACAGCTGCTATTGATCAGGGGGAAAGTGAGGAAACCGCGAGTGAGACACTTTAATGAATGGAGTTCTTCAAGACAACATGTATTAAAGCGTCTCTCCTGCCTTCCAGCTTCCAGGGTGTGATAATCACTTCATATGCATGCCTCGGGCCAAGCCATGAGCACAATGATTGCAGATTATAAGCCTGGGTGGTAATGAGTTTATTTCCACAAAGTGCTCACCCTTCTCCTGCCTTTGTACCTTTGGCGTTGACTCGAGTGAGATGACGTACAGATACATAAAGTGTTCTATTTGGTGTGCGGGGGCTTTTATAATTCATCAGTTTAAGCAAGCACGCTGGCCTCTGGAGCTATGGGAGGAAGTGATAAACTCAGCTGTTATTTGACAGCATCCAAGGGTAAATAATGCGCCCTCATCACAACAGGAAGCTACTTCTTTTCCTTTTACAGTGTGTCATGAAGGCAGTTGTCTCATTTTTATGGAGGAGAGGCGCAGCAGGGCTGAGGCACGGAGATGTACTGTAGATTCACCCAGGCGATTCTCGTGTTTGCCTCCGGAATGTAAAGTTGATACCCACATGGCACCCACCCTCCACTGGTGCCTAATGAAGACCCAGCTGTCATTTGTAGTCTTTCATAAAAGCAGCCCCCTTACACTACAAGCGAGAGCTGCTGCTACACATGTAGACCCCAATTATCCCACTTACGTCTTAATATTTCTCATCAATAGATAATTCCTTATGCCTTGAACAGACTTAATTCGCGATCCTTTGGGATATTAAGGATGTTTCTATAATATGTATGACTGGAATTCTGACCTGCTGACATCTGAATATTCAAGTTCAAAATATACAGCCTAGAAGTGCATCAGAGGCCATTGAAAGTAATTATCGCTCGGTCCAAGAGAGGGCACGGTGAAAATGGAGGACACCAGCAAGATAAACTGTCCTCCTGAGGAGACTAAAAGCTTCTGAAAAGCAGCGTGTGGAAATAGTTTGGGTTCCACACCCTAGATAGGAAAGTAATTACCAAATCTGCAGGCTTGCCGATTTGCTTACCTGTTATATAGACGTTGTTAATCCCCTGAGAGAAATTCTTTCTCTGCATTTAACCCATCCTCTAATAGGAATCTTCCTAGAATTAGGAGCAGTGGGCAGCCACTGAGCAGCACCTAGAGAGCAATGAGGGTTGGGTATCCTGCTCAGGGGTACCCCAGCTCTTTGACCTGGTAACCCTCCGTTTACTGTATAAGCCAAGTTCCCATTCCACTTGGCCACGGGCTGTCATAATAATTGCTGTAGTACTTAAAATCCCCCCTGCTGAGAAGTGAAGTGTTGCCGAGTTTTTAAATTATAATTAAATGATCAATGAAACATCAAGTGTCAGTTATAATCGTGTTTGTTTCACGATGGGGAGCTCACAGATGTGAGGTCAACTGTGGGAGACGCCGTGTATCTGGCACAACTGTGGCCTCAAACTATGCATGAATTGCGCATGCAGTGGAAATTAAGCAGAAACACACAGTCTCGTGGACACGCGCGCACGCACACACAGGAAAATCACATCATGTGAAACTGCTGACCCAGATTTTGGTAATGGTGTGTTTGTAGGCAGTGAGCAAAAAGAACACTTTAGCTCATGTCACTGAGCCAATTAATTGGTTTGGTTGCAACCAGCCATTTTCGGAGTGCAACCATGTTGATGTTTATTATCGTTATTTTTCAATAGGGTCATTAACAGTAAATAATTGGTGACACTGTGCTCACCAAAGTTGGGTTTCATTTTACCCTTTAGCTTACTTTTCTCTTGCACAAAAGTCTTCTAGTTTGTGCTACGACTTATACCGTAAATCAGTGCTAGATCAGAAATGGCCAAAGATAGTAACAGCAATTATTACAATAATTAATTAGGGGTCTAAGAAAATATCAATACACTGAATTATCATCATATTCCAGGACACTGTATTGATTCTTTGAAAGTGCTGCAGTGGTTTTGTGTCCGACCCTCTCCCACCTTTAATCTTGGGTGGAAAAAACCCCCAGAATTAATCAAATTACTCTAAAATCGGAGTATCATTAAATAAGCGATACATTATAAGTATTTATTGCGACATAATTTACAGTTTTGAAATCTCGCCATGCTCTTTATCCACTTGAAAAAGCTAATTTCTTTCTGTATAATTAGCTGAGCTGTTACAGCGATTTAAGAGCGGCAGATAAATTTGTGACCCATTACATAAACTCCAGTGTCCCTCAGAAGAGGGAGCGAAGAAGAAACTCGATGGCCTCCGTGAAAGACTCTTATCAGTGTTTCCATTAGTGCAGTTGGTGCTGCCCCACTGCTCCATCTGAACTGCTACCACTGCTGTTGCTACTCAGAGAGAGAGAGACAGAGAGAGAGAGAGAGAGAGAGAGTGAGAGAGGGGGCTACTGGCATGAATATGGAGCCCTTACTCAGTACTTGTTAGCTGATGCTCCATGGTACCACCAATGGAGCTTCAGCAGTGATCGAAGCCGCGCTTGGATTTACGCTTCTCTCAGAAATGTGCAGCGGGGTGAGAACATCTGCTCGTCTCGTCGCCACGGCGCTAGTGCAGCCGCGTGCCGGTTGAGTCATTATTAGTCCTGGAGGATGCGGGTACAGTTCACACTGCGTCTGCATATATCACGCCTTCAGCGGCTCGTAAATCACTCACTAATTATCCCACCAGGCTATTTTTAAGACGAGACCCTTTCCACAGTCAGTCAGTGTTTACAGCCTTTTGTACCAGTCTTCTGCAGTGGTGAATATTTGTAATCACTGGTGACAGATATGGCGTTAAGAGCATTTTTATTGATTCAAGTGGCACCTATGCATTAGCTTACTCCTACTGTCTTCAGTCGTGACTCACATTCTCTCTTAGGTTCTTTTTTGCTGCTTTTGTGTGATTTATTAAGTGCTATATTTTTAAATCTGAGTCAGGCCTCACAGCACATCATGTATTTAACTTAAGTAGGTCTCCATGTTTGAATAAATGAAATGAAAGAACACTAAATTTACTGACATCCCCAGGAGGAAATAAGGCAGTCAAGCAGTGTGCTGGTCTCTGAACACCTTCACAAAAAAACGGAGGCTCTATTAGGCAGCGTGCCCCACATCGTATTTCAAAGTTAGAGAAATCTTCCATTAAACAGAATGCCAATGCGTTCCACATTAACGAGGCTCAGGAGACATCCATAATACTATATCACAATGAGTGCATGGCACGCTCGGTGACCGAAATGTAGGTGAGTGCCACATTGAAAGACACAGTCAGGAATTAACGTTTGACTCTGTGTTATATGCTGAAGCTCCTTTTACGCAAAAAGGAGACAGCTCAACATTTTATCACAACCACCTGCTTCTTAAAAGCTCCAGTCGGCATAAGTGCTGATTGTTGTTGAAATACTGAAATTTGGGGATCTTCTTTTATCAGATTAGCATCACCTGAGGTAATCTCCTCATCTCTGAAACCCTCTGCAGTTGACTTTGGTCTCTGTGAGGAGTCGTCATATTTCCACTGAAGGCAAATAGGAGCGCTCAATCTGCCCAAATTACTCGGTGATTTGTCATAAATAAAGGGCCTCGATGTAAACAGGGCCCAGTTTAGGTGGTGAGGAGTTCTTTCTTGGTTCATTCGATTTGCATTATGCTGAAAGTTTATTATGCAGTTATTGATTCAATAGTGCCAAAGAAAAACCCTGTTTACTGCACCTTTAATCAGCAAATAATAATAACAAAAAAGCTCAGCAAAAAACTCAACATGCCACACAGAGCGATATTCAAAATCAAGTCTATATTTAAATCTCCGTGTATTGGAATGAGCCTATCATCACCAACCCAAGCAAGTTTCTCACACAAGTTGTCGTAGAGATCAGTTAATGGCAGTTCAAATGAAAACAATTTCCAGTAAATTAAAGCTACTGAGAGCGGAAAGAGAATTTAATGTTTCTAAGCTGTTAAGCTAAGAAAGTGTATAACTGAACTGCAGTGAGATATTAAAATCGTTGGCAGGATTATTTTCTTCTTTTTTAATAAACACAGCGCCACGTTTATTAATAGCAACAGAGGAGCGAGGAGGTGATTACGGTGGTTCACAGCTGTTTCACCAGAGACCAGGTATTAAACTATGTTGCATCATTCCACAACCTTAAGTCTTGTGGATATCTAAAAATAGAAATTTGCAGTTGCAGTAAAATTAGATGTACAGTATATGGTGACTTTAAGGGCTTAGAAAGAAGCAAATGACTCTGGCCGAGGACCCTTTGGAAATCCCTTGTGAAATCAAGCCTATGCCTCACAGCATAAACAACAGTGGTCTTGTTTTTCTTTTTTAAATCACTCGCTCAGAGCAGAAACAGAGGCACCTGAAAGTGTGCGCCAATCGATTGTTGCCGTTCGTCAGACTCACCGGGCGGGACGTGGCTCCTGACATTCATCATTTACCTAAGGACGGCCTCCTGCCAATTGAGCATCGTGCCATTCATCATAAACACATGTAACCTGCCTAATGTGACATAACATAATGGCTTTATCAATAACTTGTCACCGATGTCCAGTACATCAGCGCTCTTTGCATCTTCTCGAGTTGATTATCTTCTGTACACAGATTACAGCTTGTCAAAAAACGGCTTCAATTACTTGATCGGAGCCAGGTTTTGCCACTGAAGCGCATGTCACTGCCGCACTGTAATGTGTCCTGACAGCACTGATATTAAAATAAAAAGGTCTGTCACTGCTTTGTGCCTTTGGTTGCCCTAAGAGAACCAGTAGGATTAGGCTGATAGAAATCTCATTACAATGACAATGCACAAGTGAGCACAAAACAAAAAAAAAAAAGAGAGGAAAGAAAAAGTGATTGTTTGCCATATAAAACAAAAGCAACACTTCAGCAGGCGAGATGGGATCATGGAGCTTGAAGTCATTTGTCATCTCCTGATTTGTGCTCTCTGGCTTTCTTCTCGGATAGAGCTATCTGTTAAACAGCAGAGGAAGTGGTCACGCAGCAGAAACAGAGGCCCGATGATGGCTGCCTCCAATAAGTGGTGAGATTTCGCCCAGATTAAGAGAGCGAAGAAAGAGACGAAAGAGAATGAATAGCAGAGTGCTGATAATGGAACAGCAGTGAGTGGAGACGGGCTCTTCAGCATGCCCTTCAGGCTTGTTGTTGTGAAGCATCTCGGAGCAAAGGTGTTGCTTTTTTCTTTGCCTTTTGTCTTTTTCATCTTTGCCTGTGTTTTTCAGCCCCGGTGACTGTTGTTGCTCGTGTTAAGTTCCTCATCTCTCTGTGTCTCTTGTTGCGTGCACATGAAAGGAACGGCTGTTGCAGCTGCCAGAGACGGTAAACACATCGTCTCCTATGCACCACCACATTTGTCAGCGTGAGGATGCGCCTGGCTTCACAGAGCTGCGATGATCTGGCTATATGTGGGGAATCATATGGGTTGCCAACTGACAGCGAGGAAATAGACATTTGTTCATACGCCGCAAGCGCATATGTGGTGCTGTAAAAACGTCTGTGACGATTCAAAATTGCATATAGAAGACACACAGCCAACTGCACAAAGACAAATCCAAAAACCAATTTGTGCATCTATTATTTTGTGTTTTCACCAATAAATCATTTTCTTCACTCGTGGGTTGTTCACACCTCAACCCCCTTGTTGACATATAGAGCTCATGAAGGCCACGCAACACCAAATGTCATATAATCCAGGTTTGACATCGACGTATGAAGAACACGATCAATTTTGAATGAGATTCAACATTTTAAAGGCACTTGATTTTATCTTCGCGTTCCATAACATGCTCACTGTCGTAGGTAGGTTTTCATGGATATTTCATTTTCCATAATTGCTATATATTGCTATATTTCAAAGTATTAGTGATTTATGCATATAGCTGTTACTAGCTGTTTCTATAAATCACGCTCGAACAGATATTACTCACACACACACGTGTATGTGACGACAGACGCTCGCGTGTGATGTATCCGCCGACTCATCAGCTGTTAGCTCTGCTTTGGCTGTTGGGTCCAGCTGACTAAAAATGATTCAGCTATAATAATGTACGGCACATAAGATATCACATGTTATTTCGAGAGCTTTTAAAGCGGCTTACTCTGCTTTGCCGGACACCGTTCCTCTGTTAATGGACTCAAGCAATGACAACACTTCCCACTGTACAGCCTGTCTCTTCACTAACTGCCACCCCTCCCTTTCTCCCTCTCTCTCCACACTCTTTTACCATCATCTTTCATCCATGTTTGTGTTGGAGGTGGAGCACTCCTGGCTGTGGAGCATCTGTCTCTTCTTAGGTTTGGGATTTTCTCCCCCCCGCCCTCCCCCTCCACCACCGATCTCTTTCTTTCCTCCCATTGATCCCATTTTTTGTCACATATCCAGCCCTGCTTATCCCTCACTCGCACAAACACTCAGACACTTCATAGCCGCCCCCCCGCTCCATCCCTCAACTCATTCTACCTGCCTCTCTGCCTGTTCAGTGCAGACATGAGCCTAAGCTCTTCCTGCAAATGTAGTGGGGGATCCAACTGAGCGTGTATGACATACAGAACAACGGATGTCAAAACAAAGCTCGTCATTAGGATGAGGAAATCCATAAACAAGCATCTGTTGATCAGCCAACATATGTGCAAAACATCCACTCCACAATTCCTGCCACCTGAGCAGTCCTTTTATTTATTTATTTTTCTATTATTTCTTTGTCTCCAAGGTCCGAAAAAAATAGCTATAAGAGAGCACACTGCTTTGGACTGTGCCGGATACACCCCTGGGCGACGCTGTGGCAGGTGTATCTCTCTGTGAATCAAAGACGTGTTTATGCTCTGTGACTGAGCTTCCTGACAACCAATGTGTTCCCTTTTTTTTTTTATTATTATTTTCTTTTTCTCCTTTTTATCGCTACGGCATTGGTCTGTCCTCGAGACCTCGCTTAAAGTGCAGCCAAGCATGTTGTCTAGCCACTCCAGAATACCTGCAACCTGTTTGTAGATATTTTTTAAGGCATGGTTTGTGTCAGGTAAGTTCCACAATAAAAGTCCCCAGCTCAGTAGGAACAGCCTGTTTCTGTTCACTTGATTACATTAACCCTTGGGCGCGTGACCTACCAATACCTACACTCTTCCATGGGTGGGGTCAAAAATGACCATCAATGCGTTTTTGCAATAAACTTAAGAAAAGTCTTTGATTTTGGTTAAAGATGATGATTTTCATTATATTTTGGTCAACAAAAGAGTGATTTATACTTAAGGTAACCCTTTATACTGACAGTCAGAGTTCAAATAAGAATCAAAGGTTCCTAGGAGATTCCATGGGAAATGCTTTGGGTCATTTTTGTGGGGTAGTGACAGAAAAACTTTTTCTTTAATGCAAATGGCCTCATGTCACAAACATGTTTTATCAGGAATACCTGGAATATGAAAATATAAAAACTTTTATTTCAAAGATTTTGAAGAATAACAATGACAGAGCGGTAGAAAATGAAAATGGGCGGAAATACAAATCAATCACCAGCTGATACATTAAAAGCACTAAAAGTGCGCCAACAATTCACTATTGGAATATGAAAGTTTGACATTGTTGGACTTGGTGAAATGAAGACAAATAACTTAATTTGAGAGATTCAGGTGTGCTATGCTAATGTAACGCCTCAAGCTGCACGCCTCGAGCAGAGATGAGGAGCGGGTTACTGAGGCCAACTCTTCTCTAACTCTATACCCTAGAGATATGTATATAGATATATTTTTTTTTTCTGCTTTCTAACTTAAAGTCAAGTGACATCATTATTATTCCTGTGGAGCCACAAAATGAAAAGTAAAATCTGCACAGTTCCTTTTTTTGCAGGAAGGAGTAAAAATTCAAGATGTTTTGGTTTGTTATTGTTCTTTGAAAACACGCTACAATGCGATGTGAAAACCCACGTCTGGTTGGGAAGTAGAAGCCTTCCAAATAATAGGCGTCTGAAGATGTTCTTTTTTTTAATTTGGGCATAGTTTGATTAGCTTGAAACCTTCACAGTCTCCTTTTAAGTGGCTTTCTGTTGGCTTTACAGTCAATCTCACAGGGATGGAACCTCGTCCTCACGTTGCATGAGCAAATTAGTTTTTGAGAATCGATCCAAACGGCTAGTACTAGCTGTGTTTTGCTCATTGCACATGCATAAGGCCTGTTATGTATGGATTATGTCTATCTATTTTCCTTAATGTCTTTGTTTGCTTAGGACCTGAAGTCATTTACTTTAATTGTAGGGCTTTTGAAGATGAAACAAATGTTTGTTGTCGCGTGTCTTTAAAGTGGTGCGTCTGAAGTGAACTTAAGACCCAATCCCTGTTCCTTTAGTAGGATTACTATTAATATTTAGTACAATATTTGTCATTTCTTTTTATTTAAATGACTCACCAAAAGTTTATTCCACCAAGTTGCATTTTCGAGTTCTGCGGCCAAAAAATATCGACATCATATCGCGTTTGCCGTCCACCGTACTGATTTCCTAAGTTTGGCAGAGGAAAACCCATATCGGTTGACCTCTGCAGAAAAAAAATCCATGGGCCGCTGCCTTGTGTTCTCAGTCTCTGACAAAGGTTGGAGAGTCGAAGGTGAGCAGGATGAAGACCAAATAAAAAAAAAAGAAGAGCATTTGATTATTAAAGTGCAGTCAGACAGAATCACCTGCACTGGACACCCTGTTGTCAAGACTCTTAGATCTGTCAGGAGAAATTTGCCAATGCTGCAGTTGTGTCTGACATGACAGCTTTCCTCCCAGGGGTTAAGCGTCATTCATATTCATGGGAGCAATGCTACAGTGCTTCTGGGAGCCTGAACACTCTGAGAAACAACTGCAAGGCTTTTTTTTTTTTTTGTAAGCCATCGTTCCTTTGCCGCACAACATTTTTGACAGAGTGTCATGTGTCTGTTTTCCCCTCAACAAACACAAACACACATATTCGACATTGAAATATCAAAAAAATGAAAAGAAAATCTGCAGCTGAACAACTGTATTAAGAAAGACCACCCTGCACACATATAATAAAACAGTGATTCTTGATTATTTGTTTATTGATCTTCTGCCGCCCTTCTCCAACCCCACATATCACATTTCATTTTGGTAGAAGTTACATGTTCATATCAGCACTTGCATGTCTGTGACAGGGCAAAATCTATACGTATTTCTGACCTTCATTAAAATTTGTGACCTTTATTGAAGTGTCGCCATTAAAGCCTAAAAAACCATCCCTCTCCAAATCTGAGCTATTCCACAAAATGTCCTTTAAAGACATCGACACATCAACATAAAAGGCTGCAGCAGAGTTTGCAGGTCTGTGGCATAATGAGGTACCCTCAACAGACAAATTATGTGAAAGCTAATCAAGGTTATTTGGCATGGAGTGTCAAGAAAGAGAATTAGTTTTTTTACCTCATAGACCATTAACAGTAATTTAGTGGGGTTAGTTCAGTCTTGGCAATGTGCTGCACTGCTGCAGGTTTCTCTAATTATGGCCTTAAAGCATCTATAGTATCAGGAGACCTGTTGGCTCAGTTGCTTAAAGAACAACTCGTGTTACTAGGCCCATCTTAATTAAGCTGTTTGACAAATAAACATGCAATGGATGATTTGAACAGAGAGTATTTCATCACCTGAAAGGAATCAAAGTCTGCGTTATTGTTTCACAGTTGTGGTCCACATGACGAGACCGTGAGGAAACAAAGGGTGTCACCAGGAACATTTAGCATGCTCGTCTGTGGTGACTCTGCATGTTCACCTCGCGTTTCAAAGGCAATTCCAAGAAAATAAGGAGCAGAGTTTTGCCTTTGAGGCACCATATCTGTGCACAATCCTACAGTACACTTAGCTGCGAAAGGAAACCCCTACAAAGAACAATTTAGTGCCACATCTGGCATCCTATCAGGGCTGCAAATGCTCCAACATCTGTGAGCAGTGCATTTCGTGAAAGCACAACCAGCCTCCCTACTGGTCCTGTGTTAGTTTATTTTCATATCAGTCATTCTCCATTTACCATTAAAAACGAAGACCATCCAAATGGCACTCTCTGCAGGTTGAGTAAAAAGTCACACTGGGTGAGCACATTGGAAAGAAGAACAACACAAAAATGAATGAATTAAATTGTGTCTCATTCGATTCAAATTGGCAACATAATGTATAAGTCCAGTTCCCCATTTATATAAGGAAAAGAGAACGACATGTGAGAGTCACAGTAGCTGTATTAACACTGTGGTTGAATTGTGGAATTCAATAATTCAGATAGAAATTACTCTTCGAAGGGGAGATGTGAATAATTCACGGTGTTATGACTTAAAAGAACTATCAGCTGCATGCAGAATAAGGTGGAGGGAAAATGATTAATTCAACATCTGGATTAATAGTCAGCGAGTCGGTTTACATCGGCCGTCCACTTAGCCTTTACCCACTTAAGAACGGGATGAAGAAAGGGATTATTATTTTTTCCACTGGAGCCCTCTGCTGCATTTTGGGCCAAGTGCCAGTTCACTTGCTGTGCTGCGTGCCAGCACAAGAAGAAAACAATCTGGCGAGCTCCAAGTCCAGGACTTTGACTTTTGTGGATGATGGCACAACACAGCGAGCGCAGTCGTCTGTTATGCAGTTAAGATAATTGGAGGAGACGCGTCCAGCGTGCTGCCCATAATCACTTGGAAATGTGGACGGGAATCGTCGTCACGGCCTGCTCAGCATGAGACCTGATATTCCAGAAGAAGCACAACGGTAGTAAGAGTCATATGATGAAAATGTACACAGAGAGAGGAAGCTAATCTAAAGGTCTGTGAGCTGAGATTGTGGCCAGAAGGTCGAAAATGTTCCATCAGCATGCTGATTGGAGGAAGTCGCTTTCTCTCATCGCCGACACCGTCTTCTCCGTCCTGAACGACTCGAGCTGTTGCTTCGGAGCAAGGCATTCAACGCAAGGTCGACCGATTCGAGATGTTCTTTGGCTGATTCCGGTGCGGATCTTTGAAAAAAAATGACTGCATCAGAAGGCTGCTCTATGATGCTGATCTTTTTTCTGTCATAAAACCTTTGGGAAAAAAAAGTAGAATTGAGCAACACCCATGGTCTGAATCTGCCATTTGACTTTTGTGTATCTGTGCAGTGGACTTAAACAAATTAATGAAATAAATAATTAATACATTATAAATAACTAACTTATTAGAAAAGCTTTGCGAAGTAATACTCACCAATATGTTTTCATGGTGAGTATTGCAGGTGTTTTGTTGTTTTTTTCTGTTTCTAGGGTCTAGAAACAGTATACTTGAAAATGTTCCACTGATTATCCTTTTCCAAAAGATACAGAAAAAAAACAAACCCCTGTCATAGTGAAACGTTGAATTGAAAGACAACATTCATTAAATTCAATTTATTTGTAGTGAAACTCGACATCCTCTTCATATTTCAGTTTTCATTCCAAGTCCTTGCAGTGATTTTCCATTTTTCACGTCATTTTGTTCAGATACGTCCTCCTTCCTCGGCCGTATAGATGCAGCAGCCTTGGGATTCTTTGTCAGAGCTGAAGTTGCATCAAGGGATACATTTTTATCGTATTGCAATGGTAATATGGGTCTTGGCAATGATGCCTACGCGCTTTGGACTGGCCTCTACACAACTGAGGTGAAAGGCAGCCTCTAATTTCCACTGATTGTCTCTTTTTTTTGTTAGTTTAAACAATAAAAATGGGGAAAAAAATCTAATGACAAGGCTTTACAACATTAATTTCTCAAATGGTTAGTGCCATTTTGTCCATCTGCTTTAGCTTGTATTGTGTTGTTCCCGACACTGTTTATGCAGTCAGCAAATTAGAAACGCAAACTAACACTGCTGATGATAGCGTGAGGTTGATCGCTTCAGGCTCATTGCCACACTGATCAGAGCTCAACATAATAAAAGTTGAGCAGTGTATGAACCTGTAAAAATCAAACTTGCTAAAGTAATGTGAGGAAATGTATGGGATCCAGAGCCGTCGTGTAACATGATTGACAGATTTGACTGCTCTTGGGTGGGAACTGGAACTATATCAGGGGCTTTGCATGTGTGTAGTAAAATCTACTTGTCAGATTTAGTTTCCTCTCAACACTTTCACCCACTGGCAGGCAGCGAGTTCATCACGCCCACAGCTCCATCAGTGATGGAGCACTTTCCCACTCTTCCAAATGGGTCGTCTGCTTGTTTCCAAGGTCACTGCACTGACTGCCATCTGTGACTCTCTGTGTGTGTGTGTACACAAGTGTGTATTTGCTCCCACTTTAGGATCTTTTTTTTGTATAAAAACTGACCTTGTCGGGACCAGCTGTCCTCATGGAGACCAAAACCTGTTCCTAATGAAGCAGAAAGTCATTTCTGAGGAACTGGTTAACTCTGGTTAGGTTTAAGATTGAGTAAGTTTGCCGTATATTTCATCCGGCACTCTTAAACTGACTGAAATGACCTCCATAATGAGGCCTTTTCTCTCTCTCTCTCTCTCTCTCTCTCTCTCTCTCTCTCTCTCTCTCTCTCTCTCTCTCTCTCTCTCTCTCTGTCTCTCTCTCTCTCTCTCTCTCCGTTTCACATGTAGGTCACTGTCAGCTCACTGGCCACACTGACCGCCGAGCTCTGACTGGCAACGAGAGAACCGCTCCATTTTCTCGCGGTGCGGTTCAGAGCTGACTGATTCACTCTGACACTTTGGTTTGAGAATAGATTCTCAGCTGTATTTGTGTGACTGGCCTGTAAAGATGCAAGTGGCAGAAATGTCCCTGACCTCAGACGCAGCCTTTGATGTTATATGACTGAATGCACCGAGTATAAAGTCCTGATTTCCTAAAATGCACAGTCACTGCACCGTGTTTACATTTATGTTTTTATTTACAACCTAATTTACCTTCACATTCATGCATGGATGGGGACATTGTTATCTCGTCAAACTGGAATGCACTTTAGAGTGTCATCTGCGTCCGGTTTGGCTTCACAAATACACATAACAATATAGATGAATGCGAGCAATGGTAAAAAATAATATTTTGTTCGACTTTGTCAAAGCAGCCTGATGGAGGACAAAGATGTCCTACAAAGATATATATGCAGTTTTAGTCTGGCAGCATACATAAGTGTTGAAAAGTACATTTCAGTGTCTAAAATTCCATAGTTTGCAAGTAATGTTCACATTAGTTTGAATTGTTCACCTGCCTTTGTGGACAGCGACGCTTTCACAGTCAAACTTTGGATCCCCACTGTTTCATTTAACCGTCCCAAAGCACATTAAATATACAGTTTAGTCCTGCAAAGACGTTGGACAGAAAGCAACATGTTTTACCGTGATGTTCAGGCAGTCAGAGCCAAAACAGTTTCCCCAGGAAGATAGTATTGTGCAATACTGGCTCACAGGAAATAAATTGACTGAAGTTTGAGCTGGGGGCAAAAAGATTGTTGTGAAGTTTTTGGTTGAAGTTACATTATCTCTTGCAAAACTCAGGGATCATCGACTTATTGACAGTCACAGAAATCAGACAGGCATGAGTTTATTGCAGGCGTGAGCCCAGGAGATTGGAGTGTTAACAATTGATAGTGTTTTAACTGTGAACGACAGAGTGAGCTTGCTTATTTGGCTCCAATCAACCCAAACATAAGCTCCAAAGTTAAGACTGAACAACATGTTTGTAGTGTTGACCCTGGAAGCAGAAATACTACTGTAGTCTTTCAAAGATGCTTTGAAAGTCACATTAAAATGTCAGAATTCACAATAACTAGAGGCCAGAACATTGCAAAGGAGTTCCGATGTGCTATGGAGAAAGATTGGCCAGGGTCGTTGTTTTTAATATCATTTCTTTTTAAAAATCAATGCCTGGTGTTTTCTCCCAACGTTTCCCCACTTCATATCCGTGCTATCTATCCACACTCGTTAATCATCATGGAAATGTCATAGAAAACAAATCCTGAAAATGAATGCAACAAATTCAGACAATTAAACCAGACTTCCTTTTTTTGTCATCAACTAGAAACTATTCTGTTTCTATGTTACACTGCACTGCGCTGCAGGGGGTGATGGTATCAGAATGGCAAAGGATAAAGCAGTCTGGGTTTTGTTGGGGGTTTATCCCTTCAGCAAGGAACCAGAAAAATAAAACCAGTTGTTTCAAATGAAGTAGAAGAGCGGAAAAAAGTGTCCAGACTTTACCCTCCAGAGCTGGTTTGGATGAAATGGACAGAAGTGTGACATACTTTATGGAACTTTGGCAATAAGTTGGAACAAAGTTGGGGTACATTTGATTTAATTTCCATCCACAATGCTCCAGCACTTATGTCTGTGTCTGTGTGTTTTGCACTGTATATCTTTGCATTTCAATCTTCCAAGCGGGGGTGCACAGTTTGCCGGTGCTGTTTGCCAAGTTGGAAACGGACTCGGGGGACACTGATGATAATTCCCCCTTTTGATTTAGAGTGATAACTGTTGGCGGAAAAGCGTTGGACAAAGGCAGACAGAAGACACTCTCAAGTGAGCAGGAAACCCCTGCTTCACTTTTGGTGAGCTGTGTCCAATTAACATATTACAGTGATGAGTTTGTGAAGCATCAGGCAGAATGTAATGAAATGATTTATAGACGGGATCAAGGCTGGGCTGCGAAATCCAAGGGAGGCATATACGCTTGATTTACAGAACTGACAGAACTCCCTCTCACTGGAGAGAGGCTAAACTCAACATAGCCTCTGTTAGCACAGCATGTGCACTTGCTACGTAGACTTCTGCGCACAGTGCAAAGAACGCATTGGGTGCGCGGTGGAGTATTAAGCCCCGCCCAACAAGCAGCCCAAACCATATGTGTCTGAGGGAGCTGTAGCATCGCACTCTTCTTCTTTGGTAGAAATGCGTCTTGTTCCCTGAGTCCAGACTTGTACCGCCACCCCATGGTGAAGCCAAGTACTACAGGACCCTGATGCACAAGTATACCAGGGTTTTAACATAAGAAGCAAAAGTATGAGCCCACGTGATGCGTTTACAACCTCGTGCTCCAGCTGCGTGGCAGATATTTGCAGTTTTCATTGATGGTGGACATCTCTCTCTTTACGGCCTGTGTTTAGTGAAGCATTTACCCTGGATGTGGGGTTTACAGGTCATATCATATTTGACTTTTTTTCTGATCTGGTGATTGTGGCCTGTGTCAGCCTGATACCTGAGTATCATATTGGCTCATGCCGAGTTGTGTCCCGCTCAGTTTATGGCACCATCTTAATGTGAAGCACTACTCATCAGAGGGTTGTGGATGATTTCCCACCCACCACCTCTTAGTCCATCCCGGGTCTCAAACCAGCAGCTTTCCTCTCTGACCTCCAGGCATCCCACATACAGAGCCTTTAGAAAAAGACAAGTTCCCATTGTCTTGATTTTCCTGCGGTTTTCTCATGCTGGGTGTGTTTGCTCTCATAGTTTCACACACAGTGTGCCATTTCTGCACACACACACACACACACACACACACCACAACATCTCACTATCAGTATCCGCTGCTCATCTGGAAAGGGAGTCGAAGGTCTGTGCTGCATGTTCAGCTCTCGCATTCACTGGGGAATCACAATGCACAGTTCTTTTATCAGAGCAAAATAACCAGTGAGCAAACAAGGTTCCCCTTATAGTTCATTACATTATCACACAGGGACCATTTTCCTAACCCCCTTTTCTCCCTTTATTATTTTCCCTTCACATCCTAAGAGCTCAGTGCGACCGCTGTTTTTGACTCTTGCTGTATTTTCAGAGGCGATGTTGGAACAGCGACTCAGACCGTGAAATCAGAACCGCTGCTTTTGTTTGAGTTAAATATAAACCCAGTCTGATGAAATATTGAAATATAAAGAGAAAAAAACACAACTCCGATCCAAGGCTGTTTGTCAAACTAACATGCAGTGTTACTGCGAGACTATGGACCTGCTTGGATTTGTCTCTGTTTTGTCTCAGTCTGGCTTTCCTTCAAGATACATGAGTCAGGCATGACAGTTTTCCTAAGGGCACACACTATTTGTCATCCTGCAGGGACAGTAAGCCAGACTGCATATTTTTGTTTTTATAGTCGTAAACCAAACACGATTCCTCAGGACTGGATGTTTCCTTTTGCCGTGGCTTTGTGAAAGTTTTTCTTTTCGTTAATGAAATCGCTGTGTGTTGCCGCTGCCGTCTCATGATTGCGGCCTTAAATCATTCCCCTTCATCACCGAAAACAATTGCAAACACATCGAGCGACCGGGTTTACCTCTGCATTTACTGAAAAATGAAACTTTTCTGTGATAAATTCTCACTCTGTGTGTGTTTTTTTTCTCCTCTCTCCCCACGCTTGTGCCTGAATTCCGGCTTTTTCTGGCAATTTCCAAACCATCTCTGTGTTGCATCACTGCTCGATATCTCCATGAAGGTAAGAATCTTGTCCTTAATGACTACTCTGCGACTGTTTTACGGCATATCGCCTGGATGTGTAAATCTATAGCCTTGGATTTCTTTTTGAACTGTTATGAGGTAATTCATCACATTACTCTTAAGAAATCCACATGGATTTTGACAGCTAGAGTCACATCTAGTCTGATAGTACAAGATTAATTTTTCGATAAAGCAAGGGCTCCTAGGCAAAATCTGAGGCTTTTTCCCACTTTAGTTGCTACACAAAACCCCAGGAAAGAGCGAAAATGACATCCTTTTGTGGCACCTTTGTTATTAATATCCTTAAATGAATTCTGGGACGGTTTGAACTTAATCTCCTGAACCCCTCAAGCTCCTCTGCAGCTATTAGGAATCAGCTCTCGGGCTCGCTGTCTTTGAAGACAATCAAAGCTGCTCGTCTGCCTGTGTTGTCGCCGCATTGGCGTTTTTCTCCGAACTCGCAAAACTGCAGAGATTAATTTATAAGAGGCGATTATCCCTCGGATGCTCCTGTTTGGGCGAAATTGAATGGTGTGAATGTGAATGGTGGTTTCCCATCCGAGACTGCCCTTGTTTGTCAAGATAATGACTTAATGTAAACGTCATTCAATTAAAAACAAGTATGAATATGTCTTCTAAAGCATGACGGCAGGAAACTCCTGAGACTCTATCTGTGATAGATCATGGATTTGGGCAGAAAATAATCATGTTTTCTCTCATCTTTTTATGAATCAGACTGAATGTGAAGGAAGTGCGAATTTACAAGCAGCCAAGCTAAAATACATAGGTGCACGCAGCATCTTTGAATGCTAAAATAAGTCTTATACGCCTCTAAGATAACACACTGTGTGCTTAGTGTCGAGCCACCACAACTCCAGCATAACTGTGTAATTTGCGGTGGAGGACGACAGGAAGTCATAAACAAAATAACTAAGGCACTCCACTTTCCCTCTGCCAAGAACACTTGGAAACAGCACAAAGTAACCATGCACAGTTCATTCCTTTAGTTTACGATTTCAGCCGTAGTTCCGCTCCTGTTGGATCAGGCGTTATTATGAAACAAAGCAGATCCGATTAGACAAAAAGGGAAGAATAGGAACGAGCGTCAGGAACCAGAAAAAAGGGAATATGGTTTTGCTTTTGTGTCTTATCTTCCAAGAGGCTGCCTTTGCAACCCGAGGTTTAATCTCCTCTTTGTTTTTTTTGCTGGTATTGTTTTCCCCCGTGTACATCGCTCTCTTCTACGCCAACCATTTATCTAACATTCAGAAAAAAAAACAAAAAAAAAAAACGCTAAAAAAGAAAAAGCACCTCAAGCCGTATAAAGTGTGTGTGCACTCTTGCCATTGGCTTTTTCTAAGAACCTGTCTTGACTGAGCTTTGTATGGATTTTCTGAAGGGCCAACAATGCGGTTGTTATTACCAAAGCCGGCACAGGACTTGGCATTATTCTTTTAAACAATCACCAAAGTGTCAATCACGTCCGTTCACAGGTTACACCGGCCATTAATATCAGCGGCCGGTTCTTTACATCATTCGTGAACAATAAATTGTAACCCAGCCCCGGACAAGGCGAGAACAGAGAGCACTTATTTACAATGGGAGAAAAAAATGCTACTGATTTTGGGGACATTAATCTCCCAAATAGGCACAATTCCACACCACTGTGAGTCTATCTGGTCAGTTAAACATCTAGAGACGTTACTTTGGTCCCATACTGGTAAATATCACTGCGCTGGACATCAGAAGAGGAAAAGTAAAATCAGAAAACCCTAAAAAAAAAGCACAATTAAGCACCGCTGCTGTGAAGTGACAAGGACACAAAAGAAGGCTGCTCGTGTCAGCAGCAATCATTTCAGATGTGTGGATTTATTTCAAAACAAAAGAGTCACTTTTTAAATTATTTTATATTATTATATTATATTATTTTAAAAAGAGTAACGTTTTGTCTGTGAAAACATTTGATAACAGACGCGGCGCCATTGATCAGGCGAGTCACGCTGTGGGCTGTTTATTTCTTCCTTTATGGGAGCGGAATGTTTGCGACACAGTTGGAGAATTATGATTTTGAAGATGGCAAATGCAGCAGCACAGCAGCGCTATTGACAGCTTAGTTGTTTAAGTGGGGTTTAAAAAAAAAAAAGGGAAAGTTTTGGAGTATTGAGCAGTTCCTAAATAATAATAAAGAAAAACAGGACTGTTTGAAAGTGGTGTTAGTGACGCTGTGCAGTCTGTGTAGTATCACAGTGTGTTGAGTTGCTGCAGAAGTGCAACCTTCTTTTTTGTGCAAGAGCCCTTCTTTTCATCTGGATCCCTGCTGCGCGCTCTTAATTAAAAGGAATATAGCTTTATTTTTTGATGAAATATTAATGGTCAGTCTGATCGAGGCTATAAGCTGCAGTGCGGTAACACGTAGTCGACTTAATGGCAACTACAAACTATAGTTTCTCTTATCTAAAAAGAAACTGCACGTAATTTGTATTGTAGTGCAGTCGGCGAGGCACGGAGGCATGAAACCCATGTACATTGGCTTCTTTTCCTTCATTAGCTCACAGAGATAAAGCTGGGCAAAATCTCAGGTGAGCTTTCGTTTGAGCTGGAGCTGGTGAAACAAGTCTGCAATTTGTAATGAAAGCACATCTCGTGTCACCAAATGAGCGACGCAGGCTCACGGTGGCGAAGGCGGTAAAACTGTGAAAGTTTTGGGAGCTGACTGACAGACAGGGTGACTTATGCTGCTGATGGCAGCAGAAAAAAAAAAGAACTGCTGTTCTTCCGTACACTGATGGATTTTTTTCCTCTCCTCCGCATCGTCCTTCAAAATATCATTACTATGAAGGACAACATTACATCCAGTTTGAAAACGACTGGAATAGTCGTAATTATCGTCTTCTTCAGCGAGATGAGACAGAAGGAACGTTTTTTCCTGGAATCAACTGCCAGTCCTCCAGGCCTCTTGGAGTTGTTTCCATGTCTCCAATCACCAGCAGATGCTCAGCAGGCTCATAAATTGGTGTCATGGCAGCAAGCGGTGAGTGTAGCCCGTGAGGGGAATTAGAGAGATTCACTGATGGCAAACTCTGTGTTGTCTGTGGCCGAGCCAGGGAAGAGATAAGTGGCTGTCATCACCAGCTGACACCTCACCAGTCGTCTCAGAGAAAGTCAAACTGCAGCGTCCAATTAATTAGAAATCCTCATCGTCACTGTCCTGCACGTTTCCGTGTATTTATTTGTTCCTGCTTCTTCTGCATCTACTGCTCCTCAGGCCTTACGCACACACTCTGACCGATTTTCTACCTTAATGCATAAATTATGCTTCAGATATGCCTGCGGTCCACACTACCATGAGGCTTTGAGTTTCACTTTTACCTTCTCTTTCGGTCTCGCGACAGAAGTCGTCGCTCTCTGTCTGTCTCTCTCTCTCTCTCTCTGCCGCCGCCGCTTCCTGTTTACACACGCACGTTCATGCCTCGTGTACCTTGATATTCAAGTGATTTATTTATTTTACGGTGTCTTATGGATGCAGACAGTAGTCGAATTCCCTTTTAAAAATAACACATATTTTTCCAGTTGTAAACTATAATTGTGTTTTTAATACAGCCGCATCAGTGCAATTTCAGCAGCCACTGTCCCTTCCTTTGACAAACCCATCAACCTGTTCCAGAGACAGATGGAGACAAAATGATGGCAGTACATTACAGAGAGGTGCCTTTAATTTGCAAGTCTGTCCTCAAACAAAACAGCTCAGTTTATGGAGTATGTGAATCTGATTGTCTGGAACGGAGCCAACCGAGGGTTTGGGTGTCATTTAAGCACTTTTAGAGGTGAGAACAAAGAGCGTCGAGTAACCTTAGCGTCGTACCAAACAAAGTGCCCAGCTGTGCTTCTGTTTCAAGGTTGAATGTGTTTACACCAAGTCATTCAAAATCAAATGATACAACTGAACCAGTGAGCAGGTTTCCCTTTAATAAAAAAAGTCAAGTCAATGTCAGTTAGGTTTGGCAATAAAATGCTTTTTAAAAAAAAAAGCTCCACTAATTACTGGTGAATGTTTGGCTAAGGGTCCGTTTTTGGCATTGAGGAAATTATACAAAACATCCCAAAGTACAGAACAACAGAAGAATACATTGCCATTTGCTCATGAAAGTAAAAGGCAACAGGCCGAAAAGCATCAGCATCAAGACTTTTATAAACAAAGTTAGGAGAATAAAAGGGAAGAACAAAGACATTAAACAGCTCATGTACCCAAAATATATAACACACAAAAAAAGCAGTGGAAACAAAAGACAGTATTTACATTTTACATCATGCAACTGTAAAAACCAGATGTTCAGGAAAAAATAACACCAAAAACAAAACATGTTCCCTTTTGAGTGATGTACTTGAGTTTACTGTCTCCACTTGGTGCAATGTTAAGCTGTTTTCTCCCCTGAAGCCATGCTCATTGCACCCTAGTCATAGGATTACCAGAGATGCAGGTGTTTCCATAGCAACTGCAGTGCAGGCAGTGGCAACTGGGCTATGGTGGGGCCTGGTGGCGGTAATGTGTGTATGTGTGTGTGTGTATTTGCTACCTCTTTAGGGCCTTTTTTCTGGCACAAACACTGACCTTGTCAGGACCAGTAGTCCTCACCGAGACCAGAAACCTGCAGAGGCTCAACTCTGAGGAGACGGTTAAGTTTGCGGCCATGAATGGAAGTCAATGCAGTGTCCTAAGAGGAACAGCTGTGTGCTTGTGGGTGTGTGTGTGTGAATCCATGTGTGGATGTGTGAGAGTGTTTGTCAGAGGAAGATGTGCAATGAGTCACACTTGAGAGTTTGTGTCCAATTTTACAACTGGAAGTAGGTTAATAACCTGTAGCTCTTAGCACACACACACACACACACACATTATTAGATACAAGTAGCAAAAAATAGTGATATGGTATTCGTACCTAATGCAGCTTAATAATAAAGTGTATATAGTCCTGCTGCATTTAAGCCGTCACATTTATACGCAAACTTCTCCTCTGTTGTTACAAGCCATTATTCCTCGCCGCACTGTGATGACATTATACATTCCAGGATTATCCAGAAGAACATGCGGCGTTAATCACCTTAGCAAACAGGCAGTGTGTCTGGAAAGAGGCGCACTCTCTGAGACAATCCGCTGCCTGAAAACGCTGTCAAAGCGAAGAGGGAATTAAGCAGAGGGTGACATCATTATTATGGATAGCAGCTTTATATTGTAGCCGTTGCACAGGAGCTGGTAAATACCACCCTGATAATCATTGAGCTGGAGGACCATGTTTAGTTATTTAGGGTGCGGGCACACACACGGTGGCGCAGGGACCCGATTGTAACCGACAGAGTTTCGAGTCTCATTTTTGTTTTTCCCAGTTGGAGGATCATAAAACACGACGGTCACTTCCGTGGTGCAGAGAGCCAATCAGTGTGATGGTTCAATGATATTGAAAAGTGAAATGCCACCATATCTCAAACCTAATAAATAATTAATTGCATCAGAGATTTTTGGAGACGGCACATTAGACATCGACAGTCGGTTCCTCCCATAGAGGCCACTTTGGGCTCTATTGTATGTGTCGAAAGCATGTGAAAGCAAACACATGTAGTGTCCAGATCCCCTGAAGCTAAAAGGTTTTTAATTAGTCTCCCAATTACTCAGAGGTGTGATTATGAATTGCACATGCAATAAACCAACTGTTGTTCCCTTTCTAAGCCAGATGTGCCGGATTGTGATTGCACGAGCACTCACACATGGAGTGTATTATGCATCCACATATTACCGTCTTCTTACCACAGCCTTCAAATAACAGTCAATGCCGCTCCATAGGCGCCAGAGTCCTTCGTCCGTGTCATGTGTACGTTTGTCTGTCACAGAGTTGTTATTTAAACACCAGATGTCATTTGATGAACAAGTCACACATCTATGGCTTATAATTATGTAATTGTTTGTTATTTCCTGTATCAACAGCTGGTACACTTGCAACACAACTCTTTTTGTCTTTAGCAGAACAAGATGGTGGCCTCCATAAAATAAGGGTCTTGCCTTAAGTACATAAAAATGGCTCATTCTCAGGCTATGAATACGAAATAGATGATACTTTTGCCGATAAACTGTTGCACAGTAGAGCTCTAAAAATAGATGTGGCATATCATATATGATGCGTATGAGAAGTTACAATTACCTTTGAGGCCATTAAAGTATAACTAGGTGGTTATAGCTAAAATCAGTGATTCTATACTTTTTTTCTTTAGGTTAATCAGTTTCCTGACCTACACGCTGTATGGCTTAAGTGTAACACTTTTTCTCCCCGTCGTGGTTATTTTCCTCTTTCGGCTCTTGTCACTTAATGTCATCATCCATCAAAATGACTCCGATCATTTGGCGCGCCATCTGTTTTAAATAACTCCCAAAGAATCTCTCAGCGGACACATCCGTCAAACGCGACGACGTTATCACTGTACACATCAGAATGACACATGTCTGCGCGGGAACAAAACTCGTGTTCTCGTATGTGCGGCACCGGATTCCGCAGGCTACGCCGTCGAAATCAACGCAGGCCGCGCGCTGCGTATGTGGAATGCATTTGGTCACAGCAGGGAAGCCGATAATAGGCAGACACAGAGTCTGCGTCAGTGAGATGAATGAGGTGGATTCTTCTTGATGTGTGAGACGAGGTCTGCTCCCCATCAGTGGATTCACATCAGCAGCAACAAAAAAAAAATAGCAGAAAGGAAACCGTGATAAGCAAGCCTCGAGTTTTAGCTACTGTTGTACTTTATTGTTATGGAGAATCCGTGGTAAATGACACTGCATAACACTCTCCTAGAATAGTTGCAACCTATGGATTCACACTATTTTGTACCGAGAGGCTTAACAGGTTTTCACACAACACAACAACAAGAGTACAATCCGTCACTAAAATGCCACCTGTAAACTCTGGCAGTAACATTTATTAGGGCAACAAACAGGCATCGCAACCAAGGAATTATACTGGGGGGGTTGGTTTTTGTGTCTGGATGCAAAATGTTGTGCTTCACTGGCCAAGCACATCCCAGAGAAATGATATTACAGCAATTAAAACATAAAAGTAATAAACTTTATTGGATAAACCAATTTAAATATAACTGTGCTACATTATACCAAAGATGTGTATCTTGTTTCTGGCCGTGTTGATGTAAATGCTTCGTTCAACAACATTATAAACTCCATCCGCCGAAATAACGACAAATGGATGCTCCTCTTAAACCAGGTGGACCTTATCGCCACCTCAAATATATGGTTTATTACAGCGATAAGTTTATATCAAACATACTATCTGCAGGATAATGATTTGGAAGGAAAGGTAATTGCACCTGGATTTTGAAGTGACTTATTTATCAGTGCGATCACGAGCAATAATTACAATATTATTTCATGGTTTCACATGCTTTGACACTCTTGAGCGTGATCAAGGTTAGAGGAAGTGAATACAAAAATATAGTAAACACTTGAAATGCAACAAAAAACCTGATTTTCTTTCCTTTTTTTAACCCTTGAACACCGAGCGTATCGCAGATGACACATTTGCACAAGCACGCTCTGTAACCGCGTGGTTATTACGGTAATTTCACTCGCACCGTGACAGGAAGTCGGAAAAGGCTTTGGTGTTAAAGGGTTAAACAAAGCTACAGTATCTTCACCTCTGGACAGAATACAGCCAGAGATTAAGTTACAACAGGGTTGCTCTTGGTCAGTGAACTGAACAGATCACGATGAAATATTAAGAGGATATTCCTGGAGCACAAACCTAATTTTGACCAATAATGATGAGGTCAGTTCCAACGGATGGATTGAAATTGGACCACTGAGTCATCGCGGAGACGCGTCACAAGCCTCTTGTGAGGACAATATTGTCCTGAAATGTTGTTCAAATTAATGTAATGGCGGCGCAAGCTCAGACCCACCTTTCCTCAGTGTCATCTCCTCGCCTTATGCTTCTATATTTGTATGGGACATCCATCTTGTTGTAACTCTCCACCCAACCGTGCAGCGAGGGGCAAAAGTAATGGACAATGTCTGGCTCGAGGCCAGGATGATACATCACAACAATGTCATTAGAGATTCATTTTGCCAGCTGAAGTTCCATGATGATAATACCTTGCTCTTGAATGATTATTATTATCATCGTCAAAAAAAATCCATAATGGACCCCCTTGTTGTATTAAGTCACGCTTGAGTCGTTTTAAAAATGAAATTAGTATAAATGGATTTCAAGGAAAACTTTGCCGTTAATGTCTCCACCAAGCTTTGCTGACAAGGTGGGTTTAAGTATTAAGGTGGTATTTAAAAAATCATTAAGGTAAAAAGAACAAAAATGGTTGATGATTCAGCAGAAATAAAAATAATAATAATAATAATGTTATGGCAGGTTGCATACTGGCGTTTTTCCTCTGCACAGTTCCAGCGCGACTATTCTCAACAACTATACTGTATATACCTGGTACCTGGTACTTTATTTACTACCTGCTGTGGCGAGGTTCCATGCGTGACATCGACAGACTGCTGGCCACTGGTTGGTCAGAGAGTGTCGACAATGCCGGAGTCATCAGCACGACATCCGACACAGAAATCAAACCGAACGATGCCAAACTGTCGAGTCAAGCCGTGCCGTGCCGAGTTGCGGTGGCACTGTATCGCGGAAAAGCGCCATATGTGATTTCCTCTTTCCGCTTTCATTGAACCAAACCATCTCACTGCATTCTTGTCCAGTCAGCTCGAACCTAAAGAAAACGTCTGTCCAATGACTGTTCAAACACTCTGTGGAATGCTCTCTCTTGTTGGCATTCTGGATAGGTTTGAGCAATAAATCAGAGCGAAGAAGAAGCTGGTGTGCAGAGGCAACAGGGTTAACTGCCTGACTTGCTACATAAAAGACACAGAGTGAAGGCCATAGCTGCTTAGTGAGCAGACCCATTGGCATCTATTTATCAAGTATCCACTGAGCAGCTTTTTAGTAATGTGAGTGGGTGTAAAATGGACCAAAAGGAAAATTCCACCCACCCTTACATCAACCACTGGATACCAATCTGTGATGTTCAGTGCCTTCCATGAACTATTTCCTGATGAATAGTTCATGTTCAAGGCATTTCCTCTCAACATGTCTCCTCTACATCAACCAAACAGATTCTGCAGCATGTCCAGTACATGTGAGTGGAGGGAGAAAAGGCAAAACGAGGCTAATTGAAGCCAGAGTGAGCGTTTGCTGTCAGAAAAGAGTAGAACAGGTATTTCTGAGGGACTTAATGATTTATGCTTCTATCTGAAGCTCCTTTGAAAATCTCTCTCCTCTGATCTGAACCTGTAAAATCCCTGATCCCATCAGGTTTTATCAAAAGTGTGCGTCACGTCGCAGCCAGATGCGTATAAAAAGCAGTGGCATTGTGTTAAAGTTGTTGGTGTTTTTGGGGGGGGGTTTTGTAATCTCTCCACACCAGCAACAGCTTTGGCTACGATCCCCCGTTCTCATGACGTCTGGAACGCCTCGAGGCAGCGTCTTCAAAATTCAGAAATTCCAAACTTTCATTGTAACATGGAGATAAATGGAATTGCTTTCGGTGTTTGGGTATCATCGCTGCTTAAAGTCGCGGTGACCTCGCGGAGGAGATTAGAACCATATTTCCTTCAACTCGAATAGTTAGAATAGCCCAGACTATCGACACGGACCTCATTGATGAATCCATACACATCCATTTTATCATAATATTGTCCTCGGGAATTACTCCTGTAGCTAATTAAAGATGACTTATATTAAAGGTCCAGTATTTAGGACTCCTCTGCCAATCACTCCCTCTCTGAAGCTTGTCAGGAACTATGTTGGTCTTTGCATACCAATAAGGATGTTGTTATTTATTTCATTTTATTGTTTGTTTTTTTTGCAGAGTAAGCTTACACTTGATCACGTGAAACATGACTTGCCTAAAGTACACATAAAGTACTAATAAAAGGCTATTTTAAAGCATTATACATTTGTACAAATATACAACAGTGAGTCGTGCAGTGACTACTGCTCATACTAAATCTTGTTTATGGCAAAGTGGACACCAAGAAGAAAGCTCCTTAGCTCAGCAACCATATAATTAGAAAATCCTGCAGACATAATAGCATTCTCCATTTACGACTCAGACTTTTTTTTTTGTCTTCCTCCCTTAAAGGTCAGAGTCATTAAGTGTCTTTGTAATTGGTCAAAGTCGTGAATTTGTGCCAAAGCCCACTCAGTGTAACGCCGCGAATATGGCAACTTAATTTGGGTTAATTAGAGTTAAACTTTATGAATCGGAAAGCCGTTACAGATCATTTTAAGGGCTAGCCGTACAAGCCAGTCTAGGTTTCAGATAATAACGAAAGAGTGTGAGTTGGGAGTGCACACAGGACAGCGACGCTCGACAACTGTTAAAATGGACAATTACAACTGGGTCGCGTTGGTAACGCTGACTCAGCGTCTTTTCATCAGACCATCTGTGGCTCTGTTTTTTCGCCGTTCATAAAGAATTATTGACACATGAAGGCATTTGTATTTATTACAAACACCGTTGGCGCGGCCATATTCGCTGGGAACTAGTCAGCGAGGAATGCATTTTATGTTTGTGGACGTAACTCAAAATTAAATATCCCATTTTTTGGGGGGTTTATTTTGAACTTGCATCCCTGAGACTTATTGTCCAATTACTCTGTGTGACTGAACTCAAAAACCCTGAAGGCCTATGCATAAGGTCCGTGATTGATGGATGTAGTATAGTGCGCGGGCTCTATAATGCCACTGTGGCCCACGACATAACCTAAAGGCTCTCACTGTTTTATTGACACATAAAAATGCATTTATTTGAGCATAAAGGACTGCTGAGGATGCATATGCTGCAGTAGGAGATATTGTTTATTGTGTATTAATTATGCATGTGAGTATTTATGCATTCTTTAAAAGCAAAAGGGCATATTTACTTGTTGGTGGCTTTAAGTTCTGCGAAGGTTTAAATGGGGGATTTTAATTCTTGAATTTCAAGATGGATTTGTCTTACTGTACAGATTCAGTAGCTGTTTAACATATTCCCCTGTGGAAAAATGTATAGATTTCAGATGTGATATTTTTCATCTCATCACAGCATTACAGCCGTATAAAAGGCAGCTTATGTAAACACTGTTTATATTACTCACTGCACACGAAGCAAAGACATTTGTGGGATGTTTGTTCTTTGGAGTTTGCTTCCTGGGTGAGTCAGTGGAATCTCGGTGGGAATGGGACGGATTTCCATTTTGTAACACTTCTGAAAAACACATTTCAGAGTGGAATTCATTTCCTGGTAAAAGGATCGGCCTTGGATTAAAAATAATACACGTTGTACTGTTGACTCAGTCTGGAATAACTCCTGTGTTAGTGTTTGTGCCCTTCAGACACATCCGTCCATTTTGAAATCCAAAGAATGTCAATGGTTTAATGTTGTAGATGGTTTTTTGCACACAGCACATATCAGCACTGTGTTTTTTTTTGTTTTTTTTCTTTTTTACCAAAAGAGAATTTGTGACTTGACTACATTAGAAGAGCCTCATGTCATAGAGAATGTGGTTCATGCATTCTGAATCCTCTCTCATTATATTTATCTCTCAGCTCGAGCAGACCAGGATAGCTTCTTTTCTTTTTTTTCCCTAGAAAACTTTGGTCCAGGCACCAGGGGGGATAAGACCAAAGAAAACCTAACAACATCAAAAAAAATCTACCTCCTAAAAAACAAACCAAAGACCAGTCTGTTTACTTTCAGTTATGTTTGGATGGTTTTTATTTCCTTCTCATCCTGTCTCTTTGAAATGTAAACCCTGTCAGATGTGGGTGCGTGTTGCAAGTCACGTTCACGTCTGGAGGGAGCCACTGGGTTTTTAAGAGCACCGAAAATTAATTTTCCCTTTGTTCCACATGCAAATACATATATTTGGTGTACGCCGTTGCCACGGAAACCACTACAACTCAGATTAAAATCCTGACAGCGGACGCAGCCTAAATAAATGGCTTTGGGAATTAGGGCGTGCTCCACATAGGCAGAGGACTGGGGGTACATTTAGCCACTTGAAAGTGAAGTTAAAGCTGAGGGTAGCAGGGAGCTCTCTTGTCTCTCCACTGGATAAAATAATAAAGTGTTACCTAACACCTTGTGCCTTGGTCTGCTCACAGGGTGGCAGATGCAGCCAGATTATTTCCCGTATAGCCCATGTAAGAACTAAGTTCCGCGATGGAACGCGCCGTTATCAGCAGAGCAGATAGTAGACCTCTGTGCTTCTCGATAGAGCGAGCAGGAGAAACTGCTTTGAGCCGAAGTGTTCCGTGCGAGTGCACATTCTCCTCTGTGCGAAAAATAAACAAATAAATAAATAAGAAAATTCCCCTCTTTAGCTTTTCCTCGAGTCACCCTCTGAGAATCAAGATCACATCGAGTTTAAAAATCATGTTTTTGTTGATTCCCTCAACACACAAGTGTTTCAAATTCCACGCTTCATCTGGGAAACAACCAAACCATCCAATATTAAGAGCTACCGTACGTTCTTTGAGCCATTGATCTTGTGTCACATGGTTGTCATCAGCAGGTGGGCTTGTCAAAAAAATATGATAACTCCCTTCTCATCCCTGTCATCTTAAAAATGTGTGGTTCAATCTTTGTCCCTCATAGTTTTAGTTTCCAGGATGTTTATGCCATCAGCAGCCGGCCATTTGTCAAAAATGTTTTAGTTTGTTCTTACGACACGTCGTCTCAGCATGGTTGGTAATTAAATTTATTTTCAAAGTGGAAGTTGCGTTATCATGATACAGCAAAGACGCTTTCATCAAGGCGAACGCGAAAGGCGGCTATTTTAGGCACGAGTGTTGATTCAAATCCTGGACTGGGTTTTTTTTCAGTGACTCACTCTCAGACAGCTCTCGCTCCTTTCTGTGTAGCAGTAGTTGTTGGTCGCCCAGTCTGTCTGAGCCGTTAACCCTCATAAAAGAATCCATTAGTTGGACTCTCAGTGTAAAGTGTTGTTGTTTTGTGGTGTAAATGTTTTGCAGGAGCTCATCTGAACTGGTAACAATGAGACCCTGAACGAAACAGTTTACGCTAAACCTTTCCAATGAAAGCCGGTTGTCTGAAAACCACTTCATAACCATGACCCACTGTGAACTTCAGCGCCGTGTACAAATGCATCGTGTTTGTGTTACATTAAATTGTTGTTACAAGTCTACAAAAGCAGAGCGAGTTGAGAGGAGGACAACACATGTGGGATGAAAAGTCGTCTGGCTAAACTGAGCTCCAGTTTGTGCTCACGCTGACCCCCTCCTCTCGTATCTTGGCTGTTTTTTTTTACGACATACATCTGGGCCCAGGAGGGGCTTCCCTTTGTTTCTGCGGCCAGAGGGATACAATAGATACAGTGGGTAAAGCTCACTGGTAAAGGTCTCTCGATTTACCATGACAAAGCTGTGGGCCATACAATGGTCAATGACTGCTGCCACGCTCAAAGCAGCCCGCCAATGTACTGTATAAACACACACACACACAGATGGAGGGTGCATGTGTTTACAAATGCATGCATAAACTTACACACAAGTGCAACCTTCTCCCCCCCCAAAAAAAAAGAAAAAAAAAGGAAAAACCACCACCCACAGCTGACCACAGATATGCAGCACACAGGATAAGAAACTGGAAGTGTTTGGGGAGTCGCAAACAGTGTTTCTTTTGTTTCCGACTGTTTTCCTTCACATGATTCTTCAGCAAATCTTTTGCAAGCAGCGCAGAAAGCTAAAGTTGTCAAAGCATTTGCTTCTCTGGCACTGGGAAAAAAACTCTGTTTAGTCACGTCTTACCGTATGTTGGCTCATACCGTCCTCTGCACTTTTTCCCTCCCCTCATTTTCATGACCTCACTCGTGTTGAATGTTTAGAAAAGACTTTGGATGAACTTTTTTTTTCCTTTTTTCTCCCTCCAGTGCCCTCTGTTTACCCTCCTTTCCATGGAATCTCATGCCCCCCATCCGCTACCTTTTGTCCTCTTCCAGTAAAGATAGTAACAATTCAGTGAATTGCCACAAGGAGGCGATAGTGTTGGCTGCATAAGAACTCAGTTTGAATGGAAGTGTATTGTAAAATGAGCCAACTTCTCACTTGATTTATGACGTCAGTAAGCATTTTGCAGTGGAGTTAATTGCTAATTTCAACCTTCATAATAGCATTTGATGTTAATTTGTTTAACTTGTGTTCCCATTTGGAGAGAAATAGATGATAAAGCCGACACTATTGAGTGGACAACGTGGTGAGGTCAGATACTACAGGAGTATATTCGGGCCCGCACGGCAAGTATACCAGAGCCTTTTCGTCTACTGTTTGATATAACATGGTCATTTTTAGACTTCAGAATGGCGATTCTTACAAATGGCGTTCAACGTACAGGTTTTCAAAAACTGGTTTCTTGCGTATTTGTGTGAGAAATCCTGATATCCACAGGTGTCCGCCTCGCAAAATGTTTCTTGGACTACAGCATCCAGAGTTCAATGTTAGCCAAAAATGGCCCTTCAGGATTAGGCCTGGGCCGATTTCACCTACTGGCCTGGTTTGCTCGTGTGGGCATTTGTAGTCATTTATAGTTGTAGTATTTTTAAAAAAAGAGGGGAACACTCTGTTTCTCTTGAATCAATAATACAGTATATACAGTAAATACAGTATATATATATATATATATATATATACATATATACATAAATATAAACATATATATATATATATGTATATGTATATACATATATATGTATATGTAT
The DNA here is from genome assembly GCF_019176455.1 of Solea senegalensis. NCBI lineage: Eukaryota > Metazoa > Chordata > Actinopteri > Pleuronectiformes > Soleidae > Solea > Solea senegalensis. The sequence continues at coordinate 4,812,294 of NC_058033.1, forward strand.
ATATGTATATACATATGTAGTCCTATTTACCTTTTCGTGACATAGGCTGGACCATATCATTCTCAGCTGCTTTCCAATTAAACTGGACCTTGACACCTCCGACTAACTCACCATTCAGAAAGAAACTTCATTCCCAGTCGGTTTTAAAGACCTTTTCAATGGTCCCCTCATGAATCCACTACCTTGGAATAGTAATATTTTTCACTTAGAGTAAAGCTCAGGAGAGATTGGTTAATTTTTTTGAAGCGAGTAAACGCATCCCGTGTCTGTGCTTCAAGTCAATGCTTAAACTCTTTGTTAATTAAGACCATGATCTTTTCCTCACCTTAAGGGGTGAGAGTACTCAACATTATCACTAAATACCTCCACCATGCTTGAGTTGCTATAAGTACCTATTGGCAGAAAAAAATGAAATGCGTTTTTTGGCACTAATTTCATTGCTTTGAACTGTGCTAAGCTCTCCGTTCTTGTTTTGACAGAGCTGTGCTCTTCCTGGATGTTTGGATGTATTATCTTAAAATTTGCAAATAAATGAGTCCTTGGGTTCTTCCGTAGTGCCACTAATTCAGAAGGGCATTAAAAATATGGCTTACCAGAACACGTCGAGCACGAGCTGCGTCTTCATTTGCTCGTCGGAGTGAGTTTACACCACGACTTCACAGGATGGAATGACACATTCACTGCAGTCGATGGTGATTCTCAGTCCAATCTGTTCGCCTCTGTGAATGTGAAACATCTCGTGCTATAATGAGTTAATTCACCACATTATAATGAGATGATTTATATTTGCTTTTATTACACAAGGTTGTATCTCTCTTGATGACATGAAAATATGTTGTTGTAATGTGAAAAATATCTTAGTTCCAAATGTTATTGTAATTATGTTTTATACAGTTCAAATTTAAAATTTAACACACAACATCTGGCGTTTGTGTACAACTACAGTGTTAATACACTATTTTGACATGCAGTAAACTGTAAATAACTGCCAGATATTAGTAGTTATTCTGGGAAAATGGGCAAAAACACTTAGTTACAGGACATGTTCTGATCCTTTTATGGTTCAAATAAGGCAAAAAGACCAGAAGGACATTTTGAGGCTTACGTGTTAAAGGGTTAAAATCTGCTATTGTCCAAAAGTGCCTGGTTCCAGGTAACGTCTATTTCATGGCTTCAGTCAAATATCTCTTATTGCAGGCTTTAAAAACAGGAGTTTCATTTGCAACCAGAAGACTATGTGCACTTTCTTATGTATGGCCTCTGGTTATAACATGAAAAACATCTTGTTATAATACGAAACTTTATGTTATCATGTGATATATGCAGATTGAGTTAACATTTTCTGGCATGGCAGCAATAAACTTCCCCACGTTGCAGATAATGCTGAAGAATAATGATAAAAAAAATTATATATATATATATATATATATATATATATATATATATACATATATCTATCTTTGATGAGTCCTGCTCGCCCCCCAAAGACATGCTGCGCCACTAACTGTTACATTTATCAGAATCCTCCCAGGAGGATAAGCAGCCAGATAATGTGTTGCTTGCTGCTTTGTTGATAACACTGGTCAGGGGAGACAGCCAGGTCTGGCACTCGAGGCTGTAAACAGCCGACTGAGGAGATGAGGGAGCCAGCGGCAGAACAGTTGGCTTCAGGGGCAAAGGAGGGCACTCATATTTAAAATGTTGTTTCAGGGCTTCACAGTCTGCATTACAAGATGCTGTGGGGCAGACTGTGCCTGTGTTGAGTGTTTTTCTCAGTGTATTTGATGTAGATACACCTGAATTATATTTTCAAATCAGATGCAGGGCGCACACATTTTTAGTAAGACCGTGCACCCGCTGGCAGATCATTACTGCAGGAGCATGCTGCGGAATCTGTGACCTTCTTGGGAAAGAAAACAAATTGTTCTCTAAGCTAAACTATCACACGGGATGAGCCAGTACGATTCAATATTAATATGTGTCTGTTAATCACAGGTTCAGACCTCTTTTTTATGTACAAGGCTATTTTCCGCTTTGGCAGTTATCGCCACTGCCAAACTCGGATCTGTTTATAGTCCTTCAATAGAATTCTTTGGGCGCTGGGCTGCAGTAGCATGTGACGACAGTGTCAACAGCACCACACCCCCTCTTTAACTTGACACCAAAACATCATTTAAGGAGACAGCTGGACTCACTGGTTTAGTCGTAAAAAAAACAACCTCTCATCCAACAGATGTAAGTGACTGAGGGAGTTTCAGAAATACTCAGGGCTCAACTCTTAAATCATTTCTGATCGAATGTTTTGTAAAATGGCACTGATACCTGCACGGCACTTGTTTCCCTTTTTTGGACAAAAGCATATACCAGTGATAGCAGCAAATAAATCATGCTGTGCCATCTCCTATAAGTCAGTACATACCACACATGGGAACCAGAGTCAGCCTAGTTCTGGCTGCTCGTCCTCATTTTTCAAGGGCACTGTTTTGTGTGTCCCCAGCAGCAGCAGCAGCCGTGGGCCGCCGTCACCAATTCTCCTCGTCTTCTTCCTTTTGTCTATTTCTATTCCTTACTCTTTCTTGTATTCCACTTTCATGGCGTCGGCGCTGTCTTCCCTCACTGCTGCTGTATGTACATATATTATTTAACAATCTAAGGAAAGAACACTCTATAATAGAGTGTCTCAGCATCCAGCTGGACCACGGAGACATGTTATTTTTACCAATCATATTTGCCCTATTCAGACGGTTAAATAATGTATGTGTGAGCAGCACATCCACTCTGTTCGATACAGCAGACGGGAATCATCAGTATGCCAAGTGTGTCATTAGGACGACACCATCCACTGACAGATTGTGGATTTGGGATAAATTTCACTGCAGGGTACTTGCAGTGAAAATGAGATATGGTGGGATGGAGAGGTGTTGCAGGAATCTTATTTCATTTGCCATCCTCTAAATCCCCACATTCCCCCGCCCCACTCCACGCCTGTTTGTTTGTTTGTTTCATCTCCACCTCACACTGTTGAGCTTGCATTTCTCATCGTGAGTGCTTTTTTATTTAATCTGGGGAAATAGAATTTCACACGATGCACCCCATGCTTTTACTCTGAAAACCTCACATCTGTTCTCCGGCATCACTGAAAAGGAGTAACATGCCATCCCCCACACCAGTGTGCGGTCTTTATCTGAGGTCTTTTCGGCTCATTAGCAAAACTTTCTCCCGATCTTCTGCTGTAAAATGGTTGTATTTATCTCAAGGAAATAGCTCCCACATAAGTTACGCACCAACTGACGACCTGCTGTTGTCATTTGTTGGTTTTTGAACAGTTTTTTGCCGCCAGTCACATGGCGTGCATGTTTATCGTCTAGGTTTGAGACGTGTCGTCCCTTGTGGGTCTGTTTTATTATACAGTTTACACGCAGACACGTCTCCTGTCTGGTGTTTGACACTTGCATATTCATGTCGGACAGACTGCAGGACAGGTCAGTGCGTCGTCACACGTCAGAGCAGACGATCGCGTGAACCATGTTGCACCTGATCGAGGTCGCCGACCTCCATCTTGTCTTGTGACAGATGAGTTTGTCAGCATATTGAGTGCGACGCGGACGCGGCTGCGTTGGTTGTTGGCGTCCTCTTTATATGGCTCACCTCTCCGCACTGACTGCGATCCCTCAGGAGATTATGCCACTTGGGCTCACTAACGCGGGTCAAACTGTCGCCCGTGTTTCCCGGAATAATCTGCACCGTTGCAGTTCAGATGTAAATCGGAACATCATCGCCCTCCCTCCGTTATTTATTTTGGCAAGCGGAGTCTGGCCATCTGTCAGTTCTGCAGTAAGAATGTTGAGTAAACCTTCTGCTATGTGTGGTCATCATTTATTTATTTGCCCTCCAATTGTTAGCTCCACAAACAGGTGCAGGCAATTTATTTGCACTATCATTCACCCAGGAATGGGAACAACCAATTAAATGACTAATTTTTAGTGATTCTCTTCAATAACGAGTAAATTAACTTTTAACATGCAAAGTCAACAAATGAATCACTAATACTGTTACAAATACAAAAAAAAAACCCTCAGTCCTGACTAGAGCAGAAACAATTACTATATGAATCGACAACTAGTTTGATAAACCATTAATCGGGTTGAAGCTTTTTTCTTTTCTTTCTTTCTAGTTCATTGCTCTGGATAACAAAGAAATCATTAAAAGTGAATCATTTTGGTCTGGTCATGGAACCACTGATCAAGATTTTTATATATTATTTATATTTTGATATTTTATGGACCAATCGATGAATCAATTATGTAAATAATAGTTAGTTGCAGCTCTCGTCCTGACTGAATACGGAAAAAGTAATCCAACATTTATACCGCAAAGGCTTCTTTTTTTTTGATATGACAAATTGCCTGAGTATAACTGCTCACATTATAGGCTTCATTTATGAACTTGTTTTTTTGTGAAATTCATGCAAACTATGACACTAATGTGTGGGTTATGAGACCTCCATAACACTAAAGTGATGCACAAAGCCCGTGGAGAGTGCTTCCATCATATAAAAAGGAACAAAGGGCAAATATATATATATTTTAAAAGGCAGACCTTTTCTTATTTCCTTCAAATACGTACAAATGCTACCTGGACCGGGAAACCTGCATTTCCATCAGAAGCGAGAGCTATCAACTCTGTAATCGATGGTTCTCTGGCCTTTGTTGACGATGACGCATGTCGGAACCAGGTGTCCTTTGGAGGAAGATTCATTCCAGAAAGAATTGGACGGTGAAATCCAATTAAAATGGAACGTGTCAGGAGGGGAAAAAAAGATTTAGATTGAATATGGGCGTTCAGACTTTACTCCCTCTCGCTCCATATCTCAGACTCGCCAGATAATGTGCGGATCACACACTTCCCTCACCAGACACCCAGCCAGACAAACCGTCCATTCTCCGCGTGTGCACACCCTCCCGACACGTTCTTAAGCTGAGCCCAATGCCCGGCGGTGATCCACTGAAGTTCAAACAGCCAAACTACAGCCAACAGCTTGAGTTATGCACTCTATGTTCAAAATTGTGCTTAAACCAGACAGCGAGTGTGGAATGATCTGGGAGGTGTTGAGGACTTGGAGATATGCACCTGACGCACTGTTGAGCTCAGTTGTGAATTAGTTACAGCATATATTTCATGGTATACGCACACAGCACCTCCCTCCTACAGTACCGCGTTTCTCCGAAGTGAGCAGAGTTTATTTTAAGGCTCTCTGGGAAGACGTCTCCTGATAATAACAATGATGGGAATAAAGAACCGCAGCCACACTGATTACGTAAAAAGTTAAGTATGGCTGCATGCCTAATGAAGTTGACATGGTGCTAATGTCTGTGATGCAGTATCATTTAGCTTGGTTGTCACCGGTCTAACAAGATTATGTTCATCATCGCGACTGTATTCAGCAGGCTAATTCAAAATCGCTTTAATGAGTAATCCGGTGGTTCCATGCATCATGCATGGTCAATATGGACACTACATACTGAGGCTTTATTCTGGTGCTCGGAGGAGAAAGACAGTAGAGTGAAAAATAACGGGATCAGTCATGGCTGTTGTGTCTTATTTCATTTTTGAATCGTTTTTAAATTAAAAAAAAAAAATGCTTCGTGACACACTCTCCTCTCACTTTGTTCAACTCTAATTTAATACCGGTGCGCCACGCTTCGGAGAGAGATAAGACGCACCAAATTGCGCGATGAGGTTCACGTAACATGTTTTGTTTTGCTTTTTCCTTTGTATTTTCAGTGATATTCCGTTGTTTTATTTCAGTTCCAAGAGAATAATCTTCTTTTTTGAGCTCAGGTCTATGATTTTGTGGATTAAAAAAAAAAAAAACGTGATGCATTTTGTGTGAGAGCAGTGAGATTGTCACTCACGAAGGGAGTGTGGATTATATTTGCCACACTCTGATAATAAAGAGACATTCTGTTCCTTTATTATTTGTATAGTTTAACAGCACATACAGTAGTCGCGTCGTAGGTTTGTGAGTCTCCATATCGCTGCAATTACCTGCCGAGCTGCCTGTCTGTGTCTGAGTTGTTGTTTCTTGATCTCTGATTATAGAAACAGTATAAATAAACTCATCTGTTAATGGGCTGTAAATCAGTGACATCTGCAAACAGCTCCCATCGTGTGTGCATCCATTTATCTGTGTTATCTGTGCTTCAGTCATCAGAAAACACAAAACACTGACAACAAACGTACTACTCATTTACAAAAAAACACTTTTTGTGAATAGCTTTTATTCAACAAAAAAGCTAGTTTGTAAACTCTCAGTTTGCAATCGAATATGTATAGCAGTGCCATATCTTCTAATGTGTAATACCTTATAATTTTGTCATTAGCCTCCCAGAAGGCTGGAAGTAAAACAAGCGGGGATCAGATGCAAATTAGATATTATGGAGAAATGGGGTTGATAATAGAGGAAGCATTTACCGAATAAACTCCAGTAATGTGCATTAACGTGATAAAAACAGTGACACAGGATCCTCCTGGAGTCTGTGTGCTGCTGCTGCTGCTGCTGCTGCTGCTGCTGCTGCTGGGGAAGAAGTGACAAGGCGATAATGGGATGGAGAGTTATGCAACACTTTGTCTTAAAGACGCTGCATTTAAAGATCAGCGACGGAAACAAGGAAGAAATCTGATTGATTAGATGTGGCGACGCGGAATGAGAGGAGCTCTGACAAAGTGTGAACATTGAACTGAAGTAAGACGGATCCGCCGCCGCTGATGGATGCGACTTTACACAAAGACACGTGTGACGCCGGCGATCATTAACTTTCATTAGAGATGAAAAATTAAAGTGCGTCTCGCAGCATGACTGTGAAAACCTTGAGTTGTGTTCAATCATCGCCGCCGACCAATCACTCAGAGGCCTCAGACTGAACAAGTGTTATTTTTAAAGTTTTCTCTTTATGGTTTGACCTCCACATCACACAGTCATGTTGATGCATGGTGGAACCAAACTGCTTTGAAGTCACATCAAGTAAATAGCAACAGTTTTGCCCCTGCAGCTTAAAACCAGGCGTCCTTGAACAACTGTGTATTTTCAAATATTAAAGGAAAGTATTTCTGAATTTCTGAATCAAAATTCGGTTACATGTTCACACATTGCACTGACACTGCTATCATAGTGACAGCGTTTTTGGTTGGGGGATAACAAGCATCTTAGTTTTTAGATTGTCTGATGAGGCCACTACTAGCTTTGTTAGCTTTTGCTGATACATCATCCTCTTGTTTCATGGAAGTAAGAATATGTTGCAAAAAAGAAGTCCAGTTAAGTGGAAGTTGACGGGCAAATTAGCCTACTTCTCACTTGATTTATTTCATCAGTAAACATTTTCCCGGAGACGCTAATGATCTCGATTATTAAGTTTAAGCCCCTGTTTTCATTTTTGTAAATCATGTCCTTATTTACAGGAAAATTAGCAATAATTACGGTACATATCGGTGGAAACCAGTGTAATTGACAGCTCATCTAATCGCAGCCTGATTGCAGGCGACGTCTGCGCAGACCAACATTGTGAACCTCAGTTTCAAAACTGAAGTTAAGATTCTGGGCGTTGTCACTACCGGTTGCCACTACCGGGTGCTCGAGCATGTGTCGGATTAACCTGGATTAACAGCAGCCATTGTTGACATGAAAGAGTAGGACACACGCAGGTACATTAATTATAGTTCCACTCTTTAGTTTAGTTAAGAGCCAGGATTTTTCTGGGGAGGTTATTTTTTTAAAGAATGTTAATTTAATCATACAATTTAATAATTCAATATATGGAATTGTTAAGTTGTTAAAAACAACAAAGAAGAGGTCCAGGTCTTTTGCACAGTATATCATCGTTCACAGTCGTAAAAACATACGTGTCCTGGGAGAAAATCCTGTACGAAATGTAATTGAGAATGCAGTTTATTTTTATTGGGGGCAAATGTAGGAAGCCATGTGGGAGCTAGGTGTCCTTGGGAGAATAATAAATAAAAAGAGTGATCTGTGTTTACAGGACGAATTCCTGTGCTGCCTTCTCAATGCTTTTCCGTAAGGTCAGTAGGGTGCATCCTAGGTAGGGGTTTTGGTACAATGGAGCTTCAAAGTTCATGCGCGTGTCAGGCCGGGACTGTGATTTAGAAGAGCCAGAGCCGCTTTGAGCAGGAGCAGGACCGCGACTGCCGCTGTGTGCCAGACAAAGCTTTGACCTTCCTGTGGAGGCAGGTGGGCAAAAAAAAAAGGGAGAGTTTCTCCCGATGATCAGTGTCACACACGAAACACAAGTCGGTGCAAGAGTGCTCATTATCAGCGCTCACCTAATCCCCTACACGGAGAGGAGTCAGACCGAACATGAATTCACTCAGGAACAAAAACAAGACGCGATGACAAGAATCATCTGCACTCTGCTCCGTAACTCCACCGAACAAAGGCTTTAATGGATCTGCACTGGATTATTATAAAGTAGCACACGAGGCAATTATTGATACGACAGTGTCGTAGGAATTATGAACATTTCATCTGAAGATGGAGCGTGTTTTCTCAGACGACGAGTCGTGGGACAAGAGGACACACTTGATTTATCAAGATTGCAGAGGCATCTTCATGCAAACTGTTCAAGATTTTCAAATCATGTTTTGAATGAATCAAGGTTGATCCTCTTTATACTGAGGACATCCTGAGTGTTTTTCATATTTGTTTTGATGCTCTTGACCTCCGTGGTGTTGCATTGCTTCACTGCTTTGTTCAGGATTGTGTTATTCATTGGCGTCTATGGAGCATAGGTGTCTTCTTCTTCTTCTTTGGTGTTTTGTTGCCGTTGTCATCCGGAGCGTTTCCCTCCTCCATCATCAAAGCCTGAAACGCGTTATTGTTCTCGTGTAATTTCTTGCTTGTAACCAAATCTGTATGCCGGAACAAACGCTCTCACGCGGTGTGGTCCGTTTGATGTTTGCTTTTTTTTCTCCTTTGATTGAGATTACAAATGTGCCGCGGGAGCTCAGCCTCGAGTTGAGAGCTGGATTACGGTCCCCTCTATCTTAGCTTAAGGATATCCAAGTTGCAGCTGTGTGTGAGTGATAGACGGAGTCTCTGCTGAGAGAGAAGTTGCCTTGTGGAGGATCAACATAATCGCTGGGCTGTATGACAGACAGTAGAGGGTTCAGGAAAGGTTACATGAATGTTCTGTAACTGACTTTATGATATGCGCTAGTGATGAGTATAAATACTTACAGATGATTGTCCTTTTTTTTCTTCTTCTTCTTTGAAAAGAGCTGTCAGCTTAAGCTTTCATCGCAGCAAGCGGTGCATGGTCAAATGGAAATGCTCGAGAAGAACGAGTTAACAAGCCACTTTCAATTATGTAAAAGAGTTTTTTATTCCATCACGAGCAGTCACTGTGGAATTCCCATCAATTATAAATCCAGAACCACATCCCGGTAGTTATGGTTTGTTTTTTAATATCTCCTCTGGCTCCTCAATCTATCACCCCACAGGTATGCGAGTGGACGTTTTTATGACATGGTTTTGCGTCTATGTGGCGATGATACGGAGCGCATTTCTGGGGAGCACGAAGTGTCTCAGAGAAATGGTGTGAGGAATAAGCACAGCACCAGCCAGAGGCTGTAAAGCGATTGCAAAAGATTCAATTGGATTTAAGGTTAGCCTCTGTTCATGGATTCTGCCATATCCAATCCTCAGTGCAGGCTCACTATGATTCAGTGGGCTGTGTAAGATGAAGGGGCCCCGGCGTGTGCCCTGGACACATGCCACATGTTCTACTCTCCCACCACAGGGTGAAACAACTCCATTCACATACGTGTAATTCACCCCAAACCTGCTTTAAAACGGCTCATTCCGGCATATTTAAACAGCCATATATCATCGTCATATTAAATGCGCTATCTTTGTATGATTACCCATAACAAATGAGAGCATGACTGAGAGTAGTTCTCACACCAGGGGTATTGTTATTGTGAGTGTTTCCCTTAATTGAGATCACTGGCTATTAACCACATGGCTTTGTGTTAAGGTTGGACACATTTACTTGAACTCCTTCTTCTGCCCAGTAGTGTTTTATGTCCAGGATCTTTAAGGCAGGAGATCCATGTCTTGTCTTTACTGATTGGAGTTTGTAAATGTGTCATGTGAACTAGGGGTGGGACAACGTGCAGTACCTTTAAAGGGCCGTGTCACCCATTTAAGAGTAAACTTCAAACAATTACGATGCTGCTGTGTTTGTTTAATTCACATTCTATTACAGAGTTTGATTAAATTGGACCCATTTTGTATTATTTATTTGATCTTTTCAGATCTTTTACTCATAAATGTTGTTATAGTTGACAGAAACACAGTGAAGAGCATTTTTTTCTTATATACCTCAGATCCACTGTCTGATGATCAAATACTGAAAATTAGTAATAAAGAATAACAACAACAACACATAAACTATAGCCCTTTATTCACCAAATTTCACTCTTAAATACTTAAAGCTACATGTTTTGGTGAGGTCACATTGATGTTAATCATAAAGTGTGTTGTGTTATGGAGCTGTGTGTGATTAAAGTTAACTTTAGCCCACTAACAGCTAATGGCAAACAGCTGTTTTCATTTCTGATTTCAAGAGCAGATTGCACTTCTTACCATTTCTTACCATTTGACACCACATCCCAATCTTCTCATTTGATTGTAGCCTGGTATCATTGCAGCTACTCACTTCAAAGTGTGTCCTTATCAGTGATACAACTTTCAATTTTCAAAGTTGAATTCATCGTCAACTGTACTCAAGGTCAATTTACTCAATTGTGACCTGAGGATTTCACTCTCACCACCACCAACGCTCACTTTTCTCCGTGTTTGTTTGTAAATCGCCTGCCCTTATTAACTTCCTGTGGTCCACACGACAGCCCACACATCGCATGAATCATTATCAGGCAGCAGAACCGCAAGCTTCAAAAGCCAGTAGCTAATAACAGGAGGTTTTCTCCATGTTTTAGTGCTAATGTTAAAATTGCTCGTGCACAGTCATCTACCCCTCTCTGAATAATTTGTCACTTTCTACCCTTTTAATGATTTGCTGTCCTTGTCTGATGCACTTTTGTGTAGGTCAATGTTTGTTTTTTTTTCAACTCTGCTTTTAACCCTTTAACACCAAGCTTATCCTAGGCGACACGTCTGCACAAATGCTTTCCGAAAGCTGAGGAGTTGCAAGTCAAAGTCAACGTGTGGTTATTGCGGTAATTTCACTCGCACTGTTGCAGGAAGCTCACAAATCAGCGTCTTTGTCACCAGAGAGAAGAGTGTTAGAAAAACATGTGTACATAGTTTCCATTATTTGGCCTGGTTTTTTTTTGGACAGTGAGATAAAGACTCAAACCAATGTTATTTTAAATATTTTTTATACTATAAATTACATTATTTTAATGTAGATATGGAAAGTTATTCTGGAAAAATGTGCAAAAGCACTTACTAGATATTTTCTGGCTCTTTTACGGTTAAAATAAGCAAACAAAAGGCTTCAGCGTTAAAGGGTTAAAACAAATCCTAAATTGTCCTAATAGTGTCAACTGCCATATAACGTGTGTGCATGTGATTTTAATACTGAACCCAGCTATTTAGATTATCTTTCCACTTGTTGTGTAAACACTCAGCCATGATGTATCTATTCTGGAAGTATAGATGGTAATAACCACTCAACCTTGAGTCACGAGGCCTCTCAGAGCTGCCTTGAGGGGGAGGCTGTGACTGACTCCATTTTAGCAGGTTCGTCTAAACCACTTGCCTCTGAAAAATGTCTCTCGGGTCATTTAGCCACTGTCAACAAATGAGATGAGGCCACTGGCCCATGAAGGATAACACAGCAGCAGCTTCTCAGACACCCAGCGTGTGCAAGTGGAGCTTCCAGTCCACAGTGTTGGGACTGAAGGACAAAGTTTTGAATGCAGTCTGTTTTGGATCATCTTGATTGAAGAGAATACTAAGGCTATCGTTGAGTTGGATGACATTGAGTGCAAAAATGTTGTCAATGTAAACCTGGTCTGAATTTTCCCTCAAAAATCCAACAGCATTAATTGTAACAATTAAAAATATTTACGAGAATTCAAATATATTATGGCAACCGCAGTCCAGAGGAGCTCTGTGGTAAAATATACTGCAGGTAACCTCAAGTTTATGAACTCCGTCACGCAGCTAGCCGGTGTGCACCTGTTTATTTATTTATTACAGATATTTATACGTCTGGTATCCAAAGCAAAACACAACCTTTAAGGAGCACAGGCTCGAAGCCCAGAGCAACAAAATATGTTTGCAGGATTAGCTACAGCCATAGGATGCCATCATTGATTTGGGATTAACTTTGATTCACTCAAAGTTCTTTCACCGCTGCAAAGAAAGTAAAATTTAAAGGAAAGTGCGGTTGTAATTTGGGAAAAGTAAAAAGGAATTGATCAGAAAGGATGAAATCTCAGTTGCACAAATGGGTTGCGTTTCCCCCTCTTGACACATCAAAATATTATTGTGAGAGTTGTATGGAAAAAAAAAAAAGCAATAAGACCCTAATGTAATTTTGATGATCTCAGCTGACTGCTGCTGCTGCTGCTGCTGCATGTGGCATATTAATTTCTGTGCTATTGGTATGCCAGGGAGTGTTCTGTAGCACTGCAGTCATTATCAGTCTGGTGAGATTCAGGGCCACCTCAGGGTCAAGCTAAGAAAGACACTGGTGAAAGCAGTTTGGCCCTTTTGGCCTCATTAGTTAATTAGAGTGCAGACAGGCAATTTCACTCACACTGGCCTTTAAGCATGCTGTGAGAGTACATGGCAAATGGAGGGCTTATGCTACAACCCAAGTTGAACTGAATGGAAAATGTCACTGCCTTTTCTTTTTTTTTTTTCATTTTTCCATAAGTATCAAATGAAGTTTTACATTCAAACTTGAGTTATCTCTTTTGGACTCTACACTCAACCCCAATTAGAGCTGGTTATCAGCCCGTGTTTAACTCTGTAAGTGTCCAGAAATGAGTTTGTAGTGAATCTCTCACATGCACTGTATACCCATCCATCCTTTTCCTACCGCTTTATCCTCCACATGAGGGACACGGCGGGAGCTGTGCCAATCTCAGCCCACATATAGAGACAAGCAACCATTCACTCTCACATTCACTCTGTTTAGAGTGTCCAATTAACCTAATCCCCATACTGCATGTTTTTGGACTGTGGGAGGAAGCCAGAGAACCCGGAGGAAACCGACGCACACACGGGGAGAACATGCAAACTCCATGCACAAAGGCCCTTGTTCTTCCAAGAGGGCTAACCACGACCCGCACTGTGTATCAAGAATGTAAATGATCTTTCAAATAGTTAGATACAGTATATACCATGTGTTCTTAAATGTTCACTCCAAAATCCAATGGAAAGGCACAATATTTCTTTGACCCTTTGAGCTTGTTTAATATATGAAAATAGCACTGTTGCTGCCATTTCCACGACTCCAGTTCAAAACAAAAAGTAGTGTAACCCGTGAGAGGGAAGCACAAGCCAAATGTCATCAGTGTGTCTAGTTCAGCCAGCCACATGTAGGTGAGCAGACTCCCTGAATACTGATCTTTACACTTAACAAGTGTGCTGATTTGTTCTTCAACACTTCAACGGTGTTGAAGAACAATATATATATATATATATATGTTTATATATATATATATATATATATATATATTGTTCTTCAATACTTATATATAAAAGAAATATTGTGACCTTTGGGTGCTCTTGTTGCAAGGATACCAGATAATCTCTTTTTATCCCCAGCACTGGTCAGGCTAAAAGAGATATTTCACCAAATATTAACAGCTTCATCTTCCTCCTCTTGAAGAAATTCTGTCCTACAAACGTATTCCACTTTCTTTTTTCTAGGTCTCAGTTGTACTTCTGCTAATTGTCATGTACCAGGGGATTTAACTCTGTGACAGAAAGACCCTGCGGGAGGTTAATTGGTGGGTGCTGCGGCGTATTCAGGTCAGACCTGGTTAAAATTTCCATGAAGTCATTTCCATGGTCTTCAGTGATCAACAGGTACTGTTGATCTTGTGAAATGGAAACATTTGGCAGCGATGATTCTAAAACTGGCGCGACTGGTTGTAGTAAATAACAGGCTAGAACATTATCTGGTTAGAAAAACAAAGAAAAATGATTTGCCATTACTGTCTTGGCAAGAGTAGCTTAAACAGCTTTGTGATGCCCGTGCCGATCAATCTGTTTAGCAACTCATCTGGCATTTTGGTCAAGAGCAAGTCAACAGGGGCCAGATTGTAATGGAAATGTTTTATGGATATTAATGGTTCGCGGAGAAAGTCTAATAAATTTGGCTGTTCCATATTTCCCTGTGACATGATCATTTCTTCCTTAACTAACAATCTGCTCCATGGGAATTTATAATAAAGGCAGGATTTCTATGAAACGTTGATGTGGTCGATCGCGATGACTAAATATTAATGTGTTCATTATGATTATTCATTCATTGGACAGTGGCAGTCATTGAGAACTGTCACACATCAGAGGATGAACTGTTTCCTCCCTGAATCACCGAGCAAAATGTGATCTTTTACCAACATCGCAACCGAGTGTCACAAAACATGATGAATGCATTGGAAGATTAGTATTTGTCTTTTAACATTCACAGAGTCCTCCCATTGTGTTCATGCCAGATTTAGGTCAGATGCTTCAAATTTTCATTACCACTCCGGGCAAGGCTCTCGACTGTGGATGATGATTAATGGCATTATATCTTTGTTTTGTGTTTTATCATCTATTTTTCACATTCTCCTCTCCACCCTGACTGGTTTTTATATGTAATCTATTTACAGCCAGATTTCATGCTTTAGCTGCTTTATCCCTTCTGCCCTTTTGTGTGTCAGTCTCTCCGGGTTTAGTAATTAAGTGCTGTCAGAATGAGATGGCTCAAATTACTCAGAGCAGAGAGGGACATTTCACTGCGTTGCCGCTGTTCGATACCGAGACATTAATAATGACAGAAAAGGAGCAGCTATTGGAAATCTATATGTGAGTTGTTGATTTGGAGAACATGAGGTGAGACTGCACATTTGTGATTAATAGTGGAAGTTGAGCCGGAGACGTGTAGGAAGTAGCCCACGTCACACCTTACTCGGTCTCAAAGTGAAGCACTTAAAACTGCTCATTTCTGCACCAAACTTTTTTTTTTTTCAAGATTCAATTCCCTCCACTTGTAATGGACTTGGATGACAAATGAAGCGGAGGCTGATTGGTGGTGGGGGTGCGGGGGGCTGTGTGTGTGTGTGTGGGATGGCAGCAACCATAATCCTGACATAGCAGTGTTGGTGAATGACTGAAAGATGTGAAGTGAGGGCGTTTAGTCACTGACACGTTCCTGTCAATTTGACTAAGGCCCCAACACCTACATGCAGCAGACAGCTGCTTTGTACATTCTGCAGTACAGCAGGTTAAAGATAAGTGGCAGAGACCCTAAGAAACACAAATTGGAGGCATAATGTTAAAAGTAAATTCACTCAGGAGACTGAATGTAACAGCTGTACTTGTAAATATATTTCCATTTAAATGTAGGACAGACATGGAAAATGACTTCTTCTGCGATTGTACGTAGCAGTTTAGTTCCATCATTACGCGTACAAGCAGCTCCAACAGTGGTAGATCACTTTGGTTTCTGAGAACCAATGCAATACCAAGCATATCTCCTTGGACTAAAATACAGAGCGCAACACCATCGTGTTTTGAAATGCTTGACCCTGTAGACCAGCCTCATTGTCGTACCACTGAAGCATAGTGTTTGGATAAACCTTTGGCAAAGAGGAAAAGGTGTCACAGATCAGTCACTGTGTTCTGAAGAAGTGGACAAGGCCACTACGGTCTGTGTTTGTGTGTAGTTGGAATGTTTTCGGGGTGGTTTGTATTAAAAATAAGAAGAATGACAAAAACACAACACACTGAAGGGACGACTAATAACTTACTTGTAACATTGGTGCCACAGTCAAACTGACTCTAACGGCCACACACTGCCTCAAGCTGACAGATGAAGCTGAGAGCCAGGCTGAATTTGGAGCCGGTGACTGGAGCATTGGGGGAGACAGTGTGATGATCTGGCTGTCCGTTGACGGCTGAGATGAGAGTGGGCTCGCTTGTTGGGGCCCGCGATGACGACTGAGTGATGGGCCCGGGGTCAGATGGAACCACTGACTGGATGTCAGGGGCAGTTGTCAGCCGGGCTGCCAACTGATCCCACGCACTGTCCTTCACGCTGGCTCTCCCTATACTATGATCATGTATTTTGTATCCGTCATATATCGTGTTGTTGTTTTTATGACGTTTCCCTTGAATTAGACAATAAAGTTGACATGACTTGAAGTGGGAATCAGCCCAAAGTTTCTGTGGTGTTGAGACACCAATATTCTTGAGGATCTCTGGCTATGACTATTTCATTTTTTCATGGCCTCCAAAAAAACGTCATTTAATGGCAATATTGGGCTTGTCCAGAGAGTGGACTGTTGAATAATAATGTGAAACTTAGTAACTGGCAACCCAACTGGGATGTTAGCAAAGTAGATCCCAGTGCATTAAACTCTGTGGTGAAAGTGTCCATAAAGGCTCCATCCATACTACTCTTGTTTTGTTTAGAAATGTATACGTTCTGCTCCAAATATGCTGCCTGTCCACACTCACCCAGAATTTTTAGAAAACTGCATAGGGCAAAAACAGAGACCACTTCCAGCTTGTTTCTTATTGGTCCTACCTGGTAAAGCGTCGTTCCATTTGCACTGTCACATCTTCAGCAATCTGAAGAAAATTAAATCCCTCGCTTAAACTTTTTTCCTCTGCAGAACTTAAGAAGCTGCGAAAGGTCCTCAAGTAAACCCGAGCAAGTCCATTTACCGACAGTAAATCTGCACTTATGTGGATATCAAGGCTAATTATTCAACCGGAGACTTTAGGCCTTGATGCACACGCTCCGTGTGCTCATTGATGCCGCGAAGTTGCTTTTTACATGAGTTAATAGGCTTTTGAACAGGAGGGTAAACAGGAAGGCAAGATGGGTGACAAGCTGGCAAGGATAGACAACAGGATGCAACATGTAGAGAGCAGGTATAAATGTTAGGAAGGATACTCAGGTACCAGATACTTGGGGAAACACTCACAGGAACTAAAGCAGACAAACTGCCAAGCTGCTGACATCGAATACATGGAATAAATACTGACTTGGGTAATGAGTGTGGAAGGAAGTCCAGGTGATTGAGAAAATGGGAGACAAAGTCTGGGGGCATCTGCTGGGTAGAATGAGAATGGCAAATTTGGCAGGAAGAAATAAGCGGAGGAGGGCAGGGGGTGGAGGAGGACTGAGGAAGCAGACTGTGACTCAGTGAGGTGTTTTTGTGGAGTGACTGGCATGTCAGGGAAGAGGTTCAGGGAGGTGTCACAGAGTGGTTTGGGTGCCAGTACAGAAGGAGGTGTTACGGCGGCAGCAGCAGCAGCAAGTGGGTGCTTATACAGTGCTGTGTAAAGTGTGTAGTTGAGGTTCTGAGAGTGTCTTGTTTTAGTTTGTGGGCACATCGCTTTAAGTCTGCAGGATTTAGAGAAGCGATCGGAGGGACAACTGTCTGTAAAGTCCATTACATTGTCCTGCTCTGTGTGATATCTAACAAGAGATCGCAGAAGAAGGCTTTTCTTTTAGAACTAGTGCACCATTTTCTTTTTTGTTGTTGTGGTCTTTGTAAGATATATCAGCATTTTTTCATCACTAGAAATATAAACACGTTTTGAAATGGTCAGCTTCATAAAATCTACAGTATACTTCCTCTTACTTGCTGTGTGGATGAACTGAGTGCATGTGCTGCACAGAGTGTCTTAGCTTCACTCTATACTCCCACTCTCATTACAGGCAATGCAAGGTGGATAGTTGCATGAGAAAATCCCTTTGGATTCCAAGAATAGATCCTCCGCAGCTCTCTCCTCACCTGACCTCAGAGATGGGTTTTTCAGGCTGCTTAAATTCAACACGAGGAATTGCATATTTAAGGAAAACTGATAGTTCATAGCAGTTCAGTATGGCTTACTTTTCCCACATCTCTATTATGAAGCAATACATCATAGTATTTATGAAAACATAGCATCAATTCAAGGTCTATATTGTCATATAGTGTCTCAAGGATCCACTTCAGCTCAGAAATTGGGTTACAGAATTGGGATAGTGAGTGTGTGTCTTTTGCCAGGCCACAGTGATCTATGAGCAGTAGCACTCGGCTATCAGCATTCACATAAGTGCAAAACATTGCTTCTGTTTTTCTTCTTCTTCTTCTTCCTCTCGGAGCAGTGCATCCTTTGAGAGTTGCTTTCTATGTGTATATGTGCCGGTGATGTTTGCATCCAAGTCTGGAGCCGCACGGCGCTGTCTGCCCCTGCATAGTGTGTGCTTGCTCCATCATGACTTGCATGTTAAGCACCAACAGCTGACTGTTGTAGCCTCCTTGTAATGAAGCCAGTCACCACCGGCTGCCAGGCTTTAATTAGGCATGCAAACCCTCTGATCCGAGACGGGAAAAGGAGCTGCTTCAAAACTTCTGGTTTTTCCCCCTGCAGCAGAACCACATACTTCATGTTTGTTTACTTCATAAACTTGCACAGCCGAAAATGAAGTAATGACAGCCATGTGGCTGGTATAAATATTTGCGCGCTCACATAATTTGGAATTAAAGGACTCTGTCATTAAGATGCTAAAAGCCCGTTTACAGTAGGAGGCTGCAGAGTCAATAATCCTCTCACTAGAGAATGGTCAGTACTCGTATATTTAAGGAGTGGTTTTGGTTGTTGCTAAAAACCTCTCAGGCATATTTGCTTTCAAGCATAGAGGGATTATCAGGAAATGAATACACCACTGCTATTATTTCTTCTGCGTTTACCGCGAGTAGCTTATAACGTAGGCTTCCATCTAAGTTCTTTCCTTTTCCAGGTTTCAAATAATCACTCGGGAAGCCCGGGTGTGTTGTGTGAATGTGTAAATTGGGGATGATTTGGGGAAAATATCTTTTCTTTTCCCCCCTGTCAAAGGCTTCTTGATTGTTACTACAGCGTTTGTGATTCGCTAATTATCCGCCGTAAATTGTTATTTGGCAATCATGTTTCTTTAAAATTGCATTTCATTTTTGGAAACAATCAATTGTTCAGCCCTTGAGTTAGGAATCTGAACGAGCGATAACACAAATGAACTGGTTACAGTCTAAATGTTCTTGTTTATCTGGTGTTTTAATTAAAAGAGCAGTTGTAGATTGTAGTGTATTTATGTAAGGGAGGAAATGTAATGCACTGTGTTTTGGTTTGAGTTTGGGGGGAAACAACTAACAAACTCATTATTTCTACAAATCTATTCTAGTTAGTGTATTGATAAAAGCGGGAAACAATTTTGGGTGCTTTGGCTTTTACAAAACACTTGTTTACTAGTTTTTAGGAGACATTTTCATCAGCAATCACTCAGCAGCTGTGGGATATAATCCCACACACAGTTTAATAACTCCTGAGTTACTGTGGCCTAAAATTGCCTCTATTGATGTTTTCAGTTAACAACCTGTCTTTTATTTCCCTCTCCCAGTAAAAGAAAAAGAACAGTGTGCACTAAGTTTTGAAGACGGAAACTGTCCTGTCTAATTATACAGCAGTGGTGCCGTCAAAGGCTGAAAATACAAGCGGAGAGAACGCCAGGATACACTTTTATTCATTCAGACAACAATTTCCAGAGGCAGAGCTACTGTACATTGAGAAGTATGCACAGTGGTTGAACTGGAATACAGCTTTTCAGTCATTGGGGAGTTGATTCCAAATTATTTATATATAAATAATTATATTATAAAATAATACAACAATAATACAGACAAACAGTATTCTTAAATAGACACACGTACCATGAAACACGCACATGCATACTCACACAGAAAATATTTAGTTTTAAGTTTTCATTGAATTCTGGAAATCAAATGTTCCACAAACTGTAAACTGAGCAGGCAAAAATGTAATTATTATAAACTAAATGAGAAATAAACAATGAATTAACCAGAAATACATTATGTCGAGTCTGACTCCTTTAAATTAAGACTACGCGCTTATCTCTTGCGTTAACTTTGAAATGGACAATGAAAATAAGGGAAATATGTGCGACGTATGAACACACACACCAAATTTGCTGTTTGGATTCAGCTTTGGAGCAAGAATCGCCCCAGTCAGGGTATATTTCCCCAAAATCCCTTATGAGTTAAAATTGTTTTATAGTTAGGTTTGCTTGTTAAATTATGGTATCTGAATATTTAATACTTAATAATTCATTTATTTATTTAACATAAACCCTTCTTCAGTGTCAAATTTCAGTCACAGCAGTCACTTTAACTGACTGCTTGCTAATTCAATCTTTGTAGTCTTTATATATTATATACATATTTTAGTAGCCTGCTCCAAAAACTTGTGCCAAAATCTCCCCCAAAGATATGTTGCTTTGACCAAATATTCACTTGCATGAGTCACATGATTATATTAAAGTATGTAAAAGAAAAAAAAGCACTGCAGTAAAAATATTATGGTCAGCCACACAATTGCAAAACAGTGACAAATTCTTCTCACCATGGCTCAGACTAACTATCATGTAGCTCTCTTTTATGCTTTTCTCTTGCCGACCTTTCAACATGAATGTCAGGATCTTGAGTGACGACAAAGTAGTTCCTACCTAATTCTCTGGTAGTCGACGAATTGTGAAGTTTGGCATATTTTGCAAGGTATTTTCTAAAACCCTAAAGTTACTTTATCTTTGCTTTCAGCTCTGTTGCAGAACACCCACTCCAGTCAAGCTCTCATGTCTCGCTCTCCACTTTATTAAAACCAGACTCCTCTAAAAAGACATCAAGTAATATTTGGGTGGTGCGGAGCAACGTTCCTGTCTCGAAAGAGAGACGTTATATTATGCATATAAAGATGAGCATTGTGCCAAATATGATAGCAGCGAGAGCAGCCACGCGTATGACAACAAAGGATGTAATTCAGAATAATGTCCAGCGGGCTTGTTCTCCACTGTCTGAACGCTCTTTTCCCGAAACGAATGCAAATGTCTTCATCTCCGTGAGAATTTGTCTCATCTAAATGATACAAGAACGGCTGCCTGTTGAAGAGCATGGCTGATGCGACTGTAGGTGTCAAACCAGTGCAGCGAGGTGTCAAGAAGGACTCTCTCTCGGAGGTTTGGAAGTCTTTTGAGAGGACTGGAAGTGAGGGAGCGGCTTAGTGGGGAGATATTATATTGGTGTCAAAACTGAGAGCATCAGGGCAGAGATAGCTTCATCCTTCGCGTAAGCCCTCGCGTCACTAAGCCAAAACGCTCCTTTTTCTATCTGCTCCGTTAATCTACATCTTCTCTGCTTCTGGCCTCAATCGTTTTACTTTAAATCCATAATGTAGCTCAGGTGCACGTCCGAAGGATCACACTGGTGTTTTTGCACACAGTTGCATACATTTTAGTCAGCTCTTTTCTATCACATCAATGCAAGTTCATCCAAGTCACACAACTCTGCAGATCCCATGCAGTACACACTCACCTGCCACTTTATTAGGCACACCCGCTTAACTGCGTGTAGCCGAGCGTTTTCTGAAAGCGGAGAAGTTGCACGTCAAAGACAACGCGTGGTTATTACGATAATTTCACTCGTTTCATTTTAAATTGTTAAAACAGTATTTTAACATGCAGTAAATTGTAAATTCTGGAAAATGGCCAAAAGCACTTAGTTTACAGGACATTCTCTGGTACTTTTATGGTTAAAAAAAGACATTTTGAGGGTTAGTTGTAAAGGGTTAATGCAAACATCTACTCAGCTAGTCACGTCAAATATGACCAATTTTAGCAACCTTAAATATAATACTGTGTTTTATTTAAAACAGCAAACATACTACAGTTTTGTACCTAATAAAGTGGCTGGTGTGTGTACCATCATAGATACACATCAAGGTGTGTCATTTTTTAATGACACTGAATCTCTGACACGTCCAAATCGCGTTCCCTGGTGGAGAATCCCTGTCCATTTTCCCACATTTGTCAGCCACACATCGCTCTGCGGAAAAGCGACGCCACGCCACCGTTTACTTTTTCAAAGAACGCATGAAACCCAGAGTGTCATCCGTGGCAGTTAGAACTCCACACACTGCCGAGAGCCCGACTCCTCTCTTTGTCGTGTCTTGGCGGGGTGTCGCTCAGATCACTGTGCACATTTTTTTTGTTCTTCGGGGGACATTTAGATTGACAATGCTTCCTTTTTTCTTTTTTTTTTAAATGGCACCCTCTCAAAGATGTCCACTCCTTTTGATCAAAACACGTAATTGGTGATTTAATATTCAGAGAAACAGGCCAAATGCTTTGTTTCCGTTAATATGCTGTAATTACTATTTGTGTCTTTTTCCAAATGGACCTCACACACACACACATAGTCTCAATGTAGGTTTACGACTGAACCCACTTTAATTTGTTGTATTATTACTCTGAGTGAAATCACCACAATTCCCATTGGACGGTGAAGGAATTGGGTTTTAATGGTTGTGACTGTGATGAGACTCATTCTCAATGCAATTTGTCTTCTATTATTTTCTCGTCTGGATATCGGTGTTAATCTCTTTACAGGTTTTTAACGAGTTTATGTTTTGAAAAAAAACAACAACAACTCTCCAAGCAGCTCCTTGTTTTCTGTTAATTTAAATATGGTGTGAAAACGAAGCGGACGAGTTATTACCATAATATTGTGATTCCATGCATGTAATTATTGAATGGCAGGTAAAGTGGTTATCACCCTTTAAAACCAAAGCCTTGGACTTTTTTTGTGTGCTTATTTTAACCATAAAAGGGTCAAAAAATTATCCAGAGTAAGTGCTTTTTACAATTTTTCCAGGATAACTTTCAATATCTGGCAGTTCTTTCAAATTTACTGCACGTAAAATGGAGAAAAACAAAAGGTTTTATTTAGATTTTGCATATTAAATTTTAAATTTGATCAGTAAAAAACATATTTACAATAATATTTGTTGGAGTTTTTGTCTCAACGTTTTATCCATCTCTCTCCTCTCTGGCGACAAAGATGCTGAATCGCCGGGTGAAATTACCGTAATAACCACACGTCGGCGTTGACGTGCAACTTCTCAGCTTTTAGAAATCGTTGTCATTTTTCCGTGTCATTATAATGGTACAGTAAATTCCTCATTTTGGAAAACATTGCAGTTGTTCTTCTCAATTCTTTCCACTTCTCAGTGGTGGGAAAAACAATGTATATCTTGTTTTATTTCGAGCCCAGACAAGTCCCACTTTCTGCGTGATGTGTGCGAGTCAACGGTCACTTCTTCATGGACACAAAAGGCCTTTTAGTGACAGACACTGAGGAAATAGCTCTGGGATTAGCTGTCTTTCCCACACTTGCCTGAATCCCCTTCTGTTGTCTTTAGTATTGCAGATATGATCAGTGGACTTTTGGTCCGTTGTCTTAGTCTTAGGAGGCATGACCAGGGTTTGCATCTGTGATCTTTCTCGATGAGGGAAGGGGGGGGGAGATATGTTGTTTTCTTTGTATCTGCATGCAGGCTGTGGAAACAAACACACTGTGGCTCGTGGTTTTACTTACCTCCAGAGGGCTGCACGATCGCCTCAAACAAAGGCCAGGTCATTCATGTGGCAGAGGCAGATTTCTCCTCTAAATCAATATTTGTATGACTTCTTGACTAAACCGTATTATTCCCCTCTCCTTGAATAGCTGAACGGAATCAATACGTGAGATTGGTGTTGAGCAGGAAAATATCAAGTGACATTTTAGTTGTGTCTTCTCTCCGTGAAGGAGCAGTGGAAAAAAAATAAATGTAAAATGTGATCCTGTAAAGCGATACATCAGTTTGAGTCAAACCATGTAAAACTCCATGAAGGAGAGGGAAAGTCCGTGTTTAGAGCTCCCAGTTTCCCCGCGGACCACAATGTTATGTTATTGTTGATTGCAGTGTTTTCCAAAGTGTTGGCCAAGGCCACCTGGTGGGCCTTGGAGGTATTGCAGGTGAAAAAATGAATTAACAATAATAACGAGAATTCCTATTTATATTCTAAGAATTCATGAATTTACCCATTATTTGTCAGCTATACACTTTGTGGTGTTTTATGTATAGGAATCTGTAATTGATTACTTTCCACCTCTGCACACCCATGTTAGCCCATGATATCATTTCAAAACACATGTCCAAAGGACAACAAAGGCCGCAGCTGTGACTGCAAATGTCACTGTAACAATGTGATGACATTGGTTACTTACCTGTCACTGAATGAGGAATCCTTGCAAACTATTCCCATGATTCTCTTGGAAGGAAAGTGTCGATGAGGCGGACTCACTGGTTTATGTGAAGTGGCGACATGCTGAAGGCTCGCTGGGATTTCTCTGTTTGCCTCTCAACCACGATTCAGCACCCCTTCCGCAGTCTGTGCTGCACTCCCATCGCTCACATCACCCAAAAATTTGAGTCTTATTTCAAAAAAAGAATAATCACATCCTGTCATTCCAGAGCAAGGATTTTGTGCTTTGACATGTTGACACTTTTCAGCGCATATGCAAAGGTTTTAATTTAGTTTTCTTTTTTTTAGCTTGCATAACGGAACAAACACCAGGTGTTCATCCAGATGACTTTTAAAATGTGTGTCTGCCTTTCTCTGGTTTTAACTGGTGCTGAGAAATTAAATGCATTGGAGTCTCAGTAAAAGGTTATTTTTTGATTTATGGCATTATGCCTTTTAGGAGAAGCAGGGATGGGGTGGTGGGGGTGGGGAGTAGCACAGCAGCACCAGGAATGACTCACTGTGGTGGCTTTTTAATAAATACCATGTAGAAAACAATAAATCTCAAAAAACTAGTAATGAATATGATAAATATAGTTGCGTAGATGGCTGAAGATGAGTTCATTTCAGTCGTTAAAAATTCAAACCATCCAAAATACCAAATTATTTTCGGATTAGTTGCTATACTGCACTGAATCTTCATATTTTCTTGCTTGCTCTGGATTTGCAAAGTCAGGGTCACGGGTGTGTGATTCATTAACTGTTTGCGCTGTTTACATGGAGGGGATGTGTTGTTGTTTTTCAAAGCAAATTCACAGAATGACTTAATATAATAAGGTGCGGTGGCGCTAATGCCATCTGTCTAGACGGGGATAAAAATAGAATTATGGAAGATGATAAACATTCACAATTTATTATCTTATTTGAAATGATTGTGGAACCCTACATAAAAAATATGAAGGATGTAAAAAGAAAAAAATATCACTATATATATCAATATATACCGAGAAGTAAAAAAACAAAAAAAACCTTGACAGTTCAACAAGGTCATTGTAGAAAATGTAGACTTACAACCCATCTGCACATGGAGATGTTGCACTTTGGCGAGCATAAATATTTCATCCCAGAGTTCCATTCATTGAGGGGTATGTATGAGAAATGGCTGCTCTTTTGTCAGGCAAGGCAATTTGATTCTGAGCCTTTCCATATTGCGCATTGCCCTCATGTCACCATTTGTCCTGATGAAACCAGAGACTAATGTATGTCTCGTTCTGTCTTCCTTTTCTTTACCCAGCCTCCATCCAGGTGGAAATCACTCCGACACAGGGAGAAATCAGTGTGGGAGAGTCCAAATTTTTCCTCTGCGAAGGTAAGACTGATCTCAAACACGCCGCGTCCATCTCATTTATGCTTTATATCAATTTCCCCAAACTTTTATTTTTTATTTTTTAAAGATGACGAAGCATAGTCACTCAATACACAATAGGAAACGTGACAAAACCAAATTTGTTTTAGTTTATGACCATTTTACTCCCATTTTTCTAACACAGAATGCTATTTTGTTGTTTTGAATAGACATTACAAAGAGATGTTTGATGTCAAGCAGCTTCATTCAGTGTATGTCATGTAAATCATACTATATGCACATAAAACAGTGGCTGATTCTGGTCTTTGAAACATAGGAAGCTCATTTCTTGCACTCTAGTGCACATATCAAGAAAAATATCAACAATATGACTGAGCAGCCCGTCCAAAACAAACCTCTTGAGAATGACTGCATTACACATTACAGCAGTATTCATTTACATTGTTAAATACAAGCTCATCGACTCCAATTGAGAAATAAGAGTGTGAACTTCTGCTCAAAATTCAAAGATTTAAGACATTTCTATAGTGAAGATAAAATACAAGGATAGAGTTGTATTCTGGGATCAGAGTCGGGTACAGAAGTGGGATCAGGGCAGTTTGGAGAGAGGTGCGGTCTGAAGACGTAATGAGAGAGAGAGGTCGTGCACTCTCACTGTGTTTCCACCGATGAATGTACAAAGACGTGCAGTTGTCAGTTTGTCAGAGATCCAGGTGGTAAGTCGGTACTTAAGGCATTGTAAAGAAATCCTTAAGCCTGGTATACACTGTACAATGTTTGGCAGTCTCAGATCAAAGTTACCCAACGTTAAACAATCACAGTGATTTCTTTGATCGTGGCTCCTTAGCGGTCTTTCCGACGTCTTAGGCCCCCTTCACACCTGGCATTAGGATGTGTTTGCTGTGATCCGATCACACTTTCACCGCATGTATTTACACCTGGTATTAACATGGGTCTCCGGTGTCCTCGTCAAGATCCGATTGCTATCCGATCACGGTCATTACCCCCCTGTAAGTCACATCCCCTTCTTCTTTGGTTTTCTTAAATAGACAGTGCACACACCAAATGAATAATGAAAATAAGGGAAATAAGTGTGTCATACCACACGATGACACAGGGAAAAATTTTATATTTATACACATTTTATATTAAGGAACACATATTGACCATAGGTGCTTACTATACGTAACATACTAGCCCTTTATTTGTAATTATTAAGCACGTATTAACACCTTAATCAGGAAAAATCTTAATGTATGTCGTAATAGAGGTAAAATAAGGTGTTAATACGTGCTTAATAATTACTAATAAAGGGCTAGTGTGCTACTTATGGATGTTAGTAAGCACCTAGTTAATGGTGAATATGTGTTCTTTAATATAAAGCGTGACCAAATTTTATAGTTGACATATTATCTCATAGGTATCTGAATATTTAATACTATTTTTTTGACGGCCAAATCCCTGTGACAACGAGCAAAAACCAAAAAAGTAGCATATGAGTATTCTGTCCATGAAAGTGCAACATAAACATGAACGTTTTCCATCGTGTTTCCCATTATGCGAATGACAGTCGCCAACGTGAAGCACAGCCGATGGCGTCGCTGATGCTTTGAGCCTATGATTCAATATCATACTTGACGTCTTAGCCACGTGCACTAGGTCCATGTCGCACGTGTCGTGTGATTTATAGTCTCACATGGTTCCTGAAATGTTCTGGTCTTTAGGAGGCATTTAGTGAACAATGTGGGTCGTGCCTTGTCAAGATCTTTCTGGTGAGCTTTTAAGTTCATTGTTCGGTTTCGGGAAAAATAATGAATAAAAACAAATGTATCCAGCCTTGCCGATAGCCAGCTAAGTGTTACCTTCACCACGAGTTGAGTTTGGTTTAGCTTTATTGAAGCAGAAATATTTTAATCGTCAAGTCGTGTCAAACCAATCGCACACCATTAACATTAGTCATTTCAATTCATATATTGAATACACCTCCTTTATTCTGGGTAAACCGAGCCTTTACAAAGGTTTATTGTGAACGTTTTGAATGAATACCATCTCGTTACTTGCTGCTGCTGCTGCTGCTGCTGCTGCTGTGAGGTTGAACCCATTAAAGAACATTGTGCATCAAGCCTTGCAAATGAGCCTTGACACGTTGCTTTAAAAATGGTACTCGTGTGTGTGTCTTCAAAGGAACACAGCTGTGTTTTCGAATGAAAAGAATGTGAAAAAGCATTGTGTGTCTGAAGAAATAAAAGAAGTGTTTTTATGTTATTTTTCAACGTCCTGCTTAGCCAGTGGATTATCAAGCGAGGGATTATCAGTTTGCATATTGGGTCTCCTACAGTGAGATCTTCACAACAAGAGTTATTGATTTGAGTGAAGATATGAGAATTATTACTGTTATTATTATTTTATATTTGAAGAAGCAATAATAACCAGCCAGGTTTCGTCTTTCACTTTGAATCCGGTTTGTATTTACTCAGACATTATCACAGCGAAAAAGTCATTTCACATCTTGGGTGAAATGCATCGATCTGAAGTGATGCAAACGGCATTCAAACTGTTGCAAGAACTCAGGGGAAGGACTCAGAAGCAAAGAAACAACTAATATCTGACAAAGCAGAAGTATTAAGCTTCATTTGACATGTTTCCATCCTGTTCCTTCTTCTCCCTTTTCTTTATTTTCCGCTCCACAGTGGTGGGCGACGCCAAAGACATCGACTGGTACGCCCCCAGCGGTGAGAAGATCCTTCCCAACAGGCAGGACATTTTTGTGAGCCGCAGCGACGAGAGCATGTCGACCCTCACCATATACCACGCCACCGTGGACAACGCCGGCATCTACAAGTGCGTGGCGAGGAACGGGGACAAGGAGGCGGAGGCCACTGTCCAAGTCAAGATCTTTCGTAAGTGCGAGAGTTTTTGAAGAACACCTTTTAAATGACATTGCTTGCGTTGCAACGTGTGTATTAGTGTTGATTCGTGAAAATTGACGGTGTGAAAACAGAAGTAATTGTGTTTTTAAGATTAGTGGAATTCTCCCAAAGGTTTTGGCTGCAGTTAGGCTCCAATTGAAGAAAAGTTTTTTGGTGTTTTTTTCTCCCACTGACTGGACACAAAGACTCAGTGAGCCAAAATGTCAGCTCACAAGAATAACACACTTTGAGCCTTAATGGAAACAGTTCTCCCATCAGAAGAAGAGGAATTGGATATTTAGGTGCAAACCTCTTCCTTGAGGTTACTTTTTTTGTAACAAACAAATACTTTGCAAATATAGTGTAATTTAATTTGTTTTATTATAGTTCTGCCTGTGGAGTTTCGGTGTTAAACTGTGGTCATCAAACCATTCATCCCTTCCACAGTAGCTCCTTTTTTATGTAGAAAAATGACAAATAATCAAACAGATTTCTGTATTTTTTGGTTGTTTTTTCTTTTAAAAATGTGTCATTTCCATGTTCTGTTTCAGCCGCATGTATCATGTATTTTTAAAGATAATCTTTCCCTCGGTTTCATCTGGTCTGCACAAGAATATAGCACTTCCTGCAAATCTCACTTCATCTTTTATTCTATTAAATAGTTTTGACAGATAATTCATACGGGGACATATAGTTTCTATCCGCAGGTTCACTGACTTTTCTTTTCCCACTCATTATATTTCAGGTGGTTCACTTGAATGCTTTTGACTTTACCACTTATTAGAAAAAAAACTAAAAACCTTTTATATTCTTGGCTTAGCTTTGAATTTGACTTTAAATGAGGTGATTTCAGAATGCTTACAAAACAAGGCATAAAGCTCAAAAATGGGTGACACGTGGGTTTGCACCTCATCTGAACATAAAGACGTGTGCGTAACTGTGTGTCTGTCACGTGTCTTCACAGAAAAAATCACCTTCCAGAGCGCGCCGAGCCCACAGGAGTTCAACGAAGGCGACGACGCCGACATAGTCTGTGACGCCGTCAGCTCGCCGCCGCCAAACATCATCTGGAAACATAAAAGCACCAAGATCCAGTCCGCCAAAGACGGTGAGCCAGTATTTCTGTCCATTCGTGATTCCCGATCAGTTTGCCGTACTGCTCCTCGTCTCCTCCCGCACACCCGTCTTCGAACTTGCCCTGTCAGCAAGGCGGAGCTTTTTAGACCTCATCTATGATTCATGAAGGTGAACGTTAAGTTCTTCAAACGGAGAAACAAGAGACACCGAGAGCAAAAAAAGAATCCAGGCGCTGAAAGGCAAACGTGGAGAAGAGGAAGAGGAAGAAAAGTTAACTCGCTGGGTTCAGCCGTGGCTTTGCTTTAACATAAAATAAAAGGCTGTTTAGTTTAGTTCAGGCAAGGTAGTTGTTTTACAGAGGCAGCCTTGTTTCTGCGTGTTTGATCTTCTGACAACAAAGAAGAAGTGCATCCTCTCCTCTCCACCATTATATTTTTACCAGTTCTTGCACACTGGAACATTACATTTTAAATGTACTACTAAAAGGGACTGTGAGTGTCTGAATACTTCTGTTTTGGCTTGAAAGGAAAAGAAAAAAAGAAAGAAAGAGAGATTCCAATAGTGAGTTCCTCTCTCAGTGGGACTCCTAACGCAGCAAACACTAAAACAAAAGCAGCCAAATACCCAAGGAACCTGTGCATTTTAATCCCTTTCTTCCGTGTTTATTCACATGTTCCAAGCAATTACTGCCTTACCAGTGAACGCACTTTGCAGCTTTGAAGCGCAACACATAACTTAAGGCATTTAGCGCCGCCGTAAGACACAACTATGAAGACGTGAAAGGTGCCGCCGTGGCAGAACAATTTTGTTCAACTTTGTGTATGAAACCGTGAAAGTGAGCCCGACTACAGCTGTGGTCCTCAATGAGAGGAGCCAATTAGAAAATACTCTGCATGCTCCACTTCTGCCAATAAGACGAGGGGTGACATAAACATTGGAGTAAAGTGTATTCATGCACAGCTTTTTATAAATAATTAATCTGGCAGCTCAGGGCAGCCAGTAGCTCCAGTATTTTCCTTTTTGGAGAGAAGAATAACAGCTCTGCCTTCAACTGAAGCTGAGCTGCGGTGGAAATGAGGCGAGAGATGGAGTTTTGTTTCACACTTGGACTGGTCCCGGTTTAACCTTACAGTAACCCCTCCCCCACTGACCGCCGGAGAGCCGGGAGTCACCACAGGGTTATGCTAAGCCAGCCTTTATTCCTGGACTCTGGTCAAGGAATGTGTTTTTCACTGGAACAACCACTAAATGTAACCAACACTGAGAGCTGAAAACCTCTTCTGTAATTCCTGTCTCTCGGTGCAACAGTTTGACCTCACCATGAGCTGCACGTTGAGCCGCCTCACCGTCATATTTGTCAATGTGGCATATTTCAGTGTCTTTATAACACTTGGAGTTTTAAATCAAATGTGGTTTTTGACATCAGGGTGTGGAGATTAAATCCTATATAATAATATAGTAATAACCATAATATGTCAACACGTACGAACTGCAGACCTTTTACTGCATCCAGCTGCCACCTAAATAGGCTAGTAATGTCGTTTAATTTCAACTACAAGACACAACTTTATGTTTTTTAGTGGAAATGACCTCCTTAATTTTGTGTTTTGGTGCATTTGATATTGTCAATTTTTGAGTCTTTATCCCTCACACATTAAAATACATAGACACAGGAAGATTACATGGACTGGAAAGTAAGTTATACACTTAGTTAAAACAAGTTAAAGTTGTCTGTGCAGTGAAGTGACAGGGATAAAACACTCATTATTCTAAGCCCACATCCTCTCAGCCCTCGGTATATAATTATTTGCCGCAAGTGACACATGCCTTATTTCATACATTTGTTTACACAGTGGGATCCTTTTGTTAAGCAGACAGATAAATTGCCATCTCATACACACTCAGTCGTGTGGAAATTCCGAGTGGCAAAATTGGACTCCAGCTGAGAAACCCTTACACCCAAAGGCCGGTCTGTGAAAGTTATGCTTAACACACAAAATCCTAATTAGCTTCTATATTTAACGCCATACTTGCGCCGAACAAACAAACAACAACAACAACAACGCATGGCTTAGTTATTTTTTTCTTAAGGCCCTTAAAACGTGGTCAGGCCCCTGGTTTTGAATAAATGCTGAAACTTCTTTTCGGTTCAGTTTGTGCATTCATAGCGGGTTTAATTAGTGGCGCGACTGCTTGTCAGGCACTATGATGATGTAAAACATGGCAAAAAATGTGGTGTGGTGTGGGCACGGAGGGCTTCTCTGTGTTCTTCTAACCACATGCCTCATTACCAGGGATAATTGGGATTTTTCAAATCTGACTCCAGTGTCCTGTCTGAGTATTCAAGTATTGACTTGAAAAACAGGACAATATAGGTTTAAAGCTGTTTTTATTATAACTGGACACAAAAGTGAGTTGAGCGGTGGAGGGAGATGGGCAGTGATGTGAAGCAGACTGGTTCTGCTTGGGCTGATCTCGCAAAAAACAAAGAGTCCAAACAGGTGAGATGAAGGGAACCGAGCTGGACAGGGCAGGCGACGAAAAAAGGATTATTAGAGTTCTGACAGGAATGAACACATAAAAGAGAGCGGTGTACCTCAGGTGAAGCCCGGGTGATAATGAGGAGATGTGACACTGGTGTGAGATCAGGGCTACATTTCTGATTAGTAGGCTGAAGGCGATTCTTTTCTTTTTCTTTAGTTTGAGGTGACTCCGGACTGTGAGGACACAGAAATCTGGCGGCTAATTCAGATTTTGATATGCGTTCTGTGTCACTTCACCATGTGGTCCGAGATCAGAGGTGTTTATCCAGGCAGCGCACGTGCACTGAGCGCTGACGTCAGTGACCGCGGACCGCTTCAATATTTCACTGATCCCACAAAATGTGACGTCTTGATGATGCATGCAAAAAATGCATTTGTGTGCATGCATGCTGTGTGGGAGGGCAGTCACATGCAAGACCTTTCAGAACTGTAATTAATCAGATTTACATCAGATCTGAGCTCTGTTGGCTGTTAATCATGAAACTAGCCCAGGAAACCACAAACCTGCAAAAAAAAACACAGAAGGAAATGAAGGAGAAAGCTGTCATAACAATTTGATTTTGTCATAAATCAAATTCAAGCCTTTTACCTCTCTATTTGATACCTATTATCTTCAACATCACATAAAAACACCCGCTTCCCACTATTTGTTTTTTTATATGTGGCTATTACGAGGGAAAAGGACATTTCTGTAAATAAAACACTGAACATCTTCTTCAAAAACGTGAAAAATCTGATCAAAAAAAGCAAAAGAAACTACACAGGCTACCCGATATTCTTTTCTTTCACCATTCCATCCTTAATCTTGAATACCATCCTGTAGGTGTGAAGTTATCTATCTCTTTTTTTGCCGTCTCCGTTCCAGTGCGCTACAGGATCCTGGATAACGGCCACCTGCAGATCCGCGGCATCAAGAAGACAGATGAGGGCACGTACACCTGCGAGGCGCGCGTCATGGCCAGGGGAGAAATTGACTTCAGGATGATCAAGGTCATTGTTAATGGTAAGCACTTCATTACTGTCACCTTTTTGCTCTCTGTTGTGTCCGGTTGTGAAATAATGAGCTGTTGCCCAACGAGGCAGGGGACTGCAGTCATTATCTTTCTACTTTAAGTGTGGTGTTTAAGCCTTAGATGGGGTTCATGCGCCTTTCTTTTCATTTTTAACAGCAGAAGTGAATTTGGTTTCATTTATTTACTCATTTTTAATAACGCAGCGACTTATCTCCATATTCTTAAACCAAGTAAAACATAAGATTAAAGTCGTATAGCTTTGTTGTCCTTGCTGAAACCTCACATTTATCAAAGAACCAACAGAATTAAAGTACCTAACAGTGCTCTAGTAAAGGAAAATTATATATTATTATTCAATATTGACTCGTAATACTGTGCAGTATGAAGGTTCCGCATTTCAGCTGCATGAACCCAGCAAGAAAACATGAGATTGAGGACATTTTCATTATTTTTTTATTAATTGTCTTTAATGATGCAAATCTAATCCAAAACTGTTTTGTTGACTTGAAAATGGGCTTGTAAACAACTTAATGTAGGTTTAAATCTCAGGAAACACTCTGATAATAATATAACGTCTGTAATCTCTGTTCCAGTGCTCCCCACCATCCGTGCCAGGCAGTCCGAGGTCAACGCCACGGCCGACATCAGCAGCTTTGCTGTGTTAGCATGCGACGCGGACGGCTTCCCTGAACCCACCGTCACCTGGGCACAGTATGTCATCCACCGCAGCCATTCAGCGAAATCTGTTTTTGTATTTTCTTGATTTCTCTCACGATCACCCCGGATTTATGGCCTGGATTTAGAATGTTCCCTCAGTCGCTGACCGTTGAAACTCAACTCAAGCAAGTCCGGTGCACAGTTCTCTGAAAGCTTTGTTGGGTTGATACTACCAATGATAGGGTTTTAATTATATCACTATATCACTATACTTGAAAACTTAATGCACAATGAGGAAAAAACATGCAATACAGACACCGACGTATGGGTGTTTGCACAAAGCATAACTTCGAAAATTGCTTCATTGACAAAAGAACCATTTATTGATTTTTATCCCGTTAAAGAGCTTGTTCTGAGTTTCGTCTCCGCGCACGCCCTATTAACACTCCACAGCACCTCGGCACAAAAGAAGCGCACACAAAGGTACTTCCTGCATATTAATTGAAAGCGACACAAAGCTTAGAATTCATTCCGGTGTTGTATAAACTCTCAGCTGTGGCTTTTTCAGCAGCGAGAAATCACCGCCGTATTAAACGTAGAAACAGTGGCTGGTTGATTTTTTTTTCATTGTATTCATTAGAATATGTGTAAATCAAGCTGTGCTCAACCAGGCCTTTCAAACGCCTCCTTGTCGACAACTACGTGCAAATTGCATGTTTCAGGGTTAGCTCTAATCCACCGGGGCTGCCCACCATCTGTGCCTGTTCATAAATTGGATCTTTTGATCAAGTCGGAGATAAAACAATGTAAACCTTTTCCCTCGCCGGTGTCGCTGCCTGCTCCTCACAACCTTGCAGAGCCAACCTGTTTGTGAGAAAAAAAAGGAAAAGCGATTTAAGGGAGTTTGTGTATGAATTTGCACGCCCTCGTCTGCATACTGTGTGGGAGAACTGGTGAGATTTACATTTGCATTTGCACTTAGGTTTGTAACAAGAGTGAGGAGGCACTGATGCATATCATTTCTGCTTTGAATTTGGTTCGTGTAATTATGAAGTTCACACCTTTTACGCGTGTAAACCTCCATATAATCTGCTCCAGTCGCACCAGCTCCGACTTATTAAAACAACATGCTGTGTAATACGTAAACAGATTTTAATTAAAGTAAAATTAACTTCAGTTTATTGAGCTTATGTGGCAGTGTTGTTGATTTTAATCCTTAGAACATTCATTTTCACCAAATATATAAGCACACCAAAGCAAATAGTACTAAAAATGTTAAAAAATTGGAGTGAATTTGTTAATTGTGGAAACACATCACAGTTCAAAGTTCAGTTGGCTCGTTTTTATGAACAAAAACAAAAGAAAAAGGCTCTTTTTTATGACCTGTGCACAATTATTGCTAATTTCTATCACAACTAAAAATGCGATATAAAATGAACTTTGACTCAACAACACATAAGAAAGCCTTTTAAAAACTGGACATGTGACCTATAAACACACACCCCTAGGATGTCCATATAAGGAGTTGTGTATTATTCCCATGGCAAAGGTTTAGGGTTCAATAGACTTTCTGCGATAAATCTCGAGAGTCCGCCTGAATTGCTTTTTTCCTTCTTTTGTTTGTTTGTTTGAACATAATATTTAATGACTACACCTTTCATTCGGTGGCAAATATGAATCTATAAACAGAAAACAATCCTGCTGAAAGTGACATTTACAAGCCGTGAATACGATGTAAAAATGACAGCAGCTCTATAGAAACAGTTAACAGCACCCCCCCCCACCCCTCCAACTATTTCCTGTATTTACTTGACAAATTCCAACGTTGTCCAAGTTCAGCAATTTGTTCATCCAGCCACGATCCTGACATCCTCTGTATGAGGTCAGTGTCAGTCCACTTCCTCCCTTGTTCCAGCAGAGCACGGCGATGAGAGAGCTATATTCTGATAAGAGGTTTTCTAGCGCTGAAGGTTAAACATGTTATTATATCGTATTTTGTCTCTTCTGGAACTTAAAAAACCCCAAAAACTTTCAAGGTAATTACCAATGACTCTTCACAGCCCTATTTGATTTCCCCTGAGCTGGAAAGGCAGCTAAATTCAGCGCGCATTTGTGAGTCTTTGTCAACCACGCGTTTTTTTGAAACTTCCTCCTCATGCAGCAGTTTGCTCAAAGAATGCCAATAAATCATTCACCAGTTTCAACCAGCATAAGGAAAATAAGGAAATGTGTGAGTGAATAAGAGTATCGAATCGATTACTAAATGAATCGACAACTATTTTGATCATCAATAAATCGGTTTGAAGCTTTTTTTGTGATTTAAACAAGATTTCCGATTATTTAAGCTTCTTAAATGTGAGTATTTTCTTCATTTCTTTGCTCCGCATAACAAAGAAATCATTAAAAGTGAATCATTTTGTTTTGTGGACAAAACGAGACATTTGAGAACATCATCATTTCCAGGTTTGACAAAGGTTTTCTGATATTTTATGGCCCAAACGGCAGCTCTACTCTCCAGTAAACAAACCTGCGCGTGCTGTGGCTGCCGTGGCAGAGAGAGAGAGAGAGAGATGCAGCTCCCGATCATGACAGAGTTAAGATAGACAGTGTGGTTATTGGGAGGACAGATGGGAGAAGCGGTGGAAAAGCAAAGGGGTAAATCTCTATTTGTTCTGCTTTTCTAGCACCGCTGACAAGGCTGTCATTCACTGTCTTCCTGCAAAAAAGTACTCCAAGAGGCCATATACTTAGTTCTCCACAAAGCTTTTTTTCTGCACAGTGTTGGTGCTCAGGGGGCGACAGGATGTTCCCTCAAAAGGTGAAAACAAGTGCGTCGTCAACTGGCCTTCTTTAAAATACAGGTGCGAGCTGAGGCAACAGAATCTGTGTGCAAATATCCGTGATGTTCTCAAAAGCTTGCAGCACAGGAGAGCTTTTTTTTTGTCTGGTATTCCAGCCTCGCTCTCGTCCCAAGATAAAACATCAAACAGATCGTCATCAGAGAGCTGAGGAATGTATTAGGCCCCTCACGTTAGCGAAACGCCTCTGATACGAACTCCTCCATGTCTTCCTCCTTTCTTCCCCCCCTCCCCTCTGCTTACAGTAACAACGTTGTCCTTGAGCGGGGTGATAAGTACACCATGAAAGACGACGGTTCTGAATTGGTAATCGCGGATGTCACGAAACTGGATGAAGGAGAATACACTTGCATCGCCAAGAACAAGGCGGGCGAGAAATCCGTGGAAGTCAGCCTCAACGTTTTTGGTAAGAGAAAACCACTGCATTTGCATATGACTGCACAGAGAATGCTGTGACTGTTGTTTTCTTTTCCCTCTCTGTCCTCGGCCTTATCTTTTTTGTGCAAATTGACATTCGCAGGACACTCGACTCCTCCGCTGTATGCACAGTTACACAGCGTGAAGTGCACAGTTTAAAGAAAAGCATGTCCTATTGAAAACTAATTAAGGCCGCCCTGAGGACGTCCAACGATATCGTTGTTCAGACTTTCTCTTTAACAAGGAAATGTTCGCCGGCCTTCATTTGCAGCTCTTTATTACAGCTTATGTTAATGGGGAATCAGACTCGAAGCCTAAAGAATTGTGTATGTATAGCAGTGTTAGCAGGACCAATTAATGGTCCTGTACAAACTATTTTGGTATTTTGAACCCACTTCGGTGGAGAATTTTATGATCCACAAACTCCTCTTAGTCCCACTACAATCAGCCGTCTAAAAACAGGACAAAACTCTGGTGAACACGCTGCAAACATATTAAAACATTGCTAAAAAAAGCTGAAATTCTGTAGTTTCACTATGAGTTCTCCAGCTCCCTCCTTCATATGCTGTGACCCTGCCCCTTCCCCATGAAGGATGGATGACAGTTAATCACCACTCCATCCTAAACTTCCCTAAAAGTGACAAAAGTTTTCTCCCTTTGTCACACAAGTGGCATTAAAACCAAAACACAAGGTTGTTTGAAAGACAGTGCAACAAAATCACAAAGAAAGTGCGGAAACTGTGCCGCAACGAGGGAAAACATCACAGAGGACATTTTCTGCTGTGTGCCGATTGTTGTTATGAAGGTGTCTAAACGTCCACGTTTCAGTATTAATGCCTCGGTGTCTTTTTTTTAGTGCCGCCCAAGATTACCTACTTGATTAACGCGACTGCCTTAGAGTTCGACGAGCAGCTCACGCTGACCTGCGAGGCCTCAGGCGACCCCACACCCACCATCTCCTGGAGTTTTGAAAACAAGGTGTTCACTGAAGGACAGCAGGTACAGAATTTCTTTCTATGAAGATCCTATCGCAGACTTTGTGCTCAAACTAAATTCCACTTTCAACATCATTAAATATCAACAAACGGGGAAAAAAGTAAATTCACTTATTCATAATAACTCCAGAAAACATCTTTTCATTAACTTAACACATGGGCGAAAGGAATTGTTCAGTCAATAAATGTGTCAGGTGGAAGCCAATGTATTTATTTTGTATGTTTAATGTACATATTTGATCCTGTTAAAGACAAGTTTCGCATAAGACTGACTTGAATGCAGAGACAGAACCTTGCAGAGCCCTGGTCACTCCTTCAGGAAGAGCAGTCGCTCACAAAGCTCCACTAAACCGTCACAGATTTGGGAACAACCAGGGTTTGACTCGAATCTGTCAACGTCGCGAACGCGTCCCCTGATATTGACGGAGAGATTTGTGAACCAAATCAGTCACTTGTCCACTGACATTTCCCTCATTTAGTCTCCAAATGGCTTCAGTTAACCTTGCTCCTTACCTTCTCCATCTCAATCCACGACGAGCCAATCACCTGGCTGATCGGTTAAAAACTGCCAGCGGTGCGTTTTACGCTCCAAACTTCCACTTTAATTGCATTGCCACGTGAAACATGAATTTGCTCTTTGAACCGTTACATTTGGGCGCTGCCGTCGCGCCGCTATGTTTGACATCCTTTGTTAATACTTTGAATTGGATTAATGATTTTGTGTTTCCTCCGTTTCTAAAAGTTAAAGGGAAGGAGTTTCTCTGATTGCCATGAAACCAATTTTCAGGCGGCGCAGCGCTGTGATATTCTCCAGCATTTTGAACAGTATACGCAGCGGCGGCTCGCTCCCACATTAATCCCCAGCATTTAAAAGGGAGTGTCACTGGAATACGACTGTGAAAATGTTCAAAACCCTGTAGAAAATGAAACGCGGACGAGTTGAAAGTGACAAAAATCCTTTAAAGTGGAAACAGATTTCAGTGACAACGATAAAATACACTTTATCGTCCCTGTGGGGAAATCATTTCTGGGGCTCAGCGGTGCGACACACTTCACAATTAATAAATAAAAGCTACACGTATCACAGCTAAACGTAAAACTATTATCATTTGGCAAAATCTTATTTAAAGCAATGATGGAAAAAGGGACAAATAAGTTCTAACTAAATGATTAAGTTCAGTTTCTTCTGCCAGATGGTAAAAGCTCAAAAGCACAACGGAACACTCATCGGGTGCTCGTCGAAGAACAGACTGTCCGTTCTTCTGATGCAAGTAGATGTAGTTTACAATGTTGGGATTCTAAGTCATAAACAAAGAGAACGACAGATACAGAGGTATAACGCAACAAAAGCCCTATTTAACACGGAGCCACGTAACGTTATGGGTTTTAGACTTATATATCTTTTGTAGTATGTCCTCATTTTTCTCCGCGTGTCCTTCTGAAGAGCAGTAGATAACACCAGATTAAAGCTTTCACTATAGAAAAATGGTAAAAAAGGCTTTTCAAGGCACCTGCGCTCGGAATTTTCCTCTCATGCATTGCCGCCCTTATATAATGTAGTGGTTTCAGCACGTCGGCGATTACTCGCCTGAAAAGAGAGAGAGCATCTCGCCGAGTCTGTTGTTGTGCCCTTATCAGCTCATTAAAATGGTATGATTTTGAAAAAAACCCACCTTAATGGTCTCCGCCGACACGTGCATCACGTGAGCAGTCGATGGATTAGTCACTTTAAGGGAAGGTAATTTTCTGCTGTGAATGCAGCAAATAGTATTAAGATAATTACCTCGCTGCCTCTATAGCAGCTCCATGAATTCAGGAAGTTAGAGTGAGTCCGCTTGCAGCTTAAATAGCTGTTAGCATTAGATACTGCACCAAATTATGCATTAGATTATACTGAACATCTTCATATGACTTCTGGGAAGATAGGGGTGTGTTTCCATCGCGGATGTTCACTGTGCACGAGTTGCACGCCTGGTCCTTGGTAATTTTTGTCACCGCACAGGCCCTGAGGACTTAAGATGATTTTTACACAAAAAAATGAGCTAAATTATAATAACATTATACGATATTAAGGGCTATTTTAGATGTAATACCCTCGGAAAAAGGCTTGAAACTGTGGTTAATTTTTAATCACTCCTCGAAATGCCTGATATACTCATTTTTAATTAAAGTAGGTCAAAGTATGTGGAGAAAACTCAGTGCATGGGCTCTCTAAGGCCGCACCTATAATAAGTCCATATGTGTTTTGACAGACACAGAAAATATCAGGAAATACAGAATGTTATGTGGACTTTACATAAGATATATGCCTGTAACAATAGGTGAACTATTTTTGGAGAAACAAATGCGCTTATTACAGTGAACGCATCTGTTATATTAGGTCCCAGAGGACACAAAGGCACTCAGATGTGCAATATTTGGGTCCGCACTGTCCTAATTCACGTCAGAGCTGTGTTCAGCTGGGTTTCGCTTCAGCACAGTGCAAGGAAACAGTTTCCCTCAGTGGAAAAAACACCAAACTAAAGAACTCACGAGTAAGATTTTGTGCAATATTTGCCACTGAGGGTTTAAATATGAATTATGTGGTAATAGGGACAATAAAACATGGTGCTATGTTTTGTTTCTTTCTTTCTTTTTTTTTCAGTAAATCAAATACAGAGTAAACTGCTGGGTGATGAATTTTTTAACAGCCATCTCAGAGTACATATTAGCCCTCGGGTTATTAAGACATTTCCCATAAATTGAATGCCATTGTGTTTCTCCTTGACTTTACTGCAGTTTTGCCCTCATCTCTTATTATGGGAACCTTTTGAAAAGTTCTGCTTCTTTTGCATTTAGATGCATTTTTCAAGAGAGAATTTTCCAAAAGTTTGGGCAAATTTATACGTCGGGAGCCCTCAAATTTCTATATTGACAGTTAAAAGTAAACATCAGATGATTAGTTTAGTCAGTCCGAACAAAGCAGGATGAATAATATGATTCCAACGTCAAGTTCAGCTTGTTTTTGAAGCGCTTCAGGAAAACTGTGCACAAGGATGAACGAAAACCAGGAATTTCCCGACAGGCAGACTCATTATTTGTACCTGAGTGTGCAGCACAGGCTAATGCAGCGTGGTGACGCTGGGGTTTTGTGCCAGAAGTTGGAATGCATGCGTAAAGGCTTTCTCCTGGCAGCGTGTCTCCACCTCTGTTTGATGCACAAACTAAATAAATAAATAAATAAATAAAAGAAGTATAACGGCCTTGCCGTGGAAAATATTTCACAGAAATGCAAAGTATGAAACGAGGAGTCCCAGAATAATGCAATGGGCTATGTGAGCGAAGCTGTTTACAGACACTGGTGAAACATGCTCTCTTTTGATTTAACCCTTTAAACCTTTAACCTTATTTTAACCATAAAAGGGCCAGAGTAAGTGCTTTTGCTCATTTCTCCAGACTAACTTTCGATATGTGACCGTTAATTACAATTTACTGCATGTTAAAATAGTGCATTTACAATTTAAAATGAAGAAACGTTTAATAAATAAAATTTTGTGTGTTAAATTTGAAATTTAAACAGTGTAAAACCTATTTAGAATAACATTTGTTTGTGTTTTTGCCTCAATGTGCAAAAACAGGAAACGGTGTACAGGCGTTATTCTAACTCTCTCGACAAAAATGTGAAATTACCGTAATAACCACACGTTGCCTTTGATGTGCATCTTCTCATCTTTCAGAAACCGTTGGAATTTTAACCGTCGCGTAATCACAGTAATGCAAAGCACCTTTATTGGTGACATTGCATGTTGCAGCTGAATATCACTCACTTCAGATGTTTAGTTTGTCTATTGTGGGCTACTATAAAAACACGTTGATCCAAAATAATTATATTAATAATTATTATGATTTTTCACTGAGTGTTGGTCTCATTTGCTATCAGAAGAGAATAGATTTGAATAAGTCGTCCCACGTCTGTCTGCCTAACTGTGCCATTCATCACTGTCAATCAGCGGACGCGTCCACACAGCACGGCGGGCCGCGCCGCAAGTTCCCGAGCACGATCGTCCACCTGCGGAACACTACGCGCCCGCCGCAGCTGTCACCGACTCATCATCGCTCCCGTCCCGATCTGTCACTGTCACGTTAATTTTGATTTAACGCTGATGTAATCAGAAAGTCTCGAGTAGATGTCACTAATTTCCATTGGTCTGTCATTCATCATTGGTTCATTCTCTTCCTTTTGTACAGTTCATGTCTGAATACAGGAACAAAGAGCCCAGTTGTAATTATAATGACAGAACAGTCATTTTTGAATGTCAAGTGGATAATGTCACTATATCGTCTCATGAGAAGTGGATTCCTGTGTTATGTGCTATATTATATTTTCTACACTATAAAATTAGTAGGATCATCTGCGTGCAGTTGTTATCGAGAAAAAGCAAATGGCGCACGGCAGTTTCCTGTACATAACTGAATTAGCTAATCATAACACAATATGCCATGATGAGAAAGGCCCCGATAAGAAAAACAAAGTCCCCAGATAGTGGTAATTGCTCAC
Organism: Solea senegalensis; assembly: GCF_019176455.1. NCBI lineage: Eukaryota > Metazoa > Chordata > Actinopteri > Pleuronectiformes > Soleidae > Solea > Solea senegalensis. The sequence continues at coordinate 4,855,040 of NC_058033.1, forward strand.
TGCTAATTAGTTTCACTGGCCTGTTTTCCTTAGTGTCGCCTGATTCTCTTATATTACAGGACATGAATTAATAACCGACTGAAAAGTCCCCACAGTGTTTTTTGTTTTGTGTTCTTTTTTTTTACAAACTAAACTGTCGACACAGACCCTTACCTTGACTGCTAGGATGTCAGAACACAGTGTTATGCAATTTATTAATGAAAACTCATTCAGCCTTTTCTAAGGAGAAGTGTTTCTGCTCATTTTGCAATAAACTGTACACACATGCTGATTTTTGTGCACTTGTTGAGGTACAGGAAGTGTTATTTACCCAGAATTGATCGTTGAGCAAAGTAATCTCAAGGATTAAGACGCTCTCAGACATGGAACAGTCCCTGCCACAGTCCTGCCTGGCAACACTGGCGTTCCCTGTGTTGAGCTGGCAGCTGTTTGGCCCCCACTGCCTCCTGTACTACCAACCAGGACATCACAGCCTGTTGCTGTCCTCTCTCCACCTCATATAAATCTCATCATGCAGCTTATGAGGAGGTGAATCATTGAGATAACTCTCAGACACTGTATCATCAACTTCATATGTGGTCACTGCAGATTCTCTTCCTCTGCCATGTTTCAGTTTGTCACATTACTGTTTGCTGGTAGGACATTTCAATCATATCACTTCCGCTATGAACTGGATTATAATGGAATACCTGGTTGTTTTCCCATCACAATTTCCTACAATACATCCTGATGATTGATGATTATCATGGAAGAGGATTAGTTCTGATTTTAACCTCAGAATTCTGATGTTAAACTGAGAATTTCTGAATTTGTTCTCAGAATTCTGACCTAATGCTCTTCCGTAGATTATAGCTAAATGGTCCTTCAAAAATCTCCTGCAGGTAAACCTGGTCTGCTCTCTTTCTCTGTGTGTGTGTGTGTGTGCGTGCGTTCCTTTGCAAAAAAAAAGAAGCTTACTTTGCTGCACTGTTGCTGTTTGTCTTTGCGTCCTCTATGTTTGTCCTCTCTAGGCTTCTTGGACGCGACCAGACAAATATGAGGTATGGCTACTAGATGTCGTGACCGGCGCTAGTATTTTAATAGCTAGATACACCTCACACAGTAGACGTCGCCGACTCTTTTCCGTCGTAGAGCAGAAGTGTTTTAACCCACATGTTAATCGTCCACTAAGTACGTCGACCATTAGACGCATATCACAGCACATTAAATCCATTTAGTTCCAGCACACAGTTAGGCTTGCCCTATTTACTTGTCCCTATTTATTTCTGTCGACACATTCCGTCTTGAGGTGCAGTAGATTTTTGCTGGATTTTTTTTTTTTTTTAGTCCTGCTGCACGTTTCTGGATCATGAGTCACAACTTTGCACCGGGTTTGTCGGACGGACGGCAGCTTTTACAGGTTCACGTAGAAAACAATCTCTGCTCTGCTGCGGCGGCTCGGCCGCGGCTCTAACTCACCGAGCTGTACTAAATCTTAACAGAGTGCTTTTAAATGGTGTCCCCCGCCGCTGTCGTGATTTAGGAGTCTGCATGTTTGTCAAACATCTGGGGCCTCATTTATAAAATGGTCGTCCAGGGTCAGTTGACACACTTCTTCAGTGGTGATGTTGCCAAAACAATCTTCTTCTTTTCTTTTTTTTTTGATTTATCTCCCCAGACTCATCCTTCTCTGTGTCATACCAAAAACAATGTGTTCACAATCTGATGTACAGATTTAGTTACATCATTTGGGAAGTATTTATTATCTCATATAATTTGATGATAAATCCAAAGACACATTTCTACATGAGGCCCCTGCTCCAGTGTTTGACCTTGAGGAAACATGCGACTCTTGGCTCCTGCAGAAGTAAAAAAAAAACAAAAAAACCAAACCACTGCCTTTCACTTGCATTGTTTAACAGTCTAACTTCATACATAATAACAAATATTCATTTGTGTTTTGTTGTTCTTCTTGGTTTAATCATTTCAGTCAATGCAGTTCTATTGATGTCAGCGCTTCTTATAGAATAACTACGTATGTGTGGAGTTGCCATTATTTACATTTCCACCTTTTATGTAATAGATCTATTACTTGGTTTATTTATACTTAAGTTAAATCATTACTGCTGGACTATGAAATCTACAGATTATATTAAGGTGGTTTTTCTGCCCCAGGCTTTTGTAGACTGCAGTTTTTATAGTACTTTTTTGCTGAAATGTAATATTGCACGTAGTCAGTAGCTGGCTGCCAGTGTGTATAGTAGTTAATGTTGTCAACAGTTTACTGTTTCCATCCGTTCCCGTTCTTGTTTCTCGCATTGGTTAATCTAAAAAGTGCTTGTTTCTGCAGGGTGAGAGCAGTTTAAAGAGAGAGAGAGAGAGAGAGAAACAATGTGAATGCTACTCTGTGATATCGTCAAACAAACGTTTCTCAAGATCTGTGATGACCACTCGCTTGATAAATTAAAAGATTTAAACAAAGGCATTTGTTTAAATCAATCGATGGCCACCAGTAATTCATTTCTCTTGCAGTGGATCAAGGCCAAACTCGGCTTTATGGAATAAACTAATGGCTGTCCAAAACCGGACATTATTTGATTTGTCACAACGAACGCACAATGACGAGTGTGACCTGAAAGGCCATGTTGTGCTGAACATTACCTCTCTCTCTCTCTCTCTCTCTTTTCACTTAGAAGGACACTTCTGAAAATCACCTTTATACTTAAACTGGATCAGGGTCTGATGATAATAACCTGCTCGCTGAATGCCACTCTGAATAGAACATTCAGATACTCATCTTGTCTGGAAAATCACATGACCTTGCTTTTTTTTTGTATATGTTTTTATACTCTGCACAGAAATACTTAAACTAAACCAGATGTTGCGGCCGAGTGTAAATAATGAATAGAAGGCATGAACATGTTGGATATTTGTTAAGTGAAGGCAATTATAGATAATCTGGATGGTTTAATAGTACTAAGGCTTCATTTTGGCGTTGTATGCCTTCGGAGAGTTGACCCGGGAGAAACCAATGTTCCCCAAACGTCAACTCTCCTCACGATTGGACAGGAAGTGCAAATTAAAGAAAGTGCACCGTGTCTTTAATTTGTAAAGGAGACAGGGTTTTAAGTCTGGCCTCCAGGTCTCTATAAATGTCAAGTGTTGAATCTTGCTTTGGGATCCCGCTCTCTAATTGGGACTCTAATAAGCTAATAAGACAATTATTAGCTGGATATATAGACGCACAGTTGTCCCCGCTTATCAGCCGCAGGTCTCCAACTGTATCGATCAGGAGAGCTAATGTTCTAAAAGTGGAAAATGGAAACGTAACAACTCGTACGGTAACCTACAAAAGCATTAAAGGCTTGACAATGGGGACATGAAAAGGTGCGTGGGTGACAAACACTTCATTAAATGCTATAAGCTGTCTATAAATGTGAGGAATTCTCTAGTAAGTGCCTTCATATAGCAATAATATGTTTTTTTATGACATTATAAACTGAATAATAGGCCAGTAAACCTGAAAGATTTATGTAAATTTAAACATTGTATCATGATAAGTATTTATATGATGTTTGGCACAAGATTTGACACCTTTTATTTTAAATATGTAAGCGCACAAAGGCACAAAAGGCACATGTAAAATGTGTCAATAACGCTTTCATTAACACTTATAATAACAAATGAATTGTTAATTGCCACATGATATGAAGACCTGTACTGAAATGTTTTTAAGTTTCATATTTCTGTATACACATGCAGACTTGTTTGTCATCCCCACACCAAATTCTCATATTTTGCTTTCAGAGCAGATGCCACAAAATAAAATACATCCCCCAAAATACCTTACTGTGTGTTTGGTGCAAACCACACAGTAAGGTATAGGATAATCCTACAGAGGTGCAAGTGTGGCTGTAATCTCTTTATTTAGTCAATAACCAGGTCTCAAACGGCAGAAGAACCTCTGCAACATTTACACGTGGTGTGAAGAGAGAGAAACAGAAACAGGTACTTCCGTCAATTGTAATTAAAATGGAGTGAAACACATGTATTGACAGATAATCTAACGGCGCGTCAGTTCTGCCCTTAAAAGCAAATGCGTGGAAACACTCCCGTGCTTTCCATTACAACTCCACTGTAATAATTCATCTAATTAGAAAATCGCTGTCGCTGTTGCTGTATAATTAAAACATTTGTATCGGGGTTAATGAGCGAGTAATGTGCAAAGGTTTTCACCGTTTTCTCGTGTCTGTGTGCGTGTGCGGTGTTCTCTTGTCCATTTACCTGTTCCCCTGTTTGTATTCCAGCTGTGTGCACAGTACAGCTGCTGCCTGTGTCACCGCAGTGTGACAAGATTAATGCTGCCCTTTCTAAATCTTCCAGAACGCTCGCCGAGACGTTCAGTAAACAGCAGAATTATCTCCGCCACATATATGCACCGCGCGCCGTTCCGTAAAGCCTTACGGTTCGCCCTCCAATGCTAATAAAACATTTATTTTTCTTTCTATTTTTTGCTGAAGCACCCAGAACGCGTGAAATATGAATAGAAAATGGTGGCAGCTCGGTGGAAGACGTATGTCCCCTGTTGGGAACTGTCTGTTGCCCAGAGGAAAAGCTGGCGAGAGTTTGTACGCGCCCTGTCACATGGCTCTTCTGTGCTGTTGACGTCTTGTTTTCCCACCTGCTCCATTCTGCTGCATCATTTCAAGGCAGGATGCGTATAATAAATGTGAGTTTATTTTTGTTTGTTTTGCGGAAACCATACATATCCAAACCCAGTCGCCAGGATCATTTGTTGTCCTGTACACACCGTTCTGTTCTCATCCCGAGAGCTTCGCACACCGCCGCCCGCGTCTATGCTATCCTTCCACATCTCAAAGAGACACACCAGGCTTTCGGTGTAAACCCACTGGTGCCACATTTAGACGCTCAGATTAGAGCAGCGGTAAAATAAAATAAAAGTCCGAGTATGAGATTAGGTTTAGAGACCGGAATAGGACTGAGGTCAAGGTTGGGGGTCAGGAAAATGACTGAGGATAGGGTTAGTGGATATTCCCTATTGGCTCACATGAGTGCTTCGAAGTGGCTCGTTGCTCACAGCGATGACAAAGTGTGCTCTGAGGGACAGGGTGGCAGTACACTATATAATGCTCTTGGAAAAGAGAACAGGCTTTTTTGGCAGAGATAAGAGTGTTTATTGCTAAAAAAAAAACATTTTGTTATTGCATTCCCGTCTTAAAAACTCACCAAGTGTCCCGGTATACTGCAACAAATCTTCAAACCATTCAATAATTTGGTGCTGAACTGGTCTCAGAGTAAGTGACAATTATCCTCAAATACTAGTAATGTTGATGTGACACATTCAAATTAGAGAATGTAGATGTGTCTCCGATGATCATTAACTGGGAGAGCTGGCGGAGAATTTAAAGCTGTCGTGTGTAACTTGACAAAAGGAGGCGACGACAACGACACTGCGCTAGTAAAGCAAGATGGCTGCAAACAGGTTGGAGTATGACTCAAAACACAACGCACCAATTTCTCATAGGTTACATGTGGCAAATCCGTCATGACCTCACCCGTCCCTGTGCTGCTACTGCGTACACACAAACGCTCCCTCAGTCAGGTCTGATAGTTTCGCTTGACAGAACACAGCATACAAATAATGTTACACGCTCCATTTTCTGTTTATGCACACTTGACAGAGGCAGCAATAAAAAAAAAACCTCACCAGATGTTATTTTTAAAAAAAAAAGAATGAAAGAAGAAAACTGAATTGCATTTATCCTTTGTATTTTGTATCATGAGCATTAGAGATCACGCCTGGTCACGGTGCACGAATAAACAGGTAAGTGAGGTCAGTGGGTGGAAGTCGGATGTCAGCACATCCACAGTGACCCTGTTTATCCACAAAGCTGCAGGTTAACCTCGGTGGGCAGAACAACGACGGCAGGCTGCTCAGCAAAATAAATAAAATCCCGTTTTAACAAGCCATTTTGTCCACAGTGCAATTACACCGCCGTTTTAACTGCAATCAGACTGTCTGTAAACCTGCAGCTAGATTGCTAAATGGTAGGGACAGTAATCAACATACTGCAGGAGTTTGCAGTTTACTGATGCCAGCTGTATAGTTTTGCTGATTTTACAGCCTGATGCGGAGCAGTTGCTAGGAACATGTAGACATTTTTATGTGTGCGATTAGTTTTTTTGTTTTTGTTTTTGTCAAAAATGCATAATAACACCAGTCATACTTACCACTGTTTTACCTGAGAAAACTAATTGTTGTCTGTGTTGCATTAACAGCTCGTTGCAAATGTGTTTTTTTTTTTATCTTGTCAATAAAACATCCGTCCATCACATTTTTAATTAAAACTCAGTCCAGGAAATAAACCTCATAATTCCCCCCCAGCTTCTTCCTGCGGGGAACATTGACAGAAACGGTCATAAATACTCTCCTGGCCAAGCTGAAGGAATAACAAAAAAAACAAAGAGCATGCATTTATAAGTGATAATAATGATTTCTTCTTCTTTTTTTTTTTTTAATCTTCACAGAGCCTCGATAGAAATATCGTGGTGCGCACCCACGCACGGGTTTCCTCCCTCACCTTGAAAAACGTGCAGTTCACGTACGCCGGCCAGTATCTCTGCACCGCCAGCAACTCCATCGGTCAGGACGACAAGCACATGTACCTGGAGGTCCGCTGTAAGTCACCTGCCTCCTTGTCCTCCCTTCACTGAATGCTGTATCTGTGGCTATTTTTGCACTGTCGCACAGCTGCAATGTCATTTTTATATTTAATCTGAGTGCGAACCTGAAACAGGATGTCATGACGGTGTGATTGTCAGGAAATTGTAGGTGTCGTCGCCTCGTTTTTTCTTCACACGCCTGCCTCTGCTCGCCGATTTTCTCGGCTTCCTTAAACGTCTTTTGACAGCTCCCTGGAAAAGGAGAAGAAATCGCCCGGGCTTTGTTCATTAGCTGTTGATTTTACCTGTGGGATGGTACACAAAGAAATCAATAGCACCAGTAATAGAGCAGGGAGCATGTCTTTCCAGTCAACAAAAGTTAAACTCTTCTGCCCTCTTTTTTCTAAACGTCTCTTGTGTCGCCAGTGTCTCTCTTCCAGCAACGTCTAGTTTGACTCAGATGATTGTTTGATATTGACACACGGGAGTGACATCTCTCTGTTTGATTTGGATCCAAAAAGGCCAAAAGAAAATGGAGCTGATTTCACAAAGAGACTTTTCAGTTTTCAGTCTGCCGCTGAAAGACTTGTATTACTTAGCGTGGCATAAAATTGTACTCATTTTAGCTGAAACTAACGGCTTCAAATTCATTTTGATGTGTCGCTGAAGTGAGGAGAATTGAGCCTCTCTTTTTTCCCCCACTCTGCACCTGAATTGTTTTGTTCATGCAATGATAGAAATGACCAGAATCAGGCACAACTCTAGATCCTCGTTTTTATTTCTGTAAACTGCTGCTCAGTAAAACCGACTATTGCAGCCAATGCTGTTCTGATCAAACAGTAAATCACGTGTGCCCCTAAAAAAGTGACTTAACAAACACTGTGTGACTAAAACACCCAATAAAATCTACTTAGCTTCAGAGCACACTTCAAGACCGACTGTCCCTGTCGGGTTTTCTCACAGTAATGACCGGCTCACTGTGCATCGTCCCCTCACTTAGGATTCATCCAACATGTGCTTTCACTGTGGCACGTTGGCTCCACTATAACAGCGCGTCAAGCAAAAGGTACATAGTGTCGTTTTAAAGTCAACACTTACCAACTGCATATGCGGATAAAGGGAGAAGAGGGACAATGCTAATTAATAAATGAATAGGCCTCGAAGACAGAAAAGACACCTCTTTAACACCTTACCCTCAAAATGTCCGTCTGGACTTTTTTTGTGCTTATTTTAACCATAAAAGGACCCGAGAATGTCCTGTAAACTTTAACTATATAACTTATATTTACAATTTACTGCATGTTTAAATACTGTTTACTAAAATTTAAAATTAAGAAAAACTAAAAGGTTTATTTAGAAAAACAGTATGAAACGCACATTTTGTCTCTCAATGTGTAAAAACAGGCCAAAAAATGGACACTATAGACAGGTGTTCTTCTCACTCTCTTCTCTCTGGCGTCAAAGACTCTGATTTGTGAGCTTCCTGCAGCGGTGCGAGAGAAATGACCGTAATAACCACACATTGGCTTTGACGTGCAACTCCTCAGCTTTCAGAAACCGTTGGAATTGTCCGTGACATTTGAGGGGAGACATGGATGATGCAACAGGCTGCATAACCCTGCAGACTGTATAATTCACCAAAAATGCTCTGAAGACACATTGTTCCTTCTTGTCACCTCTATTTCAATATAAATAGTAGGTGAAAGAGCAGGGTTAGCTGGGTCAGTGGTACCACTGTGATTTGTTACCATGGTGACACAAGACTCTGTTCTGGCATCGCCACGGGGGGGAGCGGTGACGTTTCAGACGTGACATTACAGAGTGACCTGAGTCACGTGTCAAAGAAAGAGAAAGAGAGGAAAAAATAAATGATGCTTTTCTTGACCATTCGTTTTTTTGGTCGCTTAGTTATTTTGTGCTCTGCTGCCAAATAACAACAGTTTATTGTTTCCAAAAGTAGCTGTGATTATGCGGTTAAATTGCTCATATCCTTCTGAGGTAAAGAGTGTTTTAGAGTGTTTGCGGTTTGCTTGTTGTGGATGAAAACACCCTCAAATTAAGGTTAAAACCTCACTGTCACTGTTTTATTTCAGCACCAAGAGGCTGAAAATGAAACCGCGCTCAAATTCAATGGCTGCATATCTGGACATAAATCCTCGAGAGATGCTAAATTACCGTGACATGAAAAGGACTTCAACACGTGCCATGTGTGTTGTGCTGGAGAGATTAGATGCTCGTAGTGGGAGCCGAAATAATACTTGATCTCATTTAGAAAACGTATCATATTCTGGGCGTCAAAGAAAAAGAAATCCTAGTGAATGTTTAATTGGATTAACCAAGTTGTGCTTTCAGTTTGCCAGCGATTTGCTCCGAGATTTGATCAAAATGCAGTGTTGATGAGTTGTTTGAGAGCCCGCGGTTAGCAAAAGTAATCAGTGAATAATCAGGTAGCTGATTCACTGTTGCCAAGCAATCCTCGATAAGAGGAGGTGCTTTGTCTTGAAGCGGAGAGCCCTCGCTCTCTGTCCCCGCTATCACCACTCACCAAAATGAAGACGCTATCTAGGGATGGGACTTCCTATCTGCTGCACAGCGTGATCCTATTAGCCGAAGCTGAGAGTGTCTCTGGTTTGCTGCTCAGGAGCTGATACGAAAGTGTTAATATCGTCTCCGTTTGAGCGGTCGAGGAGGTCTGTCTCCCATATCTCGTGGAAACACCGAGCTGCTGCCTGTCGCCGCACGTGCGCTCACCTCAGTCTCGTTTCCCAATTAATGTGGATTTTGCATTTTCCAAAGGTTAACCTTCATGAATTGCAATGATTGTGCTATTGCTGTATTTTAATACAGCAATAGGAGGGAGCGTGTCTGTCTTTTTTGTGGGAATAGTAGCATGATGTCTGACCATTTTCATCCAAAAAGAAATTAACCTTGATTTTCACCACAAATTACCACAAAATGATGACAGATTTCTCTGCATTGCCGCCCTGGCAAGGTAGAATCAGTAATTATACCGTCTGTTGACCCTGGAAGTATTCAGATATTAATTTATTTATATTGAAAATAAAAGCTAAATACGCTCAAGTGGCCGACTGAAGCTCATTAGCTTCAGAGATCATAGCGTAGCAGTGAATGCGGTGATTCAACTGCATTACAAACAATGCACTCTGTGCACTCTGATTAATGGACAATTCCCCCGTGATTATCACCCTATGGCTCCATCCTTTTATTCCCTACAGAAATGATTATATCTCGGTCTCACATTCAAAACGTCGTGTTTTCTTTTGCTGCAAATGGCCAAAAGAAACATGCCTGAAGAATGTTTGATTGTGTATTCTTGCATGAAGTACAAAAATGTCATAGTCAGTAATATAAAGGTTTAAAACATGGTTAAAAAAAAAACAAAAAAAGTTGAAAATACACATATAAAATGGGAATATAATGATCATGTAAGAGTGCCCTGTTAACACACTGTTTATTCTCAGAAAAGGCAGGTGGCTGCACAAATAAAAAAAAGAAGCAATTCTCTGGCACTGCAGTAAGTCAACTGAGTGAGAGGCTTCAGGGGATGGAGCATCTTTTTTCTTTTTTTTCTTCGACTCAGCATTATCCATCAGTCCTTAGCAGAACTCTGCAGACTGTGAGCTTTCAAGGATCCGGGGTCAGGAGTAAAGCACCGGCCTGTGTCAGGGGCCACAGCGTGGCACTCACAGCACTCACGGGAAGAAAAGCCCACTTCACTGCGTCCACGTCGCGGCTCTGTGCGAGCGAGATAAAATAAACACGGCAAAACAATCATCTCCTGTAACGGCCTCGTACTTTGCAACGGTGGGGCCAAAAATCACAGCTCAGAGTAAAGGGTTTTGACCATATGGTTTCAGTTCAGCATCGAGAGCATGTGAACGTCGCTCAATAAATGGGTTCCGCACCAGCAGAGAGGGCTGAAATGCTCTTAATGGTGGTGAAATGGAAAATAAAGTAGCTACATTTTGGAAAGCGTTTGCATCTGACAATAATTCTTGTTTACTGGTGATTGTGAGCGTATTAGACTTGCTGTGGAACAGTGACACTCAGCCCTGTGAGACGCTGGAGTTTTTGTAATTGCTCAGTTGCAGTAAAACATTGCATTTCTTTTTTTTTTTTCTTACACAACGCCATAACAATCGCTACTCAATGACCCATAAAAGCAGCACGGGTTGTCTTTAAATTTGAATTGATATCATAAAAGGACCTCAGCATAAAATGTATAAAAGTGAGACAAATGCAACTATTAGATGACACTTAGCGTTTGTTTACCTTTCTCTAAAAGTGACTCAGCATTTCCTATAAACTGCTTTCAGGACTGAACTTTCATTCTCTTTTAGATGCTTTGAATACAATAAAAGTCTGTTAGAACTGCTGGAAAAGCTAAGAAAAAAAAAAAGGAGCTTCAGGGACAAAATGAAATATTGCCATCCCATGATTCCTTGCTTCTGCAATAAAGCACTGATTGTGGCCTTGCCTGTGTGGCTGATTCCTATGCATCCTTGGAATTTGGCATACAGTGATTTGACGGGTTTGATAATATCATATAAAAATGATTGAGTCAACAGAACATTCAGAACTGTGTTGGATGCAAATAATATGATTGTGTAAGTGAATGATTCACTCATTCTGGCGACATTATTTATTCACAAACTAAAGCCGCTCCTGTCGCCCGTTTGCCCCCAAATGAATTGAAATCTGGCAAAATGAAAAGTGTCAAGGTGGAGAAGAGCGTGTGTTTTTGCCAATCGCAGCAAGTCATCTAGTTCATGAGTTAACATGCATGACTTACTGTAATGTCGCCAAATCAATCCATCTTCTACCACTTTAACACTGACACAAACAACCATTCACACTCACACACACACCTACAGTCAATTTAGAGTGTCCAATTTACCTCATCCCCATATTGCATGTCTTTGGACTGTGAGAGGAAGCCGGAGAACCCGGAGAAAACCCACGCACACACGCGGAGAACATGCAACCTCCATGCAGAAAGGTCCTTGTTCCAATCGGGGCTCAAACCTGGGGTCTTCTTGCTGCAAGATTTGGCAACTACTTGTTGCCAAATCTTGTTTGTTAAATCATTTATGCACCTCCATGTCAAGAAGATGACACCCTGCAGCAAAAACCGTGTCGCGTGAATAGTGTAAACATAAAATAATCCAAATCTAGAACATGTCTAACGTGATGTTCACCATCTCTCTTTGCTGCCTCAGATGCTCCAAAGATCCTGGGAGCGGTTGCAACGTACACGTGGGAGGGAAACGCGGCCAACATCAGCTGCGAGGTGGAGGCTCACCCGGGAGCGTCGGTGGTTTGGTTCCGAGACGGCCTGCAGCTGCCCAGCGCCAACATGACCAACGTCAAGATCTACAACGTGCAAACCATCAGCTACCTGGAGGTCTGCATAGAAACATGCCAGATTTAATCTAAAACATCTCAGGGTGTGATTTTGTGAAAACGATTGTTTTGTCAGTGCATGTCAACTTTTAGATATGATCACATTTTGTGTTTAAAGCTACTTAACAGATAAAAAAGAGAAGCATCAGAAGCAATTATGGATGATTTCTATTCCACTTTACATGGACTTTTTTGTCATTTCGGCATCTGTCACTGTGAATACTTGAAAACAAAAAAAAAGGTAGCGTCGTGGTAATTTAAAAGTCTTCCTATTTATTATTCATGAAAGAAAAAAGGTTAACTCACTTCAGTTGAGAATATTGAGTGTTATGAATAATGAGAGGATGAAGTTAAGAAGTAACACTGGATGAAGGATTAGAACAGTAGATCATTGGTTAAGTGCAGAGTGCATGATGTTGATGTTAATAAATAAGTGGGTGATGATTAGTCCTGACAATAGATGTCTTTGTCCCTGCCCGCTGACCACCCTTCATATAATTCACTGCAGATTAGCCATGACTCAACTGCTCGCTTCATTGCAATAAACCAATTGCTAATAATTACAAAGCTAATGACCTGTGTCATATGGCAAGTTTTCTTCACTTTTCTCTTCCTCTCTGCAGGTCACCCCTGAGTCTCAGTATGAGTTTGGGAGCTACAACTGCACGGCGACAAATTTGATGGGCACCGAGTCCAAGGAATTCCTTCTCATCCAAGCAGGTTTGTTGACTGAAAAGAGCACCACTGCACATTATGTTGCAAACACTTTGGAAATAATTACTAAATATTTAAAGGATCCTGTGACCACTTACTGCTCATCAATCTCACTAAGTGACGTCTGTTCATGAATAAGTTACTCTGATGGTAGTTAAACTCTGGTTAGTGACTTGGTTAATCTTAGATGAAGCACCAGAGAGTACAGATACATATGGGCTCACTATTTGGCAAGCAACAAATCTCTGTTGCATTTTTTATCTCCTTTATAACATGATTTTTATATAATGTTATAAATTATTTACCACATTTTAAAGTCATTTATAAGGTTGGCCTTGTTATGCAGTGGCATTTTATTCTCATTTTCCAGGACATAAGGATGATATAACCAGTTTAAATTAAAATAACATCTAAACTTCCCAAAATCAGTATGTAATCGATAACACCCCCACTTCTGCCCTCCCATTTCAGTCATCTTCAGTCATACTTTATGTTCCAGCCACCCACACCCCAATGTCTGGTCCAAGGTCAAGATGAATCCCCAGACCTTTTAGAGCGCAGCAATAAAACCACAAGCAAGGTCCATTAGATGTTATGGATAAAACTTTAAAGTCAATTCTCTCGGCACTCAGAAACCAGCGAGGGTACCGTGTGTGAAATATATTTACAGTAGAGTCTAGAGGTCCGAGACCACCTTCCCCGTTCAATCTATATTTACACGTACGTAAATATTTCCAATCCCACTGTATTTCCTTCCTTTCTGGGTCTTAAAAGTCTGAGCTTGCAGACCATAATGAGACTCCAGGCAGCCTGAATTTGACTGAAATTGTTATTTAAGTTCTAAAGATTGGATTTTGTAAGCTGCATTTAGAATGTAAATTGTTTTGGACCCATTAGAGAAGGTAGGTCACTCAGGACCTCGACTAAATACAGTGAGCTCACAGTAATTGGACAGACAACGTCTGCTGCAAATGTGTATTGTACTGTAATACACTGTAATATACTGTCGGCCCTTTGAGGAGTTTTCATTTTTGCCTTCTCATTTGCTGCATAACTCAGTCGGTCTGTCAGTTACGTTGAAGCGTTTAACGTTTAATAAAGGCGTTGAATGTGGCGCAGTCCACTCTGTGTCTTTACACATTATTTTCCACTGTAATAAAACAAAGTCTGACATGTAGCATGAAGCAGCTCCCCATCTGAGCAAAATCATGTATTTTATATGACGTAACAACACGACACTCTGAGAAATTGTTTGGTACGTTCATGGTTGTGCTTTTCTGTCTCCTCGTACAGTGGCTGTGGTTTGAAAACATACATGAATGGAGTAGTAATTAGTTTATTCTGTCTCATTTTAGCACTGAGAGTGTTAAACCCATTTTCCACTGCACAAAAAAAACAAACACGCACCACCACAGACTATTTTCTGTAATGGGAATGGATGTAATTGTCATTCACTCCCAAGTCAAAGGACCTTGCAATAGACAGCTTTTTATCAGCTCTTGCTCTGCTCGCTCATAATGGAAACCGTGTCATTCAAGTAAACATGATACATTTTGGCTCTCTCTCGTGTGCTTATTTTGCACAATGTTAGAATGCACAGAGTTCAAGCAGCAGTCTAAATGTGTGCACAGTCTGAAAGATGGAGGAATGAGGTGAAAGGTACAAATGTGGGATTGGTTTCCATTGTGCTCTATTTTGTTGCGTTCCATTTTCTGACACATTTTGGGCTTTGTGGAACATTTGTGATGTTGAACATGAAAACAAAGACAGGCGAGCACATCTGCTACTGCAAATGGAATCCAGCCTGCCCTCGTTCCACAGAGTGTCATATACTGCCCTCAGTGTCACCTTACAGACGCGCAGGGCACCCTTCCATGCCCTGGTCCCTAACCCTAATCTCTTCCCGTGACTTTTATTCTACCACTGCTCTGCTCTGAGCGTCTAAATACAACGCCAGTAGTTTTACACCGGAGTCAATTTAAAGCTTGGTGCGTCTCTCTCAGGCGTGGAAGGATACCTTGTGTGTCTGTCAGACCAACGCCAAGGGACGTGACAATGGGAAAGCGATGAAGAAGTCATGTACCTTATTTTACCCACACAGACACAAATGATAGGGCCACACGGTTGGTGTAGTGGTTAGCACTCTTGCCTTTGCAGCAAGGAGGTTGGAACAAGGGCCTTTCTGCATGGAGTTTGGATGTTAAGCTAAATGCAAATCGGTGAAGTATTCCTTTAAGTTTGTTAAGGAGGCAATGAGGTTTCAGTGAAGTTATTAAAGTTGGAGTGAAGTCTACAGTCGTGTCTTTCAGAGGCTGCAGTGTTCATTAACACCGTGATTGCGATCAATAGTCGCTGGATCACTAGTGCAGCAAAAAAACTGCTTCATTCCTGCTGTTGCAAACCAAAAAACAAGAGCATGTGCACCTTGTAATCAAAGGGGTTCGTACCCTGGAGAACGTGAACATGATCAGTAATGTAAAGAAAAAAAAATGGATTGATTTGTGATTGATTTTCTTAAGAGGAAATTTTATTCATTAAGAATCATCCTCTGGGAAGCACGAGTTGAATACGCCGTGTCTAACATGATTAGGATACCACGTCAGAACCCAAATTGAATAGATGTACAGGAAGCATACATGGCATACTGATTACCGTGCTGAGATCAAAACAGGTCCCTTAGTTGCTTGTAGGAGGTTTTTACAGTGTCTTCAGAAGAATGCTAAATTCTGCAGGGCACTTTATTCTTGTGACCTGACTCCGTCTTATCTTTTAAGTACACGAGAGCGAAAGCTGTTGCTGCAAGCCCTGGGCTTTGGGGCAGTATAAAGGCACGTCATGCAGCTCAGTCTTGAAAGCCGCTGATTTGGAGCAGTACACATCAGTAGGTGTTGCATTGGCAAGATCCCGACGCTTTTATTAAACACGCTTCACTATAGCAGCCAAAATACACAGACAGAAGCAATACTACATCGGAAAAAAAACAACTGATGTAACTGATATCATATTTATTTTGAAAGGATCTTCTTATGAAGGCTTCTCACACAACAGTGAGACATTTATACCAAGTGTTACATTTCACTCTCATATAACATTAACTTAAGATTTTCATCATCCTATTTGACCGTTATGAGCACAGCAAAAATGCGTTTAGTCTGCGAGTTTGTCGGAATCGCATTTTTAGAATACAATAAAAAAGGAATCAAATCCCTCAGAGGATTTGGTTTCTCCCACTCGGGTTTGTTTTGCAGTGTAATTTAGTGATAAGGCTCCTCGCGCCGCAGTCTCTCAGCGAGGCGATGATACATTTAAAAGGTGGCATTCTCCTCTTATCTGCTCTCACGATTGTTAACTTTGGGGTAAAGACGTTCGATGTATGAAGACGTTGAATACACACATGGAATATGATGGACCAATCTGAATCTCATTCTACAACTGAGTTAATCCCTCAGCTCTTAGACGTCATGAAACAGCACCATGTTTGTCATCTTATGTCACATTAACGATGCCAAAATGTGGCTTTGTTTGGAAGATTTTCCTTGGACACGTTGAGGTGAGGGGCACATAACAGAAAGTCTTTGACACGTGTGCAAACTTAACTGTTACTACATGAAACTGATGCTGCCGAATGGTTTTATTCATTTTCGCATGACTGATTTTTAAAGAAACGGATGACATAATGTCGTCTTCTCTGTTGCAGAGGTGCCATCGTCGCCAGAAATCATACAGGTGGAAGCCTTCTCGAGCACGGCGGTGGTAGAGTTCAAGGAGCCCGATTCTCTCGGTGGAGTGCCCATTATCAAGTACAGAGTGGAGTGGCGTTTGACCGGCCAGGATTGGACTGGCAGGGAGTATAAAGCCGAGGACGGTGAGTCATGATTCTTTCCCGCCCGGAAAGTATTTGGATGTCTGATCCCGTTATGGTTCACTGATTTTACAGTTGTGTTAAACAAGAAATGTGTCATCGATCTCACAGAGAGAAAAAATTTAACAAGGGAGATAATTGAAGGGGCACAGAGACTAAACATACAAAGAAGGAGACCATAATTGGATTCAGGTGAAACACATTAGGATGCATGAGAGTTTGAGTCTCATACAGGAATAAATTGTGCCAAAATTAAATATCGTTATCAGCTTTATTATCTAGGATGATATTTTTTCATCAGTCGCTGCAAACCTCCTGCTGGGATAGAGATTTCTGCTCAGAGTCGAATTAGTCCCTCATTCACCACGTCTGTAGAATTCCCCCCAAAAAAGCTAATAAAATGAACTTTCAATGAAGCAACGTGATCGCACAGGATGTTAAAAGTCTTTATTTCGGGTCGCGTGTTTCCTGGGCACGTATCAGTTACACCTTAGTTGTTTTGTTTGTTTCTTCAGACCGCGACTCCTACATGAAAGAAATATTGGCCGAAATGATAGAGCAACAACATTTAATCCAAACATGACAGTGGCTGACGTCAAGAGGAGAGAAGGTGGAACAGAGTGCAGCCTCGATGACAGTCAGCCCCAGACACTGGCAGCTCCTAGATAATATCCACCGTCCCACTCGTGGGGATTGTAGCTTTTTTACAAAATCTGGACGGTTCTTGTCCTGTTTTGCCACGTGGGACGTATCAGTCAGTGGGTGTCAGGCTTCGCTGTCAGCTCAGGAGCCCCAGAGCCTCCTGTCATGCAGCCATACACAGAAAGCAGAACACATGCACCCACCCACGCACTGTCAGCGCGCACGCAGTGTGTCGCCAAAGATCCCGACCGCATCACGGCATCTAAACATAATCATGAAGCCTTTCCAACAGAAACATACATCAAAGGTCTTTTCTTTCTTTTTTTTTTCATTTCTTCCCTGTGCCACTGCACCTTCTCACTGTGCATTTCTTGTTGTATTAACGGACAGTGCCAAAAAGAGCTGGGCCGTCACATGTTTTAAAGCAGTTCTTATCACGACGGCTCCATAAATACATACGTAACGCGACAGGTAAAGTGTGACAGCACACCAGGTCGATCGCAGCCACGTCCTGACCCGGTATCGACGTCTGTCCACAGTGATGCGATCGCATGTTGATAACAGTGAGTACGGCTGTTAACACCAAGTATTAAAATAAGTCCTTCAGTCAATCTACTGCCCTTGTCCCAGCATACAAGCACTTGTGAGGACTTCATTTATTAGATAAAGTGTCTCCAACTCCTCTCCACCCAGGGATCGCCTTTCACTAACCCATGTCAAATGCCATTCACAGTTGCACTACCATTCATTAACTTGAATGTATCCCCATCTTTTGAGCTGATGAAGCAAAAAAAATCTCCTTTTTTATATATATATATATTTTTGATATTATAGGGAGCCTTCAAAGTCTGATTGGTGTGAATGAGGATCATTTACGACAGTATAGGACAAGGCCAGGTTCAGGTTGGGCTATAGAAAATCCTCCTGTCGACGCTTTTATTGTGGGAAGCAAAGGGAACAAAAAAAAGTCAAATTGAAGTACACTGAATTGTTTCTTGTAAAATATGAATTCTCACTTTGTAATTTACATATAAATAATTACATCATATGGTAACGAATGGTTTGCCAGGGCTCTGCAGTTGTTTGGTAATTATAACTCGTCGTGATCAATATTGGGATCATGATTATTTATAACCATTATGCGCCGGTAATGGGGACAAAATATTTTGATTCCGTCGTCATCTGTCTACTTGAAGTTTTGTTGAATTTTAAGTGGCTTCAAACTTCTGAAGTCGGGGAAGCTGTGCACAACAATATAAGTCATCATCGCACTGATGTAATACTGACTACAATGCAGCTAAATATTATTAGACTAAAAATATCCATGTTACGCTTTTAAAGGCTAAGTCTCGTCCCATCCTTTGATTTTTCTTAGTTCACAACAATCCTTTGTTTTGTCTGTCTTGTAGAACATTCTCACATATTTCAGTGAGATGTAATAAATTTAACAGACAAGACGTTGCACTACAAGTCAGTGTGTCGGTCGAGTGAATTCATTGTTATTTTTGGTTTTGTTCTGGACTTTTTAGGCAATAAAAGCTGGTTTTGTTGGCTGTAATTGTTTTTTGAAACACGTCCCGTGTGTACTGAATTATTTCCCCATTGTTTACTGGTGAAATGTTTTTAATGCCGTGGTAATCATGTACTGCAATTATGCACTAGTCGTTTCCCACAGCATCGCAGTGATTAACACATAAAAAGTCTTGATTTAGCCATTCATGATGTTGGGTGTGATTTGTGTGGGGATTTTTTTTTTTTGTAGAAAAACCGGGGGCACGGTCTGGCTGTAAAAGCTCATCTTCATTTCAGCAGTGACATATTTTCACTGATATCGATGGCACTAAAAGCCGAGTTGTGAATACATTTGCCCTCATTAATTTAAGCAGCCTTTCAAGTCCCAATATTAAGAAGAAGAAAAAATGGTTCTCAGCTGTTTTGCACCGCAGCCAAATTTGTTTCCATCCGTAAAGTTACTACTATCTTTATTAAACACTGAGTTATCAGCCAAGTCGTGCTTTTTAAATGCAGGAAACGGGACGTGTGTTTGTAATTGAAGTCTCAGCTTACCGGAAATGTTGTGTATCTTATCGAGGTTCCACACTTTGGGCCACTTTTCTTATACTACAGAGCATATTTTACATCTTTTTGCAAATGGACTTTGTGGAATGAGAGTCGCATTACTCCAGGCTTCTCTAATAACATTCTTTGTGTAATACACTTGACACCAGTTTCGTTGCAATTGGTCTTTAATTGTTCTGTAAAAGCTGTGGCAACAAACTGTCCCACTGTTCTTGTAAATGTTGTTTTTATGCTTGTCCCCTAATCTACCTTCACTTAAAAATACTCATATATTAGCCCATGCTCTTTATGTGCAGTTTTGAGTCTCAATAAATAATCCCATTAGGAGAATTATTAGTGTCCAATTCCTGTTCACCTGTGAGCTTGAGTGTTCCAGCCAGCCTCTACGTGAAATATACAAAACATGTGACTCAATGAATTGTGAAAATACTATTTATATTGAACCAAGTAATGCTGAGGAAAGATCTCATGCACAAAATGGACAAAAAGGAAACTTGTTCCCCAGTAATTCACCTGTTTCTCTGTTTGCCTCGACTGGCCATGTTCTGCTTTATAACACCACCATCCTCACTCCCAACAGACATGACCGAGGTCACCATCACCGGCCTGAACCCGGAGACCACCTACGAGGTCAAGATCTCTGCCATCAACGGCAAAGGTGAAGGCGAGAGCAGCCAGGCCGACACTTTCAAGACCAAGCCCGTCCGTAAGTACTGCCCTCGCAGCTCGTGTCGGTGTTCTCAGTAAGTGCTCCTCTGACCTCCCAGCACTCCCAGCCCATGCTCACTCCACCGTCCCGCTCATGTCTCGCTGAGCCCAGATGCTTTTCGCCGCCGCACTCCTCTCTGTTCCCAAGCCAACAACCCCACACCGCAGGCTATTTCCGTCCAGGCTCGAAGGAAACATGATTTACGATGCCATCGCCACTTCTAATCATCATGGTTAATAGCGTTAACTTTGCAAAGTATAACCCCGCATCCATCATTATAAACGGAATGATGTGCTCGGTTCCTCGCGAACCTTGAAAGCGTTTAAGGCAAAACCTCGCCTCCTTTCATTTTGCACAACATGGACGTCTCTGAGGTTATATGTCGGTGTGAAGTGACAGTTGTGTCGTCGAAGTTCAGTCAGGGTGCGTTGTCAAGGCAACAGTTAGAGGTCAAGGAAATGACAGCATGTGATGGAACAGTAGCTGTTCCGGAGGTGAAGGAGATTTTAAATCCCGCCGTGTTTAAAGCAAACGGATTTGGCGTAATCAAAAAAAAAGAAGAAGCTTCAAAACATTTGCACCAGATCGCTGCAGTGATTTGCTCTCACTCTCCGCGTTCTAGCAATTTCCGTTCTCTGTTTTTTCGTATGGAAACAATCTGGCCTCAGATCACAGCCGCCTTAATATATGGTGGCATCTGCAGTCTCGGAGCAAACAGCTTGAATGTTTCAATTTTGTATTTATTTATGTGCATCCATTTCTAAAATGATGGCATATTTTGAACCCCAGTAGACGTCCAGAATCTCTGGGATGTGGTTTGATGATACCAAATGATTGCATGGAGTCTAAAGCAAATGACGTTGCTTTTGTTCCACATATAGTACACATGAATAGGCACTCACACAAACATTACAATTGGTGCTCAAGAACAAGAGGAAATAAAGGAATATTGTTCCCTTAATATGAAACTGTGCTCATCGCAAACACGGCATGATGATAAGAAACCTGGATTAAAGGATAAATCCACTTAATGCACAATTTAAGTTTGTAGATATGATTCTTTGTAGTGGAGTTGACATCATACTTACAAAGCTAATTCCTGAGATCTCTTACAGATTAGTCGACTGCGTGTAAATGAGAGCGAGGGGGGGATTATCAAAATAACTGAAGGGAAAAAAAGCTCATAAAAAATTAGGAAGTCAGGGTGTAAACTATGATAAATGAATACAGACAGTCTATTCACTATGTTTCCAATTAAGTCAGTAAATTAATTATTGATAGGAATAATGAGAAAAAAAACAAAGAAAACTCATAAGCCACAATTATCTTTCAGCCATTTGTCTCACTGTTGCCGATACAATTAGAAGGCTTTCTTTGTCAGCGTTTGAAATCTGCGTCGTTGATATTCGTTTTCTGTGTTTGTTTTTAGCTACCTTCATGTTCTGTCTGTGCTTCCTTACCCCCACCACGACCCGTGTAGAAGAAAGCTGTTTCCATTCCTCTCCATTGTGGGTTTTTAAAACCCGAGAGTGTCACACCGAGCTCCACGTATAATTTATCGCAAAGAAATGTAAATGGGAGTCGATAAAATCAGCGCACATGACGTCAGTTAATGTGTAATATTGCATCAGCGCAGCAGAAGGAGAGCGTCAGATAGAAATGTTATGATGTGTTTTTTTTTTCTGTATGAAAACACTGAATCTGCCATGACCAAAGTCCCATTGGAGCATGAAGTCATTTAAAAGACAAATTTCTGGATTATCAGAGACAAACTTAGCCACAGAGTTAAGAGAGGCATGACTGAGACTGCAGATATACAAAAATAAAAGTCAAATAGGATAGGATGCAGTGCAGCAGTGCATTGTTCATATTTTTTTTATCCTCATTTCATTGTCTTTGTTTCTCTCTTTCTTTCTCTGTGTTTCATTGTTTTCTCATCATGGTTTCCCATCTGTTCTATATTCCATTGGACCTCTCAGGGTATTCTTTCACAAGTAAGTTTTTGGGTTTTTTTTTCCTCCCCTCCCACTGTTTTCTGCTTTATTTCCATCTGTACTTGTTTCCACCTCTGTCGCATTCATCTTCTTTATTTCCCTGAAAATACTGTAATCATGAACATCTAATGTTAAAAAAAAAAAAACGTCTTCCATGGAAAAGCCAACAGAAATCATCAGCCAGTGCCACAGATTATGGATTTTCTTTCATACATAAAATAAGGTAGCGCTCATTCATGGCCTTTCATACGTATTTTCCAGATGTCATTTCAGTCTCTTCCTTAAATGTACTTCCAGATTTAGTGTGAGAGATTAGTATGACGCACAGCCTCGAGCAGCAAGTGAGTTATTCCGAACCATAGTCCTTGGTGATATGTATCTGTGCCTCTTGAGTATTGCTTGCTAGCAACATCTTTATTTTGATGTCTCTCTCTTGTATAAAATAGAATGTACCTGTGCACTGCAGCAGTTCAGTCGCACTGTTTAATAATGCCTTAAAAGAAGCGCTGTCTCCAGGGAGAGCAAAGAAGAACACATTCATACTGTATTAACAAATAAATCAGTATGAATTTAATAAAAGAATGTTTTAAAGCTTGTACCTAAATGATCAGGTTCAAGCTACTCAGGTTACGATGTCGCATAATCTTCAGGACTCTTATTTGTGCTTTTATTTTGGCGTCACAATTTGGTCATTGGACTTCAGAAGAAATCAGGTTCATACCTTTAGAGTTACTGCAAGATTTCAAGTATTTAAGAACCGCTGTGTTGTGCTACTGCTGCGAAAGGAAAAAAAAAAAATAGTATACAGTAGATTTTTCTGAAAGCTTCAGTCCCTGAGTGTTATTTATTTGAACCGTCGTAAATTTAAAGTGCACAGAAGTTCGCATGGCCTTGATTCAGTTCTTCAGAGAAAAGTATAAAAGTGTGTGTGTCCGGCGTCAGATGAATGTGCGCGCTGCACTTTGTTGAAATCTATAACCTTAATCTCACGGCGAGCTGTTGCTGTAAAGAACCCTAAACAATGGGAGAGCAATAACTATAAACTCACTTCTAAACAAACACGAGCACAGCGCCGGATCCCGGACAAGCGACTCACTGAAGCCGCGAGAGCCTGGCAAAACAATTCACGGGCAAAAAATGGCACAAGATATTGCTGCATCTCAATTTGTGTATACGCCACAAACTCCCGCTTGCTGTTTGGCTGTACGGGCGAGATGGAGTGCACTATGAGTACTCGCATAGTGCACTCCATTAAGTGGGCAGCCACACTCCAATATCCACAGGGGTGACTCCACATCTGAGGCCAGTGCTTCGGTCAAGGACAGTTGCAGTATACCGCCATTCTCAACATCTGTGTTGTCGGGCAAATTCAGACGATCGAAGGAAAGCCTCGTAAAAAAAAATAAAATGGCCTCACAACGACAGAGAGCACAGAAATGTAAGCAAAGTCCCAGCTAATTCCTACAATTAAATATTCTCTCTTGTCTGTAACAATCAATTTAGCCATTTTCCTTCCATCATTTGCTTTATAGCTAAATATATATTGATCTCAATGCTCTATGAACCAGTCGATTTCCCGTCCTTTAATGTTATGAATCAGTTTAATGAACGCGCCCGAGTCATCAAGTTTAATCTTTAATCGTTAGTGTCGTTACCTTAAATCTCCGGTCCTAACGATTTCGCTAATGAACTTATATTACGCAATGAAAAAAAATTGATGCGTCCGTTTTGTTTTGATTACCGCAATCGTTTAGTTCCCTCGAGCTCACGCATAGAACCGTCATTTTTCGAGCGCCACGGCGTCAGTCCTGCCTTGGATTGGCTCCACCTCTCCGGGTCTCAAGAGTGCGAGATCTCAGCATGCATTAAACAAAGAATTAATTCTATTGTGCTTGTGAGATGTACGCCTCGAATCATTCCTGTGACACAGACTAACCACTTTTGGTGTATAAGATAGAATAAAAGTACTACTTTATAGCTCTGTTATGACTCCTGGTCATCCCAGGTGAGTGCTGTCCTGCCTCCGCATTCACCGGATTCCCCATCGCTCTTAAACAACTTTTATTAAAGGAAGTAAGCATACAATATGCTCTTATTCTTGCAAGTTTGAATTCCCCAAGAACACGACTTTGATTTGTGTGTGTGTGTGTGTGTGTGTTGCCAAGGACCTTATCCCATATGTCTTGGGCAAATACAGTATTAAAGAAAACATTCTAGCCAGCGATGATACAGCAGGCTATATATCTTTGCTGTTGCATGACTGCTGAAAATCATACAAAGCATTTTCTCTCAAAAACCCCCCTTAAAGCACCCAGTTGCTCATGTTGAGGAGAAAATCCGGCTCCTCTCACCATGTTTTCACCATCTTTCAGCTTCATCACAGATTCCACCCACTATTGCTGCCACCACTATGGCCCATAGTGAGTATACCGGTCCAGCAGTGTGCAGTGTGTCTCTCTTCACCGCTATTTCTCTTAACCGCTTGGCCTCACAGTTAATGTAGATGTCCGTTTATTACAGCGTGGGGGGCTCGTAAAACCTCTGTAGAGCATAGCGACAGCCCACCACGTTAGATCTCCTAACTGCATCGATTGTCCGTAGATGATGATTTCACTAACATTTGGCAAAGACAAGGTTTTTGTCCCTCTAACTGCCTGACTCTAGAATACAAGTGTGTGTGTGTGACATAATTAACCCGATTTGTCCAATGATGATCCTAATCCCAGCGTAGACTGCTTTATTTATGACAACCACTACACTTTGTTTGTGTCATCGAGAATTTACAGTATTTACAATTTTCTCGTTTCTAGTTTCAACATGTGGTCAGTCCGACTGAAACCTCCTTCCCACGTGTGGATACAGAGGAGAATGTAGATTAAATATTCAACACTAAGGTCTCTAAAAGGTCATTAAATGCTGATTTTATACTATACCACTTTAGTACAGTTCTTAAAAATCATCGCACCATAAAATAGTCGGTGTGAAAACAACAGTAATATGTACATTCAGTGTCAGGGATTACAGGAGTTCTTTAATCACGACCATTTATTGCAGAGTAAATCGGATGTCCTTCTGTTGTTTATCTATATTTACTGGTCCATCACTAAGTCATAGCTGTACAAACACCAACAACAGTGATGCATTTTTTGTGTGCATTTTTTTTGTTCTGGAATCAGACATTTTGTCTTGACTTTGAACCGTCTTGACAGCTGCCGAACACTTTCTCTCACGGTGGAATCGATTCGGCTCTGACTCAGAGATTGCTGCAAAAGAGTTTCTTTCCACATTTTGGGAAAACAAAAACCCTACTTTGCTTTATTAGGAAGCTGTTGCCAGAGCAACCGCTGACATGAAAGATGGATGACTGACACTGATCAGCAACACTTGCAAAACCTCTACTGTTTTATGATGATCGTGTTCAGACAACCAGGGAAATCATGACAAATTGACATTGAAAGGCTGTTTTAAAACAAACTAAAGTAACGTCTGAGATAACATTAATATATATTCTTGTTTTCCCCCTTTTTTATGAGGAAAGTGAGAAAAAGTCTGCATCTTTTCCTCGTGTGAAGACAGTTTTGTCAGATACAGCCTTGGCTTGTTGTTGTTCTGCTCCAGAAAATGCGTTGTGTGTTCAGCAGAGGCGTCACTCAGACACACATGTAACACAATGCTTTTAGACCCTCATCAGATGCAGACCTCCTCCTGATATTCCATGTGTTCCTATTGTTTTCTGCTGTGCTGGTGGCATGTCGTGTATACCCAAAGCTGCAGAGTTTCCTCTGGTCCTCTGTCGTCATCTGTGTGTAATTACAGTCAGGCTAGAGCTTGAGTAAATCCAGTCCGCACAATGACGCTGGTATTGTAAATAATGAAGCTATAAACACGTGTCTGCCAGAGGAAAAGCTGTTGATTGTCGATCGGCTGCAGGAGGAAACTCTGAGTGCACAGCTTCGGTCGTATCGCGGACATATAACCGACACGGGAAACAACAAGAGTCTGCAACTGCCTTCGTAATTTCAACATTATGTATTTGAAATATGTGTTTATCAATTTACGTTTTTCCTTTTGTTGTTGTTTATGTTCATTTTTCAATGTCATTTCCCTTGTGTTTAACATTCCCGTTTGTTTATGTTCATTACGTTGCCATGTTTTTCATCATTTCAAAAATGTTTTGTGTGTTTCCCATGTTCCTCCTCCCTCCCCCACCCCCACTTCTCCTTTATTTTCCTTTGAACCAATCATGTGCGTGCACATCATGTGACTTTGTCATGTGGCTCTTGCATGGTGCTGATGATGTCGTCTTCGCTGGCCAACAGAAGGTAATTGTTTTTGTTGTTTAGTCAAAGATCATGTGAGATTAGCGCCGAGAACGTCCGTCTAATTAGACTTTAGATTCGACTGCTGTCACTTTTGTTTGGCCATTTTTTTCCTCATCCATCTCAAGATGATAAAATACATAGTAAACATGCATTGTTTCACTCCACTCGCCTCCATTCATCGCTCAGATTTCCTCATCCATCTGCCGACTACGACGCGTTTTGCCCATTTCCCATCGTAGACTGCAAAGTAGTTCATTTCTGCTCCTTTAATCATATTAGAAAGAACAATCAGGGGCCACGGTGTTGTGCAGTAGATAGTGCACTCTGGTTGCATTAGCATGTGTAAATATACAATAGGTAAAATACATCATAAGCCATGTGTCATATTGTGCAGTCACGTTGATTTATAGCCGATTAAATCATTAAAAGCCGCTTTAAATCAACATTATTATTTAAAATTAAGATATTTTACTTTAAACCGTGCAAAAATGAGGGCTCATTTCAGTTGTAGTGGATTTAAATGACATGCAACATGCAGTATAATGTACGTATTTATGATATAGTCATTGGGCTCCCTCATTCCATTCCATACAGATCTTACTGTATTCAGTAAGTACTCACATAAATGAATGTTATGTTGAAGCATGTTGTTTATCTTCTTCTCTTTTGTGACTCATAAAATCGAAGCAAAAATAGATTTTGTTTTATTTTGTTTGGCAAATTTATCAAAAAAGGAAAAATTGAAGAAAAAATAACAATGACACACGTGTTCATGCGCTGAGGTGTACATATATACATTTTGGTCATTTCAATTGTAAACACAATTTAGAAAGGCAAAAACAACATATTGTTTCCCCTTATGTGCCTTTTTCTTCACATTCTGATCCGATTTGTTTTGCCATCTTCATTATACTGTTGAAGATTTGACAGTATAAGGATTTAATTATAATTTCATGTATATTTTATTTTAAATAACAGTCTACGATCACAACGCAAGAACAGCCTCACAAAGAGCAAACGACTGCATTGCACGCATTAGGACCCACTCAGTAGTTCTTTTTCTTACTTTTCTCCAAATGTTTACAGTAGTCAGGAGTGTTTTAATGATTGGACTCACAGCATGGCATTTACTGCAGCATGCAAGTTTGTTTCCTCTCTGTCGTCGCACTCTCCCTCTCATTGCTCTGGTGTTACTCGATGGAAGTGTTGTTCCTGTTTGCATGTGTCTCTGTCTCCCCCTTCACTCCAGGTCACACAGAAAAGAGCAGTGTTTGATCAGAAAAATCCAGCTGTGCTTTATTCAGTATTTTTTTGTGATTTTAAATCAGGTGTGAAGTATATTTGGTGTCAAAACTGTGATTACCTTCAAAATTTGACCACTTAGCTGTCAGTAAATGCTGAAGACGACTTCAGGGGACTGTCCCTCCTCGATCGTGTGTCAGTGAGGTCACCTGTTGCCTCTGCTGCAGCGACACCCACAGTTTCCCGCCTGCATGGTGGAGCATCTCATATCTAACCCCCGTCTGTCTCTCTCTCTCCTCAGAAATGTTCACCTAACCCAGAATGATGCTCTTTAACAATAACACCGCACTGTGCACTTGCAGCTGTTACTAACGGTTTTATTCGCGTCTTGCATCTGTCACTCTCAGCCAGACAATGAAGAGAAAGTGCCTTCATGCATATTCATGAAAAACCACTGATAACGATGTTTGAAATGTTCAAATATTTGTCTCAATTTGTCACAAAGTTAAATACGATACAGTTAAAATTGTATTATCGTAGGCTTGTTGTCATGGGGGTGGGGAAAAAGGCTTAGACGTGATGTGATAGTTGGTTTAATAAGAAAACAACAACGCTAACAGCGTGTAGCCTCCATGTACCTAATTGATGACTCCGGGCTGGTCGTCTCCTCCCAGGCAGACCTTACAGTAGCATGACAAAAGCCAACTCCGCTCCACAAACAAAACACCTTGACTCTCTCCTCCCCACAAGATTATGTAAACGTTATTAAAAGTAATAGAGCAACATATCCAATCAAGGCTTACAAGCTCATTATCCAGCGACCTAGCAGTCATTACTCAGGGGGACAGAGCAGATAATGAGGAGCGTCAAGGAGAACAACACCTCAGTCAGTGGTTTTGAGGCGGACACGCCGCTCGCTGCTCTTTCCCTCGAGCTGCCCTTAAAGGAATACACCACCCAATATCTCTCTTTGATAATCAAATACTGTCAAACTGCTGGCCTGATATGCAACAGTGAGTCACTGTGTAGCTGTAGGTTCCAGCTGTCTACTGTCTCTACGGTTGTTTATTTGTCTCTATATGATGCCGCTTGAACTGATGACGGATGGGTTTGACAAGGTTGACAAAGGAATGCAACGATTTTAAATTGACTTTAACTGAGAGGGCAAGAAATGAAAGTGGTCAGTGCAGCGTTTAAAGCAACTACAGTAAGAAGATGATGTGGTGCGACAATTGAGGATAAAACATCCCCAAACAATATGACAGTGTGGCAGGAGAGGATAGTGACAGGTGATACTTTTTTTCTGTCCTTTTCTGCCACTCAACACATTTAAAAGTGTTGGTTAAAAGAGTATTCATCTGGCTTTAGTGTCCTGAGTACTTCCTTGACTCAAAAGGTTTTCAGGCTCACTCAAACTCAAATATTCCTCATAATCTATTTGAAAATGTTGCCATTTATCATCAAGATCATAAGGAGAGAGGGAACACAAAAAATGTGTCTTTGAACAGCCACGTCGTATTTTCCGTGTCCCCCGTCTGAGGAGAGCCACTTTACATTCGTGCATGTCCTTACGAGTCCGCACTTCTGCTGGGTCGGCATCAGTCTTGCCTTCCCCTCGCGTGTACTCAGTCAGTCTCACATTCCACTCAGCAGCACTGATTTCTCACCAGGAGTTCTCCTTCATTTGTGTTTCCTTGTATTCCTTATTCCTTGATGGGTACCAGCAGACTTCCTCATATAACCTCGAGCAGGTTTCCATGGTTACTCTTCCGTTGTCACTTTAGACCAAATCAAGAGCCACCAAGTGGCCTGGAAAGTGTTACAGGGATGATGTAACTATGGTCCATGTGGAGTCAAAATAGAGGGGTGGAAGGTTTAGTCTGGGTTTGTGCAGACAAACACTCACCCCAACCTCGTACCATATAACTTCTTTTTCCCTAAACCAAAATCACTTGAGTGGCTGCCATTTTCAGAGACACGTCTTCTTCTGCAGAGGGGTAGAAAAGCTTAGTGTTCAGTGGGCCATGTGTATTGTCTTTGACTGAGACTGTGTTGAGAAATAACACAAAAACAATTGTTCTTTCCAGGTGAGGCTGAGAACATAATGCAATTCCCATGTGGCCTAAATCGGGTTGTCATTTTTGTTCCCGGGAAAACCCTGTCCCGGTGGCAAAAGAGAATAAGACAGTGAGAGCGTCGCTCGCTGCAGTGCAGATCAATATAAACACAGATTGTGTTGTTTCTCTCTTGCCATTATGCTGTTCAATCAGTTTTAACACCATAATGACAAGTTTAAAGGCATTAAACTGTCTCTTTCAGCTTGAAAAGAAACTACTATTGGCAGAAAAAAGGAAACAAACATCCGTCTTTTGCGTCAGTGTCAGACTCATTCATCCAACCTGACCTTTATTTACATGTATATACATATATATGTATATATATGTATATACATGTATATAGAGATATATATATATATATACACACACATATATGTATATATATGTATATATATATACATATAAAGGTCAGGGTTAGGTGTTTCAACAAAACCACACTATTTCCAAGGTTGCTCCTTTGAGACAACACTTATAAGTCACACCACTTAAGGTCCTTGTCAGGCAACATAGCATTGATCATGGTTAGGCATTCGTCCTAAAGACGGATGCTTGTACATAGTCTTAGGATGCAAACTTTTCCTGACAAGTATCAAAATGTCCATAGAACTAGATTTATCCATTCATCCTCTCCCTTGTCCATACTGTTTGTCCAGAACATTTCGAGCAGCAGCATTTTTCAAAAAGCACAGATAGGTACACAACTCACCTGTCAGTCCTTGAAGCCGTAAAACCGTTTACGGCCGGCGCTCAACGCGGCAGACGCTGAGAGATTGATCATCAAAAGATGGGTGTGGGTGGGGTATCGATTGAAATGTAACACACGAAAGGAAGGCTACGTTAGTGTGTCATCGAGGGGAGTCTGCGAGCAGTTAACACATGGTATCACAAGACGTGTATTTGATTATAAGATACTGTTGTGTAGCTCAGCACAAAAACCTCTGTTGTATCAGGCCAGCAAAAGACAGTCTTTAACATACTGCGATTAAGGCCATCTCCACATCTGCAATGTCCCCTGATTTTCATGCTTTTTCCAGTTTTTTTTTTTCGTTTTTTTTAAGAAAAGCAATCTTCTCTTAACCCCATAGGTTGCACTGGCAATCAATCTCAAAAGTCAAACCAGTCAGTAATTCAACCTTGAAGACGGCAGCGCATTAAGAATGTTAGACACGTGTCAAGGAGACGCATGTTTGTGTAAAAGAACGTACTAATCCTGATTTTTCTTGGTTTGTTCTGTGTAGGGGAACCCACTGCCCCAAAGCTAGAGGCCAAGGTCCATAACAGGGGCAATTCTCTTAAGGTCAACTGGATCAAACAGGACGACGGCGGTTCACCCATTAAACATTACCTGGTCAAATACAAGGCTGTGAGTATACTGTGCTGGGCAAGCTTGGTAACTTGGTTTTCTGCAGGTTTTGTGTTTTTCTTACCAGTTCACACAATACAACTGTTCACTCTGAAAAAACAACTCCCAAAGCACAATTGTCATATTTTGCACCCAAACGATTTGCATCCTCTGGAATATAATCACATTCCCCAACTGAAAAAAGTTGGGACTTTACTTCTGTCTGTGTGTGTGTATTTGTTGTTCTTGTTCTAAGTTAAAGTGAATAGTTTTCTTTGGGGACGTTGTCGACAGAAAGGATTAGTGTTTTGACAGATCGAGCACTAATCCATGTTTACACACTGGCTTCTTACCAGTGAATGCTGACTGTGTGTGTGTGTTTGATGACACAAAAAAGCCATAAACCTATGGGTGGGGGAAATATTCTCAGGTTATTTACCTACATAATGTAAATTACAGCTCAGGGGGTCTTGGCGGGGTATTCATTATTTGTGCTTGGTATGGAAATAGATGAATAGTCACTGATCTTCTCGTATAAAAACAGCAAATTTGTAAATCTCTAAATATCGTTTCCTCCTCGGTTGTCTCGAACCATATCCAGGCGAACTCCTGGTTTTGTTATCGCACAACCGCACAACCTTTCACATGAACTCAAATTGGAACTAGTTGCGTATGATTGTTGTCGACTTCCACGTAAATCAAATCGTTGTCCGTTTCACCGCTCTTTCTCACATCACAGATTCGTGCGGCAAATTTTCTCGGTCCAAGATAATCTGTGGCTGTACAAGAAGCACTGAGAATTATGCTGTGAACTCTGCTTGTGCAGTGTGTTAGGGCATCAACAATTCACTCGTCTTATCTGCGGCAAACAGCCTTGAAAATGGGGTCGTTCTCAAATGATCTTGAACGACTCTTCCCTGCAGTAGAATGACCCCAATCTCACTTTGTCGCCCAGTTGTAATGTTTGCCCCGTCGCTCTCCTTCCTCAGAAGCACGTATCCGACTGGAAGCCCGAGATCCGCCTGCCTCATGGCAGTGAGTATGTGGTGCTGAACGGCCTGGACTGGGACACAGAGTACGAGGTGCACGTGGTGGCAGAAAATCAGCAGGGCAGGTCTGACCCGGGAATCCTCTCCTTCAGAACAGCCACAGAGCCCACTACCATCCCAGGTACTTTTCCCCATAATCCCACCCTGAGCATCCTCACACATCAGTGTACAAAGGCGTCCACTGTGACCGGGAGGGGTTCCATTAATCTGAGCCCTGACTGTTATTAGGTGCTTATTCACAGCTTGCTGGCTTTAGGGTCTGACATGAATCCTCTGTCTCTGTCTATTGTGTCACGCAGGTGCATAGTGTTGGCGGCCGGTAAATGAAAGGAAATATTAGAAACACCACAATACTACCATATTTTAATTTAAAAACAATTCTTAGATCGAAATGATCTGCATCCAAAGAGTTTCACTGCTTCACTATCAGAACTTATCTGTGTCCATACGTGTGCGCACTCGCCATGTGAACAGGAAGCTGATTGTTGTTTGGACGCGGTGAAAACTAAGCTGTTATGAGACTTTCACGGCTCATATTTGAGATTTGAAGTCATAAACCAGATATAATAAATGGCCACAGCCTGATAGTTTGACAAGTGAAGCATATGAGGTAGGACAAAAGTGTGTTATAAACAAAACTGGGTAATATCGATGTCGCCTCAGAATGCAGTGTGACAAGAGCACAAACTCTGTCACACAGTTTTTAATTGATGCAAAAACTACTGTAAAAGAAAAGGAAGATGTCGATGTAGTCTTCCAGTGCCATCATGCACTTAAGTTTATTTCTATTTAGCCCTTGCCTGTTGCCAAAACCTTCTTATCTCCAGTTGTTTCCAGTTCTCCTCCACTGGATCCTTTATTTCCCCGCATACACAAGCCCCTTATTTGCATGTTGTAACACCATGTGCTCACTCGATCAACAAAAACTACAACATCCACATATAAAGAGCTCGAGCATCCATGCTCTGTTTATTTATTAGTTCTCTCCCCCTCCTCCCTGATGCTCTGCTGCAAATAAAACCTCTGCCGCTCTTCTCCAGCTCCCGTAAAGGCAGCTGTTTTACTGCTCAGGTTCAGTAAGGAATAAAGTCAGAGCAGATATCAGTCAGACCCGGAGCATTTTGGCCAGTTAATACCAAACACTTTCTACCCAGGTGGTCACGGTCTGTCTTTGTGCTGTTGCTGTGTGTGAGGTGCACTTTTTTTTAACACGGGCTGCCTCCCCATTGCACTATTCCTGACCTCCGGTGTTATAAGAGGTCAAAGGTCGTTCTTGTGTCTTTCTGTGTGGAAAAACAAGGTGAGATTTTCTCTCTGTCTCATCCCGTCTTTCCTCAGTAACACTTTATTTCAAGGTACACTGAAACGCCAATAACTCGTATGCATAGAGGGAGTTTATTGGCTCATAGTTAATTATTTAAAAAGCACGTACTAGTGTTGTATTCTGCATCATCCACAACTTGGTGACTTCCTAATAACTGCTGTTAAAAGTAAGAGAGGATGTTGTACGTACTTTCTCCACCTTCACTGTTATTAACAGACCCTCTAAATAAGTGATGGCTTCCTTTCAAGATAATGAAGGCACTGATTCAATGGTAAAAGAACAAAGACGGTAGAAATATGACTTTTATTAATGGCACACTTCAGATTATGTTTAGATATATGTAATAAAACGTCCTTAACTCAAGTGCCTTCATGAATATAATCCAAAATTAATCATTTTGAAGCACCCTGGATCATCTCCGACAGGAAGTGTAACGGTACCTCATATAAAGTGTTACCCTTTGTTTCCATCCATTATCAGGTCGTTTGTTTCAGTTGGGTTCCATTTCTTTTCTCTCCCCCATTGGAACAGCCTTAAAAACCATGGTGGAACTAATGAAGACTTGCATATGTTCAAGATAGCGCAGACTAGGCCACGCAGCCGCTGCCCGTGGCTGACAAAGTTTATAAATGTAAACTTTCACCGACGTGTGTTTCCAACACATGGAGTCCCGAGAATAAACGACACTCGCAGTATCTGAAAGAAAGACAGAAAATAAATGAAGCTGGTAAAGCTTACGGTAGCGTAATAATAACCCTAATTCCCAAAACTAATCTGTGTCTGGAAATAGTCTTCAACAAATGCACTTTCCTCCTGTTAGAATAATGTATGCTAAAGACTTCCAGCACCCAGCTGTTTCCAGAGATTAGTGGGCGTCTCTTTAAACATATTTGTGACTTGTTACTAAACATTTACTCCCTCGACAAATGGGTCTGGGGCCGAGAGTCACGGGAAAGGGTTAGGAAAGTCTGCAGAAAGTAATAAAACAAACAAAGAAACAAGTGCTTGGTTAAAAAAATAAATAAATACACAACACCATCAGCTGTGACCTCAAAAGAGTCGTGGAATGGAAGAATGAAAGAGTCAGTCAGTACGTGCACATGCACAGTTAAGTCCAGCTATAGTTGTAGGTGGCGCTGTGGTGCTTCTGAGTCTTAGGCTGTTCCCGGTTCAGCTTGTGGCTTCTGTGTCAGATGAAATCTACCTCCTTGGCGGTCCAAAACAAACGCACCTGCCTGAAATTTCACCATGTATTTGCCGTCGTTATCTTCTTTTTTTGTGTGTGCACCGGATTCTTCTATTATTTCTGTGTTGAAGGCGAAGATGGGAATAATAACACAGGCGCAGAGCTAACAGGCCAACTTCAGGTCCGACTGCAGGTACATGCAGGATTAACTGGACTCCCAGTCACATTATCTTGGCGTGTTAGTCCGACTTTGAGAAGTGCAATTTACAATTTCAGTAGTACTAACATCAGATTTTAGTCAGATGAACACAATAATTAGATTGATTTAGGACACTGGCTTCTCACTTTATCAGGTAATTGCCTCAAATACTAAATTATGACCCAAGTGATTTGTTTTTACTTTTACCGTTTCCCATTTAAAAATGAAATCCTAGTAAGCAGAATGCAGTACAAACATTCACAGCATTATATTTTATTGTATCTCATTACTTTTCCCCCATCATTATTCCCTCATTATTCCCTCATTGACTGTACGTCACATCACTTTGTCCATGATCGGGTTTAGTCTCGGATCTGACCGTTGAAGGTCAATGACTGACCACCAGATTCCGTGTGTGGCCTATAGTCGGGTGGGGACGCAGCCCGTTACAGACTTTGCATGGTGCTACTTCCAGCTGGATTAATTCCATGTGTTCTTAACTGGAGACCCTAAAAAGGCTACGACTGCCAGTGCATGGCACATAAACAAACCAGTTATTTTTCATGCGCTTGCTGGGCAACAGCCATGTAGCAGTGGGAGGTTTGGATCACTCATAATACGAAAAGAGCAGAAGTTCACAAGTCAATCCTCCTTTTCATTTCCATAATTACTTTCATTTAGTGTTGTTTTGATTTTTAGATTTTTTTTTGTACTTCTTCCAAGTTGCTGCTTTTTTTTCCCCCCCTCCCTCACTTCGGTACACATGGGTGTATTTTTAGCTACAACATCTGCATTTAATTTCAGAAGCTTTCACAGCTGTTTTTGAGTAACGTCAGCCTACAACAGCTGCGCCGGTGTAAATTTATTCCGTCTCTCCCTCTCTCTCAGCTAAATTGGCGCCGTGATGCAAATTGTGAATGTAGTTCTGATTTTGTTTACTCTCCCCTGTTTTGCTTTTTCATTTTTCAAATACATTTCCCGAAACCTGTCACATAGAAAACCACCATGAATTGATTTCAATAACTTTTGGAGCGCAGGAGTCAGTATTACACTAAATCTTCTTAGGGAGAAAATGATTGGTTTAAGTCTGGTTTAAAAAACCTTTGCTTTGTCTAATTCTCTGCAGATACAGCTGGGCGGCATTTGCATGCCTCAGACTTGCAGAACAGCTTTAATGCTGTTCAGCTGTATTTGCAGAGAGCAAACCACTCCCATGTGCCCAAATTCCACACATTAGTGTAAATGAGCGTATATGGGAACAAAAGTAGCCGGTATTGATGACTGATCCATCCATGTCTCCCCAGCTCAGGTCGACGTTTGGAGTGAAACTAGCATTAAAAACAAAGCTATTAACTTTGGTAGTTGTTATAACATGGTATCATATTGTCATCCATGTCATATGCTTGACCTTCATAACCAGCTTCTATTTTGGTTGTGTGGTTTTGCATGGGCCTTTCTCCCTGCCATGACCAGTGGTGTAAAAGGCGTAAATAATCTCCTTTTTCCAACATGTGCACATTACTTATAGTGGTTAATAACAGTGTGATCCAAATCACGAACACAACAGAGCCACTGCCACTTCTGCTTTGACTCTGCTTTATTAAAATGTGCGTTTGATGAATGTGACGAATCCTGTTTTTTCCCAACCGTGTCTCTCAGAAAAGGTCATTTATATCCCGTGTATCGTGTGTTTTTTTTTTGAACAGACGTGCCGTAAGTAACGCCGGCCAGATTGCTGCGTGATAAGTGTAATGAGGAAACATCTCTGATTAATGATTCTGCAGAATTGCAAAAAGTGATATTTTCAAATTTACACAACAAGTCATTTGTCTGTGTAGATGACTGAACGCCCATGTCGCGCTGCTGCTTCTGCACAGCAAGTCAGTATTTGATGCTGCACCAGCGAAACCAGTGCAGCATCATTACTCTGCAGGCTTACAGAGAGGCCGCTAATTGGAAATAGGAATCCTGTGTTTTTGTCAATCATCCTAACAGCCTTAAAGGCCTCATTGTGTCTATAATGTTTACATAAAGGACTCTTACCTCGCCTTACACCACTGGCCATCACAAATGAGAGATAATAGCTCGAGTCCCACGGATGTGTCCTCACATCCGCTGCGTCTGATCTGCACCATGACCGATTAAAAAAACCCCTCCCTGTTTGTTTGTATGAAACGTCGGCGCGACGACGAGGCCGCAGCAGTGTGTTGTGTGAGTCGTCTTCCCCCTTCCATCTCCATTCCTCATCGACCTCCGTCTCTCTGACCTTTCACCCCCGCCTGCCACGAAACCATGCGTCGCTTGCCTTTCTACTAACATGCTATGACTTCTTTTTTGCTTTGATCCTCAAACTTAGACGTCCCCCCTTTTGTAATCCCCTCAGTTGAGTCTCTGATAACCTTTCAGATTTGCATTTCTGTATTTCTGACCTATTTCTCTATCTCTCCCCCTCTTCCCCTTCTTTCTTCTCCCTGCGTGGTCTTCTTGGGCACCTGTGGACCATGACATTGCCATACACACAAATTTCTTTCTCTCTTTGTGCTCTTGTTCTTTTGTCTGTCTGTGTCCGTGTCCCACCTCCTGCTTATCACTCTGTGTGGATATTGACATGTATGTGCGCTGCTGGCCGACGACCGCAGCCACCCTCGGTTGCCAATGTGTCACGCACAGTCTGGCAGCTCTCCTGCTGTCCATGCTCGCCGCGCACTGGCTCTCATAAACTGATTTTGTTTCGAGGAGAAAGAGGAACGTCTGAGCCTGTGAAATCGTTGGGCCGCAGACCCCCCCCCTTTGCTTTCTATGCCTTTTGACCCTTGTGCAGCCACACACAAGATGAAAAAAAAAAAAGAAAAAAAGATGACGAGTCAAGACATTGGTTTCATGATGTTATTACAGGGTGCTCAGTACTTGCATCATTCTCAACTTTTGGGGACTTAGATTCTGTTGATAATTTTGTCTCATTATTTTTCATGTCAATAAAAACGAATAGAAACAGAAAGGGCAAACTTATCAGAAGGTTGTGTTGCTGTTACAACTCGGACATGGGTGCTCCTTTGACATCTAATGTAAAAAAAACAAAACAAAAAAAACAACAGTGTTGCTTCTTTGTTTTAGATAGTTAGCACATTCATAATGCCTTAAATGTCATCTGAAGAGGGGTGATACATACAATAATGATTACCACGCACTGTTTTCCAGTGTCTACAGTGTTCCAGCCAGAAATGGTAATTGCAAAGGGATTTTTATTTTGGAATTTAGGACCAATTACCGAGACACATTTTCAAATTGTTGTCTCAAATGACGTACTAGCATGAAAACTGCATGAGAGCTGACACAAGGCATGACCCAGTGTTCATAAATGTGCTATGCAGCTGCTTTGAAGCTCCGCCCACAGCCCCCGGTCGAGCATTATGAATGTGTTAACGCAGTATTGAGTGAACACACGCAGAGAAAAATGAATATTGATCATGCTCGAAGTATTTCTTTTCTTTTTTTTTCCAAGGACACGTAATAACGTCAAGATTGCATATTCCACTCACTATCAAGTACATTGTTATGTAACCGCCTTGTGAGCAGAGGGTCAGAGGGTCACGCAGATACAAACTAATCATGTTTTGTGAAAGTGTACATACTCTTTTCAAACTGGTCGACAAGAATCCAGCTGGTATTTCGACGGTCATGTTCTCTTTTTACCTGAAAGCAGAGGATTAATGTCTAAAAACACGTAAATGCCACAGCTGTTAAACACTAAAAAAAACAAAAAAAAAACAACTCATTTTCAATAATGTGAAATTATTTTATCCTCTGAGACATTTTTGTAAGTACATATTAGTGTATTTCCATGTAACCATTGTAGGGTTGAAATAAAATGTCTTTTTTCTTTTTGTTTTCTTGAAAAAAGCTGTTCTATTGTACATATACGCCGATGTGTGTGACTTGTACTGACTTTTCATGGCCCTGGATTATGAAGCGAATTTCAGGCCTGCCCCTCCTTTCTTTCTCCCCAGAGCTTTAACAAAGTTGTCTGGATTCTGCATTCAGCGTGGCATTACACCACGGGACTGTTAAACCCAGATGTTGGCGAGAAGATTACAAGCCAGAATTGATGAAGAGCTCGTTTACGCATTTACATCGAAGTATTTAAATACTTACAAAAGAGAAATAAGCTACATAGAAGAAGTCTTGCGAAGAAACCTACTAGATCCCCTCTATGTATATATATATATATACATATATATGTATATATTTAAATGATTCATAAAATTCCGATAATTCATAAAAATAGTCTTGGCTCAAAGATGCAGTTTAATAAAGATACTATAATGTTTAGTTACTTGTTAGAAGCTACGGAGGCTTCTGAGTATGTATGTATACATATATATATATATATATATATATATAACTTATGGATGCTAACATTTTTCCAATCTGATTATAAACAACACTTTAATATGCAATTGCGATTAGATAGAAATCAAATTTGCAACTCCGACCTGGAAAGATTTGAACATAATATTCACTATGTAGTCGCAGCTCGCCTCGCCTCGCCTCGCCTTGGTTGTGTTTCCATTACAATAATATTATAGTACCTCCTCAATGTGGGCAGAGTCATCACTGCACGGCTGCCGTGACTTTGTTTCTCGCACGACACACACAAACAATTAGAATCAGTTGATTCTAAATACACCAGACTCCTCGCGTTGGATGACACGTCCTGTGACGGCACTCTGACCAATCAGTGGCCGCCAACCTGACGACGTCGCGCATAGTATCAGCTCGGCTCGCTTGGAACCTCGCGAGAGCAGGTACTAAAAAAAGGACTGTCGCTAATGGAAGTGCAAAATAGCCGCACCGTGCCGAGGTGAGGCAGGCCACACTAGTGAATAAGGGGCGAACAAGCTAAAATTACGTTTGAAATCGGCATCTTCAGTGTTCATGCAGAATTAGCACAAACATGTGTTGCTTTCCAATTGGTTTTCTGATTGGATGTCATTCAAAGCCTTTTTAGTTTAGTCCTAATTGGTTTAAGACTAAACCAAATGACTTGATCTGGAAGCAAAAAGGGGAAAAAGTCCTTATCATTGTTATAACAACATATGGGTCGTTGACTATAGGTGATTTCTAACCTATTGTTTCACCCTGTGCAGTTTTGTGGCTCGATGGCAAACTAGTTCCACCTTTACATAACTACTTGTGAAGGGTTTTCTTTTGTTAAATGTAAACATGCAGTGTCTCATCAATAGACCAATTCTGTTGTTTTTCTTGGGATGGCAGTCTTTGTGGAAATCAAACAAAAAAAAGCCTAGAATTATTGTTTTGTTTACTTCTTTTATAAAGGCTTATTCTTATTCATCCAAAGCAAAGTATATGTGGTCCGAAGCCCTCAATTAAGGGAACCGTCCGCTCGCACACTTATGTTTAAATTGCCGTGGAGTCATGAGAGGTGAGGGGAATGCGAAGCGTAAATGAAGAGTGTCACATCGCTCACAGCCATGATCAGCAACAGTTCAATGTGAGAGAATTAATAAAGCATTGATACATTTTCAGTAATCAGACAGATGTGATTCTTTTCTCTTAAACTATTAATAAAACCAAATGTCTGTTACTTTCAAGGAAAAAGCTCTGGGGTCGCCCGGCTACATTCCTGTGAGAAGCGATTTGTTTTATGAGTAAAGTGAACTGGCATAAAACACAAAAGAAATATCCACACACATTTTCCAGAAGGTCATTTTACTGCTTAAAAAACCCAATAGTTCAACACGTGTCTCCGCCCGCCCCTGCTCTGCTGCTGTACACACGCAAACGCTCCCTCTCTTTTGACAGAGCCTGTTTTCAGATGAACATACAAATGATTTCACGTCATTTCCATCAACGACAACAAAAACAAATCACCAAGAGTTATGCACTGCAGCTGTAAAGAACAAGGACCAATCCTAACATGTGCTTTTGTGGCCACTTATCATTAATTCATCAAGAAAATGTCAGCTCAGTGTCACCCAAAATTACAATGTGCTGCAAATATTAAGCAAAGGACGGTGCTATATTTCTACACCACCGTCCTTTGCTGTTTACTAAAAGCGGCAGCATTTCTGTTGCCACTTGCTTATCAGACATGTTTTCATGGCTTTTTCTGTTTGAAACCCGCCGAGGCTCATTTGAAGTAATGTTCGCCGGTTGCAAAGGGCACTTCAAGCAGTTTCACGAGCAAAATGTCAAAGGTTTCCTCCCTTTAATTTGACACCCTTACAGGGGTTTTTGGAGCGGGTGCTTCTCGGTGAATGTATCTCACGAGGCTCTCTGCATGTGTCTCAGGATGTACGAGTGCCAAATAACCGGCGCGTGCCCCTGAGGGCAGGATAATCTCAAGAGGCAAAAAATATTGTATAAATACAGTATTTTTTTCTTACCTTTCGGTAGTTGCTTAGGCCAGTTTCTCTCTGTAAGCTCTGGCCTTCTGGCCCCCCCTCCTTTCCTTGGCTGGGATCAAAATGAGACTTGAATTCTTCCAGTTTATTATCCTTGGCACGGCTGCTCCATCTCCACTAGGCTCTGTCACAAAGATAATAAGTGTTTACGGCACCCTTGAGGTGCACTTTGTCACTCGTTGGTCCCTCGCGATGTTCATCAGTGCGTACTGAGTAATGGTGGTGCTGATCAGTGCTAAGTGCTTTTCATTTTTACTAATCAGGGTCTTCATCTAAATGCTCGCACCAGACTTGCGTTGCATATAAAAGGAATCCCTCTCCTCCCCGAGGCA
This sequence comes from Solea senegalensis, assembly GCF_019176455.1. NCBI lineage: Eukaryota > Metazoa > Chordata > Actinopteri > Pleuronectiformes > Soleidae > Solea > Solea senegalensis. The sequence continues at coordinate 4,896,665 of NC_058033.1, forward strand.
AGTGGTGCAGTCACCCACTGCATGCAGAGTAACGGGGGAGCGGCTGGTGTTCTCTGGGAATTTAAGATTTACTTTCTTTACACACAGGGCCCCAAACACTTTCTCAGTTAGTCAGCGGGATGTGATTAATGAAATTTTCTGTGCGGTCCAATAGACTGAGCTCACCCTCCAATTTGTTTAAATGCTAAAGTGGTCTTGGTCTTGGATGCTATTATTTAAGCTCAAATCAGCAATAATGAAGCGACAGGTAGGGGCACTGTGACAGGGTTAGGGCAAAGCAGGGACTAGCCAAGAGAAAAGTACTTTCTTTTAGACCCTGCTTACATTTTATGATCAGCTATTTAGTGGACTGACAAAATAAAACAAAAAGTTATCGAGTTAGATGACTCGTTCCCACCGAAGTCATCGTTTTAATTTTGTCAACGGTTTTCTTTGTTCACTGTGAGCTGCACATATGCTTCAGGTGGGAGTAGGAAAAAGAAAAGTGAAAAACCAAAATGAAAAGTTGTCGCTGCAGAAAAATGGTTTACTTGTCTGTTCAGCGCTTCAAACTCATAAGGTCATTGTGTATTAGTTTCATAATGGAGGAATTTGTGAAATGGAAAAGTTAAAGAACAAAATTTGAGCTTAAAAAAGTAGAGCTGGAGCTGCTGCAGCAGCATTATTATATGAGGACCTCTCCAAATTATATGTTTACATTCCAGTTGTGGTTTGGTATCACTGTGTTTTGGAGTGTTGTTGAAGAAAGGGGCGTTTGATTTGCTTTTCACTGTACCCCCCTTTGACCCCTTTAACCCCCTGGATCACCCGTGCTATCATGTTGTATTTTTCTATAAACAAATACTCCCCCATTTGATACGCAAATGTGTTATATTGTGTCATATTGTGTTTGGGGGTTCGCGGTCAGATGATGAGACATCATATTCCTGTTCTGACTAAATCATTTTGCACAAAGCAAAGGCATAAAACAATACGAAAGATGACAGCAATCGTCTCCCATCGTTGCTACATTTTTTTAAATGCATAGAGTATGAAGGTATTTTTTTCTTCCCCCCTCACTGCATTCAGCCGTCACGCTGTGTGAAAACGAGTTGCTGGTGCCAGTGCACTCATTAGTTTGTGATGCCTGTTGCCTCACCAGTGACTGAAATATTCATTTAATCGTCTGAAATTCCCTCCAGCCACACGTGCTCCTTCCTGCACGAGGAATCTGCAGAAATCTTAATCAGTCAAAGATGGAGTCTGTTCTCAGCATCACCCCCACGCCCCCCACACACATGTGAAGTTTGTGTGCGTGTTAATGTGGGTGCAGTGCCACACTGTGGCCGAGCGCTGATGGAGGAGTCAGACACTTGGAACTGGCATCACTGCAAAAGCCAGAGATTAAAAACTCGAAAACTGAAATGAAAAGTGTTTGTAAGATTCCCTGTCATTTAAAATATGGACGACATTATACATTAATAACATGTTTTACTTTAATCAAGTGCAGACAGAAAATCACGGCTCAAGTTATAGTTTGATTCATGCTGTGATGAGGAGTGAAGAAAGGAATTCATTTTGCTCACCCTTCGTTTTGACAAATGTGGGTTTTTTTCTGTTTATGAATCTATAATTAATAGCTTTTACGATCGGCGCCGTGGTGATGATGATTATGATGCCTCGGCGGGGACGAGTGGCTGCGTCGCGCAAACACAGTGGAAGCGATTTCATAGTTTGCTGCAGTCCCCAGTGAGGGTTTAGAAGAAGAATGTCACTTTATTTCCTCCTCCAAGGGTGAAATTATTTGCACCACGGCAGCCGAATAATAAACAGACAGTAATAAATGATAAGTACAAGATTAAACGCATGCAAGCGTCGGTGATATAGTTGCTGAAAACATCCCAGCCGTGGTCTGTCACATTTAACATGTGACACATCATGCGTAACTGAACTCAACAGTCCTCTCCTTTTGTAGATGTTTGCTCCTCTACAATATACTGTACATGTCTGCTGTGCCAAACACACGGTGGGGGGGTTTGTTGCTGCAGTGTATCCAATTAATCCTCGCTGCACTTCAGCGCATAGACAACGATCCTTTGATTTTATTTTTATTTTTTTTGTTTCCCAGTCTCTGTGGAGAAAAACAAGTGTTGCCTCACTGTGTGGTGTCAAACATGCCTTTACCACGGCGTCTGCGGCTTCATGAGCAGTTTAATTCAAGGTTTGGATGCGTTTGATTTATTTTACAGAGCAGTTAAACAATTGAAAACTATTGCGACAAAACAAGAAACACACAATAATAAATAAATAAATAAATGAACAGAAGCTAGACCAATAAAGGACATTGCATGTAACGTATCAGAGGCATAAAATGAAATATGAACGTATACTTACACGTTTTCATTGTTACAATGCACATCCAAATGAAATTTTGTTTCACAGGCGGCTAAAAATAGCAGCAGATGGTACAAAATAACGTAAAATCAAGCAAAATGCACACAACTCAAGAAAACAAAATAACAAACATGGCTTTAGCACATTTAGAATTAAGTTGAATAAGACTCAAAATGTGTTTCACATGGCACCCACACTGCAACAGTCTATAAATGAGTGAGGCAGATTTTAAGGAATTAACAGAGATTCCAGGGTTATAGTGACATGCAAATGAACTGCCAATGTGCAGGTTTTTCCATCCTTGTAGTCACTCTCAAATGTGGGAGTTTGTCGCTGTACAAGCTGTAACTAGCTATTGATTTCCAGGCAAACGTGTTTGGGGTTTTTTTCTTCCCGTGGAATTGAGGCTTATCACATGCAGCCTGTTATCAGCAGTCTTCTGGGGGGAACTGCCTCAGTACTGTACCTGACAAGCCTGTAAAGAGAAATGTTTGTCAAGTCCATCCTGACACAGAGATATGTGCTTTCTCTCTCTCTTGGTGAGCGTTCAGTGACAACCCTCCCCAGCCCCCGGCCCTGAACACATGCCACATGATTTATTGTGCCTGTTAAAATGCAAATGAAGCAACGGGCAGCAACGGAAATACAAGTGTTGACTGCTACACTTCAGTCACCGACGTAGAAGTACACACAGCTGGCACCCTCCTGCCACTTTGATTACAGCCATCAAAGAAAATGAAGGGCCGTGTGTACAGTACGGCGCGGCTGAAAGGTGTTGAATTTACGAAAAACACCCAAACACAAACATGTACAAACTCATTGAAAGAGGAACGATCGTTGTTCCGTTTAAATTCTGTCACGCGGAGAGAGCCACGTTTACAGGATCCGCGTCAACGTCCCGGTCGATTGTGGCCATTATTTGCCCTAATTTGTGTCCGCCACGTGTTTAATGGCGCATTCAGGCGGCACTTGTCAACTCGTAAAAGTCTGGCAATTTTATGCCAATTGTAAATAAATGACATAAACTGGACTAATGAAAAATTAATGGCAGGATGTAAATAACCCAAGCCAGGGTTTTAAACTGACAGCAACAATAAATCACGTAAATGGGCACAGAAACCCAAAGTCCATCATTTGACTCTGCTCCTGAACATGCCAGTGTGCGCGCGTGTGTTTTATTAATTGATTAATTCGTCAGTGTATGCGACTGCCTTCCAAACGGCAAACATACAGGATTTGTCAGGAGCTGCTTTTTAATGTGACTGCCGGGTATGTGGATATAATTGACTAAGAAATGGCTCTCACACTGTAAAGTGCTCACATTCTGCTCAAGAACGCTTCAAAAACACTTGCGAGCGGTGACCTCTCTCTTATATATAGTGGATGCATTGAATGTTTCAATAGATATTAAGTTCACCGGCGTTGTCGGTCGAGATTCTTCTCTCGAGAAATAGAGCAACACAAAAGAGCAGAGCACTTATTATCATTTAATATCCTTGTATTGCGGCGGTTGTATATATATTTTAAAGACAATGTGCGGTCATATTATGGACACTAATACTCCAGGAGTGGTTTTTTTTTAAGCCTGTTCAGAACCATCCAAAGTGATCTGATCAGCTACTAGTCTGAACACTCTAATCTGATTACAGAAAACACATTGAGAGACGGTTTGGGGACACATGTGGTCACAATCCCCCAGCTCATGTCCTCTAATTACACTTATCAGCACCCTGGTTTTGCACTGATCATAACATGATTCCCTTTTTCTAAGGGTAAAATTAGTATTACATGTCACAGCAGCGCGAGTAGAGCTGGGATTCCCTCATGCTCCACACACACGTCAAGAAGACGTGGCCTAGGAATGTCCTCTATAACTTGCTGTTGAATTTTTGGGATATAGCTGGAATATTTATCGGGGGCAGCTGAAGCCTCTCATGGAGGCTTTGCCCGCACGGGCTCCACAGAAGTGAGTTTGTGTTATATATACCATAAATGCATATAACATGAGAGTGATTATGAAGGCACATTTTAAAGCCTCGTCTGCATCTGGCTCCGCCTTGATGCTGTCCCTTCATCTTCTTTCATGTGACAACTTCAAGGTTGCCACTTGATATGGGGGCTGCATATCACGCTGTCTCAAAAGGGACTGAGATATATATACGAGGAGAAGGTGAGGCAGATTTCGCCTGATGCCATTCACTCCCCCGGGGAAATGGAAGTGTTGGTTGTTTCTTCTATTTTCTTATTACTTAACTGAGAAGTACTAATTGTCCCTCTCAGTCTTAACAGTGTACCATATAACACAAGAGCCAAGAAAACTCTGGATATGATTCACCAGTGTCGTAGCAACAGCACAACAAAAGTCACCCACGCGGGGAGCAGAGTGTAAACGACACGCATGCATGTGTCAGACGATTTCACACATTCACGGAGATGTGATAAAACATGCCGCCGCTACCTCCACTGATATGATTATATATAAATAACCACATTTGTCAGGGTCACGTATCCGTTGAGCACAGCGCGAGTAAGCACTGAAACACCAAGGTTTCCAGTCTGTTGCGGTAAGTAGCTTGTGTTCAGATGGATTGCTTCTCATCGAGTGTAAATAAGCATTTGTTAAAACTTCATTTAAAACCCGACTGAGGTTGTTCGTTCGTTCGTTTGGATTTCATTCCTTCATTCCTTCCAAAAAACCGCACCTTACAGCTTGAATGCAAAGATGGAAATTCAGCTGTTATGTTATTAGCCGGGATTTATACATAATCTCATCAAATGCCAGAATGTGTGGAGAGAGCTAAAGGAAGCTATTCTCAAAAATGCAAAGCTGAGATGAACTGCCCTGGACCCTCAAATCCTGTTTATTCTGTTAACTGCATGTGCATTTGTGTTTGTAGGATCATCTTCACGCTCTTTGCCCTCAAAGGCGCATTAAACACAAACTGATGACGCTTTTTTTTTTTTTTTGCATATGTAGAGATAAAGAGCTGCTGAGATAACCTTGTTTAACTTCTATGTTCTTTGGGTTGCAACTAAAAAAAAACAAAAAACATTGAAGAAATGACCCCGAATACAAATATTTTAACTTTCTAGAAGATAAATAAATGGATTGCCATGTAATTGTGAAATGTTTCTAAATAACTGTTCATCGGTCCATGTATATTTTTGAATAGTTGTCACATTGAGTTGGTATCATGAGTGACAATGAAGGTTTTATTGTGACTCTGAAAAGAATAAGACCTTGTCAACTGAAACTTGAAGCAGTTTATTAAAAGCTTATAACAACCATTCATCATCGTCATTATCTGTCTCTCTTTCTCTCTATCTTCCATTCTTTCCCCTTTCCTTCATGTTACATCTCTTTTTTAAACTGATCTCCTCCTCCTCCTCCTCCTCCTCCCTTTTCTTGCCTGTTTTGCTTGCGCATCTTCTGTCCCTGTCCTTGTCCTCCAGACGCCATGGGCAGCGTCTCGGGCCTGAGCACCGGCGCCATCGTGGGCATCCTCATCGCCGTCTTCTTCCTGCTGCTGGTCGGCATCGACGTCACGTGCTACTTCCTCAACAAGTGTGGACTCCTCATGTGCATCGCCGTGAACGTCTGCGGGAAGGCCGGACCCGGAGCCAAGAGCAAGGACATTGAGGAGGGCAAGGCGGCGTTCACGTAAGTCGGCGTCCTCTCAGGGGTGATGATGAATGATGTAAGGTTGTTTTTGAAGCTGTGGTGAATCGTGATGTGCGTGTGAAGAGATCTGCTCGCAGCAGGGGCACTGTCACTGTTTCCTACAATCACATTTGAAAGAATTGCATGTGACATAGTCAGTCCTCGTCTGGTTTGCCTGAATCCTCAATGATCACAGCATAAAACAACGAAAATATCACTCACCGAAGACGGCATTCGAAATAGATCTAAGGCCGAGCTTTTTTTAGGCAAAATGTTACAGCCGGAGTTTTGCAAGTCATGCAATATGGTGAGAAGGGGTAGCTCAGCCAACGCTCACATATTGCCACGTTAAAGAAAGATGAAAATCAATTTCCTGGATTTGCCTGGATTCCTGGAAATTGTTTTCCCTTCATCTGTCGCCCCATGAGATTACACGGAAATTGAGTCGTTTTTTTTTTGAGTAATCGCTATGAGAGGAAAAAGAAACACGGCAAAAGTAGTTCTTTAAGTGCGTTCCTTTTCCACGCTGCTCTGGTGAACCCAACACCCAACAGCGCACAGATAATAAATGTGTTTTTCCTGAGGATTTGGTGGTTAATATACAATTAAATATCATTAGGTGATCTAAAATGGACACCAGTGTTGCTGTATGTCTGTTAAAAGTTGATAATAATATAATATTGTGACATATAAGTGGAGAAATACAATGTATTATACCTACAATGAATACATAAAAGTGATTTAATGGGGCTTTTGCTGTTGTTTTACAATGTTGGCCTTTGTTTGATCTAATATTCCGTTCAATATCACACCAGTCTGCCATCATTCCAGCCGCGCACCTTGCAAGAAACAGCACAACAAATAAATATTTAAACCCAAACAGCTCACATGAAAGAGATTTATTAAGAGTGAGTCGTGATGATGATGCGCGATGAGTCGATGTCTCACATTAGATCTAAACATGTCACCCAAGGCACGCCAACAATTTAAAGCACCGCGCGATCGCGGGGCGCTGTGATGATAAAAGACAAAAACTCGCCCCAGGGGAAAAGCTGCAGTCGGCGCCTGCAGGTGGATGCAGGTGGAGGATGTTTAGATGTTGGAATGAAAGAATGAGAGAGGGTTTGACAGCCACTGTGTTTGCATGTTTCTACACGGGGACAAATCAGATTTGTTGTACAATGCCGCTGATCACCAGCATGCATCCTTAAATAGATCCTCCTGTCACACGCCGGAGGTGGGGGCGGTGCAGAAGTGTCACCGCGTTAGTGTACGATATCACCATAATACGCCTGTCTGACGTCACTGTATCACTGAGCTTCACTGTGACCTGTCTGCAGAAGTAAAAGTCAGCAAGGTTCGCCCCTTTTTAACTGTCAGCTGCCGTCGTCTCGCCAACAGGAAAGACGAGTCCAAAGAACCGATTGTTGAGGTGAGAACTGAGGAAGAGAACGTGGCGAACCAAGAGGGAGGGTCTCCAACCGAGCCCAACGAGACCACGCCTTTGACGGAACCCGAGTAAGTAGGCCGAGAACACAGCACGGTGTGTCCCACACTTTAACCTGTCAAATCTAATCATTGGATGAGCAAAAATATTCTTTTATCAAATAAAATTAAGCAATAATCTGACATATTGCGATGTAATTCCATAGCAATAACCTCAGAATCAAATCACATCTCTGTGTACGCCTTGTAAATGTGTCCCCCGAGTTAGAAATGACACTTAAACCTGTCTGGAAGAACGTCATTAGAAAATATCAAGACCATTAAATATCTGGTTCTGAAAAAGTGGTCTCAGACTCGAACGTCTCCTCTTTCTTATTATATCAGCCTCCCTCCTGCTTTGTGCACTTTATTGTTATATCATTTTTATGTTTACCCCTCCACAAATTTTTCGTTGCTAACATTTTGTTGTGTGTAGAGTTTTTTTTTTTTCCAATACAGCACTGTAGCACTCACTCTGCCTTGTTTATGCCCTGATATGCACTCTCCCTCTTCCCCTTTATCGTTCTCCTGTTGTCCTTTTCTTTCTTTCTTTCTCTCCCTCACTTTCCTGGCGGCTCTATACACTTCCCCCTTGTGTTCACTCCCCGCCCCTCCGACCCTCTCCTCCCTCGTCTGTTGTCCCCGCTCCTCCCCTACCTAAACAGGCCTGCTGCGGCTGCAGACGCTGCCTCCACGGCGGTAAACTTGCTTCCCTGCACTGCTACTAACTCAGTCCCTGAGAGCTTTAGCACGGCACACAGCAGCCCTGTTAGTGAGAGCACCACGCTAACCACCAGCGTCTCCAGCCCAACCAAAGCAGCCCCTCCCAAGTCCTCCCCGCAAAAACCCAACTCCCAACCTGACGTCGGGCCCCTGGTCGACCTGAGCGACGCCCCTAAAGTTCCCAACCCAGTGCCCCCTGTCTCAGAGCCAGTGAGCTCAGCCTCCGCCAAAGCCGATGGCACTCAGAGCCAGAGTGACGCAGTCAAAGCCCCTGACAGCAGCCAGAATAAGGACTTACAAGTAGACGGCCCGAGCAAGGATCCCCCCACTGCACCGAGCACAACCACTACAGCTCAAAATGAGTATGAACAATTTTCATTTCCACATCCCTCAACTTGTCACTTCTCTTCTGCTGGCATCCCCGCCAAACATTAAACCCTCCATCAGTCATATGTAAAGGAAAAAATCACCCACCAACGATATCGCGTGTAACATTTCTGCCTTGAAATGTCTAAGAACGACAAAACTACTCTCAATTATTTCAGCCAAAATGTGTCCGAGAGTGTTTAAATGGACACAATCCATATTTCTGCTCCGGGTACCAGACCGTTTGATTACATTTAAGTGTTGTCATCCACTTACCCCACCGCTGCTATCGTTTCCAGGGCAAAAACCCTCTAAGAAACAGCAGAGTAATAAAGGCAATATTCAATACGACTAAATAGCCAGTGTGCAGTCTTCTCTTTTTTTGTCACTAATGGATCACAACCACTCGTTGCCAATGAAGTTTTCCCCCGTAATGTGCAAACTCACAGGGGAGCCATCGCGGACGCCGTGGGGTTGACATCCCGAGATCAGTGTACGTATGTTAGGAAAAAGAAAAAGACCCAGAGGCAGAGGTATCAGTGTCTCACAGCAGCTTCATTAAACCTGAACAATTGCAGCCAGATATCTAATTGCGGTTTAAAAAAAGAGAGCATGGTTGTAATTGCAGACATGCCCCAGTCTTTAAAAGCTAAGGGGGCTATCTGTTTATACTGTGCCACCTTTTCTTTCTTTTTTTTGTTTGACGACGAGGACGAGGGTTAAATTGCATGGCAGAGAAACACAAGAAAATATCAAATCAGAAGCCGAAACAAAACAAAATGATTTGTTGATTACAGTGCTTCTTGTCGTGCCCGCAAATTTCCAACTTCATGGGTGAAATTTTCCTTTAAGAACATCACATTCTATGGGATGCCACCATCGCATGCTCCATCACCCCCCACCTCCATCCTCCAGTTCTTCTATGTTTGCTATTATACTTATGTTTCTTCACATTTCAGTCACCTACGTCATCACTGTTTTAGAATTGTGGATGAAATTGTGTATCTCCTAAACTTAAACTAAAATGTATGAAGCCTTAGGAAGCCGCCTGCTGTGATGGACCGGAAGTAGTCACAGGCTTGGAGTCGCTGTCCGTCCAGAACTCGTTCCCCGTCGACATGCGACAAAATAATTGTAATTATCTAAAGTTTGTCAGATTATAAACGTTAGATACTCACAATTATTTTGTTCCGGACGGACAGCGACACCAAGGTAGTGACTAAGATCCCGCCCCTGACTCACCCCACATTGGAACACTTCAGATCCTGCTGCAAACTAAAAGCAGGGCATTCTTGTTCACTTTGTGGAGGATCAGATGTCACGTCTTTATATTCTTTTATTGAAAAACACACAACAGTAAAGCACATCTCTCTGGTCGATAAAGGGATATTGAAAGTTTATTTCACTAGGAAGTCGCATAGAGTGGAGAATCTCTTTTTCAAGTGAGATCTACAGTCAATGTGTGTATTTCAGGCCAGACTTAGAATGTCTCTGTTTTCTGTTGTAATTCCTGTTTTATTTCACTGGTGTTATTAAGGGTTATTACTGCGGGACTTGTCCCCAGGAGTTTGCAGATGTTCCTGATTCCCAACAGCCTGTGAGGATAATGAGAAAATTCGGGCAGAAGATGAATTACAGAGGCTTACTGACAATTACTCCTCTCTTCCTCTCTCTATTTCTCTCTCCTCTCCTTCCTTCATCTCAAACTTTGCTCACTCGGACAGCCAGAAGTGATGAAGACGTCAGTGATGAAGTGCAGGGAGAGTTGAGAGTTAGTTGGAAGCAGGGCTCGTGTCAGCTCAGCATCACCTTGATATAAGCAGACTTGTCATGGGAGGGATTTTGCTTCATAACTCTGTGACAGATGTGAAGCACAGCTCTCCCACTGATCTAAGTGGTGATTCCTTCTCCAGCATCCCAACACTGAAGCGTCCTGTCGTGCCTCTTGTGGATTTATTGCATCTCTGAGTGATGTATTCCTCCTCGGGCCCGATTCTTTATCTCTTGAGTGGGGAAAGTATCTTCATAGACCATTTCCACATATATAGACCCCCTACCTACACACACACACACACACACACACAAATGCATTTGCACAGCACTTTTGAGACAATGTTTTAGAAATCTATTTATTATAAGTGCAACTTGCTTTAAGAGCATTTTTAATGTTCCATAAGAACGGAAAGAGAGAGATCACTTTGATAGTTCAATAAAAATGTGCGTGTAGAAGTGCACTGGTTATAAGAGTAATGATGCTCCATGTGATGCAGAGTTTATTGACTGAAGAGTGATAGTTACGCAGCCACTCCACAGACTTTTAACTTAAAAGGGTCCCAGTGTGGAGTATTTACTGTAGCAGGGTTTAGTGGCAGGACTTGAATATAGCGTAAACTACCTTTTTCAATGGAAACTGTTCAGTTTTCATAGCCTTAGAAAGATCATTCACATAACTGAAGAAGAGAGAGTTGGGAAAAGGGTGATGGCACGGTACTTTCTGCCTATCAGAAAGACTAAATAGGTCACACACATTCATTAAATATAATAGACAGACTGTGGAACGTCGGCATGTGTAGTACATGTATAATCAAACATGTGTATTGGCGATATAAAGAGAGCTTCAGTCAGTGTGTGCGGCACGGAGCGGCGGCACAGCACACCTCACCGTTCTCCCGTGTGTTTGAACAGGAAATACATAAATTCAGTGATTTTGACCATAGAAATGTTGAAATAACACAGAAAACTAAATTATAGAATAGTCAAGTGGACAAATTGATTTTCTTTTATCATTGTCAGTATTTTACTTGTCACACCGCACGCCACTCGTGATTACATCCTTTCATCCTTTTGTAAAGGCCACTGTAGTTCTCTGATGCACTTGAGACTTGCACAGTTTCAATCGGTAAGATGCTTCATCATGTCACTCTTTATATTATATTATATTATATTATATTATTATATTTTTATATTATATTATTTTTTATAATATAATATAAAAAATAACATTACTCTTATAACCAGTGCATTATGTTATTCTAAAAATAACATAATATAACATAACATAAGAAAATGAGACCTTAAAGGAATATGACGGCAAAATACTGTTGTCACCAAACATGACAAGAAGTCTCTCACCAAACTCTGGCACGTGAAAGAAAACCTCCTGCTGAAAACCTGTCAACAACTTTCTAGGTAACAGGATGATTTTAGAAACACACATTTTTAGCTGGGTTGAGAGAAAAAGACAACAAAAAAAACCCATAATGTGTTGATTGGGCGGTGTGAGTGGTTTCTTTGTCAACTAAATCTTACAGATTCAGACTGAATTTAGAACATGAATAATGATCTGGTAATATTTACAGTTTGGACTGTGGTTAGTTTGGAATATAATACATAAACTGGGGGGGGGGAAGACAAAGAAAATGATTAGAAGTGATTTAGTAATAATTTGTACAGTATAATTAGTGGGATTTGCCAAAACTTCACACAGTCCAAACAAACAAATCCATTAAAAAGTAAGTAAACCAAAGGAGGACTGAAAAAGACCAGAGTAGTTTATGTGGTGCTGAAGTGCAGCGTGATATTGTGTCGATAAGCCCGAGCCTCCTGTCTGCACTGTCAGGTCAGACGCTCGCCTTTCACCAACACAAGCATCGTATCCCCGGGCTAAAGCCTCCGCGTCTGCGTGAGAAAATGTTTACTTTTCAAAACCGTATCAAGTTCTCCGGGTGGATCTGTCTTCCCCAGTGGTTCAGTGTTTTCCCTTTCTTCTTTTTTTACTCACGAAGCAAAAAAAAGTATGTTCACTTTGTACAAAAAGTTTATGTGACATGAAATCCTAATATTCCCAAAGAGGTTTTAAAACTTTTTTTATTTGGCTTTGTACACACATTTTTGCTCCTTATTTTGGCTGTTGGGTATCTGAAGAGTATGGGTTTGTTTCTGAATCAAAGCTGCCAGTATGCACAGTATATAGGTCTGTCCCTGCCCTCATTTGCAGAACTGCGTCGACTAAACCGGCCGTTTGAGAGTGAACATATAGGACAGAGGAATGTGTGCGTTACAGCAGTGAAGTGCATCACCTTTGCACCACTTTTTGCACAATAGAAGCAGCAGCAGCAGCTCATTACCACAAATGTTTCCAACAGGGGTTCACATGCTAACACGAGAGAGGACGCTTTGCTTTTATAGTCTGTTCCCATTGTGCTGCAGCTCAGTCCAGATGGCGTGTAATCCTCTGGTGCATTGTAGTTGTGTGTTGTAGGTTATTCCTCGCTCTTTCATTCCCGGCGCGCTCATTGTGCCTACTGTACTGGCGCTGTCTCATTCCACATCGACGTCCATTGTTCCCGGGAAATAGCTGTGACATCCATGTACTCTTACTTGATGTCTGGCTAGGATAGTGAGCTCGATCCCATTATGTGTGAAATGCTTTCAGTTCCACAGGAAGCGACAACAAATTCCCTCAAAGCATCTTGCATGTTTTGTTTTTTTTACCCCCACTTTCTTTGAAAAATGACACAAAAGGCAGCTCAGACAGTTTAGCTGTGTGGGACAGAGAAGAGGGAACTTGGTTGGATTGCACTAAACACATTCTCCTCTCTTTCTTGCTCTCTCCCTCGCTCGTTTCTGTCCCCCACAGCGGGAAGATCGTGAAGGACGATAGCACTAAAGGCGAGACGGAGGTGAAGAACGCCACAGACGAGGTGAAGACGGTCCCCAACGAGGCTCCCCAGACGAACGGCAACGAGAGTAAAGCGTAACCACCTCGCGCGGCGGGAAAGAAAAAAATGGGGGTCGGGGTTGGAAGGGTGGTCAGGGTGTGGGGTTTTAAGGTTAATTGAGGGCGGGGTCACAGTCACTGAAACCTCAAAGCATTGTCACATGCCACCCCGTCAAAAAAAAAAGCAACAGAAAAAGTACAAAAAAAAAGAGAAGAAATGATGGGTCTCTCTCTGTCTCCAGTGTCTTCTGACCAGAAAAATGTAAAAAAAACGTCATGCACATGCCTTAGTTTCTTTCTCGTCAATTGCTATTTGTTTAATTCTCACGGAAAATCCACCCTTGACCTTCACCCACTTTCTTCTACACGATAATAATAAATGGATAAACACACACATAGAAAAAAACTCTTTTCCTCTAGGTATCCAAGGTTGAACTTGTAGCTTTACTCCACAATTCACTGCCTTCGTCGTGTAAACACGCGTCAGACCGGCATCCTTTATGCAGCGTGTTTTGTCGTTGTGGTAATGGAGTGTGGGTCTTTTTGTCCATGTTGTGTTTGTGCAGATGTCCCGGCCTGTTTAGCTTTTTTTTTATTATTTTCTTGTGGCAGGGCTCCAGAGTAGAACGTTAGCTTGCCTGTTTTGTTTTTTGTTTTTGCAAAGTTACTGTATTTCTGTACACATTCCTCTTTAGGTGATTTTGTTTTTTTGTTTTATTTTGTTAAATGTTCCGGTTCAGAAATCATGTCGACTAAACTGAGAGAGACGGAGGAAGACAACGGGGAGGGGGGTTTATCGCGCTTGTCTCACTTAATGGGTTTCGACCCTGGCTCCTTAAAAATTAGAGTTTTGCTGCGTAACAGGAAATACTTTTTCAGTCCACAAACTTCCCTATGCTGTGTCTTGCATGTACCGAAGCTTAATTTAAAGGTCAAGATGAAGGTTAAACACAGAAAAAGCAAACACTACTGCTGATAAAGTCGATAAATCTCATAAATCAGAGACAGATTTGGGTGTAAAGGATTCTGTGTTCCTTCCCAGGCGTCACGTCTCTCAAATTGATGCCTTACTTTGCCTCAATTTGACAGAATCTTTTAGCCCGTGCTGTCGTGTCTTACTACAGTCATAAACTCTCATGAGACCAAATATTGCAGGTGTTTTTGTCAGCGTTTGTATTCTATGACGTGGACCAATGAGAAAATAAATAAACACCACATCCAGGCGTCAAGTTCAACTGTTTCTTCTTCTTTTAGTCGTCGTTAATGTCGCTCCAGTGAATTAAATTATGAATCTAGAGGAAATAGTAAATATTGTAGTTGTTATGTCAGCTTTTTTTAGAGAAGAGAAACAGCAGAACTGAGCCCGAATTCTCAAACATCGTGAGCTGTTGACTTAGCGGCGACTACACTGTAAAAAAGAAAATGGTTGCCGGTTGAAGTAACAATTTGACTTTCTCAACCATTCTCTGTTCTTTTCTTCTTTTTTTTTCATTGAACCTGCTCTATGTGATGTTTGATTGCAGACATTCTCAGGTCTGGGTGGATTAGGATTATTCCACGCACCTTTACTGTCATCGTCCCTTGTAAACCAAACACTTTAAAAGAGGCGGAGCCTGTAGAGGGAACACAGCTCTTTTTTATTCGATCTTATTTAGATTCAAATACAAACATCATGTCTTTCTCCCTCTCTCTCCCACACACACACACACACACACAGAAATGTTTGGACTAAAGAATAGTCTATAGAAGTATTTCCTTCACGTTTTCAGCCAAACTCGTTTCATTCTCGGCGTCCGTCTCTTTCTTGAATACCACGTTTGATTGGTTGCCATGGAGTTTCTTGTCTCGTAGTTTCCATCTGCGCTAACCCCTGTAATCTTCACTGCTTATTCATGAACGCTGTGAGTCAGCGTCAGCTTTCTTAGATTTCTTTACCTCTGAATAACCAAACATCTAATTCCACCTGCGGTCATCATTTTCCCACTGTATGTGTGTGTGTGTGTGTGCTTTCACCATCTTGCCATTAAGCTTTGAATTAGTTTGTGCCTCCAGTGATGCGTCATGTACTGAACTTAAAATCCCTTTTGGAACTAAATTCTTTCATTTGAACCGGATTTATTTTCTACAACTGCAAGGATTCAAAATTCGAAATTCATTTAAATACTGTGTTTCTATAATATTGTACAAAACCATGGATTGTTTTACGATGGATGTTTTGATGAGTTTAATTACAGTGGTGTGACTTTTATTTTTCGGCAGGTTAGCCCTTTGGACCAATTTTATGATCGTTATCTTTGCCTCCAATTGAAAAACGAGCTGCCGTTACGCTGAACAGAAGCACTGAGCAGCTAACGCTAACCGTCTGTGGATTCGATTATGAACGCAAATCCTATTTTTGTCGTTTAATGATTAAAAAACTGCACCATGATAGCAGACAGGGACCCAGTTTGAGGAGAGTGAGTTTATTTATCTCTGTGGTTCATAAACTACGATAAAAACCTGGCCTTGCTCGGGTTATTGTGGATCTCATCTGTCATTCCATTCAGCAGCAGCAGCACATAATCTCTGTGCAGCTTAGAAACCAATGTGGCATAGTTTTTTAAAAGAAAAGGTAAATGTAAACTGGTAAATCCACAAAACAATGTCTTGTAATACTAAAAAAACAAAATGAGCTACGTCTAATTTAAGAGAGACTTAACTCTCACGGGTTGTAAGTCTTCACGTGTCTATTTTCAAGCAAAATGAAGTCAAATTTGGCCTCTTTTCCTTCAGAATGCATTGATTACGGTGTTTTTTTTTAAATGTATGTCCATGGGAAAGTGAAGGGATTTTTAAACGTGTTTCCAAAAACCACAGCAACTTCTTTTTTTCTCTCTCTGTACAGTGTTTCTCTCCAAGCTAGTTAACGCGCTGCGCATGCGTGACTCCATCGCGTCCCTTTGTCGTAGAGCTGATAGCAGATAGTTTGAACGTGTGTGAAAAAGACGTAGCCGATAGCATAGATGCGACAAAAAACAACTCCCGACGACATGCGGGAGAAGTCCGACAGCAGCAAACTGGGAAGACACAGTGCCTTTGAATAAGAAATAGTGGCGTGCACTCCGTTCCATTCCCCACAGATAGTCTGTTTCACACTTTCCACCTGTCTGTCCGCGTGCTTGTTCTTTCACTTCATTTCACAGTTTGTAAAATTGTCTCGTGTGTTCTGAGTGACTGCATTTAACTTTGTCTGGTTCAAAAGTTTGGCGCTTATTTCTGTCTTTGTGTCGGAGGCCCAAACTGTAATAAACTGGACGTAAATGATGGAATTTAGACTTTTTCATGCTCGTGGCATCGCCGTCACGTCCATGAAGAAGACATCGTGACACTTTGCCCAGGTCACAAATTCCCTGAGAAACCCTTGGATTTGTCAGATGCAAGCGTGCAAAAATATGTTTGAATTTAATATTATTTTCATTTGATATGAAAAAAAAAAAACATCGAAGGCTTCATGTGTTGTAATTGATCTTTTTTCTCACGTGTTGTGAAACTTGTCCTGAACTTTTAATGTTTGCTTCATCATAAAAAACAATTAAAAAAAAACATTTTTTATTTTGTTTGGGGGGGTTTGTTTGTTTGTTTGTTTGTTTGTTTTTGTTGCTTCACAAAGCTCTGAGATGTAATGAAAACAGTGAGGGGTGTTCGTGAGCAAAAGAATGGACTGTTTCTGTTTAAATATAGTGTGAAAATGTACAAACCTCCTTTCCTTTTGTCTTTCTTTTTCCTAAAAAACTCTCATTGTGGGAGGACTTGAGGTGAACCAGTTCTTCTTGTTCAGGAGAAGAAAGAGAAACGGCACAGATGCATCGCTGAGTTTTTTTTTCCTTTTGAAGCCGACACAAGATTCTGTCAGGGAAAAAGAAAAAAATAAGGTTCTTTTTTTCATCATGCTCAGGATTTGTGTGGAGGAAACAAAGCAACATGAAATTTTAATAGTAAGAAGGGGAAAATCCAAGGTGCTGTGTTTCACAGCGGTAACTCAAGCCGAGGTCTGCTTCATATTCACTCAAAAAGAAGACTTGAGCATTCATTACCACGAGCTGGTCGCTGTTATTGATCCACAGCTCCCACATACACTATCAGTCAAAACAGTGATCGTCATCCACTCGTACATCTGATGTAAATACAAAACACGGACTGAGGGAAAGAAGGAAAAACACCGTTTTGACGTCTTCACTGACATTCTGCCAGAAATGATTGTGTTCGATAAAGTTAAAGGGGGAACATAAAGACAAAGGCTGTGTAACTCACTTAATTCTGTTTTTCACAACCAGAAAACAGAAGATTTACATTTGTAAGCAACATATTGAGGAGTAGAATGACTATACAGGTCAAAACCTGCATAGAAATAAGAAATGTAAATATTTGTTGTTAAAATAAGGTCTCAAATCTTCCAAGTCTGAACACAAAAAACAGAAAATCTACCTGTAACAATACAAAACACAAACAAAAATGACCTTATAAATCATTTTATTTCACAATTTTAAAAGAAATATTCAAATACTAATGATTAATAAAACATGGAAGACAGTAATACAAAGTTATTGCAATTCATCATTTGGGAATGAGCATTATTTTTAGTTTTCTGTGTGTTTTACCTGGAATGTACAGCACATATTATTATCTGCAGATTTTTCTAAAAACAAAACAACAATTAATGAGGTCAATACGTGTTTTTTAAACAAGGTATACAAAATAAACACACATATGTGTAATAGTGCTGCGTGTATGACACTAACGCCTTTCAAAATCACATTTGTTAAACTCATGAGGCTCTTGAGAGGCAGCACAGGTGTCAGTGATCCCGCTAACGGCGACTCTTGTGTCGGTCGTCATCACTGGGATTATTTACACCTGTGAGTTTCCCTCTGTGACCGGTGTTAAAATGGCCGCTGCACACACTCGTCAGGTCAAAACAACACTTCACACAGTTTTTACATTTGCTCTGGGGTGTTTGATGTATTTTGGGAGGTAACTCGCCACAATCTACTTATTGAAAGGTTTTATTTTCAGTTGTGCTTGAACGTCAAATAACTCCAAATATTTCAGTGACAAAGGGATAATTGTCAGACGGCAAATGCTATTTTATTTAAAAAATTAAAGTGGCATTTAACCACAGAACCAGAGAAACAGCGTAGTGACTCTGGAACAGTTGATCTTTAAATGAAACATCCAACTGAAGAAACATTTTTATTTCCCCTCTGTCTAATATTATCACATATCATGCAGTTCTACCGTTTGACCACTAGAGCGCAGCATGTCCTCAATTAATACAGACAGACTGAAATGCACGGGCCCAAATCTGTAAACCACATGACTCAATATTGTTTTCTTATAAGCAAAGGAACTGAAATGATTTCAATTTAATTTTAATGGGGAAAAAATTTATGGGATTTTTAAATTATTACTTTAGTAGAAACATAAGTCTAATGAGTCTAATTCAGCAAAAAACAAACAAACAACAATACACATGAATCTCTGTGATGCAGTCAAGTGACTTGTCTTTTGTCTTTTATCAGAACTTTACAAAATAAAAGACCTGTTGAAAAGAACCTTTATCTGCTTAGTAATTCCCCATCTGTCCAGAAGGTGGCAGTCTAACTCAAACTTACACACATGTTCACATAATGTAATGTCATGAGCAGGAAAAGCAGTGACACTGAGACTAAACTTTCTTGATACTGAGATTATGAATCGAGTAATTTGATTTCCATGTGCACACGGCAAAGGAGAATATTTAGTTTTTTGCAGTTTAAAAAAAATATATTGTGATATGCGGAGTGAATGAGAATATGTGCTTTATTTAACCCTACAAATGCATCGCAAGCTCTCCAAAGACATTTGCATGACCACTGTGATATTGATATGTAGACTTTAGAAAACATGTCGCATGAGACACAATTGATGACGATAAATAGACAGCAACTTCAACTTATAAGGTGCTTTTCAGTTTCCAGTGGATAGTTCCTGGATTCCTCGCTGAAAGCAACCCCGGAAGTGGTAAAATATTGGATTTCCATGATATGTCGATAATGTAGATCGCTATAGTTTCAGCTCTCAAAAAAGTTAAAGGGAGGAAAAAGACAAAGGCTGTGTAACTCATTACGTTTTTCATTTTTAAGCAACATATTTAGAGGTAGAATGAATATACGGGTCAAAACCTACAACAGATGGTGTGTTTAAAAAAAGTGTGTAATTATTTAGGATAATGTGTGCATAATATTTTAGTTTTACCTAAAAGGTACAGCAAATATTATCTGTAGATTTATCTAAAATAAATGCAGTTTTTTTTAACCAAGGTCTAAACAACCATGATTTTTTTTGATATTTGTATCACACTAATGCTTTTCAAAATAATTGAATTAAAAAAAGGCGGCACAGGTGTCAGTGATCACATTAATGATGACTCTGTGATTATTTACACCTGTGATTTCCCCTCTGTGTTAAAATGGCTGCTGCAGAAAGAGATCAGGTCAGAACAACAGCACTTTCGCAACCTTTATGTTTAAATTAAATGCAATTATAGCTCTTTACCATTAAATTTGGTCAAAAATTGCTCTTCTTCATCAGAGCGTGGAGTTAATTTTGTGGATTTAGGTCCCATTTCGAGGAAAATAGATGATAAATTGCAGCACATGAGTGGACACAAGCGTAATTAACCCTTTGCATGTCAAAGCCAATATTTGGGTATTATAGTCATTTCACTCATGCTGTTTCAGGGAGCTGGAGAATGGGAAGAACACCTGTTACATAGTTTCCATAGTGTTCAAACATATAGCAGTATATTGTAAATAACTGCCAGATATTGGACGTTATTCTGGGAAAAATGGGCAAAAGCACTTAGTTTACAGGACATTCTCTGAGATGAGAAATTTCTCCTGTTTGTGAGAGAACAGCTTCTCCCAAATCCCTGTCTAATGCTCCCCGAGAACACAGATGTAGTGCAGTGTACTGTATGTTACTGCGAGCTCTTGTATGGTTGTGTGAAAGCGTCATAAATACTGCGTGTTTTAATAAACAGTCGCAAAAGTCCTGTGTCGTGTGGAAATAACACAGCCAGCTCTGCCGTCTGTTTGCTTGGATGAGACATTGTGGGCACTACAGTATATCTTGGGCCTGGAGGTTAACAGTGTTTGTGTCTTTGTACTCAGGATAAACATTGATGATATTCAGAAGTGTTTTGTGCCAAACGAGGGAATAATATTTCACAGTAAAAGCCCGTAAACTGTCAAAATCTCTCTGCGATTTGGACGAAACAAAAGGTCACTCCGCTTTAGTCTGGATGTTGTACCTGAGGCTGAGCTGTCATTTGCTTTTGTAATATACAGAAGCAGATGTTTGCACAGCAGATTATCTCTCTCTCTTCCCCTTTTTGTTGAACCTTTTTTTTATTTTTTTAACACGCAGAGCCACGTTTCAGTCATGTCGTTTCCAGCGCTGCTCCCGCGACTTCTCCCTTCTTTGCCTTCGCCTCAGCTCAGCATCAGCAGCCAGCCATGCATTCCTATCCAGAACAGTCTGCTTCATCTCCACTTCCCAACCTTTAAATCACATCAGTGTTACGTCACAGTGCACGCAGACTCATGCTTCCTGCTGTGACCGCCATGCCAAAAACTTTTCCCTCGCGCTGTGTCCTTCCCTCCCTCTTTTACCCTCTCCTGTCCAGGCCTTCCTCTACGAGCAGAGGATCACCACTCACAATTTGTATTTGATAGATAACTCAAGAGCAAACTGTTTGTGTTGTGCAGCGGGGAATAAAGGTTTGATTGTGAACACTCTCCGGTTTCTGAGAAGCACATTTTTTTATATACAGTTCAGTCATTACGGTACAGTAATGCATGTTATTGTGAGAATGTAAAATTATAAATAAATTGCATCTCTCTAAGGTATGAAGTATTTAGAAGCTGAATGCACATAAACTGACTGTGATACCATCGCCAATGTGTGCTGAGGATAAACATCCATAAATCCTATAAAAGGTCCAGAAAATGTCCTGTAACTAAGTGCTTTTGCCCATTTTTCCTGAATAACTTTCAATATCTGGCACTTATTTTATAATTTACTGCATTTACTTTTGTGTGTTAACTTTGAACAGTGTAAAACAAGCTGCTGATTCGCCGGCTTCCTGCAACAGCATGAGTGAAGTTTGCATGAGTGAAGTCGGATAATTGCAGTAATGCAAAGTGTGCAAACGTGTCGTCTACCGTACACTCAGTGTTAAACGGTTAAAAAAACATCATCATCATGTTCAGACTTCATCTATGCTGAATAATGACGAAGTCTTCTCGTTTCCTCCTGAAGCCAACAAGGAAATAAAAAGATACTGAGTAGCCACTAGAGGGAGAGGCTGGTTAACTACTTTTGAATGAAAGGAAGCCTAATTTACACATAAAATAAAGTTTATAAAGTCAGTGCATATATTTCTGAGGAGTTAATGGTCTTTTGTAAACTATGTTCCCATTTAGGGCCACACAGTGGTGTAGTGGCTAGTACTATAGCCTTGCAGCAAAAAGACAAAGTTTCTCAAAGGTTCCCCACAATCCAAAAACATGCAGACGTTATTTGAACGCTGTGAAATTCGCCCGTAGCCGCGAGTGTGAGAGTGATGGTTGTTCGTCTCTGTGTGTTGGCGACCTGTTCAGTGTGGACTCCGCCTTTCGCCTTGTGTCCGCTGGGATTGGCTCCAGCGACCTGCGACCCCTCATGTGGAGGATAAAGCGCTAGACAATGAATGAATGAATGAATGAATGAATGTTCCCATTTACAGCACATTATGAGTGTATTTGTGATCATTTGTGCTGCGCTCAGAGTTTTACTGTATACGTGAGGACACAAATGTTTAAATTGCTGCTGTTAGTTTGTCGTCATGTACATTCTCGTGTATGCAGAATCACTGACTGGCCATTTTCTTTCCCGCCGGCTTGAACATTCTCTTATTGCTCTGGACCTTTCACAGAAATACACCCGGAGTTCCAGCAAATTACAGAAGCTTCGGGTTTTTGATCAGCAAATCTTCAGAAGGAGGCTTCTTCAAAGAAATAACTTCCCACTTCACTTCTTAAGCCGAACAAAAAAAAAAAACTCCTCTTAAATGAATGGCTTTTGCTCACAGCTTGTGGCCGCAGCTGGCAGTATTGTTGCCCGCTCTGCTCCTCTGGCCAAGGAACAGACAGACGGAGGATGAAGAGAGTGAAGGAGGGGGTTGACACAACAGGTACACACATGAAACGACTGCAATTATTGCCCTCCCCTCCTTCCTTAACACCGCTGTCACTTATGACAGCAGTGTTTGGGTGATTCACTTATCTCTTCGTTTTAATTTGGTTTCCTCGGGAAATTACTTTTTTTTTTTTTTTCCCTTTCACACAACGAAAAGCACAAAGGAAGAAGATGCACATTGTTGGGGAACATCTGTATTACCTGCTTGTGTTAGCCACTCGTATGGAAGTGGTGCGTTAAAGGTCCAGTCGCTTGAATATATTTCCCATAATGATGTTTGTATAGGTGCATAATTGCTTTAAAATAAACAAGAAGCCTCAAAATTAGTCTTTTATCATAGCTCGCCAGATTGACGTCCTTTATGGTCCGCGAAGGCCACCGTAGAGTCCTCAGTTTGTTACAAAATGCAGTCGCACTCGAACAGATGTCACTGTTCGATAAAACAATCCAGATACACGCCAGGTGTTTCACTTCACATCCAAAAGCAGAATGGGTAAAACATGTCATGACCTCAGCGGGTGTTTGTGCCAAACAAGATGGTTTGAGTTTTTCTTTAATGATTTGCTTTGCTGAGATTTTCACACACACACACACGAGTTAGTAGAGTTTATTCACACTGGTGAAAGTGGCAGAGAAACACCTTTACTGATGAGAGAGGTCAGAGAGAAATGGAAACTCTGAGTCATTTTTATTGGACAATCCGGTCCAGGGAATCTTGATATGATGATATATAAAGGTGGCAATTGGCAAGAGTCGCAATTTGCCGGCAACAGCATAGATAGAGGCCTGGACCAAACCAGGTTCCTGGCTCACTTTGAGACCCTTAACACCAATCAATCCTGAGACTTTTTGCTGAACCATGTTCATCGCTCCATGACGACAGTTTACCATCTGTTAAAGGCAATTTCCATCATGATAATGCACAAATGTGACATTGGCAAAAACGTGCAGCTGTCCATTTTCCCTTTTCTTCACTTTTTATGCTCACATTCTCAGAGTCCAAAAAAGTGTGTTGTGTTGTCCTTATTTTACATAATTTCCTTCCTGATGTAACTCATGCACTTCATGAAAATAACTTAAAGGTTTTAGTCCATCGCGTCCCCCCTGATTCGGTTCCATTTTTGCCTCTCTATGTCTGACATGAGCTGCCAAGAACCTGGATGTCCAGAGGCCTCACCTGCACCCAGGCTCCTATTGGACGATACCAGCTGTCAATCACACAGACTGAAACTAGTGATTGAGACGATAAAGCAAAAGATTCTCATTCTCTGTTAGGCTTCAGGAGGAACCTTGAAGCCTGCGTCCTCTTTTAAGATCTGAGCTCAGGTTACGTTCCCCTTGTTGCTCTGCTGTTTGACTTTGTCTTGAAAAGTCACCTAACGACGCCACCACCAGGAAGTAACCCGTTCAAACGTGGGCTCACACCTGTGAAGGTACCTGGGACAGACGCTGGCGATAGTGTACGAAAAGAGTCATTCTTGAAATAAACTTTGCCAGACTGTGGCTCGTCACTGTCATGTTTCCCGACTACAAAGATAAACTCAGTATGTTTCTAAAAGGCTTAAAATGCTTTCATCAATGGCTTTGCAGAGTCTGCAAGCAAAGTGAACTTCTAGCAGACATGAAAGTGGTCTCTGGTATAAAAACCTCATTGCACGCCGACCTTCAAAGGAGCTGCAGCGGACGTGATGCTACTACTCCTGCTGCCTTTCAGTGTGATGATGCTCGTTCTGCGAATCAATTACGAACGGATTCAATGACGATTGTATGGATAATTTCAAATAAATAGACTTAATTCAAGTCTTATCATCCAAATATCTTGTCTGAAATAGGAAAACAACATATATTAACATTGTTCTGTGTATTTAAACGTTGTATTTAAACTTACCTCATACATTTTATGTATGTTATTTACACTCACTCAACAAAATCCACAAACAACATTTCCTCACAAAGGAAGTTGTCAAATTTGCTTTAAAATATGAGAATTCATACTGCCATATTGCCAAGTCTGTTTTACATGTTTAAAAAATAACAAATTGCTCATAGATTATAACCAGGTGTGTACATTATTTACATCTTTCAAGGTTTGTAACAACTCACTGTCAGTAGTGGGACCGAGGCACCGGGGGAACAGTGCAGCTGTGGATATTTCAATTTAGAAATATCCTGTGTCAAAGCTGCTCCAACAAACACTGACGTCTCACTCTCGGGGAACTGTTGTGACTGCCTAACAAGTCCCCGTAAAGATTTTAATCACACTGTAGTCACGGCAAACGGATACTTTACGATGAGCTCACGTGTACGAAGTTGACAGAAAACAAATAATTCTGCGTCTGTGAATTTTTCCCTGACGCTGTCCAGTGTCAACACACACGCCGTTTGCCAGACATGTTCATTTGCAACATGTTCTCATCACATGAGGAGAAAAACAAAGCTCTCTCCTCTCCCTGTCGCAGTTTAGTGTAATTTCCAGGAGATAGGACTGTCCTGCTTCGTGTCAAAACGAAATTGAACACAACAGCTGTGTGAGCATGTGCCCAAAGTTTTTTGGCTGCTCTCGTCTCCTCTGCGTGTCTTCATGATTACTCACAATCCAGTTAAATCGCAGCAGCACAGATGCACATGTTAAATTTAAACCAGGCTGTGGCTGCTTGTTGCTGCTAAAACACATCTGGATGGATGTTTAAATTTCGCTCGGTTACTTTTTCGATTGGGTTTCACGTTGATTTGTTGCACGGCTCTGTCGCGGCGGTGACCGATCGGCGGTGCTGGTGTCCTTTCTCCCCAGATCAGCTGCATTGATCATGAGCTGCACTGACAACAGGAGGGAGGGTGATTACTGGAAACATACGTTTACCCATATGTTTGTAATAAAGTGGACATTTTTAGCATGATCAGTGGACCAGCAGATCACAGAGCATCACCAGTAGCCTTTGGCGAAAAGTCAAATCATGCATCTCTGAGTTGACAGAGATCTGTTTTGGACCACATGCAGTCCCGCTGCTGATTGCTTGTCATGTTTATTCCATATTTGCAACCTCTGATGGATGTTGTCGTGAAGGAGTCAGTGTATGTTGACACACTTGTCCATATTATGTCATTGCTGTATAGGAAGCTCATGATCATCCAGGTACTAGCTTTGGCACTTGGTTGGTTTGCCATTACTGTGATACCTCCTGTGGGCGGAGTCATCACTGCACGGCTGCATGAAACTGCTGTGACGAGTGAAGCAGTTGTTTTCGGTGTAACTGAATCATTAGCCGCTAAATACACCACACTCCTCTGTTGAATGTTGAGATTTCAGACATTTCCTTGCTAAATGTTGGCGATCAACGCACACGTTTTGAGGATTTTTAAGTCGTTTTAACTGACCTACAGTTCGGCATCATTCGGTTTGATTCTTGAGTCCGACGTCATGCTCGTCTCACTCCGACCAATCAGTGGCGGCGTCACACATCTATCACTTGAAACCTCACCAGAGCAGGTACTAAAAAAAAAAGACCAGGTACCAGGTACAATGCCATGCCGTGCCGTGCCATGCCGTGCTATGGCAAGTTGTGCTGGGACCATATAGTGGACGAAGCGGCACTTGAAATCAACGACTGTGCCAAGCTACATTGTAAGCACCAAGTTTGTGTTCCCCCCGTGGAACATGTTTGTATATGTTATGTGTATACGTAGGATGTGCTTACTACAGCGGGAATTTTAACATGATGGTTTATTAAACATTACATGGATACATTAAAGACCTTACATCAGTTTGGACCACCTTTGTCGGTGTAGTAATGTAGACGACAGAGATAATAACATCAGAAACCCCTGCAAAGCACACCAGGCTAGGATGAACCCTCAATTTACTGTGATAGAAATCGCACAATTTCCACATGTGTGTTAAAAGCACGTTTGATAACTCCATGGCCTTTAACAACAACATGTAAAGCATTTCCAAAAGGCTGAGGAACATTAGAGTGGGTGGGTTAAGTTAATCCTTTTATTCCTTGGGGGTTGTAGTAGAGAGACACTGCCTTACCCACACAGAAATCCTTTTCTTTCTTTTTTTTACAAATTTGTCCGCAAAACACGGTATTAGTATAAACGCTGTGGCACGTATGCCAGGCCTGTATGTGGCGCTGTGGCGCTACTACAGAAATGCACGGAAAGAGATGCGCGACCTCAACGTCCAAAAACAAGAAGGTGACGACAATCAGCTTGTCTCTAAACTGGAGTAACTGAGTAACCAGAGAGGACGCTCACAGACAAAACATGCAAACTCCACACACTGGGATTAAGCGCGGAATGTTCCCGCTGAAAAGGCACGAAAAAAGTAACCGCCGTGCCTCCACCAACTCAGTCCTGAGCCTCTGAAACACTGGCAATCACGATAACAGAGTGATAAGGGTTTGATGGAGAGGCCTGACGGTAAACTGCATCGGAGGATAAACAAACCAAGGTTATCCCAACACTTAGGGCAATTCATGCAAAGATAGTGGAAACAAAAAGGAGGAGGAAAGACGGCGAATGAAAGAGAGAGAGATGTGCAAAAGGATTAGCTGTGTGGAGCTCCCCCGCGGTGAGCAGGCCTTCTTTCTCCCAGGAACACCAGGAACACTGTAAGGTGATTACTGTTTCATTTGCCATCGGTCCAGTGGTTTAGCACTAAGGACACAGGAGCTTGACTGCCTGTGCTCAGCACAATGAGAAACAGAGCAGTTTTTTTTTACATACCTTTCATTCATCAACTACTAAAAAAAAAGAAAAAACCTCAAAGGTAAAATATGATACATCAAGAACGTTACATGCAAATTACAATCAGCAGGAAACAGGAGGAAAAACAGAGTGAGAGGAACAGGAAGGATGTCAGGAGGAGGGTTTTGAAATTTGTCTCCCAGAACAGCTGGGTTCCTACGTGTGTGTGTGTGTGTGTGTGTAGGATGGGGGAAAGGTGAAGAAATGTGTGATGGAGGGAGGAGAGGTGGCTCCTTACTCTGAATGAAAGGCAGCTGTGGCCTCGTCGGGGGGGGGGAGTGGAGAAGAGGCGGTGCGGTCGGAGAGTCAGTGAGGACAGCATGCGCTCACACAGTACAGCTGTTCAGAGTATACGCTGATGTTTTGATGCTTCACTGATGAGATTTTGTCTGGATGTCACCGTAATTCAACATTCAGTGACATTTATTCTGAGTAAAATAATGCATTTATAGGATTGGGCCCATGTCACTGACCCAGCAATGTTGATAGCAAATAGCAGATTTAATTTTCCCTAAATTGGATTCAAGTGCTTCGTTTTAGGCCTCGTTTAGGCTGCATATCCAGATTGTATCCAGCTTGATTATTTTCTTTGGTGGTCTGGGCAGCTAAAAACAACTCAAACCACATACGGAGGTGGGTTCAATCTGAACGTCTCAGTTGCTCAGATAGGATTGTGCAGCGCGGCGTGAGCGACGACAACAACAATGGCGTAGATCCGGAGCGGCGGAAGGTCGGAGGCGTGTTAAAACCAATGACACGGTGGTAGTTATCGTTGAATCGTTTAAAAATCAGGAGAAAGTTTGCGCCGCGGCTCCACGTCACCATTCAGGACGGAAACAGGAACAGATCTCTGTCGTCCTTTTTGTTTGTTTTGTCTCGACTGCAGTGTTTCTACAGTGTTCTCTTCGGACCGACAGTATGTGGCGTTCAGTGTGTAAGCTGGTAAGAGCAGCAGCCAGGTCCAATGTGCACGTCTGTGCATGTGAAGAGACAAACCTTCCTGAAGCTATAGGCTTTGTAACACCGTACACAAGTGACTTTTAACACCAGCTGAGCCAATGTCTGATTACCCGCTGGTTTGTTAACATGGCATTCATCTATATTAGGTACAGTAAGTGCCTATAATAACTGCTAATACTGTAGTGCTGCTGCTTCCGCTGCGGCTAAAAACACTCACGTCTCCCCCTGCGACTGCTGCCATTGATCAAGCTGCGTCTGATTTCACTACGATTTGGTTGATATATGATTGTAACACTAATTTTAAAAGAACTTGAGGGTGTATGTAATGATCAACGTTTACCTTTCCATCATTTCCATCCAGATTTGTTCCTTCACTGTTTTATCCTCTAATTGCGCCTGCTGGATGTGATTTATCCCGGAGTTTTTCTGTACGATGATTGGCACTTGTAACACAATATCATACATATTATGCAGTTTCTTTCCCTCACTGTTCCTTTTTTCTTTCTCGCTGCCTGTTTTCCACACCAAGTCCCTCCCTTACTCATCGCGGTGATGTGAGATTAATTTAAGTGCACGGACCTCACACTAAACTAGTCTATCTGTGGGCACTTTGGCCTTTCTAAGACGCCCATGCAATCTCCTCTCAAAGGAAAGAGGCTATTAAGCAGCCTTCAAGACCGGATGGAGGGAATCCAACCAAGGGCAATTGAGCACAGGTAGACAAACAAATTCACACAGTGACACTGGAGAGAGATTGAGTTTGTGTGCACGTGTGTTAGTGCACGTGTGTGTGTAAAGGTATGTCTTTAAATATGCCATTTGACTTCCCTCTTCAGGTATTTAACACATGTTGCCTGAAGATGTGTTTACTGTGGGGTTTCATTGTGAATTACTTTTCCTGAGTGACACACTGTTTTTCTTTTGCTTCATGAAAGAAACACACACACACTATGTCTGTCTAAGACTGCAGGGTGTCCGCTTATAATAATCCCCAAATATGATTATGGATTATAAACTTGCTACACATGTTTGTCAGCCCCTAAAAATGCATGCTAATCTTGAGGAAAGAATATTTTTTGAGGAGATTACATTTAAATATCAAAATCAAATCAAATAGTGTGTTACTTCTCTTGTGGAATGATCATAAATATTCATAATCTCAGTGTTAATCAAAATAATTATGATTGTCCAGCCTCAAAATTATTTTTTTTTTGTTTATTTTAACCATAAAAAGGGTCAGAAAATGTCTGACCCAAATGTGTTTTTGCCCATTTTTCCAGAATAACTTTCAAGATCTGGCAGTTATTTACAATTTACTACATGTTAAAATAGTTTTTTTAACAATTGCAAATGCTGTAGATCCTGTGTGTTAAATTTAAAATTTTGCTCAGTATACAACAATTAAAATAAAAACTTCTTTGAGTCTTTATCTCAACGTTTTTCCCACTTTTTCACAAAGATGCTGATTCACCAGCATTCAGAAACATTACCTAATGACCGGGCGCTGGCTTTGACGTGCAACTTCTCAACTTTCAGAAAACATACCATGTACAGTATATCAATAAAGTTTGGATGGCAAAGTCAGACATATAATAACACTTTCTCATTTTGATTTGAGACCAAAGATTAAATGTTTCAGATAATTTAGGGAAAAAAAAGAAGATTTTTAATATCTCTGTCTGAGGTCCAAATGCAGCACCTCCATGACCCAGCAGTGGGCCATGAGCCACACTTTGAGTAGCACATGTCTCGATGCTGCCAAATATCTAAAATTAGCGAATGGACAGTGTTGGCTGTTTCCCAGCATCACGTGACCATCTGTGTGTGTGTGTGTGTGTGTGTGTGTGTGTGTGTGTGTGTGTGTGTGTGTGTGTGTGTGTGTGTGTGTGTGTGTGTGTGTGTGCATGCATGGTAAGAAAATATCCTCCTGTGAGAAAAAAACAAAGGGTTGATTGGCTGCACATCATCTTCCCAGAGCATTTGGAGGATATCAAGACACTCCAAGTCAAAATCCAAATGAAGTCTCGAGTTGTAAATTCATTTTTTATTCATCACTCAATTCTGACTCAATATCAAACCCACTATGGCGGCGATGCGTACTCAATGTGAAGCAGAAAAACAAAAAAGCAGACGCTTGTGCGCATTTCAAACAGACGAAATTCAATCTGGAGTTGAGTTTTACTGTGTGAGGAGAGGAAAAAAACAACAAAAAAACCTTTAATCTTCTTTATTAAAATGACGCGATGTGATAGAAAATCCTCTTACCCTGTGATTTGTTTGGCTCGGCTGTAAACAGATACACGGCATTCAGCTCTTCTCCTGTTGCATTTCTGACGGAATATACGCTCAATATGCGTTTCTTGCCACTGGTAATTAATACACACGTCATTTGGAAGCAGAACTCGAGGACTTGTTTTACCAGAACACACTAATTATGGGGCAGCTTCATGGCTGAGGGGTGGGGACATCGACCAGCGGTCGTTTAATCTCTCCCTTGTTTCCTGTCATTTCTCCACTATCATAATAACTATAATAATAATAATGATAATAATAATAATAATGATAATTCAATAAGAACACGCACTGTTATCCAGACGACAGGTGAATGAAGAGGACAGGTGAATGAAGAGGACAGGTGAATAATGATGAGGACAGATAAATAATGATGGGGACAGGTGAATGAAGAGGGCAGGTGAATAATGATGAGGACAGGTGAATGATGTGGACAGGTGAATGATGGGGACAGGTGAATGAAGAGGACAGGTGAATGAAGAGGAAAGGTGAATAATGATGAGGACAGGTAAATAATGATGGGACGGGTGAATGAAGAGGGCAGGTGAATAATGATGAGGACAGGTGAATGATGTGGACAGGTGAACAATGAGAACAGGTGAATGAAGAGGACAGATGAATAATGATGAGGACAGGTAAATAATGATGGGGACAGGTGAATGATGAGGACAGGTGAATGATGCAGACAGGTGAACAATGAGAAAAGCTGAATGATGAGGACAGGTGAATTGGCGCTAATTAAGGAGAAAGTTAAAGCATTTGTGACCTTTGACCCAGTTTCCATATTTTATTTTGTCAGCACTTTAATTTGAAAGCGTTCCCTTTAATTTAACAATTCATGTGAGATTTGTGTCCCCTTGTCCTTTTTGGACGACACAAGAAAGAATCTTGTCAAAAAAAAGTAACAAAGTAACTCTTACTCTGAGTACATTTTAAACAAGCTACTTTTTTACTTTAACTTGAGTATATGTTTAGACCAGTACTTTTACTTGTACTTCAGTAAAATAAAAACATCTGCTGTTATCATAGTAAAAATGAGTTAAAACAAGTCGGATTATAACTTTTGATACAATAGGATAAGAAGAAAATGTCTCCTTTTATGAGAAAGAGACACTGGAATATAGAATTGAAAGAAACAAATACATAACAGATGATGTCAAAAGTCAAATTCACTTATTTGTCACGTACATCTACAACCCTGTACCCCGCGTATACTTCTCATAGGCCTCACAACAAATGTGCAGCAGGATTCCCCCGAGGACAGACTCTGTGCGATGTAGAATGAAATCCCTCTGATTTATTTGGCCACTGTCTGCCTCATCCACTCCCACTGACTCCCACTGTACGATGCATAAGAAGAACCAACCTGAGGCACCGGGGGAGAGAATTGATCTCCTGTCAGACCGTAACCGAGGCTCTGTGCTCGCACGTCAACGCTTTTTCTATCGTGAGTTTCCTTCAATTGCACCGATGACGTGAGATCAGCATAAATGCTAAAAAATATTCATTGTTAATGAGTAAATTACTGCCCACTAGAGTCCATGTGGGGGTTTGTGCCACACTGCTTTTTATCCGGTCTAGACCAGAATAGATAGGGTTAAAACACATAAGGTATGGTATTAAAATGCCAACATATGGTGCGAGCTGTTAAAATTAGCTTTGTAAGTGCCAAAATAATAGCAGCAAATAAACCTGAGGCAGGAATAATCTCTTATTTAAAAGAAAAAGTTTTCTTTCCCGCTCTCTGCCGAACCAACTTCTTTATTTCTCATTCTAAATGTGTTGTTTTCTTCTCAATAATCCCCATACATCTAATCAGAAACTTAACAAATTAAGTCTCCCTCTAAATTTGCCCGCTTGTCATGCACATATAAACTCCAATCAGCCACAACCTTAAAAAGGATAACTGCTTTTGATGCGACGGCTGATCGGTGTATTTTTGACTTAATTAGGCTGCAAATAAGTTTTAAATTGCATTAGCGATGCTTCAGAGTCAACTCTTGCAAAATGCAGCCTTCGATCCTTGCAATCCTGCAGCAGAGGGGGAGACACATACTGATTTATTTTCCCTGAAAATATTGTATTTCAGCCACGCGGGTTATCACAATAGTGGCTAAATGTAAAGTGGAATATGTCGTCAGCCCGCGGATTTTCAGACGATTGACAGCGTCAGTTGCAGTAGGTCAATTTACAGTAACACAAGACAGATTATGACACGTTTAGTGACCTTTGGGATTATTGGGGTCCTGAGTCGTTGGCCTCGTCGTTTCAGGGGTCAGGGGCTGAGCATTAAGATCATATTCTCCTCTTTTTTAAATACATTATTTCAGTAAAAACAAAACAAAAACCATTTAAAATCATCAAAACGCTCACTTGTTTGTTTCAATCCACACGTGTTTCATTTTTGGGTCGTTCTTTTTTAAGCATCCATGCCAATTTCAACACCGGCAATAAAAAAAACACTGACACTGGACATAAATCGTACGCCGCTTCAGTGTCAAGCATGAGCTGAAGTTTAGTTCTACCGCCTCGTCTGCTTCATACACACGCGACTTCCTCGTTGTCAGGCAGAGAAAACTCTTTGTTCAAAAACACGCGATCCGTCAACATCCCGTACCCCGCTGGCGTGCACTTATAATGTTGAAAGTTTGCATCAATCAGTGTTTTTTTATTATTATTGTTATCAAAGGCAGACAAATGCAGCAACATTTTTCTAATAAAGCTGATAATTGACATTTTCTTCTGGGGGGGAACAAAAGAAAAGTCTATTTATCCAATTTTTCTCCCTGAACTTTTATATTCTTTGGAAAACATTTCAATCTATTAGTGAGGAGACGCTAAAACTCCCTTAAGTGCTTCTTTAAGGCATCGTGACCCAGTCCTGCTATTATTCAATTGAAGGGAAACACATTAATCCGTGAGTGAGTGAGTGTGAGCAAAGATTCATGTGTAATATTTTGTAAATGAATGCAGTGTTTGACAATGAGACTTGGATTCTTTTTTTTTTCCCAAGTATAAGATTTATCAACTTTATATCATCTTTGATTCTATTTCAGGTGAAAAATAAACTCTCTCTGCATTTCAATGAGGTGATCATTTCTTGTGCTGTTCACCAAGATTATAATTCACTTTAGCAGTGGTCTTCAATCACTTTGACGTGGGGCTTAGGTCAAAGTACTCGTCACCTGAAACTGACCACGCTGACCCAGTTTGTCGGGCTGCCATTCCTTCGGCAGGAGGAGTATTGATCCGGAGGATTCTCTTAAGCGCTGTAGTTTGTCCTCTGAGGGTGGAGCTGAAGGCTTGGAATGGAGAAGTAAACAGGCACTTGGTAAATAAAACACCTAGGTCAATATAGCCATTTTTACCCATTAACCTGGAGCAGGTTTGACCATTCTGCAAAGTTACACAGTGTGTGTGTGTGTGCGTGTGTGTGTGTAACTTGGCAAACATGAGGAGCGATGGTCACTCAGGGGTCAGGGAGGTTTGAAAAAAGCCGGCTGTGGCTGGATGAAAGCGTGAAGTGTGGAATTTGTTTGTGGTTTGGTATTTAAGTTGGACTCGCATTCTATTTGTCGTCACGTTCTTTTTTCAAGTAATTGTTGATTTTTTTTGTATCTAAATATCCCGATCTGCACATGTATAGATTAAATCTGTATCATTTGATATACTTTATTTTATGTATTAACTGTAATGAGTAAAAGTTAACGAAAATACACTTAATCCTTTTTTTCGTGTGGCTGTGTCTGAATGAATTTGTTTACTTATGTAACTGACGGCTGGGATTTGTGTGTGTTTATCTTTTTATTTATCTTTACCATATTACTATATTTTCACTAGATTTTGGAAATGGAACTATTTTGTTGTAATGTGCTTAATTATCCCTCAAGTTATACCGTATTTTATTCATATGGGAAAATAAATGGAAGCAAATACTTGCCCAAGAAGTAGGTTGGGTGAATTAGGTTTATCTATCTATCAAAATATCAATATTTGTACAACTTGTACAGCATGTGTATGTAATGCTCAAGCATGTGCAGCCTAAACATGGTGTAACAGAGCAGCAGCAATTTTCAACATAAAATAGTCCAATAGTAGACAAGCTTGGGTGTTACCAGGGACATTAATCAGTTTTCCACTCCAGGTTTGAAAGAGACAGGGTCCTAATATTGTTGAAAACCTTCTGTTATTCAAATACTGTATATCATTTATACACATTACCTGTATTTTTATGCACCATTGTAGTAGAGATGCTTTTGCATTAAACCAAGAATCTGAATGTGTGAGTTTTGGTTTCACCTCAGAGCACATGGCAAGCAAAAAAAAGTACTTCCCGACCAAATCCAGCAAGGGTCAGAGGTGAGGGTCAGGGGTCATAGAGGCGTGGCCTCAGCGCCGGAGACGCCCCCAGGTTTACACAAGTGTAAAAAGAGTCCATTCAGTGTGGCTGCATGGGCAGAGTTTCACAAAGGTCCACTGTGTGGGGCCTGTGCTCCCCCAACACACACACACACACGCACACACACACACACACCATGCCTACACAGGACACAGACAATAGTGTGTGTGTGTGGGGGGGGGGTCCTGGTTTGCCTGTTCAACTACTTTTTAAAAAAAATTGTTTTACTGGAATGGATCCACACATTCCTTTTTCATCCTTCAACCTCCATGTTTGTGTCACGGCCCGAAACTTTACATTGTGCAGATAGACGGAATTAAAATAATAACAATAATAATAATAATAAATATAAAAAAAATCCTTGCACTGACAATGATCCGTTATTGTCCCACATGTGGGGATCTGTCTCTGGCTTTGCGGGCTAATTTGAAAAACACATCGTGTTAATCACAGAACATTAAATAGATCAAATGAAAAACGCACACAGTACAGATTACGGGGGCCAGTTTCAGTGTGTGAGCGCTTTTGAGGAATTTGACACGGCCATTACATGAAAGACACAGTGGAAATAGTGTGGGTTAACACACGGGCCGTACATACGCTGTCATTTTTCTTTCTTTTTATTTACACTTCAAACTGGTGAAAACAGTGCATTTGTAGGTGGACTATTTTCAGTGATGGATGAAGCAGGACAGCGACCGCGGGACTGATCTGTGCTCATCCCAGTGCCGAGGAACAACGCAGGGAGAGAGAGACACAGGCTAATCAGGAGAGTGAGATCACCTGAGGAAGCTTTGATTAGGAGGATCTCTGGGGCAGGTGAGAGGTGTGTGTGTGTGTGTGCGTCAATGTTGCGTGGCAACTGATATGCCACTGGTATGTATGTATATATATGTAGTGTATATAAATGTAATAATATTTGTAATATGCAGGTCTGTGCAGTTAAATGTGGTGGCATCTTGTCATTTAACTATTGAAATTATGGTTTAGATTGGATTAGCACTGTGATGAGATTGTGTAGAGTTGTCAATTTAAATTAACATTGTGGGATCATAATGTTTGCTTGAGTTGGAGTGGTTATTAATAATATAGATTTGATTTGAATCTGAATTGATGTTGTAAATATGAGTTCACGCTAAATAAATGGAGCCGACAGACACTTGTTTAGATCCTTTAATACATATATTGCTTGATTATAATCTAATCTTCTTATAATATCTGACATAACGTGATTTGAAAAGTAACTTTATTTTCACTCTTTAGATTTATGACTAAACTTGAGTAACGATCACAGAGTTTGGTGTGGTTATGCTGAATGCAGTCGTTTATCTGAGGAATTTCCAGGTTATCGACCTGTACGCACTGTATCCAATGATGTCAATAAACGGATGAAATTGAACGGAGTTGGTCAGCGTCCTCTGTCGCCCTCTACGCCTGGTGGAGTTTAGGATTAGGCATGGATGTGAAGACCAGAATAAACTTGACAGACATGTCCACCGGTAAAATGTTGCAGCTTATTCATGACAATCTCTGATTCAAAGGAATAACATGTATCGTCCATGTGATAATTCTGGTCGTACTGCAACTAATTACTCTCAGTATTAAAGTGGAACTCCACCAATCATTCTGTTCCTACCAGAAGTAAAGCTGCTACAATAGAAGCACATGCAGCCTCACACTGGAGCTCCTCGCTGACAGTTCATGACTTCATTTCTAACCTCATCTATAAACCAAAACTTCCAGACAGAGCGTTCCCCCTCTTGGTATTATTTTAAAGTGCAGATGATCTGGTTTTTATAATTTAGCCCTCATCTTCCCTTCCCTCAGTAAAACGGTGGATTATTGCCAGATTAAGGGAGTGCCTCTTTCTTTATCCCCGGGTAAGCCGGCGCAGCACGCAGCTCAAAGGTAATGAAGCACTCCGTGATCCGTGCCTGGATGAATCTAAAAATTCCCAGGGCACCACTGTATTTTATAGGAAATGAGATTTCCACGAACCCCTTCAAAACCTATGCTTCTCATTTTGAAATAGTCCGAAACCACGAGGGGCTGTTTACACCCCGGTGAGAAAACACGACGGCCTGTCGCAGCTTTTTTATAAAATCAGAATAAACATACGGACGGAATTTTGAATGGAAACAAAATATTGTTCTTCTAACAAAGTTATTTAAGACTTGGTTCTTTGGTTCTAAGACTAATTTTTAACTCATAATTACACTTTTCTTTAGGAGCGTAAAGGTCGCCAATAAACGGCGGGTCGAGTCAAGGATGACGAGAACCAACATAAAACTGTCCAATTAGATTTTATATTTGGAAAAAAATACAAACAACATGACTATGTCTAAAAGGAAAAAAAGTGTTTGAAGAGTGACCCCCGCTCCGAGGTGCAGGTCAGAAAGCCTGCCATCGACTGCTTCCCCGATCGTTCCACTGGAATTCTTCTATCTGCGTCTTTGAAGTCTCAAATGTGGAAAAAAATCAAACAGTATCTCCCCGGAGGCTGCCGCGGTGTTGTGAAAAGTATCGAAACAGAGGTGGTTGTGGGAAATGTTAAAGAAAAAAGACAGAATGCCAGATTGAGAGCTCCTTTAACTCCTGTCTTGTTTGCACACATTTGACCATGTGGCCAAACACTGTGGAAGAAGTGTTTTAGATCATCGGACAACACCTGGATGCTGCCAACCGTATATAGATTTGTTGTTTTTATAATGTTATTTTCTTGGTCAAAAAGACGCACTTTTTGCAGAAAAAGTCCAACTTAATTTCTACTTGATGACTGATTTATCGGTCCAGTGTGTAACATTTATTGGCATAAATTGGATATACAAAAAAATAAGGATGTTACTGTAGGTGTACACTCACTCGAAACATGTTTGCTTTTTTCAGTGGCCACAGAATAAGTCCTTGCTCGATGGAGGCAGCTATCAGTGTGTGTACTATCAGTGTTTTGGAAGCAGAGTGACTTCCTTTCTGGTACAGTAAGGCCACCGTAGATGCACTTTGGAAAGGGAGGAGTTAGAATCTCTTGATATCTTACATACTAGACCTGGAAGAAAAAATACCTACACACAGTTGGAACTGAATGAAGGAAAAACTGATACTAAACATCTTCACAAAATCCTTTGTCTGTCGTTTGATGTTTAGTTTGTCAATGGTTTGCTTCTCTCCAGCAGTCGGCCTCCGCTACAAGGCAGTGTTAATATTTAAAACGTTCTCCACGGCGTTGCACAAACCCAAGTGTGCCGTCCACTGCTGTTGATTGATTGAACGCGTCGAGTGATCTGTTGCAGACTCTGAAACGACCCCATCTGACCTGACACTGTCCGTGTCTTCCATTTTATCAGCACCAATCAGTGGAGTGTTGACGCGAGCCCGAGGCAAAAAAAAAAAGGTAACTAGACTCATCATCCTTTAAGTTGAGGCACTTCCAGCTTCTTTAGTTTTAGTGCTGTTGTGTTTCAAATGATTCTTCTTGCACCAGAGGACGTAGCTCCTCATTTAAGGGATCCGACAATCCGCAGTTGGGTGTATTTGCAGAGAAATTCCCGTCTCTGCAAATGAAAAACTAATATATCAATTGGCATTAACGTTGGGGAGTGTATTCTCCTCTTCCTTCTTAATCTCGGGGCAATTTGTACGCGCGGTTTTGGGAAAGTAAAACCTCCCAAAGAGCACTTAAAGGCAACATAACGCCGTAAAATACAGAGAAGTTAAGCCACTGGGCAGAAAATAATTACCTCGAGCCAGTGATCATCATTAAGGCAAAACATTTATCAAGTTCTAAAGTATGCTTTTACAATGAAAGACTCCAGAGTTATATCAGGCCACGTAATTATGAGGAGTACGATCCACTACATCCCTGGTTATTAGTCAACAGAAAAGACGAGAGGGAATCTAAAGCAGAGCTGACAATCACGGGGCTGTTAATGCACTGCAAAACAATCTTATTCACTATACTGATCACGGAGGATGTACATTTTCTTATAAGACAGTAAAAATGGGTTAAATATGTGCCACGGCCGTGTGTTATTGCGTCTTAAAGTTAAAGTTTTTTTTGTCGTCGTGATGAATGCTTCATTCCAGATTCGAGAGCGGTGTAGTTTTACATCATGCACTTAACGTGAAGAACATAATTGTCTGCTTAGAGTCAAAAAACCTGCAGCTTAGTTTAATCTGCGCTCCTCGCTGTCATTTATCATTTTATTTAAAAGCCCGCGTTCAAAACGAGGGATAGTTTATTGAAAGATTACAAAGAAAAACAAACGTAACAACAGGGTGCTGCCACAACAGCTAATAAAGTGCCGGTTGCACCCACTATGTAATAAACTAAAGCTGCTCTCAGACTGAAGTCCTTAACTTCCCTGAAGTTGTCCTGAGGAGACACAGATATCTGCAAAAGTTGTTACAGAACTTCTCCTGCCAAATCCCAAATGCATCTGACCCAGATAAGTTCCTGCTGCGTTTGTCTTATGTGAGTGGCAAACTTGGTAAGATGTCAGAAAGCAGTGCCGTGGATATTTTCCAATGTTCACGTCTGAAAACTTGTTATATTTTTAAAATCCTCCTCTCGTCTCGATAGCAATCAATCAATAAAGTTGTCAGGGGGGAAAAAAAACAACTAAAAACAATCCAGTATCTGAAGTATTTACAATAGTGCAATAATATGACCGTTGATTGAGTTTGCTGGTGGAGCTGCATGACGCTCACTGACCTGTCCACCCGCACAGTCCATCATGCTGATGTTGATTCGGATCTGACGCGGTCTGACACTGCACTGACTGGTATCACTCAGGTCCTGGCGTTTGCCCGACAGTGTGTGTGCGTGTGTGTGTGGTCAGCGTATTTTTGAAGGTAGAGCTTTGACAAGAGATCAGACAAGAAGTGGAGCGATGTGGCTGACTTTCCCAAGGTTTTCCAGGGAATTCCAACAACTTTTCAGAAAAACAAACGAAGGACCAAGACGTTTAGAAAATGTATCGTTGTAACCTGGTTGATGAATAATTCAGGATCTTATCAGTATATTTTTGGGATTTGTCACTAAAGGGCACAAGGATTTTCTTGTATGTGCTTCGTGATTTGGAAGTGGGAAGCTGCAAAATGATTGTATTGAAATTGAATATATAGTGTTAAGAAGTAAAATCATCACGTTTGATTATTTTGTTAATTCATTTATTCATTTTTTAATTTATTATCCTTGCACGCATAATTGTCTTCTGTTGTTTTTACATTAACAAACATACCTTAACCTGCACAACTGAACCCCTAACCATTATCTATTTATTTATTTATTCAGGTTCAACTTAATATGTTTGCTGAACAATGTCAGTATTTATCTTCAGCTATTTTATATTAAAGAGGCATGTGGACATATGAATTACATCATGGGAGAACGTGCAAAGGGCTGAGCAATGAGTTGCTTTTCAAATTGGAATCAAAGTCTGAAACAATGCAAATTAGCAAATTATAAAGAGTGCAATTGAATCATTATATTTTTAATAGCTCTAAATTATACACCAGTATTAGGGAAAAATGTAATACGTAACCGCTAGAATTAATTACTGTGTCATTTTGAACCTAAGATTTACTTAAAGGCCAAGTAAGTAAAACTTAAGTAAACTTGTAAGTGTCAATTATCCTGAATATCTAATATATTGATTTCATCACCCTAGAATGAGTGTTTTATAATAATATCATATGCAGCTCTATTGAGGCCACCATGTTGGACCACCCTGTTTTTATAAAAGGTCAATTTATCATAATTATTTGTTTACTTTTGATGCTAATAGAAAGTTCAACGCAGGGATCTTCACATTCAACCTTTAATGATGATATTGCAAAATCAGGAAAAAAAATGACAAATGCACAGTTCACTCAAAACTAGTTCAGCTTTGTTAATAAATTGAGAACGATTGCGGTCGGTGGGGTGGTTGTGAAGGAGAACCCCTCTTCCTACAGGGCCGCCAAACTCTTGAGCGCACCCCTGGCTCGGGGCTGGAGTTTGGGGAGGAATCGCTGGACGTGTTGAGTCCAAACAGCAACAGCTGGAGGAGAGGAGGGCAGTGTCGCTCACCTTCCACCGCCTCAGTCTCTCCACTACTGTAACACAGCCGTTTGACACGAGACAGCCCCCTAGGTGTCTCACTTTCTCAGTGTTTGTGTGAAGCTGGAGCGCAGCACCCGGCTGCCCGTCTGCCTGCTGCTCGTCTGGCTGACTGACTGGCTGCGTTGACGTCAGCGCCCGTGATGATTTGCTAAGGCGAGAGAAGAAAGGAGTTAGTGCGTGTTGAGAGAGCGGGGTACTGCGAACTGCCTTACTATGCTGTAGCCCCAGACCTTCCCCTCTGCACTAGACGGAATCCGGAAAAAAAGAAAAACACACACACAACCACGGCGTGCAACTTAGGTGAGTACCAAAGCGGAGGAGAAACGCAGTTTCCCCGCGACAAGTGCCAAACCCGCTGCTCTGCACGCGTCTGCCACTGTTTTCTCTCTGTACTTTCATTCACCATGTGGATGTTTCCGTGCATCTGTTTGCTGTACGTGTCCGTGTATGTATGTATGTTTGTATGTAGTGTCTCTCTCGCTTGTCCCCGTTCAACCTCGCGCTGAAGTTAAACAGTAAACGCGACTTTGGCACGCACTTTGGGGATCTGCGCACCGGAGCGCGATGCGTGGAAACAAGTGTTTACCTGATTTCGCTGCAAGGTGTTGAAGTTTGCTTTTCCACGCGGCGGTGCTCGCCTGTTGTGGAGATGTTAAGGTTGGCGCAACCCCCCCATCTCCGCCTCTGTTTCTCCCTCTCTCCCCGTTTGGTTGTTAGTATTCTGGAGATCGCAGCCAGAGGACGTGAGGTCTGGCTGCTTCACCGGGAGCCAGACGGCACATTACGCCTCGCTCCATGTGACTTTCCCCCGGGAGAAATCGCGCTTGTTTTGGGTGTTTTAAGATTGAAATTACGCAATTTTATGACATGGGGCGCAGTTGCTCCTCTAACCCCGTCCTTGTGTCTCCAGACACACACACACCAGTGTGGCTCATTTAGCCGTGATGACATCATGATGAGGACCGGAGACATTGGTCTCTCCACATACACACTCGCGACAAAACACGACGCACGCACGGTCAGTGTAGTGTATACAGTGAGCCGCACGGCAAATTGAGTGACAGTGAAAGTGGATGTTTGATTGGTCGTCAATAATCGGGCTTGCAGTCGCACGCGCAGCAGCAGCAGCAGAAGCAGCAGCACTGTGAGGTGGGCAATGGCAAATTGATTTGTAATCGAGACTGTCTGATCTCTGTCTTTCTCCAACCACCTTTCACTTTTCCGCGTAATCCTTGCATCACCACTTTCCTCCTTAATTGTTAACGCACACGCGTCTGTGCAGAGAGAAATAAAAAAAAATCAAGCCCAGCCTCCGACAAAGTCCACCTGTGCGCTAATCAGCGGGGAGCTGCCGAGAATCCGCACATGTGTATTATTTAAAACACACACAAAACAAAAATCGCCTTGATCGCCTCCCTCTGAGACGCTGGTACCATTTTTTTTTTGGCTCGTGTTGTCAGTGCAGGTTCATGGTGTGGAATATTGAACGCTGTTTATTCTTGTTGTGGCTGGGTCGCCTCCTATAAGGCGCGCAATGGCAGACAAACTCGTGATCACATACATTATTGCCCTGCCTTTCTTTCTGCGCGGAGTCCAGCGCTAATGTGGTTACTGTCAGCGGTCCGTCTGCATTGTCCTCCAGGGAGGGGAAGGGGAAATCTCTGCCGGCTTAATGTACTTAATGTAGAGCGTGGTGTTTTGCATAATGCATAAACGCGGTGTATAATTTGTGTCTGGCTGCGGCGGCTCTGCCAATATTAACACTGTCTAGACGCACGCAGCACAATTGTCCCCGGAATATCAGCGAGCTGCAACAGCCGTGATAAAGTCTCCAAAC
Organism: Solea senegalensis; assembly: GCF_019176455.1. Lineage (NCBI taxonomy): Eukaryota > Metazoa > Chordata > Actinopteri > Pleuronectiformes > Soleidae > Solea > Solea senegalensis. The sequence goes on from NC_058033.1 coordinate 4,939,591, forward strand.
AGCAACTTTACAGCGAGACCCACATGCAGAGAGAGCGCAACAAGCATTGATCATTGACGGGGGCCCATAAATCGTAGCTATTGGCTCACCTGTAATAAAGATAATGTCGGGTTTTTCTTTTCTTTTTTTTTTTTTTAAGAGATGACCTCTGTTGACTGAGAGGCTGGAGCTCAGTTAAATGAGAACCTGTGGTTTCATCATTACCTCTCTCTTGTATCGATCTGGTCTCAATGTGCCGAAAAGACAAACTGTCCATGCAGTGACCCAAAAGCAGACATGATTTATTTTTTTTTTCGCCCATTGCAAACAAACAAGACAAATATTTGTTTTTTCCGTGTGCAGGATCATGCGTAATTGCACGTTTTTTATGCGAGTTATTGATCATGTAGTTTTATGTTTAAGTCACATTCTACTTTGCAAGGCTGTTGGTATTTCCTCTTTTTTTTCCCTCTGTCTGTGCGTTTATTGTTCTCTGGCTGCATGGGAGGAAGGAAATGAGATGTCCAGAAACTTCTCTTTCTTCTCATTTGTTTGTTAATAAACCCCAAAGAAAATGTAAATAAAATCTAAGGAAAACAAGATATACTGACTACATCGAGGAGACAATTGACCATCAATGAGCTCACCCAGAATGTGGGTCAGTGGAGGCACTTGGCTCACATTCATTCATTCCTTCATTCATGCATTACGGCAAAGACTATGTATTAGATTAGAATGATGAACAGGCTGTTGTTTTTGTCTGGGTCACAGGTGCAGATGATCCAATTTATTTCCCTTGCAGCCGCAAAATACGTTGATTCATTTAGAGTACATTTTAGAGCCGAAAAGCATTTTAATTCAAGGCTTTTTGTCATTTCTGTACAGGTCAAAGTATGATGTAGATATGTGGCCGAGCAACACGTTGCCCACTGAAGTTGAATAATTGAGTTAACAGCTGTCACGGAGGCGATCATTCATGTGGGATTTTTCTTTTTTCCTTCGTCCAACATCAGTGACAGTGAGAGCAGAGCTGGGTGTTTGGTGCGGCAAGCGTTGTGACTGTGCTTGTGCCTCATCCTGCTTTCCTTTTCCTCCCATTTCTGGCCGCTGCTCTCTGCTCTCTCGTCTGTGATGGGAATACTGAGTAAGATGCTATTTAATTTCAGAAAGGCTGCTGACGGTCTTTGTGAGCCGAGCAGCAGCGAGAGAAAGAAAGAAAAGACACAATTCGCACTTGTTTAACCGGTGTACATCCCCATCAGATAGCCAAATAGAGATGTGTTTTTTTTAGCAGAACATATGTCAGATTGATTGGTATGCAGGGTGAGCCTGTTGGACGGCTCACAAATCCCAGAAATGTATAGTCGATACATTTGCACTGATTTTTAAGAACAATGCCACTGCACAGAGTGTTTACCGTCCCTGCAGGATATTTTGCAATTTGCGTTGCCGCTGATTTCGTGCTGTCCGTTTACCAAACACGTTTAAATGTTAAATCAACAAAAAATAATAGTGTTTTTATATTCAAAATGTGATTAACGGGTGCTCTGTGTATACTTGGTTTTACGGGGTGAATCATTTTGATTTCAGATGAGCACAACGTGCGCTTGCTGTTAAGTGAGAATTAATCCTGTTTTTTGTTTTTTTTTCTTCTTATTCTGTTTCCCCATCTAGGTTTTTCATCTTGTTCACAAAGAAAGCTACAAAAAACACTGCGGAGCGGGGAAGGTGAGCCTCATGAGTCGGCCTCGTGGATTGCAACGGCATCATGGATTTAACTAAAATGGGTATGATCCAGCTTCAGAACCCCAACCACCCCACTGCCCTGCTGCAGAAGGCCAACCAGATGCGCCTGGCGGGGACTCTGTGCGATGTGGTCATCATGGTAGACAGTCAGGAGTTCCATGCTCACCGGACTGTGCTGGCCTGCACCAGCAAAATGTTTGAGATCCTCTTCCATCGCAGCAGCCAGCATTACACCCTGGACTTTCTTTCACCAAAGACTTTTCAGCAGATCTTGGAGTATGCTTACACTGCCACGCTACAGGCCAAGGTGGAGGACTTGGATGATCTTCTGTATGCCGCAGAGATCCTGGAGATTGAGTACTTGGAAGAGCAATGTCTCAAGATCCTGGAAACCATCCAGTCCTCGGATGAGAACGACGTCGAGGTCAGTGTGAACGACGGCAGCACAGAGGAGGACGAGGAGCGCAAAGGCCACAATGGAGCCAAGAACTCTAAACACCATTCCATACCATATCTGTCAGGTAGCCAGCAAGTGTCCATGTCCGGCATGGTGGACCAGAGTCCCTCGGTGTCCACCTCCTTCAGTATGTCCACCCTGAGTCCCACCAAAGCTGCGGTGGACAGCCTGATGAGCATCGGTCAGTCTCTGCTTCAGCAGGGCTTCGGTGGCGAACACCTCATCCACGGCAACTCCCACCACTTGACCGAGATCAAGACTGAAATGATGCAAGTGGACATGAGCGGCAACGGCAACGACAGCCCCCAGAACATGGAGTCGAGTGCCTCCAGTAACGGAGAGCGCGGCGGGGAGGACAGGAACCGAGACGGGCCCGGAACTCCGACCAGGAGCAGCGTCATCACCAGTGCGCGCGAGCTGCATTACGTCCGCGACGAAGGCATGGGAGACCATCAAGCTGACGTCGGTCATATGGGGTTGGAGGCTATGGCTGGAATGACAGAGAAACACCTGGCCTCACTGTACGCCCTGCCTGTCAATCACAAATCAGATGCCATCATGTCCATGCCGGTGTCCATGGCCTCTGCTCTCCCCATGTCCCCAGCCCTGGCTATGTCTATGGACTTCAGTGCCTACGGGGGACTCCTGCCTCAGAGCTTCATCCAGAGAGAGTTCTTCAGCAAGCTCGGGGAGCTGGCGGTGGGCATGAAACCAGACGGCAGGAACCAGCACGAGCGCTGCAATGTGTGCGGTGCAGAACTTCCAGATAATGAAGCTGTGGAGCAGCACAGGTAAGACCAATTTTCCCTTTTTTTTTTTTTTTTTTAATGTAGCTGCTTCAAAATAGTTCTGACCTTGAAAGTTATGGCCTTTTTAGCACAGCTGCTTTTTATTTAATGAGCGACTCGGTTGACACAAGATTTCTCACGCTGGGATTCCTTTCTGTGAAAACTGAAGATGACAATCATTGTGTAAGTCACGGCCTCGGAAATGAAGACATTAGTCCCCTGATTTCTACGCATCGCGGGTTCTCGGTGATGTCAGGTGTTTTGTGTTTTTTAAAGTTATTCTTGCCTTTTGATTGTAAAAATCATTTTGAGCACATCGAATGACAAAGTGATCATGGCAAAAAAGTGAGCACTGTGAACTGGTTTGCAGACATTTCTTTTGCTATTTGTTGTTTCCCCTTTTGTTCATTAAAACTGAACGTGTGCGCCTTTGCACACTTTTTGTATCACTTTGATGGAAACAAACCTTAGTTCAGCTCAAGCCTTGCAGTCCGCCCCTCCCCCTTAATGACTTGCAGGCCTGCCCGAGGTGACCGTGGATGCAGTGCTGTTGTAAGATTGTCCGAGACACTTAGTCACACCTTACAAAATGTGGGTGGCAGCTATAACACACTTACCAAAGTGGTACCCCCTTATCCTGGAGCCACCTCTCCTCCCCTTTTCTAATAAGCGCACAAGGGGGAGGTCGGGGCTTATTAGCCTGATCATGGAGTAAGCAGTGGGCTCCAGCAATGAAATGAGTGCTGCAGTTAGTCTGAGGACAATGGAGTGGCAGTAAATGTGAACAGTAGTTAACTATTGCTTAAAGAAAAACAGATTTGGAAACCCGAAATAATTTAACCCGGCTTGCAAATTTCCCGTCGTATTTTATATGTCTTGTAAACGTAGCTCTTATCTCTGCATCTGTCAAGTGTTATCAGTCTCGTGGAATGTATTTGCCTGACTTCTTTGTGGATTTTGCACAGTCACAGTTTTTTTTTTTTTCCTCCCCCCTTTTCTCAGTTTTTGCCCTAAAGGCCGTCTCTTACCTTGAGAAGCGCCTTCTCACCTTGTAATGTTTGCCTAAATCAATAGGAATGCACAGTGGTTAAAGTTCACATGAGGATCTGAACCCGATCACCCACCCCTCCCTTGTGCTTTAGCCAGTATCTTGGTATGCATGGTTAAGAGCTGGACTGATTCAGTCCAAGCTACTTTGTTTCTAAATCTGTCTTGATGTTGAATTTGAAAAAAAGAAGACGAGAATATTCAGAATTGCTTTACTCTCCCAAGGACTTGATTTACACCTCATTCATGTGTTATAGTGTAGGGTGGGCAGTTACATCAGTCAGTTACTCTGCAGTTTTTATGGCGTGGAGATGACGAGTGCTCATTATTCATTGAATAAAAAAAAAAAGCTTTTCCGTATGACCGGACTCCATTAATCTTTTAAAAAGATCAGCAACTGTAGGAGTGAATTTTTGAGCTGCTTATAATGAATTCTCCCAAAGTGGGATTTTAACAACAGCTCTGCGATGCGTCTGTGTAAGACGCAGTGTTGTGGCGTCGCTGTGTTAAAGGACAGGCTCCACTTGTCTCTGCGTCTTCAGGAAAGTCTGGCGTGTGAAATGGTTGCCTGTGTTTCAAGAGGAATTTCATCAATTCGCTCAAGCTGGGAAATCTTGTATCAAAGGAGATTTCCAAAGTGTTTCATGCATTGATCTTCCCTCCTCGCCCCATGGCATACTAATGGGTTAATTTAGAGCGGTTGATACACTGACACAACGCTGTTTAATATTGTACGTGCTGTCCTGAAAGCCTCCTGACGTGTGGAAATCAAACATTGCATCATATGCCTGCCTGCTTTGCTTTCCGCACAGGTCTGCTGCTCTGAGATGCTTGATAATTCAGATGCTCTTTGTGTCCTCATAAATTCCACTATGGGTCATTTGATTGCACTCTCCTGTTTTGTTTAGTTTATTTTTTTTTCTTTCTTTCTGTATACAGCCTGTCAAGGTGCCGATTCTTTTGATGCGAATGCAAGATGTTTTATTTCAGGCGAGCGGAGTCGTGTTCCCTCCGACTAATTACACATCATTTCCCCACAGCCTCTGTGTCAGGGTCACCCACTGCCTCTGCAACAAACACATTAAAAAAACAAAAAAACTTGGCAGAGTTCACGTAGTGCACGCAGGTCAAGTCAAACACGAGCATAATTGTTTCCAGATGTGGTGCAGGTCATTGGTGTGAGGTGTCTGTGTGTGCGTGTGCGTCCAGAAAGTGCCCACTTCCTGTATAAATGCAGTCTTTGCTCCCTTTCATTCCTCCCTGCCCTGGATTATATCATAAAAAAAACACCCACCCAGAGTGAATACATTGTCCTTTGGCTCCACAAGTGGTCTTAAGGAGTCATCACTGGGGATAAAAGAAGCATACACTGATAAGCTGCATGTGCAAGCACAGAAAAGACGCCCCCCCTTGACTTGATTTAGGGGGGAATTGAACCACTTTTTTGTTCTAGAGCGGCACAATAAATCGCCAAACAATCACAATTTGGATATATCCAAATCAAAAGGTGCTGCAATTGTTTTGAAGACGACAAAATCGATCACAAAATAATTATTTGATCACAAAAAATAATATGTTGTTTTGATCGCGCCACCAAAAGACAACGACAGTTAGTATTTGAGAACTCTACCTCTTTTTAAAGTGACTTATTGAACATAATTGCATTTGCACATTTCCAAATGATTCACAGCCATATCTCGCAGAAACCCACTGCAGATGAAATGCATAAAACTAAGTAAGGGCCACACTTTATTGGTGCCTGAGGGTCAGTTTACTGAATCTAAGCCATACCCGTCTGACCACAACAACTTTCCCCTGCATCTCTCCTCCAGCAGCCTGCACCACCACTTCCCCACTGACAAACCTCAGATTTATTTCTGAAAGGAAGCCCCGGGTGAGCGTTGCTGCAGCTTCAGGGAGACGGGATTACAGCAATATTTTAGTAACCCTTGCACTGAGAAAATAATCAACACAGGAAAGGCCTGAGTGATTATTGGGAAAATAAATGCATGATGCGAGGGGCTAATTCTGCGGAGGCAAAAGGGAAGGGAGGAAAAAAAGAGAAGAAACCCTGCACTGCTTGGTATTCCAAACACAGCATCCAATTCACGGGAACTAGCCTTGGGTTTATCTCTTTCACTTAATCGTCCATTCTCATGCAAATGACTGACCCTCGCTGTAATGTACATCACATAAGTGAAAAAAGAGCCTATTTTAAAGGAGAGCTTTTCCAACATATAGCCGTTAAACATTACTGAAAACCATCAATGCTTTAACGCGGCCTTTTCATAGCACAGACAGGGTGTTTTTTTTGTTTTTTTTAAAGGGGTGAAGAGAGGGGGCGCGTGATGGAGACGAGTTGACGAATCGCTGCCTTTGCTCTCGGCTTTTGTTCTTGTTATTTTTTTGTTATTGATAAAAGTATTGGGGGGTTAGCGGGGAGAGTGGGAGGGGAGGGAAGTAATCGCCCCTGCATTAACCTCCACACGCGCACACACACCCTGTGTTCATTACTTTTCACACACATTCCCCTCTTCATCACCATCCTCATCAGCAGCAGCAGCAGCAGCAGCCAGCGCTTACTCTTCCATTTCCTCTTCTTTTGTGGCACAGGGGGGAACAGAGGGCGCTCCAATACCCTGGGCCCCAGGTGTTTAAACAGCGGGCCCAAGGCTCTTATCTGTGCATATCAGAGAGGGACAGATAACCCTTGGCACTCCTCCTCAGTAAACCAAGAGCAGATTGAGCCCAGATAGCGGCCCTTAGCGTTTGTTGCAGGTGATAACGATGTATGCACACACACACGCACACACACACACATGCATGCCTACCTTACACATCTCGCTGAGACCGGAGGAAGGAAGTCGCTTCCCTCCACGCTGACACTTGTGTGCTTTGGCCACTATCAACCATTAACCGCCGCTTCCTTACTATCTGTGCACTGACACCGTGTGTGGCAGGGTAGTTGAGTTTGAGTGGCCGCCGTGGTGGCAGCGAGTTTGACAGGTGGATTCAAATTCCTCATGAATATCGGCTCCGTCTCTGTTTCTCCTTAAAGCCGCAGTGCGTCATTTTGGTGATTCTTGGCGTTGCATTATTTGTCTGATGCGTCCTCCGTCTGAAAAGGGGCTCTGTCAAGCAATACTATCAGACCTGACCGACGGAGCATTTGTGTGTATACAGCTGCAGTGCAGGGATGAGTGGGGCCAGAGGAAGGAATCCCCTGAAACTGCTGACCGATTGTTTTTGGAGCAAAAGAATTCACTTCTCGATTGTATGTTTTCAGTCAGCAAACAGCGATCCGGTACGATAGGCTTAATCAGCATTGTCTGAACTCATTTGACAATGATTTGAATGTAACTGACATTTGTTTAAGTTTTGGAAGTTACGCACTCCAGTTTTAGTGTCACATGTGGCATGGAAGTGTGTCATTTAGCAGATGTCTGAAAAACTCCAAAACTGCAAAGTGATCTCTTTCTCACATCAAAGGGACTGCGAGGATTCGCTGTAGGGCCTTTTGCTGTGTAAGACATCTGTGCATTTTCACCGAAATCTGTCTATTAGCGTGATGAATTTGCATGTGCTCGGAAATCAAGATGTTCCCATTTTGATTTCTTGTGTGAGGAACAAACAGAATTTTGCGCACGTCTGTACTTTTCCTCTGCTCGACTTCATTCTTTGGCAGTTGAAACGATGGACAATTTTGTGTTTTCTCTGAGATTTTCCACCATTGTCCCTGAGGACGAAGTGCGTCACCTTTGCCCTGAAATAAAATAACACCGTCTAAGACTGAATCGGCACCAAACTTATGATCCCAACCTGTAACACTGCAAGCATTTTTAGCTTTGTGAAAGCAGCCCAACAACAAAGCATCTATTACATGGCAGTGGATTACCCTCTATTTGAAATCACTCAGTGAGCTAAGTCTTCCCGACTTGCACTCAGGGGTACAGTACATGTTGGTGTAATAATCCAATAGCACAAAAAGCCTCTCTCGACAACAGAAAACACCTCCCCAAGAAATACCCAAACCCCAGTTAGAAAGCAGAGGGCTTATTCAAGTCTGGCTGCCACATCGTCTGTCTTTTTATCCTCGCACAGGTGCTTTTCTTTGCCCTTATTGGAGGTGCGCTGTTTGTTTATGCCCCCGAGGAGCTGCCGCTTTGACCGGGCCCACAGAGATAGCCACGGCCGAGGCAGCTGCTGGCTGAAGCCCAATTATAGACAGGCTTTAAAAGGCTCTGGTTGAACCGTAAAGATTTACACCGCCATTGCTCTGATCTCAGATCTGGGCTCTGTCCTTACTGTCAGGATAGGGAGATGTATCGATTAAAGACTTAACACAGGAGGCTACATCATGTGGAATGCACTGCACACACACACACGCACGCACGCACAGATCGAGCATTTTATTGTCATGGCACTGACGTCACACTGCGTGTCACCTTCTTACAGCCATTGAGGCTGCTTTTGAAGGGATGGAGGGAAAGGGGGAGAAAAAATAGAGAATGGCAACACTACGAGAGGGAGCGAGAAGAATGGGGGGGTGACATCCAGGCAGTGGCTATGGCAATGGAAGGAGGTGATCTAATCAGCCAGCTGATTAGATCACCTCCCTCCCTGAGATAAGAGTAGAGGGAGGTGCTTGTGCAATAAAAGTTAGCAGCTTGACTCGGTGCGACCAGCTGCCTCTGTGTGGCTAACAGCGCTCGGCAGACATGGCCTTTACTGATGCGGTCTGGCAGGAGCTGCTTGAAACGAACACACTGAGGCCCCTATCTTTTGTCCCTGTGGGGGCCTTGTGGTCTGGAGGGAGGGATAAGGAAAACATACTGTACTGGAAATTAGCCTTGTATGTGTCCATGAGAGCGTGTGGGTTTTTTTTCTGCCTCTTTGTTTTGTGTTGTTTTGAGGGCGGCGAGGTGGGGAGGGGGGCTCAACAGGGAGTACTAATTACAGCCAGTTATCAGGTGACATGCAAATGTGTTATCGGCTTTAACTTCCTGATGCCTATCTCTTGTTTCTCCCAGAAGTTGCTCCAAGTGTTGGCAGAGGTTGTGCCGCTGTTTCTCGGTAAATGCAGAGTGTGTGAATTTCAGTGGGGAGTCTGCGGCTTAATAGGATTTTCTTCATTTTTCATTGGAATTAGCTGACCTTCATCCCTTGGCAAAGTTTTCTACTGTATTAAAGTACATGCATCATTGTCTGCTTTCCCATTAAAAAAGAGAAGCAAAAAAAAAAGTCAATAGTATTAGAATGATCTGGCCATAAAGCTGAGTAGGTTTTAGTTCTAGTTCATAGAGCCTTGCCTCTGTTCTCCTAGACCTGAACGCTCTGGGTTCTAATCCCATCGATATCCTATTAGCATCCCCTCTCTGGGTCCCCGCCACATGAAAGAAGATGTGTCGGTTCCCCCTCTCTGATTCTATCGCTCTGGCAGACCGTAGGGAGGACGGGCACAATGAGCAAATGTGCTGGAGCCAAAGGGCCAACCCAAGTGTGCTCACAAATGTCCTGTGTGTGTGTGTGTGTGTGCGTGTGAGAGTGTAAATAGCTGCCACCGCCACCTCAGAGGCCCCCTAGCCTCCCTGGGAAGTATCAAACCAGAGCCCTCCGCGGGCTTCCAGCGAGAGAGCTTCTAATTAGCCTCTTTGTTGCCACTTGAATGGTTTGCCAGAGATTGGCAAGGGGCCCCAATGGAGTGATACCAGCACGCTAAGAAGCTAGTCATAAAAATTACCAACCCATTCTCCCAACAGTCACCTGTCACAAAGGAGCTCTCTGGTACGAGTGAGGCCAGTGCAGCATCACGCAAGCTTTTAATCCACCTCTTCAGAGGCACAGGGGCCATGATTGCGCAACAGGTGGATGCCAATTGCAAGCTAGCTGTAAGCTGCTAATGCACAGTAAAATAAAAAATACAAAATTTGACAATAATTGCACAAACACTTGAAAAGTAAAAACTCAATCTTTATGTGTGTTTTTAAATGTCACACAAAATCTCCTGTTTTCGACAATTTGTTTATTGACTGCCTGTGTTTGAAGATTATCCTTGCGTGTGCTACCAGATTATCTGGTTTTCACAGGATGTGTTCAAACATGACCTGAAGCACCCTTTCACCTCTTAATTATACACTTTTCAGGATAAATATCATAATTGGAACTTCTAATTGGAATTAGCATGTTGCTCACTGCCCACTGGCACACCATTATTAATCAGTTATTGAAACGATTTGTTGTCGTTTGCATATTTATAATTTCTTATTGATGTAAATGTGCGCCGTGAACCTTTAACACGTCAGGGTTATGATTCAAAGGCTCGCTATTTTACTTCCAAGGATGAGCGCCATTGTGTTATCACCACAGCCGTCAGCGTGTTCAGGAACGCTCTCGGATCTTTACATGTGGCATCTGACATGCGGCCGGCTGAGCTCCGTGGCAGGGGTGCAATGAATGTCAAGGCGTCTCGAAGCTTTAGCGCTGACCGACACGTTTTAAGCTGCGCTGTAATCCAGGAGGGATCAGTTGGGTAAATCATGGCATAAAGCTTAAAACTATAATTGATTTATGTATTTGCTGACCGAAGACGCCCAGAGAGATTACCGGAGGGAGAGAGCTGATGATGGATAGGCCGGCCCTCCACAGGCTGCATACGAGGTGGGGGTTGAATTCAATTGAAAGGAGATTTGTTGGCAAGAGCGTCTGAAAGAATGTCTGTCTGAGAACAGTGCAAGTTGGAGAATAGATGCATGTGTGTTATTAAATCCACGCCTGTGCAAAATTATTTTCATTGAATTGAAACACAAGCTGATATTTTGTTTATTGATTTTTGCTCTGTGACGTTTTAATTATCCTGACACAAATTTAGTTCAAAATGTCCCGTTATGTATTTGTTCAGTATTTTCCACTGTGATAATGCAGTTTATCAAGATTCTTCCACCACCTCAGTAAATTAAAGCACTTTAATAACCTACAGTATCAAATAGAAATGTGATATTTTCCATAACTATTCTGCACAAACAACTCGGAAAGTAAAACTAAAAACATGAAGTCATACTTGGCTTGGATGTATTGCTTTATATCTTGAATAAAGATAACTTTTTTTTAGTGAAATCCTCCCCAAATATTTTCCGTGTTTATTATCAGTGACTTACTTTATTTAAAGTTAAAAAGAATATGAGAACCAGATGAAAGAAATCAATAAAATATACTTTGACTGAGCTCTGTGTTCGAGTGCTGTATTGCGATGCATAAGATTAGTGTCGTTCATCACATTACATTGAGTGGAATATGTCAGATTATGGCTTTATCAGTCCAACCTTAATTGGCCTCATAATTCCCAGATTGCCCCTGATGAGGTATTTGATCGTGCACATCATTTAATCGTTCAGTCAGTTTTGCTGCCATAATCACGCCATGAATTTCTCTCCCGACACATTATGAATCCTCTCTTTCTTGTTTACTGCCCGACTGTCAGGCATCTCCAAGGTCTCTCTTGACCGCTCCCAGATTGTTTTGTGTTTGTCTGTTTGTCCCTGGGCCCTGAAAGGCGAGAGTGGGATAGTAAAAGAAAAGGAGGAAGGGTGGAGAGAGGAGGGGGGTGGGGGGGGGGAAAAGCAAAAAAAAAGCCATTCCATTTCCTGGACTGATCATTGGAGCGGTGGGCTCTGACATGTCATGACTCAAACAGCATCATTTCTGCCACTCCTGTCTCGCCACTGACCTTACAAATGATGCTGTAGGCTGCCGCCATATGCCATTAAGCGCGGTGTAAAACAGGAGGGACTTTTTATCCTCCTCTTACTTGCAACAACACCCAGGCACCCTCTGCAGTTTCCACTCCCCGCTTTCATCTTTTGGAAAAGAAAAGTGCCGAATACAGCGGCGGTTTTCTCTCTGGTGGTTTTGTCCATATATGTATAGATGCTGCCCTTTTTCTCTCTTCCTCCCTCCCTCCCTGCTTGTGTTTTATTGCCTCCTGTGAGTGTTGGTCTGAGGAGAGAAGCTGGAGCTTCCCTTACAGGTGTTTGGGTGCTTATCGCCTACGTCTGTGCCCTTATCTTTGGCCCTCAGCTTCCTGCATCCTCTCTCTTGCATGCCTCAGAGTGGGGATATATTTCACTTAGCCTCTGACCCAAAACCTTCCTCTCTATCGCTCTCTCTCTCTCTCTCTCTCTCGCTCTCACCTTCCTTTGCTCTCGCTGCCTCTTCCACACACTCACATATAAACAGTGACTGTAAAGACATTTCATCATCGTCATCATCACTGAAATTGACTTTATTTTCTCCTCTCATCTTCATATTTCACCTCAGCGTTCTAAGATTCTGCAAGGATAAATAAACTGAGGCTGCTGCCATACCAGTTATTTGTTTTATTTCAATGTCATTTTGTAGAAGTGAAGGATTTAAATATCTACCGACAGATAGTGAATTTGAAAATTCTACATTCTAATACAAGGTGATGACTTAAGTGTTTCCTGTGTCTCTAAAGCACACAGATTAAGAAATAGAAAAAGTAAATGGCAACTGGTCCAATCAATTTTACTTATGTGGCCCAAATTCATACATCACCATTTTCTCCCTCGAAACACGTCGTGACTGTGTGAATTATAGAAGACGACTGCATGAAAAGTCACGATCAAATGACTTACATTGCAATTTCTTCCAGAAAATGGCTTCAGTAATTATCGAAATAAATTCTGACGAATCAATGAATCGACTGATCATTGCAGCACTGAATTATACACATTCCTGTATTTCCACTTAATCAACCGTTTTCGCTCTCGACAGAGGACAACTGTTGGCCGAGAGTGGAAATGTCTTTGGAGTGAGCTTTGATGGTGCTTGGAGCTGCGAGTTTGATCCAGCATTTTGTCAGAGTGATTGGTCTCAGGCTTTAGCTCCACCTCCGCATTCCCTCCATCCGTCCCCTGCTCCCAAGTCTCACACGGGGGACAAAGGCTAAAGTGTCTGTGGGATGGGGTTGTGATGCTGGTTTGGAGGGGGTTGACCCCCTCCGAGGACCTGACAGGGGCCCTTCTTTTTTTACCCTAATCCTCATTCTGAGTGGGCACAGAGGGGAAAGAGCCCACAGTCTAACACCCATGAGAGAGTCTATTGTGAGTGGTGGGCTCTGTTACAGTAGGGTGGATGCAGGGGTCTCAGGCCCAGATAAACTCCCGGGTCAGCCAGGCCCCTGTTATTTACAGTAGGCCCTTTCATTGGCCGAGTGAAACAGGAGCCTGTGGTGGAGGTGGAGGTGATGGTGGGGGCTCCAGGGGACGACCACTGTTTGTGCTCAGCCAGGCCTCCACTATAGGTCAAAGAGCATGGGGGTGGGGCTGCAGGGGTTACAGACCCGACTTTTGTCTCTGTGTTTGGGGGGTGGGGTTATTGCTTATATCGGGGGGGGTGGAAGGTTGGCTTCAGATAGAAAAAGCGGCAGTGATAACATCCACGTACACTTCTCTGTGATGTGACATCAATACAGGTTATTGTCAGGGTGGTGGAGCTGAAGACCAGTGTGACCGAAAATGTTATTATCACAATAAAAAATTTCAAATGAGTCGATAAAATCAAAAGTTGAATGAAACCAGATAATTGTTTTTTTTTCTTTGTGTAATTTACATAATAATAAAAACAGCAAACATACTTTTTTTAACAGAGGAAAAAAGGGAAATGTGTTTGTAAATGCAACAATATATCAATATATATTATAATTATTATTATTATAATAATAATAATAATAATATAATATAATTACGTTTATGCTGGAAATTATGCTGCAGGATCTGAAGGATATAATGATCCTAATATTTCTGACCAACATTGCAGTTTAAATTATTTCATGTATGTTTCTATGGTAATAAAAAAAATATAGGAAAAAAGTGTCAAATTAGACATCAACTTATTTAGTTGCTTGATATTAAGGTCCTTCATTTTTTTTTCATACCAGCAAGTTGGAAAACTTAAACTTGGATACTTTAATTCCTAACAAATTTACATCATTAGTGATTAACAAAATAAATCTGTCATGCCAATTATAGATTCTTGTAGTGTCATGTCTGGTTTTTCCGTATATTTAATGTCTGGAAAATGTTGGCGTGTACTGCAGCAGCAGATATTGCAAATTTGGCTTTAAAATAATTAAATATGAAAGTGTTCATCGGCTGTGACGTCAGGCTGGATGTGGATTCGATGCACTGACAGTGAGTTATTGTTGCTCGACTCCTTTCTGAAGCAACAAGACGATGCCTGAACTGCAGTTTTTCTCACTGTACAACAGTGATTTGTATTTCTGCTCTTCTCTCATTTTATTTATGAGGGGAAAACCTTGCAGTGGAAAAACAGCTGCACAGTGTCACTCTGTTATGCTGGAGTTTCTAGCAATAGAGGAATTCTGGAGTGATGAAAGTTCAAACTCTCCATCGCTTTTAAAGGGAAAACAGGCTGGAATAAGAATGAGAAATTATTTTCAATAGCTGGACTGCGAGAAAACACATCTTTTTGTTATTTCTTTTTTGGGTGTAGCTCAGAAAACTGAAAATTCAACACCATCCCCAATGTCTCCATACTTTCCTCAATTGTCCTGAAGTGGCTCATTGACCTACATAAGCACAGTGTAAGTTCACATATAGAAGCTAAAGAAACATGCACACAAAAAAAAAAGGAATAAAGGCTACTTCCTGTCATCTAATACTTCAGATTCACACAGTTAGGTCAACTCTTCTCTCACGTGACATTTAATACTCTGCAATAATCGCTATTTTCTCAAGGAATCGGAAGCCAAAATGCTCTTAAAGCAGGTTTAAGTAAAATAAAAAAAACACCCCTACAGTGAAACAGTTGCTATTAAGTGCATGTATAAACCTTAATCCCATACGATCCATTACAACCCAATTCATTGTTTGTTGTCTTTTAATTAAGAAATGGGAAGTTGCCAACGGCCAGCAGAGCACGAGAAAGGGAACCGGTACCATCTGTCCGAGAGACTCCCAGCATAATCTGGCTATAATCTTAGCGTCGACCTTCCACATTAGGAGGCGAGGACGACGAAGGAGAAATGCCAGGCACAGGCGTACAATAAGGACAGCGGTCTCTCAGGCATCCTTTTGCCGGAGCAGATTTTATTATTTCTAGTTGGACAAAGACAGCAGGGGTTAAAGGTCAGCAGGACAGAACATTACTGATGAAGCGGGGTGCGGTGGAGCTGTGGGAGTTTTGGTGTGACCCCCCCCTCCCTCACATACACCTCTCACCCCCCCATTGTCCAGAGGGAACACAAAGGCTTCTGTCAAAGCCCGAGTGGTCAGCGCTTCAGGTTTGAATTTGGCCGGAGCCGCTGCCTCTGACCAATCAGGAGGCACAAAGATGGTTTTCCCCAGTCAAACTTTTTTTTTTTTTCTCCTAAAATGTCTAAAAAGTGAGGAGAATTTTGACTTTTTTTATTTAAAAATTGTGAAAAAAGTACTATAAACACACAAACGAGTAGTTACTGGAAACATTGTTGTTTTTTTGTTTTTTTTTAACTCTACAACCTTATTTGTACAAATGCACAATGTATTGCTACTTGTAAAGTGGTACAATATTCTAAATTAATGTTACTTTCACTTTCTAAACACTATTAACCGATGTACTTTTCCTAAAGTGCATTTTGCTTTTTTTCATTTTTCAATTGCATTTTCAAAAAAAGCTTAAAATTTTACCTTTACAGTGTGAAAAAGTAGAATTTTTCCAACAGCTTATAGTGAAATTTATCTTTTTTTTCATGAATGAATTTTGATTTAGAAATAAACCTCAATTTATCACTACCATATAAAGGGAAGAGAGAGAGAGAGAAAAAAGAAAAAGAAGAAGAAGCCACATTTACAATCCAAGCTGAGCTCTGCTGCATGCAGCTATTCACCAACTGTCCTCATTCATCCATCTGCAGCAGCGACTGTCGCAGCTCGTGTTAAAGATGCCAAAGTCCGATTAACATTTTTCACCTCAATATATAGAGAGAAAAAAATAAGGTAGAGATGTATTGGATCAGGGAACATGGTTGTGGTTTTGAAAAGGGCTTCCTGGCATTACATTTATTTTTTCTCCCGCTGCCTATGTCTTACTTTCTGTCCTTTAAATAACCTTGACATATTACGGTGGAGATCAAAAGCCCAGGAGAAAGAGATGTAGACTCCACGTCGGTGTCGAGGTACAATATAAGAGTGAGACCTGATAAATGTGGAATTATGCAGCGTTTGGGCCATTGTTGTTTTCATTTCAGTACAGTAACTGATTTTCATTTCAAATTGGTCAATTCAAATTGGTCAATTAAATGCTTCTAAATGAATTTTATTTAGGTTGTGATATTTTTAAATGACTTGACTGGTGTCCCAAAAATCCCTTAAATCACTATCACTTAGAAATTGAAATATGCTCCTTATAACTGATAAAATAGCAATTAAATGAGATAAATATTGACCAAATGTGGAATTAAGAAGCCCCATGAACTGGTCCACAGACGAGGTCCACAAATACATAAAGTTAACAAAGTAAAGTCCAGTGTTGTGATGCTAATGTGAGTCTCACCTAATTTTTTTGCTTCGCCGAGGTCTTGAAAGGCTTTTTTTTCCCCCCTTTGAGACGCAGCGAACAGTAGAAACTGTAACGGTCACTCTGTGTTTTTGTGATGACCAGCAGCGTCACTGTGGCCGGGGCCTATACAAGCGCTCAGAGGTCAGTGGACATGGTATAGCTTTCACATGGCCCCGAGGTCCTGACCCCCACCTTTTCTGGCCATATCCAACCCCCCTTTCTCCCAGCGAGGACCGCAGCCCTTTGAGCCAAGCCCTCAACCCCCCGCAGAGCGCGCCCCTTCAGCACATTAATAGTGGCACTGGAACTAATTGCCCAACCTTAGATGTGCTTGAGACCCAGATTGCCTCAGCTGCCAGCGCGCCGCAAACCCCCCAACACTCCACCCCAAACAGAAGAAAACCTTCAAAAGAAGAATTGCAAAATTGCTGGTTTCTCTGCCCAGTCTTTTGGTAAAACACGGCTCTTCTCCTCAAAGGGCTTCATTTATTTCTTTGTGCTACTGTAAATGTGCATCCATTCAGGTTGTTGTGAAAACATCGCCCTCCCTTCCCCGCTCACCGCGCTCTCGATTTTTGTCTCGCCATTCAGCGATGGCCTGGTTTCGCTTTTATTCCTGCGAGAGGACTGACAACTAACCGCTCTGTACCTCGCGCCTTGGCCAGACCTTCCCACACATGCCATCCCGCCGCCATTTTGTTGCTAACTTCGCCAGGCACAATAAAGCGCCGTATCAGCCCTTTTGTATTCGGCACACGTATTAGTAATCCTTCCCATCATACTGAAATATTTTCTTTCAGGCGTGCGCTTTGAACTGTGAATTGCAGTACGGGTGTAAAGTGGTGTCTAGCACCAGACTGTTGCTGTTCACACTGTCACGTCTGCTGTCTCCTCCGCTGCATTCGGCATCATCCGAGTTCAAAGAGAACCGTGGAGGAGACGGAGGCAGCCTGTGAGGCGTTTTATGATTTTATTGAGCAAGAGGAAGCACTATTTAGTAAAGGTGTTGGACTCCCACTCTCTCATAACATCACATCACACAGTGTTTGTTTGTAGATGCACGTGTCCGAATCGCGTCGTCACGCGGCATTAAGTTACAGTTCTCCTTTATTGGCGCGCCGCTGTGTTTTGTGTCTCGTGAGGAGCGAGACGCGGAGTAACGGTGCCCCTTTTTTTTCAGCTCGAGGTTGAGATGAAAGCGTCTCCTCATACGTCGTGTCAGATTGAACGCACAGGTCGCGCCGCTGATATTATTTCTATTTATACACTGACGACTGTCGGCGTACGCGAGACACAACTCGTTACTGACACATGAGCATCCATCATTTGTCTCTTTATTTTCATTTTCATTTGAGATTCAGTTGAAAACATCACTGTCTTCCATCCCGTCTAACTGTCATATGTATGTGTATTATATATATACATATACATATATATATATACACCTTGTTTTAATTATATAAAAAACACATCAGTTATTGCAATTGTGGGTGACCTATTTATCAAATCTCGTCATTTGATCTTCACTAAGATTCCGAGGTTGCACATCCCCTCTGCCAACTGTGGCTTTATCCATAAAGAGGTTGTTTGAGCACCTTGTTGACTCGCGCAGCGCTGACAGCCGAGTCTTTCAACTCTTGGTCACATTTACTTTGGACTTAACAGCAGAGCCATGACTTTCGGCTATGATATACAGTAACTAAGTCCCAGCACAAAGAATATTTTCGATGTCTCGAATCCTTCAACAAAGCGGTTAAAGACAAAGTTGTATTCCAGTCTCATTTTGTTTCACCGCTCCCGGTGCTAAGCTCAAAGCACACGATCAGACTATCTGTCTTCTTTTTAATCTTGAAACAGGTGCACATTAAAAAAACAACAACACATGTCTTAATTAACTCCATCTGCAGCACCATGCAAGGGTGGTAATGTTTTCAATTTGGGCGGAAAATAATAACGTGTTTACTGTGTTTTTATTCATCCTGGGCACTGTTTAAGATGCGGCACAGGAAATATAAGACGGCGCGGCATGTTTTACATAGTTATATATATCCGTTTGTGCAAAGAGCTGCTTCTTTTTTCTCTGTCTAAGCGGATCTTTTTATCTTCTACCTCTTCTTTGCCGTGTTTTTTTTTTATTTTTTATCTGCTGTCACATCATCACAGATCTCGCACACACATCGTCAAGCATTTCCTCCCCTCAGATTTAACGCGGCCTACACGTGTTTCCTTGAATCGTGATCATTTGAAGCGGAGTGAATGACGCCGTGCTGCCGTTGGAGCCTATTTGTTCACCGCTCGTGTGCTCGATAACCCCAGAACTTTTGTGAACATAATGGGAAATCAACTCATCGTATGAGCCTTGTTTGTGAAGCGGGTGGCCGAGACACGTTTAAGGATACTTTATTCTCATAAAGATGCAAATTATCAATCTGATAATCTGATATTCTGTGAAGAATATCTCACACACGACATAAAGAAGATGCAAAAATGTGTGACATATGTTATGTCACACAAAATGTTAGATTTCGCTCCGAACCGAAGGACATTTGTAGTTCATAGTCATAATTTCAAAAATAAAACTCTTGACTGAATTTGTAAGGCTGATTGAATCCTCTGAGCCCCGACGGCGCGTGCAAAGTTATATTATCAGCTTCTAAAGTGTTTAAGGTGTATATACTGTACGTGCATTTAACGGGAGCGGACACTTCATCATGAAATGAAGTGATTGCGTTCTTGAAAGAATGAACCCGCTTCTATTGAATAGCAAAGGAGCCACAGTTCCTAATATTTAACAGTTAAGAGCCCAAACAAGGTGGACACAGATGATGCTTGCGGCCAAATAATCAATCACAGGACACATTTCTTCTTCTTCGACTTCCTCCTTTAAATAAACTACTCGCTCTGTGTTTGCTGCCGGCGGGTCAGATAATCCTCCATGGAAATGTGGCCACTGACAGATGTGTGCATGGCTATCAAGAATTACAGCCGCAATAAGAAAGACTGAACTTTATCCTCTTGTAGCAACACTGCAGCGTGCGCTAGTTATACGGTAAACATCCTGGATCATGATGTGCCAGCTGTGATCGCACGGCCGTGCACTTCAAATCGACACCAACTGCTGATGTGTGCGTCTTTTGTTTAATAATCACGAGGGCGGCTTTCATGTGTGGAGAGTGAGCTGTCAAACAGCTCTGGTCCACCTGTTGATTTATTGTTGGATGTGAGGTTAAACTGACAGAAGCAGTGAGCGTGAATTCCACACACAGTCTTCCAGAAAGGAAACACTTCTTGTTCACTCGCGGAATCCAAACTCTGGGCAAGAACTTTTAGTACAAGATGGTTTCTATACAGGAAATGTTGGAGAGCTTTTTTGCAATCTCAAATTACCCAAATGCCGAAGTGACCCTAGAGGTGAACGTAATAATTGTTCACCTTCTAATTAATTTTTTACAGAAATGAAATGGCAAAAGTGTTCACTCCAAGCGGAACCAAGCAAATCCTCACTCATGAGAAGCAGCAACCAGGCGATGTGAAATCCTTGGTTGGGGCGATTTTTGAAAAACAAAAAAAAAAAATCAATACTCAAGGCCACCTTAAAAACCACCTTAAATACACATTTGCCATTGAAAGTGCTTGAATTTTGTGCAAGACGGAAGTTAAGTTGATATTAAAGTAAATGTCTCCCTTGTTTGTTACGACGCCACCTACTGTTTCATGCCCTGCGTTGCTTGATGCACGTAGACTAGGCCTACGCAGGAAACTAACATTAACTAGCGGCGTTGTGGCTCTTACAAGTCATCACATGCGGTCCTTGAATTTGAGTGCGCTGCGCCTGAAAAGTCATTCATTCAAGTTGTGGGAACCCTGGAGCTGATTCGTTTGTTTTTGTGATTAAATTCGTCTGAGAAAGTGCAGCCAAAGTTCAGTTTCAGTTTGGGGGTGGAGCTTTGAGGAGAGAGCCAATAAGAGCAGAGTTTTCACTTCAAACATATCGTGAATTAACTTCTAGTGTCACCTTTTCGCCGCATTTGTGGCTCTTTTGTTTGTACAGGAGCGGTTTTAAAAATAAAACACAACACAACACGGAGGCTCTGCCTGCCACCGTCGGAGGAGCGAGGTGTTGCTTGCCTGTTTTTATGTGATTAAAAGCTTTAACTCGTGCCTCGTTTCTTTGGTGGTTTCTTGTTAATGAAGATTCTGAAATTGCCTTGAACGTGAGGAACTTATAATGATAGGGTAGAGTGTGTGTGTGTGTAGGGGCAACAACTTTTGAAGTTTAATTTAGTGTTTATGCAAGAGTGAGGTTATGCAGGGGACAAAGGAGTGAGTAACATCAAGATCACACCACTTCAGGCTGCAGGGAAATGAAAAAAAAGAAAAGAGAGAGAGGAAAAAAAAACATCTTTTGTCCAAATTATACAAATTAAATTGTCAGAATCTGTTGTGAATAGCACTCTCAAGTGTCTTAGACAAGATTATGACCTTGCAGGAAATCATTCTCGTTGAAGGGGAGTGCATCACAGTGAAGCCTCCACTCTCCATACACACACACACACACACTGTGCAATCTTTTCCATACTACAACAACAAAGCACACGTTACTTTTCATGCTCAGAGAATTTAAAATTGTGCTTTAACTTAAAGTCTGATGCTTTAACTTACCGTTAATCAATTATCAGTCTGCGGTGATTGAACTGTGCTTAACTGTTCAACACCCACAGCTACTGTGTCACTACGCCTCAGGCTAAAATATCAGCTTAGCAAACAAGGCATCTCATTTCCTCCTCGCACCTTACCTTGAAATTTGCACATTTGTTTTTATTCCTGCTATAAGCTAGACTTCAATATTGGGGAAATGCGTGTATTTTGCCCTAATGGGGTTTGATAAACGCTGCTGGATGTGGTGAAACGTTAAATTCCCCTCGCTGCACTTTTAACAGTTGAATTAAAAATTAATTGCTGCCGTTTTTTTTTTTTTTTGACTGGAAATCCATCTTATCTATATTCAGGGTGATGCATTGCAATGTGATTTTTGTGCACATATAGGTGGATTATAGAGTGATAAATGTGCAAAATAGTGGCGACCGCTGTGAGAAATATAATATATATATATAAATAGCATGTAAAATTCACTGAATGTGCTTTTCACACATTAATAGAGTGCCCTTTTTAAGTTTTGGTGTAGTTATTTTAGCACCTGTTGCTGTGGAGTTTCATCTTCCAGTGAAGCCGCTTCTTTTTATTCTGGTTTTGCTCTTGAAAATGTCCAATATGATATACCAAGGTAATATTCAAGCTCCATTTGAAAAAGCTAAACATTGTTATTTAAGAAAAACAGGAAAACATTCTAAAAAATAGAATAATAAACACTGCAGTGGAGATGCTTGATCTCAGGTCACCAGATCATATAGTCCCCAGACTAACAGTTGTAACATCCATAACCTCCTGTTTTTACTGTACAGTACAGTAGTTTCTTGGTCAGACGGAGTCAATTGGGAAAGGGAAAACAAACAATGACAGCTCAGCTGCGTCGAGGTTGTTTGTGTTGCCTTCATCTCCTTTGATGATGCACACAGCTGGATCGTTTTTTATGCTACGACGCACCTTCTCCACAGTTTTCCGTCATTATCAGTTAGTGTAAGTGACGCATCGCCGGTTGTTCTCCTATCACCTCCTAACGCGCTGATGGGGTGTGTTCCCCCGCAAAATACGGAGCTAATGAGATCGGCTCTTTACATCTCGCAGCGTCTGTTCGGAACAGCCGAGCCGCTGACTGATTTTAAGCGAAAACAAACACGGGAGCAGTGCAGCAGGCTCACGAGAGCGAACGCGGCCTCACATCGTGACTCATGTGCACGGCTGAGAACATCCCTTTTTCTAGCCTCTGCCTGCGGTTTTGGAAATCATTTTGCTGCGGTGCGCCGTCATGTCACTGTCACCGTCTAATCTCATTGGTAAGCCCCAGGCATTCCACAGTGTCCTGGCTGCCCACATCTGAGCAAACACCCTCCGAGAGCAAGACACCAACCTTTCATTGAGGTGACAGAGGAATGATGAGCGAGGGAGGGAGGGAAGGAAGGGATAGCGAGGAGGAATATACAGTGCACTTTCCCCGGCACCTGTCTTGATATTCATCTCAGCGGTGTCGGAACAAAATCCGCTGTCCACCTACAAGTGATAGCAGTGAGTGGCTTTAGGCGACGGCAGCACTGTACAAACCGTCTTTGACTTGTCCGGGAATCATACTCTTATGTGTTTGTCACGCTGTAATGATCTCCAAAACCGTTTGCAGCTAATCATTGTGACATTCTGACTTAAACCAGACTTTTAAAATGTGTTCGTCCAACTGAAAATGTGCAAAATCTCAAACTCAAACTGGCCTCGACCCTCTGTCCGTGCTCCTCTATTCTCAGCTTTAACAGAAAATTGTAGAGATAGCCGTTATACATAAGAAAACCACAGTGAGAAGAACATGGCAACGCCCTAATACTAACTTAACTGTGCACGCAAACATACTGAGTCATTTACGTTATTATGGTTATTCTGGTATAGTTTATTTGAGTCTGATCAATTTGCTGTAATTTGTCACCTGCATCTGTGGAGATTGTACAACAAAGTCCATTAACCTCTGGGTTTAATGCCTTTTAATTTTTCCACTGTTAAAAACCCCAAAAACATCATGATGTAACATGGATATTTTCCAGCCTCCATACGACAATATGGGGAAAACAACTGCTGTAATCTGGCAGGTGGAGCAGGGCTTTGTGCATACCAACATACAGTAGCTGTTCTGTGATTCTGAATGACCCAATTAAGGTGATCAGACATGTCCTCTAATTCCATTCCCTCCCCCGCCGCCGCCACCACCGCCGCCACCGCCGCCACCGCCTATTTCGCAACAAAGCTAATTAAAAATGGCATGTTTTGTCTGACATGGCCAGTGCCAGTCACAGTGCCGACTTTGTTTGGAGGACGGCGATGTTGCCAACAGGAATGGCTCCAACAGAGACGATTGAAAGGACGGCTCATTTCCATGCTTCAAAATAACACCGGGGAACAATCAAGGTCGTGTTTATTAAAACACATCAGAGGAGTGGACTCCCCGCCAAACGAGCCGCTCAGCCAAACGCGACGCCTGCTCTGTGATCACACAGAGAAAAATGCATCGCCGTCATTTTAATAAAATGATAAGGCGGCTGGATCCACATGGTCACGCTGAGCTGTTTGTTGTCACTGCCTTTTTTTTTTTTTTTTCGTGGGCTGTGCAGAGTTAATCCTCCTTTGTAATCAATTCCTTTTTGTATCACTTTCAGTAATAAAGCAGCCCTGGACTCTGAGCGCTGCAGAGGAGACGTTTGACAAAGAGAGGTTATAGAGTGCTTGTGCGCACGTGTGCGCGAGTGTGTGTGTGTGTGTAAGCAGCTACTTCCTGCGACCGCAACGCAGGCGTGCGGGATTTGAACTTATTCAGCATCTGGTGAGATGGACACAGACCTCAAAAAGGAGGAAGTGATAGTGAAATGGAGGAAGAGGAGCTGCTTCCAGTTCCATTTGCTTTGCTATTTGGAATCGCTCACGTGAGCGTTCCTGTTGTATTCTTAGTGCAGGCACTTTGTACATCGTTACGGAACAAGTGGGAGGCGGTTTGACACCCTACGCTGAAATTCCAAAAGTCTGCTCATTAAAAACATGCAAAACAAAACATGATTCTGCAAAAACAAGGATAGTAATAATTCTAATTCTGTTTTTGTTTTGTTTTTTGTTAGTTTTTCTCAAGTCTAATTGGTTTTGCGTGTAACTTTCGCTTGACACTCAACATTAGTGTGCGACGTGTACACACAAAACAGAAAGACCTCGTCTGTCTTTTTCTCTCTTTTACACCTCGGTATTAAACAGACTGTGTGTGTGATGTGACACTTGAAAGCATCACGGCTGTGTGTGTGTGTGTGTGTGTGTGTGCTGCTTACATGTCCCTGAAGAAGACAAGGAGGAATAGATGTAGAATTTCAACATGTGGCGGAGCTCTTTTGAATGATTTATTCGTCTTCGTTTGAGTGATGTGCGCATCATTTTGAGAAGTGGCCATTTTTTTTTGTTTGTCCCTCCATTTCTTGTTTCAGGCTCGACTAGAATATGTTTGAATTCTGTAATCCGTCTCATGCCGAACACCTCTGCTGCTCATCTTTTCACCCTGGAAACAATAGTACAGTTCTGATAACACTTTAAAGGGAACAAAGACACCACACAGCAGATAATTGGCACTTAAAAGTTCCGGCGAAAGTAGCGACGCTGCTCCCCTGTCCCTCGCCTTAGGACACATTGATTTGAGAGAATCTGGTTCTGAGGAGCGTTTGGCAGGAGGTGTGAGTGTGGAAGTGCCGGGTGGGGTCAGACTGGAATACCCGACAAGCCGAAACAGGCCTAAACAAGACCTTGTCACCACCTGTCCCCTGCAGAAGCTGCTGGCCTGCCCAGTCGCCTCTGCTTGTCCACTCAGAGCTGCAGATAAGCAATCGCCTTGAGCTGATATGCAAACTTTTTAGGACAGTGCTCCTTGCACACACACACACACACACACACACACACACACACACAGAGACTGACGTGTGTAGAATGGATGCCTTTTGGCGATGCCATTGTCTTGCGGTCGAGCTTTGCGTGGTTTCCCTCTCGGACAAAGGTCATTCATCACGACAGCATAAAGCTCCGGCCATTAGCGGTTGATGAATGACCTGGCCTTACCGGTCAAGCCTTGACCTCCCGCTCTTGGTGGGGTAATCTACTCCTTCTCCTGAGTCAAAGTTTAAAAAAAGTGTCCGGCCTGTTTGACGTGAAAGGTGAAACCGTCGGATTCCTGTTGGTCAAGCTTTACTGTATCTATTTGCCTATGGGCTGGTATTGGTCAGACACATACACACATGTGTGTGTGTGTGTACATATATATACACACACACACACACACAGACCACAGGATGCTTTCAGTTCTTATCTCCCCAGCTTTTAGGACAGCTGTTGAGTGCAAGCAGCCGACCTCTGACCCCCAGCACCACTAGGCTCCTTCCCTCCCACTGCAACCAGTACGACCGGCATGACAACCCCCCACCCTTCAATAAATTCCTTCCTCTGCCAGCTCTACAGCACTTTTGTCTGCGTGGTGTTTGGACCACATGAGTTTCCTTTGTGATTTAAAAAAAAAACAACAACAAAATTTACACCACTTTCAAATGAGAGGACTGCACTGTCTTTCCTAAATGCTTAGTGTATATTTTTGGCACCAGACCATATGTTTCCACCTCCTGTCTGAAACATATGTGAGGGTCTTTTAAGGTCATGCTACAGGAGTGAAAAGGGCCTATTTACTTTTCATCCGTGCATTGCAGCTCTCGCTCTCTCTCTCCTTTACCATGGTTAAAGTGCCTCCTCTTTGCAGAGGTGGGGAGAGGCTTTGCTCCCCGCCTAGAGGGCACTACTGCCTTCAACATAAAGAATTTGCACGCAGCAACCTGAACACACACACAAAGCCCCACATGCAAAGATCAGCGGACAGTACGGCACAAGTGGGTTAAAATCAACCCTCTCTCGGTTCAAGGCAAAAGAACAGAGAGAGTAGTGTTCACAGAAAGTCTAAAACATTCACGGGAAACAAAATGACTGGTTTTATTTGTCAAAATCATGACAGAAATTAAATATCACTGTATTTTATGTATTGAAACAAAGCGTGTATTACCTTCCAACTGGGAGAAATGGCCTCGTTCAGAGAGTCGCTACATTTTCAGGTTGCATGTGGTAATAAGTGTAATTTTGATGCCGCTGGCGCAAGCACGGCTTACATCATGTTTTTGAAAAGTAAAACGGAATCGTTAAAGAAGCAACTGCCATAACCAGGTGTTGGAGGATTGACCAAAAAAAAAAAAAAAACAAACACACAATTTCCCTTTGAAATGTAATTGAGGAAATTTGTAAAGTGAAACAATCCACATAAATGTGTCTGAGTGAGTGTGAGTAAGAAAATGCAAGAGTTGGTCCATGTTTTTTTTATTTAAAAAAACTGTTTTATGACAGCTGGTGAAATTACAACAGTGCCTGGCCCGTAGTGTTCACAGTAGGTGCATATAATATTTAATGCCTGGAGTCTGCAGAGTGTAATCTCAGAACTCATTGGGTTTTAATTCAGCGGTTACAGCAGCTTTATCTTCGTTTGATCCTATCTGTTGCTGCTCCCACTGCCGTAGATGATGTCAATGTGCATCACAATGTAAATATAGATCATAAAAACAGTGGAGCTAATAAAACACACGGCAAATTTTCTGATAATGTGTAATGGATATAGTACAAAGACCTTTGGAGGTCACTTAGGCACCCGTTTACTCTCCTATCTATCACTTGTTGAAAGTGCAGCCTCCTTTATCTCGGGAATGTTGCAGAAATTAGGCCATTGATTTGCCCGACTGGTGTTTCTTCCTACGTAGCGTTTCAATAATCGACATTTCACTGTGGTTACAAAAAAACCTTGCATTGTTTTAAACGAAGACCAGTGACCGTGCACGTCCTCCTGCACACACTCACACTCCTGTCTGTGCTCTTCTGTGCTCACTCCGACTTAATTGTCCTCCCCTCTGCCTCTGCAGTGAGAAAATTTGCCAAGTGCCAAATGAAATTGAGATCAACTTATGTGTTAAGCAATGAGCAGGGGGAGAAAGAGAGGCGCAGCAAACTGCACTTGACCGCTCTTGACAACGGCGCCTGCTCCCACCAAATTCGCATTGATTAATTAATTAAAATCCCTTATTAGCAAATTGACTGTCTCAGCTGATTATCAAATTCAGTTTCTTTATTAGACACAGCTGCCGCCACAGCCGCCTCCGCCGTCTCGGTGCTTTATCTCCGCTCTCCGTCTGAGCTCTGGCCACTCGGTTCCATAACAGCACTCGTGCGACCGTCTGAAGCAGCTCTCAGGGAGCAAACAATCGAGGTGGACGCCCGCGATGACGATCCTCCCGCCGGCGTGTAAATTCGCAGTCTGCGGAGACAGTGTCCTTTTGTGAGTGAGTTATGAAAGGCCGCGGCTGTGTGTTGTGACGGCTCAGACACAAATCACGCATTTACAAAAGCATAGAGCCGTGTTTTTTAGTGGAACTCCAGTTCAATTCCATGACAGTTAATGTGTCAACAATTAGATTCAGTTCCACCATGCATCTTACATGTTCCATACAGTATGAATGCACATGGCTATTCTCATGAGTTACTATAAGCAGTCAGATAAATAGATTTTCCTTACATTTTCGGAAAGGTTTCATTCCCAAGACAAAAATCAATGCTAAGTAAGGAAGCTATGTAAGCAATCGGATCAATTCCAACTTAAATGTGAATGTAAACATTTCTTAATGAATGACATTTAAAGATTTCATCCTCAACATGCAGCTGCTTTTCTGATTTTCAACCCCCAGAAAAGGCAGTTATGGAAAGTAGATGATCATCCTGCTGTATCCCTGTTATGCTACGGCGTGACTATTGTCACATTTTATTTCAAAAGAAATGACCTGTAAATGAAATTGCAATGTTTTAATGGTTCGGTTCACAACCAGGTCTTCCGTCTGGCTCTGATTTCATGATGATCCGCTTTAAAATGGAACTTGGAACCTGGTCAAATTAAACTGAAAGTGTTTGCTTTTTTTTTTTTTGTCAATTGAGCCTTTAATCTAGCTCCCAAAAGTGTGGTTTTCTGTATCCTGCATTTATGTGCAAAATGTAAAAACTAAAGCAGCGTTTTGTGTAACAGGCATTTCTTTTGTCCACTTGTGCATTCATTGCCGGTTTTGTTTGCAGTTGGGTTTGCGAGTCATATGATGATGTAAAATGGCGATAAAGCGAGCGAATAAGGCACAATCGCCTCATTGACCCTTCAGCTGATGATATGTTGACCTCAGGCAGCATTCTTTACATCCACACAGCAGTGCGGCTCCGCTGTGGGCCTCACAAATGACCCCGTTTACCCTAGCTGAACGAGGAGGAAGGAACCTCGGAGCACAGTTGTGATGGCAGGTCCGTGGTGGAGCCGATGGATATCTCGCACCGTGGCTCCACCGCCGCTGGGGGAATGAAAAAGCCAAAGGAGTGTGATAGCGCTACCTTGCCGTCGGACCACATGGACGGTCATGTGTAGGGCTATTGTGGCCGATGGCTTTGTCCAGATGGTTCACATACCTTGAGTTGTGCTCTGGGTGAGGAATGCACTCCCTCGAGACGGTTCCCAACCCTGGAAACAAGGGCCAACATAAACACCCATCCCCAACTCCCAACCCCCACCACGGACCTCACCTAAAATCCCTCCAGTCCCTGTTTGAGCTGATAATGAGGTTGCAGCAGGAAGAGGACTTCTGCAAAACTTGCAGGAACAAATCGACTGATTTTATCGGGTTTTTCCCCTTGAATCCGTCCGCCTCCGTGAGGTTTGAGCATTTCGAGTCGAATGAAAAGTGACAAAAGTGGTTTGTCACATGATCGTATTAGGATGCAGTTCTCTGAGGAAGAGCGCGTGTGTGCATGCGGGTCTGTGCGAGTGTGTGTGGGATTATAGCCTGACTAATTACCTTGTAAAATGCTGTTCCTTCCATTTAAAACACAGCAATGCCACAATTCCAATAAACAAGGGCTATTCCGCACAGAAAGTGGCGAGATCGCGGCTTGGAACCTTCTGTTCCAGCTGCCTTGTAAACAATGGTCGCCATGGATGGATGATTTTGTTCCATTTTTATCAATGTGCATTTAAAACACGGTTATTTATATTTTCTGCTATCTTCTGATTGAGCAAAAGTCCACCTAAGTCTCTTAAGCTGCTCCCAATGAGAAGTGTTTATTCTGACATTTGTGCATGGAAGGAATTAGATGTTCTTGTTTACAGTGTTGTCTCCAGTACTGATGAGTTTCCTACTAATAACAGGGGCATAAAATACAGTCTCTTTGTTGTGTACATGTTTACCAGCTGGAGCCAAAGACATAAAAAAACAACAAAATATAAATGAGAGATTGAGCTAAATGTATTTTGAGATGAAATGAAAGGAAACATTTCACTCTTGGCTACAAATCCTCTGACCAGAATAGACTGAGGGGCAGCAACAGCAACAGCTCGACCCCAAAATCCTTCAATTTTGACTTTGGATATAAAGGTTTTTTTTCTCCAAAAAACTGAAGTGGCGGCTGGTGTCCCCCGACTGCAGCTTTGTGGCTGTGCAGGGCCAATCACAGGAGCTCTCTGCCAAAGATGAAAGGAAGTCGCAAGTAGAAGCAAAATATCTGAACCGTTTTTTGATTGATTGATTGAATTGATTCTCCTACTAAACGTATAGGAGAATCGGCATATTTATAACTTATTTGTGTTTTGTGAAGCATCAAATAACTGGGTTATTGTGGTGCGGCATCAAAGCGTGGACACATGGAAGGAGCTTTGTTGTGAAGCCGTTGACAAGCCTGAGGTCTAAATCGCTCTGTATGATGAAAGAAAAATGTGAAAATGGGCATCAGGTTAAAAATGCCTTAAAGCCAGACAGACTACTGCTCTCTCTATCCTCCAGTCCTCACTTCTTTTCTTCCTCCTCCTCTGGTATCGAGGCCTGCGCTCCCTTGCACATCTGTCGGCATGTATCCGCCGCTCAATCGCTCTCACTGGGCCACGGCGGGTTCCCTAACAGCTCAGTATGGCTCTTCCATTAATCAAAGACACTTCCAGTGTCCCATTACAGAAACACTGCTACTCGGCCTGTCTGAAGCTGACAGCTCGCCAATTCATCTTCGAGGGGGGAAAAAAAGCCATTGTGGCACGCCAGTCGCCTTTACCTGTTCAAACGAAGGGCTGTTAAGAGCGTTGGAAGACCCCTCTGAAATTGTTTTCTCTAGGTCAGGCAAACAACAAAAAAGGTAAATTGCTTGTCTCAGGTAACACAGAGGAGGAGTTTTCTGCCGGTGGCAATAGGCTGTGGGGGGGAAATGGGGCCTGGGTGGAGGAGTAGGGTCAGCAGCGAAATAAGAGGATGGAGATGTGTTTGTTACCAAGCTGATTTCAATGACGCTACAGGGGATGGGATGCACCGATGCAGTTTAGCGAAACGGCCTAAACACCGTCCTGACACCAGAGAAGACCCTCTGCAGACACTCTCTGCCACTAAGTACATCTCCTTATACCTCCCCTGCCGCCTCGAGATGGCAGCTCGGAGTATTTATTTTAGTGTTTTATGGCTGTGACTGTAAAAAAAAAAAAGAAAGAAAAAAACTTGAAAAGGAAAATTATTAATTGAATAGAGTCATATTTTTACCCTTTGCTTCCTGCAAATTCAGTCAAAAATGTAATGATTTGTATGTTCTATAGAAAAACCTTAGTAGAGGCTTGCTGTGCCAAATTCTACGATATAGTCCTTATAGTTTTTTAACAATTCATACAA
Source organism: Solea senegalensis (assembly GCF_019176455.1). Classification (NCBI taxonomy): domain Eukaryota; kingdom Metazoa; phylum Chordata; class Actinopteri; order Pleuronectiformes; family Soleidae; genus Solea; species Solea senegalensis. The sequence goes on from NC_058033.1 coordinate 4,970,619, forward strand.
ACAAATGAAATGCATTGTCCTGCGATAAAGGAGGACGAACAGTCGATTAACTATTCATCACGTTTTGCGAGAATAGACATCCATAAACATTTAGTAACGCAACCGATTGCTAATATAAGGATTCTGTAACATTTTATTGTTGTAGAACTGCAAATGGAAATGCAAATGCAAGTGGAATAAAGGTAGTTTAACGTACATGAATTGACTTGGGGGCATAATAAGCCGTAAATACGTAAACTCCACCTCCACAGCTACTTAATTGTTGGCTAACATTTACGCGTCTAGGGGAAGCTACTTGAGATTTTATGAACCGGACTCGGGTTTATTAATTTATTCTGTTTTTACATCCAACTGAAGTCAATTAATTTACTTTTTTCATTACCGATTCGAAAAGAAAATATTCAAACTTGTTTCGTTTTTGTGACGTTGTATCTCAGACATGAGCGAGGTGAGTCTGAAGTGCACTCACCGACATGTGGCGAAACTCAGACTTGTCGGATTTGACTTTTCCACAGTATTTTTTATTTTTTTTTGCAAAACGAAAGCTCTGCTTTTACAGCGTCAGCGAATGGTTTACAGCACACCAGGAAAGTGCATTTTGGGCGAGTCCAAATCCTCCTGAAACTAGTTTAACAGCAGAAGCAAAAAGTCCCTCCTCCAGCCAAACAGCCCAAATGGGTTGTGCTATAGGGCTATTAATTAATCACGGGTGTGTTTTTGGTTTAACATGCAATAAACCAATCAGAGTGCAATTTTCCTTTTCCCTTAAAAGCCAGGAGTGCCAGGTAATAAGGGAGAAGGCCTCCGTGCACACGAGCAGATGTGTATCCTTTGCAAACTGGGAGATTATCTGGGTGTAAACACACTGTTTCACCTGTACATATACTGTCGCTGCAAGTTTGTTAGCATTGGAATTCCAAGGGACTTTTGCACTGAAAGTGGAGATTAAGTTGAAATGACTGACTTTCAGTCGTGATTTATTTATTTTTTTCCCTTCTCTACTTAAATCCCTGTTATTATTTTAAAGTACTTCACTGGCACCCACACTGTAAATAGTTTACCATGTGCAGTTTAGAGGGGGGAGGAGGGGGAAAAAAAGCAAAGCAAAGTGAACTGTGAAAACCCAGCTGCAGCTCAGGGTGTGTGTTGCTCAAAAATTGGCAGCTGGCAACTCCAACATTTTTAGCTACTTGGAAGCAGAGGAGTGGTGAGTGGCTCATTACCAAACCAAAGAACAAAAATGGAAAAAAAAAGAAAAAAGAATAGAGATAGAAAGAGAGAGGGAGCGAGCGGAGCTGTGGCCATTTCATGACAGCTCAGTGCAATTACGTTGTTCTCATTAAGATCAAATCTTTCTTCATAATGAACACAGTGACAGTGAAAGTGAGTGAGGCCGAATAAGAAAGGACGGCTTGTTCCCGCCCTTCCCTGCTCCTCTCAACCCCTCACACCCCCTACCCTCCCTCCTTCCCCCCCAGCTTGATTTGATTGGCATAATGAGGTGAAGGCTAGTTGGCACAAAGCTGCTCCGGGGGGCAAATGGAGACATTATTATTTTGTCTGCGCGTGTGTGTGCGTGTGTAAAGAGGGTTTCTTGGCGATCTACACCCTGGCCCCACTGGGCTATTAGTACCCTCTCTGTAACATGGCATCTGCTGAGACGGACGATAGAGCGAGCACTGCCAACATGGGCATATTTACTCTCTCTCTCTCTCTCTCTCTCTCTCTGTGTGCCTCTTGTCACCGCAGACCCCAGCTGCAGTCTCGTCCTGTGCTTATTGGATTCTATCTACATGTATGATTGATTCAGCACCTGAACTGTGCTTTTCATGACGAGGAGGCCTGACACACACACACACACACACACACACACACACAGACAGACAGACAGACAGACAGAGAGAGAGAGAGAGAGAGAGAGAGAGAGAGAGGGAGAGCAGAGAGAAGCACCCCAGCTGGCAAATACTTAACCAACCATGAGATAAACTAAGATGCCCACAATGCTCAAGTAGCTTGGTACATTTTCCGAGCAGATGTGTGATTTGCTGTTGTGGAAGAGGGGAAAAAATATGGTTTTCTCAAGACATTGCAGGAGTGGTTGTGTGTTGGTGTGTGTTAGCGTTTGTGTATGTACAATTTTTTTTTTCCTTTCCTTGGTTTGTCTGTGAACATTTTTAAAGCCATCTCCAAACTTGCTTGTTCAAGTTTTGCGCGCCAAACCTCGACTAAGCTGTAGCCCCTCTAAACTGTGACCGACTGGAGTGAACCTTTTGTAGAGCGCTAGTTTGGAGCGTTTAGAGCGAGGCCATATCTGCAGTGTTTAGAGCTCGTGTCGCCCGGTGACACTGCCAAAAGCGAGGCGGCTGCTGACAGGCTGAAGTGCGACTGAGAACACCAAAAAAAATCACTCATGAAAGGTTTCAGAAGTGAATTGTACGACTCATAAAAACCTCATCCTTCAACAGGTTGACACTAACAAATGCTTCTTGTAAACACACAAATGCTCCCTCAATCATGTCTGATAGTTTTGCTCGACAGATCAAGTTTTAATAGATGCAGCATTTCTGTTAAAATACAATCAACAAAATCAAAGTTACGTATTGCATCTTTTCATATTACAACATTACTCATTAGGACTTAATGTTGAAGCCATTTGAGAGAACACGTACACCTGTGATGAGAACCATGTACTCGTTCATTTCTGCAGTGCCTGACCGGCACTTTGGTTTGTTAAGGACACTTATTTTGGTGTTTACAGGCTTCCGTCAGTACAAGTGAAGCCCTATAATCACTTAAGTCTCTAACTACCACCAAGACCATGGGGGTCATGCCTCTCAGTATTTATTTATTTATTTATCTTTTTTTTTAATGAACAGGAAGATAGTTTAGGTCACTAAAAAAACCCAAAAAGATCACACATGAGCTCACGTCATGTAACTTTTGTGCTGCCCCTATAACACAAATACAAACACACAAGAGTTGTGCCATGAAGAACATTTAAAGGTCCTGTTTGTTGTTTAACCCCCCCACCACCACCACAACTCCACTCCACCCCCACCACACACACACACACACACACACACACACACAGACACTCACTAGCCTCAGGTGAGTCACATTAGCAGTCATATTGATTTCTCCTTCCTCTTTGCTTTCCTCTAACCTAATGTAAAGAAAAATGTACCAAGATCCACACACACACACACACACACACACACACACACACACACACACACACACACACACACACACACACTATAGTGCGTCTATTCTTCTGAGGACTCTGCAGTGATTCCCATTCATTTGGAATCAGCCAAAACAAAGCAGTATCCTTAACCATTAAGAATCCTTAATCTGCCTCATTAGGACCAGGTTTTGGTCTCCATGAGAACGACCGCTCGGCTATAGATTTAATTATGTCATTAGTTATGCACACGACTGTTATCGGCCTATGATCAAACCAGATGACGTTCATTTATATTGACGTTTTTCGAAATATGATTGGAAAAAGAGAATAGAAATGCATTGAAGTGGTTGAATTTGTGATTGTTTAAAGAGAGCGTAAAGGGTTAAAAGACAGTTTGGATACATCAATTCCAATATCAGGCCAGGATTTCAAAACCAGTGCATCAATATCACTAACGGCACAAAATAGCAAAGCTCTTGTTCGCTGTTTGTTTTTCACATTCAGACACAATCCCGGCCAAATCTGATCAATTTTACTTAACTGTCGACCCTTTCCAAAATGTATGAGTGCAAGATTTAGACAAGTGAGTGCATTATCTGTCAGATACTACATTATCAGCTGGCTGTAGTGGTGTGTGATGTTTTCCTCGCCGGGGTCGAGGAAAGTCTGCTCTCGAGTGAAGGGAGCGACCCCGACCTGACATCCAGACGCTACTATTTCAGTGTTCTGGCCCTCTGGCCAAAAAGCTGTCAGCACATATTTTATCCTTTTTGCTCACACAGTATATTTTCTCTCTCTCTCGCTCTCCCTCTTTTCTTGTTGGACTTGTCTCGTGGTTTCCTCTCTCAGTGTGTACATAGGAGTGACATAAACCCAATAGACGGCGTTGATGGACTCTTACGGCCTCTTAAAATCATATAACGCGGGGATTTAAGGGGCTTTTGTTGAATCCTGTTGGAAAAGTAGTAAAACTGCCATTTTCACAGATGCTCTTTTTTGCATTGCACTTGAGGAAGACTTAACTTGGTGCTCCTTCTTGGATTTAGTTGAGCGATGGGTTTTTCTAATTTTTAAAAATGACTGAAGCTGATTTTATTTATTTATTAATATGTTGATATGATGTAAATTTTCTTTTCTCCATCTGATAAAATACAGCAGTAAATTAAAGACAGTTTTCGACTGCCTTTCCAATCCGTTGATTATTTTCTGGATTAATCGAGTAATTGCTTGGTTCGGTAAAATGTCAGAAAAGGTTGATCCGCGTTGATTTTCAAACCTCCCAATGATGACGTTCAGTTTTGATGATTTCTTTGTTACATGGAGCAAATACAGCAGGAAATAGTCACATTTAAAAGGTGAGAAGTCAGAAACCTCAAAACGATGACTCACTCATGAAAATAGTTGACGTTTAATTCAGTAATCAATTAATAATCAATAATCAAGTAATTGTTTCAGCCCTATTATGAACTAAATATTCAATACATGAAACTGGTCATCCAAAAATACAATTTTGCATTTATTATGTTTCTGAGAATAAAAAAAATGCATAACCCTTTATAAATAAGTTACAATTGACCAACAAATGAAAGTATAATTGTACATTTATTAAAGTCGGTCTACCTCGACTTGAAATTGACACAGTTTGCCTCCAGTGCACGGATAATTCTTACATTTCCTACATTGTGAGACACTTTAACATCACTTGGTGCTGTGTTATTAGGTATATTTCACGCACACACACACACACACACCCAGACTCTCACAGGACCCTCAGCTGTACGGGCGAAGGCACCGATTGAAGCTGACAGAAATTCTTGGCACAAACCACCCACTCCATTCACTGGCTGCTGTTCAGCTGTCATACCCACTCACTGAAGTTTCTGCCATTTTTAATGGGGCTCTGTGCCGAGATGAATGCACTAACATGAGCCGTTGCTTTCACAAGCAATGTGTTTATACATGGTTAAGTACCCATTCTAGGTCAGATATGAAGAGACGGAATGGATGCGGCGAAAAAAAAGAAGAAGAAAAGACAACAGAGGAAAACTCTGGCAACATTACGTACAACAATGATACCGATGATTCTCAAAGTCAGGTTTAAGAACCTCCAGGGAATGCCAGAAATAGGAGCAATCGTCATGCCTAATTTTATTTCACTCGCTTTGAGTTAGCTTAGTGTATAGTAAGTCATATCATGCTCTATGAATTTAAATCGAGTGCATTCCAGAGTCGGCAATGTATACGCAAGATGTATAAGATCTGCTAGTTTGGTATTTCCATATTAAATGACACATTTTGATATTATTTTGATAATCAAATCGGTTTGAAGCTTTTTTCATGAATAAAACACAATTTCTGATGATTTCAGCTTCTTAAATGGGAGTGTTTTCTGCTGTCTTTGCTCCATATAAACAAAGAAGTCATTAAAACGCAGTCATTTTGGTTTGTGGACAAAAACAAGACATTTGAGAACATCATTTCGAGGTTTGACGAACACTATTCAACCGACGTTTTGTGACAATTGATCGAGAAAATAATCGACAAATTGATTATGGAAATAATCGTTAGTTGCAGCTCTAAACAAAGCATTTAAATTCTCAAACGATTATAACGCAGAGACTGAAAATATAGCAGTAGGATTTACAGTAAATGCAAATGAGGCTTTTTGTGTCTCATGTCATTCTCTACATACACTGCAGAGGTTATGTATGTAGAACATATACATATTCTATGAGCTGCACAGGTGTGGACAATGTAAATCAAGGTGAAAGTAGTGGATGGCCTTTAAATAAATGATAAAAACACAGCTCTTACTGTGATGTCTACAGTAACATAGCAGTGTATCGCACAGTTCTGCCCTCTTACTAACACACACACACACACTCTGACAAACTCTCTCTGAAACGAGAGCGACTTGTTTACTGCAGCCCTGCAGAGCTCCGGCTGGGGCTGTTTTGGCCGCCTGTTGGTCGCTCTGTGTAGCTCTTGGAAGGTTGGACGTGCGGTGAATGACAGTGCAGATAGCGTAGCGCCATCGCTGCCACCTGAACCTCCCCGAGCCGCACGGCAAACACACACACACACACACTCTCACAAGTTCACGGGGTCAGACGCATCAAAACAACCTGCCCGCGGTCATCTCAAGTGCGAAAATAAGCCCCTGCAATCGCACATCTCTTATTTTCAACCGCGTTTATTTCCCCCCCACCGCGGCTACAGCCGTTCCCGCAAATAATAATCGGTGTTATTTTTGCATGGGTAGGCACACATAACCCTAAACACACACACACACACACACACACACACACACACAACACAGCAGCTGTTCTCCGAAAACACACAAACACTCTATCTGTGTCCCAGAATGTGATCTGTCCAGTGTGTTACAAGGTGTACAGTAAATCAATCCCAGAGGCATTGCGTAATAGTTGGAGAGCAAAATAATCACCTTGTCAACTGGTCTGCTCCGGCTTACGCTGGCTGGAAATAAATAAAATCACAAGGTCCCTCTCCCATTTCCAGATAAACAAGAGTGTTTACACTAAGTAAAGTTATGAAGCCGGCCCTGTTGTTGACACAATATTGATTGTGTGCCAGTATTTTCTGAGATAAACAACATCTGGTCAACAGGTAGTCCTCATAATTATATGTACCGGACTATATATGGCTTATTTATTTATTTAGATTAGTAATCATGTTTTTCTTTTCTCTCTTTTCCTTCTTTTTTTTTTTCCTCAGCCCTTCATTTCTCTTGGAATATTTTTTTTTTAGGTTTCACAAAGTTGGTACGATGCAACAAAACAAACTGCATTAAAAAAGGAAATGTATAAAGTAAAGAGCTGTCATTCTACAGTATATTATATTTGGTAACACTTTATATTAGGGTGCACATATTCATCATTAACTCAGACACAAATTAATCCTAATTGTCACTTATTGACTGTAAATGAATGTGTTGTTGTTTCTGAATAATGGTGTGAATAACCGGTCTTAATTCATGTCATAATAGAGGTAGCATAAGGTGTTAATACATGCTTAATTATTATTAATAAAGGGCTAATATGTTACCTTTATGCATGTTAGTAAGCACCTATTTAATGGTGAATATATGTAACTTAATAATAAAGTGTTAAACTTAAAAAATACACAGTATTTTCAAAGTGTTCACTTAAAATAATTATAATTATAAATCCAAATATCGAAGCTAGCAACCTAACATTACATCCCACCCCTTCTTGTCATCAAAGCTCCTCCCCCAAAAATGCTGGCAGTTGTCTATAGAGGGAGTGGGAATTCTGACTCCACCCTCTTTTTTGGCCAATCGCCGACTATTTGCATGTGAAGATGCGTACGCTAGCTTTAAACTCAGCTGTTTAAGTTGTTATATCAATCATTTTCGATTCTTATTAAATGCCACAGCAGCAAAGATGAAACTCATTCACAAGGTCAATCTCATTTTTATCGAACCTCTCTGTCTCTTACAATCTCATCCGTTGCTTGCATTTAACAGTCTTCTCTGTGTGTGTGTGTGTGTGTGTGTGTGCGAGTGCCGCAGCATCACACAGGTTGTTGTGTTGCCGTTCTCGTCGCGAAATGAGGCCTTTATTGATGTAACAGGTGCTTAGCTCGACTGCGGCAGTCAAAATAACACGTCTCCTCCTCTGTTTGGCTTTCAGAATGGAAGCTAAAGTTAGACATCTTTGAGGTTTTTCTGCCACTTGATGGAAGGTGATGCCGATGCATAATGCATGAGGAGAGAGGGAAGACTTCGTCTGGCTGCTTTTTATAGACCACCAAAAGCTCTGCTGCTATCGCACACACACACATATATGCAGAGGCACACACTTGCCTGAGCCAACCGTCTCACTCAACATGCTGTAACCTCTCACAGATCAAGCAGAGGCAGGAGCAAAAGGAAAAAAAAAAAAACAGGGACGTAGCAAACTGGCAACATTATTAAGAATATAAAAAAAAAAGGAACAACAAGACGAAACGGAGACGTCGACGCGCTATTTCGAGACGGCGAGGTCTTTTTGATGCGCAAACCAAACGAGAAGCGAGGAGGGAAAAGGGGAGCAGCGGGGCTGGCGTCTGTCTCAAAGATGGGCTTTAACAGAAAACGCTTTATACATGTGATCTTACACAGGCTCTCCTTCGTCTTTGTTCCCACCGTTCCAGCACTTCAGTGAAAGTGTCTTTAGGTCTCGTTAAAATGAGGGGGGGGAGAAAAAAAAAGAGTTATCACATCAGACGAGGAGGGGGAAACGGAGTGTGTGAAATTATATGCAGACAAGCTGAGCCTCTACTTTCGGCTGCAGATTTTGCAAACCCCATTTGCTGCCCTCAAAAGTGTGGAGTTATTTTCTCCTTATCCCTCTAATCCTTATTTAACCGGACTGGTTGACTAAGAGCACGCTGTCATTTATAGTAATGACCTGAGGGAGAAACTGCAGAGAGCTGCTGCACGTGTACACGCTCACACCTGTGTGTGTGTGTGTGTGTGTGTAGCCCGGTACCAGTGCACGGCGATGGGCCACACTGAACTCCATTTATCTGCACCATTGTGGGTTTTTTTGTTTTAAGGACAGGATCATCATTTCAAGGAAAAACTAAAGTAAGAGCGCCTCTAAAGATTATATCCATTCATCAGTTTGCCATTTTCAATTATCAATTGTGTTTTAATCAGGATTTTTCGTCAAGTTAATCCTGCTATCCTTGAACGATCTGTTCTCAGATAGGCCGCCGAGACGTTTGAACGCAATTTGCAATTTCAGTGTCTTGCCAAAGGGTAACTTTCTTTCCGTCTTTTGATATCTATATACGTATATATATATATATATATATATATATATATATATATATATATATATATATATATATATATATATATATATATATACATATATACAATCCAGTAAAATCTTCTTGAACTGCAACCTCTAGGACATGTTCCCTCTTCACTGCCACCTCTTCTTAAATGAAAGGACTTTTGTCAAAGGGTGAAGGCACTTCACACTGACTGAAAGTGGAGGAAAGAGGTTGAAATGGCTTCCCGAGTAAGACAGAGGGTATTAGTGAGTGAATCCTGACTTCTAAGCTTTGGGGGGATCCAGGTATCTGACTGGGATTAGGTGGAAATAGTTAGTTCCTGCCCAGCAAGCACAATTAGAAGTATCTCGGATTATTTCCCTGCCTTCTTACCTGAGAACCAAGCCTTCTCCAACTGCATAAGTTCCTTATATATAGGTAGCAATCATGCTTGGATGGCGACAATTAGAGGAAACAGATGTGGCATAAAAGCGGCAACATTACCAGTAAAGTGACATTGAGAATTTTTTTTTGGCTCATATCGTCCGTTGGAGTAGACTGCATTAATAAAATGGTCAAAACTCAAGTAGTAATGGATATCTAATTGTTTTGGTGATGAACGGACGACTTGTTTGGGTCATAAAAGAGCATAAAATGGTTTGCCAGCCACGGGTATTAAGTTCACTGTCACACAGGGACAAATAAACCATTAAATAATCACATTTATGTCAAATACACTCGATGATTAATTGATATTTTTAAATCAGTGATGATTTAATTGATTAATTAGCAACGCTGCATGGAGAAATAAATATCCCACATTTCAATTTGACACTTTTGCTCACTCCAGCTTTATAAAACAGGCTGCAGATTTTTTTATTTTATCTAATAAATGATGAAGCTGGGAACACAATTTATTCAGGGATTAGCTATGTGAGGCAGGGTGAGTGTCCACACACCATGGTCTTTAATTAAGGCCTCAATGGCAATACATTTTTTTTTTTTTTTCCTTTCAAAATCCCTCACTGAGGCAACCAGACACCACGTGTCTCCCCTCACATCATTACATTCTGCTGCGTCTCCCTTCTTGCACACCAGATGCCAGATATTGTCTGAGTGCTGTGGCTTCTCAGTCCTCTCATGTTCTGAATAAAGTCATTAGAGATATTTATTTAACTGACACATGCATGTATCTCAGTAACCGAGAGCCATAATGGAAGAATGAAGCCGGTTGATTTATGTCGCCCGTGCCTGGAAACTGTTTAGAGGCCCCAAGAACACGGTGGCATCTTAAATTCTCTCAAACTCTCCAGTTGTAATCCTCCACTGAAGGAATGGTATTTAATGTTGTTGTTTTTTACATTTTATTACTACATGGTTGTATTAACCTTCATGCAACCTTTGAAAATAAATAACGTTCTTCATCTCCAACCAGAAACTGATGTCAAATATATATATTTTATAAATATTTTTGGGGATTTTAATACCAGATTTTCAAATGCAATTACATATGTTTTTAACATAAAAAAAAACATGATGAAAAGATGTCATGGCCATCTGTTATTGTTTGCAAACAGCATAGATTTTTTTTTGCTTTCATTTGAAAGCTCTTTTTGTGTAGTGTCTTTTACTCACACTCATCGCCTTAAAAGCCAAAAATGTCCAACACGTATAAACAGATATTTAACAACAATACATTTTTTCAACTTAAATGAGTTGCTTTAAATTTAGAAATTAATGCATTTTCCGTATTTTCTGAATCAGCCTCTACTGGACATGTATTATTCAACATTCAATTCAAATTTACATCTATGCCATTGGTTTTAATGGTGACACTTAATGTACATTAGGTGATGATTCGAAAAACAATGTGACACAGAATTAATTGATAACTATTTGTTCCGAAGTTTGTGGATCACATGTAGTTGGGTTGATTCAACGTTAGTTTTCAAATAATGAATTGTGTGTGCCTTGATGCATGGCGGCAACCTCGGTAGGCGAGAGTGACTTTGTTTGCTCTTTGAATTCAAGTCATAATGTCAGACTCAAGTTTTTAATGAACGTATTGTCATTTAATAAGGATGATAATTATATTGGAATTGGGTCTAAAACCGGCTCACTTTTGTTTATGACCAGGGCTCGTAGCCCGGAGCACCGCTGCCTTTACGAGCGCTGCATATCTTTAGTTCAACTGTTAAACTTTTACTGCCCTTTTGTAGACGATTGTTGTTTATCCGTTTCGTCTAATAAACGTTTCATTGAGTAAAAAAAGAAAATCACGATTTCTTCACTTTCTCCTGACATACATTAGTTGGCATTTTGTAATTTTCTGTCATCAATAAGCCACTTATAAAACCAAATAAGGTGCTCATAAACGTACATAATTCAGCATATGTGTTAATAAAAGCTTCATTAAAACATTTATTATTGCTTTTGAGGCTTTTGCGCTTCATTGACAGCACTGAGATGTTTAATAACAAAGATTTATTCCAATGACCCTGGTCAAAATGCATATTTGTTGTATTTATCCATGTCATTCGTCGTCTTGTACTTGATAATTAGTGGAAGGATCCAGACAGAGACGCATGGATCGCTGCGCAAAGCACCTTCAAATGACATGTAAAACCATTAGGAGTTTGTGCGATACATCCATTGCCACTGTAGGTTAGGACACCTCTTGTGGGCGATCTCAGACATGACTGATTGGATTTTAATGAAACTTGTGGAAGGCATTAATCTAAGTGCTTACGGCCCCGCTGTCAAAGTTACCCTCATTATCAAAATTGCACTGATCAGATCAAGCGAAATGATGCATCGCAGCGGCGCTGAATGTTGGCGTCGTGATTACAGCTGACATACATATTTCGGATTGGCTGCGACGGAGTCTGTCGCTCAAGCGAGGAAACGTGTTTACTGTTTGTTGGTTTTTCCCCCCCCACCATTGTTTTCTCTTTTTTTTTTTGTACACTGAGAACATGATATAGCTGTTTTTCTCCCGAGACACCCACAGGGCAAACTTGGGGGTGGTTTGGTGTCTGCAATATTATAAATAACACAGTGAGGATGAAAGGCAGTGGTGCTCTCTCCTTCCCCATCCTTCTGTCTTTCCTCCTTTCCTCCCTCTTGCCCTGCTACTCATCTATGCTCAACACGAGTGCCTCGGCGTTCGCGTGTGTGGCTTGAATTTATATGAACGTCTCCCTGGTGAGGGACAACGGGGGCCAAGTCATTGATATGTGCAGGAGGACTCAGGATAAACAGCCCACGCCAAGCGGTGTTACACCAGCTTGCCTGATACATTTTGATTGAGCAAAGACACAGGGGTGGAGATGGGGGGTTGGAGGGCAAATGGAATTGGGGGGTCGGGCGAGGGGGGCTTAACAGCCAGGATAAAATGACAGAAACAGAGCTTTTTTTTTTGGTTTCTTTTTACCTGGTTCTCCAGTTGGCACAAAATGGACCCACAGTGAACCGCATGGTGCCTCAGTAGATAAATGGACTGCACTTATATCGTGCTTTTCTAGCCTAATTGACCCCTCAGAGTGCTTTACACTACATGTCATTCACCTATTCACATGCGCGCACACATATGTTTGGATCGGCGTCGTGCCCAAAGATACTTCCCTCACGAGGAGCAGAGGAGAGATCAGACCACTGACTTAACGATTTGTGCAACAGCTTTGGAGCACTTTACCAAATAGCATAGATGCCTTTTAATTCTTTATTTCTTTATTTCTTTTCTTCTTATTGTGCTGCTTCCTCGCTTAAAAAAAAAATGGACTGTTATTTATTTGTGTCACGGAAATCTCTTTTATTTTCTTCCAGACGATTCCTTTTGTCTCATTGAACAGCCAACAATCGCCATTCCCCACTCGCCCTCCTCGCTTCTCCCACTATGTTTCGGCGCGTGACACGGTCAGCCTCCTAATGGACCAGAAATTCATGTTGGAAAAAAGTCTTTTGGCCCCAAACACCCCTTCACTCCATTGCGCTGTCTCTCCGCGTTGGATAACCAAAATAAGAGGTGGCGGTGAGACCTTGTGCCGCTTACGGCCACATTAGGCTCAGCCACCAAAGTGACACAGAATCACCTCGTGCATCACGTTGGCTTTGTTCACCCTGACAGGGAGTTGTGTGTGTGTGTGTGTGTGTGTTTCTGTGGCTCACCCCATGCTTTTATCCTCAAATGGATGTACCATTGGTCGGGGTCTTACTTCTCGAGTGCATTTTCCCACATAATCATTTTTGAATTTCAAGTCTTTTTTTTTTTTTTATTGCCTTCTGTTTAATGAGTGTTTGCTTTTAATGTCACAGTATGTGCTCGGCTACTTCCACACAATGTGCTGTTTTTGTACTAAATGTTATTTCTTCCATTTGTGTCTTTGATATTTGATGGAATTCGGTATTACAAATGAAATGTCCACAATAAGTTTATTTTTCTCCATATGCACATTTTGTCAGTGTACTTGAACATTTCTTTTTTTTTTAAAAAATCAATATTTAGAACTATGTTTGCTGACAACATGATTCAAATGTAAAGAAAAGTTGTGAATATGGCACACGCATGAATGAATTGCTATATTGGAGGAAAATCACACTATAACAACTAAAATAACACCAGAGCAAATTAGCTTTTAATCTATAGATTCTTTGTTGATATTAAAATTAGGCCTTTTAATTTTTTTATATTTCAAATTGTGCTTTTAAAATTTAAATGATAGGGATTTGAGTGTGCGCTCCACGTCGGCACATGGACACGATGGCACAAATGGTGAGTTTTAAAGTCACCGCTTCAAAGTTGAAGTGAAAGTTAAGACTTTTTTTGTCCCATTGTCAGAAAAAAACCAAAAAAAAAAACCTTGGTGATGCGTTTAGTTTTCAGCTGGGGACAGCAGGACGAGCCGAAAACACAAATTACACAGTTGTTACAGCCGATTTGTTAGAGAGCTGCTGCTATCGCACACACACACACACACACACACACACACAGGGAGACATTAGCATTCATTCAGAGTGGTGTTTGTAGCCACCTGATGAATAAATGTCTCTCTCCTTTTGTCTTACTTTTGTCACCAGCTAGTCACTGACTGTGTCTATTGTTCGCATCCTGATGCCACGTTGAGTCTTTTCCCATTTAAAAAAAAACAGCAGCCTGCATCTGGTGCCTCTTGTGGTTGATGAGTTTTGTCGTCCAAAACAACAGATGTGGGTTTCACACACGTGATCGTTTTTACTCATTACTAATATGAGCGTATTAGTCAGTGCGGCGTTATGAAGACAGAGCGAGTGCATTTTGCAGGAAACTCGAAAAAAAACACACCAGAAAAAGAAGAAGAATACAATCAATTTGTGTGTTTTTTCTTTTCCTTTGCTCAGGTAAGAGCTAAAGTGGAAGGCGGAATTTCAAAGACGGCTCATTTTTATGGCGAAAAGCTCGCCATCCGTCTGCTACTTAAGTCTGAGCTCCATTCAGTGGCCTTCCTTTCTCCAATTATCAGTTCTTTTTCATCTGATCCACAGAACTAATGAACAAACAAACACACACACACATACAGAGCTTTTCCTCAATTTACCACCTCTTATCAATTGCCTCCCTTTATCTTTTAGTGTTTTCTTCTTTCCATCTTAACCCTCCATTCCTCTTTCTCCGGTGCTTTTATTTACGAACATTGTTTCAGGTTGTTTTATAGCTTCCCTCAGGATCAGAGGACGGAAGACAGAAAAAAATAAAAGATGAAAGGACCGATGAGGAGAGAGAGAGAGAGAGAGAGAGACAGAGCAACACTCAAGGCTAAAGGGAGAAATGGATTTGGGGCAGGAATAAGTGCAAGTCATCAAGCGTGGCTTGGCTCTTCCTGTTTTTGTCTTAATAGTTCAGATGTGGTGATATGAAATGTTGATATGAGCTGGAGAGGACGACGGCGCGCGTTTAAAGCAGTCATTTGATCTAATGAGGTTTGGCAGTTGCTTTCGCTGCCTCGGTCGAAGCCCAATCATGTGAAATGTGGATGACTCAAATCGCATCAAACGGCCCCGAGAGTTATTTTCAGTTTGCTCCGGCACGTCTTTATTTTGACTTTCTTAAAAAAAAAGTGGGAGGACAGGTGAGGCGTCTTAACCTGACTGGATTCTGTGTTTTATGAGATATGGCGAGCGGAGTCCAGCGGCGAAAGAAAAAAAAAAACCGAGTTGAGGGAAAAAGTTGTGAAGTGCACGAGGCAAGCTGTCGCTGCTCAATAACACAGGCCTGTAATTGAGTCACATTTAAAACACACACACACACACACACACGCAGAGACAGCCTTTGGTTGGGCTGGGGTTATTTTACGAGGAAGCACACTGCATGAGGTGATCAGCATATGTTTTGTTGACATAAATTTTCAATTTATTGCCGTTGTCAAAAGTGACTGTTGGACAAAGTCGATTATTAACTGAGTAAATGGCCTGAGAGAGTTTTATGTGAACTTCCTTAATGGCTACAGTCAGTCTGTTTCAAATCACCCTCCCTCAGCACCCACCCACCACACTTACACACATGCGCGCACACACACACACGCGCGCGTCTCATCATCTTTTTCAGAAGCACAACATGAAAGCAGACGGTTACAATGGGATTTGAGTGTGTGTGTGTGTGTGTGTGTGTGTGTGCAGAGGTCTTCCTGAGCTGAATCACTGAGCTGAGACAATATTTTAGTGTCTTTTTTTACAAGTCATTAAACATTGTTGAAGCCGAATCACAGTCTATTATTAGGCCAGTTTATGCATATAAATCATTTCCAGGGACATTAAAACACCACCTAAAATACGGACTGTTCATTCTAAGGTGGTGCAAAACTGCACATGCACCTTTTCTTTCTATTTACTATTAAGTATGATTGTTAAAGGGTTGTAATTTTCCCCCCAAATCATGTTTTTTTTTCCTATTATTTATTGTAGATGGGAAATGAATGTGAACGTATGCAATGAGCAATTTAATTGCCCTAAGAAATATCCTTCCATTAGCAAGTAGTAGCATGTGGTAATAGTAGTTTCCCAAAGTGTAATATCTATTTAATATTTTTCCCTTCATTTATTCAGCATTGTTATCATAGCAGTCCGGTTTGGTGGATGACACTGATCACTTCACATGAGGCTCGTCGAGTTGCACTTTGCCTCGTCATTGTCCTAAGTGTTGCCACAGACGACTCGGCCATGTTTGCAGCACTGTGGCTCACATTTGGCACATTGGGACCGCCGCAGTTAAACTGATTTTGGGTTTATTATTCATCACTTGACTCGTACGACTTTGAGTATTTTGGCTTCTTGGCCTGGACCCCCTTTTTGAAGCAGTGTTTTGTCAGAGCAGTATAATTCCTACATTAGTTACAGTGGCTAATTTTAACATAATTTGGCCCACTTTTTAGTATATTCTTTGATACTACACAAAAGGGTGAGAGTAGCAGCTTATACACAATGGACTAAATATAGTTGAACACTATTAGAAGAGGGAGTCATTAGTGTTTCAAATGGACCGACTTCTAAAAGTCCTAAACCTGTCCTTTAACAGACTAAATTACTGGAACATCTGCTGTTACCATTCTGTTGAACATCAAGTAATGTGCTGTTTCAGTGTATAGTGCGAGCTATTGCAGTTAAATTTAACACTCTCTCAGCAAGGAGACTGGCGCGCCACGCTTTGCTCATCAGCACTTACATGTGCGTTGGAAATACAGCAGCGTTCGCCGCTTCCACTTCAACTGGCCTTAATAAGTCCATCCGCGCCTTATCAGAGCTCTGTCTGCGGGGCACAATGGTCAGATTGAGGAAGGACACAATAGGCCCTTTGAAAGGCTTTGTGCTCGGTGTGTGTTGTGTTGTGGTTTACCACTTGCGTGAGTTGCCCCCCCCCACCACCACCCTTATCACGGTGAAAGTGTGTGCATGGCTACATCGCCACTGATCCTTCAAGGTAAAAGGGGAAAAAAAAATCAATTTCATTCAATTTCTTTGTCCGTCCGGGTGTTTGTTGTTGAATTTCTGCAAGGAAAACAGTTACATTACGTTGTTATTTCTTCATAATGGACCTCCGATATGACGGTAACAGTAAAAGGTCAGGCGTTGGCTGTTCAGTGAGGGAAACAGAATCGTTCTTGCTGCTGTTCTTGCCGCAAACGGTAAGAATTCCAGGGCAGGCGGTGGCAGCGGTTGCTGTTTATCCACTGGCAGTTTAACTTAATAGGCCAGAGTGCTATGCATCAGTCTGTTGCAATTGCTATTGATCAATCGCACTGTATTTGTAACCAACGTAACAGCATACTGGCGTGCTGCATTTGATGCTGTCTTCCATTTTCCCCTTACGTGTACCATCGCAGAATGATATTTGGCATATTTCCGTTACCAGCTGTGTCATTGCTGTCCCTCTGTGTCAAATTATCTCCCGTTTTTTGTCTTTTCAAGTGTCCTCTTGTCCCTCTGTGGGCATTTGGCATTCACAGGGCCTTGTATTTACTTACAGCTTGCCATTATTTTTTGGTTTTGTTTCGAGTCTCGCCACAAATCCGACACACCACAACCCCGGTCCATCTTCCACCATTTCATAAGTCTTACGCTCTCCTCTCGTCGGGTTTTCAAGGATGTTTCGTGGCAATTAATTGTCACTCGAGTCATACTAGACTCCGCTGCTTAATAACTCCTGAAACCGTTGCCGCGGGACGCGCTCCGATGTCTCTCTGTCTGTCTCGGTCTCATTCTCGCTCCGTCTCGCGCCGTACCCCTCTCGAGGCACAAAAGAGAGAGCTGTAAATCAATTTGCATTCGACATCTGACATCAATCAGTCATGTTTTGGGAGAGTGGCACCACCTCCTCCTCTGCTGCTTTGTTGAGAGACACTAAGATGGATGGCTGTCATCTTGCCCAAGTTGAGCGGATCTCTTATCAAGGGCATTGTTTCCCCAAGAATGCACTCGGCTGATCACTCTGCGCCACCTGACTCGTCGACGGAGACTGTATAATCCGTCTATTTGACGTTGTCTTGTTTTGTCTGCCAGACACACACACACACACACACATACACAGGGAGGAAGCGGGAGAGACTATAGAATCTGTCACATTTTTGCTATATATTTTGAAAGTTTGACATTTTTTCTCCAGAATTTGGAAACATTTCATAGTCAGTGGCATCTTTGATGACCTGACTTGGTCTGTGTGTGACATTTAAGAGGGTTTATTGGCAGAAATGGACTCAACTACCCATGAGTATATTAAGATAATTGTATTATCACCTTAAAATACGCCTTTTACACGTACTTAACTTGGACAAGCAACAGTTTTGGATACACACATGTGTATATGTATATGTATATACTGTATATATATATATATATATATATATATATATATATATATATATATATATAATAATTGATGTGTGTGTCTTGGTGTACCTCTCTCAAGGCGCTGTATTGGAAGTTCTCATGCAGCTTAAGGTGCTGTGGCAGTTGTTTAGCAATTGGTGTCACCTTAATTACTTTAGAGCACCTTCAGATATCTCTTAAGAATAATATGCTTTGCAATAAGCCGTGGGGTCTTTGGGGGTTGGGGGGGGTGGATTTCGCAACAGTACGAGAGATAGAGAGCGAGAGAGAGAGTCATGAGGACAGACTTTATGTTGTCAGATGGTATTTAGTCACCTCACCTTCAAGGCCTTTACCACCTAATCAAATATTGACCCTTGGTCTTGTCTGAACCTGTGCGCTTAAACTGTGTTACGTCCTAATCGCTGTCTGCTTGTAAAGAACGACAATTCGGAGCGCGTTTGATTTTTGCCTCTTATTGTTCAGAGGGCGAGGGTTAAAACTGACCCAGAAATAGTTGATAATATGTCGTCGCGCGCACTTCTTTTCGCGTTCTTATCCGTCTGCTGCATTTGAGATGTAGGGAGTCGTCAGTGCCTCCGCATGAATAGCGCGTTGTTATATGCAGCACCGTGTCATGGTCTGGTGCCTTCTATTTGTGGAAGACGGCTTGTTGCTCTGATGGTTATTGTTATGTGCCGATGTAATGATTTATGGAGTGTGAGGCTCTTCCCCTTACCTGTCAAAACGCAGCCCTTTGCCACACACAAAATCATTATGTCGCCATAAAAAAACCGTCTCGTCAGAGCCCCGCGGACATCAATTTGAGTGTTATGCATGCGCCTTAAGCTACGTCTGCTCAAACAGACTCTCTCGCCGACAAGAGTCCAAACAATAACCTGTTTGTTTTGCTCTGTGTGTGTCAACAGGAAGATGCACAGTGAAATAAAGACCTACGGCTGTGAGCTGTGTGGGAAGAGTTTCCTGGACAGCCTTCGTCTACGGATGCATTTGCTGTCTCACTCAGGTAAGGGCAAAGAAATCCGACCAGCCCGAATTACGATGCCGCAACCCCCCCGAATCTGTAATTACTGTTGAGATAACGCTATCTGCTGTTATCACTGCTGGTGTTTACTGTTGGTTTTAGGAATAATAGATCACTCATTATGGCCAATGTGTACAGTCGCACTCAAGCATTATGCTCTCCGGGTTTTCCTTTCAGAAATAAATAAAGCGGAATTCAGGAGAATGACCACGTGGCAAGTCAGAGAAAATATAATCACTTTTTCAGTTTAAAATGTATGTTACAGCCTGCAAATTCTGTTTATGTTGTGGAAATACCTTCATAGAATTGTAGTTTTCCATCGAGGTTGGCTCCTTAAATTTCACATATAGCCTCTTTTATACACTTTCCAACTTGTTGTCTTTTATTATACCGTGGTATACGATTAAAAGGTAGGATCAACATGAATATATGAATAGTTATGCTGTCAGGGGTCAAATTAGTTCCGTTTTTATTGTTTTATTTGAATGGGTATGAATCAAGGAATATCCCTTTAAAATTTGGCGTTGATCTCGTTAAAGGGTCAGATTCAGAATGTTTCTCTTTAAAAAAAAAAAGAAGAAAATTCCTCACATTCCCTTCAGGTTCTTAGATAATAATGTTTGAATCATGATGAGCTGAAATATTTTGTTGTTGATCCTGATAATAACTTAGATTTGTGCTCAAAAAAGAGAGTCAAATCCGCCATTGTTTGGCCTTGGCTGTGGTACGCACTCATCTGAGTGCCATTGGAGCATATTTATTTGTTCACTTGCATTTTCTATCACTTCTATCTTATGCATTTTATCTCCCTCTCAAGGATGCAACCTTGTTTCCACGGTGGCGGCTCCAGCGCCGATTTTTTAAGTTTTCCGGCCTTGGGAGTTTTCATTTTCGACGGTTTATTTACATGAAGAGAAAACGCGAGGTAGCACCGCAGAGGGCGCTCGTCGGGTCAGCAATGCTCAAGTATGTGTGATTGGAAGGGAAGGTGCGAGGCACTGATGGTCCTTTCAAACACGAGAGTGAATTTCCTTTTCTTGCGCGTTTACACGGTGGTTTAAAAGCTGCTTTTATTCCTGCGGCGCACAGATGTGGCTCACGTCCATTCATAGATTCAAAGAGACTGATGTACTTCAGTGTGACTACTCCTAGTATTGGAAATAGGTCTTTTTTTTGTTTGACAGAAAGTATTAAAAAAGGGCAACACTGAGGCTTCTGTCGCTGAATAAAAATGGATACCTTTGCCACACACACACACGCTTTCTTTATCTCGCTATAAATATGCAGGGTTTTTTTTTCAATGTGTGAATGTGGAGCATAACCCAGTTGCAGTGATTTGTAGATTAAATAACTGCTCAGCCCAGTAAGTGAGTGAGTGAGCAGCACAGGGGAAACTTAACCCAAGAGGTACCTGCACATCATCAGCCGGTCATTGTGCACCTCTGTGACACCAGAGATCTAAAGAGGCAGCACAAACAGTCACAACACTGGACACATTGATTGGTCGAGTCAGACATTATTACACCCACCCCCCCAAAAACACACACACACACACACACACACGTACTCCTGCAGTCCCTGTGCTCTGAGTCTACTTAGTGCAGCACCAATTTAATAGCTTGGGCCGCTTTTTATAGGCAGCAAAGAGCTCCTCAGTCCTAAGGCCCTAAGTGCAGATGGTTTATTGAGACACTGTAAAAGCCATGGAACCTCAGAGGGAACCCCTTCTGCACACACACACACACACACAGATTCACACACAATCCAAAATCCATGTGTTGATGTTGGCCCCGGACTTGATACCCTGAATATTTTCCCGCGGTCACTCTAAGTGCTCCGGATTGTTCACTTGGCGTTGTTATAGTCAGTGGTAGCTTCCAAAGCCAACGACTGTCAGTGGGCAGAAGAACCATAATCGCCCGCAATTGTTTGTGTGTTTTTTTAAAAAAAAACAAACAATGCCTGAGACGTAGACGCCGACACTCCCGCTCCGTCGCGGCAAAGATGAATGACAAACTCCCGCTGTGCCAGTGAATAGGCTGAGTGCGCGACTCAGCGTGTCAAAAACAAAAAGTTGCTCCAAGGAAATGTTCACCGTTTATTTTAATATGACACCCCATTTTCACAGAAGAAATGACGGCGCTTTCATTGACTTTTACAGGTAATCATTTACCTGACGAGATCGGCAGCTGTTTAAAAATCGTCTGCCGTGTCAACAGGTTAATAAACAGCACAGTTTGTACTTGACAAAACTGTGTGTTGATGGCAGATGAAATGGAAACGAGCAGAAGAACCACACACTCCACCTTGAGAAAGGCAACCGAGGAGAAGATATGGGCAGTGTATTTTTAGACACAGTGGCAGCAAGTGCACCAACTTTTCTTCTTCTTCTTCTTTTTGTTTCCACTCTGCCTCGGTGCACGACTTCAACCTGTACTGTTACACACATCAGTGTTGATTCATAGCCACTTTGGTCTGGCGTTAAAGCCAAGACAAGCGCTTCTGTCGAGACGGGTGACAGTTAGGGAAGAGACGGCGCTGAGGCAAAGCCTCTTTGATAGTTTCTGTTGTCTTTTTTCTTTTTTTTGTGCACTTTCCTCCTCCACCTCCGCCTCCACCGTTTGACTTTCAAGGCTTTTTCTGGCTCTGACGCTAAGTCTTGATTTTTATCGCGTCTCCCTGTAATGATGACACTTCACCGAGTCCCAGAACCCTCAACCTCAGCCCCTCCTCCCCCCCCTCCTCCTTCACTGCCGCCGCCGCCGCCGCCGCCATCATCCTTCAGCTCGCTTCAGAAAAGACAGAATACTGAGGAGATGAAGCGAGAGAGAGAGGGAGAGAGTGGAGAGGCTTTTTGGTATGCGCAGCGTGTCGTGGATGTGGAGCGTTTTCAGACGCTGCTGCTGCCGCTGCCGCCTCCTTCCTCCCTTCTGTCTCTCACTCTCTGTCTGTCTCTCTGTCTGTCTCTCTGTGCTTGTTGTACAGAGGACTTGGCCGCTCTCCAGTCTGGGCTTGCTGCCACCTCTGAGGGTACAGTATGTACAGTCTACCTTGTGCCAGCTATTTTTTTTTTTTCCCCCTCTTGTCTCGTTCTGTCCCAGCCCTTCTCTACACGTTGATGTTTTGACGTTTGATGTTTGACAGTGTTTAAGGAGCCAGATCCTCATGACTCAGCTCCTTTAGGTGCTTTTTGAGGTCCTGGATGTTGAACAACAATAAAATCCAATAATAGTCATTGTGAATTGAATCAAAGTTTGGGCCTCGAAAGTTATTTTCTTTGGAGGTAATAGAAAATTCTTTCATTATCTCGGGCAGTCTTATCTTGTATCTATTGAATTTCTGACCAGATTTAAATTTTAATCTTTTTTTTTTACTTTGCTTTAAACTTCTTATTTAAGTAAGAAAAAAAACAAAAAAAATGCCTTGTAAAATACTCAAGATGGGTTTTCAAGAGCTTCTCAGTTTAAGTGCTATGCACAGTTTGTTTATTTTGTCAAACGTGTTCAAGGTGAGGCGTTTGAAAGTTTGAGTTTGGCATCTGCTCTTGAAAATCAGAAATGTCTGTGTGAAAATCATCAAAGCAGACTTGACCAGTTACAGTAAATATGACTGTTTCTTTTTTACCTTCCTTGCGAGTCAGTGCAGTATAATCAGATTATCCCTTTACCCCTTGAACACCCACATACGTCTCTATTACCGACAACTTTTCATGCTGCCTTCATAGCTTAACATTGTTAATCCTCTGTTTACAGTATGTATGAGTCCTGGATTAGCCAACAGTGTGTGTGTGTGTGTGTGTGTGTGTGTGTGTGTGTGTGTGTGTGAGTGATACCCTTTGATAACTGCAACTACCAGTTGCAGGAAAAGCATGTTTTTGCCTCGAGGCGCAAACTATTGATGTTATTTGTAGAGATGGACTTCACAACGTGTTGCTTGGGGGAAACAAAAGAAACGCATTAAAAATATACAGGACTTTGTGGACTGTACCATCTGCAAAGGGCGGCGACCGCGTGTCTGCTGCTATGGGGTTGGTTTCGTCTGAGCAATACCAAGAAATAGCGAGCGGTCTTTAGACTCTACACCGATACATACGAACGTATTCGCTTTCCAAAGACACTTATGTAAATAAGTGACTTTGTACGGGAAAATCTCTCTGCCTCGGGGTCAAGTGTTGGCGCTGTGTGATGGTGCGTCACCCGCGCTTCATCACTTTGGTATGCTTGTGTTTGGTTTGTACATTAGTCAGCCAGTACAGTGTATTTACAGAGAGAGTTTTGGCAAGCGAGCGCCATGCAATGCATCTTCTTTCATTTTTTTATATAAAATTGGCAGAATAGCTTTACCTTCACTGCTTTGTGTAGGAATAAATCATGTCTGACAGTGGCGCCGCCCCAGTGGTTGCATAAGAGAAAGACCCTGACACAAAATAGCCAGTATATTGCATTACTGAGAGTGAATGACCAAAAAAAAAACAGATTTAATTGCATCGCCAGATGTAGAAAGAAATGTTTTTTCGATACAAATAAGAACCAACAAACAAAGTAGATCTGCGAGATTTGAAAGTACGTCATACTCCACATAATATAGTTAATTTGATTGAAACAGTTCACATTGACTGACATTACTGCGAATGCCCCGGAGTTAACCAAAAACTCTCATATCCCCGCTGCACTGACCAGATGTTCATGTTGGCTGCGTAAAATCAAACGCTTTGTTCCTATCTGATCCTAATCTGAGCGTGGGAGCAAAAATACCCACGTGAAATGTCCGGCGTGTTTAGATGACAAAGAATGCAAGGAATCTGGATATGAGCATGGCAAGGCGGCCGGAGGCCCGATTTCCTCATTTGCTCCTCTCATTTTTTTTTTTTCCTCTCCGTTTTCCTATATCTGTGGCGTTTGTTTGGCTGTTTGGCTCGCGGCTGGTCGGCTGTTTTGGCCACGTGCCGGCTCTTCCCTCACAGTGATGACGACATATTTGTGCCGGCAGGTCTGGATGTTCTGCCAGCATTCCAGCATTTATGATCACTTGCAGATGTGAGTCCAGGAACACACTGTACTGTACCCAAACCCAGAAATTAATGAAACTTGACTGCCTTCCAGGCCACAAATTCCTAAATGTGTGTTTGTGTGGCTCTCTGTGTGTGTGTGTGTGTGTGTGTGTGTATGCATGAGTGAGAAGAGAGACAGGAGACGTGACAGAAGGGGGTGGAGGCGGGGGGTAGAGTGGTGATGTTTGCTATTATAGGCAAATAGAGGGGAAAGAAATAGTTTCGGAGAGAGAGCGAGAGAGAAAAAATGGCCTGTGTACATTTTTTAACCACAGCTGATGTTCTGTCCTGCCGGCGTGTGCATGAGTGCACATATATCATCGCGTTTTCCCATGGTGCAGTAACACGAGATGACAAACAGAGCACATAAACAGCAGTAGCTCACGCTTTAGTAGCATAACATTGCTGCCTCTCCTCGATCCACGTCTCCCCCCCACTTATTTTGACACTAACCCCGACCTGTTGATTTAGTGTCCCACACACCAGTGGGATTATGCAACTGGACAAATCTCAGCTGGGTTATGTTACATGAGAGGAGGGTGCGCCGAGGACGAGGCGAGTGAGAGGTGACACGAGGCAGAGGTTGACTTATAATACTGTAGCATCAGCCTTTGCTGTCAGTCTGATATTTTTATTCCCCTGGCAGAGACGGAGTGTTTGTGGCGGCGAAACATATTAGACCTCTGTCCCGAGCAAATGTGACTTCCGTGAAAACGTGTCACTCTGAGTAACTGTCCTTCCATTACCCAGAACTCATTGTACCTGCTCCCTGAATTTCTTGGAAAAACATGTTTTTTTTCAAGAATTCTCACCATGAAAATAGCCATGTCCAAAAAGTATGTGCGGGATGACCAGACTGACCACTCCGTGCCCCGAAGTACACTCAGACTGGACGTCCAGTTGTGTTTAATGTCACTTAGCCTGGCACGACACCTGGAGCTGCCTTCCTGGAAAAGTCTGTGTAACTTGTGATGCTGGGAAATGTGTCGCACAGATTGCCTCACTGTCTGTTTATAGGTTTTGTTACATGATATGTCACAGGGAATTAGGAATAACTCGATTTTAATGTGAAATATTATGTTTTAGCTTGGGGAGCAAGTTTACGGAGAAACACCATTTTACTACTTCTTCTTTTCTGAATATTTTTTTGGCCGAGAGATGTAATGCTGCCCCCCACAGGAAGACAAGTTTATGTACGCAGTTCAAAGTACATCAACGTGCCAAAGTTTCAAGTTCTTCTTCTTCTAATAATAATTTCCAGCAGGCTATACTCAGAACTTACACAAGATAAAACTTGGCCAAAAATAGATTCTAATCAAAAGATAACGGAAAAAAGAACATGAAACCTTAGGTCAAGCATGTTTTCTATTATATAACTATGTGTGGGTCACACTTTGAAAAAGACCATGACCGCATATTAAATTACCTAAAAAATTCACAATATAACAGTTAAAATGTTTTAATGTTACGTAACGATGCAGTTTGCAAATGCTCATATGTTTGTTTTTGCTCATTTAAAACAAGTTGGAAACAGTTCCTATCGTTAAGTTGTCATCCTTGCATTAGTGCAGAGTCTCATCTGAAAAAGCTCCATGTTGTTTAGAATCTTTAACTTAAACTTCACTTTTGACTTAAAGTTTATAAATCAAACTTCAATCACATTATATGTTAATAAAAATTACAATCGATATAGTAATCATTCAGCCCTATAGCCAGAATACATTTGTTGCTGTCGTTGTTGTTGTTGTTGTTGTTGCTGTGCTTGTTCTAAACGCTGTTTACGATGATGTAAACACAAGTACCTCACTCACCCACACTTAAAAGAAAACAACCTTTAAGGATGAATTGTGAGCTCCATGCTGGGAAACGTTTCATATTTCCAACCCTCTATTTTAGAAATATATCACATAACTGTTTTCTAATTACACTGTGTTGTCAAGATAACTGCTGGCTAGATTTTGTTCCAAGGGATTTCTCTTTTCTGGGTTTTTTTTTGTGTGTGTGTGTGTGTGTGAATAAATTAAATGCTGTATTTATTTCCCAACAGGAGGTTGTTAGAGTTTGAATGGAGGCAGTTCAAAATGTCTGTCCTTCCTGCGAGCCACGGTTTACATCCACACTTCCATCCGTGGTCAGGATTAGGTTTAAGGTTAGAGAAGGAGGAGCAGTCTTTAACGAACTAAAAGAAACGTGTAGTTACGGCACTATATTGTTCAGAAAGACTAATAAATGTTGTTGCACGGACAAGAAAAGAGTCTGAGGCTTCGGGTGCATCGAAAGTTTTCATGTTATATTCTCCTGGAGCTGCTCAGCCCTCAGAGTTTTTAGCCTTGTGAAATATGAACGTCTTCTCGCTGCTGTAAACAAACGCAACCTTGACCGGCCCGTTTCTTTTGAATCGTGTCATTTTTTCTTATTATTTTTAAACCACTTGATTTTAATGTTAAAAAGTTTGCACGTGCCCAGAAGAGCAGCACCGTCTGTTCTGTTCTCACTGCTCACGGGATGAAGCGTGAAGTCGCATGATTTGGGACCGGAACTGGAAAATGTGCACTCAAATAGACAAACGAACACAAGTCAATTTGCATATTATTATAATTATAGTGATTTGAGCACGGCATTATCAGCTGCACCATACCTAACTATATCATCTCCTTTATTTTATACACACAACACTCATTTCATACGATATTAAGCAGAAAAAGTGAATAAAAACATACGTTTTAGGTGAAATGGAATCAATAGAAGAATCAAAGTAACAGGATGAAAGCTTCACCTCACATCCACAACCTGAACATGAGTCTTTACAAGCTTGTTTTTTTTCCTGAGATGTTGAAAATGACTTCTCCTCCCCTCAAGCGTGGCTGCTTTTATTGTAATAATCCCACAAGTAATCACCTTTTGTCAAACAGGCAGATTAGTGTGGTAGTCAGATTACTGCAGTTTATTATTATTATTAGTATTTTTTTTCCTTCTTTCCCGTGGCACCGGCGGGGTGATTCATCGACGCCGTCAATCAAAAAAGTAGAGACGGGGGAGCTCAAAGTTGACTTTTCAGCCCTCTCTATTTTCAGACGAGGAGGGAGAAAAAAAAAATGTCTTGATCTTATTCCTTTTATTACAGGGATATTGCAGCTTTAAATCCTTTTGGTTGCTAAGTAGCGAGTGCCCCTGTGCTCCCTTAATGGGCCTGATTTGGTATTCCGCTCTGATGCCAAGTCTTATTTTTGTATGCGAGACAAAGTGTTTTGATGGAGGGTGATTGCTGAAACGTCAGTGTGCCTACCAAAGGCTGTGGGGTTTTTTGTCCCCTTTTTCTTTTTTGGTGGAGAGTGAGAGTTTTATGGCCTCTCTCTCAGTACAGTACACTGTGTGCCTTCTGCTCAAAACAAGAACACAGTCGATTGAATTTTGGATTCGCTTCATCATCCCTCCCTTCGCCGAGCAGCTTTGTTGTCAGCGAGCAGCATGTGTGTCTGCGTGTCTGAGAGAGAGATGTGAGTGTTCGCTGTATGTGCCTGGTGTGTGTGTGTGTGTGTGTGTGTGTGTGTGTGTTTGTGCTAAAAGTCAATTATTGCAAAAAGCTGCCAATTAATTTGCTCTCCTGGAAATTCGAATGATACTGTAGAACGCACACAGACACACACACAAAAAAAGCACAGACATTCTTACAAATGCACAAAACATTAGTGTACAGCACACACACACACTGCTTGCCATTAACAGGAAAGGGGGGGGGGTGCACAGGCTGCAGACATTTGTTAGCTCCAGAGTGTGATGTTAAATCAGGTCGTGTGTGTGTGTGTGTGTGTTTGTAGTGGCTCTGGCTGGCTGAATAGTGAACATCGCTCAAGGGGGATGAAGCAGGATCAGGTGGAACTGCTTGCTCTAGTCTCCAGGTATTCCGGGCGTTCGTCTTTTTTTAGGCTAAGGGTCCTTGAGAGCGTCTCGCGTTGTTTGGACGCCAGAAGGGGAGGCGGCGATTGCGAGGCGATCCGCCGCAAACTGTTTATTTACACAACGTGAATCCGTGTTTTCGAGGCGTTCACTAGTTACTGTCATGAGTGGGAGTGGGGGTGGGGTGGGGGGGTGAATCATGTGTTATGTCTATTGCAGTCGACTGATTTAAGACAAATGGTAGATTTTGGAACCCGCCTTGTGTATCCTGTGTCCTTTCGGTGCGTTGGTTGTGCCTATTTCCAGAAATGAACACATGTTGAGATGCCACTCTTACAACCTCATTTATTTAAAGCTACAGCGTGTAACTTTTGCACCTACGTGTACAACTCGACCATTTTTATCCCCCGTTAAATAAAAACGACAAAGCTGTCACGTTTATGTTGACGCATTTATCACCAAGTCCGTTTCAGAAACACGGTCTTCCAGCTCGGAATTAGCATAGACCGCATATACATAGTCTTCCAGATTCCTAATAGGAATATATTTAATAGCCTCTAGGGGGCAAAAAGAACTCCGTTTGAATTGAATTTGCGTTATTTATAATGTCATGATTCAAATTCTAGTTTGGGGGTCTTAGAGCATGTTGTGAATTTTGTGAATTATCTTCCTATTTAGAGGAAAATAGATGATAAAATATGGCCCGTATGAGTGGAAGCCAGAGTGATTGTCAACAAAGAAGCTGCACAACACGACTGCAAGTATAATGCTTTGTGAAATTATAAAAATGCATCGGCTCCTCTCTGGTAATAAAACATATTGCATTCTATGCGAACACGATGTACTGTAGCTAAACAGTGAGTGCGTCTCTCCAGCCTGAGAAGGCGCCTCCATGATAAAAACACCAAATGTGGGAGCACTTCTCCAGTCGAGTCCAGACACTTGAATTTGTCACCCGTCTGTTTGGTACATGTGACAGTCCCATCTGGCCTTTTTGTGCACTGGCAAAATGAGCAGCTAGTGCACACAGAGAGAGGATATATTTTGCACATTGTCGTTGTTGTTTTTTAAATGATAACCATGTCAAATCTTACTTTTACCACAGAAAAAAAAAAGAAAATTCTGAAGGACTCGACTTGAGATTGTGTACATGTGGTGCTGGCAAGGTCCAGCGGTGCAGTCCTGCGTAGCAATTAGTGGCGTTTGCCACATTTCGGAGGAGGCACTGCCGTCCATATCTGGGCTGCACATGTTGATATAAACCCTTTTTTTTTCTTTTTTTATGTTTTCTTTGGAAGGAAATAAGTAAATAAAGCTTTGTTTGTATAAACCACTTCAGACTGATCAGTAATGTTCCATCGCCTCGTCTCACTTTCTGCACATCGTGTCAAAGTAGGCCGTATGCATGTAGAGGCAAGTGTGATGGGTGTTTTTTTTTTTTTAAAGGGGGGGGGCGGGTTCATTCAAGGTTTTCTGAAAGTATTACAACCCCCGTCCCAAAACAAAAAAAGGGGAAAGGGAAAAAAAAAGCAGTGGCAGTGATGAGAGGTAGGTTGCACTGGGGGGGAGATAAGGTTGTGAGAGCAGGAGGCTAAATTTAAATCGTAATTGGCCGACTTCCACAAGCTTGTGGGCATTTTAATGAGTCATAATAACTTCATTTAAAACCAGCTGAGCAGAAAATAGATTGGAGAGGAGCCTGTGGCTAGTATGGATTTGTGTTGCTTTGTGCGAGTGTGTGTGTGTGTGGGTCTGTGGGCGCGCATGTATCGAGCTTAATTGTAAAAAAATAAATAAATAAAAAAACATACACAACAGGCACTAACTGGTGTGACATTTTACTGGACAGCTCACAGAATAACACTGAGCTGCAGCTTTCACGCAGGGTTTGTTTACATGTAACGACACAGTCCTCACGCTGTCACATGCAGTGACCACAGCGGCGTCTGTCAGATATTTGGAAGAAGAAGAAGAAGAAGATGAAGGCAGTGATGTAACACACATACATGGAAAAACAAACAAACAATGTAAAAGAGGATTAAATAATAACTTCCACAACACCTGCGTTGTTTTGTTTTCCACTGAGGTGTAGTCATATACAGGTTTGACTCGCATACTGTACATTTCCGCTCTTTTGTCCAGCTGAACCTGTTCGGGTGGAGACTAGTTACACCTATAGTTTAATTAGTTTTGTAATTGCGCCTAATTACCAAATTCCTGGTATAAGATTCACCCTGCTTCTCATTGTTGGAGTTATTTAATATTTACAGCTTGCATAAGAATAATAATTACACGTACCCTATACTGTACCATCCGCCGTCGTGCATTAAAAACGTAAACGTCTGAAAATGATTAGTAAATTCATTTACGATCATCGATTAGTCGGTTTGAAGCTTTTATCCATGATTAAAACGAGATTTAAGGAGATTTCATCTCCTTAAATGTGCAACTTTGCTGTTTCTTTGCTCCACATCACAAAGACGTCATGGAAACTTCATCATTTCCAGCTTTGATGAACACCGATCAACATTTCCTGACGTTTTATGGACCAAACGATGAATCGAGAAAATAATTAACAGACGAGTCGAAAATAATGGCTAGTTGCAACTCCATTGAAAATCATTGAGAACAAACCTTCATATGCACTGATGTTGACTTTCTGACTTTCATTACTTCTGACAATTAAAGAAGGATATCATGCATATCATTGTTTTTGAATTGATTTGTTATGGCTACTTGAAGCTTGCATAAAAATACTCCATTTTTATTTGAAATATTGAACCGTAAAGCGGCAGCACACTGTTGAATCCTCCTCTGTTTATTGATACTTTTTTCACTTCCCCTGGAAGCCTGATCAGAGATGAACCCTCTGCCCCCGTGCGTTGACGCACTAGCATGAAATGCACTGTCTGTCTGTCTGTCTGTCTGCGTCTTGTAAACTGTCCCGTCTGCCGCGAGTGCAGATGAAATTCTGTCGCTGTCAGCTGCCTCAACACTTACTGTCACACCGAATCAGAGCTTCCTCTGATGATGCTCCCCCGGTTGCTTCGCTCCCATCATCCCCGCTCGTGAGCTCGACAGCGACTCACACCTCGAAGGAAAAAGTACAAGTCATTCTGTGAGACAGACAGACAGACAGACAGACAGACAGACCTGGGCCCTGCTCGGAAAATGTCTCCAATTTATCAGGCATTATGCCCAACAGCTCCACATTGTTCTGGTAATGGTCTAACAGTGTGTCATACATGCATGCTGCTTATTAGATTTTCACTACCACTTGTCGCTCTTTGTGTAATGAGGCCCTGGTATGCGCCGACATCAGCAGGAGCGGTTTCAAATGTGACAGCTCCTTCATTGTGTAATGACAGTGTGTGTGTGTGTGTGTGTGTGATTTTCTATTAGTTTGGGCACATGTTTCCTTCGTCGCACGTCTTCCTGTGTCCACTCGCTCTGCTGTGAAAGAAATCTTACGTTATTCCACTTTGTTCACTCTCAACTTGAACATATTCTTCTTATTCCAACAAAATGTGTTTATAAAGTTGAATGGGAATGTCAGGATGACATTGGCATGATGCTTCCCTTACAGTCCCAAAAAAGGAGTGAAAGGAGTGTGTGGGGGGTGGGTTGTTTGTGGCATGAATGGTAATAAAAAGTAAATATTCTCTCAGGCACAACCTTTTATTGCATTATGTAAGTTGGCCAATAGCTCTGGGAAACTTTTTAGATCAATTTCGCAGCGCAGATTAGAAAGCTATGAATCCCATTTATGGAAGAGCTCCCTCATGAAATGCTCTTTGAAACTTTTATATTTTCGGATGAAGAGAGAATGAACCGGGGCTAAGCAAAGATCTGCCGACGGCACTTTCATGTGGGGGTGGGGGGGGGAGAGAAAGGGAAGCGGGAGAAAGTGAAAAGGAGACGGAGTGAGCGAGGCAGAGGGAGAAGATAAAAGCACTCCCAAAGCCATCTGGAAGTAGCCAGGACACACAAGGATTGCTTTTATGCTACTAATTCCACTGGGAGGTGCGACATAAAAGGAGAGCATGGATATTGTGTTATAACTGTTGAAAACAAGCAAGTAGCCGTGGAATACTAATATCAGCCGTCACAGAAGAAAACACTTCAATCCAGGAGTAAACAGGCTTTTTGGATACTCTCCAGAGGATTCTTTGGGGGGAAAAAAGCCGGCGTATTGATTTGCATTAGTTGACTAACTTGTTACTGAAGCACACGACAGCTACAGACTGTACCACGACGTATTGAATGTGCGTTTCATTACACAACTGTTCGCTCGCCGTGTCATTTTTTGTTTTTGAAAATGGAACTTTTTAACTCCTCTTCTGGGCTCTGTTTGACGAAACATGGGCGATGGCGGGGGGAGACTTAGACTGACCGCTTATTGTGCAGTTTCACCTGTCCAGACACTTCCATGAGGTCAAAGGTTCAACAACAATTGCCTACACTGCAAAACAAAACAAAAACGAACATAATAAGGACAAAGGAGTCAGACGATAAACGCAGGGTCCAGGTCCGTCCCGTGGGAGGTGCTCGGGATAGATGACCACGATCCCTGAACATAAATATTTAAGGACCGCTGAATGTGACTCAGCAGTCGACTCGATTTCCAGTGGTTCTGCGTACTGCAGCTTTAAGTACACAAATCACAGTTTTTCCCGTTAAAGTCCAAGAGTGATGATTATTTTTTATGATTATGATTATGATTAATTTTCAAACTTATTTAAGATCCCGAGGCATAAGAATGATTCATTTAAAAGCACAGTTCAAATAACAATCATATTCAGTGTTGAATTTCGCCATGAAAGGAAGTAACCAGCACTTCTCACCACTTAATCCAGCACAGATGATTGTTGTATGATCATGTTCAGTTGTATAATGAACATCATTAACATGAGGTCATGTCAGAGTGGAATATCACACAGATAATGTGCTCTTTGATCTGTTTCATCCACTCACTCCAAACTCAATTCTGGGGGAGAAAAAAAACACACACAAACACACTCAGGCAAGATTTAAGAGATTAAGAATTTTTGTTTTGCCAGACTTTGGTTTTGAGCGCTTTTAAGTGGAAATGAATAGTGAAGACTGTACACTGCTTATGCCAGTGTGAACAAACACTCCAATGCATTCACTACCACGTTGACATGATTGCGCCGACACTGTTCACTTTGCCTGAAGCAGAGAGCGAGATTATACCCTGCTTCTTTTAACTCGGTTATTATTATCATATATGAGCCACTTTTCACTTGACTAACTTGTTTTAAAAGGGAACTGCGTGTACATGTTCGCTCAGTGAAGGCAATAATACATCTTTTTTTTTTTTTACTTCATTAGATGTCCGCCAAAATATGCGAAGGCATCTCTGAAAGACATAAAGAGTACCGAGACATAATGAGTGCAGCCAGCGTGACAGCGGCACACACCGCCGATACAGAGGTTTCTGTCAAACTGTCACCCACTTTCACATTTACACAAACCTTTTGAAAATGTTGCATAAAAAAATTGGTGTAAACCGAGCTTCCATCAATTGAGGTGAAGTGAATAAATCGGCGCCTTTTACATCATAAAATACATCGAGTCAAAAGACAAAAACGGGAAGCTGTCTCGTGACAGCATGTTCTGTCATAACTGCTGCTGTTGGCGCAGTTTAACACAGATCATTAAAGTTTAATTTCCTCCCAGGTTGGAGACTTTTAGACGAAGATAATACACTGAGCAAATCTTAGCTGGTTATTAAGTAACTGCATATTTTATATGTGTATGTATACATATATATATATATATATATATATATATATATATATATATATATATATATATATATATATATATATATATATATATATAAATAAATGTATTTTTTCTGGGGCTAAAATTCCACCAAAACAGATACAACGTAATGTGAATTATTATTGTGTTAAAACATTTTATCGAGTAAATGTTGATAAAATCACAGGCAATTTCATCTTTATATTCGTGTCACCTGCCTGGTTCTGTGAGATAAGTGGGTGTGCAAAACTTCATGTCATATTTGAGCTCATTTTGGCTGAAATGAAGAAATGACGCTGATGTGTAGTCAACTTTTAGCACCTGGTTAGAATTCAGAGAGTAACATGTTAAAACACGCCGGGTTCACGTCCTCATAACACCGTAAACATCCATTAACACACCCCCATATTGTCGCATCAAAACAAACTCGAATGATACCATGACATTTGGTCTCGAGCTCGTCTTCACCACGGTCTGCAATGATGTTTTGACACTTTGTAAACACTTTTCTCTCTGGAACAGAAAAAGAAAGTACAAATCTAACATTTCTCATGGTTTGGGGAGTAAGCGCCTGAACATGCCTCAACAATCAAAACAAGTCAGGCATTATGAACGGAAATAATAAATTATGTCCAAGCAAATCGTTTCTCTGATAATCTAACAAGGTAACAGTAGGAAAATAGAACGGAAGGAAAAAAAAAACTCCACTCCGCTGGAGAGCAACAAGTGAGGACAGGCGAACTCTTTGAACCGTAGAGTCACCATTTGGCCTATTTCTGCCTCAGCTGATTGTAGCCACACACACACACACACACACACACATCACCACTTCACCCCACACATACACACAAACTTCCCAGCGTTTGGCTGCCTGCCAAGGGCTGTCATTGCCTCTACAGTATCAGCTCTGCTGTATCTATATCCGCGGCGATGCAGAGGTCCATGCACAGACTGACGACTCCGCAGGAAGCGGAGGGTTTTTGTTTTTTTATGGCATGTTACACTTCACTTTGATCTGAAGAGGAAAAGATATTAATAATAATGTTGGCAACATTTGGAGGTGTTTTAAAGTTCCAGTGTTTGCGAGCCAGTCGGAACAAGGGCCTTTCCACATGGAGTGTGCATGTTCTCCCCGTGTGTGCGTGTGGGTTTTCTCCGGGTTCTTCCGGGTTCCTCCCACAGTCCAAAAACATGCAATATGGGGATTAGGTGAATTGGACACTCTAGATTGACCATAGATGTGAATGTGAGAGTGAACCCTGGTATCTGTGGGGCCCGAGACCCTCATGTGCAGGATAAAGCAGTAGAAGATGGATGATGGATGATGGATCATGTGATGTGAAGGGAAATCAGATTTCACCGACAATCTGTAGTTCCACCTGTAGATGTCACTAGTTCTTACTCACTGGACCTCTTGAAATGTCACAGATTTTTAAGCAGATTTCATGGATAAGATAATAAAATAGTGTGCAATAAGTCGCAAAAGTAGATGATCAGCATAAGCTGAGAAACTAGGTGTTCAGGTCTAATTCTGCATTCTTGTGCGCATGCATTTTCACCAGATGTTCCGACTTCAAAGACTTGCAGATTGGTGCTAGCTCAACTATAACTGTCGGTGTGAGTGGTTGTTTGTCTCTGTATGTTTCCCCTGTGTCAGACTTGTTGTAAAGCGTTTACTGCGACGACCGCCTAATGTCCGCTGCATGGATCGGCTCCACTTCTCCCCCTCGGCGACCCTCGAAAAAAAGCTGTACAGTTCATGCACGGACATTTATTTTTGGAATACTGTGTAATCCAGTGTGTGTTCTGCATGCAATGCCTCTTAACTTTATTGGGGCGCAAAACAAAAGCAGCCGATGACGGCAGCGAGAACGCTGAGCTCAGCCTCTCATAAATGATGACTAATTGGATCTCAATGTCATCTGTGCTGTAGGTTTGGACGCAAACACTGTAGATTGTTGTCTTCTTTTTTTGACTTTTTGCTGAACAAATATCATCCCCACTCTGACACCCCATTTGTGGAAAAACAGATGACTTAATGGAAAAGAGAGAGCGCAACCTCTGTATGGTGTCATTTGGCAGATAACCCGGCCTTGATGACTGCATGTTCTGCGGTATTTTCGAGTGAAATTTATTCCCCTAAATAGCTCTTGTTGTGAGATTTCCCTAATTGATCCGATTTGCCCTTTTGAAGTCGGCATTATTAAGTTTTATGTGGAAGATTTAACGGCGTGGAAGAGGAGATCTTGGAATCAAACTAAATAAACAAGTACAGATCATTAAATCTTTGCACCTGAGTGCAGTTAAAAAAAAAAAACAACTGCATTTTTCAAGCATTTCCTGCTGTTGAGCCATTTGGACGTCTTATCATCTGCGTTCTGTCTCCAGTTGTTTCTCTTGGCCCTCCTCCCTCAGCTGAACTGACTCAGATCAACAGCTATTTATCAATATTCGAGTTGTCATTGGAGTTATTGCATCAATAACTCGACTTTGCTAAATACTTTCAGAGAGACGTGTGATCACGCCCCTTCAGGGTGCAGCCTTTCCGGACTGTTTGCTGCTTAACATCGGAGAGCTTTTCTGCGTGGAAATCCAAGCATTTCCCTGCCAGTTTGCGCTCTTCCCTCCATTTTTCTTTGTCACAGTTTTACTGCCCAAGTGATCACTGTAGTCCCTGCTTCCCATTCTGGCCCTGCGACTCCAGCCTTAATAAACTCAGCTTTGCCTTTGACAATGTGTGACTTGAAAGCAGGAAATAATGGGCCCTAAACAGTAAATCTTTACTGGTTATTGACCAGCGGGAGAGAAGGGGGGAGGGCGTGTGTGTGTGTGTGTGTGTGTCGGGAGAGCAGGGGGGAGGGGTCTGCCGGCTTCTGCCATGATTTTATTTTTCTGCTCATGTAAACATTTTTGGTTCCCATGGGGTGGACATACACAGAGAGACAGAGAAAGGGTTTGTTGTGCAGTAGTTTCCTCAGCGTCTAACGTGCAGCCGAGTGAATGCATTGTGCGTCCACCAAGCTGCATTTTAATGAGAAGGAGCTAAAGTGTCTCCTGTTACACTGGTAAAAAGTCCCATGAAGGGACAGCTTTGGCTTCCACTTTTCCCCCAGCACTAACTTGGCAAACATTTCTGCAGCTACTGCAGAAGAATTAAAGAAAATTAAAAAAAAGCAAGGGCAACAAGTGTTTTAAATTTTGTGCAATGGCCCTAAACCCCAGCCCACCTACCACCCGTCCTCAGGTGGCAAACCACAGCCAGAATGAGTTCCCCCTGCCCTGATCAGCGGCCATTTCATCCCTTCCTCCCTTGAACTATAAATGCATTTACAGCACTGTAAAGAGCCTGTCAATTGCTGGATTCCCAGCAGCTGGCTGGGCAACAGTCTGTGGTGGTCACAGGGGTAAGGGTTCAACCGCCGGTCAGAGTCACAGGGTCTTATTAACTATCCCTGAAGCCAGCACACATAGGATAAATACAATGTTGTGTTCTATTAGATTGGACAGTTGAAGAGTCTGTCAAACACAACTACCAGGTTAGTTATTCTGTAGTTCGGTCGTCCACGGAGGGAGGACAAATTCAGACTGATCTGTTCTCCTTAAGCTGGTTATTTCCCATCTTCAAGGAGCTTAGTTTTTGAAACTTGTGTGTTTCTCATTGTTTGATTTCCATCAACCGGTTGCTATGGCAGCCAATTGCTATTTACGCGCAGTTCTGGCGCGTCGTCATTGTCGTCGTGTGTAAATCCAGCGCTCGCGATCGTCCAGAGCTTCTTTGCCGTGATTGGACCTTTCGCTGAGTCGATCTGCATCTGCCAAGAGAATCAATCTTGTGAAATGTGGGTTTTATGTGATTATATTATAGTGCTTTATTCTAATGTTTTCCATCCAAGACTCAAACTCCACATAAACATGGTTGCGTGGAACCGCAGTTAATGACATAGTTCACGTTTGGACACATCGTTTCAACACCTTTTGTCACTTCCAAAGGTTTATGAGTGAAAGGACGGTATTATATGCCCGGTGTAGATGAACATTGCGGTCTGAAGTTGCCAGTACAAGGCAGGACCATGCCAAGATCCGTAAATATCAGTGATTTCTAAGTGTTTCTTAACAGTGTGTTTACTGCTTACACTTTTTGGACTCGGAGAACGTCACATTAAATATCTAGAGCGTTTCTTGGGTTGTTTGATTGGTGTTTCCAGCTTCTGTTTTGTGTCAAATTGCTTGGGGAAAACTGCTGTGAGTTGTACTGCAGAGTTTGAAGCAGTGGAAGTGAAGAAAAGAAAAAAGTTCAGAGTTGAGCTAAGAAGAATTGACTCGTCTAAAAGTAGAAAACAAAATGCCAGGGTCTTTTCTTTTCATTTTCTTACCTCCATCTTGTATTTGCTGTTTCTTCTTAAATCAAGCTCCATGTTTTTTTAAGAATCTGAAATATGAATATTTTCTGGTTTGGGTCAAACAACTAATCAGTTCATCGAGAGTTGCAGCCCCAGTGGTCTCTGAATCAACTGGTATTCCTCCTGGTCACTCTGCTGTGAATGGCTTAGAACAGATTATACATTAACTTAATGTCCCCCTACTGTACTTGCTATAGTTGATCTACATTGACCTTGGACAGGGTTGTTCTGGCAGTTCCGAGCTCCTTTTTTTCCTCCGATGTCAATTTCCCCAGCATTTCATCTCTGTGTGAATCATTCAATGTCACATGTGTGTTTTTTGAGGAGATAAATGAGGCCGTACTGACTGTTGAGGTGGGGAGAACCTCAGGTTATCTGTGGGAAGTGACATCTTCGTAGCTCCCGAGTTGCGCGAGGAATTCCCAGGGAGCGGTTTAATTTTTATTTAGACAAAAAAAAATCAAGTTAAAGTTGAGCTTGAGCTCTCGTCGTGGCCTCTCTGTCGGCAGACGTTTGGCAGACTGGAGCGGCTGTAGGTCATTCATGTCAGCATATATTTCACCAGGAGCCCACCCACCCCTGTCCAACCAGGATCTATTAATACCAGATCCCCGAGGCCTGTGAGAAATGGTCCACTTTGGCGTTTTAGAGCTGCCTAACTCACTTCCTGCCTCTTCACACCAGGAGAGCCCCGGGTTAGTTCCTCTGTGCATCCAGCTCTTGTTTCCTTCCTTGCGTGTCTTCACACACGTCCATGTGGCCCATATGCACACACACACATACACACACATACACACATTCACCAATAAGGCCCTGAAGATATCCTTGCGTCTGTGGCCTGCAGCCGAACGTGGA
The DNA here is from genome assembly GCF_019176455.1 of Solea senegalensis. Lineage (NCBI taxonomy): Eukaryota > Metazoa > Chordata > Actinopteri > Pleuronectiformes > Soleidae > Solea > Solea senegalensis. The sequence goes on from NC_058033.1 coordinate 5,009,981, forward strand.
TTCATGTCAAAGTCTCATTTTCTTTGGGAAACAGAGGGGGGTTAAAGGCAAAGCTGAAAACACATGGCACCTTTCACCTTTCAGGGGGCTGCCAGAGAGGAGGGGGGAGGCCTGGTTCTGGTGAGGATGGGGGGGTGTTTTGAAACATTTGGCCAGTGTCTGGCAACAGCAGGGTAATTGGTGTTACTGGACAGCAAGCGTGTGTGTGTGTGTGTGTTCCTACACCTGGGAAAAATTCAAGTTTTGACTGCGTTATTTTCTCATCATTCTCTACAGATGTTTATGTTCCACCTGTTTGTTTTACAGACAACACCACGACAGTGCAGCGATTAGATCGTTATGAAGTCGTGGAGCCGTCCCGTGGGGGAGCATGAATATCTGTTTCACAGAGCCCACTATGCATTTCAGTGCAATAGGATTCATCCTGTGGGCATTATGTAAAAATCTATCCATTCGCTGGTATCAATCGCAGGTCAGCTGTGATAGGACAGAAGGCGGGGTCACGAAAAGTTAAAATAAAGTTCAGTTCTTTACTTTCCTTTGTTTTGAAGTTAGGGTTAGTGTTCCAATCAAACTGAATAAAATACAACTTAAACAAAAGAAACAATATAAACAAGAATAAAATCAAGAATTCAACTTCAATTTATAGCATCAGACAAACATCTGTATATTCAACATTGAACTGAATCATTAAAAGAGAAGAAATTTTCACAAAGATAACTCAATAATGTATTATATATATTATATAATGTTGTCTATTTTTAATATTTTAAGGCTTTTATGTCAGCACCACATCCCCAGTGTTTAATGTCAGAGCTGTAAACCACTCGAAGCCAGGCTTTCTCTGACATCAAGACGGTTTTAAAGTAAGGAGGAGGGAAGAGATGAAGATAGAGGAAAGGAGACGAGAGGTGAGGAGAGGAAGTGACTGCAGGAGAGGAGGAGGAGGAGGAGGAGGAGGAGGAGGGATAAATGTGTGGACTGAGATGCCCTCGATCTCCCTGGGGGCAGAAGCTCTGGAAATGGCTTGGTCGTTCAGAGAAAGTAAGGCAAAGGAGGGAGAGAAACAAACAGTACAAGAGGACAGGGAACAGTGAGGGCAGGAAACTGTCTGTGACCTACTGGACAAACAAATTGGTTTGCAGGCAAAATGGATTAAGAGGTTGAGCTGGGCAACAACAAAAAAGAAAAAACAAGGCTGACTGATGTTGCAATGTGAGCTCATCCATATTGGAGGGAGTGGGGGGCTGAATTTAGAGGCCTCATGTCAAAGTGTCTTGTGTATTTTCCCTCTGTGTGTGTGTGTGTGTGTGTGTGAGTGTGTGTCTACACACGAGCACGCAAACGCGCGGTGAGTCAATATTTGTCTGCTTTGCCACGTCCCTAGACATCCCATTCGGCGCAACAGACCGTAAAGCTGTCAAATGCGACCTGAATATTCTCTGTCTTCATCTGTTTCCGCCTCCTTCTTTTTTTCCCCCTCCTCCTCCTTCCTCCTCGCACTCCCTCTCTTCCTCTTTGATTTCCTTCTTCCTCTCCGTCAATAACAATATCATCGGAAAACAAACACGTTGCCGCGCACTTTGATGGCTCCTCTGTTCCCCTCTCGCAGTGACGCGGCGAGTATCTCGTCTTATCTAAAACACTTTGTTTGATCACGCCATAAAGTCAATTCTGCCCGTGCGTCTGTGTCGAGTGTCGTGAGTGCGCGACGCTCGCGCGCGTGTTTTGTACCGGGATGTTTTATGATAACTGCAATATCATCTCTATTTATTGTCGGCCCCTCGCACACGCTCGGTGTGTGTGATCAGCGGCGTTCTTCAGACTCTGGATTTATTTCTTTTTTGTGTTGTCAGTCTGAACAGCAACAAATCTGATTCAGATCCCATTTGTACTTGTTTTGAAATGGGGTTTACAGTAAATCACTCACAACGACTGTTTTGGAGAGCCTCCACTTTTTTTTCTTGCGTCCGCATTTGAGAGCCACCTCACAAATACGCGTTCTTTGTTACTATAGCAACTCATGTAGTTAGGTTAGGCTGTGTCTGGACACACAAATCAGATGTGATGTCTTTATTTCCAGTTAGGCAAATGTATTAACACTATTTCAATGCCATAGGTTGCATCTTTGCTCGTTTAGTTTGTTTGAGAGCTGAGCTTTTGTTTGGAACTGAATTGGCCAAGTGGTTCAAATTCAAGGTTTTCCATTTGTCTCAGTGTGCAAAAATAGACACGGCTGCAAACAAGTTTCAAGAACAGGAAGCTTAGTTTTTCGTCTCTGAGCCGTGTGATGGAACCACGTGTTGACTCTCTTTTCGAACCCTTTCATGTGCTGCACGTTTCTCCTGTCATCTTCAGGCAAATCATTACACGAATGATTTTCTTTATCTCATACCCTGCACCAAAACACACAGGGAGAACTCTGCCCTCATTGTTCCTCGCGTTGAACTCCGTCCCCGCCTCCAACCCCAGCATGTTGCCATCTGTCACTCGCTCCCCGGTGCACGTTAAGACTTATGTCAGTCAAACACTGAACTCCTGATGAAACGATGACTCGGGAGATAAGTAAAGGTCCATCGCCTACAGTGAATTCAAATACTGTAGGCGAGTGTACGTGTGTGCCGTAGAACGCGGTTAATCATTCTCGCCGCAGACCCGTGCGTGCGTGTGAGTATGTTTTTATTATTTGGAGAGGCAGCCTGGCTCAGGCCCAGTCTCTCCCTGAGCCTTGATAAAAACGTGCTGGGAGCACGGTGGTACACACCTACTTCACTACACAGGGAACAGGCAGTACTGTGGCCTGTCCTCTCCAATTGGCAGCCTCTGTGCTGCTGTACCGCTGATAAGAGGTCGGTGTAAATAAAACTGTACAGCACGGCTCGTTATAGCGCTGAACGTAGAGGCAGGCGGGGAGGAAGAGGGAGGGGGGGATGAGAGAGAGAGAGACAGAGAGGGAGAGGACGTGTGGTGTCTGTACTCATTGTTCTGACAGCATACTGCGTCTGTGTGTGTTCCTGTGAGTGAGTGTGTGTGTGTGTGTGTGTGTGTGCTTTTTTTTTCCATTTGCATGTGCACCAAATCAACTTTTAGACGCGGGGTAAAATATTCTCTTCCCATCTTGTTTTTTTGTGTCCATTTTTGATCATCGATGAACCGTTTTGAGGGTTTTCTCAATAATTGAGCGTTCTGAATTTTCCGTTTCTTAAATATGAATATTTTGGGATTTCTTTGGTAGAGAAAGCAATAAAACAAAACAAATCGAGAGCATCATCCTTTCCAGGTTTTGGCAAACACTGATCAACAATTTATGGACCAAACAAGTTCTCAATTAATCAACAATAGCCCTATTTTTCATTAAAATATCTCATTTTGTTTACTTATATCAACCAAAAATATTTCCAATACTAAAATTTTGGTCAATTTAAACTTCTGGTTCAAACTCCCGGAGAGACGTATATTATAATATATATTCATATGGCTAAATCTCGTGTGTTGCACTTTGTTTTTGTGTTTTTATTTCATTTTAATGGATCACAGACACTTGTTGCAGAAGCTCTCCCATACACACACACACACACACACTAATAGAATAAGACAATGACTCCCATGACCTCCAATGTCATCAAACTGGCTCTTTTGTTATTGTTTTGATTTGGTAGAACTGACGTACTGTGTGTGTGTGTGTGTGTGTGTGTGTGTGTGTGTGTCTGAGTGAGGAACAGAGCTCAGACAGTCCTCACACGTGTCGTGAGGCCGACGTGAGTGTGTCACGGTGTGTGTGTGTGTGTGTGTTTATGGATTTCTGCTGTTTTTTGGTACTGAGTGTGCTGTCTTACATAAGCCATTTATGTAGGCTCAGTGAACAGCCAGGCTATGTTTTTGTTGGTGACTACACTTGTCTGCCTCCCTCCCTCTGACATTTTCTCTCCGTAGTCTGTCTGCTTCTCTCACTCACTCTCTCTCTCGCTCTCTCTCTTCTGCCCTGTTTACACTGTTAAAAACCACTGAGTGTGATATTGGTCGGGCCATCGATGTATACACTGTAATTAGCCTTTTTTTAATTTCCCATTTAGCCTCCCTGACTCCTGAGAGCAGCTCATTCAGCCAATGCCGAAACATATGCACATACTGTAAACGGCATCCCAGCCCGCAGTTAAGAAAAACAACCAAAAATGTTAAATAGGGAGTTAAGTGAGGGGAAAAAAAACTGAACTCAAGCTGTTTTTAGTGTCAAATTAACCTTCACGTCTTTGTTTTGGTGGAAAAATGCTGTTTCACTGTCAGTCCAGAGATGATGATGATGATGATGATGATGCTATGAATATGTACAGGACTGAGCCTCAGAAGATGGCAATCACCTCTTGTTTTCAAGCATATAAGCCAAATGTACTGTGGGATTCATGAGCCATGTTTCTGAGGATTGTCACTGAATGTATTAATCTCCATAGAGCTCAAGCCTCCTCTCCTCTCCCCTCCTCTCCTTTCCTCTCCCCTCCTCTCCTTCCAAGTCGTCCAACTATCATTTGGCTGATGAAGGACGGTTGGTTTTCTCAGGTCAGTTCCACAGACTGACTGCAGTGCAGGCATAAATACAGCCATAGTTGTGTGTTTACGTGTAATGGTGTCGTTAGCCTGTCTGATACAGCGTGATTATTATTCTCTCTGATCGGTGGAGCTCTCGTGTGGGAATTTTCCCTTTCCTGCACCGACTGCCGTCTCCTGTTCGAGTCGGACATTTAGAGCTTCTCACTTCATGTCAGTGACGCGTCGCTCGGTGTCGCGGCGAGAAAGATCAGTGCCTTTGTCAAATTATGAAAAGAAATGCAAAGGAGGAAAGTTTTTTCCTTCTTCTTCCTCTTCTTTTGTGTGTGTGTGTGTGTGTGTGTGCAGGATGAAATGTTTAGCGTTCCACATGCTGGCCTACTTCCAGTGTGTCGCTACGAGCAGAGACAGACTCTTATGTTTAATTCTATGATTGTCTTTGATGAAAGATTCTGTTTAGACTGCTCTTTCCCCAAGGGAGCGCGGGGAGAGAAAGAGAGGAGGGGTTATCTGTTGCTATAGCATATACGCTGTACCTGTGGAAAGAAAGTAGGTTGGAACAACAAGTGTCAAATCGGGTTCCGGGGCATGTTGCTGTCACCAAAATAACAATATTTCGTCTTTTAGCAGAAAAACAGGATGATCACTCTGAGACAAACAAGGCCTGTCTCTGCCTCTGACATATCCTTTTCAGTGACATGAGGTTCTGAATGGCAGCATTATGAGATCACATCGCTGAACTGGATGATGCGATTGTGTGTGTGTGTGTGTGCGCGCGTCTGTGTTTTCTTGTTGCTCGCAAACACACTTATCACACCCACAAACTCCCAAATGGGCACTCAGGTTACTTTTCCCCTGGTCTTTGTCTCCGCGTCGTAACGTAATGACGGCCCACATTTGCAACTCGCATGCCACGCAGTCGCGGGAATGAGTGTAACAGCAAATAGGGACAATACACCATTGCACACCACATTATTTAGGCGAATGGGAGAATGAGCACTTAGCATGTCAGGGGAAATTACAGGCGAGGGAATGCACCATCGCTTCCCTGTGAGGCCTGCACGGTGGGTTAATCCACAATCCTCATAATGTCTGCATGGTGAAATGTTGCCACTGTTGGGGGAACGCGCACAGCAGTTTAAAGCTTTAAATGAAACACTGTGGAACGCCAAGGAAATGGTTAGAGTACACGGAGTCAACAGGACGGCGTGTGGACGGCGAACGTGTTTTATTTATAGAGCACTTGTAAAACACAAATGTGAACACTGTGACGGCGTTTCAGGACGAGACGAGGCAGATATTTGTGACGCGAAAAATAATTTTTCTTTTTTTTTAATTGTGTAGTAAGTTTCAGTTTCTCAATGCAAAATACACGTTCGCCGCTGGTTCGTCTATTCAAGATGCAAAACGCGGTGGTGCAAGATGGAGGGATGAGTTCAGAGAAATGTTTACATGCAGTTTCATTGCAGTTTGACTTCTGATGAAAATATTGCCGTCTCTCATACAGTACTTAAGTTTATGCATGAACAAAGTCCATGTAAAAGAGGAACAGCACTGTAGAGCGTGAAGGAACGAGTTCATATGAGATTACACAACTCACCTTTTCAGGAAACCAAAGAACCGGATGTGCATTAGCACATTCCACTTACAGTTTAGACTTACAGCTGCCGTTTTAAATGGAGGATTAAGAAAAACAATAACTCATCAGGGTTTTCAATGACCAGAAGTTATAAAAAGTTAAAACATGAGGGAAAGCGTTATCGGGGGCATGCAGGGCCTGCAAAGGCAGATCAAGTTTACAGAACGGGACGGTTACATTGCTCGTTGCTGCCGGGCTTTTGCAGGAAGTTTACTTGATTGGCAGGGAGCCCTCGCGGGCTTGTTCTCTTTTCTTTTTTTTACGGGCCCTTTTATGAAATAACCGAGCCGCGCTGCAACAGCAGTTGTGCAACATCCTCGGAGAGGGAAGTGAAAAGGGAAGCGGCTCGAGTGGCGTGCGGCACCTGATCGCCATCTCATCTCTTCCTCCTGGATGTGCACATGCACGCACATAAGTGCTGAATCTGTAGCAATGTGACACAAAAACAACAAAAAAAAAAACTCGCAAACATAGTGGACTAATATTGTGAGATCCGCTTTTGTTTGCTGTTGCTAAGTCAGTATGATGTAACATGATATTTGTGTTTTTTTTTTTGACTGTTGCATATTGAGCAACGACGGCGGGGATGTCGACATTTTAATACGTGTGTTTGTGTAAATTAAGATCTCTCACAGTGAAATGAGTATCATAATAACGTCTGCTGAAAGCGCGGCGTCCTCATTTCCAGGCCGACTATAATTTAGCACACACATGACAAGCGTATCAGCTGATGTTAAGTACGTGTCTCCTCAATCCCGGTCGCCTCGTCTTTCCTAACTAACAAGTCCACCCTTTTGCAATCAAAGTGGGGCCCTCAAGATTTATTGCTTTAATTTGGCAGTGAAAATGTCTGACGGCGGCTGTTACCAAGCAGAGGGCCCCCTGTTAGCACTTAGCTGGCTAACTAGAGTGACGGGCATCTGGCTGGGTGGCTGCCTGGCCACGTGTACCCTTGGATTCCTGCGCCTCAACTTTCCCTCCCCACTTGTGCCCGCGGTGACCTCTCACAACTTCATTCTCCTTGAAGCAAGGCATCATGCAGGCATTTCCTGCACAATTTATGTCCTTGTGCCACAAGCAGGGGCATGCCCTGCACTAAAATCCTATCCCTGGTCCATTTAGCACACGCCTCTTGGCCTCCCAGAAGACTGTTAAAGTGTTGCACCACCGTCTGTGAGGCGGAGTCATTACTTGCCAGTATAAAGCTTATTTACTACAAATCACTAATGTTTTACAGTACTGCAAGCCCTGGACACAAATGTGTTTCTCTTGCCTTTTAGGCTTTGATTGGAGTTCATTAGTTTTTGTTTTTTTAAAAAGGAAATTGGATTTCTTCACAATGAACACAGTTTTCCAGGAATTAAACTGTGTCACACATTCACACCTGGAAGCTACAATCACAGGTTGATCTACTGGCTACACAGGGGGCCACCTGGGGGAAGTTGGGGGTTAAGTGCCCTGCTCAGGGGCACCCCCAGTAGCAGGAAGGCAAAGTGTAAACTGAAACCTGCAATGAATTACTCATTGTATGTTCAAGCAAGTTTAAATTAATGGGGAGATTCATTTCATTTAGCCATGTAGCTCACTGGAAAGCAGGAAATCTCTGTATGTATTGGGAATATGGACTGGATATTAAAAAAAATAGATGGAATGAGAAAAAATTAGGGTGTAAATAGCAATTAGCAACAAGGTTTGAATGGAAGTCTATGGGAAAATAAAATTCCCCTATGTCAATACACATTTTCCTGAGGAGTTAATGGTCCCAATCGCTACTTTGATTTCATTTCTTCTGCAATAGAATTTGAAATATGCTCCCAATTTAGAGGAACTTGGAGGATAAAGCACAGCACATATCAGTGGACACTAGTGTGGGTTTGTCAGAAGTGAAAAACGTTGTGCATTTCCTTTTTGAATGTCGACGTGTAGCATATGAAGCAGTCACAACTTCACTTGTATGGTCATAAAAGTGTCCCAGCTGGTCACTGCAAGAGCAATCAATGAGCTCAGATCAATACCTGGAGCGAGTCCAGCACAGGTTAGCCAGTGCAACTGTAGAACATAAAAGAAAAAATAATAATTAAAGTTGAGCCATTTATGGGCGAAACACGGGGCGTTAAAGAAACAACAGAAGGACTACAGTATGTCATTAATGCAAATGAGAGACAAATGGCGTCGGGGATTCTGTCTACATCTACACGACATGTCTTGTTCTCCAGAGGTTAAGTGGCTGCTCTCCCCCGGCTAATTTGTCCATATGTTCATTCTGTGCATTTGACACTGGCGCGCCGCCATACGCTCACGTTGCAAACCACGCTTCTTGCATATGCAGCCGATTAAAAAAGGGGACATTTGTTCAGCGGCTCAGTCCTTTTAGTCTGAAGTTGTTAACACGGATATAAATCATGCGGTATCACAGATGTATCTTGCATGTTGTAGCTTTAAAGGTTGCACTGTGGTGGCTTATGATCCTGTCACGCTCACTTTTTTGCATAACTTGTTGCATAATCGCTCTACTGGCAGACGCACACGGGGCCGTGCGCGGTCCATGTCATTTCTGCTTTTTGTATAGGGCTTATTACAGTACAGGCTGTTCCCTAATGTCTGTGCAGTTGCAAAACCACACAAGCCATCTCTCCCCTGACTTTTTTTTTTTTTGTCATCTAAGAATTGGCTTCCTGTTTTCATTGTGTTCTGTTTCTCTCTCTGTGGAGGTGTCGTAACCCAGGAGGCCGTGCCAAGAACAAACCAAGGTCTGGTTGGGAGAGATCACTCTGTGCTTGCACTGGAAACAGACACACACACTGGATGTTTTGCACACACACAATATCCAGATGTTCACTAAGTGTGTGTGTGTGTGTGTGTGTGTGTGTGTGTTTGTGCATCTATTTGATGTGTGATGTGTATGGCATGTACAGTACTTGTTGCCAAGTCATAAAAAGTCGTTTGTGCAAGCTTGATCTGATGTGCACTCCGACGGCACCCTGTGGGTGTACGTGCCAGTTTCCCATTGCCTCTGTTTGTTTTTTTATTGTACACATTCATAAGTGAATGTACAAGGAAAGTACATAAAAATTCCAGGCCTGTGCCGAAGGCCGACATAGTTGATCTACTTGCATAAACGGAAGCAAAGTGCGGTGGAGCACAAATGGAAACAGTGCTGAATTATAACTCTGTGGCTCTGGGTCAAAAGCAGGAGTGTGTTGGTTTAGTATTGTAGTTTCACCTGCTGCTGTTAATGCACCTATGCATTATATACAGTACATAAAAGGTGTTCACATGTTAATATGCTGCACAAACAAGTAAAAAAAACAACAATATTTAGCCTCTATTTCAAGTATGTATGGACATGAAAATGAAAATCTTTCTTTTATTATGAAATATTAATATGTGTCTAATTTTGATTTGATTTGTGTAAATACTGATCCTGTCATTTCCGTTTGCTTTTAAAAGGTTTAGTTCAAAAAGTGAAATAAATAAGTGTGGTATAAGTTTTCTATATCAGCTAAAATGTCAGTGATACAAAGTGAAAGAATAATTCAGTGCTCATTTTTATGATATAGCTTTCCTCTCCACGTTCCATATGTTGTATTAAGTGTCCACTGTCTGTCTTTGTTTTCCAGCTGGTGAGAAGGCCATAGTTTGTGACCAGTGTGGCGCCCAGTTCCAGACAGAGGAATCCCTGGAGGCCCACCGACAGATCCACACCGGTATGAACACACAGGCGCACACACGCAGTCAAAAGTATCACCGTGACACTGTGGCCGTAAACAACAGGATTATGGCGCTCCACTTCTGCGTCAGCATCCTTTTTGTCGGGGCGACATTTCTCCAGAAATCCCCCCTTTTGAGTGTGTCTCCACGTTGGAAATGCAGCAAAAACACAACTGTAATCATGTTAAGTTCAAGCCAAGGGAGAAATGAGACAGCACCGGAATCATCTGGTCGCTCTTGTCGCAAATCAGCGCGCGCGTTTTTTTTTCTTTGTGGTGTGCGCTTTGTGCTCGTTCACCCCGCCTCTCATTCAGCGCTCTCTGGATAACTGGAGCCACGGATTGACACATTGATAGATCACATCATCTTGGATTAGTCCCACTTGCCCTAAATCAAGACAGACCCAACAGTAATCAACAAACCCGAGAGAACTTGGCAGGGCAACGTTGTTTATCAGTGCTCAGCCATGAAGATGGGAGGACGAGGGTGAAGTAGATGCCAAGATGTAAATAGGAAGAAGTAAATACCCCTTCAACAGATGTGTGATGACTCAAAACAGCTTCACTGCTGGTGATGAAACCTTTAATTTGGGAGAAAAGAATGTCAAATTTAGCCCACTTCATTATGGAGCTGGTGTACTTGGGGCTAGGGGTACGTCCTGGACGATTTAGTGCAAATGTGGTGTGTTCTCGTCTTTTTTACTTGCGTTTCTTTGGTTATTTTTACACAATTCCAACCTTAAACGTTCTAAATTACACAGTGGCACTCTTCAGTGGAGACTCGTCAGGTGATTTTGGGTTTGACATCTTGCCAGTCGTAACTTGTAAGCCGATCACGTCGTCACATGTCGCCCGCCATAATGCCAGCGCTCGTTAAGGTGACTCACAAAAACTATCGCCGAGATTAAAGGCCCTCCTGTGAAAATAACTCATTTTGGATTACGATGGCTCCACTCTAAACTTTAAAGCTACTCAGGTCGACCCTATCACACTTTGTACTGATAAATAAGCATGAATCTGCATATATGGAAGTTTAATGTACAGTAACATCTTAGTTAAAGGCAAACTAGTCAATGATTTTTGATATTTTTAAGATTTTTAAGAGAGAGGAAAACTGTGCAGTAATAGTTGTACGAGAGGTCAGCCAAGGCCAATGTCCTTAAGCCTCACCCCTAGCATGTCAAACAAATTCATATGAGAGCACGGAGTGCTGCTAATGCACACTCGGACCAGGGCCTGAACCTCAAAATAGCACATCATCATCATCATCATCATCATTATCATCATCTTGTGTTTTGTCCTTCGTTTGAGAACCGTGACCCTCAGGCTTGCAGCATCGGCTCCCGTTGCTTTGCAGCTAATCGTGCGCCCCCACCGACCAAACCCACCCACATTCATCCTAAACATTTGAGAGGGGAAGTTGAGACGGTATAAGTCAGGGGTTTTATTTTGCAGTGGGGGGGAGTTATAGCAGAGTTGAGGAGGGTAACTCCTAAGGGGCATGCCCTCAGCCAATCAGCTCACCAGAGGTAAAGAAGGGTTAAATGAGGCTAATGATCCGACAGCCATAACAGCGGAAAGGAGAGCTCTAAATATAGGCATTCTAGTCTGGAACGAATGGAAGGGTTTGGGGAGAGGGGGGTGGGGCAGCCGCAGCCAGGGCCAGACGTGTCTTCCTGCCAGACAACTGGAGCAGCAGCAGCAGCAGCAGCGGTAATAGTATAGTAATCATCCATGTGTTCAGGGATCAGTGTTCCAGAAATGAGCTCTTGTAAAATATGACGAGGCAGTTTCACCGCGCGGTCCTGATTCATAGCCTCAGCGGCTCATTGCGTGTGATCAATATGCTTCCGCACACCTTCATTATCACACGGCTGGCGCCGGATCGGAACACGTGGCCATTTATTTATTTTTTCTCTTCCGCGGTGTCAGTGTGGAAGGATTGATCGCCGTCATCGCTGAACCTCCGAATTCCATGCACGATCGGGACGACTTCAGTTAGCCGTGACCGTGTTTCACTCAATAATTCATGTATCTGGATGAAATCAATTCAAGCATATTTTAAATGATAGTCATTCACACGTGAGTCAAAGGTGCGTTGCATTTGGAGAATGAGTGACGACGTGAGTTTAGACAGGTAAACAAACTTCCTTCCTGTGTCTCTCTGTCTAACTTTTTTTGGAGATTTATCATTATTATTATTATCATAAGAGAATTTGTGCAGTGGAAGCTACTTGTTCAACCTCACACATGTTGGTCTCCTTCTGTCTCCTTCTTGACTGTTTCTGGTGACTGAGACGTGTGGAAAAAGTTGAATTATTCATCCTCCGAGAAGACATTTTAAAATAAGTACAAGTCCTCAGAAGATGCGTCATTTCCATCCAACCATTTCCCCTTTCAGTGTCTCTTTGAATATGTGAGACTACTTTTGAGGGATTTATGAACATTATTTTTACCTTTACATCATTAAAGTAGTTGCACATAAGTGCCTTTTGAACCAGAAACACATTTGAGGTCCGTATTTATGAACACATTTGTGCAATTTCTGACTGAAATGTCTTTTTATGGCTGCAGTACAAGATGAAGAGTCCTGAGACAAACACTGTTACTGGCTCATAAAGTATTTCGGTTGTTGCATGGCATGCTCATGGGCGTTTTATCCTCTGCACGTTTTTTTCAGATGCAAATTTATTTATGCCCGTTGCAATGTAAACAAAACCTCGGAACAATATTTGGGAACAGATACAGACAGCAGCTCCGCTCGACAATACCGTGTTAAAACAGTTTGAGCAAGAAGGCTTAACAAACGAGGCTTTATTTACACAGAAATGTCTGTGTGTACAGTACCAAAGACGCAAAACATCAAAGTGGGCGTGTGGTAGGAGCACAGGGTTACTGTTGGTCATCAAAGCCAGATTTGATCTCTGCCTGCCTCTTGGCAGCACTTCAGCCCTTGGCTAATGTTCTCTGACAATATTTGGCCTCTGGAACTGTGGCTGTTTCTCTTGCTGCTTTGAATGAGAACTATTGTGGCATTTCCTCTGCTGGCCTGATCAGCTGCAGTCTGACTCACCCTCGTTCTCTTTCTCACTTTGTCTTCTCTTAACAGGACTGTCCATGCTTGGTATATCACACACACCTCTCTCTCTCCCTGTGTTACTCTGTGTTACCCTCCGTGTTCGTCCAGAGGCTGTGGAGGCATTCCTGAAGTAGTCGTAATTCCTATCAGGCTGTAGCTCTGTTGCAAACTCGTGGGTGTGACTGGTCCAGGATGCCAGCGGAGCTAATAGCAAAACATCATGTGGCTGTTTTTAACCCAGTCAACTCGTGCAAACGCGCATGCACAAACACTCGCGCCTAACTGTCACCCCCCCTCCCCGCGCGCGCGCTGTAGCGATGTTGTGCAACACATGCATCACATAAATCCAGAAAATTCAGAAGCCAAATTTGGCTTGTGAGTTGCATTTCACCTACTCAGGGCTAATTCTTTGTCACATATTTCCCCTAAATTGGATGGCATCGCATCAGAGGCTCTCTCCCTCTAAACTGGGACTCGCCTCGGGGTTTTTGTAAGCAAAGAACACAGTCAGTCTGGCTTTCATGGAGCTCTCATCCTTAAAGAAAAGCACTGCTGTCATGTAGAGTTGTAGCCCATTTGCTATACTGTCTATGCCTCATGTCCTCCAATTGTTATGCACTGAAGCTTTGAACCAGGCCTGCACTGATAGCAGCAGGCAAACACGACATGTACAGCTATGGATTTCCTGGTGGAGTCTTCCATTTCATCATAGGCCTGTCAGGTGACAGACAAGTCTAATATATTGTGCATATGGATATGAAACCACCCCCAAAGCCGCATTTTTATTCCCAAAATGTTCTCTTGGGAAGTTTGATTCACAGTCGGTTGCTTCTTCTGAATGGAGACAAAAAAACCTTCAAATCTAATTAATCGTAGCCCTGATTCACAGTAGTATTAAATATTGGGCTCTGGGATGTTTGTGTGAATTCTGATTTGTTATCCGATCCTGGGAGTAAAATTTACGTCAGGCAATATTTGATCTCATTATCTGATGGAAAAACCTGCCAATGCTGCCTTGTTATCGTGGCTAAAACGGAGTTGGGCCAGTTATTTTGAGCGCTGTTAATCAATAATTCCATAATTATCTTTCATCACAATGTAAATCAAACCCCTGCAGCTCCAGGCTCCATTTGCAGCCTTGGAGAAATGAATAGTATAACATCGAGTGAGGTCATTTTCTTTTTATCCCAATTTCCTGAAAAGCTTAAAGTGTGCACGACAGACCTGGAGCAGGACTAATGTAAACAAAAGCAGGGGGAAAGCTCCGAACCTTAATTAAATTTCCATGTGATTTCACATGATGAAATCCCGGTGTGCAGCCCAAATGTCCTCAGCGCCCTCAACCTATGACAAATGACATGCTCGACGTGCCGTACGAGTTGTCACGGAGGGCAGGTTCCTCAAAGTCAACGCGAGCGTTAAATTTATTAGCTGATATATTTCAAACACTGGCTTTGAAGTTATGAGCCAGAAAAATAGTTTTTTTTTTTCTTTCTTTCTTTACCTATTAATAAAGCTCTGGGTTTTTTTCTTTTCAAGGACAATTAAGTGCTTTAACACACAATGTTAGCTCTGCTGTTGAAAGGAGCAGTAAAATTTTAGGGGCTAGTTATTGTTTAATATGAACAGCCATTACTGCGTTCAAAAAATCTCCATAAGTTTGGTTGGAAACAGAAGAGCGCTCGTAACATACGACAGAACAAACTCTGCAGAGTTGTTATCGTCCATTACGGCTGTACACTGTCATTTCCTTTGCGATATCAGTTGTAATCTGTTCCCAACACTTTTTTAATGTGGCCACCTCCGACGTGTCATTTTCGCTTTGCATTTCCAGTAAAGCCTCTCCCATCGAGCAGTACACGACTGTCCTGATCTCTGAGCTGCTTTTTCTCCCATTCCGTATTTATCTCTGTATTCCTGCCAGCTATCATCATCTCCTTTCTTTTTTTTCTTTTCATCAGATTGCTTTGGTCCCTACCATAATTTATAGCTCTTGTGTTTTATTAGTAAACCCCACCACACTCGCATTCCACTTGATTAAATCGGAGCCTGGTGTAGAAAAGCACAGAGAAAAGGTCAGAATATTTGCATGGAGAAAGTGGCTCGCAAACAAAATAAAAATATACACGACATGGATGTTTTTTCTTTTCTTTTTTTTGGTCTGTCTGCATGTGGATAAATGCAGATTTCACCGCTATGACTTCATGCATTTTCTATAGGTTTTGCAGCCGCCGGTGTGAACTCTATAAATGTGCACGTTGTAATTGCACTGAAAACTGCTCATTAGTCCATCAAGCGCAGGCCGCAGTCTGCACGAGCAGCGGACGCGAGACGTGAGCGGCACTTGCAACAGTTGGGATTTGCGTCTTCCATGTGAAGTAAGTCCACAGTCCGCGAGTTTTTGGATGAAATGTTGTCCATCCGTCGGTGTCACTGTTTAAACATGAATCATCCCCATGTGCACACAGAGAAAATCCACATATAATAGAAGGGAGGGGGGTGGGGACTGCTCTCTTACTCTATTTTTCTGTCTTTCTGTCTTTATCTTCTCCCTTCGCCCTTTTTTAAAGTCTTGTAATACAGGGAAAATATGCAAACCATGGAGTGGCAATAGTGGGTTTAGCCAGTGGGAACACAGCGTGATTCCAGCAGGCTGCGGCCACAGAGTAAACACTTTCTTTTCTCAAGCCAGAAATAGTTTGGCTGGAGAGAGAGCTGCGGAAAGGGAGGGAGGGAGGGAGGAACAGAGGAGAGACAGTAAAGGAGAACGAGCAGAGGGAAGGATAAGAGTGCAAGGAGGTTACGATGGGTAGAAAAAGAAGCACTTTTTAGTAACCTCATTTCATTTTCTTTCTACGTCTTTTTCCCCTTCTTCTTGAAGTGTTTACACGGTGAAATACGTTCACAGCTACACACACACACACACACAGTGTAGTCATGTCACTCAAGCAAATTAGGCCAATGGCAGCACTACACAGGGGTCACGTCAAAAGTGCCGATTGTCTCAATCACATTAGTCCAGCACTGGCATCTGTTTAGCATTTAGTTAATTGTGATGTTATTAACTTGTCAGTGAGCATTAGGGCAGCGATAAGCAAAGCAAATATTCTTCCACCCCAGGCAGGCTGTGCTGCACATGTGTTGCTCACATACACACACAGAGGCACACTCATGTATGAATACACAAGCACACAGCGTCAGCCCGGGTTCCATGGAAGTGTGAATGTGATCCCCCTCACTCGACTGATCTGCGTTAGCTCTCGTTAGAATTAAATTATCGCCACAAAGATGAAATAAACATGTTTATGAGGCATTTTTTGCTCGTCACGTCGCTTTCGCTACAGGGCAGATGTGCATTAGCATTATGGCTTCTGCCAACACAGTGTTCGCATGGTGAGCGACGCCGTTCGTCCGTGTCATCTGGTGAGTCTGAATGCCTGACTCGCACCCTTCCCTGGTGCTCGTCCTTTGAGCATCCCACTCATAAATGAGCAAGCTGTCCGTGGACAAAGGCAGTCCTCCTGTCTGTCTGTCGGTCGGTCTGTCTGTGCTCAGCGGGCCACGGAACCTCGCGTAAGATGTCTGAGGTCACGGCGAACCATCGGGGGTCACATTCACAATGTTGGAGACCCGGTGAGACGCTCAGACACGGACCTATTTGTGTCAAAACAAAACAGGCTGACTACAGAGTGCATATTTATGATGTTCTCTCCAAATTATGCTCAAACTTTCATGTCGGGTGTGTTCTGTCTGTTTTATTTATGGCCCTGTTTGAATTTGAATTAGTTTGAATCACATTGTGTATGGAAAATGGCTCCCAAAATTCTTCTTGTTTTTTGTTTTTTTTTAAAGGCCTGGAAAGCTCTTATATGCAGAAATTGGACACATCACTCCTAAGTATGTCTGTGTAAGTGTATAATCACATTGAAATAAAAGTAGTTTAGCTTTTTGTGTCCTAAAAATTTAAAAACATTTCATATTTTTTGAAGTGAAGTCAAAGAAAAAAATGGCTCTGTCCACAGAAACGAGATGGAAGTAGCTCCCTGACAGACAGGTTGGGCTGAGCTGAGGACCTTTAACTGTGCGCGTGCAACTTGAAAATCGTAACATCATAGAGTGTGTTGCACGCTCGATGATATCAGTAGTTGACGTAACCGCATCCCCTCCGCGAGCCCTTATGGGAAGTAGGTTCAGTGCCAATCGCAGGAAATATGTCATCAAAGAAGATTGCTTCAGGTGATGGCGATAACCCTCACAAGCTTGTGATTCAGTGGCTTCTATACAGTGTCTGTTTACAGTCAAAACATTTACGTATAATCATTGAAAACCCCTCGCAGGTCCCCGTGCCTCTGTTTCCTGTGAACAAATCCCCCTTTCTCTTTGCCTCCCTCCGTCTCCCCCTCCTTGGCACTCACTCTCACTCACCTTCCAAAATAAGAAGAGTACAAGTGGTCAGAGACTCTATCGGTGGCTAAATTAAATCAAGTGGCACTAGCGAGACGATACAGTCAGTTCTCCGGCTACTAACCTCCTCCTCCTCCTCCTCCTGCTCCCTCAGCAAACAAATTTTTCCCCAGATAAGATCTAAATGAGTTTTTCCAGGCCACAGGAAGATCCTCTGTTTGGCTGATGGATACTGTGCAGGGACGGCAGTGTGACCAAACACCCGCTCGTAATCATCAGCCACAACCATAAGTGTTATGCACAGAGACCTATATTTGAATAGGGTGTGTGTGGTTTGTGTGTAAATGAGAAGAAATGTGTGAATGAGAGCTGGCACCGCTCGGTTTTCCCCCGCATGTATATTCATTCATTGAGAAATACCCGACTGGGCCCCTGCACCGCAGAGCCTCAGTGCCGAGGCTTAATGTCATGGTGGGCACAGTCGCATTGAGGCATCACCACGGGAAACCATGGGACAACAGCATGTCAGGGAGGGAGGTAGTATTCTTATAAGGGGGGGAATGTGGTGGGTGGGATCCAGTAGCAAATTGGGATGTCCGTTGTGTGCAACAGTCTGACTGCGGGAGCATCCCCACATGGATGGATCTTTGCAAACCAGGGACAGCAGCCACACATCCAGAGAGACCAATAAAATGATGTGGTATGGGCAGCAGGAGGGTGGGTAGGGGGGTGGTTGGGGGGAGAGAGCGGATTATAGACTCCCAGAGGCCTCTGCGATTCACGGGCCATAAAATGGAAGTCAGCAGGACACACTGCAAATCTGGCCAGCCAATATCCACCATCCCTTTCCTCCCTCTTTCAACCCCGAGGATGTGTCTCAGCCGTATGTCACAATGCAACCCCAGCAAGCGCGTCCCGTTGTCGGACAATCTTAACTCCCCTGGACGCCGCTTTTCTCTGCCGTTACATTTGCATGTCAGCCGCCACGGCTTTGTTCAAAATCTGCTTGGTTAAAAAAAAAGAAAAAAGACAGATAAGGAAAGAGACAGAACAGTGGAAATCAACGAAGGCATTTGCCATTCAGGGAATAAAGAGACAGCTTTTGTCAGGAGGATCCTTACTTTCAGATATCCCATCACATTTTAACCTTGGCAAGGCGAGGACTTAGAATATAAAAGGATTCGCCCAGGAGAGTGAAAGAGAGAAAGAGATGTGGAACACTGGCCCCACGTCAACAATAGCCAGGGTTCTTTTGTCCGCGGTGTTATGTGAAGTAAATCTCCCTCTGTAATTAGATTGGAGCTGTTTGTGGACATCTTAGGAGGGCGCATCGGTGTTAAAACAGCAACGCACGAGGGCCCTTTTAATTTACAGTGCAAATACCTTTCGATTAGCGTGGAGAGCGAGGAGGGGGAGTCGGAACTGAGGAGGAGGGACAATGGCGGAGTCTTTCAATCCTTTTCTTTTTGTTGTTGTTGTTTGAGAGTTGGAAGAGGCTCGAGCAGCTCTCCTGTGTTCCTTAATTGTGAAGCAAGGAGATTAGTACAAGTGCTTCCAACCTTTCACCCCAAACAAAGGAACCATCGGATCCAGTTGCCTAGTGACACTGGGGTTTCACACTGGCAAATTTAGCCGCCGCAGCTCTCCATGCAACATCCTAAGTGGAGGAATGGAACCTCCCGCAAAACCAATGCAAAACATTTTTTTGTCTCCCCCCCGGCTCGCCGACGGCACCCTTAATGGCAGCGAGTGGCCACGCTAATGAAAATGGCCGTTCATCCTCACTCCAAGTCTGTCTCTCAGACTCATATAAAAGTTAATGTACCCGCGACAATGACATTCAGAAGACCGTTTAGCTCTCGGACAAATGCTGCATTTCTCGGTGGCTGGAGCAGCCGGGCACACAGAAATGTCCTTTTGCACTGCGCGCAGCTCAATCAAAGGGCACTTAGCGGTGTCATATTGATTATGGGAGCTTAACCCCCGTCAATTTCTTGACGGGTCATTTTGGCAGCCTTCCCGTAGATAGATTCAATGAATGGAAGTGTCTCCAGAGGAAAACAGGGGTTCCCTCATCTGAGGTCAGTGCTGGTCGGGGTGAGACTGGTGGCGTAAAAGAAGCACCGATCTTCCGCATTTGCGGATTTATGACGATTATGAAAATGACACCGAGACCTATTTAATTAGCACTCTATTTCAGTGTGATTTCAGCTCCTGGTTGATGACTGACTTCATTTTTCTGTGGAGGAAATGAGCTGCTTAACAACCACACTTTAAGAAATCACCTCCGATCACTGTAGCCGCGCACATAGAAGATTAATTTTTATTGTCCTGTATCATAGAACTCTTGGTTTGCGATAGTTAATGGCGGAATATTATTCACGTTATATGCGAAATGGGAATTTCAAGGCTGGTAGGTCATTATTTTTTCTACATCCGTTAACTGGATGTGGATGAGTGTAAGCGTGGTGGTCGAGGTTCCATAACCATGAACCAGTTTATGCCTAAAACTAACCAAGCTTAACAAGTTTGACTACATGTAGATGGATTGTACAGGTTTAGGGACAAGGATTCTACAAGACCTGTTGCTGATTTACAGGTTGTTTATAAGTCAGTGTATTTGTACCGTTTGAATGCTGAGGGAAAGATTGTATGGTTTCCATTTAAGTAATTGTGCATTTTTGCATGTGTCAGGTCGAACAACATGCAACAAAAATAAATACATTTTAAAAATGTGAAATTTTAGGAGGGTGGTGCTTGACAACAAGAGGGCACCCAGTTAGAATCCCAGACGGAATCTTCTTCAACGAGTGCCTCTCTCTGTGGCGTCATTTATTGCATTCAACTGAGAGATACTTGAAGTTGGTTACTTCGGGTAACAAGTTGCCAGCGATCATAACAACCAAGGAGCGCGGTTTGTGGTTTCATGGTGGTATCATGGAATAATAATATGTTTTTTGGAAATGCTCTGGAAAATAAAGAGCTGTTAAGATAATAAAGATAAAGATAATGAAGTCCTTCACCTCAACAGGCCCGGGCAGAATCTGGGTAGAAGCAGAGAGGGAGTCACTGAGTTGGGTTTGTCTTGGAGGTGGCCTGCCAGTACAATACTTCGAAAAGGAACTCAAGTGGGACCCATTACACCCCACCGAGGGCAGACTCTTATCAGTTAATAGCAGGTTTCCCTTTGAGAGCAGATTGTTTTGATAGATGGCACCTGGTTGGGCCTTTGCAACCAGCCACAAAAAAAAAAAGAAAGAAAAAGAAGTGTATGCTAGATAAGCTCTGGCAGTTAAAAAAGAAAAAAAAAACTGAGTGATAATTTCTACATGGAAGCAGAGTAGCACTGTGCCGTGGCTGTGCCGTCTTGTTTCAGGTCTTCTTTGATTGTTTGTTCGTGGTGTTAAAGAGGTCGTGTTTGTTCAGGTGTGGTGTCGGGCATGAATCAGCACTTCAGCTGATTAGACGGCATTCTTGTGACAGATTATACATTTTACGTGCTGTTTTTTGGCGCTGACCTGGAATGCTTTCATCTCAGCCACCGTTGTCTTTGGCATCAGGTGCTGCACGTTTATTTTGTCATCATTTTCCAGTCTCGTATGAAGAAACACTGACTATGCACACGTAAGAAGCTGTCAAATATTTGCTGCCGTTTCACGGCTATGGCTTCGATAAATAAAGAGGAACACGATGCATGTCATTAACCGGCGTGGTCATCTCCGTGTCACAGCAAAGTTAACACAAATAACTCACAGGTCATTTGTGTTTATTGTCTACTTTGGTCCGTCGAACTGGTTCAACGAGAGTCTCGTCGTGACTGAAAGCCCTTTTGTTTGGTATTCTGACCAGCCCACAATTTAAGGTTAAAGACTGTGAAGAACCAGGAAGCACAAATTCCTGTCTCTTTTACTTATTTCATCAGCGGAAAGATGGAAGCGCGAGTCTTGATTCCAGCGTAGCAGCAAGATTAGACTTTCGCACGTGGTGCATTTGCAACATACGTCAAGAAAAAAGTGTGAAAAGAAAATGTTATTTTCATTGACAAGCATTAAAAACACTTGATGCTTGCGTATAATCATATTTCCTCAGCGGGTCCGTGTTCACCTTTCTTCCGCCGCCTGTCTCTTGTTTCCAATATGTAAATGTTCTCTTTAAAATTAATTTAGCATTTAATTATGTATTTATTCACACGCACACGTGCAAAAAAAGCAACACACTCGTAAGTCAGCAGCCAGCTGTTCCCTGCACGCTGACCTTGACTAACTTTTCCAGTTCAGGAGCAACAGTAATGGGATGATCAGACGTCCTCTTCACTGCAGGATAATTTACTGGTAAAGTACTGGTCAAGCATAGATAATGGAGAGCAATTAAAAAGAGTAGAGACACGGATTGCTGCGGAAGGAAGAAGAAAAAGGCTATTTGTTGTATGTGGATATTTGCCATACAAAATTAAAAGTAAAAGTATCCTGTTATGTGTTTTTATCAAAATCAGCTGTTCACTATAATCTCGAAAGGTTTTGACTTGTGTTTGGACTTGTTCACTGCAGGGACTTTTCGACTGGTGAAGATTAACAGTAAAGTTTAATTTGGGCACAGAGGATGATGTTAAGGAGGTTGACAGGATGGAACAAGCATATTATTAATAGAACATTCTTGTTAAGCTGTTAAGTCTTCATTTCTAAACTCCTCCCCCCCCCCCAACACCAACACCACCTCACACACAACCTTTGGCCAAAAAAAAGAGAAAAGGTTTCGTACCAAAAGGAATGTTTGGGCTTGGGGGCTCCAGTGTCCTCTTACAGTCCGGCTGACCTGCAGACTCTGGGAGGTGATTGATTGGTTAGGGCTGTGGCCATCAAGGACCCTTTCTGCAGCTTTAGAGGTCAGGGGTCACCTCTTCTGCAAATCTGCTTCCTTTTGTACAGTCGCAACACCAGGAGAGCAGTGTCACATCACCCCCTTCTCTTTTCTCACCCCCCCAAAATCCCTCCTCCCTCTTGTCTTCGCCCTGGGAAAATGGGGGAGGCGTCAATTAAATCTCTTCTCTCTTTCGCTTCAGTTCTCACTGTCGTCCTCTTCTGAAGTTGCTCCTGTTTGAAAAAAAATGAAGCAAATTCTTTAGGTTTAAATGCAAAGAGGTGCTCAGGGCAACGCTGCGGCGCCATTAAAAAGGGTGTGTTAAGGTTTTCCTCCGAATAAAACTAATGATAATGGAGCATGCAAGCTGTTGTAGAAACACTTCTTAATGGATTACTTAAGCGAGCAATTAGCAGTACACTAACAGCCAGATATCAACATTTGAACGGTTTGAAAGATGTGTCATTTGTGACGATGCAGATGTGGCGACTTGTCTTGTTAACAGATTGACGTGAAAGAGATATAATACGGCAGAAAAAATAGATCTGTCTGCTCTGTCTGCTCCTGACAACAAGTTCTCAAAGTTGTTTTGTTGTGTTGTATAATCATCCGCCCCCACGCGATCAAGAAGCCAAACCAAAAAAATCTAAAAACATAACGGTTTAATTTGAAAGCCTTGATGGTGAGGGAAGAGGGAAGGGTTTTTTGGGCTTCGTGGGCCATCGCTAAACACCAGAGAGAAGCGCTGCCATGTAATCCCTTGATATGTAGTCAGTCCAAAGGGTTTGCTGAGGGATAACATTGCAATTCAGAAAATGCGGCTGGTCCTTGGCCCTCAGGGGCCAAGCCTTTGTGGTCACAGGACCAGGATTACACTTTAACCCCCACCACCATGAGCAACCATCTCCCCCAGCCCCCCCTCTGGCTAAGGCCTTGGGTCAGGTGAAAGGCCAGGAATCTTAAACAGGGTAGAAAAGGAGGGAAAGGGGGAGAAAAAGAGAAAGTTGGTCCTTTAAACACGCCAAAATACAGAGCTTTGAAACAGTCCTGGGTTGAATTTGGATTCCACCACTAAAGCCCTTAGTCTGTGCTTTTGTTCCTCTCCAACAAGTACATGCCAAGTTATTTACATCTCCAATCAACTAAATACAAGGAAACATGTTTTGGTTCTCAATTTTATTTGAATTGAAAGTTTTTCAGCTGCGCGTCCAGATCCAGCTCAGGGACAAAGTGAGTTAAAAAACAATGTATTTTCTTCCTCTTTTATTCCACCGCAAACTAAATCATCATCTTGACATCTGTGTAACAGTCTTTTGTACATAGTTTTAGCCATGGCTCACAGAATTTCATTTAAAAGGGAGCGCGAGGCATTGAAATGCAGATTACATGCTCCGTTCTGGAGAAGTGTGGTGAATACATTCATACAATCACCACAAAATCAGCACAAGACTGAAAAACTGACTGAAACCAGATGGCAGCCCCAACTTAAGAGTTGCGCTTACAGTAAGTGTTGAATGTTAAGGGGGGAAAATGACATGTCCCCGTTAGTGGTCGCATTATCCAATCGGGGGCGGAAGAATGGACTGTTTGCACCGTTTTCTGTCAACAAAGCGTGATCCAGTGTTTCCAAAAGTTGGTGCTCATTTAATCAAATTCGATGCGTCGCCGCAGACACACACAGACTCAGTCTTTGTCACAGAATCGGCTCATTGTGGCCCGAGCGGTGCTGCCCGATCACATGTATGAGGTTCTGTTCCGTGCTGCTTGCTGCGTCCTCTCTCGACCACCCAAGGCGTGTGAGCGGAGGTCGGGGTTTGCGTCTGCCGTGCGTTGCCGCCGTCAGTCGGCTTATTTGGCAGCCAGATGTACGGAGGAAGCCGCGGGGTCAAGGTGGGGAATACCTTACGTACACTTCTGAAAAAAAGTGCAGATTTATAGCAACAAGTCTGGGTCAGTCAGAGAGCTTGTGGTGTCTCCGTCTGTCCGTCCCTCCCTCCCACACACATTGCATTATAACTTCCTGCGTTCTGTCCATGGAGACAAACAGCCTGGAGAAGTGAAGAAAACGCGGACGAGCTAAAGATAGAGACACGGCGGCGGGAAGTGATGTCAGCGAGTTCCCCTCTGATTCGCCACCTTTGTACATTAAACACACGTCTCACAATGTCTTTCATTAACGGTCCTAATGGCTCTTAATGACGCTCAAGGAACAAATAAAAGGCTCATCAAAGAAACTTTCTGCTCCAAGAAGTAGAAAGACGTGACTGTCGATGTTCCGTTCCTCTTGTTGTCAGACCGCGAATTGATCGTTGTTTGCGTTCAGGTCTTTCAGGGAATTACTGCAACTTCTTTTTTTTGTCGTTGTTGTTATTGTTTTTAATGAAAAGGCTGTAGGTATTTGTGACGTGCATTTAAAGATTTTCTCGGGTAGGACTGAAAAGGCCCAGACGCCGACAGGACGGGGACATAATTAAGTACTGAGACATTGATTTAAGCATTGTTTAGTTTTGGTTTTAAAGGAAAAAAAAACACCATCCTTATGTCTGCATTGTACAAACTTCTGATGGATCTTTTTGAAGTCATTTTTTCTTGTCATCATTTTTGCAGACTGCATTGTTGCACTTTTTCAGGATTTCATTCAGGACTGGGTTTACTCAGCGACTCAGAGTACTTTCCGAGATTGTCGGGTAAATCTTATTTATTCACCGTAAAAAAAAAAAAAATGCTTCAGGGTTTCCCTTTTGTGTTTTATTTAAAAAAGACGACATCAAACAAAGGCAAAAAATAAAGTACAAGAACATCGCGACCTGCCAACTATGCCTCCAACTTTAATGAAGGAAAATTAATGTTTCCTTTGTGCGTGTGTGTGAATACAGTCATTTATTTTTAAAGAATAACTCTTACATCTGTTCCTCCTCCTCTGACTTAATTACTTGCAGGTCAAGTATGTTTCCATAATCCCGTTAAATTCTTTATTGCGAGTTAATACTAATTATTTTATTTATCACTAAAGTGACAGTTGAAAAATGTCACTTTCACCAGCCGAGATTCTTTCTCATGTTAATTCTTAAGCTGTTGTTTTGTCTAAAATAAAAAATAAATGTCACAGTGGAATGACTTTTGATCCACAGCGTTTTCTTTTTCTTTTCTTTTTTTTTGGTCAGAAAAAGAATGAAGTAGTTTCTGTGCCTCTCACGGTCTTGTTTCAAGACATTGATTTCTTAAAAGGAGACAAAAAGCACAGAGAACAAGTGGAAATATCTCATTCCACCAGAAGAATTAAAAAGTCCTCGAGGCTCATATTAGACCACTTGCCTCGGTGAGACTGCTGTTGAAATCCACTGTGATTTATCTCCATAAATTGTCAGAGAAACAGCATTTCTTTACCCTCATTGACCCTCGGTGCGTCGCGGCAAACACCTGACCCTGTAAACTACTTTCTAATCTCCATTCTCAGCCATTAAGTGTCTCAGCTGTGGACACTGAGACTGTTAAGTCTCACCATATACCATATAAGAGGCTTTTTGCTGGAGGCAAACTCCTGTGAACCGAGGGGTCATGTGAGGACTTCTCTCCTTCCCTGTTGCTCCGGCTCTTCCACTGGGAACCAGTGAGTGCCGTGTGGAGACGGAGGAGCGCCCCCCGCTGGCCCGAGGCGGCACTGAAACCCTGCACAAACACACACAGCTGCCTCACACATGCTCCACCAGCACAGGCACTTTTACTGCTTATTTCCCACTCGTCTGCATCGCCTGTGCTTTATTCAGAGGTGACTTTATGGAGCCGTTTTGTTGTGATCGGCGCGATGATCGCCATTATATGATTATCTTCCCACTAATCTCTTCATTGTAAGAGTCCTGCAGGACCAATTTCTGGAGCAGGATCGTTTCTTATCTGCATTTTTAGGCAATCTGGGGCAGCAGGCTTCTCACTTCTCCCCAGAGATGGAGGCTTAAGATGATGGTCTTTCAGTAATGATTTCATTTCTACCTTCAGTGAATCTCAATTTGATCATGAATGAGTGTATGCCGCTGAACTCCACTGAATTTGGCAGCCGTTTTTGGATTCCCACATGAATATGTGGCGTTGGTATTTTGTATATCTGTATGTTGCTCGTTCCAACACCTTAAATATTTGAATGAATATTTCCCAGGCCCCATTCCGCAAAAGATAATCTCAGGATTGGTTTTAATTCCTCCTGGATACTGTGTCTCGGTGAGAGCTATTTTAGAAACCACAGGTGGGCACATGCAGGTGATTGTTACCAGTTCTGGCACTGAATACACTTGTTTTTCTCTCTCCCCTCTCTCTCTCTCTCTCACTCTCCCCTCTCTCTCTATCTCTGATGAGCTTTTTTAGCTTTGCCGAGTTTCTTGGCCGCCTTCTGATTTTCTTGTACAAATGTGGAAAACATGAACCACCTCTGCTCTCGTCTGTCTGCCTGAGCATACGTGCCGCAAAATGACAACGTCGACGCGCTGCCTCATGATACAGGCGTAAAAATCGTAAAAATTGACTCATTGTCTAAGGTGTTGATGAATGTGTGTTTATGTTCAGGTCAGAGTTCCCTGTGCACGATGTACATGGTGTACTAACTCGGGCTGCACACCATGCAAAATAATCACAATTGCAACATGACCAGGGGTCATATCCACATTGAAAGGCACTGCAGTCAAATTCTGGGTTGCTGCAGGACTCCAGGACCCCAAAAATGCAAAAATATGTTTAGTTTGTTGACAGATTTCTCTAGATTTCATAGAAGTCATAACAATTATAAATCACAAGACAGGGTACTGCAGTGTTGTTTGTTTGTGTCATACTGTGCAGCTAAAGTACAACATTTTTTGGGACGAGTCCTTTCTTGACCTATATTGCATTTCAATAAATTTCAATAAATACATTTATTCTAAGTATTTTCTATACATCAGGAATTTAATAGCAGATCAAGTCAAGCCAGGCATTTGCAGCAGTTACATTTGGGCTGCACACTAAAGCAAGATAGCTTAACATGTGTGTACATTTTAAATCAAAAGCCAGATATTCAACAGAAAATCTATTGACCAAAAGAGGAAAAACTTTCAAAAAAAAATGTGAAAAAGTGTTATATTTGGACAAACTGGATCATTGTGTAATGAACAACAATTATATGCCATATTTTGCATCCTCTCCATGTTTTTTCCACTTCTGTGTTCAATCATTTGCTGCAAGGGCATGTTAGTACTATTCCAGAAAAGAATATTCTATTTAATTATTTT
Organism: Solea senegalensis; assembly: GCF_019176455.1. Classification (NCBI taxonomy): domain Eukaryota; kingdom Metazoa; phylum Chordata; class Actinopteri; order Pleuronectiformes; family Soleidae; genus Solea; species Solea senegalensis. Next base: position 5,037,467 of record NC_058033.1, read on the forward strand.
AAATCCAGGTATTATAGCACTTTGCATACATACTTATTCGGCAGCACATTATTCCTGTATTCCACTTTTCTCCCCTGGTTCCTGTATTGATATTAGCGGTTGTATGTATTTATGCTGCAGACCTCCAGTCGGCTGTAATCTTTATTTATATTGGATTCTAATATTTATGTTCCTTTTTTTCCTTGTGACTTGTTGCTGCATCGAGCGGCTTCCCCACCCACAGGGATCATTAAAGTTTTATCACTCTTTTTTTTTTTTTCCTCCTGCTAATGCTGCATAGCTTAACACAAGCACAGCACACAACGAACTGTACGCCATAGCACCAGAACACAAATGGGAGAAAGGAGGCCAAGACTTCATTACAGTGAAGTAATGGAAAGAGAAGAAGAACCCTGTGCACCACCACACCACACCACACCTACACCCACCCCCTTCCCCCAACCTCCAAATCAATTTCCTTTAAATGGAATTAAATGAGAGTCAGACACACCACTGTATTAGTTCTTAAAAAACACACGCGTCCGAGAGTTGCTCGGAGGGTTGTGATTTGCCGTTCACCTCCTTGATGGAGTTTGATCGACACCCAGCTGATCCATAAATAAAGGCTTTTCTCCCAAACCCACAAAGTCATGTTGGCCGCTTGCAGTTTGGCTTCAAGGTCACAGCTGCCTGAACTCCTCTTTATTGCAGTCATCCACCACTTGTTTGGGAAATGGCTTTAAATGCACTTTAAACTAATGGGAGTCTGTTGTTTGATGGAAACGTGCGCATAAAATGGAGAAATGATGTGCGTTCTTTTTAAAGTGCAGTGCGACTTTTAAATGTAGTCTCTGGTGGGAGATGTAGTAAACCCACTTTTTTTTTTTTTTTTAATAACTATAATCACCAATTTAGCTTACGTACATATGCATCACAGTAAGTGAATGTTAGCGGCCAGATGTTTCGCACAAATGGGCCCTAAAATTATATGAGTCGTTAGGTTTTTGTTTTGTTTCAGACTTTTGTCTTTTAAAACACACTGCGGTGTCGTTTGTCTATTAGATCGAATATAATATATTATAGAAAATATAATGTTTGGTTAGATTTACAGATTACAGATTTGACCAATTTGACCAATTTTATGCTCTTGCTTTCTTCATACATCGTCCACAATAAGTGAACATATAAAATAGCTAATCATGATAACAGTTAGTTAAAATGCATTGGTCACATTAGATCATGAACACAAGGAAGCTATAGATCAGGGGTCGGGAACCTTTTTGACTCAGAGAGCCATGAAAGCAAAATATTTGCAAATTTATTTCAGTGAGAGCCATATAATATATTTATATATTATATACTGAATTTAACTAAATGTGAGTATAATAAGCCTCTGAATTTATTCTTTTAAATAATGTTGTTATAATACTCACCATTAATGCGACTTCTGGTTCTTGTGGACCCTTTTATTGGCAGAACAGCAAGACTTTCTTCGCGCAGTGTGTCACCAGCAGCATATCTTGCAATCACACTGAACTGCGACAAATGACTTACGTCTGTTGACTCATCCAAAGCCAGGGAATAGAACGGTGCTGCATTTATGTCATTCACTTGCGTTTCCTCCACTTCCAAAATCGATGGATGGATTAAAACAAGTGATAATATTTTATGTTTTATCTGAAAAGCCGAAATCTGCGAGCCAGATGCAATCATCAAAAGAGCCACACCTGGCTCGCGAGCCATAGGTTCCCTACCCCTGCTATAGATTCTCATGTAAAATCCTTACACTTTATCACATGACATTCTTGTCTTTCTGCAGAAATTGCTGCGGAAAATAAAATGCAACAGTCGTTCAGAATAGTCTCAGTTTACTCTCTTGATGCGACAGTGCTCAGCGGCTGGTGGCAATCCCAGCCGACGCGGGGCGAAAGATGAGGTCACACCCTGGGACAGGGGGCCAACAGACAGAGACAGACAACCGTCAGTCTCACAGTCTCCAGTTAACCTCTCACTCCTGCTGAAACATAGTTTGTCACCTTCAGAGAGTCCGTGTATTGCTGTGTCCTGCTCACTTTTCTGTGCGTACAGTAGGTCCTATGTCGAGGGCAGGGACTTCTCCAGTGGATTTATCCTGTGATGCTGTGCAACAATTTTTTGGTGGTTATTTATGTGTCGGAGTAACCTGCACATGAATGCCAGGACAGGTTTTCAACGCTCCACAGTTTGTTCCTTGTCAAAGATGCTCAGATCCATACGCTTGTCATTTTCTCCTGCCTGTCTGTCTAACCGTTGCACCTCCAGATGAGGTGGTCAATGCTCCTCCTGTCAGGGATTTTTATTGTGCGTCCAATCGTCGTATGTGTCCTCTCTGTTTTATCCATTTCAATATGTTGTTGCATAGAGAAGTCCGTCTTTTTAAATATCTCGGTTTGTTCTGTACAAAAAATTCCCTCCCAATGTCCTTCATGCTCCTCTAGTTGAATAATGCAGTGGCCGTCTTGGTTTATGGCTCAATTCCAACCTGAGAATCATGAATGACTCTATTTTTTATGAACAACCTGAAATTGTTCAGGTTCCTCTTCAACCCCAACGCCACTATTCCGATGCCGCTTATCGTCCCATTTTAATCACAGTATCCCGCTCTTCTTTCACCCACTTACTTATACAGGCTCGCGGTCTCGTTCATGTCGTCGCTCATCTGCTGTAGTGGGTGTCGCCCTGTCACATTCAGGTTCACAATACCAGCTTATCATATTATAGGGGTGGGAATCACAAGGGTACCTTATGATTCGATATACGATACATGGTCCACGATACCAATAATATCACGACACAGCGATTCTGTGAGAACCAATATACTGCAAGTATAGTTACAAGTGCAGGATTCACCAAATCAATATTTAGACATCTGAGTACTTACTTTTGGGCCATTGTAAAAACATGGTGATGACCCGACACCTGATATGAATATAAAAGGCTCATTCTGGGCTCATGAACATGAACAAGTCACACAACCAGGTGATTGTGTACGTAAAATTCACCTGAATTTTACACTCTGGCCATTCAATCATGTTCGGTTTGGGTTCGGCCTTGGCAGAGATGGACTCTCCTGTCACTATGTAAATATCCCCGCTCTGCCGCTTACTGGACATTCAGCAGAAACACCTGCGCACTCTTATTCTCACTGCACTACTTCCCTGCGAACAACGCCCCGCTGGTGTATGTGAACCAAACACAGCCCCGGGGCCGACAATGAATGCTTGTACTGCACTGTGACTTTTTCTCTCAGAACTCCACCCCGGTACACATCCTCTGCTACGACCCAACAAAAGCCCTACAGTAGCTACATTAAGCTGGCCCGAGACGCATGCCATCCCCATTGTCGCTAACACCTCAGCGATTAGTGGTTTGGTTATGCTTTTCCCCTCAGCATTCACGTATGATTTGCTCAACTTTTTTTTTAAGGTTACACACATCAGATAGCCTTCATCCCTGTTCCTTTTTGTCCCCGTTGCTCCCTCCCCTTCTTTCTAAGACGTCTGAGAAAACACTGCTAACACCCCATTCCTGTCCAGCCTGGGACACGGAGGGTGCTAACTGTGGTTATAGGACAGTAGAGTGAGGTGCTAAAAGCCTTTTGTCCGGCAGGAAAGACGATGTCAGCAGCCACAGTGAACGGGGCTGGGGTCATTTGGCTCCAGCCTTTTTGTGTTTATGTGTGTGTGTGTGTATCTGTGTATGGGTCAAAGGACATAAGAGCCTGTGACTAATGTGAGTTTGCAACCTCCATCCCCCCAACCCCCTTTTTCCTTTTACATTGTCTGCCCTCACTGTCCAGATGGCCAGTGAGAAGAATAAATCCTGGGAAGGCGAGGAGAGATTTGGGATTCCAGTGCAGGACAGGGGGTAAAGGTGGGAGGGGGGGGTGTAGCTGTGATGGGAGGAGGACAGGGTTCTGGAAGTCACTCTCAGTCCGTTTGGTCCACGGATGCAGAGAGAGAGAGCGAGTCTGAGATGTTGCTTTTTTTTTTTTTGTTAAATAGTGCAACTAAACTTCAGTGTGGATGAAGATGTAAACAGAGCGAACACAAGGAGACGGAAATAAATTGACTCTCCCGGAAGGAGAGAGAGAGTCGTTGAATGCAACAATAGCTCATGTTAGCAAGAGGTGAGGGATGGAAGCTAAAGAGGGAAAGAAGTAAATAACATCTGCACACAATGGATTATATATATATATATATATATATATAGGGTACTAAGTAGATGAGTAAATGTCTAAATGTATCATTTACTAACATTCCCTGTGTATTTACGTATATTTATATATATATATATAAACACCCACATAATTGATATGAACATTTTATATAAGCTTCCTATATTTCTTGCATCATGTTTTCTGTTTACCACTTTGTAGTTTTTTATTATTTTTTTATTTCATGTGTGAAGAACTTGGAAAACACTGTCTGAAAAATCCTGTAATTTCTTCCTACGTTTAGTTTTTTTTTTTTTATTTAAATTAAAACTCTCTGTGTCGTAATAAAGGTCATTTTCAAGGTGTTTGAAGAGACACTGTTTGTTTTTGGAGCCGTACAGGAAGCCATGTTGATCAAAGAGGAAAGACATATGATGCAAGAGATAAAACCGTGTGACATCGACATGCCGGCAACATAGAAAGTCGACTTCTAGTAATTAACTTGTGCAGACACGAGACACAGAGTCGGGGAGAGGTGCCATTTTTGGCACATCTTGAATTGGTCTGGGACAGTTTTCCTGTCCTGTTTGTTCTCTAAATAAAACCAATATTATCCTTTTTAATTTCTTGATTTAGTAGTTTCTTGCACTGAAGTACATTTGTATTTGTATATAGCTCCGTGCAGGTTTGGTAAGAAAAAAAACAAGAAAAAACCTTATTGTTGTATCCAGTCAATCAGTGAATAAGATCTTTTTCTTCTCCTGGCTCAAGATCATTAATCTCAGTGACAGGGATTTACGTCACCTGACAGATTAACTGATAAATTTAGAGTGAAAATGTCTCCATTTCCTGTTAAAGAGAAAAATAGGGCTGCTCTCAAATGCTGTGCTTCATCTGTAAACACACAATCGAGCATTATATGTGTGTGTGTTGTGGGGTTGTGTGTGGGGGGGCTGGGTATACAAATGACTGAGCTGCGCAAATTTCTCGGTGGGATACGGCGAACCTCCCACTGAATGCTGTCATTTATTTTCATTGGTTTCCTGCAGTAATGGACTTCGCTTGAACAACATCTTTGTATTTAACCTTGGGAACGGAGCGTTTTGAGTGCATATGTGCGTTTATGTATTCACTCAGGCACGCACTTAACCGTGGTGATCATCTCATGTGTTCTCTTTCTCTAATAGCACTTTTTTATTTTTTTTTAGCAGTTTCACAGAGGTCACAGCGTAAAAAGGAGGCATTTTAATTCAACGCCGAATCAGTCACACTCTATTTGCCAACGTTATTTAATGTACAGGTGTTTGTCTTGATGACACTGTTGAGCACATACGAGCAAATGGAATATATGACCTAGTGTGGCGGTAATAAGCGTACACAATTTTCTTTTTTTTGCGACAACATGCGTGCACTCTGTGTCAATAGAAAGGCATACTGTGGGGTTGACATACTGTATAACCCTGTAATTTGCTGCACATAATGGAGCAGAAGACTCAAGGTCTTTGCACATTAACACGACATAAAGAAACATCACAGGAGTGTGAATAATTTGGAGTTAAATGCAACAACTCTCCCAGTGATTGAGCGTGTAAATTATAAGGATCAGAAATTAGATCGCATCGGAAAATGATGAGAAAGACATGGACACAGCCAGCACTAAAGAGGAGAGAAATAATTTTTTTTTACTTTAGAACTTCATGATGTCTGAAATCTATGAATGAATTGCTTGAAAAGAAACACAATGAACGCGGTCAAAGTTAGACGTCGGCGACATCTCGCCTCAGGATGCCATTATTATCATCTTATTGTTGCCATTATCATCCGCTGCCCCATAAACACCTTTACAAATCCACGCCATGTCACCTTGTCACTCGCACCTTCTCCTATCGACTGTTCATAACAAATAAAGACCTGGAATCAGGAGCCACTGACGACGTTACCTTGCTCTTTTCATGGAAGCGTTTGCGATTGGATTGGTGACTGATGGGCTTTGGTGTTCGCATAAACCCGGCTTTATAGACCACACTGTCAAAATTTATATGTTGGTAAATGATAGAATAAGGGCAGGTCCTTCTTAGTGGCCCCTACTGGCTCTTTACCAGTTGTACATCCCTTTGCCAGACCCCTCCCACTGAACCCCCGCCGCCCCAGAGCAGCCTGCGAGCCAGTTGTCATGGCCAGGTTGGCCGAGAGTGAGGGAGGCCAGCTGTAGCGCAGGAGCTGTTCACTCTCATTTCCACTTCATTTATCCTTTCCCTCCATTCATCCATCCGTCCATCCATCCATCCATCCATCCATCCATCCCTTCTTCCATTCTCTCCCTCTCTCTGCCAGTGGACCAGCACTTTCTCACTTCACGCTGCGCTCCACTGTGCCCAGTCAGCTGTGGCAGAGCAAATGGCATCTCCTTTGTTTCTTAACCCTCCGTCCACAAAGTCTCCCAGACTTTAAGTGTGTGTTTGTTTCCAAATTATGTGCAGTATGTTCATTTATTCAGTATTATTATTATGATTCTTAAAGTAAAGCGGCATATTTAATGATTGTCACTTGAATTTCCGTGCCTGACGATATTATCCCACGAGTTACCGAAGATGCCTCCGTATGGCAGTGTTTTGAATTAGAATATTTCTATGATTTTGATCGTTGATAAGCAGGTTTATATAATTCATGATTGTTACGGAGAGGTCACAGCCGCTGCTGCTTAAGATGGCTTCTCCCTTCAGTGCAGTACAATCAATTCACGTTGGACTCTTTCAACAGATGTAAGCAAAAATGTCTGCGTTTGTTTTTTAAGGATTTTGTTTTTCTGTTCAATGTATATGAGTCCATTTATTACTGATGTCGTGAGGGATCTATTTACGGCTTAAGGCCTGTGTGGAGCGCTTTATTTATGAAATGTCAACTGAAGTCATGCAGGAAATAAACAGAAACAAAGGAAACCTAATAATTTCCAGTTTTGACCCACTGTAGAGCAGAGCCAGATCCAGACAGAGCACTCTCTCTGTTTCCTTTTCCCCTCCCTCCCTCTCGCCCTCCCCTCCCCGCCTCTCCTCTCCTTGGTATGAATCTGCCGTATCTCATTCCCCAGCGCTAATTCCAATTTAATTGCCAGTAGCCCGAAGCCTCCTCAATAGGAGTAACAAATGGTTTGATTCTGTAGACTTCATCAGACTGCATTTTAAATGCGACACAGTAACCCGGTGCGAATGCCAATGAAGCCTGGCGAGTAGCTCCTCTGTTTACTAATTATCCTTTTTCTTACTCCGAGCCACACTGCACAAGTTGTCTGATTAAATCGGATTTGTGGGGATTGGAGAGTGGGGTAGGTGGGTGCTCCGGTGGTGGTGGGCGAGGAGGAGACGTCACGGGGGGGGGCGGCGGCGGGTGGATGGACGGCGAGCGCGGTCTGTCCTTGTAAATGATCGGCAAGTCCACAACAAGAAGGGGCCGGCGGTTTAACTGTAAATCATGATAAAGGGCTTTGCCACTGTCTCTCATGTTGACATTAATTCCCGGCTTGCATCATTTATGATCTTTACAGTCAGCATGGGGGTGAAGGAAAAATAAACACAGGCTGGTAAATAAATTCCAGTGACATTTTAGAATTTATATCCACTGCAGGAAGGGTGTGAGATTTCCTTTAGGCGTCATGAGTGTGGTTTGGGTCTGTATTTAATATCAAAAAAGTGTTGGGGTTTTTTCATTCTATGCACATGTTTTAGCTAAATTAAACAGGCATTAAGCAGGCATTCGAATATGAACAACAAAATATATTTAAAAAAAACTACAAACTGAAGACAAATCTTATTAAAAGATAAAAACATAAATAATCTGTGACCTCCCCGCTCTATCTGCGCCTTAAGCTTATTTATTTCTACTGAGCAATTACTCCTTTAAAGAAATGGGTCAAAACCTGTTTTTTAAACAAATGTTCCATTATGTAATTGTGTAAGCATATTTAAGTAAAATATGATGACCACACACTTAATATATACTTTGTTTGTTTAAAAAAATAGTGTTACCACTTTCTACACAATAATGTAGACACAAATAACTTAGCTTTAGCTCTTTTTTATTCGTTTCCAGTTGTTGTCATCAGATTTATATATTCAATACAGTCCACACGAGACGTATAAGTCGTCTTAATAATGTATTAGCCGTCATAGCGTGCTACAGATGCTGAGCAGACACGAGAGTCTGACTAATAATGTGCTAATAGTGGTGAAGTGCTCCACTCTTTACAGTGGGGGGAGAAAAAATATGGCGACGGCTGTGATGCTGTGCAGATGAGGAAATTTGCACTGCTATAAAGACCTCTCCCTGTCAACTAAATGGCCAGTTGAGCTGCCATATGGTTGTGCTGACATTATCTCTGGGTAATTAATATGGCATCTCGCCTGGCATCTGGTGGCATTAATCTAGCTGCGAGCAGTTCATCTTACAATGTCAGCGCTGCTGCGGGCCCCGACGTGAATTATCGCTGCCCGGTGGAACAGGGAGGCAGGGACGAAACAAAACAAAACACAGCAGGGTTAGGGCTTGTTGTTGTTGACTGTGTGTGCGCGCCGTTTCAGTTTCTTATAATAGAGGTGGCCTTTTCTGTGATTTTCTTGTTTTCCCCCCTTAGATGAATAATGTGAAGATCTATCAGGTCATTGAGCTGATTCCTCCGTCTGTAAAGCTCTCCATTCGCCATTGGACTGGTCATGTTTGTGTGCGTCTACACATATTTATACAGTAAAACATTAGCTGCACTCCACACACCACTCTTACTTATTTTAATATGTATTTATGGACAATTACATGTAACCATCCATCCTTTTTTTTTTTTTACCTTCAATGCACTTTGTGACGTGTAAAAAACGTTTTAAAACGTTTTTTACTTTACGTAAAAAAACGTAGTTTTAAAAGGAACTCCGCCCTCTCATCAAAGCTCCGCCCCACAAAACACTGAAAGGAACTGGAAATCATCGTCCAGTTAATAGCAGACACCGATATTTTATGTGGATTGTTATCAGGACATGATCATGGATTTTAACTCAGAGCATGAAAACTTCGGCACTCCTCAAACCTGGAAAGGATGACGTTCTTTTAATGATTTCAATACAATATTCACATTTCCAAAACTGAAAAATCGAAAAACTTGTTTTAATTCCTTAAAACGCTCAAACCATTTAATTAATTATCAAAATAGTTGATAATAATAATCAACTATTTAATAATAGATTAATCACGTAATTTTTCAGCCCTAACTTTGAGAGATAAATCTTTATCCTCATATCTGTCAACACGCTATAAATAAACCTGTGCTGTCATGTACACTAATGGTAAAATAGCTAGACGTTGAATAGCAGTGACCCTGAATAAAAGCAAATGCAGTGGCGATATGAGCTTAAAATTATATCATGACATCCTTTTATGATATTGCAATGATAGATACTTAAAAGTCTGTTGACATGGGACGAAGGTGGTGGGCCAAGTGAAGTGGATTAGAGGGCCGCTTGTGGCCCGCGGACCACGAGTTTGAGACCTCCTCTTAAAACAGACATCCCTTCCGCCTTCACTCTGATGAATAATCACCGTCTTTGTCATATTAGAAGTCCGGGCTGTTGTATTTGTGTCACCGGAGTTATAAATGTGCGCCTTGAAGCGCATCAGAATAAGCAGACTGGAAAAATGTAAGCTGGGAAAACGAGGATGTCGGTGCAAGAATAGTCTTTGAACGTGGCACCAGCCTACAGGTAACAGACTTCACTTTGAAAATCTGTGTCCCCGCTGACCTCCTTTTTTTTTTTTTTTTCGGAAATACAAGTGCGAGCTCCAAAAATGAGAAAAAAATTGTGTCCCGAAACTGAAGGATTGGGCACAAACGAGAAATATCACCATTTGCATCATGGTTAACCACTCGCGTGCCAAGTGCGGCCTATGACGAATGGGACTCGCTCTTTGCCTTTGAAACGTCAATTTGTCGAACAATCTCCTCGGCCTTGTAACTTAATCCCCACCCAGAGCCAAGATTGTTTACTTGCCTGGATTTAAACATTAGCTTTAGGGGCTCGTGTGTAACAAACAGGAGGTGAGTGATGTAATTTGGGTGCAATGCATGTTATGTAAACTGCTTCAACTGTGCGCTGATTTCCTCATTTCTGCATCTGTGTTGGCAGCTCTCGTGCTTCTGTTGCGCGCCACATGGTATCGTCACTGCATCACCAGGCCAAATGTACAATTAGACCAAAGCCCATGTGCTCAGCGTGTGCATCGTGATGCCCCTGAACAGACATAAGATGCCATTTCTAGTTTTCTCATCTCATGCAGTGCAATAATCACGCCGCGGAACGCTCCGAATGTAGAGAGCCGGGAAATCTGTAATTTGTTGATCACAATATAATGATTTTGTGTCATGACAAAAAAAAGATTTAGTGCGGGGAGCGGCAGAAAGATCATTCGACTGATTTGAAGCTTCCAGCCAAATATGAAATGTCACTGAATTATACAGAAGATAATATAGGCTTAACTGATCTCAAAACTATAAAATATAATTATATCGAGATCAAAATAATGTGAGTACACTTGTGCACAGGCAGCAGTGATGCAATACAACAAGGATATGAGCAAAAAAGCATCTGCGACGTTGTTTTTTGAGACGAAGGTTCAGCGAGGTGATGATTTGACACGCACTAATCTAAATGAGAATTTCCCTGTGGAATGGAAATGGAATCAGTTTTAAAATAATAAAGGTGTATTCCCATAACTCACACATTGATGTCCAGAGTAAGAGAAAAAGTACATCCCCAGACAATATAAAACACAAGAGTAAATGACTTCATCATAAAGACTATGAACTTATAACCCTCCTTATTTTACTGATTGGTGTATTCACTCTTCTTTGCTCTCTTCAAACATAGTTTCCGTTGATACGATGTGGTAAGTGGAGTGTTTGCTCTCCAGGAAGCCACACTCGCCCACATGGGGTCCTGCTGTCCGGCGGTATGCCGACAAAATCATGACCACAGCGTGACGCCTGCACCGAGAGACCTTTTCCGGTCCATACAGTCGTAAATTACGGATGGTGTTTATTTGCGTCCTCGCGACAAGATGCACTTCTTCAGTTATGCTCCGCGGAGGTAAAAAGAGGGTGTTTGGTGACCTTTTCAGAGCAGCCCTTGACCTAATCTGTGATGAAGCCCCGACTGCAGATGAGAGCAGCAACAAACACGGGAGCCTCCGCAAAGCTAAAGAGCAGCAGGGACGTCAGCTCCGGCTGCTTTGCCTTCACTCGCACCTTGAGGCAGGATTGTTGCGACTGGTGTTTGTGGTGACTGTCAGTCGGATGTTGGCAGCGAGCAGAGCTGGTGATTCCGCGGAGCGACCGGGCAGGATGGATGTTGCTGTGACTGATAGCTGAAGGCTTTGTTTACCGGTGTAAAGTGAGGTTAGACTGAGGCGAGAGAGAGAAGGGAAGAAATGGCTCTGGCAGTTTTGCAGTGAAAACTGCAAAACTTGTATAAAGTACCTGAAAGTGAAGAATTTTACCAGAAAATGAAGTTGAAGTCACTTTTTATAAGATTACTTAAGTAAAAGTCTTGAAGTATATGACATTTACTCTACTTTAGTAAGAAAAGTAATTTTCTGATATGAAATGTACTTAAATTTTAGAATAAAAAGTATGAAAAAAGTGAGGAGTTGGGATTGAGCCATGGCGGCTCAGTGGTAGGGCGAGTTGTCCTTTCCTGGCCCTGCTAGTCTGTTTGTGTCCTTGAGAAAAGACACTTAACCCCACGTTAAAGCGTTCGAATGGGTGAACACTGTACTGTAAAGCTCATCAACACTAGAAAAGCTCTATATAAATACAAATATTTTGTTTTTATTTTATTTGGTAGTAACAAGAAACAAAGACAGTTAGAGGGAAATGTAGTGGGGAAAAAGTGAAATATTGAAGTAAAGTAGTACAGTAACACAAGTATTTGTACTTTGTCAGTTGTTTCTTTATCGCTGTCATGGACTATATTCACTATTAAGAACATCTTTAACACCTGGGTCTCGTAGTGGAGCAGATGATAGTTACACTTCAGCCCCACTCGTTTATCTCATCCAGAATCAGAATGACCACACGTGAACTCACAGAACGATGAGTTGTTCTCTTTACCTGATTTAATGTCCTTCCTTCTCCTGATTCTTCCATCGCGATCTTAAATCCCACCGGTCAAAAAACCTGCAGTCTGCAGAGAAGAGACCGGATACATTCTCAGGCTGCGATCATCAGTGATGGAAAGATGATAGCTGGTCAAAGTGAGCTAATGTCTTTCTCTTATTATTTTGGCAGTCTAGACACTGACTCTGCAGAACAACATACACAACGTTCAAATCTGAAATTGTTCAGGCGCCATCGAGTTTGAGAGACGGAGAGGAATTATAATATTGTCTCTGGTCTCCATGGTGCTTCTCTTTTGTTGTGCGTTGTTTTTTTTTCCTGCAGAAATTGTTGAATGTGACTCAGTTGTGGAAGAAAGAGCAGAAAGGCAGACTCCTCGACTGGAAATTGGAAAGGAGTAAATGGCCCTTGTTTTTTATCACGTTTACCTGCTTGAAGAAAAAAGAAACTGCATTACAGCCTCTTGTTTTGGTATAAGAAATGGAACCTAGCCATTTTAGGAGCCCATCCACTCTTTGTCCACCACGTGTGAATCTGAAACACCTGCCATTCATTTTCTGGCATCGACTTATTTTCACTGTTGCAGCTCAGCATATTTGTTGTGATCACAGTTTGGAGTTGTATCACACCTCAAAAAGAAAAATCCATGTGTTAGAGCAACGACGTCTCTGTTACAACGTCACATTTGTGGAGTTCATGGTTAATAATAAAACATATTTGATGCCACAAGTTTGAGGTGGCCACAGTTATTTATTTTTTTAGGATACAGACACTCACATTTGGTCACTATTACACTCTCCACACACAAACTATGGATCGGTATTGACATGAGCGAGCAGTAACAGTGGTTGAGGGCTGTGGTAATGGCCTGTGATTGAACACCTTGTGCTGAGGTCCCGCTGCTCTCTGCCTCATTAACTCTGGCAGGTCCTCTGTTCGGCGCGCTGCATTGCAGGCCACAGTCGGGACACGTTTAACTGTCTCGACGACAGTCCAAGGCACACAGGCGCTCATTCTTCAGGCCGGATTATGAGGTGAGCGCCTAAACGCTCGCGCTGAAACATTATCTTTTTTAAATTGTTACAGTCAAAACATGGCAGCACTATCTCAGAGGCTCCGCAGGAACTGAGATCGTGCGGCTTCCACAAAGCACTGAGCAAATCCTGTGTTTGTCCATAGAGGAAGTGAAGGCAGGAAATGTTAGGGGGGGCATATTTACACGTGAAACCGTAGGCTACACAGAAATATAGAGCCTGTAAGAGCCCAAGTGTAATATTTTCTTTTTTATGTCGCATGAAGGAGGTTTTTATTGGGTGAAAATGTGTATAATTGTTTCAAAATAAAAAAGCGTTTGGTTTCTGTAGCCTTACATTTTCTGAAGAGGAAGATTACTCTGCAAAGGAAGAGGAACAAATAACTTTGTGGCATGAGAAGGACGCTGTAATTCTGTTGCAATCTAGTCTCACCACTAGATGTCATTAATGCTTTCACACTGGACCTTTAAACCAGAAGTAACCATATTTGGAGGAACAGGAGAGTGGCCTGACCAAGAGCTTGCAGCTGCATCCATGTATTAAATGCATGTAGCATTGTTTATAATCCTCTCTGAACACTTTTGGAGGACTTATTTCAGTAATTATCCTTAGCGTCGCTACTGCTTTCTGAGCAACTGAGTAATTGTTTCAGCACTAGTTCAAAATATATCAGCTAGAAAAGTGTGACTGATATTTTACTCGTACTGGACAGTAATGTGCAAGCTTTATCATCTGTTTGACATCTATCAAGCTGTGTTATAGACCATGCACTCAAGAAAGTGTTTACTTTCTCTTTGTTGTTATAAATCAAGTGAGGGTCTTTGTGTCAGGGAAGGTTTCTTTTTTCCTAACTATTTAAATCGCCCCCTGGTGGCCTTTCCATGCCAGAGAGTTCAGGTTTCATGCACCTTCACAGACTTCATCCTTTTCTATATACAGTCTGTCAAAGTGCCTGAGGGGCTGATGTGAAATCTGCCGCTTAATAAGAGCACCAGAAACTTCTAAATGCCATTTAAAAAGCTGAGTAATGCCATGAATATCTCACTGATTGTAAGTTGGAGGCCATTAGTGTGCTTTCTTAAGACTTTCTCAGAGTTTAATTAGAGCCGGTCGGTACATCATTGCTCTGAAGCTGGTGCAAAAACAAAAAAGTGCGCCGGCTGCCTCCGTGGCCGTCCTCTCTAGCCCTGGGCTGTTTCACAGATCTGTGCCCATCCGGACACTGTCACCTCCCATCGAGGAGTATTCCTCTCCATTACCAGCCTCTCTCCATCCCCTACTTAAATAACAGCAGCCCTGCCACTCCAGCCCCATTAAGACACCGCCGACACGACCGCAGCCCCGCACACACACAAACTGCCCAGGCCTTTATAAATAGATGGTGGGAGACGGAGAGGCCGGTCGAAGGTAAATTATTCCAAAACAACCAAACAGGACTGAGAGTAAGAACCCCCACCACTCCCGCTCCTCCTTTCAGGTGTCACTTTGGGCTGACTCAATTTTACACTGTAATGGACCTCCTGGGTCAACTACTTTTCTCCTACCTTTCCTTGACTCTTTTTTTTTTTATCTCTCCTCTCTCTCGCCGCTCTCTTCATCTATCAGCAGCCGACAAACACCTTTACTCACTTTCCTCCAACACACACACACACACACACATTATTCCCTGTACAGGCCGCATGGTTTGCACCACTTAATTTTGTCTAACACTAATCAGAGTTCGCACTGCACTCGCCAAAGTGTGGTTTGCACACAAGGAGGAGGCCAGTGCTCACAAAAGAAACACTCCACTCAGGTAAAAGCACCTTTACTTTGATGAAATTTCACTTCTTAAGTTAGTGTGGACGCACGATTTCAAACAATAAAAACCATTTAGTATTAAGATTTCTGTTGTTCTGCGTTTTTTTGTTGTCTTGTATTCAGCGTGAGCAGAATACTCAGGCGACACATTGTGCCGTTAATTACCTGAGCTTTACTGTAAAGTGGTCAAATTAGACCCACATCTTTTTAAAAAGAAAAAACTGTGCGTGCACTCTCACCGTGTGGATGTTTTCATCTGCTGTTTGAAGGTAGAGGTGATTGGATTTTCTTTTTTTTTTTCAGCCCTGCTGTTAATGAAGCACAGGATTAAGGAGAAAAGTACCTTTCAAGCCTTACAGGTTTTCCGTTTTCATCACATCAGAATATGCAAATCCTGCCATGTACGCGTCGAACACGACGGCTCACGTAACAAATATTATAATTTCCCCTTTGAAACTCAACAAGTACAGTCCACATGCGGATGAAGTTATTTCTGAGTTGCTTCAATGTTACTATTTTGTGTTTGTGTTGTTGTTTGAAAACACACTTTCAGTGATTGTCGGGGCTTCTTTAACAGTGGCTGAGTCGCCGCTGACTCATGGATGTGACTCGCAACTGTAACTGCCGTAAAAACATCAAAGCGTCCGTCTTTTGTTCAGCAGCATTCTTTCTCTCTCTCTCTCTCTCTCTCTCTGTGTGTGTGTGTGTGCATCTGGGTTTCATATTTCCTTCATTTCCACGCCTTTGTCCGGGCCAGAGGTCAGAGGTTGCTAACCTTTTACATTCCAAAACCCTTTTTTTCTCTCCCCACCTCTCCTCTTTGACCAGAGCCACTCTGTCAATCATCCTCTGACCCCTTTCACTTATTGTCCCTCTAAGACAATTAGAACCATTTCATTTTCCAAAACACTCGTTACGTTTGCCCCCTTTAATGTGTCCATTAACAATGACGCCTGCAGGAAAAAGTCCTCGGCTAATACTAACACACTGACAGACGTAAGATACATGATAAACTTTAAAAAAAAAAGGAGAGGGAACAAGGGTGAATAGGAGGCAGCCTTGTCAATCAAACCCACTTAAGTCCTCAGAGTCCCAGAGGGATTCCAGAAGCAATTGACCCCAGTCAATGGCCTATTCATTGATAAAAGAAGAGGAGAGGAAGAGACGGGCAAGGAAAACAAAATACTGGAAAAAGAAACAACAAGCGCTAGCTCTCGTTACGTGTTTGTTTTTTGTTGTACCCCAACCTCACTGCAGACCGAGTCTTAACTAAACTGGGTTAGACTGCTGGGTCAAAACTATAAAGTTTGTCCTGAAGGTGGAACAATCACAAAGGTTTGTCCTTTCATCTGGCGATGAAAGAAAGAAACAACTCATTTATATCTTCGTCGGAAAAAGTGTACACACATATATAGCATGTCGTCCTCTGAGAACCATGTACATCTCACAACTCAACTCACTTGTAAATCTGACTCAGTCATGAGTGTTCAACAAGGATCCAAACCGTGGAGGCAAAGCTAAAATCGGAAAAGGATTTGTCAATAATAATTATTAATTTCCCAGTAAAAAGTTAGATGTTTATCCTTTTCTCCCTTGGTTTTTACATGGCTTGTTCCAAATCTCCCATCTTTACGTGCTCTCCACAAACTCCCTTTTCATCCTGCCTCCTATCATCATCCTTCAGCGGTGCATCCTCCCCTCCATCCCCTGTTCTTTAGCGTTCAGTGCAGCCAAGACAGTGATTGATCTGGCGTAGAGGCTGTCGTGGGCCCTCCGCCTCCTCCAGTGGTTATGAACATGAGGCGGGCTGCTCTTCATAGATTTTTAAATTAGTGTCAGCTTTGCCCCAAAGATGTGTTATTGACTGATGAAATAGAAACTGAGCTCCAAACACTCAGTCCTTCCCCAGAGTTTTCCCCAGCCTGGTAATTGAAAAAGTGTGAAGGGAGTGTGTTCGTGGGAGTGTGCAAATGTGTCTGCGTGTGTGTGTGTGTTTGTGGTTTATAAGTGTTTTTGTGTTTGCAACTGTGTGCTCTTTATCTCTGCTGGAGAAAAATGTGCACTGCTCGCTGCAGACGAGATTCGATTGAAGCATTGCATGGGAGATCTTTATCTGTCTACTCACCCACCCTAAAACGAGAGTAACGTGTGCGACTGTAGACCTGTAAATACAGTGCTTTTCATGTCGTTATTAACTGTGTCCGAGATGGTTCTGTGAAAAGCCGGAAAATATGAAAATAGAAAGTATGGGGTCGACGACTTCCTTGTTTTAGCTGATTGATCAGCTCCAACCGGCATCAGGTGACCCCCGGCTCCAGCTGTGAACCTGCCTCCACCCATCATGTGGAGACGCAGATTACCACTCTGCATGGAGGCTCCACAACCGCAGTCGTGACTGGCTCGCGACACGCGGAGCACACAAACGGCAGCTATATTTGCTCATTCCAAGGCTGTCCTTGCTGAAAAATGTGTGTGTATGTGACTCTCTCCTGCCGATTCATAAAAAAAACCAAAAACAATTAGTTTCTAAACGGTGCAAGCCAGGAGAGCTAGTGAGAGTAATGTGGAGTCTAGAGTGTGTGTGCATTCAAGGAACCTTGTAAATTCCATTGCGTCGGCATGCACTCTGTCCTGTTGCAAGACGAGAAATGTACAAGTGTCATAACATCACATATCACATTATAATAGGATGCACTATATCCTATAATGATTAACTTAGCCATGTAATGAAGGGGTCAAATTCACGTGCATTATGGGATTTTTGGAATTATAAACAGAAGCTAAAATTATCGTACGTCTGGCACCACTGACACCACTAATCAGATGCCTGTTGCAGATGCATTCAAAGAACTTCGTAAATTCCATCACTTCCTGTATGCAAACACATGTATTTGCTACCTTGTGGTTTTAGATACATGACTGAATTAGGAGTATTGTTTGTTTTGGGAAATTTTCTTGGAATATTATGGCATTTACTGACTTTTTTTTAAATTTCTGGTATGTTTTCATGGAGGGGAGTGGGATTACGGGGCTGTTGATGGATGAATCAGCCACCAGCTTTCGTTGTATCGCTATCGGCCCGACCTCCAGTTCTGAATTGTTCCAGCTCTCGTCTCTAATTCCCCCCGATGTGTTTTTCTCAACGCAGGGTCGGACATGGCCATCTTCTGCCTGCTCTGTGGGAAGCGTTTCCAGACCCAGACGGCGCTGCAGCAGCACATGGAAGTCCACGCCGGCGTTCGCAGCTACATTTGCAGCGAATGCAACCGGACTTTCCCCAGCCATACTGCACTCAAACGTCACCTCCGCTCACACACAGGTCAGTGGAAATACGCATCTACACAACTGTGTGTTATTCATCTATTCATTTTCAGCCTCTTGCTCTTGCCTGGCTTACATTATGGTTACAAATGGATTGGTCGGTTCTCAATATTTACGTCTGAGGTTTACGGTACGCTAAAACTCTCCAGTTGCAGCAGTTCGTTCAATATTTGAATTCATTACAAGTTACAGATTATGTTACAGCTTGGTTTTGAACAGAAATATCCTGCCTTCTCGCTCAGGCCTTGCAAATAAAAGGTTTTTCCATCTGAAGCACAACCCAAAGAAATTAATACACATACGGACATTTAATACTCGTCCATTATGTCCTCATAAATGGGAAACCGAGAAAACTAAGAGTGGCAGATTAGCTCAGATATTCATCAGCGTTTCAGACCAGATCAGATATAATTCCCCTGCCGGTTTACTGTCAACTCCAATTTGAACCCAAAATACCTCATCCTAAAAGATTCAAGACGAGGAACTAAATATCTACGTTTGGTATGCTTTTCCTGGCCTGTTTGTTTCTCTATGACCTCAAACTAAGTCTAGTGTGGAGTGTAGTTTTTTGTGTTCAAACCATTATAATGAAGCACTGAATTTATGTAGCAGTTCAGTTGATTGCATAAGTAAAATGTGGTAACTTTTTGCCAGCATGTAGAAGTAAGTTTTAAGGTTTTTTAAACAGATTCAGCTGATGTAATGGAAGAGGATTTAAGAAAGGTACAATCTCCTTTGGTTCCGGGTTCTGAGGTTTGTACGTGGTATTAAAAGTAGGTTTTGATATGATGACCTTGGTGATCTTTGTTTGGAGTAGTCTTACTAAGCAGATTAGTAAAAGGTGAATATGTGTGGACTATGTTTAAACAGTTTTAACTTACAAAAGTCAAATGTATGTAGGGCTGCAACTAACGATTATTTTATTAGAATCAAGTAATCTGTCGATTAGTTTCTTGATTAATCGAGTTTTTTGTCCGTAATCAAAAGAGGTCAAATGCCGATCAGTGTTTAACAAACCTGAAAATCATGATGTTCTCAAATATATTCACATTTAAGAAGCTGAAAAATCAGAAACTTTGTATTAATTGTAAAAAAACAAAAAAACCTCTGAAACCAATTAGTTGATAATTAATTGAGTCATTGATTAACAATCGAATAATCAAATAATCGCTGCAGCCCTAAATGAATGCCACTTATGTTTTGGTTGTCGTATCCAAATTGAATTGAAATTGAAGTTTTGGTCTGAACCCTGACTC
Source organism: Solea senegalensis (assembly GCF_019176455.1). Taxonomy (NCBI): domain Eukaryota; kingdom Metazoa; phylum Chordata; class Actinopteri; order Pleuronectiformes; family Soleidae; genus Solea; species Solea senegalensis. The sequence continues at coordinate 5,057,204 of NC_058033.1, forward strand.
AGGTCGCGTTCAATTAAATCCAAAACACTACATATCCATAATTCAGTGGCTGTCACTGTCAATCCCATGTGAGAACTTTCCTCCCACAAAGCTCCAAAATGTAAGAGTGTGGAAATTCATAGGCCTCCTTCACCGCGAGCTCCCTAATTAATCCCTTACACTCCACACGCGAACCGAACTGTTTTACATCAGCGTCTCAGGTGAGCCAGCACAATGCTGCTGCAGCGTTTCTGCTCAGGAAATTACTCATCTCCAATGGTCATGCTTAAATAAGCATTTGCAGTCGTGTCTGCTACTTTATTCAAAGAGCACGGAAGATAGTGATACGTCTGTACTACAATAAATTCAAAAATAAACAAGGGCAGAGGCGGCACAGAAAAAAAGTTTGCATCGCCACAAAAGGCTCTACCGCGCGTATTTTAATAATCGAGACAGTCCGAGGTGTCGGTGGATGTGGTTTCGCCACGATGACGTGGTTTTTATGTTGTTAAAATATTGACATCAAGGAAAAAATGCAAAGCTCTATTAATAGACAATGCCATTGAGAGAGAGAAAATCGAGAGAGAAAATATACATATACTACACTATGTGAAATTGCCTATAGAAAATGCCTCTTGAATGTTTAAGAAAGCCATTTAAAATAGTGATAGTTGTCCTTAGTAATCAACTTCGACGGTGTTTAATGGTAATATCTACAGTAAAACTTATGTCTTGAATCAAATATAATAATATAATTTTATTCATTTAAAGAATTTGCATCCCAAAAATTAGAATTCGTGTTATAAATTAACCAAATCAGCAATATGATAATATTTGCATCAAACACTGAATCTTGAATCTATTCCGAATTAAAAATATATATATATTATATTCATTCTTAAATTGCAGCTTGAAGTCACTGTCACACATATCAAAGTCAAATACAACATGTAAAAAACAAAAGTGTTTCCTTAGATGATGCTAGTGCACCCTCATATGTCAACATCAGCTGAGCTTAAAAAACAAGCTTTATTCCAGGTCAGTGAAATGAAAAGAAATCTGCATGTCAGACAAAGCTCATTTACAGTGATTTTTTTTTTTTGTACTTCCTTCATCTGCTGCTGCTGCTGCTGCTGCTGCTGCTGTTGTTGTTGTTTACTTCAGTCCACTAGTAATTCTCTCGGTGCTCGCTCTCCACTGAGGCGAGGCCGGGATACTAATACATTGTTGCAAGGGAGCAGAGGTAGCCTGATGGATGTGGCTATTCAGACTGGAGGAGGGGGGAACACACACACACACACACACACACACACACACACACACACACACACACACACACACATGACAGAATATGAAAACATGGAAATGAATCCCATTTCACCAGCAAAGGGATGGCGGCTTTTTTTTCCCCTTCCCCTCTCTTTTTCTCTCTCACCCAGCTGCCTGTCTGCGACCTTAAATAACAGTCTCACTGTCAGAGCCGATTTAGCTCACCAGCTCCCGGATAAATATTTGAAACGAAAGGCAGAGAGATGAGAGCAGTCGTCCCTATTTACAAGTCAGGCGAATTCACCATTAGTCTGTGATGGTGGTACGTGCAGGGGATGGAGGGGGGTGGTGAGGGTTGTATGGGGGTGGGGGCGGCGTAGCCGGCTTGAGCCGCCTGTACAGTAGCGGTGCACACATGTGCTCCGGCTTGGCAGACATTGGCGAGGACACGCGAGCGGCGTCTCTGATCCACCTGCCGCAAAATGTCACCTCGGCTCCGTCTCCGGAGCGCGGAGACGAGACACTTTGAACCTCATCCCGGGCCGTGGGCGTGTGCGTTAAATCACAATGAGCCCGCCGTGAAAGCAATCGCTTAAATATGACGCCGGAGCCTTTTGTTGTGGAGGGGGGGATTATAAAGTCAGCAACTCATGCAGCCATCACCAGCTCCAGAAATAGGTCCTAATTAGCCCCCCCACCTCCCTCAACCCCAAAAAAAAAAAGAAGAAGTGGAGGCACTGCATTCCTCTGCATTCACGCTTTGATGTTAATAATCGTATTCACACTTTGCAGGGTAACACAAGGCGAAAAATAGTGCGGAAAAGCAGAGGCGACATATCAGCCTGACAGACTCAGCCACTTTACTTGACATGTTTGTTCATATATGCTTTGTTTTTACACGCAGATTCTATTGTGCAAAGTCCTTTTCCTTGATGGATATGTTTTGATCATTATTTTTGATAGATGTACTGGAAAGGCAAACTGAATCCAAAATAGTACGGCACGTATTAAAACAGATAACTGTCCCCCGTCTGTGTTGGTAAAATAAGCTTCAAACCGACTAATCGAGTCATCGTTTCATCTCTGTATAGTTGAAATGGACACTCTCTCCTGAATGGTGTCTTATCCTCTTCTTAACTTGCGCGTGGTACCAGCCGGCCCAGTGGGTCAGAGGTTACCAAGCTGTTTGAATGCAGTCCGAGATGTGAAATGCAGGGCAACGCGAGTTCACGCTATCTATTCATTTTTTGAGAGCTTCTCTCTTTTTCTTTTTCTTTTTTTATCTGGTTTACGAATAAAAGCTGAACATTTTCAGTGTCCAAAAAAACATATTGGAATGACCATAACGACTGAATTCTTGTCTTAGTGTTCTACTGTACTGTAAACAAACTGAGAACGCACAAAAGCATAATAATCTAATCATGAAATAATGTGCACTGAGGCTGATTCTGTTCCTTAAAAGAGCAATTCAACCACTATTATTATACGTTATATATAATTATATCTTTAGTTGTACATATTTCCATCATGTAATTAAGTTAACCAGGCTTCTTTGATATTAGTCTCAGATGTTATGTAATGTGCTAAATTTGTCCACCTGTTGAACCCTTGCGCAAAGATTTGTTTGACAGATTTTTGAACTGCACTTTGGCAGCGATTACGGCGTGAAGAGAGATTTGTAACGGGAGAAGAAGTGCCGGCGTTGAAAGGTTGTTTTGGTTATATAACCCGGATTGATGGCATTTCAAGGTTGCACTTAAGTTAATTTGTGTTATCACGCGGTGTGTTTGTTTCACGGCGTACAGTCGCTCCTCTGCTTCCTTCAGATATTCCTGCACAGGAAAACGGGAGTCAATCGCAGTGCGATTTTAATACCGACATCTCAATAGAGAGAGCGTTCAACCCCTAATTTTAATGGACATGGCGCGGCGTCTCACCCGCCACAGAGAGGCTTTCAAGACACACCTCGGTTATTGGTTGAATCACCGCGCTGTCGTATCATCTGACAACAGAGAGAGCAGCGGCAAAAAGCCCTTTTATACGGGCATTCATCATGTGTGCTTCGTTTTACCTGTCTGCACGCACTGCATCTTTTGAAAGCAGCCCTCTTTGCCCGTGCGTCTGACACAGGATCAGCATTCAGGACTAATGCGAGGGGAGAGAAACAGACTTAATGGCATTTTGTTTCAGCAGCGTCTTTAATCTCGGCATCTCTCGCTCACTGTCTGTCTCCTCTGATTTCCCTCCATCCACCTGCAGTTTCATCACCCTCTATTAACATGCCAGACACAGTACACACACACACACACACACATACTTCTTCCCCTCCGTGTTGCCTCGTTGTTTTGGTTCATATACGATATGTTTACTGTCACCGTACAGTAAAGGTTCAAGTGCTTGTGCACAAACATACAATGTGGGCTCGTAACAGTAGCAGCTGTGCTACACTCACTCACACACACACACACACACACACATGCTGTCTTTACAGACTAGGCCTTCATTAATATTCTGTTGTTGTGCACTGTCTGTGTGGAAGTGTGCGTGTGTGCGTGTGTTGTTTTTTTTCAACTCAGAGCCAATTTGCTGTCTGCTGTGGCGGGGTGTTTTGTGTTCGCAGCTGTATTTGATAGTGCGACAGCCAGAAAGAGAGAGGGAGAGACAGTTCTGGACCTGGCAGTGATGGAGCTCAGTGATTTACAGCCTCTTACCGCGTATAATGAACACGCCCCAGGTGCCCATGGGCACCCACAGTGGGCCTATGGGGAGTCTAAAGAGGTAACGGGGGTGGGGGAGGTGGGTATATGTAAATGCAGAGATGGTGCGTTGGTGTTTGTGTGGGGGGCGGGTAGGCGGGCGGTCAGGAGACGCAGGTGGCGATGCTCGGGGGCACCCATGGGTCCTCTCACCACACAGGCTGTGGTTCCACCTCACTGGGCTGGGTCCTCATCTGTGGCCTCACTGCCATGTGGTCACAGCAAAGGGAGAAAGGGGGAGGATAGAGGGGAGGAAGGAATGGTGGCAGATTTGGTATGGACAGAGGACGTGTCCTCATTCTTCTCCGCCCCCCGTCTCCCCTCCATGTGAATATCCTGACAGAAGAAAGTCATGTCTGGCTCTTTACATCCTCACAGTTGTGATTGTAGAACTGTGTCTGATTTATTTAAAGCTCTGGCCGTGCAACTGTGCACTCTGGCGTCCCCGAGTGGCCAGAGCGTAGAACGTGCCTTGATGTGCATCCCAGACACACACACACACACACACACACACACACTGTACAGGATGCTGGAGCTGGGCAGCAGCCACTTGGCATTTTCCACCAGTCTGTTCTTCAACTGATACTGAACAGTTAATTGTGTCTACCCTCTGTTTGACTGTGTGCACGCACACAAAAAAAAAAAGACAGAAAGTAATTTGAAACAAAAAAATCATTATTTTAAGCTGGGATTGGCACCGGCGGCCCCCCGCCACCCTCATGTGGAGGTTAAAGCGGTAGAAGACGGATGGATGGATCATTATTTCACCTGTTCTTTGTTTATTCTACATCATCAGTGCACGGCGAGTCTTTAACCTCAGCCAACTGCAGCAGTATATGGGGTGAATCGTTTGGGCTTTTAAACAGACAGACTCGTTATGTTGATACAGTACATACATAGATAGAAACAGGACATATAGGAAAGTAGATAAATGACGTGCATAGGTACAGGACGTATGGACTCAAGTAGTCCAATAAGTACATAATACATAAATATGTAGGTAGAGACAGTCTGTACATAGATATGTAGATGGGAGCAGGACATGCATGCATGTATGGGAAAGGAGATAAATTACAAACATAGATAAGTAGGTACATACATAAATACATGAAATATGACAATACTTGAGAGGATACAGTACATACAGAGACATATCAATAGACAGATTGACATATGGAGAAATGCAAAAGTCCTTCAGGTGAAGACCTTGCATTTTTACATGAATACAACCACATTCTTATTAATTCAAGATTTCTGACGGGGGTTCTCCACCGGCAGACCTTTGCGCAGCAACAGGACATTAAGCATAAATAACCCTCCACACACCTCCCCTGTATTAGCATCCCACTCTCTGGTCTGATCAGAGGCCCCCTAATTAAAGACAGGTGAATCCGAGCTCAATTATTATTCTTGCGGCGTCGTGCGAGCACCGCCGAGCGACCGTGATGGATTGTGATCTCTGCTGTGGTTGGAAAGCGCTAGAGAGAGCACAATGTCTTACAGCGGGAGCCACTGATAACTTCATGCAGACAAATAAAGACTGTCACTTTTATTGATTTTTTTTTTACCCAGCCCCCACCGCTGCCGCCGCCGCCATATACACCCTCATCTCCTGCTCCATCCCTGTCTGTTTTATCCCTCCCCCCCTCCCCTCGCCACAGCAGCCCCTCCACCCCGATCAAAGCCTCTCTTAAATAGTAAGCTGCTCAACATCACAGGGCACGGAAAATGCCTTCCTCCATATAGCACACCCCGAAATGAGATCGGCAGTTAAATGGCGACTATCTCTTGTTCCTGTGTGCACGAGTGAACCAAATAAACACATATATACTGTAACAAACATGAAATATTCACTACATTATGCAGAATGGAAGTGAAATTGTCCCTTAACAGTGGGGCGGCGGTGGCGGCGGCAGCGGCAGCACATAACGAGAAATGCAATTTATTCCCTGGCACGTCGCTGCCTGGACAGGCAGATAATGAAAGGCATAGGTCATTGGTGGCGACTTAAACCTGCAGCAATGGTGTGAAATACATTAATAAATATCCACAACATTAGTTGGGTGGAGAGGGGGGTGGTAAGGGTGTGGGCGCAAATGATGCGAGGAGGTGCTCCTCGTCAAATGTCGGGATACAATTAGTCTTTGGACCGCTGGTGAGAGGCCTCCTGCAAATCATAATATCCCTGATCGTTGACATCTGAATATCCATTACCGCTGCCCCCATGGGAAGCGGGGCCGTGGCAGCCCGAGGAGCAGGATGTGATGAGTGTTGTCACTTTCGTTTTAGACGGCGCACGTACTGTATATGTTCACCCAGGCGGGGGCAGCCCCCGGTGTCTGAAATCGTCTCTCGCAATGCAAATATACGCCGTTAATATGTTTATACAGAGTGTAGGTGGAAAATAAATGTTTTCTTTAATGTTATTTTTACTGTACCGTAATACCACAATGTTTAAAGAGGCAACAGGCACGAAAAAGCTGCAGTGTAGGTAACTGGTATCTTCTCCAAATTTGTTATGTATTTGTTAAATAGAGTCTTAGTTTTTTATAAATCATCATAATGAAGCGTTAAAGACAAAAATATATCTGTTTTAACTTGAACATGTTCCATTTAAATACTAATCCCTGAGGTTTATGTCAATGTAAATGTAATATAAACTGTTTTAAAATAGCTACAGTAAATATCTTATCTCAATGACGTCCAGCAGGGTAAAGGGTTAGAGGGGTGGAGCTATGACATCATTGTCCTAAAGTTGCGTTACTTCTTTCACTCTGCGATCCATTTACCACTGTGTTGATAAAAAGATGGCTTATTTTCCTAAACTCACTCTTGTGTGCACACAAGAATTTCCCAGACTTGCATCATGTATTAGCAAACACAAAGAACAGAGGTCTCAAACTCACGGCCCGCGGGCCACATGCGGCCCTTCAGCCAATTTCCTCTTGGCCCGCCACTTAAATGTTTGTTTTCTAATATGTATTGAGTCATTTTGTATCATGAATGTGTTTTTTATTCCAAATAATATATCGTTCCTGATCAAAACAAGTGCCTTTTATTGTGAAATGATGTAAAATGTTGGGAATATCACGATATATTTAAGATACTGTAGCCCAAACCCTACTGAAGAGTTGTTCGGTTGGACTTTTCCTTCGACTGTTTGCCACTTCCTGTCTTTCACAAGAGACTTCTTGAAACAGCCGTCTTTCACGACATCTCGTCTCGCGTCTTGTCAGATTTTAAACCCATATTTGGGAACGAGGGGGATAATAAATTCTGCATTGACAAACTTAGTGTGTTGTTGCGGCTCCGCCACATCTGTCAGGTTTGTCCATTAGCACATTGTGAGATTGGGACCACGCGGTCAATAATACGTCTCGTGGCCGTCGGACAGCGCTGACAGGCTGCAATTATTTAAGGCTTCGCACGAAGCAGAACAATAGTGCAGGTGATTTGTTAAGAACAAATAAAATAGGTAACATTTGTCAGCTTCGATCAAACCCTTTCCTTCTTTTTTGCAACAATGGTTCTTCTTACTGGTATTTTGCATGTCCATGTTAATGAGTTCTTGTGAACGAACAGTAATGAAATCTTTGTATTCAGGGAGTCATTTTTGTGTTTTGAAACGAGACAAACTAATCCCTGCCTTCCTCTCTCTCTCTCTGTGTTACAGCGGGTGACCACCCGTACGAATGCGAGTTCTGCGGGAGCTGCTTCCGTGACGAGAGCACGCTGAAGGGTCACAAGCGCATCCACACTGGGGAGAAGCCCTATGAATGTAACGGCTGCGGGAAGAAGTTCAGCCTCAAGCACCAGCTGGAAACCCATTACCGCGTGCACACAGGTACTGTGATTAAAATTAGCCCAAATGACAAAGGGAGACGTCGGAAGAACAAAACCCTGTGTGTTTTCTTTCACAGGTTTTCTATTCAGAGGATTTAGAAAACTGCATGTGGGTTTCGGGGTAGTTATGCCCAAGAATAATTTCCTGATTTAATTAATGCCTGAGCCGAGAACTTCTTGTACGGTCTTGTCTCGGTGCCATCGCGATGACTAATTTAGGGATTAGTTCATATTTTTTAAAACTACAATTACTGCCCAGTGGTTGTCTCCCTGCCCCCGCTGAACTGACTTCATTTAATGTTTTGTGGTTTGACAACCACCAAAAATGTATCTTTAGGGAAGATTCCCTCAAGATGAGGTTTTGAAAGGTCACAGTAACTTTGGTCAGGATTCCCTGGGAGTGTTCATGAGATACTGTGATCAACAGACATAAAAAATATATTAGTCCTTAGAGTCCGACTGGAATGCTTGACCAAATCTAAAGAAATACTCTCCAATAGTTCAGTGTAGAAGATCCAAAAAGACTGAGATGAGAATCTCAAATGACTTGGTATAAATAAGAATCTGTACTGACACATGAATTAGAGCGGACGCATGGATGGATAAACTGGCTATGTAACAGTAGAGGTGCAAAGAAGGGATATTAGCCTGCTGTACATTATTGCCACAATACCATTCTTCCGTATCTCCTCATTTAATATGAGCGTGACACCATCACATCACATTATCCTTCATAAAAAAACGCAGGGTTTACACATACTGGATGTAGCACATGCAGCCTGGAGAGGGATTCTGTTTTAAAAATCCACATTGCACCGCACAGACTAGGCCAGATGAATATCTCTGTTGCCGTGATACAGTAGATGAATGTCTCCGAAGACTTTGTATCGATCCCGGTATATTTAGAGCCCCATAAAGATGTTGACACAGTGATAAGCTGGATGCCCTGGAGAATGAGTGTGCGCTCCGCACCAGACTGAGGGAAGGATACCACGACTGCTCGCCAGCTTGGCACGCGGCCAGGGCTTTATGCCTCCTCACCATCTCTTTTTTCTCTCACTGACACGCACACACACATATCCCATTCAATAAGCCAGCTGTTAAGCCACACTATCAAGGCAGGCTGTCCAATAATTGGCTCCCCCCTCCGTCCACCCTTTCACCTTTTATGTGGGGGAGAGGGGCTTTGCTTTAAGCCGAAGAGCAACAGCAGATAACAAGAGCAAGTGACAAGCTCACAGTCAAAGGCCACCGCGCACAAAAGGCGGCTGCTTGATGAATCATCGACATTGGCAACCTCGCCTCCCCGCCCCCTTCTCTCCACACATCCTAAATGCCAATGCCGGATCAATAGCCGGGGCCCCATTTGCAATTCATTATTAGCTGGTTATTCGAGGCGAGCCCCGTTTACAGTGTGGTTATCAATATCATCAGTCGTCCCCCTGCAACACTGTATTTACGCTTATTGGGTAAACTGTGCCTTAACCCCCGACTCACTCCGAGGTCAAGGTTAACACAAAAAAAAAGAAAAAGGGAAAGAGAGCCGAAAGACTTGCTCGCCATGCCAGCGCACATGCACGCGCGTGGCTCCCAGCTGAAAGGTGACAGCAAGCACCGGCGCCAGATCACTTCCGACAGCTCATTTCAAATGCCATTGGTAAAGGTCAGCATTTACATGTCTAATTTGCGTCTGCTGGCTCGAGCGCTGGCGGATTATTCCCTGCCATCGCTCAAATCATTAGCACATTTAGGCCCGAGTTGCTGTGGCTGAATTGAAATGTGCCTCTTGAATGTTGGAGCCCCCCACGGCAAAGGAAGCTGCGCCGGGCTTTGATTTATGACACCTTCAGGAGTTCTCTGTGGTCCGAGCTGCTTCGCGGGTAATGTACCAGGGATCAGCTGAGTCGACGTGATGTCATAAAAGAAATACCACATATTCATGATATTCCGCGGAGTACAACGCAGAGTTTTTTGGAGCACGTTGCTTTATTTATTTGAGCGTGATAAAATAAAAGAAGGCAAGATAACTCGAAACAGCAGCAAGAGAAACGATGACAAAACAGAGGAATAAGTAAGAAAAAAAGTCAGTCTAAAGAGCTGGCCAAATTGATTCCATGTTCTACGTGCTCCATTTCTTGGGCACAGCTGTTCCGTAGGTGAACCCCTTTTGTCGCGATACAGCGGATCCTCCGAGAATAGATCCACTCGTTCATGTGCAGGAAACACGGTGACATTTTGAAGGAGCAGAGAAACCAAGGCTGTATGAAAATAACGTCTCCAGGTGTAGAAGGTGACATGTGAAGGCTGTGTTGCACTCAATGATCTTCAGATTGGCGTCGTTTTTGGGGACAAAATTTGTAGTTTCACGTCATCTCCGATACAGTGTGGCGTCGCGCTAAAAATCGCACTGGCCAAACTGCAGAACTCTTGACACGAAAAAGTGACATTTCACAAACTAATGGGTGATGTCATGGTGGGTGGCCACTGTCCTCTGTGATGGATGACTGTGATGAAACGAAAACGCTCCAGAGGAAGCAAGAAAAAAAAAAGAACCGTACGTTCAGATTTGGGTCTCTTTTCTCACTGTAAACATGATAACGTCTCAGTTCTCCAAAATCCCAATACAGTGGGGTCTTTTTAATGAGAGCGCTAATGAGAATTGATAACAACCGCACACAAAGCGCAGCAATCGCCCCAAGCCACGAGAATAATTAGGAGATCGTTGTGTTATCATTTGTGTTTTCAGTTGGAATGACTTTAAAGAGTTAGCGTTGGTCTTTTACAGCGACGCGCTGATGTTGGCGGGGACAGTTGGGATTTCACTCCCGACGTGTGCGCGCGGCACAATTATTATAACGGCACCAGAATTTCTCCCACAGAGCCAACCTGGGGGGGAATCTGTTGTCTCTAAATTAGCAGTGATGGGATATCTGTCTCTCCTGGAGCCTTGAGTTTCTTTTTTTCCTTCACTTCTTATATCTGTATTAAATGTCTTTATCCCCTGAGTAACAAACACATCACCGTGGATATAATACTGTTAAGGTTGGACGTTATACGGCTAACACAGTTGTTGTCTTCATCCCCCTCCACCTGACCTGATCTTTTAGGTGAGAAACCATTTGAGTGCAAGCTGTGCCACCAGCGATCCAGGGACTACTCGGCCATGATCAAGCACCTGCGCACCCACAATGGCGCCTCGCCCTACCAATGCACCATCTGCCTGGAGTACTGCCCCAGCCTGTCAGCCATGCAGAAGCACATGAAAGGCCACAAGCCTGAAGACGTGCCACCAGACTGGCGCATCGAGAAGACCTACCTTTACCTCTGCTACGTCTGAGAGAGAGAGAGAGAGAGAGAGAGAGAGAGAAAGGGTACGTGAGGAGCTGGGGATGGGGTGGAGAGGTGAGGGGGAATGTAATTGAGCGTTTCGGAGGCTCGCAGCTGTAGGTGAGTGTCGACAGTCGACGGCAAGAGACTCGAAAGCAAGTGGGGTTTGTTTTCTCTTTTTTCTTTTCATGCAAAGGCGGGGAGGGTAGGGCGGCAAAAAGACAGGGGTTTTTAGAGGGTGGTTACGTTGGGACTGGAGTGCTCAGAAGAGGAAGACTTGGACTTCGAAAGAGAGTGACTCTCCACCATTGTTCGGATTCACCGGGTCATTCACTACATCTGCGACTGTGTTATTGTTTCAGGTCATTTCATGCAGCGCCATAAGGCAAGCGGGGCTGCAGGGAAGTGAATTTTTTTTTTCCCTTTGGATGCTGCTGCCACAGTGGCAAAAGAGCGGCTTCTCAAGGGCTATCTCAGTTTGCACATCCATGCCACCAGGAATCTTTGACTCCACTTAAAAATAATCCAGAAGAAAGGACTTTTTTCTTTGTTTTTTGTCGAGTTTACCTTCATGCTGCTCAGACGTTATGAGTTTGCGAATCCAAGCATCAGTTTAGGCCCCAGCTCATCATTTCAATTTGTCTTTTGGAGGAGACATGGCTTTTCCAACACAATCGTACGAATCTAAGAAATGAACTCTCACAGAGTGAGTGAGAGAACTGCTTTGGGCGAGCGTGCCCGTAATCCTTCCCTAAATAGGAAGCGAATCATCTCCCGTGCCTGAGCAGAAGACATATATCTGCCCCGTCAAACTGTCCACACACTCAATCCCTCAGATCCCGGCAGTGGCAGTGAGATAGCCCATGAGAATCCGCACAGAAGAGCCGGCGGGCTTATATGCAGTAGATGAAACAGCTGAACTGGACAGGTGGGAGCATTAAAGTACTGCAAACCAAGCACCCATTTGGTTGCGAGGGGGTGGGACGGGGAACGGGGACAGGACGATGCTATAGTGCTGCTTTTGGTTGGACGTCTCCCCGGTTTTTTGTCAGTAGTCTTCCTGGTTGTGGATCTGTGTCACATGAGGCCTGGACAAGGACAAGGAGTCGCCCACCGCGGTTCTGCCCAGAGAGCCACTCTTATCATCGCATATATTTAGTTTCTCCGCTCCGCGTCATCGTTTATCACGGCTTGATTGCACAGATTAAACAAAAATGACGACAACGGTTTTCTTTTTTGGATGCCCGCACGGTGTATATCGTCTCCTTAGACCATAACTCGTTATCCACATTACAGCACAATAAACCTACTTAGCAATAGTTGACCGGACTGGCTTTTTATCCAATGCATTTAATCCAGATCACTATCATAATCTCACACTAACGACGGACTACACAAGCTGACACAGTACAAACAGTTAACACTCGGCAGATCTGTGGGACAAGGCTGCTTTTCCGTGGGAGTCCTGTGACTTTTTTTGTTGTTGTTTTGTTTTGTTTCACTTCTGTGAGTGAATGTTGAGGAGGTGACGAGGAGGGGAGGAGCCTTTAGCTGCACACCTTCACCATGTGGCGTCACAGGATGAAGACTGTTATAATGGCTAAGAAAACATGAATGTAAATGACTGTGACAGCCTGGCTTCATAACAGGCTGTGGTCGACGCGCGTACCCGCAGAAAAGGTTCACGCTACCTTTCACCGAACGTCGGAGAGCTTTAATTCCAACACAATACACTCCTCCAGTTCTTCTACGCAAGTGTTTTTGTACACTTGGAAACCCAGAATATACAAAAAGATAATCAGCCAATGTGTCCACACTGGATTCAATCACGACCAGTGCTGCGATGCTCATCTTTGGACTTTTTAAACCACGGTTCCTGAAGGCATCAGTAGCAGAAATAGCTTGGTTGGAATTTCGGACTTTTCCCGACGTCTGTGAAACGCAGCGTTAGATGCGCGGGTACGGCTTGAACCTGAAGAGGTTTAAATGAACATCACTGCATGTCACAGCATTACTGGGGGGCGGTGATGTGCCCAAATGGCCACTGGGGGGGGGGAACAAAGTCACTGGTTGGACGGGATACGGCCGAGGAGCTTAGGGGGCGACGAGTGAGACGACAGAATAAATCAACTCTTTTTGTTCTTTTTTTCTCTGTGGTATTTTTTGTCCCGGCGCTTTGTCTCGTCTCCTGTTTTTTATTTGTTGTTTTTTTTCTCCTGTCGTTCTTATCGACCTTGAGTTTGAGCTCAACACATCGTACTTGAATTACCTCGTTTTTGTGACCTCGCGTTTGCTCGTTGTTGTTTTCCTTCATAATTCCCGCCCCCCTTCTGTTCCGTTCTCGTTCGTGATTGTTCATCGGAAAGATGCATTGCACAGCGTGATGAAGCAATGTATAGAAAAAAAGAATTAAGTGCCACGGTGAAGAGATTTGTTTTTCTAATGTTGTGTATTTCTCTGTGCATTAGTTGTTACCAAACTTGGTATTATTAACCCTGCTTGTTAAAGAGCCGGAAGGTTTGGTCTATTTTGTTTTTGTTTTTTTGTTATAAAAGCTACCTCTAAGTTTTTTTGTTTGGCAAAAAGCACATGTTTTTGTGTTTTGTGTTTTGCATTGTTTTCATCATTGCTACTTCATCTCATGCTATTTTGTTTTGTTTTTCTCAAAAGTTGATTTATGATTGTGTTTTAAAGCAAAATGTATATAAAAGGGTAAGAAATAACAAAAGTAGAGGTTGATAGGATGTGAAAAATCATTCAAATGGATGTTTATGGTTCTCTTATAGTCTCCCCCCACTTCCCCTCACTGCACCTCCAACCATAGAAGAGTAGAGGGGGGAAAAAAAAGAAAAAGCAATTTTGAAGCCTTAAGTGATGAGTCGGTGGAAGTGCAGCACGATAAGAAGAAGTACTATTTCTTTTTTTTCAGATGGGGTTTAAAAAGCAAGAATTTAAACTTGAAAATATGTTAATAGAATTGTAGTTTTGTAATGTGAAAAAAAGAGAGAGAGAGAGAGAGAGAAGGTTTGTCAAAAGTGGCTCAACCTCCCCGTGTGCAGGACAGGTGATCATTTGCAGAGATGCAGACGTGCGTTGGACAATTGGAACTGCAAGCGGTAATCAAAAAAAAAAAACGAAAAAAGATAAAGAAAAGAAAAGAAAAACAAACCAGGAGGTTAAAAATAGAGATTCTCTCAGCTGACAAAGCTTCTCTTGAGAAATTAGTGTATTCCTGAACAAGAGCCAACAGAGGCAATTTGATATATAAAAATTGTGATATTTTTGTATTCAGTGTCAGTCCTTTTTCCATTTGTGGAGGGTTAAAGCAGGGCACAAATATTTGTATTTCTTTTTATTGTTATTGTTATTATTATTATTACCTGTCATTTTTTTCTCTCTGGGTGTGAATCATTTTTGCCTTGCTCCTCTTTGATATTGTTGGACAAAAAAAAACGTGTGTGAACCGTACGTTGTAATAATAAGTGTCGCTTTCTGGATGTCAATTGCATTGTAGGTGAAGGACTAAAAAAAAATCTATCTGCCACAAATTCTACGAGCGTGTGTGTGCGTGTAAAAAGACAAAAAAAAACGACGAGTTCAATGAAAAAAATGATAAAATACCGGGGCGGCAGGGGGCGCTGCTGCCTCCGCCACCAACCGACCAATTAGTACTTGTCATTCACAGTTTTTCAATCAAACTTGACTGTCGACATTTGTTTTGTTTTTGTACTTGAAAAAAAAAAGAAGAAGAAGGGACGGCATGTCCCGTGGTGTCTTGCCATTTTATTCTCAAACACTGTGAGCTGAGGGGGTCTTTTTTTGTTTTTTTTGTTAACCCTCGTAAATAAATAAAAAATATCCACCCACTACAATAATAACAGCCGGTCACAGTCTGAACCAAACCACAATGCAAAACCCGTGCAGTCACATGATTCCCATTAATCGTCCTCTGAATGTTTTCTACTTCTTTGTGCGGGTGAAAGAGTGCGTTTAAAAAAAACGAGTGTGTAACTGTGTGTGTGTGTGTGTGTGTTAGTGGAAAAATGCACTAATCAGATCAGATACAAAATAAGAGGATATTCTATGCCACTTTTTTTTCTCTCTCTCTATGTTGGAAAAAAAATAATCTATATATATATATACATTGGCATCGATATAGTTCTTCCCTCAGTGTTCCTCCGATGTTTCTGTACTATCTTTGTGCCTAAAAATGGAAATTGTTCAACAAAAATATCCATCTACAGTATATCTGCTTAGTTTTCTGTATTTTCAGAAGAAAATAAAAAAAACCTCCAGCACACTAGGGATGTCATGACGCTCGAAAAATGACCAGATTTTTATTTTTCTTAAAAAAAAAAACCCATTTCTTTCTTTCTTTTTTTCGCGCTATGATTGGCACCCAAAAGCATTTACTTTCTGGACAAAGCAACAGGTTTGCTATCGTGAGAGAACTTTCTATTGCTCTTGAATTAAAAAATCAAAAATGAAAAAAAAAAAAAAAAATCCTCCATTTTGGCAGGTTGGCACTCCTGTGTCGTTTCTTCACTTTTATTTCTAAGTACTTTTTTGTTTTGTTTTGTTTTAAATTACTACGAAATGCATTTAAAGAAAAAAAAGGGGGGGCAGCAGGGGGCGATTTGGAGGGGGTTTGGGATGTGGAATTTCATCCGAGAGGATTCATGGCATCCCTGGAGCTGGCACTCTGTGTTTTCGGTGTGGTGTTTCTAGAACAAAGTAGCCATTTCATGCAGTGTTGCAATGCATGTGCCATCAAGGTCTAGACTAAAAACTGTTGGAGTAACAAAGCACCAAGACATTGTATTTTTTTATATTAGCACTGAGGACCAACTGCCCTGTCGGACCAAGCATAACAAAGCTTTTTTTTTAATGTAACAAAGCTTTTTTTTTTTCTCGCTCTCTCTCTCTCTCGTTGTCTTTCCTTGGCTTGTCTGTGTTACTTCTCTCCTCCATTGTTGTGACAGCACAAGTGCCAGTCGAGTTGCTCTGTATTAAGAAAATAGTGTTTTTATTATTATGATTTGAATTGTTATAGTTTTTGTCTACCTCAGCACCTAATCTTAGCCTAATCTTAGAAGGTGCCCAATTATTATTTTTTATTTTCTTTATTTTGATCTCTTATTGTTGTCAGTTTTTTTTTTGTTTGTTTTTTTGAAATTTGCATTAGAGCTTTGCAAAAAGGTCCTTTGTCTTTTCCAGCGACAATGTGCTATATTTTTCTTTTTTCCCCGTGGCAGTGCGTTTCCTGTTGAGCTGTGCCACCAATCTATAGCCACCGTCTGTTGATATAGAGGTTGTTCTTTCTTTTTCTTTTTTTGTTTCTTTCCATGTAGAATCAGACACATCTCTTTGTAACATTTCAGTGTTCTCTGATGGAGTGTGAAAAAAAATAAAAAGGAAAAATAAAAGATTGAATGCTGCAGGTTTCTCTTCTCCATGTTGTCACTGAAGTCAATGTTGTGCCTTTGATAGTGAAAATATAAAGAATATTTCTTTTTTCTACGCCCTACTAACGGTAGATTGTGTTTTTTGTTGGGTTTTTTGTAGTGGAATTTTTTTTTGTATTTTTATTTATGAGTCTCATAATAAAAATCAAATCCCGATGTTCAGTTGTATCCTTTCAATCTGCAGTTAGAAAAAAAAAATAAAAAAACTGACTTCACGTTGTCTGTCTTTTTGGCTCGATATTCGTTTCCTATAATATATAATAAACAAAAATAAGTCCCAAAATATTATATTTCTAACTGAATGTGTGTACGTGATTATTATTTAACTGAAATAATATACTGTCTCCTACTGTATAGCATTAAATCCCAAAATATAATTTTAATTGTTTTGTCTATAAAAAAGAATGTCATTTTTAATGAGCAAAATAAATGTTATTCAAAATTAGAATTGGTTCATTAGCTGAATGACAAAAAATAATAATAATACTACATATGATATAATAATACTTGATAATGATATTATAGTTTGTATTGTTTTTATGATTATTATGCCTTTTTGTTGCTTTTTACAATTGTTATTTATAGCAATAATGTGTATGATTGAAGCCCAAACTGTTTCCATGTGCATTAACTGAGACTTTATTTATTCATTCATTTACCTTTTTATTTATTTGGCCCATGGGATTGACTGACATGTCCTTTTCTATCTCGCTTGGTTGTTTCTTTGTAAAGTAACCCAGTGAAAAATGTTACTAATGACAGTCATATGTCATATTATATTATATATTCTATTCTATTGTTAAAGGGCCACGAATTTCCAGAAATAAATGTGTTCCCACAACAACAGAGGAAGTTGGGATTGTAAAATATTTATAAAATTGACAAAAAGCCACTTCCTTCAAAGAAAATTAAAGCCCTCCGCTGCTCTTTACTGTGTTTCGGTCAAGTTTTATGAGAAAAAACGTGAAAAAATCTAATAAATAAAAACAAAATATATCATAATGATTTTAAGTTTATTCTTCATTTGGGGGAAAAAAATGGGTGAAACCACCCTTTAAGAGTCTATCCAGTACCTGCACTGTTTGTGCTCCTCCTTCTAATATAATTTAGAATGAATGGTTGTAAAGTTGTGCAAAAACACCCATGAATCCAAATGTATTCGCACACATTAAAGTCAATTGTCCATTATTATATTTGCACCAAAGTAAATTTAGGCTGGTGCTGCTGCTGATGATGATGCTGATGATGCTGATGATGCCGATGCTGCTTCTGCTGCTGCTGAGCATCAACATCCTGTCATGTGTTTCCACACAAACATCCCAGCTGAAGCTCTTTGTGCCTTCACTCTCACCACCTGTTTGTGGCTGTTTGCCACCTTTTTCATACTCATGATGCACTAATGGCGGCACTTCAAGGCCGACTGCCTTTTTGTCTGCCGTGCCTCTTGTGTCAGCGAGGTCATAAATGCTATCATTAGATATGCGGGGCGTGTGTGTGTGTGTTTCTAATGTCACACACACGACTGTCATTAGAGAGGAGGCGAGCCAAGCTTTTGCATGTACACAGATCAGTCTGAACCAGGTTTAGACTGTTCTTACTCTTTTTTTGGCTCCCTTTGTGTGTTTTTGACAGATCAAGTCAACCAGCAAACCTTTATTTTAACCTAAATAAAGTAAAATTAGGACTAAGCGATAAGCGATCATCAGATTAAGACATATAGTGAGTGCTCTTATTTTATAACATCAGATTATAACATCCTAATTGTCCCAGTTGAAACAGTCTGATTATTGTTGTATACATTTAAACATATGCATTCCCTTTATACTGAACAGTACTGTAGATCAGAGGTCTCAAATGTGCGGCCCTCCAAGTGATTTCATGCGGCCCGCCACTTAAAAGTTATTTCTGTATGTGTTTTCTACTAACATTGCATCATAGTATGCATCATTTCCCTTTTATTTTGAAATTCTGTGAAATGCCATCACAGTAATTGCCATTTGCGATTTCATGATGGGAAAATCATGGTGTAATTCTAAGCTCATATTGGCCACCCGTACTGAAAAGTTGCTTCTTTTCCCCCAAATAAGTTAAGTTAAGTTATTTTTTCACTTAACCGGCCCCCAACTGTCCAGACTCGAAGCTCAGTGGCCCCCAGGTCATTTGAGTTTGACACCGCTGATGCAGATTCTCTAAATGTAATACTGAATGTAATATGAGCACAGTTTCCAAACCTTTATTATAATAATTATTATTATTTATTTATTTGTTCATTTATTGGCTGAAGTGACATGCTTTATATATGACAGCATTTACGATTTCTTCTGCTGAATTTAAACATTTAAAATAAACTGTTATTATAATAATAATAAGAAGAAGAAGAAGAAGAAGAATTATGTGGAATAACATGTTGATTAATCCCATGAGCCAAATAATAATAATATCAGTATTCAGATAAATCCATCAACCTCACAAATCATGTCACTGGTCAATAGTCGGATTATCAGTGTCACTTTTATTTTTGTGTAAGTGTCTGAAGTCTTTCACGACTTTTTCACCATCAGCTAATCATCAAAAAAACACCAACAGGGAAAAGGCCAGAATATTAGAGAAACTTTGTGAATCCGAAACATGATTTCCAAGGCTTTTACTCGGGGAGAACTCATTACTTTTGAGAGGAAATGAAAGGAGAATCACATCAGGGGTTGGGGGAGAAAAGGAACACTTGAATGTCATGTTGCATGTACTTGATTTGATGTACGAAAATCCCTGACGTGGCCCTTTAATGTGCCGGAGTTTAAAAATTCATCAGACCAGTCAGTAATAAATCTCCATAATCAGCTCTGCATGGATGCTGTCATTTCACCCTCAATAAAGCCCCGACAAGACCCGGGCTGTCTGCTCTTCCAGCAAATAAACAAAAATCACATCAGAAAAGTGTCTGCACTCCGTCCAGCGTCTGCTCATTTCCTCTGGCTGATACACGCCATCAGATCTGGACTTCACTATATTAGAAACTAATGAGGCCACTCTGCACTTTTCCACTGTTAACACATTCCAGCGTTTTTCTTTTGCTGAGTTATTTATTTATGTCTCCCTTTTTTCAAGGTTTTTGGCAGAAAACAAAAAACAGGAAATGAGAGGGTGAAAGAAAGAAAAAGTCGGTGTGGATGAGGGTTTTTTTTGTTGTTGTTGCTGTGACTTTGATCTTATTTTTGGGGTTTTTAGGAAGGAAGGGGCAGCGGTCAGTTTGTCAGGATGGTGATGGGAACAGTGAGGGGGAGCCTTTTGTGTCGCCACGCCGATCTTTGTCCCACACAAGATGTAAAAGGCTGGACTCCACTGTCAGAGTCATCCTCCTCAAAGTTTTCAGCTCTACATCAGACTTAAATCTCACAATTCTGGCTCCTTTATACATGTTTTTTGTTTTGGTTTCCAAAAAATGTGTGAAAAACATGTGTCCCTAATCCTCTTCTGCATCTGTGACACATAAATCTGACTTAAATTGATGATAAAATTGTGCATTAGAAGGAGAGGATGCAATTCCTACTTCATTTAATCTGATTGCAGTACAATTTTGTATACTTTTAGGTCACAGCAGCATTAAACTGATGTATTTCTAGGGTTTTTGTAAAGGTGTTATTTCTGTTTTTATGAAGTAATCCGTTCCTAATTTATTTATTCTACACTGCCTGAAATAACTGAGTGAATGATTATTATTATTTGACCTTTAAAAAATGTGTCCTGTCCAAACAAACAAACTACAACAAGGTTACAGACAAACAGTCATACATACTATAAAAACATAGAATAATTAAATAAACACATTTCAGGATCACAATCATAATCATAAAAAAAAACATAAATCAGAAATCTGCCTCCAAGTTGTCCAGAATAGTTCATTCCAGGCAAAAAGAGCAGCAAACATAAGAGCCTTTTTTTCCCCAGTTCAGTTCAGACTCTTGGGATTTATTTATTTATCATCCATTTTTTTATTATTTGTTATTATTGAAATCTCTTTTTTCCTGGTAGCAGTGCATACAGGGTTTTTACACAAAACAGTTTACAGTTACAGCATACAGTTTATGGAATATAATCTAAAATATATATATACAGAATACAATAGAAAATCAACAAATGTCAATATAAGGAGCAATTGGACAAATCTCTGTGCCTCGGCGTCATTTAAAAGCACTTTGAAAGTGTCCAGCAAGATCCATCCTTCAATAACTTTGTTCCAGTCAAAGCAAGTTGTATATTTAAACGCCTTTTCCCCAGTTCACTGAGGACAATAGGAGTAAATCCTGGGTCTAAAGACTTCCTGTACTATTCTGACTGATGTGGACTTGAGTATATGAAGCTCACAATGACAATAAAGGAACCGTGAACCTTGAGGCGACACAGTTAATGACAATATAAGCAACTGTCCAGGCCTTTAAATCTTTAAAACTCTCTTTAATAACACATGAATATTGCTTTTCTTTTGTTTTTTCCTTTTTCACACGATTGTCACTCCCACAAAGTGGCACCTTAATAGCCGTCATTGATGTGACACTGATATTGACAACACAATACGTTAAAAGATAATTAAATATCACAGGTTTCTCACAGACATCATTTGCAGGAAAAAAAAACAAAAAACAATTTGAGAGCGTGAAGGCTTTGTCCTCAGTGAGGACAGCAAACTGATGCCGTTGTACATGGTGCCCTCCTCTGGCTGCTGTGGTGTACTGCATGTGAATGAAACAATGATGTCCAGGTGAAAGGAGTCGTGTTTACAGTTTATTAAGAGACAGGATAAAGAAAAGTATGAAGGAAATACAAACATCTCAACACAGAGCCAATACCTCAAAACTATTAATACTGTATAATACTTTTAAAGCCCAAACAAAATTATTATTATTAATAAACAGCTGTTAAAAAAGATCATCAGGTTTTATTATATCATGTGACACACATTTAAATGTAACCAATTACATTTTTTTTCATATCTACTGTATATGTTGAGCAATATATGCAGTTTATAGCTTGCTGATATAAAATCTTTATTTCTTCCGTGTTGTCAACGTAGATTTAAAATATTTACATTGCAGTAATAGTAGTTTGATATTTTATGTACAGATAATCTGCCGCACACCAGCCCGTGTATTTTCCTGAACTGTATCTTCAATGCAGAAGATTAGAACTTGTTACTTTACACTTAAAAATACCGATGAATTTAAATAAATGAACATTGAAACTGACTCGTGAGCCATGAAGAGGCCCTGAATGGATTTATTTGTCAGTATTGTTTGTACTCGTCATGACAGTGAACTAATCCTGGGATTTCTTTGATGGATAAATAAATCTGTTTTGTATTTTTACAGTGTAAGTGTGTGGGGATGTCGTATAGGTCTAGTTGGCTGCTTTGGGCTGGACCCTGAAAGCATCTGTGATGGAAAAAAAACCAACATACTAAATGGATGATAACAATAATAGTGCTTGCAGGGATATAGTGCCTCAAGTACAGGAACCATTTCTCTGTTCCACTGCTTTACGAGAGCCTCCCCTGTCTCCACTGAGCCACGGGGGCTTAGAGCTGCTAAGTCTCGCCTTTTTAATTCCACGCTCCACTGAGCTTGTATCCACACCGGTTGTGTTGCTGCAACACTCAGGCGACCTGCCACACTGACCACAGTGTGCCCAGTGTGATGCTGTACGCCACCACGGCCACCAGGTAGACCCTGAAGAGCAGCACGTCCAGCACGTAGCCCACCTGCAGCCACTCTTTGGCCACTTCCCGGCACCTGTCCCTCTTCTCCAGGAAGTGACGTATGGCTGTCACCTCGTGCAGGATGTTGTCCATGACGGGCGGCGTGGGGTCTCTGGCGGGCGGTAGGCCAAGGCCACGCAGGCCGCCTTCCCTGTCGTGCTGGCTCAGCCTTTGACCGACCTCGCAGGTGTGGTGGTGGTGGTGTGTGCACCGCGCTGCGGGGGAATATTTCACTTTGAAATGTTGCATTTATGTGGTGGACAGTCATTACTTGGCTTAAAGGACCAGTGTGTAACATTTAGGAGGGCAGTGAGCAGTGATTGAATTAATTACCCATAAGTCAATTAAAATGTAATCCTTCACATGGTAAAAGACGACTAAATTAAGTTAATTCAAACTAAAGTTAGCAAGTTATTTGAAGACAACTTGCTTACTTTTTATTTGAATTATCTTTATTCATTTAGTTGTTACAAAATTGAGTATTTTTTATGGTTTGGCAACCATTATTTTCAGGCAAGGACCTTGCTTTACGCTTTACGTATTCTGAGTGTTTACATCCTTTTTGGTCTACGAAGGCAACCGTAGTTCTCTGACATGCCTCAGAAAGGAATGGGTGAGTGGAGGAGTCTGTTTTTGTGCAGTCTCGCCAATAGATGTCACTTAATCTTACATACTGGACCTTTAACCCCAAATATACCTCAATCATGGTGAAACCACGCAGGGTTTCTCAATCCTGGTCCTGGGCCTCTAACACACCTGATTCAAATGGTCAGACCATCAGCATACGGCAGAAGCCTGATAGCGACCTATTTATTTGAAACATCTAAAACATGCAAGACAGTGGATCCCCGAGGACCAGGATTGAGAAACCCCGGAACCACAGATGCAGGGACCTCTGTCCTGCATGTTTTAGATGTTTCCCTGCTCCAACACACCTGATTCAAATAATCATCGTCATCAAGCTCTGCAAGAGGTGGACAGCCACCCACTCGTTTGAATCAGGTGTGTTGGAGCAGGACAGTGGATCCCTGAGGACCAGGATTTTGGACTACTCTACATGCTTTCACCTGTACCTTACCAGTTCCATAGCTGTTCTCCTTGTACGGCTCCAGGTCCGAGGTGTGGGACGACAGTCTGGAGCAGAGGCGGTGCTTCCTGTGGATGCAGAACAGGACCGGAGCTCTCTCCAGCACCAGGTACTTCACCCAGTGAGGCACGGGAGGCTGCAGGTCCTGCTTGTGGACCAGGCGCACGATCAGCACAGTTTCTGTCAGACTGATCACCAGGAGCGCCATGCACACCACGAAGTACACGCCTACAAGGCAGGTGAGAGCGGGCCACGTGTTAGACGATCCGCATGGAGTTCACTCATTTATTTAAAACTTCCACAGTAGATTAGAGGTGAAATTGAATGGTTTTAAAGTCACAAACGGTCACCTATCAGCGGGGTTCCTATGGCAGTGGCAGGCAGAGTGTCTGAGACGATGATGAGGAAGACGGAGTAGCCCAGGAGCAAAGTGATCTTGAAGGAAACCCTCTCTCCACTGTCTGGTGGCAGATAGAAGCCAACGATGTCCATCACCATTAGGAAGATGCTGGGCATGAGCAGGTTCACGGTGTAGAACAGCGGCCGCCGTCGGATCACCACCTGTAAACGTTCAGTTTTTAGACCAAGGAGAAGAAGAACGTGGTTATCAGTGAGCTGAGCATGTCCTTCAATCAATTTGAGAACAAAATGCTTCACTTAATTCACGTAATTTGTCCGTTCACTCATTCATTTAGCCATTTATTCATCTCTCTGTTCTTTCGTTCATTCGCTTAATAATTCATTCGTTAGTTTGCTTGATCATGCGTTTGTCGTTCACTCCTTCATTCATTAGTTTGTCCATCACATCGTTCTTGTCCATTAATTTACTTACTTACTGTCTTTTGTTTATTTGTTTGTTTGTCCTCTTATTAGTTAGTTTGCTCATTCATTCATTCATTCATTCATTCATTTGTCCATTCACTCATTGTTTTTTTTCTTTCTTTTCTGTTTGTCCTTCATCCATTAGTTAGTCCACCACATCGTTCTTGTCCATTCATTTGTTCATGTGTTTGTCAGTTAGTTGGTTAGTTATTTAGTTAAAACATTACAATTGAATATTTTAAAATGATTCATTAATAATGATATTTAAAGTGTGGTAAAAATGGCCAGAACTAAATGGAAGTAGAGATCCACTCTTGGTAAGAAGTGCTCTGATCAATGCGCTCACGTGAAACTTCATCTCGGCGTAGTAGTCGTCGTTGTCCACACTGAAGATCTTGTAGTTGGACAGGATGTGCAGCAGCTCCCACTCTCCCTGGTTCATGAAGACACTCTTGTCCTCCCTGAGCTCCTCGGGGCTTCGCATCAGCGTGATGTTGATGTCATCGACTGCGGATCGAACACAATTTGGAAGGAAGCGGCGTGAAACAAGTCAACAAGTTACCCTCTGACTACCATGATGGGTGAACGGAACAAAGTGTTGAAGATCGAGCGTCCACTGCATGCTCATGTTTTCATCAAATGGCGAAAAAATTGGAAAAGTACTTGATCAATTCTTGAAGAAAAATGTGATACAGGTTTAGATTTTTGTTTACAGCTCCTTCCAGGATTATTCCAGTTTAAGGTGGTGGGTTAGTGTAAATCTTTCAAAAACTTTAAAACATTTATTTGACAAATGACAAACTGAATTCACATTTTTATACCCAAATTTGAGCTGGTTCATTGTGGTTTCTCTGAGAAGTCAGAAATTAATTAAGCATTAAACCACGAAAACTAATTTTTTTCTCTTCAGGAATGCAAGTAAATTCCTATAATTTGACATTTTAATCAAGAAATAGTTTATTGTAGAACAGTAAATATGAAAATCCATGGATAACAATTATTTTAGCATTAAAAATGGTCAATCATAATAAATGATAATTACCAATTGTGTTAATTTAGGGCTGCTGTGGTGTAATTTGATTTGGAGATATTTTGTGGCTTCAATGCAAAGTTAGGGGGATCTGGGATTTCGTGCAGCCCCAATTAAAAGTATATGCAATATGTTTTATAGCAAACGATGCAAATATGTGTGAAACAACAATTGAAGGTTCAGTGAGAGAAGAAAGTCTTACTGGTGTGGAGCCAACTCTGGAAGGTGAGGCTACATTTCTGCACATCAAAAGGGAAATTGTAGATGTTGAGCGTGCAGGCCGTCACCACCTGGATGGGCTTGTAGTTGCGCACGAGTCCATCGTGAGTCACATAGACGTAAGGGATGTCGGGAGACTTCCCCACGTCCACGCTGAAGATTCAGAGACAGGAAAAGACAGAAGATCTGTTTTCAGACGAGAACAGAAAGACCGGGACGATCCCTGAAACAAAAACCGTGCAGAGGAGTAAAAAAAAGAAAGTTCTTACAATTCATTGATGAGGATGTCGGGCACCCACACGTTAGCCGTGGGTAAAGACACTTGTTTGACTTCATCAAAGTCTTCAGGGTCCCAGACCAGGAATTCATCCGTCCACGACTAGAAGCAGCGAAATCAGACAGATTGTGATTTATTTTTAAAAAGAAATGAGGCCTTAAAGATAAATAAACTATGAGGAGAGAGAAACTGTCAACTCACTTTTTCCATGATGAATGGATGAAAAATGTGATGCATTATAATACACTAATTTGCTTTGATTAATCAAACTGTCTTTAAAAATGTAATGTTTTGTCTCTGATCCTGTTCCAGGTTTGATCATCAGGACAGACATGGAGGAGACTTCACCAATTAGGGTTATAAGAGGTAAGTGTTTGTTTTTAACTGCACTTTATAGAATATGCAACAAATTATAAATTTACCTTTTAAACTACTCTAAAGGTGGTTGTTGCACACTGTAGGATGTTATTTTTGAGACCTAAGATGTGAAAAACCGTGATGCTTTATATCTTAAAGGCCAATTACTATTTTTTAATATGTGATAATCTGTATATTTCCATTGTTTTACCAGACAGACATGTGGAACCTTTCCTTTCACTTTCTTGTCTACAGTTTTACCGCTTATTTTTCCGGCTGTAAGTTCCATATTTATATATTTGTATCAGTTTCCTGTCAAATGGAAACTAATCTGACCCTGTCTTCTTTTATTCAAGGTCATAGATCGGTCATATACAGACAATAAACAGCCCATGTTTTTGGCTTTTAAAAAGACATTAGTCTTACTTGTCTGTACCACACGTATGTTGTCAAAACCTGGTTCTTCTCATCCTGTGGTGAAATACAAGAAAAAAATCATTGGTATTACAGCGTGAATGGTAGAGAAAAATGTTTAGAGAAAAATTGCTCATAAAGTGTTGATACGAGATGTGGACAGGACTCACCACATTCAGAATGGAGTAAACCATGAGGTCTATGGCGACGATAGTGGACGTCCTCCAATCTTTCACTGGTCTCACTCCTTTCTTATAACCCGCACTCAGGAACTCCGACAGGCGCACGAGTGTGGCGTTGGCGAATCGTCCCGTGCTGCTGCCCAGGCGCTTAGCTGCAAATCCACAATTCAATATTTATCTTTTTTACTGTGTGTATGTGAGTGTTTAAAATTATGAAAATGAATATGAGAATTAATATTTATAAAAGACAAAAAAAGCCATAACATGCAAATTGCATTCATTTATAACAAAGAATGAAACATAGTATGTATAAGGTTCAGAAAATAAAAAGCAATCAGAAATTAAATCACCTCCTAAAATGTGATCCCTGGTCTCAAAAAGGAACTGAAAATCCACTTAAATCAACACATTTAAATTAATTTTTTTCGGTGATTATTAAGTGAAATACAGTTTGTCAGTTTGTAAAATTACACCTGCTTAAAGGTGTCTAAAACTCTAAAAAAAAAGGACATTTTATACCTCTTTGTTTATTCAATTTTTCATTGCACAATTCATTTAAAACAAAAAACATTTAGTGCAACAATTTAGTTTAATAAGTGCATCATCATGTCAGTCCCTGATAAAATAATAATTTATGTAAGTTTGGTGTTGTAAGATTGACAGAAACATAATTGAAAGCATATAAAGGACAGAAGTGTGTGTGTGTGTGTGTGTACCTGTGCACGCTCGTGAAGCTCCTTGAATCAGCAGGAAAAGTAGTGTTGTCCATCCCGACGAGAGTCTCATGATTCCAGTTCACGTGCGTTTCCTGCTCCTGCTGCTCTGATGTGGGGCCTCAGGACGCCTGACACCGCTATGCTCCATCGCTCTCCACTATATCCATCAATTCACCCCGGCGTCCACCATCAAAACCTTGTTAGTGTCTCTCAGCCCATTAGGGTGTAACCAATCTGCTGTGACGTCACTCGTCCGTGATCTGTAAAGCAACAGATTGCAGATAAATGGAGCTGATAGACTGGCAGAATGAAGCTGTAGGACTCTATAAATCATATCTGAGAAATCATTTGATTAATATCTAAACTAGAAATACATTGTATCACATAAATTCCACAGGAGCCACTGTTATATATGCCTATAGCTGTGAAAACAACCATAATTCATGTAGCATCAGTTTTCAGTATAAATCAATTTGGAGCATATTATAGAAGAGGATGTTTTTTCTCAGAATTCTAACTTTATTCTCAAAATTGTGCCCTTTTTTTAATTGTTTTATAAATCAATATTCACATTTGATTTATTGGTAATTTTACATGAATCTCATTTCAATTACATTAAATGTATTAGTTTGTTTATACTAAAAAAATACATAATGCATACATGGATGGAAATGTTGCATGCAATTTAAATGCAGTGCACATATCTTAATATTAGGCCCCGATATGTTTACGAGTATATAATTTATTTGCACAGCTAAAATATGGAAGATTCAGCTGCTAATGTTAAAAAAATAGTATAATATTGGTTGGAACTGATTGCATCAATATTTTCTAAAATGTTAGAATAAAAAAAGATTTAGCTGTCAAGATATACTTGAAGCTTGCTGTATGTTACTAAATTAATTTACTGGACAATTATGCAATTAAAACTGTACGATAAAACTTAACTGTACAATTAAAACAGTAATCTAAATAGAAATAATGACTTGAGACTTTCTAATTGTAATGTATTTTCTTCTCAGTGTTGCACTAGAAATAAAAAACTCTTTTGATTTAGTCATGTTTTATCTTCATGTCTTCAATCATATGGAGCTCAAAAGGCAAAAGGAAAGTGTTTTTTTTCTCAAGCTGCACAATGCAGTGTTTTATAATTATTAGTGTTTGGCTCACAGTAAATTGGTGCATTAGAGTATTCCACAAACACAAATACACGCTGCTTCTCAACAGACTCTCTAAACGAGCACATTTTCCAACATCTTGGTGATTTAAAAAAAAAAAAAAAAGGCAATAAAGACAGTAACATGACACTTACTTAACATTTATCCATCGCTCAATTGCATAACATCACGTAACTAGATCCACTGGAAGAAGAGGCTCGCAATTACTGTGACAATTACATTAATATGGATCTTTCCACAGTGAGTTTTCTGTGACGCACTTTTGATATTCTTATCACGAGTATTAAGAAACCACCGGGGACTGGAGACACAGCAGCTGAGCTCTGAATGGGCCATATTGATCTATTTTGTGGCTGCAGGATGGAGATTAAAGTATGAACACAGTATTTTATAACATCACACTGGCACTGTGGGGGGGGGGTTCTCCAGAGAGCTGCCTCATTATAACATAATCTTAGCGTAAATCTCCGCTGTCGGGAAAACAAGATAACAGACCTGATATCATAATGTGCCTGTGAAACAGTGACGTTGCAGTGCAATGTCTGCAGAGACATTTTAGACTGAATATTTTGTTTTGTTTTGAGTTTCAGACAGTTTGAACTTTTGGCTATTTCCCTTTTGTCTGACTCACCAACTTAGAATATTATGAAAGGACTGTAAGGAGTCTGTGTACAGGGATGTTATGGTACCATCTGAGAAAACTACGCATTCGAAGTAACACCATTATCACCAACGTAAAAATAGATTTTACTCCCAATAAGATCATTTGCTCTCATCATCCTCTTCCTCACATATACTTCACACACTGTTATAGTGAAATCAGATTAAGATGGAGCGAGAAATAAGGTGAATATTTAATTATTTGTTTCATTTTCTACAAACTTAGGTCAAAATTCCTCAGCTGATTTACGTCCAAATACCACCAGAGGAAGCTTGCACACCACTGATGATACACGTACCAGTTTGAGAACCGTGGTCGAAGAAAATGAAGAGGAAACCAGTGCTCAGAATTTTCAAATTGTAAATTTTATGACACTAAAAAGAGAAAAGAAGAAAGAAATCATGAGGACTGATGATGACTTTCATCAATGTTCCAAAAATGTCCCAAAAATGTTACGCCCCACTATGGTATTCTGCTATTCCCCTAAAAATAAGTTTTTTTATTTTTATGTAAATGTATTTTCTTAATTTAGTTTTAACTGCTCGTTTCGCTACTCAATCACCTGCCTCATTTCCTGTATATTTGCTATTTGCTGCATGGAACCCATGCATACATTATTCTCCTACTTTTTTAGATTATGTGTGCATCAACAAACCTATTTAGTTTACTTGTAAGTCCAAATAAATTAATTTGTATGGCGTTGTGGACTGAAATCCAGAATTCTGGTCACAGTTGTCCTTGCTAATCAGGAGCTATTGCCTGCACCTGTGTTGTTCTCCCACAGCCGTTCTGAGGTTATGGTTTTGAATGGAAGTGTGTTTTTCTTCCATTTACCAATTAATTTTGTTTCCCTACAGTCCAGTAATCTGTGTTATGTTTTGTTGAAAGTTTTAAAAAGTAGGAAGGGTGTGTGTTTTTAAGCAGGCGGTGAATGGAGCATTTACGTGTTCCAAAGTTTGGGAGCTGCAACTGCAGAGGTCCAATCTCCTCTGAGCTTCAAACTCATTTGTGTTTGTGAAGGAATGAGGGTGAAGTAAGACCGTTTTGATAGAATTGATGGCTGAATGTGTTGAGTTTTACTCCTCCTGCCACCTTTAGAAACCAAAAAAACTATTTTCTGTCACAGCAGAGCTTTGTTACATTCCAGAAACTGCTAAATGTGCTCCCTGATTTCAGCAATTACTCCTGTGATTGGAAATGTTAAGATTCAGGGTACTTTATTTGGTAAACAACAATAATATACACAATAAAATGGTCAACTGTTGGATTTAACGTGAATATGATTCTTTTACCATATCAAATCGACAGTAACTATTGGTTGCCTTTATTAGATTTCTTTATATTGAATACATTGAAGATCAAACTATCAATGTTAAAAATAATTACTTTAATCAACTGAAAAATATAATTTATCAATTTTAGGATTTTCTTTTTTTTTAAAGATCTACATCCGGCAACATCATCACACAAGAAGCTTGTTCTATTCAGTAAAAATCAACAAAGTCTTTGAGCATGAGTTCAGGCAAAGCTCCAGGTGGCCCAGAGCAGCAGCAGAGTACCAGCGTACAGGGCCAGCACCAACAGGTAGAGACGGAACAGCAAGCAGTCGAGCTTTGAGCACAGGGCCAGCCAATCACCCTGAGCTGCGGACTCGCTGTCCTCCTGGGATAGAGCCAAGCGAAGAGAAATCAGCTCCTGGAGGAGCCACTCCGGCCCAGGAGAAACCTCCTGGATCTCAGTCAGGGACAGCAAATCACCCTCCAGTGAGGAGTCCAGCTCATAATCTATGAGAAGAACATCAACAAATGATGAAAACACATCTAAAGACAAACAACAAAGAGGTAAATCATGTTGAATATCTGAGAAATTGCCAGTAAAGATATGCATGGACCACTAGACTGATGTGGACCAGCACATGGGAAAATGTCCAGAACTCAGTAAGCATAACCCGGCCCTTGTACCTTACCATCACTCTCGTTGATGTGTTCAAGGGTTTTGACGGAGGTCACAGCGCTGTCGTTGAAGTCGTGACCACTTGAGCCGTACTTGTCCAGCAGGCAGGCGGACACCGACATTTCCCTGACCTCCTTCTCACTGTGGTGGAGCAGCTTCACCACTAGTATGGATTTGGTCAGGCTGAGCATCAGCATGGCCATGCACACCACAAAGAACACACCTGAGCAGAGGTGGCGGAAAGAAAGCACGAAAAGTAACACAACAGCATGAGTGAGGCATCGTTGATGTTGGTCTTAAAGATGCGGTAGAGGCAGGATTGATTGAAAAAGACGTTGATTAGGTTGTTGAACAATGCTCATTCTCTTGGTTATTATTGAATTTTTTGTCATAAATATGGGGAAAAAGTAATACTCTTACACCAGCTTTAATCCAGTTGAGGTATTGTCTGATTTGAGTATTCAGGAGTATAAGTCAGGTTTTTATTAATGTTTAATTAACTTGCATCTAACAATGGGCCTCAGTTATTTTCATGCAATGAGTAATATGAGGAAATGACAGACCAAGCGCTCTCCACCATTTATTATCTTTCTCCAGGAGGTCTGGGTGGCAGAGTTGCATGATGGATTTTAGAACTGGATGCTTTTTTATGGTTGCAATAACAGGCCTAACAAAAGGGGATTGAATAGCTTGTACCACGAGTTAATTTTGTCCATATTCACTCGTGTGCCTGGAAAAACAAATGTGCCTCTAAAATAAAGCAAACCCACCGATAAGCGGAGTCGTGACAGCAGAGGAGGGCAGTTCGTCCGTCAGGTTGACTCTGAAGACGGTGTAGCCCAACAGTATGCTGATCTTGAAGGCGATGCGTACGCCACTATCTGGAGGCAGATAGAAGCTGATCACATCCACCAGCATGAGGAAGATACTGGGTATGAGGAGACCCACCACGTACAGTAGGGGGCGCCGGCGGATCAAAACCTGAATCAAATATAAGAACAGAGAACCTAAATATGTGAGAAACACTGATTTTAAGATGTCATAAATACTCATTATAGAGTAGTTTCAGTAATAGTGGTAAATGTTCGCATTGTGCATATATGTACATATATATATATGTATATATATATATATGTATATATATATATATATATGTATGTATAGTATAAACTCCCAGTGCACTGTTACCAAGCTGTGTTTGGTCTTTGAGCTGAATAAAGAGCAACACTCCCTGCTCTCCACCTGCACTCGGCTGCTGGGCCATTTTCCTCAAGACTAACAAGAAGTCCATTGATCAGGCAGCCACTGAGACAGCCTCATTATGGTTGCTCACCCTGCTCTGTCTATCGGCTCTTCCCTCGCTCCCTCCCTCTCTGTCTCTTTACTTGCCAGATAGAGCACCAGCTTCATCATTTGGCATTAGTGCACAAGCGGGATCCATGAAGGTCATGGCCAGTTAGGGTGGCTGGGTCTAACCCACAGAGGGCAACAGTTCGCCATCGATGAGCAATCATGCTCATCACAGTTTAGTGACTCACTTGCTGGGAATGACTCATTGGAGAAAGGTGTCATGGCTGAAAATGGAATAATTATTTATGATTTTGTGGAGGTAACTGTGCCTGTGAAGAAACGACTGAGAAGTCGCCCTTCTGCCAGTAACTAATGGAGGACCTGCGTCTACGCCAAGCATTTTTAAAAGCAAGTTAAAGGCCTGAATAATCAATATCGCTTGAAAGGGGTTAACAGTAAATTTCTTCACCTCCTTCTGCTTTATTTGTTCAATTACGACAATTCTTATATCAAAATGTGCATTTTTTTTGCTATGAAAAGAGCAGAGATGCACAACGTCCTCATCCGTCAGTATGCGGCCTGCTGTGATAAGGCAGATTGTGCAGATGTGTGCAAAGCCAAAGGTATTTAGCATTCACTACTGGATTGTCTGCAGGAAATTAAGATTAACTTGACTTGACTTAAACTTTCTTCACCATTTCCCTAAGTGCGAGCAATGAGGCAATAAGTCCCGTACATTGAACTGAATGTGTGCGTAGTCGGTGTTGTCGTGGTGGATTTGCCAGTAGCGTGAAGGGATAGACAGCAGCTCCCATTCCCCGTCATTCATGAACTCCCTCTTGTCATTAGCGATGGCCTCTGCGCTCCTCCACAGCGAGAGGTCTATTTCATTAACTGCAGAGATTAAAGGATAGAAAGAGATGGAGAATGAAATATGTCCATGAATTTTCTCTTCTATTCTGATGTTCTGCATGTTTGTGTACATGAATTGTCCTTATACGTTATGTATTATGACGTGAACATGCTTTATTCGGTCTCTTTTAACTAACATGCCTGTCCACTTAAAGGCCCAGTGTGTAAGAATTAGTGACATCTAATGGTGAGACTGCAAACTGCGGCAAACGTAGAACTCCTCTGCTCAACTTAACAGCCTTATTTTAAAGTTATTATGGACTAATACATACACACGTATGGGTAGCATGTTCAATTTCTGTCCATAAACGTTACATAATTGGACCTTTTAAATGAAAACTGTGCAGCATCACAGACCTGAGTGCAGCCAGCTGCGGAATGTGAGGCTGCAGTTCTGCTTGTCAAAGGGAAACGCGTACATCTCCAGGCTGCAGGCCAGCACCACCTGCATGGGCCTATAGTTCTTCACTGAGCCGGAGGAGTTGACGTAAACATAAGGGATCGGTGGAGATTTCCCTCCATCCACACTGTGAACACACACACACACACAGGAGGGAGAAGGGAAGTAAGGTGAAACTTGGAAAACAGTCCGGGAATCTGAGACTCGGCCTTCACACTCACCTTTATGTCGTGTTGACCTCGTTACATAAGTGTTAAATCTCAGTTTGTTGCTTTGTGGCTGCTCACATGTTTATCACCGGTGCTTTCTGCACAGCTCACATTTCGATCAACGATGTCGTTGAAATGTCAAATACACATGGACCAAACTCTCTTTTAAAGACTCCCCTGTCCTCCTATGCATTTGAGACACTTTGAGTCTGTTGTTCTGCACTTTGCACTTTATAAATAAATTGTATTTGGAGTGGACAGAGTATTTGTAAAACAAGAGACATGAGGCAAGTTCTTACATTACTATTCTTTACACATATTTGATCATTGTTTACTTAACATTCAATGAATTTGACCGACACTACATTTTTTCCTATTATTTACTGAAGTATATGTTATTATCAATTATCACTGCTAAAAAAAAGTGTGTAAAATTTGGTATTGTTTTGTATTTTAAATCCCAGCGCTGCACATTTTATCTTTTTGAGAAGTTTATTTATTTATTTTCTATATTTGTTTTGCTTCATTTTGCTTTCATTTGGCTTGTTTTCATCAGTTTTGTATTGTTTAAACGGTTAACTGGAGTTAAGAACTAACGATTTTACTAAAATCTGGCATTGGCTTTCTGGGTGAGTGATAGGAAAAATCCCATTCCCAAAATTTGACCTGCTTAGTCCCAGGTAATAAATGAGACTTTAAGATCACACTGTTGACATAGCCTAGCACTGAACTAAAAAGGTCCAATTTTCTCATAACCTTACAGTTCACTGACGATGACATCAGGAATCCAGATTGCATCTGATGACAGCGAGATTTCTGTGATGCCATCAAACTCCTCTGGATCCCAAACCAGGAACTCATCAGTCCAGATCTGAAAGCAGCAACGTAATGTGTCATTAAATAGTATAGTAACGTTTCCTGAAATTGGGGGGAAAAAAACACTTAAAACTGTTTGTTTTCTCAATTAATCAATTAATAGTTTGGTCGATAAAATGTTGATTGATGTTTTCCTCAAAACCTCAAAATGATTTCTTTGTAATATGGAGCAAAGAAACCAGAAAATATTTACATTTCAGAAACAAAAAATTCAGACAGATTGTTTTTTAATATAAAAGAAATCAAACCACTCATAACAACAGATCAATTTAGTCATTGCAGCTGTTTTGATTATAAATACATGGGTGTTCAAATTGTTGTTTACCTTTGAGATGTACAATAATTAACAAAATGGAAAATACTGAGAGAATAATGGGCCACATACCTGTCTGTACCAAATACTAATTGTCATACTCTGTGTTTTTCCATCCTGTGGGAAAAGAGAATGTGTTTTAATAATAATACTGTTTTAAGGCAACTTTATGGAGCTTTCTTTGGGGTTAAACTGAGTCCATTTATTAGCAACAAGACAAATGTAGTGCATGTAAAACTACAATAGCATTTTAGATTTTAAATTACACACCACTCCAAGGACAGACTGCAGTATGAGGTCTATGGAGACTGTGGTAGCACTGGTCCAGTTGTGAACAGGCCGGACACCGCAGTCATATTGTCTCAGCAGGGTCCTGGTCAGCTGGTTCAGCGCTGACCTCTTTGGCTTCTCTGGCACACATTCGGACAAATGGGCTAAAAGACAAACAAAAAGATAAATAAAATAAACATTCCGTTCTATTTATTGTACTTGAGCAGTGCAGGAGGCTCTGAAAGCAATGAAACGGTTTTATACTGTACACTATTCAATGTGCATTTGCTCATAAAAACAAATTCAACAGCCGGATATTTAAAATAGTATGCGTTACTATGGTAAAACAATTGGTAAAACTATCTAATCTAAAAAATGTATGCAGAATTGTGCATATATTTGTATTTAAGTAAGTACATTAATCACTAAATAAGAAATATAATGACACTGGGTGACTTATACTGAATAAGACTATTTGACCCACTTTATGATATAAACAGGAAAATGGTTAGTCTAAATAATATACTGCATACTAATAATAATACAGAAATATTTGGAACAAAACCCCTGCAGGTCATTTCTCCCCTCACAAATCTATACTTCCCAAAGTAACATCTTACCTGAGAACAGCAGCATCAGCCAAATGAGCGACATCGAGCCGAAATAAATCAATGCTCCAGATTACAGGTGTTATCCAGGTGTTGCATCCAAGCGTCTGCCCCGTTTACACACAAATATCCTCAGGCTCATTGATAAGCTTCAACTGCAGCAGCACAGAGTGCAGAAAAAACAGCAATGAACAGAGTAGCACAGAGATTTTGGTTCCACTGATATTGATTTTCCACTGGCCGAGTAACGTGATACGTATATTAAGGAAACACACTGGAGAAAGAAACTCCCTGGAGGTTTGTTTGGTGCCTGTTTATTGCTTCACAGCAGATTTACATACATCTGCATGTTGTGATTAAATTCATTGGTCATTGTTGAACTTCCATAGCAATGGTTCAGCTCAAGCATGTTTGTCAGGGCACGTCCTAATTAATGACAATATTTGTTCCATTTGTATGTACAAATACAGAAAATATTGTTTGTTTCTGTTAATTTTGTTTAAAGGAAAAGCAGTTGTTTCCAAATTGCATAAATAAAATATGGGAGATACGGTATTGATAGATTTTGTCTTGAAAATGAACATATATAAACGTAAAATATTGAATGCACTTGACAATATGTAGAGTAAAAGGGTTTAATGGAAACGTTTAAATATAATAAAACCCCATGTCAATCAATTTTGTAGTAATTTATTTATTTTCTAATTTGTTAAACCACTTAAAGGCTATGAAGTGATTACGTATCGAGAAAACACATCAATATATTGAATTTGTTGTAATGTTATTGTATTATAGTGTGGTTTTTGTACAATTCCTCAATTTGTCCACTTTTGTGTATGTATATATGCACTGTATATACTTTATTTGTACATACAGTGTATATTTGTAGGCTTTTGACTTGTGTGTCTTTGTTATTTTAACCTTGAATGCTAATAAAATGGTTTATGGTGGATTTTTTTCCTCACTTTTTGAGCTCACACAACGGATACGTACTGTAAAGTTGCATGTAACCTGAATGCAACACCAACTGTCCTGTCACTCACGTTGCGCGCGCGCACGCGTTCCGGTCCACGCGCGTGCCCTGACAGGTGACCGCGCGCAGCTGGCCCCGGCTGTGTGGGCTCGCGGCTCTTGACAGATGGAGCTGCTCTGACTCGGGATCGGCGCTGACAGCATTTCGGACGTTGAGGGGAAAAAACAAAACAAATCAGGACGGAAATCCGGGTTTCCATCTGCAATGACATCCGAACAGAGCGAAAATGGAGAAAACTCGACGAACTCGGTGAGCGCAGAAGATGATGTGGAGCCTTTATTAACGTAACAAGTGGCATGTTTGCTTCGGAATGACTGAGGAACTAACGTTAACACTAACCCCCACCGCTGTTGTGTGGACAGAATCCCAAACCACCGAATCTGCCTGAGAAATCTCATTTTAACGTTAGCTTAATTCTTTACTCCTTTTGAACAGACTTTTTTTTACTAAAAAAACAACATTTTCTTACTTTGTATGAAGCACTTTTAAATTCGGTATACAGAAACTCCATCAAACTGCTTTAGTTTTCTTTTTTTAACCAAAATTCAAACTTACTCTTCCCACCAACGTGGTTGTTGGCAGTTACTTTCACTTAGCTTGTAATCTACTTAATCTACTAAAATGTGTTTTTAAGTAGATAACTTTCAAAGCAAATGCTTGACACTGTGAATGTCACAGTTGATGTAATCACATATTTCCATCTCCACACACAGCCATTATAATGTCTTTCTTAGTCTAGACTACCACCTTAAAAAAAACATCAGTAATCTATTCCCATGTGTATCTTCAGGCTGTTATAATTTATGTGGAAGTTTCTAGACTAGCTTTTTTTTTTCTTTTTTTTTAGCTCAGTGTCCATTCAACTAGGCTGTTGCTTTATTAAAAGGCCTTTCTAATCCCAGCTAGCCACATACATGAAGTCATATTTTTAGTTATGTCATGAACAAAGGGTCAGGGTTCACAGTAGTCATGATGTGTGTCAAAAAATAATGTATGCCTGCATCTGTTTTTCCGTTTGCTATTGACATAGGATGTGTGTCTGTGAGTGTGTGTCAGAGAGAGAGGGAGAGAGACAGAGAGACACCCAGTGCCTTTGTCACTCAGGACTGGTGGCATGGTGAGTGGAATGATAAACAGAAGCCTGTGCTATCCATGTCAGCGGCCTAAAATAGAGGCTCACCAAGAGGGTCTCAGATAGACCTCGGACTCCATATAAGTCTGGTATGGTCTGTGTGTGTGTGTGTGTGAGAGAGAGAGTGACACACACACACAGAGAGAGAGAGAGAGAGAGGTCCACCTGCTGTTGGGTATAGCAGGCTTTATATAGCACCTCTCACTCAGCAGACTCATGTTATTTCTTTCTTGTGTCTGTGAGGTTGAAACACATGACGACCTGTGAGAGTTTACATTTGGGGACAAGTCATTAGCAAGCATTAATACATGTTTCGGTTAGTTTTCTGTAACCGAAATATGCTAAAAATCATTTATTTCATGCTATCAGGACCAGAAATGATGAACCTGTCAAATCAAAGATGGCAGTAGATGTTTAACATCAAACCCAAGCTGTGGTTTTGGTTAGTAACTTGCATCATGACTAGTTGCACGCACAGTATATTCATATCTCCGTTTCCTGCGACGTTCAAGTATATGAAATGTAAACAAAACAAGAGCCGTATCAACATTAAAACTACTCGAAACATGATGTAGTGGTCATCAAACATCAGTCAAATCTTTAAAATACTGCCTTAAAGGAATAATCAAACATTGTTAGTTTGGTTAATGATTTTAACTTCAGTACAGTACAATGAATACAAAGTCGACTAACTTCACTTGGCACATGGACTGGAAATGAGACCTTGGCTCGGTCCGAGGGCAACATTATCTAATTACCAGCACCTTTAAAGCTCACCAACGTTTATTTGTCGTGTTTGTTTGATCTGTATGAAAACCAGAAGTCATCAGGGTCGAGCAGTGTGGGTATGGAGGCTTTTGTAGACGTCCCTGGTTGCTTATATTTACGTCTGACGTCATGAAGTACAGGCATGACGCAGGTATTAGTCATCTACTAAATGTACTAAATCAAGTATAGGCCACTTAATTGTGCTCAGTGTTACAAGCTGCATTGTCCTGACACAACTATGTGAACCTCAGCAGCTTGGCATTTTGGAATTTGTCCTTCAGCTCCATATATATACACTCCGTGTTGTACCAGTCCTGCTTTCACATGGGTCTCAGATCATTGACATTAAAGGATGGACGAGAATGCAAATACTACACAGAGAGGCAGTGGGAGGGGATTTGTAAGACTTTGACATCTTTCA
This sequence comes from Solea senegalensis, assembly GCF_019176455.1. Lineage (NCBI taxonomy): Eukaryota > Metazoa > Chordata > Actinopteri > Pleuronectiformes > Soleidae > Solea > Solea senegalensis. The sequence continues at coordinate 5,096,720 of NC_058033.1, forward strand.
ACTAAAGCTTGTTTCCCAACCTTGTTTTCCAAACCTTTCTCTCAGCAGAGCGAAATGCTGATCAACCAGCTGAGGGAGATCACTGGCATCCAGGACCCACAGATCCTCTACAGGGCCTTGAATGTGAGACCTTGAAAACCCTTCAGTTTTGTTTTTGATGACTCATATGTGAAATCTGTATTTATACTGGTTTACACTTGGGGAGAAAACCCGCAGATTGGGCTTGGATACTGAGCTGGAAAGGGTTAGGCTGAATTGGAAGTAAAAATGGTATTATTTTGAACCCTCAAAGGCTTAAAAAGACATGAAACCTCGGTGCGACACTGTTTTGAGCGCTCGTCCTCAATCGCAGCAGTCGAGACAAAATCATGTCATCACTGATAATGTCCACGTGGTCACTGTCACATTTTTGAGGTCGTACGTGTCACATTGACAAGGGAACTATCTGATCTGTCCACTTAGATGGCAAATATCTGATTTATTTCCATGTACAAGTGAGGATGGATACAGATCAGAATTGGGTCACTTGGAGCAAATAGTGTAAATGCAGCCTAACAGTCCCTGCTATTGGAAACTAACTGACTAATGGTAGTTGGCCCTCTTTAAAAGATCGCTAGTGCCTGGTGTCATGGCACTAGTTGTTACACTCCTCTTCTGTGTGTGTGTTACTGTGTCGGCATAGACTCATATTATGCAGATTCCTGTGTGCCATCCCTCCTTCGCTATTGGTGCTCTTGCGTCCTGCTTCTATTCCACCTTCTTCATCCCTCTGCCGTCCCTCACCTGCCCAAACGTCCCTCACCTCCTCATCCAGCACACCTGTGTAAATGCCAGCAGCTGAGATTCAATCAGTGCTCGACAGTGCATGTGCATGAGATTGAATGAGCTGCTCGTGTGTGAGGTGAAGGTATGGAAACAGATTATGTCAACTAGGAAATGAATTGGGCTTGTAACCAGTGGGTCTCTGGTTTAAATCCCACGACAGGGCAAGTCCCTGTCCCGTCAACAGGCACAGGATAAGGAATTGCATCGGTTCAATAAGCATGAAGATACTGCACCACTGACTTAAGACCAGGTTTTTGCTGGTCGGTGGTGCAGTGGCTTTCTGCGGCTGCAAGATTGCAATGTCCCAACAATGTGCCCGACCACACCTCGTTTTAAAACACACACACACACACACGGACCACAACTGCATTCGCTACATACGCGTGCGTAAAAGAGAGCCCAGTAAGTCTGACATCATCGCAGCTCTGTCACATCCTAATAGTTGGATGGACAGGAATCATTGTCATGTCCTCGTCTCCTGTCTTTTAAGGCCAGTCAGGGTGATGTTGGACATGCAGTTGGACTGCTAACAGCACAGCCCGCAGAGCTTCAGGATCCTGGAGAACCTCAGGAGTCAGGGAACCCTGAAGAGGCCTGGGAGGGCCAGAAAGGTACTGGAAGAGTCTGGACACCAGCAACTGGTGATTTCAAGAAGACTTAGATATGTTAGCAATCATTGCTTTTCACAGTTTCCAATAATCAAATAAATGGTTGTGACTTTCTGTGTGTATTCAGGGAAAGTTTTTAATTTAGGCATTTTTGACATCTGGACACAGATTTCAAACATAAAGTGGTTTATATTACAGTGTCTTGTTCACAGTTTTGGTTTTGTTGGTTAAAGAAGAGAAAAATGTTGTCACCATTTCCAATTTTCTTTGGAAATATAAAATTTTCCAAAAAATGGCTCTTTTCTCAGTAAAAGAGCTACTTTTCCCACAATTGCCCACAAAAGTGTGTGCAATTTTGCATCGTTTACAACATACAGTGCAACATTAATCCATCTGTAGTGGCTTTACCTGTGTGTTTAGTTACTTTTTCCTTGTTTTTCGTCTGATTGTTAAGATAAACATCAAAACAGCAACATAAAGGCACAGGGTGGATAAGAGTGATACGGAATATACACAAGCGCAAATGTTTCCTTTCAAATCTGACAGTAGGTTGTCTATTTAAATAAATAAGTGAGGTTTCCAAAAAGAGCCACGCAATAAGAAAATGTGTAATATTATTCACAATGTTATATTGTTGTGTAATTCTTCAGGGATTCCTAAAGATGAACTGCAGACCGCCATCGAACTCAGCCTGCAGGAGTCCCATAACGCCCAGGAGGAGGAGAGAGAATTTCACAGGTACAGGAAACTGTGCTTTTTTTTAAATTTATTTTTTACTTTTATCTCTTTGTTAATTTAAGCTGCTGCTGACGGACGATTATGATGATGTTCTGCAGGGCTCTGGAGGCCAGTGCCGAGGAGAGCGCAGCGAGAATGAAGAGGAAGCGCTGCGAAGCCCAGAGCGACATGTGCAGCCCCTCGGACTGGGTACGTCAGGGCGAGTGGCCTGTGGGCATCCGCAACGTGGGCAACACCTGCTGGTTCAGCGCCGTCATACAGGTGAGAACATGCAGGCTCTGCTGAGCTATGAATAAAACACGGTAGGATTCGATTGACCGGCGTGGGTTTTTCTATGGCATAAAATGTGAATTTAAATATAAATGGCATTTACTAAATATCAAATCCATGAACAGATAACAGATATATAAAGTGTCTTGAGATAATTTATTGTTATTTTTTCAGTCACAATGCAACCAAACATACAAACAGAATCAATAACTTTAACATCTTTGATTACTTAGATCAATAAATAAACATTTTTACCCAGGTAGCAACAGTCACTCTTCATGTTTCACTCATTGCTATGTCCGAGGTGTTTTTCCTTCCCTGTAAAATTAGCATATGCATGGTTTATATATTTAGTGATCTATTTTCTTTCACGGGCATCGCTCCAATAAATGATATCCCCGTGAGTTCCTGATATCCAGTGTGGTTTCAAAGTGGCGGCACAAGCGCTGCGGTTATAACGAGATCTCGTCTAAAATCTCAGCCTTTCTCATCAGCTCTAATAAAATTAAACATAACAAGAAGATAAAAACAAATATGTGAGGGCATCTTCCTGTTGTAGGTAGTTTTGTCTTTTTTCCTGAGCGGCTAACTCTATTAAAAGTCCATTCCAGGCTGAATTTAGTGAGGCCTATCAGGTGGCTCGGCAGAAACCGGAGCTGCAGAATGTGTGGCTGATGTGATGATGGAACGAGTGGTCACTTCCTGGTGTGAGCCCGAAATGGACTCCAACAAAGACAATGGTTATTTGTCTCTGTTGAACTCAAATGTGCTTCTGCTTTGGATTTAACCCCCAAGGATGGGGGTTATTTTCTGGAAACACGAGTGAGAAAATGAAGAGTCGTTGTTTGAATACAAATGTCGTTCGTATCATACCCTCCGTGTTTTCTTTTGTTTATTTACAACTCAAATGACTGATTCAACCGAGCCCCGGCTCTTGATAACATAGACTTCCCTAAAAAAAAAAAAAGTAATTATACTATCAGATTTAGGCTCAGTGACCACATGATTGGATTGTCAGTTCATTATCCCTCGACTATCCTTTGTGGTATAAATTACAGTAACACTGAGATAAGCCGTAATTGACTTTCCCACTCAAAGGAAAAATAAATCATTATATTCATAAGTGCTCAGAAGCGCCAGTCGCCAGTAAACATGACACATAAGACTTACTGACAGGTGTTAATGCATTTAGTTTATCATGGAAAACAAGGCAGAGTGGCTTAGTATGTGAGTTTACAGTTTATACTTGAAATAAAATAAAGTAAAAACTACATTTGGAAACTGGAAGCAATGTGTTTTTGGAGCCTACCAAAACAAAGTAGAGCTGCAACTAATCGCTTGGTCTTGTTTTTGTCCACAAACGGAAATGATTCACTTTTAATGCTTTCTTCGTTTTCCGGAGCAAAGAAATGAAGAAAATATTCACATGTAAGAAGCTGAAACGATCAGAAATCTTGTTTTAATTATGAAAAAAGCTTCAAACGCAAGAGAAACTCATTGAACTCAAATATAATTGGATGTCATCAGTATTTACAGTTGATATTTTAATATCTTAGTCAAATAATATTGTAATTCACTGAGAATTACAGTAATCAAGGGCCTAAAACATGTTCTCCCTAACAGAATTCTTTATTAATCCCTAGATGGAAATTGGATAAAAGTTTTGTTTGAAAGTGAGGGGGAAATCCACTGTTTCCTCTTCAAGATTTTTATTTATTTTACATTCAGTTTGAGGAGTACTTGTTTGGGCCATAAAATGTAGATTACTGTTTACCAAACCTGGAAAGGATGACGTTCTCAAATCTTTCAAGTTGTGTCCACAAACCACAACGAGTCAGTTTTAATGATTTCTTTGATGGTCGAGAAAAGAAACCGGAAAATATTCACATTGAAGAAGCTGAAAAATTCGAAAGTATGTTTTTAATGCTCATCGTGTTTGTCGTTGTTTTTTGTTGCAGTCATTGTTCCACCTGCCTGTGTTCAGGAGGCTGGTGCTCAACTACCACCTGACTGAGCGACTGCTGGAGAAGTGTAAGAGCCACTCAGTGAGTAAACTCCTGTCAATATCACGTTCTTCCTCATTTCTGCTTAGGTTTGTCCCAAAAAAAAGGTGATGTTGTGTATTCATCTAAACACAACACAAACAGTGGGTGGAGTTTGACTCTGGGTCTGTCTTAACAGGACAAAAGGAACATTGCGTTCATGCAGGAGCTGCGCTGCCTCTTTGCCCTCATGGTGGGCTCCACCCGCAGGTTTGTAGATCCCTCTGCTGCCGTGGAGTTACTGAGAGAAGCCTTCAGGACCAATGAGGCCCAGCAGGTACAGCACACAGTCACTTTATTACCTTTTTACTCTCACATAATCTCTCAGTGTCTGGCCCCACTTTGTCACCGCCTCTTCAGAGATTTCAGCACTCGAAATCACGATATCTCTTCAGATTTCAAAGATATTTTGGGGCTTCCTGTTTATGTCTGGGCCAAGACTTTTGTTTTCCGTCAGCTATACTGTTTGAAGTGTGATGAAGCAATACGAGGTGTGACTGTAGTGTAAAAACACTATCGCTGATGCATTACTGTCAACATATTCTAACAAAGTTGGCTTTTGGCCTCTCAGACATTCAGTTCCTTTCGTCTTCATTTCAGGATGTCAGCGAGTTCTCCCACAAACTGCTCGACTGGCTCGAAGATGCATTTCAGTTGGCTGCCAGTGGAAAGTACGTCACACGTCATTCATGGCTAATTCCTCCTTTTCTTCTTCATTGGAACGTCTGTTTGCTCAGTGACGTCATGTTTCCCTTTTTAGTAACGTGGAAGACAAACAGAAAAACCCCATGGTGCAGCTCTTCTATGGCACGTTTGTGACAGAGAGAAGACATGAAGGTACAGTTGCGTCGTACTCAAGTACTACAAGTTCTGCTTGTAGTTGCTCTCATACACGTGCGCGTTTCTGTTCAGGTAGCACGTTTTGCAACACAGAGCAGTTTGGCCAGTATCCGCTTCAAGTCAACGGCTTCAACAACCTGGATGAATGTCTCGAAGGAGCGATGGTCGAGAAGGAGATCGAGTCTGTCCATTCGGATCACGGTGTCACATCCGGTCGTGAGGTGAACAGATTTTTCGACCCATTCGCTGTTGCGTGTTTGTGCAGTTTGACGCCGTGCTGAGTCGCTTGGTTTTTTTTCTCTCTCGGGCGCAGAGATGGTTCAAAAAGTTACCGCCAGTCCTGACGTTCGAGCTGTCAAGGTTTGAGTTCAACACCCAGCTCGGTCGTCCGGAGAAGATCCACAAGAAACTGGAGTTCCCGCAGATCATTTACATGGACAGGTCAGCTTTGTACAAATGACACGATTAAAGTGTCCAGGATTCTCTCAAACCGTTGAGTTTTTTCTCACACAGATATCTTCATAAAAACATAAAGCAGACCAATGAGAGAAGAAGTGAAGTGAAAAGACTTAAGGAGCAACTGGCAGTCCTTCAGCAGAAATTTGAGTGGTAGGTCACCAATTCACTCTGATTTTAAAAACATCAGATGAGTTTTGTCTAATTATCTCACTTCTTTATTTACAGCTACAAAAACTACGGCTCGGGACCGAGCAAGTATCCTCTGGCGGACATGTTGCAGTTTGTGTTGGAGTTTGCGACCACCAAGCCCACGAATCTATCCCCAGCTGAAGATCTGAGACTCGCGGCATCTTCACCGACTCCTGCAAACCACCCTCTCAGTGAACCTGTCTCCAACAGGTGGAGTAAAAATCTCTCTTATTATGAATGTGGTGGAAACCCCGTCCTCATATTATGATTGGTCTGATAATGAGTCTAATTTTCATTAAAAGTGAGTTATGATGCAGTCGTAATCCATCCAGAACACTGAGATCAACCAACCTGGTGTTTCTGGATCTTTCTAGATCTTTGCCCGGGATATATTATGTACTTTGGCCTTTGCAGTTCATTTCTTCAACAGCTTTTAATAAAAGAGCTGGTCAACAATAATCCCCTCTGGGATTTCTGTGCCTATCAAAGGAGGAAAGAACCTTTTCTTTACAACTTCTAGTCTTATTTCTGCAGCCTAAAGTCCAAAATTACTTTCATCTTTAATGGATGAGTAAAATACACTAAATCTTGATGTTTTTCGCCAGTTTTCCGCTGTAATGTTGCGTCACTGCCTTCTTTCTCTCCTTCCCTTGTGTCCTCGCCTTCTCCCTCCAAATATCACCTGCCTGCAGCAAAAATAAACCAACAGACAGACTTATTTAAACACTCTTTTTTTGCCCTCAGTGAACCAGCGGACACAGACTCACCTGACGGCCTGCTTTCCGGTGTTTCCAGTTGCCAGCGGACGCCGATATACAAGCCCTTCACGCAGTGCAGACACCCGGTGGACTGCTCGCCGCACCCGGCGCCGCACAGCGTCACCGACGAGGAGCTGCACTTTGTGAAGACCTGCCTGCAGCGGTGGAGGACGGAAGTGGAGAGCGACATAAGCGGTACGCTCACGACGGAGTCGCGTGGGCCACAAATGGCACACTTTACACGTCGTTTGATCTATCGATGCCGGCTTTCGTGTGCAACAACAAACCAATTACAAACTGATGAGAGCAGATGGAGCGTCATGACATATTTATCATGACCGTGAAATAACGGTAAACCCCAGGTTTGCCGAAGGCACTTCCTTTTACTGCACTTTGTTTCACCGAACAACCTGGAATAAAAGTACCTGCTATGTAAATATAAATATAAATAAGTGTTCCAGGAAAGAGCTTCTAAAGTGCCTTAGGAAAATGTACCTTCACTAAAATAGAGCTTAATGTCTCTCTTTATATCTGTCAGCTGATTGTGACCCAGGTCTGTCCCAGGGAACAGATAACAATAAATGTGAAATGTCAAGTTGAATCCAAAACTTTTCCCTAATGGGAGGAAACATGAGTGAAAGGAAGAGAAAAAAGTACTACTCTACTTTATTCATTCTCAGAGCTAAAGGCCAACATCGACAGGCTCTCGCAGAAACTGGAGGGCATCTACGCGGACAACAGTCTCTGCCAGGTAAGACTTCAAATTCAGCAATTCAATCACTTTCTTTCCTTCACGGAACTCGACCTTGTGACCTTTCGATATTCTAACACAGTTTTCTGGATGATTTAGTTCAGGAGATGCAGGCTCCACAGAGTCAACACCAAAAATATCAAAATGTTCCTTTTATTCTGTGTGCAATCAATGCTTTTGATTTCTGGCAGTTCTTTTAAAACTGTGCTGGGCCGATGTTAATTATTTATGTTACATATATATATATATATATATATATATATATATATATATATATATATATATATATATAGATATACGTATATATATATATATATATATGTATCGAAGGTTTTTTTTTAAAATACAGCTAACAGCAACACAACTTTCCCCTTGAGAGACAATGAAGCTCTGAATTCTTGCTGATATGCCGTTGTGCAATCACGTAACAGGTTCCCTACAGACTCCACGCTGTGCTCGTGCACGAAGGCCAGGCGTCGGCGGGCCATTACTGGGCCTACATCTACGACCACGGCAACCAGCGCTGGATGAAGTACAACGACATCTGCATCACCGAGTCGGCGTGGGAGGAGCTGGAGCGGGACTCGTTCGGCGGCATGACCAACGCCAGCGCCTACTGCCTGATGTACATCGACGACCGGCTACCCTACCTCATCACAGGTACACGTGTGTGTGTGTGTGATGTACAAGAACTACGTGTACTGTATGGACACACGCAGATATCCGCCGTGTTTTCATAAATTTATGTCCTGAAGACACATCAGAAATCATTAATACTTTAGAAACCAATAGCGTGTTTGCACCAATTCAACTCGTAGCGTTTCCACTAGCATAGTATCTGGTACCAGGTACTTTTTACAAATAGTTTTTATTAACTGATTCTAATGATTCAGTTACACTGAAAACAACTGCTGCACAAGTCACTCGTCACTCGTTTGTGTGTGTTGCGTGTAAAACGAAGTCACCGTGCAGTGATGACTCTGCCCAAGTTGACTAGGTACTATTTTAGTAGTGAAAAACCAACCTAAACTGTGCCGTGCCGTGCCGAGGCGTGGCGAGCTGGGACCACAGGTGGAAAATGGGCTTAAATGTTTGGGATGAGCCGATAAGATTCTTCGTGTTGATACTTCACATGCTTTATTATGCACAGACTGTAAACATGCAATTGTAAAACATAAAACCTTTTAGCTGAGTCATGTTGTCATGGCTGCTTATTTCCTCTTTATGGGAGGAGAATATTTGTCACCCAGTTGGAGAATTAGGTCTTTTTAAATAGCTTGAAATGACTAGGTAGTTAAAAGGTGTACAATGACTGACAGTGGAAAGTTGTGATATTAATATCAGACATGAAAAAGTGATATCGAGTTAGTAAGGGCCAAAAAAGAAGTCCCATTTTGACTGATAAGTCTTCTTGGTGTAAATCGACTCATCATTGCATACAGATGCATACATTCTCCTTTAAATTAATGAAAATTAAAAGCTTTTTGTAATCATGTGTGCTTTTAACACAACTGTGAAAGCTTTTCTATAGTAGAAGACCAGAAACAGTCGGTTTTTTTGAGTGCATTAACACAAGAGCTGCAGCTAATGATTCGTTTCTTGATCAATTAATCAGTCGTTTGGTCCAAAAAACAAAGATATTCGGTTTATTGTAATAGAACTGCAAAGGAAACCAGACAATAAAAACATGTGGAAAGTGGAAATCAGAGAACTCTCATTCATTTCTCCCCAGAAGACACCGATGATGAGACAGGCCAGGTGTTGCATGGCATGGACTCCCTGCCGCCCGTCCTCAAACGCTTCGTCCATGAAGATAACCGCTGGTTCCAGCAGGAGCTCAGTGAATGGGAAGAGCAGTTCTGTCAGACAGCAACGCCACAGGAGGAGTCCGCTGCTGCTGCTGCTGCTGCTGCTTCTGCTTCTGCAGAGTCGCCTGATCCTGGACCCGACAGTGCGGAGCAACAACCTGTTGAGCCAGCACCTCAGTCAGGACCCAGCAGTGAAGAGCTGGACCAGGGAGCTGCTTCAGAACCACAACCAGATCCAGAAGTGGAGAAGGATCCGGAGACAGAACCGGAAGAGAAGCCTGAAGGTCTGTAGTGGAGCTGCAACTAACGATTATTTTCATAATCGATTAATCTGTGGATTATTTTCTCGATTAATCGATTAATCGTTTGGTGCATAAAATATCAGAAAACCTTAAAAAATGTTGATCGGTGTTCATCAAACCTGGAAATGATGATGTTCTCAAATGTCTTGTTTTGTCCGCAAACCAAAATGATTCACTTTTAATGATTTCTTTGTTATCCAGAGCAAAGAAATGCTTAAAAAAAAACCTTAAACAATCAGAAATCTTGATCATGAAAAAAACTTCAAACCGATTATCAAAATAGTTATCGATTAATTTAATAATCGATTAATTGTTTTCAGCTCCAGTCTGTAGAGGTGAAGGAAGGAGAATCAGGAGAGGGGTTGTGTGTTGTTTTTCAAATAATGAATATGAGCATAAAAAACATGCATATATGATGGTAAATATTCACCATGAATTTAAATTAATGGTTAAGTTGTAACACAACATATACAGAAGCAGATCAAGTAGATTTCACAATTGAAATGTTTGATCTGCATGTTTGATCAGTTATGATACAGTATGTTGTCACTGCGTGGATGCAGAACCGTCATAGTTCACATTGCAGCACTTTTGCAATTGTAAATAAAACAATAATACCTATGATCCCACATGTCAAAAGAGTTGAGGATCTACCTTTATTTACCTGATAAAACATAGATGTAGCTGCACAGTATTACAATGACTAAGTTTTACATGTTGGGGGAGATGACACATTTTAAAATAGCTTTTAAATAACTTTGTATTAAGCTGGGGCAGCCGTTGGCCAATTGGAAAGGGAGCTTGACTTGTAACCAGAGGGTTTGAATCTCAACCGGTCAAGGGTGCTGGAGTACCTCTGAGCAAGATACCTGACCCCCGTTGCTCCCCACACATCCTAGTGCCAGTCCCAAGCCTGGGTAAATGGGGGGGATGGGCATTATGCACATCACCATACAAGCTGTGGTGACCCCCAGCGGCAGAAGCCGAAATTAGAAATGACACAGTATATTCAGCAATTATCTTTATTCATGTCAGTATTTTTTCATATTGTACATTCATAGATGTTAAAATGAATGTTTTATCGCCTTCACCTTGACCGCCTTTGCTGCCAACACAGTAAATTCTCCTCATTGTTAGACTCATAAAGGACTTCTCTTATCTTATCTTCAAAGTCATCTTCCATGCCTGCATTTATTCACTCTCTGGTTTTGACCCCAGAGGAATCAGAGTTAACGCCGCCGCCGTCGTCACAGAGCGATGGCTGCCAGCCAGACGACAGTGGCAGTACAGCAGCAGTCACCGACACCACGGCGATGAATCAGAGCTCCACTCCAGCCGAGAAGGAGACGCAGGAGAGTCAGGTGGGCACGTCCGTGGGAACCCTGCCTTCCTCCCCCCACCCACCCATCTGTTCCCTCCCCCGCTGCTGAATATGGGTCAGAAATTCTTGGCCACAAAAATAAAGTGTGTACATGTGGGTCAAGGGTCCCATTTCACCACTTAGCATAGTGACGGAAATGTCTGGACGAGTCAAAGCGATGTACAGATACAGGCGAGGTCGGGAGTAATTACTGCCTTCCGCTAATTTGTTTTATCCTCTGTGGTTTGTTCAGAGACTTACCAAGTATTTTTTTTACTTTTCTTTTTTTTTAGCTTGACTGTGGTCCAATACAATAATACCACAATAACAGACCAGGGAGCTGCAACAGCGCCATTCAAATGGTTCCCTGTAGGACTGTGTGATAATTCAGTAACTTATCAGTAAATGATGTCTTTCAACTTAAAAGTTTATCATATAAGCGTTGTGCAAACACAGCTTTGAGATAAACTCTTAATGACTTTGAATGTTTTTACTTCACATTTGATTTTTAAATCTGCTTAAAAAAAGTTTGTTTTCTCTCCATAAATAAGTTTAACGTCACACACGGCTGCTTTCCTCAACTTTCACTCAGGAGCCAAAATCAATATTTAATCATCTGACATTACTCGTCAATATTGACCAATTACTTTTACATTATATCACTCGGTAACAAAGTTAAGCTTGTGACTAGAAACCACTTCATTAAAATGTATGGATTTATTTATTTCGGCGTGATATTGAGTCATTTAATATTTTTGTTTTCGCGACTCTTTCTCTGGCAGACGCCTGATCCCGAAGCAGAGCTTAGCAGCCAGGAGTCGTCTGACCTCCACGAGGATAAAGGAGACACTGAGGCGACGGGCTGCAGCTCGGAAAAAACAGAAACCGAGCCGGAGGCTCTGAGAGAAAATCCTGAGCGTGAGGCTGAGCAGGAGGGCGAGGGGGAGGAGCAGCAGCAGCAGCAGCAGCAGGAGGTCCCAGTGAGACCACGACGGACCGAGAACGAGGTCTCGGAAGTGGAGATCCCCAACGTGGGCAGGATCATGGTGAGAGCGGATGCTGATGGATACAACGAAGAGGTGAGTGCATTGCACAGTAACTGTTTTTCACTTTAGCTTATGTTAGTGTCAAACACTAACATTGAGGACACCAAGATAAAGTTAATGACCAGCTCAACCAATGAACCACACAGGTTAGTGTTTTGAAGGAATAAATGCAAGAGTGATCATCCTTGCTTTGGGGACATTGTTAGTTGTTACTATAACTTGATTCACACAAATTATACAAAAACAGAACTGACTATATCGTTCGAATTCTAAAGAATCACATTTATAATCCAGTCTTTATTTATTCATTTACGTGCTGCTTTATTAGACATGGACAGTGCATAATAATTAAGTTTTTATCCCATAGCCCATGGTGTGATGTTACAATAGGCTGCGTTCAAACAGAATTACTAAACTGATTTTGCTACTAGTTGTTATAAATAATCTATTTGACGTTTTAATCACTCCTCTGCCTCTTTCCTTTCTGATGCTCCGTCTTTTCCCCCAGATGATGCTGACTCCAGCGATGCAGGGTGTGATTCTGGCCATAGCCAAGGCCCGACAGATTTTTGACAGCGAAGGCCCCGAGGCGGGCCTCATCAAGGTGTGACCTTTGACACCAACACCGCTATCACAAAATCACTGCATGATTAAAGTGTGTGTGTGGGGAGGGGGGGTTGTGAGCAGCTTGTTCTACGGACACGGAATTAACTGCTGCATTTTTTTTCAGCATTAATCATAAGTGATAAAAATGTGCTCTAATAAATGACAGACATTTTATAATCCACTGTGTTCCGAGGGCAAGGAGCTCAATGTCAAGAACGAGACGAGTGGAACAATCTTCACATTGTTAATGACGACACACAGACACAGAAAGTATTTTCCAAATTGGCCTCTTGTGCTTAAGAGAAAATTCTGTTTGTTCACATGAAGAGACACTTATTTAAAGCTTGAAGTTAGGATTTAAAATCTGCTGTGTTTTATCGACACATGTTCCCTTACTGAGGGCTTTATTCTTGAGCATTTAGCCAAAAAGCAAACGCTAAAATCACCCCCTCTGTGTCCGCCAGGCTTTCCACGAGGAGTATTGTCGCCTGCATGAACTCTCCGAGGAGGAGACGACGCCTCAGGAGGACGCTCGTCTGCAGCACTCTCTCGTCTACTTCTTCCAGAATGAGGCGCCCAAGCGCGTCATCGAGAGGACGCTGCTGGAGCAATTCACGGACCGCAACCTGAGCTTCGACGAGAGGTGATCCTGTAGTTATTAGCTAAAAACGAAAACACACACAATAAGAAACATCCACCTCAGTAAAGTGATGCGACTGCAAACACTGAAACACAAAAGATCCACTGTTGCCGTATAGACAAAAAGTATTCCATTTAGAAGCTGCTTTGACTTCTGTTCGTGAAGACCAACCAGAGGCAGAATAATATAGTTTGGGGATCAAGAAAGTCTTAGACAAGGTGGGAAAAATAAGGCACTCAAGCAAAAAGCCTTTAATATTTAACGGCTGTTGAATCATATCAACGGTAGAAACATAGCAATGCTTCTCAGCCACTGAGGCCGTCATTTGAGTTTTAGTGCCTCACGTCAGGACAATAATATTGGATCACAAACGCTAAAGGTCAAGGTGAAAATGTCTGACAGGCAAGTGGAGAATAGAATATGTGGGTTGTGGTTCCAAAGATCGGCAATTCCAATGCTTTAGAATGTTTTTAAAATATTATATAATATTCAATGCCCTCAAATCAACATGTACATGTTCCTCTTGTCCGCCTGAAGGCCACAGCTCGATCACACCTGACCTCTCAGGCACTCAACAAAAGTCTCCAGCAGTTACGAGCGAGGGGTCAACATGTTCGAACAAACTCAAGGACGCCTATGTAAATGTAAAACCAAGCCTTCATTGTCAGTGGCCTTTCACTGCGGCACACTTATTGCCCACCAGGTGGCATCAGATGATCTCACTGATGTGGATCCCCCACCTTTTTAAGATGACAGATTTAAAACCTTACATGTATCCTAATAGCAAATTTATAATATAATGTTTCTGACCGTTTCACTGCCATTTCTGTAACATCTAATATTATTTTAAAAAACAGCCATTTCCAAGACATATGCCTGACTAATGAATCAACTTAATTTCATGCTCCAACTCAAGGAAAAGGCTGGGGGGAAAAATAATAAAGCAAATTAATTTGGAGACCTTTAAAAAGTGTGTATAATATAATATACTGGCGTAGGAAAGCACTACAGTGGGCTTAGTGTGCCATCTAGTGTGGAGAGCAGGGATGTGCAGTCAACGTGGTTGTATGTTTTTCAACATCTGGCCTCTTTATATGTCGGACATGTAAATGCAGGGGCATCAGTATCATGAGGGAAGCCCGTGCCAAGCTGCGCCTCATCAAGCCCGAAGACATGGACATGGATGAATATCTGGTAAAACCTCAAACAATCAGTGCTTTATTCTTTTGAGATCTTCAAATTACACAAATGAGGAAAGAGCTGGAAAAACAGAAAATAGGAATTGTTTTTTTTCTCCGTGTCTCTCACACAGCAGTGGCACGATGAATACAGGCTGTTCAGGACGGTGTTCGTCTACCTGCTCACGGGGCTGGAGCACTACCAACACGGGAAGTAGGTGTCAAATAATCCCCATGTTTTGCTGCACCAGAAATCTCATGCACCACTTGGGCGAAGAAACATTCATTCATTTATTCATTCATTCATGGTTTCCTGCTTTATCCTCCACCTGAGGGTGAGGTCAGCAGCCCATCACATAGCTAACACACACCTATCACTCTCATATTGTCTGCACTTTTTTTGGACTGGAAGAAAATGCACAAGTACACATGAAGAACATGCAAACTCCATATGGAAAAGTTGAGTTCACATCAGTTTAAAAGCTAAATTTGACGACTGAGCCACAGTTCTTGGAGCTCTATTCTATACTATTCATTCAGTGGAATAAACAAAGACACAGAGATTAAGGGGAACTGATTTCAAGGGTTAATAAAGTTTTTTCTGTCATTGTTACTGAAGATCGTTTTTTCACCTGCGGATCAAAAATATCAGTGTTGTGTTTTTTAAAAATGGTATTCTAAGGCATTTTCTTTCGTTTTCGTGTGTGTGTGTGCTGCAGAATGAAGGAGGCGCTGACGTACCTGGCGCACGCGTACGAGACCAACGCCAGCCTGCTGAAGAACGGCGAGAAGCGTGGCGTGGACAAGTCTCTGATTGCAGTTTACAGGAGGAAATGTCTCACTGTGAGTAAGACGACGACGACTCTGCGAGACACTTCTGTGTGAAACCACAGCACACTATTGCGAGCCACGATAAACGGCCGAGGCTCCATCTTACATTTACCTTAACACTGACGAGAGAGCGGAAGGAACACAGTGAAAACACAGAGCTATTCAACGAGAGGCCTTAAGAATATGTCTGCTGCTCTATCTCACTGTTACTGACTTATTTACAAGCAAAACAACCTTTAGTTTCCTGCTGGTTTTTCACCAAAATCCAAGAAAATAATTTAGTTTGCATGGATTTGATAGTCGCTGGTCTTCTGCTGCCTTGTTTAGTTAATTTGTGTTGCAAAGGTAAAGCTGACTCAAGGATAGCAAACACCAAAATCACAAAATAAATGTAACTATGGATATGGAAGACAAAACTGCAGTCTCCCCTTAGTGCCAAGATGAATAGGTGAATAAATGTAAGTTAAAAACACATTAATAAAAGCAAAGACATGGGGATAAATGAATGGATATGAATCAAATAAGTAAAAAGCTTTATTTATTTGGAGATGAAATTGAAAGCAGCCTTCACAAACTCAATGAAGAGATCGTTTTGTCAAGTTACCCCAAAAAAACTTCAAGTTAAGGAGGAATTTCAGCTTTTCATGCATTAAGATGCAACATAAGTCCTTTACCTGTAACCAAGCTGCAAACTTCACAATCGCTCCCTTCTCCTTCCTCCTCACAGACGTTGAATGAGAGCGCTTCGCGGCTGTTCGGCAGCGGCGAGGAGAGCAAAGTGGAGGAGGGCGTCGCCATCATGGACGACGCCGTCATCCCCTGCCTCCACCTGATGAGCCGTGACTCGGCTTTGTCCCAGGACGACCGGGACGCCATGGAGAGCATCCGCAGCCACTGGTGCTGCTGTCTGGGCCAAGACATGGAGGGTATGACTGTTTATGACCACACCAGCATGTTAAATGATAATTCACTAACCAAAAGGTTTATCTGCATTCGTCATATTTTATTTTGTGGCTCCTTTTATCATACTGTGTGATTTACTCACCTAGAGCCTAGATCTAGGCTCAAATACAGAAATTCCCTTTATAGCATATAAAATAGGGGCTGTTTTGGTCATTTCTAAAGGGATATTACAGTCGGTGCATAACATACAGTTGACTGTGTTCAGCTCAGAGTGTTCAGAGGAACTGATTTTAACCACTTAACAAAGGGATTACTGAATAAAGTCCACACAAGCGTATGTGTGCCCGATCTATAATAATCCGTAATTTGGTGTGGGGGGGAATGAGCAGTTTAGTTTAGTGAAATAAACTTCAATTTCCGGTTGGCAAAAGAAAGCAGTGAAGACATTGTTAATATTGCATACAATAGATTTTATTAGGTTAGGCACAATCAGCTGTATGTTATAATGTTGAAGTACCTCATACAACCACACTTCAAGTATTCCTGTGACCAGAAACTACATTTGATGTACTTTTTCCAGCCTATTTCTTTCATTACTAAATCTAAGCTTCCTTTGTGTCCAGACTCACTGCAGGTGAAGCTGGGTGAGTTGCTTCCCCGGGTCCTGGACGGCACGTCGGAGACCATGGTGCTCAAAGACCCCCCTAAAGTCCACGTGAACCAGGCCCACGACCTGTGCAGTCGCCTGGCGGCCGTCATGGAGTCCCTTCACAACACCACGATAGTCACCGTCAAGTAAAGTCCGAAATGAAACCTCCTTCAGCCGTGCGCTGCCACTGCGAGCGCCGTGGGCGATAGACTGTTCGGACTGTGGGGATGAGACATTGGTTTAGTTTTTACTAGGCTCTTTTTTTATCAGCTGGTTTTGGTTTTGCACATAAGCATGATTTTGACATGTCAAGAAAAGCACTCGTTAGGGATTCATAGAGGATTGATCATGGCTGTCACACGATGACTACGTGCTCATTGCAACAGCATTGCCATATCAAGACATTAAAGCTTTTTCAGTTCATTTCTAATCATGCTTACAAAAAATCTACTTGAAAGTCTAATTTTGAATCTTTTAGCACAAGAAGCTCCCTTTTCTAAAAAAAACAAACAAATATTGCAGTATCTTCTATGACCTGCAGAAGTGGCAGCCTGTAACATCACAAGTAAATATACTTATTTTTTAACGTCTTCAGGTTCCTTAAAAGCACATTACTTATATACATAAACACAACACATATGTACATATGTAACAATTTACTCTCTGTAGCTGTATCCAGCTTCTTTTCTGCGTTGCACTCGCTATGAGACGATGAAAACGACCCGCTGAACGCATGACGACTTGACAGCAGCTGAACAACGAAGCCTTAAAGGTGCAGTGTGTTGAATTTGGTGGCATGAAAACAGGATTTAACATTTCATTACTTATGTAGTCTTACCCAAAATTGCGAGATGATGTTGTTGTTGTTTACCTCACAATGAGCAGCCCTTTGTATCACACTGACCTTTTTCAATACTATACATGTCGAGATGTTGGCTGAACTGACTGAAATGGTACTTTATTGTATTGACACCCAGATGATGCGATCGGGAGTCGAATTACTACTGCATTTATATGCTCAGCCGGACCTGAGTCAGACTCACATTGGCCCAGAGGACCTGCTTATGTGCCACAGTCCTCTCGAAGCTCTGTAATGCTAACAACAGAGGTCGACATTGATTCGTTGAAATACACCAGACTCTTCTTTTGAAATGAGATTAACACATGTTTTGGGATTTTTAAGTCTTTTTAACTGATCTGCAGTTTGGCATCGTTCGGTTTGAATCCTGTGTCGGACGTCGTGCTCATGACTCTTCCAGTGACAACACTCTCTGACCAATCAGTGGCCGGCAGTCTGTTGACATCACTATTTTAGTATCGGCTCAGCTTGTTTGGAACAAGCCAAGCTGTGCTAGAACTGTATAATGGAAAAGCACCACAGTAGAACTTGGCTGTTGTTACGGTTTCTGCAAAACCACACAGCTCAGTGCCTGTTTGAGTATTAGTTGCAGTTTTCTCATTTCTCTCATGCCACTGAATCCTACATACTGGTCCTTTAAATCGAACTGACATTCTGGAAAAACAAAAAAAAGGTTCATATAGGGATGTGTTAAACTGATGGTGTAAACTTTTAACACTGTCAATGACTGGAGGAGTTGCAGCCTGTTGCTCAACTCTGCAGGGTAGTGACGAGGCTGCTGATGAGCTGAATGTGTTGCCGAGCAGTGAACACAGCACCATAAGCCTTTATTCAAGGCTTAAAAAAACCCACTGGACTTGTACTTGCACAGTAAACAAATACCACGTTAGCTTTTTTTAAATGTATATGTTGTATTACTTTTTCCAAAACAGATTCTCAAAACAAAACAAGAATCCACTCTTAGATGAAGTTCAGATACACGTGAGTGCTTGTTATGCATAATAATTAAAGGCAGAATGCTCTGTTTCAAACATTGAGGTCAGTGCATCTGTGAACCGGGTCTAATAATACATGGCGACTCTTCTTTGTGAATCCTGTTGAACAGATGTGCCTTATCTGCCTTTTTCTTTTTTCTTTTTTTTTAAACATGTCAGTCCTTTGAAAGGAAAGACGTGGACGGGAGGAGAATGGTGTGTGTGTGATTGTGAAAATCAGTATGAATAAATCGTGTAGTAGCCACCTCTGCAGAGCTGCTGATCCCACAATGCCTTTTTCACTTGTAGTCTGTGATGATATTAATAAATATTTTAAATATGAATCGTCTATTTTTGTCAATGTGCTTTTTATCTCATTTCATTTTAAAAAAAATCTTTGAAATTCTTCAGTGGAACTAATGGAGTTAGGTGTTCGAGAGAGTCATTATAGTTTAAACTTAAGTATTATTATCCTTTCCACTCATCGTGAGTTGGGTTATAGGCCACGTGTTCTCTTAAGTGCTGGGATTCTTGTGTTTGTTTCATGGCTTTATTCTAGAATAGCTACATGTAATCTTCCTAAAATAACATAAGCCGCTTTTATCTCTGTGTGTAATACGGCACAACACCACAGTGTGCTTCTTCATTGTGAAAGGAAGCCTTTACAGTAGAGACACAATTATACTGAGATTAAAGCAATAATACTCTGGAGTATTGGATAATCTCACTTGGCTTTCTTTTCCAAAACAGTTTCATCCAGCATTTATTATTTAACCAGGATAAAATAACACAAAATCAACAAGATGTTATTGTCATATTATAGAACTAAAATTCTCGTCAGTATTAATGTTTTCTTTGTTATCCAGAGCAAAGAAATTAAGAAAAGATGAACATTTAAGAAGCTTAAAAAATCGGAAATCTTGTTTTAATCATGAAAAAAGGTTCAAACCGATTAATCGATTATCAAAATAGTTGTCGATAAATTTAGTAATCGATTAATAATCAATTAATCGATTAATTGTTTCAGCTCTAATATAAGCAATATGTTTTTCACGCTCAACAGGAGGAACTATAAATAAGCAGAAATATTAGAAATAATATTATAAATAGAATAGAATAGAATAGATGTACTTTATTCATTGCAAACTAGGATTTTTTTTAAAATGTTTCTGTAGTTTATCATTATATATTTTTTAATCTCCTGCGATGTTTTCATTTTTAAAGCCACATAATCCAGCACATTATTTTTTTTCTATTCACTTTGATCACTTTCTTTTTTTTTGCAGTGAGGACTCTCAAAGTGAAATTGTGCTTTGCTCAATTTTCCATTGGCAAGTCAGCCAATGTAGGGGGACATTCAATTTTATTTTATTTTTCTGTACAGTGATATGATATGACATGATATGATATGACGACCGGTGCCATAAAGTCTAAAAAAGCTGCGCCTGTGAAAACACAATTTATCAACACATCAACGACTGCGCCGAAGTCCGGATCCGGATCGCGGTGGTTTTATTTTGAAAAACGGATGTTGGTAACCCTGCACACCAGCGAGCTTCGATCCAGAGCGTTCACCGCTCCAAATTTGGGGTTGGATAGAGGGATTGACTTGGGAGAATAGATTGACAGGAAGCTTGACCGCGGTGTGAACTTCAGCTGGCAGTGACTGTGGTGAGATGAGTATGAGGAGAAACGGACTCTGTCTCTTCTTCTGCCGGTGTTCTGAGCGGAGCTGCTGTTGCTAATAATTATGTGTGAGGAAAAGGCGGAAGTTGCCGAGACAACACAGCGATAAAGGTTCGTCCTGGTGTGGATACTTCCATTTATTGTGTCGCGCAGCGTGGGAAGAACTGCTCCGTGGAGTTTGACTCTGTGAAAGGCTCTGCAGCAAACCGGTAAGTTAAGAATAAAACAACTATCGTAGTTAAAAAAACAAACATGTTTAGTGAGCTAACTGAGTTAGCTAGCTAAGGAGTGGTTGCAAAGCGCTGTCGTTATACTCATTTAAATGCATCAACTAAACTACGAGTGTTTTTGTTATGGTTGATTTTTTCCTCTTTTTTTCTAATGTACTGTTAGTTTAATGATGGGTTAGCTTTCTGTTAGGCGAACTCGGGAAATGGATCCTGCTAAGTTAACCACTGCTCTAAATATACTGTACTTAGGCTCATGTGTTAGCTTTGCGAAATCAGCAGGTGTGAAGGGGCCACTGGGTGTAACCGTGGGTGTAACTCATCTTCTCTTATAATGTCATGTAGAAAACACACCTTTTCGAAATAAATTCTACTTCACACACTCAAACAATACAACACAGGTGACAGCACAGCACGTGGAGGAAAAGGGTGGCAAAATACCTAAATAAACAAACTCACAAAAGTTTAATATATATATATTCAATAGTTCACAATAATCATATTTGCTCGATTATCCGTTAATTAGTAGATTGTGTAACTGAAGTGAGTTTATATAAACATCCAAGTCTCGTAAATCCACTTTTCAAAATAAAGTTCTATTTCACACACTCAATAAAACATAGGTGACAGCACAACATATTTGTATCAAACAAATAGGAAAAGGATGAAAAAATACCTAAATAATACACATTTTTTATATTCCGTAGTTTCCAGCAATCATATTTGTTCAATTATCCGTTAATTAGTAGATTATGTAACTGAAGTAAGCTTATACAAACAACATGCACAGTACATTGAACAATCATAGATATTGATCTCACTCTTCTTCTCTCTAAACTCTATTTCACACACTCACTCAAACAATACAACATTTATTGTTAAAAAAAGTAGGATAAGGATGGAAAAATTGCTAAATAAACAATCTTACGCAAATGTTCAAAAGCATACTACTAATCACGTTGCTTATCCAGTTATACTGCATTCACATGAATATATCATCAGCAGAATTAAGAATGAACAATTATTCCTTTACAAAACTCCAATTAATATAGTCATTATTTTATTTTTTATTACATTTATTCTGTGGATGTTTTATATTTTTGATGCACACTTCTGATATTTGTGTTTTCATTTTCAATCGATCACTAAGGGTTATTCTGCTGCTGCAATATTGATCTTTACAAATCAGCTGATTGTTAGTGCTGCAACCAAGGATTATTTTTCATAATCGATTCATCTGTTGATTATTTTCTTGATTAATGGTGTACTTGTTTGGTCCGTAAAACGTAGAAAAATGTTGATCTGTGTTTCCCAAAAAAAAAACAATCAGTGAATTTAGTAATCGATTTAATACTTTTTTTTTTACTCCATCTGATAAAATATAATCATAAAAATAAAATAAAAATTAAAATAAACACACACAATTGGTTAACTCTTCCTTCTTTAGTTAAATTACTTACAATACAATCAGGTGTATTTTTCCTAAATTGTGCAGCCTTCACTACAGTGCATGGCAACTCCTTTTCCGCCACGTTTGTTTTACTGCTGACTTTCTCATGAGATGGTTGGTGTGCAAGTTTTAGCACAAACTCGGAAAACCTGTGTGGTTCATGTTTGCACAGTCAAAAACACGAGCCACAATGTCAAGTTTCACTTTGTGCAGTTTTAAACTTTAGACTTTCAGTCCTTCCCCCAATAAGTGGCTTTTAGTTGCCTGTGTTTGCTTTACTTTCACCTTTATACGATTTAAAATTTTATAAGATAGTAAAATATGCTCTCCAATTCAGCCTCACACACACTGGCTATGTGGACCTGGACACCAATCAACCATATCCTATGACAAGCTTTCTCACACTCACTCACACACCACAAGCCCACTAACAAACACTCACCTAAGTGCACCCTAGTGCAAATTATTTCTATATGAATTGCTGTGGTTGTTAAGAAATGTTGATTGGTGTTTATCAAAACAGTTTTTTTCGCTCACGCAGGCTCTGTTTTTAACAATCTACTGAATACATGGTGGACGTCTCAGGCTGCATCCTAACTACTTCATTTTCATTTAAAAATGCTTAAGTTCTGCTCCAGATACGCCTGTCGTCCACAGTTGCCCGAGCCTCAAAAATTGAGAAATTTAAAAATACTGGTCGCTCCTTTTTTAGTTCATTTTCGTTTGGACGGACAGAAACTAGTGCTGATGACACTGTCTACCACATCCACTTCCTGACTGGTTCTTATCGGCTGTGCACCAAAAAGTAAACACTCATTTCCAGTTTATGTGTAACAATAGACATCCCTGCTTTGACAATTCACCTTTCTTGTTACTCGTACTTTCTGAAACTAAATAAACAACTGCAGTATTTGAACATGAAGTTGGTTTAACCTAACTTTATTTCCGATTAATACTTATGTTTACTTATGTGTTTTCTATCATGATTTAGAACTTAAAACATCCTGTGTTATTTCTAATATGAATAAGAACATACTGTGTAGAAACAGGAAATTAGAAGTACAGATGCTGACTTATTTTTAAACGTCTCCTGGGGTTGTTCTTGTGCGTAACTTTTCTCAATATTTCCTGTTTTTCATTTGTCATCTTTTTACTTCAGCTCACACACGTCAATAGAGAGGAAGGTCAGTACCAGGCGGCCTTTGTTACACTTTATCTTGACTTTTATCTTTGACTTTGGAAAAAGCATTTAAAAACATTAATGTGGCAGATGTTTGAGTGTATCTGAAGAAGAAAAAGTTCATCCCGGGTTGTGGGAATATTTGTGTTTTTCCCTTAAAAGACTGAACATGTCGATGAACTTGGACAGAAGCGTGGAGCTCCAGTGACTGATGGCGAGATTACACTGACTGCATGAAGTCTGTGTTGTGTTCCTTTTGGCATCATTTAAAATCCGAAAGCAAATGGGCTACTTTATTTAAGCAATCATTCTTATACATTTTTGGTTCTAAATGGAGGGAAAAAAAGAAAGCGTGGAATCCTGTATCAGCCGTCAGCTGCAGAAAAACGTATAATGTTAACTAATTATGTGTTTTGTATATAAAGGCCCTTTAGGCACAGGAACTGTCAAACAGCCTTGGGTTATTAATGTTGTGGTATTTGGCTGTGGTCCCTGCTATGTACTGGCCCCAATAAAAGTCAATATTCATTTCAACTTGAGTCAATATTAATAGTGTCATTAATACATAAAATGACATGCACACAGGCCTGATGAAATTATTATTTTTAATCTTTTTGTGTGATTTATGGTCTAAATGCCAACTCTTAACATAACACAAACGTCATCTTCATCACCAGGAGCCATGAGCAGGGAGCTGAACGTGCCAATGGGCTCCCCAGATCCAGGAGTCTCAGAGCCGGGTCAGGACCGAGGGGGGATGGACTATCGGGACTGGGTGCGGCGCAGTTACCTGGAGCTGGTCAGCTCTAACCATCACTCGGTTCAAGCGCTGTCCTGGAGGAAACTGTACCTGAGCAGAGCCAAGCTGAAGGCGTCCAGCAGGACATCTGCACTGCTCTCTGGCTTCGCCATGGTCAGTCATGTTATTCTGTGTTATTATCAATATCTTCAAGAGCTTTTGCCGATAACCGACACCAGTTATGTTTTATTCTCAACTGCAGAGGTCGTTTAGTCTCTTCTGTAGTAAGAATTAACATAATATTTACCATACTCGTGTCACAGCAGGTGCAGGTAGACATTTTCTTCGTCAAAAAATAATAGTTGGAAGGGGCACAAGCTTAGAAGTCGATGAGGCAGCTGCTTATTCTGCCAACTGTTTTAGTCATTTAAGGGTGACATATTGTAATATATTACATTTTAAAGCCATTTTAATTCAAAGACTGAGCTGATTTTAAACCACCTCCATTTCTGTGTTAAGATGGTACTTGCAAGACTTTGTTTTTGGATCATAAATATGTCACAGATACAGCTCCCCCTTCACAATTATTTTAATTAAGACTGCAACAGTTGTTTGATTATTTAACCGGTCATCCCTTACCGAATAATTCTGAATCAATTCATGTTCGACAGTTTTTTTCTCTTTAATTTCAGCTTCTTCAATGTCACAGTTCATAGATTCTTTGTGACAGTAAACTCCTTTATCTTTACTTTTGGTGTGTGAACAACACAAGGCGTGTTCAGATGTCGTCATTTTGAGGTTTGGGAAGCACACAGCGTTATTTTTGATCATTTTGTCACAGGTGGCCATGGTGGAGGTGGAGCTAGAAATGCAGTACACTTACCCCCACGTGCTGCTCATCGCCTTCAGCGTGTGCACCACCGTGCTGGTGGCCGTGCACCTCTTCGCTCTGCTGATCAGCACCTGCATCCTGCCCAACGTGGAGGCCGTCAGCAACATCCACAACCTCAACTCCGTCAGTGAGTCGCCACACGAGCGAATGCACCACTACATCGAGCTGGCCTGGGGCTTCTCCACCGCCCTGGGCATCCTGTTGTTCCTCACCGAGGTGGTTCTCCTCTGCTGGATCAAGTTCCTACCCGTAAACTCTGGCGGGGTCAGTAAGGTCTCCACCACGTCGACCACGCCTGTGGCCCAGAACAACGGCTGGCAGGCGGCGCTGGCCTCCACCATCATCATGGTCCCGGTGGGGGTGATTTTCATTGTGTTCACCATACACTTCTATCGCTCTCTGGTGCGCCACAAGACCGAGAGACACCACCAGGAGATCGAAGAACTGCACAAGATTAAGATCCAGCTGGACGGCCACGAGAGTGGCCTCCTGACTGTGTGACAACGACGACTTCCACTTGTTTCTCATATTTATGAAGCCTCACTCCTCTGACGTTTGTTCAGGTCACCAGTGTCGCTTCACCCGGACTCAGGCTCCTCTGGGCTGTTACACGTCAGACTCTTAACTTATTCTTAAGGTCAATTTGTGTTGTAAGATTTGTTTCCGTGAGCTTTGTCTGTTTTTTGATCTGTAATCTCTGTCAGTCAACAGTTAATGTTTAAAAAAAAAAACAGTTTACAGTCAAAGGGCTATTAGGTTCAATGTGCCATTTTTGTTTGGTTCGACGTGGTCGGAGTTTGATGCAGGTAACGGTTCAAGTCGGAGTCTTTTCTCTGTTCTCAATGAGTCTCAGATTGAATCACTTGTGTTTGAAAACGGAAGACAGGTTTGGCGACACTTTACAGCAACAGTATGGTAATAGTATGGTAATTATTTTGTAAATGAGATGTAATACCAGGTCAGCTTTAGGGCGCGTACAGGTGTATCGTATCAACTGTTTCTCCACACAGAATCAACGTTCTTGGAGAAACGGGTCCCAGAGTGATAAAATCTAAAAACATGAAACCAAAATGCAACTTCAGGAAAACCGATGTCATAGCATCACCTCTCAAACCTTTATCCTTTATGCGAGACATCATTCTTCCTGTGTTTGGAGTTTGCACGCAGAGTTCAAGCGTTACGCACCTGCTCCCCATCGTCTTATTAGTTTTTATGTGTTACGGCACCACATACAGGGCTGGCATATATATACTACAGCTTTTTGTGTGTATCCAGTTATTTCTTGAAACAGTGCCGTGTTTATGGAACAAAAAGACAAATATTGTGTAGTGTAAAGTTCTGTTTCTGTGTAGATTAGGTCTATCTGCATATGTTAATGCTGCAGTCGTGCTACTGACACGGAGCAGAGTAGATCGACAAACGCAGAAAAAACCACATCATATTTTAAAGTTTGTGTGGCATATTTGTCCGTTCACATGATGATATTTAAGTATTTAAGACTTAAAAATTTACGAGAGTGCGATAACTCGCAAATAAATATTATAATGAATTGAAGGCAGTCGGTAGGCACCATTTTTATCTACATCTTTTATCTATAAACTCGTAATAACATAAGCGACGATGCATTTCACCTTTATAATATTGTAATTGCCAGTTTGTACACTGATAGTAGCCCATAGGAATTCTTATTACCAGACTATTGCCTGGACGTCAGACTGGAAATATTGTGTATTACTGTAATAATCTATCCATATTACAACACTATTAGATTATAATTACACTTACCAACACAAAACTACCGTCAATATTTCCGATATGCCATGAAATATTGCAATTTTTCCGGTAATGTTTATTTTCTTACACCCCTTTACAAATAGTATAGTATTGCCAACTGATGATAAAGTTTTAACCATACTTTGACCATGTTGTTACTGTACTGTTAATGTATAGAATTCAAATGGCCACCAGTAGAGTAAACTAATAAACATTAATGCCATGAGGAAATTGCCAAATTTAATGTGGATCATTTAAAAATATATATGTATATATATATATTATTTTCTGCTTTTGATGCTGGTGTTTATGGTTTGGCCAAAGATGACGTTTGCACCGTTAAGCTAAAAACGTGAAAATGTGATTTTAAACATGTTTAAAAGTTTTACTCGATTATTCTGTACGTCTTGAGTAAGGCTTGAGTGAGATAAAATAAACAGTCTTAAACAGACATGCAGTAAAATGCTGCCGAGCCTTAACGCTACTCACTCGTGAATCACAACACAAACGTCAAAAGTGTTTGACTGTGTTGTGGTTGATTTAGTGTGTTTTTCGCTCATGTCTGTGCACATACAAGGAGAAACGACGACCGCCATAGTTTATAAACTGTTAAAAGTCTTAAATGTTCTTGTAAAATAGCAAAGAGGTTTCTCTGTCTGTGTTTTTTTTCTTCCTTCCTGCAGCTTTTTATCTTTTTTTTTTTTTTTACAGAGACCACAGATCCTGTTGAAAAGGCGTCAAACCGGTCACACTGATGCTGCTTAAATATGAATGTGCTCCTGTCCAAATATCCTTCTGCCTTACAGAATCATTGCCTTTTCATGTGTTGCTAAATGTTTTAACACAAGCGTATCTTTTTTCTTTTTTTTCCCACTTTGTTTCTTTATTGGAAATATAAGGTCAGGTCCTGGTTCGCAGGGAGAAAAGGTCAAAGTGGAAAAATGAACAGCACGTTCAAATTGTGTTTTGTAAAGGGTTTTGTTTTTTAAAAAAAGAGGGAAAACCTGTTATGACATTCCAAATAAGATGCCTGACCAAAGTGTCACACAGATGTTTTTTTGTTTCTCCGAAGAGGAAAAAGTGCACTTGTAGTTTAGTCCAAACAGAAAGTTACTTGTCAGAAAAACTGTTGCTATGTCTCTCATGTTTGTGGATTTGTGCTTTTTGTGATTGAAAACGGCAGAGAATCAACCTGCAAAAGATTTTTAAAAAATTAATAAACTAATATATAATAACTGGATCATAGTTGTCATAGTATTTCATGTGCAGTCATTCCGAGACACTGGGTTGGACTTTTACTAATGATGAACAGGTGTGTTTTTGTTTCCCGAGGTCAAACTCAAATGTGTGGAAGCCTGTTTAGTGACATAACATGGCAAAATGACTTACTATCTCATAATTATCACTTAGCATCAGCTCACTGTCGTGGGTGGAGCCACGATGCGGTGCGCGATGCAATATTTGCAACATGACGAACTTAATGAAGACTTTAACAGGTACGTTTACGTATTGTTGTTTATTATTTGTTTACTTAAATGAACGTAACTGCAGCGTAATGTGTGCTTAAAGTGTGATCCATGTAATACGACGGAGTATTCGGGCCACATTGAGAAAATTCAGACTTCGAGAATAAAGTTCAATTTACGAGTCGTACTGTACTGACGCCGTGTGTAACAATGGGAATTGTTGCTATTGTTCATGTTGTGCACGGACGTCTTAGAGTGATGGACCGGATATTCTTTTTAAAGTCCTGATACTTATGAAAATGTGATGCTGATGTGTCAATAAATTACGTATATCCTTGTTAGTGAAACCTATTCTATAGTACAACCCCACGAAATGCTCCACGGTCCTCATTCACAACAATAGGACAAGTTTTGAAGTCAGTTCAGAGTGATATTTTGTCGGGAAGGGCCGGGGTAGGTGAGGGGTGTCGAGGGGGATGGATTTTTCAGGATATAACATGTAAAAATTAGTATTACTATTTATTATTAAGTATTACAACTAAACATAGCCTGCAACGATGCAACTGTATTTACTGCAACTGAACTGCAAACTGTTATTTCAAAAAGAAATTTACTTTCATTTACTTAGCTATATAGCCATAAAATAAAACCTACACACTAATATCTTAAGTTAGCGTTAGATTACAACGGAGTATTTTCACAGAAGTAAATGAAAAGCTAACTAAGCATAGACAGTAACTGATAACGCTTAGCTTGTTAAAATCTATTGCACTCTTTTGTTTATCTAGTCCTTGACCCCTGAACCTGCTTTGAGGAGGAGGACTACGCCTGTCAGAGTGAATCTGTTCACACTGGCAGAAAAAGGACAGCTTTGATGTCAACACAGATGCTATTGGTAAGAAGGGCCAACAGAGGACGTACCTACCGAGGAAATTAAAGTCATTTGATGTAAGTAGGAAGATACAGTGCATATTTTACATGTCCTTTATTGAAAGTATTTTGACCTTCTCATTCATCTGCTGGCACAACAGCTTGTGTGTTAAAGACTGAAAAACGTGTCTGAACAACATTGTGAATTTTTTAAACATTTCTCGGTTGTTTATTAATGTACTTATGCTATAATGCATATGTATTTATGCTGTCTCTTGCATTGTGGACCAGATGTATTTATTTATTAGTGGGCTCTTCTTGGTCTCCCACTGTTAATGCACACTTTGTAGTCTCAGTAGGTGACACAGCCTGCTTGCTCTCAATGACATTGCAAATATCTGCACCGGTATGTATGTATGTATGTATGTATGTGTGTATGTATGTATGCATTGGAGCCTGTACGTTTCTTGGCGGGCTACTGAACAGAATTGCCCTCTGGGATTAATAAAGTTGATCAAATCAAATCAAAATGAGTAAAGGAAAAACAAGACGAGTGCGACAGTCACAAACTTTATTGTGAAAGGTTTGCTGCTCCATGGTGGAGGTGAGTGAGCTGTAAAGGGTATTGTTGACCAGTTAAGGCTTGGTTATCCCAGCCTAGATAATGGTTTTTGAGTAAGAATAATAATAATAATAGATTAACTATTACATGTGCTGCTGCCTTTCTTGGCCAGGTCACCTGGTGAAAGATATCTTGATGTCTAAATGGGTCTTTTATCTGATTATAATAAAATAAAATACAACCATGTTATTGTTATGTTTTGTGTAGAACACAACAAGGAAAAACATCAATTTATAGTCACAAAATTTATTGTTGATAACTTTAACACAAAGAGCTTTTGGGCAGCTTTTATAAGAAGAGGGGGGGAGAAAGCACGTCCAGCAGGTGGCAGCATTTCCTATAGGTGGTGGGATTTTTTTCTGCTTTAGCAAAAATGTTTTTAAGTAACAACAATTTCAGCTGCCATTTTTTCTTTTATTTGACCTGCGAGGACATGAACGGTTTTTGTTTTTTTACAGGTGGTGCTGCTCTTGCACAAAGAAACACTGATTTAAAAGCCTTGGTGTACTTTCCGTGACTTGGTACATTCCACTCTTCCCCTCTATGTCGAGCTATGTGGAATGTTCCACTTCCCTTCTCGGAGCGTCTTCCACGACGAAACAGAAACAGGAAAAGGACGAGGAGCAGCGGGGACAATAATGTGGTAACTGCTGTTTAAATGAGCCACACATTTTTTAGATTCTCTGTTGACGCTCTGTTCAAACCTGCTGTTAACATCCGACCTGAGCGATCCGATCGATTACACGTGCTACTGCTACGCTAATGTGACGTCACTGCTCCGCAGCAAACACACGATCAAATATGAACGTTCCTCGTATAGTGTGTCATCAAAAACGTTAACATTTAAATTGTCCACATGTGTCATCAAAACATTGTACAAAATGTCAAAGAATGTCCTCACCAAAAAATGTCAATAGACCATTAAAACTTTTAAGAATGAGTCACACTAGACTAGACTAACCACGTACTTGTGTGTTTTCAATGCAACTCTTTTCAAAAAACAGACAGTGTCAAATATGTCATTATATGGTATGATGTCAACAACTGCCTTCTCAAAAACTAGATTATTTAGTAAACTGTCCAATTATAAACTGTCAGTATACCATTAAAACTGTTGAGTATATAGGATCTAGAATATCAAAAAAAAAAAAAACCTGTTCAGGAGCAGTGGTTTAGTAGAATGAATAAAAGTGTCCGTGTTGATATGGACCAATATATAGTTGACAATAAAAACCTTTTAATGTATTTTACTCACATTTCTTCACTCATTTACTGCAATGACCACATTTGGACACTCTAAACTGGATACTACTTTGTCTCATCATGTCCCATGACTGAAGACCTACAAACAGCTGCAGTTAAAGGCACAGTTCATGTGTTTTCAAGCATGGTTGAATGAGGTCATTATCATCAGAATTTATGGCAATAAGAAAAAAAAAAACAAGCCATGACTTTACAGCGAAGAGTAAAAAGAGGCTTTCAGCAGTGCTGTCACTAAATACATCAGAATCCTTAAATGTTGAGATTTTAGGAATGTTTTTAAAGTAATTTACAGTGTAACTCATCTACAGTATTGTTTGGAGCAGGTGCAGGAGGACCTGGCTGACCTGGAGGAGGACGAGGACGAGGACGAGGAGCAGCAGCGCGGACAATTGTGTGGTAACTGATGCTTAAAAATGATCCACACATTTATTAGATGTTCTGTTGATGCTCTGTTCACACCTGCTGTTAACATCTGACCTGAGTCATCCGATCACAGCTGTTCAGATTACACCTGCTACTGCTATTGCTAATATCACGTCAAATGATGATTCTCAAATGGCTTTTTTTTATCCACCAACCAAAAATTATTCAGTTTTAATTCTTTCTTTGTTACAAGGAACAATGAAACCGGAAAATGTTCAACATTTATAATAAAAAACAAACAATTAATCCATTATTAAAGTATTTGACAATTCATTTAGTAATCGTAATTAATAATGCTGTAGTCGTTGCATCCCTACTTTTCCCTATTTTTTAAAATCATCAGAGACATCATATGATTTATTGCGATACTTGCAAAATCATACATTGTGATACACTGACACAACAGCACTAGTGAAAGTGACCACTTGGCACCATCTAGTGGACTGAAAGGTTCATTTATTGTGTTTATTTTTAATGCTAATCCACAAAAAACTTTGACGTTTATTTGTAACATCAGATCAAAACATTTTTATGGAACAAACCATCACTCTTTCACCTGTCATTTCATCACCTCACATGGACGATGTTAACAGCACTTGTCAACAGAGCCTCTGTTTAATGTGTGCACATCATTTTTACATTGTAAACAGGTGAAAACTAGGGACCACTCAAAGTCACAAAATTCTATCAATAAATACACCATTCAATAATGACTACAATGTGCCATTCATTCATTCAAATTGGAATGAAATACATATACGTCTTATTAAATGTGACATTCATTCATTCAAATACCAATTCATTTGATGTAAAAAAAAAACTAAAAAAAACAACAACAGCATATAGAATGACTTGACTATTGAATGAATGATTTCATGGTCCTGTGTTGCAGTGCATCATCAATTGATTTGATGCTGATGGTGGGCGAGTTTGACACATCAAATCAATTGATGGTGCACTGCAACACAGGACCATGGAATCATTCATTCAATAGTCAAGTCATTCGATATGTTTGTTTGTTTGTTTTTTTTACCTCAAATATTATTTTAATGAATGAATGTCACATTTAATAAGACATGTATGTATTTCATTCCAATTTGAATCAATGAATAAATGTCACATTTTAGTCCTTATTGAACGGTGTATTTATTTATTGATTGAAATTTGTAACTTTGAGCGCTCCCTAATTTTCACCTGTTGACGATGTAAAAATGATGTGCACACATTAATCACACAGAAGTCTAATTGATGTGCTGATCATTTTTAAGCATCAGTTACTAGACACCGGGACCCCGACTGTGTGGTCAACAGTCCAGAGAGTGGACCCCTGTCATTTTTTAAAATGTTTTTATGGCTTTTTTTTTTGGCCAAAAATGTGAAATAAAGTGATATAACCCCCTCCTGTCATCTGTGTGGGGGGCCGGGGGAGCACAGCCCAGCCCCAGCCCCCCACCATTACAGTGGGAGCGCGCGCGTAGCTTGGCCCCGGCGCCGGGGCCAGGCATTCGAAGCGTCTGGATTTGAACCAGCCACGGCCGGACTGGCACAACCTTGCGGTTGCGGACAAACCCACCACACCACGAACCCTTCTACGTTTTGGAGAAGAGCTCTTGGCGGTTTTGAGTTTTCACTTTGGATGTGGAACCTTAAACGTTGAAGTATAAAGGAATTGAACTCTCAACGTCAGGATTGAAAGGCAGCTCTCTAACCAGTTGAGCTAACTCTTCAACTGTTCCTTATGTTTTCTCAGACTTATTTACTCTCTGCATTGAATAGCGTGCCTAAAAAGTCACTTCATCTGAGATTCGAACCTCTGACCTTGGAAACTCTAGTCTTTCTCTTAACCTTGTGAGCTATTTGTCCTCACACAGTGTTTGTGTGTGCCAACCTTTGGAAGTCTTTCAATAATAGAACCCATGACTTCAAAAAAACGTCCGACTGATGAAATATTGAAGAGGTTTGTCCCTGAAGTTGGACAAGATGGTTGGTGTAGTGGTTAGTGCTCTTGACTTTGAAGCAAGACTTTCAGTGTTCGATACCCACTTAGAACAAGCATCTTTCTGGAGTTTTTCATGTTCTCTCATTGTGTGTGTGGCGTCTCTCCGGGTTGCTCCCAGAGTCCATCAATCATCTACCGCTTTGTGTTCCACTGGAGGATAGTGGGGGGTGCTGTGCACCGTTCAGCTGTCATAGGGTGACAGGCGGGGTTCATCCTGCACTATTCGCTAGTACATTCAAAACATGCACTACGGTGACAAGGTAAATTTCCATTTAAACATTGACTTCATGTAAGATTCGAACCACTGACCATAGGAACACCAGTCCATGGCTGAACCATGTGAGCTATTTGTCTTTGTACGCTTTGCAGCACAATTTGGATGTCTTTCAATAATAGAACCCATGACTTCAAAAAAACCTCAGACTGGTGGAATACTTAATCAAGTCGGTCCAAATGACGGCCCAGATCTTTGGTGTAGTGGTTAGTGCTGTTGCCTTCGGCACAATAAGACCTGGGTTCGAGACCCAGTTGGAGCAAATATCTTTCTGCATGGAGTTTTTCATGTTCTCCCTGTGTCTGTGTGGCTTTTCTCCAGGTTGTCTGGCTTCCTCCCACAGTCCATTGATCATCTACCGCTTTGTCCTCCACCAGAGGGACGCAGTGTCAAGCTCAGCTGTCATAGGGGCGGATAGGCGGGGGTTCACCCTGCACTGTTCACCAGTACGTTCAAAACATTGATTAGGTAAAGTTCCACTTCAACATTGACTTCATGTGAGATTCGAACCCCTGACCATATGAACACCAGTCCATGGCTGAACCATGTGAGCTACTTGTCTTTGTTTGCTTCGTAGCACAATTTGGATGTCTTTCAATAATAGAACCCATGACTTCAAAAAAATGTCAGACTGATGAAATATTTAAGAATGTCTATACTCCCCCTTGGGCCAGGCGTTTGGCGTAGTGCTTATAGCTCTTGCCTTTGAAACAAGAAGTTCTGGGTTCGAGACCCAGTTGGAACATCGATCTTTCTGGAGTTTTTCATGTTCACCCCGTGTGTGTGTGTGGCTTTTCTCCAGGTTCTCTGGCTTCCTCCCACATTCCATCAATCAACTACCACTTTGTCCTGCACTGGAGGGTTGCGGGGCGTGCTCTGCCAAGCACAGCTGTCATAGGTTGATAGGTGGGGTTCACCCTGGACTGTTCGCCAGTCCATTCAAAACATGCAGTACAGCGATGAGGTAAATTTCCACCTCTAGTAAGATTCGATCCACCGACCATAGGAAAACCAGTCCATGTATGAACCATGTGAGCTATTTGTCTTTGTAGTTTTTTCTGCACAATTTGGAAGTCTTTCAATAGTAGAACCCATGACTTTAAAAAAACATCAGACTGATGGGATATTTAAGAATGTCTATCCTCCTTCTTGGGCCAGGCGTTTGGCGTAGTGCTTATAGCTCTTGCCTTTGAAACAAGAAGTTCTGGGTTCAAGACCCAGTTGGAACATCGATCTTTCTGGAGTTTTTCATGTTCACCCCGTGTGTGTGGCTTTTCTCCAGGTTCTCTGGCTTCCTCCCACAGTCCATCAATCATCTACCACTTTGTCCTCCACTGGAGGGTTGCGGGGGGGTGCTCTGCCAAGCTCAGCTGTCATAGTGTCATAGGCGGGGTTCACCCTGGACTGTTTGCAAGTCCATTCAAAACATGCAATACAGTGATGAGTTAAATTTCAACTTAAACATTCACTTCAGGTAAGATTCGAACCACGGACCATAGGAATGCCAAACCATGTCTGAACCATGTGAGCTATCGGTCTTTGTAGTCTTTTCGAACAATTTGGAAGTCTTTCAATAATAGAACCCATGACTTCAAAAAAACGTCAGACTGATGAAATATTTAAGAACGTTTGTCCCAGAAAATGGAGAACATCGTTGGTGTAGTGGTTAGCCCTCTTACCTTTGAAGCAAGAGGTCTTTGGTTCGAGACCCAATTTAAGCAAGTGTCTTAATGCATGGAGCTTTTCATGTTCTCCCCATTTCTGCGTGGCTTTTCTCCGGGTTGTCTGGCTTCCTCCCACAGTCCATCAATCATCTACCACTTTGTCCTTCGCTGGGGTGTTGCGGGGGGGGGGTGCTCTGCCAAGCTCAGCTGTCATCGGCGGTGAACCCCACCTATGACACTATGACAGCTGTGCTTGGCAGAGAGCCCCCCGCAACCCTCCAGTGGAGGACAAAGTGGTAGATGATTGATGGACTGTGGGAGGAAGCCAGAGAACCTGGAGAAAAGCCACACACACAGACACGGGGTGAACATGAAAAACTCCAGAAAGATCGATGTTCCAACTGGGACTCGAACCCAGAACTTCTTGTTTCAAAGGCAACAGCTATAACCACTACGCCAAACGCCTGGCCCAGGAGTGAGGATAGACATTCTTAAATATCCCATCAGTCTGATGGTTTTTTGAAGTCATGGGTTCTAGTATAGAAAGACTTCCAAATTTTGCAAGAAAAACTACAAAGACAAATAGCTCACATGGTTCAGACATGGACTGGTGTTCCTATGGTCGGTGGTTCGAATCTTACCTGAGGTGGAAATTTACCTCATCACTGTACTGCATGTTTTGAATGGACTGGCGAACAGTTCAGGGTGAACCCCACCTATGACACTGTGACAGCTGAGCTTGGAGGAGCACCCCCCGCAACCCTCCAGTGGAGGACAAAGTGGTAGATGATTGATGGACTGTGGGAGGAAGCCAGAGAACCTGGAGAAAAGCCACACACACACGGGGTGAACATGAAAAACTCCAGAAGGATGGATGTTCCAACTGGGTCTCGAACCCAGAACTTCTTGTTTCAAAGGCAAGAGCTATAACCACTACGCCAAACGCCTGGCCCAAGGGGGAGGATAGACATTCTTAAATATCCCATCAGTCTGATGTTTTTTTGAAGTCATGGGTTCTAGTATAGAAAGACTTCCAAAGTATGCAAAAAAAAGACTACAAAGACAAATAGCTCACATGGTTCAGACATGGACTGGTGTTCCTATGGTTGGTGGTTCGAATCTTACCTGAGGTGGAAATTTACCTCATCACTGTACTGCATGTTTTGAATGGACTGGCGAACAGTTCAGGGTGAACCCCACCTATGACACTGTGACAGCTGAGCTTGGCAGAGCACCCCCCGCAACCCTCCAGTGGAGGACAAAGTGGTAGATGATTGATGGACTGTGGGAGGAAGCCAGAGAACCTGGAGAAAAGCCACACACACACACACAGGGTGAACATGAAAAACTCCAGAAGGATGGATGTTCCAACTGGGTCTCGAACCCAGAACTTCTTGTTTCAAGGCGGCAGCCTGGCACCACTAAGCCAGGCGCCACAACAGAGGGATAGACATTCTTAAATATCCCACCAGTCTGAGGTTTGTGAAGTCATGGGTAATCTATTATTGAAAGACTTCCAAAGGTTGGTACCCACCATGTGAGGGCAAATAGCTCACAAGTTAAGAGAAAGACTGGAGTTGCACAGGTCAGGAGTTCGAATCTTAGATAAAGTGAATTTTTAGGCACGATATTCAAAGCAGAGAGTAAATAAGTCTGAGAAAATCGAAGTAAAAGTGTGGACAGTTAGCTCAACTGGTTAGAGAGCTGCCTTTCAGTCCTGACGTTGAGAGTTCAATTCCTTTATACTTCAACGTTTAAGGTTCCACAGCCAAAGTGAAAAACGCCTGGAGCTTGTTCCAACAAGCGAAAGGGTTCGTGGCGTGGTGGATTTGTCCGCAACCGCAAGGTTGTGCCAGTCCGGCCGTGGCTGGTTCAAATCCAGCACGCTCCGAATGCCTGGCCCCGGCGCCGGGGCCGCGCTACGCGCGCTCCCACTGCCATTGTAGTAGTGGGGGGTTGGGGCTGGGCTGTGCTCCCCCGGCTTCCCACACACATAACAACAGGGGGTTATGCCATTTTTTTTCACATTTTGCCAAAGAAATCCCAAAAAAAGCCATAAAAACACAGAAAAAATTGACAGGGGTCCACTCTCTGGACTGTTGACCACACAGTTGGGGTCCAGGTGTCCAGTAACTGCTGTTTAAAAATGATAAACACATGAATTAGACTTCTGTGTGATTAATGTGTGCACACGATTTGTTCCATTGTTAACAGGTGAAAAGTGTGGAGGAGTCAAAGTGTCAAAAATCAATCAATCAATTAAATAATGACTCAAATATGCCATTCATTCAATTTGGAATGAAATATATACACGTCTTATTAAATGTGACATTAATTCATTAAAAACTATTCATTTGAAAAAAAAAAAAAACCCATATAGAATGACTTGTCTATTCAATAGTCAAGTCATTGTATATGTTGTTGTTTTTTTTTTACATCAAATGAATAGAGTATTTGAATGAATGGCACATTGAATAAGACGTGTATGTATTTCATTCCAATTTGAATGAATGAATGGCACATTTGAGTCATTATTTAATGGTGTATTTATTGATTGACTTGTTGCCACTTTGACTTGTCCATAGTTTTCGCCTGTTAACAATGGAACAAATCATGTGCACACATTAAACAGAGGCTCTGTTGACAAGTGCTGTTAACGTGGTCCGTGTGAAGTGATGCAATGACAGGTGAAAGAGTCATGGTTCGGTCCATGAAAAGTGCTAAAATGTTGATGAGGGTTTTTTTAAAAGTGTAAATGATGATGTTGTGAAATGGGTTGTTTTGTCTTCAAAAAAAAAATGATTGAGTTTGAATGATTTCTTTGTTCTATGGAGCAATAAAAACAGAAAATGTTTAGATTGTTATCTGATCTGCCAAAGCACAAACACGGGAGGTGGTCGCGGACACATTGTGACAACACTGAACAGTGTGAATGCAACGAGTCTCCGATGCGTCACCGGTGTGTCTGACGTGAAAGCGGCGACAAAAGTGCGTCTATACAATAGTGCAAGTTTACGTCCAGCTAATGTTGTTGTGGTTTCTATGGTTGCACACAGGATGTTAAGCTGTTTGAGTGTATTATTAGTAGTGGAGGTGATGGGGGGAACAAATACAGTGAAATATCACGACAGTTTGTGTGGCAAAATTATATCGCTTACATTTTTTTTAGAGTATATATTTTTAACTGATGTTACAAATTAACATCAAACTTTTTTGTGGATTAGCATTAAAAAGTAACAAAATAAATTAGCATTTCAGTCCACTAGATGGTGCCAAATGCTCACTTTCACATTATTTCCTGGTTTGAAATTAATAACATTAATATTTCCTGGATTCTTTTTCTTTCTGTAACAAACAGAAAACGACATCATTTGTATGTGAAGAGAAATGAAAGGTGTGTGTTTGCATATGGAGCAGTGACGTCACATAAACTGAAGCAGGTGTAATCTGAACACCTGTGATGGGATCACTCAGGTCGGATGTTAACAGCAGGTGTGAACAGAGCGTCAACAGAACATCTAATAAATGTGTGGATCATTTTTAAGCAGCAGTTACCACACAGCTGTCCGCGCTGCTGCTCCTCGTCCTCCTCCAGGTCCTCCTGCTCCTGCCGGCTCATGGTCCTGGTTCTGGTCCTGGTCCAAACAATGCTGTAGATCAGTTAAAAGACTGAAAACATTTCTTAAATCTCAATATTCAAGAGAGGATTCTGATGTATTGATAGCAATGATAGCAAAACCGAAAGCCTGTTTTTACTCTTCACTGTAAAGTCATGGCTTGTTTCTTATTGCCCTAAATTGTGATGATAATGACCTCATTTAACCATGCTTGAAAACACATGAACTGTGCCTTTAACTGCAGCTGCTTGTCGGTCTTCAGTCATGAGACATGATGAGACAAAGTAGTATCCAGTAAGTGTTCAAATTTGGTCATTGCAGTAAATGAGAGAAGAAATGTGAGTAAAATACATTC
This sequence comes from Solea senegalensis, assembly GCF_019176455.1. Classification (NCBI taxonomy): domain Eukaryota; kingdom Metazoa; phylum Chordata; class Actinopteri; order Pleuronectiformes; family Soleidae; genus Solea; species Solea senegalensis. The sequence goes on from NC_058033.1 coordinate 5,135,856, forward strand.
AAACGTTTTTATTGTCAACTATATATTGGTCCATATCAACACGGACACTTTTATTTTGAAATTCTAGTTTTTGTTACCCAACTGGCCAGAATAGATACTCATTCTTAACAGTTTTAATGGTCTAAATTTTTTGTTGAGGACATTCTTTGACATTTTTGATGACAAACTTAACTGGAAAAGTTCATATTTGGACAGTTTGACGACATATGGTTGGATGACGATCGTGTGTTTGGTGTGGAGCAGTGACGTCACTTTAGCAGCAGCAGGCAAGCAGAACACCTATGATCGGATCTCTCAGGTCGGATGTTAACAGCAGGTGTGAACATAGCGTCAACAGAGAATCTAAGAAATGTGTGGCTCATTTTTAAGTTGTGGTTACCATATGTTTGGAGAAGGGTATCACGTTTGGCCCCGTTGTTCCGCGTCCTCTTCCTGTTTCCGTCTGAGAAAGCGCCGACAAGGGAAGTGGAACATTCCAAATAGATCGACACAGAGGGGAGGAGTGGAATGTACCAAGTCACGGAAAATACACAAAGGCTTTTAAATCAGTGTGTCATTGTTCAGGAGCAGCTCCACCTGTAATTAATCAATATTAATGTCCCGATTGAACAAATAAAAAATGGCAGCTGAAAATGTAGTCATTTAAAAACATTAAAACAGAGGAAAATCTCGTACGTGAGGAAATGCTGCCATCTGCTGGACGTACTTTCCCCGATCATCTTTTAAAAACAAACACTTTTTTACAGTACAGTAAAACACGATCGTCGAAAAACAACAACGGGCATTTAAATAACGTCATTTCCGGAAGTAGGCGTGTTTTAAATGGTGAACTCACTGAAAATAACAAAAACAAACACTACGCCAAGGTGTTCAGGGGAAATGGTGAGTGCAGCTGTTAAAATATAGGATATCAGTTACAAAACACACTGTTACTGAATCTGTTTTGCATGTGATAGTATCGTCCGCTCATGACAATGACTAAAACAGCTCCATTTAACTGACAACTTGTGACGCGGTGCACAGTTTTTCAAGGTTGTCAGTGCCGTCCTTCGCTTCTGTGGAAACGATAGGCATCGATAAAAGCTGCGGCTGCCAAAAGTGTCGACTCTCAGCTTGTTTTTGTTATCATTCGCATTTTCACGGGCAACAGCCAAAACGCTGGCACATACGACTGCAATAGCGTGTCTTTTGTCGAAGACGCGAACAGTGTTCGCAGAACCTCGTCGAAAAAATCGCTTTTTTAAGACGTCCTTGCTCGTCGTCGTGTACATACACTGTATACAATGCGACCTGTAAGCCTCAATGACTCAGGAAGAGTTGCCATTAAATTTGGCACCAACAAACCCTTCGAGTCTTTACGAATTATAGTGTTTTACCGTTTCGGCTTTGATTATATACCAATTTGCGCTATGTAGTACCGTAGAAATCCGTCAGTGTATCAGTTTGACTTTTCACCAAACTTTATTTAAAAATCTGCATATTCATGACGTCCTCGTCACCTTGTGTGTGAATCATGTTTTTAATTCAGCATTATGTCAATGCAATTCGCCTTTAAACTGAATATTATTTGATAGTTATACATTTTATTTAGTTCTTTTTAAAGAAAAGAAAAACAATATGGTAATAAAGAGAAAACCTTTCAATTATAATTATTTGTCAGGATTTGCAGCATATGACCAAAGGTAAACCCGTGGTAACAAAGGAACAAAGGTAACTTTATATTCGCAGGTTGAATAGATGCTATTATCACTAATAGAGAAAACAGTGCCAGTGTGACATATGCTTACCAGACCTTTAAAAAAAGACAAAAACTCATCCTCTGTGAAAACAGTTTTCTTGTCTTACAGGTATTGTCACCCTTATAAAACAAGTTGGACTGCTTCTTTCGTGGAATTTATGTTTATTTTATCTCTTCGTCAACAAATATGTGTCAAATACTTAATACTTACTAATTTAATTCAATTGCCAGTCATGGGCATAGTAGGGTGTTTAAAATTCGGGTCAGATGATCGGCAGCCTTTGTGAGTTGCCTACTATTTCAGTTTTTAAATGATTGCTTGTTCAGCCCTCACTTTCTCTTGCTCTTTCTGCTGTTTTGTTTTGAACGCCTAATTTTCATTTCATCAAAGTTCTTATCAACTGTTTCTCTCTGTACGTGCATGTCTCACAGGAGGAGGAGGCATGTGATCTGAAGTGTTGCTGAAAACAGGGCTCTCTTCTTTGGTCTCTGCGAGATCAGAGGTAAGAAACAGACGATCCGTGAAACGGGAAACTGTCTACGAGTGGGACATCAAACGGGCTCTGGACGCAGTGTGCAGCTCAGGCGTGGGTTTTTTTATTTTTGGCAAAAACACCACCTCAGATGGGCTGAGATTATCAGATGATCAGACCACATGTGTCTGAAAGTGATAGGGCTGATCAGGGTTATGAGTCTGTGTGTGATCTGACGATCAACGTCAAAAGTACATGCACTCTGATCAAAACCAAAAAGCTGGTTCTGCTGGTTGTGTATTAATTGACCAATTAATCATTCATTAAACAGGATTATTATTAGACTACCATTAATTATTTCTTGCACTGCTGCTTTTGTTGTGGGCCTTTAGCACATTTGTCTTCAGTTAGAAGCCAAAACTGACAGAAATCGTAAAAAATAACTGGGGTTTAAACATATTGTCGATCATTAATCGATGACTAAATGAATGTGAATAATTTCTGGTTTCTTTGCTAAATATCACAGAGAAATCATTACAACGGAATAGTTGCAGCCCTAATCCACTGTATAGCAATAAATATTTCAAATATTTCATATCACACATTAAATACAGTATGACACTCAAATATATTCATGCTACAATGATTTGAAACCGAAAAAGCAATAGGTCCAGTCATTTGTGTCAAAGAGTTTTATTGAATTATTTTGTGATTAATTTTGTAATGAGTTTGTCGACTAATTGTTTCAGCAGCAGAGAGAATGACTCTCAGTATGAACAGGTGGTGCAGCAGCCTCAGTATATTATAAGTGCATTAGTGTCAGATATGCACCTGCTCGTGTCAGTGCTGCCTCTCTTCTCATGTTTCTGCGTTCTGTGTCACATGTGATGTTGATACGGGACCAAACAGGGAGGAACGTTAATTATTACCACTGTAAACCAACAACAACTTTATCACTTGATTTAAATATTTCTATAGTTTCAATGTGAAGACACCAAAACCCAACAATGAATTTACTGTATCGTATGAAAGTAGCTGTTGTAACTACACCATAGATCTCTATTATTGATGTAAAAAAAAAAAGATGTTGACTCTTCAGTCATCATGACATGAACTCAGCCACTGCAGTGTATTTTTATGTCACGTGTTGATGATACCGGTGCCATAAAAAAACAAACTCAGAATTTGTGGCTAAAAATAGTCCTCATGAAATAAATGCACACTGTACTTTTTAATAGATAATTATTGGACTACTAAATTATTTATTAATTATTTGCACCTCAGTTGAGACTTGTTGTACCTGAAGCATTTACTGTTCCTGTCATTAAAGGATTTCTGTTGTATTCTATTAATAATTGTCTATTTTGATAATCAATCTGTGTTCTTGAGCTCTTTATTTCATACATCTTTTTATTTGTATTTAAATATAATTATATAACTGAATCAATTATCAATAAAGAAAACCATATAATCACAATGCATAAGCAGGAAAGAAGATAATCAGTTTGCTGTCACAGAGAAACAAACGTGTAATGTGTCACAGTTTTCCGACTTTTTATCTAATTGGCTGATTGAGAAAATAATGAACAGATTAATTTATCTGGAAAATAAACATTACTGTTGTGGACAGCAACCGTTTCTGGCTTGCACATCCACTTCTTATGAAAGGTGTGTAAAGAGGAACACAAATAAGTCTGAACTTGCAAGAACAAGTGTATTACTACAAGTAACAACCAGCACTGAAATGTTGCAGTAATAAAATTGTTCTCACAAGTTCAGACAGTGTGTGACACAGAGTTAAAATAGAGGAAATAAAAGTGACACTGAGTCCACACTGTCTCTGATGATTCTGTCTCTCAGAACTGTGACCATGGAGTCTTCCTTTGATGAAGAGGAGGTGCGCACCTTTGTCCAAGTCGTCAGTGAGAAGTACAACGCTGATAATTTCCCTTATGGCCACGGCGTGGGAATAGTGATCCTGCCCAGTCCTCCAGGTTCACCTGTGAAGGGTGAGCGATATGATCACCACTGACACCTGACTTTACCGAGTCCCATCCTTATTTGCTGAAGGGTTATGGACCATGTCTCCTTCTACCTAATACTTGTGTCTTGAATGTTGTAACATTGGCAGATGGTTCTCATTTGTGTGTGTTCCTTATTACTTTGGCCTTTCTGGTGCTTATTTCAAGTGGGTGCCCGCTGGAAACTCTGTTGAGTACAGCAATTCTTGGCAGTCCTTCACGCTATATATCATTGGTGGAGCGAAGCCTGTTTATGTTTCTGCCTTCTGTAGCAGTAAAAGCAGATCAGAGACAACGGGCAACCTTGCCTTACTGCCTTCCTGATTTCAAACCCCCGCACCCTACATTATAATAATATTTTAGTGTCATAAATCACAGGAGAAGTAATGCTGGTTTTTCCTCTTTGCAGAGCACCTGTTCCTGCCCAGCAGTGTGGTTGTAAACAACTGTGGAATCAGGAAAGCCGGAGACAAGTCATACATCGCAACTCTGTGTGCCCACGTGATGGAGCTGGACCTGTCCCATAATCAGCTCGACGACTGGGCAGAGGTGAGTGTCAGTCACTCGTCAAGCTGCTGCCAAATCACGTTCATGTTACTCACAACCTTCACACAGAGATGATGTTATCAATTATTATTTGTTTGTATTTGACACAACCATTGCTAACATTTCATTATAAAGTAATGCATCAAGTTTAAGTTCTTCATTCTGAAATGTAATTGTTTGCCTTTTTATTTGTATTTTATTGTTTAAAAAAGGAGAGGAGAGTAAAAAAAAAATGTATTTGAATACAGAATTTACGACTAGGTAAAGTTGGTATGCAACATACGTGGCTCAGCCCCAAAAAATAGTTTCACATTTTTTTGTTGGACCGTCTTTAGTGCTGTGCTGTGGCATTGCTTCAGTAAACACCTGGTATCTTGTAGCAATGATGGGAAAGTTGAGCCACAGTGTTAGTATTCTCCAGCACATCCCATAGATTCTCTGATGCCTTTGTCATCGTGGAATATGGCCAAAAAGAACAAAACAAAACTGGTCATCCAGTATATTTAGAGTATATATAACTGCCCTCACTGTTCTCGGCACATAATGTCGCTGAAGCTCCACAGGCTTACACTGAGCTAAATATTCCAGTCTGTGACCTTGTTGACCTGCCAGTGTGTAGCTGCCAGATATTGCATATTTGTGCAAGGTTTGTACACAGAGCACAGTTTACCTGTATGTAAGAAATGGACCATGGAGTACCTCATACAAAACCACATCAAAAATCCCCAACTCTTACTTTGTCTGTTCTACATTCGAGCAGAAAAAGTCAAAATTCAGCTGAAGAAAAAGTCTTAAAATTAAACTCTTTGTGTGTTTCCTGAGTTGAATTTTTGTGTGTTGTTGCAAGATCTGCTCCATCGTTTCCAACATCCCCCACCTGGACTTCCTCAACCTGAGCATGAACCCGCTGAGCGGCGTGGAGCTGGAGCCCAGCATGGCCGACATTTTCTCCAGGGTGCGACAGCTTGTCCTGATCAACACGCGCGTCAGCTGGGAGACGGTGCACACGCTGACGCGACACACGCCCGAGTGAGTGAAGGAAAACGCCGCGTGACGCGGCATAGAAAAGTTCGGCGCAACGTCCCTTTTAGAAAAGAATACACCGATGCTCGCTGTTCTAATCATGATAATCACTGTAGATGTCGCTGTTCATCTGTGATTATACAGAATAATATCGTAAACGATGTGGAGTCTTCATCAGTCTCCATCAGCTGGAGTCTTCTTTTCTACTTTTCTGTCTACTAATCTACTATTTTTAATAACATGTCATGAGTTTTTCCTGCATGTTTTTGCATTGATGTAAGACACCTTTTCAAGACGAGGACGTCTCAGCTGGCTCACTAAAGACGGTAGTGTAGGAGCAGGTGCAGGAATTACTCACGAGTAAACAGTTAAACTGCTGAGAAAGCGCACTGAGGGTTTTGTTACAGTGTTTGAGGAGGAGGTGCATCATCAAAACATATTTTTAGAGACACCTAAAAATCCTGAACAAAAGGTTAAAGAGAAAAAGGTTTTATGTTTTATTCCCAGTTGTAATTTCTCACATGTTCACAGCCAGAGGTAGAATCTCTGCATTTGCTTTACAGGGACTTTAATAACAAAAGATTACCGCACAACTCACGACTTATCGACTGTGCTTTTCTCAAATGTACTCAGTTGTGTGAACCTCGTCTTCCAGGCTGGAAGAGCTTTTCCTGTGCCTGAATCAGTACAACACTGTGTCCGAATCCCCAACGTCCTGTCCGTCGCTACGCCTGCTGCATATTTCAGACAACCTGCTACAGGACTGGACAGAAGTGAGGAAGTTTGGTCTGATGTTCCCGTGTCTGCGGACACTGGTGTTGGCCAACAACGGCATTGAAACTGTGGGCGACTCTCAGGAAACGCTCCAGCGCCTTTTCCCCAACCTGCGCAGCATCAACCTCACCAACTCAGGTCTGAGAGCCACACTGAAGAATGTGCACCTGTTATTGTCCAGAAATAAGCACCTGTATGTGTGTGTGTACAATTATTAACCTCTGTGATATTCTGTCATTCAGGGCTGAGTAAATGGGAGGACATTGAAAGGCTGAATTTCTTCCCAAAGCTGGAGGAAGTCAAAGCAAAGGGGATTCCTTTATTGCAGCCCTACAGCGACCATGAGAGACACAGCCTCCTTTTAGCACAGTGAGTCAAACGACAAACACACACCCTATTTGCCATGTATATGCTGTATAAATGAATCTGATGAGACAATTCTCTCTAAAACGACTTTTAGAGTTGTGCGATTGCAGTGCATCACACATAACGTTCCCACACGCTGCTGTTTTGTGTTGTTGCACTCTCAAGCCACATGAGTATACAGAAACGGGATCAAATCCTGCCACTCTTCCACCAGAAGGAGGCGCTGATTCATCATGAAAGTTCACCTGAGAAGAAATCTAATTCATTTCAGATCAAATTTTAGAACTTCAAGGGTCAAACACCACATGTGCTGTGCACAAATGCATTTTTTAAGCATCAGCAAAAGTAAATGTTTGTGAGACAACTCGGTATTGAACTATTAACTATTTTGATAATCGATTAATCGGTTCAAAGCTTTTTTCATGATTAAAACAGGATTTCCAATTGAATTCCAATTTTCCAATTGTTTCCAGTTGTATTTCCTTCATTTCTTTGCTCTGGATAAGAAATCATTAAAAGTGAATCATTTTGGTTTTTGGTCAAAACAAGACATTGGAGAACATCATCATTTACCAGGTTTGTCAAACATCGCTCAACATTTTTTAAAGGTTTTCTGATATTTTATGGACCAAACGATGAATCGAGAAAATAATCGACAGATTTATTGATTATGAAAATAATCGTTTGTTGCAGCTCTAGAACTTTATTTATCCTTGTGAAGGAAATTGAAGCTGTTGCTGCAATTTAGGTCTCTACAGTACAGCGCTTCTCTAGATAGGGCAACACACAAACCAGTGACCTGTTTGTCTTGACATTCACGTCAACTGTGCTGTATTTGCTTACGCTTTAAAACAAACGTGCCTAAATATTTGTACTGGTGTTTCTTTTGCCTGCAGGCTGCCGTCTGTCATGGTGCTTAACGGGGGCGAGGTGTCGAAAGAAGACAGAGAAGCCGCCGAGAGGTTCTTCATCAGGTACTACCAGGACTGTCCGCAGGAGGAGCTTCCCCCGAGGTAAACAAATGTACAGCGAGCGCAGTCTCCTCAGACGGAGGGCCCGACGGTGTTTATATAATTGTCCACGCTCGACAAGAACCACATTCCACTTAACCTGTGCAGAATGTTGGGGAGGGATTTGTGAAGGAAGGTGTAGTCACTGACTGGGGGAAAAGTAACCTTTGGGAGACAATGCTGCCAGTCTCTCGCTGCTCAATGACTCCTTTGTGTGGGGAATTCTCTGATTGGAAAAGTGATACACGAGGTAGCAGGGAGAATTTTTTTAGACAAACAATATATATATATATATATATATATATATGTTCACTCACTCACACTTTGAGATGAGAGATTGATGTGTTTTCTGATGTCACACACGCTCAAATCTTGGGATTTATGGTATAGTTTGGATGAATTTATCCAGTTACACGTGTTTCTTTCAAGTCCCAAAGCCGGATACTTCTCCAAATCTAAAATCCTTTCCCCCACGTTGGTGAATGTTATATTCGTGGTCTTGGCTCGGAGCCACATTCCCAGTGAAGGTCTTAGGTTGGGGATCACCGTGGCTGCGTGTGGGTGTTATACGGGTGTCGGACACGCTCAGTAAGCATTTGAACACACCGCTATCCGCTTTCGCTTTTCGGATGGCGCTGTGGCCCTGCTGCCCTCAGAGATCAGAGCACTGCGGGTGGGTCACAGCCTCTCAGGTGAACACGTCTTGACATGAGCTTTGAGAAACTATAAAGGCAGCTTCACGTTTTAAAACCTACGTCTGCCTTATCACGACAGATATGCCTCCGTGGTCTCTTAAAAAATTGGGACACAGAATTGTGGATAATCTGGGAAAGAGGTAGAGGTTGTGGGACTTCTGTGGACAGGAAGTATTAGTTGCAAAGGAAAAGAGAGGACTGGCTTGAGGAGGAAATTTGAGAGTCAGTGTATCCAGTTAAATAAGTAGAGAGAGGGTCTGGAAAGGGAACAGGTGATGTCGAGGTCCACTCTGGGAAAGGAGAGGGTACATTTTAACTTTTTAACGCAGGTAATTTTTCACATAGAGAACAGGAGAAATGAGAGGCGAATCACAGAGAGAAGTCTGTTATTTATTGTTATATAAGCTTCTGAATTGGCTCCAAACACCCGTTTTTTGTCCTGCTTCACCTTTAGCCCATTATCGGATGATGCTTAAAAAGACAATGGGAACGGTGTCTTGTTATCACCTGCAGCTTTATTTGCCCCATTATTCTGTGCTTACCACCTTAAATGAGGCCTTTTAGTGAAATGGCTTTCGCTAGAATGGCACTTTGTGCACTGTGGCCTTAGAGGAGAATTCCCAGGGTGGACCACGAGTTTTGGCCACAAACCTCAGGCCAGGGGGACGGGCGCGAGGGGGGGACGGACAGCTTTGTGGAGACGTTTTTGGGGAGGGATTGGTCCAGCTGTTACTGTAGCTTTGAAAGCACAGGTTTTTTTTCTCTCTCCTGGATTTTACTTAATCGTTCCTGGGTCCTTATCTCAAACACGCATTCCCCTGAGATGCCCGGGAGCTTTCTCACGGCTAGACGGGGGTTCTTTGCCTCTTAAATACGCGTGTACATTTCCAGCCACCTTTTTTGTTTGTATGATGATTTTTAAACCCAGAACCCAGATGTGGGGGAAGGGACCTAAAATACCGCGTTGAATTGAAACAGTACGTCATATCCTGTGTCTTCTCATCATGGGGTAAACATGGATCTTAATAAAGGGGGTGGTAGCTTAAAGTGGGAAACAACAATGAAATGTCATTAAGGGCCCATAAAAACAAGAATGAGGGTTGTATTACATGTTTTTGTCAACACGGATTAAACAGATTTAACAGATTTTCTCTCAACATCCATTAACTGGCTCTGCTTGAACCCAGATACCACGTCCTGGTGTCCAAGTACGGTCACCTGGCCCCGCTGGCGGACGTAGACCTGCGTCCTCGCCGCACCGTAGTGGACGTCCGCTGGGGCGACCGCGTGGTGGCGGTGAGTTTACACTTGGAGCACACGGTGGCGGAGCTGAGGAAACAACTCCGAGCTCTGCTGCAGCTGCCCAACAACGGAATCAGGCTGTTCTTCATCAGCCGGGAGATGTGTTCAGTGGTGGGACCCGAGGAGCTCAAGAGCGGCGCGCGGGCTCTGCACTCCTACAGGATTCGAGACGGAGACGAGATTCTGGTCGTGCCTAAAGACAAAAGCCGCTGCAGCTCCTCACATATCTGAGTCGAGACCTTTTTGAGAGATTCAACAATAGGATGGGTTTGGTTTTTTTGTCCAGCCTTGAATGTAAAGGATGTTTGCTATCCCATCATAATGAACAAACAATTACACAATAGTATATTTGCACATACAGTAGGAGTCATATTTCTCACAGAGTTTATCCCTTTTAAGTGGATGCCGCACGCTCGTTTACGACTCATTTATGACGTTAGTTATGCAAAAAAAACAGATGCTGTGCATGTGGATCTCTAAGAGGAAGAACCGACGCCTGCCCGGATAATAATTGACCGCACAAATTGCACGTTGAAGCCACTTTATAATTGGTGTTCGTCAATTAAAATTGACCCCAAACCCCACCCCCACCAGTCCTATCAAGCAAAAATAATATAATTACTATTACTAGTGAACAGTGCATTTTTTTATGCTTAGCATTTGACAGATTGGGTGATAAAGCCAACACAGTGGGAAACAACACACCATAATGTTTACGGGCAATCTGAATTTACCAACCACAAAGTCCACGACTTTACATTTTTTGGACGTTGATGTTGCCAAGAATTAGTGTCGCGAGCACCTCACATAACATATATAATGACACGTGTAGATGAAATAATAATGTATGTTTTTTACATTTTCACGACAGGCTGCAATTTTTCTAAACCTTTATCAAAGTGGAGCAGAGGCTCCTTTGTGCTGCCTTTACATAGGAAACGAAATACATCCATTTTTAAATGACGTAACTTGACAGCCCACGAACTTGAATACGTCCTTTTTAGAGGAGATTTCTTTTTTTTAGGAAATTGTGATGATGTGCCTCATAGGAAAGAGGCAAAATGATCACGCTGTTGTTGTCAAGTTTCTTACCAACTCACAACGTTCTACCATTGCTGAAATTTGTCCCTCGTGTCTCTCGAAGGATTTTCTACATTGCTTTCCTATCATTTCTGGTGTTTCTGCACCGTTTGTGTTTAGAGGAAGGTGTGAAAATGGACAAAATGAGTGCAGGGAAGAGAAAAGGAAGCTCTGTATGTTTCCATATACATATCTAAAGTTGAGCCTTAGATTTGCTGATGATGATTTTCTGGAGAAACACGAGGCAATATTCTGTGTTGCATGACACTCGTGTGAGCATTTTGTGACGTGTTTGGTCGTAAGCGCACCATTATTAGGTTTAGGGTTGAGTTTTTCCTCTTGACTCGAGCAGCCTTTAAGCTTATGCTCAGAAGCAGCATGTCTGGAATGAGGTCTTGTGGTTCAGCAGTCCATGAACGGAGCAGCTCTCCGTCTCCGCACCAGAGGCAGCTGAGTCTGTGTGGTAACCGCACACCAGCCACGGTGTCACGGGACACTTCCGCTGCCTTTAGGTTAGAATGGGTTCAGCCCATTGGCTCTGGCCTTAACATGACTCCCACAAACCTGACACTTCTGGTGTCTGCTGTTTCACAGGTTGTGGGGGTCTGTAGTGACTCAAGACCAGCAAATATAGATTATACAGTCAGTATGAAGGAGTTTTTATGTCACCCATCAGTGCTAAAGTATGTATAAAACAGCAGCACAGATAGTGTGTAGTAAAGCTTGTTGTTATTGTGGTTTTCTGGAGATATTCGTAATAGTTTCTGTGTGTGGTGCAAGCTGGTCATTTGGTCCAGCGTCGCACAAAGGCAAAGTCATTAGCTGCTGTTGTGCACTGCGGGTGCGTCGTTTACTACACCTCTGAATGTTCGTGGTCGCCTCGAGTGCAGGTTTTGTCTCCATGCAGGCAGGAAATAGTGGAAACAAAAGCCTGTCACCGTGTGGAATAAGCCACTTTCTACTTCTCCGTTAAAAAAAAGCCAATGGTAGCCCTTTAAAATAAAGCATCGCCGACATGCTCTTCATCAAATCCAGCCCCGTTCTCTTCCACAAAGCGGAAAAGCTGCAAGCCACGAGTATTTTTTCTGTGAGGGCTTCGTAGCTTAATGTGCTAAATTAAATGTATTTTGATGGTGTTTCCATGCATGCAAAGATGTGTTCTGGCAATGTGCAGCACTCAGTGAGCTTTAACGTGTCCCCCACTGTGACTTTTCAGCCGTGTATTATCAAAAAGTCATGTTGTTGTCCTTCGACAGCCGTGAGACCTGATTTTTGTAGTAGATAACTGGAGATGTGGGGTTTCTTCTGTCCTGACTCCCTTGCATTATAATATTCTAATATGACAGAGTGGATACATGGGAAATATTGGGCGTGAGTGTTTGTGTTTGTGAAGCTGATGCCAGCGTTGGTTTGCATGTATCTGGTGTTTTAATGTGTGTGTGAGACGTGTCATTTCAGGGAAACAAAGGTGTGTATGGGCATATGTAGTTTTGACGTTTTAAAAAAAGTGTTGGTGCTTGGTTCATTCTCGCCTCTGTCCTTCAGTAATACCAAATACAGAGATTATTATTATTATTATTATTCCTTTTAAAAAAAATTAAAAAAAAATCTATAAAAGCAGTTGCTAATCACTTTGCCATGTGGTGTTTGGTATATTGTGTCTTATTTATGTTCACACTTTCTTCTGTTTCTCATGTGTATATTGACATTTTCAATGGTAAAGTCTGGTTTGCTTTCTTGACGTTGTGCCATTTCCAACCTCAACTGTATAAATTATGCTTTCACTGCTCTTAAAGAAATAAATTATAATAATTATTCCAGGTTATTACAGTGTTGTGCTTTTATAGGTAAAGGCAGGTAAATCACACACAATGATTTCTGCTCTTTCCAAGGGATTAAGTGTGTAAATTTAAGCATTTTTCACACAATGGTGATTAAGCCCGGCAGCTCCACTCCACTGTCTTTGTGTTTCTCAGTATGTCGTCGTTCCTGTGTTTGGTGGCTGATGAGAGGATCCATGAGAGGAGCTGGACGGAGCCGGTTTGTGTCGCGTATAAAACAACGCAGCGGAAGTTTCACACCGCCTACAACGAGCAGGTACAATGAAGTATTGGAAAACGAGGTGCATGATATCAAACCGAGTGGAGTGGAGTGGAGTAGTGTTAGAATTGTATAAAGGAAAATTGCTGTAAGAGACCTATGTCACTAAGCAGACATTCTAGATCACTATTTCCCAACCTTTGGGTGTGGGGACCCACATTTTTAAGATGGCACACTATCGTAAACCACATCACAATTTTACATATCTATATCCATATCTATGAATCTATGAATTGGTAAACAATTTATTTAAAACATATGGCAGGTTTCCACTGCCTCGGTACCAGGTACTGAAAAAAGAACTTTCGTACCAGACTGGTCAGAGTGCCGTCACAGGAAGAGATGTCCGACACAAGAATCAAGTTGCCGAACCGTAGATCATTTAAAAATGCTTAAAACAAACAATCCTAAAAACGTGGGTTAATCTCCAACAATTATTAGTGAAATGTCCAAAATCTCAATATTTAACAGAGGAGTCTGGTGTATTTAGTGGTGCCATGCTGTGCCGAGGTGACCCGGACCATAGTGGAAAAGGGCCAGTACACATGAACGTATGGTTGAACAAATTCCACTCATTTGTTTCCATGCATCCCAACCCCTGAGAATCACTGCTCTAGAGCAGTTGTAGTTGTCAGTTTAAAGTGTATTTTAAGTTAAGTGTTATACTGACAAACCATTTCAGTGGCCTGATGGAAAGACGAGCTATGTGAAGAGGGCTCACTCGGTGACAAACTCAGTCAAGTTGCAGGCGCAGTGAACACATGACCAGCATGCACAGCTCCGTTTCACAGACTGAATGCTTGGCTGTGGAGAAAGTTGGGATTCTGCGGATCTTCTCTCTTTCTGGCAGGCACGTTCCGGGCTCGCTGCGAAGAGTCCATTCCATACATGTCAGGCAGTGTTGTGTTTCTGGGGCATTCCCTCTATCTTTTCCCCTCCGCCTCTTCCAGCAGCATGGCTCTAATCCATGCTATCTATGCCACCGACTCCTTAACACAGCGTCACTAGCTGAACCCACTCTCAGAGTTTTGGAGCCAAGGAGCCAATAGACCGTTCAGTTACATTGGTGCTCGTTGTCTTTTTTAAACCTGTAGCGGCTCTTGAACACCTGGTTTGGAATGATTAAAAATCCCCTACAAGTTTAGTCTCTTTCAATCTTTATTGAATTAATCATGATATGTGAACACCTTCCTTCTAAACTCTGTTTCCAGAGTTTTATTCTACAGAAACCCATTTACATTGAGAACGAACCCTAAACCCTACATTTATTTGATCTGCTAGGGTTGTTTGACACAGAATCTGGTCCCAATGGAGACACTGTAGATGGGCGTCGTAAATAAATAGGATGCATTAGGCACTGATTAGGTTCTGATCACTGGGGCATAAAGGAGCCTCAAAGGTCACAGCAGTCTCTCTGTTTCATAAACAATATGACATTCCGAGAAAATGGCCGTAGCCCAGCTGTCGTCTCTGAGTTTGGAGATGTTCATTAATCCAACGTCAGACTGTATTTGGAAGTTGGACGCAGTTGAATTCATCAGTCGCACCTAGCACCTTCTTACACAACGACGACCTGGCTGCACAGTTGGTACTCTGATCTGCCCCATTGCATTATGAAGTGGGATTGAGGGCAGAGGGCCTGAACGAGGCCTATTGTTTGTTGAGGTGAGGGAGGCATTGGGGCACGAAGGTTTGGGTTACTGGAAGGAGGTTCAACATTATGAATGGAAAGGAAGGGGAGGAGGGCAGGGCAGGGCAAAGCCAACCACTGGGCATCGGGGTCGACTCAGAGTGGCCCTCTCCAAGGATTAGGTGACTGCCAAACAGAGCTCAACTGGTATCCAGTCCAGGACCTTCTTTGTGAAAGCTAGGCTTGACGGAGTCCAGAACCTGTGATGCTGGATACTTTGACCCTGTTCCCACACGGTGCCGTCCTGCCGCAGAGAAACGTTTGATGCCACTTCCCCAGTTTTATCCAGGCAATTTTAAAACTTCCAGTCAGCAGCTAGAACTCCACAAAGGGGCGCCTCTTTGCTCACAATGTTTGGCTGTTTGCTGGTAAATAAATACCTTCATGCACTCATGATGTGATGTAAGGAGGGGAATGCTGACAGCAGCAAAAAATATTATTCACAGAAGCTTTAAAAAAACTACTCTGTGCTCTTATCTCTCCACTGAACACATCCAGTTCAGAAAGGACAAGCACTACCTTTTTTTTTAAGGCATTCTGGAACTTAAATCGCATTCCGACATCATAGCATCTAATAATCACTAACAATCTAACGATTACCTTGTAGATGATAAAGGTGTAAAAGTGTGATCCAGTGTGTAAAAAGTAGTGACATCTCATAGTGAGTCAGGAAACTATGGTAAAAAGGAAATGTTGTTGATGTGTCATCAAAGTAATCCACCTGTCTACAGCTGAGGGAATGACCTTTCAGTATGTGTATGATGAGCCAATGCTTCTTTGATCTAGATTTAAATACCAGATTTGAATTTCTGTTGCGTCACATGATGAATCTTCATTAGTCACTTAAATTGATCCACATCGGACTCATCAAACTTGACACCCGGGTTTCATTTTCCCAATCCGTCGTCCTGACTCACCGTGAACGGGAAAGCATGAGTGCAAATCGTGTCTATCAGCCCATCTCGGTGTCCCCCGCTCCTCCGTCCTCGACATTTCCCAAAACACGGCCCGTAGACCAGGAAGCTCTCGCCGACCCAGTAGGTCACCAGTAACTGTTGATTTTTTTTGTCCCTCTTTGTGCGTCGCTCTCTTTCACTGGTCGTTTAAGAGTATGTGACCATTTACACAACAAGGCGTGGGAGGTATGAAAGAGGCCCGCACAGAGAGCCTTGGTGCTGCTTAATGGGAACTCGGGGCTTGCCCTCATACCCGCAGCCTTTCACACATCGTGCTCCCTGCCTCTCCAATTACTTCCACTGTCCAACTTCAACAAAGCCCCAACTGACTGCCCTCTCCTTCCCAGACTCTATCAGCGTGGATCCACCTGAGATTTCTCCACGCTATCTCTCCAGCATCTATAGTAATGAAGTGTCTTGTGAAACCTTGTAAATGAGGCTGCCCCTAATTAAAAAAAAAAAAAACGGGGTACACAGAGTTTCCAAAGTGACTCATGTTAATTCTGTAACTCTACCTATCGCCAAGCTTGAAAAGGTTTCAGGCTGTGTGTTTCTGGTGTTTTGTCCATAAATGCCCCAGAGCGCGACTGTACTACTTTGGTGAGTTTGTGTGCTTCAGTTGACCCGAGCTCTGAATGTCCTGGGTGAACTCTACCACAGCTAGAGCTGAATGGATTGGCCTGACCACATCGTCTTAACAACTTTTTATTTAACACTTGGTGAGGTTCAAAGGATTTAATTATGGAAAAACATGCTTCGATTTTTAGAACATTTATGAGCAAATATATTTAAATGCTTCTTGAGATTTAGGTGTCATTATTCCAGAAGGATAAAAGCCACAGTGTTTCCCCACAAATTTCAATTTTATCATCATTTGGCCCATTGCAGTTGTTAATGACAGATCCTGCCAAAAAGACTTGATTACGTATGAGAGCCTCTCTTTGTGCAAAGCATTCCTCTTCTACTGAATTTAAAACATTTCTTGCGACAGCGTTTCCCTTATCTCTGACTTCCGAGTGACCCTTTTCATAAATTGGTGTGTTTTCACTCGTCTTCTCCTGCTTGGATTCTTATGCTGTCCCTCCCCTCAGCTTCAACTCTCCCCCCTCCTCACCTACCCTCTTTCCCCAAACACAGATCTCAGATTAAGTTGAACACTAACCCAGGTAAAGTTCGCACCTGCCTCTTTTGGGCTAAGCTCTTTCCACAGCTCCAGCAGGAGCTTTTTGAGTCCACAACCTCTTCTCACAGTATTGCTTTATTAAATATCCAGCACAAGACTCTGGATCGTTATTGCTAATTTTTGGACCTGGAATTGGACAAGAGGAGCCTTTCTGTACCTGGACGTCAGACTCCTCTAACGACGTTCTTCTCCAGTCATCACGTCAGCAACTGTCGCCTCCTCTGCCTCCTTTTTACTCTCTCCATCACCACTGCTCTGTGGATGGGACACTGCTGTGAGGAGGTTGCCAGATTAGACTAGACAGGTGCTGGATGTCCGTCTTCTGAGGGCAGGTGAGTACATCATCATTTCCTTCTAAACATCACTTCATCGACTGGGTTTCTTTGTGAATCAGAAATGTCATTATTGGACACATCATTTTGTAATGGTGCAATCGTGAACTCTGCCAATATATATATATATATATATTTGATTATATTATATAATTCTGAATGATATATATATTTTTTAATCTTTAACATAACTAAAGTTGTTCTACACATGCATACTAAGAGGTATATTCATTTTTAATCTACCCATTGCAACATAAGACATTATTATTTTATTTGTTCATTATTTAGAGGCGGAGAGATTTTATTCATAACATCCAGTATCTGACAAAAAAAAATGCATGTCAAGACAATACATTTGAAAAATACTTTCACTATTTCCAACACAACAGTTTTGAAACCACTGAGCTAATGTTCTTTGATATTAGAATTAAGCTTCCAACAACTTCAAGTAATTTCATCCCTTTACATTTGTAAATTGTAGTACTGGGTTAGGGTTATGTTGCCATTAATGTCAGGTTCACCCTAGTTTTTAAGCTTCAAATGTAATGAAATGATCTCACCATGAGTAAAATGATTGACCTCTCATAAAGCATGCAGCTTACTTGATACATTTTCTTCAAGCATGACCTCAGAGATAAACATGTCAAAGCGCCTTCTTCATCTTCTATGTCTCACGGACTTTATCTTAATTGCTTCCGTCAAAAGGCATCGAGTTAATGCCAGTCAGATAAGCGGGTGTGTTTGGAGAGTCAGAGGAGTGATTGTTGTAATCGACCTGTTGAAAGTGTATGATGAGACACTGATGACATTACAGCTGAACTCTCTCAGCAGTGTCCAGTAACAACGGTGGCACACCTGAGCGAAGTTTACCATCGAGGCAATTGGATTTCACACTTTATTGACAGTTTGGAGATGAATCCCACATAAAGAATTCACATATTTCATGAATAAGTAGTTTCCGTGTCAATGAGGATGTTGCATATCTGGGGTTGGGTCACAATGGCAGAAGGTCAAGCTCCAAACATCTCTTTTCCCCACTTGATGTTTTCCAGCTTTTCTTGCTTCAGGATTCCAAAGTATTCCAAAATTCCATTTATCCTCATTTCCTCACATCCCAGAAATATTGTCATTATCTTGTCCATATTCAATAACTGAGCTCATCAAATAAAGACAGTAGATAATGTTCAGTCTTTGTGCTGCAGTGCAGGAATAATTAAAATAGTCGGGCAAAACCAAACTAAATTAAACTAAGCATTTGCAGCACATTTACTGCTGTTTTTGTAAAATCCATGATTGGATAGTGATAATGGCTTAGGTGACATTTACATTTAAATTAAAAGGTTAGAATGTCGAACAAGTACTTGTACTCAGGAAAAAGGATTTAGTGTAACATTTCATTCTTTTTCAGATTAGTTTAAAGATCCGGTGTAAGACCTAATGGTAGAGAATTCCTGCCAGTTTCCAGGGATGTGATCCGGACTAGAATATACTGAAATGTTCTAACCAAGTTATCAGGTGAATCAAACATTTACTTATTTCTACAGTAAAGGGTCATGCAGCGGATTTGTCCATTTGGGCTACTGCAGAAACACGGTTTCAAAAGATGGCTGCCTCTGTAAAACAAAGGCCAATTTTTGTTCTAACACGATTTATACACCAATAAAAGCTGCAAAATTTTACACACTGGACCTTTAAAGGCTATATCTGCCAACTTGGCTGTGCATTCTTCTTTGCCAGTGGGAACTTAAACGAGGCACATAACAGCCCCATAGGGCCAGTGCAAGGACCCCGGCTATTCAAAGCTACTCACTTAAAGCCATTAGTGCCTCAGTGTTTATGCTCCTCTCTTTTATCCAACAAGGCATGGATGGCTCCCAAACAACAGCGGTAATGAGGTTCTAAGCAACCTTGCGACTTCAGACACAGAGACACTGGACCAGAGCGGGCCAGTTCGGTCAGCTGCGGGGATCCAAGGCACAGAGAGGCCTGTAGTTCAATGTTGCCGGCTCACATGGGACCGTAAGGCAAATGTGATCCTGACGCATTGTTCTGGCACGCATAAAAGAGCCTTTTCAGCTCTCCTCAGGGGAGACCTGGGAGCCTGATCTTAAAGAAGTAACATGACGTTTGTTTCATGGCTCCCCCCTTCTCTCTACTTTTGTATGGGCTTTTTTATAAGATGTTTATGACTCATGTCTTCCCCGAGTTACCATTATCATTAATGGAACTCCAAGACAGAGGATTTTCTTGTGATCCATCATCACCGTGTCTCTCATCTCCGTTTTTTTTAGAATGGTCAGGCCAGGCTGTCCAGTCATCCTGTTCCACCTCTTCAGCATCTTTGCACAGACTGGAGGTAGGATGTAAATTTAGCTTGTACTCACTTTATGGGACATCACAATCATCAGCAAATTCATGTTATAGGGTACATGACAGTCTGCTTAATGTGGATTACTCTCTTTTTAGCACGTACTCAGGATATTCTGTATCCATATGGACCTGGCCATAGGGATTTAGAAACCCCCAAGATGGATGATGGGAGTTCTCCAGAAGTTGTTTTGCTCATTCCCTTTGTTTTCTTCAATATCCCCTACCGTTCCATCTATGTAAGCCCTGATCAACATTCTCCAACTTTTACTTTTGGACAGGAAGCTCATAAAGTCATTTTTTCTAAATCCTTTGTGTCCACAGGTAAACAACAACGGTGTGATTTCATTCAACGTGCAAGTTAGCCAGTTCACACCAGAGGCATTTCCGCTAAGTGACAGCAGATCATTCATTGCTCCACTCTGGGCAGATGTGCACAATGGCATCCGTGGAGACGTCTACTACCGCGAAACCACGGAACCAGAAATACTGGAAAGGGCGACACAAGATGTCCGAAAGCACTTTAAAAATCTGCCTGCCTTCACCGCTACCTGGGCCTTTATTGCATCATGGCATCAAGTCACCTTCTATGGAGGAAGCCAGACAACTCCAGTAAAGCCACATTAGTGTTATCTTTATCATACACTCAACACTCGCATTATTTGGTAAACAGGACATCTCACTAAGAGACCATTAGCAGTTTCTGAAAGACCTTAAACCAGTCCGTCTGGCACACAATCATGCCACTTAAATCCCTTTTCTTTCTCATTTGATGCTCAGTTTGAACTTCAGCAGGTCTTCTTGACCATGTCTACATGCCTGTATTGTTGCCATGTAATTGGCTGATTAGATACCAAGGTTGCTTTAATATATCTAATAGTAATCAAGCAGTTGCCAACGTGAGTAATTTTTCCATAATAAAATACAAATTGAATTTCAAAGTGTTCTTCCCCAGTATATATATTCCTTTCTTTGGTTTGCAATGCTTCATGTTAAAGTCTATATTTCTTTCCGTAAATCTAGTTTATTTTATTCTTTTTAATTACAAGGTGAACACATTCCAAACTGTGCTAATCTCAGATGGCGTGGCATTCTTCAGTATGTTCAACTATGGGGAAATCACATGGAGCACAGGGACAGCCAGTGGTGGAGATCCTTTAACAGGACTGGGTGGGACAACAGCTCAGGTAATCTCACATCGCCCATGAGATGATTTATTCAAACATTATCCTTTTTGTTAGATACATGAATAATGAGCATTCACCTCGCGTTCCTCACACCGTTCCCCTTTCCAGTCAGGTTTTAATGGTGGAGACATTGGTCACTTCTTCAACCTGCCAGGGTCGCGGTCAAATGACGTGGTGAACATTGAACTGTCAACCAATGTCAATATTCCTGGGCGCTGGTTCTTCCGTGTTGACACGGAACTGATAGATCCTGCCAATGGCTGCAGCTACAATGGTAAGTTCAAACATGAAACAATGATAAAATATTCTATGTCACGACAGGGTCCCATCAAAAGTCTTCTGTTTTTCTTACATCCCATCCAGGTCGGTTTTACAGACGAGGGGAAAACTTCTGGTTGTCTGATCAGTGCTTGCAGCGATGCCGCTGCCTTGATGTCGACAACGAGGTTCTTTGCCAAGAAGCTCCATGTGGGCAGTTGGAGACCTGCGAGCAGCAGGAAGGAGCCTTTTACTGCCAGCCGATCCGCACAAGCACCTGTGTGGTGTTCGGTGATCCTCATTACCACACATTCGATGGCCTCCTCTATCACTTCCAGGGCAGCTGCTCCTACCTGTTAGCTCGGCCTTGTTGGGAGGTGGCAGGACTGCCCTTCTTCAGTGTGGAGGCCAAAAATGAGAACCGTGGAACTGCCTTTGTTTCCTGGCTCAGAGATGTGACGGTAGAAGTCTATGGTCATCGAGTCACTCTACCGAAAGGCAGTTTTGGAACAGTCCAGGTACAAATCTACAGATCAAATGTTGATTTTTCATTTATCTGTCTGCACTTACTTTTTGCTTTTAAAGTCTTTTGGACGTCTTGAAAGACTGATTTGACCGTATGATCAGTAAAAAGTTAATGGATACAAGCGACAGTATTCCACTGTCCATTTCCCATTTCTGAATTTTTCTTTGTTCCTCGTTCTAGGTGAATGGCCTGGTTAAAACTTTACCAGTCCAACTCCAGCTTGGTGCTATCAGGGTGTATCAATCTGGGGTTGCTGTTGCCTTAGAAACAGACTTTGGACTCTTGGTGACCTATGACGGCCAACACTATGCATCCATCTCCCTACCCAGCTCCTACTTCAACAACACATGTGGCCTTTGTGGTAACTATAACGACGACCCTGCTGATGATCCGGTTCTGCCCGACGGCTCTTTAGCAGAAAGCGTGGTGGAGTTGGGGGGCAGCTGGCGAGCCGAGGACACAGACTGGAGATGCAATGATGGCTGCACTGAAAACTGCACTGTGTGTGACCCACTTATAGAAGCCTTTTACTTTCGCTCAGATTACTGTGGGATCATCAATAAAACCGATGGACCTTTTAGGGACTGCAGAGCTGTAGTGGACCCTACTGCTTTTGTGTATAGCTGTGTTTATGACATGTGCAGCAACAGGGACAACATCACCACACTCTGCCAGGCCATCCAGGCCTATGCTCTAGCCTGTCAGGCCCTGGGTGTTACGATACGTTCGTGGAGGTCTCGCACCTTCTGCTGTAAGATTCAACCTACAGAGATATTTCATTATTGTTTTAAATTCATTTATTTGGCGTCTGACATCATTCCTTCTATTCTTTTGTCTCTCAGCTTTGACATGTCCAGTGAACAGCCATTACCAAGTGTGCACGAGTGCCTGTCCGGCCTCCTGCTCGGACCTTACTGCTCCCTTGTATTGTGTCCACCCATGCACTGAGGGCTGCCAGTGTGACCAAGGTCATGTTCTCAGTGGCAGCCGTTGTGTGCAGCGTGAAGACTGTGGCTGTGAGCATAATGGCCTATATTACCCGCTCAATGAGACTTTCTGGGCAGGTCCCAGTGGTGAAGAAGGAGAATGTACCCTTCGCTGCACCTGTGGGCCTGCCGGGGAAGTATCCTGCTTCAATGCGTCCTGTAAGGAGGGGGAGGTGTGTGTGGCAGAAGTGGGCCTGCTGGGTTGCTACCCACGGAGGGAAGGAGTGTGCTCAGTCACACAGAACTCGGTGACCTCCACCTTTGATGGGACCTTCCTGCAGTTTCCAGATGACAGCTCCTACTACCTGCTGAAGCTCTGTGGTGGGGTGCCAGCTAATGGCTCAATGGTAGAGGTGAAGATGGGGAGGAGGCTGGTCAGCAAAGGCCCCACCTGGAAAAGACCTGTTGTAGTTACAGTTGCTAACCTGGAGGCTCAAGTTGGAGGGATGGATTTTGACACAGTAAAGGTTAGTATATTCTCTTAAATAATTTTCACTAAATACACTGAAAAGTTAGGCCCAGGAAGACGGATGGAAGAAGCATTTAGCCACCAGGTGGCAACCCCACTGGTTGCAAGTAGCCCCACAGAAACCTAAACTGCAAGTTTCAAGTATTCTTCAGTGGTCATAATGTCATTTTTTCTTCATCCTGACCTTCTACACATGTGTACCGATTTCCGTAAGATAATTGTGCTGTTCAGGGTGAATGTGGACATGGGGGCGGCACACTTATTGGCCCCTCCCACATCAAATTTTCAACGTACATTCCCCTAGTTAATGATGTCAATTTTGTAAATTGAGGTAAGCAGATGATAATACACTGCACATATGCTGCACCGTCCAACAAGTGCCTGGTTGCAAGTGATTTCTGTCAAATCCTGATTTAAAAAAACTGACATTGTGATAGCCAAATCATATTTTGATTTGCAAGGGGAAGACTGTCCTCATTGAATGCATCCTCTAGTATATACTGAATATCTATTGCTATGATTTTGTGCTGCAGGTGAACGGCGAACAAGTGACACTTCCATATGTCCATCCAATGGAGACAATGATGATCTACAGAGCACCAGGCAATGCTACAGTAGTGGAGTCACGTGGTCTGCTTCATGTTCGCTACACGCGTCAGGGATTCCTCAACATCTCCCTCTCCACCATTTTCTACAACGTTACTTGTGGTTTGTGTGGCGTCTTCAACAGCAACACCACTGATGACCTCCGCCTCCCTAATGGACGCCTGGCAGAGTCGATTGAACAGTTCACAGAGGGCTGGCGGTCCATCGCCGACGACCTCACTTGTAATGGCGACTGTGATGATCTGTATCGCATGTGCACAGACCTGCGTCTTTACCAGAGTCCCTGGATGTGTGGCAACATCAACGACCCCGGGAATAGTTCATTTCTGGCTTGTCATGCAGTGGTCAACCCCTCGCCGTTCTTCAGGAATTGCTTGTATAACATGTGTGTCAGGGAAGGGAACCGTTCCGCTATGTGCTCTTCACTTCAGGCTTATGCTAATGCCTGTCAGGACGCTCACATAGGCCTCACATCCTGGAGGAGTGCCACCAATTGCCGTAAGTAGATATATAGGTGTAATTTTTTGTGAGATTGTTTGGCATGTGATGTTATCTCTAATGTCTAGAGTAATGGTGCAAAGCTCTGCAGAAACAAAAATATGCCTCCTATCAATTCCAAATGTTCCTACCTTGCCTGTAGCCACCTCCTGATGTACAAATGTGAACCCAAAGATATTCACAGCAGATACAAGTACATGAAGTTGTATAGCAGGATAAGCTAAACTATAAAACAGGCCTGTTGTGCATATACTGTACTTGGATAATCAAATTCTGAGTAATGCTACAGATGTGTCCAAACTAATGTTTTTATTGGTTTTAATGGACTTTTTCCACAGTATGTTGTGCCTTCACTTTTGTTTTTTCCCCCTCATCTTTCTCTACTGTCTCAGCTCTTCCCTGTCCAGCGAACAGCCATTTTGATGAATGCACCAACTCTTGCCCTCTGACCTGTGCCAACTTGGATGAACCTGAAGAGCCATGTCCTCTGCCCTGCCAGGAGGGGTGTCAGTGTGAGGACGGCTTCGCCCTGCGGGACGGTCTGTGTGTGGCACGCAGTGACTGCGGCTGCATGAGCCACGGACGCCAACTGGCCACTAATCAGACTTTCTGGACAGACTGGGAATGTCAGGAGCGCTGCTACTGCAACGGCTCTGACAATAGTGTGTACTGTCAACAGGCACCGTGTCACACTGAGGAATACTGCCAGGAAAGTGACGGCCTTTATTTCTGCCAGCCGCGCACTGAGGCCCTGTGCGTGGCAGCTGGTTACGGACACTTCCTGCCGTTTGGTGGCTCATCTTTTGAGCTTCAGAGCTCTTGTACTCTTAGGATGTCCACCACTAACTGTGCAAGAGACAGCATGGACCAGGCGACTATTTCTGGAGCTTTTCCTCAATTTAAATTGGCGGCCCGCAATGAGGAGAGGGACACGGGCCAGGCGATTTGGGTGAAGGGGTTTGTTCTGGAGGTCTACGAGTATGAGATTGAAGTTTCTAGAACTTACAAAAACACTGTTACGGTAAGTGTGTGAAGAGGAATAACAGCAAAGGTTTTATTAGCCAGAAGTATTTTTTTATGAAAGGATACCTACAATGAGTTATGAAAATACAAGTCAAATTAATTCATCCTTTGACAAGGCCAAGAGTTATTATTCTGCATGACCTGTGAAGGTTATTCTGTGTAATGTGAAGACATTTTTCTAATCAAGCCGATAGAATAACTAGGCAGAGGGTGAATTCCTCTTTGATTGGCTTAAGGTGGATCTAATTTCAATGGGCATCTTTTATCAGGCTTGGATTTGGCTGAGCGGGATTTGGCCTGGGTTCACAAACCGCGTTAAGATCAGAGCAGGAACAGAAATTACACACATAACACAGCGAAACCCACACAAATACAGATACTTCCTCAGTCTCTGTGTTTCTGGTTCTTGCTCTTGCTCTGCAATTAGAGAATTTCAAAAATTCAAGAAACTGTATAGTTTGTGGATCAGTTGAATTACAATTAAACACTGATTCACTGATTTAAAAACTGCTTTAGTAGGAATAAATAGTTAAAGCCCACTGACATGCATCATAAAAAATCTTAAGAGAAGTGAGAAAGGAGCCAGAGGCTGTTACGAAGCAACCAAAACCTGGCATCTGCAGATATTATGAAGTTGCTACAATTTCACTAAATAAATGAACATATACAACAACAAAGAAGTCAAAACAAATAAAACAGACAGTGGATTACCAGTGCCACATTTCCCTCACCACAGCTTTGCTGTTTGGTACATTTGTGGAGAAAATAAGAAAAAACTCACTGTATTTGTTTATATCCTGTCTTTCATAACTGATTCAGGAGCTTGTTCTGGATGAAGTTTATTTCAGAGTCGACAAAGACCAGTTTGATCTACTTCTTTGACCCTAGTATCAAAAAACGTGCTGAAAGCTGCACTTGCCCTAACCCTGTGCCAACGGCTCCTAAATCTTGTTCACACTTGTTTTATTTCATCTCTTTCCACTCAGGTGAATAAGGAGCGCTTGTACCTTCCTCTGAAGCTCGGCCTCGCGAAGGTCAACATCTTCACTTTGGGCATGCAGCTCATTCTGGAGACAGACTTTGGCCTGAAGGTGGCCTTTGACTGGAACACTCTGCTCCTGTTAACTTTACCACGCAGCCTCTACAACGCCTCGTGCGGCCTCTGCCAGGGTCTGCCCCCGTCCTCACCCGCTGTCAGTGCCACTGAGTGGGGCATGGTGTGGGCAGAGAGGGACACTTTCTGCCAGGTGGGCTGTGGAGACTCCTGCCCCCGCTGTGGCCTGGGAGACAAAGTGCAAAATGAAGGCCCTCTTATGGTGGCTGACGCCAACATGAACATGGGCACTGACAACGGGGCAAACGGGGACGTGACCACAGGCATACGCTTCCACGTTGGAGATGGGTTGTACGTGTATGTGGAGCCTGACGCAGTGAGGCTGTGTGGGCTGATTGCTGATCGAGGAGGTGTGTTTGCACGCTGCCACAGCAAGGTGGCACCAGCGTTCTTCTATCACAGCTGCCTGCAGGACACCTGTGTGGACCAGGGAGCTCAGGGCACTATCTGTAACTGGCTGCAGATCTACGCCAGCACCTGTCAGACCCTTGGAGTTCCTCTTACGGGATGGAGGAGTGAAACACCCTGTGGTGAGTCTGAGCTCAACCTGATTTTCTCCATAAAATCCCTCATTACATTACAGGACAAGAAAATATAACCATATTTAGTTCATGTTGCATCCACGCTGTAGATTGCTTTAGTTAAATGTTTTTAATATTTGTACATTCACATCAAGATGAATATTTGAAACACTGAATTAAATATTGTGCACTATAATTTATCCAAAATATTGTTTATTCAGATTTATTCAGTCTATTTCTTTTCTGGTCCGACACATTTACATTTTAATATATTTACGAGTGTAATAAACATTTACAGACACATTTGATTTACAGACAATTTTAAGTTGAAATCCCCCCCTACAACCACTAAATTCTCATTTTAACAATTCTTGTTGTTCATGAGTTAATTAAAAAAGATAGATAGATAGATAGATAGATAGATAGATAGATAGATTATATAGATTTTAATGTATGTTTAAGCAGGAAGCACATCACATGAAATTAATTGCCGGGTCTGTTAAATTAAAATGTAATTCCCCTGAGCCTTTCCTACAGTGACAAGTCAAAACAGCCTGTTAACACTGGAACACTACCTGTGTGTGTGTGTGTGTGTGTGTGTGTGTGTGTGTGTGTGTGTGTGTGTGTGTGTGTGTGTGTATGTCTTTGCCATCCTGCCTGCTCTTAGTCCAGAGCTGTCCACCAAACAGCCATTACTCCAGCTGCATGCCGGTTTGCCCACCGCAGTGTGCCCCCGCCCGTGGCCAGAGGGACTGCAGCCAGGACTGTGTGGAAGGCTGCCAGTGCGACCAGGGATATGTGCTCAACGGCAAGAGCTGCATCCTGTCCCAAAACTGTGGCTGCTACACCGACGGCAAGTACTATGAGGTCAGTCAGTCTCTCATCCTGCACCATGGGGAATGAACTCGAGCCAAAAGTGTCATTTAATTAAAGGTCTTCATTGACTCTTACAACATTGTCACAGTGCAGTATTACCTGAAAATATTTTACATGCATGTGTCATGACTGGGCTTTATAAAACCTTAACCACATCTTCATATGTTACCATTTAGTACCACTGAAGTACAGAAAGGGAATGAAGGAATACAATGATTCAAGTCATGATTCAAGTACAATTAACTTGTTAAAATGTCTCTTTTGATTAGTCAGACATAATATAATTTAAGTGTTTCCTAAAGTTTTAATATGGAGGCCCACCTTTTAAAGATGATAATACAATTCCAAATTATTGATGTAAATCGTGACAACAGCAAATAATAATGCATAAAATAACGTTTATGATTATTTTTACTACACAGAATGTTATTTTACATGTGTGTTACTGGGTTGTGTTATTTGGTAAATCTTAAGTATAAAAAAGAAAATGCTCTTTATTTCAGTCCAAACAGCTTTTCTGGAACAGCGACTGCACCAAACGCTGCCAGTGCATCGGACGGAACCTGATCCAGTGCGACCCGAGGCGCTGTAAGGCCGAGGAGGAGTGCACCCTGCGCTACGGCGTGCGGGGCTGCTTTGCGCGGCGCCTACAGCACTGCGTGGCGTCGGGCGGCGGGGTCTTCAGGACCTTCGACGGGGCATCGCTGCGACTCCCGGCCTCCTGCTCCTTTGTGCTGTCCACCAACTGCCACAAGTTGCCTGACCTCTCCTTCCAGCTCATCGCCAACTTCGACAAATGGAGCACACCCAACCTGACCACCATCTCCCACGTCTACCTTTACATCAATGAGGAGAATATTCTCATCTCTGGCAGCACCGTGAAGGTGAGAGAAATACCGGAGCCAAAATAGTGACATTGGTACGATTAATTTAATGATGTTGTCTGTGAAGTTTCTCAGTCGTCCAGGTCATTGTCATCTGAGTTAGTTGTAGGCAACAACAGAAGTCTCTTGTATGACTCGCACAATGACTCAAGACAGTCATTTGGTGGTCGTACACTGTCAGACAGACACTCCTCACCTAACCTCTGTTGTGTCTTCTCTATCTTGTTCCTAGTAGAGACAGTTTGTACCTTCCTGCAGCTCTTATCTCTTTGGCATTCCAGCTCAACCTTGGATTCCACAGTTAGTGAAAACGGAGTTCTGCTCCAAGACACAAACACGTTGTGGATTTGGGTGACGTTTTCCCCCCTGAACTTACTCTGTGTGCTTTCACCCTGCATGACCGAGGGAATAGTACAGATCATAAAAGAGACTGTAAATGTCATGGCCAAAGCCAAACCTATCATTAAAAACTATTAAAGCAAAGAAAACATCCATTTGGATGAAGTCGTTCCTTCACTCATCTCCCTTCAAAACAACTATTATCTCAATTAACATAGCATACTTTCTGCCAACTGCACACCTCAAACATCTCTTTAGGAAACAGATTAGAGTTGAGTCTCTGGATTCCTCAGAAAGCGTGCCTTCAGTTTACCCTTGAAATAATCGCCTTTTGATCTCTTCCAGCTCTGGCCTTGGGCCACATCATCATACTGAAAGTGCAGTCTCAGCTTTAGTTAATGACCTTGCTGATTACCTCTAACTATGGCCCCCAACTGAGCCTTAATTCCACTTGACGTGAACGAGTCATTAACCACCGCATTATTTTCAATTGCCTTACAAGAACTACGTTAGCTACAGTGGGAGAAATGCACTGATGTGACTCAGGTCATATTGACTTGAACTAATCTAATCTAGTCAGAGCCTTTTGCTTTGGGCTGTGAGTCCAGGTTTATTGTGCTACTAATCTCTCTACCGTCTCTTTTTTTGTGAATATGGACTGTATGCAGATGACGCCCTAATCGACCTCTGTGTTTCCAGGTCAATGGTACACCGGTGTCGGTTCCGTTTCTCACGGGGCTGATGACCCGTTTGTCCACGTCTGAGGGTTTCATAGTCATCGACACGCCGCAGGACATCCAGGTCCGATACAATCGCTTTAACACCCTCAGCATCACAATGGGCCAGCGGCTTCAGAACAAGGTGTGCGGCCTCTGTGGCAATTTCAACGGAGACCCCGGTGACGACTACATCACGTCGCGAGGAAAACCGGCAGTCAGTGCCCTGGAGCTGGCCCAGAGCTGGAAGACCAACGGTATGCAGAACAGGTGGGTGTGGCTGAGCACAGATGCTGTGTGTATATCCAATCCACATAATGATTAACCACAAGGTCTTGCCACAGGGAGGGTTTATTGGCAGAAATTGAAAACAAAACCCATTTTAAATATGGACAAACCATCCAGAGCAATAACTTGGAGCCACCTTAGTTCCCTGACTCAGTGGGGAAAGGGAGGGGTTGAGCTGAGCAGTCCTCCATTTTGTTACAGTCTGCAGGCTCACCATTTGATGTCACTAATTCTCACACATTGGACATTTAAAGCTTAATGCATAGATTAAGTATCTGTCAATGGTGCAATATTAGTATCTATTTGTGTGACTAAGAGTTGGAGCATCTGGCAGCTGCAGAGCCAGATACTTACCTTAGGAGACTGTGGAGTCTAAAACAGAGCAAAATTAGAATTAAAAACAAATTGAAGACCTAAAATCAATATAGTATTAGTATTGCTACATTGAGCTTAGTTTGATCTGGCACATTACCATCAATTATCAACTGGGATCATCCAACACTGGAATCAGCTGGAAAAGATCACCACACAATGTCAGGGTTGAATACAATACAAATATGATAACATCTGTCTTTTCCCTGCAGTTGTGATGAGACCCAGTACGTGGCTCTGGCACAGTCTTGTGAAAACACAGCCGTGGTGGCGCTGCAGGGTGAAGGTGCCTGTCAGAAGCTCACCCAGCTGAAGGGCTTCTTCCAGCCGTGCCACGGCCTGCTGGACCCTCGGCCCTTCTACCAGTCCTGCTACCTGGATGGCTGCTACAATCACCGCAAAGCTCAGGTCTGTGGGTCACTGGCAGCCTACGCCGAGGCCTGCCGCTCCCTGGGAACCCTCACCACCAAGTGGATCACCCAGGAGAACTGCTGTAAGAGCACCGTGTGACACCTGCCCTGTGGCCATTTTTCTAAAATGTATCCAAGTTGTTATTATCTTACCACATAAATCAGAGTGAACCGCAATTCAAAATGGTAGCTCAGTTTTTTATGTGCGATTGTATGAGGTATTGACACCTAATTAACTTTAACCATTATTATTATGTTATATATATATTATCCAATTAACATGGCTGCCAGCAGGTACGGAAGGAATAAAACATCTCAATTAATAATGCCTACACCTGCGTAATCTATGATAACAGGGACACCTTGTTTGTTAAGTTTGTGTCATTCAAGTAAATACAAACTGGTGCTAATTTAGATTTATCCAAATGCTGACGTTTCCTTTCCGCGATACTAACTGAAGAAAATAAATAAATAAAAAAATACATACTAACATTGTGTGTGGACCCTGTCTTTAGCAGAATGGATCTATGACCCCTGTGCAGGAGAGATCTGCACAAACTTCACCTGTGAGCTGGAGAACGGAGGCGACCTGTGTGGCTGTCCAGAATTACCCACCAGCACCGGAGGTGAGCGCTTGATTTTAGACCAATAATATTTATGTGTAAGGATGGGAGCTACCTATGAGTTTTGATAGACAAAGCATTGACTATAATAATGATAATATTACAACCAGAAAATGATTTTATAATGATTAAAGTCTTGCAACACAATCATTCTGTATAAAGATTACCACAGTATGTATAAAAAATTAAACTGTGACACACTGTGGCCATATTTTGCCATATTTTGCCAAGTAAATTCACATATTGATTTATTACACCAGTTTATTAATAATCAAATCTTGTATAACAGTAAAAAATATTGGTGAATCAATTTTGTCTTATTCATTCACATTTTAGTACATTTTTGAGGCTAATATCATGATGCCATGTTTTTATTTTTGATGAAGAAATAAAGAAGTAAGTAAATTGATATTCTATTCACACACATTAGTGATTAGTCATTGCTTTAAAACGATATCATCGTCCTTATTTTACAGTAATTTTAGAACACATGAATGCCAGAAGTTGAAGAGAAATCATTCAATTTCCACAGGTGATGATGACATCATACAGGCGGAGGTCACGTGTAAACACGCCCAGATGGAGGTCTCCATCTCCAAGTGTAAGCTCTTCCAGCTGGGATTCGAGCGCGAGGACGTCAGGATCAACGACGAGCACTGCACGGGCGTCGAGGGAGAGGATTTCATCTCCTTCCACATCAACAACACGAAGGGTCACTGTGGCTCCATCGTACAGGTCAGTGGACACGTGCACACATCAAACACTTCTCATTAACGGTGATCGGGCATTGCCCAACTGCATTGTGGGTTCACTGCTTCACTTCACGATCTTGGAGAAGACTATTTTTTCTACAGCATTTTACACTTTCTACACTTCATTTTAGTAGTTATTCCTATAAAATATATACATGAGGGGTTAGAGTTTGGGGAAGGAAAATAGTCATGTTGATAACAGTAAATGCATGGTGATGAGGAAATAACATTAAAATATAAGACCATGTTATTTCCCAAGTATCATAGTATCAGTATCTACATAAAAACTATAATGACTAATAATAACTAACAAACTGGCCCTATAAAAACATTCTGTAATAACCAGTGTTATTTGGCTGAGGGGCCCCTTTCAGATATGAAGACTGAATAACACAAACTGTTGTATATGATTGGGGGGGCTTCGGGGCCCCAGTAAAATATGAGTTGAACCTTCACTCGTGTAGTTTTACTAATTTTGTGGGTGATCTCATGTTTGTGTTGTTTTATTGTATGTTTTTATTTCTATTTTATGCACGTACTATGTACATACAGATTTTAAACTGTACAGTGCTTTGGTGCGACGATGTTGTTTTAAATGTGCTTTATAAATACATTTGGATTGGATTGGACTGGACACCATAATATATAGTTAAATATTATCCTCATTTATGTCTCACAAACATTTTCTTTTCTTATCTCCAAGCTAGTACTTGAATACTATAGAAATATGAAAGTCATTTTCTGGTATGTTTCAGTTTTAGAGAAACTTCAGTTTTAGAGAAAGTTTCTAGTCAGAGGTTTCAAAAGGAACACCACCCTCAATTTGGATTTCCAACAAGGGAATTTGGAGCAACTTCACCTGACACTTTAGAACCTAGTTTTGTTACAGTTTTTATCCAAAAGCATCTTGTAATGCTGTTTTTATGTGGGAAAAATACTTTAGAAAGCATTGTTTTCGTTCCTATTTTTGAAGGCAGGCCACTTGGACGTGACCTACTTAGAAAATCATGATCATGCTATTGTAACATTCTGAATTTCCCTTTCTCCCTCTGACAGTCGAATGGCACACACATTATGTACAAAAACACCGTGTGGATCGAGAGTGTGAACAACACGGGTAACCTCATCACCAGAGACAAGACCATCAACGTGGAGTTCTCCTGCGCCTACGAGCTGGACCTGAAGATTTCCCTGGAAACCGTCCTCAAGCCCATGCTCAGGTCAGACCAGACGGAGGACATGTCCTGCAGCTGCTGCAGATCAACGTTTTGTCTCAAACTAAGCGTCTCTGTCTCTTTTCAGCGTGATTAACCTCACCCTGCCGACCCAGGAGGGGAACTTCATCACGAAGATGGCTCTGTACAAGAACTCGTCGTACCGGCAGCCGTACCGAGAGGGCGAGGTGGTGCTGAGCACACGGGACATCCTCTACGTCGGCGTCTTTGTCGAGGGAGCGGACGAGAATCAGCTCATCCTCATAGTGAACATGTGCTGGGCCACGCCGTCCCGCTACAGCAGCGATCGACTCCGCTACATCATCATAGAGAGAGGGTGAGCCGAAGATTTATTCATTGCAGATTAAAAAACAAAGTGTTTCCCACATGTTTTATTAATAACAGTGTGTTTAATGTTCCTCACCGTCTCGAATAAACACGGCGTCTTCACCTAATGTCTGTCCCTCACCAGGTGTCCAAACATTAAGGACAACACCATCGGCATGGCAGAGAACGGCGTGTCCCTCACCTGCCGCTTCCACGTCACCGTCTTCAAGTTCATCGGCGATTACGACGAGGTCCACCTCCACTGCGACGTCTCCCTGTGCGACTCTGAGACCAACGCCTGCAAAGTGGTGAGAAATCTGAGGAAGTAAAATAACACACACACACACACTGAAAAAGTCATAATGATATGATGTCCGGTCGGTTAAAGTTTGTTTGTGCTGTTGACGCAGAACTGTCCACACAAGAGAAGAATGTACTCGGAGGAAGTCGACCATAAAGAGCAGATCCTGTCTGTGGGGCCCATAAGAAGGAGAGGTCAGTTTGTGCTTGAGTCGTCTACTCCTGCATTGTTTTGTCTTATATTAGGAAGTTTAAAAAAAAGGACTTTTTCTGACTCTCATGTTCTCTCAGAATCAGACTGGTGTGAGGAGGATAATGGAGGCTGTGAGCAGATCTGCACCAGTAAAGGAAGTGGACCGATCTGCAGCTGCGTGACTGGGATGCTGCAGCGAGACGGGAAAAGCTGCCGGAGTAAGAACAACAAACACACACAATTACACCTTAATTTACTGTTAAACTATCAAATAAAATAAAGTAATTATTGAAAATGCTTTAACACATACGAACATTTGACTGAATGTATGTGCTGCTGTTGTACTAAAGACACTGTAAAGTCTAAAAATGTAACAAATAAAAAGTGACAAACAATATAAAATATTCCCTCACTACTAAAAATAATGTACAAACACAGAATAATGAATAAATACCAACATAACATGCATGTAATTACAAGCTGCAAAATTGAAAACATCTCTGAATTTC
Organism: Solea senegalensis; assembly: GCF_019176455.1. NCBI lineage: Eukaryota > Metazoa > Chordata > Actinopteri > Pleuronectiformes > Soleidae > Solea > Solea senegalensis. Next base: position 5,170,503 of record NC_058033.1, read on the forward strand.
AAAGAAAAGACTTAAAAGAAAACCTGAATCCATGTTGCTCTGTGTCACTAAATATTTCCTGTGTGTTTGTTTTTTTTAACTCAGCCGTGAGCTCGAGCTGTGACGTTACACCTGCGGTTCCTCTGCTGATCTTCAGCGCCGTCGTCTCCGCTCTCTGGGCTCGCACTCACGCTCCTCTCCTCTCCTAACGCGCAGTGAGCCGGTGAAATGAAACACACACACACTCTTCTAAGACTTGAAAACGCTCACGGCGTTTGAGTAGCCAGTAGACGAGCCGCGAGTCGGTCACAGAATCTAGACAGAATTCTCTGTGCGTTCACAAAACTTCGGAGGAAAGGTTGAGTCAGTTTTTTAGACACGTGGACGGTCGGTCATTTTTTATTCCACTTCATCTCTGATTCCTCCATTATTTACATTTATGAGGACATGTTACCATATATCATCACTCACTTTACACCATTATGTGTAGATTATTAAGATTTTATATCACAATAACGTTGCTATCATACCAGTTTTTTACACTTCGCCAGTTGATGCCAAAGAAATTTCGTCATAATCCCACATGAAGAGGTTTTAATTTGTATTTAATGGAAAGAAAAAAGATATGAGTTCCTTACAGTCTTGTTAAAAACATGTTGAATACTGTAAATTCATCTAGGATGCACTGAATGTCATGTTTTTGGCCAATAATCCTAATTTAAGAGATAAACTGGGATTGTCTGATTTATTGCATTTTGCCACTTCCATTGACCTGGACACTGAAAAACGGATCAAAATGCTCAACTTATAAAATCTACACCTGCTCAATATCTGCAATATCTTTTTAAAAAAAAAACATGTTTTGCTGCTTTATTGTGTCATTTGAGATTCTTTTGTGCGTGGAAATTGAACTTTGTAAACTACTCACTCTCCCACACCAAACCCCATTGAAAAAAATCTGCATTTTTAGCTCACAGGGACAAAGGAGGTGTTGGTCCACTGCTGCCTCATGTGGACAGTTTATGTCACTGAGGTCAATCTGAATAAAGGATTTAAAACCACAAAGTCACAAAATGATTCTTTTTTAAATTACTAATGGAGGCAGAAGTGGAAGAACCACTCCTGTGTGCTGTGGTGTAAAATCACTGATTTTCTCAATGGACTTCGGTGTGAGGAGTGAGGTTTTTTACAAACTTTAGTTTGCAACCAGAAAAGGTTGTCGAAAGGTATGAGAAAGTGACAATAATGTACTCTTAAGGTATTGTCGACTATGCATAGATTCTATTAGGTGATTTTTTTTTCCAAAATCAATAGAAATCTGATATAAATTGCATTTCAGTGTATTCATACTCTGACCATTTTTCCTTCCTCTTTCACGTTCAGATGAAGTCATAATTCACAATGTAAGCAGTCACCAGCAGCAGAGTACAATGTAAACAGGAGGACTGCATTTATAAGAGGCGTTTATGAATGAAGTATTTATGTGTGAGGCGAGCGCTGTGTGAAGTGAACACTCGTATATTTTTAAACTCGGATTTCTAGTGTCGTAGGTTTAGAGCCCAGGAAGAATGTTTCCTTTCTGTCTTAGCGGTTGTTTTTTTGTTGTTTTTCAAACGCTGCTCTTTATGAATGACAATACTTTAAGTTCCAGCCGGGTCTCCTGGGAAATTGTACTTTTCTGCAAACCACAGTGACACAAATGTAGTTATTTGTGAGACAAAGTTTCATGTAAAGAAACACATTTTCCAAACATATTCATGGTTTTCATGGTTGATCACATTGACATTTGTAATAAGCATGAAACACAATATATTTCATCACTGGGAACCAATGTCTTTACCCAGAGAAACACACAACCATGAAATGCTATATTGTATTGTATGAGTTTCTAAAAGTACTTTCTCCACTTTTAATTAATATGATTGATTGTGTAAATCACAAATAAGTAAACAAATAAAACTTACTGACGTTTCTTCCAGGCTTTACACAAACATTATACACATTAAATTAAACATTTATCATGTCATTATCATATCTAGGACAGTATAGAAGAGAGTGTGACTTGTTGCCATATTCTATTCCAGTGTTTCCAATCTTGACTCGATTTTTAAAGATGGCAAACAATCGCGACCAAAATCACACTATAAATTTGTGCGTAATTCATTTCAAGCATGTTTTTTGGGGGAGCCAGAAAAAAGTCTCTTTTGAGCCATCTGTGGGTCCCAACCCAGTCTTTTGGAACCTCTGTTATATTCGTCTAGTTCACGTGTTTCTTTGGTTTGCAGAATGATCACATTTGGGGTCCTGAGTGTTATTTTATCTCCAAATATCTGCTGAAATTCTCCATATTTAGTGCGTAGTTCGTCGTCGTTGGGGCTTAAATTTGCTGCCTTCTGTGTACAAATGTACAGTCGTCGTCAGTTATGTCTGTTTATGACTGTTTTTAATAATCAGTATCTTTGTTTTGTTTGTGTGCCTGTGTGTGTGTATGTGTGCGTACGCGTGCATGTGTTTGTATAAGTGTTCAAGAATATGACCAAAAAAAAAAAGCATCACATGACTGTTAATAAAACACAAAGTTCTCCAGGCGAGTATGAGTCAAGTTTACTCGACAGGGTAACACCGGCATCTACGCCCCCTGAAGGCCGGACCCTGAATGCACCACACCCACTCTCACTTTTATCACGTCAAATCACATCAAAGCGTGACAGGAAGTAAACACGGGGCCGGAGGAGCCGCGTGTCGCTGTCTCTCGTGTTGGTACTGGTGACTTACAAGTTAACGAAAAGGTTTAATTAAATTCTTTCCACGGTATAACACGGAGGTGTGTGGCGCCCACAACATGGCCTCCTGCCATGAGCTGTCAATCACAGTTGATCGGTACATAATAGTGTGTTTGTTGTTTACTTGCCAGGTTTTTTATTCTGCCCTTTACTTAGTTAACATGTTTTCTTAAAGCCGGGGAACATCAATCACAAAACGCCGATGTGATGGCTTTGTCTTTTAATTACAAGACGAAGGTTTACTTTTACAATCGTAATTAAGTGATTTATTGTCACTGGGAATTCAAATAGTATGAAAAGAATCTGGCTAAAACCGCCAAGGATGAAGAGACGTGATAGGTAATTACATTTTCAACAGCAAGTGCTGTACAAGACTGAGCTTTAAAAACAAGAATCGAACAAACGGTGTGTTTAACGGGAGTTATGATATGGAACGGAGTCTTAATTAAACCACCACGACTGTGTTTGTCTAACAATTAGGTTAAAACCGTAGAATAGGCCTTTTATTTGGACTTTTGGGCGTGGTTTGTACGGCAGAACCAAATGGATAAAATAGCCCAGCGCTTACTTTTTTTATTTTGAATTCGAAGCTTACGACACAAACGTCCTTTTGGCCACCGTAGTTCTCTGATGTGTTCAGGTAACGGGTCCTCTGTTTGTTCTCTGTGTTTAATCCAGCTATGGTCATAGTCTGACTAAGACAGACCATTGCACAACTCTCCGTCAGTCCAAAAGTGGGTCTACTGCGTAGCTTTTGCTCTCGCAGACGCCGTCGTCTTTGTTCTTTTGGTGCATGCACAGACCACGCCAAGTCCAACTCCAGTCTGACTAAAGCCCCTTTTACGCCCAGCCTCGGCACGGCACGGTTTAGGTTGGTTTTCCACTACAAAATAGTACCTACTCAATATGAGAGGAGTCATCACTGCCGGAAATCATGCATAGTATTGCCTTAGCTCGCTGTGCCGTGCCGAGGCGAGCCGGTGAGAACACGCCATAAGCGCATACATGCAGAAATAATCGTGACTATGAATCGCATTAACCAGGTATCTTAGTCCGACTAAGACTAGCTCGATTTCAGTCAGACTAATGTGTTTACGTGACATGAAGACTAAAATCCTCCTTTTAACATGCACGTAAACACACTTAAGTGAACAGATGCCCCGCCCCCTTCACCAAACAAAGGTGAGCTGAATTTCTTACAGCAAGCAAAGTTGTCCTCAAAGCCCCTTATATTAAAATTCTACTTAGATAGTATACGTTACAAGATTAAAAGTGCAGTGCATCACTTTATTCATAGTTGTGGAGGCGAACTGTCAAATCTGATTTGAACTGAATCAGAATAGAAGTATGTCGTTTCTGTGAGTGGGTGTGTCTGTAATCCTCACACCTGTGTTCGTCTGTGCATCGATTCATCAGAAACGCACTTTCTCACTCTGACTCACTTTCAGCCTCTGATAGTGCTCATAATGCTCACCTTCTTCTCAGGTATTTTCATGAAAATCTACCTCTTGTATTAACCCTTTCATTTGCAGTCACTCATTCGTCACAATCTCCAGCCATAAACTGATCCTGTGCTCAGACCAGAAGTAAGTTTCTTCTCCCAAATGCTGCTTTAGTGTTATATTTCACATATTATTGCCCACTCGGTCCCTTTTACCCGTCAAAATACCTATAAAGAGCCAAGAAAATGTGAAAGTTTAACTTGCTAAATCCAAATGTAGCCGAGATGGCAGTTCCCGCATGAATAAAACGTTGTTTCTCCCACAAAATATCAACTCTTTTAGTTGGATTTGACCAGATTGTTGTTCCCGCCATTCACTTTAACATTCTGGAATTTTCTGAAGAGCGACAAAAAAGACCCACTTTTTGTCTGTAAAGCATCAATACGCCAATGAAAATGTACTGCAGCTCCTACTCGGCAACTAAAAGCTTGTTTGTTCCTCAGAATCACTTCATGTGTGGTCGTTTATTGTTTACTGCAGTGACAAATAAATACCTTTTTAAATGGATGATGCAACCAGCTTCCAAATAAATGGGTTGCAGCTCCTGACTTTTGAGTTCATTTCTTCCTTAACGTGATCATTTTTTCATGTGAGAGTTCACTTTGATCAGAGCGACTAAAACGAGCCATAAAATGTCATTATTCACTTTATCCATTACGGGTTTTTTTCTGTAAAACATGAACCTGCAGCTCCTACTCTGCAAGTAAAAGCTGGTTTCTTCCTCAGAGTAACGTCATATTATGCTTAAATGATTTCCCATGACGAAAACTGGTTCCGACTTCCAAATAATTCCATTGCAGTCATTTCTTCGGAACTATTATCGCTCTGTGTGATAAATCAGTTTCTGTTTCTTCCTCATAACCTGATTATATTTGATCGACTGTTGCCTAATCGGTCCTTTTTACCGACTTGAAATACCTGTAAATTGTAAACACAACCAGAAAAGTGCAGTTTTCACACAATTAAGTGATTCAAGCTGCCAATAAGACTGGAATCCAGCTCCTGACCTTTGACTGTTGAGTTTATTTCCTCCTTAAAATGACATGTTATTGTTTTTCTAGCTCTTTTTGGTTGAACAATCTGTAAATGTCCATTACAACGAAAATGATTCCACCTACAAAAAACTGTCCTCGTCCTTGACAAAAGTGATTCCAGCTGCCAACATTATTGTAAAATAATCATTTATTTCGGCCGTTATCTTTACCCTTTTTCTTTAAAATAACTTCATTTCATGGTAGACGGTTCTATTTAACCAACCAGAAAAACATTCCTCCTCCAACCCTGTGCCGTTTTTATCTTTCCAAAAACGTGATTCCAGCTGCCAAAATAAAACAATTACAGCTCTTGACCTGATTTAATGTTTCAAGGTTATATTTGATTGCTTGTTGCACAATCCGTCCCATTTACCTCTTGAAATACCTGTAAATGGGCAACGCGACCGATACAATGCGGTTTTCACGTGACTCATGACTATAGAGTTTATTTCATCCTTAAAATGATTCAAATTCATCATTTCCACCTGTGAATGCCCACCGTTACAGCCAGTCCTGCACACGTCTCTCAAGTGATTCCAGCCGCCAAAAACTTAATGACTGCAATTTCGTCGTGAGTACTAAATTTGTTGTGTCCTCCTCCTTCCTGGTTCGTTTCATGTGCCAAAAAAAGTGATTACAGATGTCCAAATTATTATGATCTGCTAACTAATTGCAGCTTTTGTGGTTATTCCGTCTTGGAAACAGACACCGGGTACCGAGACCTTGACCTAGTGAACACAGGCTAAACCCTCTGAACTGATAAGAAGCTTTAAGACAGAATGAGGCGAAAGGTGAGGTTTAAATATTCAACTGTAGTTTGGTGTTTTAATATTTTGTCATTGTTGCCTTTTCTGCTTTAAAGTGCGAGGCTCGTTTTCTCGCCTCTGTGGTGAAATGCTGCACCTGTTGTGTCTCCATGGTTACATAAGTTTGTAGGTGAGCGTGCGTTATGGCTCACTAATCATTACTTTACACTTATATAATGGGTTTAAATGACAGTGGCGTTCCCGTGTGACGTTGTCCAGCTGCTTTGAATTTGTACAGTAACGTTACCGCGCCATAACATGAGATAAAAAACAAGCAAAGGCATTTAAATGCACGTCTTTTTTCCCCATTGTTAAAGAAAGTATGTGGAATTCTCTTATGTCATTTTTGCTCCCAAAAATCCAACAAATAAACAGCATTAAAGGAAATCTTCATAATCTCTTTGCTGGAGGCTGAGCAGTTTCTGGGAAGGATTTAAATGGATTATGTGATGTGAAATTTTGTCAAACACAGAACAGTAATCCGACCTTCAGTGATGTTTTTGTGGCTCAAAGATCATTAAAAAACCCAATATTTTCTTTTTCCAGTCACGTTTATTCAGGTTTTTACTCAAATAAAAGTGCGAAATGAAGCTTTCAGTCGACTGAAACTCTTTGTCTGCATTTATGTTGACCCTGAAACAACACATTTGAAATATTTAAATGTTGCTTTACTCGTTTGAGAAACAAACGATGAAAATTGATAGATGAGTTGGACTAACTTAAAGGTCCAGTAGGACGGTTTATTGGTGTGACTTGAATATTTATAACTATAAATATGTTTGTGAAAGTTCAAAATCACCTTTTAAAATAAAAAAGTTTAGTTTCCCTTTTGCATTGACGTTGTTATTCTTTATTTCTACAGCAGAAGCTTTGTGGTTGAAAAGTGACTTCATAAATGAAGACAAGGCGCAGGTTCGGATCCCAGTTTGACTGAGATGTGTGTGTGGAGTTTGCGTGTATCTCCAGTTTCCTCCCACTGTCCAAAAACATGCAGATTCAGTTAAGTGGACACTCTAAATAAAGACCATACCCTGTGATGGACTGGTGACCTTTCACCCCATGTGAGCTGGGATTAGCTCCACCCCTCTGAGACCTTCATATGGAGGAAAAAGCTGGTAGAAAATAAGTGAATTAATCTCATTTTACTTATCTTCTTTAGTTTAAATGAACTCTATTATTTTGTGTTTCACCAATGGAAGATACAATGACGTAAAACAGCGGATCAGTGGTGGAGCGAGTTGTCTTGACCTTTGACCCATTTAGATTGGCACATTGTGTGTTTATTTTGTCAGCACTTTAATTTGTAAAGGTTTGCCTTTAATTAAAAACAATTAACGTGTGCTGGTCCCAAGAAGCCTGGATTAATACGTCTGGCACAAAAATCTCTGCCAAATCAAAGATGTGGATTATCTGCTGTGGCGACCTCGCCCCCAAAAAACTGCTAGTTTCCTCTGAGTTTTGACAGTACAACAGGGAAAATACAATATTATTATATACTGGTACGATAAAACTTGCTAATTCCACACATATCACACTTGAGTTAATGAAATGTATAAACGTCTCGTCACTTCTTCCGCTCGGACCAAATTGAAACCAACTTTACCTGCTTGTGTTTCTCACGTCGCTGGTATTTGTCGGGACCATGACTCATGTTTCATCACTGAGGCGTCTCAGCGTGTGTGCGGGTACTTTGGTTTAGGTAAGAGAAGAGGACGTTTTGTTGAAACATGAGCACGGCTCCAGGTATTCCCTCACTCGCTCACTCACTCACTGACGTGCCTTCAGGGCGGAGGAGTGAAAGCACAGGTGTTTGAAGAAGAGAGTTCCTGTATCTCTTTGTTATTAGTCCTTTATCAAGTGGCCTTTCACTGTGTTTTTCTTTTCCCCCTCAGAAAATACATCCTATCTTTTTGTTGCGTGAACGTTCTCGTTGCATAACCCAGCGCTGATTATCATCGACACTCGATAAGAGACGAAACCACATCATGATTTCATAATTCCTCCTTATCGTAAAGTCAATACACTTACACTTATTGACATTAAATAACCATTGGTTATACAGTGTGTGTGTGTGTGTGTATTTATGTATACAGTGCTTCACAATCATTTTTTATGTTTCTGTAATGCACCAATATGTCGAAGCTCTTTAACGGAAATGATATTTTTAATCCTGCAATAGTGTTAAATGTTCTTTTTAAATGTGTTGTTTTACAAAAAAACTGAAAAATAGTCAAAGCACATTATCATTTCTTGATTAAGACGTCAAATTATAGTTATTTATGTCGTTTTAGTTGTTGAATGTTACGCAAGTTTTTGAAAGAATTGTAAAATGTGTTTTCTTGTTTTTATGACAGGGGCTCTAATTATGTTAAAATATAAATATTTTGTGCCACATTTCACTGAGAAAAGTCCAAAGAAGGTTTTTCTAAACCTTAGAATTTAAACGTTACCGTTAAATGTCAATACAATTTTAAATATAAACAATATAGACACTGTTTACTGTCGTGTTGCCCAGCAACATGTCCATGCTGCACACAGGAAGTGATTTATTTCATGACGAGTCAGACTGAGGTAACCGAGGCGATGTACTTGTAAAGTGAGATGCCTGCAAACAGGTCGGAGTTTGACTATAAAGAACACAACGAAGTGTCCAAAGAAAAAGGTTCAGAAGTGAATTTTACTGCTCAAGAATTTCTGCTGTAAACACACGGTCAGGTCCTGTCTGCTTTTTATCTTCTATTTTACCACAGACAGACTTTAACATCAGAATAAATGCTGACATTGTTCACATAATACATGACAACAACAAAAAACAGCTCATTCTTTTATTATTGACTTTTTTCCCTTTAGAGTTCTGAGATTGTAATCAGAATTATGTCTTTTTCTTCATAATTCTGATTTTTCCCCTTAGAATTCCCAGATTATAGTCTGAATTATGATTTATTTAATCTCAGAATTCTGACTTCCTCAGACATTTTCCGATAGATTTCAGTCAGAATTCTGAGATTGAAGTCAAAATATTCAGTTTTTTTGATTTTGTGGCCCTAATCCTCTTTCGTAATGTACACATTCCGGGAAAAAACCTTTATACTTTTTACCTGCTGGAGCTGCAAGAAAGAAACCAGAGTTCACTAAAATGGGAGTCAGTGGCATTTCAGATTTGCATATTCATCCTGTGAATAGAATGAATACCCAAGGTTCGAGTCAATCCTTCACAGATTATCTCGTCACTCCCACAGCGAGCAAATCCTCCCTGGCACGACAAACTCATTAAAAAGTTCAAACCGTTAGACCTGCCCTGAGTTTAAACAAAGACAGGAATGTGAAAGAGTTAATCGGCCGCATTCCTCTTCGCTTCATGTTAGTGTTTTAATTAGAAGGCTTGTAGTAAAGGGACTCCCTTCACTCCCTCGCCGGCCCTGTAGGGTTTGGTGCAGGTATTCCCTCATGACGCACTCGACGTGATTATTTACTATTTCCATGGCGTGTGATTGTCACTTAGTTACTGGGATTATCATAACATTTCACCACAGATGCAGACATGATTGACGACTCCCTGATCTTGTCTTTTGGCTCTGAAATGTCAACACGAAAATAAACTAACTTGATCATTTATTTGTTGAAGTGCATTCATGTTTCTAATGGAATTTTTGAACGTCCTCGATAAAACATTTTAGTTCTGGTAAACGCAACAAAAATAAATGTTGAATTAAAACCTGATACATCAGTTAAACATGGCTGCCAGTGGAGATTGAAGGAACAACTAGCCATTTGACAATAGACTCATTTCATAAAATCTACACCAACAACCTATCATATCTGAAATTCTTGTTTGTTAGACAAACTTTTCCAACTGAAAATCGAAGTTTTGTGGCACCAAATCCCTTAGAGAAAATCATCAATTTTACACCATGACACAGAGGAGTTGTTGATCCACTGCTGCCTCCATCACTATGTTCTAATCTATTATTTTGTGACTTCTGTGTTAGAAAACCTTCATTCTGATTTACCTAAGTGACAAAAATCTACCAAACACGGCAGTAATAGAGCAGCAGCTCCTGTAGCCCTGCAGGCTAAAAGCGCAGATTCTCTCTATGGACTTTGGTGTGGGAGAGAAAGCAGCTTTTAAAACGAGCTGTCAAACATTGATCTAAAGCAGCATAAGGTAAGTCTTATTAAAAAGCATTAAACACACATTTATACCTACTGCATAAAAACCTGATTCATCAGCTAAGTGTTCTATTACTCTAGACTTTGTCAGTAATTTTAAGGTTCTCTCACTGTCGCTGCCAAAAGATGAGCGCAAATGTACTTTTAAAGGTTTACAAGGTGACTATCAAGCTCCTTATCAGACCCTGCGCGGTTTCTGTATCCAGTCCTGAGATTAAAGTCCAGCAGTAGTCAGCAACTCTTTCTCGGCTCAGCTCTGAAGTTTGCAGAGGTGGAATGCAGCTGAATAGAGATTTTATTTGCTACCTCGTCAAACCCGGCGCATCGACCACAAGGTCAACAGCAGCTCTGAGGGGGAAAAACCGACACTTTATCTGATATGGGTGATAATGGCTGAAAATAAAAAAGTAATATGTCAAATCTTTACAGACTCTGGATCGTTTAAACCCTCTGTATAATCTGAAAACAATCAAACTGATTTAGATTTAGGTACGGAAGAGGCTTAGGGCCACATGTAAAAATAATTTAGACTTTTTTCCTCAGAATTCTGACTTTTTCCCTTAGGATTCCAACTTTGTCCCTTAGAATTCTGAGATTATAGTCAAAATTCTGACCCTTTCCCTTAGAAATCTGAGATTATACTCAGAATTCTGCCTTTTTTTTCCTCAGAATTCTGACTTTTTGCCTTAGAATTCAAATTTTAAGATTAAAGACTATTGCATTTTTAAAATTGTGTTTCAAAAACACATGTGGCCCTAATCCTCTTCCGTAACAAGTGTCCTCTTATATCTGTACACTTGTTAAACTGAGATTATCTTCATGTAAAGTATGTAGTAAGTGTTCAGAGATGATATTTCCCACAGTCTCACAGAGTCAGTGAAGGCATCACAGTTCTCCACAGTGGGCGTGAACGTCTCACAGTAAAAACTCCTGCACGCGCCGCTTCAGTCTCAGTGTTCAGCGCAGTGACAGTGGACTTCACACCTGACTGATCACTAACTAACCGATCACTAACTCACTGATCGATCATCTCTCAGTGTCCGGTCTCCAGCGCTTCTCTCTGCTCCATCATGCCGTCTCTGCGACACTCTTACACGGTCACTGTTCCGGAGGAGACGCCGATCTCCTTCCACCTGAACAAACCCAAGAGTCCGTCTCTGTCCCGGTCCATGCTGGTGTCCACATTCATGGGACTGATCATCAACCAGGCCAAGGTGAGTGAGTGAGTGAGTGAGTGAATTCTGCACTCTTTAGTATTGTTTATTTCGATATAATGCAAACTTTGTATATGTGATAGAATAGAATATAAATCCTTAATTTTAATCAGCACCATGAAACTAAAAGTGGTTCGTCACAATCCAGCAGAAATACAGCAATAATTGTGCCTTTAACAACATAATAAAAAAATGTAAATAATTATACTTAAATACTTAAAATATGACCGCTCCCTGTATTACAGTGTAAAAACTAAAAACTTACTGCTTTCCACTCAGCATTACTGGTTCATTTATAATCAACAAAATGTATAAAACAGTTTACAATGTAATTAAAAAAATAAGAGTATTAATTATTCTTTATATTTTCTGCTATTTTGTAATTACCGTAAACACTTGCCAACATACAAGTTCAACTTTCTTGCATACTTGTTATTAATCATTCTAAATCCCTGCGATATATAAAGAAAATGTTGACTTTGCATGCCTTATAAGAACATGTATGTTGCAGAAAACAACACTTCTTATGTACAATAACAGCATAGAAATGTGTGTAAATATATATAAATGACAAAATAACGATGCAAATTCAACGTCGTCTGCAGTTTGTGAAGGAAAACTAGTTGGTTTTTTTTAGAAAAAGAAGAAAATCTAAAAACTTTATTCATTTAAAATTGACCTTTATGACCTTATCGGCCGATGATGTGAAAGATTGTGTGTGTGTGTTACATAACAGAAGTAAGGGCTGCTGATAAGGGATGTGTTCACGCTGTCACTGTATCATCTGTGCAATACAGTGTGTTAATACACAGCTGCTGCCTTCTGTGCGTATGTGTGTGTGTGTGAATGAGGTCACAGCTGGTGTCACAGTGCTCTTATATTATTGGTGTCCACACACTTTCTCTCCACGTCACCCGTGGGCTCGTGTTTACACACTAACTTTTCCCCTGAAGTCAAAAATAAATTCTGCTTTAAAGCAGCGCTATGTAACTGCTTTTTTTCCCCCCAGTTTCATGCTGGTGATAAGGACATTTGACATTGATTTGAGGTTGAAATAAAATGATTTGAATCAAAAATAATAGATTTTTTCTATAAAAAAAGATATATTGGCTGTGTAATAGGCATGGGATGTTTTTAAAGTTTTAAAAAAATAATTGTAGTTCAGGATGTTATTGCGATATGTGGGCGGGGAAAAAAACTGCTTTTAAATCACATGGAAAATACTTGCATGGAAACAAAGCTAAAATGAACTCAGTTAAATTGCTAATTACATTGTGAATGTAAAAGTTAAGCTTTAAATTATTCTGACTCTGAGTCTTTCACCTCAGCCAACAGGTGTGTTAATGGTAGATTAAGCCCTTAATTATTTCACTAAGCCCTTTATTATGAGTTGTTTTGTCCATAAAATGAAAAAAAGGTATTTTTATCCCTCAAATGTCCTGTTTTGTCCAAAAAAATCAAAGTAATTCCCCGTTATTTCACTCCAAGTGCATTTTAAAGTGCATTTTTTGAACGTTATCTTTATAGTGTGTCGCAGCTTCCCCTGCACGCTATCACACATCAGAGATTTCATATTTAATTACTGTTGCTATGGGAGTGGCATCGCTGGCATCACTGGCATTGCTGGCGCCACGTGTGTTTGCGGGACTGTTGCGCCTCTGAAAGTCATGTGACCTGGCGTTAATGGCGCATGCAGAGCTGCAGCAGCAGAGGAACTCAATGTTCTGCTCTGTTCCGTCTCTGAAGTCTTTGCCAGACAGCGGAGCCGTGGACGCGTTCTCGTACACACACACACACACACACACAGATTACCTGAACGCATCGCTTGCTTGCTTTTTGGAAAGCTAATAATAAATTATTGCATGGTGCCCGAGTCTGAGTCCTGCCAACAACTCCTGCTGGTCTTTTTTTTTTCAGCAGAGCAGTGGACTGGCACTGAGGCCAGATGGTCACCTTCAAGATCATTTCAGTCACACTGACTGTTAATCACAATAAAAAATATGCTTTAAAATGGCTCTAAAAGTCACTTTATCTCAAAAATGTGGTGTTATTTTTTGTAATATTCCTAACGTGAAACAGGCCGCCTGTCTCCACTCTAGGGCTGAACAATTACTTAAAATTGTATTAAAATTGCAATATTGCCAACTACAATTTAAAAAAACTTTTGTTGGAGGTGCAATATTTCTTAAATAAAATAGACTTTTCTTTAACTAGGGAAAATACAGTCCAAATCCTAAAATTTGGCTTATAGAAAAGCCAAAATGTGTGTGAAAATGAAAATTTTTTGATCAAATATTGTCCTGAACTATACGTCACATTCTGCAGGCTCAGTAATGACATACAAATGGCCATTCCCTATCTTCCAGCTCTACTCTATGTTAATTGATCTCCTAAAAACCTTGAGATAAAAAGAAAACTAGTGAAATACTCCAGAATATGTCACAAAATGCTGTGGATCGGGGGGGCGGAGCTTGGAGCAGAGGGCGGGGCAAAATAGTTGCACGTACTGCTGTTGAGAGAGAATTTATTGCGATTATTGTCAAAATCTGCTCTAAATCAAGACAGCGGGAACATTCTTTTTATATGAAGTCATTGCAGGCTCCTCGTGGTGGCACTTCTAAATAAATCACCAGGACTGTATGTTGGCAAGATCATTATCTAAACATTTACATCAAACTCCCCTGAATTCACTAAAATTAAATTCTGTTTAGTGCAAGATAAAAGGAAAATGTGTCCACACACCAGTTCATTCGGGAGCACGAAGAGGTGTTTTTGGACAGATGTTGTCACATTTAGCGTTTCTTTAAAAATAATAAATCTGCTGAGAAAAGTGGCAGAAATGTCATGAAACTCATAATTAAAAGAGGAACGTCTAATTTATTTTTTTCCCTTGCCTAGCAACAAGAACATAAACCAAAACAGGGAAAACATCAGAGGATTGGAGGACGTCTGCAGGCTGCTGACGATGCTGCTCGGTTTACAGTGTGTGTGTGTTTGCGTGCGCGTGTGCCCTCATTTATCGCTCCCTCGGCGCGCCGTTGCCTCGACGCGTTTACCTCCACCTGCAGCTCCCCGGTCGTCAGCAGAGGCGTCGACGCACGACACTGCTGACTCGCTCCTCTGAGTCATCACGTTACACAGTTACCGCGTTCACTCATTCACCGGCCATGAGCTGCAGCAGCAGCAGCAGCAGCAGTAGCAGGTCAGAGGTCAACACGGGCCCTCCTGTTAAATATCCAGAGGACATTTTGTTACATAACGCTGAAATATCCATGTGCTCAGCACTAAAATATATAACCGCGTGATAAAAGGTGACAAACCTCCCACTTTTATTGTAGTTTAATGCAGTAAAATTACTCAGATAAACCGCACAGTAAATCCACTGTAGATACCGTATGTGTCCGTTTGTGTGTTTTTATTGCTGCAGAATGGATGGAAAGTACAGAAAAATCACTGAATTATCGTTTTGGTTCCTTTTTTTGTTCCTGTGAGTTCCTTCTTTAAGGGGAAATTGTCTTTTTCAGGTTTTGTATAGTTTTAAAACGTCTTAGAACACCAGCACTTCAAACTGCTTTATATTCTAATACAAGGATGTATTTTTTTACTGTTTTTTTTCAGTATATTTCATTAAAATGACTCAAAATAAATTTAGCTTTGTTTGCAAATTGTGATTTTGACGTAAAACCATGGCTAAAATGAAATGTTTTCATGCAATCAGTTTTTTTCACAAATATTAGTCCATAAAATATAGTCAAATGGTCCTCAAATGTCCTCTTTTGTTTCAAAAAACAAAGAAATTCACTTTATTGTCATAGAGAAGCAAAGAAACCAGAGCATATTCACATTTAATCGACCGAAACCTCAAGGTAAATAGTTAATTTAGTAATAATTGACCAGGTTATTGATTAATGCAGCCTTACATGAGGTGAAAATGGACATGTGAGACCCGTCCATGTCTCCAAACCTCAGACACAAACCTGTCCCGAGATCTCGACTTTGTTTCGTTTCAATTGATTCACAACCTTTTAATAATTAATAATTCATCTGTTTGTGAAGGAACGTCCTCTTTCAGGTCACTCACAGGTCACGTACTGTTGAGGCTGTAGTTCAGCTGCGAGGACAGGTCTGTCCCGGTGCGCGGTAACCATAGCAACCAAAAGCTTTGCTCTTCTGCTTAAAAACCTGACTGAGTTATCGTTAAAAACAGCCAAAACTGGTCTTTAACTGACATATTAGTGAAGGTTTTTGCTAATATTTGCTCCAAAAGTCCTAATCTAATCTAAAAATCATTACGAGAGCTCAGAAATTTAAAGTTTTCACATATAAATGGAAATTTAAGACGAGACAGTTGGCTGAAGAAGTTCTCATTTTATCTCAATGGTCATATCTCGTGCTGTTTATGCTTGATTTAGTTTTTTTAAAACACGGCAAATGTTGACATGAAAAACACAATTTCTCAAATTATTCAGCTGTCAAAGCAACCAAACTGTGTTTGTAAAAGTGGATTTATCAAATGAATCAAATCATTGTTTAGCACACAGGCAAACTGTGGCATCGAGGAGTTGTAACGTAGGACGCGTGCGACATCATGTCGCGTCACAATGATTCCAGGAATCTCTCGGTGGTCACCAGATCACTCAAAGCGTCTGAACCCGAGAACATCAGCACCGTCTGCATCACATGCTGCTGAGGTGATGTCAGCCACCGTGGCACGAGGAAAGGTCACGACATGTGGAAACCGGAGCTGATATCCGCGGCGCGGCGCCAGCTCTGTGACCAGTACATGGCGACGGTTGTTGAATAAATACTGCACGGTCGTCCTGTGTGAGGCCTGCTCACAGCTGAGGGACGTGTGGACACCGTGTCATGGTTTTTAAAACCGCATTTTCAAACAACCTCATAAAGGTTTACTGACGAGTCAAACCAAGTGGGCAGTTTGTAGACTAGTGGAGTCGCCCCCTGATGGCCATTCAAGAGAATACAGGTTTCAGACACTTCACTCTCTGGATTCAGACTATGTCCACTTATCAGTTATCCAATTTTTCCCAGATTCTTTGCTCCATTTAACAAAGAAATCATCAGAACGGTATCATTTCTGTTTGTGGACAATCAGTTCCAACCTTTTCCAATGTTTTTTGACTTTTTTACGGAAAATAGTTCAATAGTTCAATAGTTGGAGCCCTAGTTAATTGTGTATTTGTGTTTCTTAGTACTTTTTTACAAGTAGTTACCGTTCAACTCCGACAAATGCTTAAGTATCTTTTCTCTTTGTCTTTGTCCAGAACAAGAGTTCTCAAGGCCTGGTTGGGTTGAAGAACCTGGGAAACACGGTCAGTGTTCTTACCTCGCTGCACTTTGACTCCACCCATGGAGTCCACCTGTTCAGTTTGGTAAAAACGTGTTGCTATTTTTTTTGTTTTACAGTGCTTCATGAACTCCATCCTACAATGTCTGAGCAACACTCCAGAGCTGCGGGACTACTGCCTGAGAAACGTCCACCGCACGGACCTCAACACGAACCCCGGCAAGACAAAGACCGGCCTCATGGAAGGTAGAGACCAGACTTTTATGGACACATATTTTCAGTTTTATGAGTTTTAAACGATTTCTTGACACGCCTCATTAAAAGGGGTTGAGTCTCACAGAGGGGGGAAATGTCAGATGATCAGACTGCTCTCACATCAGAGCCATAAAAACTCAAACCAAATCAGATTAAGCGATACTTTTAACATCCGCTCTCTGCCACGTATACTGGAACTGAGGGTCAGGGAACATTTAGGCTCAATCTAGTGTGTCCGATCAACCGTAACCCCAATCTGGGCGCCTTTGGACTGTGGGAGAAAGTAGTGTCGGTGCAGACGTGCAAAAAAAAGCCCTGATCAAGCTGGAATTCGGATTTACTGCTGCACCATCACGCCAACCTCTATTTTAAGATCAGTAAATAAAAAGGGGGGAAAAGGAGAAATTTCACTCTCGCACGGCGTTAAAAGTCTTTGTTTGCTCAGCATAATCTCAGCAGTCATTAGTTACCGACTCTTAAAACTCGTGTTTTTCACAACAAAAAGCTGTATTTCTTTTCTCCAGAGATCCTTTGCAGATGCTTTGTGCGTGACGGTAAAAGTCGAGACAGACATTCTCCTGCCAGCCCCTAGAATAATCTCCAGTTCATATCTGATGTGGCCTGAATCCTCCAGAGATTCCCCTGATCTCGAGACCCAGACACTTTGTACCTGCAGTAAAGTCCAGGGGGGAATTTTCCGGACCCAAATCTCTGGACCATAAAGGATTAAAATCCTTTATGTTCTCCTCGTGTGTGTGTGTGTGGGTTTTCTCCGTTTTCCCCCACAGTCCAAAAACCTGCAGATTAGGGGATTAAGCAAATTGAAAACTCTTAATTGACCGTAGGTGTGAGTGTGAGAGTGAATGGTGCCTGTCCAGGGTGTGACATAGAACTTTTGTCCTCTGCCTGTCAATTGATTGAGAGTCATAATCCGTTAATAATCTCTTTTTGTCCAGAGTTTGCCAAACTGACTCAGCGCCTGTGGACGTCCGTGAAGTACGAGGCCGTCAGTCCCTCCGACTTCAGGAACCAGATCCAGAAATACGCTCCCAAGTTTGTGGGGTGCAAGTAAGTCTCATCCCCCGTCTCATCCCCGTCTCCCTCACTTAAACGTGCCTCTCGTTAAAATGTTATATTTGTTTTGTCGTTGACTCGTCTCCGTCCGTCTGTCCCTCTAAAGTCAGCAGGACGCCCAGGAGTTCCTGCGCATGTTGCTCGACGGTCTCCACAACGAGGTGAACAGGGTGACGGTGCGTCCCAAGGTGTTGGCCGATGACCTCGACCACCTCTCGTAAGTCGTCACGCAGACCACAGCGCCCCCTGCTGCACGTCTCATGACTCTGCCACGAGATTCATTCAATCCGGTCTCTTTTGTTCCGCAGGGATGACGAAAAAGGAAACTGGATGTGGAACAAGTACCTGGAGAGAGAGGACAGCAAAGTAGTCGGTACGTGGTGTTTGCTGCATATAATTATGTCAAACTTTACTTTTATTTGTATTCATTTTAAATATAATATAATATAATATAATTGTGTTTGTGCCTCCAGATTTATTCGTCGGGCAGCTGAAAAGTTCCCTGACCTGCTCCGTCTGTGGCTTCCGCTCCACGGTGTTCGATCCGTTCTGGGATCTGTCGATACCTATCGCACAGGTGAGCGCACACGCCTTTTTTTTTTTCCCCACACACACACGGACCTCACGTCAATATTGTGTTGAGTTGGTCCTGTGAAGTCTTTTTCCTTTTATTGACTGACTGAACAAACGTGTTCCACAGAAAAGCTCTGGGGACGTGAAGCTCAAAGACTGTTTGAGGCTCTTTACAAAAGAAGACGTGCTGGACGGAGACGAGAGGCCGGTAAGTCGCCTCGTGTGAACCCGCCAAAGATACACAACTGGTATATATGAAGTGTACAGCAGTCTCAGCGTTTCTTTCTTTCTCACTTTCAGACGTGCAACAACTGCAAAACCAGGAGGAAATGCACCAAACGATTTAGCATCCAGAAGTTCCCCCAGATCCTCGTGCTTCGTATCCTTTTCTTTGCGCCATTTGTGATGTTTTGTTCAATGTTTATGCTGAGAAAAATGCTTGTTAAGCCTCAGGGCAATCATTGGAATACTAAATTAAACACTTTGATCCCAGAGTGCAGTTGAAAGATATAGCAACACTTTTTCACTTACATTTTTACATGTTTGTGTAGGAAACCAAGGTCCATGAAGGTAGCATATATGGATCCTTGCCCATCTTTGGTTAGAAAAACAACCCAAATAGACTGTAGATATAAGAATACACAAGAAAAACACAAATTAAGTGAAAGGAACATTATTTTAGAATAGTGATCATACGTTATTGAGATATTACCGTAGATGCAGGAGAAGACTAAGGTTTATGACCGTCGCGTCCAAGATAATGCACCATAACGTGGTTTCTGCAGAAGTTTCCAAATACAGTTATTTGCCTGCTAAGGGGTTAACAAGGATGGTCATGTGAGGAGTAGCAGCAGCGATGTTGCATGTGTAGCTTCATTTTAGTATTTTACTTGGAAAAACTATGCATTTTAAATCAGAATTTTAAAAGGAATGGATCAAAAGTTCATTTTGTGTCACTTCTACGAACTCGGAGACCAAACGCTGCAGCGTTCCCGTATCACAACGCAACTTGTGCAAGTATTTACTGTTGCATTTGTCACGGCATCCGTCCTCGGCGGGTTCCTCTCATGCCGCCACGCCCCTGCACAAAACCTGTTTGCTAACGTTTTGAGCCCAGACATGTCTTCACACACGCTTGCACGCTGAAGGTTGGCTGGAAGCTTCACACTCGCTGCCCAAAGGGTGCACAAACAAATCATGATTACAGGAAAAATAAGAATTTACTGGCTGGAGTGTGAATAAATAAGCTTAGAGAATAACACGAGTTTGTGAGGAAGTTATATTTGTGTCAGTAACACTGTTGTATGTCTACAAAACACAACTTATTTTTATTTTAGACCAAGCAAACACTGATAAAAAAACATACTTCTGTGTTTTCATTTACAAATTCATTTTACAACATATTTTTTGTTGGTTATTTGGCTATTTTAGCATTTTCCATGCAAACTACTGCAAATAAACTGGTTTCAAACACAGACCAAAAAACTCACTAGTTTACATCACCTCACACTTCAAGGCGATCAGGTGCGTCGCTACAGGCAATTGCCCGGGGGCCCTGAAGAAAAATGGGCCCCCCACCTCAAGAACAGCTGATAACTTTATTTATTTGACTTTATTTATCAGTGGATACTCATGTAGATGTCACGTCTGGTTTGACGTCGGAGTCTTAAGGGCCCCAAAAACTAAGTTGCGTGACGCATCAAGGATGTGCAGTAAGGAATACTTAAATATGAGGACTATTTTAAGTATAGGTTTAAGGGGGATTATGTGTGAAGTCCATATGCCTGTAAATGCAGTTTTGGTTCCTTGACCGAACTTCTCCTCTCAGACCTGAAGCGTTTCTCAGACTCCAACGTCCGAGCCAGCAAACTCTCCACGTACGTGAACTTCCCGCTCAAAGACCTCGACATGCGGGAGTTTGGCTGCGGGAGCGGTGGTGAGTACCCGGCGACGATGAGGACGATTGATGTAGTTTGGCCGTGTGTTTGCTCGGTGCCTCTGTGTCGAGGCGTGTCCTGACCAAAAAAACAATGTGTCCTTTTCCAACAGAGCGTGTCTTATACAACCTGTACGCAGTCTCCAACCACAGCGGGAACACTCTGGGAGGTCATTACACAGCGTACTGCAAGAACGCCACGCTCGGGGAGTGGTACAGCTACAACGATACCAGGTACCAGCTCTCATCTTGTCTCACTGTCAAACAGTCAGACACTGCGCTTCATTCCCTAGGTGTGTCCACTTAATGCAGTGTGAACACAGTTCTGGGTGTAGTAGTGTACCCGTGTGTTGGGAGTGACTGTGACAGAATGTTTTTTGCCCACATTTAAACACAAGTATTATGTGAATCATCAGAAAAAAATCCTCCCTTTGAGCTTTTGTCCTCTGAAGAATGAACAATGCCACGCCGAGTGAGAGCAGCTTCTCTTCTCTATCATATTCGTACGGTAGAACACAAAACTATGAATATAAGAAGATACAAGAGCAATAAAACTACTTTTAGCTCTTCAGTTATGAGAATTAAGAACTAAAACTAGTTCTTCCGGTTGATGTCATGTGGCCCTCCAAGTGATGTCAACTTATTTATGTATGTGTTTTTTTTGTTTTTATTAATTAATAGAATTAATTATTTTTTTTGTTTTTATTAATTTGTTTCATAAACATTGTTCTTTAATTGTGCTCTGTATAGAATAGCACTTTTATCTGCAATATCATGATGGAATAATTGCTTTTTTCCAACTCCTAATGAGACCAGATGCTCAGTGGCCCCCAGGTCATTTGAGGTTGACCTCTGCAAGTAGTGAATACGCATAAACCAGGTGTGGGAGCAGTGGGTGACCCTCTGCTTGCGAACCCATTTCCCTTCCACTTAACCACAGGTTATCCTGTAAGAAAATAAAGAGGGGAAAAAATAGAAATACTCAGTATTTTCACCAAATCACAAGATGTAAAGGTGTCTGTGTCCACCTCACATCTCCACGAACAAACCAAAACGTTTAGTCCTTTTTGTCAAAAAAACATGTTGTATTACTTTGTAAAAATCAATCAAAACTTGTTCCTGTATTCGACAGCAGCATTGTGCTCCCCAGAAAACTGTCCTCTGCAGCGTTGCAACGTAATAAAGTACAAATACTTTGTTACTGTGTTGTAAAATTCACGTATCCATGCTTTACTTTATTTGTATTTCTAGCAACATTTATGCCACTACATTTCTATTTTTGTACAAGTATGTTACAAGAAAACAACTTTGGTTGAAGCTGAAGTCACGTTTTTATATTATTACTTAAGTAAAAATCTTAAAGTATATGACATTTACTGTACTTAAGTATCAACAGTAGTTGATATAAAATGTAAATGTAAAATGTGGGTTAAATTGTACTCAACAAAGTGTGTGTTTGTGTGTGTGTCTCCTGCAGGGTGAGCCCCATGTCCTCCAGTCAGGTTCGCACCAGCAATGCCTACATTCTCTTCTATGAGCTGTCCTCCACTCCGCACAGCAAACACCAGACGAGTCGTCTGTAGTCTCCACTGTGGAGCCACCACTCACCCTGGGGGCCTTATTACAAAACGAGGTGGAGTCAGATGCCACCTAGTGGAGAGAGAGAGTCCTGCCATTACAAACTGTGAAGATGAAGCACATGAAGAAGATAATGTTGCAGTGGAGAAAAGAGAAGCCCTTTAAAAAAGGGTGGATATGAAGACACTGAGTGGATCTGAACTGACGCTGAGAAGAGGAAAATATATAAAGATTCAGCTCCAGGTGTAGCTGTCAGTGATGGACTGAGAAAAGGATGTTGTTTTTTGGAGTTTTTCATATCAAAAAAGGACACGTTACAGCTTTTCCTGGACCTGCTTATATTCTTGTCAATCGTGTGGATTTCATTTTCACTTTGATCACATCAAAACTCTGACCACGACATGTACTGTGTAATGTATTCTACCTAATATGATGCCATTTATTAAGTTACTTTTTTTTTGCCCCCAACTCTTAAATCTGTGCAAATGACAGACCAGAGCCGTGGGGATGTTGTAAGTCTCCACACATGTTATGTTTGTACAGTATTTATTGTAAGTGATGTAGGGGAATTTTGAAACAACACTGTGGGAAAAGCCAGTCATACCAAAGCTGCTGTGACAATAATCATCTACGCCTCAAAAAAAATCCAGTGTCAACGTTTGCTACATCACTTCTTTTTTTTCTTTGTTTTAGTTTTTATTTATCCAGCCAAAAATAATAAAGGCTGGGGAAGAGTTGATGAGTGCAATAACAATAACAATAATAATAATAATAATAATAATAAAAAAGAATATACTGTGTGTTAAATCATTGCTCATTATTAACAGGGACCACATTCAACAAATTAGACATAATAGAGAAATTAATTTCACATTTTTACACCTAAAGTACACAAAAAAAAACTAAAATGGACCAGTATGTGAGAATTAGTGACATCTAGTGGTAAGAGTGCAGATTGAAACAAATGGCGGGTGATGGTTTAATTATCTATATCATTTTCAATTTAATCTCTTTGTTGGTTTACACCAACCCCCCCTGTTTATCAGAGATTTTAAACAAAAACAAGACTAATGACAGTTTAATAAAAAGGTTCCCATGTAGAACAATACTGACTTATCTTTTATTCAATAATAATCAACATAATTATTCATAATAAATGAGATCATTTTTATTGCTGTTTTAGGCCCAGCGGCAATACCGCCAATGCCCACCCGAGGGCCACCACTTACTGCTCTGTCCTCATCTGAAAAAGGTGTTTTTTTCCACCCTGCACCACTAGAGAGAGCTATGTACAGAGGTCATGAGCTATGAGATTGTTTGTATTCAGACAAACAGGATAAGTCCTCATGGAGACCAAAACCTGGTCCTAGTGTTAGGCATTATAGCTGGTTATCATTAAGGTTAGTGATAACACTTTGTTTAGTGTGTCCATATGAATGGAAGTCAGTGCAGTGTCCTGAGAAGAAGACGTTGTGGGGACATTGTGGCAGTGTTTCCCAATCCTGGTCCTCGGGGACACACTGTCCTGGACAAGGACTGGGAAACACTGCTTTATGGGGTCTTGTCTTCCTTATGGGGACAATAAGGAAGTCCCAATAGTTATTACATTTTACAGTGAGTACATGTTGTATGGTTAGAATGAGATTAGAAATGAGGTTAGGGCAGGGCTTCTCAGTCCTGGTCCTGAGGTCTTCACTCCCCTGCATGTTTTAGAAGTTTCCTTCCTCCCACACACCTGTGTTAAATACATGGTTCGTTATCAGGCTTGTGCTGACGAGCTGATTATTTGAATCAGGTGTGTTGTAGCAGGGCAAACATCTATCATCTGCAGGGCGGGGAAGTCCCCAGGACCTGGACTGAGGGACCCTGGGTTAGAATGTCGACAGGAAATGAATGTAAGTTGATGTAATGTTCTCTGAAGTCATGGAAACCAGACTCTCTGGCTTTAAAATGAACAGACAGCCTTGTATGTGAAACAACAGAGTCTGCACTCAAAAAAGTATTTATATCACTCTCATTTCAGAAAAAAAACATTTAATTCTCCTCTTCGCAAATTCACACAGTTAAGACACTCCCCCCTCCTGCTGCACACACACACACACGTTTTTTATATCTTAGTGAGGACACATCATTGACATAATGCATTCCCTAGCCCCTTATCCTAACCTTAAAATCACAATTAAGTGCCCTTAGGCTTAGCCTTACCCTTACCCTCACCTTGACCCTTAGGGCCAGTTCTAATATTAGTCACAGAAAAAAATGATCCTTTTAAAAGCAATTATAATAAATACTATTATATAAATATAAATATATATAATATAAATATTATATGTTATTTTATAGTCTAATTTCATCTGACCTAATAATCGATATCAAATACCTTTATTTTTAGGATTTTAACCCTTTAAATGCCCAGACAGTATTAGTTATTTTCAATGTAAAAATTGTATGTGTTGAGTTATCACAGTCTGGGATATGTCAATGTGAAGGAGGGGGAATTGTGACAGCATGTTTTTTCCCCCATATGCCTCTCTGCGATTTGGTGGACAGAAGAATTATCACTTCTAAGGCAAAAACCCGGATTGACACCCATATATAATAAAAATGCAATGTTTTAATGGAAGTGTAACTTGCAGTTTGAATGGGTTTCAATTGGACATTTTTTGCGCTTAACTATATGAGTGTAACACTTATGTGTCCACAGTGTATTTTAGTCTTACCGTAAACAAAAAATCATGGTGTATGAACAAAATGATCAAAAGACAAAGAGTGAAAAGTGTGTAAAATATGTACCTAATACCAATACTATCCCTAACCCTGAAACCAGATCTAAAAAATCCCTTCAAAGCTGTGAGGCCCAGACAAAATATCCCAGCAAAGATAGGTTTTTAATTTTTTTTTTGGACCTCACAAAGCTATAAATAAGTACACACACAGGTTTCTGTGGCTATTCTTTGTAAGACACTGCATTGACTTTTCATCTTAACCATAAGCAGCTATGGCTATCTGCCTCATTAGGGCAAGGTCTTGGTCTCCATGAGGACTACTGGTCCTAAAGAGGTGACAAATACAAAAACACATACAGTACATGTCATGTATGCACACACACACACCATCTGGGCAAACAGTAATCTTCCAACATGTGTCGCAGCAGTGAGCACTCTCAGTGTTGACACTCCTCCATCTTATGAGCATATCATAAAACTGAGTCTGACCGCTGTGGTCTAAAGTCCAGCTTAAAACGCAGCTGGAGCATCATCCGTGCTGCAAAAGACCAGATTATCTGCTCACTTTATAGACTTATTTAAAAAAGAAAAAAGATTACATAACCAGGTAAAAACATATGACATCATGGCTAATATTTACTTTTGAACTTTTAATTCTTACACAGCATGTACATTTTTTAATGCAGTAAAAACTAGAGCCTTCCCTTAGGTAGGTACAGTATGTACAGAAATGTTTAGTTTGTCCATTGTAGGCTACTGTAAAAACATGATGGTCCTAAATCCTGACCCACCTCCTCATGTACAGTATATTTAAAAATGACATATACATTTACACACTGGACCTTGAACATAAACATAAAGGACAAGGGGATGATTTTCAAACGTTGACAAATTTAGAAATTAACTCATCCACCTTTTCTTTTAATTACACTTTTTAATCATTTGGGATGTAAAGACACTAATTGTTGCCATGTACTGGTATTTTGTGTTTTAATGCTTTTTCAGAACACCTTTAATCACCAGCCCCACAGCTAACACTGTACTTAATAACGACAGAGGTCAATGTCCTACACTAGATTT
Organism: Solea senegalensis; assembly: GCF_019176455.1. NCBI lineage: Eukaryota > Metazoa > Chordata > Actinopteri > Pleuronectiformes > Soleidae > Solea > Solea senegalensis. Next base: position 5,196,518 of record NC_058033.1, read on the forward strand.
ACATTCCTTCAATAGTTTACAGTGAGTGACCATTATCACATTTGCAGCTAATGATATCTTATGTAACTATGTTATCAGATAACCTAATGATTAGGTTTTTAGTCTGGATTAAATATCAACAGCATGACTAAACTCCGTTGATGAGATGTGGTCGAACGTTTGTATTTTCCTCGGTCAAATCTCGGTCAAATTGGAGAACAGAGCAAACACCGGTTTGTCTCAGATTAGACAGAAACCATTAATATTTATCTGTACACACACATACAGATTACGCTGCAATCGCACTCATAAAAATGAACAAAGAAAGAGGGCTTTTTCACAAAATTGCATCATGAACACCTGGAATTTAGCTGCTGGTATATGATGACAGTCATATTGACACAGATCACTAAGAAAGGCGAGACAAACATGTTTATTTTTAATTTTATATTTGTTTATTAATGTGTCGTGAGTGGTTTGTCAGCTTCAGATAGAGTTGGAGGAGTTAGCGCAGAGAAAGCGATATCAGCAGCTTTAAAATTATTTTATGAAGAGTTACCTTACAAACATTATAATAGAAAAAATAGAATTTCTAGTAAAAAATGTGGCCCATTAGTGTTAAACAAAAAAACAATGAACAAATCAAATAAGAACAACAATAAAAGATTTAATGTAGTTTTAATGTAGTTTTAGCTTAATATACTTTATTTATTTACTTCATTTGTAGCTTTACTACATTTTATAAAATAAATCATATAACAATAATTTTAAGGATTATTATTATTATTATTACCTGAGCAGATAACATCCTGTTGTCTTCCTTTTGACCTGTGACACCGTCTTTTGCGACGTAAAAACACGTACATGCAGTTTTCATGGCAGCCATTTTGAGGGGTCACTGTGGAGGGTGTGAGTCACCCGAGTGACGGCCCAGTTCCATTTCGCTTTATCAGATTCAGAGAGCGCGCAAACTTGATGTTTATCAGTGACGTCTGTCAAAATGTCCACCATGGAAAAGGCCGTACTGAGCCTTTCAGACAACAGGATCCTTACTGAATCTGTTTAGACGTCAAATACTTCATTTTCTTTAATGATCCTTCACCTATTTTAATTTAATTTGTCGTAGCGTGGGAAGTGGTCTCAGATCTTCCCGGTGTACTTCAGAATGCCAAAGATACCCCCACCTGAAAAAAAGACAAGGGTTTTATTATTTATATTATATTACTATATTTATACTGTTTTGAATACTGAACTGATACGATCATCAGTATCGGTCCAATACTGGTCAAAATCAGTCACTGGACAGATGTTAGAATGTAAATAACCCTAACCCATTGCATATAAAGATGGGTGTGTGAGTATTACCTTTTTTTTTATTATTATAAAAACTTTTATTTCTGCCCTTTGTTTGCTTAATTTATCAAAACCAGTGTAGAAAAAAATTGATTGTAATTGAAATAGTTGTCTGTACATCTAAAGGCTACCACAAAACAAAACAGACAATAGGAAATGTAACGGAGTCATATTCATTTGATACATTTAGATTTACATAAGCTTTGTACAGTACATTGATTTAGAAGCTACTTGAAAAAAAGTAGGAGGAGCCGATCCATAAAAATGACTTCTCATCTCGATGACGTCTGGGGGGTAAATAATGTTCAGTGGATCCTTGTTAATGGATAACATGGGGAAACATCCATTAACACCTGTGCTGACCACTTCCTCTTTCAACTTCTTCTTCAAATGTGAAATGCTGTGTAATCTAAACTTGGTTGGAAGGGACTAGTATATATATATATATATATATATGTATACACTAATTCTTGGTTTTAAGTGAAGTTACACTTGAGGGCAAGAATTTCCCAAAAATAATGTATGTTATCATTTTGCATTGGTAACAAATTGATTATTTAGTTTCCTTGGTGCAACTGGGTTTCAAGAGTTTTGAAACCATAAGTGTCCCTAATGTTTTGCACACTCTCGCTCTTCCACAAGACCCACTAAACTCCAGTGATTGTCAATCTCCCTTCTTTTTTTTTTGATAAGTAAGTGCATTGATTGAGATCAGCAGGCGCCTTAAATGATTTTCTCGTCTCAATGGCTTCCAGGTTAAAATGCTCAGTCTCTCCTTGTTAATGGATAACAGAGTGATGTGTGATTGAGGTGGCAGGGATGAGGTGTCTTAACTGAAATGCACTCACCGATTAATGCCACACCGGCCACGGTGCCGATGGTGATGCCCGCTATCTCTCCAGGTGAAAGTCCTTGATCTCCTTCCTCCACAGGCTCAGGGCTGGTCGTCTGTGCTTCAGTTGTGGCGGGGTTATTGGTTGTCTGACCGCTGGGCTTTTCAGATGGGACGGTGGGATTGCTTGTCTGACCGCTAGGCTGTTCAGATGGGACGGTGGGATTGCTTGTCTGACCGCTGGGCTGTTCAGATGGGACGGTGGGATTGCTTGTAGGACCGCTGGGCTGTTCAGATGGGACGGTGGGATTGCTTGTCTGACCGCTGGGCTGTTCAGATGGGACGACAGGAGCGGTTGTTGTGGCAGCTGCAATCGGTTTTAGTGTGGTTCCTGTTGTGTTGCAAAAACAAAAAGATAGAAAAGGGTCAAATAAGGAAAACCATTCATTAAAACAAAACATCAAATCATTTTAAAAAGGTTTTAAATGCAAAACATTTAAGAGTGTTCTAGTTGCGCTGATGGCACTTTTCTATTATGCAGTTCCAGCACTAACCCACGGCCACGCTGAAGAGGAAAAACAAACGTGACTGATACCCAAACCGAGTAGAGTAGAGTAGAGTCGTGCTGGAACTGTATCATGGAAAAGCGCCAAAAGTGTGTTCAATTTTTCGCACCACTTTAAAAGCCAGGTTTACTGTAAACAGTAAAGCAAGGTGTGCTAACTAGCTAGCTAACCCTTAACATTTGGAGATCCTTAATATTTGGGGATGATATTGCTCACCATTTCAAAGTAAAGGTGTTTGTTTTGATATAAAGTTCACAACAAAAACACATTTATGACACATAATTAGTCTTTAAATATTTAATTAAAATATTGTTTACCATTAGGAGCTTGGACATCAAATGGGGGCTAACTATACTATACTAGTTAGATTATAGGTTAAACTTTATTGTCCAGACTGTCTGTTAATGGGAACACGTCAGCGATAAGAAACCTAAACTTTGAACCAGTATAGCTCGAGTTTGGCACCACAGTGACCATGACTAACCATTTTGACAAATACAATTGAAATTTATGACTGAGGCTATCAACCGAGAACCACGCACCAAACCCCACGTTTTTAAGTATAACTCCATAAAGATATAAAGACACACAATGTTCACAATAAACTGTTTTAATGAGGACATAATAATGATGTACCAACAAATTAAATGAAAAGTTGACTCACTATGAGCTTTTTTTTCTAGTTACAATAGAAATGATATTGGTTTCATATTGAAAGTAAACCAACGACTCAAATCTCCCACAGTTCAGTCACCACACCTCATTTTCCATTTCCCTTATCTCACTTTATTATTGCTTTGAACAGGCGTCACACTGGTTTTCTTTGTTTTTGTGATTAGGATTTTTTACAACTCAGATAGAGAAAGAAAAGAAAATTAGTTTGGAGTCATTTATTAACCTTCATTAATGGTTAATTCTGCATTTAGAAGAGCAATGTGCTCCATTGTTTGTAAAAAAAAAATGTAAATAGCTTTTATGGAATTAAAAATAATTATTAAATGCATTAATTACAGCTTGTAAACTATCTGTTGATGGAAATGTATTAATTATATACTTTTTACCTGCACAGAGGAGGAGAGTCACGGCAATACAGATCAGTTTCATTGTGTAGGAGTTTCTTTTCAGGGGTTCACAATCAGGGTGTGAAAGTTGCTCTGAAACACACAAACACATACATTCATTTAATGTATGTAATGTCCATATAACTACAAAACAATATTTGTCACCGTAACATTTGACCTTATCTAACTTTCCCTTTATGTGTAGCATCACTGTTGTCCTACCCAAATTTATCGCTAATGAAAAATAAACATTTCACGATCAATAAGTAATATTTGTCAGTATTTTTTCATATTTTTGACAATGTTAGTCTTCATATTTACCACCACATCAGTGTCACCATAAAAAAAAAATATACATAAAAGAAAGAAAAGGTGAAGGATTAATCCATACTATAAGAAAGATTCTTAGATAAATCCCTGTTGTATTCAAATGTTGGTGTAAAAGTAAAAGCTTGTCGTCGTCGTCCCTCAGTATTGATCGTATAAATCAACACGAATGAAAGCAGCGTTACTCACCTGAGAGGCTTTCAGAAACGACTGTACACTCGTCTCCAAAGAGGAGAAGATATTCAACACTTGCTTTTTATGAGCCTTTATCACACCAGCCCATCACCTGCAGCCCTCCCATCTGAGCCTGTGTGTGTGTGTGTGTGTGTGTGTGTGTGTTCATTAAGGGTAACTACAGAGCTATATTTGGTGTTTATAGCCTTAGTTTCTCTGTCTTTATTTCATAAGAAATGTGAGCAAAGAGTTTTGGAGGAGAAGAAACTGATGTTCATCCTTTGAAGAAAAATACTTCTCCTTCTTGTCTTTCACAGGAGATCAAGCACTTACTGAACAGCCAAACCTGTACCTGGCAGTGTTTTATAAGGTGATGTAACACATGCAAAACATTCAAAACATTCAGCTGGGCCATTTCAAGGGCCCCACATGGAGAGTGGGCCCTCGAGACCTTTTCCTGAGATCCATTTTAAAGAGCTAATGTGTAAGAGTTGGTGACATCCAATCAGGAGAGGTGTATCATCACTAGTGTGTTGAAAAAAACAATGAAAGCAAGCAGGCTAAATAGATTTTTATACATCGTGTCCTTCTACTTCTGGTGGGGAGGAAACTTTGGTCCGGCTAAGCATGCAGGAGTAATCGGACTATCACATTATCCAGTTGTGTTAGTCCGACTAAGACTAACTAGGTTTTAGTCGGACTAACGTGTTTACATGACATTAAAGAAACTGAACTATTGTCTAAAATCGGACTTTTAACATGCATGTAAACTGTTTGAACCAACAAGGACTGCTACCAAATTCAGGTGTAGAGTAAAAAGTAAAGCCACCAGGAAAATAGTTTGAAAAAAATCACAAATACAAAGATACCAGGTCATAGCAGCACTTACACGTGTTTTTTCTTTCTCCAAGTTTCCTTCCTGGCTTTCGCTTCCTCTTGTTGTTCACCTTTATTTATTTATTGGCAGCTATAACCGTAAAACCCGACGTGGCATGCAACACACAACATGGGAATGAAATGTCTGCGGTCCCGTTGGGGTGCCCAGCTGTCCGTCACCATAGCACAGTCGCAGGTCGTTGGCGCGGAACGTGGCAAGTCAGAACCTGCAGCATCAGAAAACCCCACAGAACTGGAATAGTAAAGCATGTTTAATGAGTTAAAACAGAGTCCAGATAGTTACTGGTCCAGAGAAACACCGCTGTCAATATTTTAGTATATGCAGTATATATTCATAAGTAACTACCCACTATTATACGTGTTGTATTTTATACATAATTTTATACATTTTGAACATAATCATGTAAATTCAATTGAATGTTTCTACATTTTCCAAGCATTCTGTGTTTGTTTTACTCCATTTTTGTTTTTATTTGGCCTTTATATTAGAAATAAGACACAAACAGGCACATCGCTGCTTACAACACAGTTTATCATAACGAGGATTCAGTGGTGTAGTGAGGATACTGTTCGTCCGTCCCTCCTCTTTAATGCCAATCATAGCATAAATCGGCAAACGAGCACATTTGTGCATGAGGTAGTGACTCATTTAAAGCTATATCTGTTTCACCTGATTTCGTTTTGAACTGACACATTTGGTAAATGAAATAAAACTCAATTTTATGCATGTTATTTAACACATGTAGACAGATAAATTGACTAAAGGGTTGGGAAAGGTTCGGCGCATTTGGAGATTACTCAAGGACCCCAAGAGTAATCTCCTGCGACCCGTCTGTGGGTCCCGACCCAGCTATTGACTGTAGATTTGGGGCCAAGCTGATAAAAGCATTCTTTTAACACTATATAAGAAAAAAGTGACTTCAACTTCTACTAATGTAATTTTCTGGTAAAATACGTAAGTACTCAAGTATTCCCTTTTAGATACTTTATACAAGACTGATTAACATGCTGTGTTAGCATGAGCCGCAAGTTTGAGACCTCTTTTCTGTGGTTTACAACTGTCCCATCAACAAATATACACATAGGTTCCAGATCACCAGCACAATTACCTTCAAAAACAGAGCAAACATAATCATTTTTAAATATTTACTTTGTTTTCTCATTAAACTTATTCACCGTCCTGGAAGATTCACCATCCTGGAAGATAATTCATCATTCCAATCACACCTGAAGCACTGTGTGTGGATACAAGAAGGAAAAAAAGAACATTTACATCTTTGATTAAATGTCAATTTAATCAGCCAAAGCTTTCAGGAGAGTCAGAGAAACCTGTGACATTGAGGGCACCTTGAAAGGATCTATAAAAAAGTTATCTGATTGGCCTTAATCGGATTCACTGCTTTCCATTTGTCAGAAAATGAAAACTAACTCAACAACAATGGCCACAAGATGACAATGACTCCTGAGACAGCAAACTCCACAGACGTGGATGTTGGCATGACTCAAGTTTATTACAAGTCCGTTATCTTCTGTCTGATGACAAGTCACGGTCATCTTCATCACAATTATCTGAGGTGTGGAACTCTTGAAGGTTCTTAGAATGTACAATGAGTAAGTCACAGAGTAACAGTGATATCTAATCAGTAATTTGTCACGCAGTTTTATTTATAGATCACTCTTTTCACTTTGAGTGGTCGATTCAAGCTGGCGTTCAGAGACGTTTAAAAACAATAGATTTTGATACAAAGATAAAAGAGAGGTTGGGTGAATGTGGAATAGTTTGAAATAATAACATTCCCTTTCTATCATCAGGAACCAAAGCCAACTATATCCCTGTGTCGTAATTTTTTCACAATAAACTGTTGTAATGACGACATGATGATTTATTTGATTCCTCCGCCATTAAAATAATGTGCCAGCAAAAATAAAAATCCACCTCTTTCCTGCTATGGAAAGAAAAGTTGACTCAGTTTTAACAGTTTTGGGGCTAGTGTGTAATAATCTGATGAAAAGTCTATCAAAATGCTGAAATTGTGTTGTTGTTTTTTTTCTGACACTTTGACGTCGTCACAATGATACTGAAACTAGAGAGATTCTAATCTTCCTCAGCTCAGTTGACACACGCCGGTTTACTGTGAATTTCACCTTATCTCACTTTATTGGTTTGAACGAAACTGATGTTTTAACAATGGAAATATACATGCAGTTACACTCTATGACATAATTAATGCATCATTTGAATTTGAATAGTTATTTTCCCCAGGAAAATTTTGTCATGACAGTTTTCAGAATTTATTTGTAACATTTTATGTATTTTTTATTGGCTGTTGCTCAGACAATGTCGGGAAACACGATTTACACAATCATTTAATCAGTTCATTTTATTGACAACCACAATCACTAGATTAGCCGAGTAAATGACTGTCATATTAAGTATTAGATTAGATTCTTTATCGTCGCTGTACACCTGCAATGAAATATCTTACCCGAAACCAACCCAACAGTAACAATATACTGAATAACCACCAGAGGGAGACTCCATTAGTTGCAAAGTGAGCTCAGTTTGAATGGAAGTCTGTGGGAAAATGAACTTCCCACTTGAGTTTACAACATCAGTGAACATTCTTAAAGAGGGTTAAGGGTCTCAATTGCCAATTTCTGCTCTTCCTAAGTAGCACATGATGTCGATTTTGTAAACTGTGTTCCCATTTCGAGGAAGATAGAAGACAAAGTGCAGCACATAGGAGTTTGATTGACAGCTGGTGTCGTGGCAGATTTTTATGGGTAATTTATTTATTTATCACGAGAGATAAATGTTAGTTGCAGCCAAGAGGGGAAAACAAAAAAGTCTAAAGTTCAAAATTTGCAAACCATTAAGGATTGGGGAAGTTTAAATGTTCTATTTAGTCTTTATTCTTTCAAAATAATTTAATTTTTTCAAATTATCCCCAACTATTTTATGAAATGATTGTTTAAATCATAGGTTTCCACCCTGAACCCACACTTTACAAAGAATAAAGTGAATAATTACAAATGTTTATATATTTTTTTCTCATTGTATATGGATAAAAACTGTGCTGTGTTCTCTTGAGATATTGCCTTGAGTGTTTGGTACTTGTACGTTTCTCAGACATGAGACAGCTGGGCCACATTTTCAAACCAAGAAATTTAGCTTTGCCAGACATTTTCTACAGCAGGTGATGACACATCAAAATGTGCATTAAAAAATAAATTATTTTTGGTCGTACCTGTCCTTCCCACGCCTCAAAGTGTGTAAAAAAAGTACACAGTATTCGCTGTGACTATTTCAAATAATAGAGTGTGTGATTGGCATTTTCTGAATGTATTATGCATATAATTGTGCATGTGATCTCTGGCGCACCCCTGAGGGCAACTTGGACCCCAGGTTGGGAACCATGCATTTAAACAAATAAAACGGCAATCGAGAAAAGAAAAAATGTCTTTTCCCTTTAAAACTTGAATTTGTATGTAGAAGTGTTGTTGTGTAACGTAGATGCTCTGTTACATCACGGTGAATCTTGATGTCGCACGGTCATCAGACACTGTCCAACAAGACCAGTGAAGTCGGGTCAATTGACTTTAAAAGCAGTGCTTACCTGACAACTGATAGTGAGATCTGAAGGCTGATAGTCTCTGTTCAGCACTGACTGATAAGCACGGGCCTGTACAAACCAGGTCAATCATTTAAACAAACATTCTGTTTGATTTTGGCTTCACACTGCTATCAGCTCACTTACAGAAGCAGCAATTTTAGAAAATATTCCTATAATAAATCCACGGCATGCTGTTGATAAACCTCGACTTAACATTCACCATTAAAATTTCAGTATTTTTTAGATTTTATTAAATTAAATGCTAATGTTTTCATGTGTCACTGAATAGGAAAAAGTAAAAATATAAATTGTTGGAGCTGATTTTTGTTCAATATAAGTTTCATTTTAGGTTTTTTTTTAATAAATCATTGTTTGACGTTGTTTGTTGTCCAAACAACAATCCACATTTTTGTATCTTATATACACGATATGTGCTTTATTCCTATTCATATGTATTATTACAATGAATTATCAAAGCAGCAAACATTTTAAAAAGTGGAATAATATGACTTTCAGGATAATCTAATATTCTTCATATTCGCAGATGTGAATGGTACAAAACAAAAGGAGAAAGAGTGTGAAACTGTGAGAGTTGTGAAATAGTGTTTATTTAATGTTTGAGAAAACACTGGATCTTTAATTTAATCATTTTGAACTTATTTGAATGTCTTTGTTTCTTCTTTGTACACTTTTTTCATTATGTGTTCTTTTTTCCATTCAATTTTCTTAATTTAAAAAGAAAAAGTAAAGTTTTGCCTTCAAAATAAAAGGTCGCGATGCTGGTGTTCCTGCGTCGACTACAAATAGTTCCGGGACCGGGTCAGGACTCTTATTTTGACAGTGCTCACAGGACGTGACTTATACTCAGTTACTGTTAACTCGACATTGGCGCTACCGCTGAGTGTACGAGTGTGTGTGTGTGTGCGCGCGTATGTGTGTGTATTCTATGTATGAGTGTGTGAGCTCGGATGGTTAACTGGACTGTTCCCGGCTGAAACGCATCCAAGTCCGGCCGCAAGAAGATGCCTCACTGCTGCGTGTGAACGGCCGAAAGAGTCGGAGGGACGGCAGGGAGAGAGTGTCATCTCCGGGCAGGTTTTAGAGGAAAAATACGAGGCAGGATGTTGCAAGTTTTAGCTTGTGGCGCCGTAGTTTTCCCCGGTCTGTTCTTCGCCTTCAGGAGGATCCTGCCGTGTGTGTTCAAACACTGGAGCGATGCGGACGTGGTGCTGGTCAGCGAGAGGTAACTGTGACTCTAAATGCATCACTTTTTGTTCAATATTAACGCAACTAAATCCACACTGACGTAATGGAGCCGCGGCTCTATAGCATCTGAGCTTGATGCTAGTAACGGTGCTGCTCATTCAGTTAGCTTCTTGAAATGTTGCTTGTTTTCCCCCCCTCTACCTGAGTTTAAATGCATTAAATTGACCTAGTCTTTGTATTTAATCACAATATTTGTCAAGTTATTTCAGCCATTTGGCGTTTTAGAAGTGCCACTATTATCTATTAACGTAATGGTTTTGATTTACTTCAGTCTTATAATCCCTTAATAACCTCTACGATAAGGATGCATGTAGCTTCCTGTGGGCAAATGTCAGTGACAACATATAAATATGACAAAAATAAAGCAAATGTATGGCTGAAGGCAGTGCATAAAGTGGTAAAACAATATGTGCCAGTATGGTACTCTTATCCATATGAGGTGTTTATGTGTCAGTATTACTAAATCATTACACAGTAAAGCATGAAAATCTCCAGTGAATAAAAGACACCAGAGGGTTTTAGTGTGGTTCACAACATCTATTTACACATTTAGTCTGAATTAAAGTTAGTGAAAACTGTGCATAATTCAATCATCCTTAACATTTTAGTCAATGATTTAAACTTCAGGCACACAGTCCAAACTATAATTAAACATTAGTGAAAAATGTTTAATTAACATTTAATAGATATTGTTGTTCTTCTTCTTTCAGCTTCTCCCTTTAGCGGTCGCCACTGCAGATCATCTGCCTGAATAGATATTGTTCTTGTTTAACAATACAAATTCAAACGTTAGACATTACAAACACTAGACTCTCGCGAATATGGGTGAACGTCACGTAGTGCACCCTGACAAATTATTATCCTGGGGCAAAATAATGAATTGGAGAGATAACCGAGTACAAGCATCTTGTGAGAAGTACTGGTACGCACATAAAACTGCCGTTACTCAAAATAGTCAAATTAAGAAGTGCCGGTACTGGCTGGAGGATATGTACATAACTGTTTTGAAAATAGAAAAACTTAACTCAGCTAGTATCAATAATTATCCAGTTTTGCAGAATTTACTGTTTTAGTTTGGGTTCACGAACATTTTTAACATACTCTGATTTTTAGCTTCTGAAATATGAATGTGTTCTAATTGATTTGCTCCTCTGTGAACTGATTATCTTTGGATTGAGGTTTGGAAATCTCATGGTGGATTCCAGCCATCCTTTTTAAAAGCGTAATTTCAGTGTGCACATTGGGAAACTTGGAAAAAAACGACGTTGAAATACAGCGCGAAGTTCTTAAATGTAAATTGGGCAAATCATTAATGATTAATTGATTAATGCATGTAAGTGCTGTGGAACCCGCGTCAGCAAATAAAGGTTAATATGTAGAAGTCGTGTGACTGAAATGTCACCCCAGTTTGCGCGTGGAGTAATAACGTTCCCTGATTTTAGCCAAAGAAATGCTATTTATTCACAGACATTTCGTTCGTACTTTATTTACATCAAGTTGCGACATCTCGTCCTTCTTCTTTGGTTACCTGCACTTTGGCCCCACCTACTGCTTATCCCAGGGAACTAACACCCAATATTTATTTAACATTTCAACAAATTTTACAAATAAAAGCTTCTGAGTGGTATTTTACACCGTTTGTACTAAACGGCTAATTGATGTGATGACAGAATAATTGATATTTAAAGTATTTTTCAGTTTCAGCCAGGGCTGCAGTGATTATTCAATTACAAAATGAATTGGCAACCATTTTGCTGATTGTTTAATCAGTGTTTTTTTTCTTTCAATAATTTCTCTGATTTTCAGCTTCTTAAATGTGAATATTTTCTGCTTTCTTTGCTGAGTCATTTTTGGTTTGTGGACAAAACGGAACATTTGTCTTCAACATATTCGGACATTTTACAGACCAGACAAGTATTTGATTAATTATGAAAATAATCTTTAGTTGCAGCTCTAATATTTTCTCCTTACTTAAATCCAAAGAAAGCAGTTAATTATGTGTTCAAATTTCTCAAAGGGCAAAAACACTTGTATAACTTGTGAAAAGTTGTAACAAATCTGAGCTAAGACATGCTAACCAAATCATGTGTGTATCCTCACAAGCACTGACACTGAAGAAGATTACACAGTGATTTACATTGTATAAGTGTACAGTGAGTCCTGATAGACTTTGTACAGTGAGAACATTTTATCTGTGTCCGCGTGAGTCAAATTGATTTAGTCTCTGAGTGGTGTGATGTGTGTTTGTGTGTATGTGTGTGTGTATTCTGAGAAGTTTCATGGTTTTCATGGTTCACATCCTCTGACATCATTATGTCCTCACATCCACCGGAGAGCTCTTCACTGCTCCACATAGGAAGTGACATTTCTCAGGTTTGAATATTACACCAAATACATGAAAACGGATAGAAATATAACCCACAACGCAATGTTCATTTACAGCCGCTTTGGTAACTTAATATCTCAAGGGTATTGAGCTGCAGAGTAGTAATAATTAACATAGTGCGTGTGTGTTTGTCAGTCAGTGTGACTTGCTTACATGTGCACAGCTCAGTTCAGTGCTCATTTGGACGCTGTCACTCTCGCTAATCCTCCTCTGAGCTTCGGTCAGAGCCGACTGCTGAGTTAGCTACGCGCTGGAAAACACCATGCCCTGCTCCTGAATAAATGCGTCTACTAATTTTGCTAATGCTCATCGAGCAGAAAATGTTGTTCTTACAAGCGTATCAGCCTCGGGGGAATTCACACTGTTTGTTCTCCACCACTAAACTAGCCTCTAATATGGACTGAAGCAGCTCTAACACTCACATCTCAGGCTTGGATTGAGCGAGTTATCGTTTCTTTTAACTTAAAAATTATGATTCTCTGTAATTATCTCAATTTCCTTTATCATTTGAGTTTCTTATATGAGTGACCGAACTTTAAAAAGTGCAACACAAGCGTCAATGTACGGCTGAATTCATTGATTCATATAAAAAAAAAATCAAGCTTTTTCAGCATCTTAAATGTGAATATTTTCCGTAATTTTGGTTTGTTGACAAACCTCATTACGAGGTTTGGGAAATGCTGATAAAAGTTTTTCAACAATTTATTGACCAAATAAGTAGTCAAATAAAATCAATAAATAAATCTGGCGATAGCCCATCTGCGATGTTTAAGTTGTCCATATATACATCTGTAGCTATTTATCAATACTTGGAACCCAGATTTAGGAGGAAGATAGAAGGTAATCATCTGCCAATGAACTGATAACGAATATAACTATCCATGATCCGACACAGTTAATTATGTTCTATTTTCCATTTACTTTATCTGCTTTTTGGGTTTCAAATTGAAACACATTTGATCATCTGGAGACGGGGGACATTGAAACGGTTTATTTACTGTGTGACTGGTCATTGCACAAATCATTAATTTACAGGGCTGAGATGGTGAGATAGTGGAGAAGCACAACTCCTGACTCCACTGCCAGACACTGTGAGCAAACGGTGCGTGTTTTATGAAACGTTCAGTGGGAAGACTTGGTTGGAACGAAAGGGAAGTCGAGGTTGTTGGCCGGCCTGACACAGCAGGAAAGAAAAGACAACATCGCTGAACAAGGCAGCAAAGAATTCTTCCCTTTTTCCCCTCTGCACGCTCCTCACCCCGTCAACCTGAACCTTTCATCAGCAGAGTGAGAGAGAGAGGGGGAGAGAGGTTATTGGCGGCCACACAATGAATGGGCTGTGTAAAATCGGGGTCTTGTGACTGAGTATTCCAGCATACAGCTCTAGAATGCAGTGTTGTGTGGGGGTAAAGTGTGTCCGTGTGTGTGTGTGTGTGTGTGTGTGTGTGTGTGTGTGTGTGTGTGTATGTGTGTGTGTGCGTGTGTTGTGTGTGTGTGTGTGTGTGTGTGTGTGTGTGTGTGGAGTTGAAGGTGAGCGATGGAGGCCAGTTAGCATTTTCCAGCTCAGACCTTTGGGGTTTTCTGGTCATGTGGTCCTTCATTGCTTTGCTGGTGCTGGTTTCGTGGCCACATGCCCAGTAGACACTGGCGTGAATGGTGACCAGGTTCAAGCAGGAAAACCCACAAATCCACTGCTGGGGTTTGTTTTGCCCCACATTATATTACATTTGCCGATGAGAGACACAATATTCGTTATGTGTTTCCATATAAATAGTACCAAGATATACAGCCGATGACCAAGAGGAAAGGACTTGGGACTTGTAACAGGAAGGTCACTCACTGGTTCAATCCCGGGAGGAGCTGAGGGCTGTGCCCCTGAGCAAGCTACTGGTGTGTCATAAGGATGGGTTAAATGCAGAGGTCAAATCACTATCACTAATCGGGGTGTGTGTGTGCAAACAAAAAGTACTATTTCTAACTTACTGTTTTATTTTCGGGCATGAAGCACAGCCCACACCCTGCCTGCCAAGTAAAGGTACCATTCCAATTTGTACCATACTGTACCAAACTGAACCATATCATGATGGAACCCTCCATTTGATCTCCAAATAGATTTGGAGAATTCTTTCCGGCATTTAATACACTATATATTTAAAATAACATGCATAGAATGAAGCTGTGTTTCTCAGTTTATCAAACTGGAAATATCTGGTTTACCAGTTCAAAATAATATTGGGTGTTGCAGCATGCACAACTGTGCCCTAGTCACAATTATTAGTTTAGGTATGAATTGGGTCGCTGTAGTTTGTCACTGTTAAAAAGTTTGTGCAACTATAGAAAATGTGGGAAACACTGGCATGTGGTCTTTTTATAATAATAATAATTACAGACTGTTAACATCTTTACATGGGGAAAGGGAAGGGAATTGCTATTTTATTTGACTTTAGCCGCCTGGTAATTGAAGCAGTATCATGCTGCAGCTGCCAATTTTGGTGTCGTGTACCTATGTGGTCGTACTTTAAATCATTCCGAAACAACATGGCGTGTTAAAGGGGTGACTTTATATTATTGCTGCGGCGAGTGCTGGGGGAATAAATGACATGTTTTCTGATTTCTAAGCAGCTTACTCTCAGTGCTGCCAAGTTGGAGAACAGCCAGCGAGAGAGAGCTGGTCTGAGCAAAAGCAGCCATTCATAGTTTGAATAAAATTGGTGACTTAATTCACCATCCCGTTTAAATGGACAAAAAAACGTTCTGTTGGACCATTAGTGGAAAAAACCTCTAGCAACCCTCTGACGGTACTGGGGTTTTAATTTGGCCATGTGACGTCACTATTGAACAGGTCACATAAGTTTATGACTTGTATACTCTCAGTATAGTATACTAGTATATTAGTATACTCTTAAGATAGATGCCACCTCACACAGTGACATTTCAAATAGTGATGCATCAAGTTCTCCTATGTCACAGGTCTGTTTATAGATGAAGAAAGTCCAGCACTGAGCAGTTGAGCAGTACTAATAACAGGAAGGCTCACTGAAGCTGCAGATCTGACTGGTTGGCTACTTTACCTTAAGGGACCCCTTAAAAAAACAAAAACAAACAAACAAAACAAAAATGCTAAACCAAGCAGTGATCCTTTATATTTTTTCTCTTTTTTTGTTTCAGGTTAATAAGGCTCTCAGTTTGAATGTGGGTTGGACTGTCCCCTTTGGTATTCCTGTGTCTTTGCAGGTTTTTCTTTAGACACTCCAGCTTCCAGGGGCACACGGCGGAGTAGCGGCTTGCCCTGTGTCCATGTGGACGTTCTCCAGGTTCTCCACGGTCCAAAAACATGCAGAGGTTAACTAGACATTCTAAATCGACTGTAGGTGTGAACGGTTCTTCATCTCTATGGTGGGCCTCATTCCTTCCACAGTCCAAAGACATGCAGTCAGGTTCTAAATTGCCCCTATGTGTGAATGGTTGTTTGTCCCTGGGTACACCCATAGCACCACATTTACATTTGAAAACAGCACTTTCAAACGAAAACATTCTGCGTCTAGACGAGTGATTCAGAAGTGACCTGCATCCGCAGAGCAGAGCAGTCGTGTCTGCATCGCATCAAGGTGAAGCTGAAAGTTCTAACAGTACTTTTCACAGCTGATACTCAAGCTGTGGCTGATAAAATCCAGTCAGGAAGTGAACGCGGGGGTCACTGTGTCATCATTTTCAAAAGGTCTCCATTTCTGCCCGTCAAGACTAAAACGCTGTCCCCTTGGTTTTCATCAAATTCGGCGCCAGCAGCCAAACCTCTCAACTTTCATGGCTGGGACGCGCTGGTGTAAAGTGAATGGGAAGTGTGTCTGGAGCAGAATTGATGCATTCATAAACACCTCTTTATGTTGGCCCTGTGTTAGGCTGGTGACCTGTCCGGGGTTTACTGTACTGCTTGAGCGAGGTCAGCTGGGATTGGCACCAACTCCCTGCAAGACCTTTTAAAGTATAAGCATTGGGGATGATGGATGGCTGGTTGACAGAAGAGCTTCACTGATGTAGATTTCTGGGTATTTTTCATGTTGTTTTGTACTGTAGTTGCCCTGAGTGTGTTTTACAAATGTTCATGTATTGGCTCAGTCACTTAACACCATCCTTCTCTCTCTCTCTCTTCCTATCTTTCCATGTGTCTGTCTCTTTCTCAGACTGGTGTCGTCCATCCATGCCATCATGGCAACAACAGCAGGAGTCATCATTGTGTCATCATGCAGGGACAACGTCATTAACGACAGGTTAGACTCCATATCATCAGTCCTCTCCCATGAAACTGTGGTGCTGCTTCACTTTATGTCTCGGAATGGTTCTCCAACACGACTGTGATTGTGTTCTGTTCTTTTACATACTTTAAACAACGGTAATGTTATGTTTCAGTAACTTTAACAAGTGTCTAAAAGGGTCTCACATTTTAATATGTTATCTGCTGCCTTTTTCCTCTCTTGTGCCATATCTTTCCCTGCCTCCATATCAGCCACCTGGCAGCACGTTGGTGTTAGCATAGTGTTCGCCTCCCCGTGCTGAACGTGTGCGAGGCTAAGCTAATGCTAGCGTATTAATCCCACTGAATCAGCGGGCAGCCAGACCCGGGCAGGCCCCGTTTCAGGCTGCTAATCTCCACCACCGTTCCCCTTCATCCACGGGCTTAAATCCTTCACAATGCTGCTCAGTTCTGCTGTCCTGTGATGTGCACATGGCCTGCAGCTTATCACACACATGAGTCGGACCATGAATGCCCTAATACTCCATCACAATCTGCCATTTAATTTAGCCTTCTCATCGGCTGCAGTAACTTTTCAAAGGTGATCCAGTAGTTAATTCTCCATTTTCCACATGAAAACTAATATGTTAATAATATGAAAGCTGATGAGAGTATAGATTCACGCACTCTGCAAACCTGATCTGCCATCATATATCAGTATCACTATCAAAAACAATGTCAGAGATGATCGTATTCTTTTTAAATGCTGCTCTACAGTGTTACCTGAGCACAAAAAGACAACATGGCCTACAACAGTGATTCCCAAACTGTGGGTTGGGGCACACAGATCGGTTTCTGGGAGGTTTAGCTAAGGTCCCCAAACAAATTTGTAAAATCTTCCTAACCTATAACATAAGTGTAAAATTAAGTTGTCATTCATTTACCATACATCAATTTAAAAATGATTTCTTGTGTTACAGAAAGGCTGAGAAAATGTTGCTATGTTATGCAGAAATTGCGATAAATATTGTGATTTGGGTCACGATAGTTTGCCATCTTTAAAAAGTGGGTCTGTCTAACATTTGGGAAACAGTGGTCTACTCCATAAAATTCAGCACTCTTATACAAATATATCCAGCCAAACAAGATGGTTTAATTCCTGTCTTGCTCAATGGCTCCTCTATCGGAATAGATCCTGGTTTGCATGTCTTAATAATAACAGACAGTGTTATTCAACAGACTGAACATAATTATTTGTGTCTGAAAGTGTTATTTTTATCTTAAAGTCCTTGACTGAAGCCGAGAAAAGCTGAGTTGCCAAAAAAACAGAAACAGCGGCAGCCAACCATACAACTCTATTTGATCAGCAGTGAATCAAAAATGTGGCGACGGGTCACCAGGAGCACAGCAAATATACAGCCAAATACATCACACAACTTATAAATTGTGTCGTTCTCGTCGTTATACATTTTGTTTTATTGTGGGTATCGATACAGCACTGGGAATTCTAGTGTCGTTACACACATTTGAACAGTAAAGGAGCAACTGTATTCATAACAGGAATGACTCATGCAGCCTTCATTCCTCCCTGAGCTGTTTGTTGTGCCTTACTGCTCTTAATCTCCACCCTCTGACCTTAAGAACCCAGCGAGAGGTCAGAGGTCACTAGCTCAGCTCTGCCTTGCGGCTTTACTGCATTCTGTCCACATAATTAACCATCACCGTAGTTTGCTTGCTCATTATCGTGCCACAGCCATACGGGCTGTTTATCATACCGTTTGCACATAAGCTTGATTTGCGCATGGAGGCTCGCGTGAAGGCGAGTCGTAAGGTGAATGATGGTCTGCATGTGCAGGGATTAAAGCTCTTTGTCAGAGTGACCCATCACCGTCAATTAGATTCCAGCAAGGGCAGCGAGTGTGGCACCGTGAGCGAATCCTAGCCTCTGTATGCAACTGTTGTACAACATGAGTTATTTGGATGGTGAACCGGTTCGTGGCCCTCACGCAAATAGTCACGTCAGCTTCAGTGTGTATCGCACACTTTAATGTCAAATTCGTTTCCCGAGCTGCCTTCCCGCCTTGTCCACAGTCACTGAATCAGCAGCAACTGGACATGAAGTTTCGTTGAAGGCTTTCACTTCTCACCCAAGAGGATTTTGTAGAGGCTTCTCCAGTTCCAGAACACAAGGTTCAGAGAGCCAGCAGTCACATATAAACATCACAAATACAACAATAGAATCACATTTAAGATCCATGAAGAAGGCTGATTAATGTAAGAATAAATTGTATTTCACGCTGTTTAATCTGCATCGTGAACTGGTTCCTCAGAGGATGATGTGGGTCGGCTATGATGGAGTGTCCTTTTTTTTTTTAAAGTGCCTGACCTGACCTGAAGTCACACCATCACGACACCCTTATGAATTTGTTTTTTTATTATTATTTGTTTAAAAGGAAGTGCCCCGTGCCAGCTGAATTAACAACATCTTTAAGAAAACTTTCAAGTCCACCTACTTCTGATTTATTGACTTTTGGACAACAGCGACCTGGATAAATGAGAATCTACAGTTTTTAAACATGAAAAATCACATTAGGGTGACAAGGGTGAAAGGCAGGACATGTTGCCGGTCCATCGCAGGAGATGGCCTTTCCTTTAGCACTGATCAAAGTCTTATTCTAAGGCAATGAAAACCAACCATCCCAGAGCAAATATAATCCTATACAAACATACATTTGGGTAATTTATTCCATTTCTGCCACTAAATTCTAAATTTGTCACATAATCATGTGTATTTTTTTTGTCCTTTTACTCTTCAGTCACTGGCTGGCCACATACTTCGTCATCTGGTACGGCGTGCCGTACATGACGTACGACATCTTTGCCATGTACCTCAGTCACTACTACCGCTTCCGTGTCAAAGGGCACGAGGACTACAAGCAGCACTCGCTGAGGACCGTGAACTCGTTCATTCGCCGAGAGTTCCTGCTGGTGCTGCATCACATCGCCCTGCTCACCATCCTGCTGCCTGTCACACTGGTGAGCTCACATACACACATTAGCGCCTAATGTATTTTTGGCAGTGTTGCCTGTGAAGTTTTTCTTCTTTTTTTTTTTACCCCGTCAACACCACCAGAGCTCCAGCTGTAGGCGTTAAAAGGGACATATTATGCGAAATCAACTTTTTAACCATTTCAATACTTATATTTGGGACTCTGGAGGCCCTACTAGTCCTAGGAAATAGGGTATAATATGTCCCCTTTAAAGACTGTGGTTGTCTCTTTGTTCATGTCACTCGGCCTCTACTGTACCTGTGACACCGCCTTAGATTAACCAGTTCTCTATTTAAACGGCACTAAATTGTTTATGTTCTACACAAGATTAACCTCAAAATCTCAAGGGTTTGGACTGCTTTCCATTAGAGATGAGCCAATATGATGCTTAGCATCAATATCAGTCTGATTCTGGTCATAATCACTGGATTTGATATTGGAAAGAGAAAAATTAAATGAAAATCAGCAGCAGAATTTGAGCTGAGTCATGCAGAATACTTGAATATTTGGACACTGAATCATGACTTTGAAATGACTGTAGGTGATAAATGCATCAGCACAAATGTTAGTGGTTCAAAAGGCTAAAACAGAAAGTCAAATGTCTGATATTAGTATCAGTAAATACTCAACGTTGTGACACAGGTATCGGACATGAAAGAGTGACATTGACCCGTTCCTTCTTGGATAAGAGTTTATGATTTTTTATCTGGTCGGTGTTTTCCATTTTTGTTTTGTATTTCTTTTGTATCACTTTTTATCTGTAAAGCAGTCATTACGGTACAAAAAAACCCCCCGGCCTGGCGAGAGCTGAAAGTCACCCGTCATAAATAATGTGTCCTGCATTCTTTTGATACTGTCCACTGCCAGTAATGCATTTTTAGTGTCTACTGTAATGTAGTCCATTTCTTTTAAATCAATCGCTGCCTATAACTGCATTACCTCCTAACGATTACTTCCTAATAGTTAAGTGGCAACAGAAAATAGACATGGCTAAAAGTAACAGTCAAGTCTCTGCAGTCCATGGTTCAAACTGTACAGAAATCTGAATCAGGAAATCTAGAAATATCTGTATTATTATAATTCAGGATTCCTGTGTACAACCACACCATTTCACCATTTTAACTGCATGTTCAAATTCATCTGAACTGGCTATATTTAATCACGATTGTCACTTAATGGAAATGACATTGGTGGCACCTTAAGGTTTAGTGTCTTTGATAAGCTATTTAAACACATTTTGTATAATTCCTCATGAACTTGGTTAAGCTCTGGCTGTGAAATTACTTTTATTCAATAAATGGTACTATCTCACAGATTCTCTGTTGTCTGTTGTGGGAGGAAAGCTTTACATTCCATCTTGTCACTTCAAAGCAATAACAAGCCTCAAAGTAGTAAACAGCAGAAAAAGGAAAGGGAACAGTAAGCTATTGATTACTTTCCCGGAACAAATAGCAACTAATTATGTTTATTATTTATGTTTTTAAGTCCTTATATTGTGTATGTGTTGTAATACAGGAAGAGGGAAAAAAGAGAGTAAAAAAACATGTTTTTAATTAATGAATATGCACTTGGTTGCTATACGAGGGCAAAGCAGGAAGCAGGCAACAATAGAAGGGCAGTGCAGCGCTGAGGGCCACGATGACCTTTATGACCAGCGAATTGGAAGTGCACTGAACTGTTAAACCCAAGTTTGAGCTGCAACGACGTTCATACGAGTTCATGCAGATGAATAGAGTTTTTATTTGTTAAATGGGCACTAAAACTTGCATTTGTTGTTTATTCATTACCTGTTTTGTGTCTTGCAGACACAAATTTGATGAAACAGACAATTGATGTTGTTTAATAAGGAGTTACGGAAGTTTCAAGCATGTTCTTTTGCATTATTTGTTATGATTATGTTTTACCAGATGTAGGAAAAACTGCCTTCAACCGGTCTCGTTTCCACATGTGTGAAACGTAGTCGTTCTCCTCCCCACGTTGTATTCCAGGTTAGCAGGTCAGGTGCAGTAGAAACCCAGCCTTTTGTTTTTGCAGTTGCAGTCGTTGGCAATACCAGATCACATTACTCTACATTATTCAGCTCCAGCTGCTGTCAGTCCTCCTCACCACTCACCAACCCCTCACTCCTCTTTCTCCTCCTCTTCCCTCACTCATCAGCCTTTTTTTGCCACTCTTGCTTTACCTGTGTGATGCATGAGCTGGTCGAGACTTACCCAGTCAACTATTAGAACAGAGAGAGAGACTTGTAGAAGGTTAAAGACCAAACCATTCATTATCAGTTAATCTCTATGAGTTAATCAATTTTTTGGTCTATAAATGTGTTAAAATTGTTGATTCACATCCTCAATCACAAACGTTTAATAAATAGTTTCAATTTTTTTTAATAAATAAAAATAATGTATAACATATCAGAATAGTCGTAGTATTAGAGTAATTAGTACCCTCCTTCTCTAAGTTGTTTCTGTAGACTTGGTTAAGGACAATTTCAATAACTTGTTTTAAAGAAGAAGAAAAAAACCCACCTTAACTGATTAGTCGGTTATAAGCATGGTCGATGATTAATTTAGTACTTAGCTGTGACAGTTGAAGGGTTCAGGTTCTGTGCATGATCGGTTACTGAGATACTTGGACTGAGCCAAAAGTCAAAATGTCCACTTAAGCCTTGGTGATAAAACACTGACCACAATCATTGCTGTATAATTAATGTTATAACAAAGTTAATGTTTACTTCATGTTTTTATATATATATTTATTTTACCGTATCTGTGTGGAATATTCTGCCCTTAAAAACTGCAATTCAGTGGTTTCTTCCACAGTTGGTTGATACTGATAATATCATAGTGCTTATAGTCTTAAGGTGAATCTGATATTAAACCAGTTATGCTGGTTGCCAAACCCTGAATTTTTGTTTACACACAGGGAGACACCAGTTGAAAATGGAGATCACTGTCTCGGGGTGAAATATTTTAACCACAAGTGTCATTTATCAAGTTATGTTGAGCTGAGTTCCATATAATTATTTCTGTATGTTTTGTTTTACAACAGAATGAGTTTTGCATCATAAATACTTTGGAAATTGTATAAAATGTCATCACACAAATGCTTATTGCAACATTATTATTGCTTTTGACCAGACTAGACACTCGGTGGCCCTCAGGTCATTTGAGTTTGAGACCCCAGTTCTAGATTAAGAGCCATATCTGTCCGTAAATGCAGTGAACGTGTGTCTGACGGTCAACAGTTCTTTTGACAGGCTTCAAACCTGGCAGGTGACTGACTAAGGGCACCAGAGTGAAATTAAAGAAATGCAAGAAAACAGGTTACGGGTGCTGCACTCGTAAAACCCTGAGTTTTGGAAAGAATAAATAGAAAAGTGATAGCTTTTAGAATCTCAATCAAACTAATATCCAAAGGCGTACAAGCTCAGATTGCAGCCACCGCTCGTGAGATACGTTGAATATCAAATCCGGGAGCATCCTTGTTCAGGTGTCATCTGTAAATACAACCATGTGGAAATTGTGAGGCAGACCCACAACACCTGAGGGGATTATGATGTCACACCTGAAGTGGGAATACTACAGGATGCACCAAAGGCTGTTTTAGGACAATGGTAATTAGTCCACCGTCACCACCTGCTCCTTATAGTATTTGTTCCGCGTACACAGCTTTTTAACGATCTGCATTGCAGCTGCACAGTGATACATGTGAGTGACTTTACGGCTTTACTCGTAAAATCATCACATTTGCACATTTGCTTCTGTGGGTCATAGCAATTTAGAGCACGTCATTGGACAGTCGATGGACGTCGGACACAAATGGGGCTGAACAATTAATTCTGAAAACCTAATTTGAAAGGAAAATGCACTTAGCACATCACTATGGATACAATATTATCTTTTTTTTCAGTGTTCTATGTTTTTTGCCACTGCAAAAAAACATATTGTCAACGTCTGGCTCTGTCAAGCAAAACTTATCGGAGAGACGGAGGGAAAAACTGATATTGATCAACTTCCTACAAGATTTCATCCTTGTGTTAGGGTAGCTGATGGTGTCTCACTCAGCAGTCCTCTGTCTTGTTTTGGATTCGTAAATTCAATAAGCATCGATCCGCAGCTTGACTTCAAACATTATATCGCAGCTTTAATTTAGGAAATTAAGGCCAAATCAATCAGCCGTGGATGCACACAACCACTAAATACGCTATAAGAGATCTCAGCGGCTGCAGGAGCGTTTGGTGTAAATGTGCTACATAGTAGAGAGTCAACACTCACAGACATCTCATGTTGCAGTGATAGCATTCAGGCGGAGAAGTGCAAAGGCAAGCAAAAAGCTTTTCCAGCAGTGTATGTCGATGATTAATATCTGTTTCAGAGGGGAAAAAATCGGAGGGAAAGGTAAAGATTAACTTGTGCTTTGCACAACATCACCGACACATACAGTACAAATGTAACACACACGGCTGGGGGTGTGGGGGGTGGTGGGGGCAGGTTGTGGTAGCCAGGTAGTTTGTGGAGCGTGGTGGTGGTGTAATGTTTCCCCTCTGTGGTCTCAGTCATTCTTTCACGGGGCAGATGGCGAGGCCACGTCTGGAGCCGCTCATGCCTTATTCATTGTCGGCACACAGCGATGCTAGACTACCGGACAGTGCTTTTGTCAGGAGTCTCTTTATCCATCTGGACCGCCTCACCTATTCTAGGACGGCCTCTCCAACCACACATCACCACCACACCACTGGTCAATATTTGAAAGCTTCAGTTCATTACTAATGCAGAGGACATCGCTGCCTCCTCTGGTCCATCACTCCATCTCTCCCCTGCCTTTTATCTCGGCATGAAGTTGTGGTGGAGTAAGACGTCTTCAGTTTAGGATTACATGCTCAGTCCAATATGGACATGTGGCTGCAGGCTGCAAACTCTAACCCCAGAGCACAGTACATATTTGTACTTTTCTCCTTTGTTTAAGAGATTAACAAACCTCTGTTGACTCTCTTAGGTTTTTATTCATCAACATAGACTCGCAAACGGTCTGCACACCACACGCGATTTTTAAAAATAGAATTGAGAGCTGGTGTCAATTCTATGAAACAAGATTGATGTAATTTCACATCCTACACCAATAGACCACATTTAGTTCAATTCAAACTTTAGACTCACAAGAGGCTCAGTCGCAGATAAAATACCATAGATAAATAAGAAAAGGAGATGGTTGTAAAATGTCACATGATTAAACAAGTACAGATACAGGCTATCTCGCAAGTGTTTGCTTTACCTGGATGACAACGGACCCTAAGAAAGGACTTCCTAAGGCTGCAACTATTATTTTCACTATCAGTTAATATTATTTAGTTGTCTTCTTTAAAAATGAAGTTGTTTGATGCATAAAATATCAGAAAATTGTGCAATGTTTTGAAAAATGCCTCGTGTTTTTTTTCCCAAACCTCGATTGGAAACCGTCCTCAAATGTCTCCATGTTTAAATTTACTGTCACAGACCAGTAAAGAAGCTAAAAATATCCACATTATGAAGCTGAAATCAGATAAATTAATCTATTTTAGACCAATTTTATTGATTATGAAAATAACTGACCACTTATCTGTTGGTGCTGCATCTGTACCAAACCTGTTTGTGGGTCCGAGGTTGTTTTAAAGACTTAATTTAAGCTAACTAATGCAGCACACATTCAATATGTGTCTGGTTATTGTCTATTTTTGTGTTTGAGATTAACGGGCTGATAAATCAAATATCTGTTGGAGCACCACTGTGGGGCAGGGGTGGCGTTTTTTGCCATTTCTTCTGATATCTCTTGCATTTTTGCTTATCCATACAATGTCAGAGTCGGCACGGCACACACTGGTGCTGTTATGAATTCCCCTGGCAAGTTTGAAGCCTGTCAAACGGCAACTGCAGAGGAGATCAACACCTCCATTGTTGACTGAGGCAGACTTGTTTCAGTGACAACATTCAAGTTTGCACCAAACCTTCAGTGTGCTGCTGTTGGGGCGGGCTGTGACTGCACAGATCCTATTCTGTCACGACAGATTCACACTGACGTTTCCTCCCTCAACTATAATAGAGCTGGTAACTGAAAGCCTTAATTCATGTCGTGTTTTGTTGACTGTTTCAAATTGGCTTCACAAAAGGGAACCAGCAGTTGTGTGAACCAGTTTCATTTGAGTATATCACACATTATTTAAACTTAATTAAAGCAAAAGGTTTCTGAGTGTTTTTGATGACGCTGCTCTGTGTCTGTTGATATCTCTTGTACTGTACCACGTCCAGCCGTCGTCCTTGAACGTCAGCTGTGTTTGTTTCCATGCTCACGTTTGTTTGCTCACACCGCGTGCTCTCTGTTTGTCTGTTCCTCAGTTCTTCAGAAAGGACCTCGGGGATTTCTTCATCGGCTGCTTGTTTCTAACAGAGCTCAGCACTCCCTTTGTCTCCCTGGGGAAGATACTTATTCAGGTGAGACGGAGCAAACGTGTGCGTACACCAGACATGGACCAGGAAGTCATACATCTGTTTAAAAAATCTTTTCCTTTTTTTTAAAGCCATTAACAGTAGAAATACTGTGCGGTAAGGCACCACAGGTCAGCTACCACATGAAATGTGACCAATGACCAATCATTTACTGGACAGACATTACATTTTCAATCATAGCTTAGCAACCATCACCATGCAGTGCTAGTGTGTGTGTAAATAGTGCAGTCTTTTCATATCTTAACCACCACCAATGAGCTTATTCTATCACGAAATGAGGTTGTGGGTTAATGGCGACTCCCCTCACTGAAGAGAATCCAGGTCTCGACACATAAGCTGTAGCTCTGTCCCGCTGTGTTTCAAGCTCCCGTGTGTCGAATCTCTCAGTCGCTCCGAATGAGACTTAAATATCAATATTAGGAGCCGAGGACGCCATTTTGGAGATTTTACAGTAGCCCACAATAGACAAACTAAATGTCTTTTGAGTTTTGTCCCTAACGGAGAGCTACTTGGATTCTCCAACACACTTGGAAGGGAACGATAAAGTGAGGGATATTCAGCTCCAACACGCTCAATCAAACCTTTTATGCTTTGTGTCAAAATTCACCAGACTTTTCCAGAAATTGAACACTCTGCTCTTGTCCAACCACCAGTGTGACCCTGCTTGATTCTTTATGCCACTTCAAAAATGCTGTATGTCGTCACCTTTCTGTAACAGGTGATCGTAAAATGATATTAAAGACTGTTTTCAAGGGTCTTTCCCTTTAAAGGTCAACTGGAGCAGTCGCACCACGGAGCTAACATCAGCTTGATTAACTGTGTGATTTAATCTCAGCCAAAATCTCATGTCACTAAGGTGTTTAGTCAGTGAATGATAGACAGAGGCACCAAACTCATTCATGTAAGTCTGTTATTTGTACGTTTTTTTTTTTTTAGGGTTGTAACAACATCGAAACTTTATGATAATAGCGTGAAATAAGTCCACAGAGAGACATTTATTGCGCTGTTGTGATGGTAACTTGTGCGCTGTCTACTACTACTACTACGCAAGTAACTACTCATCTGGGAATAATGCTAGAGCTAAACAATAGTTTAACCCACTGATTCCCAAAGACTACACCAGGGCTCGGCCCACAGATGGGTTTTATTTGGGTCCCTAAACAAATTTGCTGTATTTCTCCAACTTTTTAGTCGACATGTGTTTGTATCTGTTTCAAATAACATGCATAACGTGAAGTTTTGGGGAAATTATGATATAAATGAATACAGATATTGCTGTAAATGAGTCGCTACATTATGCACAAATGTTGCTTCAAGACAAGCAGAGAACACAAAGGATCATGGGCACGTGGTGTGGCAGTTTTGTAGTTCTCTATTCCGTCTGCAACAAACCAGATGACCTTTCCTCCACAAAGATATTGCACCCTCTTTTGTTACTGCAATGTTTATGTACAGTAGTATATGTATGTATGCTGTGACCTTAAGCCATCAGCTAGCATCACAAATCCATCCGTGCAGCCTCTGCTCAGGTGATGCAGTGCATTGTATCAAAATAACCCACCTCCATTTAATCAAGTTACTTGTCACTGTACCATCAATAATTAAGGCGAAAGAAACATTCGGCTAAGAGTCTGTTTACGTCCTCGCAGTCAGCGCCGTCATTGGTTCTGCTCACGTACTCGTACAGTGGCCATTACATCTCAATACTTAAGACAAGCACATATGTTTGGTCGAAGGCAGTTTGTCTCAGAGAAGCAGGAGTCTAAGAATAGAAAGAGCCTTAATGTGTTCCACTGTGAAGTCAGTGGACCGTGTGGGCTTTCACGTCTTTACTGACATCTGGTGGCGGCAGAGTAGAAGTGCAGAGCTGAAGCTCTCTGTCTTTTTTTAAAAAAAAATGCTGCCCTCCTTTGGACTGGATCAGCACAAACAAACGACTGCCGCACAATTTCACTGCTGTGTGTGAGCAGCAGCAGCAGCAGCAGCAGCAGTGCTTATCCCTCCGTTCTCTCAGCGCTTCACCTCCGAAATAAGATGGAAATCTTTGTAATGAAAACAAAGACCTGGAATTATTCATTTACTTCAATGTTACAAGGCGAACATGATTAATCATGTTCATGATTAATCATGTTCATGTAACATGATTAAAATGTTGCTAAAACAATGGGAAATAGAGTGATTAAACACAAAATATATGAAGGAATGAAGAGGTTTTGTGTTTTTTAACGAGCAATCATCTCAACACACAAACTCTGACCCACGAAACAAGCAAAAACCCAAACCAGATCACATTCGACTGGATATATTTATGCTCTGTACATCGATACAAGATCAAACTTAATGATTCAAAGAGTGTCTAAGTGCTACTTTAAAAGGGTTTATTCATCCACCCCTCCCTGTTATGTTCTTCTCCTCCACCAGCTCGACCTTCAGAACTGCTGGCTGCACAAGGCCAACGGCGGTATGGTACTGTTAATGTTCTTCATGTGCCGCATCGCGCTCTTCCCCTACATGTACTGGATGTACGGCCGCCACTACGGAATCCCGCTCTACAGCGTGCCCTTCCACCTGCCGCTCGCCACCAACCTGGGCAACTCGTGCATCCTGGCGCCGCAGGTGTACTGGTTCGTCCTGCTCTGCCGGAAGGGCTACCGCCTGTACAAGCGCAGCCGCAGTCCCGCCTCGTCCCCCGTGGTCACGGTCACTGACAATTCGAAGGACGATTGATGTCCACGTCACAATGTTCTCGCTCGAACCGCACACTCGGCTACTAACGCAACTACTTCTCCGAAAGCACTAGTTGACTTGAAGGTTTTCAAACCCCACCATTGTACTGTAGTACACCAGGACTGCCTACTGTGGTCCCACAACTCCTGGGCATTTTTCCGCACACGTTAATTCCTCTGTTACAAATCTGCTGCCTACGTGGACCTTTCCACCCACTGTATTCTGCTACTGAAGTTTGATGATTTGAGTGCTTTTTGGATTTTGGGACTAGCCTGGACCTCGTTGAAGTTCCCCCCCCCACTCCTCCTGCATCTGTCCACGTCCTCAACAACTGAAGAACGGTCACTTTTGCTTCATTCATGGACAAAAAAAAACAAAACAAACAACTTGGAATAAAAGATCCACAAACTGAAGAGGAGCTTCGGTGGACAGACATCTTATCTCTTACACCTTCTGTGTTTACAGCTTCTGCTGATTTGGAAGGTCTGTTGCAGTGCGTGTGTATGTTTGTGTGTGCGTGTGAGAGAGAGAGCGAGAGCATCGGTTAAAAGGTGGTTGTATTTATTTTTAAGGTTTTGTTTATTTTCTTCTTTTTAATGTGTTGGATTATTATCTTTCTCAACCATTCACTCATCGGGACAGACGAGAAGGATTTGGAATAGTGGCGGCTGCAAACTCAGTATTAGCAGGATAAAATATGAAGTGTATACCTCACCTCATCCACATCTAAGGAAACACTTAGGTTTCTTAATACCCATTAATGTGACGTAGTGTTAAAGTCTCGGCCACGTTCATTTAGTGTGTGGTTTCCCCACACGGCAGGCAGCGTGCCGCCATGGCAACAGTCGCCACATTCCTCACCGCAACACCCAGCACAGATTTATGCTCCTTGTTCCTTTTGTTTCCATCCAGGGAGCGACTGTTGCTCTGTATATATATGAAGTGTATCCACCACAAATCAATGCCGCGTTAATGTTCACTCGAGCTTTAATTACACTTTTAAATGAATTCAGCGTGGCGACATCCTTCAGCGTCAGGGCCGGATAACGGTGGCACCGTCGCGGGACTCCTGAGCTGAGCCTAACCCTCAGTACGTTTGTTTTCTTTTGCTTCAAAAACATCCGTGCTTGATACCGTAAAATTTCGCCAGTAATTCAAGGCAATCCCAAATTCAAATTATGTGTGTATGCGTGATTAGGACCTGCTATCGCTGCTGATTTCCTCAGAGATATTTCTGCTTTCGTACCAATTTAGCTTTGTTTTCAACAAGATTTTCACAGAACTAATGTTGCAAATTTTAATCTAAACTCATTAAAAATATTAATGTTAAAATACTTTCTTTTTTTTTACCCCAAAGTAGTTACATGCATGCACTTTTCATTGATTATGACCACACATCATTAAAAACCTTTAGACACTTTGAAGTAACGAACAAGTCGTCCAGCAGAGGGTGCTGTGAGCACAGCTCGACCCTCGTTTCTCAGCAGAAGAAAACGATTGAAAAGCATTTGCAAGAAGTTCTGGTTGTAGTTCAACACCTTAGACGGCAAAGTGAACACTTTAAGTTTGACCGGGCGACAAACATCAGAACCATAATTGTGTCCTTTGGCAGTTGTGTTTTTTTCTTTTAGTTTTCTCCTGTGGAAATCAGTGGGATCTGCTCGTTGGGAGGTGACGGGGACACGTGAATGCCTCATGTTGGACAAAACACTCAGGGCCAAGGCCAGAGCAATAAGGCGATCAGTGACTCACCAGGACAAAGTGATACAGAGGATTTCAATTTATGAGCAATTATCCACACAAAAAAATGACGATATTGGGAGCAATGATTCCTGAACTACATCTGTAACTCTTTAAAACTGTCAATGTCGGTATCACTTTAAGTTCTGCAGGCCTCAGATATTTATACGCACTTGTGTATCAGGTGTTTCACTGAGCGTTCACACACACACACACACACTACTGTATATACGTGACACTTATGACAATTACATCCCGTTTTAAAACTTATATCTAGATATAACCATACATTGAAATATCGTTTTATTTTTTAAATATGATTATTATCATCATGCAATATAAGATTGTTTGCGATTCACAGTTGCATAAAGACATTTGCCGTAGAGTAGCGAGTTCCTTCATATCAAATATTCAGTAGACCATGTTATTTTCGGCAGAGTTTGCCGATTTATCTCCTTAGACCACAATTCTCGGTTGTTACAACGCTAAAGTCGAGCCATATCTGCGACGTATTTAGTTTGTTTTTCATTTGTGTTTTGGTGGAATGTGTTTTATTTTCACAGTACGTTGTTGCTTCGCATTAGATTTTGCAGTTTGACAGTGAAGCTGGTTTTTGCTGCAGTGGTTAGCACTGGTACATGACGGTAATAGGACGTTTGTTGGGTTATTTTAGGGCTCCAACTAATGATTATCTTCAAAATCTTTTCATCCGTTGATTGTTTTTTTCAATAAATCGATGAGTTTTGTTCATAAAATGTTAGAAAATGTAGATCAGAGTTCACCAAACCTGGAAGTTTTAATCATTTCTTTGTTGTACGGCGCAAAGACACCGGAACATATTCACATTTAGGAGGTTGAAACGTCAGAGAGCTTGTTTTATTTATTATAAGAAAACACTCTGTGTGATTAATCTATCACCAAAATAGTTGGCGAGTAATGTAGTAAATGAATGAATAATCGTTGCAGCCCTAGTTGGTGTGAATCCAGGTGGGTCTGGGCCCCGGCTGTGTTAAATTTGCATGTCCTCTCTCTGTGTCTGCATGGGTTTTTATTCCAGGGCTACTTCATTTCCCCCCCGCAGTCCAAACATGTGCAAATCGGGGTCAAGTTAAATGTAGAGAGCGAGGTTTGAATGCAGTGAGTGTAAATGGTTGTCTGTGTCGGTGTGTTGGCTCCGCACTCTGCCCGTCGCTTGTCGTCGCCGTCGTCGTCCCCCCGACACATCTGCAAGTCCACTGAGGTCATCGTTTACCCACGGAGCTCTGTGGCTGTGATGACTTTCCCGGACAGTTTTTTTTTTCTAGACACAGAAAGAGTTGGTAACCATGGACGCGTGCTCGGGGTTAAGCAAGAGGTCAAACCATACAAGGATGTACAGTCGTTTGCGAACTCCCGGCGAGAAATCGCTGCTACTGGAATGGATTGTGGGAGACGCTAGACTGAGGTGGAGCCTCCTTTTTAGACACAGGGACGCCACCGTGCGACAAAACCTGAGTATGGAATAGATGGATTATTACTGTTACTGTAGTGGACGAGTGCCGGAGCATCACCGGGGCAGCAGAGGTTGGGCTGTGGATCCGTTGAGGACAACCATGGGTGGGGGTAGTGCTATCTGGGCACAAGTTAGGGCTCCATCAGCCTGGGCAAGTGTGTGTGTGTGTGTGTGTGTGTGTGTGATGTTCAAAGACCCCGAAAAACACCCGATGACCCCGGGGGAAATCGCCCCCTCTCTCCCAAAGGACGTGTCCAGATGGATGGAGACGATGTATGTAATGTAAAAAAAAAAAAATAATAATAAAAAATACATCTTTGAAACAAACTACCAAGCTGTCAACAACACGTCTGACACGTACCCATCACAAAAATCCCCCAAAAAATAAAAATATCATGCTCCCGACTGTGTAGCAAAAATATTCTGCTCCCTTAAAGAAGAAATAAACGGCTCATAACATGATTTCAGTTAAAATGCTGTTACTGGTTTTTATTTGACATGTTCACGACACATTGATGTGATATTTCGGCTGACATCCGTATTCAGCCAGTATCGTGTGAACTTAGAGTGGAGAAGTAGCCACTCTGTGGACAGGAAACATTCAGTTTAAAAAGATCCCGAGCCTTGTGACGACGATCTTTGTTGTCGCTGTGGATCGAGAAACGGGGCGAGTCCTTTTTGTGTCTTCCGTGTAGACGGACGGTTTGTTTGCCGGCCAACAACAGGACGATGAGCGAGTGAGGAGGGATGAGCGGCTGAATGATGGGCTTGTTTGTCTGATTTGGCTGAAGTCCAGCAGAGTGAAGCTTGGCCTCTTTTGTGTGCGTGGTTACTGGAAACATCCCGGGCCTCTTTTGTTCTGCTCCCAGCTCAACTTTCCCACTCTTCTTTTATTTTGTTTTTAATGTCCTTCCATCCCACTGTGTGTGTGTGTGTGTGTGTGTGTGTGTACACTGTAAAACAACACTAAGTCAACCGTCTCCACCGCTCGTCACACTATTCAACTTTTCATTTTTCTTGTTGTTATACGAGACTGAACACTACATTATCTGTCCACCTGCTTCCTCCATTGTCCTCGCGTCAACTCGCCTGACGCTCTTTACTGTCACAGCAGATTACAGCAGAGCAGCGTGAGCTTCAGCCTGCTCTCTGCTGCCACCTGCTGTCAGGATTATACGCTTGTCCGCTCAGCATTTTACAGACTGAATACCCTGTAAAAACTGACATATGGCTTTTTCAATGTGAATATGTGACACTTGAATTGACTTTGAAAAAGTCCTTTGAAAAGGTGTAACAGCCTTACTTCCAAACCAAAACTGCACTTCATTCTGGACTTTTATTTCGACAGGTCCGTTTTGCATTCATTATGGAAGCTGTCAAAAGTGACCAAGGAGATTTAACAGCCGTCTCCGGACAAAAATAGAACATTCCTCCGTTTTTCATTCACACTTTATTTGATCTCTCATCGTGAATCATTTTCTGATGTCTTTTTAAACATTAAACGGACACATTTGCATATCTTTAAAGTCAGCATGACAAACTTGAGTATCTACAATACAAATATGAGCCCAATACGATCTCTCTTTTTTTTTTTTTTACAAAATTAATCATTTCCTCTTTCTTTAATCGCAAAATAAGTCAACATAACTCTCTCACTTCTCGTTGGCAGTGATTGTTTGTCTTAGCAGTTTGTGCTTAATGAAGGATTTATGTCATATTTAGGGTTTTTGGATCATGTGTGCTTTTACATTTTCCCTTTTTTTTAATCGACATTTGATTCAGTCATTTGGACTGAATGTTGTACAGCTGCTGTACGACATTTTAATTTAATTTAATTTAATTTAACTGTGTATTACAGTGTGATTTTAAAGACAAATCCACTTCTGACCTGACACTATGGTTCTGTTGAGAGGAGTAAAGAATCACTTAAAGCTTCATTTCAGACACAAAGCACACATGCATTTATACATATACATATATATATATACACACATATATATATATATATATAAACACCGTTCATTCCATTCTTAATGGAAAGTCTTAATTTCAAGCTCTCTGCTCAAGGTTTGATGAAGTTGTTGGGAGGAAGTGTGTGTGTGTGTGTGTGTGTGGTGTACGAAGCTGAACTGTGAGAGACAATTATGAAGAAGGATAAGCTGATTCACTTCTAAATATACCGTCTGTGTGTTTTAAAGCCTTTGGTTTTTGTTTTTTTAATCTTCTGAATAGTGTTTTGTTTTTTTTCTTCTATTTATGCTTTTCTGACATGGCTTGTGATACTTTAACTCGCAGGGGTTGGTAAACCAAAGATTGTCAGGCACTTTAGTCCATCATCATCGTAGCTGTAGTAATGTGAAGAGAGAGAGAGTTTGATTTTCACCATTTCACACGTGATGGAGAGGATTTTTACTTTTGACCCAGTTCTCTCTTGTTGAAAACAGTCTTATGAAGACATGACATGATTTTTGTTTGTGTGTGTGCTGCTTTGTATGATCACATGTCTCCAGAAGAGTGTTAGGGCCACATGTGAAAAAGAAAAAGCTTGAAAGACAAAACATTAACAGCATGAATTCTGAGATTAAAGTCAGAAAGTCTGAATCCTTAAAGTAAAAGTCTGAATTCTGAGATTAAAGTTAAAACGTTTGAATTCTGAGGGGAAAAAAAATCTGAATTCTGACATTAAATTCGAGTCTGAATTCTGAAAAAAAGTCAGAATTCCAACTTTCAATCTCAGAATTCATGCTGTTTTTACTTTCTTTCAAAAACATTATTTACATGTGGTCGTAATACTCTTCCATACATATCCACATAGAGTTTCCTGAACATAAACATAGATAGAGTGGTTAAAAAAAATATCAACATTGTGTTCTAATGTCATGCTGGGTGTAAATATGGGGTTTTTAGGGATTAGACGACACGATGCTAGCATGATAATGGCCTCAAAAACACACACACACACACACACGACAAATTGATATGATTTTAAACTTGTATTTTTGCCATCACGTTGAGGGCTGGGTATTGAATCTCAAATTTCATAGTGTCAGACTTCCTCGGAAATGTGTTGTCATTTATTATCAGATTTTGGTTTTTGGAGCGTCAGGAAGTCGCGTTGTTCTGTGCATGTGCAAAAGTGTGGCTACACGTACAACATATTGGATTAATGTGTCGCTTATTCTCTCGATGTCAAGAAAATGTTGAAAAACGTTGATCAGTTTTTCTTTCAAACCTGGAAAAATGCTGATGTTCTCAAATGTCTTGTTTTGTTCCACAAACAAATTATTTGTGATGCGTAGCAAAGAAACCAGAAGATATCAACATTAAGAAGCTTGTTTTAATTAAGAAAACTTGTTTTAATTATTGAAAAAAAACTGATTTAATCAATGATCAAAATAGTTACGGATCCGGTTGAGCTCATTCCCTATCATTATTCTCATTTTCTTTCAAGAAACTATTTAAAATGAAGTTAAAACTGTGTGATACTTGTGCAGATCTGTGAGAAACAACATAGACGGAGACAATAATGAATCTAAAATGATATTTTCACACACACTTGTTCAGCCTGAGTGTTTGTATAGTGTGTTTTTAGAGTTTTAGTTCCGCTGCAAGAAGACGACCAATTTTACTACGATATGTGACTTTGATCAATACCCAGCCCTAGTTTTCGCTCCAGACTCGATAAAAAAATGCACACAAACACAGACGCCGAGCTGCTGGGACTGATTTTGATCTGCGGACAGTGAACCAGATTTTGGTCTCCAGTGCCTTGTGACAAATCAACCTGTGATCCCGACTAAAGAGCTCTCAGCAGGCAGGGCCGTGTTTACAGGCTGATGCTGTTTGTTTATTCTGTTTTTCAACCATTGTCATGTCCTTGAGGACGAGTCCACTCTCATAAATATTATTAAAGCGTTTGAAAATATATAAATAAAAAAAACACAACAAATTGCTATGCATTTACTTCAGAATGAGATTAAAACGTGAAACTGAATCCTTTCTACTAACGTTTTTGTAGGATTACATTTTTGTAAGTGTAAGTTTAGTATATATTTCCAAAATCCCATGATTTTTTTTGTTTTTTTTATTATTATTTTCTACATGATCATCATGAATCATTTGAAACTGTAGGCATATATCGTAGTCTGGAACCGGTTTGCCGTGTCTTTTGTTGTTGTTGTGTTTTAAAACCTTTTTTTCTGGATGTGTTTATTCTGTTTTTCTTTGGAAATTGATTTCAACTGCTGTCGTCATCGGTCGGTGTGTAAAAATGACTTAAAAGGCAGCAGCTTCACAACAATTTAATAACACTTCCCTGATTATTTTTGATAGCGTTCTAATTTTTCATACATATATAAATATATATATATATATAAGATTTGGTGCATCTGTCCTTTTTTGTGTGTAGCGTTGCCTTTTGACGAAAAAAAAAAGTAGAAGAAAAGACTGGACTTGTTGTTTTGTTTTAAAATTGACTTAAAAACTTTATTGACATCACAGGAGTTAAGTACTGTAGCTGCAACATGTGAATTCAGAGCACCCCTTTAAAATTCAATAAATTTTATTTGATAGACTGTTTTGAACGAGTGTCTTCTTCATTAGGGCCCGAGTGCTCACTCGGTGGAGCGAGGACCTGTTGGAATTCCTGGGATTTATAAATTTTTTTCTTCCAAAAGGAACGCATTTTTGGAAATGGACCACCAAAGGTGACGCCCGGCAGGACTGACGCATCACAGCCCTCGTCTCATGACGGCAAAAACAACATAATTATGACATTTCAACACTGACTTAATTATCGATGTTCATATTTTTAAGATAAGAGTTAAAACTGGAACCTTTCAGCAGCTTTTAAAAGATGAAGGGGGCAAGTATGTCCAGCAGATGGCAGCGTTTCCTAACGTGCTGGGTTTTCCTGTTTTAATGTTGACAATTCCAGCTGCTATTTTTTAATTTGTTCAGTTACGACACAAACATTGATTCATTCTTGGTAGAGCTGCTCTTGCACAAAGCGACACTGATTGAAAGGCCATTGTATACTCTTTCCGTGACTTGGTACATTCCACTCCTCCCCCTCTGTGTCGATCTATTTGGAATGTTCCACTTCCCTTGTCGGAGCTTCTTTCACGCGGAGACGGAAACAGGAAGACGACGATGAGCAGCGGGAACAAATTTGTGGACAAACGGTGGTAACTTGCTCAAAATGACCCACACATTTCTTAGATTCCCTGTTGACGCTCTGTTCACACCTGCTGTTAACATCCGACCTGAGCGATCCGAACACAGGTGTTCAGATTACACCTGCGACTGCTCATGTGACGTCACTGTTCCACAGCAAACACACGATCGTTGTCTAACCATGTATGTGTGTTTTCAATTCTGAAAACACAATTTTTCAATTCAATTTCAATTCAAAAACTGTTAAAAAAAACTGACTTAGTGTCAAATATATAATTATATAGTATGACGTCAGCAACTGCCTTTAACAAAAAGTTAAAATAGGATCTGTGTGTATATGTATATTATTTAGTAAACTGTCCAAAATGTCAAACAATGTTCTAGTATGTCAACAAAAAATGTCAATATATCATTAAAACTGTTAAGAATGAGTATCTAGTCTGGCCAGTAGGGGGCAGGTTAAGTAAAAAAAACGAAGAATTTAATAAAAGAATTTAATAGCAGTATAGTAGAATTTCAAAATAAAAGTGTCCGTGTTGATATGGACCAATATATAGTTGACAATAAAAATGTTTTAATGTAGTTTACTCACATTTCTTCACTCATTTACTGCAAAGACCACATTTGAGCTCTTTTAACTGGATTGTCTCATCATGTCTCATGACTGAAGACCTACAAACAACTGCAGTTAAAGGCACAGTTCATGTGTTTTCAAGCATGGTTGAATGAGGTCATTATCATCACAATTTAGGGCAATAAGAAACAAGCCATGACTTTACAGTGAAGAGTAAAAAGAGGCTTTCGGCTTTGCTATCATTGCTATCAATACATCAGAATCCTCTGTTAAATATTGAGATTTTAGAAATGTTTTCTGGATTTTTAAAGTCTTTGTAACTGATCTACAGCATTGTTTGGACCAGGACCAGAACCAGGACCATGAGCCGGCAGGAGCAGGAGGACCTGGAGGAGGACGAGGAGCAGCAGCGCAGACAGCTGTGTGGTAACTGCTGCTTAAAAATGATCCACACATTTATTAGATGTTCTGTTGACGCTCTGTTCACACCTGCTGTTAACATCCGACCTGAGTGATCCCATCACAGGTGTTCAGATTACACCTGCTTCAGTTTATGTGACGTCACTGCTCCATATGCAAACACACACCTTTCATTTCTCTTCACATACAAATGATGTCGTTTTCTGTTTGTTACAGAAAGACAAAGAATCCAGGAAATATTAATGTTATTAATTTCAAACCAGGAAATAGGAACAGGAAAGTGAGCATTTGGCACCATCTAGTGGACTGAAATGCTAATTTATTTTGTTACTTTTTAATGCTTATCCACAAAAAAGTTTGATGTTAATTTGTAACATCTGTTAAAAATATATACTCTAAAAAAAAATGTAAGCGATATAATTTTGCCACACAAACTGTCGTGATATTTCACTGTATTTGTTCCCCCCATCACCTCCACTACTAATAATACACTCAAACAGCTTAACATCCTGTGTGCAACCATAGAAACCACAACAACATTTCACAAGCTTTCACGT
Source organism: Solea senegalensis (assembly GCF_019176455.1). Taxonomy (NCBI): domain Eukaryota; kingdom Metazoa; phylum Chordata; class Actinopteri; order Pleuronectiformes; family Soleidae; genus Solea; species Solea senegalensis. The sequence goes on from NC_058033.1 coordinate 5,235,415, forward strand.
CAGACACACTCGAGACGCATCGGAGACTCGTTGCATTCACACTGTTCAGTGTTGTCACAATGTGTCCGCGACCACCTCCCGTGTTTGTGCTTTGGCAGATCAGATAACAATCTAAACATTTTCTGTTTTTATTGCTCCATAGAACAAAGAAATCATTCAAACTTGCTTTGAAGACAAAACAACCCATTTCACAACATCATCATTTACACTTTTAAAAAAACCTCATCAACATTTTAGCACTTTTCATGACTCTTTCACCTGTCATTGCATCACCTCACACGGACCATGTTAACAGCACTTGTCAACAGAGCCTCTGTTTAATGTGTGCACATGATTTGTTCCATTGTTAACAGGTGAAAACTATGGACCAGTCAAAGTGGCAACAATTCAATCAATAAATACACCATTAAATAATGACTCAAATGTGCCATTCATTCATTCAAATTGGAATGAAATACATACATGTCTTATTCAATGTGCCATTCATTCAAATACTCAATTCATTTGATGTAAAAAAAAAAAACCAACAACATATACAATGACTTGACTATTGAATAGACAAGTCATTCTATATGGGTTTTTTTTTCATCAAATGAATAGTTTTTAATGAATTAATGTCACATTTAATAAGACGTGTATATATTTCATTCCAAATTGAAAGAATGGCATATTTGAGTCATTATTTATGGTGTACTGATTGATTGATTTTTGACACTTTGACTCCTCCATACTTTTCACCTGTTAACAATGGAACAAATCGTGTGCACACATTAATCACACAGAAGTCTAATTCATGTGTTTATCATTTTTAAACAGCAGTTACTGGACACCTGGACCCCAACTGTGTGGTCAACAGTCCATAGAGTGGACCCCTGTCAATTTTTTCTGTGTTTTTATGGCTTTTTTTGGGATTTCTTTGGCCAAAAATGTGAAATAAAATGGCATAACCCCCTGGTGTTATGTGTGTGGGAAGCCGGGGGAGCACAGCCCAGCCCCAACCCCCCACTACTACAATGGCAATGGGAGCGCGCGTAGCGCGGCCCCGGCGCCGGGGCCAGGCATTCGGAGCGTGCTGGATTTGAACCAGCCACGGCCGGACTGGCACAACCTTGCGGTTGCGGACAAATCCACCACGCCACGAACCCTTTCGCCTGTTGGAACAAGCTCCGGGCGTTTTTCACTTTTCACTTTGGCTGTGGAACCTTAAAAGTTGACGTACAAAGGAGTTGAACCTTCAACGTCAGGACTCGAAGGCAGCTCTCTAACCAGCTGAGCTATCTGTCCACACTCTTTCTCTGGTTTTCTCACATCAATTCACTCTCTGCGCTGAAAATTGTGCTTAAAAAGTCACTTGGTCTAAGATTTGAACCCCTGACCTCAGGAACTCTAGTCTTTGATTTAACCACGTGAGCTATTTGTCTTCACTGGGTAGATTTTGAACGTTGGAAGTATTTCAATAACAGACTGCCCGTGACTTCACAGGCCTCGGCCTGATGAAATATTTAAGAATGTCTGTCCTATGTCTTGGGCCAGATCTTTGGTGTAGTGGTTAGTGCTCTTGTCTTTGAAACAAGAAGACCTGGGTTCAAGACCCATTTGGAACAACTATCTTTCTGCATGGAGTTTTTCATGTTCTCCCCGTGTCTGTGTGGCTTTTCTCCAGGTTGTCTGGCTTCCTCCCACAGTCCATCGATCATCTACCGCTTTGTCCTCCACCAGAGGGACGCAGTGCCAAGCCCAGCTGTCATGGGGGGCAGAGGCGGGGGTCCACCCTGCACTGTTCACCAGTACGTTCAAAACAATGGTTAGGTAAAGTTCCACTTCAACATTGACTTCATGTAAGATTCGAACCCCTGACCATAGGAACACCAGTCCATGGCTGAACCATGTGAGCTATTGGTCTTTGTATGCTTTGCAGCAAAATTTGGAAGTCTTTCAATAATAGAACCCATGACTTCAAAAAAACCTCAGACTGGTGGAATACTTAATAAAGTCAATCCCAAATGACGGCCCAGATCTTTGGTGTAGTGGTTTGTGCTGTTGCCTTTGGGACGATAAGACCTGGGTTCGAGACCCAGTTGGAACAAGTATCTTTCTGCATGGAGTTTTTCATGTTCTCCCCGTGTCTGTGTGGCTTTTCTCCAGGTTGTCTGGCTTCCTCCCGCAGTCCATCGATCATCTACCGATTTGTCCTCCACCAGAGGGACGCAGTACCAAGCCCAGCTGTTAGGGGGGCAGAGGCGGGGGTCCACCCTGCACTCTTCACCAGTACGTTCAAAACATTGGTTAGGTAAAGTTCCACTTCAACATTGACTTCATGTAAGATTCGAACCCCTGACCATAGGAACACCAGTCCATGGCTGAACCATGTGAGCTATTGGTCTTTGTATGCCTTGCAGCAAAATTTAAATAGTAGAGCCTTTAAATAGTAGAACCCATGACTTCAAAAAAACCTCAGACTGGTGGAATACTTAATAAAGTCGGTCCCAAATGACGGCCCAGATCTTTGGTGTAGTGGTTAGTGCTGTTGCCTTTGAAACAAGAAGACCTGGGTTCGAGACCCATTTGGAACAACTATCTTTCTGCATGTTCTCCTCGTATGTGTGTGGGTCTTCTTCTGATTCTCCTGCTTCCTCCCACAGTCCAAGAACATAGCTGAGGTCTGTAAAGTCATGGGTAATGTAAATTTGTGAGAGTGAAATGATTGTTTGTCTCTTAAATTCCATGCACAAAGATTCGAGTTCCATGGGGGGTTTGAACCCAGGTCCTCTCGCTTCAAAGGCAAGAGCACAAACCGCTACACCAAAGATCTGGGCCGTCATTTGGGACAGACTTTATTAAGTATTCCACCAGTCTGAGGTTTTTTTTGAAGTCATGGGTTCTATTATTGAAAGACTTCCAAATTTTGCTACAAAGCATACAAAGACCAATAGCTCACATGGTTCAGCCATGGACTGGTGTTCCTATGGTCAGGGGTTCGAGTCTTGCATGACTTCAATGTTCAAGTGGAACTTTACCTAACCATTGTTTTGAACGTACTGGTGAACAGTGCAGGGTGGACCCCCGCCTATGCCCCCTATGACAGCTGGGCTTGGCACTGCGTCCCTCTGGTGGAGGACAAATCGGTAGATGATCGATGGACTGTGGGAGGAAGCCAGACAACCTGGAGAAAAGCCACACAGACACGGGGAGAACATGAAAAACTCCATGCAGAAAGATACTTGTTCCAACTGGGTCTCGAACCCAGGTCTTATCGTCCCAAAGGCAACAGCACTAACCACTACACCAAAGATCTGGGCCGTCATTTGGGATTGACTTTATTAAGTATTCCACCAGTCTGAGGTTTTATTGAAGTCATGGGTTCTATTATTGAAAGACTTCCAAATTTTGCTACAAAGCATATAAAGACCAATAGCTCACATGGTTCAGCCATGGACTGGTGTTCCTATGGTCAGGGGTTCGAATCTTACATGAAGTCAATGTTGAAGTGGAACTTTACCTAACCATTGTTTTGAACGTACTGGTGAAGAGTGCAGGGTGGACCCCCGCCTCTGCCCCCCATGACAGCTGGGCTTGGCACTGCGTCCCTCTGGTGGAGGACAAAGCGGTAGATGATCGATGGACTGTGGGAGGAAGCCAGACAACCTGGAGAAAAGCCACACAGACACGGGGAGAACATGAAAAACTCCATGCAGAAAGATAGTTGTTCCAAATGGGTCTTGAACCCAGGTCTTCTTGTTTCAAAGACAAGAGCACTAACCACTACACCAAAGATCTGGCCCAAGACATAGGACAGACATTCTTAAATATTTCATCAGGCCGAGGCCTGTGAAGTCACGGGCAGTCTGTTATTGAAATACTTCCAACGTTCAGAATGTACCCAGTGAAGACAAATAGCTCACGTGGTTAAATCAAAGACTAGAGTTCCTGAGGTCAGGGGTTCGAATCTTAGACCAAGTGACTTTTTAAGCACAATTTTCAGCGCAGAGAGTGAATTGATGTGAGAAAACCGGAGAAAGAGTGTGGACAGATAGCTCAGCTGGTTAGAGAGCTGCCTTCGAGTCCTGACGTTGAAGGTTCAACTCCTTTGTACGTCAACTTTTAAGGTTCCACAGCCAAAGTGAAAAGTGAAAAACGCCCGGAGCTTGTTCCAACAAGCGAAAGGGTTCGTGGCGTGGTGGATTTGTCCGCAACCGCAAGGTTGTGCCAGTCCGGCCGTGGCTGGTTCAAATCCAGCACGCTGCGAATGCCTGGCCCCGGCGCCGGGGCCGCGCTACGCGCGCTCCCACTGCCATTGTAGTAGTGGGGGGTTGGGGCTGGGCTGTGCTCCCCCGGCTTCCCACACACATAACACCAGGGGGTTATGCCATTTTATTTCACATTTTTGGCCAAAGAAATCCCAAAAAAAGCCATAAAAACACAGAAAAAATTGACAGGGGTCCACTCTCTGGACTGTTGACCACACAGTTGGGGTCCAGGTGTCCAGTAACTGCTGTTTAAAAATGATAAACACATGAATTAGACTTCTGTGTGATTAATGTGTGCACACGATTTGTTCCATTGTTAACAGGTGAAAAGTGTGGAGGAGTCAAAGTGTCAAAAATCAATCAATAAATACACCATTAAATAATGACTCAAATATGCCATTCATTCAATTTGGAATGAAATATATACACGTCTTATTAAATGTGACATTAATTCATTAAAAACTATTCATTTGAAGAAAAAAAAAAAACCCATATAGAATGACTTGTCTATTCAATAGTCAAGTCATTGTATATGTTGTTTTTTTTTACATCAAATGAATTGAGTATTTGAATGAATGGCACATTGAATAAGACGTGTATGTATTTCATTCCAATTTGAATGAATGAATGGCACATTTGAGTCATTATTTAATGGTGTATTTATTGATTGACTTGTTGCCACTTTGACTGGTCCATAGTTTTCGCCTGTTAACAATGGAACAAATCATGTGCACACATTAAACAGAGGCTCTGTTGACAAGTGCTGTTAACGTGGTCCGTGTGAGGTGATGCAATGACAGGTGAAAGAGTCATGAAAAGTGCTAAAATGTTGATGAGGGTTTTTTTAAAAGTGTAAATGATGATGTTGTGAAATGGGTTGTTTTGTCTTCAAAGCAAAAATGATTGAGTTTGAATGATTTCTTTGTTCTATGGAGCAATAAAAACAGAAAATGTTTAGATTGTTATCTGATCTGCCAAAGCACAAACACGGGAGGTGGTCGCGGACACATTGTGACAACACTGAACAGTGTGAATGCAACGAGTCTCCGATGCGTCTCGAGTGTGTCTGACGTGAAAGCTTGTGAAATGTTGTTGTGGTTTCTATGGTTGCACACAGGATGTTAAGCTGTTTGAGTGTATTATTAGTAGTGGAGGTGATGGGGGGAACAAATACAGTGAAATATCACGACAGTTTGTGTGGCAAAATTATATCGCTTACATTTTTTTTAGAGTATATATTTTTAACAGATGTTACAAATTAACATCAAACTTTTTTGTGGATAAGCATTAAAAAGTAACAAAATAAATTAGCATTTCAGTCCACTAGATGGTGCCAAATGCTCACTTTCCTGTTCCTATTTCCTGGTTTGAAATTAATAACATTAATATTTCCTGGATTCTTTGTCTTTCTGTAACAAACAGAAAACGACATCATTTGTATGTGAAGAGAAATGAAAGGTGTGTGTTTGCATATGGAGCAGTGACGTCACATAAACTGAAGCAGGTGTAATCTGAACACCTGTGATGGGATCACTCAGGTCGGATGTTAACAGCAGGTGTGAACAGAGCGTCAACAGAACATCTAATAAATGTGTGGATCATTTTTAAGCAGCAGTTACCACACAGCTGTCCGCGCTGCTCCTCGTCCTCCTCCAGGTCCTCCTGCTCCTGCTGGCTCATGGTCCTGGTTCTGGTTCTGGTCCTGGTCCAAACAATGCTGTAGATCAGTTACAAAGACTTTAAAAATCCAGAAAACATTTCTAAAATCTCAATATTTAACAGAGGATTCTGATGTATTGATAGCAATGATAGCAAAGCCGAAAGCCTCTTTTTACTCTTCACTGTAAAGTCATGGCTTGTTTCTTATTGCCCTAAATTGTGATGATAATGACCTCATTCAACCATGCTTGAAAACACAAGAACTGTGCCTTTAACCGCAGTTGTTTGTAGGTCTTCAGTCATGAGACATGATGAGACAAAGTAGTATCCAGTTTAAAGTGCTCAAATGTGGTCATTGCAGTAAATGACTTTAGAAATGCGAGTAAACTACATTAAAACGTATTTATTGTCAACTATATATTGGTCCACATCAACACGGACACTTTTATTTTGAAATTCTACTAAACCACTGCTTCTCAACAGTTTTTTTTTTACTTAACCTGCCCCCTACTGGCCAGACTAGATACTAATTCTTAACCATTTTAACGGTAAATTGATATTCTTTGTTGACATACTATATTTGGATATTGTTTGACATTTCAGACAGTTTATAAGTGGACAGTTTACTAAATAATATACATGGAGTTTTTCTTACAACATACTACACTAGGACACACTTCGATTTTTTGTTGATATTATACTAGGATATTTTTGACAGTTAATATTTGGACAATTTTAGACAGTATGAAGGTAGTTGCTGACGTCATACTATATAATTATATATTTAAAACTAAGTCAGTTTTTTTGAACAGTTGCACTGAAAAGAAAGGTATGACCATGATCGTGTTTGCTGTGGAACAGTGACGTCACATTAGCAGTAGCAGGTGTAATCTGAACACATGTGTTCGGGTCGCTCAGGTCGGATGTTAACAGCAGGTGTGAACAGAGCGTCAACAGAGAATCTAAGAAATGTGTGGGTCATTTTTTAGCAAGTTACCACCGTTTGTCCACAAATTTGTTCCCGCTGCTCATCGTCGTCTTCCTGTTTCCGTCTCCGCGTGAAGGAAGCTGCGACAAGGGAAGTGGGACATTCCAAATAGATCGACACAGAGGGGAGGAGTGGAATGTACCAAGTCACGGAGAGAGTATACCCTGGCCTTTAAGTCAGTGTGTCCTTGTGCAGGAGCAGCTCCACCTGTGATTAATCAACGTTTATGTCCACGCTGGACAAATAAAAGAAAAAATGGCAGCTGAAATTGTTGTTACTTAAAAACATTTTTGCTAAAGCAGAAAAAAAACACTACCTATAGGAAATGCTGCCCCCCTGCTGGACGTGCTTTCTCCCTCTCATCTTATAAAAGCTGCCCAAATGATCCAGTTTTAGCTCTTTGTCTAAAAGTAATCAACAATAAATGTTTTTTCTTGTTGCTCTTTTCACGGTTTATGCCTGGACGTTTTTTTTCACATACTATACTCTGACATTTTGCCAGTTTATATTTGGAAAGTTTTTCTCAACATACTAGGACATTTTTGACAGTTTCTATTTGGACAGTTTTTGTTGATGTTAATATGGACATGGAAGCAGAAACTTCAACTTCCATTCAGCTGATTTTTAATGCAGGCAAATAACTGTATGCATAACACAGTATAGCACCTTCTACTGGCCATAAACTGCTAAAGCACACAAACGTTATTTGACAACAATATTTATCATTAGTTCTCACAAGGTTTTCTCATCACAAACTAATGAGAACTATCATTTGTTCTCACAGAAGGAAAACTCATGTTGTGTTACAGTTTTCAACGTCCTCCTAACAACATGAAGTACACTGCAGATTGTTCAACTTTTAAAAAAATCAATTTGAGAAGTAATCCTTTGGTATCATTAATAAGGTCAGTGCAGTGTCAAATACACAAACTCATTCCACTGAGCACAAAAGATGTGTTTTTTGAAAATGAGCTATGAAAAACATGCATTTTTCACGTACATCTGACTTAATTATTGATATCAAATACTAAATAATCTTTAAAGATTTTAACCCTTTAAATACCACTGAATATGTGAATTATAACCAATATACTACATTTAAAGTATATTTCTGTGTTGAATTATTACAGTCTGTGATATATCAGTGATTAGCAGCAACACTTGTTCGCGTGTATAGCATGTTTTTCCTCCATATGCCAAATATGACCAAAAAACAATGTCATCTGGTGGAGAGTAGTAGAAATGATCACTTCCAAGCCAAAAGCTGACTGACCCCCAGATATAATAAAATGCATGTATTATGATTTAATGGAAGTGAGATCAAAAATTGATGTTTGAATGGGTTTCAATGGCACATTTTCTGCGCTTAACAGTGCGAGTATAACAATTATTTGAACACAGTGTATTATAGATAGATATCCTCTGCCAGTCGAACTGTTATAGAATGTCCAAGATATTTCGCGACACTGCAAAAAGGAAAAAAACATGCTATTTCCACTAGATGGCACCACTTCACATCCAACCACATGCCCAGTTCTGCACAAATGTAACTGTTTTGAGACACAGTTATCCCATTTGACCTACACAGTCCAGTGAGCACACCAATAAGACAAATATCTAACCATACAGTATATTGAGCCACACCTGCTTGATACAGTTTATGAAATCATTTTCAAAAGCTTTAAAATCATCTAAAAAAATACATTCCATGATGTTCAGGTTTAAACCCAAATTGATTATAGACATAACAAGTTCATTGAGGGGGATTTGTTCAGTTACCTGAGACATTATACTAGCAAGAGCGATAGAATATTTTAGATTCTTTACTCGCAATTTTTACAACAGAGCTTCTGCACCGTGACGTGCTTTGATATTTGAATGTAAACTACCGTTACATGTCAATTAGCAGACACTTTTATCCAATAAGTGCTTACAATAAGTGCATTTTAACATTTGGATACAAATAAGTAGGTGCATTAAATAAGGCATTTTTATAATCTGTGTTACTAACAGACGCTGGGAGCGGCTGGGCAACCCAGCCCTACTTATCAGTGCTCCTACTCTAATCTTATCCCATGTTAAAGCAGTGTGAGTTGAGCTTTAATTCACTCAGTCCCTCTTTTTTACTCTCTCTCTCTCACATGCTCAAACCTGTTAAGAACAGTTGAGTCTGCCCCCTTGTGGACCAGGACAACACCACAGTTATTGAACCAAACTTGCCACAAACTGAACTTAACAGCAATGTTCTTATCCACTGAGCAACCTGCTCCTATGGGTCTCCATGTTTTCTTACAGCTTTTGACTGTTTACACTGAATATTGAACTTAAGAAAAAATTACCACAGGGTTTGAACTCACAACCTTTAACTTAAAAGTCTTACTCTCACAGCATCAGCTATTCTTACAGACATTTTGGGGATTCTTTTAAAATGTTGTGAAATTCAGCTCAATGTTAGATTAGAAGCATCATCTTCTGCTATAACTATATATGTTTAACAGATTACACTGTTATGCCATATCATATTGCATTTAATTATGTTTATCTATAACACTGCCAGTGTGGAACGAAGCTAGACACAACCAAGTGGTTGAGGAATCGAACCTGCGACCTTGTGGAGTGAACAACCTTATTTATGGTCATGAAGAAAGCCACCACACTATGAGTGTGTGACATAAATGAGACTTTTCGTCCTCCTTTCAATGTTGACTTTTGGATGTTTGAACCTTAAAACATGTTCTTTATAATAACTGAACTTCATAGTAGTGTTCCGATGCACTGAGTTTTGACTGTTTCTATTGAATCTTCACGTTAAAAAAAAAAAACCCAAGTGAGATTCGAACTCACAACCTCAGGTATACAAGTCATCCAACTGACCAAGTTATTTTTTATTTTTTATAAACTATTAAAGTCATGAAGAAAGCCACCACACCATGAATTGCAGCAGCATTTTGGACTTTTTGTTTTCTTTCAATCTTTACTTTAGATGTTGAACTTTAAAATTGTTAGAATTTAACCTCTGACCTCAGAACCTGACAGGAATGCTCTTTTCCACTGAGCTGGATAAAAGCTTTTTTTGATATTTTTCTCATCCAGGTCAGAGATTTTAAGAAGTCTTTCAAACATTTAACCCACACTCTGGGGATGTTATAGAATCACTAACCACTTTCCTCAGACTGGCTCAAAATCATCAGCACATGAAAACTAAGTCAAGGGTACATGCTTTGATTTTTGTCCGTATGTGCAATATGCATATGAAAAGACAACCTTAGTAAAAACAAGGACAGTGACATGCAGGAACATCATTGTGTGACCAATTTCTAACTGGAAAAAAAACAGAACACTGGTCATTTTTCTGTGTTAAATGAAAAATCTGCTTTTTTTTTCCTCCCTCAAATGCATTTTTTGGTGTCTGTATTGTCTGGTTGTGTTCATTGTTCACTTGCACCGTGAAGTCACAGCCACACAGTGGCACTGTTGTAGCGATTTTAATTAAAGGACCGATATGCCACTGCATTTACCTTTGAATTACTAGAATAGGGGTAGTATTTTTGAAAAATTGTGCTTCTCAACCTCAGTTTGCCCTTAGTTATATCTTCATTCTTTTCCTTGTTACGTGCCCACCCGTGACACTTGGTTAGCAGTTGCAGTTTCAAGCCTCAGACCAAGTGTCACAGATATTTCTCGACTCAAAATTAGTGGGGTATGAACTTATGTTTTGACATTTTTCACAATGTAACCCATCCTGAGAAGACGGTGCCTGGTAAACTCAATCTTGAAAATGGCTTAAATAACAGTTTTAACTTAACACCAACTGTGTGGAAGTTATTTGCACCAAATATTTGAATAAAAATAGGGATGCACAACATTGGACTATCTGCCAATATTTCAGGAGTGCTTGGGCTATTAACTGATAGGTTTTTTTTTTCAAAACAAATAGTTTCTTCATTTTTCAAAATAAACAAAAAAACTGTTGTAGAGGATACACACAGAAGTTGGAGGTATTAGCATCTAGGGTGTACAGTTTTATCATTAATCATATCAGGGGATCTTGGGGGTTTTGCTGATATCCCATTACATTTTAAAGCCAATGTGCCAATGCCAATATTGTGCTTCCTTAATAAAATCCAAAATATTCCAATTGCTCCATTTTTCCATGTTGAACGACCACCTGGTGTGACTTCACTCATTTATCAACATCAAAGAGACAAAAATGATCAATATTCCCGGCTCCTCCTCCCTATTTGATTTGTTTTAGGCCCCCTCCTCGTTACGTCCCAAAATACAGTGGTGAACCTGTTGCTCCCAAGCACAGGAGACACAAATAGCTTTAAACACAGTGGACAGAGGCAGCAGGAGCAGCAGGGGGAAACGTCTAGGAGACACAAGAGTAGATGGTCCTCCAAAGAGCACCTCTGCCACTTCTACTGGATCCCTCTGAAAGGTTAGTTTGATCCCTCAGCCCTCACACACCAAGAACCTAATCTTCTCATAACCCTCTTTTCCTAGGATGACATTGTGCATAGGTTTTCTGTTGCTTATAAATAACAAGCGCTCTTGCTTTGACCAGATGAGGAGAGAGAAAGACGCACGTTGAGAGACATCCTCCATGGAGCATGATGGGACTCTGAAGCGTTGCGGTCGAGGTGTCTTGTGACCCCAGACATTTGCATCGCTAACTTTGCTGGAAAGCTGGCATGGAACAACACGGACATCTCTGAGACAACATTATAAGAGTACAAAGTTATTTAGGTCAGGAACTCTTTTAAAGGAACCAACTGAAGACGAGAAGGAAGGTTTTGTTCCCAAGTAGTGAAGGTTGCTAGAAGAAGAAAAGCCATGGATGTAGCTACAGAAGGTTCTCAGGGAGTTGCGGTTAGCAAGGCTCACAAGGATCAGTTCAAGACCACGGTGCAGGCCGCCATACGGGAAGTACACGTGGATGTAAGTGCCTTCAAGCAACGCATAGAGCAGAGGATCGACGAGCTGTGCGTTTCCAATGGACCCTTGGCCGCGGCGGTGGCCCGTCTGGAAGAGGAGAACCAGCAGCTCAGGGCGCAGCTGGAGGCCCTCAGCCGCCTGGTGGAGGGTCTCGTTGGAGTAAAAGTGGAGAGTCGCCGCGCCGAGGCGAAGAGTAAGGTTGTGGGGGAGAGTATAGAGAATGGACATGTGCAAGTATCAAGTGGCCAGACCCAGGAAGAGAAGAGGCATTTGCTTTATTCTGGAAGGTCAGAGGAAAGTCTGTCGAGTCGGTCCACGTCCACATTATCGGAGCTGTCCGTGTGCAGTGAAGGATCCAGCTATGCTGCCGCTGTTGCCAGAAACACCACCGCTGCCCCTCCATGGAGAGCAAAGAGACAAAGTGACATCAATGTGAGTATTCTTTAGTTTTTCCTCCCAAAAGAATCATGATTATAGCAATTCAGTATCAAAACGCTCACTTAACAAAATATTCATCATAAAGTCTATGATATCTGAAGACTGCATTACCATTTTCTCACCCTCACCATTTTCCAAGTGGAAACTGAAGTTTGTAAAGTGCTCACTCAACTCAGGAACAGAGAAGCTGGTTGTTTACTGCTGCCTCATATGGCAAGTTTTTTACCTTAGATTAATTTAATCAAGGTTTTTCAAACAGTAAAGTCACAAATACACAAAATTTGAACTTACTGAATGTTTTCTCTATGGACTTTACTGCAGGGAGAGAGCTGTTGTGTCATGATTTTCTCTGAGGGTGAGCCACCATAACCACCTGATTATTATGCGTCAGTACATCATACAACCACACTTGAACTATATCATCAACATTAATGATGCAATAGTCATATCACCACAAAAAGTGATGAATAGATCAATAAAAGGAGATGCACAGGGTGTGAGGAAAAGTTCAGACTTTATTCACCTGAACCTAAATAAAGTCCCCCTTACAATTACAATCATTTCTGTATTATAAATAGAATTAGCTCAGTCTCATTGCTATATAATACACCAGGAAGGGAGCATAGCCACGTGATGCCGAATTGCTCTTCGAAGGAAATTGAAACGTGGTTTAATTTGAGCCCCCTTGACCCGCATTACATCACCACAGTGACCTCATTGAAATGAATGATTCAGCTGCTGCTGCCGTGCAAATATCTGCTTTTCTTTTAAACTGAGCCAAAGTGTTACACATTACTCCAGTGAACCCAACCCGTCCTCATGCTTCACGTAACGGGGTCCCTTTATACGACCTTGTATGTCTTTATTTTCTCTAGCGAACACGGTTCTCAAACAGTGGTGCGTGTACCACAAGTGGTATGGGGCGAGCTTCGTCTGGTGGTGCTTGGAGGAAAATCAGAAATATAGTACTGTTCTGTATATACCAGGCTATGTGACAGTAGTGTGCAGAAAATGGAGCAAAAAAGAGTCACCTTATCTCTAATTTCACTATACCAGTTTGCGAAGTATATATGAGGAAGAGGAGGATAAGAGTAAGTTCTTATTGGAAATAAATCTGCCTCCTGTGAAAAGTCCATAGCGGACTTCGCTCAGCCTATTTTCACCACTGTATTTTAACATTTAATGACACTTGGAGTTCAATATCTTCTCAGGTGGTACTTGGTATAAAACGTTTCAGAACCACAGCTCTGACACGTTTGGTTTTATACTTATAAAGTCATACTGCACTCGGTGTTTAAACCGTGAGCTTAAACTGCCTTTAAACGTCACAATAGATCATCCATCCCGCTCATGCCAACACGACTGGTACATGCTTCGACCGAAAACGGCATCGCTGTACATGTACCCACATATTTTCTGCACATGTTAAACATACTCCTTTACACTCAGGGACTGAGACTACCTGGTCTATAAAAACCTGTGTGAGAAGGTCAATAGGATTCAGGCTAGATTGTGGCGAGGGCCCCCAGCTTGAATCTGAGCCCTCTGTAGTATGTTTGTCTAAAATAAGTATAATCACTATGGGGTGGTTACTTAAAACACTCCGCATTATCTGCCACAAGTGTTATTAGATATTATCACGTACGAATGAGAAATATATGCTAGAATTTATAAGATATCTCAAAGCATCTTGGATTTAAAGCTGGACACAGACTGTTTGAGCTCATTAAGTTTTATTTTTAAGCTTGAGCATCTTATAAGCCATTGATAATACATTCTAGATAGTGTAACCAGATGTGTTTTCTAGCTCATTAAAATATAGTTTAATTAAATTTTAGATTACATCTGTGGTTTAAGTGTGACAATGAAATGTGGTCAAATTCTGCTCTGACAGAAATAAATCAGGCTTAAAATTGAAGTGGGTTTGTTATAGAGCTTTGTTACACAATGTATGCTTAAATATTGAATTATCATACATATTTGACTGATATCAATACTCTAGTATAATCTACTTTAGTATTTAGCTTTAAATAATGGACATTTCAAACGCCAAATGAATATTTCATTAAATTAAACACATCTTGCCTTACGTCACAATATTGATTTAGTACCGATATAATAAAATTAAAATGAAATGTAACCAATAGCTTTATATATCCCTATATGAATGAAGTTAAAAGCCACGCAGCTGCCACACCTTCATATTTACACACACACACACACTTTCCTCCACCTCCCTCCTCTGCTTATGACCCTCTTTTATAAACAGCAGGTCCTCCAAAGGTCACATGTATTTTTGGGTCTGTGATTTGGACCGAGTGTCTGCTTGCTCTTCACTGACTTCACCCCTCTGCCGTTTCTTAGAAACAGTGTAAACATGAACAGACCACAACTGAGGCAACTCCTCAATTCATTATCAATCCCTGGTCTTTAATTAAGTCTAATTAATGCATGAAACAGCTTCACCACATGACATTACACCCATTTCTCTATTATTGTTTTTCCCTCTTAATGATGTAACCCACACACAAACTGACAGCACATAAATAAATCCCTGTCCTTTATACTTGTGCAGGAATCTCCCGTCGCAGCCAACTTGGCTCTCAAATCTCCGAATGGAAAGTTGAAATTTGCTTCTTCGTCCCAGTCCCCGAGGGGCACAACCAGCTGTCCCGTCGAAACACACACCCGTCCACATTCCTCACTGCTAAATCCACCCGTCTTTTCCAGCACATCAGACCCCAACTGGCGTACAACAGTTAAACCCCCTCTATGGTTCTTCACTTAATACTGCGCTCTATCATTTGACAAGTTTGAGTGATTATCCTTCTCTTCAGTGAAGAATTGGCGACAAAACTGGAAAGATGCCACGTTCAAGAGTGCTTTACAAAACCAACTGTTCTATAATATAGTACTTCTTATTTATATTTGTAACACCTGCTGCCATTTTCAGCTGGAGAAATTAAATGTGAAGTCCAAGTCTAATCTGAAAAACTGAAGCCAATGCAGTGATTTCAATTATCAGGTGTCAAACTCAAATTACCTATGGGCAAAAAAAAGAGGGAACAAACTACTGTTCAGTAGCATTATAATATTAAAATAACAAAATATTCCATCATGTAAAAGTGCTTGTTTTAATGACACGTTTACCTAACAAAAGGCATATTTATAATGCAACATAAATCAAAACTGAGATAAATCTAAACATTTAGTCAAATCTATATAGTGTTTGTATTTTATTACAGAAAAACAGTTACTATGTACCATATTTAGCTACTAGCTACCTTCCATCTGGGAGATTAGGTTATTTAGGTCTGTTCTCAAACGTTTTATACCAACTACCACCCAACAAAATATTGAGCTCTTGAACACCATTATCACCAACGTTGAAATACAGTGGCGTAAATAAGTCGAGCAAAGTCAGCTACAGACTTCACAGGAGGCAGATTCTTCCCAATAAAAATTTGCTCCATCCTCTTCCTCACATACCGTATACTTCACACTGGTATAGTGAAATTAGATTAAGATGGCACAAGAGATAAAGTGACTAATTATTTAATTTGTTTAATTTTCTAGGCACTTGGGTCAAAGACTCCTCAGCTCACATACCCTGGTATATATAATAGAGCAGTATTTCTGATTTTCCTCCAAGTACCACCAGAGGAAGCTCGCATACCACTGGTGGTACATGCAGCACAGTTTGAGAACCATGTGCAATAACTCCCATTTCAACATGAATGATAAATGCTCTTTTTCATCTTTAAAAACATCTATATACTGTGTATATATACGTTTACTGTTCACTTTAGAAAATTTTGTATGCTTGTTATGCGCCAATGACACCAGAACAAATTCCTTGTATGTGCAAATCGTACTTGGCAATAAAGCTCTTCTGATTCTGATTCTGAGGTTAACAAATTACTGACTTGGATGTGTAGAATCGTTTGGAAGCTCAATCTGCAAAGGACAACACGGAAAAACAAATCAGTTCTTGTGATGTGAACTTTTCCAGTTTCATTAATACTTTAGGGTCCAGTTCTTTTCCAGTACAATAGCTTTTAGCAGTTTTTAGTTCCAAAGTTTCAACGTCCTACCACAATCTGTGGAAGGGCATGACCTTTCTCCACGTTCTTGGGGTTCACCATCACAATGCTCCTTTAAAAAAAAAAAAATACAAAAAAATAAAAAATAAAAAAATAACAATTATAATTAAAATCCCAGTAGTTCAACCTTTTAAATTAAATATGTGATTGTTCATAATATTGAACAATCACTAAATCAATAGTTAAATGGAGTTAAGCGATCCATCAGTAAATCCAACAATAAATCATTCATCTCCAAATAAAACAATACTGTAAACTGTATGTAAAGAGCATAAAATCCTTTTATAAAAGCTAATTGGCAAACAGTGTTTCAGTTACACAGTGTCCTGCATGTTTTAGAAATGTCCTTGCTCCAACACACCTGATTCACATACACAGGTCGAGCATGATGACGAGCTGATGATTTGAATCAGGTGTATCGGAGCAAGACGACATCTAACAACATGCAGGGCAGTGGGTGCTGTAATTAACCAAGTCAATCAATTAATTTCTAAATACACACTAGTGTAAACATTGTTGCGTGTGTAAAATAATGTAAAATCCATTTAAACAAGCCAATGTCAACAGGAA
This sequence comes from Solea senegalensis, assembly GCF_019176455.1. Classification (NCBI taxonomy): domain Eukaryota; kingdom Metazoa; phylum Chordata; class Actinopteri; order Pleuronectiformes; family Soleidae; genus Solea; species Solea senegalensis. The sequence goes on from NC_058033.1 coordinate 5,252,358, forward strand.
ATGCTAACAAATAAAAAGCTAATAGGCTAACATACGAATGCTAAACAAAACAGATAATTGGCTAACATACACATGCTAAAAGATAATTGGCTAGCATACAAATACTACAAAAACAAAAAAGATAATTTGCAAAAATACAAATGCTAACATGGTAACAATCAGGATTTAGAATCAACCAAAGTCAAAATTAAAACAGAAATGAACAACTTACTGCAGTCCAGTCAAAGTTTCAGGTTCTTAGTTTGGGTGTGTGTGTGTGGCTCTCAGGTGGCATGATGAAAAACAGGAAGTGACCTGTGTGAACAGGAAATATATAATAAGAGGAAGTGACATCACCTTACCTGGAAGTATTTGAACATTTCTTAATTTATTCTTGTTTATTTTAGTTTTTCTAATTATATTGTACATTACAATACATTTTGCACTAGTTATTTATATTTTCAACCTGGGTTACACATGGATAAAGGTTATTTAAGGGGTGTAAGTAATGTTTGTAAAATATTATGCCCTAAAACCAAGAAAACGGATCATTGAAGATGGAGGACATAAGAATGTAGAAGGTAGGTGGGTAGATGGACGGACAGTAGAAGTTAGGAAGATAGATAGGAAGGTAGATAGGTGGGTGCTTAGGTAGGTAGGTAGGTAGGTAAGTAGGTAGGAGGTTAGGTTGGTAGGTGGATAGATGATTGATCAGGAGGGTAGGTACCTAGGAATAGGTACCTTTGGTAGAACATAGATAGGTAGGCAGTGGGCACATGCCTGTGTGTGTCAGTATCCAGCCACGGTTTGTTTGTGTGTTTCTATGGAGCCACTGCGACATGGAGGTAAGGCAGAGGTTGAAGGGATTAGCAGGGTCAGACTGTGGAATCCTACATCAACTCCTGTGGAGTCCACACATCCCTGCGGAGCTTATCTCCCTCCTGGCGACGAGTTGACAGACGGACAGTGACGACTAAATTGTGGCTCTCTGGAAAGCAAAAAAAAGCCAGAGGGATGGAGGGAGAGAGGGGAGTCAAATGCAGACCAAAGCTTTGGCTGATTTATACTTAGTGAGGCACTGTCTGTCTAAGCTGCCCAGGCTAACACCCTGATTTCCAAAGCATCCATTTGGGGCTATATTGGGGTGTAAGAAGAGTGGAGCGGAAACTCTCGCAAAGAGACTGATTGCAGAATCTAAAATAGGCTCTCTCTGGGAACATGGGTTTGTTGGCCCCAGCTGTCACTAAAGCAGAGGCTTTCAGCTGTTAACAGCTGAGGAACGCACTCATGCAGGGAAGTGAACACACAAAGTACACACAGATTTACACCAGATGATAAAAACGAAGAGGAGATTTTTTTTTATCTCATGCAGCGGTGTGAAAGACAAAACAAGTCTCTTTGTTGTTGTGAGAAGATTGATGTTGCTGAGGCTGATGCACAAATAGAAAAGTCAGCTGGATGTGATGCAGAACTCACCCACTGTACCTCCCCGAGCTAACAAAGGAAACAACTTCCAGATTTGTATATTTGCAAGAAAATCACAACAGCTGAGTAAACACACAACACTGAAATAAACCTTTTATGCTTCTGTTACCAATAAATAGTCATAAATAATTCATGATCTTCCAAATGCCTGCGCAGAAAGCTCAGATAACCACTCTAGTCAAAGACGCCTCAGACAAGATAACTACTTCTCATGCATTAATGATGATGCTTTTATTGACTGTAATTCACATCACGCTGATGTTAAGTGGACGGACAGGATCTCTGTGTGCATACTTGGGCTTTATCACATCAGTCATCCATTAACGTTTTACACTTTACTCATTGCTGTTTGGCCTCAGTAGTTTGTGTATGACCTTGTTTATGAATAGTTTTTGAAAATGATGAGACCTCTTGTCTTATCCGAGCAGGGAGCAGACACTAAAGGAGAGAGAAAGTTCACTGCCGCTGCACAAGAGAATGGTAAGAACCAAGACAGGCTGATGTCGTGAAGAATTTCACACAGGTGAGGTGACGCTGTGCTGAACTCACCTCCGTTTCTGTTTTCACAGAATGTTCACCAGTGGACTGTGACGCGGCACAGGCGTCTGGAGCTGTTCCTCAGTCTCACCAGCCTCTCACTGCCGTCACAAAACCAAACCCAGAGACAGAGTCTGCCACGATTCACACACAGGAAACGCCCAGAGCATCTGGTCAGTCTACCTGCCTACCTATCTGCAAATCTACCTACATACCAAACTACATTCTCTACCTCCCTAACTTCCTCCCTCTTTACCTACCTACCTACTTCCCTACCTACCTCAGTAAAAATAATCTATTGACCTAGTAGGTAGGTACCAACCTAACGACCACCCTACCTTGCTACCTGTCTACCTTACTACCTACACACATATTGTAGTGTGAATAAACCCTGGTGTGGTACAAAACAAGGACAAAATGTTGCCTTCACTGTTCCTGATTATTCGATCATCAAATATCATGTTCTCTTTCAGACCAGGAAACACCAGGTCCTCTGACCAAACCTCATCTTCCTCTCACTGCAGTGATGAAGGTCACCTCTGAAGCGCCATCTCTTCACCAGGCTCCTGCCTCCGTTTCCAAAGCAACGAAAGAAACTCCAGTGGAGCCCTCTGCTGGTGAGTGGAGCCCTCCACACAGCTGTATATTTATTCCGAGTCTACTCCATTTTAAAGACCCTTTACATTATGATTTTTTTTCATATTAAGATGTTGATGAACCTAAGCCACATCTGCCTGTCACTGCCATGAAAACCAAACCCACTCCTGAGGCTCCGCCTACAACCAATCCTGCTCAAACTACATCTTCAGTGACAAAAACAACTGAGGCTTCCACGGTGGAGGCAGGAGAGAGTTTGTCCACTAGAGGTCAGTGTTTCCCAAACTGATGATAGAGAACCCACTTTTTAAAGATGACAGATTTAAAGATACTTTGGTGAAAAAACTTTCTCTATATTACATTTAAAACTGTACATTGTCACAAACAGCAAACAGAAATTGAACCTTTTCACTTTCCAGTAATATTTCTCATTAGCCACACTGTCACACAATTTTATGATTAGTGTTTGTTTTGTTTTAGGGCTGCAACTAACTTCATTGTTCACTATTGATTATTGTGTTGATTATTTTTACTAACCCTAAGTCAACCAACTAACTTGAAATCAGTGTTTCCAAACCCCCATATAATGTGATCTTCAATTGTCTTGCTCTGTCCAAAAAAAACAAATATATTAAGTTTACTGTCAGAGAAGCAAAGAAGCCAGAAAATAATCATATTTAAGGAGCTGAAATCACTCAGTCAAACAATTAATCCTTTATCATTTAACTTGGCAGTTCTATTCATAGTCACTTTCTACTTTTCTCCCTGACTGTTTCCTCTTGAGCAGCCGTGTCTGGAGTGAAAGTCTCTCAGGATCAACCAGGTTCTGGGTCTCAGGCACATTTTCCCCTCACGGCTGTGACCAGAAGCAGCTCTGAGACACCTGCTCCAGCTAAATCTGACACAAGTCCTGGTTCTGCTCTGAATCCTTCAGTGCCAGACTCCCCGACAATGAAACGAGGAGAATATCCATTCAGACGTGGTGAGTTCACGGCAACGACAATGGTGGTTTTGGTTTTATTATGACATGTTAATTTGTCACGATGTATAGAAGAATGATCTTTGTGTGTATTTTCTTTTTTCTTGTAATTAGACGTCGGTGAACCTAAGCCACTGTTGCCTCTCTCTGCCATGTCCAAACCCAACACAGAGTCTTCATCATCAACATCAGCAGCTACATCAGCTCAGTCTGTGACTTTGTCAGCATCACAGGACTCAATAGTAAAATCTGGGGAATATCCCTTTAAGCGGGGTGAGTGCAGAGATCTGACATTTCTTAATTTCGATAACTTTTATCTTTGATGCTTGTTTTCACGTCTCACTCATTCAGCACCAGTTCTGAAAACACAGAGTCCGAGTCTGAAGAGAAGTGTGAGTTTCCCTCAGTCTGCAGGTGAAATTATCCTTACATTAATCCCAGTTGACTGAAGCATGCAACTTTTTTCACCTGTGTGCTTTAGTTTCTGTGATCTGTGAATCAAATAAATTGAATCAGTGAATCAAAAATTCTCAATTTCTCTTTTTCCCCACAGAAAAGTTACTTCCCTCCAAATCAATCATAAAATCCGGTTTCTCACCAAGTCTGGACAAGTAAGTCATCGCCACAGATCCAGCTACAGTCTGTAAATTGTCCTCATTACCATTAAAGCTGTAGTATGTCACTTTTAAATAATAACAAATGTTCTTTACATTCAAACCATTGTGGAGCAAGTCCACAGAATTTCTATTTAAAAACAGGGTATTTAATTTGTCATAATAGCCATTAATTAATGATTTTTAAAACAATTTAATAACAATAACAAGCTGGAAGTACGTATACCTTTGAAAAACATGGCAGAGAAAGTTGAGCTAAAATTCACGATATGCACAACTTCTGCTAAATTTGAAGCTAGACAGTTAATTTCTGGACAGTTGTTGTTCTATAATTTGTCATTAAATTCCATATTTTGTGTGTAAATTCTCGAATTTGTCATTAAATTCCATGTTTTGTTGCCAGATTCTATATTTTTTGTCGCTAAGTTCTATATTTTTTTGCCAAATTCTATAATTTGTCACTGATTTCCATATATTTGGTGCTAAATTCTATATTTTGTCACTAAATTCTATAATTTGTCATTATATTCTATATTTTGTCGCTAAATTCTTTATTTTGTTTATAAATTCTAACATTTGTCACATGCTAAATTCTATAATTTGTCGTTAAAAAAATTCTGTTTATTTTGTCATGAAATTCTATAATTTGTCACTATATTCTGTATTTTGTCACTGAAAACTGAAAACTATAATTTCCATGGTCGCAATATCAACTCCACCCCTGGCAGGTTGTACTCAATTCCCTTGTCCGTTGCTTTGGATAAAAGCGTCTGCTAAATGACATGTAATGTAATGTAATGTCACTAAATTCTATCATTTGTTACTAAATTCTATCATTTGTTACTAAATTCTATCATTTGTTACTAAATTCTATCATTTGTGGCTAAATTCTCTTGGTAACTTCTGCAGACATGGACTCTGGAACATCTCTGCATCTTTGACAGCTTAGCCGAATTGGGTTGGCTTGCTTATTTAAAACCCTTTCCCTAAAGCCTCATTCTGTCTCTTTACAGCCAACATAGGAACTTTTATTTCACTGATATTTGGAGCTCATGTTCTTGATGTGTCTCTGCAGGAAAATGAACAAACCAGCATCTGTTGAGTTTAAACAGGATCTCATGAAATCACAGACACTTCCCCGCGCTAACGGGGCTCAGGCCAAACGGGCTCTTTTTGAGAGGATGAACTCGGAGCCGACCAAGTCAGTGTAAACACAATACTTAATAATAATAATCCCACATATAAAAGACATTTTTTGTGACAGAGTGACATGTGTTTGTCTTGAACAGGCCTAAAGACCCGAAGCCTAAACTGAAGCGCTCTCAGAGTTTCGGTATGTCCAGTGCCAGCGGCATCAAACAAATTCTACTGGAGTGGTGCCGCTCGAAAACCATTGGCTATCAGGTATGAGAGCAGCATATCCCCTAATATTTAAAATCACATGACACTGTCAGATTATTATGTTTCTGATGTTTCATCATGATCCTCTGCTTAACTATTCCCTGCAGTATAATTACATTTTTAGTTTTTATCTTTTCCTCTTATAATGTTTTGAATACAGTATTTTTAATCCTTTTTTACCTGCGGTCTTGCTTGAAATTGTCACTCCCACTGTTTTCTTCATCTTCTTCTCAGAACATTGACATTCAGAACTTCTCGTCCAGCTGGAGTGATGGGATGGCTTTTTGTGCTCTGGTTCACTCCTTCTTCCCTCTGGAGTTTGATTACAACAAGCTGGACCCCACAAACCGCAAACACAACCTGTCGCTGGCTTTCACCACTGCAGAGTAAGCAGGCTGAGTGACTGTGTGTGTCTGAGTGTGTTTGTGCAGAGATTACACTGAAGAAATCAATGTTTCCAGATGGTAACACGGTTTGTTCGACTTGTAAACACAAGAAATGGGAGAAACTGAGCATCAAATCCCCAGTTGGTTTAAAAGCTGAGCTGTGGGATGCTTCACTGTGACTAAAACCAACATTAAAACATTTCAAATTTCAGTTTGCCAGAATAACTGAGTCACAACATTACGAATAATAGACATGAATAAAAACAGTTTGAAATCAATCTCATGGCGTGAAATTCAAGTCAGCCAGCAGAAGAAAAGCATGTTTATGAAGAAAACAAAACAGATTTAAGCTAAAAACAAATGCTTGAGTCTACAGTATCTTAAGAATATGTTTGCTGCTTTATCTTTTTCTGACTGGAAACGAAAGTCTTTAAACCCATCACTCTTCCACTCGTCCACACCAAAGTCCAAAGAGAAAATTTGAAATTTTCACAGTACACAGAGGAGTTCTTAATACACTGCTGTCTCTATTAGCAAGTCCAAATGTGTTATTATTAGAGATTCTGATGTTTAAAATCCTTTATTTGCAACTTAGTGGCACAAACTTACCAAACGAGGCAGTGGTAGACCAACAGCTCCTGTGTAGTTGTGAGCTAAAACCGTTGATTTTCTCTATGGAGTTTGGTACAAGAGAGTGAGCAGTTGACAATCTTTTCTAGCAACAAAATAAAGTGACAAAATGTTCCTAAGATGTTGTAGATTTAATTATGTGTGGATTTTTTTGTGAGCATTTTATTAAGTGGCTAAAATACATTTTTCTAGCTGAGCTAAATGTTAAAAGTAGCACACTATCATGAGCTTTGGATATGAATTCTTCATAATGATAGAATTTATTTATTTATTTTGTGATTAGACACACCACTAGGATTAACTTCATTCTTTTTTATTTATTTTCTTTGTGTGTTCTAGGGAGCAGGCGGACTGTCTCCGTCTGATCGAGGTGGAGGACATGATGGACATGGGGGACAAGCCGGACCCCATGTGTGTGTTTACGTACGTCCAGTCCCTCTACAGCCACCTGAAGACGTTTGAATGACTCTGTATCAGAGAAGACGTTTTTAACCACAGTGTGTTGTGAACACTTGGATATAAGTTGAAAACCAGCCAATGATAATAGGAAAAACTGTTAAATCACATGTGAAGAGTTTTATACTGTATGTGCGTGTGTGTGTGTGTGTGTGTGTGGTCACCAGTTTCCCCTGTAGTATTGGTAGATAAATACTGAGTTATTAAAGTGTAGTGTCTTACGGCGTGTGATGTGAAGTGTGTGAATTACGCTGTATTTACAACAACAAAAAAAGAAGCTTTGTGTGATTTTCCAAATAATGACAAAGACAAAATAAAAAATATAGTTTGTAGCACCGGTTGTTGAACATTAACTTTTGTGGAAAACAAGTGACATTTAACAAACTAGATGCACAGAGTAAATACTTTTTCAGCTTCTTAAATGTGATAATGATATTTTCTGGTTTATTTGCTCCATGAAACAAAGAAATCATTAAAACTTAATGTACCAAACAACTTATCGATTAATCGAGAACATAATCGACAGATTAATCAATTATGAAAATAATCGTTAGTTGCAGCTTTACCTGTCTGTAAAATCTTGAGAGAGCTACTTTCTAATATCTCATGACCTACATATTCTTTCATAATTGAGGCAAATTGTAGTTGTGTATAACTGTGTACAATACAGCACGGACAAGAAAACCTTGATTAGTTTATCAAAAAAACAAATTGAAATGATGAAGTGTTATACCTAATATTGATCTTTTCAATCACTCAGTTATGAAAATTCCCTGCTGTTCTATGTGTAATATTACATTAGAATGAACAATTTGTGGGGTTGTTTGTCAGATAATATAAGACATTTATAGATGAGACTGATCATTTTACACAGCTTTTGTGAAATGTTACAGACATAAATAATCAGTAATTAAGATAATGTCAGATAAGTCAGGTAATGTAAGAATAATTAAAACATAGATTCAGTGTGTGTACATTGCCATCTACTGGTGGGCTGTATTTACTGCAAAATGGCATTCATACAAAATACAATTTTAATTGTAACAGACAGATAAGCACTCAGTGTTTTTTGTGTGAATGTTTAATTATTAGTTTGCTGTCAAAAAAAATCACTGATTGTTTTGCAGTGAAATTAAAATTAAAATTTAAATGATGGTGCTCTTATTTATCTAGACATCAACATTTCTTCTCTGTAAAGTGAATGATTAAAAGAGAACTCAGTGAACAAAGCAGACGACAGCAAAAATGCTTTGTAATTTTAAAATAAAAATAAAAACGATGACACCTGGGATTTACGGATTTTCTTTACGGAGCTTCCCATTAACCAGGCATCACTTCCGGTAGATGAGGTCAACGTTTCCTTGGATCCGCCATTTCAGTACTGGAGTTTCTTGTTGCACATTAGTTTTGAGTTTTAAATGTAGCTTTTTATCGGCGAAGCAGTAAAATATTGCGATTTGTATTCCAACGTCGACTCAGTCGAATCAAACGCTTTGACGTTGTTTGGTTAAAGTTGCACAATTCTTGGCGTTGCGACGTTTTCCCAGCGCCAGCGTTAGTCAACCAAAGTTTTTGTATGAGTTGTGGATAGGGAGAGGCCTCAAGCCTCGGACGAGATTTCACAGCCATGGCCGGTAATTTTGATGCCGAAGACCGTGATAGCTGGTACTGGGGCCAGCTGAGTCGTCAGGAGGCCGTCTCCCTTCTTCAGGGACAGAGACACGGTGTTTTCCTGGTGAGGGACTCGTTCACCATCCCAGGCGACTACGTTCTGTCCGTATCGGAGAACTCCAAAGTGTCCCATTATATAATCAACAGCATCAGTAACAACAGGCAGTCTGGCTCAGGTAACGTTGAATTATTGTTGCCACTCAATCTACTGCTTTGAAAATGTTGCTATACGGCTTTTTCCACTAGCATTTCAATATCGGGATATAGCGGATTGCAGTGATTTAGCCCCGTTACGTCCCACTCGCTCGCCAAGCCATGCCAAACTCCATCCACAAATGGTCAACTTTTATTCAATCTGAGTTAATCTACAACAGATCGGTCACAAAATCACGTAGTTACAGCAGCATAGTGTTACAGAAGGGTACTCTAGGATTCGGCATATGTTTAATGCAGTATTATGCATATAGGTGAGCAAAATTGAAAACTTTTAATATGTGCTGTGGTTGCTAACACCCTCCTCTATTTTGGATGGTGATGCTAACAGCCTAGCTGCTAGGGGGTAAACCAGAAATCTGTATTCAGGGTTTTTTTTAAAAGACTTTTTATTGAAATTAGACGCATTTTGTTTTACAGGCCAATCCTCATTTTTGAAATATAGTAATTAAAACAGGCAATGGGCGTTACTGTGTGCCAGCAAAGTAGAGTTAAAGTATGCGCCTTTTTAAATAGAGTTTGGTGCAAGCCACCAAACTCGAGACTACATCTATTTTTCCTTAATGAGGGAAACCTGTTGCTGCTGGGATTGAATGGGACTAACTGGGCAGACTGGGCTGTCACAACTGGAGAATGACTGGTCAGATTGGCTTCTCAGGAATGTCTGTGATCTTGCCCTGTTCACAGTCCTGCTCTCAGGTCTGCTGCTGTTACTGTTGCTGCCAGTAACTCCTCATGGCTGTTACACAACTCCACACTTACCTGAGTTTCCGAGCAATTGCGAATCTTTGAGGGAGTCAACTATTGTGTGCAGTGGTTGTTATTAAAAGAAAAAAGTATTAACAGTTAGTTACATAAATACCAACAGTAGACACTCAGAGAGTGTAGACCTCCTCCTAGGCTGCTCAGTTTCCTCACATCATCAGTACACACATTCCCTTATCTTGCCAGGTTAACAGTAACTTTTGAAAACAAAGTCTTCTTATCATCTAACCACCATTTTCCTTGGGCCAGAACAACCCACATTCCTTAAAAAAAAAAATGTATATATATATATATATATGTATCATCGTAATCTGTTTTTACCACATGAAACCAAAAGCGAAACCTTCTAGGCAGAAGTACTAAAGATCGGATTTCAATCTGCTTTTTAAAAACAAGTATAAAATTTGGCACAAATCTTCAATCAAATAGAGATGTGTGCATATCGGTAGCAATTCAATATTTATTACTTTTGTCTTCCAGACACTGTTTATTACATCAACCTTGCAGAAATAATCGACAACAAATCGACTTCACATAAATATTTTGGGCTAAATGAAAACCAGTGTTTACATTGAGTCAGTACGATTATATTTAGTTGCACATTTTAAAAGATTAAGTGAGACTAAAATTTTCTGCCACTAAAACATCTGTAAACCATTCATCATTATTGTATTTCCATATTTGAAATTGATCATGTTTTTAAACCAATTTCTTGCTTCTAAACCAGAATGTCTGATTAATGTGCATATAAATTATGTCTCTCTCACTTGGTTTGCCATGCTGCTAAAAAAGATGACTGTTCTATCCCTGTTTGGAACTTAACTCTGGGAATTTTGGAAGCCTCATCGTATCCCTGCTGTGAGAATGTTGGTGCTCCATCTGTTCACTTGCCATCATGAGTTCCCCAGCATGTCTGGGATATGAACACTGTTATGAAACATGCAAGTTTGTTGTGTGTTTGATGGATATGTTTGTGCAATATCTGCAGATGAAGTAGGGTATGATTAATGTTGGGCTGATACTGGTGTATACAGAGGCAGAGGGAGCTGGTTTGGGGGGGCAATTAATCACGGACCTCCCTGGTCTGTCTACAGAAGGCAGGGTTTTGTGGGTTGGTTTGTTTCAAACTCACAAAAAAAACCTTTTTCTTTTTCTAGGTTTGGCTCTTCCTCGGTTTCGGATCGGGGATCAGGAGTTTGACGCGCTGGCAGTCCTGCTGGAGTTTTATAAGATCCATTACCTGGACACCACTACACTCATAGAGCCCGTAAGCAAGTCCAAGAACGCAGGTTTCGTCAGGTCCTCTGCCGGTGTCCCACAGCAGTCAGAGGAGGCTGAGTTCGTCAGGGCTCTGTTTGACTTCCCTGGCAATGATGAGGAGGACCTCCCCTTCCGTAAGGGCGACATTCTGCGCGTGCTGGAGAAACCAGAGGAGCAGTGGTGGAACGCTGCGAACCAAGAGGGCCGAGCTGGAATGATCCCTGTGCCCTACGTGGAGAAGTACCGGCCTGCCTCGCCCACCTCTGCTGGTCTGAGCCCTCCTGTTGGGGGGGCTGGACAGGGAGGGCAAGCTGGAGCATTACTAGGCAGCACAGACGGAACAGGGGCAGCACCGGTCAACCCTCTGGGCGACCCAGGCCAGTATGCTCAGCCCGTAGTCAACACTCAGCTTCCCAACTTACAGAATGGTCCTGTGTATGCACGAGCCATTCAGAAGAGGGTGCCCAACGCCTACGACAAGACGGCACTGGCTCTTGAGGTAGTAATTCCACCCACCATTGTCTGCGTTTTCCTTTTTTTCCCCCTACTGTTTTGTTTTCTTCTGTTGATTCTCAGCTGTGACGGCCCAGATTGTCCCGGTTGTTAATGGCTCACTCATGTGTACGAGCGTACGCACAAAGTATCGCCACAAATACAAGCTGACAGCGCACATGAAGACACTCACAGTGGGGCGGCTTCATCAATAGAGACAGACACAGATCCTTATAAAAGCCCTTCTCTATGTACACACTGGCCCATTGGGTTAATGTGAATGGCACATTCATCAATGCTGGTGAAATTAGGCACATTGGTTTATGTTGTTTTCGCGACAACGTTTAGTTTGTGTGCGATTCTGGTTAAAGGAACACACACTCTTTACTGCTGCTAAAGCATCACATTCGTGAAAGATAATTCTGACAGTTATGTTCTGGATTGATTATATTTGTAGTTTATTCCCCCGCATAATGAGTTTACAGTGAGGAAAAGCAGCAAATTGTTTCAATCAAGGCTTTTGACTCCTGAGGAAAATCGCAGATGCCACCATTTTGTTAAATATAAGAAGAATGGACGGTGTGCGTCTGCTGCTGTGTGGGATGGAGCAGACTGTGTTTATGAACCTCTGCTGGTGTTAAAGTAGGACACAGAATACAGTGTCTGTGCAGTTAGATGCTCAGTGCTGTCAGTGTGGACAAGCACTCAACAGTTAATCTATAATTTATGACTGAAATCATCTGCAGCACAGTTTTAAAACCTGAGCATTATTCATCCTCTTGCAGCTCTTTACTTTTATGTTGCCAGATGCAACTAAAAAATGGCAGTAGAAACAAAAATGTAACAAGATATTGTAAAATGTCTCAGCTAAAGCTTCAGAGAACCTCAAAATTTCATTTTGTGACAATATTTAGTATCAATATTGGTCCAAATTGGGAAAACACGATTAAATTTGCACTAAAACTTTAGCATGTCTTCTTTATGGGAACATATTCTTTGAAATAGCTTGAAAAAGTAATATCTAGCCTAGAGGCCGATTAATGTCTGCACTCCAGTGCAATTATATACAGTATTTTTGATAAAAAAATAATGTATTAAGTAAATATTAAATACTTGAAACGGGTCATCAAAAATTGGCTCAACCGATTATTGGTTTACCGCAAATCAAGCCTTAAAAAATCAAGTCTTATTTAAATATTTGTTTGTGGTTGTGTGAAAGACAACAATGAATAACAACTGATAATGCCAACGTCAGAGTGGCGACATGAAGACTTGGCTTTGGTTTGCTATAAATAGAGACAAAAATGTTAACCATGGCAACACAGTTATGGCAGTTATTTGTCAGTCAATTTCAGAGAAAGAATACTTTTTTTTTCTTCAAGAGCTAGCAGTGGATCGGTGACACCTCACATTAATTTAAGAGTTATGGGTTTGTATTTAAGTTGTTGCAGTGACACTGACTCTCTGCAAACCAGTTCTTCAGGAACTTGAAACAACTTGCCCGCCACTGGTTTTCTGTCTGTGCAGTACTACAATACTGATGTATGTGGTGCAGTCGTAAAAAGAAAAACCAGATGGGTCAATCGATCCTTGTTCAATACTTTTCTTTCTCTCTGTCGCACATTGAAATTGTATTGACGGCTGATTCTGCCTGTAAATACAGAGCAGAGAGTTTCTTTGATTACGTCCTTGCATTTACTTGCTGCTGTTGTTGTTTTTTGTCGTCCAACAGGTGGGAGACATGGTAAAAGTGACCAAGATCAACGTGAACGGTCAGTGGGAGGGCGAGTGCAAGGGCAAACGGGGCCACTTTCCCTTCACCCACGTTCGACTGTTGGAACAACACCATCCCGACGACGAGAGCTGAGAAAACCCCTGCGCTCCCGTCGTCCTTTCTCCCTTCTCTCTGGCCATTTTGACAGATTTTTCGACAAGCACACAGAATATGAACCTATGACCCGTCAGGACTTTGACCCTGCCTTCACACGACGTGTTGGCCGATCTTGCCTAATGTCATTTTCATGGACGCCATTCATATGAGTTTACACTACGGTCAGACTGAAATCAGTTTTACCTATATTAGCTTATTTTCTTTTTTTTTCTCCCCCCTTTCTCAATGACAGCCACAACACACAAGGAAAGCTCGACAGTAAGTGTGTTGGTGTGTTCCAGTTGTAGTTTTAGGAACGCCCCCTCAACTCGGAACGTCGGAGCGACCTTGCAAAGCCCGTCATAGGATTCCAAGATAGAACAGAAAAAAAAACTTGTGTCATATTTGTTTCACCGTAAATCAGTCGGACGTATAATACAGTTAAATTTTTATCTGTATATGTGTTGCCATACTGATACGGTGTAGAGCGTCGCTATTGCCAACGTTCACTTTTTTTCCGACTTCTGCGAGTTCGTTTGTTAACCTCCGTGATTAGAAAACATGAGTCGGCCGTTAACTCACTTTATATTTTTCCATCATCTACTTTAAGTAAACCTAAAGTTAGGCATTGTTTTCCAGATGCTTTTACACTTAACCTGCTTGGTTTTGGATTCAAATGAACTGCTGCATTGAGTTCAGTTCACCGGATTTAACACGGGGTTTAATAACGTTACACACGTTTTATCAGGCATTCAGAAGCGAAGCTAATCTCTGACTCTGAACTGGAAAAAGTGAGAGTCATGTCGTGACCACACATTAGCTGCCATGCATTAGCACAAGACACTTCCTCTTTGGCTTGTTTTTTTGTTTTTGTTTTTTGAATCTTTCGGGCATTATTTATTACACCAGAAAGCCCCAGTTAAAGGCTCAGCTAATCATTCCATTTGTTGAACCCATTTGTTTTATTCGTTTACTCTTCGTCTCACTGAATGAGATCGAAACGATCAAACGGGAGTGATGACGCACGCTCACAGTCACCAAACCATTCCAGTCAGTAGCTGTGTTTGTATGTGCTGATTTTCTTCATTCCAAAAAGATTCTTTCCAATTGGAATTTATTTCATTGTTTACATGGACTTAAAGTTAAATGATTCGATTTTGGTGTGCGTCGTGTGGGTCGATTATTTTATTGATTAATCAAGTAATCGTTTGGACCATGAAATGTCAGAAAATGTTGATCAGTGTTTCCCGAATCTGGAAATAGTGATGATGATCTCAAATGTCTTTTGTCCACAAAACAAGATTTTTTTGTTACGTGGAGTAAAGAAACCAGAAACTATTCAGATTTAAAGAAGCTGACAAATCAGAAAATTGTTTTAGTAATGAAGAAAAGTGACGATGAATTTAATAATCAATTTAATCCAGTAATTTTTTCAACCCTTCTGTAAATACAGCAGTAACAAAATGGAAAAGCGTCAAGTTTGCGTGGATCCGACATCGAAACAATACTTGGCATTTACCAGCCCTCTCAATTCGGAATGGGCTGTATCGGTTCAGAGTTCGACATTTACGACATATTGTTGTTATTCCAATCAGGCTTTTATTGTGATTACTTGTGTCCATGTAAACATCGCTCGTGAATTACCTTTTGTCCAGGAAACTTAGGCTCTTCTTCTTTGGTTCCATTCATAACTATACACTAAATCCACACGTCGCCACTTCGTCATTCTGCTCCGAAAAATTTCCAGATCAGAGCTTTTCTGTGCATTTTCACATTTTCAAGACAAAGACGTCTCCGATAGCTAGCAAACCAAAGGCAGGGTGCAGTTACTCACAAGTGCACCGTAAACGGTGGAAACAGCACACGTTACAAACAGCAAACAGTTTTTTTATATCGGTTATAGAACAGAAGACAGAAAAACGATTTTCCTAATGTTTTTGCACATGTTCTCAACCACTACTCTCTAACATCGACTACATGGACAATAGTGTTCAGACTCCTGACCATTCCACCAAAAGCTTCCACTCTTTTTTGGCAACTTTTGTCAAGATCAAGTGTTTCTATGGCTATGTGTGTCCATTCATTCTGTAGAGCGTTTATGAGGTCAGGCACTGATGTTCCAGTTCATCCCAAAGGTGCTCGATGGGGTTGAGGTCAGGTCAGTCACGTTCTTCCACACCAAACTTGTCAAATTTTGTTTTTTATAGTCCTTGCTTTGTGCACTGGAGCGCAGTCATGTTGGAATAGAAAAGGGTCTTCATCAATAACGTTGGAAGCACAACATTGTCCAGAATGTCAGTATGCAGAACCAAAGCCTGATTGAAACACCTCAATTTAATTCTTAGCAGGTCTGGCCAAATACTTTGGTCCGTATCGTGTATCTGCGAAGAGGAGACACACTGCATTTGTTTTACAGGGACTTTTAACAAGCAATAGCCTCAATGAATTCACTCAACACTTAAGAAAAAAAGAAAAAGCTGCTACAGTAAATGAACAAAATCAGGTTTAAAGGCCAGCAGGGAAAGACAGCATAACGTCATATTCAAGCCTGTTTTATATGCGCAGTGGACAGTATTAGGCAGCAGTGACCGATATCAGTCAAACCTTAGTTTACACAGATCCAGCCCAGTATTGACGTATGCACTCCACACACACTTGTCCCCTCCCACCATTGCTCTGTGTACCCCCCCACACACACACCCAGCCACTGCAGTTCATTCATACACAGAAGGGAAAAACATTGATTGCACACAGGAGGTGAAACACTCAGCTGCTCTCACTGAATCATGAATCAGTGAGGGTTTTTTTTGTTTTTTTGTTTTTTGGGGTGTAATTCTCGACTGTGAACCTCGGAGTGAAATGAACAAAGACTTTTCCTGACGGCGTCCACCTCGTAACTTACACACTACAAACCCCCCAAGTCCTCTTTTTTTGGACTAAAAGTGGAAAATATTATGATAGAATTGATTTTATATATGAATATATATATATATACACACACCTGACCTTACATGCTTAAATACTGTAAGCCTTTGTTTCTTCCTTCCTTACATTTGATTTTTGTTTACTTTTTTTGAGACTATGCGCCTATTATTACTTTTTAAACACTATCCGGCGCCGACGTGGACGACTTCAAATGCAGCAAAGAACAAAACAAACACCGGACGTAGACGAAGATGACATGGAGGGATTTTCTTTTTTTGTCTTCCAGCAGTTTATTTTTCCTTTTTTTTTTAAAGATGTTGCATCAGCTGCTTATGTTTTTGAGAAAAACTTCACCCTAAACACTAGTTATTATGCATTTTTTTTTTTTTCATGTTTAACTGCTAAAACAGACATGATGTCACTTGGTCATTTCCTGTGCCGCTGAAATGCTGTGATTGACTCTGACGATGCTGTAGGTTTACTGTTCCACATTGAAAACTTTGTTTCCACACACAGCTCTCACTATGTCGATATGAAAATAAACCATGAAAAAAGAAATGTTTGTTTTTCAGCTCGTTTACAAAGTTCTGTAGAAAGCATGGGTAGTGCTGCTGAGCCACAGTCGGACCACAGAGATTGACAATACATTAGGGAGGATCTGCTGAGTTTCATCCTCTCAACCTCATAGATTGAAAAAGAATAGGAAGGTCAGTCATTTTTGTTTTTCATGTTTAGAACAAATAATACTGACATAAAATGGCTTTACAATCATAAATCTAGGGGTGAAACAAACAATTATTTCTATCATTGGTTAAAGTGTCGTGATTAATTTGTTTGGTGCATAAAATGTTGAAAAATGTCAATCTTAGCTTCCCAAACTTTGGAATGTTTATTTTCTCAAATGCCCTTTTTGTCCACAAACCAAAAATGTATCAGTTTTAATGATTTTTTTGTTGTATGGAGCAAAGAAACCAGAAAATATTCTTATTTAAGAAGCTGAAAAACCCACAGAGAACTTGTTTTAATCATTAAAAAATCACAGATTAATCATTTATCAACATTTTTGGCAAACTATTAAGATATTCAGTAAACTTCTCTATATATGAATGATTTCTTTGTTAATAAACAAGGAAATATTCACATTTATGTGAATATTTATTTACAGGATTTATCAAAATAGTTTATGATTAAATTGATAATTGATTTGTCATTGCAGCCCTATATAGACGTTTGCTTTACATTTAAAAATCACACAATCAATACACTAAACATAGATCAGTGATCGATTAATAATTAATCAGTTGTTGTAGCTCTCCAGTTTATTCCTGTAACTAATTCTCCACATAGATTATGCACCTGCACGCAATTTCACAATAAGAGCGTGTTTCCATATTTCTACAAAAGCTAATCTCAATTGTAGTCTTTTACTTAGTCAATAAAAATGGCCTTACATTATTGTTTCCATGTGCCACTCAGTTACACCCAGTTTTCATTTGGTAAATGCCTAATTGGATCCAAATTTGGAATGTGCTGATTCAGTTTTCCTTGTTAAAATTCTCTCAGGAATTTGTTTATCTAACAGAATTTTCATCTTACACAATATTTTACTAATTATTACTTGGGAAATTTGTTTTTCAACCACATACAGTTCAAAGGTAAAATTAAATTAAGACTGCAGAAATTCTAATACCTATATTATAATTGTCGTTCAAAGTCAGAAATGAATGTAACACTCATATATACAGTAAATTATTAGCAAAATCATTTATTATTTTAAATAAGTGACTATACAGTCTACAATAATATAAAGTTAATGTATTTTACACAACATATGAAAAGAACTGAACAATTTAAATGCATTTAAGTCTTGTCTTATGACAGAATAGTCACAAAGTATTCAAGAATGACTTCATATAAATATTGCAAAGTGAAAGCATAAGACAAAATAACACACATGCAACATACACACTTGAATATCTTCAGTTATTTTCCTGAAAAGTTAGTGAGAAAGTAAATATTTGCACAAATTTTTAACAATTTAGGCACAATTTGTGAAAAAATCAATAGTATTTATTTCCAATACATGCTCTTATAATATTCTTCGATACAGTACTTACAGTGCTCTGTATGGATTAAAGAGTGTATTCAAATATAAAATAAAGGTTGTTGTAATATACAGTATGTTGCAATTATTAACAAGAAAAAAAGAATCAAGCTTTTTAAATTCAGGAAATTAAACAAATATATTCATTGTTATGTATTTATTTGACCCTTTGATCTTGACCTTTTAACCCAGCGTACTTTTATTTCCTTGTTATTACTGTTTTGTTTCTTTTATCTGGTTTCAGTTTACTAACCTGGTCTGTCAACGTAAGGCCTTTGTAAACACTTTTTTTTTTAAAAGCGCTAGATAGAATAAAGTCAATTATTTGCTTTTTATAGCGACAATTTAAGCACATCTTTATTGATATTATTATTTGTGTATTCGGCGGTGTTTCCAGGGGATTTGGTGGCGTTTAAACGCGGAGGGTGGTCTATTTCGGGACTCGTCCTGAGGGTGTAGGCGTAGATGAAGACTGTCGCTGCGTGGGTTTCCCGGATGGAGTAGAGACGCCATCTTTACGCCAGTGCTACCGGTGGGTCTTCGATTCAGCGGAGCGACGGTGCCGTTGCTGATCCATCACAAGGAATCGCCGAGCAGCTGATAATCTTTTCCCCCTTTACTCCCCGGGACGCTTCGAACAGCCCCCAACGCCGAATCGACCATGAGTGACAAAGAAATGCTGGTGTACAAGGCGAAACTCGCCGAGCAGGCAGAGCGATACGATGGTAAGCCTCACAGCCGCACAAAGCAGGGTCATTGCAGAAAGCCTGGCCCCTCTTTCCCCCTCCGTCTCCCTGCGCAGGGGGCTCGGAGACTCAGGTAAAGCGGTTCACATGGATTTGTTGGGTGAGAGGAGACAAAATGGCGGAGACTTGTCCTGCCAGCCGAGCCGCTGGACACTGAAATGAACCACGTCTCGGCGGTAACGGACGCAGCAGCTAGCTCGCTCCGTGGGAAAATGAAACGTGCTTTGTCTGGTGGTCCGGTGTCTGGTTACCGTTTACATGACGCGGAATAAGCTAAGCTAGTCCGCGGCCACCGGTAGTTAGCAAGCCGTTTAAATTGCTAACTAGCCAGTTAGCACGCTAGCCCCCTTTTCCTTGGCTCCGACACGCGTCACGTTGATTTCCAGTCAAAAATACAGCATTCGTCCACACCCTACCAAACATGACCCGCGCCCCCTCTGGATTTACTAGCATCTACTGGCAGCGTCTGGAAGATTCTGCTCCGACACGCAGCAATGATTTATCTGAAAACTGAGTCACAGGTTCACGCTAACGTAGTGTGTTAGCTTAGCCAAGCGGTTGAAGCCAAAGGAAAACTCTAATGTGACCCAAGTTTTTCACCACACAGGTGTGACATTATGTATTAACAGTCAATATTTTCAATATACAGTCTATATAAATGGCCACATCGTCATGTATTTTCAAATTTAACTCCATGAAGACGCTCATAATGAACAGTTGATGATTGATAGGTGCAGCACCAATCATACACATGGATGGGCAGGGCAGGGAGTGTTTGCCACCGTGGTTGTAAAGTCGACCAGCTTGTCCTCAATCGGTGCTTTTTCGCACTGATTTCAGCTCGTGTATTCAAAGCTTTAATAGTTAATTACGTTCTTAATTCCACAGTGAATTTACAGTATAGTGGCTTTACCTACACAATTACACCATACACATTGTGTGCATTACTCGTGATCATTTCTTTATCAAGAGCAAAGAACTTCAGCAGAAACATCTGGGAATTTATTCAGTCCTTTAAAAACCCTGATAGCAAAACAGATGGCAATTAATTCAGTAAATGATCGATGAATCATTGCACCCCCAAGCAGCTCAGTAAATGTACTGGATTTGATGCCAATTTGTGTTGACCTAATCATAAAAATCAGCTGTACACAGGTATTTAGGTTATAAGCACTAAATTGTTGATATCAATCATCAGAAATTGTGCTGCTGCAAATATGTGGCGATGATTTGGACATAGTATTTAAAAAAAAAAAATTAAATCTACAATTAAGTTTGTTTTAAGCCACAAAATAAGTATCATTGATGTAAGATACTTTCCCCTTGTCATTTCTTTGAAAGGTGGTTACTCTATATACAGTGTTGTTTGTAGCTTCACATGATATACAATTTTTATACAATTATACAATTTTTATGAAATAAGTATTTACTTGACCAGCACAGACGCCACCATTTGTGTTTGTAAAGAAAGCAGATCAGAGGGATAGCTCAGCATTTATCACAGCGGTTGTATAAGGTATAGATGCCAAATATGCAGTGCACAAAGTAGTTTCTGTAGACCTGCATGGAAGACAGACTCTGACAACATGGCTACTGTCAGAGACGGAAGGAAAAACAGATATTGGCCACTCAACAAAAGGCTTGCCTTACCAAATGTTCACTTGCTGGAAATAGAAAATGATAAGCCACCTTAGAGCTGCAATGATTAATTAAATAATCGATTATTAATTGAATTAAATACTGAGATTTTCCAAATGCAGCAGGCCCAATATTTTTTAAATCCAAAATGTGTCAAAATATAATTTTGCATTACTTATTTTATTGCACATATACATCTTATTCTACAGACTGAAGAGAAGGTGGAGAATGATTACGAGAATCATATCGCAATTGCAATTCCTGTCAAAATAATTAGATATATATTCAAAGTCCTTCAGCCCTAGCATTTCACCAATAATTATATTTAAATAGATTGTAAAATCAACATTAAATACAGTAAAATATCTTTTTCACACAAGTTGTCATCTGCAGTTACCATGGTAATTAAAACTAATACAGTAACATTCACCGTTGGGAATTTTTCCATGGCATCGGTAACTGTTACATCCTGACTTGTATGTCTGCAGTCAGGCTACAGTGTGGCTTATTTGCTTCTTCAAAGAATATGAACAAAACATACATCCTGTACTCAGGTGTCTGCTGTCTGTCACACCCCACCTCTTTGTTCCTGTAGTTGTTGCATCACAGGGTGTGCAGTGTATGCGTCAAATGTATACCAATGTAATCTTTGACTTGACAGATCTGCTAATCAGGTATATGGAGCTTTACATGTTGAGAAAACATTGAAAAAGCAGAGGTCATTGAGTTTCCTGGAGTGCAGGCCAGGCTGGAGGGTAAAGTGATCAAAGCAGCACAGTGCTCCTCCTGGCTTGAAACCGTTGTGTATCGGGTTTCGTCGGCGTGCTGCATTGAACCCTGCCATTGGCTTCAACAGAGAACACCCTTTCTGTGAAGTTAAAAGCCGATTGATTGGCTCTTTGCTCACAGCTAACATGTTTATTAGCCTGGTAGGTGTGACCTGTCTGCAGCTCAGCTTCCGCCTTTAGCCTTTTTTATGAACATGATTTTTATCCATGTAGCACTTTGTGATTTATTTGAATAAATGATAAATAAAATGTATGATTATTACTGGTCCTGACAAGGATGCCAGAAACGGGTCCTCAATGTCTATGATATTGATTTGGCATGCATGCTGTACATGGACTCTACATATTAAAACTTATGGAAGAATGCAAAGCTATTCATTATTCAAGCTTTTTTGAGCTTGAATATCTGTGTGAAAAAAATTGTGTTCTGGCGATGCCTTGTTGAGCTGTCTGTGCGATGTAGTGACTCTACAGGGAAATGTCATGTTTTGCATATTATCCGCTGCTTTAACGCAGTGTGTCATTGTTGTCATTACCATTTCATCCCTGGATCCACATGTGACACACCCCCCCCATCCTGCCTCAGCATGTGCAATGTTGCCAACTTAGTCTCTTTGTTGTTAGCTTTAGTAACTTTTCAGCAAGGCGCGTCAAATCTCACTCTTAACTTTCTGGCCAGACCTGAGCTACTTTCTAAGGGAGAAAGTTGTCAGTTCTGCTGCACTTGTGTGCTGCATCTGGCTCTTTTCACCACGGGTGGAGAGCCGGTCTGGCTGTAGACACAAAGACAGACGGCGAGTGAATGGGAAAAGCACCGTGACCACACAGCACAGAGTCACGGTGAAGAATGAGCTGCGCATGTGCAGTACAGCTCGTTGCATGCAGAACAACTGCTAATCTGTTTTGTTCGTCTGAGTAACGTGGTGTCTGTGAAGATGAGTTTGGTTTTCTCCTCCACTTATTTTATGTTTCAGTCTCACTTTTATTCTAACACTCATTGCTTTTTAATAACTCCTGTGTCTGCTGTTTGCTGAGCTGCATGTGATTGTGCAGGTTGTGGTTTAGTGAGAGTGAGAAGTGTTTCACAGTTGTGCAGTGGAAACGCGGTGAACACACAGCCTGGAGACACGCCACATGGTAGCAAATGAAGAAGGGTGGAGGACATTACAACTGAAGAGACTGAAACTCCTCATGATGCCAGTTATGTCATCCATGTTTGAATATGACTCACAGCTGCTGGTAACTAATGGCGGTTGTTTTTGTCAGCGTTACAGATTGATGCTTTCTTCCATGCGCCATAACACAAAATATGTTTTTGTAGCCAATTTTCTTTTTTTCCCTCCTGATGAAATAGAGCTGTTTAATGTAGAGCTGCAACAAGTCATTATTTTCATAATAAATCATAAAATGTCAGAAAATATTGATCAGTGTTTCTCAAACCTGGAAATTATGATGATCCCAAACCAAGTTTATTACATTTTAATATTTTTTTTGTTAAATAGAGCAAAAAAAGCAGAAAATACACATTCACATTTAAGTGGCTGAAAAATCTGAAAACTTATTTTAGTTCTTGAATATTAATTTAGTAATTGTTATAATCAAGTAAAATTTTCAGCCCCTGTTTAATGATGGCAAATAATACAAAAAACAGAATATACATTTTGTTTCCTCACTGCACTACAATTATATACACAGTATTTTTAATACAAATCTACGAATATCTGCATATTTCGCTGCTCGACCTTAATCTGGCCAACAGTTCTTGGTAATTAAGAATCTATCTTAAATAGGGCGTGGCTGCAAGTGTTTTTTTGGTCACAGATGAAATTAAAATAGTGGCCAAAAATGACTAAATATCTATTATGAGGCTATGAAATATGAGAACATGATATTTGAATTTGTTGATTAATTTCTATCAAATGGTTGGGAATGTCAATCTGTGTTTACCAAACCCTCACATTTCATATCTAATTAATATTTAGCCAGTGTCATAACAGAGCAAAACCAGAAACTTGTCCCATTTAAAAAATGAAATCTGAGAATTTGTTTTTATGAAACTAAAACTCAAACTGGCTAATTGATTCATCAAAATAGTCGCTGGATGTTTTAGTCATCACCCTATTGTATACATATGTAATGCATGTACATTTATTGTACACTTGTTATTACACTATTAAGAGACAGTATGTTAGAAAAACTCTATGTGAGAGTCTGTGATCTGTTTGTTCTACCAGCAAGATTATTTGCTGAAAATGTCCTGGAAACGTTATAGAAATTGATTTTTTTTGTGAGATTTCTGGAGCTCTGACGGGGTTTAATACCTGGCCAGTGTCCCAGACGACTCCATTTATAAGATGCAGAGGATGACGGAATCCTTTCGAGGCTCTGTTGTCAGGTTTAAACTCTCAGTTAATGTGATATACTTGTATTTAATAAAGGGAATTGCTGTGTATGTACATATCCTCTCGTTAATGTGGTGAATGTACTGTAAATCCATGCTTCCACTGGCATTGAGCCATTCAGCCATATTTGGTTTTATTTCTGCCAGAGTTGAGATTTATATGAAGAATTATTCCTGATGCCGTTTGTTTCCCCCTTTTGCGTCTCAGAAATGGTGGAGTCGATGAAGCAAGTGGCAGGTATGGACATGGAGCTGACGGTGGAGGAGAGGAACCTGCTGTCCGTCGCGTACAAGAACGTGATTGGAGCCAGAAGAGCCTCCTGGAGGATAATCAGCAGCCTCGAGCAGAAAGAAGATAACAAAAACTCAGAGGACAAAGTAGCCATGATTCGGGATTACAGAAAAGCGGTGAGTTTGTGGCGTTGGGATTGTGTATTTGTAGGTTTTTCGTACGTACAGAAGTTTGCACCCTGAAGGTTCACTTACGGCCTGAAAGGCTGAATGTCATAGATTGAAGGTTTGATATAAAACAATTATTTTAGTAGTTTTGGAAAGGTTGCAGTCAAATTCTATTTTTGAATAGGATGTCCGATACCAATACTGATATCCCAAACTCATTTATCTCTCCATACCAATATCAGTCCGATTGTCATTTTGGACGTTTGTGCCATTTCAAGTCTTAAGACTTAAGACATAATTCTGTTAAAGAAGAAATGATCAGCCCAAAACAATGTTGTTGCTGATTTTATTTACATTTTTACAGTCTGTGTTAATCTACATGTTGATATCTGTTTTTATTGAGAACAAACCAGACCTCAGTTGAAAAGAGAGATTAACTCAATATTGAGTGTTGATGAAGCAACAGTCACATCACTTAACTGCAGGCTGTCTGTGCTGACGTCTGTAACCAATTACTGCGAAACATTAACCTTGATTTTTTCAGCCGGCTTTGACTCTGATGGGAGACATTGGTCCTCGGTCTGATACGATACACATCTAAAAATATATATATATATTTAAGGTGGAGTTGAGGCTTGTTTGCTAGGTTCGCCAACTCGACTTGGGGCTTTTAATAATTGACATTAATGGCTCTTGTTGGCTTTTGTCCGTTTCTGTGCTAGGGCATGTTATTTACATGGCAGTCTCTAAAAAAAAAAAAAACTAGTAATCTGACAGAATGTATTTTTTCATCCGAGCTTCTTAGGTTTTTGATGGGTTTAATGTTTAGCTTATACTATTTTATTTTTTATTGAAAATACTGTGCCAATGTAATTTTCATCAGCCATAGACATACAATAAAGACGAGAAACATAAAATGCATTTCCTGAGGTTTACGTTCATGACCACAAAGTTTCCAAGAAGATCACTGACAGCAGCTTTAACATGGATATATGGAATAGATGTCATAGATATTCTCATTTCCATATACATTGGCAAGAGGTTTCACCTTCTACAGGCAGGATATTTTTTAAGCTCTCCTCCGGTAACTTCTTCTCCAGGGAAAGGGGTCAGATTTCATTTACACCCGGCAACACTTGTCCCAGTGAAATAACAAGGCAGGCAGGAGCCATGAATCAGCATTTAATCACAATTTCTTCATTTCTGCTGCAGAGCAGCTTCTGTCTGCTCCTGTGAGTGCAGTGAAGCACAGTGACCCTCCAGGCTTTCAGATTTTATGACTTCTAAAGTCTGTTATTGTCACGTTCGGTTCTTTGTTTTAAAGGTTTATTGCAGCGTTGGGGCGAGTGAGAGATGCCAGAACTTTGTCCCTGACAAACTAAAACAAAAATCTACATGAGGGCTTGAGACGGTCTTTGTTTGAGATTTTCCCCAGGTTAAAAATAAGTCATTGACACAGTAATACTGGGAATCCCGTCCTCGTTTTTATGTGAAGGAAGGATTTCCTACTACATATCGGCATTAATTTAAATTATTGTACATTCCTGAAACACTTATTTGGAAGTGAAAACGAGCAAATTCCAATTTCCAAAGTTCCCCTGACTCCCCGCTGTGTGAAAGCAATATTTAAACAAAGGCCTGCATTATTTTACAAGGACATGATGTTAAAGATGCCAGACTTGAATGATTGATGCTGACCCTTGAACTGAGGCTTTCTTTTGGACTTGATTTACACCGCAAGCAAAGACGTGGTTCAACTGAACCTTGTTGTTATTCTAGTGGAGCCCTTTTTGATAACTCTGACCACACTGGCTGAAAGTGGTATTTGTGTGTGTTTTGACCTGTAGGTCGAGAAAGAGCTGAAATCAATCTGCCAAGACATTCTGGATGTACTGGACCAGCATCTCATCAAATCCGCCGATTTGGGAGAGTCAAAGGTTTTCTACTACAAAATGTAAGTTAATGTTCCTTTGCTAAGCAACGATGGCTAATTTATTTGATTTTTAAGAAATTTAGTTGGTGCTCACTGGGCCAAAAGTGCCAGAAACCAATGACAGAGACCCACAATCAGTGAAAAATGTTTGCCAGCAGGGGAGCTAGGAAAGACAGACTTTAACCACTGAAATCTGTAGGGTGTAACTTTTTAAATATAAACAAAATGCCCATTACATTTTGATTTTGAATCTAGTGAGATACCAAACGACCTTGGAATATGGACTTTCAGAAAGCTCTGTGGGCTCACCTGAGTTCTGTGTTCAGGTGAATCTGGGCTGGAAGTTACACAATGAAGGTTTAACATAAGGCTTCCCTCACAAAATCTAAACCGCTAATTCCCAGCACCAAAGCCCATTGATTGTATGATGTAATTTTACATCATGGCACTGCTGGCTCCATCATGATCTTCAAACGTGTTATTTTTTCACTTCAGCATTTGAAATGTCTCATTCTGATTTTACACAAACTTCCCAACTAAGGCAGCTGTGGACCAGCAGCTCCTGTGTCCCTGCAAACTTAAAATGAATACTTTCTCTATGGACATTGGTGTGGGAGAAACTGAAGTTTACAGTTTCAGTTTCTCGTTTCAACGTGTTAAATGTCTTAAATTGGCATAGATTTTTCTTAGATTAGCTAAAATACTTTTACCCAAACTAAAGCATGTCTTTCCGTCAATTTTCTTCCTGGCAAAAGTTTCAGAGCACACGAGAACCTCCTCCCATTTAAAATGTTTCATTAATGTCTCCATGAAAGTTGCTGAGTACGTAAAAAAAACACACAAATCAGCACGCCTTCATCTTCTTCCTCGCCTTCAAATAAACTTGGCAGCAGGTAGACGGATTTTTAGGCTCATTGTCCAACTGGAAAATTAATCTTTACCACACAGCTGGATGCCACAAGAGGTACTGTGCCCGAACATGAAACATCATGCCCTTTAGATAAATAAATAAATAGATGATTCAGCTCCTTTTACGAACCTCTGAATAAATGAAACCATCATATGAAAACATTTTTACCTACCATTTTCTGCACCAGCAGAAACTCCTTGATCACATTAGCAATTGTTTCAGGCTACAGTAGTGAAATGGTAGTAACATAGAAGCTGATAAACGTGAGTAAAGGTGGTTGATTGGCTTATTTTGGCAAATTCTTTACTAAATATTAAAGAAAAAGGTATCTTGTATCATCGAACCTCCTTAAATTAATTAAATATTAAATGTCTGCTGCAGTTCAGGTCTGGAAAATGCTTAGTCCTGGCTGCTTATTGTTTGAAATATTAATTTTCTTTGTAAAAAGAACTATCATTTATAACTTGTTGTGGAATAGACCATAATTATCCCACACTGAGCCATATGTTTAATTAAACGATGACTAGGTGTTCTGTTTGAGTAAATGATGTAATCCAACTATTATTTATTAGTTGGAGACAGTTTTTTTAATTGCGATTCTATGAAACTGGCATAGTACAAATCAGCGTTTTTAGTTCATGGATCCACAGGAGCTGTTGGTCTTATGCTGCAATCCTTGAGTTTGTCGTTGCTTTGGAAAATCCACATGAAGGATTTCAATGACCCAATTTGCAAGATAACAAATTAACTTATTAATAGAGGAAGCAGTTGATCCACAAACTTGTGTTCACTGTGATGTTAAACCACTGATTTTCTCCATTAACTTTGGTCCATGGAGTCCACATTTGTCTACCAATCGTTGCTCTGAAATCCCGCAATCTTCAGAATCACAAAAACAATTGCAGAGTCTGACGGTGTTTCTGTTTTTTTTTTGTTTTTTTTATTTTCCCTGTCCAGGAAGGGAGATTACCACAGGTACCTGGCGGAGTTTGCTGCGGGCAACGACAGGAAGGAGGCGGCAGAGAACAGCCTGGTAGCGTACAAAGCTGCAAGTGACATCGCCATGAACGAGCTCCCTTCAACACACCCCATTCGCCTGGGACTGGCCCTTAACTTTTCAGTTTTCTATTATGAAATCCTCAACTCACCAGACCGTGCATGCAAGTAAGTGTGAATCTACCCTGGTAGTTCAAGCTGTGTTTTCTGATGCACAGCAGCTGTTACAAACCTCTAAATATTGGAATAATGCCTTCTGTTCACTTCTAACCGGTACCAAATATTAAAGAGAGCCAGTCTTAGGTAATGTGATTATCTGTGATGATAATTGGGAATAAAACATGTTTTGAAGTCTTAAAATGGCTCCAAACCACAATACCGCAATATAATGGGAAGAATCAAATAATTTTCTTGCATCTTAACTCACTGGAGAGATGGATGCTCCCCCTTGTGGCACTTCTGGATGATCTTGACAGTGGAAATTACACCCTGGGCAGCTTGTTAAGATTGTCTTTTATTCAAAGGTTGATGCTGATCTTTAGAAATCAGGGCAACCGATTTAGAAAAGGAAAAGCTAACACCTTTTGCCAATTTAAAAGGACTAGATTTGTAAGAGTGATAAAGGTTCCATTAATCAGGTAGACAGTCATTTCTCACTTTGGTGTCTTTCTGTCCCCCTAGAGGCCAAACATCACAACTACACGCATTATTTATTTACTTTTATTACGTTCAGTATGTAATCTGAAGAAATGTTTTAATTCCTGGGTTTGAACTATTTTTTTAACTGGTGGAAACGTGTTCAATCAGCATTCTGAGGACTCTGCTAAACAGTGTCGGTTCAGAAGTCAAGGCAGAATTTTGCGTCGCTGCCAAAAATGAGGAAGAGGAAAATGGCATGTTCATGCAGGTTTCTAATAGTGCTGATTGGAGGAGAGCTAAGTCATTTATCTTTGAGCCTTTAGCGTTGCGTTAGCCATAAAAAGCAAACCCTAATTTATACTGTTTGGGTATGTGCTGTTTTTATATTTGATTTTATTTCAGTATAATGGAAACTTTAAAGAAATCACAGATAAACCCAGTCATTCTGTTGTGAAAAGCAGCTTCACTGTAAACGTGCATGACCTCGTTCCCCTGTGTCTCCTCGACCCACAGGCTGGCGAAGACGGCATTCGACGAAGCGATCGCAGAACTGGACTCGCTGAGTGACGAGAGCTACAAGGACTCAACACTTATCATGCAGTTGCTACGTGACAACTTGACACTATGGACCTCAGACACCCAGGGAGAAGGTAAGAGCACCATCCCTTCTCGGGCCGTTGGCACAGATCTCACACTGTTCCTTTTTGGATTAAACTGCTGGAACTTTCATCAGCATCATCATTTGTCTTTTTTACAGAGGGATGCTAAGGCTTTTTACCTTCAAACGGCAGCTACAATAACCTTTCTAACCTTCCTCCTAACATGTCCTCTCCTCATAGCCGTCCCTCTGTTTCTGAATTTGAAGCACCTCCTTCCTCCCTGTTTTCTTTCTCGGGCACTCGCACTCCTTTAACATCTCCTCTGTCCCTCATTCTTCTGTAGATTCTTAAGGACAGCCCTCTTCCTCCTTCATAGAGGTGTATTTTGTAAGTCAAACATCTGTCATGGGCTTTCCCCCCCCCTCCACCTCTAGCGTTTACTCCTGTCTCACCACCCTGACCTCACTAACCTCCTCTCAGCACAAACTCCAGAGGCTCCAGAGTTACTTTGTTTTTCTGTCCATGTAAAACTCCTCATGGGTGTCTGCAAGACGGCTGATGATAAAAGAAACGCTTAAAGAAGAAATGCAGTTCAATAGCGTTTCATTTAGCTTGAATCTGTTATTCGTTAACGTTGTTCAGGATGGCCTTTTATTGTCTTGGGTTGTCTCCAGTCACGATTAGGGCTGCAACTCACAATTATTATGAAGTGTTGAGCAGTGTTTTACCCAACCTCAAAATGTCTTCATTTATTTCCACAAATCGATAAACGTTGCTGGCCTGGTCACGATGGTGTCAAGTTTAATCAAAGATATAGTTAGTTTTGTTAGTTTAACAGTGCATTGATTGTGAAGTTTCAGGCTGATGCTGAAGTTCAAAACTGCAATTTGTCCGAAACACGGTACCGTCACACTAGTTCAGAATCCTCACAGATTCATGAAACAAAGAGTAACCGGTTTAGCGCCCCTTATTTAACCACTATATTTTGGAAGATCCTCAGTATATGTAACGAAGATATCTCATCTTGTATAGTATGTCATCTTATTCACCACCAATAAGTTACTTATTTACATTATTTTATCTCCAAAGCTTGATAGCTGCGGCCGAGTCACTAAAACTTTATTGCTGTTGAATGTAATGAACTAAAATCTCCCTGCGAGTCAATGAACAAAAAGCAGTTGTCGTGGTAACGTTTCCCTCTGTGGAGTAGGGCTGCTCAATTATGGGGAAAAACTGAAATCACGATTATTTCAAACGATTGTGACGTTCAGTCGACGGATTCAAAAGCTAACCAATCAGGAGTGTTGTTATTGACGACGAACATTCATCAATATACATTTAACATGGTGGCGGGATGCTTCATTATGTTTTGTATGAACCAGAAACAAAGAAGAAATAATTACAAATCACCCATGTTTCCCCCACGTCCGCATAATTTATCAATTTCTTTGCATTGCGCTTGAATTATTCACACTTTAGGCCTTTAGAACAATACTTGCTTCCTCCAAAGCTTTATTTTAGATAAAATTCAAGATGATCTTGTTTGTGTAATCCTAATTGAAACACAAGTGATTAATTGTTCAGCCCTAGACTGTGGAGGGAACAGTTAAACCTAATGAGGTGACTTCAGAGCTTGCCGACACCCCGGCACCTTCACTCTGCATGTCGGCGGATGACCGTGTGCGTGACCGTAGAGACGCGCGAGCGCAGCTCACTGAATCACGGCGGCTGTAGCACTCTCTGCATGTGAAGCTGCTGCGTCTCCTGTGACTTTCTCACATCCCCAGTTTGCTGTGGCGCTAATGAGCACTGTTAAGGTTTCTATTTTAGTCGTGATGGATCCTCCGTCCTTTGTTATTTGTGCCTCTTAATTCTTCATTACACGGATGGCTGTGCCGTCTCCATGGTAACCTTCCCAAGCAACCACTTGTGCAGGTTCACGAGGAATTCCACCCCTTTACTAAATGTGTCCACAGCTTGTTCAGAAGACACTAAATTAGCTCTTGGTCACAGACCTGCATGTTGTTTACCACTAACTGATGATTTTTTTATTTTGTAGCATGATAAACAAGTGATTTCAGTCATTTATGTCTTTAAACGGTTGATAGAAATGTATGACATTAACTCCTGAACTGATGCTTTAAAATTAGTATAGATCATTTGGACAGTGACAAATAAAGGTTACTATAAATAATGTGATGGTTGTCACCACACAGTTGTGACCCCTAAACAAGTAAATGTAGAAGGAAAGGTTGGATCAGTTTGCTGTAAAATAAATACATTTGCACACCAGTCTCAAACACTATGTGAACCCTTTGGATTGACCTGGATTTCTGCACAAATTGGTCATAAAATGTGATCTGATTGTCCTCTAAATCACAACAACAGACAAACACAGGTATCTTAAATTAATACCTCACAAACGAATATGTTTTTATTGAACACACAAAGTAAACATTCACGGTGCATGGTGGAAAAAGTATGTAAACCCCCGAGGAGGAGTCCGGTCACTGAGACAAGGTTAGAGTTGTTGGTTAATGTTGCTCTAGTTTTGAGGTTGCTGTTCTCAAGACGCACTGTGTGATGTGAACCATGCCTCGCACAAAGAAGCGCTACAATGAACAATTGATGACTTGCGTAAAGCTGCAAAGTGTGAGAAAAGTATCTCTCAAAACCTTGACGTTCATCAGTCCACCTTAAGACAAGTGGAGAAAGTTCAGCACTGTTGCTCCTCTCCCTAGGAGCGGCCTTCCTGTAACGCTGACTGTAAGAGCACAGTGCAGAAATCTCTTGCACATGCTAACATCTCTGTGGACAAATCTATGATTCGTAAGACATCAAACGAGAATGGAGTTTGTGGGAGGACAACACGGAGAACCCCATTGTTGCACGTTTTTGAAGTTTGCAAAAGAGAGCACCTGGATGTTCCACAGCACGACTGGCAAAGTGTTCTGTTGACAGATCATGAAACCAAGGTTGAGTTGTTTGGAAGGAACACACAACGCTATGTGTGGGGGGAAAAAAAGGCTCAGCAGCACACCAATATCCTCACCAACCTAATCCTCACCAACTGTTAAGTACGGTGGAGGGGGCATCATGGTTTGGGGCCGCTTTGCTGCCTCAGGGCCTTCAATAAAAACATGAAAACATATAATTGTTAGAGGTATAAGACTAAGAAGACTGTGTTTGACCAATTTATGCAGGAAAAGGTCATTCCAAAGGGTTCACATTTAGTTTATTTTTAACAATGAGATGTGCCACTAAAAATGTTTTTATAAATGTTTGCACTACTGAGAAGAGTTACCAAAGTTTGTCACAGATATACTTTTTTCTTTATTTACTGTACAAACTTGATAAAATACATGTGCTACCAAAAGTTTAAATAAAATGTAAAAATACAAAACACTGTTGCCAAATTGTAGGTAAAAAATAAGTTGTCCTGCTAAAAATATTTGTACTCAGTGTTACCAAAAAAAGTTATGGAATTTGTGTTGAAATCAATATGTGTTACCAAATTTTACATTTTCACAGTTACTGTTAGATGTAAACTGTTTGTGCCACAAAAAATCTTTTTTTTTTTTAAAAGGATACAAACAAAACAGACCAGTGTAATTTTGTAAAAAGACGACACCAGACATATTGGATGTGAATAAATTGTATAAAAATCACGTAGGATGGCAGTTAGATATTTTTCCCCTCATGGTTCAGCTCGACTGACGACTGTCCCTGTTTTTGTTTTTTGATTTCAGAAGAACAGAACAAAGATGCACAGCAAGATGCAGAGGACGCGGCCCCGTGAGACTGAACAACACAAGACAAGCCCCCTCTCCTCCTTCCTTTTCCACCTCCTCCTCTTCCCTTCCCTTGTTTCTCCCCTCTAGCACTAGCTCTTGTCCCCAGCCACCTTTTTCCACTGGGTTTATACTGCAGCCCACTCTCTCTCTCTCTCTCCACCTCCACTCGTCTGTCACACACCTCCCCTCCTCGTATGCATGTCATTTCCACGTCCTCCCCTGCTCGCGTCTTAGTCCCCCACTCCCGGGTTTTTTCTCACCCTTTCTTTTCTGACTCCTCTTGCAAGTCTGTACCCTTTAAGGTTCCTGTCCCCCCCCTGTTTTTCTTTTTTGCAGTTTTCTTCTTTATTATTATTTTTTTGCTGTTATCTGTTGCCAAGAACCCTCGCCTGTATTCGTAAAAACACATATGCAAGAGTTTATTTAAAGACTGATTTTCTTTTTTGTTCCGTTTTGTTTCCCTGAATCCCCACGTGTGTGTTTTTGAACATTGTCCACGCTTTGGTCAGTTTTTTATTTTCCCCCCTTAAACAGAGGAAATAAAGTGGTGACTGAGGGTCTAAAAGGGACGTGGAAAAGCTTTCTAGGAAGAACCAAGTGTCCTGTTTTACTTTGTGGTTACCACAGTTTCCTCCAAAAACATCAATACGGTTTTTTATTTAACCCCCACGTCAACGAGAAACAGCAGAATGTCCCCCGTTTCTAAGCATCGGTCTGACCTTACTTTTGTCCATCCTCGGACCAAGTATTGTGCTGTGAGGCTGTAGCGCTAATTTTGCTAATGGCAGATAGTTAGGTAATGGCTTTTTAGCAGACAAAGTGTTCATATGTGTGCGCGTGGGAGGGGAATGCTCTACACTCTTTGATTGTAATGTAATGCAGTTTTGCATTGGCACTATATATAACAAAAAAAAGGTTTTGGGAAATGGAGGCCTGCTGAATCTTTAACTACCCCCCCACCCCGACTCTTCCGGGTTTTCCTCGTCTCAACTCTCGTCCCTTTTCCTGTCATTTCCTCTCTTCCTTCTGTTCAGTATGTGTAACGTGAATCTGATTTGTACTACTGGATATTCTCACCGGAGCCACAAGTACCATCTGTATTCTTACTGAAACACAGCATGGAATTAACATTAAACTTCAAATTGAAAAAAAGTATGGAAAAAAAGTGAGATTTTGTGGAGTTATTTTTCATTTGTGTCTGTTTTCAAACGTGCTGCATCGTGTTGTCGTCGTGAAAAAAGCCTCATGGTAAGTTCAGACTTCACCCACAATCAGCTGTCAATCACACTGCCATCATGTATTGTCTCCTTTTTCCACTATAATAGGAACATGGTTTACAAAATCAATGTCATATTTTTTTAAGAACAGCTAAAACTTGTGATGGAGCTTTAATGCTGGGTTCCATTTACCTCAGAAGTTGGAACTTTTACTGTGTTCCAGTTAAGAAAATGCACGATGGGGACAGGAACAGTGGGCAGCACTAATCTGCCCCCGGGGAGAAGATGATGTTTTGTCCATGAACGAGCTGCCTCAGAGCCGATTGTATTGAATGAAGCGGCCAACGACATGCAAGGATCGTACCATTATATGTAATTTAAGTACCATTAAATTACATATATACCATTAATGTAACACAAGCTCGTCGGGGAAAAGTTAAAGAAATGGGCGTGTGACATCTGCAATACCTGGTATTTTGTGCTCACAAATAGCAAAGCAACATCCGTCGTCGGTTAACAAAAATAATAAACAATACATTGTCTACGACTGATTTATGTGCTGTGAAAGTGAAACACGGGATGCACATAACTACTCGGAAAATGTTTACATATCTTCTAAATCATGTGAGCAGGGTTCATGTATCTGTACTTTGTTATATTTCCAGCAACTTTGACTTTTGCTCCACTACATTTGCCTTAACTATGTTTGTTACTACCAAATAAAATAAACTGCCACTCACACACTGCAACATGGGGTTAAGTGTTCTGCTCAAGGACACGTATAGACTAGCAGAGCTGGGAATTGAGCACACAATTTTCTAGTTGAAAGACAACTTGCCCTACCACTGACTCACCAATGTTTTTTTTTAAATGCTTTTACTTGTACTAAACTTAAGTACAGTTTATATCAGAATGATTTTTAATACTTAAGTACATTAACTGTCATAAACTTAAAGACCTTTACTTAAATAATATTACAAAAAACTGACTTCATCTTCTACTAAAGTACTTTTTCCTCAAGTATCCCTTTAAGGTGTTGTATACAAGACTGCTTGTGAGTAATAAATGCTCAATTTGCCTTAGATTCCAAAAGAGTTCTTTGTGTAACCAGAAAAGCTGCCCCCTGGTGGCTAACTGAAGCTACGTCCTGTTTTGTCTGTCTTCGGACTGTGTGTTTTGACAGTTCAAGTATTGAGTCACAAGAGGGCAGTGAAAGTGGAGATTCTTTAATTCGTAGATTCTTTTTTTAAAGTTTTTGGTTTATTGACGGTGAACGTAACCAAAAAACAATTCTATAATTACAACTATTCTTGTAAAACTTACATTACTGCATTATCGATGTCACAATAATGACAAATGTATAATAATTTTTCATACATTAGTGTTTCCGTCCAGCGCTGTTTCTATTGCTCCGCCAAAAATCCATTCCACCGGATCGTGAGGAGAATGACACCCACACCACTATATATTAAAAAAACACTCCAGGTTTTCCTTGTTACCTACAGCTCCTCACAGCAGCAGGTGAACCAGAACCAGTCAGCGCAGCAGCAACAAAGGTAAAGTTATCTCTAAAATGTTACGCTTTTTACTAAATTATTGTGTTAAATAATCTCTATATCAGCTCTTGGTGACGTTAAATTCAATTTAACAATTAAACTTTACTCGCGTCAGCTACGCTCTGTATAGCACACACGGCGCCATCTGCTGGTAGTTTTTATTAACAGCAAGAGTAAAACAATCACATTCAAAAAGTTTAGTATTTAAAGGACTCTTCAGTATTTCCTGCATAGAAACAGGTTTGGTTTATATATGATTGTACAGCACTTATCTCTGAAAACTTCCATATAAATAAACTTTAGTTACTTACATATTATAGTCTGGCAACTTTAATTTTAATTTCAGCTGATGAGAAGATAATTAGGTTCAAACCAGGCCTCACCTGTCATTTTGTTATTAATGAAGTTATTTCACGCTCATTTCTTGACTTATTTAAAGCTCATTTATGTCAGTTATCATGGATATCAGTTATTATTACCATCTCAGTCAGTAGAGCCGCAACTAACCATTATTTTCATAATCAAGTAATTGGTCCATAAAATATCAGAAATATTAAAAAACAAGGTCAGTGTTTGCCAAACCAAACTTATTCAATTTTAATTATTTGTTATATGGAGCAAAGAGAACCAGAAAATATTCACATTTAGGAAGCTGGACCTGTATGCAGCTTAAATACATGCTGCTGTTTGGTCCGTGAAATACCAGAAAATGTGGACACATTTTATTTCTTTGTTATACGGAGCAATATTTGAACCAAAGAAACCAGAAACTATTCACATTTAAGAAGCAGAATCAGAAAACGAATGCATTTTTAATTATTGAAAACTAACACTGAAAGCGATTCATCGATAACATGTACAGTCATGCTGTACTAGGGCATTTTTGACAGTTTAGATGTTTTGTCGATGTATTATACTACGGCTGGCGAACTGTCCAGGTGTACCCCGCTTATTGCCCTTTGTCAGTTCACATTTGTAGTTTTTGACGAAATACTATACAGGTACATATTTTGGGACATTTTTGACAGTTTATGGTTGGACAGTTTTTGAAGACATACTATACTAGGCTAGTATAATACGTCGACAAAAACTGTCCAAATAGAAACTGTCAAAAATGTCCTAGTATAATATTTCAACAAAAAACTAAACTGTTCAAATATAAACTGTCAAAAATGTCCTAGACACAAGACACAACAAGGAAAAATAATTACTGTCACAACATTTATTGTTGATCAGTTTAAGATAAAGAGCTAAACGGGATCATTTGGGGAGCTTTGATAAGATGAGGAGGAGAAAGCACGTCCAGCAGGTGGCAGCATTTCCTATAGGTGGTGGGGTTTTTTTCTCTGTTTTAGAAAAAATGTTTTTAAATAACAACAATTTGAGCTGCCATTTTTCTTTTATTTGTCCAGCGAGGACATGAACGTTATTAATTACAGGTGGAGCTGCTCCTGCACAAAGACACACTGATTTAATAGCCTTTGTGTACTTTCCATGACTTGGTACATTCCACTCCTCCCCTCTGTGTCGATCTATTTGGAATGTTCCATTTACCTTGTGGGAGATTCTTCCATGCGGAGAGAAACAACAGGAAGAGGACGAGGAGCAGCGGCAACGAACGTGTGGTAACCAGCTTAAAAATGATCCACACATTTCTTAGATTCTCTGTTGTCGCTCTGTTCACACCTGCTTTTAACATACGACCTGAGCGATCCGATAACAGGTGTTCAGATTACACCTGCTAGGCTGCTACTGCTAATGTGACGTCACTGCTCCACCGCAAATCCACGATCACGTCTAACCATGTACGTGGGTGTTTTCAACGCATCTGTTTTCCAAAAAATCTGATTTAGTGTCAAATATATAATTATATAGTATGACGTCAACAACTGCTTTCATAGTGTCTAAAACTGTCCAAATACTAACTGTCAAAAATATCCTAGTATAATATCAACAAAAAAAAACCCAATATGAACTGTCTAAGTGTGTCCTAGTGTAGTATGTCGTAAGAAAAACTCCATGTATATTATTTAGTAAACTGTCCACTTATAAACTGTCTAAAATGTCAAACAATGTCCAAATATAGTATGTCAACAAAGAATATCAATTTACCGTTAAAATAGTTAAGAATTAGTATCTAGTCTGGCCAGTAGGGGGCAGGTTAAGTAAAAAAAAAAACTGTTGAGAAGCAGTGGTTTAGTAGAATTTCAAAATAAAAGTGTCCGTGTTGATGTGGACCAATATTTAGTTGACAATAAAAACGTTTTAATGTAGTTTACTCGCATTTCTATAGTCATTTACTGCAATGACCACATTTGAGCACTTTAAACTGGATACTACTTTGTCTCATCATGTCTCATGACTGAAGACCTACAAACAACTGCGGTTAAAGGCACAGTTCATGTGTTTTCAAGCATGGTTGAATGAGGTCATTATCATCACAATTTAGGGCAATAAGAAACAAGCCATGACTTTACAGTGAAGAGTAAAAAGAGGCTTTCGGCTTTGCTATCATTGCTATCAATACATCAGAATCCTCTGTTAAATATTGAGATTTTAGAAATGTTTTCTGGATTTTTAAAGTCTTTGTAACTGATCTACAGCATTGTTTGGACCAGGACCAGAACCAGGACCATGAGCCGGCAGGAGCAGGAGGACCTGGAGGAGGACGAGGAGCAGCGCGGACAGCTGTGTGGTAACTGCTGCTTAAAAATGATCCACACATTTATTAGATGTTCTGTTGACGCTCTGTTTACACCTGCTGTTAACATCCGACCTGAGTGATCCCATCACAGGTGTTCAGATTACACCTGCTTCAGTTTATGTGACGTCACTGCTCCATATGCAAACACACACCTTTCATTTCTCTTCACATACAAATGATGTCGTTTTCTGTTTGTTACAGAAAGACAAAGAATCCAGGAAATATTAATGTTATTAATTTCAAACCAGGAAATAGGAACAGGAAAGTGAGCATTTGGCACCATCTAGTGGACTGAAATGCTAATTTATTTTGTTACTTTTTAATGCTTATCCACAAAAAAGTTTGATGTTAATTTGTAACATCAGTTAAAAATATATACTCTAAAAAAAATGTAAGCGATATAATATTGCCACACAAACTGTCGTGATATTTCACTGTATTTGTTCCCCCCATCACCTCCACTACTAATAATAATACACTCAAACAGCTTAACATCCTGTGTGCAACCATAGAAACCACAACAACATTAGCTGGACATAAACTTGCACTATTGTATAGACGCACTTTTGTCGCCGCTTTCACGTCAGACACACCGGTGACGCATCGGAGACTCGTTGCATTCACACTGTTCAGTGTTGTCACAATGTGTCCGCGACCACCTCCCGTGTTTGTGCTTTGGCAGATCAGATAACAATCTAAACATTTTCTGTTTTTATTGCTCCATAGAACAAAGAAATCATTCAAACTCAATCATTTTTGCTTTGAAGACAAAACAACACATTTCACAACATCATCATATACACTTTTAAAAAAACCCTCATCAACATTTTAGCACTTTTCATGACTCTTTCACCTGTCATTGCATCACCTCACACGGACCACGTTAACAGCACTTGTCAACAGAGCCTCTGTTTAATGTGTGCACATGATTTGTTCCATTGTTAACAGGCGAAAACTATGGACAAGTCAAAGTGGCAACAAGTCAATCAATAAATACACCATTAAATAATGACTCAAATGTGCCATTCATTCATTCAAATTGGAATGAAATACATACATGTCTTTATTAAATGTGCCATTCATTCAAATACTCAATTCATTTGATGTAAAAAAAAAAAACCAACAACATATACAATGACTTGACTATTGAATAGACAAGTCATTCTATATGGTTTTTTTTTTCATCAAATGAATAGTTTTTAATGAATTAATGTCACATTTAATAAGACGTGTATATATTTCATTCCAAATTGAATGAATGGCATATTTGAGTCATTATTTAATGGTGTATTGATTGATTGATTTTTGACACTTTGACTCCTCCACACTTTTCACCTGTTAACAATGGAACAAATCGTGTGCACACATTAATCACACAGAAGTCTAATTCATGTGTTTATCATTTTTAAACAGCAGTTACTGGACACCTGGACCCCAACTGTGTGGTCAACAGTCCAGAGAGTGGACCCCTGTCAATTTTTTCTGTGTTTTTATGGCTTTTTTTGGGATTTCTTTGGCCAAAAAATGTGAAATAAAATGGCATAACCCCCTGTTGTTATGTGTGTGGGAAGCCGGGGGAGCACAGCCCAGCCCCAACCCCCCACTACTACAATGGCAGTGGGAG
This sequence comes from Solea senegalensis, assembly GCF_019176455.1. Classification (NCBI taxonomy): domain Eukaryota; kingdom Metazoa; phylum Chordata; class Actinopteri; order Pleuronectiformes; family Soleidae; genus Solea; species Solea senegalensis. The sequence continues at coordinate 5,292,666 of NC_058033.1, forward strand.
CGCGCGTAGCGCGGCCCCGGCGCCGGGGCCAGGCATTCGCAGCGTGCTGGATTTGAACCAGCCACGGCCGGACTGGCACAACCTTGCGGTTGCGGACAAATCCACCACGCCACGAACCCTTTCGCTTGTTGGAACAAGCTTCGGGCGTTTTTCACTTTTCACTTTGGCTGTGGAACCTTAAAAGTGACGTACAAAGGAGTTGAACCTTCAACGTCAGAACTCGAAGGCAGCTCTCTAACCAGCTGAGCTATCTGTCCACACTCTTTCTCCGGTTTTCTCACATCAATTCACTCTCTGCGCTGAAAATTGTGCTTAAAAAGTCACTTGGTCTAAGATTCGAACCCCTGACCTCAGGAACTCTAGTCTTTGATTTAACCACGTGAGCTATTTGTCTTCACTGGGTACATTCTGAACGTTGGAAGTATTTCAATAACAGACTGCCCGTGACTTCACAGGCCTCGGCCTGATGAAATATTTAAGAATGTCTGTCCTATGTCTTGGGCCAGATCTTTGGTGTAGTGGTTAGTGCTCTTGTCTTTGAACCAAGAAGACCTGGGTTCAAGACCCATTTGGAACAACTATCTTTCTGCATGGAGTTTTTCATGTTCTCCCCGTGTCTGTGTGGCTTTTCTCCAGGTTGTCTGGCTTCCTCCCACAGTCCATCGATCATCTACCGCTTTGTCCTCCACCAGAGGGACGCAGTGCCAAGCCCAGCTGTCATGGGGGGCAGAGGCGGGGGTCCACCCTGCACTCTTCACCAGTACGTTCAAAACAATGGTTAGGTAAAGTTCCACTTCAACATTGACTTCATGTAAGATTCGAACCCCTGACCATAGGAACACCAGTCCATGGCTGAACCATGTGAGCTATTGGTCTTTGTATGCTTTGCAGCAAAATTTGGAAGCCTTTCAATAATAGAACCCATGACTTCAAAAAAACCTCAGACTGGTGGAATACTTAATAAAGTCAATCCCAAATGACGGCCCAGATCTTTGGTGTAGTGGTTTGTGCTGTTGCCTTTGGGACAATAAGACCTGGGTTCAAGACCCAGTTGGAACAAGTATCTTTCTGCATGGAGTTTTTCATGTTCTCCCCGTGTCTGTGTGGCTTTTCTCCAGGTTGTCTGGCTTCCTCCCACAGTCCATCGATCATCTACCGATTTGTCCTCCACCAGAGGGACGCAGTGCCAAGCCCAGCTGTCATGGGGGGCATAGGCGGGGGTTCACCCTGCACTATTCACCAGTACATTCAAAACAATGGTTAGGTAAAGTTCCACTTCAACATTGAAGTCATGCAAGATTCGAACCCCTGACCATAGGAACACCAGTCCATGGCTGAACCATGTGAGCTATTGGTCTTTGTATGCTTTGCAGCAAAATTTGAAAGTCTTTCAATAATAGAACCCATGACTTCAAAAAAACCTCAGACTGGTGGAATACTTAATAAAGTCAATCCCAAATGACGGCCCAGATCTTTGGTGTAGTGGTTTGTGCTGTTGCCTTTGGGACGATAAGACCTGGGTTCGAGACCCAGTTGGAACAAGTATCTTTCTGCATGGCGTTTTTCATGTTCTCCCCGTGTCTGTGTGGCTTTTCTCCAGGTTGTCTGGCTTCCTCCCGCAGTCCATCGATCATCTACCGATTTGTCCTCCACCAGAGGGACGCAGTGCCAAGCCCAGCTGTCATGGGGGCCATAGGCGGGGGTCCATCCTGCACTGTTCACCAGTACGTTCAAAACATTGATTAGGTAAAGTTCCACTTCAAAGTTGACTTCATGTAAGATTCGAACCCCTGACCATAGGAACACCAGTCCATGGCTGAACCAGGTGAGCTACTTCTCTTTGTTGTCTTTGCAGCACAATTTGGAAGTCTTTCAATAATAGATCCCATGACTTCAAAAAAACTTCAGACTGGTGGAATACTTAAGAAAGTCGGTCCCAAATGACGGCCCAGATCTTTGGTCTAGTGGTTAATGCTGTTGCCTTTGGGACGATAAGACCTGGGTTCGAGACCCAGTTGGAACAAACATCTTTCTGCATGGCGTTTTTCATGTTCTCCCCGTGTCTGTGTGGCTTTTCTCCAGGTTGTCTGGCTTCCTCCCACAGTCCATCGATCATCTACCGATTTGTCCTCCACCAGAGGGACGCAGTGCCAAGCCCAGCTGTCATGGGCGGCATAGGCGGGGGTCCATCCTGCACTGTTCACCAGTACGTTCAAAACATTGATTAGGTAAAGTTCCACTTCAACATTGACTTCATGTAAGATTCGAACCCCTGACCATAGGAACACCAGTCCATGGCTGAACCATGTGAGCTATTGGTCTTTGTATGCTTTGTAGCAAAATTTGGAAGTCTTTCAATAATAGAACCCATGACTTCAAAAAAACCTCAGACTGGTGAAATACTTAATAAAGTCAATCCCAGATGACGGCCCAGATCTTTGGTGTAGTGGTTAGTGCTGTTGCCTTTGGGACGGTAAGACCTGGGTTCGAGACCCATTTGGAACAACTATCTTTCTGCATGTTCTCCTCGTATGTGTGTGGGTCTTCTTCTGATTCTCCTGCTTCCTCCCACAGTCCAAGAACATAGCTGAGGTCTGTAAAGTCATGGGTAATGTAAATTTGTGAGAGTGAAATGATTGTTTGTCTCTTAAATTCCATGCACAAAGATTCGAGTTCAATGGGGGGTTTGAACCCAGCTCCTCTCGCTTCAAAGGCAAGAGCACAAACCGCTACACCAAAGATCTGGGCCGTCATTTGGGACAGACTTTATTAAGTATTCCACCAGTCTGAGGTTTTTTTGAAGTCATGGGTTCTATTATTGAAAGACTTCCAAATTTTGCTACAAAGCATACAAAGACCAATAGCTCACATGGTTCAGCCATGGACTGGTGTTCCTATGGTCAGGGGTTCGAGTCTTGCATGACTTCAATGTTCAAGTGGAACTTTACCTCACCATTGTTTTGAACGGTGCAGGGTGGACCCCCGCCTATGCCCCCTATGACAGCTGGGCTTGGCACTGCGTCCCTCTGGTGGAGGACAAATCGGTAGATGATCGATGGACTGTGGGAGGAAGCCAGAGAACTCGGAGAAAAGCCACACAGACACGGGGAGAACATGAAAAACTCCATGCAGAATGATACTTGTTCCAAATGGGTCTCGAACCCAGGTCTTATCGTCCCAAAGGCAACAGCACTAACCGCTACACCAAAGATCTGGGCCGCCATTTGGGATTGACTTTATTAAGTATTTCACCAGTCTGAGGTTTTTTTGAAGTCATGGGTTCTATTATTGAAAGACTTCCCAATTTTGTGAAAAGCATACAAAGACCAATAGCTCACATGGTTCAGCCATGGACTGGTGTTCCTATGGTCAGGGGTTCGAATCTTACATGAAGTCAATGTTGAAGTGGAACTTTACCTAACCATTGTTTTGAACGTACTGGTGAAGAGTGCAGGGTGGACCCCCGCCTCTGCCCCCCATGACAGCTGGGCTTGGCACTGCGTCCCTCTGGTGGAGGACAAAGCGGTAGATGATCGATGGACTGTGGGAGGAAGCCAGACAACCTGGAGAAAAGCCACACAGACACGGGGAGAACATGAAAAACTCCATGCAGAAAGATACTTGTTCCAACTGGGTCTTGAACCCAGGTCTTATTGTACCAAAGGCAACAGCACAAACCACTACACCAAAGATCTGGGCCGTCATTTGGGACCGACTTTATTAAGTATTTCACCAGTCTGAGGTTTTTTTGAAGTCATGGGTTCTATTATTGAAAGACTTCCCAATTTTGTAAAAAGCATACAAAGACCAATAGCTCACATGGTTCAGCCATGGACTGGTGTTCCTATGGTCAGGGGTTCGAATCTTACATGACTTCAATGTTGAAGTGGAACTTTACCTAACCATTGTTTTGAACGTACTGGTGAACAGTGCAGGGTGGACCCCCGCCTATGCCCCCCATGACAGCTGGGCTTGGCACTGCGTCCCTCTGGTGGAGGACAAAGCGGTAGATGATCGATGGACTGTGGGAGGAAGCCAGACAACCTGGAGAAAAGCCACACAGACACGGGGAGAACATGAAAAACTCCATGCAGAAAGATAGTTGTTCCAACTGGGTCTTGAACCCAGGTCTTATCGTCCCAAAGGCAACAGCACAAACCACTACACCAAAGATCTGGGCCGTCATTTGGGATTGACTTTATTAAGTATTCCACCAGTCTGAGGTTTTTTTGAAGTCATGGGTTCTATTATTGAAAGACTTCCAAATTTTGCTGCAAAGCATACAAAGACCAATAGCTCACATGGTTCAGCCATGGACTGGTGTTCCTATGGTCAGGGGTTCGAATCTTACATGAAGTCAATGTTGAAGTGGAACTTTACCTAACCATTGTTTTGAACGTACTGGTGAAGAGTGCAGGGTGGACCCCCGCCTATGCCCCCCAGACAGCTGGGCTTGGCACTGCGTCCCTCTGGTGGAGGACAAAGCGGTAGATGATCGATGGACTGTGGGAGGAAGCCAGACAACCTGGAGAAAAGCCACACAGACACGGGGAGAACATGAAAAACTCCATGCAGAAAGATAGTTGTTCCAAATGGGTCTTGAACCCAGGTCTTCTTGGTTCAAAGACAAGAGCACTAACCACTACACCAAAGATCTGGCCCAAGACATAGGACAGACATTCTTAAATATTTCATCAGGCCGAGGCCTGTGAAGTCACGGGCAGTCTGTTATTGAAATACTTCCAACGTTCAGAATGTACCCAGTGAAGACAAATAGCTCACGTGGTTAAATCAAAGACTAGAGTTCCTGAGGTCAGGGGTTCGAATCTTAGACCAAGTGACTTTTTAAGCACAATTTTCAGCGCAGAGAGTGAATTGATGTGAGAAAACCGGAGAAAGAGTGTGGACAGATAGCTCAGCTGGTTAGAGAGCTGCCTTCGAGTTCTGACGTTGAAGGTTCAACTCCTTTGTACGTCACTTTTAAGGTTCCACAGCCAAAGTGAAAAGTGAAAAACGCCCGAAGCTTGTTCCAACAAGCGAAAGGGTTCGTGGCGTGGTGGATTTGTCCGCAACCGCAAGGTTGTGCCAGTCCGGCCGTGGCTGGTTCAAATCCAGCACGCTGCGAATGCCTGGCCCCGGCGCCGGGGCCGCGCTACGCGCGCTCCCACTGCCATTGTAGTAGTGGGGGGTTGGGGCTGGGCTGTGCTCCCCCGGCTTCCCACACACATAACAACAGGGGGTTATGCCATTTTATTTCACATTTTTTGGCCAAAGAAATCCCAAAAAAAGCCATAAAAACACAGAAAAAATTGACAGGGGTCCACTCTCTGGACTGTTGACCACACAGTTGGGGTCCAGGTGTCCAGTAACTGCTGTTTAAAAATGATAAACACATGAATTAGACTTCTGTGTGATTAATGTGTGCACACGATTTGTTCCATTGTTAACAGGTGAAAAGTATGGAGGAGTCAAAGTGTCAAAAATCAATCAATCAATACACCATAAATAATGACTCAAATATGCCATTCATTCAATTTGGAATGAAATATATACACGTCTTATTAAATGTGACATTAATTCATTAAAAACTATTCATTTTAAGAAAAAAAAAACCATATAGAATGACTTGTCTATTCAATAGTCAAGTCATTGTATATGTTGTTGGTTTTTTTTTTTTACATCAAATGAATTGAGTATTTGAATGAATGGCACATTTAATAAAGACATGTATGTATTTCATTCCAATTTGAATGAATGAATGGCACATTTGAGTCATTATTTAATGGTGTATTTATTGATTGACTTGTTGCCACTTTGACTGGTCCATAGTTTTCGCCTGTTAACAATGGAACAAATCATGTGCACACATTAAACAGAGGCTCTGTTGACAAGTGCTGTTAACGTGGTCCGTGTGAGGTGATGCAATGACAGGTGAAAGAGTCATGGTTCGGTCCATGAAAAGTGCTAAAATGTTGATGAGGGTTTTTTTAAAAGTGTAAATGATGATGTTGTGAAATGGGTTGTTTTGTCTTCAAAGCAAAAATGATTGAGTTTGAATGATTTCTTTGTTCTATGGAGCAATAAAAACAGAAAATGTTTAGATTGTTATCTGATCTGCCAAAGCACAAACACGGGAGGTGGTCGCGGACACATTGTGACAACACTGAACAGTGTCAATGCAACGAGTCTCCGATGCGTCACCGGTGTGTCTGACGTGAAAGCGGCGACAAAAGTGCGTCTATACAATAGTGCAAGTTTATGTCCAGCTAATGTTGTTGTGGTTTCTATGGTTGCACACAGGATGTTAAGCTGTTTGAGTGTATTATTAGTAGTGGAGGTGATGGGGGGAACAAATACAGTGAAATATCACGACAGTTTGTGTGGCAAAATTATATTGCTTACATTTTTTTTAGAGTATATATTTTTAACTGATGTTACAAATAACATCAAACTTTTTTGTGGATTAGCATTAAAAAGTAAGAAAATAAATTAGGATTTCAGTCCACTAGATGGTGCCAAATGCTCACTTTCACATTATTTCCTGGTTTGAAATTAATAACATTAATATTTCCTGGATTCTTTGTCTTTCTGTAACAAACAGAAAACAACATCATTTGTATGTGAAGAGAAATGAAAGGTGTGTGTTTGCATATGGAGCAGTGACGTCACATAAACTGAAGCAGGTGTAATCTGAACACCTGTGATGGGATCACTCAGGTCGGATTTTAACAGCAGGTGTGAACAGAGCGTCAACAGAACATCTAATAAATGTGTGGATCATTTTTAAGCAGCAGTTACCACACAGCTGTCCGCGCTGCTCCTCGTCCTCCTCCAGGTCCTCCTGCTCCTGCCGGCTCATGGTCCTGGTTCTGGTCCTGGTCCAAACAATGCTGTAGATCAGTTACAAAGACTTTAAAAATCCAGAAAACATTTCTAAAATCTCAATATTTAACAGAGGATTCTGATGTATTGATAGCAATGATAGCAAAGCCGAAAGCCTCTTTTTACTCTTCACTGTAAAGTCATGGCTTGTTTCTTATTGCCCTAAATTGTGATGATAATGACCTCATTTAACCATGCTTGAAAACACATGAACTGTGACTTTAACTGCAGTTGTTTGTAGGTCTTCAGTCATGAGACATGATGAGACAAAGTAGTATCCAGTTTAAAGTGCTCAAATGTGGTCATTGCAGTAAATGACTATAGAAATGCGAGTAAACTACATTAAAACGTTTTTATTGTCAACTAAATATTGGTCCACATCAACACGGACACTTTTATTTTGAAATTCTACTAAACCACTGCTTCTCAACAGTTTTTTTTTTTACTTAACCTGCCCCCTACTGGCCAGACTAGATACTAATTCTTAACTATTTTAACGGTAAATTGATATTCTTTGTTGACATACTATATTTGGACATTGTTTGACATTTTAGACAGTTTATAAGTGGACAGTTTACTAAATAATACTAAATAATTTTACTAAATAATTTTTGTTGATATTATACTAGGATATTTTTGACAGTTAGTATTTGGACAGTTTTAGACAGTATGAAAGCAGTTGTTGACGTCATACTATATAATTATATATTTGACACTAAATCAGATTTTTTGAAAAAACAGATGCGTTGAAAACACCCACGTACATGGTTAGACGTGATCGTGGATTTGCGGTGGAGCAGTGACGTCACATTAGCAGTAGCAGCCTAGCAGGTGTAATCTGAACACCTGTTATCGGATCGCTCAGGTCGTATGTTAAAAGCAGGTGTGAACAGAGCGACAACAGGGAATCTAAGAAATGTGTGGATCATTTTTAAGCTGGTTACCACACGTTCGTTGCCGCTGCTCCTCGTCCTCTTCTTGTTGTTTCTCTCCGCATGGAAGAATCTCCCACAAGGTAAATGGAACATTCCAAATAGATCGACACAGAGGGGAGGAGTGGAATGTACCAAGTCATGGAAAGTACACAAAGGCTATTAAATCAGTGTGTCTTTGTGCAGGAGCAGCTCCACCTGTAATTAATAACGTTCATGTCCTCGCTGGACAAATAAAAGAAAAATGGCAGCTCAAATTGTTGTTATTTAAAAACATTTTTTCTAAAACAGAGAAAAAACCCCCACCACCTATAGGAAATGCTGCCACCTGCTGGACGTGCTTTCTCCCCCTCATCTTATCAAAGCTCCCCAAATGATCCCGTTTAGCTCTTTATCTTAAAATGATCAACAATAAATGTTGTGACAGTAATTGATATTTTTCCTTGTTGTGTCTTTTATTACTAGGACACTAGACGTTTTGTGTCCATACACACTCATTCCACTGAGCACAAAAAATTTGCTTTTTGAAAATGAAAGGAATCATTGTAGTGTTATGCATTGTTATATTCTACCTTCAGTAAGATGGGTTTTTTTTCACCGACATCTGACCTAATTATTGAGTCCAAAGATTTTAACCCTTTTAATACTATGTTTAACACCATGGTTTTTAGATAAAAAAAAAAATGAGTATATAATTATTTTCAATATTTCTGTGTTGAATTATTACAGTCTGCGATCAATGTGTCAATGATTAGCAGCAACACTTATGATATTGTATAGCATGTTTTTCCTCCATATGCCAAATATGACCAAAAAACAATGCCATCTGGTGGAGAGTAGTAGAAATGATCACTTCCAAAGAAAAAGCTGACTGACCCCCAGATATAATAAAATGCATGTATTATGATTTAATGCAAGTGAGATCAAAAATTGATGTTTGAATTGTTGTTTCAATGGCAAATTGCTACACAACAAAAAGGAAAAAACATGCTATTTCCACTAGATGGCACTGTCACAATTCACCACTTCACGTCCAACCATATGTGCAGTTCTGCACAAATCAAACCTGCCACAAACTCGATGATACAAACATATGACATGAGGTACACTTGGCTGTTCTCCCAGTGTGGTGGAATTATTTACCAAGATGTGGTGTTCACCATTGTTAAATCATCGCAGCCCCTACTCAAAATATCCAATAACGACTCTGTACGCTGCAATTTGAAATTAGTTTTTACTTAAAAAAAAGATCAAAATAAAGTTGTACAATTGAACCAAAATAAGTTGCCATGTTACACTTTTCAGCTCTACACACATACAGTCACTCTGTCTGTTTGTCTATGTGTGTTGTGTGTGTGTGAGTGAAAGTGTTAACCAGCATCACTCTGTTTTTGTTTTTGTGTGCTGCTAACGATGTGGCGTCTCGTGTCCTGCTGCAGATTGTCCGTCCAAATTGTCCAAAAACAGATGAGACTCAGATGAGAGTCACATTTCTCTGTGTGGGTGTGTGTGTGTGTCTGTGTCCACAGTGTTTTTTTATATATAAAGAAAGGGTTTTAAAATCATTGTTCAGACACACAAACAAACACTGACTTCATCATCTTCTGCTGCAGATTTGATGTCTTATGGGAAAAACACACAAATTTTTCTTTTAAATTCCCAGCAATGTAATGGTTGGACTCGTGTCTCCACAGACACACACCCACTCACACTTACACACACACACACACACACACACACACTGACCTAAAATAACCTCATATCTTCAACATTTGAAAACCAGGAGACGGACATTTTCTCTTTAAAATCTCTCGACAAAAAAAAAAGCTGGTGAGCGCTCTGGGTCTACGTCTGCACAGTGAGGGGTGTGGTTTAAGGAGTGGGGGTGGAGCTATAGATTTCACATTCATTGTTGAATATATTTTTTATTGTTATTATTATTATTATTATTATTATTATTAATAATAATAATTTGTATTCACCAGGTATCAGAAGTATTTGGGCAGTTGATACCTGTTCACATTTAGAGTCTGAAAGTTTCCTACACAAATACAGTCCAGATTTAAAGGGATAGTTCGGGATAGTTTTTTCCTTCTGAAATGTACACTGTGTGCGACCATCACTGAAAACATGGCGTGGACAAAAGCAAAAACAGATTTTAGCCATTGAACTAAAAGGCTCACAATTAAATCCATTTAATCCATCTGGTGACGAGACTGCAGATTGTAATTCACTGATGCTTTCCTCCAGTCATTTTTGAAAAGTATGCCGTTTTTCTCTGGAATAATTTGTAGAAACATGGTGGCCTTCACAAATTGAGGCCCACAAAGGTCTACAAAAACCAAACATTTTGTATTTAATTTTAAAGTGATATTAGAGTAATACAAACAGAGTTATGGGTAATATATCTATTTTTCTGCTCGTGGACCCTGCTAATTCTTGCACACTGGACCTTTAACAAAAAGCTCACATTATAAAATCAAAGCCTGCTGAAGTCTATGATATCCAAAGTATATGTTTGGTACTTTATCTTGCTACTAGATATCATTTTAGGGCTGCCAACTGAAGTTTGTGTACCACTCACTGTCCTGCACCAATTTTAGCTCGCAACACAAGCTGCTCGTCTTCTGCTGCAAAATTTGATAAAAGTATGCCACTAAAGTAAATCCGAACAACGGATTTCAAACACCAAAGTAATAAAATAAAACATTTGCACTTACTGACGGAGGCAGCAGTGGACCAACAGCTCCCATGTGCTGTGATTTAAAATCACAGATTTTCTCTATGGGCTTTGGTGCAGGGAGTAAGCGGTTTACAAAGTGGTACAAACTCCGTCTTTACAGTGAGGTAAAGTGAAAAACAACTTCTGAACATATCACAGACTTAAGCAGGCATAGATTTTATAAGATGAGCCATTTGTTAAATGGCCAATAGCAGCTTATGTGTCAGAAGTCAACACTCAAAGTAGCTTTGAAAAAACAAACCCTGAACTATCTCTTTAACACGTCTCCTCCTTCAAGTGGCGTCATCTTTTTCATTATTGCGATGCATAAAATCCTTGAAGATGATTTACAAAAAAAACAAACAGTTCACTACAGTATCTGTTATGTACATCTGTTTAAAAAGCAAGCATGTTACACAGTTGTCTCCTATGTACAGCTAGAGTTATTTAGTTTGTCATGGAATATACATATTTACTTATTTTCACAGTTTTCTATCTTTGCTCATATATTCATAGATTATTCTTTTTCTTTTTTTACTTTTAAATTATGAATACAAATATTTTTCCTCATATCTTCACAGCACTGGGCAACAGCTCTCGCCCGTGCTGCCACTTGTTGATATCTAGTAAGATTGTTGTCTCTTGAACGCTGTTTGTGTAGCAAATACTGTTCCGTTTCAAAACAATCTTGATTGTGGTTCAGTGTTTTTTCTTTTGCCAATTCACAGCGATCCCAAAGGGAAAAAAACAACACAGTTTGAGTTTCAAGTTTACAGTTTTCTGGTCTTCGTCTTTATCATAAATCATGATATTATTTTGTTTCCTCCTCTGTCGCTGAAGTCGATTCCCGTGATTCAAAAAAATAGTAAAACTAAAAACAGTCTGCCTCTGGTTTCCACAGACTTCAGGGAGAAGTCGTCAAGCCTCGGCAAGTCCTGACCTCTCTGCTCCTCTGTCGGTGCTGTCTCGCCCCCCTGGAGGTGACCTGATGTTGTGTGTGTGACTCCTGTTCCTTTGTGGGTAGTTTGTGGTTGTTGCGATCGAAGAGTTTCTTTTTTTCTTTGTCTATTGTTATTGGAATTAAGGCACTTGAGAGGTTTTTGGTTTTCACGGGAGCTCAGAGGAGACCAGGGCGAGGCCTGAGCTCTGGCGGAGGGGAGGCCCGGCGTGAACGGCCTTGGGACAGTCGGGCGTCAGCACCCGTCCGTTCTCCCCAACGCTGCCCGTGATAGACAGACGGGCCTTGTTCCTCATGGCTTCAGTAAATGTGAGCTGGGGACAAAGAGACGAGGACAGGTTTGTGTTTGGAACAGTTTGAAAAAATGATGTGTTTGCAGATTGGAGTTTTAAAAACATTTCAATTCACATTTTTCCAGTCTATTTTTCAAGTGCTAAAACACAAACACTTAAGTAGTTTCCATTAATTTTACTGCCACTGCAAATATCTAATACACTTGACTATATTTTCACAAAGTATATATATAAATATATGTATATATATATATAAATGTATATATATATAAAATAATAAAAAAAAGATAAAACCTAAGTTAAAATTACAGCAATTAACCCTTTTTGTATTTAATAGTTTTTCTGTTATGACTGAAATAATTTAAGACAATTTAAGTGGTGAGGTGTGCGGAGTTTCAGTGTTGTCCAGCAGAGGGCAGCAAAGGCCCACTGGAGTGAAATGTTGTGATATAATTTCTGTTCCCAAAAGGCCACAACATTTGAGGTGTAACAATAATTAACTGTCCCCACATACGGGTCATTATCATGGGTGGGGCTACTGTATGTGTTGCTATTTTATTAACAGATCACAGCAGTACATTTCAATGAAAATATATGTAAAAAAAAATTGTGTATGGACAGCAAGAAATATAAAATTAACTTTAATTATTTAATTTAATTATAATCTAGTTAGGCAGTAACATTTTACATTTTAAATGTGTTGTTTTGCGTTCGCTAAAATGTTCAATGCTCACATGACAATGTACCAAAAACCTCAGACTTAATTCATGTCTAAACTAAAGATTAAAGCTGTTGACCAACAAATTCTTCAAGATGTTGAAATATCACCAAAAATTATAAGTAAGTAAATAAATAAAAAACGCTAACAAATGGGCAATAATGACCTACATTCTTCTACAATTAGCTTAGCTTATGTACTTCAAACTAAAACTCCAATCTGCTTTGTTCAAAAACAACAAGTAGTATAAATGTACATGTATATGTATGTAAAGTCAGAAGACATCTTTCACTGTGATATGTGATATGAAGCCAGCCTCATACTACACAGTGAGTGATTGATCGTAGCAGGCAGCCGGACAGGTGTGGGGACAGGTGGGGAACAGGGAAGCTGACTTAGCAACAGTGAAGCTAATGAAGTTGGTGCTGAAGTGCTGATGGGGGACACATAACACTGTCGGACAGATATATACAACGAGTGAGACGAAAGAGTGAAGCGGTCGAGGGCCTTAGGGAAATATCCGGAGACAACAGCTGCACGTCAATATCAGCTCATCACTAGGGATTGATCAGTCAGGTTTAATGTTTACATATATACTGCTTAAATGGTTTTAAATATAGGGTTTCCTGCGCTCTTTTTAAATATGCTCTATGGTTGTACATTGATGGACAGAATTGAGGCAATAATGTCCCAGAGCTGCAGTTTTTTTCACCACAGTCACGTTTCTGCAAACTGCATGTTTCTGAACCACAATGATTTGGTGTCTTAAACAGTGAAAACAGTCCCAGTTTGGCAGTTGGCAGGTCCACAACCATGAGGTTGTTCAGATCTGGAGGATTTAGTTTCACCACCACTGGGTTTTTTTGATCCGGCAGGTTCAGCTTCATAAGGAAGGGCCCCAATCTTGTCTATGTCCACTATATCTTTGTGGAACCAAACTTGCCACTTTGTGCACAGAATCAACCCTTGAAGTACAGCGAACACCCACCCCGCCTACCAAGTAAAGGTACTTTTCTCAGTCAAAATGCCAGTCTGACCCAGTACGGGTCCGGCTTGCAGCATGGGCTGCTTTTGCTGTGACACTACATGGTGTCATTTTGTTTCATGACAGCCTTATAGTAGTTTTACTATTTTGAAAATACAAAACTACAGCACACTAGTGATATTTGAACACCTTTTTAAAAAAAGTGAAGCAGGATTTTAAACCCAAAAAGCTTCAGAGTGTCATTACGATGGTTACATTTCGTGCTGTCTGTCAGCGGAAAACCAGCCATGCAAGATCAGGGCTGCTGGAAAAGAAGCAGAGAAAACTGCTGTGGGAGGAAGTGAGGAAGAGTAAATAACTGTCTGACTGACCACGACCAAGATGTCTTGATTTTTTTTTCATTTCGTCACACATATAAACTGATTAGAGCAGCCACTCCGACCGTGAAATACCTGCAACTCAGCTGCTATTTCTGAGAATAGATCTCTTGCCTGTTTTCACCACAAGCCTCAGCCTGTTTCACACCTCCAACATATTCATATTGAAGAGTCCTGAGTATTTATAGTATTTAAAAGTATCTTATTTATGGAAATCTGTAAAATAGCACCAGTGCGACAGCAGACAGACGACACAAGTGCTTACGATGTCACACACTGTACCACAACACCACTGTCACTCTTTTGCCACCAAATCCTCGATATGAAGCATATAAGGCAATTTGCCCGAATGTAACGCGGTTTGCAGAAAAGTGACCAGTCTGTGAACACTGGGTGACTCGCTCGTAGAAAACAGAGCACTGAAGTTTCAGAGGGTAAAAGAGTAGACATTGGATGGACGAATGCTCTGCAGCATGATGAAATGTCCTCACAGGAGTAGACACGTGTGTACAAATACGACATTGATCCTCATTCACCGTGTCTTTCTTGCCTTATGTGAGCCCAGAAAAGCACCAGATCTCAACAGTGAGACTTTTTATTTTTTAGCAAATATTGACACTCAAAAGTGTACCATCAAGAAGAGAAATGCACTTCATAATTTTTTTTATGCCAAATTAAACTGCTATTGTCCTATCTATGTAAACGTGCGTTTTCACTCTCGTATTTTATACCCACTAACTTAAAACATTAGTTTCTAATTAGAGAGCGAATTTTGATCAGGGCGATCAGTCATGGCCTTTATTTAATTCATGTGAGCACCGGGCATGAAGATTATCTTCCCACTGAGTTCAGGATGAGTAATACATTCTAAAAATTTTGGCAGGGAAATGGGTCACACCGCATTGCCCGCTTGATAAATGAGGGCCAAAGTCTGCAGCCACACAAGCCGTGAAGCGGTCGAAGAAGCGACGTCATGTCTGAGGATGACTCATTGCTTCCTGTCACACTGAGGAAACAAAAAAAAAGAAGAGGTTTGGAACGCAGACCAGGATGTCACATGACCACATAGTGAGCGGATAAGACAGAAGTGGGTATGCGTTTTGCCACTGGTCACGACAGTCACTCAGCATGACGATAGCTAGCACAGGGTTACGGTAGGTTTCACTTACAGTCTCTGTGCAGCGAGCTAGTGAGGGGGGAAGGGGGGATGGGGAGCAAAGGCTTGGACGAAACCCTCTACGAAAAACTCCTAACTACATCTTATCAGCTCCCCCATCGCTGCCATACCCACGGAAAACCTCGCTAAACTCAGCTAAGTTGTGGATGCTGGGTCTCGGGCTCTGGGTTTGGCTCTGGCTAGGCTCGGGGCTTTGGTGCGGGCTGGGGAAGCGGTGGTTGTGATGGGGGTGTTGAGACGGGGACTGGGCCTCCACCTTCATTCTCTTGGCCTCGTTGCGTGACTTGTAGCAGAATTCGATGAGGGCCACCAGCATGGCCAGGCCCAGGCCTCCGACGAGGATGTAGAAGACCCCCGCCACGTTGCTCAGGCTCAGGGCCTGCGATGACTTGTCCTGTGGCCGACGGGGAGAGGGACAAAAAAAAATCAGTGCTGGTTTTAGCAGCAATTGCATACAATCACTTCACATTTATACACAAATAACACAAGTTCAATAATCTTTACATCATGCACACACACACACACAACTTTTTTACACTTCCTCTCACCTTTCAGTCTACTCCTGATCTACCCCAAACATTAGAAAACTAGAGGGTCAGTTCAAGCAAACTATGACATTTTCTAAAAGAACTCCAGGGTTTCTCGACATGTCGACAGTTTTGATTTGAATTACCAAGCTTTTGAAAAATGCACCATTAAGATTTTTGTTTCTTCAACTTCATCGCAGTGGACAAACAAGGCAATTGCAATGGCCGTCAATTTGGACCCCCATATTTTTACAGTAGCCCATAATGGACAAACTAAACATCTTCTGAGTTTCACAAATCAAAAGGTAGTATTTGATTATTTTAACCTATATTTGTGTTTTCTATTGCTCCTTTAAAAACGTATTCACGTAAATAAATTAATGAATTTTTATCAATGAATTTACTTTAAATAAAAAAAACGAAACAAAAAATAATCTCCTGAAAAGTGTCACAGTATGAACTACGACGACTGTTTGGATTGTTGACAAAAGGTTACATGGTAACCAGGGTGACTTTGTCAAGGACTTTCCAGGACCAATTCCCTCAAATTCAAGGACGGAATGTGCTGAAACAGCTTAAGATGGGAGGTCAACTTGTAAGAGCTGCTTTGCCCTTGGCTTCCGCTTTCATTGATTTGCAGCATCTGGACAAGTGATTGTCCTCGGGATCTTGGACAAGGCAGTTTTTGTATTTTTCCTTGGTGAGCCAAAGATCTTGGAATTTTCATTTCCCAGGTATCCCGTTATCATTTGATCTTTCTTGCTTAATGTTACTCGCCCATTGTTCGTTATGACTTCACGTTTGTTCTTACGTACATCAAGTAATGCAGGGCATGAAACAGTAGGTGGCGTCTTTACAAACAAGGAAGATATTTACCTGAATATCAACTTAACCTAAATTAAGCACTTTCACTGACCCATGTCTACTTATAATACTTAATAATAAACTGGTGAACTTTCTTCTCATTACAGCCTAAATTCACTCTGGTTTAAAGGCTTTAAACTAGGGCTGATTTTGACGATTTTGAATAAATATCTAATTGCGGTTATTTTGACAGGAATTGTGATTGAGATGCAATTTGCAAATAGTTGATTTTTTTTTTACTTCCCATTTTCACCCGAAAAACCTATTCCAAATGATCACTGTGTGATATTTGTGCAGACCTGTGTGAAACAAAGACGTTCTCATCGGTCTGTAGAGTATGCTTTGTATGGGTCAAGACAATAATTCATCTAAAATGATATTTTATGTTCGATTAATTGTTCAGCGCTACCACAGAGAGTCCCTTAAAATCTGTTGACAGCATGTTATGTGGATTATCCACAGCCTCGAGACGCTGCGGCTGTTATTTAAAGAAGGTAATTAAAACTGTCTGCATGGCTAGATACAATGGGTTGTACTTCTTTTTTTTTTGGATGAACTGGCCCTTTAAGGTCCCTCTGCATTTGACGCGCTGCTCTGCCTGTCACCTTTTTTTAAAACTCTTTCTCTACTCTCATGTATGCAGGTGACGCGTCTGAGCTGTGACTCCTGCCCTCTCCCTGTTATTTATCTCCCTTCATCAAATAAACCAGACATCCTCACAGAGGTCTTCAACTGATTACCGCCACACAAGCGACTGTCTGTCATGCTTACGTCTCATTTGCAGGTGATGTAGAGTGTATGTGTGTGTGTGTGTGTCGTGATTAAGGGTCTGACTGGGGAGGACGTGCCTGACGTGGACTCTATATACATGCTGCTTTGTTTCAAATGTGGCGACCCCTCTTCATGCCCCAGTGCATCAGCAGTCAGTCGTCAGTGTGCGACGTGTTTATTAACAGTAGAGTAGAATGTAGAGTGACATACAGTGCAGTAATGTATGAACATGCCTTGGCATCGTCTTACATGTGGAGTGTGAGTCTTCACAAAAGTGTTAGCGCTGAGTCATGCCTTGTTTCTGTCATGCTGTATCTCCCTAAGGCTACGCCTCAAGTCTCTACCTGCACGTCTGTCACTCGCTCTCAGAGTGTGTGTGTTTGTGTTTGTGTGATACAGTATCAGTCGAGTATGTACGGAAGCCTACTGCCGCCATGTCAGAAAAATCTAAAATATCAAGATATTTTAACGTTAGTATGACATACGACCTCGAGAAACTAATCTAAAAACGTCACAAATGACCTCATCGTGACCTAAAAAAATGTGTCACATTATTACCTCATTAATGACGTCATTATAATCTGACATGTTTCATGTTCTAACCTAATAATAAGAAGTTTATTAATATAGCACCTTTTTAAACATAGCGTGTTTTCATAGGCCAACCGAGATGGCAGACAAGCAAATAAACAAAAGCAGCAAGAAGAAATAAAAGTACAATAATAACGGTAATAAAAAATAATATATAAAGCAATTAAAAACAAGGTTTATGGGCGTTAGATAGTAACTGTCAATGTAAAGGTCAAAGTAAGAGTCAGGAAGATAATATAGGAATAAATAAATAAAAAATTCAATATTATAACAAAAACAACCTCATTGAAAATATAGTATAATGTCTTACATGATTGTAAAATAATAACAATTCATGTTATATCTGTAAACTATTTAATTTCAAAAGGAAACCTTTTGTGTCATAAATGAAGTGAAGTGAGAACAGGGAATGTTTTAAGTTATAGTGTCATATATTATCTCATTATAATGTGAAATATTTAATGTTGTAATGCCATAAATTTTAATGTAACATCTTTTCAGTTTTTACTGCCATAAATACTCTCATTACATCTTGAAATTTTTCAGGTTCTAGTGTCATGAATTCTCTCGTTATAAAGGAAACCATTCCATGTTCTGACATCATAATAATGTAAAATGTTACACTTTATAACATCACAATTAAGGTCATTATTACGTGAGATTAATTATGGTTCCTTGTTATCTCGATGTCACGTTTAAAGTGTTATAATGACGATAAATCCCTGTTTGGAGAAGTCAAACTCAAATTATATAAAAAAATTTACCTCAGCATTCAAGGCTAATGATTAAAATGATGTGTGAATAATGAGATCATCTATCATTTCTTCATGTAACGTGATGAGGTTGTGCGTCATAATAACGTCAAAATGTCTTCTTATAAAGTGAAACCTGTTTTAATGTGTAAATGATAATTTTTTTAATAATCTCTCTGGCATGGCGGCGGTACGTGTCCGTCAGTGTGCGTGTAGAGACAAAGAGAGGAGGAGGAGGAGGAGGGGAGGCTCCCGGGCTGGTGGAGACTGACCTTACTTCCCGAGTCCTTGGGTCCACACTCCCCTTTATCGTACCACCATTTGTTTTTCAGTTTGTCTAAGACTCCTGCTTCACTCAGTTTCAATACGGCAAGGTTTACAGGCGTTCTTCAAATCACGAGGGGGGGCCGGGGGGGGAAGGGCGAGGTGGGGAAAATAACATAAATAACATCATAGGACATGTTATTTTATGTTATTCAATCAGAAGAAGCCCAACAAGAGCAGCTCAGTACTCTTCACAAAGCGACGAAGCCGGTAATGAGCCCCATTCAGCGCTACATGTCTCTTTGCTCGTGGTCGTTTGTTGGGTTTATTGGCGGGTGGACGCTAACGGGGGAGGGGCGGAGCTAACAGACATATACGCACGGGGCTCCGGCTGCGTCGCTTTCCTGGAACAGGTACATACTGCCGGGACTTTTATTACAATAAATATGGAGGCCACTACTGTCAACCCAAAACTATTGGCTCGGAAATTTGCGCTTGACGCTCTAGCAGTATGATTAATACCCAAGATTTAATATGCTACATGACGTAGCGCACCTGTGATGCTAACATTCAGATCTCCCCGCTAATGCTACAAAAGCGGCGCAGCAAATATTCTTGCTTCAACAGTACTCGCTCTCCTCTCGGGGGTTTTTAAAATTCTTCCTGAGTGTCGACCCGGCAGATGCCCCTGTTACCAGCAACAACACATTTCTCTTTTACCCGCATGAAGGTCACATGGGCATAGCGACATAGCGGCTAACCTTCTCGCCACCGCCTCCGCTGCCACACTCTCCTTTGTCGTACCACCACTTGTTTTTCAATTTGTCCAACAGGCCTTGTTCATTGAGTTTTAACACTGCCAGGTTAACTGCACTTCTTGAAAACGATAAGACATATTATTTGGGTGAGAGGGGGGTGAGTATGCTGTCCAAATTGAGAGGGAAGGGGGTAAAGGGGGGAGGGGAGGGAGAAAGGAGGGAGGAGTAGCAGTGAGAGAGGGGACAAGGGTGGAAAAGTGCATCAATGCTCTAGCGGTTACATCCCAACCCAGGACCCAAATACACGCTGAACACAAATCTCTCCTAAAGGAAGAAGGGAACGACAACAACAGCGACGAGCGACTGTTTTGTATCTCTTACTTAAGTCTGTCTCTAAATTTATCTTTCATTCTATCCGAGCGAGGAAATAAAACATCAGTGGGAATGATCTAATTTTTTCCAGCCACATTTTCAACGTTAAACAACAGTTCAGTCAACGATCAATCATCGTTAAATCGCGAGAAAATCTAAGTGATATCAAGATGATTATTATGACTGGAAAAACAAAACCAGTGCCTAATTCTAACAGCAAACATTGACACAATCAGCAGTCACGGAATATCAACATCAGCCGCTGCTTTTGAAATTTTGGACTCGTTTTACATGGTGTTTGCACGTCGGCCAATTTAAAACTCACAGGATTTTTCTGAGTAATAAGCTTTTCTGGAAAAATCGCAGTTGATCATTTTAATTGGGTTTATTCGAAGGCTGCTGTAGTGATGTATGACGGTAGTTGAGAGAGATTTGCCTTAGTGTGTATTTTGATCCTTTTTTAATTTATTTGTCTCCTCATTTAAGTCTAAAAAAAAAGAAAACAGTCAATAATGCAGATGAATCAGAGATACAAAGCAACACAGCTGATATTTCAGTTTTAAGGTGTGGAGCCATGTGAAACCACAGCCCTGACCAACAGTGTTGCCCACTCCTGATGCTGCTGGTGTGTTTCCTCGCCGATATCATGGACAAGTGACTGACAGAAGATGATAATCCCCCGAAAAACAGCAACGCAGAGGCTCTACCGTGATCTGTCAGGAACTCTTCCTGCTAAAAGCAGTGGCTGAACACTGGCACCAGCTCGGCTGCAAAACAAACCAGCAGCTGATCTGATCGATGTCAGGCTCCAGGAATTTACACAAAACAACAACAAACGGAAGTTTGATTTACTTCTTTGTCTTTCAATGTAGATAATGAAAGCAACACTATGTGACTTGTTCTGGATGCTACAGTGCTCTCAAATGTGTTTAATTTACACCGGCCAGGGGTTTTAAAGCACATTAACGAGAGAAGTTTGGGAAAATGAACATGAACACGTGCCGTTTTAACCAGCTGTTTTTGTGGAAGCACAAATGTTCCAGTGACATAACAAAAAGTGTGAAAACGTCGTAAAGTCTACTGAAGTGACCTCAGTTTAGCTTTATTCTTATTTAGTCTTGACCTGACCATACTATCAGTAAATTCTACATTTCGCACAGTGTTTCTACCCATTCAACAGGTTCAGTTGCAGAGTGAGGTTTAAAGACACTCAGTGACCCATCACTATGACTCCGGAGTTGCTATTTTAAGGTTGTTTATAAAAAAAGAATAGTTACATAGTGTACTTTAATGTTTGGCTCATGCTTTCAATTCATTCTCTCCCCAATTACAAATGATGAATGGACGCTGTGCTCGACTATCATCTATTTATGGAGCACAGTTGCTATCATTTGTTCAACAATGTTCCTGTGCCGCCACGGGAATAAATGAAAGCTCAAGCAATCATGGGGTAAACGGTTTGCACACACACACACACACACACACGCACGCATCTGTGCACTTTTTGCCTTTCGTGTATTTATCGGTTCCCTGCAGTGAGACCTTGCCATCAGGTTTTGATCGATGAGCGTGCGGATTGAAAGTGCAAACTCCCCTCAGTAATGACGCCAGATTCTCTGGCAGGTCTGTAAATTCCACTCTGTTCCGAGAGGCAGTGACAGAGTCTGGCAGCGTTACCCAGGGCTGAGCGTTCACATGACTCCCAAAACACTATTCCAGTCATTTAGTCGCAAAGAAAGAAACAGTCAACCGTGAAGGAAAACAAAGAGTGTCGAGCTAAATATCACACACTAATTAGGTTTGTTTATAAAAATGCAAATGATCTCAAATGAGACATTTTCTCAGAGTTAGCTGTACCAGAGGCCTCAAGCATGCCATTCCAACGTCTTTGCTCAAACAGCAAGCACAAGCACAGAGATTTTACCTGGTGTGGAGAGCTGTAAAGAAAAGACAAATGAAATAAAACAAACACCACTGCGTCATTACAACCACCCCAGCATGCATGCAACAAATACAGATGTCAAACAAACAAACAAACAAACAAAAAAAGCCATGACTCCTGCCCTGAAACTAACGTCTAAGTGAAATGAAAACGCCGCCACCCGCCCACACCCAGCAGTAAGAGGAGACAGAGATAGAAAAGGCGGCACACCAGGGAAGGTGGAATACCATAACAACACGTAGAACATATTGTTACACTATTCCACCCACCTTAACTGTGAACCCTTGGGTGTAGCGACTCCGTAGCCTTTGGAGTCCAAGTTGCCTCCCACTTTCATTGTGTCGCAGGGCTTCCGCTGCTCTGTGTACTCGTTCATCGTGGACTCCAAGAGGAAGGCGTATTTCCCTTTGGACTTGCGGACGCGCGCAACGCCCTCGGCCGTGGTCTTAGTGAAGACCGTGGGCTCGGCCGACTTCATGTAGCCCCACATCTTCTCGTAGACGGCGATTTTTGAGCGCTGTGGGTTTTTTTTTCGAAGACGGTTAAAAGGTTTGAAGACAGGTGAGGTGTGTGTGTGTGTGTGTGTGAGAGAGAGAGAAAGAAATCACAACAACAGGCAGAAGAACCACAGTTTACAAGCTGGTTTCCCAAACTCTCTCTATATGGGGGACTCACTTTTTAAGATGGCAAAATCAAAATCCTAACATTAATCCTATGTATGTATGTATATATAATGTATAATTTGGGTAATTTACAGCCTTATCAGTAACACCTAATATCATTTTGAATTGCCAAACTAATCTTTACCAATAAATGTTTGATAAAATAATTAAAACTTAGTATGCATGTTATTCAACATTTACTTAAATTAAGGATAACATTTGTTTGGGGGACCTCAAAAAATCTCCCAATGGTTTAAACTACTTCATTTAATTTCATTATAATCTCACCAGAATTTATATAAAAAGGATCAATTCATAATAATTAACAGGCAATACAATAGGCCCCTTGCAGAGCAGCCATTTTGAAAAATGTAAACAATCAAAAGAATGAAGGCTGAGTTCCATTTAGCTTCCTCAGTTTCTGGGTGAATGCTTTCCTGCTAAAATATGTCAAAATGGCTGCCATTTAATTATTGTTTTCATGCTTAAATACCAAAATCTCTCATACTGAAAGATATTGTTGTGCTTTAACCTTCTTTTATAATGAAACACAAAAAAACTCACACTGCTACACTCCATGTCATAAAAAACAAGCTAAATCCACAGTCTCTTCAGAATAATGAATTCTAAAAATCAGTCATATAAGGTCATGTCAGAAATGTAAAAAAAACCAGCTTTTACTGCAGTGTGTGTCGTCGTCGTGTGCCAATAAAACCCTCCACCATGCTGTAGTCTAAGTAATGAAAGATGCGGCACAAATTCACAGAACCTCCTGCATAATCAATGCGTCCAATGAAAGCCAAAAATCTGTCATACTGTACAGAAGCTCGTCAAAGGAGACGCCAGAAAAACTTTTTACCACAGTATGTGTGCCAAAAAACTAAACACCAAGCTACAGTCTAAATGATGACTGTGCCAAAATACACTGTGCTGTTGACAATTATGTAAAAATGTTAAAATAAACTACAGTCTATACGACCAAAAAGCCAAAATACAGCACAAAACTCACAATGTCTAAGTAATAATGTATCCTAAAAAATACCAAACTACATCATACTGTACACAAGCATGTCCAAAAAGGGCCATAAAGGTTTTAGTATGTTGTTGCCTGCACAAAAAATGCCATACGACTGAGTCTATATCATAAAAACACCAAAAACCAACAAAAATCCACAGGAATTACGTCATAATGCATCTTAAAAATGTCCCTTACTGTTTTACTACAGTAAGTTCTTGCACGTATAGATTTTTTTTAATGATTAATAAAACATTAACTCTATGTGGCACATTCATAGTTTTAGAGATATTTCAAGTTAAAAGTCCAATTTCTGCACTTTTTAAATGGACAAATTCTCAACTTAAAGATGTAATAAAAACATCCTTACAGCTGCCGTGTAGTGCACAATTAAAATAAAAAAACAAAATAATAACTAGAATTTATCAATGGAAGTTCTAATCATAATCATAGGAAGCAGCGTTGTCATGGAAACCGGTCAAACTAGAGCACTGACTCACCCTGAAGAACTCTTTTGTGGAGCCGGAGTCCAGAGTGCCGTAGGCGATGTCGGTCTGTTTGGCCAGATCCTCGGCGCTCTCGATGGGTGACACCATCCTCTCCACGGTGAGGAAGGCAGCCAGGTTCGCCGTGTACGACGAGATGATGATGAGCGTGAAGAACCACCAGACTCCGCCCACTATTCTGCCTGATAAAGATCTTCAGGTGGAGGGAGAAGGAGAAAGAGTAGAAGCGAGAAAAAAGGAGGGGGAGGAGAGTTTGGATGGAAGTAACGAGAGGAAGTAACGTAACGTAATAAAGGTAAAATCGGGGAAGAGAAGGGGGAGAGAAAAGAGAAAACAGTTATTATTGAAAATAGAATGAGAGATTAGACAATTATACTTGACTGTAACTCAATCAAACATTATTAATAAAGCACTTTTCATATAAGGCAATGCAACAAATCAGAGAAAAAAACAGTAATGGAGAAGTGAGGAAAAGAAGAGGTGAAAACAAAACAACACATATATAAAACTTCTGAGATTAAAGTCAGAATCCTGAGGAAAAATTCAGATTAATTTAGAAGTCTGACTTTTTCCTCAGAATTGCGATTCATTTTCTCAGCTCGCTGACTTTTAATTTTTTTAAAATTTTGTTTCCAAATAAAGTTTCTGTTTCCGTGTGGATGAAACCTAAATGAATTGTCATGACCTAAATATTTATCAAGATCATATTACCATACCAACATTCATAGCACACTGCTACTAATATTATATTACTATGTCGTTTCTGTACTGTAATGTCAAAGTGTTGTAAAGCAGACCACCACAAAGGGGAGCTCTAACAACACAAACCCTCCACAGCTGTTATTTATCCTTCATTAGAGCAGATTGCCTCATAAAAAGTCCCACATGCTTGCATTGACCACCTTTACTGAGAATGAAAAGGTACACTACCCTCCCAGTTTGTTTATTGGATGGATATAAAAAAGAAAAAAGAAGAGATGACCTCTCGCCATCGCGGTGAGGACACTGTTCTTTTCCTGTTTGTTCGCTCGGGGGAGACAGATAGCTCGCTGCTCTGGAGCAGCGCGAGGTCGTGAGGAGAATCTTAAACCGTAAATGCTGCATTGAGGAGAACAAACAAGATCTCCCCTCGGTGCGAGTCGAACAGCGGAGGAAACAAAACCCCCAGGCCTTGCGCCTTGTCAGATAGACAGGGAGAAAAGAGAGATGTGAGGAGGAGAAGAGGGAAAAGAGTCGTCTGGCAACAGTCCCTGTTTTCCTGGCCCGTATTTCAACTGTGATTCTTTTTGAAATGTGTCCAAATCCCATTGTCCCCGGCAAACACTCTGTTCTCTCTGCACGGAGCGTCATTTTCTATACAACCTATACATTATACATTAAAGAAATGGTTGTGTCCACTGCAGCTGCATGACATAGTGATAAAAAACCAGCCGTGTTCCCTCATAAAACATAACTGAACAACAGGCTCACCTGTTAAAACCGATGCCCTCTTACGTCTATGATATAGCCACAATATGTTTTCACTCTCAGCTCACAACCTCAGTGAGCTGAAAATCAGTCATTTTACAACACAGACACACAGGAGCTGTTGATCCACAACTGCATCCATCACCGCAGTTCAGATGTTTTATTTTGTGACTTTGGTGTTTGAAATCCTTTGTTTGGATTTACCTCGGAGACAAACACTTACCAAACGAGGTAGCGGGAGACCAACGGCTCCCACGTCCCTGCGAGGGAAAATCGTTGATTTTCTCCAAGGACTTTGGTGTGGGAGAGTGGGGAGTTTGAAAAAACAGTCTTACAGCAAGTTAAAATGTTTATCATGTTCTAAAGATGCTGGAGACTTGAGTAGATTTGGTGAGAGTGTTTTCCTTGTGTCCCCACTAGCAGCTGCAGCTATCGGTAAATATACCACTTCAGGCAGAGTTTAGCCCAACTATTAGCCCCAAATGTGGTTTTAACTAGTGTTTAATGTGATTAATCAGTATTTACTGGTCAAATAGCTCAATGCAAGGAGGATTTTTCTGTTTCGGCTACAGCAGGTTGCATAACTGTTAGATTGATACATAGATTTCTATAACTGAAAGAAAAGATACAAAAAAGTGACCAATATAATGTCATCACTGAGGGCTGTATGTGTTGTTGGTGTTGAAACACTAGTTTTGCTTAAAATCAAGACTATTCCTGTTAATTTAAGAGTAAAAGAGTTTTACGTTTAAAGTGGCTGAACTTAAATACAAAACAAAAAAGCCCTCAACTATCACTTTAACGGAGACTCAGGACAGTTCTGTGGCCCGGGGAACTACATCTACACAACATAATTCAAGAAACGTTTGGGGGAATTTCTTATGAAACAAAGCACAGCGTTCTGCAAACTGTCACTGTGAATAAACAAACAAACAAATGCAGAAGAAACGTTTGTTTTCTGCTTCTGTGCTGAGGACGAAAAAGAGCCTGAAGCTGCTGAAGAAAAGTTTTACCACAGAAGAGCTGTGGTACTGCATCAACATGTGCATGCACATTGCTCTGACTTACTCTAACCTTAACCATAGTTACTACTGACCTAATCCCCACAACATAAGGAATACCAGGTTACACACACACACACACACACATTTACCCAATTCTAAGTCTAACTCTAAGACCAGGACTTAACCCACAAAAAGCCCTTAAAAGAAATGAGGACCAGCCAATACATCTTCACTTTGCCAAAATGTTCTCACTCTGTATGGTTTATATACGATTGTTGGTCCTCACAAAGCACAAATACAAAACCGCACACACACACACACACACACACAGGTTTGTGCAGCTGTCTTCTGGGGACACTGCATTGATTTCCATTCATTTGAAAAGCCTAAACAAAGCCTTTTACCTAATCTTAACCATAACCAGTTACCTTAATCTTAACCTAAACTTTAAACATTATAAAATGAGGTTCTGTCTCATTTAGGACCCGGTTTTGGTCTCCATGAGGACTTTACTGGTCCTGACAAGGCCAGTGTTTATGACAGAAAAAGATCCTAAAGAGGTAACAAATACAAGACCATGAAAGACACCGAGTTGACGTATAATCTCTGGATTTGAATACAAATGACTTCCGTCTCTTTCTCTATTTTCCGTCTCCCTGAGATGATTGAGAGCATTTCTGTGGCTTTTTTCTGCACAAGGACATTAAGTGTAAAATAATGACTTCAAGGTTTGGAGCATGTGCACTCATAAGATACGTGGACCGTTCCTCTCCTCTACCTTCTCCTGCCTGTGTTATACACATGAGGAAGTCCCTTTATTCTCTCTGTCAATCCATTTTTGTTGCTGTTATTTTGTCTCTGTGTGAGCAGCAGCAGCAGCAGAGGATTATGGGAGTGCGATCGAGGGACCGGAGGAGGAAGAGTGTCTCTTTGCCGGTCCCCATGACCCCGTGAACTACCGCTGACTATGATGCACAGTGACACACTGCAGTGTCTTCATGGGCCTGCGGTACACAGAGGGGGGGAGGGGCAGAGGGCGGGGTCAAAGAGATGGCCAGCTCTGTGGGATTTCATCAGTATTTCAGTGTGTCCTTGTTCCTGGTTTGACCTTGAGCTGATGGTGGTGACACACAAGGTGAATTAGTCCTCCATGATGTGTATTTAAAGGTGCAGTGTGTAAAATTGAGGTGAAATTATTTTTCATTTGGCAGAAACTGATCCCAGAATGAGACTTATCATATCATATCATAGCAGGGTCAGCCATGAACTGTTGCTCCATTGTCCTTTTCAATTCAAATGTATATGTATAGTGTACAAATAAATATATTATTTATTTGTACACCTTTACAATATTATAGAGAGCAGAGAGACCTGACAGTTTACACAATGAGCTTCCTTTTAACAGGAAGAAAAGTCTGACAGAACCAGACTCAAAGATGTGCGGCCACCTGCCGAGACAGGTTGGGGTGAAAGGAAAAATGGGGGACTGAGGAGAGGAAAGGGAGAGCTGCGACATGCAACTTTTTCAAAATTTTACACACTGTACCTTTAAATAATAAAGAGTCACCTCAGGAGCCTTCACACTCCCTCCATGCCACAACATTTTTTTATCAGGTGGTGTAGATCTACACTATCTTGTTTCCATTATGTCTCTACAGAAGCCCAAAAGGACAAATCATCCAAAGCTTGAGTTTTTCTTCTTTGAAGGCGAAGGTTAGCACACAAATAAAGAAGATGAAAATAATCTTTTCTGGTATGTGAAGGCTACTGTAGTTCCTTGTGAAAGGGATGAGTGTATTTAATATTTTATATTTAATAACCAGTATTTGTATAAGGGCAGCTAAAAAGGTCAATATAATCACTCAGTTTTGAAATTTAAAAAGGAACAACAATCTGTATTAAAGAAGGTTTACAGGTGAAGGTTTTTTTGTTGTTTTTTACATTTTTGTAAATATACTGTACAGTGAACAGTATCAAAGTGTTTTCCGTGATATGAAACTCTGCAGAAAAAGGAGAATAAGAAAATCCACAGAGGTCTGAGAGCAGTAAGATGTTGTGGAAAGTGCTGAGGGAGAACTTGACTGTAATTATGTATGAGCCCTGGTTTCAAACAAGAACATGAAAATCATTAGGAGACATAAATTGGAAATAAAGCAGAAATTGTCTCAGTGTTTGTGGGAATTGAATCCTTCACAGCAAACACCAGAGAATAAATTATACATTTGTAAAAGAACAAAACTAAAGAGTCATTTCAGCTATTACTCAGCCATTAGTCAGCACTTTTTTCCCACCCAAGTGACTAAGTTGATCAATTAAAATTAATTTGTTTTCATTAAAATAAAAACAGGGAGTGTGGTGTGCGTGCTTTGCATGCTCTGTGGCGTTAGCCCCTCTCAGCAATTTATAAAATAAACCTCCACGTGTTTAAAAAAAACAATTAGGAAAATACAGGGTGTGAGGCACAAAACTAAACTGAAATATACTGAGTTCCAAAATCAGCATTTCACCCCATGTCCGCTGGGATTGGCACCAGCAACCCCAATGTGGGGGATAAAGCGGTACGCGATGATTGAATGAAAGTAAATATCTCATTTTGGTTCATGTTAAAATCAGAGAGCAGTGAGGCAACAAACTTTAAACCACACGCCTCACATCCTCTGCTTCACTCTTTTATCCACTTTACTGTTTGAACAGAAATTAAAGCGACTGTCAGACATAATTTGGTACAGAGTGTGTGTATGTGTGTGTGTGTGTGTGTTGCTTTTCCCCATGATTTTCAGGAATGTCCTTGAGCGAGGACTAAATAAACGAGGAGGAGCTCGTCTGCTCTCAGGGTGACACCTGGGGCCACCTCACTTTCTGACTTATTCCTGCAGACAAACTGTCACTCCAGATGCTGTTCTCCGTGTCCTCACACACACACACTCACAGGGTGAGATTTAAAATGTGTGTATTACCATAAATTCTGCAATGGAAGCAGAAGATGGCCACTTGTTAATTTTGGGTAAAAAAAATCAATGGCTGAAGTGAATAAAAATGCAGTAGCTCACATGGTAATTTGAGCGTAATCTACCTTTAATGTATTCCATTAATGTACTCACCTACTCTGTTGCTTGTTTTGACAGAAAAAAAACTTTCTGAAATTATTCCCATTGTTTATTTATTTATTTATTTATTTTAGCTCTCATGAGCAGAAACCCTCCCTGCTGATTTTTCAAATTAAAATAATCTATTCTATGGAAAAACTGGTGACTGGTTTTGCAAAGTAGAAATTCACAAAATCCCCACTCACCACCCGCTAACACAGCCAGGAGCACTTTAGCACAGCATGTAATGATGTCAGGCCAACAAAGACTCACACCCTCACTGAAAAAAGTCTCAACAAAAGAAGAAGAAAAATTAAAAAGTATCTAGAAATAAAAGCAGAGAGGAAGTGAACAGTGCGTACTGAAGCAACTTTAGCCAAGGTTGGCTAACTCTCTTACTCCTTTACATTTCTGGTAGATTTTAAACATGCATGAACACATCGTAACAGCAGGTGCAGGATCTAATTGGTGTGTTCTAGTTGTAGTCGAAGTCAGAATTTCCTATATTTTAGTCGGGAAGTTTTGACTGAAACGCCCCTCAAGTCGAATTTCCAAACTTAAAGTTGGAGCAACCTCAAAAACCCAGACATAGGATTCTAAACTAACTGCCACTTATGTCAAAAATACAACATTTTATTGTTAATTGCACTTCTGTCTAATTTGTGTCACATTAAGTCAATCATACACATAGTGCTGTTCAATTATTATGTTGCTAAAATGGTTGTGTTGACAAATATTGCTCAAAATCGTGACTTTTTCATCAGTGTAGTTTTCCGACTTCTCAACTGGAACGCCTCTTTTACACACAGTGTATATCGTATTTTAAGTTTTTTATTTAATCTTAACGTCCCTTGCACGTCTGGTTTAACTACAGAAGCATCTGCAGTACCACTCTGAACTTGGCAGGGGGCACCACAAACAAAACATTTGTTTTTGTCTATTTTGTAATTTATATGCCCATTTACCTGTATACATGAACGTTTTTCGATGAATAGCTTACGTATTTTACTTTTTATTGCATGCAATTATGACATAGATTGATGAATATTTACGAGTGTATCGTGATTTAGAATTCGCTTTAACAGCACTTACTCAGTGCCTCTGGCCATAATTTGCCGGAATACTGCGACAAATCATGCGAGAGCGAGGGAGGACAAGCGCTGCTGACTCGAGCAGTAAGTGATGCGGCAGGAGAGCCGCGTGTCAGCTGCATGACAAAGCTAATTGGCGTTGAATTAATAGAATAATGGTGGATCCTGCCGATAGAGCTCTTGAAAGTCATCTCTCCTCTGACAGACGCAGCGTCTGTTGGCCTAAAGTCACCGCTGAAATTAAAAGTTATGCTTCATCCGCATGCAGCCATCGGAAAATCTGCAATCAGGACACAGGCGCGCGCACACTCTGAGCTAATCACGACTAATCAGGCCATTCGCGGCGCTCTCATTAGCATCGCCGGAGATGTGGCGACTGTGACTCAGCGGAAGAGACAAAGATAATTTGTCCGAAGCAAACGAGACGGAAGTGAATGAAAAACACCTGGAGAAGCCGTGACTGATTACACCTGCGCGCCGCGACACTCGCAGAGACATTCTCTGACCTGTGACGTGACAAACGACGGCCCCGGGAGAACAATAACTTTAGAGCCACTGATGTGAAGTGAGAAAAGTCTCAGTGTCAGTATTTCATTTAAACACCTCTTCTTCCCCTGTTTCCCTGGAGACATTACCATTGGAGACCGCGATATTAATCACTGAATTAATTATTATGGGCTGCCTCGAGGAAGCAGAAGGAGGTGTTAACCCTTACTGAGAGAGGGAAAGACGCAGAATAAAATGTTTGATGCTACCTCAACCTCTGCCTTTTATGTCAAAGAGCCGTGTCCTGAAATTAAGAAGAAGAAGAAGAAGAAGAAGAAGAAGAAAAGAGAGTTCATTCTTCTCAGAGGACAGAATCACGTAGTAAAGTTGAACATGACAGAAGGAAGATCAGGGGGCTAACTTTTAATGATGGTGATCTACTTTTTAAGATAGTTTCTTATATTTAGAAGCCAGTGGCTAATCTTGCTCTCCAGCTGGATTATCTTTTAATGAAACGCTCAAGGCTGCCCCCTTCTGTTAGTTAATTACTAAAAATGCAAGATTATTCTTCTTTCTTCACTGTCGTCTTCATTTTTTTTTGCCACCAATGCAAATTCCTGAGTCATTTTTAGTGCAACGCTAAGATCCACATGGACCCTCCGGCCATTTGCATAGCTATTAGCCTAGCTGTTAGCCATCAATGTTTTTAGAGGACCTTACTTTTTAGATATATTTGAACTCATGCTTTTGAGTTCAAATGAAGGACTAAAGTAAAATAACTAACGGCTGTAGTCAGTTGTGGAGAGAGAACATGAAGAGACGGAATTACATTTTTATTAGAGGACACAGTCACGTACAATTTTCCCTTTTTTAAAACTAAGGTAGTTTGTCAAATTTGCACATTCATCCTTAGCTTAGCTGTTAAATCATTCACTCACTGTTGAGTTTGAACAAGGAAAAATATACAAATATAGTTTCTCAAATTTAGAAGCCAGTGGCTAATCTCGCTCTCCAGCTGGATTATCTTTTAATGAAAGCCTCACAGCCCTCCTCTTCCTGTTTAAACTTTAATCTCTCGCTAGTTAGCTTGCAGCTGCATGTGCTAATGAATTTCTGCAAGACGAGATCAAATCGGCAAAAGGCTTCATCTTTACTCATAATTGACACAGTTGCACACAGTTGCCTTATACAGCAAATAGAAGGTGTTTGTTGTGCTAACAGTCAACCTGGATTAATTATCTAAATCAAGACATTTATCAGGCTCAATTAAACACGAGGTTGTGCAGGTAAAGAGGCTTAATGAGTTTGATTCACACAAAAACAAAGAGAGAATATGTAAATATCATGAGCGTGACACAATATCCTCCTCTCGCTACTTGTGTTGCACTGACATAAACTCAGGGGCTGTCTTTAAAGGTCCAGTGTGTGGCATTTTGGTGAGTTTATTAGCAGAAATTGAATATACTACCCTAAGAATGTATGGTATAAGTTTCTGCACTAAATATTGCCACTGAATAATGTTTTCAGTATCACTCTTGAGGTTACTGGACCTGATTTCAGCAGTGATTTCTGCAACACTAGATCACCAAGTCACGTTTCCACATAAAAATGAATTTAAAGCTGTAACTTTGAGGTCTACTTTTGAGAAAATGTACACTGCGTGATCACGAGTTACCAAAGCAGTGACCAATTCCACCAAACCCATAACTCTCCTGATTTTAACATTGGATTATGTAGCACACCTTGTTTTGCAGTGTTGTGGTTGAAATAGGTGTAGTGATCAAATGAAAACACTGTAGCTCTGATCGTGTGCCTTTCTGAATTACAAAGAAGATCCTCTCCCTGTGTGTGTCCCTGTTTGTTGCAACCACAGCCCACTGAGCAGTAACAGGTAATCCTAGAAAAACCTAGGATTACATCAATTTATGTGGTTCTGACCTTTACTGCAACTGTGCTGCTGCTACCTTGGGACTAAAATGGACAAAACAAAACTAGAAACATAGAAAAATAATAAAGGTTTCACCGACAACTATGAGCGAGCACTGTGGCCAAATGTATCCCCTTCACCTCTGCCCTGGCGACTCCCCTCTCTCTGCCTAATCTCAACCCAAATGTGAAGGAGCGACGTTGCCCTGTGTGGTTAAAGTGGAGGGGAAGTGCTTCGGCGCTCAGTGCTGATGGATTGGGGGAAAACCTGTGGGATTAGCAGTGACAGGTGGGAAGCAGCGCGGACCACAGTCAGAGACAGAGACGGCCTGAAATGTAGACTTTTTCATTCCGAGGGCGACATTGTTGTGCAGCACTGAAGTCCTTATCTGCACTACACAGGCGGAGATGGTTATGGTGGTGGTGGTGGTGGTCTGCACTCATGTAAACAAAGCAAGTGCACTCCTTAAATGAGTGTGCTTAATCACAGTCACACGGCCACTATAGTCTCCTCTATAGGTTGCTTACGTGACACCGGGCTATAATTTCGAATGTACCTCGGGATCCTCCATCTTGTGTGTTTCTCTGCTCTCCTCTGGTGTGGGGGAGGCTGAAAGATACAGTTCCAGTTTGGTCCTCCTTTCATCTACTAAAAAAATCTTACCAACTCTATTACAGCACAAGGTCCATGAGGGATTAAAAGCAGATAAGAGACGTATTATATGAAAGACTTAAAATAGCTATAGGAGCCATTTTAGCGGCCGATAAAAATAACTCAAACACTCATCGATGCTGGAACTCAAAGCCCGACAAAGCCATTCAAACAGCTGAGAGCGACTTTAAAGACACAGAGAAGACATTACAGGCTTAACTTCTATATGTTTGACCGTCAGCGGTGTGATGATGGACAGGAAGCCTGAAACAAAGACAACCAGCTCTTATTTAAAGACATGGACTCTACAAACCCCAGTTCTTCATCCTCCTGCCAAAGTACGCCACACTTAAGCCCAATTTATGGTTCCACATTCCGACATATAAGGTGTTTACGATCTGATGACCTCGCCGCCATTTTCAAACCTCGTTGACCAAACATGGATCAAATTGAGGATTGGTTAATCAACAAAGTCCTTCTGTTTTTTTTACTTTAGTTTGTTGGACGGCAATAGATTACTGTAAAACCATTACTTTACCCTGTAACAAGTAGTGTAAGGGAATAAAATGTGCAAAACAGTAATATCACAATTACTAAGCAAAGTTAAGTGGAATAACTGGGTTGTATATTATAGATTTTGGTTGTCCTAAAAGGGTTTTATGTACGATATAATGATAATTCACATCTGAAGGAATACGAAGACAACAGTTAAAGTGAGAAACTGATTTTTTGCCTTTTTTGAGAGGCTGCCATGTCTGAAGTTTGACTGCAAATAAAGAAACTTGTTATACTTCACTTTTTGAATTTAAATGTAATGTAATGTATTTTTTTTGTTTTGATTCCATGTAATATAAGTATTCAGGGGTTCCCACACCTTGGTTGATATCAACCAATTCCCTCAAATTCAAGGATCAAATGGGCTGACACAGCTTAAAATGGGAGAGTGTGAGCGTCTTCGCCCATGGCGTCTACTTTTATTGACTTGCAGCATGCTCTGCGTCTGGAAAAGTGATTGACCTTGGGATCTTGGTCAAAGTCAGTCTTTGTAATGTTCTGTCGTGAGACGGGGATCTTGGAATTTGCATTTCCTCAACGTTTGTTCTGCGTCGGCCTCGTCTCCATACATCAAGCAATTCAGGGCAGTAGGTGGCGTCTTGACAAATAAGGGAGACGTTTATTTAAATATCAACTTAACTTTGTTGCACAAAATTCAGGCACTTGACCCATGACTATATAGGTCAATTTTCAAAAGCGGTAACCCTGATATTTGTAAAAGATTGTACTTATTTCACTTCCTCATTAATTTGTCCAACACTGTTTGAAGTCAACACTCTTGATCCTGTTATCGCCAATTAGCAAGTTGGCAGAGTAATAAACACCGGGGCACAAGCATAAATGCACACAACAGGCTTCTGTGGAACCATAAATCAGTCTGTAGTGGACATCAGTCTGCTGCACAGACGCTAAATGGACTCTTAGTTTGTGTTTTGTCACTTGGACAGAAGGAGGAGAAGCTGCAGACGCGGTGAAAGCCGAGATCTGGACAGTGAGTTCTCGATGAATCACGCAGGTTCAAGTGCGGAGTAGACAAACCCAACTGCAACTGGAATAACACGAGACATGAGGCGTTCAAGTGCCAAAGCCACAAGTGGCACAAAGCTGACAGACACTGAGAAAACCTGATTCCCTTACAAGCAAACAAGAGTGTGCGTGTGTGTGTGTGTGAATCAGACAGACAGTGAATTACAATATGGCAGAGGAAGAGGGAGAGAGACAACAAAAATCAATACCAGCAGAGACTCACACACTGACACACACACACCGACACACACACCATAACAGGTGTGATGTCATTGTGCACGTACAGATGTACACACAACAGGAGCAGTGCACGACACATGATGAACACAAAACATCGAACCCAGTACTTAACCGCAGATCTTATACAAACTACCAGAGATATACACCAATGACTGTAATAACAACAACAACAACAACAACAACGATAATAATAATAATTATTATAATAAGAAGTCTATCATCTTTGGCAGATGAAAACCTTGTATCTCCAGAGTGTAAACATTGGTGAAACTAGTACTAAGTCTTCTTCTTCTTCTTCTTCTTGTGAAATAAAAACAGAAGCTGATGTCAATCTATTGTTTGTAGTTTAACTTAGGAGCTAAACTAGGCTGAGCATGAAGACCAGAAACAGAGAGACACAGTAATACTGGTCAAAGCAAATAAAACAACTTATCTAAAAGCTACAAATGACTGAATTGTGTTTAAACATTTCATATAAAAATATGTAAAGAATTTTTGGAATTTTAAAGGTTTTCCAGAAGATGAATCCTGATGATTTCACTGAACCCTGACTTTTACTCCACAACCACCATGTGCTTGACCTTTGGACTTTTGGAACTGGAATTTTAATTTTCTTCCCTCAAACTGTTCTTAAAATGCTTATAAAACCTGGCACCAAATTTTCTCTGCTAAGTTTTCAGCTGTCAAAAAGTGTCAATTTTACAACTGAAAAACAATTTTTTCCACAATATGCTATCACACTGTGTTGTAGCTTTATATAGAATGTGACATTGCTTTGTCACGCTTGTCATGTTTTATCTTCTTTTTATATCATAATTGGATTAGAATTGGATTTAGGGTTATTTAGCTACCATTGATAACGTTATAACCTCTATATGCAAAACATCAGTTACTACAGCATATTTATATCAGACTGAAGCTGAAAAGTGTTAAATTGCATTGTCACTTGCCTTAAATTGTAGTTTAATGTTTAGTGATGATATAAAAGCTTGTGGTTTTCGGAACATCAGGCACAGTGCACACAGACCTTTTTAAATTTAAATGCTGAATAATTACAGTCATAACGATGTCGTCCATCAGTGAGAGCATACATGTCTTACCGGGGGGAGATGTCGCAGCCCTGCTGCATGAAGGCGCCCAGGGAGAACCAGAGGGAGTTGAAGATACCAAACTCATTGGGAGGCTGGTCACTAGGCGGACCGTCAGTGCCCTCTTCGGGCTCCTCGGTGTGCCATTCGTACGGGCTGAAGCGGCTGACCAGGAAGAGCACCACGCTCACGCCGATGTAGGCGAACACGATGCACATCCAGATCTCGTAGGCCAACGGGTCCAGGAAGGAGAACACCCCAGGTTTGGATTTCTGGGGCTTCTTGATCATGATGGAAATGCCCAGCGACATGAAGGGCTTGGAAAAATCAATCACCTCCTCCCGGACCAACGTGATAGTCAAAGGGGCCACAGCGATTTCCGCTTTCTGAGGGGCAAAGAAAAACGTTGCAGGAAGAGGAATCTGATTAGCCGTCTGATTCAGAGCAACGCTAAATCCAGATGATGACAAATGGACAAACGCAAATGATGGAGCATCTCTCTGAGCCGTGCCATGAAGCAATCAGACATCACTTATTCATGGCATCTCAAAGGCCGACAGCGAGCCAGCCGTCATAAAACACAACAACAACAACAACAACAACAACAATTACCCTATTTTCTGTTTCAGCTTGTGTCATTTCATCATTTTTCCCCTTGGCTGAACAAATCTCAGAGTGATCAAATTCAAAACGGGAGCTGAATAAATCTCATCGTGACCAAGTGAAGACACAGAGAGAAAAAGAAAAGAAAATTGAACAAGAAATTCTCAAACCATGTCTAAAGCTGAGAGGCTTAGCTGAAACTCTGAGGGAATCAGCGGGGTGGATAAAATAATGTGTCAGAGAAATATGCTTACTGCACAGGATGGGGAGGGGGGGACGGGGGGGCAAAAATGGGATGCAGCCATTTTCCAAGGTCTGCAGTTGTGTGTGGATGAAGGAAATAAAAGCACAGTGGTTTGCTGAAAATCCACAAACCAGATTAAAGTTAGTGACTAAGCAACACTTGTGTGACCTTGCCTGCCCGGCTCCGCGGCAGTGGGCTTAATAAGAGCTGAGAATTTAAAGTTTCATTACGACCATCTGACATTTAAGGAGGTAGAGAAGGAGAAAATGGGGACGCGGGGAAGAAAATGAAAGAGATTTAGGTTCTTTCATCCTCAGCAAAATGCACTAAGATGACAGCTTGAGGGCATTTAGTGAGCGCTAAAATACACGGCAGGTTAAAGGGAGGCCGGGGTTTTTGTGAGAGCAGCACAGCTACTGGGCTTTTCAGGAGGAAGTGAATGGTCTCGGAGCAAAGTGCAGCTCGGCAAAGTGCTGACAGCCTCCGGTGTCCCACACGTCTCCAAAACCACAAAACAAACCCCAGACCACACGACTGAAAGGACACCGTTCTTTTTGTCCTGCCATGGATGTAAATGGTATTGTGAGGACAGGAGACAGGTGTCTCCATTATCCGAGGGACAGCTCAGGGTGAAAGGTTTAGAAATAAAGTAAGAGCGTCATGGTCGAGATGCAGATAAAAGATAGTGATTATAGTGGACAAAGGATGCTGAAGATGGAGAAGGGGAAGACCACAGAGAAGGTTCAGGGATGCTGTGAAGGAGGACATGAGGACAGTTGGTGTAACAGAAAAGGACACAGGGGAGAGGACAAGATGGAGGCAGTGGTGACCGCTAAAGGGAGAAGCCCAAAGAAGAAGAAAGAGATGGATGTTTTTATCTGACTTTGACAACTTGGAGTTAAAGGGTAAGAAGTGGGAGGTGCAGGGGGGGCGTGGTCTGGCAGTGAATTTGACCCCTGAATTTGCAGCTTTGATTTTTTTTTTTAAAAATGACAAAGAAAAAGATCACATGGGTAAAGTTCTGTTTCCGTGTGCATGACACCTTAAAAGCTTTATAGGTTTGGTATGTCTGTATATATGACGCTACAGCCAAGCCCCGCCCATTTTGTGACTGAAAATCATGACCTTGTATGACATAAATGTCATGGAAACTCATTCAACAGTAGTTCCCAATTTTCCGCATGCTATTCCAAGAGTATCTTACTAGAAAATTACTTAAGTAAAAGTTGAAATTACTTTTTACTTAGACTTTTAACTAAGTCTTAAAGTTTCTGATATAAAATGTATATAAGCAGCAAAAGTATTTTTTTCTGATATAAAAATATGAAAGCGTAAAGTTCCTTCAACTGGAAATGTAATATAATGTAATGTAATGTCATGGAGTAAACTTAAGTACAGTAATAAAGTATTTGTACACTTGTATTATCACAAATCTAGTTTAAATGTGAGTGAATCAGTGAAAACGAGAACTTGAACACATGAAGTCTTACCCCGTACACCAGCTCCCCGACCATGCCGTTCCAGATCTTGGTCTCCGGGTCCCTGGCGCCGTACTTTCCATCGGGCACGATGGAGATCTTGTACTTGATGCCGATGTGTTTGGCGATTTCCGAGGCCAAGTCCACGCAGTATCCCTCGAACTGGTCGTTGCCCTCGTACATCTCCCAGTTCTTCTTGAGCATCACATACGGACCCTCCTACACATGGGACCAGAACCAGTGAAGCAACCCAGCACAAACACACACACACACACACACACACACACACACACACACACACACACACACACACACACACACACACACACACACACAGACATGAGGACTCACACAGTGACTCATCAACATGGCAACAAACAACAGAATGCAATGAAAACATTAGCACCAACCAGGGTCGGGGTTAAAGGGATTCTGAGATTTTTTTGACCACCGGGAGTGCTATAGAGCAAAATTTTGATGAGCAGGACCGCAGCAGGTTTGAATCCCATTTGGCATCAAAGACACATATTATGCTGTATTTCTTACCACAGGGTCAACTAATAAAGTGTGTTTGCCTTCCGCCATCAATCAATGAATCCAAAACATTCACAATAATTAGTCTGAGCCAACATGACGTGTGGCATGAGACAGTTAACAACTTATTTACAAAGGTGAACGGCATATTTTGCACTCGAGTTTTTTCAACTCTTTATTTGACAAAACATACTTTTTTAAAAGAATAAAATAAAGTTTATTGTGATATATGACTGTAAGCACTCCAATACCCAGAATCCTCAGCTGTAACGGTAAAGAAATACAGTCAGGGACATAGATTAGATTACAAAAAGCACATTTAGTCAATCACTAAATTATTCACCGACTATTTTCATAGTCGGTTAACCAGGTTAAGTGTTTTTTTTTAATAATTAAAAAGGTTATTAAATATGAATATTGTCTGGTTGCTTCTGCTCCATGTAACAAATACATGATTAAATCTGAACACTTTTGCCTTGTGGACAAAATAAGATATTTGAGAAAATACTAGTTGCAGCCCTATATGGACTGCATTCAGTAATTAGATGCTTCTTTAAAAGATGCATGTGAAGAGATGAAGTTAATTTTGCAGCATGTTTCATGTACGTGGTTTGTATCTTTGAATTTTTAATCAGAGGCATCTCATCATAGTCTGTGTGGAATGTTAAACATTGTGAGCTACAACAGAATCCAAAATCAGCTGAAAAGTTACTTTACACATTTACTCATTCCACTTCATATCGTAATTCAAACATCTGGCTCTGTTTAAATAAAAAACTACACTGTGCGACTCTATATTTAATGTCTTTAAAGCTACTGGCTGCCAGATCAGTGTCTTTGCCAGACGTTATTCAGTGTTGTACAACAAAATAATTAGAATGACGACACTGTGATGTATGCAAACACAAAAGAGTGGATTTTAAGCATTTAAAAAAGTGTCAATATTGATGCACAGAAGGGAGGGAGGACATGACTCAGCAGAATTGGAGGCAGAAACACAGCTGAGAAACGAGCTGCAGTCAGACTGAACGACTTTACACCGAACACAGGCCTGACTCATCACTTTGAATGCACCGGTCCACTCTGTAACCAGCACTATTAGATTTGCCTTTGCTCAGAAAAGTGATCAAATGTAAACCTCTTCCACTTTCCTCGTTTTACATTTCCAAACAAATTACTTTTGTCATGGAAGGCAGCCTATCGCATACTGAGAACAGGAGCAATTTATTTTCCAGACGTGTTTGCTTGACATCGCCCCGGGGCAACAAAAAGGTAAACCAGAGACTTGTCAGCGGGGAGAGACCACAAATGTTCTGGTTCGAGCCTGCGGCACAACACAGCGTAGATGTACAGCAAAATGACGGCACGGTTTAACAGCGCTGCGCCGAAACCAGACATATGCAATATGAAATATGGATACCACAGATGCTATCGCACGAGGAATTATGATTAGAATCAAAAAGAAGAAGTTTGTTTGGACTCAAACTACATTTTAAAGTTAGTAAAATAAGACACACACTTAGTAGTCACACAACAAACTCACAGTTTGACAGCAACTGTTAGTATTCACACATTTAATTTAGGGACTGTATCCAATTAATTTCCTGCCTCATTGTGACAGATTTTCAAGGAATTATGAAGATAATTAGGATTAGGATGTGTTTGCTTTAATTGGATTTGTAAAGTGTGACTATGTATATATATATATATATATATATATATATATATATATATACATATAC
This sequence comes from Solea senegalensis, assembly GCF_019176455.1. Taxonomy (NCBI): domain Eukaryota; kingdom Metazoa; phylum Chordata; class Actinopteri; order Pleuronectiformes; family Soleidae; genus Solea; species Solea senegalensis. The sequence continues at coordinate 5,333,956 of NC_058033.1, forward strand.
ACATACATATATAGACCCTAAAGCCTGAAATAAGGACAGAAATGCCAAGATTTCTTTCTGATTGTATCAAAAAAACGCACTATAGAATACAGAATACAGAATAATATAAGCTATAAATTGACTCTGTTTTCTTTGGCCATTGGGATCATTTAAAAGATGCAATAATCCTGTAAACACTCCCTAATTTCCAGTCCATTACTTGCAAATAAATTGCCACAAGTTTCCCACAAAGAACTAGATTATTTGGTACCTGTTTAAAAAAATAAATAACATGAAAGGAGAATATAAAATATAACATTTTTCTGCACTTTGCACATGCGTAAGGTTTAAAGTGTGGATCGGAAATTCTAACGACAACAATAAATGTGAAGTTAGCCAAAAGAAGAAATCACTCAACTCCTCAGAGTAAATTTCAAACTTTCCCGAGTTGTTTTTAGTTTTGGATTTATATCAGAGAGGAATCTGTAATTCATATGATTAATGATGTCAGGGCGTGTGTGTAGGTGTCGGCAGCCAGAGGAGCTGGAGAAGTGTCAGAGGTGAAACGAGTCAGTCAGTGTTTTCTGGCACGGGAGGAGAGCATCGTCGTCGTCACGGAGATCTTCAGAGTAACAGGCCAGCATGGCTGACAGGCTGGTCAATAATCACAACCACACTGAATCACTCACAGCCTAATGAGACTCATTAAACATGCCATTAACAGCACATGTACATACGGACACTCAATGTCACAAATCCATACGTGTGTGCGTGTGTTACGTAAACAGTCTGTTGCACCTTCTGTTTGAATATGAGCCGCGATAAACAGAGAAACCAATGTTTGCTCCTCCATTTTCTCTGGGTCTCATTCGTCTGCAGCCACTTCAGGCACGAAACCTGTTTTGATTTGAATTTGACTGAATGTGGCCGTGAACGCCATTGAAAACATTTAAAGCACAAGGGAAAAAAGAATGGAACATGTCCACTCCAGGTTTTTTTCCCCCCCGCTCTCGACAGGACGTGAAGACCTTGTCAAAGGTTTTAGGTTCAATTAAAAGCATGTATTGTTTTTGACATTGAAGCAATACAAATATTAGGATACTAGGTTTTTGCACAAATCATTCTCTTTCTTTCTATCCATCTCTTTTCCGAACACATGCATTCATTTTCCATGAGTCGACTGGGAAGCTACTATGAGATCACAACTTAAATCAAGGATAAAATCCCCAAACAGAAGCTTCTTAAAGCTTTTTTTTACAGTGAACCCGCCTGAACACACGCAGTGAAAACATGGCAGATTTCAACCATCAAAAAAAATCTACGCAAACTTGACTCGGCAATATATTCAGAATAAGTTTGGATCCTTATTTCATTATCACACAGCATTTTCTGTCAAAAGCTCTCTCTACAGCACCAAAGTCCATAGAGAAAACCTGTAATTTCACATCACAGCAAGCAGGAGTTGTTGATCCACCAGTAAGTCCTAACATGTTATTTTGTGACTTCAGTGTTTGAAATCCTCACTTCAGATTTACCTTGTGTGACACCAGCTTGCCAAAAACGGCAGCGGTAGACGAGCAGCTCCTGTGTCACAAACGGATAAAAATGTTGACGATCTCTATGGAATCAGGTGTGGGAGAGTGAAGCACTGAGACTTCAATATCTCCTGCTGGAAAACTTGGTCTAACGTGAAATGAAGCAGCAAACGTATTCTCAAGATACTGACGACAGAGATTTTTATCAGTGGGGACTTTTGTTAAGACTGTCGTTCTTGTTTTATTTCAGGTGAATATCAAAGTGTACAAGCACTGGATCATTCTTGTAAGGGATAATTTAGCACACTGGGCTAGTCATAGTAGCTTTGTAGTCTTGATGTAGCTTATTTTTCTCATTATTTCTTATTATAAGAAAAGTCCTCATTTGTTTGCATTACAGATGTTTTCCTGGAATATGCAGAATCATCTGTAAAATTTAAATAAAGTAATTGGACTAATAAATGTATACATCGTATTTTTTATTTGACTTGTGATATCACTTTCATAGATTTGAGACAAGTTAAAGCATTGAAATACAACAACTACATTACTCTAAAGCAATGGTTCCCAACCTGGGGTCCAAGTCCCCTTCAGGGGGTGCCAAAGACCACATGCAGGGGCGCAGAACTTTCTCTACTCTGAGGTTATTGAAATTAGAGTTCTGCATATTCAATTTAGAAAATCCCAATTAATCCCACGCCTTAAAAATTCTATGATCTCTGACCTTCTGTGACCATTACTGTGTAAGCGATAGGGAGTGTCACGATCTTGATTATAAATGACGTATAACTAACGACAGACGTGACAGACATGTGACCTTATTCATTGGTGGAAAACCCTGGATTTAAACATTTACTGCTTATTGTTACATTCATATTGGTAATACAGTATTTGAACTTGACAATAAGCCCTTAGTGTAATACAATGCAAACTAATTAAGTGAGTTGACACAAAACCAATGATCGTAGACTAAACTAGACAAGTGTAAAAATGGCAGACCAAATTGAATGAAGGATTTGGAGAATCGTGACACCCCGAGTCAGCAAGTCTCATCACATCAGTCAGCGCCTATATCTGAACTCATCCTGTTTTCAGCCAAAATATCCCGTCTGAGAAATTTGATGCAGGCACAGGGCAGTGTCAATCAAATATACTGTGTGAGAATAGGAACAAAAACCTATAACAGCAGTTGATTTTTCGCAAATAAACGCTTGTAATTATTCACTTGATTCTTGTGGTCTGTGTGTGGACAGGGATTCTGGTTTGTCTTGGACACAACCAAGGATGGTTGGGAACCACCGCTCTCGTCAAATGCAAGGACGAGAGCTTAACTAGATGAAATATGTCTAACATTCATGTAAAGCATTTTTTAAACTGGCATAAAACAGGCAAATATTTAGTTTGAAATTGTGATTTGGATTTGAAAGCGATGAAATGATCCGCCCTGTATGTGACACCCAAGTCCTGGTCTCTGTTTAAGCTCCTTTGCAGAACTTTGTTGGAATATTAATATACAACAAACTCAGTCAGAAAACAGCAGCAAACTGGTGCTGGAAACAAATGTGAAGAGTGGAAATAATTCACAGAGCGAAGCCTCGTGGCCAAACATACAGATTTCGCAGGTCCCAGCTGTGCAGCGGATTCTCTGCCGGCGCTCAAACTTCTATTGTTCACTTATTTCTTCTTGTTAAATCTCTTGTTCGGTTAAACATGAAAGAAAATCGATTGCAATGTTATCGCGGATTCATCTTCATCTCCTTCTTTGTTGTTTTTGTTCGGGCACAAAAGCCTCATGAGCACTGACAGACTGTGGATTTTGGCAAACGTCTACAGAGGAACGCTGAGGAGCTGCTCTCTGACTTCAAATGACAGAGCGGATACAGATTTCACTGCAGCGCACATACAGCTGGATAAAAATAAATGAAAAAGGCGTCTACTAATCCGAGAAAACAAGGTGCTAACCTATGTTTGATGATGATTTCTGAACAGGTGGAACTGCTCCTTTACATGTGTTCCCCCCAAAGGCCTTTGCACACAGATGTTACACACATCTTAATGCAGGTTTTTGCACAGTGATCTGTTTGATGCAAGATTTCCCATCAATATTGCGGGAACAGTTATTCTATTTTTTTTGCTACTGATGGATAAACATCTAAGCAAAGACAATTTTGTTTTGTTTATGACATGATATTTATAATAATATAATAATATTTAAATGATTAAGCTGCAAACAGCTGGGTCTGTAAACCTTCCTTCAAATCGTCAAACTGTGTGACATATGTCCTATAGTTCTTCAGTGTCCTCTTGCTATATTTTCCTATAATAAAGGTCCAGTAAGTGAGAATTAGCGACATCTAACGGTGAAAATAGAGGCTTCCTAAAGTCCGCCCCAAACACCAAAATCTGACTTGATATTAAAAACAGACTAGACGATCGAGTCGAGACCCAGGACCTGGCTGACTGTGTACAACAAGGCCCTTACCTATAGTAAACATACAAGTCTTATTCTAAAGAAACTGTTTTTAAATTTAAAGTTATTATTATCGATGGTAATTGAAAATTCATAGTATGTTCACATCTCTTAAATGTTACAAGCTGGACCTTTAAAGGAACGGTGTGTAGGATTCAGTGGTGTCTAGATGTGAAGCTGCATTTTACAACCAAGTGAATAGAATAGAAAAAGGTCTTAATATCACCAATAACAGAAAAACAGAAAACCTATAACCACAATAAAAACACATGAAAATGATTTAAAATAACAGTATATTTAAAGTAAAAAGTGAAAAGTAGAGCAGTTCACTTTGTTGAATTCAGGGTGATTTTGTAAACAAATGACTCCGTAGAGATGGATCCATTTTTGGTCATTTTTGACAACATTGCTTAATTTTCAGGTCATGTGACATGAATTTCATATAAAATGCACCTTATATTGGGACCGTATGGTAGAATTTAAGCAAAACAGACACCAGCTATTGCATGTTTTTCTTAATATGAATGAGTGCGTCACAATTTGCTTCCAAATGAATCACAATGTGCAAAGGCCTTAAGAAAACCCTGCATGTATCACAAGACACTTTGTTTAGTTTGTGCCGAGCAAAACGGTGAACACACACTTTAAAAGCAGCCGTCACAATGTAACTATAACATCACGCTACACACACACACAAGCATGATGGATATGAACTGGGATGATTATGAGAGGATTAGTCTTTCTAAGCTGTTTTAAGGCTCAGTGTGTCGTGTTCTGTGCGTTGGAGCAGGTACAGTGACAGATTCAGAGCAGAGAGTGAATCAGTTGGACATACAAGATTCAAAGATTCTACTTTTTTCTTTTGAAATCGTAGGATCTCCACAGAATTCACACCAAGATGGAACTGAACTGTATGGAATTAGATCTGTGTCAATATAAACAAACAACACTTAATAAAATATCGATTTAAACTCCAGGACACTCTAAGTTGACCGTGAGCAGATAGTTGTTTGACTCTACGTGTCCCTGTGATGGACTGGCGATGTGGGTGCGACTCCTGCCTGTTGCCGTATGTCAGCTGATGTGGAGGATAAAGCGGTAGAAGGTGGATGAATGGATGAAGCTGCCACAAAAACACAACATACGACTCGATAACACGCGCACACACACATTGTTTATGCTCGCAAACAGACACTGAGCCGTTAGGAGAAACCATTTTAGCCTGAATGGGCGTCCATCTGCGAGCACCGTCCTTAAGAAAAAAAAAAGTAAAATCTCAATTTGCATTTCATTTTCCTCTCCAGTGGCTCCAGTCCTCGCTGAGATTTCTGAGCAGGGCGTCCATTAACATGTGAGTGTGTGTATGTGTGTGTGTGCGTGTGTGTGTGTGTCTCTGTCTGTCTCTCCTCTCGTCTCCTCAGTGTCTTTAGGTTTCATTTTGGCTCGGCCTTCAGTGTCCGTCACTCTGCCTTTAAGGGCTTTCATATCCTGCTTGCGTCCGACTGCAGGGGCTCAGTTTCTTAAAATGGGGTTCCTCATCAGGGGCTGAAAAGAGGGAGGATTGTGCTGAGCTGTGACTCTCCATTCTCACCTCCTTCCTTCCTCCTCCTCCTCCTCCACTCAGCTGCTACATGTATGGTTCAACATCTGTCTGCAGCTGCAGCCAGACTTTCACATGCCATGCAAAGGCCGTTCACTTGTATCACGCTTACAGTGTATGAATCAGGATAAGTACACATTGCCCTTCTCCCATGCCAATAACTGTTGTTTGGATTTAGAAATTTGGATTTTAAGGATGAAAAATGTGCTAAATTTGGGGTTTTGTTCTAAATATTTGTTTTTTTAATAATTTTCACAAAAATCAGTAAATCTACAGCAAGAAACACGAGGGAAATACAGTAAAAAGATAAGATTCATAACCATCAGCTGGAAATAATGAATAAAAAGATAGAGTAGAACTATTGAAGTGTGTATACACAATTCTCTACAATTCTCCATTAATTATATTCACACATTCTATTTATTATCCCGTTATATTTATTTTTCATATAATTTAAAGGGTCTTGCTACGTTAATATTTCATATTTATACATTTATACATATTGATAATTTCATCATATATGTATATATATATATATTTTTTGGAAATGTAGCACATCCAATTTCCCCTCCCACCCATGAGATTAATATTATATTCTGATGCTGAATTTAAAAGGTGTAGAAGAAGCCGCTGATCAGCACACACCGATCCTGTCAGGACCAGTAGTCCTCATGGAGACCAAAACCTGGTCCCAATGAGGCGGAAACTAGTTTGATTTAGAGCTAAGATTTGAATTGTGGTCAGGTTAAGGTTAAAGTTAGGGTTTGATATTAAGTGGTTATGGTTGATTTTAGGGTTAATGTTTGGGGCGTGTTTGACATGCCGGTCTCTTACCATGATAGTCGTCACGACGACGGTTCGGTTCTCCATGCCGGACGTGTCATTAGGGAGCAGCGGAGAATCCTGGATCAGCACCAGTTTGTCCGTGTCAGTCCAGTAGCCGATCTGTGCGGAGGAGAAAAATATGAGTTTGTGTCGCACGATGTGTTCAAGTGCATGTAGAATTAAAATGAGTATCATCAGAATAGTATATCATTTACACACACACACACCAATTTAATGACAGTATATCACACATTCTTTCGTACACACCAGGATTGAACACAAACGCAAGCTGGGCACAGGAGCAGTGGGCAGCACTTATCTGCACCTGGGGAGCAACTGGCATTGGTTGCCTTGCTCAAGGGGCAAACCAGCCCTTGACAAATCCCGGGATTTGTACTGGCAACCCTCCGGTTACAAACCCAATGCCTGTCCTCTTGGCCATGGGCTGTCCATGTAGCTACTACACTGTGTATATATATACATATATATATGTATATACAGCTTTTACTCCCCACATCTTCTCGAGCTCAAGCTTCTCATGTTCCTTCTTCTTGATGTTGCCGTCACTTGGGATTGCCAAGTCTATCAATACTGCTCCTTCTTCTGCTGCTTATTGACGACCACTGTGTCTGGTTGGTTAGCCATCAGCAGTTTGTCTGTGTGGACCTGTAAAGTCCCAAAGGATCTCAGCCCTATTGTTGTCTTCCATCTCGATCTTGCGACCTCCGGTCCATACTCGGTGCAGATGTTCCTGTACACTATTCCAGCCACTTGGTTGTGGCGTCCATGAACGCCCCTTCCCAGCCAGCATCTTACACGCGACAGTAAGTGCTGAACTGTCTCAGGGACGTCTTTACACAGTCTACACTTTGGGTTCTGCCTGGTATGATAGACTCCAGCCTCTATTGATCTAGTGCTTAAGGCTTGCTCTTGTGCCACCATGATCAGTGTATATATATAATTGATTCATTGCATTAATTCATTGGATACAAATACAATGTATTTCCTGTTTCCTGTCCTTAAAATCCTTTTTTCTCTCATCGTGCTGTGATTCCATTTAAAGGACAAATCTAGACCAGAGATTCAGCTCTGTGAGTCCATACTGACTGTGAGAGTGGATCATGTAACCATTCACAAACTAGTGTAAACAAACATAATCTGCAGTTGTTTGCTTAAAAAAATGTCTAATACTGAAGGATTCATTTTATTAAAGTGACAACAGGGTAAGTAAAAATAACTGTTGCCAGTGTAAGCCAACAGTGTTTTAACACATCTCTGTTTCAGTGGTTGCGTATTTGGCGCCACCAGAGCATATTGATTGGTTTTAAAACAAAAACAGAGCAGTGAGGACGCAGTGAAAGACACTACAGCTTTGTTTTGTTTTTGCTTTGCTCGAGTTATTGCCCCGTAGTCTCGACTGACTTATCGATTTCCATCTCAATTTGGAGATGAAAGTCGCGCTGAGCGTTCAGGTGGGGCGGGCGTTTGAATGGGTGATTGAATTAGCTCCACAATATGGACAGTTGTGTGAGAGAATTCCCAGAAGTCTATTTAAAACGGCCCAATGCCACGAGATTACTGACAAAACCACTGTCATTCCAACGAATGGACTGAGAAGCTCACATATGCTTCAGAGAAGAAAGTGAAAGCACAGTTACCGCTACGTCAGATGAACTCTATTTCCTTTAAATGGTTCAGTTTGGTACGTCACGCAATTATTTAGGTTTCCATCATCAAACGTAGAGAAAGGTTTCAAATTAATGGCACCCTTCAGTTGGGAGACCATGCCTGACCAGTGGTCTGAGCTAGAAACACTGCAGTCGGTTAATTTGTTGACAGAGACTTAACACTTTCATACATAATAAACAGATCACAATACTAATATTCATGATGATATTTCACAAAATTTCAAAATAAGTATTTGTTCTGACAAGAAACTACGTATAATTCACAACAAACTAACAAGAATGAATCTCTAAATAGTAAAAACTGAGAGAAATAACTAATTTAACTGGATACTAAGTGGTGGGCCACATGAAGTAGATTGAGGGGGCTGTATGTGGCCCGTGAGCCACAAGTTTGAGACCTTTTTCTTTAACTGTGTCACATTCCAAACAGTTCCAAACTGCACTGTACCAATTGGCGGTTATAAAAGGTTTTGTCGGTGGTTCACTTCTATGTCGGGCCCTTAATCCTGTGGGCCCCTAAATTGCCCCGACACGGCCCTGCTCATGCAGCTCCTTTTACCGTCCAGGAGTCCTTGACTGACGGTTTGACTGACAGGAAGTGACAGATGTGATATGTGTGTTACAATACGAACACACTGAGAGGAGGCGCACAGTAACGGTCAGCTGATTTATGACTTTTGATTTCCCTCACGAAAAGAAACGCCAATAAGTATTGATCTTTGAGTGTATTGATCGTAAAATAAGACGCGAGCGTTTGACAGCAGCCGTAAGCAGCTATAAGTCACAGTGTGTGTTGCTGCTGCTGACGAGCCAGACAGTGGAAGGAGGAGCAGTGATTGGCTGATACTCTTCTGTGATGCTGGACACCGAGGTGATGGAGGAATTGTGGGGAAATGTAGAAGAAAAGAGCCAAAGATCCAAAAACACACACACACAGTCTGGTTTCCATGACTCCAGAGGACATTGCGTTGACTTCCTGGAGACTTAACTTTAAAATCTACCTTAAAATGTAATCATTTAGATTATGGGGACATCATTTTTGTCCCCACAAAAAAGACAAGTCCCCATATTGTGACTGCGTAAACAGATTTAGGTCCCCACAACATAAGGAATACCAGGCACACACACGCACACGCAGTGTCCTGACAGGACACACACTGTGAATGAAGGACAGGTTAAAACTTTTTTTTTGATTGACGGGAACTCCTCTATGCTTCCTCACTGCTCCTCCTCTCATTCTACCTTCTCTTGGTTGCTCTCCATTTCATTTAACCCTCCTGTCATCTCTCTCTCTCTCTCTATCTTTCTTATGTCATGTTTTCTATTTATTTATTCTATTTATTGTAAAAGGATGCTGGACATCTATCTATCTATCTCTCTATCTATCTATCTATCTATCTATCTGTCTATCTATCTATCTATCTATCTATCTATCTATCTATCCATCTATCTATCGAAAAAAATAAATCACGACACAAACAAACAGCGAGTGTGTGAGTGTGGTGTGAAGTTTTACCCGTCTGGGTCCATTACTCTTCAGCTCAAACACGTCCATATTGTAGTTGACCCTGCGGCCATAGTGGTCAAACTGGACATTACCTGTTAATCCCTGCAGCCGGACCTGCACACAGAGGACGACAGGGAATCAAACTTCCAACTATAAAACAGTAAATACTGTAGGTTTATACATTTATTATAAAAACAAAACTGTTGCATAAAAAAGGTATATTTATTTTGGATGGTGAGAACATAATTTCACAGGAAGCAGCACAGTGATTGAAGAACAATCATGATCTTTGAAGTTGGGGAAACTGAGGACACATTTTTAATGTTTAAATATATCCTGAGGAGGATTTAACTGATTTTCTAGTTGGCTTTAATCATACTTATGCATTTCAAACAACTGTTTACATGGTTCTAAAGAAATAGGTCACACATATTCAAGCAGAGACTCCAGCTTAAGTGACGCTACTTTTACTATGTCCTCAGGAGTGACAACCGTAGACTTTTCATTCGACATTTAAAACCATAGAGGACAAATAAAATCACCTCGACAACAAATTCAAGGACTTTTACTAAGCAAAGTAGAGTGGAAATACTGGACTGTGGATTGCAGATTATTTTGTCCTTTAAAGGGTTTTATTATCTGATGAGGATGTGTACGTACAATATCATGGTAATTCACAGAAAAAGGTGAGAGAATCTGATTTCTTTTGTTCCAATAAAGTGGATTCAGTTCCAGAAGCAAACGTGTTATACATCCCGACATGTAATGTAACTTATTAGTTTTGATTCCAAGTAAGTATGCAGGGTTCCAACACCTTGGTTGACATCAAATTCAAGGACTTTTCGAGGACGATCCAGGACCTATGTCCTCAAATTTAAGTCTAGTCTACGTACATCGAGCAATGCGGGGGATGAAACAGTAGGTGGCGTCGTAACAAACAAGAGAGACATTTACCTAAATGTCAACTTAATGTTGTTCTTATTGAGGGAGAATTTCAAAAACCCTGGATGTTGTATCCTTCACGTCTTCCCTCGCTCTCTCTCACCTGTTTGAGAGTGCGCTCCATGTCGATGCCCTGGTTCCACGGGGCGGCGGGGTTGGCGAGACAGTCGCCCGCGTTCCCCCGTCTGGAAATGTCCACCTTCTGCCTGCGCAGGTTCCTGAAGGCCTCGGCCATCACCATCACGCCGTCATATGTGAGCGCTGAGGTGTACTGGGAAGGAGATACAGACTTTACTGTGTTTGTTTACAAAGACCTTACTTATCCTGCAGCTGCAAAAACAAACGTCACATCTCATAAAAGCGCTGCAGTAGGAATTATGGTTCAACTCCGACCTTTTCGATTAATCAGAGAGAAATAAAACACTATTTGTAACACTGTCACCTGGTTTGGGTACACACAGTGCAAAAAAGTTATGAGGCCAATTAAATGCTGATTTAGCGGAATGTTCTGCAGCATTTGCTGGTCGGATATCTTTGAAAACAACCTGCGTGAAGCTGAATCAGCGAGCACGCTGCGTTTCTGCAGCGCGCCGTAGAGTCGTGGCAGCTGTAGGGGGCGCAGCACTTTTAGTGCACTCATTATTCTCCGGGAGTGAGAGTCAGGAAGAGCACACACCCCCACAGCGTTAGCCCACTCTCCCAGAGTCCATCTTTGACCCGGAGACCTCACGCTGCATCTGATTATTTGGATCCACAAAAAAATCACTCTCTCCCTATAACTCACCTCTGGCGTGGCAGAAAACTAATTGAGGGAAAGACAAAAAGGCAGCAGGATGAGAAGGAGGGATGAGGGAGGCAGGGAAAGGGCTGACGGGCTGTCCAGCCGGGCGGCAGCCTGGCATCAATTATCCCAACTAGCAGGAGTTCATTAACTTTGCCTCCGGTCGGGGGGTGAATCCTATTCATTAAACCCACTGCTCACTGTGACGTTATGGCTCTGAACAGAGACACTACACTCCATCCCCCGGTTCCTCTTTGACAAATTGCTGCAGAGAATAACACACACACACACGCTCACTCACTTATACATGCAACCAATCAAGGTGCGACGTAAACGACCCAACAATCAGTACGATTGTTGCTATCAGCTCAATTCTGCCAGGAACGTGAAAAAGGTGTCAGTGTGGGATTAATCCGAGTAATGCTTGTGTGACAAGAGTCCGAAATCTGCCACTTTTTGTTTTTCCAATCAGCACACTGAAGAAAACATCGATATAGACGCTAGGGAGTGAGATTTAAAAGCATTGTAGGTAAATGAATTCCTCTCACTGCACCTTCTCTTTCTGAGCAAGTGAGAGAATCTCTCACCAGTCTGTAAATCAAAGCAGACTCCATGAAAGGAACTACTACTGTCAGGACATTATACACTGTAGAGCTGATACTTAAAGTGGAACTATGCAGGATTTTCACCCTAATTTAACAGCTTTGGAATCGTTGTGACGGTTAAAATAATGTCTCCTTGCAAGAGCCCTCAGAATCAGGAGCTCGGGTCGAAACACGGATTGCTTCACGGCTCTACACACAAACCCCCCGATTCAGATACTACAAGATCAAGACAGTGATTGCGTGATTTTTGGCATTCATCATGGCAGAGCTGGCGGAAAAGAAGCAGAGAAAACTGTTGTCGGAGGAAGCGAGGAATTAAAACACACAGACCGACATGGACGTGGCTTCACGTCTGGTGTTCGCCAGCTCCGTTGAAAACAAATACACAAAGCCAGGAGAGGGGAAGGGAGGGAAGAGGATAAAGTGGCAGATGGTGGTGTAGTAAAAAATATACACAAAAACTGTAGGGGGCGCTCCGATAAAGTGACCAGACTTGGAAAACCAAGCATAAATTGGGCACGAGAGGCTGGCTTTACTCGATAGTCATCGCGCCTACAAAACTACAAGAAACACCTTTGCTGACACTTTCTCTGTCGCTCTGCATACGTCATCCAGATTATCGGTCCGTACAGTTGCATACCGATTTTGGCCACACCTCTTGGAAGAGGGAGTTTCCAGACCCATACTTCACTGACATTGAGATGCAGATGCGACAAAATGGAGGACTCCTCCACTCACCCATCCCTTCCCCAACTGTGTCAGTCATCTATGTTTGCTTCTGCACACCAGAAATGACGCACACTTTCTCCACACTCCCACTCTCTCGTCTGCTTCCAATTCATTCTTCATTAGTTTATAAAATTAAATGAAATTTAATTAAGTTAAAACAAAAAAAACTGTATTAGTTCCCGGGGGCAAATCAAAGACTCAAAGAGCAGTTGTCAACAAAACACAAAACAAGTCAAGCTCTGCTTTCAGAAATCTCATTTCCAAAGATAATTAATTAAGGAACGCAGCGTCGTTGTGTGGCAGCGTGGTTTTGAAGAGACACTGTCGTTACAGCTGCGTTAATCTCACTAACAAATGTCACTGTGGACGAGAAATGACAAGAGAGACACAGATCAGGTGAACGTCACCATTCTCATTCTTGCTGACCAAGCTGTAATTGGCCAATTTGTTTCCCCACACAGGAAATCAAGCTTTTGATGAGATAACTGCTGCGGCTAATTGGAAGATACGGTATGAAGGGAAGTCCGGCTAAGATAAGGATGTTTGTGAAGGTTACAGCTGGACTTGGTCTCTCTCTCTCTTCTACGGTTATCAAAGGCTTCCCAAAGATCTGATGATTGAAAAAGTAATCTGAGCAGTGTGAGTTAGTTCACCGCCTGCCAAAAAAACAATAACAAAGACACAGCAGCCGTGTTAAAGCCTGAGCAGAAAGAAAGAAGGTTCTGACTGTGAGTCAGGCTGTGGACAAACTCACAGGGAGCAGAGTCATTTGGTCTGAGTAGATTTCCAGGAGGGAAGGCAATTTATCAAGAGGTGGAGTGGACACACACACACACACACACACACACACACACACACACGTACACACGCACACACACAGAGTCATGTCGCCATGACTTCAGGGGAATTCACATCGACTAAATTCCTGGAGATTTATGCAAACCTGTGCTGTAATTACTACTTACAAAACACTTAACCTAAGCAAACACAGATTAACCTAAACTAAATTTGTCTAACTAATCAATGACTCTCTTATCTTAACCCAACCTAACCTGTAACCTATCCTACACTAAGTTAACCCAACCTCACCCAACTTAATCTTAACTAACCTTAGCTAACCTGAAGTTGTGTATTAGTCAAACACAAGTGGGACATTTTTGAGATGTTTTCACTCTGGGACCCAAAAATAGAGTTTTACTCCTAAAACATGAGTTACATGGTAACAATACAACACGCACGCACGCACACAGTGTAACTCGCACCACTTCCACTCTGCTGTGTCTCTGTATTTTAAAACAGAAATCTTAGGTTGGACACAGATTTGCTGGGGGGGAGAAGGTTTGCTGACCACAGCGACGTGGTGATGATGATGATGATGCCTTCACCGCCACTTACAATCTGTGCGGCTGCAGAGAACGTAAAGTGGGTCAGTCTGTCACACGCAGAGGAACAGAGCACATTTATCAGGATTAAACCTCCTCTGTTTTATTTTTATTATTTATTTTATTATTCTTACACAACCTCCAGGTGATGATTAAAGGGACCATCGTTGGTGGATGTTACTTACAAACTCCTTGAAGTCTATATACGTTGTACGTTGTATGTATGTACGTTCACATAATGTGGAAATGCATGTTTATTATTTATTATCATTATCTTGACTGTCTTTGCTGCTGTGACAATGTAAATTCCCCCACTAAGGGACTACTAAAGGATGATCTTATCTTATCTTAAAATGCAGATAAACTTTATGAAACACAGGTCTTTTTAAATAAGAAGTGACAAAATTCACATTATCCTTTATAAAGATCTTCTTGTTGAGGTTCGGTGAAATCTTTATTGTCCTTGGTATGGAATAATAATAATGATAATAATAATAATAATAATAATAATAATAATAATAACTTAGATTTGAAGCCACATAGAAACACCAGATAACCTCAAATTTCAAATAAGAACAGACAGTAAAACTATAGAGCTTGGACTTCAATTACAGTTTTTTTTAATCCAGGTCAGCTATTTGATGATTTAATAATTTAATTTCACTTGGTGCAAACAATTCCTAGTCGCTGAGAGTGTAAAATGAGATGAAACCCTCCAAAGGGAAGCAATTAAACTGTGAAAACTGTGCTTTCTCTTTAATATGAACCACTTTAATTCTCTGTCTGAAGCCCTCTGCACAGTTCTCCTGCACAATTACAAAGCCACCGTATTACAGATTCCTGTGCACGACCTCAGAAACATTCAAGTCTTTAAGAGAAAGTCTGACCACTGAGTCACTGCTTATGAATTTAATTTAACTCGGAGACGACAAAGCAAAGTTTTCAGACAAATGAACGCTGAATAAATTGCCATGGACCGACCTTGGGCGGAGCGTCGGAGCCGGGATACTCCCTCTGATCCAGCTTGTTCCAGCGCTGCATCAGTTTGATGACCATGGGGTTGCTGAAGTCCACCAGCTGGAAGCCCGTCACGTTGGCGCCGCCGTGCATGAAGCGCTCCAGGTTGATGTCCTTGAAACCCTGAAGGACACGGAGAGGAGAGACGTGGTCACGGTCCAAATCCAGGTTTAGCGGCGACTGATGACTCGATTTCATGACATGACGAGCACGAAGGTGACACACTGAACATTTATGGAACATATGACGTGAATTAAAGAACATAAAGATTTTGTCTCCTTGGTTTTAATCCTACAAATCTGATGAAATGGGCTCGTAACATAGTTACAATTTATTGTTTTAGCGATTAAATCATTTGAATATTACATCATTTACACACATTTATCCTCAACTGTGTTACTTTGTGTTGCATTTATTGTATTTATGCTGTTTTAAAAGGCTTTAAAGATAATTTGATCATTTATACCTCAACATTTTTGCTGGTTGAAAAGCTTGTTCCTCTTCTTTATCATTACATTACACTGCATTCACCTCCTATTATTGTTATCATATGTTATTTAACTCCAGATGTGAAGGCCCATTTTTTCACTCCAGCGTGGCTTCGATTTGTTACATTGCCATTTAAAAATAATAATTCTAATTACTTTGGTAACACTTTATATTCAGGAACACATATTCACCATTAACTAGGTGCTTACTAACATGCATATGAGTAGCATACTAGCCTTTTATTAGTAAATATTAAGCACGTATTAACACCTTATATAGGAAAAATCTTAATTTACATGTTAAGCAGCAGATGGAGCTCAGTCGGGACACAAGACAACACAATGTTTGCAATTTTTTGGTAGGTTTTCCAGAAAATCTTTTCTTTTCTTTAAAAAGATAAATAAGAATAATTTTCAGGGCCCATTTTCACATAGACTGAAGGACACAGATTCAGGGGAAGAAGGAGACAAACAAGACACGTAAACAACAACAACAATAACAATAACAACAAGTGCCAGTGTTTCCCTCACCAGGTTGGCCATGATGTAATGGTAGCCTTTGACGTGTTTCCCCACGCTGACAATCTGCGAGGAGTCAAAGCACAGTTCAACGTTAATCTGACTGGATTACAGCATATCATACGTTAATGACTTTAAACGATGCATGAGGCAGGTGTATGTGTGTGTGTATGTGTGTGTGTGTGAGAGACACGGTGCGACTGTCAGCTTTAATCCGTAGAGGATCGGACGTCTAAACAAATGAGCAGTCGTTCACAGACGGTGCTGCGTCGCAGAGGAGAAACACACTTCATGCTCACAAGGACGTGACAATGCTGCTGGATAACCTTGCACGACACACACACACACACACACAGAGACACAAACACTGGTGATATAAGCTGACACCTGTTGGGAAATCCAGTCAATAAGAGCATGATTTAATCCTAAAAAAAGGCTTTGAACCACTTTGAACTGTTTGTACCATGGAGTAATCTGTCAGTTATTTACTCAATTAATCGTTGTTAAGGTGTTTGGTCCATAAAATGTCATAAAATGTCAATCATTGTTGACAAAACAACATCCTCAAATGTCTCGTTTTGTCCACAAACTAAAAACATCGCCTCGTATTTTTACATTTTTTGTTGAAGTTGACCTTTTAAATAAAAAGAAGAGTGTTTTTTTTTTATTCTCTCAGAAGCTGAATCATTGATGGACTTTAAATCGTGTGCCGTTAAATTCTTAAGTTAATCTCTGCTTCTCCCTGTGAGTCACCTAATAAATGTTATCAGATAGAGACTCTGCCGCCTGTTTTATAATATCCAGCCGAGCGCGAGCAGTGACTGACTCTCATTTAATTCCATGCAGCTGGTTTTTGCATAAAAAGGGAAAATTAAAAGGACTGAGCGCGGGTCTCATGATCATTACAGCTGTGCCGCGGTTCTTCTCTTTGGTTTTTGTTGTCTTTCACCTCCTTTACCACAAACTGTGAGCGGTGGGAAAAAATCCTGTTAATGGTTTAATCTGATATGAGACGAATCTCCTTCTCAGCAAGTTGAAATTGGCTCTTTCACAGTTTTTCACAGATTAATAAACTCATTTCAGTTTTTTTTTGTGCCAAAGAGATGATAATTAAGTGATTCATTAATTACAGTGTTCTTTAGAGATTTCACTCTTTAACTCTATGCGGCTGCTGCTGCAGCTTTTACTATAGTCTCCCTTCCAGCGCGGGAACTTTTCTCATTTCGCTGGGATTTTGAAAAACCTCAACGCGTTTCAACCAAATTCAACCCCACACTTTCACTCAAAGTACTACCTCCTCTGGACTAGGGACTTTTCA
Organism: Solea senegalensis; assembly: GCF_019176455.1. Lineage (NCBI taxonomy): Eukaryota > Metazoa > Chordata > Actinopteri > Pleuronectiformes > Soleidae > Solea > Solea senegalensis. The sequence continues at coordinate 5,351,341 of NC_058033.1, forward strand.
GATTACAAGGAACTCTAGACCCGGGTTCACGACCCAGTCAGAACAAGGGCCTTTCCCGTGTGTCTGGGTTTTCTCTGGGTTCTCCGGTTTCCTACCACAGTCCAAAAACTCGCAGATTTGGCGATTACGCAAATTGAACATTCTAAATTGAGCGTGGGTGTGAGAGTGGAAGGCTGTTTGTCTCTATGTGGCCCTGCGATGGACTGGTGACATGTCCAGGATGTACCCCACCTTTCCGCCCCAATCCCAGCTGAGATTTATACCAACCCCCTTTGCAACCCACCTTTGAACAAGACCTTTAAAAGAAGACAAAGAAAGAAGAAAAGGACGGACGACAAGGTCCAGGCTGAGCAGGAGGTTTAGTCGTTTCTTATAACACTCGCCTGCACGTCATCAGACTCATTTGAAAAAGGTGCAGTGAGTAATCTGCAGCACAGATTACACAGATTACCAGGAATATTTTTTACCAAGGTCAAGGAACAACCTTGGGAAAAGAATTCCCAGTAATCTGTGTAGTTTGTGTTTCCACTGCACCTGAAAATAAAAGTAACCCTTCTGGAAATGTGGGGGCTATTAAAGTGCAGACATTTACTTCAGTCTTGGCTCATGTTGGAAATATAACAAAAGAAGGGAATCGACGTCTTAAATAAAAACTTTACTACTTTTATTGAGTTATAAAGTTTGGTTACTCTTGTTTTCATTTGGGGGGAAAATGTTTGGATTTATGATACGCTGTGATATAAAAATGGAAGAAACAATAACTAATAAAGTTAATTGCAGCCCAGTCAGAATTTATCGGCACAGACCAAACACGAGCCAGTCTGGCAGCGTGAGGATCGGATTCTGTGGCTACAACATCGTGAAGCCACAGAATTATGTGTACTTCAATTATATTACTTAAATACTTAAGTCATTTTCCTTAACATGCTTCATATTATTTTTATAGCAAATATTTTTATTTGTTGTGCCAGCATGGACATGAAACAGGTCTTAAATAGTGTTCACAATGGTCTTAAAAATGTCTTATAAAGATCTTAAATTCGACTTGTTGCAACCTGCAGATATACAGCGTCGATAAGCATAAACTCCACTGTGACTTTATTACAAAACTTGACTTGAAACATGAGTTTGTTGCTCTCACACTAATCCTGAATGTTTAGAACTTTTTTTTTTAAACCCAAACAGGAAGTCAGCCAAGTTGGATTTCCTGCGGCATTTTTTCCAATTTATGAACACATGTTTGAGGCCGTTAGAAAAGTCAGGTTCTCACACAAACTGGCACAGATTTGAAATAATATATCCTTTAGTTGGAGACCTCACTTATGCTCTAATGTGTTTCTGGCTCACCCTAACCCTACATCACGTCTAACACTGCAGGCAGCTTTAATAACAGTAATTCTAATAATAATAATAATAATAATAATAATAATAATTATAATAATATATGATAGGCTTCATCTCTTCTCTTTTAAATCCAACTGACTCAGAGATTCATGGAGAACTGAGTCGGTCATGTTCTCTGCACTGATCTGACACTTAGTGTTTGTGGAGTAACATCTGGTTGCTTATGAGCGCTCATCCATTCTGTTCGAGGTGTTGATAAAGCAGCTAATGAAAACCCATTTACGCATTCAAATCCTTGCCCTGCATCAGAATAATGTGGCACAGCGTAAACATGAACGGCTCACATTTGAAAAAGGAGAAAAAAAAGAAAGAGGACAAAATAGATGTTTACGCCTGTGGCAGCGACTGTGACCACGGCTGCGGAGAACAAGTCATCACAAACACAATTTGCCTCAAAGTGGTTTACAGAAAGTGACATCCTTTATCCTGAGACCCCTTCATGTAAGGGGAAAAACTCCGGGAGAGGGAGAAACCTCAGGAGGAGCCAAACAAAACCCAACAAAATTTACTAAATCCCTACGAGCACGGAATGAGTATGACCTGGGAACCTCGAGTAATATCTGTGATGTTAATCCCATGCGAATCGTCCATGTGTGTAATGAGTAAAGTAAAAATTCCACTGGAAATTACCTTCCATATTTCAGCAGACATAGAGGTGCTGTGATAATATTAGTTTTCTCTGCCTCTTCCTCGGTCAGAAGCAAGAACAGAGGCTGCCTTGGAAGGTTTTGAATGTGCGTTGGATGCAGAGTTAACTTGGAACTGAAGGCAATGAAAAGACCAGAACCAAGGAAAAACGATGAGACTGAGACGGATGATATGCGTCGGCGCGTGCGGTCAGGAAATCTCTCAACACGCTCCATCCATCAATCCATGCATTTTACAATGTAGTGTGATTTTATTTGCAGTGATGCAAAAAAAAAAACCTGTAGTGCATGGAAGCTGACATCATGTCAAATCACAGGCTTTGCATAACCGTGCAACATGTGCCTCACGTGTGAAGTTAGATTTGTGTCAATATTGTCAAACAACACGTCTCACGAAGCAAGTACAAAATCAAAATACACAAAATGCAAATAAAATATCGTTTTAATCATTCAAAAATATTGTATTTTATTTTTTTGAAAATACACATTTTGTCTGCAATGATTTGCGCTGTTGTTTTTTGTTTGCGATTCCGTCCATGGGCGGGGCTTAGGAAGCTGCCTGCTGATTGGCTACTGAGTTTTGTAGCGACAGCTCAACGGACCGGAAGTTTTCATGGGCTTGGTGTCGCTGTCCCTCTGGAACTCGTTCCCCAAGTTTTCCCCATCGACATCTGGCAAAATAATTCTAAGTAGTGAACGTTTGTTAAGCGTGAGCTCGAGCTGTTGCTCCAAAACTCAGTAGCCAATCAGCAGACAGCGTCCTAAGATCCACCCACGGCACAAAGAACAAGTGAGGGAGAGAACAAAAGAGTCGCAGCAAACAAAATTCCGGTCATTGCAAACAAAAGTGTATTTTTAAAAAAATAAAATACAATATCTTTCAACGATTAAATTAATATTTTATTTGCAGTTTGTGTGTTTTGATTTTTGTGGTTCATTCCTGGTTGCTCTAAATCTGATTCCATACACAGACATGAGTTGCCCAGATTAAGGTAATCCCGTGTAAATGGGGTTTACGAGTGAAAAACGTATATGAAATACAGAAATGTAAAAAGTAGAAAATAAAGCGCAACAGAAGCTAAGATAAGAGAGGCAGATGGTTTACAATAACCATAACATCAGCTGGTTTTAAAGAAGACGACATGAACACGAGGCTGTGCATCATCCCAGCCGCTCTAAGTCCATCATGTCTGGATGCGTGATGTTCTCTGTGTCACACACACACACACACACGAAACACACACACCTGCAAAATAAATAGTTGGAAGTATGACAGATGCCAGAGCGAAGCTTTCCTGAATAATTGAACAATTACTGAGACACCAGAAGCTCCAGAGGAAACACTGAGAGATGAAGGAACGAGGAGACGCAGGAGGAGGAGGAGGAGGAAGAAGAAGAAGAAGACGTGACTCATATTCCGAGTGTGTTTATGCCAAGTAACGCCACTGGAGATCAGAACAGACGGTTTTTCAAGTTCAAAACATGCTAATTAGCACAAACACCGAGTAAGTGTCGTACTTCCTGTGATCATGTGCTTTTCAGGCGAGCGGGAATAAAATCTGTAGTGAAAAACAAACAAACACGGTGGCGTCACCTGCTCCAGCATGTTCTGCAGTCTCTCGGCCTCCAGGTCGATCACAAACTTCTTCTCCTGTCTCCGGTCCAGGTCCTCCAGCAGTCGCCGGTAACTGGCGTCGTTGAAGTTTTCCACGCAGATGGCGCTGACCTGCCAGTTGTTCTGCCCCGCCTTCTCCATGATGGCCTGCAGGATGGCGTAACCTGGACACAACACGACACATGAGTGAAGGAGGTGAAGGAAAGAAATGCAAGAGTGAAGTTCAAGGTTGTGTGTTTACATTCTAGAGAGTTTAATGGTATAATTAAATATATTTCCCATAATTATGTCTGTATTTAAATAAAACTGCATGGCCCTGCTACAACACACCTGACTCAGACGATTGGGTCGTTATCAGGCTTCTGCAGAGCTTGATGACAAGCTGAATCAGGTGTGTTGGAGCAGGGCGACATTATTCATTTGATTTCTTTGTTTCATTGAGCAAAGAAACTGCAAAATATTCACTTTTAAGATGCTGAAAAGTCAGAAAACTTGTTGTAATTCTAATGATTATCAAAAAAAATTACAATTAATTAAGTCATTGATATTATAATTCATGAACCAGGTCATTGTTTCTGCCCTAGTGTAAACAATTAAACTTCATGCACTTTGTTCTCTATGTTGTGAATAAATAGAGAAATCCTGCACTTTTAACGTTTTGTTTTCTTCAGTTAGACAGATATCGTGATGTATCGCTACATGATTATCACAGAATCTTTGTATTGTGGTATTATTGGTATCGTGTCCCATAACATGAGGTTCCTTGTGATTCTCACCACTACTACAAGACAGAATATGAAGTTTGAAAAGAAACTGCTTTTAATCAAACTCCTCTCAAGCTTTTATCTTTTTCCAGTCTGATCTTGTCTTTTGGTCCAGTCTGGGGAAAAACAATCTCAGTTTCATGACTTAAATGTGTCACTAGACTCCAGAGAGGACGGGGAAGGGGACACCTCGCTGTCAGGTTTGTGTGTGAAAGAGACGAGTGTCAGAAAGGAAACTGGGGAGCTGTGAGGGCGGCTGTTCTCCAGCAGGAGCAGATGTCCCCCTTAAACGGCCCCTCCTGGTGGCCATCACAATCTGGCAACCCGTCTCCCTTTGCTCCCAATTAGTGGATTAACCTGTGCACTGACAAACCTGGCTCCCTCTCCACCTCCTCAGCACCTCCCCAGCTCTGCGCTCCCCATTAGAGGGACTGTGGATGCCAGCAGGAACATTTGACTGCAGTCACACACACACACGTATGTAGTTTGTGATGTCTTCAGTTTCTGCTAAAGACACAAACCTGACCTTAGACCATATGGGACTGTTCAGATTCCAAGAACATAACAACACATATGAGGCCCTTTGTTGCAAACGCAGACGCAGAGGAAGAAAATTTCACCTCACAGCAACAAGGTTACTGGTTTAAATCCCTAAAGCCTTGTTCAGCCATTAATAATCATTAATAATCCACTCAGTGATTCAAGCTTCTTGAATCAATGGTGTCAAAGTGTCAATGGTGCGTTCCATATGTAGTCAGAACTCGGGATTTTCTTTAATTACCAACTGGAATTTCCAACTCGGAGCAACATGACATTCTGAGATGACGCTGCTACTTTTAACATTAATGTCACTTCTGTCAATTTGAGTGTCACATTTAATTTAAACCTGTATTTCCCAACGTTTCCATATAACAAAACACTTTGTTTTTTTTATATAAATCATGAGAGCATCTAATATTATTTTGAATTGGTAAACAATCATTTCCAAGAAATGTTTTGTAACATGCACAAATCTTTACAAAAAGGTTATAACAATTCTTTCACAGAAACAATGATGATGATGATGATGATGACACTTCATCATGCTATTCTGCTATGATGTGATGATGATGATGATGATGGTCCCAGCACACAGACATGAGGCAGCAGCAACAGCAGCAACTGATTACCAGCTGATAAATGTGTCCAGCTGCAGAGACGTGTGGGGACAGCAGCAGCAGCAGCAACAGCAACAGCAGCAGCAGCAGCAGCAGCAGCAACAGCAGCAGTGTCACAACCTCAGCCAGAGGTCAGAGGTCAGAGCGACTGACACTGAGGCTGACATGTGCTGAACTGACCACAGCACAGCTGGACAACAGTGGAGAGAAAACGTCTTTACCCTCCACTGTGATTCACCAATCCTTCGTCCCTCCTCCTCCTCGTCCTCCTCTCACCTCTTCTTCCTCTCAGAGGAACATACTGAGGTTTTTGTTCTTTAAAGAGTCATTCATCACGACCTGACCACACTGCTGCTGCTGCTGCTGGAACCACCTGCCCATCTGCTGAGGAGAGCTCATCATGTTTCCTCCTCCTCTCTGGCTCCTCTCCTCATTTGTCATCTCCTTATTTCCTCTCACCTTCCCTGATCATCTCCTCTCTCTCTCTCTCTCTTTTCTCATTTCATTCCTCAACCTTCCAAAAAATTCCTTTCCTTCATATTCACTCCGTCCAGCCCTCGTCTCCTGCTCGTTTCCTCTCCTCTGCTATCTTTTTTGTCCTTCATCTGCTTCCTCCTCTCACCTGCCCTTTCTTTACTTCCCTTCTCCTCATATTGTTCCCTCTTCCTTTCTTTAATCCTCTTCCTCCTCTTCTCCTTTTTGTTTGTCCTTTTCTCTGTCGACTTTCCTGTCTCCTCTGCCCTTTCCTCTCTTGTCTTCTCCTTTTCTCTTCTCTTGTTTCATCTTTCCTATCCTCCACTGACATTTCCTCTCCTTTCCTTCCCCCTTCATTCCCCTCCTCCTTTCCTCGTCCTGTTCCATCCACTCTGTTGATTCCATCATGTTTCCTCTCCCCATCCCCTGTCCTTCATCTATATTCTTTACTCTTCTTTTCCCTCCTACTTGCCCCTTTTATCTCTTCCTTTTATCGCCATTTTCCTCCACCATTTTGTTTCCTCTCTTCCTTTCTTCCTCCATTTCATCCCCTCTCCTCTTGTCTCACCTCATCGTAACATCCCTGGATTCTGTTTCCCATTAATCTGATTTATGTGTTTTTTCTCTCTCTTTTTTCTCCTTAATGTGTCTGATTCCAACATTTCCTCTTTTTTTTGTTGTTGTTGTTGTTGTTGTGTTGTGTGTGTGTTAATTGTGTGTATTATGGGAAATTTGAAGGTTAATAGAAAAATCACTGGCTATAACTGCCTCCCATTCAACCTGAACCTAACTACAATTTAAAACATCCTCAGTTCCTCAGAAATGAGTTTCTGTCTCATTGGGACCAGGTTTTGGTCTCTATGAGGACTCCTGGTCCTGACAAGCACAGTGTTTGTGGCAGATAAGGTCCTACAGAGGCAACACACACAGATTTCCATGTCTTCAGAGGACATTACATTGACTTACATTCATTTTCTAGGTCCCCACAACATGAGCAACACCTGGAACTCACACTCTCACACACACACAGAGCTCGAGTGTTCGGTCCCTCGTATCTCTGGAGCTTTGATGCAGGGAATCAGTCTGGCACTCATTGACTGAGCTCAGCCATGCGAGGACTGATTCTACATTATAGTCGATACTGGATGAATGCCTAGTCCTGTGTGTGTGTGTGTGTGTGTGTGTGTGTGTGTGTGTGTGTGAGTCCTCAGGCTAAAGTGCTGCAGCCTGCTCCCAAAAGCCTTCTGAAATGTGCACACACACACACACACACTGCATTCCCACTGGTCAAAAAAAACAGTCAAATCTTGGGTTTTAAAGGTTTTTTCTTCATCAATGGGAATGTGTTTAATCAGCAATCACTGCTGGGTCAAATGACTCTGCAAGGCACAGGTTTTTTTTTTCTTTTTAGCTTCGACTCCTATGGACAACGAGAGGAACCTAAGTTCTTCATTGTTTGCTCTATTTCTAAAAGAGATGCAACCATTTCTAGTTAAGACAAGCACTCATGGTGGATTCTTGTTGTAGTTGTAAGATGTGACCTTCTGCTGTGTTTGACTGGAATCATCTGCAACACACAGTGAAACTCACTTCATTCACTCCACTTTCTTCCTCTAAAAACTTAAGGCACTTTCCAACTACACAGTGCTGGTACGGCTCGACTCTACACGGTTTGATTGGTTTTCCATTATTCTCCGACCTCCACAACGTGGGCGGAGTCATCATGGCTGAATTAAACTGCCGTGACTTTGTTTTTTACACGCGACACAAACACAACAAACTAGTGACAATAGTAACAGTCAAAGCAGTTGTTTTCAGTGTCGTGAGTCATTAGAACTAGTTTAGTTAGATTAGTTCAGTAACTTCCTGCATGACCGGAGCACAGACTGCGTCTGACACAGGCGCTGAACTGAAATACCACGGGTCGTTATTCGGCTCACGATGGGCAGCTTTCAACAGTGCTGTCACTAAATACACCAGACCAGAGATTTCCTTTGCTTAATGTTGGAGATTAAGCATGTTTTCAGGACTTTTTTAAGTCTTTGTAATGATTTACAGTTTGGCATTGTTCGGTTTGTTTCTATACTAGTCGTTTTATACACAAACTAGTGACAAACAAAGCAGTTGTTACTGAATCCTTAGAATCAGTTAATCCTTAGAACACAAAAAGCTTTTTTTTCCCCATTAATTATGTTAAAACATATGTTTATACAGAAGCTATATGCAGTATAGAGTGTCTTATATCATTTTTTAGCACTACCTATAGGCAATCTGATGAATCTTTTTGACAATAAACGAATGAATTGAAAGAGTGAAATTTGGAAAAAAATTCACAGTTCAAAGTTCACTTGGCTTGAACAAAAATGAAAGAAAAGCGGTCTATTTTGTGACTTTTGCAAAATTATAGTGACCGTTACCTGCTATTGTATATGCAATTTAAAATGAGTCATAACACACAAACATTTTTTTTAAGCCTGTAGATGTGACCTATAAACACACACCCCAGGATGTCCATTCAAGGATGCACTGATCTGTGTCATGTGAGCACTGAGGCTAAATTTAAGTCAGGTTTCTACCATACATGTGGCAGGAGGCGAGTGCCATGAAATATGACACAACCACAGACCATGTGTGCTCCTGTCACACATCAATGCCCATCTCTTATCAGTTCTGATGGAAGCGATCAGGTTTTGTATCAGGTGATTGACAGCTCTGGACCTTTGCAGCTATTTTCTTTTCTGTGGGGGTGGGAAACACTTGATTAGACATGAGCAGAGGCTTTTTTTTAGCCAGTCAAGCATGTACGACCTGAGATAAGAGGGAGAGAAAGGAGGCAGAGAATGATTTGTTCTGAAGGAAGAGCAGATCCTGATATTGTCTTCACTCTGCAGCTACGATACGCCCAATCTTTTCTAACGTTCACCCACAGCGGCGCCGAACAGAGAGAGAGCAAAAAAAAATTAAAACCACTTGAGGGCCTTCTTGAAAATACATGAATGTGAGATGAAGAGATGTGATCCACGCAGTGGAGCATGTCTATTCTGTCTTACAATGGAAATGTAACACGAGGGAGCGGAGGAGGCGGAGAGTAAAAAACGAGTGGTCATCTACAGTATATTGCAATTGAACTGTTTTTTTTTTTAATCAATGAGATGATTTTTCCTCATGGGTTTTGTTTTCTGTAGTGACAAAACCAATGTTCCTGAAAATGTTGTTACTGTTTAATAAAAATAAATTCACTTTCCTAAAACAAAACAAATTCATGAAGTCATTTTATACATAAACTATAGGTGTTTTATATACAAACTAGTCATTTTATACACAAACTACAGTTGTTTCATACACAAACTATAGTTTTATTTCATTTTCATCAACTATATAAACAAACCTGAGCAAAAAAGTACTCAGAATTTTCAAAATCTGATTGAATTTGTGAAATTCGGAAATGCATCACACTTTTGCACAATAATCACTACTCCCTTCCTTTTTTTTTTAGAAAACTAAATAAACAAACATGCAATATAAAATGAATCATAACTTTTACTAAGTCTGAAGACTTACAATTTACAGAGGGTGCCCCTTCGGCACAGATCGTGCTTTTAGCAGCGCTGTCGCTAAATACACCATTTCCTTTGCAAAACGTTGGAGATTAACAGAGATTTTCTTCTCTGTCTTTTTAACTGATCGACAGTTCGGCATTGTTCCGTTTCTGATTCTTGTGTCGGATGTCGCCCTCCCTGACCAATCGGTGGCCGACAGTCTGTTGATGTCACATTTTAGTATCGGCTCAGCTCGCTTGGAACCTCGTCGGAGCATGGTCCTAGGTACTAGGCTCCAGGTGTTATCACAACTTTTCTGAATTAACTAGATCCATGGTTCTCAAACTGTGGTACTTGTGTGTGCTGAGAAAATGAAACAAATTTAAAAAATGTATCTAATTCCGTCCCTTCTGGTGATTCTGGTCACTCACCTCGGTCGGTGTCGTAGAGGAAGACAAACTTGTTCCAGTCGTAGTGGTCCAGCAGGGACAGCAGCGCTCCCCGGATGGACGGCCGCAGCTGCAGTGTGAACTGGCTCTCGCCCTCGGTGGGGAAGCTGGGCGTGATGAGGGAGATGTGCAGAGCGCTGCAGAACGACGTCAACGTGTGCACCGAGCGCTTGTCGTACAGGCCAAAGATGGCGAAGACACCACGGGAGTACTGCGAGCAAACTGAGAGCAAGAAGAAAGAGAAAACAACAATAAATCAACGTGTAAATAAGAGAAGACACTGCGAGGCTGTAGGAGAAAATAGTGTAAAGCAGGGCTCCTCAAAATGGGTCACGCGGCCCACAAAAGGATTTGACTTGACTTAAATACACAAATAAAATAATCAGAAAATATAAATGAGAACTACTGTACAGCAGTTATAAGTTATATATAAATAAATAAAGTCTATTATTCGGAAATTATCTAAAATAATCTGTAATAAACATGTTATTTGCAGTGTGATGTTCAGGTAAAAGCTTGGCGATCGTGTAGTTAAACAAAACAGAACGAGGTTGGATCCATATTATCATGTTTCTACCGAATTGCAATGAAAATGTTACCTTTTTTATGTTTTTCTGAACAGAAACTAAATATTAGGAACTCTATTACAGCTGAAATTTGTCAAATCTACACATTAAGGACTTTGTCAGGCTGTTACTCGTCTTTTAATAAGCTTGTTTCTGCCGTGACAAGAACAGAAAAACAACACACACAAACGGGGACTCGTCCCCTGAGAAGCATAAACAAATCTTTGAATGCAAATTTTATTTGACACACGCTGTCGGGATTTGATGCACAGGAAGTGATGTTTCAGTTTCACTTCAGACAAACTGAAGAAGAGAAAGAAGAAGAAGAAGAAGTAAGTTGTTAAAACGAGCGTCGATAAGACGCTAAACACCTGAACGGACGGTGAAGAAAAACAACAAGCGTTGACTGATTTGAATGACAATGAAGCGCCGTGAGACGTGGTGTAAAAACATGATAATACGATCACCATGGCGATGAGAGCGTAGCATCATCATGAGTGGAGACGGCACAGTAAACCATTATCACGCTGATTAAGCACTTTGAGTCTTCACAGGAAAAAACAGAATACAGATCAAACGCACGCTTTCATCTGGAAAGACGTTAAACTGCAGCGACAGAGACGACGTTTACGGATAAATTCATTTTATTCAGCGTCGTAAAATATACAGAGGATTCATCAACACAGACTCATTTACAGAAAAATACACAGCGTTTCATCAAACATCAAAAACAACAGCAAACTGATAATAAAACTGTTGTTTAATGTGTTTTCTGTATTGAAATTAAGAACATTTTACTTATGGCATCTTTGAATCTTTGAAGTAACTCTTATGTGACTTTAATGTGACTTACAAACTGAAGTCATTCTTTTAACTTTGTCAACCTGTGCATTTGTCTGTGATGATAAATCATCTGTGTCACTCGAGGCCAAACATAATGAATTGTGTCACCAATCGTGAGGATTTTACCAGTAAAGCATCTCGTGAGTCACAGCGACTGCGACTGCATGTGAGCAAACGTCCAATTAAATAAACAGTTAGAGCATAATTTCATTTATTAGTGTTGAGTAATGAGATATTTTTGCATTACAAAGGCTTCTCTTAACGTGGTTAGAGCGTCTTCTGGAAACTGAGCGCGGTGGAAACTTTTCATTTGCATCGAGTCGACAGAGACACACACACACACACACACACACACACACAGAGCAGGTCCTTCTTAAGGAGAACTCCTCCTCATTATAGAAAAGGTTTGGCTGTCAACAAAGAGCGGTTGTATAATTGCACACTGTTTTACACACGGCACAGAAAAACAACAACAACAACAGAGAGGTGAGATAATGAGCATCTTCTGCCAGTTTACACCGAGAATCAGAGTGAAAAGTGAAGCAGGAGCTCGGGACGGCGGTGGCTTCACTGACAGAGCCGCTGTTTCCGTGCAGAGTGCACGACTTCACTGGAGAAACTCTCACACACACGCAGAAAACACATGGCTGCGTCTGTTGTTGACACAATTAAAGAACACGGAACCAGCGGGAACTTCAACGATCAAGACGAGACTGAACTGTTTTCTGATCGGATATTTACTTACATTTAATAACAATAATAACTTCAATTACTGTAGCACCTTTGGCGGACCCTGAGGTCACTGTACGAGGGACAGTAGAAGAAAAAAGAAAGCAGTGTCAAACCTGCAGGAACAAGTGTCTCTTCAAGTTATGTCAAAGTAACTGAAACTTCACAAGACTCCTCTAATTTACATCTTCTTACACCATATCTCAGTTGATTCTTATTCATGCCGGTCATGGCTATGAAATAATATACAATCATTTATTCAGTTGCAACTGGTTGAGGAGATGTACAGATTTCATGAAGACTCAAACTAGGAATCACAGGGGACCTCAGGATGTGACACGCGACACAATACAACGATCCTGTGATATTATTGGTATCGTACCTCACGAGACAATACTCGATACATGGTCCACGATATTAATGGTATCGTGAAGCATGTGCCTCGTGATACGATACACGATACTCTTGTTTGTTTAACGTTTTCATTATTTTTATATCCTGTGGCCCTACACTTGAAATTTAGAAGGAAAACTGTCCCATTAGCAATATTTACATTATAATAATATATTTGGTTACATTTATCACATCATTAAATGCACTAAATTCAACATTTAATAATATATAAGCTTGTCTAGTGTTTAAATAACAACGGCCTACATGTAATTATCGTTTAAATTGTTCAATTCCATCATGGTCATGTTCTTTTTTGTGTGTGAACTTTACTTAACTTTATCACACTTTTACTTTGAAATGGGGTGCAGTGTCATCCTTAATATTTTGTAACGGCAACATCATGATGGATTGTCAAGACATAATTGTAATTATATAGTTAAATTTCACTGTTTTTCACATTACCAGTTTGACGCCCCTGGTTTAAAGGAAACACATCATGTCCATGAGTGTAAATACATGTGTCTATGCATATGTATGTGTGTGTGTGTGTGTGTGTCTCTATATGGAGGGATGAAGGCTGTGGAGAGCACAGTGGCAGACAGCGAGTGTCCACTCAACCAAGAAAGGAGTCCAGAGGTTGAAAAATCCACACAGTCCACTGATGTCGCCTCGAGGGACAGGATGACATCAATACACACACACACACATTTCGCCTGAATCCTTACATGTCACATCACATGCTCTCTATTCAGCAGAAATGCTAGTTTGAGTTAAAAAAAAAGAAATAAAAATAAAATCCATAAAGAAAGCCACTGGTGTGAGATTAAAACGTGACAGTTTAACTCAAACTCTGCCTCCTCCTCCTCCTGCTGCGACTCCATCTGATTTCTGCTTTATAGAAAAACCACGAGTGAAACTAATTAAAACACACACACACAAATCAAGCACAAAAGGTTCAGGCTGTGTTTTAATACTGCTGGGGTCAGCCTTGATAGGGATTTGGGCGATGATTTCCGACACTTTTCAACCGTTAAGCATTGAGCTCCAGCTGCTTCTGTCAGGTCAAAGGTCAAGCGTCACAAAATGGGAACAGATTTAGTTTCGTTTCATCTTCTTTTGTTGCTTTTAATCAGCGTTGAAGCCAGAAAATTCTGCACCATCTACAACTGATGCTGTATATGGTGCTATTATGATTCTATGTATTAGTACTAAAGTATTTTGTACTTTTGTTGAGTACTTTTGATAACCACATTTTACCTGCCTGCCTGTCACATGGTGGCGTGTCTTAAAGGTCCAGGGTGTAAAATTTAGAGGAAATTATTTGTCAGAAACTCAAGATGTTTTTTCTACCTTTGATGATGTTTACTTTCCTGTCTATCACATGTTTGCATGTCTTAAAAGGTCCAGTGTGTAAAATTTAGGGGACATTTTATTTCAAAAGGGCTGCAACCATTATTGTATTCATTGATTATTACATTTTTGACAACTATTATTTTCCATAATTAAAACAAGCTTTCTGATTTTACAGCTTCTTATATGTCAATATTTTCTGGTTTCTTTGCTCCATGTGACAAATGAATCATTAAAACTGAATCATTTTGGTTTGCGGACAAAACGAGACATTCAAGAACATCATTATTTCCACGTTTGAGAAACACTGATCAATATTTTCTGACATTTTCGGGATCAAACTAATCGGGAAAATAATCAACAGATAAACTGGGTATGAAAATAATTGTTAGTTGCAGCCTGATTATACTTAATTCCTTTTAAAAGTGTGTTAATTATTGTTTTTCATTTCCCACAGAACATGATTTTATCATGAGCTGGTGTCATCACCAATCTGATTTGAAATTGCAGTTACAAAACTCATATAAAACAATATTCAACGAAGTTCCATTAAACTACAGCACAAAGTCTGGATTATGGTGTATCATTTTCATGTTTTTAGATAAAACGTTTGAGGTATGCGTGCCATGTGGGACTGAATTTGTTTAAAAATGATTTATTCATTTTATAGAAGGACTTGGACTTACTTCCTGGCAGGCGCCCAAAGATGTGGCACTCTCAGTGCCGTAATAGGAAAATTTATTCACAATATAAGTTAAGAGTCCAGCTACGATCATAACGGAGGAAAGCTCCAAGGTCATGTTTCCTCAGGCGCTGCCAACGAGAGCGCGGTGCCCGGAGAAGCTCTGGCACAGCGGACAGTGAAGCAGTGAGCTGCAGTCGCTCAAGCCAAATGGCAAACGATAAGTGTTTCCCATTTAATTCAAACAGATTGTCTCTGCACTGAAGAGGGAAATTCATCTAAACTATAAAGAACTAAGAGTCGGCCCCAGGCACTTTCACCAGGGAGTCTGATTTCTGCTGGATTCCCTTTCAGCAGCAGCTATTTTTAATCCCACAAAAAAAGAAAAATACAGGATTTACCCAACACATAAAAGTCACACGCCTCGAAATTATGATGTTCTTAAAGGTCTAATTTTCTCCACTGATTATAATGATTTTTTTTAATGATTTCTTTGTTATATGGATCAAAGAAACCAGAAAATGCTCACATTTAACCCGTCTGTTACCATCCTGTCGTCGCCGACAACTCTGAGATCAAAATAGATAGCCATTCATTAAGTAATCGATTAATCTATTACTTTTAGCCTCTGTATATCACCTGCTTTTTCAGCAATCTACAGAGTTTATCTTTTTTGGCTGAGATTTTTTACACTAGATTACCTTTTGGACACAACTTCCCATTCACCAGGGGTTGGCACTGGCACTCAGAGTACACTGACTGTGACCCCTGTGTCTGGGGTCAATTTTATAATATCCATTTAACCCAATCAATGCGGAGCAAAGGAGATTGGGTACCTTGCTCAGAAGTACCCCAGCCCTTTGTCCTAAAGCCTGCTCTGCACGAGATGATTTTCAAATCTGACTTGATTTGAGCTATTTTCAACAATTTAATTCTGAGAAAGCACAGACTAAACGATCCAGTAAAGACGCAGGACCACACACTTGGCGTTTAATCGAACCATGTCAGGGAGGAGATTCCGGGGATTTTGGGAGACTTCAGAAGATAAACAGACATGGAGGTGGACTGTCGGCGCCGTCAGTTAACAGCTGTTGTGCGTGCGATGTTTTGTGCTGAAAACGCAAAAAAACTGAGCCTAAATCAGCCTAAAATCTGAAGGTATACCCGTGATTGTTGCAAGGGCTGAAATCTCGCCAATTATCCTCTTGTATGGGGCAGGTATTCATCGGGATTTTGAAGCAAATAAAACAAAATACATAAAATATTCCAAAAGTACAAAGACAATCCTTCATGATACAGTATTTATAAAGGTTCATGAACAGTGCTGGATCGGATGTCATCAACTGCTGCTTCAAGGTGGGAAATAAATTGAAAAAGAAGATATTTTTTTTAAAACACCTCGAAGAATATTAACTTACTTTACGTCATTTATACATATTTAGCACACAATAGGTACATTTTCTTAATTAAAATAAATGTCACAGTGCAGTGATCACATGACCACCTCTGGACCACAAAGACCTTTAGCTTTTAGCGAAAGAAAGAACTGTTTGTCCAGAGGGAGAATTCCTGAATGTCAACCACTGAAAAGTATATATTAGAAAAATCACTCTGAGCCGCTGGGTGAAATGTATATATAGTATATATTATCCTTTTGATAAAAAAGAATGAATAATACTATAAAACAGGACTGTTGACTTAACTAAGTCAATTGATCTTTTTGCTTTGACTGCAACACATAGTCCCATGTTAGATAAAACATGCTGTCAGATGATGTTGAAATTGAAATTGAAATTTCGTTTTTTTATTTAACCTCACTGAAAAATTGTCCTCAAACACCTTGAGCAATAACAAACTTAATTCACTTTATTCACAAAAGCTCACCTACATTTTTAGATGACTGTCATTTTGGTACCTTCACAGTCCAACCTTTCCATTTCTACCACAATTACTTCCTCAGCTCAGCCTTTATCATGTGTTTGGGTGGTGCAGCAGTAAAAAGGGTCAAAGTCACCTAATTCACTTTTCTGCCTCAGTCTGATGCTCAGATTGAACTTCAGCAGATCCAGCCATCCCTCTTCTACAGCTTTATCCTCCACATGAGGGTCACGGGGGGGGTCTGTGCCAATCTCAGCTGACAAAGGCGGTCACACCCTAGACAGATCGGGGCCACATATAGAGACAAACTACCATTTACTCTCACACTCACACCTTTAGAGACTAATCCTCATATTACATGTTTTTGGACTGTGGGAGGAAGTCGAAGAACCCGGAAACCCATGCACACACGGGGGAGAACATGCAAACTCCATGCAGGAAGGCCCTTGTTCCAGCCAGGTCACAAACACGGGTCTTCTTGTTGCAAAGGCAAGAGCGCTAACCACTTCACCAACCGTGTGGCCCCCATATTTCACATTTCACACTAAAAAAAAAAAGTCTTCATGACTTTCTCTGCGATGTGTCTTTTTTCCTTGTGCATTTTGAGAAAACCTCACTTCAGAGTCCAGAGCAGAATCTCTCTGTGCTGCAAAGACACTGCAGAGGCCGGCGGTAGCGATCCATCAGAGTGAAGCTGTATGTGAAACTGCGTTTGCTCTGTGTGACCTGGCGGTGAAGTGACAGCAGTAGTGAGAGTAGTGACAGTGAGTGGGGCAGCCACTGGTGACAGGCAGAGCTCCTGGACTGGTCCATTTAGTCCCACACTGGCAGTGACCCCGAAACAGCATCCGCTGGCCTCACACTCTGCTGCACAAACAGGTCAGAGCGCACACACACACACACACACACACACACACACACACACAGAGAGTAGCTCACTCTGATCAATGGGCCAAACACTGTGTGTGTGTGACACACTAACAGAGCCGTGCAGCACAAGCTTTCCTGACATTTAACACTTGTCTGAAATCACCTCGCATCAAATCCCTGTAAAACATAAAAAACAGACTTTTGTTTTAGACAATTTCATTCATGAATTGTTGAAATCTTAAACAGCAGAGCTGATTTATATGCTACGTTATGCTAACAGGTAAAATAAACTTCCCTCGATGTTTTACGATTGACCAGCGGGACTTTGAAAGTGCCTCGTCATCAGTGAGCGGTTTACGTTCAGTTTACTTCCCTCGGTCTCTCAGATGTCAGGCCCCGCCCACAGCAATGGGACAGTTTTATGGCGACTGCGCCACGACCTCTGCTCCATCGATATCCATCGACCACAGCTGCACAGAACAAACCTCCATTATTTCATTTAGAGCAAAACTATCCCTGCAGAATGTTAACATTTACAGTGATGGACTCAGCGATGCATCCAGTGACACTTCAGTGAGAAAGTGAGTGATGACTGACAGTAAAGTGACTTCACATTGTTCCTTCCTGGAATCCTCCTCCAATCCGTCAACTT
The DNA here is from genome assembly GCF_019176455.1 of Solea senegalensis. NCBI lineage: Eukaryota > Metazoa > Chordata > Actinopteri > Pleuronectiformes > Soleidae > Solea > Solea senegalensis. The sequence continues at coordinate 5,369,353 of NC_058033.1, forward strand.
TTCAAACTTCGAAAACGCTGAATTTGTCGTCTTTGAAGCACAAAAATGTCGTCCCACTGACGACATTTCTTTTGCAAAGGGCCTTGAAAGTCCAAAAATCCAACTTCCTACCAGGGATTCAGATTCTGAAGACCTCAATAACTTTATTGCCATTTTCAAAAAAACAACAGGCAATTTAATGACACAAACAGTAAAGACACAAACAAGTAGATGCATAATCATGCATATGGGTACATATACAAATACACACCGAGAGATACATATATGTTTTTGAATAAACAGTCCTGAGTAACATTTTAAACATCAATATTAAAACTAAGAGGAAACCAACGCATAAATGTTTCCTTGGTAATTGTTTGCCATCTTTACTAGGAAAGTTTATGCATAAGTGGCCCCCAAGAAATCTATCTCTCTATATTGAGAAATTTAAATATTGTTTATCTAAAATGAGTTTGTTTTATTTTGTTTTATTGAAGTTTCTGTTCCAAGTTTTAAAAACCAAAGCCATTGAACTGGTTTCCTTGTTTAATTCAAGTTCAGTATCATCACACTTAGTGCTTTACTTTGAATTTTCGAAAGTAAACATTAATACTGGGACACTTTTGTGATTTTACTGCCCTCCAAAGTGGTGACTCCAAAGTGGTGGGAGGGGGACCCAGATAAAATTCTGCTTTGGGGCCCCATAAAGACTTGGGCCACCACTGTGGCAACTCTTACTGCGTGGTCCAAGCTACATCGATCAAAACCAATAATATCATAATCCATCTTCCAAACACAGCTGGAATCACTTGGTTCAATCAATGGGAAGTTTCATACTTGAGCTCAACCGTGCAGAGGAGCAGCAGTGACTTAACAAAGGATCATTTCTGAGGATACAATGTTTGAAAATGAGACGAGAAACAAGTGTTGGAACCTTTTCAAACACAAAGGGCAGCCATCGACGATGGTATTTTCTATCATCAGCAGTCATGAGGCGTCTTCATCGACTCACAAAGAAGCAAAGCAACGCGGGTGGAGGTCTTTTATGAAAAGAGATGGAGGAGGAACATGAATGAGGCCTGAAAAATCAATACAGACCTTCTTTCTGAAAAGACACCATCACTGTTTTACCGACCAGGCGGCCATTTTTGAAAAGCAATGAGCAATCTCTCAATTCGCAGTCTCACTTCAAAGACTCCATTGATGACACAACCGCTGTCTGTCAAACACAGTCTAGAAGCTTCTCACCATCCACTTCTTTAAAGGGTTAATTACAGAAAGTCGCTGTGTCAGCAGGAAAAACCTCACTGTGGCTGAGCCGCGACTGTAAAACTGCCTCGTTAGCATCAACAGTTGAGTCATTGCAGTTAAAGTCATTACACTTTTATCACCTTTTAAACTGTGTTAACACTCAATGAGTGACTGTCTCCTATAGCAACGCACTGTACCAACATCAGAGATAATTCAGTGTTTGAAAATTATGTCGCTACCTTTGGCGATTTCCATGGAATTAATCCAAATAATTCTGTGGATGCATAATTTTAATTCACTAAAAGGCATGGTTTAATAAATAAGAATAACAATCTAAAAATGACCATAACCTCTGAATTCCTGTAGTTGATATTTATTCAAAATAGTTCAGCCCTAATCTACACAGTGTGTAAAGTTTAGAGGAGCCGCTTCAAGATGCATTCAAGAAATCTTGTAAATGTCATCCCCTCTGTAAAAGTCCACTACAACTAAATGTTTGCTTGTGCTGCCACCTTGTGATAACAGATGCATTACAAATGAGGTCGCCTTTGGAGGAGAAATATTTGTTTTTACACTTGTATCTTTTTAATTTATTACAAATAGTCAAAGTAACATGTTCTCCCCATGTGTGCATGGGTTTTCTGCGGGTTCTCCGGTTTCCCCCCACAGTCCCAAAAGAGGCAGATTTGGGGATTAGGTAAATTGGACACTCTATGTGAGAGTAAGAGTGAGAGTGAATGGTCTGCCTGTCTCTGCGATGGCCCCTGTAATGGCCTGGCACCAGTAGCCCCCCGAGACCCTCATGTCTGTCCCTAATTCTCACTTGTGAGAAATCCTGCTGCTTCACACGGTTAAACAGTTCCTGGGTCTGCATCATCTTACCCTTCTCAATGTCGTAATTCTCGTAACAGAAAAAGTGAACTCTTTATAACACAACAGTAAGTGGAGCAGCTTTCAGCAAACAGACAGCAGCGACACAGACATGAGCAGTATCCCAGAGTGACATCACTTCACATGATGCCACTCTGCATGAAACATTTACATCACGTCTCTCTGCTTCATGACACCATGCAGATAAATCTGGCACCTCAGATTCTGTGTGTGTATGTGTGTGTGTGTGTGTGTCGCAGCGAATAAGGCGCCCGTGCCATGTGCCTGTGTGTGTTCAAGTGAATGTTGCACACATGTATGCATTTGTGCACATGCACGACATTTCCTTTGGCAACACAGACACACACTAACACGCACACACACAGAAGAGAGAGGAAGAGAGAGTCCCACTGGACATCATTGCGGCACATTTCCACATAAATGCATAAGTGCCACTGACAGACCAAGTCACACACACACACACACACACACACACAAACTTGTGCTTATATCTTCGTGAGGACACCGCATACACAACACATTCACAAGCCTAAAACCAGGTCTTAACCCCTGAGAAAGCACTTAAATCACAAAATGTCTTCACAAGGTCAAAATGTCTTCAAAAAAGATAGGTTTTTACATTTTGTTGGACCTCACAAAGCTATAAATACAAGTGGACACTCACACAGTGCAGTGCTGCATTCTATCCGCTTGACTTTGTCTCCCACCATGCCCTGGGTTAAAGAGCTGTGGTGCAGGGCAGAGGAGAGACAAAGCTCTGCTCTGTACATCATTTACACTCTTCCATTTCACTGCACTCTGTGTGTACATGTACATGGGAAGGCTGGTTAAACCCAAGGTGTCACAGCTGATGGCATTCACCTCATTCACCGCACATTTTTCACAATAAGTGCTTATCAATCTTCTCACAACACATTAAAAGCCTCCCCTGTGCCAAGAACCAACCTGACTTAATCTCTCTCTCTCTAACACAGTGGGGTCACAAGGAAAAAATGATTTTAGCCAATTAACAAAACACACTCCTTGTAAAATCTACACTATCTTTTGAATATGTTCGTGACTTTATGTGGAAATTGGAAATTTAAGTTTGTGTTGCTTTGTAGGCCACAGCAAAGTACATTGAAAAAATCAGCGATTTACATGACAGCACTCAGGAGTCGTGGATCTACTGCTGCCTCCACCAGTAAGTCCAAATGTGTTTTTTTGTGACTTCACAGTTTGAATTCCTTCATTCGGCTTCTACAGACTTTGGTGCAAGAGAGTGTACCCTCTAAAAACTTTTTCCTGTCAGAAAATACAGCAATAAACATAGTCTTCACGTATAATAAACTTAAGCGGAATATACATTTATTAGGTGAGTGGTCTGTCAAGTGGTTAAAAGCCTGGCAGCCACATATTTAGAGAGCAAACCTCCATGTCTCAGACTGGTTGCACAGCACAGTTTATGTGTCACACAACCTGATATATCCTTTAAAAAGCAGCATGAGAAAAGCATGAACACATATTCATAAGGAATCTATCAAGATGTGCTTGTTACAGTCCTGCAGAAAATCAGACCAGTGGATCAAGGTATTGACTAAATATTGGGGTATACAGTATATTAGTGACACAACTGAAATCACACAATCTCCAACCTCCATCTTAACAATTATATTAAGTGGCTGCTGCAGCCATCGGGCTCCTGCTACCTAAGCCAATTGTCCCTGTGGGGAGAAAAAGGCACATGGCAGACGACCATAATTCAGTCGTACGGCAGCCACCGGCTCTGCCGCTGCCCCATACGTCAGCCATAAAACACATGTTAGATTTCTAAATCAAAAGGAATCAAAAAGCAACAAATATAACAGCTAATACTTTAAGCGCATGTCCTCAGAGGGACGGAGTCAAGAGGCACAAAACGCTTCTAACTGTGAATATTTAAAGTGCAAGCACCGAGGGATGAGCAAACTAAACTCCTGGTAAATCCTTCACCACTGCTCATCCATAAAACATGAGCTAACCAGAGGGGAGAGGGAGGCGTGGAGAGAGGGGGAGTTATTTGGAGCCGTGGCAGCCATTCAAACTGGAGTGACTTCCTGCCGACACCCTCCTCGCTCTTGAAGGAGGAGGAAAACCGACACTGTGGAGTAAAAGTGAATTCTTTCGAGGTGCAAAGATGAAAAATGACATCACAGTCGCATTATGTGAAGCTGTGAGTCGTTTTTTTTTGGTGAAGTGACGATTGAATCAATCTCAGATTGAGTTTGATTCTGCAGGAAACACAGTGAAAGTTCACTTTCCTGCAATTAAACCCGAGTTCCAGGTGTTTCCTGGTGTCGTCATAACCGTAATTGACGATGTGTCATCATATCACAACAGGGTATGGGACAAACACACTGTATATACACACACACACACACACACACACACACACACACACACACACACACAGACATGCAGCCGAACAAAATAAATCCACTTATGAAGAGTATAGGATCACAAACGGCCGCCGCAGTGACCTGGAGTCATCAGCAAATGAACTCAATGTATTTCATGTTAAATGTGAAAGAAAATCAATAACTATATCTGCACCCACCTTTTTTTTTTTTACACTTAATATATCAAAAGGGTTTATTTAATGAAGCAGATGAGACGATTTAGATAATACATTTTTTATTTCATACCCCTAACCATAATTTTCTCTTCCACATAATTTTGAGTATCTGATCATCTGAAGATTATGTTATCATCATAACCGGCAGAGGCAAAGGCAGACCATCCACACTGCCATTATCTATATTGCTTTTCCTTTGAGAGGTTGTGAGCTGGAGCTGATCCCAGCTGGAACCTGGACACGTTACCAGGGAAATGAAGCCCAGACAAGGACAACAGCGAGTTAACTTTTAGGATTTCTATGTTACCAACTAAGTCATGAATTACATAAAACAATTATTAAACTTTAAAGGGTATCTTCTCGATACAGTCAAGATGGAATATGTATCTTCTGCTATTCATTTATAGATGGTCAAACCTGCTTTACACTTTTTTTTACACACTTTACATTTTAGATCAGTTAAAAAGTTGCAGAAAGACTGAAAACGAACTGGAGTTAATTTCATTGAGCGTTTTTAAATACAAACTGAGAGTTCTCGAGGGCTAATCTCAATGAGAATTTCTGGTTAAATAAAGGTAAAATGAATAAATGAATGAATAAATGAATAAATAAAAGGTATGGTGTGTGATTAATTGTAATTATGTATTTTTTATTTCATGAGCTTTGTGTAACATTGTTAATGGAGCTACTATGGCAAAAAGATCCAAGAACATTTTACAACACAATAAAAGTATTTATGCAACCATTTATCCATTTACTACGACAACTATTACTGTTAGGCAAACTTGTTTCAGGTACGATGTTCCGTTTTATTGTCCTTGTAACTGTGAACTTTCCAAATCTGTTCTTTGCATTGTTTATGTTTGGTATTCATGTTTAATAAATGTTCATCTTTCTAACATCTCTCATGGAGAAGAGATTTTGATCTCATTAAAACTCCCTGACTGAAGAAAAAAGATTAAATAATCATTAGGCAAGAATCAATGTGAAAGGCATCAGCTCACCTCCTTATTTAAAATGTTCCCATCTGGACCAAGTTTTCTCTACTGTGAACGATTAAGAAAAACTAATCAAAAATGATCTTTATTCCAAAAGATTTAAGGGAATTTAGCAATTCCAATTCATCTGTAACAATCTGAGAACACCTCGCCATCATGGCATCAAACATCACACAGATTAAAACCAGGAGGTTCCTTCTTCAAAACCACATGAAACACTTCAACTTCGAGTTTGACCACACAAGACTTTTTTTTCTGGGCAGAAGACGAACACTGATAACACGAGTGTGTGAAATTCTAATTTCTCCACTCCTGTGGACATTTGAGCAGAGGAGCGTTTGATGGACAGACGGCTGCCAAACACTGACAAAGTGTGAAATTCAGACTATTACACACGGAGCCTCGGAGACACTCGTGCAATCTTCACACAAATTAATATATCGACATGGCTTCTTACACCTAAAGGGAAATTTATATCACATATGGAAAAAAACTAGGTATACTTAAGTTGTTTGGAAGACGCTTTGATACAGAGTGACTTTCAAGTGATCAACATATTAAGGTTAGAATGTAATAGAAAAAACTGTGATGCAATTAAGAGACTTCATTTAGAGTAACGGCGCAATGAGAGACCATCAGAAATAACAAGGGTGAGTTTGTTAGTTAGTGGCATTAAGGGATTTTAGAAGGAGAGGAGGAGAGTGAGAGACGCCGCTGCTCATTATCGGGGGGAAACACGAATGAGAACAATCAGGACTCAGATTGTCTTGTGTCCAGGGAGGAACACAGAGGTCGAGAAGGAGTCTGAATAACAGAGTTTAAATATGCAAGTGCAAGAGACGGGGACTTTAATTTGTTTTGGGGGGGACACCATTTTGTCAGGAAACTCCGCTGTTAGTATACTGTATATACCAGGCAATATGTCATGGTGGAATGATAGTGGAAGAAGCTGCTATTCCACCAAGACACCACAACAAGGAAAGGAGAGAGCATTTTCAGAGATCCTGTGAGACAGCAGAGGTGGATCACTGCCATACAACAAGCTCAGTGGAAGCATAAAGAACGGAGTGATGGAATCCAACGCCAACTACCTTTAATATCACGTGTTTTATATATTTTTTTCCAATGTCTAAGCCTTTTCCTGCTAACATAAGTCCAACACTGGCACCATGTTTTGCAGAAGCTTTTTACACAACGTCCTTAGCTCTGTCGGCACTGACATGTTTCTTCTTAGGTTGGGGTTGGGTATATAGACCCATGTTCTCTTAGCAGTAACCCTTGGTGACAAATATGCTGGGTTTTCTTGTGCTTGCGTTATAATAAAAGTCAGTCTGTGCCTTGCTATCCATCCATCCATTCATCCATTAGCTCCTCTGCCGATCCTTCTGAGGGTTGCTGTCGGGGCTGCAGCCAATCCCGGCTGTCGTTGGGGAAAGAGCTATGGCACATCCTGGACAGGTCGTCAGTCTATCACACAGCGGTGTGTGTGTGTGTGTGTGTGTTTTTACGGTTTAATGTTTTCAATGTGGACGAGCAGTAGTGGAGGTAACTGGATTTCATGAATGAATCATTTCCCGTAAATCCCTTGTGCAAAGGGCCATTTGAATCCAGCACTGGGAAACGGTGGAGTTGATCAATGAACAACGTAAACAAGGAAATTAGAGTGAATGTATTATGTTTGTTTAACGGCTAAAAGGTACATTAGTCATTAAGGTAAGGTAGGACTGTGATTTAGAGAAGGTTAACATACCAAGATGTCCTCTGTCTCTAATATCACTACCTTTACTGTGACAGTCGTTACGTTTAACATGCACAGTTTAATCGAGCTATGGTCATAGTCTGACTACGACAGGCAATCGGACGTCTCATCTCATGTAGAGGAGAAAATCCATTTATTGGCCATGTATGTCTGACTCCGCCTCCGTAGGTGGAGCTGTATCTCTCCATAAGCTCGTGTGTATTGAATCAGTTTCTCGTTGACCTTTCTGTCACAGAAAAACAAACATGTAAAATCAAAAACTGGGTCCTCTCAGTGGCTTTCTCTCACGTCAACGCCATCATGTTTTTGTTCTTTTTCCAACAACAGCACTGCAGAGGTAATGGGACTATGAATCGCATTATCTGGGTATGTTAGTCCTGTTTACGTGACATAAAATCAGACTTTTAACATTGCATTTAGCATTGAGTGTTTGATAGTGACTGTAATACATATGCCATTCACTCATAGTTGTGTGTTGACTCCACAGACACAGAGAAAAGAACTGGAATGATAACGAAAGACGACAACAAAATGAACATGAATGTTGAAACTAATGCCTCCTTCTACCCATACAAGTGTATATTGGAAATTACAATGGCCTTCAGGAAGCATAAAAACATGAATATCCCTCCCTAGAGGTGATATTTTATTATGTATGAAGATTTGTCCTTTCTGGGCTATTGTACAGACATGGTAAACTCTGTGACAGCAGATCCGAGGCAACCAAAAAACAACCCATTGGAATTTTCAGATAATAAATGAATATAAACCAATTGTTATTTTGAATATACATATATATATATTTTTAGTTTCTGCTGATAGGACACCGCTGAATCCTGCACAATGCAGCTTTAACTGCTGACGAGGTTGAGTCGAGTTCAGGGGGAAAAGGTCACTTATGTTTTGGGTTTGTCAATTGAACAGCATCGATCGATTCTGCTCATGATGGTGACTGTTATCGGTTCATCTTGTCACTGTCTCGGCCCGAGAGAAGAATTCCCCTCTTCATTTCCAACCACTCTACACCTTTTTACAAGGCTAAGTGCTTAGACCTGATTTATGTATTTTTATTAGTTTGTCATTCCGTTTCTCATAACCTCTAACAGTATTGGACCCATGGTAGAGAATAAAGCTTATTTATGTCCTCGTGTAAACGGGTCCCCGCGATGCCTCTGCAAATGTTTCACCTGTTTGTTGTCATGATTCTGATGCTGTGTCAGCCTCGGTGCGTCGGATCGCTCACATGCAGCTGGAGGCCACGCTCTCCCGAGCACACGTGTGAGCGCGTCAGTGAGAAAACCCAATAAGCAGCAGCATCGCTCCCCAGACGCTCGCCGCGGCTGCCGCCTCATATCTGCACGGCCTGATTTACAGCAGCTGCCAGACATTTCTCTGCTCCACAGGTGACTTAGCCAATTGAGTCGTTTGCTTCATCCAATACAGACATCACTCGTGTCACCCAGCAGCTGTTGTCGTTTATTTCACACAAACACAAACTCGGGTTTGCACAGATAGTCTTCTTAGGACGCCGCATTGATTTCCATGTATTTGGACACTGTTATCTCTGACTTTAACCAGAACCAGTTCAGGCTTAAACCGAACCTTAACCTAGAACCACAATTCAAATCTTATCCTTAAAATTAACCAGTTGAGAAATGAGGATTTGGCCTCCATGGGGACTACTGGTCCTGACAAGGACAACATGAATCCTTTCACAACATAATTCAATTGTATACTTTGTTGCAAATGTTGACTGTGTAACCAAGGCTGGAATGCATTTTACTCTTTTAATCCAGTAAATAATAAGAAAGTGGTCCAGTGTTCATTGGCAGAAATTATAATTATAAATGCTTTAAAATAAAAATGGTCTACTTATGGAAAGTTTCTACAGAAGCCTGAATAGACAAACCAGCCAGAGTGTGTGGGTTTTTCATTTTGAAGAAGAAGCATTATGACACAAATGGAGAGGAATGATATCCTTTTTGGTCTGCGAGGGCCACCATAGTTCCCTGATGTGTTTGGGTAAGAGAGGATTGAGTTCTGTTTGTTACAATCTGCAGTCTCACCATTAGATGTCACTAAATCTTACACACTGGACCTTTAAAGCTGTAATAAGCAGGGTTGTTAGAGTGCTGTATGATGAGTTTTATCTACAAATCATTAAATACTTATGTATAATTATGTTGCTTTTAGAGTACAAGCAGCTTCTTGGTAGAACAGCCAATAGGAGGCACTGTCGCTCTCTGATCTGTCCTGTGATTGGTCAAAGCGCTGACATGAAGTGCAGAACATGCCTTTTGTTTACATTATTTACATTGGTCTACAAGGTTATTAAGGAATTAATAATCAATAATGGCAAAATATATTGCCTGCTTCAGCTTTATTAAAGTATCACTGTTAATCTGAAAAGAAATTATGTGTTAGGCACAAAACTTTGTCTCTGAGATGAAAATGGTTAATTTCATCCATGGTGAAGTGAATGCAGTTGTATTAAAACATTGCGCTGTCCCCTCGACGTTCCTTTAAATGTCAGCAGTTACGGAAATAACTGAGTTCAGAGTGTTCATTATGGCAAGTCTCCGGTCCAGAGGTTTTTTAATGAAACTCTGGAGCTGAAGGGGTCGCACGGGGACAGACGCGAGATGCAATTTGAGTCAAAACTGTGTGTCGTCCTTCAGAGCCACAGCTCTCACAGATAAGTTACACGTATTTTTAGGCTCGGTGTGGCTTTCACATCCCCCCCAAAATATCACTATTTCTGGGTCTATTGCAAAATAAATGCCTGTAAATGTATTTAGAAATCCTATTAAAGTGAGTGCCATTAACAGGAACTCCAGAATATCAAATTTTCATTTTCATTTTAGACAAAAGACGCAAAATTCACATTGTTTGAGTCGCTGAGATGCAACATCATGAAAGCAAGTTGAGGTTTAGGTTTTCCAACACACTGATGTGCATGAGAAATGAATGACAGAGATAAATATATATTGTTTGCTGTATTATATCAAAATATCATATAGCACTCTCGCCTTGCAGCGAGAAGACCCGGGTTCGAGCCCCGGTTGGAACAAGGGTCTTTCTGCATAGAGTTTGCATGTTCTCCCCGTGTGCACGTGGGTTCTCTCCGGGTTCTCCGGCTTCCTCCCACAGTCCAAAAACATGCAATGTGGGGATTAGGTGAATTGGATAATCTGAACTGACCGTAGGAGTGAGTGTGAGAGTGAATGGTTGTTTGTCTCTAGCTGTGTGTGGCCCTGCGATGGACTGGCGAACTGTCCAGGGCAGGGGTGGGCAATTATTTTCCACAAGGGGCCACATGAGAAACAAAAAATATTGTTGAGGGCCGAGCCAAATTTGAATTCATTTTAATTTAATTAAACACACACACAGAGCACACCGGATGAGTTTACATATGAGTGACGGTGCTTCGCTGGTTAGATAATGAACAGGGAGGGAGATAATGATAACTCCTGAACTCAAACCGAGACACTTGAAGAAAGTATCATGGACCTCGTTCTTGTCTTCTATATAGGCTGCCTCCGAATCCTTTACGCACTCGTCATCAGATAAGTTCTTATATTTCTCTTCGTGTTTGGTCAAGTAGTAGCGATTGTAATCATTAAACACGGCGACTTGTGTACCACAAACTAAGTACACGGCGTTACCTTTGACGCCTGTAAAGAAATATTTAGCAGTCCATGTCTTGTTGAAAATGCACCATTCGGAATTAACTTTTCCTTTTTTTAACGTGAGTCGACATTTTTAGGGGGCCAGGGGTAACTGGCTAGCGTCACCTGTCGCTGTGCAGACAAGTGCAGATACGTGCGTCCATACGTCAGGCTTTTCAAAATAAAAGTTGTAGTGCATGCGCAGCATAAATACTCCATCTGTGTTTATGACCGACATACCGCGGGCCGGACAGAGACGCTTAAAGGGCCGTATGTGGCCCGCGGGCCGTAAAATGCTCAGGTAGATGATGACTGACTGATGTTGATATTTGACAGAATATCATTATTAGTGTTTGTTTGTATGATGCAAAACAAAAACAGACAGAACTAACTCTTGGTATTAAGTGGCATGTTTTCATGGAATCCAGTAGTGGAGGATGGGTCTCTGTTAGCATGTTAGCTAATGCTTTATGACTCACTGAATGGTCAGAGAGCACAGTCTGAGCCTGGGGGAAGAGCTGCACCACGAGGCCCCCCCCAATTCCTGCTCCTCTCTCAGTCAGGTGGCTGCTGGTCTGCTGTCAGCCCTAGGGCCCAGCTCAGAGCTGCACCCTGGGGCCCTGAGTGGCTCCACACAGAGGAATATGATCGTTAATAGGATCTGTTTTAGGTCATGGGAGCAAACACACACACACACACACATGCACTGAGGCATCATGGGAAAGGGCATTCAGACAGAGGAATCACTCTGGTTGAAGAAACACACTGCTTCACTGATTTTTGAGACAGTCTATCCACCCACACACACACGCAAATGAAAGGAAACAAACGCACACACAACTACACATGCGCACCGCACACGCACACACACACACCAACTATAAGAGAACTGAGAGATTCTTGGTCTGAGGACAACAGTTCTTTCTGCTGATGCTGTCAGTTCTGCTCATCCTCAGAGATGCATGGAACTCCCAGACACACACACTGAAATACACATTCACAAACACACAAAGAAGAGACACACACATTCAGCTGTGTCTTATAAGAGCAAGTGAGTTAACAGTGAGTAAAGGATTGAGGCAAAAAAACAGATGAATATTCATAGCATGCAGAGTCTCGCTCTCTCTCTCTCAGTGTGTGTGTGTACCTGATATTCCTTATGTTGTGGGGACATAGTCACATTATAGGGATTTGTCGTCCTTATCGGGACAAAAATCAAGTCCCCATAATGTAAATTACCACATTACCACAACAAGACATGTTTTAAAGTTAGGCTGAGGTCAGGGTTAGGATAAGGCCATTAGTAATTATGGTTAAGGTGAGAGTTAGTCTCCAGGAAATTAATGTAAGTCAATGTGATGTCCTCTGAAGACATGGAAACCAGACTGTGTGTGTGTGTGTAGTGGGGGTTAAATCAAAGCTATGAGTCAGAAAAAGAAGGAACAGGAGGATGAAGAGGTTCAGGGCAGAAAGAGGACACAGAGAGAGAGAGAGGGGGCGGGACTGGCAGTGATATCACAGTGTCCAGAATGGAGACACACTTGTTACGTCCTTCCATCACTGCGGCTTCACACCCTCAGTCTCTCTACATGATTCAGCCTTATGTCCTCAGCGTCTGCTTTTCAATGAGGTCTCTCTTCCTACTTCCATTCATGAAGGTATTAGTCATGATGTTCGTCAGGTCAGGTGGATCCTTTCATTTCACTCACCACAGGATATAAACTCATCTGCCACTTTATTAGGTATTAGGGAGGTTTCTACAAATGAATACAACAAGTTTTCAGATTCTTAAATGTGAACATTTTTGCTCCATTTGACAAAGAAATCATTAAAACTGCAAAATGTTGCGTTTGTGACAAAACGAGGCATGTGAGAGCATGATCATTTTCAGGTTCATATATAGTTAAAACAAGCTTATTATTTGTAAACTCAGCAACCATTTTATTAGGTACACCTCTCTCAAATGCTTGTTAACACAAACATCCAATCAGACAATCCAGTGTATTTAAGTATGTAGACTGCTGAAGTTTAAACCAAAACTCAGAATGAGTAAGAAATGTGATTGAGCGAATGAGACCAGCTGCTCTGAATATTTCAGAACATCATGTTCCACTGGGATTTTTACGCACTTTATCTCTATTGTTTGCATAGATTGATCTGGGAAATAAAAGAAAATATCCAGTGAGTGACAGTTCTCTGGGAGAAAATGCATTGCTGATGCACTTTTATAACTTTTAACTCGGAAATACCAATCATTCTATGACAAGGGGGTTCGTATTAGTACATAATCAGATTCGAGTGTATTCATTATTCTGTTTTCATCATATTCTTCAACATTTCTACAATACACTTTTTATAAGTCTCATCTTATCTTTTTTTATTTACAAAATCAGCTGACTGGATGTTTCTTATGTTAACACAGGGTTGATTAACTCAGCTTAACATGATTCTCTGTGTTTCTCTGTATTCCTTAGTATCGTGTCGCCCAGTGACATTTCCACACTGCACGCAGGACGTTATTTATTTCATGTCTAGACAGACATAAAATAAACTAAAGCAGGGGTCTCAAACTTAAATGACCTGGGGGGGTCACTCAGCGCCTTGTTTGGGCCCGCGGAGCCAGTGAAGTGAAAAAAAGACCAACTTCTTGAGGAAAATAAGTACTGTTCAGTCAGCAAAATAAACATGAAATGATATCACAACATGCCATAATTAGGTCGCAAACATAGTTTTTGACATTGTTATTGGACATGAAAACCAATAACCAATAAAAAATAAATAAAAAAAGTTGCAGCTTCAAAATGACGGTAGCAGATTACTATCATCTCTGCAGCGCCTGCTATTCTACATATTTATATAGTCTTTTATGTTTTATAATTGAGGGAATGTTGAGTGAATTCATAATCCACTGCCACGTTCCACTCTTTGTTTGACGTCAGCTGATGCATCACGTAGTTCAAGCACATATTTAACACTCAGCTGTCAGCAGTGAGAGCCTTGCTGGCTGTGATTGCTGCCGTTGAGATAATAACCTTGTGGCTGACCTTGTTATTGGATTTCTCTTCTTATTGCGTAGTTTGTTATGTAAAGCCACACGCTGCCTCCACAGATTTACTGTATATACACTTAAACTAAAAACATACACAATTTACATAACGCCTGTGCAGCGTTTTTCCACCTTTTTCCTCATTTTTGATAAAAGGCAGCACAGGGACTGACACTTTTTCTTATATTTCCTGGCAAGTCGATGATTACTTGAAGTTGTAAATAACCCCACCACCCGTTCTCTTCTTTATCTCCTCCTTTGCCTTTGCTGGATAACTTTTATTTTTTATTTTTTTGGGGATGTTTTCTGCTCGACTGAGCTGCTTTCAGTGCCAAAAATAGGACAATGTCTCCACAGTGGCGAGTGCAAGGTAGCGGCAGGACAGAACATTTCAGCCGTGTGAGAGCAGCACCGGGACATTTCTATATGAATGGCGACGAAACACTTTGATTTTATGATATTTAACGTCACATGTCGCATCAAAGTTTAAGAGAGTTTTGACGGATACATGTTTATTAAGAGCAGATAAAACACCGTGGATTATAACCTCTCCAGCTTTCATAGTTTAGTGCAGGGTTTGTGAAAAAACATTAAATTATATTAAGATATTTCATCATAAATAACAATATTAAAAAAAAACATATTAATGACGCCAAATTAATCTATATATAATAAAAACAGACTTAAATAATTCTTGGTGAAGTGGTGGGCCACATAAAATGAATTGGGCTGCGAGTTTGAGACCTTTGGTTTAGTGTGTCGTGAAAGGAAAGGATCTTTATTGAAATTATGAGGTCAGATGGAGGGTTGATCATAGCGGTTCCAACCTCTCGGATCAAACTCAGCAACTTAGCATAAAAAGTGACAAGTAAACAATTAGGGCAAAGAGAAGATGTGACTCTGTGATACAGTCTACAGAGTTTAGCAGAAATGCACACGGTGGTGCAGTGGCAAGCGTTGTTCCCTGACAGCAAATTTGCATTAAACTGAAAACAAAATCATGGTTTTTTTTTTCTGCCATGATCTCTGAAGTAAACACGAGCAACCTTTTCTCTACCGTCACCAAAAAGCAAATTATCTGTTCTTCAAAGTTGGAGTCAGACGTGTGAACAGTATGTAAATGAACGCAAGTTTGTCACTTTGAAAAAGTTCTCTGTGGACATCGTTTCAGGAAATGTCTTCATCCACACGAGAGGACTCTAAACGCTCACTCTGGGACCTGTTTCCAAAAAATGGACTCACTTAGACTAATTTTCATGTGGACAACCCCATCTTCTGGGTTCCTTCATAAGCCGACCAGGAAATAAGAATATATTTAACAGCCATTAGGGGGCGACTTCTCTGTCTGCAATAAGGAACTCTCTTTAGAGCATCGGTAAACATTTTCCTTTGTTTATGTTCTCAATAACTTGATTCTGCATTTCTTCAATAGAACATGATGTCACTTTTGTAAATTATGTTGCCATTTAAAGAGAAACAGATGATAAATTATGGTGCACGAGTGTGTTTGACAGCTGGTTTTGTCAAATCAAAGCCTGGTTGCAGGTGACGTCAGCAGTTGAGACTCTTAGAAGTGACGTCACGAGCGGTTGCAACTTGGTCTAAGTTTAACTATTTCTATGCTCAGGTATAGTAATTGCTATTTCACAGCAATTACATGTCGACAACTGCACTCGCATCAGCTGAACAGCCAGTCTCATCTCCTGCATGAGACTGACGAGATAAATCAAATGGAAATGTGTCGAAAAAAGAAAATGAAATGTCTGTTTGAATAAAACATCCAACAACTGAGCTTCACAAACAGCACCTGGGGAAATGCGCTGCACAAAGAAGTAACTTAATTAAAACAGCGAACGCGCACAGAGAATTATTAATTTAGTCATGAAATGCTTTTCGCCCTTGGGGGGAGTGAACGTAGAAGGTCAGTGAGTGGATGAAAAAGACAGGGAAAAAAACAAAAAAACAAAACAACAGCGACCTTCAAGCTTATGCAATGCAAACACACACACACACACACACACACACATACACTATCTGCACATGCACTAATTAATAAGTATGAGTGTGTATGTGGAGGAAACAAAGACTTGAAAACAGACGCCTGATGAGAGAATAGAGTAAAAATAGCGAAAATGAAAAAAATCCTCTTCATGTGAAACAAATAAAGTGATTGAAACCACCTCAGTGTCAGACACTGACACACACACACACACACACACACACACGCACACACACTCCTCTGTCATGGCTGACAACAATGGGCTTTAATTATCAGTCTGACCCTTTGAGATGAACAAACCTGAGAGGTCAGAAGAATCTGTGACTATGAAACTCTCATGAGAGTGCGAGCAAGAACCGTGGTGACATGACACACACACACACACACACACACACACACACACACACACACACACACACACACACACACACACACACACACACACACACACACACACACACACACACACACACACACACGTGAAGTTGTGAATGACTCATGGCTCCCAGAAAGATTTACACTCCGACACAACGTGCAACCAGATGGGAAGGATCTCGATGAACACAACACCTTCATGTCGCACTGAATCAACAGGGAGCTGAGGATTGAGCGTTTGTCTGTGTGTGTGTGTGTGTGTGTGTGTATATACAATATTTTGTTGGATTAAAAACATACTGTCATGGCTTAAAAATTTAAGCAAATTTTAATTGGAACAAATTAACTTTAAATATCTGTTCATTAATCTTAAAAAAGAGAAAAAAATGTGTGTTTATTTAATTGGGTCTTTAGATTTCAACGCTTTGTATCTTAACTAAATTATTCCTTTATTTTATGTTATAAATTATACTTATTACACTAATTACTGTTATTTTAAGAACTGTATTATTAATTACGGGTCCTGGCAAGGTCAGTGTTGATGCCAGAGAAGATCTTAAAGAGGTCACAAATACAAGTTAACACACACACAGGAACAGGTCTTTAAAGTCGAGCAGGACAAAAAGAGCTGCTGGACGTCCTCTATTGTTGTCGTTTGTGTCTCATTCGATGTTGTTTGTTGTTGTCGCACTGGTGCAATGTCACACTATGAATCTCGCTGATGCAGTCATCAGTCACATCACATTACATTATAACATCTCAGCTGGATGATTGCAGTTCCCTGATTGTGTCGTCTGTCCAGCCACTCCAGCTGGTCCAGAACGCCTGGCGTCCTGTTTGTTTTAGGAATGACTTTAAAAATGTTATTGTTGTTTTTTACAGCTCTTAACGGTTCGGCACCATCTTCTTTTTCTTCACGCACCACCTCGAGCTCTGAGGTCTAATAAGAGGGTGCTTTTAGATTTTAGTGCCAAAAACCTGGGGTCATCATCGGGCCTTTTCTGTAGCTGCCCCTAAACTTTGGAACGAGTTACCCATGGAAATTAAATCTGCCTCCACAGCTGAACATTTTAAATGGCTTTTTAAAGACCCACCTCGTCGCCTTGGCCTTCACTTCAGCGTAAACCCGGACACTTCCATGTAGTTTTTACCATTTTACTATTTTATTATGTCACTATTTTACTTCTATTGTACATACACACATTTTATGTTGCTGTGCCTTTAAATCTGTAAAGCACTTTGGTCAACCTTGGTTGTTTTTTAAATTAAATTACGCTCTCGAAATAAAGTTGACTTGAATTAACTTTGTCTTTTGAGGTCTTAGAGGCTTTGTTATTTTTTGCCAGTGCACATGGAGTGTTGTTTTTTGTTGTATTCTTTGTATTGTGTATCGTCGGCCGTGGTTAATTGAAATTTGTATTAAACATGTGCGAGTACAAGCGAAGCATGTCAGTATGAAAGCACGTGTTTTTTATTCGTAATTGTTTTTGTTTATTTCCCGTGGTTTAAAGGGACAACTGTAAAGCGGCTCATGCTCTCACACACACACCATCGCTCCATCTCACTTTCACTGTCATATATTTGTGTGTTTGTGTGTGTGTGAGACAGTGTTGTGAATGTAAACTTAGAAGCCATGCATTGTTAAAACTCCGACCATGAATAACTCAGAACCCATGTTGCATTTACACGCCTCATGACACAACAGAAATTGTTTCCTCTCGCTGAATCGCTCACCTTGAAAAGGACACGTTGGCCAGTGTCGACACACAATGTGCACACACACGCACACACGTCTCGCTGACTGAAGCCCACTTCACAGAGAAATATGGAAGAGTCACTGAGGATTTAATGTGCTGTTACTTTTTTAGGGTAAGTAAACCCAGAAAAAGCTATTTGGCAATATAATGGCACGATAGACATTTGAGGAAAATTGAATTTGACGTTTAAAAGGCTTTTAACGTCTAATAAATATGTAGAAAATAAGTGTCTCTGGGACAGAGAATAGTTTCGCACTACAGTACATTTACCATAATGCTTTGAGTGAATAGTACAGACAAAGTAATTTAACCATAAAGAACACATGATTCCAGGACCTGATAAATTGACAGAAGCCCCAAAGACAGATACATTTTCCCCAATAAATTTTGCATAATTTTCCCAAACTTTTAGTTGAAATTTAAACGACATGCATGAAATTAAGTTCTATTCAATTTACTAAACATCTCTTGGAAGTTGTTTGGTTACCAATTCAGATCAATATCAGCTGTTGCAGATATGGACATTAATTAGTCACTATATATGTAATTATATTATTACAACTACAAACACACAGCTAGAGGACAGGACTAGTGGTCAAGCACAATGTGTCCATGCTTTTTGACTCTTAATGGGACCATTATTGACAAAATGGATGTCATTCTGTATTGACAATGACCTGAAACTAACATTTCTTCAAAAATGTTAATTAATCTTATAAGTCATGTGATAAATAAGTCTGTAGGTAATAAAAAAATATTGCAATAGTGGAGTAGTAGTGGAGAAACACAACATATGCATTTAATCAGCAGTATAGCAACACACTGCATAAAATATGCTTATGTTAAATATAATGTATATAATTTAATATGTGATTTTAATATGTGTTAAATCAGATTGTTCTGCTGCAGAGGCAGATTTATCTACATTCGCGCTGCAGAAACTGAGCAGTGTCAGCGATTTTGTCAAGTCCACAACTTCACATCCTGACAAAGTTGGTGAAAGTATGGGGTGAATAAAAAGTAGCAAGTGGCCAGTTTTACAGGGAAACACTTTGAAGCTGTGGAAGAGGGATTTGGTAAAAGACCACCCTGTAGCCTCACAGGCTTAGTTCCAAACCAGACAGTGTATATACCATCTGTTCTCCCCAGTGTTTTCTCTTATTTGTCGCTTTCTCTCCTCTCAGGTTACTTTGAACGCCTCAGCTCACAGCAGAACCGCTCCTTCTCTCCACTCTGCATTTGTTCTGCTGCTGAAATGTAGTCTCCTCCTCGCTGTGGAGAGGAGATGATATGGTGGTGGCTAACGACGTTCCTTTGGTCTCTCTCCTCCGTCTGCTACTGTTACACTTCAGTGAAGCTCAGTGCAGTGAATTGGTTCAGCCTCTGTGTTTAATTGCTTTCCTCTTCCAGGAAGCCTCCCCGCTGGCCCCGGCGGAGAGAGATTCATACGTCAGACGAGTCGGGTGAGACTCATAAACTGCTGCTGTGGCATTTCATTTGGTAGAAAATTATGCATGTGACTTTCGCCAGGAATAATCCGGTTCCACAAAACTGTCTGACGCCCACCTGCAGGTTGATGACCCGCAGCTAATGCTGAGGAACCTTGTATATCCAATATATGGATAGAAGGGCTGCCACGGTCTGTAGAATACCCTCCATATTACAGAAATGAAGTCTTTGCACTGGTGTCTTGAATTTAGTCCCAGCCAAGGCTGGCTTCAGACTCTCCAGAAGTCCTGAGTTTGGTCGAATGCCCTCAAAGCCACATTTAAACTACTCACATGTGATTTTTTTCAGGACTGTATGACTCAGTCAAACAAATTTGTGTCAATTTGTTCTGCATCTGGTCCTATCAGATATGATATGTGGTAAAGCGACATGAGGTGAGAAGGGCCATATCAGAATCTACGCAGCCTTTAGTCTGCACTCTTGCACTCTTGAGCGTTGATGTCATCAACCTGCACCAGCAGCACGACTAAAACAGCGGAGGAGCGCTCTGTCCTCGAGAGATAAATCTCCCCCACAAAGTTGCCAAGATAGCTTCAACTTGTGACATACACTATATGTCACACTTCAGTGACAACAAAATATCGCATATGCCGCTTTCTGCCGATGAAGACGCATGTAAAAAAGAAAAAAACGTTGTGAGCATGTGTGCTGTTTCAGAGCAGTGTGACTTTGACATGCAAGTCAGATAAAGGACATTTGTAGTCAATATTGTGAAGAATCAAATCTGTTGAGTAACCAGAATTGGTAATGTGAATGTCGCCGAACCTTCTGGTTTAAGTCATTTTGTGCCCTTTTCCAAATGCTTTGTTATTTTGTAAATTGACAATAAACAGATTGAAAGCTAACACGTCAAAAACAATGATATATTACTGTTAAAATAATGTCATAACTCTTAAAAATGCTATACCTCTGACGCCATGACAGTCATTTATTTCTTGCAGATGTCAACCACACCTCTCAACTCACTGGTTTCTAAACTTCTCAGTCAAACATATGAATGTGCACACATCCAAACTCATGTTGAACAGAAGAAATGAAAATAGGAAGATGGTGGGTCAAAATATCAATTTGGTGATACTGTATATCGTCATCCTTCCTTGTGAAATACAGTAATCGACATGCAAAAAAACAGATATTCACAAATGAAGGCGCTCTAAAGTAAACAGTCCCTGCCAGTTTCACTACGCTGTGATTCACAAAGCTTGTCTTCTTGACTCTTTTGTCCAGTATCGTGTGCTTATTGAGTTTGAAAATGTGTGCTGTGTTATGAACCTGAGCCCAGAGACAACACAATATCTAATGGCAGAAATGAATTATTGTGCACACCTTTCTTGTAATGCAAGAAAGGTGTGCACCTTTCTTGCATTTGGTCAACTCAAAGTGCATGAGGTCAACTCATGCACTGGTCAACTCATCAAAAAGACTGATAATTAAAGACGGGCCAAATGTGCCCACTTCCATTTAACATCTTCCTCCATTCACACTCGGTCAGATAAGCACAGCGCGTCTCAATTTCTTCCTAACGCGAATGTTGGACACCCAATCATCAAAAACAATGGGTGCTGACTGTGATTGCGCTTCATTGTTGCCCATTCAACCGCCCAAAGAGTCGCCACCGCCTGATTATATCAATACTCTATCAGAGCAGCAGCGTTCTCCATCATGCCCGTCACCCCCGCGATGCTCCAAACTGCTTTAGTAGATCTATCTTTATAGGAGTTTGCAGTGGAGGACAACTGGACCTCTTCATTCCCGTATAAATCTCCATCCGAGTCCCGACAGCAGCAACTCTGACCTCATTACGGCCGGTAACAAGCTTCATCAACACCATTTGGGCTCAGGATTTATCCCCTCATTCCCACTGCTCCTCGCTGTTGCTCCACACCGCCGAGCAGAGGAGGCGCACGCTGCATCAAAATTGATGTTCTGCAGAGCTTGTGCGTCTTAGTTAAACGAAGAACAATGAGGTGTCAGTGAAAGTAAGAGTCTGCTCTCTCGTGTTCATGTCGACATTTGTTAAAATGAAAGGATTTTAGATTTTTTCCCTTTGAAATGTTTACAGAAACATATGTACTTTGTACTTATCACTTTTAACCCAATAGGCACGCACAGTTTTCAAGGCATACCGCAGCTTGTAACATTCACAATTTATAATTTTATATCATATCTGTGGTACAAATATTTTTTAGTAGTAGTTGCTTCAGTTGTACATATGTTTTTAGATAAAATAAATTAGATATTGTCACACAATTTTGAGCTGTAACTACAACATAGAAACAGAAATGTTATTGTTTAAGGCTTTCATCACAAAATCTCATCGAATGATGGACCAGTGTTGCATCATTTTGGTCTAAATTGACTCAAAACTAGTATGAATTTCTTCAATTGACACACATGGCCCCCACGGTACAAATCAATCTGTCGTGTTCTCAGCCTTCACAATAAGATGGTTTTTTTTGGAGTTGAGTGAAATGTCATGACAACCAATATAATAGAATTTGGTGCAGACACGTCTCCAGTCATCTAAAGGCGTCTAGATAAAACTCACTCGTGCTTGCGTTTCTAGTCAATTAGACGTCACACGAAACACATCCAAACACAATGCGTACAATGCTTGGCTGAAGAAATGAAAAGTAGAAAAGAAGAAATGTCAGACCATCATTCTGAAGAAGGTGGTCATTTCTGTTCAAGTTGTCAGCTCTTAGTGCTTATTGAGTTTGGATATGTGGAGTTCCACATGCAACCACTGTATAACATTTGGTGTAGATATGCATAGTAGGGCTGTCGGTGTTATTTCAAATGTGGGATGTAAAGTGCAGGCTGCGTCTATTTAGGTTGAGTCCCCAAATAATCCAGCAGAGGGCGCAAATAGAGTTGAATTTATTCGGAGAAATAACTAAATTTGTTTGCATTTGATTTTTGATAAAAGTGACAACCCTAACGCATGGTGCCTTAAGGATGAATGACCTTATAGACTGTTAATAAATAAAATGAAATTTGGGGTGACTTGTGAAACTGACATTTCCCAAACTTTAATTTGTTGCTGCTAAAAAAACTGTTGGGGTCTTGCAAGTTTAGCTCCAGAGTCATTTTACATGTGGTCTTGGTGTATATAATGTATTTTCTGAAGCATCAATGGAAAATAGACAAAATTTTGACAAACAGACCTTTGTGACATTTACTGTATATATTTTAACCGAACTGAAAATTTTGTCACTTCATCAATTTCACCAGCTCTGATGAAAGTTTGAGGGTCATAACTCAAGTGTAAAGTGTGGTAAAGAAATTCTATAAGCTATAGATTATGGGGACGAAGGTGACGTAGGAATGGTGCCAAGTGTCACTCTTCTGTGAGATCGAACAACCATAAGTGACTGGTCTAACTTTCTCTTTAGCTCATCACATTAACAGCTCCATCAATCTGTCCATTGTGAAGGTGTGGAGTACAAATAGAAAGAACATCCCTGAACGACCTCAATGACCTGAATAAAGTCAGCAATTTTGAAGAAAACCAGAGTAATCCTGGCTGGTCCTGGCCATCACTTACAGTGTGAGATCATGTTGCTTCCCTCATGGTGCAGATACAACCTGCCGCGATGCAGAATGACCAGGTTCCAGCTGTCATTTTATCCAGACTGCTAATAACCTGGTGACCTTTAATTATTTAATAAAGATTTACCAAAGCACAAGTGGATGAATTAAGGGATAATCTAAAAATAAAAGTCTTTAACCTATATTTTAAATATTAATTCTTGATGCACTTTCCCCCTTTATAGTCAGTCATCATCTACCACTTTATCCTCCACCAGAGGGTCGCGGGGGGTGCTGTGCCAATCTCAGCTACATTGGGCGATAGGCGGGGTACACCCTGGACAGTTCGCCAGTCCATCGCAGGGCCACACACAACTAGAGACAAATAACCGTTCACTCTCACACTCACTCCTATGGTCAATTCAGAGTGTCCAATTTACCATAATCCCCACATTGCATGTTTTTGGACTGTGGAAGGAAGCCGGAGAACCCGGAGAGAACCCACGCGCACACGGGGAGAACATGCAAACTCCATGCAGAAAGGCCCTTGTTCCAACTGGGGATCAAACCTGGGTCTTCTCGCTG
Organism: Solea senegalensis; assembly: GCF_019176455.1. Lineage (NCBI taxonomy): Eukaryota > Metazoa > Chordata > Actinopteri > Pleuronectiformes > Soleidae > Solea > Solea senegalensis. The sequence goes on from NC_058033.1 coordinate 5,393,294, forward strand.
CAAGGTGAGACTGCTAACCCCCCTTTATAGTACATAACATAATTATTTTTGACCTGATGTTCCAATCTCGACCTCCTACAAAATCCTCCCCACTTCAGATCAGTGTAAGAATAAGTACAGAGGATAATAGATCCTTCCGGAATAAAGTCCTTTTCATCTTGTATTTGCCAAGTGTGTTTGAAGTAGCAGCTAATGTTTGAAGAATGAATACAAAATGAAAGTAAATGAAAAACATCCTGAAGGTTTACCACTGACTCACTCAGAGTGAGCTATAACAACACAGAAACGTCTCATTCATTCAGATTTCTTACAGCCAACATCCTGTTCTTGCTTGTGTATGATAGTGTTTCTGAAGCTTTGGTGTTGTTTGAGAAGAGGAGCATTTCCTTCAGTGTTTACTAAAGAAGTGATAAACAACATAAGACCTTTTCAGTCCTCATATTATTCTAACCCAAAACCACCACCCCCACTCTCAAATGTTGTTATAATATTGATTATCGCGAGATTTGAACAGGTCAGTGGCAATATTTGCTCATTAAAGTGCCACTATTGTTGTGTATACATGATTTTCTCCTGATTACTAATAACAAAAATAACAATTTAAAGACTCCACAAGATGAAATGATGCAAAAAGCCGCAACACTCTTTTGCATGAGAGTTAGTGGGATTGATCCATCGCATATTGAGCTTAGAGAAGCATTCAATGCACCTTACAAAATTTCATTACTTCTGCAGTCGCCTAAACAAACTTAGTGCTGCTGTTATTTTGTGGTAATAGATACACAAGTAAGGAGGAAATCAGAAGGTCATGAGACAAGTATGGAAATAAACATTTTGCTTATGAATGCTATCATTTTTACAACACTGTGCAGAGTTTTTTTTATCTTGGAAATGGTCTTGGAATATCAAGACATTTACAAATCTTTCCATTTCTGGTGGATTTTACCAAGGGGAGATGGGGGTAGGGTGTTATCAGATGGTTAAACAACTATCTGCCTTTTCTTGCATCACATTATCTTCCTTTAAATGTCCACTATCGGTCAATGTGATCCCTCAGACGGATGTCCTCAGACCAGGTCTGATGAGCAGTTTCATCTTCGGAAACTTCATAAACTTTGCTTCCTACACACTGTGCCTTGTTTTTACTTTGCTGCTGTAACAACCAATTTCCCTGCAGAGATCATTAAACTTCCCCCATTTTTCTTCAGGTCTTAGAATAAACACAAACTGCAAGAGAGTGGGACACCTGCCTGGAGTCAGTCGAATATTGAGCTGCTTAGTATGGTGCAGTAACAACACAACACTATTCCCCTACTGCTACCTATCAACGTCAATAAGAAGCCCTGTTAAGTGTGTGCAGGTGTGTGCAGGTGTGTGCAGGTGTGTGCGTTTACGTTGTACATTAGGCTCTTCGGTTGAACAACATGAGAAAGTCTCTCGGTCCCTTGAGCAAACTTCAGCCTCACACTCTCGCTCCCTCTCTCACTGTTTTTGTGCCCGTTATCTTTCAGTCCCATCAGTCGCCCAAACACGACCCGACGTCAGTCTACAACATCTAACAAGGATGTACAACATCATGTTTTACTGAACATTTCTATTGTCCAGGACTGGTTTAAAACACAAACACAAACACACACACACACACGCACACGCACACACACACACACACACACACGAACAAGCAGTTTTTGAATTGTGCAGTGCAGTAGTCCAGGAGGTACAGTACTTGAGACGGTACATCTTTGTTTTCACATTAGTAGCAAGGATTGGGTGCTGACACAGTGAATTAAAGTGAACATTACACCTGGTAAACGTTCCACTGTGAGCATGTTTTTATACACACAAAGGACTGATACTGATGTAATAGTGTAGATCTTAACACAAAGGGAGAATCATGTGGTTAAATGGCGTTTTCTGCATATTTCCGTTTATCGTGATTGCTTTTCGTGTAATAATTTAACTCTACAATTAAATCTCATGTAAAGATTCTTAGCAATGTTATGGCCCACTTGCCAGTTGCTTTAGCATATTTATCGCATAGTATCTGTATGCACATAGAGTCTGGATTGTGTCCACACTCAGCATCGATTTCATTAACGTTTTGGAATATCTTACAAAAGCTTACAAAAATGGGATGGTGACAAAAAAGATCAGTACCACTGGTGCTCATTAGGGGGCAGTAGAGCTAATGGTTCCTCTGAAATGACCATCAGACATGTCTGATTTTGACAAGAATTACATACATGTAAAGAACATAAACGTGTCCACTTTTGTCCCTTGTCACATCTGTCCTTGGTTGTCAGGTCTGTTGTCATCAGACAGAACCGTACCTCTTTACTGCCCTCTAGTGGTTATGTTGCTTATTGTAACATCATTTGAAACCAATATATCTTCTTACATAAATGTACTTTATAAGAGACTACACTGAATTTGAAATCATTTGAAATTATGGAACGATTCCAGTGTGAGCAACTTAAAATACACATCGCAGAAGTGCATCCGATTGTCTGGCGATAGTACCACACGGTCCAGGAGAGGGCGCTCTCAAGTCCATTTTAAATGCCCTCTTGGCCCATCAGACAATCAGTGAATATATGTTGTTGTGCTGGGAAAATGTGGGGTCAATTATTTTGTTATATTTCAACAGAGACGCACACAAATGCTAAAATCTTTTTAGATAAAAAATACACTTGCGCACAGCTTTTAACTCATGTTATACAGAGGTCGTGCGTAACACAGGTTTAAGGAACGTTGGATGTTCTTCACCAGGAGGAGCATCATCTGGCCTGTCTGCCTCATTAACCCTCTCTCAGCTCCCCACGGAGACAGGAAATAACACTGAGAGGAGGCCTGGATGCACGGAGTGGCGTAAATGATGGATACGTGTGAGTGTGAGGGATGTTTGTGTGGGTAACAGATTTTTAAAGAACAAAGCAAAAGCCTCATGTCACCTAATATAATCTTTGGAATCAATAAACACATTTTTTTCAGTTTTGTATTATTTTAATTATATATTAGTCACATTAACTATATTAATAATTAAGTATTTGTGCTCATCCCTAGTGTTTATATTATCAGAGTAAAGTCCCATTTATACTCAAAATACGCAAATGACGTAAATCGTGGGGGCAGTATAGAGTCAATTGTCCAAGCAGCCAAGGAAAGTTTTAAAGAGCGTGTCTGCGAGATGGTGTGCAATTACATTCATCCAGACATGAAGCAGGGCTATACGGCAAAGCAAGTTGTGAACGTTGTTATTCATTTTTTTTTACTTGCTTCACCGGATAAGGAAATATTGTACCAAATAATTGTAGTTGAACCGAACATCCACTTTCGTTTATGTCTATTTCGGATCAAGCACAGTACAATGATGTCTTCAACGAACACCATGTTTGTTGATGCCTGCCACCTGGCTCTGCCCCCTAGAGGAAGAATTGCGTAATGTCATACCAAAGCAAAAGATGCAAGGGGGTAATATGTGAGGTAGTGACGGACATAACATTTGGGACAGATGTAAAAAAAGAGACAAAAGGGGAGAATAAATGGGCCATAATTCAGGAGAGAGAGAGGCCTTGCCAAAATCTTAGTATTTTTTAATATCCTGCATATGAAACCCAACAATCTGTCATTTTTCTCTGGCTTATTACAACTTTGGTTTTTCTTTCCTTGTACAACAGTGACATTTTTGACTCATTTTCCAAGCTCTAACACCTGGTAAAAAAAAACAAAAACCTGTTTAAAATGAACAAGGATATCCTTTGAAATGATTCCTATAAAAACTTTGTAATGTGCATAAATCTCTGAACGCTTTTAGTCAGAAAATTTCTGTCCTTTAATACATAAAGACCAGCATTTATGAAAACTGCCTTGTTGCACATGGCCTTGCACCATCCTCAGATGACCAGGAAATGTATGTGGGGTGGATTTTAAGCCCGACTGGCTTTTAAACCGATGTATTGTCAGTGAGAAATGATTCCTGCCATTTTTTTATTTATATCTCCCAGTTATAGTAGTAAACAAAGAAGAAAAAAAAAAGAAGTGTAGAGTTTTTCATATTTAATATCTGCACTGATGCCTGAAAGTAGAAGTCCCTGCCAAAGGAGCTGATTTACTATTAAAGCAGTCATAAAGAACATCCAGCTGCACAGTGCTGTGGCGTCTTTTGACACCAATGTTTTTAACATTTAAAATATAAGCGTTGCATAACAATATTTCCCACCTTGTTCTCGGTGACAGGCGACAACAAACTCCACACGCGGCTGTATTAGACGGCAGTACTATAGCAAGGAGCAGGTGTCTCGTTAATTATTTTCAGGAGTTTTATATTTGAGGATTTTATAGGCTTTAACTGTAAATGGCATCATTATCATTTCACAGGCTTTGACTGTGATCATTTACATATTGTAAAATGACTACAAGTGTGGCTATTACAGGAAACTGCTTGTGATTTTTAAATGTGATTTACACAGTTACACAAATACTTTGTTTTTACTAGGAAATTGTGGTAAATCACAGTAATAAACTGTATGTATACAGGAGTATTTATGCAGTAGGATGTTGCTAAATTACAATAATAGTTGGTGCGACTACAGTGAAGTTACAATAAAATACATTAGTTAAAATACTCTTAAAGCACAATAATGTATTGTATGTTTTGAGTGCTGTGAAGTTATAGTAAAATGTACAATTTATAAAGGAAAGGAATACTGCAACGTCACAGGAATACAGTATTTATACATAAAACAACAAGTTATTACTAATTAGCTATTACTAATGCAACAAATGTGTGACATAGCTATTAAGTACAGTATAAAGGACAGAGCAATTTACTGTCAAATATTTTACAGTGCAGCAGTATTTTTGCAAAATTACTGTATTTTACAGTTATTTTACAGTAGTTATGCCATACTATCAATATAGAACTGTGATTAAGCAGTATTTTCCTTTATAGTAGCTATCCCAGTACAGTTAGTATTAGTATAAGTATTTTTCCTGTATAAATATTGCGTGTTACTGTAACTTCACTGCAGTCTTACTATACATAACTGATATTCAGCAGTATTTTCCTGAATACATGTAAGTTTTTACCAAACAAAATAGTACTGTGCTTAGCTGGCATTTTACTATTTATTTATATTGGTTGTGCTGTACCGTAAATGACTGTGATTTAACAGTATTTTTTTTCTGTTTTACTATTTCTTTAGAGTAGCTTTATTCAGTACAGTGTATTACCATGAGAGCAAAGGATTTTTCCTGTATAAATACTGTGTTTTACTGTAACTTCACTGCAGTCATACCATACATTACTGTGGTTTAGCAGTATGTTTTTTACTGCTACTTTACAGTACAGTACAGAACTGTGATGAAGCAGTATTTTCCTTTATAAATACTGTATTATACTGTAACTTCACAGTAATCAGTAAGATCTCGGAAATAATGAACACTGCGGTATTTTACTGTGAAAACACAGTGTTAGTCATGTAAAACCAGAGCGAGCATTCATTCACTGCTTCATTCTGTCTGCAGTCATTTGCATTTTCCGTTTCGACGCCAATAAAATGACAAATCATTGTCAAACGCTCCTTTCTCACACCCACTCCTTCTCTTTCTCTCCCTTTATCCCCTCTTTTCACCTCCATCTCTCGCTTTGTTTCTCAATCACAATCAAACACCACATTGGTCCCAGTCATGCTGTGTGAGATGGAAATGTCTGGAGGAGAGGAGGGGGTTTAAGATCCAGCCTCCGTCAGGATTCAAGGGCAATTCATGATCACTACCACAGTGGAGTAGGGCAAAACGGTGTTGGGGGGTTGGGTGGATATAGTGGTAGTGGGCTCCAGGACCTCGGTTCAATAATAATACGAGTTTTGATTCGACTGAGCGGAAGTGAGGAGGTGGGGAAAATGTCAAGGGCGCCGCATAAACAACGCCATTCCCTGCTCGCTCTGCAAATCCACCACAAGCTGTCTCAGAAAATAAGTCCTGACGTCAGCTGTGTGATTGTGCATCTGTGTGCACAGAGGAAGAAGAATACATCAGTGTTGTATAACCTGAAGCAACATTACTGCCTGAAAGAGACGCTCCGGGGTGAAAACACTGGCAGCCACTGCTGCATGTCTCGCCTGCCTTAGACAATAGCTGTGTTTACGTGTGCGAAAATGTCTTCAATCCCGGAAAGATTTGTTTCCGATTCTATCGTTTACATGGACACAAAATTAAATGGCGCGCGTACACATGCACAGCAGAAGAAGAAGCTTCGCTTCCACTTTCTAAGTAAACAAGCACAACACGTGTCTGCTCGTCCCTTCGCTGTACACTGTCCGTCTTATTGTCCTGAAAATTCCTTTTCCATGTCTTTCGTGTCTGTTTGTTATTCTCTTTTTCGGAATGAAAATACAGCTGTAACAAAACAGAAATATGTCACGTTAAGTGGATTAGACACAGGACAGCACCATACCAGGAAGATTATGGTATCATTGTGATTTCCATAAAGCACGACAAAGGTCAGCAGGTTCTGTCATGATTGAAAAACAGTATTTAAACAAAACATATGTACGTATAGTTACGTTTAACTCGTTCCCTGCCTTTTCAGGAACCATGGAGTGGAACGTTTTCTGATTCTTACAGTTAAAAGACTATCTTTGTTTGGCTTTCAAAGACTGAGTTTGTGTTTTGTGTTTTTCCCCACAACATAAATAAAGAACAGCACAACAGCCATTTGCATAGTTAGTTTTGTTTTCTGTGCAGTCAGTGTGCTACTGTTACTATAGAGGAATAAACCTCAAACCCTCCAGCTTTTTGCCAGTGTCTGTCATTATTGTCGGGAGCTGATGAAGAAAACAATCCGTTTGATTAGTATTGGAGCAGGTCACACAGAGAACTTCAATTTTATATATAGAACATGATTAGCTTATTTCATTATAACCGGGGGAGTCGTGCTGGATTTGTACAGTCCTTCATTTGCCACAATGACTCCCTATTTGTTCCGTTCTCCATCAAAGCAGCCGCCTGTTTCCCTTTTCGTTTTCCCCCGGCGACCGTACTGTGAGCATCCTGAGCTAAATCACTGTCATCAGCGCCGTCATTTGGGTGATTTTGTATGGAGTTATTAAGCCACACACGGCAGCGTAAAAAAATAATAAAAAAAAAAAGCTCCACTGAATGAACTCATCCACCGCCTCCCACTGACCAGCGAGCAGGGAGACGCCGTGGCTGGTGTGATAAAAGAGCAATAATTGGCCAATCACGTTGCAATCACGGGCTCTTCTCAGTTCGTCTGCTGGAGGGAGCTGAGGTGGTGGAGCCATCCATCAGCAGCTTAGTCAAGCTGGAGTAATCACACACACACTGTTTCAAACACATTGATACCTAATAATAATCCTCCATAATGGTAAATGCTCCATATTTATAGAGCGCTTGTCTAGTCTTGAAGACCACTCAAAGCTGCTTGACGAAACTGTTTTTTCATTCATTCGTGCATGTACACAGCGCGGTTTTCTACCACACATCTTTCATAACCCTTTCACGTGCTGCCCGCACAGCTGTCAGGGGCAACGTGGGGTCAAGTGTCTTGCCCAAGGGCACATCGGCATGTAGACTATCTGAGCCGGGACCCATAACTAGTAATGCAACTCAAGATCATTTTCATAATCAATAAATTTGATCTGCAAAATGTAAGTCGATGTGTTGATCTTTGTTTACCAAACCTGAAAATTATGATGTCTCGTTTTGTCCACAAACTAAAATGACTAAGTTTTAATAATGGAGCAAAGAAACTAGAAAATATTCACATTAAAGAAGCTAAAAAACAAATTGTTCATCAAGTAGTCGAATCATTTTTGCAGCACAACCTTCCAGTTGAAAGACAACTTGCTGAACTATAACTACTGATCTACCATCGCCCCATAATAATAGTTCCATCATCAAAGCACACGTGTGTGAGCATTTGTGTGAATACTTGTCAGGCTCAGTAGTCCTCATGGAGACCAAGACCTGGTTCTAATGAGGCAGAAGCTCATGTTTAAGAAACTGTTAAAGTTTAGGTTTGAGATGTGAACTATGGTTCGGGTTCAGATTAGTTAAGATTAGGGTTAGGGTTAGTATAATGCTTTGTTTACGGTGTTCAAATAGTTAAGTCAATAACGTGTCCTCAGAAGAATTGCTATGCAAAACTGTGCATGTGTGTGTTCGCGTGAATCTATTCTTCTTTGTGCCTCACTAGTTTGTGTGTCTGTGTTGGTTGGTATAAAGGTCCAGTGTAAGACATTTATGAGAGTTTATTGGCAGAAATGCATAACATCTCCCATAAGTATGTTTGTATAAGTGTATAATCACTTTAAAATAAGAGTCACTTGGTTTTTGTAGCCTTAGAATAAGACTTTTATAGGTACTTCAGGTAAGGGCCTTACTTTATCACCTTGCGCCGCCATGTTTCTAAAAGTGTGTTTCACATTTTCAAGTGGAAGTTTACACGTAATCAAAGAAAAATACGCCAGCAAAGGAGAAGGAAAGTGAAGATGACACATGACAGAATATATGGAATTACAGCGATGCTGAAAAACAAATCTAGTTCTCTGGGAGACACCGGGATAAGCTGGAAAGCTAATGCATCAGCGCAGCCTGTATTTGTCATATTCACTGTTTAATAACAGCAGTATGTGTTCTGTTATCGGACATGTCATTTTCTGCCTCCGCAGCGTTTACAAATGGCGGAGAACTGACGTGTGAAGGCGTGAATGCTGAGTTACAGGCTACAATAGGAATGTGTGACTGTGGAAACATAATGACTGAGGATCCACGATGATGATGATGATGATGACTCACGAGACCAATCAACAAAACTTCCTTCCTGCCAGTCGTCAATATAAAACCACTAACGCTAAACTGATATATAATTGAATCTTTTGATTTGAGTGGAATTTTTACACATGTATCATCAAAAATGTAATAGACTCATTAAAAATCCTGCTGTGTTTTCAATCTTGAGAAGTCTCCATTTTAGATTATTGATCACGCCCCGGCATCCATAAACCAATTATTTTCTGTTGTTGTATCCATAAGAACTAGAGCTACAGATTGAGAGACAGCATCTGGCTTCCTTGCATCTTTATTCCTAAAGAGGTGGGGTTAAAGGTGAGGAGGTCATCATTGCTGTGTGTGTGTGGTCAGGATCCATTCCCTCCCGGGGCCATTCGGTGTGAGTTTGACCATTTGACCCCACACTAATGAACAACAGTAGCTAATGAAGAAAAGTCCTCCAAGGCTTTCTCCACCGTACAGCACCTGAACTCGCACTGGAAATATAATGAGCCAGAAAACCAGAGCTGCTCAGCGTATGGACACGCCTGTTCATTAAGCAGATGCTGTTACTCATTTGTCTTCACCATTCACTGCAGAGTAAAACGTCCCGACGTCAGGCTGATGATGCCGATTTGTGAGGAATTATCCTCTGCTGAGTCATCAAAGAAACGTCAACACAACATATGCTTTCATTAGTTCCGACAACACGTCGAATCAGTCCACATTTGGATCACAGTTTTCCTTTGTACAGTTGTAGCACGGTACCTGCTACTGTGAGGTTTCAAGCGAGCTGAGCTGAGCCAATACTAAAATCAACAGACTGCCGGCCACTGATTGGTCAGAGAGTGACGTCACTGGTCGTGCCACGTCCAGCACAAGAATCAAGAGAACAATGTCCAACTGTAGATCCGTTAAAAAGACTGAAAACATGCATTAACGTAGGTTCCACACCGAGTCGAGTCGAGCTAAAACTGTATCATGGAAAAGTAGAATTTGTGAGACATATACCAGAAATGATCAAATAATAATTCGTACAGGGAAATTTATTTTCTGCATGTAACCTATCCTCTACTAGGAACCTTAGTAGAGGATTAGTTGCTATAGAAACATGGCCTTTGCCTAAAGTACATGTTAAAGGCTAATTGTTGTGATAATGCAATTTTTCCACTTATGGTCATATACTTAAGGCTAGTACATTCAATTGAAGCCAATAAACCCTCCTTTATGTTACACACTGGGGTTTTAAAGGCCTTAACAAGAAGGAACATGTATGTGTCATGCTTTAATGAATATGATTTTAAAATGAATTGCAAACATTTGATAATATAATAGAGAATTAAAAGAAACTCCTGGATAAACTTTCTATAATTTAACAATTCAACAAATTGTACAAACTCAGATCTCATCACCATAAATGTCTGTGGTTTTTATTACATTTTTACAGACAAAACTAAATTGAAAACTCTTTAAATCTGTGGAGGAAAACTCTCGGATCTGCACCCCCCTAAAATTGTTTCTGAAACACTGGTTTTTCCTCCTCATGTCCTGACAGCCACTGCGCCATCGCAGTGCTGTAATAAACACGACCCATCATTTAGCTCAGATTGCATGGAATGATCGATTGGTGCACCTGTGCAGCACTGAACCGCCTCCCTGAAAACACAACAGGCCTAAGAGCCGCGCACCAATGAAGTGGAGAAGATAGCCTGAAGTTAGCGAGTGAATCGCAGAAAATTGGAAGAAAGTGCAGCAAAAATTCACATTTCTACAGTAGCGTTTTCAAAGAGCTTCGATGAGAGAGCCGACGGGAAGAGTTAGGATGCATTGTTTGCATTTGTTTAGAAAGTGTAGCCTGCTATTGGGGACTTGCCAACCCTAGCTTTAAGGGTAGGGTCGACAATTTAAGGCTTTGGATTTGCCAATTTTAAATGATTCCCAGCGAAATTGAACAGCTTCTTCCGTGGTCTATGTTAATGCACAATAGGCTAAATAATGTCTGTCTCACAGGAAGTACAAATTGAAGTAGAAAGCAGCAAAAAAACTAGGGATGAACCCATACTATACTCAGTATCAGATACAAATGTAAAATCTGATACAATGGCAAAGTCCTATTGCAGGATTATTTATTGGGCTGTTTATTTCTTCAGCTTGAAATTGTACAAATGTGTTGTTAACAAGTTAATAGTTTATAGTAAGGGTCTAAAATGACGGAATCAAACCGATAACAGTATGAGGGATGGGAATCGGTATTGGTCCGATACAGGTCAAAATCCCTGGATCGGATATTAAAAATGTAAAATCTGACACTTCACAATGCACAGACTGTAAAATGTAAATAAAAATCAGCAAAAACATGTTAGCTGAGTCATGTTTAGAACATATGTGACTTTTATTGATTTCAGCTCTCTGTCCTTTCATCCTGAAGACATTTACTATCAAGTCTCTGTCCCTCACTTCCTGTACTACTTCATTTACAAACCACTGAAATCTGAGCATGTAAATGCTGCTGTGTCCTCCTGCCATTTCAAAAAAATGATACGTGCGAGAGTATGTGTGCGTGAGCTGTAACAGCATCCTTCAGTGTGTGTGAGAACAACTCCCCTGGCCTGAGTGTTGTTCCCGTTAAAAAAAATCATCTGTGACTTCACACGACTTATTCACTGTGATCCAAGAACAGATCGACTGTTATTTCCGTCTCCGTCACAAAATATTCCGACCCTCTTGGGAACGCCTCACGAAAGCAATTCTCCTCAATCCGTTATGGTCTCATTCACGTTAATGTTGCATGAGAGACGTTGATATTAGCAAATGACTGACATGGTTGTTTGAAGGTCAAACAGCAGCTCTTCAACCATTTGACTCTAAACTGTATATTGTTTATGGATATAACATTGTTATTTTTATTATGAGAGGTCTTTGATAAAATAGACTATTGTTGGTGGTAAAAATCACAAGAAATTGCCTCGTATACCAAGGTTATAGAACGCTCCATCAAACAAATTCTCCAAAACTGACAAGCCGACATTCACCAGGGTTTGAACTCCTCTCCTGAGCTCCTTCCATCTTTTTTATATGAACAACTAAGTGCATCACTATGAATGTCTTCCACACAACGTTTGAAATGTTACTCCTTCACTGAACTAAGCTGCTTCCCTGCCCTCTTCGTCTTTGTCCCTCCATCTTCAAGCCAGACCAAACACCTATAAACAACATTAACTAATAATAGGAAACGGGACTTTTTGACCTTAGTGTGTCATCACCTTACCATGGTTTTTGATTAGCTGATTATTTTTTATGCGAGCTGCATGAAAAAATATCGTGGAGGTGGAGCCATAAACCTGCGAGTGCTGGGTGAGAATTACCGGCACAAGAAGACACTGTACAGTCCCGTGACCTTTCTGCTGTTTTACAACGACTAATGGACTCCCTGAGACGAACAATGAGGCTGTGACCAAAGCTCTGTCCAGCCGACGTGGACTCGATCAATCCTTCAAATATTGTTTCACCTGATCGATGAATTGTTGGTGCATGAAATGCCAGAAAATTGGGAAAAATGTTCAACCCTGTTTTCCACACCTTGCAGAGACAATGTCAAGAGCTAAGAAACCAGAAAATATTCCTATTTAACTGTTTATTTAAGTAAAATTAATGTATTAATCGATTCATCGTTGCAGCAAAAAGCTACATGAGACAAAACGTCACTAAATCTGGCTCCCTTGCCTCTGACAATGAAAAACACTGGAAAATACTGACTTTATTATTAATTATGTACTTGCATAAAATGTTACCACAGTAAGGAAAGTTTCAAATCGGTCGATATCTATAATTATCATGACAAAATGCATGTATTTATCTATTTATGTACAGATTTCTACTTCTGTGTGACAGGATATTTGTGGATTTTAAACATTTTCTTAAACAACTGTGAATAAACATGACATCAAACCCCTGTGATATCGATATTAAAACATTTTTATGGTGATATATACACAGTAATATTATTGAATTATTGCCCAGCCTTACATATACTGAAAAAGTATTTTTTCACGGTGCTGTTTACTGTGACTTTATTTCCCTCGGTGATGCAATGCGATGCATTTAAAATCAAATAGGTTCTCGGAGACACCAGTGGAGAGACAATGGAGCAGAGCGCCAAGAGCCCATTCAGGCTTTTACTTTTGTGTAAAAGTCTGCATTTGCCATCTGTCCACGTATGAAGTTTGGCTAGAACTGAAACTGAGGAACTAAATCCCTCTTCAAATCCCTGACTTTTTGAACCCAGATTGCCCAAAAAAACCAGGAACATATCTGGAGCGTGTGGTGAAGCAGAAGCAGTGACTTTGTTCCCCATCTGTAAATCTTTGTTGCCATTTTTTGTTCCCTTCTATTCAATGAGTGTTGGCCTATTTGACTTAATTTGTGGATGACTTCATAGTTAGGTTTTTCTTTTTTTTGGAGACCCAAATGTTTACTGAACTGAACTCTCTGACTGAAAGCCCGGAAAACCTGAGATGGATTTTTTCTGGCGTGGAAGTTCTGAAGTAAGCTTATGTTTAGGTTGATAAAAAGCCAAATAAACCAAACCATAAAGAGAAACATCAACATGACTTGCAGACCTAGTTTGGCAATGAGTGTTGTTAAGGGGGAACTTGGACTTTTTAATGTAATGTTAGAGATTACAATTTCCGATATATCTTTAACATTGTGTTTTCAGTACTTTTTTATGTCTGCAAGGAATGATTATGTTCATAATCGATTAATCTGTTGATTATTTTCTCGATCGAGTGATTGCTTGATGAAAAACATTGATCAGTGCTTCTAAAATGTCTAGTTTTTTTTCCACAAACATACAGTTGAAATTATTTATTTGTGTTTTGGACCAAAGCAACCAGAAAATATTCACATTTAAAGCTGAAAAATCAGAAAGCTTGTTTCAATTTTTGAAAAAAAAAAAATAAATACTCAAACCAATTCATCAATTATCAAATGAATAAACATTAACACTCAATCAACCAAATCATCATTGCAGCCCTAGTTGTTCGTCCTCAGGGATTCAAAATGGTCTCAAATGAAAACAGCACTTAAATGTGGAATGGAAAAAAAGTGGCACACAGCTGCGTCCCTTCCACTGAATTCACCTCTGCATCTTTTTCTGACAGCTTACCAGAAATAATCGGCCTGACTTATTGAAAACCAGGAAGTGACCACTTATATCGTCAATTAAGTGGGAAGGTGTTAAAAGTGCTTCCTCTTCTTTTTTACACCACTGTTGGCGTCTAAATGTCAAATATTTCCCTTTGACTGGAACCACAGAGGCCGTAATACGACGGCAGCTAAAGTGTGCCACCACGGAACAAACAATTCTTATGTGTTTATATATGTCCAAATATGTCTTTGTGTTTGTGATTTGGAAGATTGGAAACCATTATGCGCTTCAATAAGCAGAGCTTCTTAGGAAACATTTTCATATTTCAATGTCTGATTTTCGACCTCAAACATTTTTGTGAGCAGCGCTTTTTCAAAACACTGTTGAATGCATCCATTCGAGTGTAAATTGGTTTCTTACATTTAGGAATAAACAGAGCTTAAATTGGCACAGTAGCTTCCTATATTCTCATGTCAGGGAGGCAGATCTCAGGGCTCAACATCTACTTGTTATAAGTGTGTGTGTGTGTGTGCGTGCGCATGATAGCATGTTCACAATAATCAACCTTAATCACCACCACACACAGAATCTCATCCTGTAGGAAATGTCCAAATCTCCTGTGTGGTTCTCTCCTCCGAGGTCTGCCCACACACACACCAACACTAACAGACAGGTCAGGGAGGAGGAGGAGGAGTAATTGGATGGAATTGGCACATAAATTATGTATACATTACTTCAATTGTACTCTTGGGGTGTCCCTTCTGAACAGACACAAGTCTATTTTATTTTTTTACGGTTAAGGATTCTCAGGTGTGATGCAACGCTAAAGACAGAATGTGAAAAACGCAGCACGATAAAACTCTTTCTTCAGGAGTGGAAGCAGCAATGACTCAGATGTCAAAAGCAAGTGCGCACATTTTGTGTAACTCATCTAAGATTAAATCTACGACGTAAAAGGGAACGTTTTCTTATGTAAAACGAGCAGTTTTCTCTCCACTTCACAAGCAACACCTCTCGTCGACAACATCATAAGAATATGTTTGCTGCTTTATTTCTACTCTCCCACACCATAAAGTCCATACAGAAAAACAGCATTTTTGTCTCACAGGGACACAGGAGCTGCTGGTCTACTGCGGCCTCATCTGGCAACGTTGCGTCACTGAGGTAAATGTGAATGAAGGACTTGGAAAACAGAAGTCACAAAATAACAAATTTGAGCTTGAAGATGGAGGCCGTGGTGGATCAGCAACACCTGTGAGCCCTGATGTAAAATCGCTGATTTTCTGTATGGACTTTGGTGCAGGGAGTCAAAGGTTTACAGTGTGGCACAAACATTTCGTGTTTCCTGTTGGGAAAAGGCCATCTAACTGTGAGATAAAGCAGCCAAACATCTTAAGGCATCACAGACTTAGCCTGGTGCAGATTTTAGGAGAGGAACATTTTGTTCTGCGGCTAAAACAGTTGTTACTGCACACACAGAGCAGACTCGCTCTACGTGTCAGTACCTTATTCCACAACCTGGGAAAGTTCAAAAACATGAACTATCTATTGGTATCAGGCGATATTGGCTTTTTATTGGATACAGGAAAGTTTATATGTATATTTGCAGTGACACGAGTATGAAAAACATGTCAGTTTCACTACAGAAAGCGTTAAATGACTGTGGGGAGTTGGGTGCAGGGAAGAAAGAATATCGGTTATCGGCACCAGCTCTCCCGAAAAATATCAGCATAAAGTCCAATATCGTGCAACACCAACTAGCGTGTCATTGTGAGCCCCATAAGGGTTATACTTGGGCTGAAAATATGGGTCCCAAGCCGTAGTTTCCACAGTGGCCCCTCCCGTGTTGGCCCGCATGAGCTTCCTGTCTGGGGCCCATGTTACTGAAACCATAAGGGACCTCAAAGCTCATGCCCACAATGTAGCCTGGAAAGATGACCAAGGGGGCGTGAGCTTATAGTAGACAAACATGGATGGACAGACCCACTTGGGACCCATGTGGTCAGCCTGAATATATCCCTTATGGGGTCCCACATTGACATGCTGGCTGGGCCAAAAAAAAAAAAAAGTTATGTTCCTTTCGACTCCTGGTAGAAAATGTGACATTTATTTTGACAGTTATAGAGAACCTGACAGCCTGTGATTTCAAGGGCAAACGACTACGACTGTAAAGTCGACTCTTTTGTTGGATTTTTACCTGCCAGACACGCACCAGGGAGAAAGAACAGTGGTGCAGAGGTCCCTTTTCATCAAAATGCCCCGAATACATTTCGCAGCCATGACATTTGACTTATTATAAGTGCAGGTAAATGAAGAATAGTCTTGTGCAGACCTGAAAAATACTGTACTACTGTACTTACATTACCATGCTTACATTTTACCTTTTACAGCACTAATGAATCCCTACTTCCATAGCAAAAAAAAGCCTCTTCCCCATCGCCTTTTCTTCCCCTTACCCCCCACACCTCCTAATTCCTCCATCCCCCTCCCTGCTTCGCCACATTAATCTCTCATTAGCAGCCCCTCCCCCCCCCTTTCTCCCCATCCCTTTCCCTCCCAACACCAGCTATTACGCACACATACGCGAGTTCATGCATCGCCAAAAGGCCTGTACATTTTCCCTCCTGCTTCAGAAGAATCCTCAGACAAATGAGGGGCATGGACAGCCATTTAAAGGGCAGCCCTACAGAGCAAAGAGCCCCTCTGAATGCAGCCCATGGAGGGACAGATAATAGATTTAAATGGGGCTAACACAGCAGCACAGCCAGACTCTGTGCGTGCATGCCCACAGACACGCACACAAACACACAAGCAAAACACAAATGGGAGAGCTTTTTCATACTCATGAACGGACAAGGAGGGCATGTGTTCGCAGGAGCAAAAGATGTTGAGTCTCCTATGCGGCACAAGTGCATGTAAGAGACACAGGCTGCTCACTATCTGGATCTGAAGTGAGCCAGGGCGCCACGCGGAATATAAATGACTCAATGCAGATTAAAGTGTCACTGTTTCAATGAAGGCGAAGGCAGGGATGGTGTGTGGGAGGTCAAATTAACCCCTTCCACCCCCCTCACTTCTTTTTAAACCTTTGTGTGGCTGCATGGTGAAGAGGTTATGAAACAGAAAATAAAGATCAGCGGGATAAAATGAGCTGCAGATGAATAAGGTAACACACCACAGAGAAAGTCTGCAGCTCCACTGAGGCACGGTGATTGGTTTTGGTTTTATTTTCTACATGAAAGTGGTAAGAGTCGGCCTAAATATCCATTTAATTTAGAGTTTATAATCAAGGCAAGGGGACCCAATTC
This sequence comes from Solea senegalensis, assembly GCF_019176455.1. Lineage (NCBI taxonomy): Eukaryota > Metazoa > Chordata > Actinopteri > Pleuronectiformes > Soleidae > Solea > Solea senegalensis. The sequence continues at coordinate 5,410,547 of NC_058033.1, forward strand.
CCACTTTGCTGCAAACTGTGCACCATGATTACACACTGCTCCCCAAAACCCACTTCCTTCATCACTCAGAGGTGAATTTATTCAATATCCTATCTCCAACTCCCTCATCATTATGCTGAGCACCACATCATCAAAAGCACACCTTTAATCTACTCTTTGATCCAGTCATCTTCAAAACATTTGAAAGATGTTTGGCCAGTTTGTCCATTCGAAATTATTTAACAACAAGACAAAAACTACGAGAAAATACACAAACACCAGCAGCAGCTCATTAGAGTACAGGTGTGACAAAATACAGCCAACAATCCCGCTGTAATTAGAAAGATGACAAATGTGATGAAAAATGTTGGTCCCTTGGGCAAAAAAGGCGGAGTCAAGTGTTAATTATTCCCCACTTATCAGGAAATGAGCAGAATAAACATTAAAAATGAAGCAAGATGTTTCGGTGACAGTTTAACGACAATAATTGTCAACAATTTTGCCCCAAAATATGAACTGACATGCAGGAATGCATTTTTCTCGTGTTTTGCCGCAGATATGCAACACGTTGGTTAAAACAATAACATGTGGTTATTGTTTTCTTTTCATATCTATTCTATATCATATATTTTGTATTCAAATATCACTATTTTTTGGCCATATCGTCCAGTCCTAGTCATACTTTACTCTGTGATCTGTTCACATGTGATCAGATCACAGAGGACGGTTTTTGATGCCGGGTCTGAAGAGAGCCAAAGTCTGCAGTGAGAGTACGTACTGTACTGAAAATATAAAATATATCACACAATCTGCATTACACTGGTGAAAAATGCCTTGGTTTTCCACCACCATATTGATAATTCCCTCCATGTGCACAGTGGTTGTCAGAAAAACTGAGACATTCTCATCGACTTTCAGTCTAAATTCCCAGAGGACAAGTCTTCACATCCAAGGAACAAATGTTTGAGAGGCCTTTCAAGTTCAAACACGAACAAGAACACAAACCAAACACAGCCCAACTCTGGCCGTCGTGGATGTCCACACATCACCAGCAATGGCACCTTGACAGCAGAGATCCGTGATCATCACATTGGCTGAGTGCTTGCTAATAAGCCAGGCAGTCTGTTGCGTTGGTATTCTACTGCCAGCTCTTTCATAATTCTTCTCACTAAATACTGATTTATAAAAATAGCTCATTATGAGTGCGCTGTATATTAATTTATACCAAACTGTAACACGGGTATAACGTCACTGTTTCAACCAAATTATCATTTTCAAAAATCAAAATGTGGCAAATTAAATCTGATAATCTATGTGAGGCTTTATTTTTTGATTATTTACACATAATCAACATTCTTCAAAGGAGCACAAATCAGACTTATACATCGACTAAATAAATGTTCTCAGCTCAATATGAGTGGTGACTGAATGTTATTGAAATGGTAAGAGGAAGACAGACAGACAGATAGTGAGTTGACTATCTAGATAGATGGCTAGTAACTATTACACACTCACACCTATTAAAGTGACAACCATCATCAAACTGATGATGGTTGTGCAGGAAAATCCCAGCAGATTCTTAAATACTCACACGAGCACGTTTACCATGGTCAAAGTCACTTTAATCACCTTTCTCTTAATCGTCCATTCTGATGCCCATTTTAATTCCATCAGGCCGTTTTGACCTTGTCTACAGGCCTGAGAGCTTTGCTGCGTTGCTGCCAAATGATTGGCTGATTAGATATTTGCACTGACGAGCGGTTGAACAAGTGTACCCAGTAAAGTGGAGAATGCAAATACTGCATTATTATTGCATGTGTTTTCTGAAAGACAAATAATTATCCTTAAATCCATTCCTGAGCACCAGCCTGAGGGAATCACTGAATATCACCAGTGCCTCATCTGTTCATAGTAATTACACCAAGGTGTCATAACTTAATTGATTCTGATACACGACATTGCTGTGTCAGCCACTAATGGGGCCTTTGAAAGTTGTGATATAAGTGAAAAGATCATTTTTTATGATTAGAAGATACTACAAGTATTACCAGTAACCCTCCTGTGAAAGGAATTAATGGCCACAGTGTTAATAAAGAAAGATTAATCAGGGGGTCGCAGTCCACAAAATTATAATCAATGACAAAAAGAATGTGCAGCCCTATTTTTCTCCCGTCAACCCACCAATTATTCCCATCAGCCTCCCTGACAAACGCACGTCGGGATGTTGAATGGTCTAATCTCGTTTTACAAATTAGCTTTGTCTCTCATCCGCCTCTCCCAAATGTATGTACTGTGCCCTTAAACGTCACACAGCAACACTGTTCAATTCATAACCATTATCTGAGGGGCCTTTGATAACAGCAGCAATGCAGCGACGCTGGAAGGAAAAAGACAAAAGAGACGGGGAAATGTGAAAAGTGTGTGCGGGGGATGGGTGGTAGGGTGGGTGTGGTGGTGAAAACAAGCGATGAGGTTCGATCTCAGAATTCCCGCTGGCCCTGAGCTATCAGAGGCATTGACTGGCTCATGTAATACTGCTCTGATTTGGCTCGGCCAATCAATGGGCTGCAGTCTCACATCCTGTGACTGTGCAGCCATTAGACGAGAGGTGAAAAATCCCATAGTTTCTTCTGTTCCTGGAAAATATCCAGTTTAAACCCACTAGTGCAACTTTTTTAGAGGGGATCCTACTTTCGACAAAGTCGACAAACCGAATTCACAATGTAAATCGTGACACGTTTGTAAATAATAAACCATTTCTGACTATAATACTTATATTCAAAGACAAAGTATGTAAAGTGAAGCCATTGACAAAGTGCTTGAAAGCTGTATTCTCTCAAACGGCCAACAGAGGGCAACTCCACTAGTCGCAAAAAAAGTCATTCTTCTTCAATAGGTTAATTTTAAGCTATGATTGCAATTAAATTAACATTAAGGATGGTTTATTAGTGTCTATTGAATATACTACCCATTAGAATGTACACTTAAGTGTATAATTGCTTCAAATAAAGATTTTTATAAATATCCTTTTAATAAAGGACTTAAGGCAGGGTTCTTGCTTTAAGGAGGCTGCCATCTTGCATTGCCACATTCCTATAGAAGACTGAGAGTGTGTTTTACATTTTAATGCGGAAGTTGATTCATAAATCAACTCTATCTATGGGGCGTTCTTTTTTTAGTTTGTTTTTGTAGTTGCCTGACAGGATTGGGGAAGAGGTGTCCATGTGTTGCCATCAGTTGTCTCACCATTAGATGTCTGGGTATACTTTAGAGCAATGCTTCCTAAATAAATGGTATGGGAACCTGTTTTGGAAAGATGTTAAACTATAACTACTACATAAACAATACTAATCTTGACACTTAAACCTAGACATTTTGAAGAATGTTTGATTTTATGTGTATTTTAATAAGTGTGGGTCCTGACTGGAAATGACTGCACTCCAGTACCTTGATTGTAACATGACTCTCAGATATAATGCACAAGTGTCTGTTTTGGAAGACAATTAGAAAAACTTTCAAATAGAATCCACGCAAAAATGAGGAATTATTGAAATTTCTCATTTCTAGTTCTGCAAGTGACTGATACAAACTAAAAATACTGCAAGTACAAATATGATACTCACTATATATTTAGATATTCAGCTTTTTCCCACACTGTCAGCTGTATCCTTATACATATACCTATACATTAGCCTGCCATTGTTTTGATCACTCATCTTATATTCCATTCTCGTGCGCGTAACCTACATTTTCTCTCTTTCCCCTGCATTATTCTGTCTGCTGCTGGCACTACTCTTTTCCCCACAGAGATCAATACAGCTTCATCTACTGTAACTTCATCTTGGAGGTCATTTATAAACAGTAAACTCTACAGATACAGACATTTTACTTTTTAAAGCCCTGGAGCTGGATGCCATTTTTAAACTTACAGGGTTTCCCCTGCATGTAGGAAAATGAGATTATTTTACATGTAATTGCGTAGCTATCGACCGTTTCACTACATGTGGCTCAGCATATTGGTGGTGTAATTCAGAGGTTTGTACTTGAGACACAATGTACATATTTTTGGATTTGATATGCATTACATTTTCCAGATAAACAAGTCATTGGGTGTAGGGCTGAACAATTACTCAAAAGCCTAAAGCCTAAATGTGTGTCAAATTACCATTTTAGATCAAATATTGTCCTGACCTTTACAGATCATATTCTGCAGACTGATGAGGACATCTTTGTTTCTTGTAATCATTTTCAAATATGTTATTCAAAAGAAAATAGACATAATAATGCAAAAATCCCTCTGATATCACAAATCACATCACAATTTCAGTCAAAAATGATCGCGATTAGATATTTATTCAAAATTGGTCAGCCCGAATAACATCCATAAATGTGCTTTGAGATATTGAGAATTTACCCTTAACATATTGTATGCCACAATATGTTAAGGGTAAATTTAAGGGAGAACGGTGTCAAAAAAATGTAAATGCTAGATTTTCCATAAAATATACAACTGTCATCTGATGAGAAAATGTCTCAAACAGTCTCTAGTGAACAAACACCCATGCATGTAGACATGCCCACACACACACACACACACACACACACACACATTACCAAGCAAAAATAACAGCACTTCATTCTCTGCTTAATTTAGCCATTGATTTTGCAAACACCAGATAACACTAGAGATACTAGGAGACATCAGGCTGCAGTGTTTTATGGTCTTTGCTCCCACCTACCCCCCCTCGTTCACTCTCTCTCTCACACACACACACACACACACACACACACACGTGTCCAGCTGCTGTCCCCTTCAGCATGTGCAGCTCAGATCAGATGTGAAGCAGCAGAAGCTCTGTACTGACGCATCTCACACACACACACACACACACACACACACACAGACACTCAGCTGCTTTTAGTGACAGTATCATCAAACCCAAAACATGTGTCATTCAGAGTGGCTGATGCCCATTATATCCTAATTATACATATTAGCATTTACACCATTACAACGACTGGAACCATCTTGCGGGAGCTTCGGAACGTGCAACTTCTACGCCCCAGGTGAACCATTATTTCTATTCATTATATCATAAAAGTGTAATTTTAAACTGCTATGACCTGAGGGTATGGCAACATCCAAGTCCCACGTGGCAAGAGAGCACAAGAAGCTCGTCAGTTTAATCAAATGATCTAAGTCACTGGTGAGAAAAGCAGGAATGCTGGTAATATTCCTTCACTGCACAGAAAGACTGTGTGCAAACAACTGCAGTAAAGACAGTGAGACAAAATGGAAGCACAGTGTTGCCTTGTGTGAACTGTGATGCATGTTTATTTCAAGGATTCCAAACCTTACGTTTGACTCTTTCTACGGTGAATGAGCTGATTGTGTGACATCTTGCAGATTCTTGCAGCAGACTCAATCTCCAAAGATGCAGAACAAACTGAAAAGACTTGATTGTCTGTGCCTCTGTTGTTATTTATAAACAACTCATTTTGAAAGATGATTTGCTGTGAAATGTGTGTTTTTACTGCAATTTAACCCTCGGGGATGAAAAAGAAAACCTTGAACTTTAAAGTTATGGCTGATTTACACTCATGCACTGAAACACTACTCATTCACTTTGAATGGAGCTGCATTAAGCATTAATAAATTAATGATTTCTCATTTCTCAAAATCAGTGAACCTGTTTAATGTTTTGTTAACTAAGCATAGCATACAGGCTGGAAACAAGGAGAATGGGCAGCTCTCGATCTCATGAGTGTTCAACAGTTTTATCCATTAAAACACACCAGGAATCCTATGTTTATTCAATGGAAATCCCAAACTTAGAGGTCCAGTGTGTAAAACTTACATGGACTTTGTTTTTGTTTGTCGGAAATTGAAAATATAATTATCATAAGTGTATCATCATCCTGATGTATGATGTATGAAATCACGATGCTTTTACTGAAGCCCACAATGGACAAACAAAGGATCTTCTGAGTTTTGATACTCGCTGAAGACTACATGGGTTCTGTGGTGCAATTGTACACACTGTACCTTTAGATACATCAAAACAACGGGAAAAGGCGGCAGGTGTGCGACTTACAGGCGTTGGTGACGGCGAAGCTGTTGGCCGTCTCGATGTTGTCCACGTGAGGCACCAGGTTGAACGGCGCCTCCGAGGCGTTGGGGCTGGTGTTGTGCAGGAAGATTGCCAGACGAAAGGCCGTGTACTCCTGATCAGTGTTTCTGATGAACAGACCACCTGAACACAAGAGGGAGACACGCACACGGCTCTGATGAGAGGAAGAATCCACTTACTGCAGACACTTCAATTACGGCCCACACGAAACAATCTGAAAAATGTCCACCGAGTAAGATTGAGAGGCGAGCGTTAGGTCTTCAGCGACCCACAAATGCGCTAAAACTGCCACTCCAGCCTCCGAGATTTCCTGAGTTATCACCCGTTTACACTTGAATATCTGAGCCTCGAGAATGAAAAATCATCACAAGTCTTATGCATCGTCCTCGGAGGAGGTGTTCAAACTCAAAATCTAAGTCATATTCAACTGTTCCTCCCCTGCTGAGGATGTCCCGCAGTCTCCCTGAGGGTCCTGGGTGGAGAAGTGGAACTGAATCAAAGAGCGAAATAAGTTTTCTGTCAGAGCCTGTGGAAAAGAAAAGACTCTGCATTACAGAGCGTTTGCTTGAATTGCATCACATCTTTTACTGCGCGATCGCCTAAAATGAGACGACACCTGAGACATTTGGGGGCAAAACGAGACGCCGGAGTCTTTACAATAGTCGGATTTAGTCACAGGAATATTGTGGGATGGGTTATGATGACAGGTGACAGCCATGCGAGCAGCTGCATGAGCATGTGTTAAGAGTTGGGTCTACAACAATAACAGCAGCCCTTTAAAGAGTCAATAAAGTGTATTAATGTTTATTTATCCATGTTTATGGATACAGAATTGATCACACACAGTGTGTTCTCATGCTAAGATTGTGTTAAAGTGTTTTCCAGACTTACAGAAACTGCTTTAAGAGTCGCCCCCTGGTGGCGTCCCTGGGAGAACCAGAAGGCTACATCCACTTTTTTTTTTTAAATAGGGTTTATGTTTGTGACATATACAAGTCTACATCATGACACCACCAAAAATATGAACTATTATTATTAAATTTAAATTAATTTGCCAAGTTGATGCATCTGATAATGACAGATAATAATTATGAATTGTCTCATGAATTGACTTTGAGGCTTTAATAAAGCCGGGATTAAATTAGAGCTGCAACTAATGATTATTTGCATAATCGCTTAATTCGTCAAATGTTTTCTTGATTATTTGAGTAATCCTTTGGTCCACAAAAAGTCAGAAAATGTTTGTTTGTTTTTTTCAAACCTGGAAATTATGATGTTCTCAAATTTCTTGTTTTGTCCACAAACTAAAATGATTCAATTACTTTATGTGGAGCAAAGAAACCAGAAAATACTCAAATTCAAGTCAATAGTATTTTATTTTTGCAGTTTTTTAAAAGGCCATTAAGCACTGACTGAATGTAATTGTTCAGCCTTTAATTGGGTACCATGGAGGTGTGAACCAAATGCAACTGCAATCCATCCTGTAACTGCTGAGATATTTCATAATGACAAAATATGACACAGTTCAGATCAAGAGGCGTCATGTGGTTTTGGTTTTTAAAGAGAAGTAAACTTGATCAGTCGTGAAATCTGCTTGGTAAAAAGGTTACGTAGACTGTTTCATCAGCTGTGACTTGGACAATAATGAAAAGGACAATATTAGTCAGAAAAATCACATTTCCGATATTGCAGTGCTGTCAATTCAGCATTAATGCTATACTACTGGCAACTTGTGGGTAATTTAAAGCACCACTAGGCCTCATGGCGAAATACAATATACGGTCTGTTTAAAATGCAAATCACCTGTTTCATATGAATGCAAACGGCTACAAGGTGATAGGCTGTATTTCCCCTACAGTACATTAGCTCCAACTCCCGTGTGGAAACACCTCACAGATGACTTTGCTCTTGGATCCTCTCCCTCTCTCATACACACACATATCGCCACAAAGCCAAGTCGTGCAAATGTCAGTGAGGTTTGAAGTTAGAAGCAGTTTGTTCCCACGTTTCACAGTTTCTGACTTAAGGCTATAGTTCCTGAGATGAGACCGCGCAAATGTCATTCAGAGCAAAATGCCACCATGTTCTTCTTATGTTTGACCTCCTTAAAAAGGCAAACCTCAGAATAATTTACCGCTCGTATGAATCTGATGAAGCAGGGTGTTTTTTGTTTTTTTTTTAATTTCCATGTAATATTTTTAGTGAGATGATGATTTAATGTGCCACTGGCTCACACTTGCTCTCACATGCTCACAGGAAGTGTGAATCCCTGAGTTACAGAAAAGGTGTGAACAGTTTGTACATCTTGGCTCACACTCAGTGGGAATTGCCCTTTATTACACATTTCAGATTATTTTCAAACACTGATGAAATAATCAAATCTGTCGTAAATGACACAGAGCCAAGCGTTACCGATAATGTTATTTTGTCATCTTTCTGAATAAGAGTTTATGAATGAAACGGCAAAATAATACTGTGTAAAATCAGATTTCTAGACGTCCTTGGTTGCTGTGAGGGTGAATTTAATTGTGGCTGTTTAGTGACAAATCCTGTCTTTCGTAGGTTTTCATTCAAATTCTTTTCTGAAATAAACGGAAAAAGAATGAATGAAAGGTCAGAGAGAATTCTTGTGTCGTCTCAGGTGTTCAGAGCAGAGCGTGTGTTTGCCATGACTGTGTTTGTGCACTTGCTTCTGTGTTGTTCGACAAACGTCCCTGTGATAATCAGTGTTGATTTATTTTGGAGGGGACAATTATTTGAAACAGACTGCATGGAGAGAGACGTTGTTTGCCTTCTCCAAAAGCTGATGAAATGCTGGACTGGCTGCATTTCAAAACTGATAAGCACTGTAGAGACCAATTACTAGAAGTTTTGCTCTCAGAAAGTCACTTAGATTTGATTTTCTTTTCAACAAAAATGAAAGTAGTCTTCTGTTTTGCCATTGGATCTCATCAGGATGGGAGAATATACTGAATAGCCACCAGGGGGCGAGCCCACTGGTTGCAAAAATAACTAATTTTAAATGTAAAAAGTCTATGTGAAAATGAGCTTTTCACCTGATTTATAACGTCAGTGAACGTTTTCCTGAGGTCAGTTTCTGCTCTTTTGTAAAATGTCTTCTCATTTAGAGGAAAATTAACAATAAAGCACATACGAGTGGACACCAGTGTGTTTGACAGCTGGTATCGTCCAATAGGAGCCTGGTGGTGGTGGTGGTGAAGCCTCTGTGAACTTCCATTTGCAAAATGTCTACATGGCGCCGGTCGAATTGCAAATCTCAAGGCTACAAAACAAGGAGAGGAGTTTGGATTTTGAAGGCAATTTGTTGCGTCACTCCGTGCCAATTGCGGGATCATTTTGTACATTTTGTGACACAATGGGAGCATCAACTAAAGCTTTGTTGAGTAATAATACTAGAATTTATAGCACCTTCATTTCATAAATAAAATGCAAGCTCAGGTGGAAAAAAATTCTAATCAAATTCATTCACAAATAATTCGATTTTAAAAATCCAAAGTATTTTAAAAAGACTGTGTGAAAGCGCAGAACACGAGAGACTAAATTCCCGCTTTTGTCACCATAGTGCTTGTCGGAATGTAAAGTTCCTGAGTGTTTTGGAAAAACACGAACAGAGCGAGAGCATGTCTGATCTGCGAAGCAGCATCACATTAATATAAAAGGACAAGGTGAATCATTTGAGCAGCTTGTCATTTTCCATCAGCCTCACTGGTGATGTGATGTTCCTCCACCCAGCTACAGGCTGAAGTAAAAATAATAATAATAACGTTTTTCTTATATGAACAAACACAGATACTACAGAAAAAACATGACCAACTGCTTTAGTGATTGATTTGCGAGGAGAACGCTGTGATCATGAACAGACTGGAGGTCACAGGTTTTTCTGCTGGTTTATTCGTCCCAGTGTCATTAAATCATGTAAGTCAATCTGCCCCCTCTGCTCCACAGCACTGAAACCAACCATCAATCTAACACCTTTATTTCCTCCCACGACAAACACATACGGTCAAGTTGATACATGCAAACATGCAGAATGTGCATGTGTGTGTTTGCATAATGTTACCTCCTCTGGCATCAACACTGACCTTGTCAGGACCAGTATAGTCCTCATGGTCTGGTCCTAATGAGGCAAAATCTCATTTCTGAGGTTAAGTTTGGAGCAAAGATTTGAATTGGGGTGAGGTTGTTAAGGTTAAATATTAACTGGTTATGGTTAGGGTTAGAGATCAAGGTTTGTTGAGGCTGTTGAAATGAATCTTTCTGGACATGTGTGTGTTAATGTGATGGCCTGCATGGAAGTGTGTGGCAGAGGTTTATTGCAGTGTTATAGGACCAGAGGGTCTGCGAGTGTGTTAACAGCAGTCAATGCACAGGCAGACAGGCTGCATTCAGGGAATACACACACACACACACACACACACACTTTGCTGCAGTGGCGGATTGCACTGGGATACACACAGTGTAGCCTGCAGATGCAGAGCGCATTAGGTGCATGTGTGTGTGCGTGTGTGAGAGAGAGACAGAGAGCATCATGAGAGGAAACAATGTGATGGTTTTCAGACAAGACCAAAGAGAGAGTGAAACAGTGGACCAGCTGGACAGAGGTGATGTTACATGGTGTCAGGACAGAGGACCGTCCACACACACACACCTATCCAGTCACATCATTCATTCATTCAAAAACGGTGCATGAACTCACCGATCTGAACGCTGCTCGGGAAAGCTCCCATCGTCAGCCCCCAAAAGCCCGAGGAGAATATCAACAGAAACCAGTGTCGAGAAGAAATCCTCATTTTGTTTCGGTTATGAACTGATGAGAGACATCGAGCAGGTCGAATTAAAAACACCCGCGGGGCAAAAGCAACATCACAGGCTTTTTTCTTTTTCTTTGAAAGAAGGAATTAAAAAATTAAACCAAAGAGGTAGAAAAAATTAAAAGGAGCTGTAGAAATGTCCCTTAGTGATCCATGTCTGCTTCTTTTTCTTCTTCTTCTTCTTCTTTTCTCTTGGACGGTACTCCTCCCGCAGTGTCGCGCTCCCTCCGCTCGTTTGTTGCCGTCAAAGCTGCGTCCGTGCGTCCGGCGCTGGAGATTTTGCGCACAACCACCACCGACACCAACACCACCGCCACCACCACAGCGGAGATGAGGAGGAGAGTGGGGGTGAGTGGGTGAGGGAGGAGAGGAGGAGGAGAGGAGAGGGGGGAGCAGTAGCCAGCGGCGGCCAGTGCGTCTGGATGCGGCTCAATTCACACCACAGCGACATCAGCGCACACGCGCGTTTTACTGTTTCCACAGCGGGACAGACATTCACACACACGAGGGAACCACTCATTCATTCACTCAGTCTGTTCCAGCAAGTCATTCAGCATCACAAGCTTAACAGCAGTCCTGCAATGTTCAATTAATCATCAACTAATCTGTGTTTGTTCAACATCTAAAGCAAGTTCACTGGTTTTCCAGCTTCGTAAATATCAATATTTACTGGTTTCTTTGCACCAAATAACAAATAAATCATAAAAACTGAACACATTGTGGTTCATGGACATATGAGACATTTGTGATCATCATCATTTTGATGTTTGGGAAACAACAATTACTATTTTTCTACATTTTCTGATATTTAATATGCACCAATCATCTGATTATTGAGAGAAAAAAATCATTTTCTGCTGTCTGGTTGTATTGAGACAAAAAATTATTCTACTGAAAATAAAACTGAACATAAGAAGCAAATACAATCAACAGAGCTCTGAAAAATCCCATCATGCAACTCCCAGAACCAAAACAACGCCATTTTGTCAGGAAGCCACACAGCTCAAAGTCATAAATATGTCAAATCAGCAGCAGGGAGCCTGTCCTCCAACTCAAACCATCCTACTGCATGTTTGCTATACATTATATAGTTATTTTTTTAAATAAGGGCCTCGAGCAGTCGCATACATAGCAACAATATGGTACTGTGTGAGTGTCATCATCAAATAGCTGTAACAAGGCGTCAATAATCACACGACACACACATTTGATCGAAAGTTTTGAAGTGATAGCCAAGTATTTTAACGCCAAACCCCTAAATTCACTAAAAATACCATTGCCATATCGCTCCTACCACTGGGGGGTGGTAGATTAGGATATGCTCATATGGGTCTGGATGTTGGAGGACAGGTTCACCTCTTTCCTGGCTTCTTTCCCAAAGATTGACAACGGCAGATCGTTTCCAGGATGCAGAGAGACCGTCGGAGACAAGGACACTTGAGAGCTTTTTGTCAGATCAGCAAAGATTCTGAGAGACAACAGAGCTGAATCCCACACACACAAAAACATGCTCAAAGTGAACACAGAAGACGATGAGCGATGTGAAACCACAGGTAACAGGTATGTGTCAGGTACAGAATCCAACGCTAATTAACTTTAATATCCTGTTTATTTCCAAACACAGCACATGGTGAAACAAAAAGGATCGGATATATTCTGTCTGGTTCTGCGATATGTTGATCAGTGTCATCTTACCGTCATTATCTCGTGTTTGGGCAGCTTGTAGTTCTTCTTCATCTTCTTCTATGGGTTTAGCATTAGTTTGCATCCATTACTGCCACCTTGTGGAATTAGAAAACTCCTCCTCTGTATCCACTCCGTTATGTTCTCTTAAGTCTTGTCCTCTTTTTTTTCTCCATCCTCTGCCCTGTGTGTGTTGTTCACCCACTTAAAGTTCCGCCCCCTGTCTGACAAACAGGCTCCTCTCAAAACGATGTAAAGCAGCTTAAAGACGCTATCTGTGCAACACAAAGATAAAAAAACACAAAAATACCTGCGAACATGGAGTAACAACAGGAACCAGAACGCAACAGAACTCATGAAACAAACGTGATGGACCGACAAAGACACTGAGAAGAGCAGTGATTAAATCCACAACAGCACAGGTGAAATGGATGAGACACAGGTGTTTCACATCAGGGCGAGGCAGACAATCAGAGGACAGGAAGTAAACTCAACAAGGTACACACAGTAGGAGGAATTACAAAATAAAACAGGAAATTAACAAGATACAGGAAAAAAAGATTTAGCAAAACAGATAGAACGACAAACACTATGGAGGATTAAAAATGACAGCATTATATAGAATTAGTCATTTTTGCACACACAGTAATTAGTGAGAGTAACTTTTGTCCTCTGCATTTAACACATAATTATTACACACCAGCAGTGAGCACAGGGACAGTGGGCAGCAGTGGGGGGCTCAAGGGCACCATAACCTTTGAACCTTCCTGGGATTTGAACCAGCAACCTTCCAGTTATGAGCCCAATTCCTTTCCTAAGATACTGTACTGTACTTTCATAATAAAGTATTTCAGCACCTTGAGGGCCCGTGGACCAAAACTGGCAACCCGGGATTCATTTTCGGCCCAGTAAATGAATTCATAAATTAAGATTTTCTTAAAAAAAATTTTTTTTGACAAAAACGAGAAAGTCAGTATGTTTTTATGACACAAGTAACAATCTGTGGCAGTTTGAAGTTACTTTTTTCAACATTTAAACACATTTGAATAACAACAACGTTATTTGATGATAAAAAAGTAGTTCAGTTCTACTCTAAAGATTCTTGAAGGCAGGAGAGCATCACCGAGGGCCTGACATGAACAGACAGGATTGAGAACTTAAAAGGTGGATTAGTAAAGATCAGTGAAATAATCAATGGTTTACAGTCCTCATGGGTGACGGTTAAACTTCCGTGCTCACTCTAGTTGTTGTTGTGGCAGTGAAAGTCAGTTTTTCCTCACAGGGATCGATAAATATATAAATATTTCATTTACACCGTGTGTGGAAAAAACAGTGCTGCAAACATGATTTGTTGTGAGTGAATGTCCCTCATCAGTTTGTCAATAACGTATTAAGTGAATTCTGAAGTTGTCTGTATGTTCCATATAGGCACTTGTTTTCCGAACACAGTTGTTTTGTGCTGAGTTTTTGCTTTTCTCTAAGCGTCGCCGCCATGAAGCAGAAAATGGCTTCTCGCTGTGCAGCAGATCTGCACAGAACACGGATGGTTAGGCACATCACGCACATCCAAAACAAAAGTACTACTTCATCGCGTGTGCATTTTCTCTGTGAAAATATTTGCACTCGAGGATGATGAGCAACAAATATAAAGAAAGTGTGCAGTATTTTTTTGCAGCATGTCTTTTTCAATATCAAATATCAGCACAGAAAACTGAACAAAGAAAGACTCACATGAAATAATATGACTAATCCTTTCAGGGAGCATGTGTCACATATCTGTATATCTATATGCTAAAGTGAGGAGATGTAATAATGTTGTTGTATCTGAGTAAATGTAACACTTTAACCCTTTAACACCGTGTGCATCGCAGACGACATATTTGTGCACTTTGCATTACCGTAATTATGCCACGGTTTGTGTTGTTGGAAAAATTCCGATGGTTTCTGAAAGCGGAGAAGTTGCACGTCAAAGGCAACTTGTGGTTATTACGGTAATTTCTCTCGCTGTAACCGGGCAAAGTCTAAGTCAGTTAGTCAATTGGAAAAAAAACTGACTTTCTGTGTATATTTGTGGATTAGTGTTAGTTGATTCTTATAGTATCATTTGTTTCATATTCCAAATTCAATACAAGTTTTAAAATAGGTTAAAATGCTTTTGCAAATTCTCTGCTGCTTTCATTTCATCATGTGTCTATACTCAAATATTCCTTAGTATGCTGGCTTTTGTCACATTTGTTTTAAATGTTTAAAATATGTTGTAAATAAAATGTTATATGTGCTTCCACTCTTTACCGATTTCACACATTGTCTTCTAATATTGTGTTTCTCTGTGTTTTTTTTGTTCTGTATTTTGTCATTTATTACAACGTTATACAATAAATACTTTCATGTGCCATCAAATATGTGTCTGATTCACTCAGTTTTAATCTTGTTGCTGTTTAAAATCACCTGATATAAGTCAGGTCTGTAAATGGCTTAAAAACGACACATGCTGTCCACATTTTAGTTATTATAGAGGATTCTTCAGGAGTAAGACAGTTTATTTTTCTGTCTCTTACTCACTTACTTTATTTCTTTTTAAAGAAATGCGGAATTTCACTTGGAAACTCTAAAATAAAGTCCTGCTGAGTTTGAAATTCTTACTTTTTACCAGAGTGCATTCAACTGTGGCAAACTGGAATGCAATGCAATGGTAATCAGAGAGGACCAGTTCACAGCAAAACTAAACATAATGACCATCCTAACTGAGCTGTTTTTTAACAATGGGTAATCAATAGAAAAAAAACCTGCAGGCAGCACAGCACATTTTAGTGCAAAAGAACAAGAAAAAGCTACCTTCACCATTGTGTAGGTAAATTATAGAAATCAAGACCAAAACTGCACTGGTGTGGATAAAACAGAACCTCCTTGAAACGTCTCTGTGAGACTTCAAAGTCGCTTTGCTGACAGATTTGTGTTTGTGCAGAGTCACAAATCCTGCCGTCAGTGAAGGTTCTGAAGGTCTGCGCTGACTAAACTGTGTAAATATCATTCATGATTCAGAAAAGAAGCTGACGTCATGGTTTATGAAATGGATGTCTGTCCCCAGTGAGGTCCTGCAGTTTGGAAATGAAGTTTTTCTTTTGTTTTCCTGCTGACACCAAAATGACTGACACTGATGAAAAGCATCCACACTCATGAAAAGACTGTTAGATTTTATCCACACGAGACACAGAACTTTCCTTTTTGTGATATTTTTCTTTTTCATTCTAAAAAGTTTTCCCTAAAACTTTTCACGAAACATCTTCATACACACAAAACACCTCAAAATGACTCACAGACAAGAGCAAGAGGTGGAGCTATGACATCATCATTTTCCTTCCAAAGTTGCATATTGGTAGTAAACATGAAAATGTAAGGGAGGCATTTTTGATATTTTGTCACTCGCTGGGTTTTGCAAAAATAGTATTTCAGGGCTCCCAAAATGTCGGTTCTGTGCGGATAAAAAAACGATTTGATGAAAAGAAATCTTGCAGAGCACACATGGTCAACATAAGGCACAGTCCAACATGACTGTGCAACATGCTTTGACTGTGACTAGAAGAACTTGACTGACCTGACCTCAACCACATGGAGCATCTTTGTAATGAAGTGGAACACCAGTGCCAGGCCTCATAAATGCTCTGCAGAAGAAACAGACACCATTAAAACCAGCAAATACACACCACACATTGTACATTTTCCACTTGCACACGCTTTTATTTTGAAATAATGACATGCATGAAAGGAAATGCATCAGCGAGGTTACATGTCACAAGTAAAGTAAAATAAATCTATTTTCACCAGAGTTTTGCTTTTAAAAATGTAAATGCTATGTATGTTGGATGGAATGACTATTATTTAGTTAAAACTTTTTTCATTTTTCTTTTTTTAACTTTATTTTTCACTGTAGGAGCAGGGAACATGAAGAAAGTGTAATGACTGCACTTTTCTATACACTCTGTCTTTGATAAACCCTCTCCCATCACAACCATATACTCTGTATTTGCTATTTTTTCTCGTCCCTGTAATCACACCTCTCTCCACTACCATTATCCAATTTACCGTGAGCCTGTGAGTGTTTTTTTATTTTACAGGAGCATCTGTATCAGAGTCTAATTGACAGTTAGCAGATCTACTGGGATTATAATGTGGATTTTATAACAACCAAATTACGACACCACACTGTCGTACGGCGGCGTCCAAGCTTTTCCGAGAAGAAACCAGAATGGTTTAAAATTACCTGAGGATGAACTGCTTCTGCTGTGATACTCAAGTCATTTACCATAACCGTAATTTACCAGATATTCCACATTTGCTTTCTCCTTGTACGTAAGCGTGGACATGGAATGAGCTGCGAAACATCACCGACTTTTTTAAACACCTTCAAAGGCGTTTTATGGACCGCCATGAAAGAAACATGTTGTTTTACATTTAACCTTTTTTTAAGGGGGTTTGGATTAAGCGTCTTGTTGGTTTAGTGTGTTTACTTCTGCACTTTACTTTTATTACATTTTTTCATTTCCTTTAACTACTTCCTGTTAGCTTTTATATTCTGTTGTGTGTTTTATATCTAAATTTGTTTTGTCTCCATAGTGAACTATTTGTTCTGTTTGTGATGCTAATTTGACATGGAATAAGAGATCATGTATCTTGTTGTGTTTTGTTTGCATTTTTACTCTTTTTTAAAGTTAAACACAAACAATTTTCCTTTTCATTCCACCCTGTGTTTGTGTTTTATTATGAAGCACTTCCTCATTATTATCATGATTATTATTATTATCATTATTCTATCTCAATGGGATATTCCTAGTTAAATAATTGATTGAATGATTTTTTTGTTTCATTTTGAGAGTTTTATCTGTAACAGAAGCACTGTATCACTCGTACAGTCTAAGGATTTCTTCATGGTCCCATTCAACTGGATTGTTTAGAAGGACATTTATAATTAACATCAATAAACTGTCCTTTGTGGTATTTGAAATGTTGAATGAAATGTCATGTCATGGTGTTGGTGTCGCTCGGTTGCGAGGTTTGTACGCAAGACCGCAAAGGCATAAATGTCCCTTAAGTCGAGTCATTTCGAGTCTTCTACCGACGTTAGTCAACATGGACGTCACGATCTCCGGTCTATGAATGTTTTTGCAATTTCACATCTGAAAAGTACAAACTGAACTGAGCAAGAAAGCAAAAATATAATCTGAACTTCAAATTCAATCCTTCGTTACACTGAATGAGTTCAAAGCTCCAGTGAAATAGTGTCAATCTACCTTTGTCTGTGTGCAAGTGTTTAATGTAACTGTGGTTGGTTGTTTTTAATGTCATTATGCTGCTGCTGCTCTCTTGGCCTGCTCTCTCGATTGCAAAAGAGATCTTTGGATCTCAGTGGAACCAACCTAGTTCAATAAAGGTTAAATAAAGTCCTCAAATTTGCCACTTAAGTCAGACTCGAGTGGAGTCACGTGACTCCAGTCTGACGACACCTCCGACACTCATACACTGCATTATGACAATTTGCATCACAAATGTTTAAAGACAACTCGGTTTAATTTAATTTAATGTAAAACACTCTGGCAAACGTTTGCAAACTCCTGCTTCTTTTCTTTAAGAATGTTTTCTCGTTTGTGAAAAACCCATTTTTCGCCCCCATGATGAGAAAGTTTAAAACCTCAGACACCTAACCTCTGCTTTTTATTAAAGAAAGGCAATTATAATTCAGCCAAAAAGACAGGAGAAGAAAAAAAGAAAATAACTTTTATGTTTTCTTTGACTTCTTCTAGAGAGAAAATGTGTTTTCACCCTTACTAAAATGATAAAATGCTCATTTAAAGGAGCTGAAATAGAGACAATGAATCAATGCTTCCTTACTCATTATATTATTACCTTGAAATACTGTGTTGAGGCCAATTGGATATTTTTCTTGCAATTCAAGACGTGTTGGCAGAAAAATTAGAAGTAACCACTGCCAGACATTTCCAAAGATTTAAAGTCGAGAAGAGAAACACAAACATTTCCACTTTTCAGCCAAAACCCAAATGACTTTTTCCTCTTTTGAATATAAACACAGTGAGTTTGTGCTGTTTTGAAGTCGTTCGTGGCTCATGCTGTGGATTTAGTTTTTGATGAAGCTTTTTAAGAAAAAAAAAATAATAATAATAATAATAACATTCAAAGAGAGACTTGCTCCTCATTTTTCTGTGATAATGGCAGCAGTCATTTTCATGCAGACGCTGTAATGACACCAGCAGCATTATGTCAGTAAATGCACCGAAGAGGAAATGTTGTTGTTTTTTTTTCTTGCTCATGTCAGACTGAAATTGTCTCGTGTCTTGAATTTTGAAATTCACCAATCACGTGACAGCATCTCTGTGCATTTGGACCTGCAGACAAGAAAAGACTGATGATTAAAGGTAGGATAGGAGATCTTTTTGTGGAGTATTTCTACTGTGTTGCTTAAAATCCTCTTCACACCCTGATTGTAACTAATGAATGAATGCCATCTGCCACCCTCCCCCCACGCACATACCCCTCTTCGTGCATTGATCGTGCATTCTCAGAAGTCAACGAGTGAACATCGGTGCTGCATTTGAACGGTTCCGACAACTGAAAGCCCAGAAAGGGCTGCAAAGTGACGCCATGGTGGCTCTGTTTCGAGTGGACAGGTGAGTTAATCTTATGTATTTGTGATGTTTTGAGAGCGCAGTGCTCATGAATCCGTGTGAAACCAACGCTCTTCGTGAACAAGCATCGTGCGTTCCTGTGCTCTGGAGGCGTAGATCCGGTGGGAAGTCTGAAGAAAGAGGCTTGGATTTTTGAGTTTTTCCAGGATCCCAACCCTTCCTTTAAGTAAGGCACTTTACATAGTAAGGTCTATTGCTATAACTGAAAGCTATTTTTGTTATTTTGTTGTTAGCTGGTCCTAACAACAAAATACACGCGTATTATCTCCCATTACTATATGCCCTCCATGTACACTTTACAATTTACCTTCAGTCACAGTCTCTCCCTCCTCCAGGAGGTTGACAATGTGCACTGGCCAAGCATCCATCCATCTATCTTCTACCACTTTATCCTCCACATGAGGGTCACGGGGGGGGGGAGATGCCAATCTCAGCAGACATAGGGCGATAGGTGGGGTACAGTTCGCCAGTCCATCACAGGGCCACACATAGAGACAAACAACCACCCACTCTCACACTCACACCTATTCATTTCAAGTGACCAATTTACCTAATTCCCATATTGCATGTTTTTGCACAGTGGGAGGAAGCCTGAGAAAACCCACGCAAACCCGGGTCTTCTTGCTGCAAAGGCAAGTTTGCTAACTGTTCTCCAACACCTTGGTGAAAAAAGACTCCACAGGAACGGCAGTGAAGCAAAGCTTTACTTTGACTAATTGAATTTACCGTGTCCCACGTGTAATAATGAGCATCACAGGCTCAGTCTGACATCATTGTAAGCCCAGCAGAGTCAAGGCAGATTACAAAGCGGTGGTGACTTCATCCTAACGGTGCGATGCCTCATCTAAATTGCCTTATTTTTGTACACAGACTCACGTGAGTCGTCATGCTCGATGTTAGTCACGCAGCCCAGGATGGGGATCCAGACTGCGGCTCAGGAAATGATTCAGCAGTGTCATCCATCGCCGCAAATGGGGGTCCTGTGGGCAAGGCCACATGTGAATGAACGAGGCTCAAGCTCCCACCGGGGGGCGGCTTCACATCCACAGCAAAGAGACTGGGTGGTGGTGGGTGGTGTTGGGGTAAAGGAGCAGGAGAGAGGGAGGAGGGGAAAGAGTGAGGGAGAATTCATTTGTATCTCCTCCACATAAATAACCCACAACGGGATCAAATGTCAAATTAAACGGCTGAGGTCCTGAGAAGGCGTGTTATTGATTTCCACAGTGCGGCGGTAAATGGCGGGGAAATAAGGAAAGAGTTAAGGGCAGAGAGTGGTTTGACTGTGCGAGTCCCGGACAATAAGCAGCCCGAGCTACCAGAGCAGGACAGAACCGAGGTAAGGGAGGGGGGAAAAAAGCGGGGAGAAGTAAATGAAGGAAATAGGAAGTGACAGGAGGAGACAGAGGGGATATGAGGCCCTGCAGCAGCCCCAGAGAAAACCTCAGCGAGGCAAAGAGAGAAGTCTGACTCACAGTAGTGGATTTTCTTTTCTTCCCCTTTTCACCCACGTCTGCAAGTCAAGTCCTCAAAGACAACCGGGAATAACAGGTTAACCTGGAGTTCATGTTAACAACTGTCTGTAAGGGATAAATATGAGGTATCGTCACATTATTGATCACTGAGTGACATCACATCAGTCAGAGCAGCTGTGTCGTGTTTGTAGCATCATCGATCAAAAGACTGACAAACAGTATGTCTTATGTCTTTGTATTTTGCACTTTCTGAACTCTGTAAATCAAGATTATTCGAGGCTTGGTTAGTTCCACACACATTAGCAGTTTACGTTCCGCTGTTTTTGGTTTGTTAGAAGATTTTGTTTCTACTTGGGTTCTTTTAGAAAAATAATAATAATAATAAAAAAAGCTTTGGCTAAACTTCTGAGAATTTATTTACTGATATGAAAACTATTACTCAGTTTTAAATCTATGTTAAAAGCGACACTTGTCCCTGCAGGTTTTTGCCTCTTGATTGTTTTTGTTTGTGTTTTCTTTGTGTGTCTTTGTTTTACTGTTCCTGGTACAGCGACCTTGGGGTTCGTGAAAGGCACGATAGAAATGTAAGTTATTATTACTAGTCTGTGACGCCTCATCAGACGCTAAATGTCGGTTAGTGTGAGCTCTAGGAAAGACTGTAAAAGTTGTGTAGCTTTTTGATTTCACCACCAATTTGTGGCTTCCCTTTAACCCTCGTAACAAACGCTGCACAGTGAGGTCGTTTATGGCTGTTGCTCGTCTACAATATTTAACCGTTCTCCTGTCCTCGTGTCCTGCCCAAGAACCCATTGAACCAGGAATTGCACTCACAGCCTTGCGGTTTAAAGATGAAACCATCGCCCCCAACAACCCCAGTTGGATACAGTCTATTTACAGGTGTTCAAACACCTAAAATAGAGGCCTACAGAGGGAAGATCACATCAGTTTTTCGTGTCTACATGTGAAGGACATTAAACTGGATTATGATGAAGAACAATCAGATTTCCTGTGATGTTTTCTGGCTGAGGCTGAGAACTTTTCCCCTCGTCTTTGTTCCAGATTTGTTTCCCTGACATTGCACCATTAAAAAAGTCTCACATTCGAGCGTCAACACATCAGCTGAAGCGGCGCTTTGTGCTTCTGAGGCAGTTGCGTCACGCGGGGACTAACTTTCGTCAAGTAAGCAGCAGAAAGAGCCCAAACAGCAGCGGCCTTCCAGAGAAGATGAATAAGCACTTACACAAGTGTCCCAGGTCGGCTTCGGGAGAACGCCCTCGGAAGTGTGCAGCGATTTTAATGGAGTCGCTGGAGACAAACTGACTTCCGCCCTGTCATTCCTTTCCCTCTGTGATGCAAATGTAAGCTATCATCCCTCACTACTTCTGTGTGTAAACTTTGGCTGGCATGCGGGAGAGTCCGTGGAGATGGGCTGAGTTCCCGCAGGAGGAAATGTGAGTAATGTTGTGCAGATAATGAACAATACTGGTAGATAATAATTCTCGTATTGATCTGAGCTTTTCTAATGTACCCACAGGTGCACTGAACTCAAAAAGACTAAACCCGTTTACCCCTGCAGGCTACACAGCAAGAGCAGAAATCAATTAGTGCACGGGACAGAACCTATTTTACAGTTATACGCCGCGGCGAGAGCAGTGCAGGTGTATTAGCTACATCTGTGTGTTTCATCAGTGTCGGCCTGACACTTTCCCCACAGCCACCAGCCATTTCTTACAGTGCATTTGCAGCCCATTCCTCTTCTATACCCCCAGGATGCTGTATATGTGTATTATATGTGCCAGCGCGTGTGTTTATATGTGCACGCTGGTCAATTTTTATGTGTGCGCATGAAGCACGTCACATGAAAGCGTGTGTGCTGGTGTGTGTTACGTGTAATCACCGTGGCTGCTCCAGACGGGATTACTCTGTTGTAAGAAGGAAACAGCAGCGGTGTTTTGTGATAAATACCCTTTTCTTGTTGCCAAACCAGCACCCACCACCACCACCAGCACCCGTCACACTGCCTATAGACTAATACACACACATATGCTCACTTATACTTTACCTCCTCACAGTTCTCTCACACCTTGGCTGCAGGGAAATTCAATTTAAGCCTATATCCTCATAAAATGCATATAGGCTCCAAGGCAGAGGTCGGGTTTCAAGTAGAGGTAGTTATTTATCTTATATATCAGTCTGTTCTCATTCCAACAGCGTCATGTATACACATATACACATATATATATATATATATATATATATATATATATATATATGTATACACACTTGACTAGAATAGAAAATATTCTACAAGTAAATATATGTATGTATATACTGTATATAGTAAATTAGTGGTCTAAAAATTTAATTAAGTTAAAGTTTTTTTTTTAAAAAGTAGCTTGTTTAAAAGTTACTTTTTGTTAGAGTAAAAGTTACTTTTTTAACAAGGTTCTTTTTGTGTTGTCCTAAAAGGATAAGGGACACAAATCTCACAATAAAATATGTAAACACATAATGACAATGCCAATGGGTCAAAGGTCACAAATTCACTCACTCAGAGGACATTTTTCACCTGTCTTCTTCATTATCATTCACCTGTCCTCATCATCATCATTCACCTGTCCTCATTGTTCACTGTCAAATATTCAGTCCTGCAGATATGAGCGACTTTTCGATTTAAAGTTATCCATGAACTGCTCAAACTATTTATTTATTGCATTTCTCCGGGGCTTCAGTTCCAGATTTCATTCTTTCATGTCTGGCTGTTGGAATGACAATAAAGCCCCTTGAATCCTTGAATCATTGAATCCTTGAATGATAGTTGTAATAATGAGGATCCACCACGTCGACCAAGTTAACTCACATCCATTGATTACTGTGAAGTCACCGTGATGCCACAAAAAAAAGCCCAACATTAAAGCTATTTATTACTGGAATGGATCATTCCAGGCCCTTTTGTGTGCGGCAGATGTAAACAATGTAAAGCAATCAGAGCCGGCAGCAACATTTAAATCGTATTTATTGGCTTTTAAGACGTCAACAAAATGGTTCCAAACATGATTGCAGCCTTTGTTTAGGGAATATTGATTAGCACGGGCTCCAAACTCACCCTCAGATACATCCTCCCACTTCTTTAACGTACAGTACATGAGATTTGACAGCACCTCAATGATCCGCCGCTTCATTGATTCCTGCAAACCCCCTCTCACACTCAGCAGTAGTAGCTTTGCTTTCTATGGGAAATGGAGGTTTCTTTGAAGAGAAACTGGAGGTTGTGAGTCAATGCTGCTCAATCCTGTCACTCATTGTTTCCCCACCCCTTGTCATTCTTTCCCCTCTTTCCTTACTTCTTTCTCTCCTCTCATGAATATAAAACGCTGGGTGTCTGCAGTGCGCTCGGCTTCTGCTTCTGCAGAAGGTCTTAACCATTAGTGAGAATAATCCGTCACTATACGGAACCCCTGTCTTTTTGCTCGACTCTGTAAGCTTCTTTTCTGCACTCGGCGACCGGCAGAGGTGAGCTGCAAAGACGCAAAGCCTCCATTATCTTCTTTTTTTGGCTGCATGTGACTCACACAGCATGAGTCATTATGTGCTGAGGAGAATTTGACCCATGAGAAAGAAAGCGCCTTCTGTACATGAGTTGACCCGTTTCCTCCGTTTTCATCTGACGATTTGACATAAAATGTCTCCACGATGACATGAAAACAATGAATTATCTCTGCATTCAAGGCTGCAATATTTACATTTCACGCATTTAGCGGACGCTTTTATAGAAATAGACGTAGTGTTGGAAAGACAGCGCAGAGGTGGAAGGGGTAAAGGTAAGCTAAAGGTATACTATAGGGAAGGAGATGCTCCTGGAAGAGCTGGGTCTTCAAGAGCTTCTTGAAGATACACAGGGATGACCCTTGTTGTGGTAGCGCTCGGTCATTCCACCAGCGTGGAACGACACAAAAAAGAGTCTGGAGAACGGGGTAACGTAAGCCTTTACGAGAGCATTTAAGTCGGTGGGAGCAGACCCATGAAGCACTAGCATCAGTGAATATCTGAGTTATGGATCACATTTACAATAGATACACATAAATCCTGCTTCTCACCATCATCTAAAGTTTAAGACTTCATTGATTGTTAAGTAAGAAAGAAATGGTATAGAAAGAAAATTAAATGAAAATTAGGAGAGTCCAGTGTCATGTAAAATCAATTCATTTACGTATTATTATCAAAAATCACAGTTGACATCACATATAAATCGATTGATCGCGGCAATCACAGGGGTCGTGTGTCTCTATGAGGCAGAAATAAAAGAAAATTTCTCGGAGACCACACAATGGTGGCGATATGTCAACTTGTCAGTGTAAATTCCGGCTCTATTTTTCAATTTTCACCGTGTGTTAAGTCGGCTGGAAAAACAAGCAATTTTCTCACACTCATTTCCAGAACCTCCCTCCTGTCAATCTGTGGTCGCTTTTCTTTAGATTACACGTCTGTGTGTGAGTCACTTCAACATGTGATCGCGCTGCTATAGTGCGACTGTTCTCCACTATGAAAACTACAATTACCTCCCGGCGGTTGTTTGCCCACACCGGTGCAGAATCACGTACATACAGTATTCAAAGGGAATTTAATATTCAAGAGGCTGAAAACACGTCTGTGAGTCCACCGTGACCTTGTTTTTTGGAAATGTGGTCACCCACGGCAACACTAACGGACATAATGTGGTCTCACACAGAAAAAAAACACGGTGTAGGAGTTTTGAGTTAATCTGTCAGCACAACACAACCCTTTTTGAAAGGATTCTCTGGAGGTGTTTTTTTTTAAAATAACACATTAGAATAGTTGGAGAGCTTGACCTGTAATCACCAAGAATCAAAGCGGTTCATCCTTGAGTCATAGTGAATGTGAAGTTTAAACAATGGGATGTACAATCCAACTAAAAAAAGTGAGGAACTAAGAATCTGTGTCATGTGACACAGACTCCAAAAACATGCCTTTACTACCCTCCGCAAAGGATTCACCACTTCATATTGGATTTTAGTGCTTCTATTATGTCAATAATCTTCAATTTAAAAGGTAATGGATGGTGGTGGCAAGGACAGAAGAACAAGAACACATTAGAAAGGCTCACTAATTAAAATCAGAAAATCAGTGATTTTATGTTACAGCACACAGGAGTTTCTCATCTACTGCAAACTTTATCAGAGTTCAAAAATGATATGTTGTGACTTAATTGTTTGAAAACCTTAATTTGGATTAATTTCGGGTATCAGGTGACCGGACACCCTCACCTGGGCGACCCAGCTGGTGTTGATCAGACCCTGGCTAGTGTCCATACTTCTCCATGCTTCTCCATGCTTCGCCACCTCCTGATCCACAACCACCCAATCACCAACTCGAGATATTTGGCCCTCTAACGTTCATGGGCTCTTCTCAAGGGACTAGAAGTTCCATCAGCACCACCTGCTAGTTAAGACCAACTCTGGCCTGAGAGATGTCCTTGTGATGTGCTCTGGAAACTTAAGCTGCTTCTGGAGGTCCACTTTAAGCCGCCAAGGCTAGCAGTCAGGGGCTGATGTTTACTGTGCTGGATTCCAGTGCAGATGGTGTCAGCTACTACACCTTTAGCGCCTGACCGTGGCCTCTTGTGTACCTCCCCTCTCCCAGGGCTTTAGGGCAGCAGCTTATGTGCTCCAAAGAGCTGCACATCGGACATGCTGTTTTTTCTACTCAGCCCCCAGTACATCACGCACTGTCTGGATCAGAAGGTTCTGTCCAAGTGACTTATTTAAGTGTCACAAATTTACAAAACAAGGCAGCAGTGGACCAGCAGCTCATGTTTTCCCATCTGGTCTTACTGACTGTAGCCAGTTAAAGCCAGACTGTGCTCCACACGTCATGAGAGGAGATGCATGGTGCTCACCTTGAACTGCACTTCATCTTAACATCTGGATCAGACCCAGCCTCGGTGATTTACCGAGATACACGACCTCACGGGACGAGGCTCCACTCGTGTCTCCTTCTGTAACCGCACCGGGGAGTCAATGAGGTCAACCTGCATCCATCCATTTGTTAACACCAGGTGTGAATGATCACGAGAAGCAGGAGGGAAAAGGGATGAGAGGATGGGGACAGAGGTGAAGAGGAGACCCGGGATTCTCTCTGGGCTTCATCCATTTTGAAAATGGTAAGAGAAATCCTTCCATATGTCCATTTACTGCATGTGTGTGTGTTTCTCACCTTCATCCACACACACTCAATCTTTTCCACAGAGGAACGCTTTTCAGCCTCCTTGTGAAAACACTCGTCCCCTCTGACGCTCTCTATTTTTTCTGCTGACAGAACAAATGCCTGTGCTCCTGTGATTAAAGCTGCTGTCACTGATTTTTCTCTCTCTCTCTCTCTCTCTCTCTCTCTCTCTCTCTCAGTCGCAGTCATGAGCATGCCATACCCATAGGTGGCAGTGTAATAAAGAATCCTGAAAGAACAGTGACTCCCATTTCCCAAGTTCTCCAGGGTTTTCTGAGTTTTTGTGTGGATGAAAGGCAGAAAAGTAGCCATCTTGGTGACGTTGCTCCAAGTTGGAAATCTGCCCACAATGGAAAAAATTTTCCGAATTCCAATTAGGAGCATGCAAGGTATATTAAATGACCAGAGGGCCACTAAGTGTCCAGTCTGGTCAGCAGGGACTGGTTAAGTGGATAAAAAAAAAATCTTTTCAGTCACGTTTATAGGTGATACGACCTCAAAATGTAAACACTATATATTGCAATAACAATATTTGTCACAATATTTCAAAATCAAAGTGTTGTTTTGTTATGAAATGGGAAAATAGTTTTGTGAGCAACAATTAATGAATTATCACTCTTCGGGTAAGAATATCGTCTAATTATTATTTTCATCAAACTCCACAAAAACATATTGAGATATTATTGTTTTGTCCATATGTCCCACCCCTATTTCTGTCTACAAATGGTTTGCACCAATAACCTGAGAACCTGCAGGGGAAACAAAATAAAAACTGGCTACAGTCGTGATGTAAGCTGAAGGCAAAGCACCAAGGGTTATGAGAGGTGTAGATCACAGTGTGTGCGTCCACTGTGGCGATGAATCTGACTCCTATCTGATTTTACCAACAATAAGATGCTCACTTTAAAGGAGAAAGTACCAGTTTTATCACAGCTGAGGTCTTAAACAGCACAATGTTCCCATAACAGAGTCATTGCCTTGAGGAAGCACTGGGACACTGCACAACAAAAACAGTCAGAAAGGCTGTAAAACTAAAGTTATCCACACCTTTTATATGGAATAGAAAAATATGGAATGCTTTAAATATAATATACAGGGGAAAATGAAAGAAAAAATATTCATATGTAATATATAATACAGAAGAAGATACGAGAGAACAAGACATACGTGGTTAAATGTACACGTAGGAAGAGAATGAAAGAGTCACAGCAGCAGAAAATTATCACACACTGAGAGGAGACGACAAGGCGGAAATAAACGACTGTAAAATCTGTAAAATCTTTACAGAGAGAGAGAACTCACTGCTCTATGCTTTTTGATGTTTTCATTGTACAGAGCTGGGCGACATGGTGCTGCAGTGGTGAGCATGGTTGCCTCACAGCAAGAAAGGCACCGGTTTTGGATCCCAGTTTGACCAAGGGCCTTTCTGTGAATGTGTGAGTAAATGGTTGTTTGTCTATGTTTCCTAGGGGCTGGGTTTCTGTTACTGCTCGAAATGCCCAAAACCTAAATATTGAAAGTGTCGATATTAAACTTTATCGCAAAAGTTGAATGGAAACAACAAAACCTGTATGTTGACGATAATGTGGCACCGATGAGCCAAAACATTAAGAATTTCCTTTTTTTTGAAGCCCAAACCAAAATATAACTTTTTAAAGGGTTTTAAAGGGTTAATCGCTGATGACGCGTCATATGACTGATTATGACTGAATACAATAATATTGAACCTTTAAGGACCTTTAATTTATAACAATTTCAACATAAATATTGTCATTTGCTGGTGTCATGGCTGATGTTGTAAGATGTTGTAAGCTGTCCCTCTGAAATATTGCCAAACACATACCATACCATTGGTAACACATACCATAAATACGTTTGGCAGCCGGAGCATCGCCGTCATGAGTCCACATTAGTCCACATCGCTCTTTGAATATGAGACCAGTTTCACAGCGGGAATATTGTGAAGCATGTCGGCCACTGACACACAAACAAACACAGCCGCACGTATGTTTATTCTTACAAGGAGAGCAATATGTTTCCTAAACGAATCAAGATGCAGAGCGCGGCTGCGGTCGATAGATTCCGCCGCGTGACAGGCCGCCTCTATTGCATGATGAATCGTCTCGCCTCACATTTCCAGTCTGGCTCCATCACAGTTGTTCTTCCTGTTGCACCGAGCTGAGCTGCAGAGCGTCGCGCTCAGCATGCAGAGCACAAATTATGTGGCTTTATTTAATTATTCAAATGTTCCGTGTTTAGCAGTTTCACTAATATTGACTAATGGCACTTTTTAAAGTACGAGTGGGGAAAAATGTGCAGATATAAAGGCCCGTGGTTCTGCTCGTGTTTCTAGGAGACAACGACACGTCTGAGTCTGGGGTTTTTTGGGTCTGGAGAACACATTAAACAATGACAACTAGGCCTTTTCACACTTTTAAAGTGAACATTGTACAAGGTCTTTGTACAGAACAAATAAAAGTACGTCGCAGGTTATTTCCCGGGCAATGTAATCCTAATTAAATGCTCTTTGTGAGAAAAGCTCGATAGGATTTGATTCAAGTCTACACAATAATGGGAGTCAACACAGTGACTACAGACTCACTGACTTTAGTGTCCATCACTTTAACATTTGTACATCTGAACACTGTATTTGTGCCTGCTTAATTAACTCCTGTGAAGTATTTACATAAATTAATATGACAGATGTTTTGGAGTGAAGGGAATCACAAAAATAAATCCTGCAGACGCCTGAAAATATTTTCAATCAATTACTGTTTCATGCTCGGGTTAGTACGTGACAATAAAGATCGTATTTTATCATTATGTAACATAATAACTGTTTTGGATACGAAGTTCAGGTGTTTTTAAAGAGCAGTTATCAGTTCTAAAGTATGTAACTATGTACTTGGGAAGTACAACTCAAGTACACACTCACCAAGTACCTGAGAACACAAGTGTGATCGGTCACTGCAATTGGAACAGCTGTGTACTTTCTTCTTCTTCTGCTGTTTGAATGGAGGGTGACGTGAAGAGCTTAAGCCTCATTATTGCCACCTATAGTGTGCTGATAATACCTTTAATAAAATCAAAATGACAAAACAATAAAGCTATACTATATGAAACAACCATGACTAATTTTCTTGTTTATCATTTATATGTTCTAAGTTATTTATTTTAATTAAAATATAAGGTAAAATGGTCTGTAATGTATTTATAAAGTCAGGAGCAACGTGGGGTTAAGTGTTTTAAGGACACATCGGCATGTAGACGAGCAGAGCTGGGGATCAAAACCCACAACCTTCAAGTTGAACGACGACTCACTCCACCACTGAGCTACCATGTGATTTAATAAATAGTGATAAGATTTATAATAACCATTATTAAAAAAACAAGCAAATCATGTGATGAAAGCATTTAGTGACACAGAACATGTACTATTCCCAGTTTTTGTGTTTTTTCTGTCGACATGTCCAGGAAAAAAGGCATTCTGGGATACATGGCTTTCCCGAGGCATACTTGGTAAAATGGTGTGAGAGTGAGAACACTTTGAACTGTACTTGCTACTCTTACTTGTACTTGTGAATTGGAACGTTACTTACAAGTAAAGAGAAGTTAACACATTCAGAAACGACATCACTGGACCCACAATGCAATTCAGCAAAGGCAGGAAACCTCCTTCTGTACCTCCTGTAAGCGAGCCAACCTCCTGTACGTAGGAGTCAGCATTAACCGTCTTTTCCACCTTCTCTTCCTGTCACTTTCTTTCTAAACTCCTTGAAACTGTGTGTGTGCTTTAAGTTCCATGCTCTGACGCTGTGGAATGATGAAGACTGTGGCAACAAGCTCGTGACATCAGGTCAATTTGTGGGCGGGGTCTCCTGTAAATTAAATTCCTTAGGGCTCTCACAAAAATCATTGTTGCTTTGGACTAATGTAGTGAGCCATTATCAGGTTGCCAGGCGATTGTCTGCTTTGTCTAATTGTTTCCAGCAGGAACAACAACGAAAGCTTACATTTCTGTTTTGTTTTGGCATGTGTGTGACAATTTCATTGTTTCATCGGTATTTCCTAACAACGTCAAGTCTCACAGAGCATTTCGGCCACTTTTTTCCGTTACTATATTTAAACGTACAGTGCACACCAACTATATAACACACCTGAGCAAAAAGTACTAAAAATATTATTCACCTGGCTCGTTTTAATGAACAAAAAGAAAAGAAAACCTGTCTAATTTGTGACTTTGTGAAACAATTATTGATACTTTATATCACTGCTAAAAATGAATCATAACTTTTGACTCAACAACACATCAACACATGTTAATACACCATTTTAACATGCAGTAATATTGACAGCTATTCTGTAAAAAAATGGGCAAAAGCACTTACTCACATGACATTTTCTGTTACTTTTATAGTTAAAATAAGCAAAAACAAAATTGAGGGTTTGGCGTTAAAGGGTTAAAATAGCATGTGCATCATTCTCACACTTCCAGCTGTGTTCTATGGCTCACAGTGAAAGCAGCGGCTTGACCGGCACGTTGTTATTTTCTAAATGATTACACTGCTGTGGAGGGGGCGGGGCTCCACACACACGGTCCCCTCCACCCACTCTGTTAGTGATACAGCAGCAAAAGGTTGAAGATGCCCTTCAGAACGCACTGGGTCTGTCCTCCCTGCACTTTCATCCCAGCCATATATCAGTGTGACGTGGCAGATTAAAGCAGCCTCTGACGCGTGAGCCTGCAGCCTCGTGTTCACAGACACCTTCCATTCACAGAGAATACAGACAGCAGAGGCTCTGGGCTCTTCCCGTCTGCGTGACTGAAGGTTTGCTTTAAACAGAGTTGAAAATACCCCCCAAAAGAAATCCCAAATGACAGATGAAATGTTATATCTTGAAGAAACGCACCATCAGTTTTAAGTTAATTGATTTGAAGCGATGGTGAAACGTTCATTTATCAGAGAAGCAGCTGATGAGAGCAGTCGTGGAGCTTTTCTATTCTTATTTCTAGCACTAAGCTATTTAAAATTGTGTCAACAGCAACCAAAGTAATTGATAAATCCCAGGAACAACTTTTCAAAAAAAGCGAGGCGTATCCTGGCAGATCTGTCAGTTTGAGCCTCCGAGCTCAGGAAGTGCTACCTGGCAACCAAATATGTATACAAAAAAATGTGGCCACCAAGCCGTAATTACGGTAATGCAAAACTTTGCTGAGAGGTTGCACGTCAATGCAAGCCAATGTGTGGTAATTACTGTTATTTCACTTGCACTGTTGCAGGAAGCTGACAAATCAGCGTCTTTGTCACCAGAAAGGGAATAATTGGGAAAAACGCCTGTACATAGTTTCCATTTTTTGGCCTGTTTTGGGACATTGAGACAAAAATGTATGATGTTTTATCACTTGGAGGGAATCAGCCAAAATAGTCTTTTTCATGCCTCAAACTGTTATTATTTTGTTTAAAAAGGATAATTAATAAACAGCATGTTTTGTACATTTTCGTCAGACATGGTTGTTTGAGTTTGCAGGAATTCTATATTATTTACTCCTCACTTTTCAATGAGACTCAGTAACAATCTGCACTGACAAACAGACTCTGGCTGAATTTAAAACACAGAAGGAGGAGACACACAAACACAAACACAAACACACAATCACACACTCTTTATGAATGAGACCCACAGACATGTCCACTGCACTGTGTGTACTTTTCATCTGTACACTGACAGAACTGCGTGTGCCGTGTTATTTATGCCAGCAGATTAACCCTTACACCACAGTCGGATCCGTGATTAATTAGCCAAATGAATTGCTTTACACTTGGTGTAATTATGCATATTTAGTGTCACACCACAGAAGACGATAAGTGCGGGCTTAAATCTAGAATGATCTAACGCAGACGTGCACGGCGTTCATGCAGTGCTTTGTTTCGCGTTTCTCTGCCCTATTCCCGCTTCCCCTGCTTTGGCCTGTTTGTTATTCATCTGTCTGTGAGTGAACGTGCTGCTGCAGGAATCCACCACGTCCAAGTCCAGTGTGGAACGTGACCAAACAAAGAGTCGACGCTGAGTCTAAAACCCACCACCTTAATTAGCCAAATCAATTCCAAAATGCCTAACCGTCTCATTATGTCTTCAATAATGCACAATGAGACAATTAAATATTAATTACCATTTCATTAAGTGTTTATTTATTAAGTGGAGGAGAGGCCATTGCATGAATCTTTAAATAGGTCTTTTAAACGGGAATAGAAAATGACTCAGGGAACGTGATGACCGGAGGAAATGCCTTCCAGGAGTGACTGTTCATTTAATAACCTCCACTTATTATGGGCTGGGATCAGTGGGAAAACACAGTGTGAGACGCAGCGGAGGAGGAGGAGGAACTGTTTCTGCCGCAGTCAACACAAACAATCCAAACATCACCGCAGATTTCGTCTACAATATTTGATCGTTTTTGTTTATCAGGAAACAATTTGGTGCAAATTCATCGACGGTTTCATCAGATATGATTAAATCATTTGTCTCTACGTCACCCAGAGGCCTGATTATGAAATTATTCACACATTTTACACTGTTACACGGTTAAAATAAGGTGTATTGACTGTAAAAGTATGTTTTTTTGCCTTTGCATTGATGCATTATATCAAACCAAACCGGTGAATCGTCCTTGCGTTTGCCATTTGAACCACATTTGAAAGTGGCCTGAATCTTAAATTGATTCCATTTGACCTTTACCGTTCACATTTGAATCATAAATTCTGATTAGTGGCCATTTCAGGCATAAACGCTTTGTTTATTGTTTTTTATATTGTTTTGCACAACAAAACACAAAAGCTGTGAAGCAGCAATAAGATATACAAATATTCAGAAAACCACCAGCATTTATAATCTTACGTTATATGCACATAGTAGTAAATGTTTTGACTTCCTGATGTAATGTTGTGTTAAAGATAAACTAGGACACATTTACGTATAAATATAGATCAATTGTTTTATTTGGAAAAGCTGACATCAGTCTTTTATTTGTTTTATTCACTGTTAACTCTATTGTCAGTAATCATTTGTTATTTTTAAAGCCTGCTTATTCACTTTTTTGTTGTTGTTTTTGTTCTACTTTATTATGATGTAAAGCTTTTTTTTTCCCTCCCAGGACGAGCAGTTACGACCTTGGTGGTGGCTCAGAGGAATCCAAAGAAATATGGTAAATAAACGAAATAAAGAAAGAACGAGTTTGTTTTTTTTAGGTCAGTGTTGTTTCAAGATCTGAGGACGAGAATCTGGGGTACGTTCGCAGTTAACGTGAGAGATAACAAACAAACAAATGTTGTTCTTGAAGAATTGTTTCCTTCTGAAAATATTCCGCTATTGAATTATACAGTGTGTAACATTTGGGAAGTTTCATTGACAGGAATAGAATATACAGTATATATAAAAAAAAACATACATACATCAAAGTCCCTACTTTTTATGGTTAAAATAAGCAAAAAAAAAAAAGTCTGAACGGACATTTTGAGGCTTAGGTGTTGAAGGGTTCAAAATTGAGTTGAAGGAAAAACACAAACGCATCAGCTATAGCGATCACCTCTATAAACAAGTGTTGCCGGTCTCTTCTGAATCTACCACATGAATTCAATATGTACTTTGGTCGAGGGTCTCGCTTTACATCTCGCGTCTCTTTGGTTCTACAGGAGCCTGAAAGGACAAACCAGCCAGTGTGTTTTGCAGCAAAAACCTTGTGACACAAACAAAAAAGAACAACGTCCTTTCTGGTAAGCGAAGGCCACTGTAGTTCCCCGACACATATGTTGACGTTTCCCTTTATTCTTTTTAAAATAGTAGCATATTTAGACAGGATCATGTTAATGATAATGAAGGACAGACGTATAGAAGCCCTTTGTTTTTTCGCTGCTGTGTGTTGTCTCTGCTGTTCTTCCCTATTCTCACACACTGAACTCGCACACTTGAAAACGTGCCAAACTCCCCCTGGGTCTAACACAGCTGGTGTGTAATTGGTGGATGCTCGCGTGACACCGGGCCTCGGCGATCGCAGTGACACCTGCGTTTCACACGATGTGACAGTCGCAGACGCAAACACAGCGGGGTTTCCATAAACGATGAAAGGTTGTGGATGTGGTGACGGATATGCATCAGGAAGGAACATCCTCACACATTAGTGCATCCCAGAAACAAGTGCTGATCCAATGTGGGAAAATAATGAGCATGGTTATTTGGGTCAAATTTGAATTGAATCATGAAATTTTAATTTAATATTTCGCTTAATATGAATGAGTGTATATTGTACATATCTTTAACCACTAAGTGGACAATTGAACAGAGGTGTGAGTGTGAGAGTGGGTGGTTGTTTGTCTTCATGTGGCCCTGTGCGATGGTGTGACCACGCCTATCGCCCTATGTCAGCAGAGATTGCATAGCAACCCCGTGACCCTCATGCGGAGGATAAAGTGGTAGAAGATGGACGGATGGATGGAAATGAAACGCGTGTTTCAAAGCAGGGCCAAGACGCCAGTTGATTCCTGCAAGACTCTAAGTCTGAGTTTGTGCAGCTCATGCCATAAATAGAAACATGCCACCCCCTGTAGGCTAAAATTCACCCCCACCCCTTTTAAATTCAAGGCTGGCCTAATCCCTCACTGAGTGCAGAGAGAGAAGTGCAGCACAGAAACGTCACAGGAGAGAAAAGCACAATGGCGGACACTTTGATCCTCCACGACAACAGTCACACAACGGACTCTGTTAAAGTGTCTCTGCACACTAACTATGAGGCTGAATTTATGTTTGTCTTTCACGTATCGGAGTTTCGGAGCCTGAGCTGTTAGTGTGTTGTCCAATCTGCATCTGATTTTCTGCAATTTGACTCAGTGCATGTTTGTGACAGCAAAGACAATGTGCAAGTTAGTCTGCGGGCACAATTAGATCCACTGCTTAAAAAAGACATCCAGACTGAGTTTGTGGCTTCGGTTCGTCTCGTACAGCGGCGGCATGTTTGATTTTTGTCAGCCTGCAGATGTGTAAACAAACAAGTGAGTCCTATTTTATAAATAAATGCACACACACACGAGTGACTGAGTAGGTTTAAGTAAAAAATAGTACTTTTATCCCAGAATTTCTCAAATTATACAATAGAACAGACTTTATTGTCATTGCAAAACACACACTTTCTCTCTTTAAGATATCCAACAATGGTAAAATAGTCTAAACCTTGAGTCATTAAGACACCACCTTAATTTGAACAACTCACTAATGCACTCTTTATTGCATAATTCTGCATAATTACTGACATCATTCTTTATGCACATGTCAGACAAAGAGGAAAGTAGAACGAAACCATTCAGGGGAAATTTATAATAGCGATTTTATTTGTATGACTGATATTGTAAGTTTTTTTCTCTAATATGCAGCGGCGTCAATGGGTTTAAAACATGACACACCATCACTAAAAGCAAAGCACATTTTAATTTGAATGTTGGCAACTTTGTATGAACTACCTTTTTAATGTGGGATTGCAAGAAAAAACATAACAGTTATCACAAAAGCTGTAACGCTGTTTAATAAATAATGAATTAAAAACTCCAGCATGTAAATAGTTACGTCATCTGCATATGGTGAAATAATTTGCAGCTTTTTTATGGTTTTTCAAACTGTTTTTTTCTATTTGAAAAAAATTTATTGATTGTTGAATCCTTTGTTTCTAAAACTGTGTTTCATGGTTGATGGTTTTGTGCTTGTATGTCTTAGCAGTTTCATCAAAGCTGTAATAACTCCTAAAATAACAGACACAAAAACAGCTGTTTGAGATGATCAAATGCATGCAGTCCCATTTAAAAATGGGTGCCCTTCAAAATAAAAACACATCTGTGACCAACTAAACTTGGCACAGTGACCCACTTTCTGGCCACGTCCTACTATTTAACGAAACCTGTTCTCCTGCATATAATCCAGTATGAAGAGGGTGTAAATACTAAAATATCTGACTTGACAAATAACACCTGAAGCAGTGCGTGACATTTTAATTGCCACAGAGAACAGATTAAAGCTGCTGTCGCTGTGAGTGAACGGGAAACTAATGTTTTGTTTCATTTTTTCCCTTTTTCATTGTTTTAAAAGATTTTTACAACATAATAATGCCATAATAATGTGATCATTATTTACTGAATGATTGTAGTAAAGGAAACAACAAATTAACTGCACATGTGGTGATGTTATGAATCATTGTCCGCCACACGAACAATTTGTGATGATTTTAATTATCACTCATTTAAATTCTGTGTCTTTAGCAGCATATTAATGGGATTTTGTAAGACTAATATTTTTACACGTTCTCATTCTGTGACTCACATCCGAGAAGAGTGAACAAGAGTGATTTACTCCGACTCCCCGTATATAAACTAATCCTTTAAAAAGTGCGCCGGTCAATACATCGATCATAAATCATATTCCGGGACTTTTACATAGTTTTCCCTGCTGTCGATTAACATTTACTGTAAATCCTTGATGTTGTTATGTTGTAAATTTTGGGCTTACTCATCACGGAGAGTGCTGCTCAGTGATAATCACCCTGATTATGTCATGGTGATTTCATTAGGGAAAATATGTGTGTGGAGGTTATTTATTACAGGGAAACCTGCAGTGGAAACTGGAGGTGTGGAACGAGGGAGACACAGACATTTAGAACACAGAGGTGCTGACAAAAAGGTGCTAATTAGCAGTAAAGTGCATGTTTGTGTGTGTTTTTGTAGCCTGGGTAACGCTGTGGACACAGTCTGCACCAGTCTGCACTCGCTGGGGACAGTCGGCACAGAAATCTGTTGGTGTGCGAAGATAAAAGATTTGAGCCGATCTCAGCCACAGTTAAACAAACATGTTTGCCTTGTTTGAGCCTATACAATCAAATAGCTAATGAAAAACAATAGGTTGGACACAGGAAATAGCGTCAGAAGACAAGGACGAGAGGAAGTAGCGGGTATATCAACGAAGACTATGTTCTATTATTTATAAATGGTCTATGGTCCTGTGGTCATAAGGTCGGTGGTTTGATCCCCAGCTCCTCCAGATCACAGCGACCTTGGACGAGATTATGAACCCCACATGGCTCCTGATGGCTGCGTGTGCATCATGTGCGTAAGGTAAGTTCTGGGTAAGAAAGGTAAGGGGAACGTTCTGGGAACCAAAAGAGAAGGTTCTATGAAGGTTGTGACAAAGTAATGTTACAGGAACGTTCTATAAAAGGTTGTGACAAAAGTCATTACGGGAACATTCTGGAAACCAAAAGAGAACGTTGTATGAAGATTGTGACAAAGTACCTTGAGGGGAATGTTCTGGGAACCACAAAGGGAACGTTCTATGAATGTTGTATGAAGGTGAAAACTTCCCATATCAACCATAGAAGAACCTTCAGGGTACCTTCCCACATCCAAAAGGTAACGTTCCCAGAACATTCTGGGAACCAGAAATTGTTAGCTGGGTAGAAGCTGGAATATTTGGTCAAGTGCTTGTGTGTCGGAGTTTTGATTTCACTGCTGCAGGAAAAGGCTCCCTGCCACAGACAGGCTGACACAAGCTCAAGCATAACTGGTTTTTGATTGCTCCACTGGTCACACACTCCATCTAACATGAGCACTTCATCTGGTCCACACACACACACAGCCGTCTTCCCCCACACCCTCCAAACCAATCTGAAGGGAAGGGAAGCAGAGAGGCAGATACGGAGTCTCAGTGTCAAGTCGTCCTCAGCTCCTTATCCAGACAAACGTCCTCCGCTTCACGGAGTCCGCCCTGTTCCTCACTGTGTGTTTGCTCATATATATTACAGTTTGTGTTCGCAGAACACCCCGGCTGTGTTTTATATTAAATATTAAGCATCCTGCGATCAGGCGAAATGTGTTCGACCCAGGCAGAAACACTTTGAGCCTTCAAACTTCATTTAAATCAAACTGCACTCAGTGTAATAATATAGTGAGTAGACTGTGTTGTAACTTGCTGAATATATTTGCAGGCGATGGAGTCACATTTTAAAA
This sequence comes from Solea senegalensis, assembly GCF_019176455.1. Taxonomy (NCBI): domain Eukaryota; kingdom Metazoa; phylum Chordata; class Actinopteri; order Pleuronectiformes; family Soleidae; genus Solea; species Solea senegalensis. Next base: position 5,449,623 of record NC_058033.1, read on the forward strand.
AAAAGGCAGGATTTTCTAACAGGAACACTTTGGTTGAGTTTTATTTTTTGTTGTTATTGTATTTCTGGAAGACTCTGCATCATAACCCATCAGCTTCATCGATGAACATCATCTGGCTCTTTGGCATAAGCTTTACAGTAAATTAAAGTTGGCTAAAAACAGAGCGACGCAACATAAAATGTTAATTAATTTTTGGACGATCCACACTGGCACGCGAGTTCAAAAACATTTCTCTGATTTGGCTCGTCATTAAAGATCCATTTCAGAATTCAAACGCCATAAATGCTACACAGCATAAGTCAACAAAAGTGTTTCTGAGGAGCCAGAATTATACAGTGAAGGTGGCTCAATCATGTTTGCATATCATAACTCTCAATGTGCGCCACTATCCCCTCTTTACAACAGCTCCAAAATCCATTCAGCCAAAATTAGATTTTTCTCATTCGCTGCGTTTGAGTGCCGGGGACAGCAGCACTCTGTCCTTTATGAGCACGGCCGCGTGGCGTGGCAACAACTGAAGCCTAAATTACACGAGTAAGGTGAGACAACGAGACAGGCTCATCCATCACCGTGGCGACGCGAGGCCGCCGGAATTGGCAGCTGTCTGCTTCGGCGCTCTGAAGTCTCGGGAGGCTTGTTTTCAAATTATAGCCAAGTTTTCAGAAACAACCAGATCATCCTGATTCTGTTTTTGTTTACCACCTTTTTTTTTTTACATGTCATCACTTTTATATACGTGTTGAACATTCAATTGGAAACAACTGAAAGCATCACAAATATAAAATACATTCAGAAGCCACTTTATCAGGTACACCTGAATCAGCCAATCACATGGCAGCAACTCAGTGTGTGAAGACATTAAGGTTATTTTCACAACTAATAGTCCGTGAGACACGATTGTGGACTCGGTTCAATTGGGGATTGCCACATTCAGCCAGTCCAAGTTTGCTTTCATACTGCACTACAGTGAAATGAACCTTTTGACTAACATATTCCCCTCCTCATCTGAGGGGGGCGCTGCATCAAGAATTACTAAAGACGAGACAAACAGTCTGTTGGTTAATGCAGGACAACTTCTGTTCACCCAGAGTTCAGTTTCGCATTCACACCACCTCAAGCAAACCGGACGTTCCAAATAAACCGACTAGGGTTCTATTGAGAAGTGTCTGGTGTGAATGCACCCTAAGATCATGGTCAAGACGAGCATCAACATTGAGGGGGAAAAAAAAGGTGATATCTACTTTCTGAGCAGCAGAATATGTTGATGCCAGAAGTCAGAGGAAAACGACTGGACTGGACTCAAAATGATCATTGTTACTACCATGGTTTGCTTCTCCTGACACGTAATTAGGTGTCATGTCCTGTGTTCCCTAACAAAGTGTCTGGTGAGTGTTTTACGAGTTATGACGTGTAGCAGAGTCTCTCTTCACTTTAAATGTCATGTCACTTTGACCTCACTTTAAGCTGTTCTGAGTTTTTCACGGTTGACTGAGGAAACTAATAGATGAATAAATCCAGGAGGCGGCAGAAACGCAACATTCTGAAGAAGAACTTTCAGTTGTCACACAGTGACACAGTGGTTAGCATTGTTGCCTCACAGCAAGAGGGTCACCGGTTTGTTTCCTGGATCTCCCCATGTGTGAGTCGGTTTTAATTGGACACATGTTTGTCCTGTGATGGACCGGTGAAACCAACTGCAGTTATATTTGTTCAGATGAAAAACACAATGTCTATGAAACATTTATGACTCAGGAGAGTTGGTCAGATTAGACCAAAAGGTCTCAAACTCATGGCTCTGAGGCCACATGTGGACCTCCGAAGGATTTCATTTGGCCTGCCACATAATATCAACTTAAAAATGTGTTATTTCTGTATGATTTTTGTATGAATAGGTTTTTTTTCCATCAAAAATATATTTTTATTATGTGCTATTTATTGTTACAAGTTTAAAACAAACAGTTTAATTTTTAAATTCTGTGAAATATCGTCACAACCCCCTACTGAACAGTCTGACTGTTTTTCTTTATTCGTCACTTGACCGGCCCCTGACTGACCACACTAGAGGCACACTAGAGGCTCAGTGGCCCCCAGGTCATTCCAGTTTGAGGTTAATTTGATTACTTAAACCTGTAATTTTCCTACTGTAGTCTGTCAAAATGTGAAAAAGACCCCAGCACTCCAGAGTATATCTTAATTTTCTTCTATAAATACAAAGAAAGGGTCAACTCTTGTCCAGTCCAGAGGTCAGCTGTTATGTTTCATTAACTCTGCTTATCTAGTTCTCCGTGAACACTGGGATTATTTGTCTGACTTTGAATGAGACACGAGTTCTATCATCTTAATAAAACTCTAATTCATCAGCCACATGTTAATTTACTGCGGGAGCCGATCAACCCTACATCAGCACCATATGTGTGTGTGTGTGTGTGAGTGTTTGGAGTCAGTCACTTTAATGAGACAGGGAGAATATGGCTGATGTCAGTGTAATTCCAGTATCTCAGGGGACAGGCCCCCTTTTTCCCTCAGTTGTGGTTCATCATTAATCCTTCAGTAACGCGCCCGTATGGCTGCTCTCTCAAGCTTGTCGTCAACGTTTTCTGCGTGGAGGTTGTTGTTTGTTTTTTTTACCCTTCTTGTCGCTGGAAGCAGCTGCTTGCTGCACCTGGAAAAATGTAAATATGGTTTATGACGCAAAGATGTTTTATATTTAACTCGAAAAGCCTACAAGAGGATAAAAAGCGACACGAACGCGGTTTTGCTGTTGGCGTCCCAACATTCTGGAACTCTCTCCTTATTCATCTCAGACAAATCTCATCTTTTCTCTCAGTTTTTTAATCAAAGTTTTCGGGAATATTTGATTTACACTTTGATCTGACATTGGCGAAAGTCATTCATCAGTTTTCATTTGTTTTCAATTTTCACTCATTTTAAGTGTTGCCATAAATAACCATCTTCCCATCTATCAAGTGCTTGTTTGCTTTTAGTTTGCACTGTAAAGTGCTATACACTAAATTAAGTTTTTAAGTTTTTGAAGTATATTTTTGCACTCAAAGTTGAATTGAGTTAATTAGTAAACACCTAATGGTGACACTGCAGACAGCATGAGGGAACTACGGTGGCCTTCACGTACCAGAAAGCCTCAAAACAATCTTTTTCATCTCCGTCTTCATGGGTTTATGTAGTTTTCCTTCTGTGGATTATATTAATGTTTCATTCTTTACACTCTCTTTGTATTTGATTGTGTATTTATATGACATTTAAAGTGTCTGCCACACTCTGAGCCTTCACATGTAGTTAGCACCTGTGTTAAGGCTGCTGTAGAAACATTATGACACAAGTTGGCGGCTTCTGTATAGCATATCGTACTATCGTAAGAATAGCATTGGTTAGCATGTTGTACAGCTACACTAACTAGCCACTAAACCCTGGACTGGACCTTTGAACAGCACAACATTAAAAAATTCAGCCTTCAATTGTAGGAAAGAGAAAAATGAGCTGCCATTTTTCCAACATCACACAGAAAATAAAGGGAAATGTGGCTTCACTGTGCCTTAAATTCACTTTGCTTTAATCTCAGGCCACAGGTTTGGTTGCAGCCAAATTTCTGCACATTACAATAAACTGTGTCCAAATAATAAAATCGCCGACACCTGCTCGTCCAGATGGAATTCAGCTTGTAGAGCTGATCCAGTGCATATCATCATAAACTATACCCTCCATGATAAATACTACACACCATAATAATATATACATACATACAAACGTTCATGAGAACACACTGAAAACTGAGCAGAACATTTCTGCCCTAACGTTTAATTCATTGTGACGAATAATGTAATGCATGAATGAATGGTGCCAATTAAAAAGTTGAATTCCTCTATCTGAATACACAATTAACAATAATTCTGTGTAATTGTTTGGTTCTAATTATCCAGATACAAAACAGGGCTCGGACTTATGAGTTTCTCCATGACCAGAGTCAGATTAATATTAATGAGTCCTGGGATATGAGAACAATTTCTAATTAAGGGGCTTGGATTAATAGTCCTATACAGGTCAGGGAATGTGTCGAGCCAGTTTCAATTTTAGGATTCTTCCCTGAGACGTTTCTCTTTCATACCAAAAATATACACGTACTATATGGCTTTTTACAAACGATGATGGGATTCATGCAAATCAGCCACAAAGCAGGAGTCAGGAGTGTGTGAGTTTTCACAGTGGGAGAAAAACAACCGTGACTGTGCAGTGAACACATGGAGGGTAATCTAATGTGTGATACCTGGGTGCTTTCCAAAACTGTGCTAATACGCTGCTGGTTATAACCTGATAAACTGAGTGTCATCGGCGAGGCAGCAGGACAGCAAACACAGCAAACACAGCAGCAGCAACAACGACGACAACAACAACTACACGAGCAACACAACACTGAGATACAAGCCATACTTGAAAAAAAGTGATCTTATATTTCAGATTTTTGGTTGTGTCTTTACCTATTGAGAATTATGTTGTTGTTTTTAATAGGGACAATGCAGTTTAACATACTTCCAAGACACAATGCAGCACAAATAGTATATATACAGTATATGTGTATAGATATATATATATAAATATGTACATATTTTATGTACTGTATATACATGTATATATACCTATACATATATATGTATAAATAAGCTTATATGAATGAAAATACAATTTAAATACATCCCTGCAGACATATCACAAAGCACACATACACCATACAACGATTCTACAACTAACAAGTCTTATCAAATTTCACAGCATTAAAACACACTGCAATGTCCACAAAAACATGCTGTGTGACTGCATCCAGGATATCCCCATTAACAGTGTCTAAACATACTACGTCACATCATGAAACACAGCAGGATATCACAACAACAATGTTAAAAAACATAGCATGACACAGTGACCAGGATGTCCCCATATCTGCATTAAAACACACTCAAATGTCCACATATCTGCATTCAAACACACTTAAATATCCACAAAACAGTGTTAAAACGCCATATTTCAGAGCATAAAAACACGCTGTGTCACTGCGTCCAGGATGTCCCATTAACAGCGTCATAACCTTCCATCTCACAGCATTAAAACTCACTTCAGTGTCCTCAAAAACATGCTGTGTCACTGCGTCCATGACGTCCCATTAACGTCATAACCTTCTATGTCACAGCATTAAAATACACTTTAATGTCTGCATCCAGGACGTCCCATAACAGTAATAGACAGAATTAAAACACACCTGATGCCAAGATGATCTTGAAATGTTTGCCACCACTAAATCCTCAACCTCGGGAGAAAAAACAAATACTTGCACAAATGTTGACATCAAACAATCTGAAAGATTGTTAAATTAAACTACAATTAGAATACACAAATCCAATCCTTACCCAATTGTGTATTATAACTGTGTGCAGCCACAATCAGAGCACCACACTCATGTTTTCTGAATGATGGGAAAAGATTTGACTCCAGTGCAGCATATGGCTTTGTCTGAAAAAAGAGAGTCGTTTCTGTTTGAAATGGCCAGACGGGGAGAGATGCAGCCCTGAAAACAAAGCCAAGTCCTCCAAGGCAAACCAACAGGAAATGTGGGTCAGTGCAAGTTTGAGAAAATAATAGCTGAGGAAAAAAGCATGCGAGTCTCCCACTGACTGACAAAATCCCTCCTGGAAATCTTTTTTCTCCTCTCCATTTCAACATCTTTGCATTTCCAACATTAGCTCCTTCATCTTAAAATTCAAACCTCACTTTCCATCTAAGATTGTGAAATTAGCGTTTCTCTGGCAGTAATTGCCCCCGCAGCCGACAGATGTGCTTTAAAGTGCTAATGCAGACGTGGAGGAGTGCGAGCTGGAGTCAGCACATTCAGCCTGATCACAGGCCCGGCTGCAAAGTCAGTGAAAAGTCAATCAATGTTGTTTATGCAAACTTTGAAAAACTTCAAACGGAGTTGCGGCAGAGAGGAGATTCACCAGGTAATGATCTGTAGTCAGTTTCATTTTTAAAGCAAATGAATGAAGAAGAAAAAAAACACTCCCGGCAGCTGCTGTGGGTTTGCAGAGTAATGCACTCGTCTCGTTAACGTGCACAACCTGTGTGAGACAAAGTGGACAGCTGGTCTTACGAAGCTTTCACATCACATCATCTATCACATCATCAAAAACGCTGTCGTCACCTCTGCCATCCATCATCCATCATCTCAGCCAGTCATGAACTAAATAAAACCTCACTGTGGTGGGGTGTTTTTTTTTTGTTTTTTTTTGTTTTTTAATAGACCATCCAACTCCAGCGCTGCATGTCTCTAAACTGTTATTGATTCACAGCCAGGAGGAACACAAGCTCCAACATTAATGATCAGCCAATGAAACAGGCCAAACCATGTGACACTGTGCGTGTGTGTGAAGGTGACATTTTATACACAACTGATAAATGTCATATTTACATTTAAACACTTGGCAATTAATATTAAATTCTAAATTACATCATTTATTTTGTCGTTGTTTGGGGTTAAAAGTATGCCCTATGTGGTCTTTTCACTCTGCAGTCAGGCCGCAGACAAATCCAGCACAGTGCCAAAACTAGGCAAGATGCCATTACTGTGGCGGCATCTCAACAATACACAAAGTTTACGGCCCAATTCCATTTTTCTCAAATATCTACCTTTACTACCTTTTGCCGTTTGTCCCTTAGAGCTGAGTAATAAAGGTTAGTGGTTAAAAACTAGCCTCACAAAATGGTAGAGTAGCAGCAGACATAGTGTATGTTTTATGTCCTGTTTTGGTTGCTCTTCATGTAAAATCAAACAATGCCAACTGTGGCATAACAATGAGCCAGTACCATAATCAGCTGGAGTCAAAGTTCACAACCATAATTTGTTACCAATTTACATAGATAGTGGAGCTGCACCTTTGAAATTGAGTGCAATTTCATGGGCTGTGGCCTCTGACCCGCAGTGACTGATTAGTAAAAGTCACAATTTAACAGTAATGGAGAATTTTCTTCAGCTGTCGTGTTGTTGTTGTGTTAAGAAAAAGTCCCTGTGGATACACTGTGCTATATATACACAACATTGGTTTACAGGAAAGGTACTTGAGCTTGTGACAACTCTCCTCGGCTCCATCACTGCGACAACTAACAAAGTGTTTGTCTGATGCAGTGAATTTCCCAGTTGTACTAAAACAACCATATATTCACTTAGAAAACTGGAGTGGTTTGTACCCAGAGGTACAAGAGGATTTAAGTAAATCCATCTCACTAGATTTAAAAAATTTAAAAGCCTTTGAATTTCTAACACTCAAATTCTCCCCGTTGACATTATCTATTTATTTGTTTCCCCCTATAACTTATTGTCAGTTTTATTTTTCAAAACATGGAGTTAGGGTTTGGATGATTTGTTGTAATTACAGAGGTTAAGGTGTGTTTTTCAGTAAAGGAGATTTTGTGATAATTCCACTGGAAATGAACAGCAACACTGATGTCTTGATGCATCTCTTGAAGACATAAGTACAGTGGTGGGCTGACAATATCAAAAAAGTATTTTTTTATTATTATTATTTCTATTTTAAGAGGTACATCATATACGGTAGTTCGAGTGTTAATGATAAATTTCTAAAAAATTTTAGAAGTGGTGAGGACAAAACTGTTGATCATTAATAGTGCTGGGGACGTGTTCTACTCATAGCCAACGCCTATGCTGTGGAAGCTTGTTATTGTGTCATGTAGTGGCTTGTGGAATTGCGTATGCTGAGTGACTTAACGAAAGATGTGGTGGTAATGATGCAGTAGCCTATAGATGCGCAGTGGTGTGCGTGTGCGCTATGGCGTGTTTTTTTTTGTTGTTTTTTTCTGAAGGCCCTGACTGGAACCCCACGGTACGCTACTGCATAATATGTGAAGAGGAGGAAACTGCATTTGCTTCATAAGCACTTCAAGAGATATTGCTCCAGGTGAGGAAATAACTTACAGTTATGTGGAAATGCAGACTGGCCGTGGTACAAACAGCTGAAACTGGCACCTGATGTCAGCAAAGCAGATGCCAGACAGTGACAAACCTCAGACACTGGCCTCAGCAGAGTACAATTATAGACAATAAGAGAGGATTAGTGTACACATTATTTGGTTTCTGAGAAACCATGCTTTGACTTTTCTGGAGAAGGTGGTGAAATCATGTGCTAAACATTTCCTTGGCGGAGCTTATTCCACTACTTTCTAACTTTATATGGAAATGCCGACTGTGCAAAAGACACACTGAACTCTGGATGGAGATCGCATATCTCTAGGTGTTATTGCTGTAGTGTTGTACTGATGAACAACGTTTTTAAGGAGGTGGAGGGGCACGATCGTGAATGATTTTGTAAACTAATCGAAATCCAGAAACACAGAAATGGACACGTGATGTTGGCGAGCAGATTGTCTATGACAATGACAGACATCTGCTGAGTTTGCAGTCCCCTTCAGCCTTCGCTAAATGATATTCACAGAAGTGTGGAAGATTCCAAACGTGCAGTTAAAAGGCACACAGGCAGTGTACCTCAAAAGCCCGACTGCATGAGTGAATGTATCAATGCAGAGCCCTGCGCGCCAAAAGACAAAACCACACTGGAGCATTAAATCACCACTTAAAAAGAAAAGCTTGTGATTCAGGACCAACGACAGCCGTCTGTGCTTTTCAACTTCATGTGTTCCATTTTGTTCTTGGAAGAAATGTGTCAGTCAGCTACTGTTAAAAAAAGAAGAGATGCATTGTTCTGGCAGACACTTAAATAGTTAACATTATACTTAAGTTTCCCCTTAGCTGCTGTCCGGGAAGCTGCAAATCTGTACGCCAACTTCATCTTAATTTACTGAAATGTCTTTTTTCATGCTTTTATTGTCACGTGTAAGCGTTTTCTGGAGTAGAACGAGGGGAAGTTTATCAGAAAGTTGGAAATGTCATTATGCCGCAGGTCTGGAATAATGTTTGCTGCGGCAGTTTTCATACCTGTGAAAAGCACGCGGGGGAATTTCTAAGGATCAGATATATTCAGTCTGTCAGGTTCTGTGATATATGACTCAATCTCCATGGATATAAAGTGCACATTGAACTCGTAAAGCTTGAAACCTGCACTGGTGTCATTCAGGCTTTTAGTCACGTGACACCCGGAACACAATTGTTATTGTATTGCAGATAGGCCATGATAGTGAGAACCCTGACCGCAAAATGCTGTTATAAGCAATCAAACAAAAGATGGCGTGTTATTTTTATTTTATCTGACCTAATATAGCAGGTACTCTATATATATATATGTGTGTGTGTAGCAATATTGTGACATTTTATGTTTTTATAAGTGTAAAGTGTCATTACTGATGCTAGTCTTGTGTGTTGATCACAGTTGATTATAGAGATTATTAGCTGGATTATAAACCCGCTCTTCTGAGGCTAACTGATTTAGAGCAGATCTAATTCAGGGAGGTGCCAAGAAGTGGGCTGAGAGGCGAGAGTGGGTCGCAGTGCAGGGGACGTGGCCTGGTAGTGAACCCTGACCCCAAATTGCAGCTGTGAGGAAAATACCAACTACTAATGAAAACAGTGAGTCCAGTCAGGGGGAGGAGTCTGGGACAATTAGCCTCATGCTGATTGGACAGGAACAAAACCTATGGCAAAATTTGAATGCAGTAGATGGTGTTTGATCAGAGAGGCAGTAGATACACTGTTTTGATACATACGGTATATTGAATGTATAATTTTAATAATTGCTATAGTAAACTGTGAAGAATTGCACCTGGATCATCAAATAACATTATTATAAACCCGTACACACTGGGTTTAGTTACGCTTTAAAAACACGCAGCCCCACACAGGCTCCTCCTACATGTGTCAACATTCTCTCACGTCTGATCAGCTGCTTCCTGAAGCTCATTGTTCTGGAAAAGCAGCGTCTCTCCGAGGATGACACTGACGCAGGCTAATTAGTAACTGATTAGTTCAAACTGCTGCACTAAAAATGTCAACAGTGTGTTTAACCACCGCATCAGACTGCCCTTCCAAAAACAGCACAAAGACAGAAGTGGGTATTGAATAAAGAACAGTGAGAATCATTTTTCGCTCACGTGACTTTTCAGTTTGCACACATTTCTTTCTTTCTTTCTTCCTCCTCCTCCTCCTCCTCCTTCACACCTGAGTCTGGAACTCTTCCTCTATCCCTCCCCTCTCGACCTGTGCAGAGGTTGGTGGAATTAATGACCAGCTAAATTTATGACGGAAAGTTATGAATAATGTTTATGTATTAATCATTCATGGTGGCCAGCCAAGCACATAGACTGCTGCTCCCCTGGAAATTACAGGCTCACCTCCACAATATAAATTATCCATTAGATTTCAATCAGCCTTCATCGCGCTGCGAGCCACAGTGGAATCTATCTCTGCAAAATATAGAACACACAGAAGACCAGCGTCTCCGATCAGCGGGGAGCGTGCAGCGTTTATATATCGTTGACAGCTCATGTGGCGGAGACGCAGCAGTGCTAACACACAATCAATCATCTGGGTTTTCCTTTCAAAGTCAGTCTGCAGCTTCACGTGCAAACAGCAAATCAGATGGATTGTGGTATTTTTTCTGCAGATTAAATTATTGACAAATGTTGTTTTTTTTCCAAAAACTAATGCCACGTTTCCCATGAATCCATGAATCCACCAGCTCATGTTTCCTTTCCTGGGATAATACATGTTGGAAGTGATTTGTCAAGCCATCTTTGTTGATTGACTCGACCCATGGTTCTCAAACTGTGGTATGTGTACCACCAGTGGTACATGAGCTTCCTCTGGTGGTACTTATAGATATTTTGTTCTACTGTATGCAGAGTATGTGAAGTGGAGCTGATGAATTTTGAGTGTGTAGAAAATTAAACAAATAACAGAAAAATAATAATAACCTAGGAATGATCACTTCCTGTTGAGTTGAGGCCATGGTCCCAATGGACTTTTATGTCAGTCTTTAGCTGTGACATGTTTTCCACCAAGTTTCGTGAAATTCGTTGCAACTTAGCTTTTGTAGTTATAATTGCACATTTCATATTTTTATTTGAAAATTGCTTTCTCACAAAGCAATATTGAGGTTATTTGTATGGCTAAAGCAAAAATGTCACGAGGCCCCCAGGAAATTTCTTCCTCCAAAGGGGGGCCCAACAGAAAAAAGTTTGGGAACCACTCCAGATCATGTCTTCATGTCATGGCCCCCTGCTTTTTGTCTTATTTAATCTGGTTTTTGTTCATCTTATCTGCCTCTCATACAATAATCTTCTCTTTTAGTATTTCATTCTCGTCGCTTTCTGCCCTGCCTTTCATTTGTATTCTCTGATTGTTTTTATTTTCTTCGTCTCTTTCACTCGACCTCATTACATTACACTGTTGATGTTGTCATCCTGTCATCTTTGTCACAATGTCTCTGTCTGTGAGACAGTTTATATATTTGTATGAAAAGTGCTAAATAAAGTCCGATTGATGGACTGAATAAATGTGCTTTCGCGCAGTGCATTTGTATGCGACTTCATTATGGTCTTGAGTATTCTCAGGTATATCCATCTTATCTGGAGGTTCCACTGTCGCCCGTTGTTGGACGATGGGACCTGAGATTGACTCTGAATCCGTGACAGTGTGATTTTAACACTGATCCATCACCTGAGCAGAATTCAGTAAAAAGGAGAGACACAGAAGTCAAAAGGAAACGTCAGGGTTGAAAATCCTCACGTTTCTTTTTACATTATTGGTGTGGCGACACATGCGGCAGAGAGCCAGCATAATAATTAGTTCCACAGGAGCAGTGTGTTTAAGAATGATAAGCTTTGCTTTGGGTGGAGCAGAGTCAGCAGATGAGTGTAGCTGCTTGTTATCGGCACAGAGCAGAGGGAGAAGACGCCGCCGCTGTAATAACTTTGAGAGACAGAGGTGAGTGGGTGAATGGAGGGATGCTGTGAGCAGCCGCTGATAAAACCAAGTTGAGATCACCTGAGTTCACAAATAGCCTTTTGTTTTGGATCTGTATGTTTGTTATGGCCGTTTGTGTTAATGTCTGTATTGGCCTTTTAAAAACAGCTGTACATCAGCGTCCCACAAGGACGTCACCAGGCGACTGTCAGCGTGTGGCCGTTCTGCTGCTCACACAAAGTTAACGTCATAGACACACGCCACAATCATTATTCATGGTGCGTCGCGGATGCAGAGCTGCTCGTGATGCAGTGCATGTCAGGATGCGCTTGTCAAGTGAGCCTGACCAGCGTGTGACGCGAGGAAGAGGAACCGACGCAGGGAAGTGGAAGTGGCTGCTGGAAAATTGGTCCAAGCTCCACGCTGAGGCAATTTTTATTGTAGCCGTTTACCAACGCTAATATGACGGGTTAGGCACATACACAGGCCTCATTGCTCCTCGGTTCATTTATTGTGAATATAATCTCTCTTTCCTGCCCAGGGACGACAGATGTATAGAATCAGAATGCACATGCACCAATTAGCGACAGTGAATCTGCTTTTAATTATTATCATTATTTTTACACACCAGTAGTGAACATACATAAACCAGGTAAGTTGGCAGCACATGCAACTGTGGCACCGCGGGGAACCCCAGCCTTTGACCTGTTGTGGGATTTGAACAGGCACCCCTTCGATTACAAGCCCCATTGTTTCACTGAGAAGATGTGCACGAGGGCTGAACAAGTTCATAAAGATATCTCATTGCGATGTGATATGATTCGCGATTTGAGAGGGAAAGGTAATGTTTACATTGGTATTCTAATTTCCATTTGAAGCACATATTTAAAACAATTACTGTGTGATATTATGACGTGTAAAGTTCAGGGTAATATTGAAACAGAAATGGTAATTTGGTTTCAAGAAATATTCACCTCTTGCAAATTTGAAAATTGCAGTAGACAGTATTGTGATTTTGATAAATTTCCGATTAATAATTCAGCAATAATGTGCACTATCCTACAATAAAGGTAGATGGCAAACATTTGAATGTATGGTAAGTCGAAAGTCCTAACAGTTTCACACTGTCTTCTTGGTAATTATCATATTTGAGCTCAAGTTTCATTCAGTCAGACAGAAAAATAAAGCTTTTTTTACCTTGACATGCTTGGACCACTTCCTGTAGTCTTCCTCAGAAGGGTCATGTGATGTTACCTGTCCTGCTTCCTGTTTTATACAGGTTTGTCAGACAGCAGGTGATGACTGCCACGCCCCCTGCTGGCAAACAAGACACGTCACATGTTTTTTTCTGTGAAAATCACAGTGAACGCAGGGTTTATCTGCCTTATTCTTATGGTCCATGATACTTCCAGCATGTCCTGTCACTAAAGCAGAACCAGTGTTTTCCATGGTCACTGGACACTTATCACAGAGATCAATTGTGAAATTGTGAAAGTGACACTCAAAGTGTCAAATTAACACCAAATTCTCATGAGGACAAGACACAATTGGTATTTGTGGGATAAAGAGTTAAATTAACTCTAAATGTCCTGCCATTTAAACGTAAATGTCACATTAGAGCAAAGCGATACAATACTCTCTGTATTTCCCAAATAATAAATAAAAATAATTAAATGAACTCTGTCTGTCGCAACAGACGGAGAAGCTCTGAAGTTTATCAGCATTTAATAGGCGTGGGAATCCCAGGGTACCTCACGATACGATACGATATGATACAGGGTCCATGGTACCAATAATATCACGATACAATGATTCTGTGATATTCACTACATTGCACACAATCATATTTATCACGATATCTGTCAAACTGAAGTGAAGGATTTGGCTATTTATTCACAACATAGAGAACAAAGTAAATGGTGCATCTCTTAACATAGCTATCGCCGCCATTATCCCGCTGTAAACTCTCTCTTCTTACAGCGCCAACGTGAGGAGATATCAAGTAGCGACACCTGGTGAGTGAAACTGGCGGGGACTGTTTACTTCAGGGAACAAGTCGAGACTGTCAAGCGCGACGGAATATCATGGACACATGTACAGACACACATGGAGTCTGATTTGACTGTCAAGAGCTAGACTATATCTCTGAGTGCTACCTGATGCTGAAACATGTTTTTCTTTGTTAAATGTCATAGAAAAAAAAGCTTCTGGCTTCTCCCGCTTTCCATTTCCTTTATGTGTATTGTGTGAACTACAATGCTGGGTGATGAGTGATCTAAATGTCATGAATGAAATAAACATATAAACAAACAAACTTTAGAGCGTGTTAATTTGTTCATTACAATATTTATATGCGCCCTGGCATATCGATTATCATAGAGATTTACCGACCCCTAGTTTGTACACAGCAAACATTTTGGTAAAAAAAGGTCTCAATGTTATTTATTTAAAGGCAGGCAGTGTCCAACATCACCAACCCTGGGTTTTAGTTTCAAAATCAGTGATTTTTCAAACTGCAGGACAATCATGAACTCCAGGAACAGCATGATGCTGAAGTCTTGTCACTGCTGCTGCTGCTGCTGCTGCTGCAGCCGCTGTCGCGTTTTGCCTCTGGAAAGAAGCAGTTTAATGTTGCTTATGCTTCTGCTCTGAAAGTTTCACCCATAATCATTTCTCCAGTTGAACCTCCAGGAATGAGGTGGACAGCAGACTCATATGAAGGTAGGTGCAGTCATTTTTCTTTTGTTATTAAACTGTGTGATCAGTTTTAAACATCAAAAAGACTAGTTTTAACATTGTGTGAACATAACACTCTCTACTCCGTCTATATTCTATACAATATATACATTTTTGTGTTTTCATAAAGGCCGGGAAATACCTAAATTCATTAGGATATATCTGTCGAGCCATATTTCATTCAGCAGACATCAATTTAAAGCCGCACTAAAGTTATTTTTCTTCGCACCGCTTCCCCCTTTGCAGGGTTTGCAATGCATTGTGTTATTTATCATGAGGATATATTACATCCTCAGTAAACTGTTGAGGCTCTTCTCTAAGAGCAGGATTTATGCATCTGTAATTTGCACTGTGCCTTATTTTATTACATTTAAAGCTCAATGTAATTGATGATTCTCATTTAACAAGCAGCAGCTCGTTATCCAGTCGTGGGCTGGAACTGCCCTCTGGGTGTGTTTTGTGTGTTGAGCAAAGATTCTCCAACGTGCAGTTAAGAGCGCGAACGTGATGTTTGGATACGAAGAAACATACAAGCAAACATTCTCCGACACCAGAGTTGATTTATTTATCAGAACAGAAATATCATGACCCAGCGGAATATAATGAGAATGATAGAAACATTAAAGCTGGGGCTGGTAACTTGTTTTTTACATCATGGCATAATATAAGTCGGGTAATGTGAGGCAGACGTTGGCCAATCACAGAGCAGTTCAGAGGGTGATGCATGTACAGGTGCATGCAAAGAAATCTATACATTCTAAAAGAGACTCAGGAGTCAACTACTGTTTTTATAGCAACCCTGCAACTGTAGCTTTGAAGGGAACATTCCCAATTTGGCCACTAAACAATAATATAATCTATATATAGATTATCATATAATCTAAACCTGCCTGAGTTTGTGATGTCTTAAAAAATATGTTTGTCACTTTATTTCACCATTTGAAAGCCTTTTCTAGCTGAGAAAATGTGCATTTTTAGCTTGCAAGGACATGGGAGCTGCTTGTCTGCTGCCGCCTAGTTTGGTAACTTTGCTAAATCTAAACAAAAGATATCAAACCCCAAAGTCACACTGTACCACATCTGAAGTTACAGATGGAGGCTATAGTGGATCTACAACTCTGGTGTGCTGTGATGTAGAATTAATGATTTTCTGGATGGACTTTGGTGCAGGAAAAGATTGCTTCACAAACGTCAGTTTCCAGCCAAAACTGAAGCTGCCTCAGTGCAAAAATAAAGATATTATAGACTTAAGCTGGTGTAGATTTTCTTCTGTCATGACTGGCAGCCATGTTTTTTATTGAGAGCCTGTGTCCAGTCGCAGGCGTCAGCGCTTGGCGGTGCTCGGCAAAAGTCCCTTTTGATAACGTCTCAATACCTCACACCAACACACTTCAGAAAAACATGATCTATCACTTTTGGCTCCTGTAATCCAAGTGGAAGAAAAGTGACTGAGCAACACATCCAGCTGATGCTGACACAGTCCCAGAGCAGGTGGAGGATTTGGATGCCACTGAACCCAAGGTTACATCAGCACCGCTCTTATAAGTGACTCATCACTGATGCAGCAGCAGCAGCAGCCACTTTAGCAGCCAGTTTTTATTGTCTTCATCTATCACAAGCTGCTATGATGTTTCTCCTTCTCAGAAAAACTTCCATTTTTTGTGATGCAAATGCAGCTCCCTGCAAACTTTATTCACTTTTTTTAAATCTACCAGCTGCATGCATGCATTATGCATGGCACAGTGTTAGTGTAGTTTGTACAGTCTGCAGGAACTGTCTGTTTTCCCCTCGCAGCTGCTTCCAGACACGGCACAATGGGAATGTGTGATTTTTGGAAGTGTTTTGGTAATGGTGCAGGGTCGGAGCTTTCATCCATGGCTGTGTTACTGCTGCTCTCTGACAGCAGAGTGGCAGCTGATGTCATCTCTCCTGTCACTCATCGGCTCAGACTGTCAGCCTCATGGCTTCACACCACATCAGGTGAAAAGATGCTGCCTCTTATTCTCCTAAAACCTGACTTACAATGTGGAGAAAGTAGAAAATTCACCTTTTCAGCATCTCAGTGTCTCCTGATAGTGCAGTACCTATTCAATATGTGCCTATTTGGGTATTTATGTCATCATTTTAATCATCAAAATAAACACAAAGTTAATTTCTTGATGAGATAGTAAAGTATATTCATTTCAATTTCAACAAAAGTAGGTTTCACATTAATTTTCCAGATTTTTTTTGTCATCATTATTCTTTTCTTTGCAGATGACACTCTCCTTTTCACTATTATCCCAATCATTCCAGGTTAATTTTTCTGTCATATGACAAACTATATCACAACTGTCCTGCAGAGAGACATAATATCATAATGTCAGATTTATCGAGTATCGAGCAGTTTCTGAAAATATGCAGAAAAAACATATTACAATAGACAAACTTGACTGATTTTAATATACAGAATAATGTTAACCTATTAAAAATAAAAATATCATCCATTTCTTTCTATATTATGGTTGATGTCTTTTGTTACTGCTTTGCTGCATAAATGTCACACAAACAGTCCTCGCCTCTTCGTCTAAAACAAAAAAAGAAATTTCGAGAACAATAACACATTGAAGACAAAGCTTCACTACGGGCCACTTTAGATTTGTATGTTTAATTCAGAGAGAAATCCCGTTCCCAGGCTTTTTTAGTTCACCAATCTTAATTAACAGGCGCGAGATAAGGAGCAACTTGCAAATGTGGCCTCGGAGTGTGGTGACTCACCCATAATATGCATTAGAATAAATCCCTTTTCATGAAAATGACATATTTCAGCTGACTGCCATTTCACTGCCAACCCCCTTATTAGCACTGGCACACAAATGAAAGTGCAGCTCTGCAGTGAGTCCCGACCATTAGTTTGTAAAGAGGAACATCCGCATGAGATCTTTTCACTTGTATTTACCTTCGAGCTCTCATAGCTTTTCCAGGAAATATCAATACTTTGACTTTACCGCTTTATACCCCGTCTCTCCCCTTCATGCACTTGCACCTGTTCATCCGATTACACACTTGACACTTGACCTTTTTTACAGGCTAATACGGGCAAATTCAGACGGACTTGGAACACAGACAAAAGCTCCTGCAGCCATTTTTACAGCTTAATAAAACCAAAGAGAGAGAGAGAGAGAGACACGTGTCCCCGGAGGAAACTGTTTCCACTGTTTTAAATATCCAGTCACTTTGAGAATCTCTGAGACATAATAGAGACAACTGTAGCTATGGGAATGAAATGCTTTAAAGACTAATTAACATCCATGATGAATGGCACCATAAAAACAGCCATCAGTAAATTTTCAAACTTACATTAAATAACCTTTACAAGCAGCTGTGATGGCCGAGTGGTCAAGGCGTTGGACTCGAAATCCAATGGGGTCTCCCCGCGCAGGTTCGAATCCTGCTCACAGCGTTGTGAGTGGCACAAGTGACCAAATGAACACACCTCATCCTATCTAGCCACTGTCCTGCATGTTTTAGGTGATTCCGTGCTCTAACACACCTGATTCAAACAGTGGGTCTTTATCAGGCTTCAGCAGAGCTTCCTGACGAGCTGAGCATTTGAATCAGGTGTGTTTGAGCGGGAAACATCTAAAACATGCAGTACTCCAGGACCAGGAGTGAGAGACCCAGCGCTATGCCAACTGCTCCCAGTTTATATTGTAAAAAAGGATTGAGTTAAAGACCATCAGTGATTGGGGTGTGTGCAAATATAAGCACTACTAAAAAGGTTAAACACATTCATCAACACAGCCTCTTCAACAAACATCACTGCTCGTCATGTATAAAAGATGTATTTACAATGTCAACACAGGAGAGGGAGGTTATCTTTGTATATTCAACCAGTTATCAGCCTTGTTGTAAAAAGCCTTACATGAGACTCTTCTTTTACAACAGGGTGGGCAAAGCTTATAGGAGGCCCACAATTAATGCACATCGCTATGTTCATTCAAATAAATGACATATTTGAGTTTTACTAAAGTAATTCTGATTCAGCACGACTCAACTTGGCACGTTTTGCTTTTCCATCAGGGATAGTACCTGGTGTTTTTTTTACTACCTGCTCTGGCGAGGTTTAAAACGAGCTGAGCCGATACTAAAATGTGACTTTGCTCTGACTGATTGGTCAGAGAGTGTTGTCACCGGAAGAGGCATGAGCGCCACATCCGACACAAGAATCAAACTGTAGATCAGTTAAAAAGACTTAAAAATCCTGAAAGCATGCATTAATCTCCAATATTCAGCAAAGGAAAGTCAAAAATCTCTTTTTTAGCAGAGGAGTCTGGTGCATTTAGCACCGAATCACGACCCGTTCGGTCGTATTTCAGTTCAGTGACTGTGTCAGACGGAGTCTGTGCTCCGGTCATGCAGGCAGTCCCGAACGATTCTGTGAACAAATCTTTTTAATCAACTGACTCTAATGATTCAGTTACACCCAAGTCACTAGTTTGTGTCATGTATAAAATGACATCACAGCACAGCAGTTTTATGTAGCCATGCTATTATGAACTGTATGAATCACAAAACACACTAAATAAAAGGAGTCAAAAAGGGTAAGTTCTAAGGGTAAGTAAGGCAGTGTCGGCTCCTTTACCCTGTGGAATCCCAAAATCCTTGAAACATCCCAGGCATCTGTTGTCCTGTGTCTGAGTCCAATTATTGCGATGTGAAATCCCAAATATTAAGTTATTTTTCCTCTAATATGAATAAACAGTAGTGTCATGAGTGGATGAAAACCATAGTAAATGGATGTACTCTTTCACTTGTGAAGCCCAATAAGTATGATGGATATAGCAATTGGCCACTAGGGGGTGACTCAGCTGGTTGCAAAAAAAGATTTACTCCATTTGAATGAATATTACTTCTACTCCTCACTTGATTTATAACGTCGGTAAACATTTTCCTCATCTCAATCAGTCATTTCAGCTCTATTTTTTTAACAGATCGTGATGTCAAGTTTGTAAAACATGTTCCCATTAAGAGGAAAATGAACAATAAAGCATGACAAATACGAGTGGACACCAGTGCCGTTGACAGTTGGTGCCTCTTTCTCATCTGTGAATGTCTGGCGTCGGTGAAATCACAAATCTTGATGCTTCGAAATGGGAATTTGTTTTGAAATAAGAGAGCAATGTTTATTTTTTTAATTAAGTATTTGCTCTATAAAGACCCCACTTTAAAGCTGAGCCCATCCTCATGATGCTGGTTCATGCGTTTAATCAAATATAAATGACATGAAAGCCTCTGGACTGTGAAGTTGGGCTATTATGCATCTGTTTTTACCACAAACCCACACCTTTTATGCAGAGACAAAGTCACTATGATGCCACAGTTACACAAATGTGTGCACATAGGTGATTATGAGAGCGTGTGTTCATGCGCCACAGTATCCATAATGCATCACAGCCTCAAGGCTCCCCACAGATACTGTGCTCAGCTCACAAGAGGCCGGGATTACCAACCGACGCAGCAGAGAAATAAACATCAAAAATCACAGACTACATTCAGCAGTAAATGACTCATCAAGGAGTGAAACTCGTCACACTGATGAGAAAAGGATCATAATTCAGAGAGGCATCATACTATTATCCTTCAGCGACGACGTCTTTTTCCCCTAGCATAGTCGTCGAAGATGACAAACCCCCTCGCAGATCGAGTTCAGCTGCCAGCAGGGGGCCCCGTCCCATCCATGACACAGATACTGTTCTGTTTTGACGAGGGGAGCCTAGTTTTTCTGAACCATCTCACATACACACACACACACACACACACACACGCAGGTTTGTGCAACTATTCTTCTGAGGACGCTGCAGTGACTTCCTTTTATCTTACCTTAATCTTACCTTAACCACAATTCAAATCTTACATCTAAACTTTACCAGTTCCTAAGAGATGAGGTCCTACCTCTTTAGGACCAGGTGTTGGTCTTCTACTTGTCCTGAAAAGGTCAGTATTTATGACAGAAAAATGTCCTGAAGAGGTAACAAATACAAGAACACAGAGGGAAAGACTCTATGTAATCCTGTGAAGGAATATGATGTTGATTTCAAGAAAAGGTTCATTTGTTGCTTGTTAAATTCCCCTTTAATTTTAGATACTTTATTAATCCCCTTAGGGAAATTATTCTCTGCATTTTGACCCATCCTAGAATTAGGAGCAGTGAGCTGCCACACTGAGTAGTGCCCGGGGAGCAATGGGGGTTGGGTACCTTGCTCAGGGGTACCCCAGCCCTTTCGACCTGGTGGGGACGAAGTACACAAACCCAGTACTTGAGTAAAAGTACAGGATTTTACTTAATGTAAAATATTACTCCAGTAAAATGATAGTGTCACAATTTTTGAGGCATCTTGAGGAAAGGAACGCCAGGTTTCACAAACTGTAGTGGAGTAAAAAGTAAGGTATTTATCTCAAATGTTGTGGAGTCAAAGTATGAAGTCGCCCCAAATAATGATACTCAAGTAAACACATACGCTAAAAAGTATGGTAACAAATTACTTGTGACCACTGTAATTGTATTATAGTCTGTGTTTTCAGAGAAGAGTTAGAAGGTCGTCTCAGTTAGGAGTGGGAAAAAAATTGTGTGTCAGTCCATGTGTCTGTCTGTCTGTGTGTGAGTGTGTGGAGCAGTCCATGACCAAGCAAATATAAATTGCCTCTAATCCAGTTATCCACTCAGAAAGTTATTATCCTTGACCTTGGAGCAGGAGATGATGGTGTTATCTTTAGCTGAAGAAGAATCACGAACACTGGCAGCATCAGAAAACAAGTGTGAATTTTAATTTAATTTTTTTGTTTCTTTCATTCTTTGCTTTGTGGGAAGAGACCTGTGCATATAATTCAGCTGTAACACAACGCAGGGTAAATACCAGTTTGACACAAGAAGGAATTATCAGGGCCAAACTGAGAAAGACCAAGACCTGACAGAAACAAGCTGAAAACAAATCAGAAATACACCGACACCTTCACAATCTTTGTCCCCCAAGGGCATTTGTCGTCCTTCACACTCCTGATGTGACCTTTAGTCTAATTACAGCCATGTTTTTGCATCACAAGTGAATCAGCTGCATGTATGCGTGCATGGGAGAGGATGAAGACTTTAATCTGTCACCTCCTGATTCAGTAAGGACAAACAAAAATCAATCAAACCCGCGTGAAGGAAATCAATAGCCTTTAAGAGCTGATCACATGCAGGAGAAGCTGCTGTGTGTGTGAAGAGGAAATTACACTCCTGTGTTTTGTGCTGTGAAATTATAAGAAGGAAGAAGGAAGCATTTATGGTTAAAATATGTTCACAAACCAACAAATCAAATTCCATTTATTCTATAGAAATTGTTTGTAACTTGACCTTTCATACTGAATAAGTGTTGTTGGACAATTAATTATTTCAGACTGCTAAGTTCTTTTGTTTGTTGTTTTTAGAATGACTATAATGTGTACAATTGATTTACTGTGAAACAAATATGACAGAAGTGCTATTAATGGTAAAAGAAGCAGTCCTGACTTGAGGGACGTGAGTTGGAAATCCCAAGTTCTGAGCCCACAATTATATACAATCATAAAATGACGTGTCCCTAAAGAAAAAAAAACCTGGCAACTGCTGATAGGGCAGAGGAGGCAAGGGAAACAAAACAAAGAGACAAAGAGGAAATCGAAATCAGGCACAAGCAAAGTTTCCTGTGAAGTTACCACTGTGGGCGTAACAAGGATCTGGAGGGGAAGACCAGGTGGGTATTTAAGGTAGAGGTGGTGCAGGTGGTAATCAGTGCTGATGAACTGCAGGTGTGTGATGAGAGTTGAGCCAAGCCCAGCCAGCAGCAGGAGCCACAGATGAGTTGTGCCCCAAATCAAGGTCTGTAAACTTTGTTGGCTACATTTTTCAGCCAGATGGTGTCAAAAATGCGGGCCACATGGTTTGTGTGGTGGTGTAGTAGCAGAACAAGTCAGAACAAGCGCCTTTCTGCTTAGAATTGGCTTATTCTCCCCGGTTGTGCCTGGGTTTTCTCCGGTTTCCTCCCAGTCCACTCATATTTCTGCAATGCCTTATCATCTATTTTCCTTCATACATGAACATAATTGACAAAATAATCTACTGAAGAAAACCTGAAACAAGTGATTGAAACCATGGACTCCTCAGGAAACCTGTATTGGCAATAATTTATGTATGTGTTAGGTTAATATATATATGTGTATATATATATAAACTCAGCCATAAAGTCCGGATTCAGATCAAGGGTTTTGACAGTTGTGAAAAACAATACTGCTTACCAACTGTCGGGGGACGCCAAGAGCAAGTTCCATTCAATCGGAGTTAATTTTGCAATCAGTGCAGACTTGGAGACTATGTCAATTTTATATACAGTCTATAATCACAACACAAATTCAAATATCTTCAAATGTGGCTGACTTTAGCCTCAACATGTCCCACATTCATTGAATGACAGAAACTATCAACTTTTCTCCAAAACATACCGCAGGTTTTCAAAAAAGGAAAATTACAACGTAAGTGTGATATGTGATTTAATGATTCTTGGGTTACACAATATAAACACTATAAACACAATAACATAAAGGAGACAATATAGCAGTTAGTGCAGGGCTGTCAGGGCCAGCAGGGTCTTATCTGCTGGCCCTGACAATATCAAAAAAGTATTTTTTTTTATTATTATTTTAAAAAAAAAAATTTTTTTAAATAATCAAATGAATGTGTGTCTGAACGTGTCTGAATTCAATTACTTTTTCAGTATGTTATAATTATATTTCCAGAAAGAATATGGTTATTTTTTGTGAAGCTGAGCTGCATTTTCCATATGTCATTAAACGCATCATAGCTCTGTGGACCTGCTCTCATAGTATTGCTGGCCTTTCATTGAAGCTGCTATTTCCTTTGACTGACGTGTGTCGTCAGCCAATCAAAATGTGATATCATAGTGACAGAACGCCCCAGGCCCAGCGATGTGTCTGGCGCTAGCCCCCGCTGTTGTCGTCAACGACGTTTGCACCTTTGACGGGTTTTGAAGTAAGCTATGGCCACTGCATTAACACCACCGATCCATCATGTTTCTGATCTCCTTCGTGTACTTTTTTTTTTATACTTTTCACGGCGATTGTTTGGAGAAAAGGAAATTATTTCAAGAGGAAGACCTACACAGAAGAGGTACATCATTTCCGGTAGTTCGAGTGTTAATGATAAATTTATAAAAAATTGGTGGTGAGGACAAAACTGTTGATCATTAAGAGTGCCGGGGATGTGTTCCCCGCGTAGCTGACGCCTATGCTTATGTGGAAACTTGTTTTTGTGTCATATAGTGGCTTGTGAAATTGCGGTTGCTGAGTGACATAACGGAAGATGTGGTGGTAATGATGCGGTAGCCTATAGATGCGCAGTGGTGTGCTTGTGCGCTATGGTTGTTGTAGATCAACTGTCTCGTGAATATAGTGCATAATAGTGTGTTTTGCATGTGGTTGTTTGTGCGTGTTTTTTTTTTTTACTGAAGGCCCTGATTGAAACCCCACGGTACGCTACTGATAGCAGTTATATATGGTAAAGTATAAAAAAGTAATACACCCCGTTCCAATTATTATGCAAATTATATTGTTCTCTAATTTTCCTAAATAGTCTATGCAAATGACAGTCAGAATAATTTCCAAGTCTGTTAGAGTGTAATTTGAATGTTATTGAACAAACCTTCCAATGACAAAAACTTGAAATGCACTATTCCAAATTACTATTATGCTGTGATAATAGTAATTGTAATAGTAAATCTATGTGTTGTAAAGAACTGAAAATGGTCATTTGTTGAATTTGCAGCATTAGGAGGTCATATTTACTGAAATCAAAAGCTATTTCAATCAAAAACATCCTCACAGGTCAAGTTACATTTTGACACAGGACTCCTATTTGATAGCAGCTTCACAATTCTTGCATTCCATTGAACTTGTGAATTTTTGGAGAGTTTTTGCTTGAATTTCTTTTCAGGATGTCAGAATAGCCTTTATGAAAAACAAAAAATGTCACTTAAATACAATTTGCATAATAATTTGGAACACGGTGTACATATACATATATATGTATATAATATCTACATAATATAATATGTATATATCTCTTTATATAACACCTATAAAGAGAATCTGGAATAAACTATTTAGAATTTGCTATTTATTAATTAAAAGTTTAAAGTGTCCTATGTCAGACAAAGCAGACGTGTTGTAAAGTCCTATATGGAATTTCCCACATCTATCCTTCGTCCAGTGTGTTGTGGCGAGGGTGGTCCAGTGTCGTACCTCTCCCTCATAACTTCAGAGGTCCTGCTTGCATCCATTAATAGATCCAGCTTCCCTGATCAGCTTATCGAGCGTGTTAATGGTGCAGCTCCCCCAGCAGATTATGGCCAAGAACAGTGGAGGCCACGACTGACTGTAAGAACATCAACGGCATTCTGCAGCCAGTGTTGCCAACTCCTCAGTAAGGAAAGTAGCTATTGTTTGCCCTAAAAGTCGCGAGAAGTCTCTAAATGACGTCATCACCCAATTTACATAATTGCCCATGTGTATGTAATTGTAATGGGTGCTGTAGGTAATAGATTTGTCGCTAGTCACTTTTTTGGAAGTAGTCGCTAGCAGGGTCTGAATACTCAAAGTTGCTAAGCTGGCAACACTGTCTAATCACAGCTTCCTCAAGAAGCTTATATACTGGAGCGCTGTTGACCTTCCACTTCAGTCTGCTGTTGATGTTCAGGTAGCCGTCTTCCACCATCTTTAACCAGAATGCACAGGGGCACACACACAAAAACAGGTCTATATGGACTTTCGTCTCTGTTTTTCCCCAAGGGGCTCTGGCATATCAAAGAGAACTGGATCAGGGCTTGGCGTGGCACTCGGCTCTGAAGATACAACAACTTGTACTGGTGAGCTGCTTGCTTCCGAGTCTGACTCTCTGTTACTGATCAGCTGACTTGGATGCTCTGAGATGTTTCTTGGCTGAGATTCTGCCTCAGCCTCCTTAGTTTTGACTTTCTCCATTAGCTGTAAAAACTGCTCAAAAATCTGGTCTCTCATCGGCTTTTCTGTTGGGGCCACCAATGAAGACACTGGAATCGGTGCAGGTACAGTAGGACAAATGTAGCCTTTATAGGTGAGGCCACAGTTTTGTACGTTTGTATAAACTGCAATGCCATTAGAGCGTAAAGGAGGCATAGGACCACGGTGTACAGGCAAGGACTTCCATTGCGATGGCAGATGACACAACACAAATTTTTGTGTTGTACCTATAAAGAGAAAGCAAAAACAAAACATGAGGCTCCAATTTCAGTTACAAACCATAAAGGCTGTCAGAAGAGGGCAGACCTTCCAGTCACAGAACATTGTCAAAGGACTAGAACAGTCACAGAACATTGTCAAAGTACTAGAACAAATGGCCAACATCCATCCAACTTCCATCTTACACTCCATATGAGGGTCACAGGGGAGCTGGAGCCAATCTCAGATGGCATAGGATGAAAAGCAAGGTGCACCCTTGACAGGCGACAGTCCATCACAGGGCCAACATACAGAGGTGAACAATCATCTAGATTGTCCAATTTAGAGTGTCCAATAAACCTAATCATATGCATGGTTTTGGGTAAAGAACCCACACACACAAACAGGGAGAACATGCAAACTCCATTACGGAAAGGCCCTCGGTCGATCCTAGATCCGAATCGAGGACCTTCTTGTTGTGAGGCAACAAGCCACCATATGGCCCAACAGCAAATATTCATCCATCCATCCGTCCATTGTCTACTGCATTATCCTCCATATGAGGGTCACGGGTCACTGGAGCCAATCTCAGCTGACACGGGGTGAATGACAGGTCACCAATCCATTGCAGGGCCAACAGAGACAACCACGCATTTAACATCAAACAAATGTTGTAGAATTAAGTTTACATACATTACATGAGCCTTTTATTGAGGCTCTATCTCTAGGAGGAACTCTCTGTAAAGGATATCATAGAGACAACAATGATTGGTGATGGGGGATCTTACCTCCACTCGTAGCCGTAGTGTCCTCTTGGCTTGGCGCAGTGCTTGGCTCTGCTGTTACAACACCTTGCGCTGGTGAACTGCTTGCTGCAGAATCTACCGCTGTGTTACTGCTCAGTTGACTTGGATGCACTGACAATAGGGCTTGTGCTTCAGCTTCCTTCCCTTTGAACTTCTCCATCTGCTGTCGAAAGTTTTGTTGAAAAAAACGCCGCTTTGTTGGTGGAATCAATGTAAACACATGGGCCTGTGCAGTAGTGGGCAGAAAAACATAGCCTGCATAGATGAGGCTACGATTTGGTCCATTGTTTGAATAAACTGCAATACTATTTGTATATGACTGAGGCTCAGCATCATGATGCACAAGCAGAGTTGCCCACTGTGGTGGCAGCTGGCACAGCGCTAACTTTTGTATTTTACCTGAAAAGAGAAAGCAAAAACAAAACATGAGGATTCAGAATCAGTGACAAGTCATAATAGAAGAGGGGAGACCTCTGCCAAGGCCCATAAGACACATTATATAAAATCTACACACAAATTATATGGGTTCATATTTGGTTCATGCCCCAGCCATGCACAAAGGTGTGTTGAAATTGTTTCAGTATTCTTTTTTTAATCATGCCAGCACGCAAACCATCAGATTAACTAGTAATGTTTCAACATTACAATAAAGTCATATTAACGATATTTTGTAAAGACAGGACGGACCATCCTGTAGCATCTTACGATGCTATAGAGTGGTCATAATGTTTACCATTTTTACGTGAGGGATCACTTTGAATCCAGTTTCTTGCCTGAGCTTCTGCCGCCTTGCTATTGTTTAGATGACTTGGATGCACTGCAACGTTCCTTTCCCGAGCTTCTGCACTGTTCAGTTGACTTTGATGCACTGGAATGTTTCTTCCCCGGGCTTCTGCTGCTATGCTTCCATTCAGATGACTTGGATGCATTGAAATGTTTCTTCCCTGAGCTTCAGCTGCTATGCTCTTATTCAGATGACTTTGATGCATTGGAATGTTTCTTCCCCGGGCCTCTGCTGCAATGCTTCCATTCAGTTGACTTGGATGCATTGAAATGTTTCTTCCCTGAGCTTCAGCTGCTATGCTATTATTCAGATGACTTGGATGCATTGAAAGGTTTCTTGCTAGAGCTTCTGCTGCTATGCGACCATTCAGTTGACTTGGATGCATTGAAATATTTCTTGTCAGAGCTTCTGCCACTATGCTACCATTCAACTGACTTGGATGCATTGAAATATTTCTTGCCAGAGCGTCTGCCGCTATGCTTCTTTTCAGTTGACTTGGATGCATTGAAATATTTCTTGCCAGAGCTTGTGTCACCATGCTGCTGTTCAGTTGACTTGGATGCACTGAAATGTTTCTTCTTGCCAGAGCATCTGTACTGTTTAGTTGACTTGAATGTGCTGAAATGTTTCTTGCCAGGGCTTGAGCCACCATACTCTTGTTCAGTTGACTTGGATGCACCGAGTAGTTTTGTGCCAGAGCTTGTGCCATTATGCTGTTGAGTTGACTTGGATGCACCGAAATGTTTCTTGCCAGAGCTTCTGCCATTGTGCTGCCGTTCAGTTGACTTGGATGCACTGAAATGTTTCTTGCCAGAGCTTCTGTCGCTATGCGACTGTTCAGTTGACTTGGATGCACTGAAATGTTTCTTGACAGAGCTTCTGTCGCTATGCGACTGTTCAGTTGGTTTGAATGCAGTGAAATGTTTCTTGCCAGAACTTCTGCCATCGTGCTACCATTCAGATGACTTGGGTGCACTGAAATGTTTCTTGCCAGGGCTTCTGCCACTATGTTACTGTTCAGTTGACTTGGATGCACTGCTGTAGTAATACTGGTCATCTGATTTGGGTGTTGAGAGACGTTTCTTGCCTGAGCATTTGCCCCTCTGTTACTTAACTGTTGATTTGGTTGCTCTGTCGAGTTTCTTGGCTGAGCTTGTGCCTTCTTCAGCTGGTTAACCAGCTGAAGAAGCTTGTGTTTAAAGAGCTGCTGTCTTATTGGCTCCTCTGTTGGTGGCATCATTGTAGACATCTGGACCTGTGCAGAGGCTGCTGGATGAATGTAGCCTTGATAGGCGAGGCCACTCTTTGATCCATTGTTTGTATCATCTGCAACACTTTTAAGATGTGGAGGAGGCATAGGACCATGATTGACAGGCAGGACTTCCTTCTGTGGTGGCAGCTGACACACCATATTTTGTGTTTTAGCTTTAAAGAGAAAACAAAAGAAAACATGAGACACCAATTCACAAATGTCCCACAGTTTTGATAGCAAGCCCATAACACACTTATATCACAAAGCCTATACATCACTTTATTAGGTTTCTACCCAGCTCATGCTCCATCCAACCACAAGGGTCTGTGGAAATGTGTTATAGTTTTGTGTTTTTGTTGTTGTTTTGTGGTATGATTGACTAGTAATAAGATTATATTTTATCATAATTGTTTATCACATATTTGATCAATATGTCAGTTAAGAATAAGTCTTGTTTTGTCTACCAACCAAAATTATTCAATTTGAATTTTTTTTTTGTCAAACAACAAATTCACATATAATAATTAGATAATTTTGCATTTAAAATAATGCTCAAATCAATTAGTCGGTTGTCAAAATAGTTGACAATAAATGTAATAATAGATTAATAACCAATTCATTGTTACAGCCCTACTTGTGAGGCAGTCACCTTTTAATTAGTTAAATTTGCAAATCTATTGTAACCTTAAAGTGATAGCCAACACTGACAAGTTGATTTTTTGCATCGCTTTATCAGTGCTGATGAAGTCTTCATGTCAAGACCTGGCTTTTTGTGATATCATTTCAAATTGAAGTACAAAAAAAAATGGATCCCTTCACATTGCTTTCTGTGATTCCTGCTCCAACCCTGTGTTCACCATGATCTTTAAAGTCGGTCTTGTCTCTCAGAGGACTGAAGGCTCCATGAGCTGGGGATTGGGAGCAGGACGATGAATCTTGCATCATCAAGAACCTCCTCTCTGGTGGTGGCATCTCATTTTTTGCACTCTGATTGCACATCAAGGAACACCAAATTTAGAAAACTTGAAACTTTAGATGACAAAGAGCAATTTGTATCAGTTGCATGTGTACCTTTGTAGGCGGAGATTGCAATGGTTTGGGTTCATCTTCCATAATCCTGGACCGACTGGTTGGTGAAACCGGTGCATGCCTCTTCTTTGGGACAACACCTTTCTGCTGACATTCCATCGTAAATGTTTTATGTAAGAAACATCAAAATGACTTCAGTGCTGGGCAAAAGTCTTAAAAGGTAAAACGTCCATCATTAGATTTGTTGCAATTTGTAGCAATGCCATAATGACCATAATGTATAATTACTTCTCAATTACTTTATTGAAACACATCCAGAAAAATGCCTCTACAGATTGACGTGTTAAAGTATTTACTGTGACCTACACTTACACTTGAACAATAGCACAACCATGGCTCTTTTAAACATGGAGCGAACCCTAATGTTATTGGTAAAACCTGGGTTTGTCTTAATATTAATGTTGAAAAATATTCAACTGCTCCGGATGTCATGTGAGTCAGTTCCTATGAACCACCATGTTGGCAGCCTAAGATTATGGCAAAAATGAACAGGACCAGTGCTGGATTCAACCTGTGAAAGTTCACTGTGCACATTAAATCCATGGAGATCAACCAAAACATTGCAAAACTTGACAACTTGACTTTACACAACAGGAAATAGCCAGAGAGGACATTATGACAGACTTGCAGGATCCTGGCATCTTCAACCATACTGATTAAGTTCCCTTCATCTTACTCCAGAGAGTCACTGAAAGCTTACAAGAACCTGGAATGAAACAAAGCAACTCTGGAGTTGTTTCTCTGTGTAAAAAATGCTCTCCCCATTAGCCTGTGTCTGACTGTTTTGGCACCACATGGTCCAACATTTATCCGCCTTCTTCATTTTATGCTGAAAACATCCGGCAAAAAGAGTTGCCTGACATATTGCCTAAAGTGTGTTGCCTACGTCAATAGAGGTGAACAGCTTAGTACCCTGCCAGAGGGCGTTACCTTGGTTGTGTAACATCAGCTACCGGAGCTCTATACATGACAGCTTGCCATATATAAGACCACCCACATTTTGTTCTGTAATGTATTGTTCCATCTACCTGCCCAGGGACAACAGGCAAACAAACAAGCATTTTTTTAGGGTTAGGGTAGGGTAAGGCTTGGGTGGCTTAAAATTAGGGTTTGGGTAGGTTGGTTAGGGTTTGGTTTAGGGTGGGCCTACCTGTGTATTAACTAGGTCCATCTTTGTCCATTTCTCTTTCTGGACTTGGGACCCATTTTCATTCCCCGACATCTTTGTTTCCAGTGCTCCACAGATGTTGGTATCCACAGTAATGTTTCCCTTCTGCCTTTCTTCTAACCTTTTTTCTTAACAAGGTGACTTAGATATCATCCACTTCCCTTTGAAGAGAGGATATTGTACAACCCTATCATCTATGGAACTTGATGTCATCAGCAAAGATAAAGGACGACAAGGCTGGACAAATAACCTCACACATAAAAGTAACTGTGTTTGGAGCTTTGAGTTGTATAGGGCAGCATTATACTGCTCAGTGCAAGGCTTGCTGAAAATTATTAAAATATTAGGGAGCAGTATTGCACCTCTCAGTGTACAGCTTGCCAGAAATTATTGAGGGGAAGACAAAGGACTTGTGTGGCCTGTGCTCGCCATTAAATCAGTTTAGGAAATTCTCAGTTTTTTACTAATTTAGCGATTCATCAGTTCTACCAATATTTCTTGCATTGTCATTGCTGCTGCACTGTTATCGTAGTAGGAATTGTCTTCTAATAATAATGCTGAGGGTAATGCTGCTTCCATTCCAAAATAATACTTCTGTCTGTCGCAGTTCGACATTCCTCAAGACAATTCAAAGCTCCTCAACAGAGTCCTGCTTCTTCAAATCTTTCTCCACCTGACAGAGGGACTTGCAGGCTGACTTGATTTTATATACATATCAAGTTACTGGTGAACATAGTTCTGTAGCCCCGGAAAACTTACGCCTGCTTCTGACACAAACTTAATAAGATCAGATCTAGATAACTTCTGACAAACTTACAACGGCAATTATGTCAATACTAAAAGAAGCAGAGTATCCGATTAACACCTTTGCCACAAATGTGAAGAGGACTGGGGCAGTGAAGATGGCATTCACTGATTTCCTCATATTTTCCTTGTCTGCCCAAGCTGCTGCTCACTCATGCAGATCACCAAAAAGTGCACCATTTGGTAGTCAGCCACTTTCAAGCAATTTACTGCTTTAAAATCCCTCTACAGATTGGTCTTTCATCTTGAAGATCGTCTTGTACTTGTTTACATCATTGACATTTTTTCTTATTTGGCCCCCTCCCTTTGATGGAGGGTCACTGAGTCTCGTCCTCTTTAAATTCATCTGCACCACAGCTCAAGTGCAGCTAAGAGTTCTTCAACCTCGGCAGTGGGAATCTTTCCATTGTTTCCTTCCTGTTTTCCATTGCCTCTGATGACATTGGATCAAACTACTGTTGATCACGATCCTATGTTCCCCACATCTTTTATTATTTTCCTTATTTTGCGCACGCCCTCATCGCAGTTCAAAGCTCTTTATTGCAGTTAAGAGTTCTTCAACACTTGCAGTGGAATCAGTACTTAATTTTTTTCTTTGTTCAAAGTCATCAAAGATCCCTTGCCTGTGAAAACACACAAGGAGAATCACATCCATCAACCTTCCCCTAAAGCCAATCAAGCACAGTCGTCAAAGTACACACCATTTATGACTTTGAATCCTTAGTATGTGTTGCCAGGACATCAAAGCCAGCAATAATGCTGTTAAATGTTCATGTAAATTCTGTTATTTTCAATTGTATACCCCATTATCTTCAAGAAATGTATGTTTTTAAAGTGGTAATGGATGATAGGGATACTCGTATAGGTATGCAGTTGTCATCACGTTGAGCTAAACTGGAAACCACAATGGGCTATATAAATAAAATTCACTTGACGAACAAGCTTAAAGGGGGAGTATGGCCACCTAGTGTAGTGTAAGCAGACACACTTTATTAAATACATTCCCCATTCATGCTTGTAAAGGGCAGTAGTCTAGTTAAATCATATGGTCGAGCTACAGTTGTAAGCAAATCAGGCATTGCATCCTAAATAAAACATACTAAAAAACCTTCATGAATAATGTCACAGCCATATCTCTGGCGTGTTTGTTGCTTATCTCATCACCGAAACTGGCACCAGTCTTCTCTTTTTTCCATTTGCTCTGGACATATGGTCTTCTATATTTAAAAGCGGTGGACTAAAGGACTGTAGGGTATGACTTTCTTGGCAATCTTCCAGCTACTACGGCCTATATCCTGTGTGTCAGTCAGTGTGTGTGCTCCCACTCAATTTGCACAACCTTGGCTCGGTGGGTTTTCATCTGAGCTGTGGGGCCCCACACTGCGCAGAGTCTCCCCAGAGCAACGATAACAACTCCAAATTCTTCCTGAAGTTATATTTCACGCTAATGAATTAATGCACCCGTCCCCATTTCAGCCTTAAAATGTGTGCTCCTCTGCCATGCCTAAATGAAGAATCAAATCAGTCGTGTCATTTGCGGCTGATTTGTCGAGGTCCCAGCTCACTTTCCATCGTTTTCCTCCAGCATGGGTGATGAGACAGCACAGCTGTGTTCCTGCCAGCAATTCTGATAACACCAAATTAAATGCCGTCTGAGAGAGCGGGCCTGATAATATGGAACCACAAACATCAAGCTGACGAAGATCAATAAATTAAACACTGTATAAATTCGCCATCCAACCCCATGTCATTGGCACATCACAAATGAAGAGCGGCGATCGACGACGAGTCTGGGAAAAATGTGGAATTTCTGTGATGTTCATAGAAATATCAATTTATTCCTTAAAATCATATAACAGCTATGGAGGCAAAGATGTACATTTGAAACCCTAATAACAGTTCCCTTCGACTTGCTTTAAGTCTTTCTGAGTTAGATCTGAGTTAAATCTAAACGTGATGTGCGAAGAAACTATTGTTTTCCTTCCGTGGCTTTCCAATAATTTTTGAGAGGGTTAACATGCATAAAAACTCCACAAAACAGGAAGTGCCCTTTAACTTGGCCGTACATTGACCGCTCTGCTTGAAACTTCATATGTGAGACCAGGGACCCACGGACCCACCATGAGCATGTCTGCAAGCCAAGACCTGCACACAGGAAGTAGGTCCTCCGAAAACAAGTCCCCTGTTACTTACTTCATAAATGGGCAAACTCGTCCAAGCAATTTTATCATGCCAACATAAAAAAAAACTGTCAATTTGTACTAGGTTGTGCAGCTTCTAAAGGGTTTGACCAACCGATCACCCCATGTGCTTGTTGAAGGGTGTTCAGAGTTCAGAATGTTTATTGTAGTGGGAATGAAACTGTTTTTAAAGCGGCTACATGAAGGAATAACAACAGCACATTAGGTGTCTGGGAGCTACACGGGCCTGTGCGGCTGCACGTTAGAGTCAGTAGTGACAATTATGTTGTTCTGCTTTGAAAGATGTAGATGTTAGAATGGAGGAAAGCTCAGTGCATTTACAATCACTGGGGCATTTTTTCATCTTTTATCTGTTCGAATAGCCAAGGCTCTAAGGATCAGAAGGTGCAGGTTTGGTTCTGGATGTACCTCCAGGCACCTGCAAGTATACATCTCACTTGTATTCCTGTGAGAGCATCTGTATTCCTGACTCCAAAATAATGTGTGTGTGTGTGTGTGTGTGTGTGTGTATGTTGAGCTGCCTTTTGCAAATCCGTCAGCAGCATGATCTTTTTTCTACCCAGCCAGAGCTAATCGATTCTCCACAGGCTGGTGGGCCGGGAACCACTGCCTTCAATGAGCTGGTGGGTGGATGGATTACTCCATTGTAGTGAGGTGCACGCAGCTAGAGATTTCACATTATGTTGAATTAAAACCTGTAATTACCAAAACAATGGTCTGAAAATTGTGCAACCCTATTTAATTTTAATGATTGATTTGATTTTTTTTTTTCATTTTAAGTCCGACAATAGAGCCACGCAGTTGTAGCCAGACACCAGGTTTTGTTTGAGCCTCAACAATTTATCCACAAGCATGCTGTAATTGGATGTAAACCTGAACCCTGGCTCAAACATTTTGTTTTTAATAATGGAACGAAGGTGAGGAGAACTGCATCATACAGTGAGTTTCTACAGAGAGAATAACAAGCGTGTAACTATTTTATGTACAGCACAAGCTCAGGATAAGACTGCAGCCATAACATGTTGTGATGTAGATGTACACTCACATACAGTAGGTTTCCCATAAGGTAGGGTTGGAGATCCTGGAAAAGCTGATCAAGCATGCTACATTTTGAATTCAAAAGTCAAAAGTCCAAGCCCCTTTCTTCAGACTTCCCTTGGAAGCTACAACTCCAGAGCACAGGAACACACAATGAACTGCGCAGCATCAGTAACTTTCGGTACTTTTCTGTAACTTTTTTGGATACTTACTCAAAGGACATCATGACAAACATGATGCCGATAAACAAACATCACAACCGGTCCAGTAGAAACAGGGCCACCATGGCATCATTTTGCAGCTTTCAGTTGTCGCCACCATTTTTTTCATATAACAGCATTATTATAATAGCAGCACTACTGTTCACTCCACTCTGCATCTGCCTTTTTCTTGGCAGAAGCTTTCCCAAAAAACGTCTTTCAATGCAACCAACATGGCATCTTTTCTGCCATAACGTTGCTATATTATTATATTATTATATTAATATATTAAAAAATGCTCCCGCCCTACCTTTAAGGCCGTTTTATATGGAAATGGATGAAGCCTTTCGTCCGTACTTTGCGTTCAGTCATTGTCATTGTTAACTTGCAATGATGGTTTACATGGCGCAGTACCACTGGAATTCAGACGTATAGACGCAATAGTCCAATCAGTCATGGAAACGGCTATCAGAGCTTGCTGGCTTATCCCTGCAGCCAGAAAACTTGCTGCTGTGGGGGGATGCGGCATGTTTGATTTGAGGGGCTTTCCGGAGAAGTAAGTTGTCAAAAGTCTCATCAGCAAAATCTTCGATAGTCGCTGTGGTTGTTGATGCCTGCAACTTGGTACTTGACCCTGCCCTCTAGAGTAAGTTTTGGATCTTGCTTTAATCTAGCTTTGATGGTTTTTATCCTGTATTGTTTTTATCCTTTTTAGTCGCACTGTGCTTTTGATCCACATAGTCCACATACCTTGACCTTGACCTTGAAGTGTTGCGTAAACTTCCATACCAACGCAAAAGACGCACAGTACCATAAAATAGCCTTTATAGAGCAGTTAGCCTGACTGTAAAATTGCATTTGCGATTTCCCTGTAATTAGTGAAAACTGTTAGATTTAGATGTGCACCACTGACACACACATGAGAAACATGTATTTGGAAACATGACTGTCTGAGTTTGATCAGTAATCTGCTCAAAATTCACCTTGATCTTTCAGTAATTTTGTGCCAGGCTACTTCCACTTGTTCACTGCTCCTTCTGTGAATCCTCATAAAGAGGAGCATAATTCCCACAGTCAATAAAACTAAAGCCAGCCATCAGACACAATGCCCCTGACTATAATCTGAAGGGTTTTCTGATTTCATAATGTGTGATTTTTGTCGAAAATTAAACAAAACACAGTGATGTTTTAACTGAAGTAATGATTCTCTTTTCTCTGCTCACAAACACCAGAGAACAACACTCAAACATGCAAACATGTATGAGATGTATGCTTTGTCGTAGCAGTGATCTGTTTTGTCTCTGCATTTTAAGCATGTGCCTGAAAATGTCGTGCTAAAAGCAGCTTGACGAGGCTAATACTTCACTATGACATTTGAGCAGATGTTCATATTCCAGATGTTCATATACCTCAAAAGTTGAAGTTAGAATTGGGGAATGGCATCACATACAGTATGTGTTATTCTTTGATTTATGTTAGCATTATTGCAAGGTTTGCTGACTAGGGTTAGCAGCTTTGATTTGTCTTGATTAACATAATTATGTATATAAAACACTGTAGCAGCATGAACTTAGACATTACTCTGTTTATCATTATTTTTAAAAATGGGCAAAAGCTACAACTTCATATTGAATGTTACAGCTGGAACACACAGCAACATCAAAAATGAAAGTGTGGACTCAAATACAGGAGTGGACCCAAGTAAAGTTTAAGTGCAAACAAAAGGAAAAAAGAGGAAAAAATGCTCAGCAGAGCAGTTAGTGCAAGTAGTGAAGACACCTGTAGCCAGAAAACACAAAGCAAAATGACTGGGTAATAAAATAACACACAAAACTGTGTCGTACATATATTGACAAATGCTGTAGAGAACAGTGATATCTGGCAGGGAGCAAAATGAAACACAGACGGTGAGATAACGAGACACAGGTGAGAACAATTACCAGCAGGTGTGAGTAATCAGGGGAAAACACAGGGGCAGGAACTGAAACTGAACAAACACACAGGGATACAAGGGAAAGAAGAGAGAAATACTCAATAAAACAACTTGTCCTAAAACACAGAAAACCAAAATAACAAGAATGTCCATGTCCAGATGATCAGATCATGTCCACTGAACATGAACAGCGTGCGGGACTGATTGATTCAATTATGACAAGGGAAGCACTGGCCAATCAGTGGTATTATATTACTGTATACAGTGTGTTGACAGAGCTGGTTCTTATCCATGGATTTTAGACCAAATGTTTGCATTTGCAGCTCACACTGTGATAATCATGAATATCTATGGTAATATGTTAAAATATTCTCTGTTTTCCCGCTGCTCTTCTGCAACATGATGATACCTGCTGTTAATTCTGCTTGCTTTTCACATTGTGTTAACGCACAGTGCTAGACATTGTCTCACTGCATGGGACAATGGGGGGAAGGTGAGAAGGGTTTTAGATTGTATAAGCAAAAGGAGCAAGAGGGGGAGGCACATTTTGTCCAGCAGACACTATGGTCCAAAAGACACAAGGATGGACTGATGAGAATTTCAATCTGACGTGAGATGAGGGTTGACAGTAGTTGACTATCCTGCCAGAATCTTCAAGTCAACCCTTTCCAAAAATACCTTTCATTAAGAATGCATGGAAACTGTCAGCTGTCTGTGAACATCACACCAACTGACCATCAGCCAGTGAACAAGCGCAGAAAGATCAGAGGCAAGAGACCGGCATTGTCTCTGAGCAGTGTGGATGGTTGGTAATAACGCAGGGGATAAGTACGATTTTAACCTTCGAAAAATGTCTCCCGAGATTATTTTGATGGTGCATCAACTTAAACTGGGTGAATGTCACCTCTGTCAAAGCCTGAGCAGGTCTGCATCACCTGCATTGGCACTATAGAACCTTTGGTTTCGGGTCTGTGCCACCAAAACAAAGAACCTTGTAGATTTTGGGTTTTTTTGTCGTACAATTTTGTCGCTCTACATTACAGGCCATTATGTGCAAGCTAAGCGAGCTAAAACACGCTCGTTCTTTTGTCATTTCTTTATGAGATTAGTTTTCTTTTTGTTTGAAAAATAAAAACAATGTCATCATATTTGTATACAATGCTGTAGCATAGGCTTACTTACTTTAACTTTACTCTCAAAATAAAATATCATAGTGTGGATATAACACCCGCAAACAAAAGAACACACAATGCCAAAACCTACCCCTACACCTGCTACCTTTCCTAGACACCTACCCTAACTGCTACTTAGTAACCACCCTTATTCAAACCTTAACCACTGTCCATGAAAATCAGCATTTACTAAGACAAGGACACATCTTTTGTCTCCAATAGGACAAAATGTCCCCAAGAACAGACAAAAAAAAATCGAATTTATTTACTTAGTAATTCAATATCTACATGTTTTTTTGTCCGTTCAGGATTCAAATATTTAAAAAGATCAACCTTGCAGATTGTGGCATCACAGATAGAGCAGGAAATTCAATCAACCTCTTTTTTAAACTCTCATTTTCAAATGTGAGGTAAACGGCGACACGGCCTTCGTCGATGTAAAATTATAACGACTACTTCCTGTCAGGAGCTCTCCTCTTTATCTGCCCTTTTGCCAAGAGCGCTCCTCTTTATTTGCTCTCTCTCTCTCTCTCTTTGTCCTTCGTTCTTCATATTTCTCCTTCTCTCCTCGGCTTGTTCTGCCTGTCTCTTGGTCTCTCAGTAACCTTGTGAGTTTGCTTTAATATTCATGGTGATCAAACCTGAGGGGAATTCAGCTTGTCTCCCTAATTTATGTGAGATAGGCTTCATTATTCACCCACTGATTTAATATGCATCATAGGATCGGTGAGCGAACATATGAGAGAGGAAATCTAAGAAAGCTGCTCTCAGAAATGCTATGCTCTGTGGAGTTTAAACTTCTGAGGGGCTGACTGATGGTTTTGGCCCCAGGAAAACGACTTTATAATCCTCTTTTGTCATTTTCCTGCCCCGCGTTCCCTCTTTCTCTTTGTCACTATCACTATCTCACATGTAGAGACTGATTGCCGTTATCTTTTTGAAACA
Source organism: Solea senegalensis (assembly GCF_019176455.1). Classification (NCBI taxonomy): domain Eukaryota; kingdom Metazoa; phylum Chordata; class Actinopteri; order Pleuronectiformes; family Soleidae; genus Solea; species Solea senegalensis. The sequence goes on from NC_058033.1 coordinate 5,488,948, forward strand.
TTTAATGTCCAGAGACGATGAATCACTCTGACTATGATGTGAGTTACCTGCATGTATACCAGCAGATGCATGCACATGCTTCTGCTGGTAAGAAAGTCCTATTTCTTTGTTTGGGGTAACAGTGGATGCATGGGCAGCGGTGATGCATGGGTCAGGGATTTTTATGACCTGCACCTGCCCGCCCGATGCTTTATGAAAAGTTATTCCAAATTCTGTGTTTTTAACTGTGAGAGAATAAAAACCTCCATCAGTATAAACATCTTAACCTTTCGTGGTTCCATGGCACAGATCAGTGGTGAATTGCCACAAAAACCTCATCTTCCTATGTGTTGTTTGGTCAAAGTTATGATTCATTTTGTATCGCATATTTTGTTTTTTAAAAGGAGTATAGCGATAAATGTGCAGAAATCACAAAATAGATCGTTTTTCTTGTATTTTTGTTCATAAAAAAACGAGCCAAGCCATAATCTTTACGCGGATGTGTTTATATAGTTGGTGAAAATTAAAAATATAAAATATATATATATTTTTCAACAGATTGCAGATTTCAATAAACAAACAAACAAAAACCCTGCACTGCACCACTATAGGAAAAAATAATACATGATGGGAATTCTCAGTGAGTGAGTGAGTGAGTGAGTGAGTGCTCTTCCTCTCTGTTCTTATTTTGCTGGTGTCCCTGACTCCAGAGTCCCAAGATCCAGATTTGACGCCACAGCTCTATTACTATTTGTTTTTCAGTTAGCTGTCGGCAGCTGGACTTGCTGGAGTTAAGTTTGAAGGCGTTTCATCTTTCATCCAAGAGGCTTCTTCAGTTCTGTCCAGAAGCCTCAGTTCCAGAACTGAAAGTCCCCTTTGTCTCCTCTCTCGTACCCCAACTGAGGAAGTCCAGGCAGAAGTTCATGTTTCTTTTAGAGAATTCTTCCTGTTTAAAGGTTGGATTTTTTGTGCTTGCTCATTGTGTTCCTTTTGTCTCTCTATAGTATTTAGAAGGTCTTGACCTTTGAATTGATTTGAACTGAATTCTGTGTGCATGACGTCGCAACTTGGAGGTTGAGTTCAAGTGAATTTTACTGAGAAGATCTGTGTAAAGAACTTCAAACTGTGTAGGGTAGCATGACACTTCTCAGCGTACAGCCCGTCAGAAAGTATTATTATCATTATTATTAGAAGAACAAGAGGAAGAAATCCAAACCCATTGAAATCAACTATGATATGTGAAATTTGGACCCAAAGATTGGTTTGAATCAGACATAATTTAGGGTTAAATCGCAGACAATCCTCAGAGAGAGCGTCATTGCTGTTTTTCTCTCCCTGTTTAAGACGACGAAAGAAGCACCTTTGAATTTGCAATTTGCAGATAACGTGGCTGAAATATTCTATTCAACAAAATGCCAAACACATAAGGAAAGCCATTCATCACATCAAACCCTGTCTTTTCATTTAGTATAGATTTCTTTACCGTTCGGTCCACATTCATGCACTCTCTCCCCTCTGACACTTTTCCTTTGTGTTGTCGTCCCCTTTTCACCACTCCATGCTAAAAGAAGACATTTGTATTCCGCAGTCAGGTTTTTTCGGGCTGCGCTTATCTCTTCACATGCCCTTTGAAAAGTCTCTGATTCTGCATGAAAAGGCTTCCAAAGGCAACCTCGGTCACGCCGCGTGACATGTTAGCAGAGTTCAGAGCGCGGGTTAACTAGACAGCTGTTTGGCAGCACATCCATCAGCTTCTGATGAGAGACGGAGCCTCTGACGCGGCATCAAACAAAGTATGATACTCCCCTGTGTGTACAGAGATAAAGAGGGAGTTAATGGAACACTGGGTCTTGCTTTCAAACATGTCAGAGCATGTAGCTCTAATTTTCTGACACTGTCAGACAGATGTGAGGAGATCGTTCAAGACACTCAGGAACTGAGGTTATCCGCTGAAGGAATACAGACACATTCACAGCTTGTGTGTCAATAAAGGGATTGTGTGATTAATGTTGAATCACTGCTGCTGCACTCTTCCTCTTCTTCTTCTTCTTCTTCTTCTTCTTCTTCTTCTGCATAGATTTAAACACGGTTAACTTGGCGCTATACTCCATCACTGTCACCACAGGAGAAAGCACTCAAAGAGCACAGACCTCCACCAAGGCTGCTCAGCTTCCCACTGCCGATACCAGGCAGTAGGGGGCGTGTGTGTGTTGTGGGGACCTAAATCTGTTTTCACAGCAACATTGTGGAGACTTGTCTTCAATATGGGGACATTAAGCAAGTCCCCATAAGTTATTACAATTTAAGGGGAAGGCATGTTGTGGTTATGGTTAAGGTTAGAGTAAGTCTCCAGGAAATCAATGCAAGCCAATGTGATGTCCTCTGCACCAAAAAACTTAGAAAACATATAAAATTGGGACATTTTGGGATGGTGATGGATTTTGTCTGGTCCTTTTTTGCAGGTTAAGACCTGTTTTTACTCTAGCGGTTAGGGTGAGGTATTTAGTAAGGATGGTAAAGAAAATGAGAAAATATCAAGCTCTTGAAGTAACACCAGTATCACCAACGTTAAAATACGAGCAAAGTCAGACTTTTCGCCGGAGGCAGATTTATTCCTAATAAGATCATCATCTTCCTATTCCTCACATATACTTCACATACTGGTGTAGTGAAATTAGATTAAGATGGAGCGAGAGATAAGGTGACTCTAATTATTATTATTTAATTATTTCTTTCATTTTCTATCACAGTTAAAATTCCTCAGCTCCTCACTGGTCACATACCCTGGTATATACAGTCGAAAAGTATTTCTGATGTTCCTACTTTCCAAGTACCACCAGATGAAGCTCGAGTAACACTGCTGGTGCATGTACCACAGTTTAAGAACCATGGGGCATAGCATATATACAGTACATATATCTATACATATATAGATCTATATATATATAGATATATATATTATATAGTTTCTAGGTTCTGGCACGTCTCTTCTTCATCTCCTCCTGGATAATGTTTTCTCAGAAATGTGTCAGAGTATCACTGCCCACTGAAGCGTGGATCATCTTTGAGCAGCTTCTCTGCTCCGCCACTTGTCGCCGTCTCCGTTTTTCTGCCTCCGTCCAATCATCCTTTCACTCTTCACTCTTCACTCTTCACACTGTGAATGTTTGTTCTCCACTTTCCCACGGTGTGTCGTCATTAAGACGACACACCGTGGACGAGACATGTTGTTAGCCACTAGATTACTGATTATAGTTACTACTCTCTCTCTCTCTCTGTGATTATATAGAGCAGATCAATAATAAATCATAATAATAATCTGAATTATGAGCGTTGTGTGTCTGGAAGAAGCGTTTTAGAACCTGTGCAGTGGCGAGCAGAGCTGCACCGAACTGCTCGGTGGAAATGAGACTTTAGATTGGCTCCAGCTCCCCCCTCAGCCCTCAGAGGATAAGTGGTTTACATAATGGATGAATATAGGCAGAGGGGTCGAACCTGCGGTCCGCAGGCCACATGTGGCTCCCCAATCAATTTCATGCGGTCCTCCACTTTATATCATGTTTTAATGAAAACATGGCCCACGACCACCTCTTCTATGCTGAGGTGCAGCTGCCTGCGAGGGCAGAATACAGACAGACTTCTTCTTCTTTCAGCTTTTCTCCCTTTAGGGATCACCTCAGCTTCTCTCTTGTGTCCTCTCCTTTGACACCAACTGTCCTCATGTCCTCCTTCAAAACATCCATGAACCTTTCCTGTGGTCTGCTTCTTTTCCTCCTGCCCAGCAGCTCCATCTTTATTATTTGTTAGCAATATTTTTATGGTAATAAAAGTATGTATGTATATATATATATATATATATATATATATATATATATATATATATATATATATCATGTTATTAAATGCATTACATTAAATTATATACATAACCTTGTAAGGGTCAACCATTATCTGCTGATTACTGGGGGCCAATTATGGATATCAGCATTTTATTTTAACAATACTTTGGTTTTATAAGACTTTTATTGAAACTTTTCTGAAAAAAAAATTCTGATTTGATTCTGAAAATTTGGACACTCATTGGCCCCCAGGTTATTTAAAGTTTGAAATCCATGAATAAAGTGATCTCCTGTGCAGTTAAGTTTCTTTGTGCTGTGCTTTCCATCACGGCTTGTCAACAATGAGAGGAAACACGAGGAGCTGAAGAGCTGAGAGTTTAATCAGACGAAAGGTGTGGAAACGATGCCAGAAAATGTTGTTTCATGTGGAGGAGAGGTGTCACTCACTCCTGTCTCATCTGCAAACAGATTAATCACTGTCTGCCTCTTTATAATGCTGGACCGGCGACAGAGGACAGGTAATATATGGAGATAAATGAAGCTTCAGAGACCTTTCATTAGACAGAAGCTGATTTTTTGTTCTTTATATGTTATAATGAGATTATACAACGTCATGTATAAAAAAGATGATTTCTACAAGCAAGGGAAACGGGGTCGTTGGTTGTTGGTTTTTTTCCAGAGAAAGAGAAAAATACAATTTACAGAGGCAGCACAGAAACCCTCGCTTCAACAAACAAGTGTTCATTTTATGAAGAGAGTTCTTTTGCCACTTTTTTTTTTGATGGAGCTGGAAGGACGAGTAAGAACAAACCCGTGTGACCCTGACTGTGTGACAAAGCATCAAAGAAACCTGCGTGAGGAAAGGTTAGAAGAAAAACGAAAACAGCACCTGTGTCTGACTTTACCTCAAAACTCTGACAGCCACCGACATCCTTCTTCGCTTGTGCTCAGGAGCTGCGTGGCTCTCAGCAGCAAGTGGCATTTGGAAGGGAAATGTTGGTGAATAACACAATATAAAAATATATGTGATATCTGGAATTTCTGCATCATGTCGGAATCAATCTACACAAAAATATCAACAAAAACAACAATAGATTACCTCGTTCACATCTTCAAAAAATCAAAATGTCACTCTGCTTTGTGTATTATCTAAATCTAAATGATCCACTGTCATTGGTGGATTATGTTCTTGTTTGTATGTTTTTCTTTTTCCTCTCATACATCCAGTGAAAAAAGCCCAGTTTTAGTGGGAATGTGTTTATTCAGCATTGATATTGATGATATCAAAGACAGTGGGAAACACTGATTACACATTATAGAACATTTTCTAGCAAATGCACTCTGTCTGTCTGTCTTCTGACCCTATTTGAAGAATAGTCATTAATCAGAGTGTCTAATCCAACTTCCACTTCCACGCATCCATAGTGACGAGTGACAGTATGTTTCATCTTCTCTGCATCACTTTGGTCCTTTTTGTTCTCAGACATTTAAGTGAAACACTGACACCGCGTCAGCTCCAGTCTTAACACAATGTTTGGACGTGTTTAACTGTAATTATGTGCGCGATTGCACTCCGAGGTCCCGGTTCAGGCTCGACCCACTCCGCACATTTATGCCCTGAACCATTGTTTTCGGAAGGATTGATGGTAGGCACGATCAGTCCTTCAGGTCTAATAAATACTTTTAAAAAATGAGCCGGTAATAAATCCAAGGGCCTCCATTGGATTTGGGCACGCGGCCATTTTTACCCACACGCAGTAATCCATCACTGCTTAGGGGCCACAGGAGTCACATAACAGGCTTCTCATCTTCTCCCCCGACCTCCACACACTGACTTTACTCAGCACTGTGAGAGGATATTACAACACTTCATTAGGCGTCTTTAGGCATAAATCAAGAGCTATACAGAGTTAATGTATTTATTTAGCAATTTAGCTAAATGAAGAACAGAGAAGCTTTTTATGGACAGAAGAGGACATGGTGGAGAGGACATCTTTATATTTTTTTAAGTTGGGAAAGTGGCAACTGTAAAGTGTCCTTTAATGTATACCGTGCTACAGATTGTTACATTATATTCCATATTAGAAGAAGCATTTACCTGGAATATTATTGTGTACGCAAACAACTGCTGTCCTGAGGAAAACCAGAAACTAGCTGCTGCTGCTGCTACTGGATACTGGTTAGCGCTCTTGCCTTTGCAACAAGAAGAACCAGGTTCCCGAACGCCTTTCTACATGGAGTTTGCATGTTCTCCCTGTGTATGCGTGGGTTCTCTCCGGGTTCTCTGGTTTCCTCCCACAGTCCAGTTTGTCTATCGCCCTATGTCAGCTGAGATTGGCACCAGCTCTCGTGAGCCTTGTGTGGAGGATAAAGCGGTAGAAGATAGATTCTTAGGATTCTTTGGGGTTTCACACATGCACGGCTCCGGGCAGAAGTTCACAAACCAAATTTTGAACAGGCCGCCACGTTCACACTGAGACTAAATCAGTTCAGAACCTGATGAAATAATAATACAAATGAAATTGACAGCAGAAATGAAGAACATGCAGGCGTTTATGGAGAAGATATGGTGGCAAATTGGGTGTCACCTGAATCCCAGCTTGCAGAAGCTCAATGTGATCCACCAACAGACATGAAAATGTCTCAAAAAGACATCAACATTTTAGCAAACTCTGTGCCATATGTGACGACACAAAAGCAAAATGATCGAACCAAAAAGAAAAGCCGAACAACCACAGGGTTGTAGGAGGCTTTAACGAAACATGCTTCAAATCCAGCAAATCCGACGAAAGAGACGACAGGATATAAGAAGTGCTGCAGCACATGTGCTTGTGCATCTTGATGACTTGATGTTTTGTGCTCTTGCTGCCTCTGATTCCCTCTTGTCCATCACGGACACGGATTGAGGATCACGTGGAGAACCCGGGGGTCAGCTTTGCCTGAAGACTGCGAAGCTTTTCCTCTTGTGTTGTTTCCTGAAATTAACACCAAATAGATTTCTCGGAGCAGAGTGTGTGGGTAACTCCATCATGTTTAGCCACAGGAACAAGAATCCTATTTTATTTCGTTTTATTTTTTTCTCGACTGCCCTCTCTAACTCAGCTGCATTGAGAGTTAAAGTGCAGCCTGGAGACAATCGAAAGCTAATTTAACTTTCTTCATACCTTACACGCAGAACTTCTAACTCGTTCTTTGTGTCTGTTGCCTGATTAAAGCAGGGAGGGAGGGTTTGTTTGTGCATTTTGAGCTGTGGAAGCTGACAGCTCCTCTGAGTTATTGCTTTCAGCTCGGTGAAACATTTCGGGTCCAATTATTAAGCATTCCGTTTCAGAAATCGCAGAGAACCTGCTCTCAGGGTCACTTACTGAACATTTTATTAACGGGATTCACATACTCGTCGTTTTGTCTCCTTGTTTCATAGCTGAAATTTCTGACTTGAGGACGTTCATTTCTGTCTCATTTGGTGAACGATTAGACACTTAATTTTTCTTCTTCTTCTTCTCCTTCTTCTCCTCCAGTTGCAGTCAATGAAGGTTTGCCAGCAGGGGGGAATATTGACGCAGTTTAAAAGATGAATATTTACAGATACTTTCCGATAAAAACCCGACAACACAAGACAGAAGGCCAGGATTTGTTTTGTTTTACTTTTGTATTTTAGTAGCAAAACAGAGCTGACACATTTTACTGTGCGTTGGTCTGAAATCATCATGTATCAGCCAGTAAACAATGTGAGATGCAGTTTTGCTTGTTTGACTATTATTCGGCTAATCTTCCTAACCAGATATCTGCACATGAATGCAGATTTATTCACCATCTGATATCAGTGTGTTCCATCTCTTGTTCTCCACACGGACCGTTTACATCCACATTTAGGTCAATATTTGCTCTGTTATAGATTTAAAAATGAAGATGGAGTGTGACCACACCAGATACCATCACAATATTAAGCCTAATGCAAATATGAGACCTTAAGAATCCACTGGGTATAGTTTGTGTAGAATAAGAATAATGGATGGCTTATACTTACTTACACATCCTGCACAATTCCTGCATGTGAGCAAGTGTCTGTGTTTCTGATCATAATGTGACGAGGATCCATAGATGTGCACTCGTCCACACATCAGTCATACGTGTGTTGGTTTTGGTTGGTTGGTTGGTTTCCAGGACGGTTTCCTCTGCAAACCTTCACCTGCCACACACCAACATGGCTGACTCAGCAGTAGCAGCTGATGAAAGCAGAGCTTCCTGGGCAGTGGGATTACAGTTATTTTATGTGATGCCTCAGCACTTAAACCTTCTGTACCTGGTTGTGGCTCCACTGATAGTACACTTCCTCTGCAGCTTTTTAAGCAATGGCTCAATGTTTTGTTTTTTTAGGTTTTTTTTAATCTAAAGTGCAAGAAGACTGAGTCTCAGAAACACAAGGTTTTAGCATCAAAAATATGTTGTTTGAGTCACTGGTGAGAAATGTTGCTTTCATGATGGAGGGAGGCAAAGATGAATCTCTCTGACAGACAGGGTTTGCTTTTTACTTAGTTCCATGTGTTTGTTTTTTTCAAAACTGTTCGGGGAAATGTGCGTCGAAAATTGGATGTGGGAGGGTCAAATAAGTGTGCTGCCCACTGTCCAAATTTAGGTTTATTGTACATGCACAACAATTGGTACACATGTGTAGGAGGTTGGGATGAAGAAAAAATGACATTAGGACCATGATCCAAACCCAACAGGAAGGCCGCCATCTTGTGTTTGTTTTGTTTTGCTTCCCTGCAGTATTTATTGTTGGCTAATCACTATATTTTCCAACAAATGAGATCAAAAGTGTTTTAGAAACAAACTACCTACCTGAACTGTAAAGGCACAGTGTGTTTTTTGAGGATGTACTTAAAATAATAGGATGTACAGCACTTGTCCTCGTTACTGTATTATCGACGGGATTGCTGACCACAGTTTGCTGACTCATGGATGAGATGAAAGAGTGAGGAAATCCCATTTCGTGGAACCTTCTGTGTTTTTGTTATGATTCTTTCTTCCCTCACAGAGAAGCTTTCTCACATAATTATGCAAACATTTTCATCTGCAGTTCTGCTGTGTTGTTTCTTGGATTGCCGCAGTGCCTCGCCATGCACAGACGTGGGAATTACCCACATGGCACTGCTCGAGGCAGATAATGCAACACAAATACAATCAGACACTCGCCAATTGGCGGCAGTTAGCATCCGTGCATGCTAATTACAAATTTACGATAAGCAGGGATTGATGAAGAAGAGGGTCGTGAAGTGAGATGACGACATTCGATTGATGGCGATGCATTGATGCCTGGTAGTGAAAGAGATGGAGAAAGTGATGCTCCTGGAAACTACTGGATTATTTTAATGCCAATATGCAGCTCATCCTCCACTTTGATGAGCATGTATGAGTGAGTGCAGTGGTGGGATTATGCAAATTGATGGGGGGGGGATTGAAGAAGCCAGCGGATTCCCTGGCAGTCGACTTCAAAGCGGCCGGGAGCGGAGATGGAATTAGTGCTCTGCTTAATCCCACTGGAGGAGGACGGGAGGAGGAGCTGCACTTTATTAATGCACCAGCAAAATCAGAGACAGCGAGGCAGAGGAAGGAGAGGTGGGTTAAAGAAATACAAGAAAAAAAGGGGTAAAGGACGGTTATAGAATGAGAAAGGGAGGGGAGGTAAAGGGCAACGGGAAGCAGACTGGAGGAGAGAATGTGAAGGTGGTGGTGAGGATGAGCAACACAACGAGGAAAAGTGGATCAAAGAGAATTTTTATGACTGACTCAGAAAACTGTGATTTCCCAAACATGGATCTTTTTTCTTTCTTTTTTTCCTGCCAAATCACTGCACCTGATGTTCACTCTAACAGCAAGAGCACGTCAGGACGACAACACAAGCTCAAGGGCAAATCAATACACACACACACCGCAGATGTTAGCCAGTTATTATCAGTAGCTGCGTTTACATGGACACAAATAATCAGAATAAAAGCCTGATCGGAATTAAAATGCTTCGTGTAAACGCGACAATCCACATTCCCTGCTCCGAAACCACACATTCAGAAAGTTTTTTCAGGTTAAGTTATGTAAACGTGACATATTTCCACGTGGAAATGGCTGGAAATGGACAAAAACATGGCGGGAGAGGAACCAATTCTGGTCTGGGAGCAACACAGTTTTCATATTAGAGACTTAAAAGGAGCTCCAGATCACAGGGCAGTAAATTAAATGTGCCCTCGAACGCAGAGAGCAGAGTGAACCACTGAGCCTGAAGCTTCATTACAGAGAACAGAGGAAACAAAAGTAGTGTTTGAAGAACATGGTGCAGATCTGCTTTTGGAGGGAAAAAAGAAAAATTAATAAACAGAAATGAAAGTCACAGAGAGAAAGGAAAATAAATCAGTGATTTCTTTACAATACTTACGACTATTTAGCAGCAGCAGCAATCCAGCGAGGGTTGGACTTGCCCTTGGTCACCGATTCTGTTCATAACTTTTATGGACAGAACTTTTAGACGCAGCCATGGGCGTTGAGGGAGTCCGGTTTGGTGGGCTCAGGATTGGGTCTCTGCTTTTGCGGATGATGTGGTTCTGTTTGCTTCATTAGCCCGTGATCTTCAACAACTGTGAAGCGGCTGAGATGAGAATCAGCTCCTCCAAATGCGAAACCATGGTCCTAAGCCGGAAAAGGGTGGCGTGCCCTCGCTGGATCAGAAGTGAGATCCTTCCACTTAGTGGAGGAGTTTAAGTATCTCGGGGTCTTCTTCACGAGTGAGGGAAGAACAGAACTAGAGATCGACGGGCGGGAATGCTGTGGCGTCAGCAGTAATGTGGACTCTGCATCGGTCTGTCATGGTAAAGAAGGAGAAGGCTCTCGATTTACGTCGATCTAAGTTCCTACCCTCACTTGTGAAAGAACAAGATCACGGATACAAGCAGTCAAAAGGAGTTTCCTCTGCAGGGTGTCTGGGCTCTCCCTTAGAGATTGGGTGAGAAGAATTGAGAAGAGCCAGATGGGTTGGCCCAGGGAATCTGGTTAGGATGCCCCCTGGACGCCACCCTGGTGAGGTGTTCCAGGCACTTCCCACTGGGAGGAGGCCCCTGGGAAGACCAGGACTCACTGGAGAGACTCAGTCTGGGAACGTCTCGGAAGCGCTGAATGAACTGGCCGGGGAGAGGGAAGTCTGGCCCTACCCCTGAGAGCCGACCTTGGATAAACAGTAGAAAATGGATGGATGAATCAGCAGCAGCAACACCACATGGAGCAGAATAATTCAGCGTGACTTTTATTAACAATGGTGTCATTAAAGATTATTGTTATGATTGTCCACCATCTCCACATCTACGACTTTATTACGCCTCATTGAAGTGGCGTGTCACAAATGAATGCGGTTGTGACCTTTACTGTCTATGAGATGATCTGTAAATTATTGCCGCGGATCACGATAACTGCAGCTGGACAGAAACATCTTCCCCTTTTTTCATTTTCCATGTTGCTCCAAGTGACGTTTTCCGACAAGGATCTTAAGCGCAGCTGTTCAGATCGATCGATCAGTTTAACGCGGAAAAGTATTTTTGGTTTTTGTTGGTACCTTCTGGCTAGATCACCCTCAAACTCAACAATGTAGATGGAGATTCGTCTTTGGTGACAAATCAGGACAAAATGTCCCTGAACTAAACAGATTTAGAGGAAACCAGACCAAAAGTTCCACATGTTTACAACAAAATGTAGTTTAAACCCCATATTTATTGACTTGCTGCTCAGGGAAAATGCAAAAATAATTTTTTAATATACCACAGTACTAGGAAACTGTTGTTTTACATAGAGTATTTCAGCCAAGGCTAATTTATAGTATATATTTAGTATATATTTATATATATATATATATAGTAATATATAATATATATTTATAGTTCCTGTCCCTTGTTACATTTTTCCAAAAATGGGTTTTTATGTAATTGTTTTATGATTCTAAATGATGTCATTTATAATAGAAAATATAGTTCATAATAAATATACATATAGTGAAAATGTATTAAACTTGATTTATTTTACAGTCTTTTGGTCAAAGATTATACGATTTTGCGTCAAATATTCAGAACTGAGAAGCAGGAATTGGAGAATCTGCAGTCTTTTTGATTGAAATATATAAATATACATATATATACATATATATATATATATATATATACGTATATATATATATATACGTATATATAGTATATAGTATATCACTTTTTATTCAATAAGCCTGTATAGGAATTGTGAACATTGTGGAGCACATGCACCAGAAAAGCTGACAGAGAAATTAAGAGCAGGTGTTGATCTGAGTGACTGAGTGATGAGAGACAGGTGTGCAGCTCTGTCCAAATTATTTAAGCCAACAGATTGAAGACAAAGCAAGAGCCGTGTGGGACAAAATGCCGACATGCTCTTAAGTTAACCCACATTTCTCCTGATAATGTTTGTTTGGGGGACATTTTTTGTTTCTTGTTTTATCAAGCTTGTACATAAAATTCACCTTTTTTCTGTTTCACTCTCCCACACCAAATTCCATAGAGAAAATCAGCAACTTTAAATCAAGCGACACAAAAGTTGTTGATTCACTTCTGCCTCCACCAGCATGTTTTAATCTATTGTGTGACTTTGGTGTTTGTGCTCCTTCACTGGTATTTACCTGAGTGACACAATCTTACTGAATAAGGCGTCAGGAGACCAGCAGCTCCTGTGTCCCTGTGAGCTAAGAACACTGACTTTCTCTGTGGACTTTTGTGCAGAGAGAGAAAGCAACATAAATGTCAGTTTCCAGCCAGAAAGCTCCGTCTAAGAGTGAGATAACTACATTGAACACGCTCTTAAATATACCATAGACTGAAGCAAGTGTAGAATTTATGAGGTGAAGTCTCAAACTGGCTCACAGTGCAATCTTCGGGAGCTGACAGCAGTTTTAATCCGTCATTGTGTTTATGACCAGGAAAGTACAAATTAATTTAGTCTATAAATTCAGCGTCATAAAAAAAAACTTGTATTGTCCATCAAACGATCGTGAACTATTCATAAAAAGAAAGGGAGCAGGATTCACAGCTGCTGTAATTAACTCAGACAATAACCCAATTATCAAAAAATTAACTGGTGAGTGTTAATTTGCTGTCAGCCGACTGAATTTACTCGTCGGTTCGCTGTTTTGACACTGATTGCCACTTGTGCAGATGTCGCCGATGGTTTAATTGTGCAGCACGAGAATCAAATCAGTGACTTCTGCAAGGTTGTCGTCGACATCCGGCATGAACTTTGAATTTATCAGAGGCCTAGAATCAGATAAGCTCACATGTATCTGCTGTGTTGATAAAACCATAGCTTGGACTCACATTTGAGCCCATGTATTGAAATACAGTACAAATCAGCCTGCTGTGCCACTGACTCTTTGATATACACACGGTGTGATTTATGAATTTGCTGCTGCTTCATAAGCCTGGAAAACATGGTATCTGCATAGGCATCCCCGGAGTGTTTGGAACGGCTGCAGCCGCCTGTGCTTAATCAATATGACAACGTTGATGAATTTAACATAATTAGAGCCACATATATAAATATATATGTGTATGAAATCTGTGGTGTATATTTTTTTTTGTGCCTGTGTCTTGGAGTGACATTGATTGTCCTGGAAAACAAGAAAAATCAATTTCCTGTTGAAAATGAGGCACCTCATGGAAAACAAGGCACTTATCTGTATTCAGAAGAGAGACAATGAGAACGTGAGTGGGTGACAGGGTGAGGTTACCAATACACATGTATGTGTACGTGTCACTTTAGATATTGACAGGAAACAGCACAGTCAATGCAAACAGTGTGTGTGAAAGTGTTGATGAGTGCAATGAGTGCACTCGTGTATTTTCTGGCTGCAGGTGAAGCAGCAGCAGCAGCAGGAGGAGGTGGAGGAGGATGCAGTGAGGATGGGAAATGAAATTACGCTGTCCACTAGCGCCTTCATGTGGTCGTTTTGATGCATTGTTCCACTGTCCTGGAACGGAGCAGACACTGCAGTTAAATGTCTCATATAATCTCCCCAAGGTGAAACTTGACAGTGGAACATTGTGTCACAGCAGAGACTTTTATCTTTTGGCTCAAGCTTATGTTTTTGTGTTAAAACAGTCAAAATAAAAAAAGACAGAGCTGAGTGACAAAGAGGGATCAGAAGATGATGTCATCAGTCTTTCACTCTCACACAGACACACACAGTGTAACATAGACAGTCATATCCAACTGGAAATTACGTGGTTACACTCTAGCACCTAATTCCATAGAGTGTCTGTGTTTTTAGCTTCCACTGCTGCCTTGTACGGTGACTTTATGTCACTAAGGTAAATCCTGTACAAGGATTTCAAATGCCAAAGTCACAAAATGACACATTAAGAACGTTGTGATGGAGGCAGCAGTGGATCAACAAACTCCTGTGTGCTGGGACGTAAAATTGCTTTCATTTTCTCCACACAAGATAAAGCAGAAGATCTATTCTTAGGATACTGTAGACTTAGGACAGTGTACATTTAGGCTAAATCAGTTTTACTTGTGTCCACACTGGCATCCATGTTCCAAACTGGCTACAATCAGCTCGGAGTGATGGTGGCTCAGTGTCTCATACTGTGCTCATAAACTCATTTATTCTTCCTTTTCATTTTAACTTTCTACATCAAGGTGTCACTTTTATAAAACATAGACTGACATTGATTCACTGGTAAAAAAAAAAAAATGTGTTTGATGTACTTACATGTGCGTTTACATTTGCACTCATTGATCACTTTATTAGATACAAATGACATATTACGTTGTTATTGTACGTGACATAGAAGGCCAGGTGGATTGGAAGGTTTTTTTCTTGCATGTTAATTAATGCATGAATCAATCATCATTCCATCAGGTCCAACATTAACATTGCGTTTGGTTAACACTAAACAGAAATGACAGCTCGACTAAAGAAGCAACATCTTTCTTTTCATGAAATACCAACACAGCACACGATCAACAATCCCCGCAGACCTTGTCTGTTTGTTTGTGTGTGTGTGTGTGTGTTCCAGGCAGCAGGAGAAAGAGAGAGAGAGAGAGAGAGAGAGAGGAAGCAGCTCAGGCTGGAGATAATGTAACATACGCTGTACATTACAATGTCTCCATTAATCTTTGCAAACACAGAGCAGCAAAGGTGGCGCAGCGAACATGTTCAGGGCTGTTTGCTTTCTTCGCGTTGTCAATTACAGGACGATATGAGACAGTGATGTGTTTGCTGCTGGGAGCTCGAGACTTCAGCCATTTACTTCAAGCTTTTGATGTTCATTTCTTCATTTTTAACTTGATAAAATTAAAAATGCATGTACAGCAATTCTGAGTCCTTTCTCTGGTTACAATCAACGTACTGGACCTTTTGGAAAAAGTAAAATACAATGGTACAATACAATAAAATTAAATAAACAAAGTCAACCATTGTGTTTACTGACATTTAGTTTTTATTGTGGTCTCAAAAATTACAGCACAGACAAATGAAGCACACAGTTACAATATCCAAGAGAGTATTTTTTGTTTTTAGGCTTTACTGAAGAACACAGAATGTCACAGCAGTGACAGAAACATCCTCATGCACATCGCGGTCTTGTAGGCAGCTTTAAAGCACAATATACAGCAGCGGCAACATCATGTATCTATAACTTCATCTACAGTATCATTACGACACACACTGGCCCTCAAACTCCAGTGCCACAAACTACTGATTTACTAAAAGAAACTGCATCTTTCTTTCTTTGTTTTTAAATAATGCAAAGCTGACCATAGCAAAGCAAAAGATGTAATCAAAATATGAATCGAGTACTGACAGTCACTGATGTAAACAGCTGCATAATACTAAAGACTAAAAAAAGCACTGACATTCACCTCTGTGAGACAAAGATATTTAATACTCTTAAACACAATCAGCAGTGCAAGCATGGCAGTAATATCTGAAATAAATAAAGTGTACAGTTTCAGTTTGTGATGGGAGCATTTGTCGGCGCTGTGAGAAAACACAAGACAAACGCCTGTGGGCGTCACAGAGGAGTGGTCACGTGTTTGTGAAAGACGAACATGGGTTCCTTTTTTGTTCATTTGTGATTGGGTGAAAATCAAAAGTGGCTCAGAGCTGAGAAACAATCAAACAGATGTTTGTCATCTTTGGAACCAGGTAATATGACTCTGATTTGAATGAGAAGAGCTGTCTACCACTGTAGCTTTGCTGTTGCAAGACAAATCTAAAGCCCATTTTTCCACTAACTCTCGCTAACATCTGGCTTTTTTTTGCCGATAAAGACATTAAAACACATAACTCGTCTTGAGTCGTGTTGAGAATTAGCAGTACAGGCTTTATTTATCAAACAGCAGCTTCTCTGTTCATTTAGGTTGATATTACTTGGCTAATCCACTTAACTGTGGTGTACCTCAGGGCTTTATTGTGGGCCCACTCCTTTTGTAATTATACATGCTTTCCTTTAAAGTTATTTTAATTTGAGGACTAACCAAGACGTTTGAGAACATCATAATCTTTTAGGTCTGGGAAACCATAATCACCATTTCAACAAATCAATTAATCGAGTAATTAATCGTAAAAAAATAATCAATTATGAAAATAATGAGCATTAGAAGTACAGCCTTTCAATGGTTCAGGCTTTATTTATCAAACAGCAGCATCTAAGTTCTCATTTAGGTTGGTATTCTTTGGCTATTCCACTTAACTGTGGTGTAACTCAGGGCTCCACCTTGGGCCCACTCCTTATCCTTAATATACATACTTCAATTGGGGTCCTTTTTTAAACTATTTTGATAATTGATTCATCAGCTTCCTATGAATACTATCTGGTCTCTTGGCTCGAAAAAATAAATAAATCATAAAACAGACTTATTTTAGTTTGACAACTAAACAAGACGTTTGGGAACGTCATCATTTCTCAATTTGAAAAACGATAATCCCCATTTTTCAACATTTTCTAACATTCGATGTTGACCAAACAACAAATCAATAATCAAGAAACTACTCACCAGAAATAATTGTTATTTGCAGCCCTGATCTCCTTCACATTGTTTGACAGATCCCAGCTCTGAGTTAGCGAGCACTTAGGCACGCGTGGTGCACATACATCAACACAATTCCAGAAATGTGCAGTGGCGTGAATGTAAATTATTGCTTTGGCTGATACAACAGTGGACACAGTGTCACATTCAATGAATTAAAGTAGAAGCAAACAATCATGGATGTGAAAAACATTCGTAAAAGAACATACTTTATGTGCATGGGGCTCAAAAAAGGCAAACGCTGTTGTAATCCCGTAAAAAAAAAAGGTTCATATTATAGTATTTTTTAAATACTTCTACCGCGTGTAAACATGTGCATAAGAAATAATGTCAAAATATTAAAGGAGAAGAAACTCTTTTAGTGTCCAATGTTGGAAACAATGCCGCCAAATGCTACAGTGCAACCAAACAAGTTTAAGTATTTATTTAAAGTATTTATGAACAGCTTTTCTTTTTTTTCTCTTTTTTTACAGGTTTACAAGAAACAAAATGCTGCTCTAATTTTAAACTCTCCACATTCCACGATTTGGCAAAAGGTAGAAATCTTAGGTGTAAATGTCGGTATAATAAGTACCTAAAATACAATCTATAATACTCGCTGCCATATACAAAGTTAAGAGATGAACTGACTCTGATGTTTGATTGCTTTTGATTGAATCAGCGCAACTCAATGTGATCTAAATCTTCTTCTAAACTAATATATGTATATTTATAGCTCTTCACTTTGAATTAAAAACTTGTTTTTGACACATATCAACCTCTTATAGCCTGTGGTGACAACGGTCAATATTTTGGGGCTCCAAACTGAGCTGTTTTCCCCAAATACAATTTTATTTTTCACAACTGTCAAGTTTTTGGCCAAGTGTGTTGGGGAAACTTTTTACCGGGTACTTTAGATTATTTTTGTAATGTAAAAAGTAAACAGTTAAAGTACTCAAGTTATTTAGTTGCTTATTTTTAAGTAATCTGTTGCTTTTATTTTGCTGCGATTTATTCCTGCACATTTTTGCAACAGGAAAGTAAAATCAGCCAAGTCGGTTGCACAGATTTCTGCAGTTCAGCCGTCAAGAGCGGAAAGTTGTACCTTTTCTTTAAAAAAGCACAAGAATATCACAGTAAAATGAAAGTTGAGCTCATGTAAAATGAACCTGTCACTGCAACAAAGAGATTAAGTTATTTGTAAATTAACTTTCCCCAACACTGTTGGCTGACAATTATGAACAAGTCTCTGCGGCCGCTGACTCAGTCGAGCGAACCAGATGGAAACGACTTTTACTTCCTCTAGATAACCAAGTTGAATAAAGTGATCGTTTTCTTGGAGCTTCACCAGGACGATAACCGATACAAGGACGCTACGAACAAGCCTGCTCAAATAAGATTGGTCAAACTAGCCCAAATATCCCTTGCCTAAAGATTCTCCATATTCACACACAAATCAGTTATTAGAGGTTAACGACCAGCTTTAACTGCCAGAATACAATACTGAGCTGATGAGCGATTGGATTTGGAAAACTCAAGTTTGGTTTGTTAAATAAATGACTAAACTGAGGTGTAACGGCTGTGATACAATCAATCATGAACCATTAAAGCAACGTGAAACAGGAAATTAATGCGTGTGTGTGTGTGTGTGTGTGTGTGTGTGAGATGTGGTGACGCAGTGGTGCGGTGGCGCGGCCTCCTCATGCAGAGCTACAATCGCTATGGTCATCTCTGATGCTGGTGGTCTAACGGTGCAGTGAAGGCGTAGAGGCAGTGTGTGTGTGCGTGTGTGTGTGAGCTGTTGGCAGTGACGCGACATGACGTGTTAGCTGGGACGAGGTGGGCGGAGCAGAGGAAAGAGAGACGTCTCCCCCAGATGTGTCCAGCTGTTTCAGGAACCATCTCTGTTTGAGTGTAAAGGGTTTTGGGACTGGCGGACACCTGGGGGATAACTGGGTTCTGTAGGGACATGTGGGGTTCAGTGTGGGGGTCTGGACTGTGTGTGTGTGTGTGTGTGTGTGTGTGTGTGTGTGTGTTTAGAGGTTAACCAGGTGGAGGTCAGAGGCGGAGAAGTGGGGACACAGAGCCATGTCTGGGTTCTTCAGCTGCCGCAGGATCCTCCTGTGGAACTTGGAGCGGACCCGGTTGAACTCCATGATGTCGCTGGGATCCTCCTCGATCCAGAACCGGTGGAACTCCTGCATCAGGTAACCTGACGAGGACAAGAGGGAAATAAAGATTTACTTTTGTAACTCTTTACATTACGGTACATTAACTATACAGCAATAATTTTGCTATATGAGTATTATTATATGAGTAAATTGCATTAGGAATCTTATTCCTCATGCAAATCCCAGCTTGGTAATAAAAGTGCAGTAATATGAAGATGATATTATATTATACATAATAATATTTCAGTAGTATCATGTTATTTCCAGAGTAATATCCAGGTAAAAGCTTGGTAATAACCATACTGTACTTTTATGTTAAATCTTACATTATTATTATTTTATATTAATGTATCAAACAACAGCAGACAGATAATGGTAATGCCCTTTCTTTTCAAATCTTATTTTTTACAAAGCACTAGTAGAAATAAGATAAATACATTATTTATCTTATTTAATATTAGATTTTTTTTTTCTTTTTCATTTCAATGTGAATATGTTTGAATTTATATTACTATTGACTCTTTCATCATCCCATGAACATAAACAACTGATTTAATAATCAAAGAAATTAGTCGGATTGAGTCATCTGTGTTTCCACTGTGTTCTGCTGCCCCCAAGTGGACAAAATATCAGTAACTGTTGACTTGAGCCCGGCTGTCGTATTATTATTGTATGTAATATGCAGTTAAAGTCAAATATGCAACAGAAACTGCTGCTGCTCATTTGCACAAATAACACAATTACACAACATTTTCTGAACCAAATTGTGGAAACTTGTTACCTTTTATGCAGCTCCACACACACTTATACATACATATATGTATTCTATATTATATATAATGATATGAGAAGGTGGGTCAGACTCACAGAAGGTTTGCTGGAACTGCAGCAGACTGGGCATCTCTGGTGCCACGTTGTACAGGTGAGTCTTCAGAGCTCCACTCACCAGCAGAGCGTGAGTCAGGTCTGTGATGTTGATGCCCACGATGGCAAAGGAATAACTGTAAGAGTGAGATGAACAAGTTTCAATAAAGATTCATATTAATTTTTACATGTTTGTTTGATTATTTTACAAGGAGAAAGTGTTTTATAGCAGCTTTAAAAACCTCATGAGGATCATAGTTAAAGATGGAAAGGTCAGTGTTTATGACAGAAACACACACACACACTTACCCGATAGCTTTGTCAAGGTTCTTCTGTTCCCACTCAGCCTTGTCAATCTCACTATGAAGGACAAACACACTGAGTCACTTTCAGCAAAATCACATTTTAGAAACTTTGTGCAAGAAACATCATCTAAAAAAATGACAAAGCTATGAATGGAGCAAAAAATAAACAAATGAATAAATAAACAAAGCATGTGAATAAAAGAATACCTCTGCTTTGGGTGTGAGCTCCTGAACAGTGCATGAAAAAGACGGGGGGTGGAGACAAAGAAAAGAAAAAAAGAAGAAGGAGAAGTAGAATCTTCATTTGTGAAATGAGACAGCTCATGATGTTATGCCAGTGAATAACCAGCGGGGGGGCAGCAGCGGTGCTCGATACAAAAATTATTCAGTGAAATAAAAGAAGCTGTGCAGATGAAGAGAAATCAGCAGAATATGACAAATGCATGAGTCATGGATATTTAAAGGACATTTTCAGTTTCTACAAGACATTTTCAAAGTTGTATTAGGTGTTTTAGGCCACTAGGGGGCAGCAGAACAATCTGGAAAAAAAACTTTCTTTATTTGATGAAATAAAACATTTATAATTGTTAGCAAACAGTTGCCTATTTACATACAAGAGCCAGGACAACATTTTATTAATAATTATTATTTCAGCTCTGTTTTCGTGTCCAACACTGAAAATAATAAGTTACTAAATGAAAGAACAGAGATTGGTTGAGGTCAGCTGACGTGAGCTCACTAATTCACTTGTTCATCAGTACAACTGCGTTTTCTGTGTGTTTGTGTGTCTTTATGAATACATGATGAGTGTTGGACAATAGTGAATAAATAAATAATACATAATGCACACTGTGGTTTCTGTCTTTTCTATCTAATGTTCTTTATATGCAGAGCTGTCATTAAATGTCTTAAAGTGACCTATTTTGACCAAATTGCCAAAGACTGTGGAGTAAAAACTGCTTTTCATGTTAAAAATCTAAGTGTAATGTCAGAGGCATCAGTTTTTTGTGGGAATGAAACATAAATTCTTGAATTTTATAGGTTTAAATTAAGGATTGAGTCGATACCATACTAATTATTTGGTCACTGGATTGGATATGGACAAAAAAGATAAAAATGTAAAATGGGATAAAATCCTATAATACATCATGACTGTAAAAATGGAAATAAAGCAGGAGCGGAGTCGGAACATTTTATTTTTAACAGCTATTTAAATGTGTAAATTCATCCCACAAATGTGTTGTTAACATCTCCATGGTTTAAAAACTGTATAAATTATTGTATCAGATTAAGGATGTGGATGAGGAAGTGATCAGTATTAGACATGGAAAAGTGATATTGTGTTGTTTAATTTGTATGGTGCACCTTTTAGTCCAGTGTTGTAACATAAATAAATAATATTTTTTAATTATATTTACACTTTATTTATACTTTAAGCGATTCAAGGCTCGCCAAACTCTTACTTGCCACTGAGTGCTCATGATTTGTTATGAAGGAGTTTGACGTACTTGTGCTTTGGCTGCAGCGAGTCATTGAGCATCTGCAGAGCAGTCGCTTTGTCGTGTTCTGCAAAATACCTGCACGGAAAACAAACAAGGTTTTCATTTAAAAGAAGCAAAAACGCAGTATGTCAGATGTTCACTGCTGTAAAACAACAAAGAGGAAGAAAAAGAAGACAAAGTAGGCGATGTAAGAGACGATGCCACAAAGATTGGCATTTTTATCTTTTAGATTACAACTTAAAGATAACATTATTATCATTACACAGTGAAACACGGTGATGTGTGTGTTTGTTCTTACAGCAGGTTGTGCAGACCCAGCAGGCCCATGCCTCTGAAATCAGTCTTTGGATCGTTGCCTTGGAAACCGATCTCACACCACTGTTTGGAGATGCGGCCGGTGAGAGGCGTGTCGGCGCGCAGCTCCTTCCACAGCTGCAACAAAAGAGGGGAACGTTTATTCATACAATAATACATATCTTTGTTTTTATTAGCACTATTTTTATTAGAACAAATGCATGGAAATAATATAACAAAGAATAAAATGTATTCACAAAAGAAAGAACAATGTCATGTATAGAATCTTTCCTTTAATAAATATGCTTTAAAAGGTGATTTCCAACAATTAAGATGTTTGTGTATCAGCTACTTTCACATTTAAATTTTGCTTAAACATGTTTAAATATACTCAAACATTATTATTATTATTAGTCTTATTATTACTGATTGTTTGTTTATCTTTTTGTCTTTATTTGTTGTCTACCTTCATCAGCATGTCCTCGTGCTCAGGGTTTTCACAGTCGTATGGTTCTCTGCGCAGCTTCTCCACCTCCATCACCAGATTCCTGTAGCCGACGATCTGCAGCAGACTGGCCTGCAGGGAAATACTCAGCCTACACACACACACAGACAGACAGACAGAAACACAGAGACACACAGACAAAGAAATGTTCAACACAATCCTTGTCACTGGTTTTTGAATAGAGTCACTTGACTTGCTGTACAGACTGTAAAAGCCCTTCCAGGCAAACTGTGTTTGTGATGTTGGGTTTTACAAATAAAATTGACATGACGAGGGACAAACTAACAAATAAACATGCTCAATTTGTATATGGAGATAATCTCTGTGGTCTAGAGCAGTGGTTGTGCAGACGGAACTTTCTGTGTCAGCCTCTGCTCCTCTCTCTGGTGTGGGGTCCCTCAGGGCTCAGTTCAAGGCCCTCTTCTCTTCATTTCTCTCTATCTTCTTCCACTTGGCTCTATAGTCAGAACAAGGGCCTTTCTGTGTGGAGTTTGCATGTTCTCCCCGTGTTCTCTGCGTGTTCTCCCCGTCCAAAAACATGCAGATTTGGGCATTAGGAGAATTGGACTCTCTAAATTGACCGTCTGAGAGTGAATGTGAATGGTTGTTTGTCTCTGTGTGTCCCTGTGATGGACTGGTGACCTGTCCAGGGTGTGACCCCGCCTTTCACCCTGTGTCAGCTGAAATTGGCACCAGCAACCCTCATGTGGTAGAAGATGAGTGAAATTATGATGCACAATGACAAAAGAAGAAGTTATTATTATTTTGTAAAATGTGTTAATTAATCTATAAAAGTAATTATGTCTCTTATCATTTCTTATCCAAACAACGTCAAAGTGGACACTGCACAGTCATGTGATTAAGAGTCAAACAGACGTTCCCTGTATTTATAGACAGATTCTCACACTAACGCAGATTTAAAGGAGTGTTCGTGTGATGCAGCAAAGGCAGCAGTGTCGGCACTTTGACGTGTTAAAATCACACTAATGTGACGAGTGATGTGTGAAGCAGCAGCAGCAGCGTCAATGTCTCACTGTGGGTTTGTGTCCGGGTTGATCTTCTTCAAGGACATGATGTCGTCAATGGTCTTCTCCACTTTGTCAGGATGGACGCTGAGGGCCGACTGAAGCAGCTGCACCCAGAAACACCACAGAAGAAGAAGAAGGAAGATACTCAGTGTAGAACAGAGGCTCACCCATTCATTTATGAATACTCAGCACATGAATGTTTGTCTTTCTTCAAACAACAAACTGCTTCTGTTGTTAAGGTGCATTGTTACGTTTTTTTAATGTGAAAACTAATGACAGACACACTAGAAAATACAAAGCTGTCCTTTCTGTATAAAACAATTTTAATTACATAAAATTCTATACTATATTTTAGTTTTTGCACACTATATAAATGAAAAATATGTTTTAAGCTGCCATTGTTAAATCAAGATGTTTATATATAGTATATATATATAGACTACTTGTTGAAAAATTCACTGCACTGGCTTAAATTATATATATATATTTATAACAACATACTGATATAAGACATAATACAGTAAATCAGAAAGTCTTACCCCATTCTTAGAGTATCTCAGAGACGATTCTGGAAAGAAAAAAGTAACATTTAAAAGATATTTTTGCTTCAAGGCACAAGAATAAAAGTCTAAATCGTAAATAAATTAATTATAATGTAGGTGAAGATGAATTGAATCCAACATGATGTTGAAACATGTCTGCTGGAATTATCTATCAGTGAGAAAACAGGCTCTCAGAACGAGGGCCCACCTATCTTGAGGGTCCTGCGGGCTCCGTGCTTGTTGTTGTAGCAGATTCTCTGCAGCTCACATCGTCCCGTGAACTTCCTGACGACAAACTTCAGTCCTCGCCACAGGAACTTACAGTAGAGGAAGACGAAGAACTGGGTCACCGCTCTGAGGAGGAAGAGGAGGAGATCAGAGCAAGGAAGAAAGTTTGGGCAGATTTACTCATAGACACGGATCATTATTTCTGAACTGCTACAGTCTGGAATAGCATTAGGCTGTATACAGTAGTTACACTTTAATATTTATTTATTTATCTGCATTGTCCTTAAGGTAAATTACTCTTTTGGTGTTAATTTAACAATAGAATAGTTGCTTTTATCAGAGTTTTAGTCATATTCAACCTTTTTAATGCTACTGTTCTATCATGGATTTGGTCCAAATTTGAGTTAAATCGACTTTTACTTTCAGATTGAAAAACATTACCGTGTTAATGAAGTGGTTTCATTATCTCTCATTCACAGGAGAAGAGAGGAGTGAGGGAAATAAAAAAGAAAATGAAGATTTGACCTTGATGAAAGAGAGAATGAGGAGAAGAAGGAGGAGGGAAGAAAGTGAAGCTTCACCACTTTTCTGTCTGTGCGGCAGATGATGATCAACGTGTGCTATTTTTACAGGTGACTCTGGGAATGACAATGAAGGTGCGTGTGTGTGTGTGTGTGTGTGTGTGCGTGTCTGGGGAAATGAAAAGTGACCCATTAAGAAACTGTGGATTTCAGAGTGTGGACTGAAAAGGTTCACAGGCTGAATAAGAAGAAGAAGAAAAGCCAGAGAAATTAGAAAAACTGCGTTGTTTCCCTCCAGATAAACACACATTTGAAAATTAAAGACTTTGAGGATTAGTGGGGATGCAGAGATCAGGTCCAATGTTGTCCTCAGGTCCTCAAGTTCTGCAACAGCATGTAACACTGTAACAACAGCTGACTGTGGACTCGCTCTTTATACTTTTGTAATCGTATCCTTCAGTCGACCTCATTCAAGTCTATGGTTTCATTTTCATGTCACATATATTCATAGGATTCATTATTCTAGGCTAGTTGTTGGTATTGTTGGTATTGTTGATATTGTTGTTATTTAAATAAACCTCTTGAATCTTGAATTTATTTTCTTTTATATTCTTATTATAACATCCTGAGTCGTCTTGTGTTCTGTTTCCTGTTTTATTTTGAAACTATTACCATTGCCTCTCGTTTCCCTCCTCTGTGATTAACTGATGTGTTTCACCTGTGTATCGTTATCCACCTGTGTATTTAGCCTGCCTGTTTCCTGAGTCTGTCGACCAGTAAGCGTCCTTGCCTGTATTTAAATTCAGTTACTAGTAGCCTTTTTATATGTTTTGTTGCCTTGTGCTTTTTTGTTTCAAAAACCAGTAAAGGGTGGTTTTCTCTTGAAACTCAGACTGTTGTTAAGTCATGCTTTTGAGTCCACATCCAGTGTTTGTTCAGCCTGATACTTCCTCATATTTGTATTTGTAAAACTACTCTGATACTGCTGCACCCGATACCACGTTATGTTTTTTCTTAAAAATAAAGAACCAACATGATGCACAACAAAGGATTTGCCACTAAATATTAGGTATAACTCATTTAAATCTGATTAAAGTCTGTTCCTATACTTTTGCTCACCTAAAGATTCAGAGTTCCATTCCATAGAAAGCTATTTTCTATATGTTGGGCTTAGCCTGACGTCACTTGCTCGACTACAGTCGGTCCAAAACGCTGCTGCTCAGCTTGTAACTGGTACGATTTTACAATTTCACAATTTTAGTGGCACTTCACTGGCTCCCGGTTTGTTTCTGGATGAGTGTTGAATCCGCCATTTTGAGCCAGAGACAAAAAGACGGCATCCACGCAGTGTAAATATCTGCTGTTAAGGACTTTTTTCAGAATAACCACTTCTATGTAGACCACAGAGGAGACTATGTTGAAAAGTAAACCACCTTTAGTCAAATACGACCGATGCATCAAACTGTGAACTTCTCATCCCACCTTGGCTCCTCTAATCTGACTCCATATCACTGTATGAAAGGCTTGAAGATTTAATGGAGATTATTTCCCTGAATGCTTCAATATTAGTGGAATTATTAATGGTTTTATCGTTGAATTCCCCTCTTTCTTTCTTTCTTTTCTGTGGAGTGGAACTCTAGCAGAGATAAACCCTGCTGATGCCGGAGGATTACTGTGAAGCACCATCTTCCTTCTCAATAAAGAGAAGAAAAAACGCTGGTACAGTCATGAAGAATTAATTCCTTCCCCCCATGAGCGTGTAGATGAGAGCGGCATGTTAAACAGGTCAAATCATTTCACTGTCATTTTCTTAACCTTCAAAGAAGTGACAGGCGCATGGACAGTAAAATGTACGGCAGGCAAACAGTTGCAGGTTCAATTCCCTGCAAGAATGGAGACACTGAAACTGACCTCACCATGTGTTTTGGGTTTTTTTTTAGTCCTATATGGAAAAACTCCAATCAATCAATAAAATGTGACAGAAAGTCCTTCATTTTTCACAAATTCAAACTTTTGGGGTCATTAAAAGGTGAAAACCAGATTAGGGTTATAAAGGGTTCATAAGTAATTTTTGGGGTCAATTTTACTAGTTCAGGTAATCTATGGGGTCAATTTTACTAATCTTAGTAATTTTTGGGGTCAATTTTACTAATTTTAGTAATCTTTGGGGGTCAATTTTACTATTGTTTGTGATCTTTGGGGTCCTTTTTTTTAAAAAAAAAAAATGTGCTCTTTGGGGTCAATTCTACACGTTTTGGTAATCTTTGGGGTCAATTTTACCTATTTCAGGCATCTTTTTATTCTTCTTTCTTTCCTATGTCCCTGTTGTCTGACACCCAGTGCCTGATCTGCTGTATGTCTGTGCATTTTCTGAATCTGAAAATGAAACTTTGTCAACCATTTCCCCTTTTTTCCAACTTTAAAAACAAGAAGAAATCAGGTTACATATTGTTAGATGAATTAGCCTGTGAGGTTCTGGGTTTTTTTGAGTTTGTTTTTTATTTTTTTATTTTATTCTCTTTAAATGCAGACAGAGTCAGCAGTGGACTATTAATAGAAACACAGCAGGTGATCTTTGCTGTGGTTCACACACATGTCTTTCATCATGATGAAGATGAGGCCTCTGTAACAACAGAACTACTTTTTACTCCACAACAAACAAAACAGCTCAGCTCTATATCGACTGTGAATAAAAGCCTCCTCACTGCAGCGTGTTTGCTGTTAACATCTCATTACATGTGGATCGATGGTGAAAAACACAGTGAGGCAGAATTCACTCACAATTCATTCCTTCACATATTGGGAATAATAGGATGAACATGTTAATGTCAGAGTGAGTGTGTGTTGTGTTTTTTTTACCTGAGGAAATGCTTCATGTTGTCAGATCTCGTTCTGCTGATGGAGGAAAGGCCTGGAGACACAGAAGAACGTGGGGGGGACAAATCTGGTGAATGAAGCCAGGGGGGCGCGCTCTGCCCGCGGGGACGCGGATCCGGAGCTGTCCGCGGTGCTGGAGGATTAAGGCGCGCGTAATCTGCGCGTTCACCGCGTTTTACTGCAGGTTTTTCCCCCCTGAATTAAACACGGAAAAACGAGGCGCACACGCACACCGAAGGGTATTTTAAAGCCTTATGAACACACACACACATACACATATAAATCATTATTTAACCTTGCAGAGAAGCAGGAGCCAGTGAAAGCCGCCGATACTTCGCACCAAACGTCTGCGCAAAATCCGACGCCACAGACGACAAAATCCATGCATCAAAAGCGAAAATATGATAAATATCGTTGTCTCTTACCGGTGTGTAATAATAACAGATGAATTAAAGCAGAGGCTGTGTCGGAGTGCAGCGTTTTTCTCTTCCTCTTCTTCACTCCTCGGCTAAACAACAGTCTCCTGCTTTTCCTCCATCATGATGACACTCTGCCAGGCAGGGCCGGACCTACACATTCTGGGTTCCCCCTGTAGAAATCGCAGTTATGGTTCCTCCCCCACAAATCTCTGTATCACCCCTGTGTTTTTGTTATTGTTAAGAAGGCCAGTAAAATATTTGGATGATGAATGTTTTTATTGTTTTTACTCTTTTTATTGTTTTCTGTTGCATGTTATTGCCAGTTATGGAAATTAATCTGATTGAGATTATTTAAAATCGAGTTTGGTTGTCCTGTGATATTTATTGTTTTTATTATGTTTCTTTAACTGTTTATTATTATTATTATTATTACTTGCAAATGTAATCTTGTAACGCAAATGTTTAAATAAATACATTAAAAGAAGAATATTCTTTCCTTTTCCTTTTGAAGGACATAAACCAAACATTTTCCTAGGACCTCATATAAAAAGTAAAAACTTGGCTAAAAGAAACTCACATTTCCCAGGTGACACCAACTGTGTTTTGTTTGGACATGAATGAATCTATTGTATATGCACATTATATACAACCAAACGAGAAATAACAAACACAGAAAATATATTCAAAAAATGAATTTATTAGTTAAAAAAAAGAAATGTTTGTAAAAACATCAGCTGACATGTTTTAATTGGAAAGGGAAAGAAAACAATTTGTTTTACAGGATATTTGATAAATTAACAATTTATACTGTGGAAAACTGTAAAAGCATGACAACAGGAAATAAAAGTCAAGTGTGATTGTAACAGAACAGCTGAAGGTTTTTTTTTTTTTTAAAAAACAACGTAAATTAGTATTTTAAAAAAAAGTGTAACTGATCAGTTTCAGGGCAGTAAACAAACATAATTTCTACTTCAGTAACAAATGATGTATTTATGTATAGGATGTAACAAAAATAAGGATTTAAAAACAGATGCAACAGCATGTTGTGCAGTCATGAATAAACAGTGGCACTTCAAGTTTTGGTTTAATTTTCAAAATCATTAAAGCGTTAAAACTAAATCTAATGACTAAATGTACAAAATAACAACAACATAAAAAGTAACAATCTCTTCGCTTCAAAAGGAGAAGTTGATTTTGTGCTTAAAAAAACAAAGTCCAGTCACTTTGTGTCATAGAGCAGCGACGGCCGTGAGCATCTCGGTCCTCGGAGAGTCTCTGTCCGCGGCCAGCAGGTAATCTGCGGGGCTGGGATCGGGCCGATCAGCCGAGGGATCGGCTGGGTCGTCGTCGGGCAGAGCGGTGTACGTGGGAACGGCGTTGAACATGATGAACCCCACGGTGATGACGACAAACGAAATGATGTACAAGGCGGAGAACTGTGGAGCACACATGAGAGTCAGACTTTTACTGCTTTATCAAAACCAAAAAGAGTGAGCAGAGAGCAGCTAGCTGCTGATAAGTATCATAAACTGTGAATGATACAGGACCATAAAAGCTTCAGTATACTCTCAAAAGTGACTTAACCAGAGAAAAGCAAAACAAGCAGTGGAGATAAGTTTAACAGCTGAAAGTGGAGCGGTGAACCTTGTTCAGCATCACTCACCTTGTAGTGGAAGAGGTAAAGGCCACAGAAGAGGCTGAAGAGGTCAGCGGTGAGCAGAGAGAGGTTGACTGCAGTAGCGCTGGTCAACTTCACAACCACGGGCATGAAGCTGTAGAGGGCGTACATGCATAGGGCGTAGACGGCAAACAGCATGGCTGCGGAACGTTTTTTTAAAAAAAAAAAAGAAATGTCAGGATCATGGACACTGGAATAACAGAGTAACTTCACCTCTCTTCTGTTCTGTCGACTTACAAATATGGAGGTCCCACTTTATCGCTGAAACTGCAGCGATTTCCAGCACAGCACTGCAATTTTAAGATACGAATAGTTACGATTATTTCAGGAAAAACTTCAGTAAAAAGGAAAGAAAATGTTTTTTATTCATAGAGCACAGGTCTAGTCTTGGTGATCTGTTGTCTGTTTGTTCATTTACAAGCACATTTACATTTTTACAGTCTGTGGGCGGTGAAGCATGCGACATACGGGATCAGATTTTGACCATCATCACACATCATTTAACTCCAACAAGACTTGCTATTGTTTTAGGACAAGCTGCCAGTTACAGTCAACTGTGATGAGATGCACTAATGTAAATAACAAAATAGTGGTCAACTTTTTTTCACAAAAGACATTGAATCGGTATCAACTGCAGTGGATTTTTACATTACATTACATTACATTACATTAACAGAACTTTACCTATACTGTCTTTTTCTTTGTTGTTTTTAAAAAGTTCTACATGAATATGAGTGTTACATGTAATGTAAACTGAACTAATTTTCCCTGTGACCTGGAGGAATGACAAATTAGAAGTGAGATGACCACAATAACTCACAGCTGCACGCCACTGATGAGCGTCCCAAAGAGTCCCATCATGCCCAGGAACTCCACCCGACTCAGGTTCTTCACCGTGTACTCCTGACACGTGTTGGATACAGCGTAGAGGGCGGCGCTGAGAAGGACCAAACCGTCTCCCAGCACAACATAACTGGCTGCACACACACAGGAGGACAGTAAAAAAAAAAGGTTTTACACACACTGTACACACTGTACACACTGTAAATGTAAGCAGAGAAGGTATTTTAGTTTTATAGCAGTCTGGTGTTTTTCTGAAAAGTTACACCAATGTTTTCATGGGTTATTTCATCATCTGCTACACCACAAGTCACTTCTACGACACAAACTGACTCAATTCTACATTAAGTTTCAATACTTACTGGACCCCTGGTTTCTTTCGGCCACAATGTCGGCTCCTACCATGGCCCCCACACCCAACAAACACACCACCACGGCTATAAAGTGGACCAGCCTATAGCGAGTCTTCAGGAAGAACCAGGAGAGCAGCATCAGCACTGGGATCACGAAACAGTCCAGCAGCTGAAAACACACCGACACACAGTGACAGACACAGGATTTAACACAAGCTTCTTTAGAAGACTCATTGGGTTTGTTGTTTTGGACGTGGCATGAGGGACTGACACAAAGTCGTCATACTACACTTCACTTCCCCGCAAGTCCATAGAGAAAATTTGTAATTTTACATCACAGCAAACAGCAGTTGTTGATCCACAGCTGCACAAATACTTTATTTTGTCAGTTTAAAGTGTGAAATCCTCAATTCAGATTTACCTTAGCAACACAAACTTACTAAGCAAGGCAACAGTAGAAGACCAACTCCTGTGTCCTGTGAGCTAAAATTACTCATTTTTTACATGAAATTTGGTGCAGGAGATTTAAAAAACAGTGAACAGTGAACTAAAGCCAAAAATATATTGTTTTGATAGCATGACACATATTCTACTGGGTGAGTCTTCTGTTAAGTTGCTGAAATCTTTTTTTTTATTTTCTCTACATTTAAAGCCATGTTTTCAGTGATCCAAAAATAGCTGATTGTGTTTGGTTCTGTATATTTCTGTGACATCCTGATAGAATATTGGATTCTTTTTTTTTTTAAATAATGTAATGATATTGATTTCATATTGTGTAAATAATGTTAAACAAACTCCAGCAGTTTGTCAGTTGAGTCTTACCTGGATACTTGTCAGGGTGGTATACTGGTAAGCACGCACAACTGCATAGTTGGCCTCCACATCTGCCAAGCCCATCACCAAATACTTCCACCACTTTGTCTTCAAAATCTGTACGATGTTTCTTTCACCTGCAGAAATGTAAGAGTACGCGGAGGAATGAAGGAGAAACATTTTCATCTTGGTGTTAAGAATTCAGATTTTGTCACAAACTGCTTCTGAACAACAATTTTAAGACATCCATGACCTTTTTAGGTGAGAAAAAAAGACAAATTCATCAGCTTTTAACTGACAGATTTTCTGTGTTTTAACTACTTAGTAGTTTCAATACATAATCTACATGAAATGTAAATTGAAAATGTACAATTCCACACAGATTTTATTGAGATTCATTTTCTGACTGTTGTGTTTCAAAGGGACAGATTTTTGCAGTCCTGTTTGTTTGTTATCCTGACCTTTGCGCGCAATGAGGATGGTGGTGTAGACGAGCAGCAGCAGGGCATAGTTGAGGAAACTCTGCAGCATCGGCGTCTCCACCTTGGCGGTAACCAGGTACTGAGAGCTCACTGCCGTCCCACAGATGAGCAGAGACAACACCTGGCCCATGAGAACGGTCTTCAGCAGATGCCTGCACAGACCGTGGGAAAGAAGACATGAGTATAGATAACTTTAACAGAAAAATACAGGGAATAAAAATGACGGTTGATGCAACTTTGTGGAGGCTGATACCTACATACATCTTTAATTTGACTTGAAATTGTGACTCATTTATCTGAATTGTCTCTTATACTATGTATTATGACTGCATTACACATATTGGTTACACACTGATTGACTAATAAAGGTTTATTTGATCTAATATTATATTAAATAGCTATACATAAAAATAAAATACAAATTTAACCAAATAAATTAATTTCTCTTCAGTAAAATGTACTTATTTAGTAAATGTGCTCCCTTGTTGTGGTGCAACTTAAATTTAATTATAACACATGTTTTTCATATTGTGACATGTAAAAATGTCTCGTGTGAAAGGTTTACCATCAATTCAATTATTTTCATTTGTGGACAAAACAGGACATTTGAGAACATCCTTATTTCAATGTTACTAGTTGGAACAGACAGATGATTCACTCACCATGTGAAAACATCCCTCAGGTTGTAATTGTACAAACCACATGCAACCCTCCATTTCCCACACAGTCTCTCCTCTGCCTGACCCTCCATTTCTTTGTGATCCTAACCCTGGAGGGAAAGAAAAGAAAAATCAAAACCCTGGAGGAAATGAATCAAGTATGACAACATTTGACAGTCCCTGTCTTTATGAGATTACAGAAATTGCAGATACCAAATCCCCAAAGGAATGTCATGTGCTTTGATTAAGATCATATGATTCTCACTAAAATTGTGGTCACCAGTGAGCCTGAATCTGCTACTGTCCTCATAATATGACCACAAAATCCACAATTATACACAAAGAAAAATCCACAATTTCCCTCTAAAACACTGGCATTTATTTACATTAACGACGTTGGCTCTTACAGAATAGACATGTTCACGTTTGAAAGCAAAACAGATGATGCCGATTATATTTGTAGCATCGCATGACTTACATCTTGACTTAAAATAAGTCAAAACATCAATAGATAATGAGCAAAGGCCGTCCAAATATTAAATTCTCACTTTTTCTAAAGTAGTTTGGCGAGTTTACTCTTTTGACAGAGCTTCCTTAAACTGGAACTAGCAAAATAAGAGCGTAATATCAATAAAAGCTGTAGAGAAGGACATAAAAAACAAAGTATGTGTACATACGTTTTTGTCTTCGGTCATGGCAGATGTGGGTAAACTCTCCAGATGCGATTTAATATCATAGTTGTTCAAATGTCACTGAATAAACATCCACGCGTTGCAGAGTCTCACACTGAATGACTCAACCTAGCATGGCGCTGTGTAGCTCCGCCCCCTGAGCCACAATTGGTTGAAATTAAAAGCACATTGACGTCAGTCAAACTTGGTCTGCTGCCAATAAGCATAAAAAGGGAATTTCATCATATTCCATTCATTTTAATGAGAAATACAGCACGAATTCCTCCATTGCATTAGTGTACTTTAAAGAAAACAATTTTTTTGAAAAATATACAAGGAAAAAAGCAGAAAACCCTCATATTTATCAAACTGGAGCCAGATTCACTTTTATTATTAGAGTCTCTATGTTGTAAACTGATGTTGTATAGTTTTAAACTACTTTCATCTTGTTGTTTTTTTTATATATAGTTATAATGTACATCGCCCTGTGAAAGTGCTGCATGAGAAATGAGAAATAATAAATTAAGAACAGGATCACTCTATTTGGAAATTCTGAGACTTTTTCAATATTAATGTTTGTTTTTTGTACCTTTTTTGGCCGCTCCCTCTTTCCACCTTCCGTGTTCACCTTTCAACTATGCTGCTATTAAATAGTTCTTATAATAATATAATAATACAAATTATTTTTTTCTTTTATGCTTTTATGCAAAGGTTCTGTGCAGGTAATGAATAAAGAGTTACAGAAGGTGTCATCAAAATTATTATTATTATTGTTATTTAAAACTTTGATATATTGTATTAATTAGGATGTTTTCATTCCAAATATGTTATCACCCTTGAAATTTACTTTGTCTTCTTCTCCTTAGACCTAGATTCTGCAACATTTAACAGATTTACTTTGTAAAATCAAGCTTCTTTTTTCCCCAAAAAAATGTTTATCATTTGCTGTTTACCAAAAATACACG
The DNA here is from genome assembly GCF_019176455.1 of Solea senegalensis. Classification (NCBI taxonomy): domain Eukaryota; kingdom Metazoa; phylum Chordata; class Actinopteri; order Pleuronectiformes; family Soleidae; genus Solea; species Solea senegalensis. Next base: position 5,523,557 of record NC_058033.1, read on the forward strand.
TGTTTTCCTTATGGCTTGCGTGAGAAAGAATTTGGCCACAACTATCAGGCTGAGAATGAACAATAACAAACTCTGCTGACTGCAAGAAACAATAACCATCCTTGAATTTAATCTCTCAGTCGTTCTCCCAGTGAGTTACTTGGGATTAGAGTTTCCTGTGAACGTTGTTTTACCAGATGGTGCTGACAGTGGAGTATAAACATGGTCATGACCCAGTCGTGGTTACTTTATCAAGGTCAACTGGTAAAACCAGACAGCAGTTGTGCACAGCAGATGTAGTGGTGGTAGTAGTAGTACTCCATTAAGACTTGTGCTTTAATATCGGACGCAGCAAGTAAAGAAAAAGTATTATAAGCTGTGAGGAAAACACACTTCATGATAAAATTAAATGCAAATAATAAATGCTTAGTGAATTATTTTCAAGCTTAACTACGTCCTCGACAGCTTAGGACAAATACTCAGCTTGAACAAAATAAAGGGAACATTTAAAAACTACAACGTTGCATCAAAATCTAACATAATATCAAATAAAATATGCACATGTGGAAACTGGAAAGCAAATATGATTTCAGAGATTCGTTAAGTTATAAATTCTAGATGTTATAATGTATGTACCTCCCCCATTTCTATTACACACAACTCAATTTATAGACTACTTTATCCCCATCACCAAATATTTATTTTTCTCAGTACAATATAAGAATACAAGACATATTATGTCTGGCTTTAAATTACCATTTACCATTCTGGAATAAACTGCTGTTCTTCATTCTTATATTTATTTCAAATTTGTATTTTGTATAGAAATAAAACAAATCAGTTATGTATAGAAATCAGTTTGTTGATTTCATACATAAACAGTCAACAATATTAGTTATTATATTAGTACGTTAAAAGTCCCATATTCACACTTTTTTATTATTATCAAAATAAAAACTGGGTTAAAATGGCAATAAAAACAATTGCAGGTGTTTATTTTAGTTGTTTCTGTTGTATTCTTTCTATGTAGAGTTTGTTTTTGTATTTCATGATGTCTTATGAAAAGGCTCGTCTTCAGCCTTGGTGTAGTTCTCGCGAGATTTTACGAGAGGATAAGTTGAGGGAACATGGCGAATTTGATAAAGGTAAGCCCCCACTTCAATTCAATTATTGTTGTTTAACGCTTGCCGCAGCGCTTGTCATTTGTCCGCCGTGGTGTCGTCGTTTAGCTCCGACATTAGCGGACAGCGCGGCGCACCTGTGCGCGGCTCCGCTGTCAGTGCTGACTTCAGCGGGGAGCAGTGAACTTACATCTGGCTAACATTAGCTAACTGCCCATCAGTGATTTTAGCCTTAACAGAATAGCTGCGAAAACACAGCTAAAGGTGGAGGAAACAGGGAATCACGGTGCTGGAGACGGAGCCACAGCGGGACTCACTAACCCATCGTTTGCTCAAACTGCGATAATTTTTTTAACAATAACCTTTATTTACTTGAGCTCCAAATCCCCCATCATCATCATCTGTCAGTCAGTGGCTCAGGAGGCTAAAGCTTTGCAGCCAGTTGAAATACATGCTAAAAGGCTGCCAAAAAGCAACTGTCGTGCTGTGGACTGACTGTAACTTAATCCTGCTGCTGCTTCCATGCTAAAGCTTAGCTTTCCAGGAACATATGTTAGTCAGTGATAAATAAATGGACAACAGAGGAGTGACACAGCAGACAGGAGTCACTGCTTAGAGAGTAATTCTTCTTTTGCAAGGGAGAACTGTTTATTCTCTGTCAAGATATGCCACATATTAACTAAGTATACCTGTGTTATGGTCTGTTTTTCACTTAGGACTGGGCAATAATTCATTAATACTATTTACATGGTGTAAAAACCTATTCAATCGCGATACATCTATGGTTTTATACATTTAGAAATGTGTGTTTGTGATCTGGAGAAGCTTCCTGGAAGTGATCACCGCTGCTCGATCAAAATCCTCTTCATTCCTCGAGAGACGTTTGCTTTGATTAACTTTAGAAACCTTTTTGTTAGTAACAAATATTGTTACAGTTTTCAGTCGTTTCCTCTTTTCACAAGGACAAACACAGCTGTTGCAACCCTAAACCTCAGACTTAAAACAGGGTTTTAACAGTGAATTATTTATTTGTTGTAACAATGATTCTTGGCAATAAATCTTATACTGTTGGAAAGCCTGTTTATTGTTGTTTTATTTTATTTGTAAGGAAAATGCATTTCTGGGTTTTGCAAAAACATTTCTTAATTGAAATTCAAAGAATAACAAGAATAGATGTTTTGTAGAACAAAGGCTCCCTTCAGTTTGAGGACAAATGGGATCTGATGCGTCCCGTTGTGCTGAAGCTCCTCCGGCAGGAGTCGGTCACCAAACAGCAGTGGTTCGACCTCTTCTCGTAAGTTAACCACACTGAGCCTGCTATTTTTTTTTTTGCTTTGGATGCTCTTACACTGCAAAACAAGGACACTTGTGTCTCCTTTGCGCTTTCACAGAGACGTCCATGCTGTGTGTCTGTGGGATGACAAAGGCCCAGCAAAGATCCACCAGGCCCTCAAAGAGGACATCCTAGATTTCATCAAACAAGCACAAGCTGTAAGACGAGGACCACACTGGATATTTAAAGTTCCACAGTCTGTGAAATTTACACTTACAACTTCACACAATGCCTTACACTATTATCACTGAATAACCAGAAACAGTCCACGGGAAATGAAAAGCTGTTACAGGTGTTAATCAGCTTCCTTTTATGTTTTTTTTTTCTGGCTTAGCGGGTGCTGAGTCATCAGGATGACACAGCATTGCTGAAGGCCTACATCATTGAGTGGAGGAAGTTCTTCACACAGTGCGACATCTTGCCCAAACCTTTCTGCCAGCTGGAAATAACGCTGATGGGCAAACAAGGAAGCAACAAGAAGTCCAACGTGGAGGACAGCATCGTCCGCAAGGTGGAGCTGGAGATTTGTTCTGTAGATGTCATGTAGAGTGGGCTCCAAAACTGAATGTAGACTGACGCTGACACTGCTTTTCTGTTCTTCCTGTGCAGCTGATGCTCGACACGTGGAACGAGTCCATTTTCTCCAACATTAAAAACAGGCTTCAAGACAGCGCCATGAAGCTCGTCCATGCCGAGAGGCTCGGAGAGGCTTTTGACTCCCAGTTGGTCATTGGAGTGCGAGAGTCCTACGGTGAGGCATATAGAGATCAACCCACTGTTTCAGTATCTTTACCCAGAAAGGCTTATATAGTATGTCTTTGAAGACATTAAAGCTGCCTTAAGACATGTCCCAGACATCATCCAGAGGAGCTGTATTTGAGAACACAAATAGACAAAGTCTGCAATAGTCATTTTTTGTCATCTTTTCCCATCAGCTGTCTAGTTAGGCTGCATGATATTAGTTGTTGAATATTGCGATGTCTTGGCCAAACAAAAAAATCAAGGAACAATTTACATTCAGTTCAAGCTGTCTTTGTGAAATGTATAATGCGCAAGTTGACATTGACGTAAATTTTCAATATATACAGCTCGGACATCATATGACTGAGTTTGTTTACATTGCCATGTTGGCAGGAAAAGCTTCTGCAAAAAACAACAGTGACACTGATGGTGTCAAGGCATCAGAGTTCATGGTGCACTTTTTTTTTTTTTTTCTCAAAGATCTTTTTATTGAATTTTAACATTTTACAAAATCACAAAACAAGAAACCTTATCTAACCCAAACCCACCCCTCAAAACACATCATTACCTAGCCAGACACATTCACAAATAAATAAACAGAATAAACACCAACTGTGATTAACTCCTGGAGTGGTACAAGTAACAGCTGGAAGTCGGGTTTTACTCTGAAAAAGTAAAATAAAGTAAAACAAGATAAAAAAGAGAATATATACATAAACATACATACACATATACATATACATATATATATATACATATACACATACAAATCATGAACCCACAAATGGGTCAAAAGCAGGCATCAGGCCAATTTGTACACTTGAAAATGGTAGCATCGAAACAAGAAAGGTGTGAGGGATCCAGTCCCTATGCTGTTTTAAAATTATGAAAGTATTCCAGAAAGGGTCCCCACACTTTCTGAAACTTTTCTTTGGAGTTACAGACTGAGTAATGTATTTTTTCAAGATTTAGACAGGACATAACATCTCTCAACCACTGAGCGTGGGTGGGCGGGACAGCATCTTTCCATCGCAGCAATATTGCACGCCTGGCCAGGAGAGAGGCGAAAGACAAATGGTGCACTTTAAGTCTACGGAGATTGAGCAATATATCATAGAGCCTGACAGACTGAATATATCTGACTCTTATACTGCCCCCTGGTGCTTTTCATCAGTATGCAAATAGCTGGAGTGCACATTATTGCAGATCAACATTCCCTCGTCCTTCTCTGGAGTATAAAACATCACAATAAAAATGTGTCAAATAAATAAGATATTCAAGTTAGTGTTAGATTCTGTATTTGGTATGAAGTGGAATCTGTTGCTTGTGGATTCCAATCACTTTATCTTCTGTCTTTGCTTTGAGAGCGTTTTATGGCAGTGATTCAACTCTGATGTCTCTCAGGATCTTTGGAGATCTGGTATAGTGTTCCTTGCTTGTTCCTGACTGTTTTGTCGTCTGTCCACAGTCTTCTCTTTTAATGACAATAGCTAGAGAAAGGAGAGTTGTCTGACAAAGTTCCTGGTATAAATGCTGCCTGGTTTATACATCTCTGGATTTATACGGCACAACTTCCTGCCAAAATGGCTTTTTTTGGTTCCAGGTGTTGTACGATGAAGCTACTTGAGCTCTCATGTCAGGACACAGCAGGAGAAGAAAAATAATTCAAAGTGATTCACTGGGGAAACATCCTGCCTCTGTCACTTCTAACTCAGACACCACTCATCACTTGGGGGTTTCTGCTGCTGTTGTAAACACTTCTGACTCAGACAATCCTCCACTGCATTCATCACTTTTGTACGGCGAATGTCCAGATACAATTCCCTGACCATTTTCCAGAATTCATGTCAGGAAAATTGTGTTTTGGATTTGATCATCGATATGTTTCCTCCTAATCCAGAGGCTTTTTTGACTCCTCCTGTTTGTTTTTTTCTCTGAAAAGTGAATCTTTGCTCCAACCCTGATGATAAGCTGCAGATCTACAGGGACAACTTTGAGAAAGCATACATGGATTCGACAGAGAGGTTCTACAGAACACAGGCACCCGCCTACCTGCAGCAAAATGGCGTCCAGAACTACATGAAATATGTGAGTCATCGTCATATTTGCAGCTCATTTTGTCCAGTTATTACGATTATTCTAAGTGACGTGATCTGAGAAATAAATAAAATAAATAATTTCTGTCTGTGAATTAATACCTGAAAATCTGCTCAACAACAAAGGCAACACACAAAATGTTATGGTCACAGGACAGATGTTGGAAGTTTTGGATACTTTTTTCAAATGAATCTCCAGACATTGTTGCTTGTTATTTAATTATTACTGTTTTAAATTAGTTTACGTAGAGATTTTGTGGTTTCATTAAGAGAAATTCTTGAGGTTTGATTAACATTTTAGATAATAATCTGACATTTTATAGAACAAGCAACTACTGAATTATTCAAGTTTGTGTCATCATAAATTTGAACATTTCTATTTTTCTTTTAAAGATATACTGTAGCCCGCCCTCTTTTCAAGGTTTATGTGATTATTATTTCAATTTCATGTAAAATAAATGCCTTAAGTATGATAGATATTGTACTTTTTTGTGTGTATTTTCTACAGGCCGATTCAAAACTGAGGGAAGAGGAGAAACGTGCACTACGATACCTGGAGACGAGACGCGACTGTAACTCTGTACAAGCAGTGAGTTTTGTTAATCCACCACTTTTATTCATTATCTGTGTTTTTCTTCTGTATGTTTTCTATGTACAAATAATACATGTATGCCCTGTTTCCACACACACATTGTAAGTCTACCCACAATGGGGGGAATAGTTAATTTACACATTACATTACACGCGCACTCTCTCATGACTTTCTACGAAACTGTTTACCTTGTGTTTTTCTTCTCAGTTAATGGAGTGTTGCGTCAACGCGCTGGTCACGTCGTTCAAGGAGACCATCTTAGCCGAGTGTCCGGGCATGATCAAGCGAAATGAAACAGAGAGTGAGTACGGCAGGACCGCTCCCACCAAAGGCTCAGCCAGCTCAGGTTTGCAGCAGGAAATAGCCCTGACCAAACCTCTTTCCTGTCCCGCAGTGAACATTTTGTGTGTGTTTCCATCACTTCTTGCACAACATAGTGTGTGATGATACACATGAGGATAATCGGAGAGTAGAGGTGCTTAATCCTTGCAAGTCTCACTGATCCTTCAAAAGAAGTTGAAGAAAGGAACAGAAGGATATAAAAAAAAATACTGTGTGAGGTGACAGAGGGACAAGAGAGCACTACTGTTAAAAGAAGAAAAAATAAATGTTATGCTTTTGCTGCCTGTTTATAAACACATTAAGCAGCAATTTACAGAATTCTCATCTTCTGAGTCCTAACATGATCTACTCCAAACACATGGTGCAGGAATTTGAATCTAGGTTTTATGATTGTAATGCATAGACACCTACTATGCTTTAGTCTGGTCAACCTTTCCATGTAACTGGTCTTGCTGGTGCAAGGCACTCCGTTGGAAAGGTCAGTGTAGCCGAGAGTCTTAACGGTTAAATAACTGTTGTGTTTTTAATGACTGTGAATAATGAAATCGATCGCCACTGTCCACATGTGCATTCATTAAAAAAAATTGGTCATCATAGGTGCATTTACTTTGCATGAAGTTACCCTCTGTCGCTTTTTTTTGTAAGACACGCATGGATTTGGATATAATCAGATTGTTTTTAAGCCTCATTCATAGGTGGAAATAAATCTGTAAATCTATGAATCAGATAGGTGCATTTATGTCAGACAGATCAGATATACCCCTGTCAGTGCGACTTTAATTATCACATTTCTCTCTTTCCACTTGTCCAATGGAGAGCAAGTTACATATGCCAGCAGATACATGCTGAGATTTCTTCAAAATAACTTCCCTTTCACTTATATTTCAGCCTTGTAACTATTTACGGGTCAATCTTTGAGCCCACCCTATGGAATGTCTCTTTCAGTTTTAACCAGTGTAAATGCAGATTTCAGATACTGGGTCACTATTGAAACACAGTGAAAGGAAGTCCTCAAAAATGGCATATGGGCAACATATGCATAATTTCTGTTCTCACAACTTTTCATGATCCAGACATAAAATATAGTAAAAAAAATTGATCTTCAGGTGCAAGTCAAAGTATAAATTGATGTTTATTAGGGAGTTGTGCTCTTTGTTGCTTTACCCACACATCATTCTCAGCTAATGCATTAGTACGTCCATATGTGTGCTTGTGTGCGTGTGTGTGTTCTTGCCAGACTGATTTAACAAGTGGTGGAAGAGCCTCCACAGTAATGGATTTTAAAGTAGCCCGTCCTCTGCTCATATGATAATGCAGAGGGCAAATAAATAAATGCTTACACTTCTTTTGTTACAGTCTAACATGAGTATTGAATCAGACTAATGGTTATTGTTTTGATTTGATATGGATGGATTTCTCTTTTTTTTGTAATTTAATCTGTGGAAAATGAAAACAACAGGCAAAACCATCAATATTAATCTCTTTAGATTTTCTGTGTCACTTGTCTGTGTCTGTGTGTGCAATCGTTTGTGTGTAGCCCTTACACTGTTCAATGTGCTGCCTCTTTGGTCTCATTGTGCCTGGATAGTGATAACATTGTGTTTCTCCTCTACACAGAGCTACACCTGATGTTCTCTCTGATGGACAAAGTGCCCAGTGGTATCGAGCCCATGCTGAAGGACCTGGAGGAGCACATCATGAGCGCTGGTCTGGCAGATATGGTGGCTTCAGCCGAGACAATCACATCCGTGAGTGTTAGACCGTGTTCACACCTGATGTTTACTTCTGACACAAGAGATCTGATCACAAGTGGTGTTTGCTTTTAACAAGTCTGACCAGTAGGTCCAGTGTTTAGGGGCGTATGTTTTTGTAGATTAGGGAACACATATTCACTATTAACTAGGTGCTCACTAACATGCATAATTAGCACACTAGCCCTTTAATAGTAATTATTAAGCATGTATTAAGACCTTATTCTACCTCTATTACGACATGAATTAAGATTTTTCCTGATTAAGGTGTTAATACGTGCTTAATAATTACTACTAAAGGTCTGGTATGCTACTTATATGCATGTTAGTAAGCACCTAGTTAATGGTGAATATGTGTTCCCTAATCTAAAGTGTTACTAGTATTTCTATTCCATTCTATTCTATTCTATTCTATTCTAAAATAAATTGTAAAATGTTGAGCAGTTCTCAAACATCTTGTTTTGTTCATATCCCAGAAATCATTAAATTTTAATGATTTGATAATGATGTTATACGGAGCAAAGAAACCAGAAAATATTCACATTTATAGCGCTGAATAATCAGGAAGCGTATCTTAATTATTGAGAAAAACGCAAAAACATTCATATCAATTAATCAATTATCAAAGTAGATGACAATTAATAGATTGACCAAACAAATCAAATAATCAAGAAAATAATCAACAGATTAATCGATTTTTAAGATAGTATCAAGTCTGGCGAGTTTTTGTGCATGGCAAGGTCCTCAAATATGCGATTTAAGAGCAAAAGAGTAGGATGAAAAACATTTGTACATTTATAAACCCTGAACATGCAATATTGTGCCTTTTCGCTCTGCCTCGTCTTTGTCGCAGGACTCTGAGAAATACGTGGAGCAGCTGCTCACCTTGTTTAACCGCTTCAGTCGACTGGTGAAAGAGGCTTTTCAGGACGACCCGCGCTTCCTCACGGCCAGAGACAAAGTGAGCTCAACCTCTAACAGCACAACGTTGTTTCTATTTTTAAAATCACTCGGCAGGTTTGGTTCTTTGCTCTAATATTTCAAACCTCTCCACAGGCATACAAGGCTGTTGTGAATGATGCCACTATATTTAAATTAGAACTTCCTATGAAGCAGAAAGGGTAAGATGTGTGAGACTCAGCTCATTGAATTTGAATGACAAAGGGAAAACACGTTGGACTTCACTCTGTGTTTTGTGTTCTCAGGGTTGGTTTGAAAACTCAACCGGAGTCCAAATGTCCAGAGCTGCTGGCCAACTACTGTGACATGCTGTTGAGGAAAACACCACTGAGCAAGAAACTCACCTCTGAGGAGATTGAAGCAAAACTCAAGGAAGTAGTAAGTCGCACTGAGCCGTTATGTTTTGCTCTAATGTTTTTTTGGACCTGGTCATTTCACAACAGGGGACACGTTATTTTGACGTTGTTCCAAGTTTCAGCTGATCCAGCCTCTTGAGACGGGGCCACTTTGCTAATATATGCACACAAAGCAAGTGATTCACTGAATGTAGACACTCAGAGAAAATCATTACTTTAGTTTTACAAAGTCAGCAGACGGCTGACTTTGTCCAGATAAAACTGGACAAAAATTGACAAATTCTTTCCTATCGCAATGCTTCTTGGCACAGTGAAGAAAAAAGGAGACTTAACAAGATTTTACTAATAATTAGACGTTTATGCATGAAACACATAAAAAAATTATGAATGAGGTCTTAACATTAAGTTCTACTGACTCATCTGTGCTGTAGTTCTCTCTCAATGATGTGGATGTTATTTAATAAAACCACAAACATGAACATCTTTAATGGATTTAATATTCTCTACCAGGTTATTTCACTTTGTCTTCAGTTCAGGTTTTTTTCAGTGGATTGGAAAATCCAAGCACCACATACATGCACAAATACACAAGATAGATTGAATCTGAACCTAATTTACATAGTTCAAAGTGAAAGTAAATCTGGGACTCTGGGTATTCCTCATAACTCCTTATCTTTTTGACACCTGCACAAACCATGATACTCATCATAATGTAACTGCGGATAATCTCCAGTCATAACTGTTCAAATATTCCCTAATGTTGATGACACGTTTGCACAAGCTCACTCTGCATGACTGTAATTATGCGCCAGTTTGTGCTGTGGGAACAATTCCAGCGGTTTCTGAAAGCTGAGAAGTTGCACGTCAAAGCCAACGTGTTATGATGGTAATTTCTAGAGCTGCAACTAACGATTATTTTCATAATCAATCTGTCGATTATTTTCTCGATTAATCACTTGGTCCATAAAAATGTTGATCGGTGTTGGTCAAACCTGGAAACCTGGATGGGCTCAAATGTCTTGTTTTGTCCACAAACCAAAATGATTCACTTTTAATGATTTCTTTGTTATCCAGAGCAAAGAAATAAAGAAAATATTAAACAATCGGAAATCTTGTTTTAATCATGAAAATAGCTTAAAACCGATTAATTGATTATCAAAATAGTTGTCGATTAATTTACTAATCAATTAATAATCGATCAATCTTTTCAGCTCTAGCAATTTCACTCGTGCTGTTGCAGGAAGCCGGCGAATCAGCATCTTTGTCACCAGAGAGGAGGGAGTTGGAAAATGCCTGTCCATAAGTTTCCTTTTTTTGGCCAGGTTTTGCACATTTAGACAAAAACTCCAAACAAATGTTATTTTAAGTATATGTTACACTGTTTAAATTTCAAATTGAACACACCTACAGTGTTTTTTTCTCAATAAAACCTTGTGGGAACAGTTTTTCTTTTCTTTCATTCTAAATTGTTAATACACTGTTTTATAATGCGGTAAATTGTAAATAACTGATATTGAAATTTATTCTGTAAAAATGCACCTACTCACAGGACATTTTCTGGCCCTTTTATGGTCAAAATAAGCAAAAAAGTCCAGACGAACATTTTCAGATTTTTAACTCAACAACAACAAAAAAATCAACTGGATATTGATTTTTAAAGACGTAGTAGTTTAGTTTTCATTTTCATGTATTTTTTTATTCATTAGAAATAATGATGTGTGGTCTTTGCAGTTATTAGTACTGAAATACGTCCAGAACAAGGACGTGTTCATGCGCTACCACAAAGCTCACCTGACCCGTCGACTCATCCTGGACATTTCAGCCGACAGTGAGATAGAGGAGAACATGGTGGAGTGGCTGAGGGTAAGAACACAACGTGTGTGTGTGTGTGTGTGTGTGTGTGTGTGTGTGTGTGTGTGTGTGTGTGTGTGTGTGTGTGTGTGTGTGTGTGTGTGTGTGTGTGTGTGTGTGTGTGTGTGTGTGTGTGTGTGTGTGTGTGTGTGTGTTTGATCTCACTGTAATTAATAATCTGATATGTGTTTGATTGTTGCCACAGAATAAGGATTAAATCAAAAGTGATGTGTTGTTCATTTGAAACAGGAAGTAGGAATGCCAGCTGACTATGTCAACAAACTGGCCAGGATGTTTCAGGACATCAAGGTTTCAGAGGATCTCAACCAGTCTTTCAAAGAAATGCATAAGCATAATAAACTTGCTTTGCCAGGTAAGAGGGAGAGGTCGACCTATAATGGGAAAATCAGGGGAGATGATGACCAAAGATTTATGCCAGTCTTGGGCCATATATTTTCTTTTTTCTTTCTTTTAAAAAATAATATGAAAACAACAGGAATTATCTGTCTCAACAATCCTCATTTTACGTCTGCACTCTGGTGCAATTATATACAGTATTTTTTTTAATAAAAACAATGTATAAACTAAACGTTTAATACTTGGAATAGTTCAAAAACTATATTTATTTATTTATGACTTAGCAGTTCCTGATAAACAAAACAACAATGCATAATTTGTAATAATTGGCCCAAGTGTGTGCCCACATAGAAAACACTGATTTACATGATTCTTCATCGCATATATATGTATATGTATATGTATATATGTGTATATATATATATATATATATGTATAGACTTGTACAGATTTACAGCTCTACATTATATGTGTGTGTATATATATGTATATATATATATACATATATATACATGCATAATTTAGAGCTGTAAATCTGTACAAGTCTGACTCATTTTTGAAGTAACTAACACGTCACCGTGCGTCTCCCTGCAGCCGACTCTGTCAACATAAAGATCTTGAATGCTGGAGCATGGTCGAGGAGCAGCGAGAAGGTGTTTGTCTCTCTTCCGACCGAACTGGAGGATTTGATACCAGAGGTAGAAGATTTCTATAAGAAGAACCACAGTGGCAGGAAACTCCACTGGCATCACCTCATGTCCAACGGCATCGTGAGTGAAACACAACCGAACGAGTTCTTCCTTTTGTTTTTCATTATAATCAGTAAAACTGTAGTCACTGAAAACATAGAATTGAATTGATAGTTCCACGTATCTACATAAATTACTTGAGAAGACACCTTTAACAGATGATCTGCTCGATCTCTGATTATTTTTACTCCCTGTGAAATTAATGTCCTTTATTTGCCAAGATAACTTTTAAGAATGAGGTGGGTCAGTATGACCTGGAGGTGACCACCTTCCAGCTGGCTGTGCTGTTCGCCTGGAACCAGAGGCCGAGGGAGAGAATCAGCTTTGAGAACCTCAAGCTCGCCACCGAGCTGCCGGACGCAGAACTGCGACGCACTCTCTGGGTAAAAGACGACAGATGTAGTCATGAAGAAAAAAGCAGTTTGTTATTGACTTTGTTTTTTTGTTTGTTTTTTTTTCCCCTCCCTGAACTCATCATGTTCTCCTGATTCCCTCTCAGTCTCTGGTTGCGTTTCCCAAACTGAAGCGGCAGGTGTTGTCGTATGACCCGTCAGTGTCTTCACCCAAAGACTTTGCAGAGGGAACACTATTCTACGTCAACCAGGAGTTTTCACTTATGTAAGGAACACCGTGAAAAAGTCAATATACCTCCTTGTCCTTTCCTCGTTTGTTCTCTCTTAAACAGAACTTCTGACCACACAAACGGGCTCAAGATCAAGAAAAAAACATGACTTTGAGAAGAGATAACCAGATTTTAGCCACTTAAAAGACTTAGAAGACTAAAATCTACATCTTTGTCAATTTATCTCCCTTTAAGAAACCTTCTCTGACTGGAAAGTGAAGTTTACTGTCACGTGGGCTGCAAGGATTATTCGAGTAATTGATGATTAATCAATTACTAAGTTAATCATCAAATATTTTGATTATTGATTAATCAATTTGAGTGTTCTTTCAGTAATTACAAGTTCTCAGATATTTATTACAAAGAAATCATTAAAACCGAATAATTTTGGTTTGTGGACAAAACAAGACATTTGAGAACATCATCATTTCCAGGTTTGAAAAGCACTTATCAACATTTTACAGAACAAACAGGATTACTCAAGAGAAAAATAGACAGATTAATGATTATGAAGATGGGTAGAAGGTGGTTGCAGCCCAAACAGTCACTCCCCCGCACCAAAGTCCATAGAGAAAATGTGTTATTTTACATCATGCCACATCGTATTTGACTTAAAGACATCACAGAAAGAATCCTTGCAAGCCCAGTGTGCTCCTTTTATTTTGTCAGTAGAAATAATGCTCCTGTTTGTTGTGTTTACAACATTTATAGTGTATTTCCGTGCAAGAAGAACCGCAAGAAAAACGAGTCTCGCGACTCCAGCTGTGCGGAAGCGGGCGGACATGAGACGAAAGCAGTATAAATTGACAGAGCTGTGTGGTGCAGCAGTAAAAACGGTCCCCCCCTCGTACAGTGTTGTCACTAATGTAATCTATACAGTTCCTGTTTACTTTGAGGTAATGTTCTGTTTTAATCTCACAGAAAAAACTCAAAGGTCCAGAAAAGGGGGAAGATTAACCTGATTGGTCGGCTGCAGCTCACCACAGAGCGAATGAGAGAAGAGGAGAATGAGGGCATTGTTCAGCTCAGGATACTAAGGACACAGGTGTGTGGATGAGTGCGCAGCATGGTGGCGCTGTCTCTCTCTCTCTCTCTCTCCGCTGTTATATAACTGCACCTGCTGTGAATAAATGTTATGCTCTTCCCATTTCCCATCACGGACACTGTAATCCATCTGTTTTATCTGACCTTTTTCCACTTTTCCCACGTCGTCCAGGAGGCCATAATCCAGATCATGAAGATGAGGAAGCGCATCAACAACGCCCAGCTGCAGACAGAGCTGGTGGAGATCCTCAAGAACATGTTTTTACCACAGAAGAAGATGATCAAGGAGCAGATCGAGTGGTTGATTGATCACAAGTACATAAAGCGGGATGAGACCGATATAAACACCTTCATCTACATGGCGTAGCACGACACGACACGCGTGTGTGTATGTGTGTGGACTGTGGTTTCAGTGGATCAGGCCTGATGGACACGAGAGAACTTCCAGGCTTCCCGTCCTCTATTTAAAAAAAGATAAAAAAATAAATAAATAAAAATCACACAAACTTGTGCAGGGAGCATGAATTACAGACTGAGAGCTATTTAAAAAAAAAAAGAAAAGAAGAAGAAAAGGTGGAACTTCCTGCCTTGAAGTTGTACAAAGAGGAAAAGAGGAATGCAGCGGTTGCATTGGGAGGCTTCATCAAGTGTTTGTGACTGTTTTTAGTCGGACAGACTTTCCTTTTGTTGTCCAGATGACGCTGTTCATGTTTTTTCTTGATGCCGTGGTGTAATGTGGGTCATCTGGGTCGGCGACGACGCTTGTGTAAGTCTAAAGGCATGCAGACAGGAAGGAAGTCTACGGAACTATCTGCAGTTCTAATCCACGTCCATCTCAGACCAGACCGCCCAAACTGCGACGGAGCAAAAAAACACAGCGGCACCTCTTCCCTCCATCCAGGCCCTGACGCTGTCGTCCACTCGAGCAGGTGACTAAGCACTTAATCCAGAATAAAGAGCCAGACAGAAGCACTTCACAGTTTCCAGGACTGAACAAGTCAGCGATGACTCTCACTCATATCGAATCCCCTGTCCCTGTTTTATTAGAAGAATAATCAGGACAAGACAGAGTGGGCAGAGGGGAATTAGCATATTGCTACAATCAAGTCCCGTTTCCGTCTGACAAACGTACTGAAAGAAGCAGATGTGGTGTTGGGAGTTTTAAAATGGAAGCTTTCTTTTCTGCAGGAAACCTGGGAGAAGAGACGGAGGTCAGTATTACACTTGGTAAATACGACGGTTCAAGTGCAGAGTGTATGTGACAAGTGAAATGATTAAATAAACAGCACCTTATTATAAAATAACCAAACAAAATGGCTTCTCATTCATCTGGGTTCACTTCTCTAATGTTTCACCTTTGAGGAAAGAGATTTCACATCAGGAATTACAGTAAAAACACTACAGATGGTTCAATTTCAAAATATCTGTAACAAACTTCATGTTTTGTTCTCAAACCAAAGACCTTCAGTTTACCGTCACAGAGGTCAAACTGGCTATCAAACTTAAATATTATATTATATTGAGTGAACTTCCTCCTTATCACCTTATTTTGTCTTTTAATTTCAAATTTCAAAGCCAAAGGACTTCGTCAGTGACCATATATTACTATTAAACTATTGCTATTAAAATGTCACATGTTATATTGAAAGTTTTTTCCCCAACCTTACATGAAGAGCAAAAAAAACCTACATTTTGTGATTAATTAATGCAGCCTTACATAAAAGGCAGTTGTACACTTCAATATAAGCTTAATTACATTTTTTTTGAGGAAGGAGAAGTTGCTTGAGTCGCTTTCTCCGTCTGATTCTAAATTATTTAATTCATAGGGACATGTTTTCCACAGTCAACTCTCCATGCATCTTCTTAGAGACAATAGCTGTAGTCAGTAGATGGTGCCAAAGCAACACGACACCAGTTAAATCCTGCTTTGACAAAAGCAGAAACCGCAGATCAAATTGATTTCTCTTTGCTCCTCTGTCTTTCTCCTCATTTATATTTTAACTTTTGTTTAATCACATATTGTCAATGTGTCTTGTCACTTTTAACTTGAGTCAATTTATTTGAATTCAGATATGTGTTGTTTCTCTTCTTCTCAAGACTAAAAGTGGACTCGACTCAGTGACCACAACAGTTTTTATTCCTCTCTTATTTTTGCATTTTTTTTCTGTACACATGAAAGGCTAATAAATGTAATTAATCTTACACAATACATTTACATTTTAAAAGTATGTTTTTTTGTGTGTGTGTTGTTAATCAAATTTGATGTTTGAAATGTTTAGAAATTGATACTCGATAGTATCTGAGGTCATCATTTATTTTTTAAAAAAGCAACATAATTTGATTTTTTAAGCCCAGTATTCAATCATCCAAGTGAAGACTCAAAACCGCCCAGAGCTCCTCTCCAAACCTCAGAAGGGTTTGTGGCGTGGTGTCTTTGTCCGCAACTGCAAGGTTGTGCCAGTGCCGTGGCTGTTTCAAATCCAGTACGCTCTGAATATCTGGCGCTAGGGCTAAACTATGCGTGCTCCCACTGCAATTGTAGTAGTGGGGGTTTGGGGCTGGGCTTAGGGGCTTATGCCATTTTATTTCACATTTTTTCCCAAAGAATTCCCAAGAAATCCCATAAAAACACAGAAAAAATGACAGGGGTCCACCCTCTGGACTGTTGACCACACAGTCGGGGGGCTGGTGTCCAGTAACTGCTGCTTAAAAATGATAAACACATGAATTAGACTTCTGTGTGATTAATGTGTGCACGTCATTTTTACATTGTTAACAGGTGAAAACTAGGGACTGCTAAAAGTCACAAAATTCTATCAATAAATACACCATTCATTAATGACTGCAATGTGCCATTCATTCAAATAACAATTTCAGGTAAAACAAACAAACAAACAACGTTTTTGATGACGTTGTAAGTATTAAAACGCCGGTTAGCAAGTCAGTTCAGTGAAATATAAATTTCAGTGTGTCAACTTAACTTAACTCAATGAGTTACTGCAGGGCCGGCTCTACCTAATTTTGTGCCCTAGGCGAGATTGTGTGTGTGTGTGTGTGTCCACGAGCGTGTATGTCGCGCTCGAAAGTGACTGTATACTAGTCACTAGTCGCCTCGCGGCGCCCCTCCAGCAGATGGCGCTCTAGGCGACCGCCTATATCGCCTATGCCAAGAGCCGGCCCTGCAGTTACAGTATGAGAACCGGATCTCTCTCTCTCTCTCTCTCTCTTTGGTGTGGCGGCAAAATCAATGCGCGGTGGGTAGTCCTGAATAAATAGTCCTGAAATTTGATCAAGATATGATAAGGAATTGAGAATAATAATATGAGAATTTTATAACACTAAAGCAGACTCTCCACTCTGCTGCTATTCCCCATTAATAGAAGAGGGAAAACATGGACTGAGCAGGTTGACATCAGTCGATGACGGTGAAAAGGCAGGTGGCGGATGACTACTTTTGTCAGCGAGACCATCTGTTCACTAGCATTAATTGGCGGGGCAAGTTCAACTGCGGCTACTTCGGTTGAGACATAGGTGAAACAAGGTGAGTAATTGCATTTCTATAACGTTTAACTCACATAAAAAATTAGTTATAAAGATATAAATTGAAGCAAATTGATGGCGGTTGGTAAAAGTGTTGCGTGATAAGTTGCTGTGCTGTTTGTAGCTGCATTAGCGCTATGAAAGAGGCTAATTAAGTCTCAGTAATTAGCCGTGGCCCATTCAATGCGTGTGTGACGTTGTGTCAGCAACTAGCCGTGGCCCGTTCAATGCGCGTGTGTGGCATTGTGTCAGTAATTAGCCGTGGCCTGTTCAATGCATGTGTGTGGCGTCATGTCAGCAACTGGCCGTGGCCCGTTCAATGCGATGTGTGGCGATAAGAAGAACTGGATAGGATTTATTGACATTAGTGTAACAGGTTGAGTGAATTTTGAGACTTTAGAGATGTTGAGAATTAATAAAATTTTCTTCGATATTGTCACAGGCATTACAGTATGAGAACCGGACCTCTCTCTCTCTCTCTGGTGTGGCGGCAAAATCAATGCGCGGTGGGTAGTCCTGAACAAATAGTCCTGAAATTTGATCAAGATCTGATAAGGAATTGAGAATATTAATATGAGAATTTTATAACACTAAAGCAGACTCTCCACTCTGCTGCTATTCCCCATTAATAGAAGAGGGAAAACATGGACTGAGCAGGTTGACATCAGTCGATGATGGTGAAAAGGCAGGTGGCGGATGACTACTTTTGTCAGCGAGACCATCTGTTCACTAGCATTAATTGGCGGGGCAAGTTCAACTGCAGCTACTTCGGTTGAGACATAGGTGAAACAAGGTGAGTAATTCCATTTCTAAAACTTTTAACTCCCATAAAAAAATAGTTTTAAAGATATAAATTGAAGCAAATTGATGGCGGTTGGTAAAAGTGTTGCGTGATAAGTTGCTGTGCTGTTTGTAGCTGCGTTAGTGCTATGAAAGAGGCTCATTAAGTCTCAGTAATTAGCCGTGGCCATTCAATGCGCGTGTGACGTTGTGTCAGTAATTAGCCGTGGCCCGTTCAATGCGTGTGTGTGTGTGGCGTCATGTCAGCAACTGGCCGTGGCCCGTTCAATTCGATGTGTGGCGTTAAGAAGAACTGGATAGGATTTATTGACATCAATGTAACAGGTTGAGTGAATTTTGAGACTTTGGAGATGTTGAGAATTAATAAAATTTTCTTCGATATTGTCACAGCCATTGCGATGAATTTATTAGGAATATCTATATTGCATGAAATGTCTATTCAAATTCCCGAAATGTTTGTGGTGCGTTGATGTCAAGGTGGAATCGACTGTTAAATTATAATGCTTTTAAGTTGGCTACCTAATCTTCTAAAAGTTTTTTGTTCACAGTGACGAGACGATGTCTGTTTTGGTCATTGTCTCATCCCCGGTCGTTTCGTCCCTGGACGTCGTCTCTGGTCTTCGTCCCTCGACGTCCTCTCTGGTCTTCGTCCCTGGACGTCGTCTCTGGTCTTCGTCCCTGGACGTCTCGTCCCTGGTCCTCTCTGGTCCCTGGATGTTGTGGCTGGTCTTCGTCCCTGGTCGTCTCGTCCCTGGTCGTCTCGTCCCTGGATGTTGTGGCTGGTCCTCGTCCCTGGACATCGTCTCTGG